>NC_080572.1:180314299-185114299 GCF_030247185.1 Malaya genurostris
GTGGCGACGGTTATCAGGACATCGAGCATGTCGTGTGGTCGTGCGTAGAGTATCGTGACGCCAGGTCGAAGCTACTGGAATCCCTCAGGGCCCGAGGTAGACCGCCTGAGGTGCCGGTTCGGGATGTGTTGGCGAGTCGGGATAGTTCATATATGCTTCTCATATACCAGTACCTTAAACACATTGATATACAAGTGTAATGTGTTATTCCTCGCTCAGAAAATATAATCTCCACCTACAGGTTCGACACTAACATCCGCCCGATTCTCTCGATCCCCGTCCCTGTTCACCATCTTCATTGGAATTAACAAGATCTTTTTTTTTGTCACTAACTTTTTCGTTCCCCTTTCCCTGTTTTTTCACCATCTCGATGGCAACTAATTAGATCTCTGTCGTTTTCAAACATTTTGTTCCCACACCCCTTTTTTACCCCGTTTCCCACAATATTTACTTCTTTTTTTCATTCTCTTCCGTAACATCACCATCACCGGAAGACCGCTCCAGTCAATGACCAGCATGCGGGCCACCCGCCGGGCCTTCGTAGCCTGGGGGTGTTTCCCGCGGACCCTCACGGACCGAAGAATGCGGCCAACATAGAAAATTACCATCGCCATCTGGAATCATCTCATCCTAAATTCAATTCACCGGCCACTACCGATCGCCAGATACTATATTACATAATGATACTACTCTAGTTTTAAGTTAGACGATAATTAAGATTAGTAAATACCCTTGGCATCTTAGAGCTTAAGCAGTGTGCCTTAATATTATATTATATTATTGAATAAAAAAAAAAAATATAGAATGTAAGCATTTATAGTGGAGATTTTTTCAGGAAATAGGGCAAATCAGTAATATAATTAGGTATTTCAAAAATGCGCTCATTGAAAATATTGGACGTCACATTTCCAAAACCTCCCCCCTTACCCTGTCGCAAAAGTTCACGTTTTATGAAACACCCCCCCAAGTAACAATTTTTGTTACGCTAGCTTGTTTGTGACTAGTTTGCAACCAGATATTTGAGTGATTGTTACTAACATCTAACCAGTTGCATGACTCAAAAAGCGCAGTTTCTACTAGTTGTTAAGTCGGCTAAAAATAAGTTGTCGTTACGTTGTAACGCCATACTGAAATAACTTATCTTTTCATAACTTGAAAATAACTTGTTTTCAAGTAAACTAGTTGAAACTTAGTCACCAGCGACATTATGAACATTGAATGAATCCAGAATACTTATCTATCATCAATAAAAAAGCATAAGAGTACTTTAAATCACAAGATTGATACAAGGTACAAATTTCACAACGATTTTAAAACTGTCGAGCGGAATTCAATTTTACTCAACAGTTTTTTATGCGCCTTCAATCAAAATCTGTTTATAAAGATATAAAAAATAAACAACAAATAACGCTATGTTCAGAATGCTCGAAATTATTCCAAGTAGAGTGATTCTCATCATTTTAAATTCATATATCATGAGAATTATAGAATTATCACAATCGATGTTCAATCCTTCTATTATTTTCTTCGTGTTTATGACAGTGCGTAGAACAAAAATGACTATTCTGCCTTTCACAATTTTCGGCAAAAAGTAGTTTTGAAAAAAGTAATATCCTGGTTTTATTTATGTTTCATACACTTCTTGAGACTCCATATTGTGTTCGCCATATTCAAGCCAACAAAAGTTTTTTTGTTTGCATTTTCGTTATCATAACGTTGGGAAAACCTACCGATAACTATATGAATCAATGAAGAAATTATATGTTATAATCTTATAATACCTATGTTATTGCTATATCAATTCACAGTAACGATTCACATATAGTGATATAGTTGTGATTAAAGATATGTTAGAATCAAGTAACGATAACTTACAAATGATAGTTAGTTCAATGATTACGTTATAAAGAAACACTGCTGTCACCTTGTTTTAACCAGTATAACATAAATACATGTTCGTGCTCTTGTCGCAACACAGTTGGGTTAAGCGGTATCAAAACTAGTTAGGGGTGGCTACTATTGAAGTCAAATAAACTTATTTTCAACTAGAAGCTAGAAGCATTGTTGTGATTAAAGATATGTTTGGATTAAGTAACGATAGCTTATAAATTATATTTAATTCAATATGACACAAAGATGTTATTATTGGAAATAACTATTTCGTAACTAGTTATGTTATGATGAAACATTGCTGTCATCATGTTTTAACCAGTATAACATAAAAAACATATTCGTGCTCTTGTTGCAACATAGTTTGTACTTTGTCGTATCAGAACTAGTTGCGGATTGCTACTTGGGCCCTTCCCCTTGCGGCGTGACGTCTTTTATGGACAGCCCCCAAAACTAGAAATGCTCAAGCGGCGGAAACTGAGAATTTACCGCCCCAAAGTTCTACGATATTAGCCGATCGAGGCGCCGTCTGCGTGTCATTGGTGTTATCAGATTTCTATGGAATGTGCGAAAGCCTACAAGTTAATCGTGTTATTCGGGTTAAAAATCTGAAATTGGTCTGCAGCAAACCCATTCGTGAGTATTTATATTGTTTTATTTTTACAGTGGTCGTGTTTCGTCTCGCGTTGTTGACAGCAATGCGAATCCTTAGAGATATTTTATATTTTTTTTACTAATAATGCCTTGCTATATTCTTCCTGAGTACTGAGAATCAGCTTTTGTTGAGATCATATTGTTTACCAAAACATATCCGGATCTCTCCTATCCCGTGACGCTCGTAGTACCCGCGGTCTCTAGAAACAACGAGTATCGGACTAACATTCCTTCCTTTTCCTCAGTAGCACAGCCTTTAGTCGTAGCCGGTGTCGTTATTGACCATTTGATGAAAAGTTAGGAGTGATTTGCTTAGCTCACTATTTCTGGTGAAACCGAAGACAGTTCGTTTGACCTATCACTAATAAAATCTTAAAATTGAAACAGTTTTGAGGCTTAAGTTCTTAAGTTTTTAGCATCGTCGCTCTAACTAACGGAAGAAGATTTTAAAGGCATCTCTGTGAAAATGAAGTGAGTTCCATTTTAAAGCATTTAAACAATATTTCCGGTATCAACTAATAAGTCTTGCATAATTTTAGAATTATTTGATTTGTTTAAATGACATTATTCGTTTTTACAACACCTCGTACAGAAACACAATCTTGAACTTGTTTTTTTGCCCTTCAACATGTAATTCCTGAACCGGAAGTCGTTTTCAAATAAAATTCAACAGCGTTATATGAAAAGTGAGACCTTTCATTTGCATCTAAGTTTGTTGAAATCTGTTCAACAATTTCTGAGAAAATTGAGTGCACGTTTCTTGCACACATCACCTTGTAATTCAGGAACCGGAAGTCGGTATAGCGCGCAATGGGAAAGTAAAAGTCGATGGTGCGTAAAATAAATTTCGCGTAAATCAATTAAAACAAGTTTCTTGTTTCATATTACTATGTCAATTTGCTGAATATAGTACTACGAGAACATACCGTACTCAAAAGTAATGAAAAAGTGAAAAGTCAAGCGTTAATATATTGATGTCATTTTTCCAGAGAATTCTTGGAGGCCCCCGATTTTGACTAGATTCTATGAAACCAAACAGTTCCGTAATATACATTTCATAAAATTCGATTCACTGAACTCATGTCACGCCACTAATATAAACTACAAATAACTTACAAATTGGACCTGTATGACCATCTCTGAGAAATCAAAGTTAGTTGCGTTATGGAGAAGTCAACCATAGTTTCCGGAATCGGGAAACCGGTTGAATGAAAACCAGTATAGCTAAAGTCGGTTCTATTAATCATCAACCAACAACATCTGCGATTTAGAATAATTTTCAGTACAGTTACGAAGAGTTTGTACGTTCTGTGTATCGTCATTTTGAATGTCAGATTGAAATCCATTTGAATCTGAGCTTGTGAAAATAGGCCTAAACATCATTGAGATATCTACTGTTTCAGGTGATTCCAGAACCGAAAACATCGAGCCGGCTTAGCTAAAGTGAGATTATCTGGGCATCAAACCGGAACCGAGAATCAGATCAAAATTAATGTCCGGCATTTTTATGGATTCTTATGACTTTTCATTTGAATTCATGTTTGTGAGAATTGATTCCGAGTAAAATGAGTAGGGAAGAGTACTTGAACCACTTTTTTTTTATTAATTGATATATCTTTTAAACTATTTGGGGTAAAACATGTTTTACCTACGGTTAATTAAAACAAACCTTTCTTTTCGATATTCAATTGGAATTTTGACATAAACAGCATTGGATTTTTGACATATTGGATTTTTGACATAAACAGCAGCTTTTTACAGTATTATGTCAGATGGTTCAAGTATCCCCATGCACTTGAACCACCCCATGGGGACAATTGAACCACCTTTAAGGAAAGAATGAAAATATATAGAACAATATGAAAAAAAATTTTGTTATATTTTTGAACATGTTTCTTTTTTTTTAAATATAAAATAAATATCAGATTTATTTAGTATAACGTATGAAATGACTTTGTCTGCCTTTGTTTGAGAATCTGTAGGGGTAGCCTTTGGGAGCCCTAGTATGTTTTCTGGAGATTGTCCTTGTAGAAATCCACATTTATTTAGGAATATTGTCAATGTTAGAGAGCATGTCAGACTGAATTGAATCAATGTTAGAATTTTCGACGATATTCTCGGTGCTAAAGCTTCTGTTGGTAAATTTACTTCCTAGAAAGTCTGATACAGAAAATGTTTGTGGATTAAAAGGAAAAATTCCTGTCTTCTGAAATCCAGGTTTTATATTCGTTGGGGTAATTGCAGTGTCATGCGCAGTATTCACGCATTCTGCAACCTCGTAAATTGTAAATGGTTGCTGCAACGCGTTCGAAAATTTAATAAAATGCTTCAACACCTCTAAAAACTATTCTGCACAGTGTTTTTCAACATTTTAGGAATGTAGTTATCACGTGGAAATACCATCGCATGTGGTAGAAAACCTCCAGCAGCATTGAAGAAAGTGGTTCATGTAACCCCACAAAAAGTGGTTCATGTAACCCCACAAATCATTAACAGATTGGAAGTGTTTTCAAGACGACAAGAAATTTTTTATCTTTTCAAACTTTTTTGTGAAAATGAATGAATTTGTATGTATTTACGATAACAATTAATGTTATGTAGTTATGTACCACATGTGGAACACAATAAACATTTCCCAGAATAAAGTGAGGTCGCGATTCGTGCAATAAGAATAAGAGAATAACTTCTATAATTAATAACAGTAACAACAAACGTCAGAAGCGTGCACAAATATGTGTGAGGTTAGGTTACCGATAGGGTCACCGGTACACCTTATGATCGCAGAAAAGTTTTTATGTATCCCCGTGGTTCAACTAACCCCACTCTCCCCTACATATTGCAAATGTTTTTACCTTTTTTTATAAATATAAAAAATAAGTAGAGAACTCGCTTTAGAAAAATTTTCCGAGGCCCAGAGGGACACCCATCGATTTAGCTCAACGAATTGAGCAAATGTATGTGTGTTGTCAAAAAAGAGGTCGAGATCTCAGAGATGGCTTCCAGTAATAAAATTTTTACGCGCTTGATGATAAAGCAATGTTTCGGAGCAAAGAAAGATGCCAGTATTTTCAAATTTATAATAATTTCATATTTATATTGATTTATACTGATTGCAACAACAATTGCTGGAAAAACACAACTTCTTGCACCATTCTACCATCCAAAGAAGTTCGTCGAGATAAGCAAATTTGTGTGTGGAAAATAATTTCATTATTTTTCTCAGAGATGGCAGAACTGATTTCTACAAACACATATGAACAGTTCTTTGCTCCCATATAAGGTTTCTAAATTTCATTTGGATCCGACTTCTGATTATGGAACTATAGGGTGTCACTCATTTTGCTAGTAGATGGCTGAATCGATTTCGTCCATCTAACATTCGAATAAAAGGTCTTATGGTCTTAACTGCTTGTTTTATCTTATTTTATAAATATAAAAAATAGATATGAAATTCGCTCAAACTTTAGAACAATTTTCCGAGGCCCGGAGGGCCGAATGTCATATACCAATCGATTCAGCTTGACGAACTGAGCAAATGTCCGTGTGTGTGTATGTTTGTGTGTCTGTATGTGTGTTGTCAACTAAGAGGTCGAGATCTCAGAGATGGCTGGACCGATTTTGATCAAACTAGTCGCAAATGAAAGGTCTCCTCGTCACCCAGAACGCTATTGAATGGTTTTGAGATCGGAAGTTTACTTTTTGAGTTATACGAAGTTTTATGTCAAAATTGACAGTATCTGTTACAATTGACCTTGAAAACAGATTATATATTCAGACTTAGATTCCGCACGGTAATACCTATCCAACAAGCCATAGGTTATTAAAATCCGTCCATTTTTAACGGAGATATCGAAATTTTTGTGTAAGCGACTTTTTCCCCTGTTCCAGCAGTAGAAGTTTTGAGCGCTGTCTGGCAAAGAAATGCTTGGGAACAACATAAAACACGTTTTTCGATACTGTTGCATTACCTACATTTGTTTCTAAGTACCCAAAAGACTGTGTACAGCATGATATTTTGCCTCGGACCGATTTTAGCACGGTTCGTCTTTGGCAACATAATCGTTCGAATATACCATATGTAAACCAGAATTTTCAAGTTGAAAGCAATTCCATAATTATATTGATTTAAACTACTTACAGCAATAAATCCTGGGAGAACATAACAGCCATATACCATTCGAATCAGTTCGTCGAGATCAGCAAATGCGTGTGTGACAAATAATTTTACTCATTTTTTCTATATACTCAGATTCATATGAAAAGTCGTATGCTCTCAAACAAGGTTCCTGTATTAAGTTTGGTTCCGACCTCTGGCCCCGGAACTACAGGATGCATATGTGAAACGAAATTAAAACTGTGTAACTCATTTTTCTCGTAAATGGTTGAACCGATCTAAGATTCAAATGAAATCTAGGAATCATCTAAGATTCAAATGAAAAGTTTTAAGATTCTATAAAACATCTTGTTTTTCAGTCAGATCCAACTTCCGGTTTCGGAGATACAGGGTGATTAGTATAAAAATGGTTAGCAGATTTGGATAGTCGATAACAAAATAAACTTATTTCATTTTTGGTTGTATTCAGTTTTCGTTTCGGAAGGCACCCAAAAATTTAATTCGCACTACGATTCCTCAAAGATGTCTACATTGATTTTCAAACATTTTAAAACAAATGTAAACAACACAGCTACTCAGGTGAATTTATCTGACTTCGGCTACACTGCCCATGCTTGCATACCAGTCCCATATGGAAAATCGGCATGTCGAGAAAAAGACGATTAAAATTTTGTTTTCGAAATTTTTGATTTATTGTGCTACCTAATGCTAAATTTTGGTATTATTACATGATATATCGGTAATACACCTTTGCTATTCCAATATTGCAACAAATGAAATTATTGAAATTTACACTGAATGGGACTGATATGCGGGTACTTCACATATGGGACAGACATGAGTTGATATTATTTTCACATTTTACTGAACAAACCCTCAACTTTTATTGCAATTTCTGAGAGTATATTGAGAATAGTTTGCATTCCTCAAACTTACTCAATATTGGCGAAAATCGATATGGGACTGATATGCGAGTATGGGCAGTACACCGAATTTCTAATTCCAGTTCCAGTATCGAATCGTTTCTCAAAACTCAATCGTTTTCTCAAAAAAAGCCAAATCGAATTTCAGAAACAAAAGTTCAAAATAAAACAAATCCAATTTTATCCAATTCTGACTTCCGATTCTGGAATTGTAGGATGATGAAATTTTAAAATTCAAAGCAATATAGAAGATGACAATCCCGAAAAGCTTTCAGATTTCGACGTCCAAATAAACCTATTTCAGTTTTACCGGTATTCGGTTTTCGATCCCCGAAGGTAACCATGTGAAACGCACTATGATTTCTCTAAGATGCACTGATTTTCAAAAATTTCGAATCTTATGAAATGGTTAACAATCCATTAGGCGATTTCAACGGACTTCGGCTACACCGATTTCCGAATTCCGTTTCCGAAAGTATCGGGAATAGTGAAACTAAAAAACTGAAACTAAAAAAACTGTCATAGAATCTTTACAGCTGTGCTTAAAACTATTTCAATTTATTCGTCATACTAATTCATAATACATATAAAAATATTTGTGAATTCACATTTATTTTCATGCACATATTTGGAGCAAGCAATTGAATGGAAAGTTAAATTACAAAACTAAGCGGTTTGTAAATATAGTCTTGTTCAATGAAAAACTAAAGGAATCTTAATGTAATTTCACATCATTCATGGTTTCAAATCAGATTTTTGTTTCAACTGATGTCTGTTTCATAGTACTATCGGTTTACATGTCGTGTAAGTTTTATCTTTTTTTTTCATAAATAATGACAGGTTTTGAATGTAGGGAATAATTTTAGGGATTCATACAATTTCTATCTTCGATTCGTCTTGCAGTTCCAAAATATATCATTTGGATGATTGTAATCTGTTGATGCTAAAGATGAGGTGGTTTTATGCCTGTTGGAGAGCAAGTTTGACAGAAACTAGTTCCACCGGGCTTTTCCCTGCTCCAAATAAACAAATAAACAAATCAGTTATGAGTTAATTCGTACTGTGTGCTATTCTGTAGAGAGTGATTTCATTACTTTGCTGAAATGCACTACACCATGCGTTTTGAGTTCAAAAGAAACCTACAAGAGGAATTTTAGCCCATATTCCTAGAGCACCATCCGTAATAAACGAGAGACAAAAATTTCCTTCGATATTAAGTTAAGTTTTTGATTTTCGAGAGTAATACATTAAGCTATTAACATTAAACTTTCAATAAAAAAAACATTCCTCAATATGGACCAATTAGCATTTCCTATAGATCTGTTTTCGCTACGTCCTTCTACCAAAATAAGGGCGCGTCAATTTTATTCGCATTCTCATCATGTCTGGGTATGGGTCTAACCAAGGGTGGAAATAAGCAAATTTTTTGATTCACAGTAATTTTTCTTTTCATGTCATATATATTGTAGATATTATAATGAATTTTGAAACGGATGAGATAAATTTAGGTTTTACTTAGAATTCAAAAAAGGTTTTCAATTTCATTTCAACAGTTTCTACATTTTAAACTTTAATCGAAATTTTATTTCTGTTACTCAATTTTTTAATTCACGGTGTTCGATGTTTTGATTCACAGTCGGAAATCTTGATTCATATTTTCGTGCGCTAAATAGGCTTATTTCCACCTCCGGGTTTAAACATTACCCACACGTTTTTTTTTTTTCATAGCACGAAGTAAATGAAAAGTTTCAACACATTTCTTTATTGACTTTATGAATTGAAGTTTTTATAACACGAATTTAAAAATGATATAAATTCAAAATGGTAAATGATCTCGGTATGAGCATCATTAGCCCATGCATCGAGTTTCAGGGTACTGAGAGTTCAGCAAAGTTCACTCCGAATATCAGGATGCGTCAGCTGATCCGTAAAATGTGGTTCCTAATCCGACACCTCCCGGTTTGTTTGCGCACAATGCAAGGTGTCATAAAACCTTCAGCAAACACACACACCCGAAGTTTATTGCTAATTAAACAATATTATGCGGTGACATGAAGTCCCGAGTACATTCTTCATCAGTCAGTTCGGCCAATGCTGAGGACAATTCCACAACAAAGTTTCTTTCGTTCCCGACATAAGTTCACAATTTATGTGAGCTCAGGAGAAGAGCTGAACCCCTTCGGTGACCAGCGACCAGGGCTACAATTCCGGTCACCAAGTGCTTTATGCAGATCAACACTTTGCCCGAGACAACTGCTATTCAAACGTAATTTCGCTTCTCGCTATTTACTCGGCGTAAAACTATTTGTTTAAGTTGGAATATTTTTGTTTCCAAAGCTGGCGAAGACCTCCGAGATCATTGGACTTTGGGTACGCTATTGGTGCAACTGGTCTCACCTTTTCTATGGGGAACCGCATTCCGAAACTGGGAACTCCGCGGCATTAAATAATCTCGGGCGTGACCACCACTGCTGTCCGTTTCGCTTCACAGGCATCCGGTCAAGTTGCAACTTTGTGGCAACCTGAGTTCTGCTTCGTGCCAGACTATTTACATAGTACGACTGCTTGCCGTCGGACTATAAAGATAAAGTGTGCAGCCTGCCGGGCGGCGGGATCGTAATACCTGAAGTTACGATTCCTATGTCAGGACGCGAGATACGATAATTGATGCACATGTGTCGAAGATACGTGATCCGATTTAAAGCGAATGGGGGACTTAACCTCTTTTGCGATGTGACCAGCGGGATTTATGGTCGTTGTCAAGCCGTTTATTTTTCGATTAATAAGCATAATAACATTAACAGAAATGTCAATCATTTTTCCCTTGTAATTCTAGATTAGAAAATCTCACTTGCCATCGCGAAGCGTTTGTCGTCCATGTTTGTTACGCGTAAACGAGTTTAGCGGCTGTGTTTTAAAATATACAGCATCTGAAACAGAATCGATCATCCCAGCGTCCAGATTCCAGATGTGACCGACGCTTTGTTTTCAACAGCACAGGCACAGGCAGAATATAAATTTTCCCAGGAATTCCTCTGCTGTGTCACATTTCTTCCCGACCATTTCCTCTGGTTTGTCCGTCGGCGGCTGACTGACAACAGTAAATCAATCTCCGCGGCCGCCCATTGGCTGCGACATGCACACGCAAGATATGCACACCGACCGACCGACTGACTGACTGACGACATCGAGCTGCGCATCTCCAGTGACAAAATCATTGCTGGTCGGCCCGAACGCCACAACCCACCACCCCCGGAATTCTGCCGTTTTTTCAGTCTTCGGCATTTTACGCAATCATTAACTCGCAGTCTGTTAATTAGAAATTAGTTTAGTGAACTAGTCCCACATTAGAAAGGGGGCCGCCGGGCGAGGGACGGTTTCCAGAAACGATGAATGGAGCTGTTCTTGTGCGTGTTTAATAATTACTGGAACGCGCTTGCTTCGACTGTCACTTGTCGCAATGAAGTAAAAAAAGAGGTTCGACCTTTCGTCTTGAATACGACTTCGGCATTCGAGGTTAGCACACATGTTTTCCGACGGATTCCAGCTGCTTAGTGGAACAACGCCGAAGAAAAACTGCCGGAAAGTGGTTGATTAGATAAACATGCGTGACTTGAAAGTTTACAAAGAACGGAACAGTCGTTGGGAAACTCGATGGAATCCGTGCCGGTCGCTCCCCGGGTCCTGTGAGATGGATGGCTAATTGAATGTGTTAATGAACTTGGCGAAGAGGAAAATTGATGGATTGACTCGTTGGAACGGTGGTAATGAATGAGAACTGAACCAATTTAACTTTCGAACTTATGCTTTGCTTGCAAGAAGTTTGAAGAGCAATCCGATTGATGGTTGTTTTTTAACAGACAAACATCATTACCGTTCTGCACTTGGGTGGTGGGAAGATTGATTGTTTCCAACGTCAGTGAAGTAGAATTGAGGGAGTTCGTTTCGCTGTAGCAAACGATTTTGTATCTCACATAAGTCACTGGGAGTAAGAAAAAAAGTTTACTCATCTTCTTGATCCGATATACGTTTCAGTTCATCTCGGTGCATTTTTCTTACCTCTTGAATATTCCTTACTTTCACATAAACCCAGCTGAATAAATTATAGTGATGGGACGAAAGAGAAATAAATTGGAAGACAAAATTTGTTATATTTTTTCGATCTTTAGTATGCTTAAACCCTTCCCAACGGTGCTCTTTCCTATGTACAACAACGAATGAAATGATGAGATGCCAATGTTCAGACTGATAAATGTCTACTAAGACCTAATAGATATCAAGTTTGTCGTAAGATAACGAACTATTACGAATATTTGCTCAACATAGCTAGTAGCATTACGTTGGGACACAAAACTTTGAGATGAAGGTGGAAACATACATCTGACTGGTAAAGTCTAGCGATGAAAAACACGAGAGAAAGAGGCTCTAAATAAAAAATCTTTGTGTCATGTGTTGATTAATAGATGGCGTCAATATTATGTATGTATGTATGTATGTATGTATATGTGAAGCCACCATCAGTTCAAGGCATTACCAATGTATGCGGGTAGACTTACAGTAGATCCGAATTTAATTATCAGATAGCTTTCATATTATTACTGTTAAGAAGGCCAAAATGGGTTATTTGGACCCGGCGCCTTCCAGCAATAACATCCAGCCATATAATAAAGATTTTCGCTGTACCAGCTTAAACCCGCCTGATGGTTTGTTTGTTAGAAGGGCGCGTCTTACTCATTTCAGACCTTCAGGGAGAAACACGAAGTTTCTCCCATGTGACTCAGGTTGGCAATCCACTCCATCATCCAGTCATTCACTTGTAAGATACCCTGATGCACTCCCTGCCCCTCACCATTGTAATAAAATAATATAATATTTGTGACGAAGTACAATATAGTAAAATAATAAGACATAATATAATATCATTTAATATAATACAATACAACAAATCGTCATACAATATAACATAATAAAATATAACATAGAGCCATATAATATCACATAATATAACATATATACTACAATATATTATCCTATAGAAGGGTTCCGTCATCATCCATCATCTCCGTTCCGCTAGCCACTCATGTTCGAAAACTGACAATTATAGTAAAAACTGCTATCTCTTATCGATATGTTGACTATAGTGTTTGTCCGAAGAAAAGATGCCTACATTCCGTATCTCCTCGAAGTAATGACAGCAACATTATTATATAAGTAAAATCAAATAATATAACTCATTATAATATAATATAATATAATACAATATTATATAATATAATACATTACATATAGTATAACATAATACAATATAATACAATATAATATAATATAACATAATATAATATAACATAGTATAATATAATATAATATAATACAATATACCATACTATAGAAGGGTTTCCGTTATCATCCTTCATCTCCCTCCGCTAGTCAACTCATGCGCTAAAACTGACAATTATAGTGACATAAGCTATCTCTTATCAATATGTTGACTATAGTGGTTGGACGAACAAAGATGCCTACATTCCGTACCTCCGCGATGATATAACAGCAGCAGTATTATATAATTAAAATCAAATAATATAACTCATTATAATATCATACAATATAATACAATATTATATACTATAATACAATACATATAGTATAATATAATACAACATAACATAATATAATACAATACATATAGTATAACATAATACAATATAATATAATATAATACAATATACTATACTATAGCAGGGTTTACGTTATCATCCTTCATCTCCCTCCGCTAGACAACTCAAGTGCGAAAACTGACAATTGTGAAATATGCTACCTCTTATCAATATGCTGACTATAGTGATTGGACGAAGAAAGATACCTACATTCCGTACCTCCGCATCGTTATAACAGCAGCAGAATTACCCAGTTTTGGACAAGTTACTTGATTGTCGTTTCTCAGAACTAGAACATAAATACTATATTGCTAGTTTTTACAATCCGTTGCTTGGAGTCGGGTGCCCAACAGAGTATTATGGCTATTCTACTGATGAGATGAGTATTGTCCCCATAGTCCTGCAACATAGTCTAATATAATATAATTCTATTAAAGTATTCATTAGTGTTAATCATAACAAAATTTTCTGACCCTATGTACGGGGTTGGGAATCGAACCCTGGTGGGTTGCGTAGTGGGTATCGACTTATCCAACACGCTACACCCATCCCCTAATAATGATAATGCTTTTGTTATTGTTGTAGATAATGATAATGATAATGATAATGATAATGATAATGATAATGATAATGATAATGATAATGATAATGATAATGATAATGATAATGATAATGATAATGATAATGATAATGATAATGATAATGATAATGATAACGATAATGATAATGATAATGATAATGATAATGATAATGATAATGATAATGATAATGATAATGATAATGATAATGATAATGATAATGATAATGATAATGATGATGATGATGGTAATGATAATGATAATGATAATGATAATGATAATGATAATGATAATGATAATGATAATGATAATGATAATGATAATGATAATGATAATGATAATGATAATGATAATGATAATGATAATGATAATGATAATGATAATGATAATGATAATGATAATGATAATGATAATGATAATGATAATGATAATGATAATGATAATGATAATGATAATGATAATGATAATGCTAATGATAATGATAATGATAATGATACTGATAATGAGAATGATAATGATAATAATAATGATAATGATAATGATAATGATAATGATAATGATAATGATAATGATAATGATAATGATAATGATAATGATAATGATAATGATAATGATAATGATAATGATAATGATAATGATGATGATAATGATACTGATAATGATAATGATAATGATAATGACAATGATAATGATCTTTAATTTTTTTTTTATTTAAGCTTTGTGTTTATTCACATCTTTAAGTCAGCAAAACTTTCTGACCCTATGTGCGGGGTTGGGAATCGAACCCTGGTGGGTTGCGTAATGGGCATCGACTTATCCAACACGCTACACCCATCCCCTAATAATGATAATGCTTTTGTTATTGTTGTTGATAATGATAATGATATTGATAATGATAGTGATAATGATCATGATAATGATAATGATAATGATAATGATAATGATAATGATAATGATAATGATAATGATAATGATAATGATAATGATAATGATAATGATAATGATAATGATAATGATAGTGATAATGATAATGATTATGATAATGATAGTGATACTGATAATGATAATGATAATGATAATGATAATGATAATGATAATGATAATGATAGTGATAATGATAATGATAATAATAATGATAATGATAATGATAATGATAATGATAATGATAATGATAATGATACTGATAATGATAATGATAATGATAATGATAATGATAATGAAAATGATAATGATCTTTAATTAATTTTTTTTTTTTTATTTAAGCTTTGTGTTTATTCACATCTTCAAGTCAGAAAAACTTTCTGACCCTATGTGCGGGGTTGGGAATCGAACCCTGGTGGGTTGCGTAATGGGCATCGACTTATCCAACACGCTACACCCATCCCCTAATAATGATAATGCTTTTGTTATTGTTGTTAATAATGATAATGATATTGATAATGATAATGATAATGATAATGATAATGATAATGATAATGATAATGATAATGATAATGATAATGATAATGATAATGATAATGATAATGATAAAGATAATGATAATGATAATGATAATGATAATGATAATGATAATGATAATGATAATGATAATGATAATGATAATGATAATGATAATGATAATGATAATGATAATGATAATGATAATGATAATGATAATGATAATGATAATGATAATGATAATGATAATGATAATGATAATGATAATGATAATGATAATGATAATGATAATGATAATGATAATGATAATGATTATGATAATGATAATGATAATGATAATGATAATGATAATGATAATGATAATGATAATGATAATGATAATGATAATGATAATGATACTAATAATGATAATGATAATAATAATGATAATGATAGTGATAATGATAATGATAATGATAATGATAATGATAATGATAATGATAATGATAATGATAATGATAATGATAGTGATAATGATAATGATAATAATAATGATAATGATAATGATAATGATAATGATAATGATACTGATAATGATAATGATAATGATAATGATAATGAAAATGATAATGATCTTTAATTAATTTTTTTTTTTTATTTAAGCTTTGTGTTTATTCACATCTTCAAGTCAGAAAAACTTTCTGACCCTATGTGCGGGGTTGGGAATCGAACCCTGGTGGGTTGCGTAATGGGCATCGACTTATCCAACACGCTACACCCATCCCCTAATAATGATAATGCTTTTGTTATTGTTGTTAATAATGATAATGATAATGATAATGATAATGATAATGATTATGATTATGATTATGATTATGCTTATGATTATGATTATGATAATGATAATGATAATGATAATGATAATGATAATGATAATGATAATGATAATGATAATGATAATGATAATGATAATGATAATGATAATGATAATGATAATGATAATGATAATGATAATGATAATGATAATGATAATGATAATGATAATGATAATGATAATGATAATGATAATGATAATGATAATGATAATGATAATGATAATGATAATGATAATGATAATGATAATGATAATGATAATGATAATGATAATGATAATGATAATGATAATGATAATGATAATGATAATGATAATGATAATGATAATGATAATGATAATGATAATGATAATGATAATGATAATGATACTAATAATGATAATGATAATAATAATGATAATGATAGTGATAATGATAATGATAATGATAATGATAATAATACTGATAATGATAATGATAATGATAATGATAATGATAATGATAATGATAATGATAATGATAATGATAATGATATTGATAATGATAATTTTGTTGAGCCAGCCTCGAGACGTTCTCACGTTTAACTTGATTTTCAGTAACATTCTGCCTACACTACCCTTCTTCACCTCACCTGCTTTTACTCTAGTCCATAACAACTCGGATTGCAACTGAAATTTTCTATCGCTCAGTTCGTATAATTTACGAGTTGAATGATGCATTTCGTTCACTGTCTTTCATAACTGTAATTTATATGCAATTGTTTTCCTAATTTTCACCTCCACTTATTTCATCTAACCCTTCCGAAATTTCACTGTCTTCATAGCTATAAATTTCTTCCACCTTTTTCTTAAGTTGACTCCTGTCTTTTACTATATTGTTCCATTGCTCGTTTGTTATGTTGCTGTACCTATTCATGTCTTGTTTCAGTGAATCCTTCCACGTGAAACTGGGTCTTCCTTCTTTCTTCTTTTTGAAATTGAATTTATACGCTAATTTCAATGGATGTCCATTTTCTCTCCTTTTAATATGTCCATAATAGCTAATTCTTCCAACTCTTACTCTTCTATTTATTGTTTTTCCTCTTAGCAGCCTTTTTACACAGAATTTCTCATTTTTTGGTCTTTTGGTGTTATTCCAAATGTCCTTCAATATCATTTTTTCGTACCTTCCTAATTGTTGTCTGCTTCTTTTGGTTAATGTTGTCACCTTGGTGCCATAAAGTATTGACGGGGCAATTACTGTGTTATAGATCAGCAAACCTATTTCCCATGATGGTTTGAATTTTTTGCAGAATTCCACTACTGATTTTGCGGATCTTACTGCATTGGTACAACGTTGTCTTGTTGTAGCAGGTCTATTCAAGGTTCTGGTCAGACATATTCCTAGATATTTAATGGAGTCCAACACCTTATACATCTCGCCGTCCAAAACAATTGATTCCGGTGGCACATCGCTGGTGTTGGGTCTACGTATCAATATTTGACTTTTTTTATTATTAATGTTTAAACCAACTTCTTCAAGGCACTGTTTGACGGCTCGGATGATTTTTTCCAATTCCATCTGATCTTTTGCCAGAATGAGTAAATCGTCTGCAAAAGCCAGTATACATGGCAGGCCTATTATGCCTATATCTATTAAATTTAGTTCTGGAACTATTTCCCGAACTTTCTTTAAGACACTCTGCATAATTAAATTGAACAAGAATGGCGACAGCGGACATCCTTGTTTTATACCTTTTCCTCGTTTTATTTCTTCTGATTGTTGATCTTCCCATTTCACATATGTTCTGTCTTCTACAATACATTTGAGCACTCTGTCTATGACATGTGCTGGTACGCTAAGCTCTTCTAGGATTTGTTTCAGTTTGTCTAATTTGATATTGTCAAAAGCTTTCCTGATATCCAATGCCGCAACGTAAAGCGGTATCCCTCCATTCCAAAATTCCTCCAATATTCTTCTTGCCATAAAGATATGGTCCTCAGTTGATCTACCTTGCGTAAATGCAGCTTGATGTAATCCAGGGTCCCCAGTAAACTCTCTCAGTCGCTCTCTTATCCATTTTGCATACGGTTTGTATCCAACATTACATAAACTGATCCTCCGAAAATCGTCCACGCTTTTGGGTTTGCAATTCTTCGGGATCGGGACTTGAACCGATCTTGACATCTCTCTTGGCATTTCATTCCTAATCCACATATTCTCCCAGATCTTGATCATTTCTTCCCTTGTCTGCTCATTCGCATATTTGATATGTTCCATTCGTAAACCATCTGCTCCTGCCGATTTACCATTACAAGATTTCTGCAAAATGATATTCATACATTCTTTATTCGGTGGTTCAGACAAAGGGCATGTGTCATGATCTTTATGAATCATAATTTCCGGTCCTGTTGATTCTTTTAAAGCCTCATTCCACTCTCTCATAGGTATGTATACTTTCCTATTCTTTTTATCTCGCATAAATTGTTTCAGAAATTTATATGATTTCTGAATTCTTACATTCACGTTAAAATCGTTCAGTGTTCGATAAAATTCCTTTATAGATGCTTCCTTGTGTTCCTTAACGGCTCTTTGATATTCTTGTTTCCTATCTTTTAGTTTCCATTGATGTACCTTCATATCTGGAAATTTATTCGCAAGTTTCAACGCATATTTTAGTCTATTTAGCGCCAATCTTCGTTTCGGCGTGAGTGGTGTGTAAGCGTTTCTTAAAGCTTCGTTTGCTGCTTCTTTCATTTTCCTAGACACCAAATTATAAGCTTGATCTATGCTACTATCTGACGGAATACTTTGAATTGTGTGCTGTTCTAATGCCTTATGATATCTTCTTCTGATACCTTCGTTCTCCAATTGAGATTCATTCATTCTTTTCGTTCCCTTCTTTGCTCTAATCATTTCTTTCGGCTTATTTACGACGATCTCTGTTACAATTAGTTTGTGATCTGTATTCAGCTTAGTTTTGAATCCTTTAATAAATCTGAAGCAGACTGCCCCTTGTGTTGCCTTAACCACGTGATCTATTTGGCTTTTATTTTGCCCTCTCCACCACGTTACCTTCGTGTTCACTCCAATCCTTGAAGAGATGTTGTTCATTTTGTGAATGTGTAAAAACATTTTGAACTCCTCTCCATTTTCATTATCTTTCTCGAAACCTAGTTCCTTTCCTATAACTGTGCTATCTTCTGCTGTTAATGATCCTATGCCTATTTGTGCGTTCCAATCTCCCAGTATAATCGCATTTTCCCGTATAAAATCCTTGTCTATTAACTGTCCTAGCCTATTGAAAAAACTACCTGCTCCTTTGTTTGGCCCATGCACATTAATTATAATCAGCTCTTGATTTTCAGTTGTTTGTATTTTTGCAGATAAAATTGCTTTCCCGTATTGTTGAAGCCCCTTCAACCTTATGTCACTATTTTTTTTTATCAACACAGCCAAACCTCTTGATTTATTTTGACTCTCAACAGCTATGTTCCATTCGTAGTTTTTCGTACTTATTTTTTGAGCATTAGCATTTACCTCTTGTAAAACCGCAATATCTATTTTATACACTTCCATTATTTCGTCAATTTCATCTCTTTTTTCTTTTCTCCTACAACCCCTTACATTCAGTGATCCGATTCTAAAAGTTCTTTTTTTATTGGCAATTATGACATTGTTATTCTTTTTGCTCATCTCCTCACCTCTCTTACCGAATCTTTCTTCGTATTTAACTGGCTCCAACGTTATATTATCCTCCTTCCTGAAATCAACTATCTCTTCAATTATATTTATGAGCTTTTCTTCATTTCTTACATAGTTGGTTTCTTCTATGTCTTTATATGAATTCTGGGTGTCCTGACAGTATGGTATTTCTTCTCTATCTATTTCCCTTCTTTCCTGGTTCTCTCCTTCATCTGGCATCTTATTTCTACTATTACCTTCTTGCTCTTCGTATTTTCTCTTCTGAGGTATAATTGACTTGTTTGGACTAACTGTTTCCTGTGTTTCTTGCTCCTCTCTCTTCACACCTCCGCTTGCATTCTTCGTGATGACAGTTTCAATCACACTATCATAGTGGTTCTTCGCAATCATTCCAGTGTAAAGTAGTCGTAAGGTGTTTACTTCGGACGCATTACTATCTCCTATTATTATATTTGGATTATCCACTTGATGTACAATAATTCGTTTTTCAAAAAGCTCTGCCACTGCAACCAAAGTTTCGTGTCCTAACCAAACTCCCATCGTGCGTATTTCACCTAAAAAATTTTCGTATCCTCCTTGCTCTAAACTTTCAATAAGGTACATTTCAAATCTATTCCGATTACTCAAAATAAAATCTGCCACCATATTCCTGAATACTTGAATATCATCGTTAGATACCTCACTTCTGTTCTCATTCTTATTCAACTGATCTAAAATCGCTCTTATCAAACAGTTTCCGTCTTTCTCTATCATTTTTACTTTAAGTTTAGCTGTGTTGTTATAGTCCATTACATAATATACTCTTCTACTAATATTATTATTATTATTATTATTTTTCTTTTTACTCGTACTATTTTTACTTTTCAGGAGCTTCCTTATGTACAGATGACTACTTTGTATAATGTCATGCTTAACGAAACTATCGTACGAAATTCCGCTGAAATATAGATACACCTGCAAACTATCCTCCTCAAGTTTACCACAAGTTTCTTCGACCATACCCTTTACATTAAAGATTATTATCTGTATACCTAGTATGTTACTTATTTCATTTACTTTCGCATGAATTGAATTCATTTCATTTATACGTAATTTATCTGCTGCTACGCAATTTAACATTCTAGCTTTTAATCTCTCTATTTCTGTCAAACTTTTCGTCTCAATTGTTTCCTGCATTTCCAGCTGATGTAAAATACATCGTTTTAGGTTTTCCCCACCTCTATTCATGTACATAATCTTTCCATTTTCTCTTTGAATGCTGTTTGCCCTATCCAATATTTCGTTAGAATCAACTTCTAGAACACTTCTGAAAATATCGGTCTCTCCCTGTTCCCACCAAATATAAATATTTTTCACTCCAACCGTACCCTTACATACTATTTTTTCATCCCAATATTCTTGCTGCATAATTGTAATATTCAACTCCAAGGTATTCGCAATTAATGACCATAAACTCATTCCTCTTATCCTACCTTCTTTTCCTGATTTATTTTCTAATTCTAACATTTCTGTCAATTTCCCGATTTTAATAGTTATTACATCCTCGTTCTCCCCTATCCACAGCAGCTGGTGCCATATTGCTTCCTCCAGCGTATTGACCAGTGCAGTGCCTCTCACTAATACATTTCTGTTATAAACTGTATTCACTTTCTGTTCGTAAACATCGTGCTGTGCTACCATCTCCCCAATTTTTCCCGCTTTATTTCCCTTTTCCGTTCTGCTTTCGTTAGCTGCTTCTACCACTTCCGTGATGCTGCTAAATGCACCTCCATCCGCCCTGTGCTCATATAAAATTTGTAGCACCGTTATCGCATCGACATAAATTAATGGCGCAACAATATCAACCTCACCATCTTGATGCCATAACTGTATTTGTGCTTTGAGCATTTCGGCTACAGCCACTATTACATCCATATTGTCACAACTACCATCTTGAATCTTCTGTATTCTCTCCTGTACTCTCTCTCCCCATCGTTCCTCAAAACTAGCTGGTTGTTCTCTAACAAAATCGGCAAGCAAAAATCTAAACGTTTTTTCGTTAAAGTTCATTGAACGAAATGCGTCATTCTGCTGTCCGCACTGGTGAATAAGTGCATTCAGCAAAGATGTATTGGGAAGCATGCTTCCTAATATCCATCCGTTTTTTGTCTGTACGTATTTCGGTGTTTTGTTGAATAAACTCATTTTTATCCCTGTATTTAATTTGATCTGATATGATATAGTATATGTGTGCTCACTTACCGGATTTCAGTTGCATATCCGAGTATCATTATCAGTCATTTACCTTTATTGTATCTGTATGCATAAATTTACGCTATGCCACACATTTACACTTACGTGCGTCTCGGCTTTTCTAAAATAATCTTTACAAAACGCTCTTGTGTGGCTTGCTGATACAAGTACTGCACTTACACACTGAACTAAAGCTTACTGTGTGGACTATCACTAATACTAACACTCTATTACCACTGGTTTGCTCTTCACTTTCTGCTTTTTCCAGCATAAAAATACTGTTTCCTGATCTTTCTCCACTGCTGAAATGCTAATTTAGCTATCTAGATCACATCACTAGACGAATTAACCTATAGATTTTTAGTATAACCACCTTACACCGCGATAACTCCTAATTCCCCGACTTGCAAGCGACAATCCTAATTTCCG
This sequence comes from Malaya genurostris, assembly GCF_030247185.1. NCBI lineage: Eukaryota > Metazoa > Arthropoda > Insecta > Diptera > Culicidae > Malaya > Malaya genurostris. Next base: position 180,336,725 of record NC_080572.1, read on the forward strand.
ACCTTACACACATCCGCGCTCTGTCGTGTCTCGAAGCTAACTGAATAGATGGCGTCAATATTAAGGTGATTAACGAATTCTTGTATTTTGGCTCACAAAAGATTTACTTTTTAGTCGCTCTAGAATTCTACTGTTTCACTATCTCATCACAACAATCTGATTGCTGATTGCTCGGACAGTTTCGATAAAAAAATAAGATGTGTTTTGCCGGATAACTACCCATTCGGCTCTTTCCATCTATCGTTGCGTCTCTACATATAATTTGTAAGGACGTTACAAAAAAAAACTGATTTATCCACTAGAATCACTATGATTATTTCATATTTCTGCTTCATTCGCCTTACTTCACATTTAGAATCGATTTACATTTCTTAGAACTTAAGCCTATATTCAAAAAAATAGCGGAAAACACTTCTGAAATGTTCACAACTCTGTTCCTCTGTTCATCTCAATGGATTTTTATCCATAGGATTTTGGTCCTATATTCATCCTACTGAAAAGCAATTGCGGTAACAATCAAAACAAAATAATGCACTATTACACTCTCAGATTCAAAATATCAAAATTCTTAAAAGGGCCCAATGCCAAATGAGAGACAACACACGATATTTTTAGAACTAGTTTGAAATTAAATCGACTTTCGAAAATTATTGAGTCGTTCTCGTTTCCTTTCGTTTAACATTGAAAATTTTAAAATTTTGGATTGGCCCTTTGAACAATATTAAAAAAAATCAGCTGCATAGCCAATGAAACACACACTTAACAGCGTTATGTTGACATATCGACCGTCCCGCGACAAAAGTGCCTAACTGTTACCCTATAAACCGCTTTAGCAAATTTGAAAATTCTCCTGTAAGATAATGCGTATAGTTTACCTGATTTCATAATGAACATGAACTTAGCGAAACACCTCTAGCCGATGATAACGCAAATAGGTTAATAATTTGTTTCTAATTAGTTACAGTAATTTTGGATTTGTTGCTCAAATTTTAAATTTTTTTTGAGTACTTCACTAAGTTCATATAAAGTTAGCAAAGCCCCCTTCCAAATATGCTTCAAAACAAACCGTAGCCCAGTGAATAATTTGTTGCTAATTAATTACGATAAATTCGAATTTGTTGCTCGATTTATTTTTAATTTTTTTGAGTACTTCGCTAAGTTCATATGAAGTTAGCGGAGGCCCCCTTTCAAATATGCTTCAAAACAGATCGAAGCCCAGTGAATAATTTGTTTTTAATTTGTTGCTAATAAGTTACAGTAATTACAGTAATTGTTGCTCAATTATTTCTTTTTGGTTTTTTTGAGTACTTTGCTAAGTTCATATGAAGTTAGCGAAGCCACACTTTCAAATATGCTTCAAAACAGGTCTAAGCCCCGTTTATATCAAAAATGCAATGCTCAAATTTCACAACAAATCGTTTTAGCCATCAAGGTTTTCTAAATTTAAGTTTTGAATTAATATGACACTAATTTCTACATCTTACTTGTTGAACCCGTCTCAAAAATGCAAGTTGTATATCGATTTAAAAGAATGTCCACAAACCGAAAGCCGTCATCTTCGATTCTATGTATTTTCGAATATGAACTCGCTTGGCTTCCCAGGATACGACCGAATGCTGCATGATAAGCTTCAAATCCGCGGCTTCGATGTAGCACTGCAGGAACTTTGTTGGATGGGACAGAAGGTGTGGAAAAGTGGGCATCGAGCGGCTACCTTCTACGAGAGCTGTGGCACAACCAGCGTTCTAGGAACAGGATTTGTAGTGTTGGGCAAGATGCGCCAGCGCGTGATTGGGCGGCAGCCAATCAGTGATAGAATGTGCGTATTGAAGATCAAGGGCCGTTTCATCAATTACAGCATCATCAACGTGCACTGCCCACATGAGACGAGACCCGATGACGAGAAGGAAGCTTCCTACGCGCAGCTAGAACGAACTTACGACAGCTGTCCACGGCGGAATGTAAAACTCGTCATCGGCGACATGCATGCTCAGGTAGGCCGGGAGGCAATGTACAGGTCCGTGATCGGGCTGGAGAGCCTGCACGTGGTAACAAACGACAACGGCCAACGATGCGTGAACTTTGCAGCCTCCCGAGTAATGGTAGTTCGAAGCACCTTCTTCCCCCGCAAAGATATCCAGAAAGCCACCAGGAGATCACCTGATCAACATACGGAAAATCAAATCGACCACGTTCTCATCGACGGGCGATTCTTCTCCGACGTCATCAATGTTCGCACTCACCGCAGTGCGAACATTGATTATGACCACTACCTTGTCGCGGTTTGTATACGCTCAAAACTATCGACGACTCGTCGCACTCAATCTCGAGCAGCTACGTAGTGTTCGTACTGCAGAGGAATACGCGCAACAACTGGAGCTAGTGCTACCAACGGAAGAGCAACTTGGCGCGGCGACACTTGAAGACGGCTGGAGGAACATAAGGTCCGCCGTGAGTAGCACTGCAGCAACCGTACTAGGTACGAGGTTATCGAATCGAGGAAATGACTGGTTTGACGGGGAATGTCAGCAGTTGGTCTAAGAGACGAATGCAGCAAGGGCGGGGATGCTGCAAAACAGCCAGAACAGAACAGACAGAACACGGTTTCCGGAGGAAAAAGCGCCACCAGAAAGACCAAGATCGCGAAACGATGGATCAGCTGTACCGCGCAAATGACACACGGAAATTGTATGAGAAGGTGAACCGTTCACGTAGAGGCTACATGCCACAGGCCGAAATGTGCAGAGATACCAGAGGTAACCTTCTCACGAACGAACGTGAGGTGATCGACAGGTGGAAGCAGTACTATGACGAGCATCTGAATGGCGAAGCACAAGATACAGAGAACGATACAGGAATCAATCTGGGAGCACGCTCAGTCGACGACAGATTCCCAGCACCTGATCTGACGGAGATAAGTGGGGAGATCGGCAAGCTGAGGAACAACAAAGCCGCGGGAAATGACTAGTTACCAGGCGAGCTGCTCAAACATGGAGGAGAGGCACTGGCTAGAGCGCTGCACTGGAAGATTTCTAAGATTTGGGAAGAGGAGATTCTACCGCAGATCACATATTCGTGATAAGACAAATACTTCAAAAGTGTCGTGAATACAACGTACCCACGCATCACCTATTAATTGACTTCAAAGCAGCATACGACACAATCGATCGAGAACAGCTATGGCAGATAATGCACGAATACGGTTTCCCGGATAAACTGACGCGATTGGTCAAAGCAACGATGGATAGAGTGATGTGCTAAGTCCGAGTATCTGGGACGCTCTCGAGTCCCTCCGAATCTCGAAGAAGGCTACGTCAAGGTGGACTTTCTTGTATCTTGTTCATTGTTGCCCTGGAAGGTGTGATTCGAAGAGCGAGGATCGACACGAGTGGCACGATCTTCCGAAAGTCCGTACAACTTTTTGGCTTCGCTGGCGATATTGATAAGGGGTGTATCGAAAAGTAGTTAGTAACATTGATTATTGAATAAAAAAGCAAAAAAAACATATTTTGACATCAGTTTTCGATACATTGTAGAAAAATTACATTTTTATGCATTTCACTGATTATATTGAAGAAAATCCTAGTTTCTGTGAAACGCTCGCACTTTGGACTTGACATTCTTCATTAAATTCTGCACAGTAACTTTTGTGACTTTCCTGGTGGCAGCTGTCCAGTTTTTTTTTAACTTCTGCATGTTTTGGGACACTGTACCTTCCTTCCGAAAGTGCCGCTTGACAATTGCCCAATATCTTTCAATTGGCCGAAGATCCGGGCAGTTCGGTGGGTTGATGTCCTTTTCCACGAATTGTACAATATTTTTTGACAACTACTGTAAAACGGAGTTGGCGTAGTGGGCTGAAGCCAAATCCGGCCAGAAGAGAGGAGGAGCCTTATGCTTTCTGTACAGTGGCAGCATTATCTTCTTCAAACATTCTTCCTCGTACACCTTGGCGTTAATTGTGCCATTCGTGAAAAAAACCGACAACCGCAAACCACAGGTACAAATTGCTTGCCCAAACTTTTCCATCGCCACCGTGGTGTCAGCTTCGTCCAGGTCCTGGTACACCGATTTCGTTTAATATTACGGTCCGGGCAGCGCTCGAGAGTCTTCCTTGGCGTAGGTTTCGTCGTCGATCAGGATACATCCGTCTTTATTCTGTAGAATCCGGTTATACAGTTTTCGCGCTCTTGTTGTGGCCTGAACTTGCTGTACCAGGGACTTTTTCGGCACCTTCTGTTTCTTGTACGTTTTCAGGGAGTTGCGAGCTTTGATCCGTTGAATCATCCCGATGCTAGTGTTGAACTGCTTGGCCAAAATCCGCGTCGACGCCGATGGGTTTTTCCTGATGTACTCAACCACTTTTAAGTCCCGGCCGGGCTGGCTGAGACCCGTTTTCCTACCGGATCGGGGCGAATCCTTCATGGAAAGGGTTTTACCAAACTTCTCGATAATATTTTTGACACTGGTGTGGTGCACTTTCACCCGTTTTGCAATTTCGTTGTACGTGACACAACTTTCTGAGCACCAAGTGTGCAGAATTTTCTATCGCGTTTCCGGATCAATTCGACTCATCATTGAAACGATAAAACGTACCGAAACTAATCGATTGCGCAGCTGTTATTGACATGTAAACAAACATGTCACCGCAAAACACGCTGCAAAAAATTAAGCCATTTCAGAGTAATAACTGTTTGAATTTTGCTAACTACTTATCGATACACACCTTATTGTGACACGTAACCTTGAGAAGATTGCGGAAACCTACATCGGATTGAAAGCTGAAGCTAGGCGTATCGGACTGGCCATAAATGCGTCAAAAACAAAATACATGAGAGGAAGAGGCTCTAGAGAAGAAACACTACGCCTCCCACCACGAATATTGATAGACGGTGACGATATCGAGGTGATTGACGAGTTTGTGTATTTGGGCTCACTGGTGACCGCCGACAATGACACCAGCAGAGAAATACAGAGACGTATTTTGGCAGAGAATTGTGCGTACTATGGACTCAGAAAAACCCTCCGATCGAGAAAAGTACACCACCGCACGAAATTGACCATCTACAAAACGCTCATTAGACCGTTTGTTCTCTATGGCCACGAGACCTGGACTATGCTGGCAGAGGACCAACGTGCCCTCAGTGTTTTCGAAAGAAAGGTACTGAGGACCATCTATGGCGGAGTGCAGATGGAAGACGGAACGTGGAGACGGCGTATGAATCACGAATTGCAACAGCTGCTAGGAGAACCACCCATCCTAGTGACAGTTAAAATCGGACGTCTACGATGGGCTGAGCATGGATGACAGCCCAGGATGTCGGACGACAGCCCAGTGAAAATGGTTCTTGAATCTAATCCGACTGGTACAAGAAGAAGAGGAGCGCAGCGAGCAAGGTGGATCGATCAAGTGGAGGGTGATCTCAGAAGCATCCGTGCCTTGAGTGGCTGGCGACGAGCAGCCATGGACCGAGTTATGTGGAGACGTATGCTTGATACAGCAAAGGGCAACTATAGCTGTTAGGTAAGTAGGTAAGTAAGAATATGAACTCACCAAGCGTAGACATAAGTGATCTATAATTCCTTCAAACATCTAGAAGAAATGGGAAAATATTACTCACTTATATACTGATATGATACGCCAAATAGATAGCCAGTTATAATTACATATAAAAAACCTTTTTTAATCCACCTAGTGGTGTAATGATGCCTTTCTCATATCAATCATACTATCATATATAATACTGTGGTATTCTTCAAAATAATTTTCTTTTAATTCTTAAAAGAATAACCGAAATCGGTTTGTTACACCGTCTACTGATAAAAACTATCAATTGGAAAAGATTTGAGGTAGATTTAGATTTTCTTTTTTAAGGTTATTCCCCATTTTCAGTGATGGTGTACAACCCACTTTACCCTATATTTCCGGATCCGGAAGTCGGATCCGCATGAAATTCAGGAATTACGTATGGGACCACAGAACCTTTCATTTGAACCTAAGTTTGTGAAAATCGGTCGCGCCATCTATGTGAAAAGTTAGAACGCATATTTTCTTTTGTTTTGCACATTTTACCCCAGAACTCCCGAACCGGAAGTCGGATCCAAATAATATTCAGGAATTTTGTATGGGACCACAAGACCTTTCATTTGAATCTAAGTTTGTGAAAATCGGTTCAGCCATCTCCGATAAAAGTTAGTGCAAAAGGCGGGTGGGTAATGTCAGAGACATAACTAGATGTCGTGAATACGAAAACAACTGACATGTTCCTTAACACTTCCGAATATCAATTAGTTGATCAATTGTATGAATTATCCAAGCATTCCCCTTTGCACATTTTTCGCAAAAACAAAGAAGGCTTCACTTTTTGTTGAGAGGCTTGTTTCTACCTGATTTCGTTTGTAGCCTTTTCACTAATGGGCGGTCCTAACGGCTATAAAAATAGCCGCATTCAGAATTTTAATGTTGATTATTTCATTTCAGATTTGCATAATTTATTGAAACAAACTATCAATATGCTGAAGGGACTCGTTTCTAGTATTCAGAAAGGTCAAATTGCGTAATTCTCTACGACATTAAACTCTGGAACATTTTTCGCAAAAACAAAGAAGGTTTCACTTGATCTCGTTTACTGTGAGTTTCACACAGCGAAATGTGCACAAATCTAACCAAACTGTTCTAGATTTGCAGTAAACTGAGGATATTTCCCTACGATTTGCGAACAACAAATCCTAATAGTTCTTTAGAAAACTTTTAGAGCCATAAGAACGGCTGATTTTGTGCAATGCTCTCCACCGTTGTTTTTTCACCAATGCTAATGACTGGCAGCTATGACGTAATCGCTCTTGTCGAAAGCGAAACTAATTGTGCGGACGACACAAAACACATCTGCTCGCAGTGGCGATAGAATCCAAACTGATTGAATTTTTGTTAAGAGATTTCCTTTTATGTGATTTCGTTTGTAGCTTTTTCACTAATGGGCGGTCCTAACGGCTATAAAAATAGCCACATACAGAATTTTAATGTCGATTATATCATTTCGGATTTGCATAATTTATTGAAAGAAACTATCAATATGCTGTAGAGATTCGTTTCCAGCATTCAGAAGAGTCAAATTGCGTAATTCTCTACGACATTAAACTCTGGAACATTTTTCGCGAAAAAAGGCTTCACTTGATCTCGATTACTGTGAATTTCACACAGCGAAAAGTGCACAAATCTTAGCAAACTGTTCTTGATTTGCCGTAAACTGAGGGTATTTCCCTACGATTTGCGAACAACAAATCCTAATAGTTCTTTAGAAAACTTTTAGAGCCATTAGAACGGCTGATTTTGTGCAATGCTCTCCACCGTTGATTTTTCCCAATGCTAATGACTGGCAGCTGTGACGTAATCGCTCTTGTCGAAAGCGAAACTAGCTGTGCAGACGACACAAAACACATCTGCTCGCAGTGGCGATAGAATCCAAACTGATTGAATTTTTGTTAAGAGATTTCCTTTTATGTGATTTCGTTTGTAGCTTTTTCACTAATGGGCGGTCCTAACGGCTATAAAAATAGCCGCATACAGAATTTTAATGTCGATTATTTCATTTCGGATTTGCATAATTCATTGAAAGAAACTATCAATATGTTGTAGGGATTCGTTTCTAGCATTCACAAGGACCAAATTGAGGAACTCACTGCGATATTCACCACTTTTCGGAACATTTTTCCCGGACGATTTGTTGTACAGCAGCAGATATTTTGTTCTCTTCCTCAGAACGCGTTCTGATTGGCTGGTGTTGACATGGATCAAATGAGACAGGTTTTTCAATAGTGTACTATTGAAATACTTCAATGCTTTTACTATACACGTTTAAATTAAAAAATTTCGATTCTATTGGTAGTTAAGTTATATAAATCCTTTCACAGATCACTGAGCTATGAGCTTTAAAAATACGAGAAAGGCAAACGCGCCATATGAATTATCCTCTTTGATACTCGTTCATACCAAACATTTCAGAAAAGTTTAATTTTGAATTATTTGAGACTATGTCCCAAAACTGAAAATTTTATCATAAAATTGTGATCATATTTCCGATGGCATGTCGCAAGAATTATGTTGATTCATTAGATACAACAATAGATATTCACGATCAAAAACTTATCACTCTCTCAGAGGGTAAATTTTGAAAAGGCACCCCATAGTAAAGTAAGTCGTATTCACGACAAAAATGTATTTGAATATTATTGAGTTCTTTTATAAAATGATGCATAGTTGGAATCAGCTAGGTGCAGTATTGTCCTCATAGCAAAAGGTTTTGTTCTGTACCAAAGACTAAACGTTTTCGCAAAGGCGAGAAAATCAATTATTAGAGCTTTTTGGATATGATTAAATTGACCGTCTTGAACAACATGCACAAATGTGTTTTACACATATTAGTCACTTAAAAATACTCAACGATGGCACGAATCTGTTTTACCAGCAAACAAAACATGTCGTAGGCCCACTGCACTCAATCACTGAAATTATTCCCTATTTCTATGTGTCGGTTTTGAACTGCCATGATTCGTTCAATTCATGCGGTTTCACTCTAATGCTCGTTCAAAAAAAAACATATTAGACAACTTTACTTTTGAGTTTTTTGTGGTTGTCTCATACTACTGAAAACTTTATCATAAATTGGTGACCATATTTCCGATGATATTAACAAAAAAATATGTTGCAGCGTTAAATACAAAAAGAGATCTTCGTCACTAAGTTTTATCCATAGGGTAAATTTTGAAAGGGCTTTCTTTCAAAACTAGTTGCGATTAGCAACTTGGGTTGTAAACAAATTTGATGGTTTATCCGATTTACGCAGTCATTGCAGACAATGTAATTTCAACAAGTAACGGATTGTAAACGCCTCAAACCAACTAAGCTTATTATCATAATCTGATGCATTAAAAATAAACACAACGGTACATTCGGTTGCGTTCGTTTAAATTCTCAAGATGATGTTATCAATCAGTAAAAGACTCACTAGGGAAGGTTACTTCACTCTTCACCAGAGAGCGTAAAACATACGAGATGTAAAGCACACAATAGCAGATTCAACGATAATAGTTATTATCATTTCATTCTGCCTAATCTAGATGTTTTACTCGTACGCAACATGAAATGCTCCCGGAGACCTTCAGGGGCGAAACCACCGAGCATTGCCAGTTAGTGCAGGGACTGGTTTCCTTAGTCAATTTTTTTCTATCGGAAAATTATACACATTCCTTCAAATGCGATAACGCACAGCCCTAACTAGCGAGCCGAACGTTTCCCAGATCCAGAGGAAAGTGTGATTAAAGAAATAACTCAGACGAAAGATCGATTATCGTGACTGCGTCAGTAAAGAGTAGTAAAGCCCGCCCACAACTTATGGCGAAACATGACACAGAAGTGCGCTCGCGCGCGCGTGTGTGGCGCAAGATTTCCGACTGATCTTCACGTTTGAGGACCGACCCATCAGCCTTCGACGTAAAAGTGCACGTTTTCTGCTGCTCTGGAAGGCCGCAACTAGCAAACTAGAGAACAGCACTATGGTGTCGAACAAATGATGCCATCCAACCCGACGGGACCGGGCGGGTGTCATAATCAGATATTAATCCTATGCTCTACAGTTCATTAATTTACTTGTTCTCTTTCTGACACTTTGAAGGCGCGCACCAGCATCGCCCTGCTGCGGTTGATGCTTAGCACTACTACTACCAACACTACTACTACTACTACTGTGCAGAACTAGTGGCTAGAACAGGGCCCGGGAAGTAACCGAAATGGCAACGATGCCGGTCGTGCCGATGATAGGAATTAATTAAGTGCTGAATGTCATTAAAGTGTTCGGATAGATGGAGAAGAGTGAGCGAGAGGAAGCGAACCTTTGAACCGTCGTCGCGTCACGGGAGAAGCTCAAACTGCACTGGTGACCGGTCATCGGCCCCTCCGGGAAGTTCAAAATACTTGTTAATTGTCTTGTTTTACAGTTCTAACAGCTCTTTTTGTTTCTCGGTCTATCGTCTCTGAGCCGGTAGAAACGGGCAACGATTGCAGTATGGGAGGGAAAGTGGAAAATAATGCTCCAGAATCAATGAGCTCTAGTTCTGTAGTGCCCTTTGATCGCGTCGAGACGGTTCAGTTTAGGTAGACACGGTTCAGCCATTCACTACTGGTGGTCGTACTGGCATTAAACCCTTTTTAGTGGAATGAGATTTTTCACACCACCGAAAGATGACACGAGTCTCACTTTGGCATGAACTCGAAACGTGAGGTTTCTTGTGATAGGTTTTACGTTGTGTTTGAAAACATTTGTTCAATCGGCTTGATTAGGCTCTGCTAGATTGATGAGAGAAGGAAATTGATATTCTACATTCCGAAATAAGTAGAATGTTTGTATTGCTCTGTGTTTATTTGAACAAGTGTCAAAATACATGATACGAATCAGATCGCCAAGAATAAAATTTTGATTACAGTTGGAGGTAATGATTTCTGCTGGAAAACTATTCAGTAAAAGTAAATGTCAAATACACTGAATCACCCTGAAAAACCTGTTTTAGTCCTCTTAGGGGCTGTCCATAAAAGACGTCACACCGCAAGGGTGAGGGGGTGTTTCAAAAAACGTGACCTTTTGTGACAGGGGGTAGGGGGGAGGGTTGTTGGAATGTGACGTCCAATATTTTCAATGAGCGCATTTTTGAAATATCTAATTATATTACTGCTTTGCCCTATTTCCTGAAAAAATCTCCACAATAAACGTTTACATGCTATAGGAAAAAGAGTATTTGTTGATGTTAAAGCTTCTTCTTGTAAATCCGGAAATTATTGATGCTGAAAATCATTTCTGTTGTGATCAGCATTTGCAAAGTCTGCATGAGAAAATAGCAACAAAATATAACATTAAATTGCCATTGTAACATCAAAACAAGAGCAAAACATTTATAGAAGACGAATTTTCAGTAATTTCATTTTCTAGCATTGAGAATAGTATATCATAAGAATTTCTCTTATCTGATTCTGATGCAGTTTATTCAATTGTATTCCATTTGTAAATGGAACCACTGGATCAATTGTACTTAATGAAATCAGTATGCCTCATCAATAACGAAATAAGATATAATAACAAATTTTGATGCTAAATAGATATTGTCTAATCTATCAAAAAGATTCACTCGATGAAATACAGGAATACAAGATATGATGGTAAAATTTTTTATTATTTTGATTTTCGTTTACTATTCACATCTACCCGGGAGGAGTGCAAGTTTTGCTAGGGCAATTCAAACGCACCTTTCAAACGCAGCGCCTGCTGTGTGCTTAAACCCTGTGCTTCTGTTGCTTCCATAAATTAAATTCATGTCAAAAAGTGTTTTATCGAGTTTAATCGGCCCCCTGTCACGACGCCATCTTGATGAGATCAAAATCGGAACTTCAAAATCAACTGATTGCAACGTAAACAAACAAACAGTAATACATTTGTTTTACGCGTTTACCTTGTTTGGTGCACGAAAATTAGTGAATTTTGGATCGACTCTCTCACAATAACTTGTCGGTTTACCTAAAATACAGCAGACAGTGTTTTGGGACATCAAGTGGAGATAATTTTCACAATTTGAGAGTCACGATGAGTATCAAAACATCGCAGTGTTTGGGGCTCGAAACGCGAGGGGCTCAACGTAATCGGTATACTTTCAAATGGCTGGTGCTCACATACCGGTGTCAGATGGGTGAGTTTAATCAAAATAGTGCATCATATGTATAAACATCATCATCAGCATCAACCAGCTGGAATTAAAACAAAGCCTTTTGTCGCTCTATCCGAGCAGAGTGTGAGATCAAATTGAAAACTCATTTTGAAGTTGTGATGTTCGCATTTATCGATTACTCAATTTGCTGCTGTTTTGGTCGTTTTAAGTGGCAAAACATCAAAATCGAAAGCAAAAAGATATCCCGATGATAGCAAAAAGAAAACTATTTTTGCTAACAGCGAAAGCAAACTGAAATCTAAATAAGATATAGATTTTTTCTTGTTGATAGCAAAACTAGTTTTCAATTTGAAGTTATTATGACACAACGAAAACTAAACTGAAATGCATAATCAGTTATTGATTTGCTTTAAAAAGACATTACTGAAAACAAACACGTCGCGAGCATAAACTAAAAATAGATTGAGCAAAAGACCCGGGATAGTATACCTTTAGGCGATATTTCTTGCAACAATAAAAAAAGCGTCAAAAGTACCAAACACATCCTCAGAGAGAGACTTGGGTTTCGAACCTAGGTGATTTGGATTCCGAACTCTCTGCGAATGCTATGGACTGTGACGTTAAGCTGTGAGTAGATGGAGAATTTTCGATCATATGACAAGCAGTGTTGATTCACAATGCTGTATACAGCTAGTTTTAGCCGACGCACACTCGTTTCGTCGCATCCGTCCCGCAACCATCGTGAATGGAAGTGCGGCTATTTGATAGGTATGAAAATGTGCTCTTTGTCTTTCTCGTATCCAGAAACTGTAGCATATGAACATCAAAACATCAAATTGAGTTATTTATTTGATCTCACTCTACTCGAGTATGTAATCACTTTGAAATACGAATTTCTAGGCTCAGGAGAGCGAGCGCTTTAGAGTGAAGTCTTTTACAGCAAAGGCTTACTGGAAACGTGAATTAGGAATCTGACAATAAGCAATATCAGATCATATGTTATTTTGATTCCAAAAAAATATCTTACTTATTTCGACTAATTGGAACAATTAACGAGTATCTCACTTCTGCTCACAGACAGCATCACACTGATTTAGCAAATTTTTAATTCTTGTGTAGATTTAAATTCGGGATCATTCCATGAAGATTAATTTCGGAGCGAACATTAAGCAATTTATTTGCTTGCTTCAGATAAAATGGGTTAAACATAGATAAATCATGGAAATCTGATTATTTGAAAAAAAGGGTTTTCGAATTAGTTCTCTAAGCTATATCTCTGAAACATGATGATTTATAACGTCGTTGATTGGAGTTAATAAAATTCTTTGATTTGGTGGCGCTAAAATGCAGTCAAATATTCAAACTGTTTGGAGATGTTTTTAAAGGGTTGGGACAAAAAGAAGGGATGGGGGGGGTTTGTGTGGTTATGAAAAAAATCACATAACTTGACGAGAATCGACACGTTTTGAAGAAGCAAGTGCCTTCGAAAAGGGGGGTGTAATGTTTTTAATGTTATAACTCCGAAACTACTGAACGGATTGCTATCAAATTTAGCACAGATACTTCTTGCTCTTCAGAAACTCAAACATGCTAAGGATAAATTGTATATATGATCGAACATAACTCCAAAACAACTCAATTGATTATTAACTTTCTTGGCACATGTAATTCTTGCTTTTCATAGGTTCTTATAGGAGATATTTTAATGAGGAGGGGGATGGGAGAGGTGGTGGTTGCAGTAAGTGTTTGCTAACAGGGGGAATTTGAGTCAAAATGTTTCGAGTTTTACGAAATCGAAATTTCTCGACAGACACAGATATTTATTACAACTAAGAGATGATCGTAAGAATATTTATACGCGTGGAAAGATAGCAAGTGTCTATTGAAGAAGCACTCAGTTCAATTGTTTGTAAATATCGGAATAATTCCATAACAACTCAGTAAATTATCGCCAAACTTGGCAGAGGTACTTTTTGCAATTCAGAGGTGGTAATAAAATTATTTTTTCTTGTCGAGATCAGATATTCATTGCACAGGTGAATAAAAGGTTGTTGTTTGTAGCAAGTGCCTCTAAAAAGAGGTTTATTGTTAAATTTATCTTATTTGACGACAAACGAGGGAAGCCGGAGGATATAGACTAGGCGAAAAGAATCTGGAAAATCAATTTTCATCCCCCCCCCCCTCTCTTTTTTTGACGAGCACAGATACTTTTTACACTACTCAGAGGGCAGAGAGCTGTTGCAAGTTCACTAAAAAAAGAGGAGTTTAATGTAAAATTCATTGAACGAGAAATGATACTTCTTGATTAATACAGATACTACCTTCACATCGAAATAGATAAAAGGGTTGTTTCAAGGAAGGAGTGCAGCAAGTGCCCCAAACATGGGAAGTATAAAGTGAATTGATCGCATTTTATGAAAAAAAATGATACTTCTTGACCAGTACTACATATTTCTAGCAACTAAGTGAGGATCACAAAAATGTTCACAAGAGGCAGGGAGAATAATAATTCTTAACCAAGGGAGGTAAAATTGATATGAATTGACGAAGAAATCATACAATAATGTGCATTTTTTCATGTAAATTGAGAAAACTGTCGAACCGAGTTGATGAAAATAAGTTTACGATAACATTTGAATTAACTGAATCGTTATTCTATAGAACGAAAGTGTCATCTAACGTAGTTATGAACAGCCTTTCGTTACCAAATAATTATTATCACAGTCTTGAGCGATTACGTGGAAATAGGTTGTGTTTCACTACGCTCTGAGTATTTCAATGGTCAGAACAATTCCAAAAATTGTTTTTGCGGCCTTGTATTTACGAAACATTTCCGAGCAACGCCGGGTAATTCAGCTAGTATGATATAAAGAAGAGCGTATTATTCAAAAAACTTGTTAGTTGATGCACGAAAAAACAATCACTTTGGCAATACCGATACTCGAATTCTGAACCACAGACAATAACGGTCAAAACATCAACCGAAAATAATAGTCAGAACATTTAACATCTTTTTTTTTAACTAAACACGAAAACTGTTTGAGAGTCTGATATTTAACGTACCCCACCAGAAGGAAATCGTTGACGTCAAATGTATTTTTCATATCACGTTCCTGACGAAGGTCTTTCTGTGGCTGACGATCAGCGAGATGAGAATGCCCAAGCCGCTATTCGTTCTCGAAAGAGAATGAAGCCTTTTGGCCGGATCTGGTGAAGGCCCAGTATGCCAGGAGATCGTTAAAGGAGATGAACTAGCTTCAGATAGACGTGGCACCATTTGGAAAAACGCAACATAGAATTAAAGGAATAATTGTTCCATTAAAATTTATTTTTGCATTTCTGTATCGCCTAATGGAATTAGTCCTATTTTGATGCAGTTATTAAGTTGTTGGTTTTGAATAATCATTTTTGGAGTTTCCCAAAATATTTGCCTCCCAAGTTTTTTTTCTAAAAGTAACAGCAAAATGATAACATAATTAGATATCAATTGAAAAATTGATGAGCTGAGATCAAATTAAGATTTCAATGTGATGTTGCTATCATAATAAGATTTCGATTTGCTCTCGTTTTGATGTTTGACTTTGCTCGGGTAATCACTATGTGGTGTGAAATATTTTTCTAAACTAATTTTGCATGGAGCATTGCTATTGCGTAGAGAATGCTGTCAAATTAACAATATCAATGCGATTACGATCCAAACTTTTTATTTCCACTAAATTTTCGTCTAGCTTTTATTTCTCTTAATCTAGTATTCATTTTATTGCGAGTGAGACAACAGTTGCGAAATCGATCACGGGATGCATCAAACGAGAATATATGTTGAAACTACGTAAACCGTAGATACAAAATTGACAATGTTCCATGATTTTGGAAAAGTCTCATTGATACGCGTAATCCTTAGTTATAAATTCCTGTAGGATTGCTGTTATTACTACTTTTCACACCCCTCAGCGTGGCATCAACGATTTCAGACGTAGATCATGTCATGTCTTATCTTGATCATATGTGATTTTCCTCCACCAAGATCAAAGCTGATCGAATCATCCATTGATTGAACTTACATGAATCAAGAATCATTTTAGTTCAAAATCACTACCGATTTTGTGTGACGAAAGATCCGTACTGATTTTAATCGATGTGATTTAAAGATCACTGATCACTGACCAGAAGTGATCTTTATTGGGAAAGATCACAAGCGATCTTCTTCGGCGGTGATCTCGATTTGATGAGGTTTTGAACTTTATTTTCTCAGCCCTGTATACTACCTTAAGGAAATATTATTCCTTAGCTAAAGAAATAATATATCTGTGTACCCCTAGGAGAATTAAAACAAATGATTTAAATGTTTCATCAATTCCAATCAAATACTTTTGTTAAATTATCTTATTAATATTAATAAAATAATTTCGATGGTTTTGTAGTTTTAGAAATATTTTTCAATCTAATGACAGCAATAAATAATAAATCGATTTTTTCCTCATATTTGTATAGTTTGTCATACATATTGAGTATGTATTGAGATGAATTCGTGACATGTGACATAGAGGGGTGGGGAGTCTTTGCTGCTGTGACAATTTGTGACAAAGGGGGGGGTGGGTGACGTATTTTATGGACAGCCCCTTAGTTAATGATTTCTTTCTTATATTACTTGTAATCTCAAATATATAGCACTGTTGGATTCATCACAACCAGAGCCGTAGTGACCGTTTCTGGTGCCCGAGGCAAACTAAAAAATATTCGCCCCCACTATTTTTTAACCAACACAATGAAGACGAACTGACATTATTTTATTTTTTTGCAACGTTATCCCAAGTAACATTTCTAATTTTATTAAATACTTGCAGCAGTCTTGTGTGTTACGTCATAAATATCGCATTAAAACTGTAAACTCCACAAAAGCCTACTGAAAACCATGTTAAGATCGTATTCCAGCCAAGCCTACTATTCTTTATAAGGTTCATAAAGCAGAATGAAGAATGAGTATAAACCTGTATTAAATCTATTTAGGAATAATTCAAAATTCAAGAAAGTATTAAAACCTGCTTCACGAAAATCATTAATTTATTTGATTGAATTCCACAGTAAGAATTTAATTTACGACTTTGCGCTTTTCTCTGAATTAAAAAAAAATCGATTTCATTTCTCTAAAATGTATGGATTGAATATATATGATATTGGTATAAAATGATTTGAATGGGCATTCTGAAAATAAAACATAAAAGTCAATCATATTTCCTCCTTTTAACCCACAACACATGTGTCATAAATACACTTGAAACCCTTTGTTTGCGGACATTCATTCAGAATGTCTGAGCTCGACGAAGTTAGAACTCGCGGATACTATTTAACTGTATTTATTGGGACGACCACTACAAAAATTTGGACTGGCAACCACAGAGCTTAATTTTGGGAGACTGACTAACATATAAAACTGGACGATAACGACTACGACAAGACTCAAGAGTAATTGTAACATAATAACGAGCAAACGTCTTAACATATTAACGTCACCTTTATGAATTTTAAATAAAACTTTGAGGTATATGTTATACATAGTACATAGCATGAAACACTATAATCCTAGCCCGGGTTGGCGGTTCAATGCATTAGGCGCTGGTCTTACAAGCCATTTGTCATATGTTCGAACCCCGACCTGGAAGGATTCATAGTTTCAGTTGAAACAGAAAAGTAAAATTCCATAAAAAAAATGTAATGCCAAGACTTTGCTTTTAATGGAGAACATTATAAGTGATAGTACATTGGGTTCATTCGAACTGTTTACGTTGGACTGCACAACTATTGTAAAAATCTCTGTTAATTTTTGTGTTGAACATTTAGGTAGCAGTTATCTTTTGTATTCCTCATATCCTTTTGCCGTGATACAAGCGAATAATACTTTCGATACTTTCTTTCAGAATTTTGAATTTCCTGAAAAGTACCGTTAGTATGTTTATGTTGGTGATAGTCGCTTCCATGCTGTGCAAAATTCAAAGCGATCTTATGTGTACAGAAATGTCATCTCTGCTAGACGACTTGCGAAACAGAGCAAATTATACATTGTTCGTTATGAATTGAAGTTTTCAGAATTAAGAATTAGAACTAATTGCCTAAAGTTGCATGTTCCCCGAGATATTTGGAGATTTGTGCCTCCCATCATTTTCTTGACGGGAAGGCAAGGATAAAAGGAATATGAAAAGAAACTGGAGGAAAGCAGTACAAAATAAAAAGAATCAATCCGTTCTGCTTTCTCGAAAGAATCAGATGCCAAAATGCACATTCAATAAAACCTACAATTACCAAGAGGATTTGGAGATTTGGATTTGGAGAATTTCATATGAAACAGTTGCAAGCCGAACAAAATGCAAGAAGTAAAATTTTATACAGAGTAAAATGCAGACGCCTAATCCAGATGCAATCTCAGCTCAAAGTTAATTTTCTCAAAATGGTTTCACTAAGGTATAGCATGCAGCGTGTAGTCAGCAATCGAGTTTTCAAAACTTTTTCGAAATTGTGACTCCATTGCATTAATGCCGAAAAATAACACACCAACGAGAACCGTACTGTTTCCGAACCGATGCATTACAGTGCCGTGTTTAAACTGCATCGCGGCAGTAGCCAAATGAAAATAGCTGCCACTGAAAAACCAACTCCCATATACACGAGACAATCAATAACTCAGAGATGTTTGAAAAGTGACGAAAATGAAAACACTGCCTGCCGTTCCCCTACTCGTTGCGACAGGCTGTGTTCGGTTTTTAATTATGTTTGACTAACAAACAAGACAAAAATTTCACTCTCAAAATATTTATGTTTTCACTCTCTAACGAAGCAAGTTTGCTAACAAACGCGACAAGCAGTTTGTCGTATCGTATTGTCGAGTGACGCATGGTGAGACTTGTTACGAAAGAAAAACACGAATAATGGACAATATTCATCGAGTGAGAATAACTTACGACCCAATTTGGGTGATTTCAGATTTACTGAAACCGTGGGTTTTGAACGAAAATTTGGTCTTTTAGTATCCAGTCAGCTGTAGTAATATAAAAACTTCAATAACTTCATTTGGCAGTTTACGAAAAGTGTTTTGCTGTCCATGTATTCAGAATTAATTTTATACTTACACTGATTCGATCGGTCAAAATGCTTCCGAAGATTGAGAAACTTTGTGACCATATGACACGGCTTCTGAGTCTTTAATTGATCGTCTGATCTACCTCTGACCATATTGTGTATTGCAGCAAACTTGTTTAGCAACAAAAACAGTTTTTTGTCTTTAAAACATGCGTCCGTTGTCGGCTTAGCTGATGCTCAAAGTAAACAATTGATTTTGGTGGTAAACATTTCATTTACCCACCACAAATGAAGGAGAACATAGAAATGAGGCAATTTACCCTTCTGGAAATCGGAATCACCCTTTGGTTTGGAATGTCATAAAAGTGGCAAGCAGTGATAACTGATGGGTTTTTATCATATTTGTTGAACAACTATTTGTTGAGTTTCCGAACGGAATCAATCTTTTTTTGTCTTTCTCATATAACAGGTTATGCAATCACTTGAAAAACCGACTAGTGAAAATTGGTCCGGAGGGCCAAGTGTCATATACCATTCGACTCAGTTCATCGAGCTGAGCAATGTGTGTGTGTGTGTGTGTATATATGTGTCAAATAATCTCACTAGGTTTTCTCGGAGATGGCTAAACCGATTTTGACAAACTTAGATTCAAATCAAAGGTCTCGTGGTCCCATACGGAATTCCTGAATTTCATCCGACTTCCGGTTCCGGAGTTATAGGGTAAAGTGTGTTCAGTATTGTACACCGTCACTTAAACCGGCGAAACAAAAAACGTAAAAAATTTTCTAAACTTGTCTCAAAACTACACAAATCGATAGTCATTATCAGTAGGCAACTAAACAAATCGATTCCGGCTATCCTGGTTCCCGGTATCCGGTTCCGGAAGTACCGGAAATAGTGATCATATATACCAAAATGGATCTCGCTCACTTTTCTCAACGATGGTTTAACCGATTTCCACAAACTTAGATTCAAATGGAAGGTCTTGTGGTCCCATACGGAATTTTATCCGGATCCGACTTTCGGTTCCGGAGCTATAGGGTAAAGTGTGTTCAATATTGTACACCGTCACTTAAACCGGCGGAACAAAAACCGTAAAAAATGTTATAAACTGGACTCTAAACCGTTATTCCCAATCTTGGGGTCAATTGTAAGGTCTTATGGTCCTACCAAAAATTACTGCATATTTTCGGATGCGACAAACATTTAAATCGTAACTTAGAGTGCGTATTAGTAGAGTTTGAATGTCATGTTAGTTGGTGGCCGTACGAACCGACTTCGATTATACCGGTTCTCGGGTTCCGGTGCCGGAAGCACATATAATAGTGAACCCACTTCGTTTTCTTAAGGATGACCTACGCAATCAAAGCACTGTTTTATTCTGTATGTTATACTAGTTAATGCACAAACAATCTCTTGGTTTCTTTCAAAAATCGAAGGAAATTTTTTTGAATAGAATATCACAATATTATACATGAGAAAGGCATCATTACACCACTAGGTGGATTAAAACAGGTTTTTCTCAGTTCAGTCAAATGAAGTAAAGTTGCGTTTCCAAACTGATAGGCATATTGGATCTGGCGATCAAAAGAATGCCGTAACATTTTCGTTCACCCTCGGGTATGTACTAAAGATGGTCGAGTTTCGGGTATTTGTTCCCGAAACCCGACCCGAACCCGAATCCGACGGGTATTGCTCGAAAAAAAAAATAGTTGTCGGATTCGAGTCGGGTACGGGTCGGGTTCAGGTTAATAAATTTGGACGAGTTTTGGACATTCGAAACCGAATGCTCGAATTTTTTAGAGTTCGTGTCGGGTACAGGTAAAGATTTTTATTTCTTATCGGGTATGGGTCGAGTTCGGGTTTGGATCAACATTATTCTCGGGTTAGGGTCGGATACGGGTAAAAGTTTTTTGCTTTCGATTGGGTACGGGTCGGATTTGAGTTAGACATTGCTTACCAGACCAGCGACTTAGCGCTGCGATCGGGCCGTCATCGACCATTTAGAACAACCGCGTTAACTTAAAAGCTTATCGAACACGAATGACGTTTACATTGTGTATCGATAGCGCAAAAGAGTGAATTCATACTGCTGATTATTACATAAGGTAGCTACCAGAGTGCAAGTCTAAAGCAAAGTGCCATGTTTGTTCGGATCGAATATAACGAGCAAGCTAATTATATTTGATCAGAACAAGCCTGCCCGAGTGAATGCGATACGCTAACATTAAACCACATAGAATCGCATAGCTTCGCGCTTACTCTGGCTGGACCCTAAGAGCTGCTTGAGAAATAACGGGTGGCAACTAAAATTTTGGAATTTCTTTCTCAAGCTTTCAAAAAATGACAAACAATCTGATTTATTGAAATTAAAGATACATTGGTCATTGTTGAAAAAAAATTAGTGAACATTTGAAACGGAATTTCGGCGAAGCTTCCGTTTGATGTCGGAACAGGAGCGTTGTACGGCCGTCATGTCAACTTTGCGAATGCATCTCTTGATTCTACCAATTAACTGTTAGCAATTCATGGCTCTCCAGTTATTTTTGTACACCAAGGAGCTCAAAACCCCGAAGAAATCTTCGATTAGGCAACACTGAGGTAGATTTATCGGGTTGTGGTTTTTGGGTACAAATGGGATCGAATGGGTATTCAGGAACGATTGTGTTTTTTGGCGCAATGCGATGACGCTTTATCCGGCCAAAACACGTATTGTCCATCAGCATGATGTTTTTGAAAAAAACGGGATCAAAACTTTCTACAATCATTCGTTCTGGTACACATCTTGATTGATTGCCAACCCAGATGGCTTGAACCATGGCTTAGAAATGCCTTTCTCGGAAATGACAATGTGCAGCATCACTTTCTGTTCAAACTTATGTTTAAACTAATATTTTATGTTCGGATGTACAGTAGAACTATCCGTTGAATAGTATCGATCGTTTGCGGGAATCTGCACGGAACCACCCGCGATCCCATTTCAACCAGAATATTAGTTGATTTTCTGAATTCGATTGGTTAAAATTTGGAACCGAAAGTCGAATATGGATGAAATTCGATGGGAGCAAAAATGGAAAATTTCATTTGAGCGGAAGTTCATGATAATCGGTTTAGCCATCTCTGACTAAGATAAATAACTTCTGATTTTGCGTTTACGATTACTAATTCCGGTGCCTCCAGAACCGGTAACTAGGAATCGGTATAAATCAAATCGGTTCGTATGGTCAGAAAGTTGGAACAGCTTCAAACCAAACTTAGCAAAGGTTTTACTTGTTTTGAATTTTCCCTCTGAATGACACTTTATCCTAAGTCCGTTCTCTGCAATAATCTTCCCGGAATATAGAAATAGATGGTTATCCACAATGTTAGTTACAATTCCGCAAACTTTGCGATCGTCTGGATACATTACTTTCGATGACGATAATTCTCGGTATAGGTCATTCACGAATAGCACAAAAAGTGGTGGTCCGAGATGACTTCCTTGGAGAACACCAGTTGTAAGTGCAAACGCTTTAGACATTTTACAATATCAAGTTACAAAATTTGCAAAATTCGCCCTGTGAAAGAATGGGTAGAACATCATCGTGAATGTCTCGAGTTGTACTGAACGCAACTGCAAAATTCATTCTCCATGCCATCAGAAATATGACCACAATTTATGCTCAATTTCTCAATATTGTGAAATATTCATAAATAACTCCAAAATAAGTTTTCAGAAACTTTTGGAAATAATGAAAAAACTCATCACAATTCCTTAACTTACTCGTACCCGAGTCGATTGTTTTGAGATAGTCTGGAACATATCAGTTCCGATGTTCAACTGGACGAGAATAAAAAGGAAACCATGGTCGAAAATTAATGTTCGAAAGCGAACGTAATTTAAGATTTAGAAGTTAGTTACAGGACCAGGTTCAATGATAAAACTAAGACTCTGAAACTGAATCCTAATTCTAGATTCTGGAACTAGACTTTTGTAACTGGTTTCTTGACTAGATTATGGAACTGAGTTTAGTACCTTAATTCAAGATCGGAATTCGTTCCCGAAATTCTGATCCAGACATTCGACTTCAGAGTTCTGGAATAAAATTCCATATCCTAGTCATTCGGGAGGTTTAGTACCGCGTGGGTAGCCAGTTTGTGCAAAGTGCACATGCCTTATTTCATAGTTTTACCTTTCGTCTTCGACTTATCACTGATCGAATGATGAGTCGAAAACAAAACGTATAACTATTCCAGATCTGTATACCGGAACAAAATGATTGAGCTAAACTCCGAATGAGCTTTAGACTGCAGAACAAGTCCTGTTTGCCTGTCCCCGCTTTGCGACACGAAGGAATGGTCTACTGGAACTGGAACGCAGTGTCGACCGCGACCTCCCAGAATCTTGCAGCGGAATTGGAGCGCAGAACAACAGGCAGCCGGCTGCTAAAGAGAGATCAGCGAACAAGCGTCGGTTCGGGAGTTTTTCCGTTGTCGGGGAACTCTCCGTCGGTGTAGTCTAAATCCTTCGCCGGGGATTAGACGAGTAGATTGCAACGTAGCTCCGGTATGGATCGTCGGGGCGCCAGTGAACCGGAAGCCATCCTCCAACCGGAATCATTGCCGATCGATCTGTTCACGGGTATCGGAAGCGACGGTTACGGGAGAACTTCCATCTCCGGGGAATTCTTCGTCGGTGTAGGCTAGATCCATCATCGGGGACTAGCCGAGTAGAAGCCACAGCACCGAAGTCGAGTCGTTGGGACGCAAGTGAACCGGAAGCTATGCTCTAACCGGAAACACAGGATCGACCTCGGCATTTTCGGTTTTGGGAGAAACTCTTTCATCGGGGAGCTCTCCGTCGGCGTAATCTAAATCCTTCGACGGGGATTAGATTAGTGCGACGTAACTCCGGTATGGATCGTCGAGGCGCCAGTGAACCGGAAGTCATCCTCCAACCGGAATCACTGGACCGACCCAGGCATCCTGCCGTTCGAACCGTTCACGGATTTCGGGAGCGTCGGTCCCTGGGAAACTTCCATCGTCGGGGAACTTTCCCGTCAGTGTAGGTTAGATCCATCGTCGGGGGTTAGCCGAGTAGTTCCTGACGTAGACCTGCCCTGGGTCGTCGAGGCGTCAGCGAACCGGAAGCTAAGTTCCAACCGGAATCACCGGACCGACCTAGACATCCTCCTGGTCGATCCCCTGTAGCGAAACGAGTGGCTCAAAGTCGAGTGATAAATGGCCCAAAAGTAGGAGAGAACGACGCAGACGTCCATGACGATGCATAAGTCCGGGAAGGGTGCTCAACGACAGCCTTCCACCCCGAAGTAATACCTAACGGTAGTTCCGGGGTAGTAGGGTTGGAGATCCAAGGTGTTTTAGTGGGTAGTTCCAATTATACAGTGGTAGTCCTGTGGAGAGTCCCACACTCTGTGAGTAAATGCATTTCACCTTGTAAAAAAAAAACTCCGAACCAGAACTGACTTTTGAACCGTAATTAAGTTCATCCCAAGAATTCAGAACCTTCATGCTCGAACAGAATTCGGAATTTTAGTTAAGGAACTAGATTTTGGGACTGAAATTGACTTCAATTCAAGAATTATAGAACTCATGAACTGAATTCTTGATCTGGATTCCGAACGTGTATTATGCAAAAGAATTCGGAGCCACTCAAAGGTACCGAGTTGAGTTCTTTTATTCAGTTCCAGTTCCTGAATACTCAAAATTCAGATTTTGTCGATATCAATTTATTCTGACATTACCCACCCACCTTTTTATTGGTGCAGTAGGAAACCTTGTGATATTCGATGGAATAATAACAGCTAATTCATACATCAACAATCTGCTAGAAACTGAAAGTTTCGCTGATCCAAACGAGTCTTGAATAGAATATCATATTTTAGCAGTACAACTGCCCGAAGTATCCTGCCAAAAAGACCGACTCTTTCTATCGGTTTAATCGGGTCAAACCGCTGGAATGTCTTACACAAAGTTCGAACCTCAACCCCTGTCAGCGTATCAACTATTTTAACAATTTCCATAAACCATCTTGAAGCAAAAGAAACATCCAGTAGATATTTCCGTTTTCAAGCCAGAAAAGTGAAACCTAAGGAAATAAAGACTGTCCTACAATCGTCAGATCCCACCAACTGTTCTGCACGGTGCAGCAAGTATATAAAATTTTAAGCAATTTCGTGAAAAAAGTCCCCCGAGGAGGTACTTCCCGTTTCTCAGGAAACTTTCACCAGCCCGTCTGAGGTTGCGAAGTCGCAACAATTTTCAATTAAACCAATTCGACCAATCTTCGATCCCGTCGGTCAAATACAAACACCCGGACAGCGGCGGACCAGCAACGTCGGAGACCAGCGCGTCCAGATCGGGTCCAGGATTAAGCCCCGTAATTTGTTAACGATGCCCCGAAAACTTGCGAACATTACCACCTCATGTAGGGGTGGGGGGTTCAGAAAATTTGCAATTTATTGTCCGGTGCTGGTTTGGTTGTTCGGTTCGGTCATCGATCGTCACATTGTTCCCCACTCTGCAAGCATGGAGGCATCCATCTTTGGGCCATGTTTCCGAAATGATTGAATCTGAATAAAGCAACCCAACCAAACCGGGCGATCCAGAACCCTCCCAACAATTTTCTCGATAGGTTTGCAAGTACCTGCTCGCAGGGTCACTGACGCCGACCGCGCATAATGTTACAAGTTGAACTCGTACGACTTTTGGTTCGATCTGCGATAAGAGTACACACTTTGATTACTCTTCCTCTCCGATGTAAGTTTGTTGGCAGTTTTCGTTGTAGTTATTAATTCCCTTTCGGTGCACGGTACCGACGACTCATTACTTTCCAACCCGCGGAAATGCGTCGAGAACCGGTAGGAAGCATCGCTCGAACGATGGTCAGTCCGGTGATGGTAAGAGAATGGGTAAAATGTGGGCAAAAATTTAAATACTGGAGGCGTAGAGTTTAATTAAATTTAATTTATTAATTTCGACCGAATGTGGGTCACAAGGCACTTGATTTTTGCGTGCAGTTTTATTAACATTATCGGCAGCCGCGATGGTGGGCCGGTAGGCAAATAAATTATTACCATTCTGGGAGCGGACGGACGGACGGACGGATGGACGATCGACCGGACGGGGGCTCGACTCCGGTGCGTACATGTCGGCATTATTGGCATCGTATGCCCTCCAGATGGGAATTTGCGATTCAGATCGGGAACGCGGGCACGATCGCGATCGATTGCGAGCGCTTCTTTTCTGTTATTTTTTTTTCTTTCGCTCTCTGTCTTTCATGTGCTGCTGCTGCTGGGCACCAACCGGCCGACAAGGGAAAACTCACTTCACCCGGCCCTACCTGAACATTGTTCGATCAATAATAATTATGATGCTCAACCCGATACAAGCTGCGGAAAATGAAATATTCGAATTGGGTGGATTTAGTTCGGAGCTTCGGAGTCACCAAACAAAAAAAACCCAAAGAAGAACGTTGTGAAGCACATGCTGCTGCTGAAGGTGCAAGGCAGGTTGCTCGGAATGTTGGAAAAAAATATAAAATTTACGGAATGGTTCCATTAAGTTGGTTTTTACGATAAATTGAACTGGTAATTGAACTGTCGTTTAGGATCGAGTACTGATCGAAACAGGTCCGTATGCAGATACATGCTCGGTTCTTTTAACTGAACACACAGTTTTAGTTTCGAATTCCTAAAGATTTGACTATCGCAGTGCCGCTTTTCACGGTCTTAGCCTCTGATGATGAAATGCCTCCTGTTGAGTGACTTCGCCAACGTAAAGCGCTGGTTTCAGAAGCCATATGCCGTATGTTCGAAAGTCGACCAGGTAAGGTCTTAAAATCAATGACCGGATCCAATCCAACAGTTTCCATATAGATATTTTACTGTACTACTCATGAATCATTACAGCGCATTTTAAACAACAAAACACGTTAGCAGTCGAATTGAAAGGTGATCTATAGTTGAGCTTCGATATTCATTATTCTTCTTGAATCGCTCGATTTGTGTGCTTACTGAGAGTCTGAACTAAATCAAATTAACGTTGCTATAAGGCATAAATTCAAAAGCTAATAATTTTGATGATGTAAATTAATTCGGTATGTTTTTAACTTCTTTATAAATATTAAAAATATGTATAGAATTCGCTCAAACTTAAAAAAATATTTTTGATGCCCGATTCAGCTCGACGAACTGAGCAAATGTACGTGTGTGTTGTCAACAAAGAGGTTGAGATCTCAGAGATGACTGGAACAATTTTGATCAAACTAGTCCCCAATGAAAGCTCTCTCCGTTATTAAATGGTTTTGAGATCGGATGTCTACTTTTTGAGTTATACGAAGTTTTATGGCAAAATTTTCAAGTTTCTTGACAATATCTGTCACAATTGACCTTGAAAACAGAATATGTTGACTTAGATTCCGCACGGTAATATCTATCCAACAAGCCATAGATTGTTAAAATCCGTTCATTTTTAACGGAGATATCGATATTTTTGTGCAAGAGACTTTTCGCCTTATTCCAGTAGTAGAAGTTTCACGCGCTTGATGAAAAAGCGATGTTTCGGAGCAAAGTGAAACACGATTTTCAATACTGTTTTATGCAATTGACGTTTAGATTTTAACACGGGGTGTTTTTGGCAACATAATGGTTCAAACTTGACATATGTAAAATAATTTCATATTTATACTGATTAATACTGCTTGCCACAATGACTGTTGGAAGAACACAATTTTTTTCACCCTTATACCATTCGAAGAAGATCGTCGAGATGTGTGTGAAAAATAATTTCATTAATTTTTCTCGGAGATGGCTTAACTTATTTCTACAAACTTAGACGCATATGAACAGTCCAACACTCACATATAAGGTTTCTGAATTTCATTTAGATCCGACTTCTGGTTCCGGAACTAATGAATGATATATGTAATGAAATTAAAATAATGTCACTCATTTTACTCGTAGATGGCTGAACCGATTTTGTCCATCTAATATTCAAATGACAGGTCTTAAGATCCCATAAAAACTGCTTGCTTTTTAGTTTTGGTCAATTTTTCACCAACGTTTGATGGAAAATTGCTTACATTTTATGAAGGTAGATTTTAATTCTTTAATAAAAAAGTTAGCAACACTGTTTCAATGCATTTGTATTAGATTGCGCTACACAAAATAAACAAAACTAGATATTTTTTGTTACAAAAACAGTTTTCCGGAAAAATAAATAGTTTTACGACAACATTCCATATCCATTGCCTTTCGCGTGTTACATTAAAGGTTTCTTTTTTGCGGGATTACTTATAGAAGGTACGTAAATCTGGAAGTAAGCTGAAACTGAATTCACTATTTCGAGCAGTTTTAGGGAAAACGGAAGAGTTTTAGACTAAGATTTTCGCTTTTCTTGAATTGCCATTTAAAGTAGTATGAACCGATTGGTTTATTTTTCAACCATATGGAAGATTTATTGATTAAAATCAGGAAAAGAAGCGCCGAAATTTGTTTTTACGCACACATTGTTGACATTACTCATACGCTTGCAAAGAGTCTTGCTCCTTAATCGATTGTCACACGGTTAGATTGAAAGGAGTAATTTTAAGGTTTCATACAATTTCTATCTTCGAATCGTCTTGCAGTTCCAAAATTATAATGTAATAAGTGATTCATCATTAAAATAATTTCATGAAAATTAAAAACATCGAAGAATATTTACTCGAAAAACACATGCTCATTGATAAAAAACGTGATTAATCCACGTAGCAGTTAGATGATACCTTTTTTATCAATCCGGTTCTGTTATCAGAAGTCGGATCCAAACGTAGTTTAGAAACCTTGTTTGGGAGTATATTACTTTTCATATTAATCTGAGTTTGTAGAAAACGGTTTAGCCATCTCCGAGAAAAATGAGTGAACTTATTTGTCACACACGCATTTGCTGATCTCTACGAACTGAGTCGAATGGTATATGGGAGTTATGTTCTTCTAGCATTTATTGCTGTGAGTAGTTTAAATCAAAATAATTATGGAATTTCTGCCATCATCTAGTTTACATGTCATACTCGAACGATTATGTTGCCAAAAGCGAACCGTGCTTAAATCGGTCCGAGGCAAAATGCCATGAAAAAAGATGCTGTACACAGTCTTTCTGGTACTTAGAAACAATTGTATGTAGCAGTATAAAAAATCAGTTTCATTTTGGCTCCGAAACAGCGCTTTATCATCAAACGCGTAAAACTCCTACTACTGGAATAAGGCGAATAGTCGCTTACACAAAAATATCGATATCTTCGTAAAAAACGGACGGATTTTGACAATCTATGACTAGTTGAATAGCTATTTCCGTTCGGAATCTACGTCTGCAAACATATTCTGTTTTCAGTAGGTCAGTTGTGACAGATATTTTCAAAAATCTGAAAATTCTGACATAAAACTTCACACAACTCAAAAATTAAACATTCGATCTCAAAACCATTCAATAGCGTTCTGGGTGACGGGGAGACCTTTCATTTGCGACTAGTTTGATCAAAATCTGTCCAGCCATCTCTGAGATCACGACCGCTTTGTTGACAACACACATACAGACACACACACACACATACACGGACATTTGCTCAGTTCGTCGAGCTGAATCGATTGGTATATGACATTCGGCTCTCCGGGCCTCGGAAAAGGTGTCTAAAGTTTGAGCGAATTCTATACCTATTTTTATATATATAAGAAAAAAAAGATAAAAAGGTATTATGTCACTGCTAGATGGATTAAGCACGTTTCTAAGGGTCAAAAATGCATTTATTTCAAAATAAAACGAATTCAAAAATTAATCAAAATATCGTTCATCGCTAGTTACTACTATTTCCCAACTCTCAGGCAATTTCCGAATTCCACCTCGAAAAAATGTCTCTTTTTTTTTAGGTGATCCATAAGACAATTTGTAGACAATTTCCCGTTGCTGCGGAAGAAGTAAGCCGATGACCTATCAGATCGTGATGTATCTATCAGAACAGCCAGTAATCAGAAGGAGCAATGTCAGGCGAATACGGCGGGTGCGCAAAATGTATATCACTTGAGCGTTTCCAAATATTTTTCACGAATTTTGCGACATGAGACCGAACGTTGTCGTGCCGGAGAATGTATTTATCGTGTCTTTGATTGTATTCCGTCCGCTCTTCTTCTCTCCTTCGTTCGAAGGGCACCTTGCTTTTGAATCATTCCCAGGGATTTTAATCGTACAGAAATTGCTTGTTGAGTTACTTCCAATGATTCTACAAGCTGCTCTTGCATTTGACTCGGATCTTCATCGAGTAATGCCTCCAACTGGATGCCCTTGATTTTTTGTTTCCTTGCCTGCAACGGTCACCTGATGTAACATGTGAATTGTACTTTAACCGAATAACATATGATGTTTGGTTTCATCACCAAATATTCCAGCGGTTTTTAATTTCTAGACAGAGACTCTTAGGGTCAATAATTTGCCATCAAGGAATAGAAAGCTCTATGCATCCTCATTGAACATAACTCAAAATCGAGGGACACACCACTCAAATTCATATAGAGTGCGCATACTCTAAACTTGAGTTATCACCTAAATACTCATTATTGACTTAAAGGTCGAAGCTGTCAAAATTGGAAAATTTTTATCTCAAAATAATATTTTTTAAATTTGAGTTCCTTGCACCCAAAATAAACTCTTCTTCGTTAAAGTTTATATACAAAGTAATTCTACTGTCTTTTAAATGAGAAACGCAAAAAAAAATTATTTAAACCCGTTTTTTTTACCAATTTGAAGTCAAAATTGATCGATTTTGATATTCTTGCGTTGGATTTCCCACCTAGCATAATTGAGACCTGAAAAATTTCTATTGAGAAAATCTGTGATTGACGATTCATGACTTCAAAAACCGAATTTTAAAAACGGCAATTGAAAACGATGTATTCTTGCATTACTCTAATGTTGGAATAAATGCGAGAGAACTCATGGCCTGAGTAAATTTTACTCAAATCCATACTCAAATTTTGACATATTGTTTCAGGTTATGAATTAGAGGAATCGCAACTCAAACCATTAGTTATGTTCAAAGAGCGTGTAGAGTTTTCCATACTTTTATGTCAAATCATTGGCAGCCTCTGTCTAGAAATTAAAAATGTTCATATGTTATTCGGCTAAAGTACTATTCACACGTTATATCAGTGACCGTAACAGGCAAGAAATGGTAATGAAAATGAAATATTTGCAACACTTTTTAAATCACTTTGTCAAACTCACGGAACGTTTTTACGTCCGGAACGAGTATTCGTTTCAATAATGAAAGCTTTAAACAAATCTTATGTCGTTTTCGCATGAGAAAACTGAAACTGACCCAAGGTAGTTTCATCAAACAAACATTTTTCACAAAAATGAGTAGGGTTCGCACTTAGCAGCGATTGTTTGAGCAAACTCGACATAACAATCAGGTTCGAAACTGACTTGATTTTCAGTTCAACAACATCGAAACTAGGTTCGAAACTGGTTTCAAACAAACAGTTTGACAGCAGTTAGGGTGGAAACTGGGTTAGGTTTGACATCAAGCGAAAACGACATTAACTACAGGCGAAGTCCCGTCAACGTTGATGATAGTTGACTGATCGTTTAAATCGTACGTAATATTTTTTGATGTTAGGTGTTTCGTGATGAAAACAAACTTATTCCAAGATCATAAATGTGCATTTCTGACAGCTATCTGACGCCGGTACACACTTAAAAAAATCCCTGTGATTTTACATCTTATTAGATGCACACAAATGGAGCGTCGCATTTCACGCAAATTCACGTGGAAGGACATTTAATATTGTGTCTAAAACTCCATGACATGGAATTCGTTGAAATAAAAAAAGAAAACTGATAGCAACGCCGCTACTTGAACCGAGAATCATTGGATCGCATGTACGTCTATTAATCGACTGAGCCACAGAAGCATACATCTGCTTGGTTGGTAAAAGGTGCATTTAAATTCATACAGTCGCACCTGCTAGCATAATGCAAGTTACAGTCGAAACCAGTAAAATTCAAGCTAATCTAACATTAAGTCAATACAAATGAAATTATCCGTCATTTGATGAATTAGGTCTTTATGAATTACATCGTATGAGGAATTCAGTCTCCTGTATTACTTAGATTTTTTTGGTGTGTATGTAAGCACCAGCCATTTGAAAGTACACCAATTACGTTGGGGCCCCTCGCGTTTCGGGCCCCAAACACTGTGATGTTTTGGTACTCATCGTGACTCTCAAACTGTAAAACATATCTTCCACTTGATATCCCAAAACACTATCTGCTATATTTTAGATAAACCAACAAGTTATTGTGAGAGAATCAACCCAAAAATCTCTAACTTTCGTGTAATAAACACGGTAAACCGTAAAACGATTGCATTACTAATTGTTTATTTACGTTGCAATCAGCTGATTTTGAAGTTCCGATTTTGATCACATCAAGATGGCGTCGAGACAGGGGACCGATTTGCGATTGAAAGTGAGCTGACAGATAAATCTATTATATAACTCAAACTTTACACTGAAAATCAAGTTTACATATTTTGAGAGGAGAAATCACTCATTGTCTATAAGCTACCCAATATTTGATCGTTATCTTCTATAAGCTACTCAGAATTAGGTCGTTATCTACTCAAATTTTGAATTGTTCGTATAAAATGGGTAGCGTGCTTTGACATGGCATAACAGTTTAGGTAAACTTACATTTATTTACATTTTGAAATCATCACTCGTTACCTAAAATTGGAAGATGCACTTTAGTTGATTTTGGGAAGGTTTTGACCCATACTTAGGTAGCGGTTTGTATGAGTGTAGATCAAATGTACACGGAAACGCAGAACTATCTCATTTTGAGTACATTCCGCCTTAATTCCGAGGATTCGTTCAGTAACCTAATTTTTTCGTAAAGTGACTCTAAGTAGTTTCCATAAAGCACTTGAAAAAAAATTACTGAGAAATGAGTAGTATTTACTCACTAGCTGGATCTTATTTTACTCAGTGGTTGAGTTTTACTAACTTAATTTCAAGTTCATTCATTTTCCCTGTGTTCAAAAAGCGAAACAAATCTGATGTTTCTAATTATCGTGGGATAGCCGCACAATGCGCCGTATCCAAAGTATCGTTGCACATAACTGCAACAACTACATCTCTGAAAGTCAACACGGTTTTATGAAATCGATGAATCTCAACAAACTTATTGGGCCATATGAATAAAATGTAGTAAAGTCTGTTGTTTGTAGTATCTTCTCAAAAACAAAGTCCACAGAGTATAACGCGGTTTGGTATGAATAAAAAACAAGTTCGAACATGTAGTTAATGCTACTTCCGAATTTAAGCATTTACTGCATGCCGTATCGACACAGAGCCGGAAAAGCTGGCATAAGCATGTACAAAGCAAGAAACGTACTTACATCTGTAAAAATGCCACTTTTTTAATTTCTATACTTCACTTTATCAGCAAACACACGAGTAGCAACCTCTAGAGCTACCTACCGAAAACTTGTAGTAAATACTACAGTTTGTAGCATGTTTTGACAGGAACGTAATCCACACGTAGCATTTACTACCGAAATTCAAGCTTGCTACGTTTTATTCATATGGCCCTTTACCTTACACATCCTTCATTATTCGATGTCTACAAGCACGCCGACAAGTTGACGCTATATATACTGATTTCTTCGCTGCTTTCGACAAAATAAACCATCAAATAACAGTTGCAAAACTCAATAGGCTTGGATTCGGCGGATCACTACTTAAATGGCTACAGTCTTATCTAATTGGTCGTGAAATGTCAGTAAAAATTGGAGACTGCATTACAACACCTTTCGCAGTCTGCTCTGGAGTCCCTCATTTTGGGAAACATTTGGGAACATTTTTATTCCTGCTCTACCTCAACGATTTCAATTTTATATTGAAATGCTACAAACTATCTTACGCAAATGATTTTAAACTATATTATCCAATAAAATCACCTAACGACACCATATTTTTGCAGTCACAGTTTGATATATTCATGAACTGGTGTATTAGCAATAGAATGGTTTTAAATGCCTCGAAATGTTCCGTTATGTCGTTTATTCGCAAACACTCGTTAATTAGGCACGACTATAACATTTCGCAGAATATACTAAAACGTGAGTCTATCGTTAAAGATCTAGGTATCATTCTTGATATCAAGCTAGATTTCAAAAATCATATCGACTATGTGATTTCTAAGATATCCAAGCTTTTAGGTTTCGTTTTCCGCATCACCAAGAGCTTTGTCAATGTACATTGTCTAGAAGCATTATATTGTTCTTTAGTCCGCTCGACACTTGAATATTCAGCTGTTGTCTGGTCACCTCATTATCAAATCGACATAGAGCGGATTGAAGCCATTCAGCATAAATTTGTTAGATTTGCCCTGCGTAACCTACCTTGGAGAGATCCTGCTAATCTTCCTAGTTACATAGATTGCTGTAAGCTTATTGACTTGGATCGGTTATTTGTTCGTCGAAATATCTCCAAGGCAACTTTCGTTGCTGGTTAACTTCAATCACATATCGACTGTCCCGAGCTTATGCAGTTGATTAATCTCGATATTCATCGACGTAATCTACGTTCCCACCCCTCTCTCAGATTCCCTATTGCAAGAACAAATTATGGGTACAATGAACCATTCTCCAGTATGTGCCGAACTTTCAACAACTGTTCCAATGTTTTTGACTTTCATTTATCTCGAAATATGATTAAACGATTGTTTCGTAATCACTTGTCAGATTAGCCTTTCGATCAGTATTTGTTTTGTAACCGACAATATTGTTTTTTTCTCGTTCAACCCCCACTTCGTCTCTCCACCATCTTCATTGGACACTAACTAGATTTACTCGTCGTCCCTTCCTCTTTTTCTCTGTCTTCCACCATGCTTTCTTTGATAACTAATTAGATCTACATCGTCGTTTTCTTTTCCTTCCACCATATTTTTAATCACTAATTAGATCTACATGCCGATTCTAACATCGTCGTTAGTCCACGCTCCTTTACCACCTCCTTCACCAACCCTCGTACTCCATTCGCCAACCCACTTTTTTCTTCTTTCTCACCTTTTAAGAAAGAGCACTATTACTGTTGATACTGATGAGGAGGTTTTATGCCTGCTGGAGAGAGAGTGTGCGCCAAATTTCATCTCCGTCGGGCTTTTCCCTGCTCCCAAATAAAGAAATAAATAAATAATGTTGAATGCGGTTTATCTAATTTTGGATTATTAAACGAAACTCTCGCTGTTGGTAGTGGTTTCACTCTATATGTTTTGACATCAATGGAGGGAGCAAATGAAACAAAAGATTCCATTCAACTTAAAATTAAGTAAAGAGAAGTTAAAAAAACAGGT
Source organism: Malaya genurostris (assembly GCF_030247185.1). Classification (NCBI taxonomy): domain Eukaryota; kingdom Metazoa; phylum Arthropoda; class Insecta; order Diptera; family Culicidae; genus Malaya; species Malaya genurostris. The sequence continues at coordinate 180,371,894 of NC_080572.1, forward strand.
AGTTTTTATTTTCAGTGTAAGTGATGAAGTCTAAACGATTATTTCGAATGTGTTCGGTGTGGAACTCGATGTTACAGAACTGTATTTATCAATTCGCTTTCACATGTCATCCAAGTCAGTCGATCAAACAAAACCGCTTACGTTTGGAATGGAAGAGACCAAGTACAGTATTGTGTAGTGAACAATAGAACGATCTCGAAATGAGTGAAAAAAAAACGAACAAAAGCTACCGCCGCTACGAAAGAATACAATTCTTGTTGACTTCAGGCAGTGCAAAATTCGACCTTCGGTACGAGAAGTTGAAAGTTTGCTTACGGAGCAAATGCATCTTTACATTAAACGTGTACATTTACTTCAATGCAATAATAAGTTCCAGTTTTCTAAAGAGCTGGATGCAATTCAATTTGCTAAAGAAAATAACAATATGCACTATGTGGAACACGAAAACATTAAGTACAACATTCCAGTATATATGGAAGATAGTGCTATAGAAGTACGTGTGCATGATCTTCCCTCAAGCGTAATCGATCCTTATATTCGCAGAACTATGTCCCAATACGGAGAGATTCTCTCTATCGAAGAAGAAAAGAGGAAGAACTTTTTCCCCGGTATTCTTAATGGCTTGAGTTTGTTACGCATGCGCTTAATGAAGACTATACCTTCTTATGTGATTTTCGGCCAAGATACAAGAGTTCCGTTATCACTTGTTATCTATGACAATCAGATGGCCACATGTCAATATTGTCCAAAAGCTATTCACTATGGTAAACCATGTGAAAAACTGGACAAGAAGACACCTGAACCGAAGGACAACAGCGCTCCCTCCACATCAACCCCAAAAAACGCCAGTACATCCGAAACAGCCATCAACAACAATGATCCTCTTCAACGAAACCTATAGTCGCAACTCATGTAGAACAAGGTACACCAGCAGCAGCTAACAACGCACCCAACACCTGGACAAATGAAACTAACAACGAAGATTCTACCAACAACAGTGACACCGAGTCAATGGATGGGAGCGAGAATTGCGATTCACTGCTTCTCCTTAAATTGCTGGATAGCAATCAAAACGCCGCTCCTCCTAGGAGAAAGATGACAACTAGATACAGCCTTAAGAAAAAAAAAAGTCAAGTCAGCTTAAGTGCCGAAAAAAAAATCTTTAAAAAAACTGTATTTAGACTACTAAATTTATTTTAACATTAATTACAAACATTTGCTGAATTGTGATATAACCGTTCCTTACTTTGTAAAATATATTTCGCATCAAAACCAAATTAATCGATAACAAAAAAAAATCAAATGATCACCAAGGAGCTTCGAATGTTCGATTAATTTTCTAATTACATAAATTCAAAACGCCCCTTTCGAGCAGCGAAGACTATCTGCTGTGAATCTGATTGCAATCCTTTCTCCAGGCCAGATTTCCAAACTGCACTGCAAAACTGTTCCGTAATTTCCAAACTCTGATATAATCACTACCTGTGCCGCAATTTATGTCTCCCATTTTTCATCGATTCAGTCCTTGATTTTATTTTTTTTTTTTTGGTTTGTTCATTCCCTTCAACGTAAGTCGCACCTTCGATGGCCAATGCCAGGAGAAAGGAAATCCAACCAACGCGTCGCCCGTTTTGATGGCCCGATATTCAACCGCCAAATTAAAACCAATATTGGAGCATTTTATCAACGTCATGACAGGGGAGTGCGGTCGTGCCGCACCAACTGACAGCCCCGGTAGATAATCGGGTCCCGAAGGAAGTCACCGCACATTTTTCACCTGTCGGGTGACGAAGCGTTGGTAGCGTATCGCGCGTTCCGATACTGTCAAGTTTGGAGGGTACCGTGGAAAATGGACTCATTCTTAGATCGATTGAATGATCGTTCGTGAGAGCACTCTTTGATGGACATGTTTGCGAACAACTGCTAGAAAGGGAACTTTCCGGTCGATCGTACGAGTCATTCGAAATAATGACAAATGATTCGGCTTTTGGGTCGATTTATTTTTGTGTTTCATTCACTCTGAAGGCGTATCGTGAATGTTTCAATGAATGCAGGATTTGAGCAGGACATCAACGAAGGCGGGCCGAACTTGAACTTGAAGAAGCTAGCTATATCAATCATTGAACCCCTTCCGAAAGTCAATAACTAACGAAAACTGCCTGTCCATCAGAATGCCCGTCCATCATCCGGAATCACATTAGCAAAAGTAACTGTACGTGCCGGGCAGGACGTTACGTTCCTTCAGCGTTGCATACCGGGCGGAGCATCCACAATGGGTATCCCAGATTCAGGAAGCGATACCCGGTATGATTTGTTACGTCGCTGGGCACCGAGGTCCCGGTCGCAACATTAGTTCCTCGGGGCCAGTGCAAAAGCCCCATTAGAACAATACTGACAGATTACACGGCAGTACGTAGAACCGGCCGAACGTGCAAAACCAGCAATCCCGAAGGCATGTATGAAATATTAATTTTACTCGCCCAAAGAGATGACCACGGCACCAAGAAACGTTTGCCGGCAGTCAGGCGCAGCACGGCGATCCACAGGTCAAGATAAGGTGGTATTAAAACAAACCGAACCGGCAGCGACCGTCTTGTCGCCATCGTCCGACGCCGGTTGCGGTCAGAACCACAGGTCCCTACAGCCTATTGCGTGTGGTTGCTCCGCGGCTGCGGCGATGATGTTTATTCATGTGGCAGTCAGAGAACACTTTTTTTGTTGCTTCTGTTGTTGTTGTTGTTGTTGTTGATCTCCGCTCAAAAAAAACCGCGAGGACAGAAGACAACCGGGACAGCCCAGTGCGCAGAACAGTGACATGCAATTTGTTTCGGGTACAACTTGGATGTTGAACGACGATTGTCGTGTCGAGCTGCCGGCCGTTGACGTCTCCATGAATATGAATCAGATTGGCAGACGATCATCGCTTCGGCCGGAACGGTGTTGGGCATGTGGTAATGAATTGACATGAGTCGTAATGTAGTTCGTTACCTCGTTTGAGACGAGCAAATCTGTGATTATTGATAATATTTTTCGGATGTTAAAAAAAAAACAAAAATTAAGCAGGTATTTATTTTGAACTCATTTCTCAGACCATCACTGTAAGATTTGTGACTCCACCAATTCTAAATAGTCAACCTACACATCCTACGGACGCAGTAGATTATGAATGAACCTTCCGGCGCTGGCATGCTTGGACAGCAGCTCGCCAACGGACATAACTATTCAATTAACGCCTTATCTAGGCGTCGTCTGTTGGTGCACTGTTTTCGCCCGTGCTTCTCAGTTTGCAACAAATTTCCCACCCTGATTGGGAAATCAACGTCCCGCTACGCCTAGGAGAAAAGGTCCTACCATGTGTGAGCACGGTCACGGAATGGGTAGCCGTAGTTCGCGATACCAACCAGCGGTCTGCCGACGTCTTTGGAGCGTGCTATCACTATCGCAGGCTCACGCGAACTAATTCGCAAAACAAAACTACACTAAATTGCCTGTTTGCACCCACGACGATTAGCGCGGCGACTGGGATGCGTTCCGAGTTTGCGCGAATGCATTGTGGCGAGGCAACACGATGGTCGGTAGATTCGCTTGCTTCGGCTGACTAGGACTGATGGCTGACTTGGTGGGATGCTTCGGATTATGCTCTAGTGCCAGAGACGGAATGGGAGTGAAGGTTATCTGCTGATGATCCGAGACGGTATGGCAACACAATTTTAAGCTTCTTTAACATACCGGGGGAGCAATTTTCTCTTATCGCGATGCACTTTTTTGTATTACAATGGTAACCGGCGCTGCCACACCATTTATACTGAGCGACAATTGTTGTGTTGTGTTGTTAGTGAATAAGTGCTAGAATTGAAAGCAATAGCTTTTCACGAGGAAAAGTATTTTATCTCATGACAATACAGAAGTTCAGTTTACATCATATAACCGAAAATGATTGAAGTTGAAGAACTAGAATCATTATTGGAGCAAAATGGTACCCCAAACAAGACAAATAATGGCGCAACAGTTGAATGTCACTAGGCAAGCTATTTCCGAGAGCCATGAGAATATTTAAAAACGTGATTAATCCACCTAGCAGTGAGATGATACCTTTTTTTATCAATCCGCATGTGTTTTTTGCATGAATATTCTTCGGTGTTTAAGTTTTCATTACATTATTTTAATGACCGTCGTTTTAAGCGACAATTTGAGATTGTAATCACTCATTACTCTGTAATGTCGAAACTGCAAATACAATCCAATTTAAATCTAGAAGTGTGATAATCGATTAAACATGCCATGATATGTAAGTTGCACTTTAGAGTTTACGGTAATTTAAGGTACTTCCAGAGCCGGTATTCAGGAACCAGCATAACCCAAACCGATTCGTATGGCCATATGACGAATAAATTACAGTTTTGAGTACAACTTTGAAGCTTAATTGGATAAAATTCATTAATTTTTGTATGTATGTATAAAACTAATTAATTTTGTATATAAGTTTAATTCAATTTGAATTTTTATTTCTGAAATTTGATTAGGCTTTTTTGAGAAAACGATTGAGCTTTGAGTAACGATTTTATACTGGAACCGGAATTCTAAAATCGGTATGGCCGAAGTCAGATAAATTCACCTGAATAGCTGTATAGTTCACATTTGTTTCAAAATATTTGAAAATCAGTGAAGACATCTTTGAGTAATCATAGCACGAATTAAATTTTTAGGTGCCTTCTGAATCGACAACTGAATACCACTAAAACTGAAAAAAGTTAATTTTTTTTATCGACTATCCAAATCTGCTAACCCGATAAGAGGGAGAGTTGGCATCACTGGGAGTGCGATGCGGTGCCCTGGTGCTGCTTTCGAAAAAGTATAATTTCAATGTGTTGTTGGATACGTGTAGTTAAAAATTTGGTTGAAATAATAATATTGAGTTATAGTGCAGGTGTGACAAGTGTGTGTTTAGTAGTGAGAGTGCTATTTATTGAATAATATTGATTCGCGAAACTAAAGATGCTCAAGCGGCGAAAACTGAGAATTTACCGCCCCAAAATTCAACGATGTAAACCTGTTAACCGTTCGAAGCGCCGTCTGCATGTCATTGTCGGTGTTGTCAGGTTTCTATGGAATGTGTGAAAGTTTAGAAGTCGATCGTGTCATTCAGACTGAAGGTCTATGGTTGGTCTGCAGCGGATCCATTCGCGAGTGTTTTTATTTTATCAATTCAGTGGTCGTGTTTCATCTCGCATTGCTGACAGCAGAGCGAGCAGGAGAAAAGGTATACTGGTGAGATCGTTCCTTGGAGATATTTTATATTTTTCTTACTTATTACCCGATCATCGGTAATAACAGAATTAAGACAACTGGAGTAACTTATTTCAGACATATCTTGTAACAAATAAGCTGGTAAGCTGTTCAAATAACAAAAATCATAACAAAAAGACTCTACCGGGAACAAAATCGTAACAGATTTTGAGACGTTTGTATCACAATTACTATTGAATTTGATATAACTACAGAAGTCCGAAAGCAGAAATTTATAACAATAGTTGTAATAAATTAGATAGCAAATTTATAACAGAAAAACTATATCACAGCCTACTTTTAGAATCGTTTCAATCCAAAATTGTTGAACGATTTTTTTATTAAATGAATAATTTTTATAGTGATCTGGTTTCTTATTTTAGTTCTTTGAAATTCTGATCATTATATTTCGATATGAAGCAACGGAAGAACTCATTGTTTCAATTGATTAACTTTATCATGAGTCTTGCAAATGAAAATAAAACATCATAACTGACTTTGTTATTATATTGTTATCATAAGTTTTAACTTTCAGCTGTTTTCATTTGTTAAACATCTCAAAATAATACAAATTGTTATACATATCAACTGTTGATATACTTGTGTTATGATTTTGTTATGTGCATCTGATCGGGTATATTTCTCCTGAGTATCGAAAATCAGGTTTTGTTGAGATCATATTGTTTACCAAAACATATCCCGATCTCTTTCCTTCCCTACTAACAAAACTCCTATCCCGTGATGCTCGTGGAGATACAGTGGTACCCGCGGTCTCTAGAAACAACGAGTATCGGACTTACATTCCTTCCTTCCCCTCAGTAGCACAGCCTTTGGTCGTAGCCAGCGTCGTTATTGATCATTTAATTAAAAGTTAGGAGTGAGTGGGTATGTACAGTGAAAATGATTTGCTTCTCCCAAGCTTCATTTTCTTGGTTCATTGTACATTTTCACTCATTCGGTCAATCACGAAGTGCAACTACGGGCGATCTACTTCAGCTCAGCTCAGCTCAGCTCAAATCTGCTAACCCGATAAACCTGATTAATTTATGTGGAATAGACATTTTTATACTAATCACCCTGTATCTCCGAAACCGGAAGTTGGATCTGACTGAAGAGCAAGATGTTTTATAGAATCTTGAAACTTTTCAACTGCATCTTAGATGATTCTTAGATATCATTTGAATCTTAGATCAGTTCAGCCATCTACGAGAAGAATGAGTTACACAATTTTGATTTCGTTTCATATATCATCCTGTAGTTCCGGAACCAGAGGTCGGAACCAAACAAAATTCAGGAACTTTGTTTGGGAGCATACGAATTTTCGTATGAATCTGAATTTGTAGAAAAGAAATTTTCCGAGAAAATTGAGTGAAATTATTTGTCACACACGCATTCGCTGATCTCGACGAACTGATTCAAATGGTATATGGGTATTATGTTCTTCCAGCATTTATTGCTGTAAGTAGCTTAAATCAATATAATTTTGGAATTGCTTTCAACTCGAAAATGCTGCCATCATTTGGTTTACATATGTCATATTCGAACGATTATGTTGCCAAAAACGAACCGTGCCAAAATCGGTCCGAGGCAAACTGTCATGAAAAAGGATGCTGTACACAGTCTTTTTGGTACTTAGAAACAATTGTATGTAACAGAATAAAAAATCGTGTTTTCCGTTGCTCCCAAGCATTGCTTTGTCATACAGCGCTCAAAACTCCTACTGCTGGAATAGGGGAAAAAGTCGTTTACACAAAAATTTCGATATCTCCGTTAAAAATGGACGGATTTTAACAATCTATGGCTTGTTGAATAGGTATTATCGTGCGGAATCTAAGTCTGAAAACATATTCTGTTTTCAAGGTCAATTGTGACAGATACTGTCAAAAATTGTCAAATTTTGACATAAAACTTCGAATAACTCAAAAAGTAAACATCCGATCTCAAAACCATTCAATAGCCTTTTGGGTGACGGGGAGACCTTTCATTTGCGACTAGTTTGATCAAAATCGGTCCAGCCATCTCTGAGATCTCGACCTCTTAGTTGACAACACACATACAGACACACACACATACACACACACAGACATTTGCTCAGTTCGTCGAGCTGAATCGATTGGTATATGTCATTCGGCCCTCCGGGCCTCGGAAAATTTTTCGAAAGTTTGAGCGAATTCTATACCTATTTTTGCCTTTCTCTATAGAAAGGTATTAGAATTGCTGGAAAAACCGACTTTCGAACGGAGCCTCGGAGACCCATAGTGTTATATACCATTCGAATCAGTTCGTCGAGATCGGAAAATGTCTGTGTGTGTGTGTGTGTGTGTGTGTATGTATGTGCACTTTTCGAAGATATTTGAACGCGCTCAATTTTCTCAGAGATGGCTGAACCGATTTGAACAAACTTGGGCTCGTTTGAAAGCTACTGTCGGGCCTTTGATCAAGTTCGAAGATCAAATGGCTGTGACTTTTGGTTCCGGAGATATGATTGTATAAGTGACGTAACCGACAAAAATCGTGCTATTTGAACGCGCTCAATTTTCTCAGAGATGGCTAAACCGATTTTAACAAACCTGGGCTCGTTTGAAAGCTACTGTCGGGCTATTGATCAAGTTCGAAGATCAAATGGTTGTGAGTTTTGGTTCCGGAGATATGATCGTATAAGTGACGTAACCGACAAAAAGCGTTGTATTTGAACGCGCTCAATTTTCTCAGAGATGGCTGATCCGATTTTAACAAACTTGGGCTCGTTTGAAAGCTACTGTCAGGCCGTTGATCAAGTTCGAAGATCAAATGGTTGTGACTTTTGGTTCCAGATATATGATGGTATAAGTGACGTAACCGACAAAACACGTTGATTTTTACCGCTCTTATATATATAAGGGTGCCAAAATTTTGGGATCAACTCTATTTTCGTAAAGTTCTCGAAAAAAGTCTTCATGCAAAATTTGACCTAAATCGGACATGCTTAAGGGGTGCTGCCCGGTGGTAAAGGTTTGGCAATTTTCGATCTTGAAAAAGCACCATAGGGGGGAGTACATGAAATTTCCAAAATCGAAAATTTGTTTTGATGCCAAAACTCTTAAAACTGCATAAAACATCGAAATTTAGTGTCATCTCCAAAAAAAAAATTTTTGAAAAAATCAACTTTCTGGGACTTAGAAAAATTTTCATACTTTTTCTAAGTCCCAAAAAGTCGATTTTTTCAAAAAAATTTTTTTTCGAGATGACACTAAATCTCGACGTTTCATGCAATTCTAAGCCTTTTGGCATCAAAAATTTTTTTTCGATTTCGAAAATTTCATGTACTCCCCCTTATGGTGATCTTTCAAGATATATGAAAATTCCACTAAGTGGACTAAGAAGGCTTTTTTTAGATTAGCATCACTGTTCTCATACAAATAGGCAACGCAAATGTCAAGCACTAGTTTGGAAAAATGATGCTGACTGTGTGACATAAACTCTGAAGCATGCTTTTGTGAACTACTCGAATCAATCTGAATCAATTGGTGTCAAAATTAGTATCCAAAATTATTTAATAAAAGTATGAAACATATTTTCATGAGACTGTTATGAAAGAAGAGAAAGGCATTATCACACCACTAGGTGGATTAAGAAGAGTTTTTATATATAGAAAAACCCTTCTTAATCCACCTAGTGGTATGATAAAGCCTTTCTCTTCTTTCATAACAGTCTCATAAAAATATATTTCATACGTTCATTGAATAATTTCGAATACTAATTTTGACACCAATTGATTCAGATTGATTCGAGTAGTTCACAAAAGCATGCTTCAGTGTTTATGTCACACAGTCAGCATCATTTTTCCAAACTAGTGCTTGACATTTGCGTTGCCTATTTGTATGAGAACAGTGATGCTAATCTAAACAAAGCCTTCTTAGTCCACTTAGTGAAATTTTCATATATCTTTAAAAATCACCATAGGGGGGAGTACATGAAATTTTCGAAATCGAAAAAAAAAATTTTGATGCCAAAAGGCTTAGAATTGCATGAAACGTCAAGATTTAGTGTCATCTCGAAAAAAATTTTTTTGAAAAAATCGACTTTTTGGGACTTAGAAAAAGTATGAAAATTTTTCTAAGTCCCAGAAAGTTGATTTTTTCAAAAATTTTTTTTTTGGAGATGACACTAAATTTCGATGTTTTATGCAGTTTTAAGAGTTTTGGCATCAAAACAAATTTTCGATTTTGGAAATTTCATGTACTCCCCCCTATGGTGCTTTTTCAAGATCGAAAATTGTCAAACCTTTACCACCGGGCAGCACCCCTTAAGCATGTCCGATTTAGGTCAAATTTTGCATGAAGACTTTTTTCGAGAACTTTACGAAAATAGAGTTGATCCCAAAATTTTGGCACCCTTATATATATAAGAGCGGTAAAAATCAACGTGTTTTGTCGGTTACGTCACTTATACCATCATATATCTGGAACCAAAAGTCACAACCATTTGATCTTCGAACTTGATCAACGGCCTGACAGTAGCTTTCAAACGAGCTCAAGTTTGTTAAAATCGGATCAGCCATCTCTGAGAAAATTGAGCGCGTTCAAATACAACGCTTTTTGTCGGTTACGTCACTTATACGATCATATCTCCGGAACCAAAACTCACAACCATTTGATCTTCGAACTTGATCAATAGCCCGACAGTAGCTTTCAAACGAGCCCAGGTTTGTTAAAATCGGTTCAGCCATCTCCGAGAAAATTGAGCGCGTTCAAATACAACGCTTTTTGTCGGTTACGTCACTTATACAATCATATCTCCGGAACCAAAAGTCACAGCCATTTGATCTTCGAACTTGATCAATGGCCCGACAGTAGCTTTCAAACGAGCCCAAGTTTGTTCAAATCGGTTCAGCCATCTCTGAGAAAATTGAGCGCGTTCAAATATCTTCGAAAAGTGCACATACATACACACACACACACACATACCCACACACACAGACATTTTCCGATCTCGACGAACTGAGTCGAATGGTATATAACACTATGGGTCTCCGAGGCTCCGTTCGAAAGTCGGGTTTTCAAGCAATTCTAATACCTTTCTATAGAGAAAGGCAAAAAGGTAAAAAAATAGTGAAGGATTCCCCACAAACTGAACGAACAACGGATGGAAAAACGAAAAACTCAATACGAAATGCTCCTTTGACTATACGAAAAGAAGGTTTTTTTTACATTTTGTTGCGCCAGGACAATCATCACCATCGAGTGCGAAACCGAATTACTTTAGAAAAAATACAATGTTATGCGTGTGGTTGGAAGGGAGAAGTGTGCTGCGAGTTAATATCGTCCGCTACCGGCAACAAATGATCAGTTTGAAATACGCATCGATCGAAAAACGGCTCAAATGGGCTTGAAGACACGGGAAAGTCATTCTGTAGCATTACACCGCTCCTCCACATTCAACCAAAGTGGTCAAAGAAACTATTTCAACGCTTCGTTGGAAACTCTTACCAAACCCGCCATATTCATTAAACCTGACGCCTTCTGATTATCACATCTTTCCATCGATGGGACTCGCACTAGGTGAATAAAACTTCCAAACATTCGAGAATATACAAAAATGGCCCGGGGGATGAATGTCAATGATAGGTAAAGATTTGTTTTAAAATGGTATCCATGAATTACCGAAAAAATGGACAAAGTGTGTTGGAAGGAAGAATATAAAATATTTTGCCATCACTTTTGAATATTCGATTATTTTTTATTTATAAAATCTTCATTTTAAAATTACGCACCTGGTACAGCATTTTTGTTTTTAATTGAGACTGACTTAATAAAAAATTTTATTTGAAAAGAATAGCAATAATAGTGCTTGGCAGCACCATGGAACGCACGAACATACTTCTTAAATCTATTGGTTAAGCTTGTGAAAAATTCAAATAATGCATATTATATCTATATGAAATGCATCGTGTAAGGGGTTAAATCACCTGCAAAATTCTGTTTTTTTGTTTGTGTGATGTTTAAATATGTTTTTTTCATTGGTGACTTAGATCTGCAAAAAAATATTTCAGCTGTAACTTCATTACTATTCAATGGACAGCAAATTCGGCTTTTAAGTTTATGTTTTAAATAGAATTAATTAAAATCATTTAGTAAAAACCAACCAAGCAATGAGGTTGTCCTTCGATTATTCTGGCTCGTCAGTTAACGGTTGCAGGTAGTTAAAACCAAGGCAATATTCGGGGCTTTTCCCGATTGGAAAGCTAGCAACGAAGGCAATCCCGTTCATACGCACAGAGGAGTAGAGTTACAGAGGTGCCATCGTATAAAGGTGCGAAGACGAAGGGGTGCAAAGGCACAGAAGTGCTGAAGCATCCCAGTGTTGATCTACCAGGTACCAGAATTTGTACGCTGCGTAGGATCGAAAGAGATGACATATATCGCGAGGTGCTACACTGCAAGCATCACATTTGTTCGCCATCAAGAGAAATAGCACTGTACCTGACGTCAGGTACAGGCAGCATACAGTGGTGACCACAACAACGGCAAAGCAACTGAGATAGCAGAAAACGATACCAAAAGACAGCCAATTGGAAATCGTTGGATGAGCTTCACGTCGTTCTGTACGATAGAGGAACAGAGACAACAGCAACCAGATAGATTTAATTTAATTTATTTTTTTTATTTCTCTTATAACTGAAATTTTACTATTCATAAGTTTTCATTTTGATATTACTAATTTCTCAAAAAAAAAATAACAGTTAATATGATGGATGATGGAAGATCATCCGAATTCGAGTAACATTTGCCGGATCTGCGTTGTCTAGCCATGTCTATATCGATAAATTTCGGCTTTTTGTACCGCATGTTATGAATTGCACGAACTGTAAAAAATTCGGACATACAGCTACTTATTGTAGTAATAAATCTTAATGCATAAAATATCAAGGGCCTCATAAGGATGATCTTTGCGATAAAGGTATTGGAAAATGTGTTTATTGTGGGGAGAGTCCTCATGATGATCTTTCAGTATGCGCTGCATTTATGGTGCGTAAGGACAAAATGAAGCTTTCTTTAAAAGCACGGTCTATGCGCGCATATGCAGAAATGCTAAAAACGATCATTGATGTCCCACCTTTGGAAACCGAAAATGGGTTTTCAAATTTTGCGGAGCCAGCGGAATCTGACGCTGACGGAAATAGTGAAGATACTTCGTTTGTCACTCCACAAGGGTCTGTTAAGAGGGGGAAGTCCCCTCCCAAATTACCAAAAAAAGACACCTAAAATTACACCTTCAAAAAAGATCCCCGTGTCAATCTTAAAAATCCAAATTTAAAAGCAAAAACTGTGCCTCCTGGTTTGTCAAATTCACAAACCAATCCAGGAACTAGCTCAAGAAAAGACAATAATCCAGTGGGCTCCGTTTCACATTCACCAACAGGTTTACTGAAGTTTTCAGAAATTATAGAATGGATTTTCGCAGCATTCAATATTTCTGAACCTCTAAAGACCATCATAACGGCATTCCTTCCAATAGCTTAGAACTTTTTTGAAACAGTTATCAGCTCAATGGCCAGTTCTCTCAGGTTTTGTATCATTTGATGGATAATTTGTCATCCGCCGCAAATGATTCAATCACTGTCCTACAGTGGAATTGTCGAAGCATCATGCCAAAACTTGATGCTTTTAAAGTTTTGTTGCATAGTCAAAAATGTGATGAATTTGCTTTGTGCGAAACATGGCTTACATCAAACATAGCCTTAAATTTTAATGACTTTAACATTATACGTCTCGATAGAGAATCTCCGTATGGTGGAGTGCTTTTAGGAATTGAGAAATGTTATTCCTTTTATAGATTAAACATTCCTTCGACTTCTAGCATAGAAGTTGTTGCTTGTCAAATAAACATTAAAGGAAAGGACATTTGCATTGCTTCGGTATATATTCCTCCAAGAGCTCAAGTTGGACAGCGACAGCTTAATGAAATTGTCGAAGCCCTTCCTGCTCCACGTTTGATTTTAGGAGATATCAGTACACACGGAATTATGTGGAGTTCCGTTTACAATAATAACAGATTATCCTTAATATATAATATTTGAGACAATTTCAATAAGACAGCATTGAATTTGGGTAGCATGACACGGATTCCAAGACCTTCTGCACGTCCAAGTGCATTAGATTTATCTCTTTGCTCGACTTCAAATCGACTAGATTGCACCTGGAAAGTATTTCCTGATTTACATGGTAGCGATCATTTACCAATCATCATCTCAATTAGCAGTAACAAAAACATTGCTAATTCAGTTAATATTCTATATGTTTTGACAAAAGTTTCACTAGTATTATTCAATGGAAGAGCTCCCCCCACTTGCATAATATGACTTCCTCGTTCGTTCGATTCTGGAGGCCGCAGAACAAGCACCAACAAAATGATGTCTTGGTCCATCGTCTAATAGAAGGCTTCCAAAGCCTTGGTGGGACAAAGAGTGCTCAGATGTTAAACACGCGAAACAAAATGCTTTCAAGACGTTTTTAAACCGAGGAGGAGGAACTTCTCAGAATTTTGAACAATTCTTGACTTTAGAAACCAAGTACAAGAACATACTTCGGGCCAAGAAATGTAGCTATTGGGGACATTTTGTCGAAGGTTTGTCAAGAGACCTCAATGAGCACTCTTTGGAATGCGGCCAGACGAATGAGGATTCGTAACGTAGGAAATGAGAGTGATGAATACTCGAACCGATGGATATTTGGTTTTGCGAGGAAAGTTTGTCCAGATTCTGTTCCTACGTTAGGGAGTCTTCTCCAAATGATGTTTCCATTGATAGTCCCTTTTCAATGATTGAATTTTCCATAGCACTCATGTCTTGTAACAATAACGCTCCTGGGTTGAACAGAATTAAATTCAACTTGGTGAATAATCTGCCCGACCTTGCAAAAAGGCTTTTGTTGGAGTTGTTCAACAAGTTTCTTGAGCAAATAATGTTCCACTTGACTGGAGGTAAGTGAAAGTTATCGCCATTCAAAAGCCAGGGAAACCATCTTCCAATTACAACTCATATAGACCCATTGCAATGCTGTCCTGCATCAGAAAATTGTTCGAAAAAATTATTCTTCGACGTCTCGACACACACCGGTCGAAACGAACGGTTTATTGTCAGATACTCAGTTTGGCTTCCGTAGAAATAAATGGACGATTGATTGCCTTGCATTACTTTCGTTTGACACCCAAATTACCTTCTCTAAAAAACAACAAATGGCATCTGTATTTTTAGACATAAAAGGAGCATTTGATTCAATTTCCATTGATGTTCTTTCAGACAATCTCCATCAACATGGACTGTCAGAGAAATGCATATATTTTTCACATGGCGATTTGGCAACATTCAGAATTAGCTACATGGGTCTCCCGCAAGGCTCATGCCTCAGTCCGCTTCTCTATAATTTTTACGTGAATGACATTGACAGCTGTCTCGTAACCCCATGTACACTAAGACAATTGGCAGATGATGGCGTGGTTTCAGTTACTGGACCCAAAGCTACTGATCTGCAAAAACCATTGCAAGATACCTTAGATAACTTGTCCGTTTGGGCTGTTCATCTGGGTATCGAATTCTCTACGGAGAGAACAGAGCTGGTCGTCTTTTCAAGAAAGCATGATCCCGCGCAGCTTCAGCTTCATATGATGGGAAGAATGATCCAACAGGTTTTGACTTTCAAATACCTCGTGGTGTGGTTTGATTCCAAATGCACGTGGGGAGGACACATTAGGTATCTGATAACAAAATGCCAACAAAGAGTATATTTTCTTTGAACAGTAACAGGATCTTGGCGGGGTGCTCATCCGGAAGATCTAATAACATTGTATCAGACAACGATACTTTCAGTGATGGAATATCAGATGCCTAAGTTCTCCGTATTGATCAGATGCCTAAGTCATCTAGGAAAAGATAAAATTAAAGTTACTAAAAGATTTCTGCTTGCTTCAATGATCCTTGTCACGTCTCAACTTTCTGTTGTATATCTTCACATCCTTGCACTCTCTTGAATACTAGATTTCTTAAATTTGAACCGCGTCTAACGAGGAAAACAGATTAGAAAAATGATATGCGACTCAAACCTGTAGCTAACTTCTGACCGGAAAAATTGTTTTGCCAGCTAAACTATCCTGCGTATGACAACACATGACCTCATAAATATGGTATTCCACAAATTTTAGATCTCAGATATTTTTCGTACTTTTTCTTTAAACTGTAATATAAACTTATTGTAAAAAGGTGGTAATCTAATGCAATCCCTCAACCCTCTGATGGTCCACTCACGTTGGATAAAACCGGTACGAATAATTTTCCTTAAAAAAAACAGATCGTGATCTTTTGACAGACTGTATTCCGCTTGAACCACCGTCTGGCACTGAAAGCAGAGTGATACAACCTAGAAGCTCATCTTACCAACCAGCAAACTTGTTGGACAACGAGTCCCCGTACTCACCTGAAAAGAAAAAGAAAGATTATATTAACAAATTGATCTTGTTGTAAGTCAGAGATAGTAATTCTAAACATTTAATTAGAAAACCTGTTCCGTCACGTTTAGCCTATAATGATGCAATATTTATACCCAACGGGACGATAAAATCCTAATATTCTACGAGGCAGTGAAATAGCGCACGATGCCGTTGTGCACCCGGAAAGTACGTAACCGAATGCGAGCGCCGACCGAAACTGTCTGAAACCGAGAGAATCTTTCCGTTCAAAGGTTGCCGGATCGTTTGCAGCCCAGGAGCCCCTAGAACTGAACCGATCCGCCCGATCCCGGCCCGGTCGGGTGATAAATCATTTTCGGAATGTTTATTACGAAATGCATGAATAGTGCCACAGCATAACTATTCGTCCCGTCCCGGTGAGCGTCCACCACTTCGTTTTCCGAGACATCATTGCGCACCGAACAGCGATAATCCCCTGAATAGTTGCTGTGACACAACTGCAGCGTAAAGCGTATCCTATCGGAAAGGGGGGCAGGGTTTTGGTGAGCGGCTGGGAGTGACTGCGGCAATGCCTTGTATTTACTACCGGAGAAGCTTCGGCTCGAACGGGATGGCGAACAGTAGATCAGTCCCGTACAAGCGGTGGTCAGAATGGTTGATCAAGGAGTGTAGAAACGAAAAATTATTTTCAACAAGCGCTTAGTTTTAATTTTAACTAATTGACTTCAAATTATTTAAAAAATTAAATAGTTTTTTCCATCGAAATGAGCCTAACTCTGGTTGCACAAATTTAACGCCTATTCCCGCAGCTATTAGAGCATCAAATACTATTCTTCGACACTGACCAGGATCACAAGCAGCCTGAAGGCTTACCGCTCTTCTAATGGCTGGTGACGATTCGACGATTATGTTGAGGACGAAACCTCGACGTACCGAGCCGAAGAACGCGAATGGTGAAAATTTGTATTTCCATTCAATTGATGCTATACAGCATTTTTCCCCCTCCAGCTCGAAGAAGCAGACAAAATTGTATTCATAAAGTTTTATGGAAGCTGATATGTTATGCTATTTCGCACACTGGAATCGTTTGGCGATCCCCACGCCATCGCCATCACCAAAGAGGCGATATTTCATTTCAATTCCAACAATAAATAAATGCTTCCCCTTGGCCGGAATGATATTAGTTTGATTTGCAATCGGGGAAAACGACAGGCTCAACGGGTGCCGAGGAGAAAAAAAGGTTCGTTTCGTTAAATCCATTTTACCCCATCGCACCCAACAACCGTTCGAGGAAAGTATGCAACGCGTGCTGAGGCGAGGCCAGAAGTTGTGAACTATCGGAACCAAGCGGCAGCGAGATGGGGGGAGACCAATTTTTTGCGAATCCCTTGTTTGGGTTTTGCAAACTGTTTTGCCTGCTGTGGAAGAAGAAGAACAACCGGGTCGGTTAGGGGTTAAGAGAAAGCAATAAAAGAAATTGAAGACGGCAGAACAAGGTCATTACGTAATGAACAGTACAAACCGGAGTGTTTCCGGAGGCGCAAATTCAATCGAGTGAGTTCATGGCCTACAAGTCGGTGGGATAAATTCGATGCCCCTTTCCGTTCTATCATCGGCATCTCGGAGGACCGTTACCGTTTTCGAACCGTGGGGCTCACGCGTAGGACAAAACGAAATTGCATAACAATTCTCCGGTGCGCGACTCCCGGGAGATGACATTTGAATGGGGTGGCTGCAGAAGGAAAGATTCAAACGGTCACGTCAACCGGCTTGTTGTTTCTCTGAAGTTCCGTGCTTGTTCTAGAGCTTCGGTACACCTTTTTGTGCTCCGAACAGTATAACTGGTAAGCTACAATTTTCTCGCAAACAGCAGTAGCGTGATGAAGGTGATTGAACTGTTTGAAAGAATGACTCGGATCATGTGGTATTGAATTGTCTCCGGTTTGATTTCAATTGGAATTGTGTACTCGGGCCTCGTCAACGAAATGACAGATGAAATGGAAACTGCTTCGGTTTGGTTAGAATTGTGCTATGCTCCACGATCAGTACTGAGCCACATGTTTGGAGCTAGCTATTTCTACATGGAACGACCGAAATTAGCTCTGCGCCTAATTCGTATTACTGTTTCTGAATTGGTTGATTTTAACAACAAAATTTCCAAAATAACTATAAAATTAGTTAAAATTGAGAATTTACTTTGCTGAAAAAAACTTTTATTTTTAGAGAATGTGTTTAGTTGGCGAATATTCTGGACACAAACCAGCAATATTTCAATCCAACACGAAATTCTCATTGACAACTAATTTCGTTATTAAAATCAGAAAATTTGTTTCTATTTATCTATCACCGTCATTACTGAAGCACAGCAAAAAGAAAACAAAAATGAAATTGGTTTTATTAACAAGTTTATTAGCCAAAAACTCATGAGAAGTGTCAAAGCAAAACAATTCATTAAAAAGCTAAAAGGGACAGTCTTGTTGAAACTGCTTGCAAATTGTTTAGATGTTTTTCGCATGTGTTACGATGTATCCATATATAAATTTCTAAACCGATATGTAAAAATGACGTAAACTGTTAGTGGAAAGTGTATTTATTCAGAATTTGTGCGCATTTGAAGCGATTGTGGGTAATAATGTTTTTACGCGGAACAGTGAAGTGAGTTTCGAATGTTGCACTCTAATTGTACACGTCAAATGACGTTTTTTGTATCTTCTAACATTCCGGGCTACGCCGTCCGGTGTACTACTTGTATTCGGTTTTTGTTTTCCGAGTGCTCAAAGTTTTCAGTGAGAGAGTCGATTTCGCGAAGTCGAATGAAGAAAACAGCGATTAAGAAGTAAAAGTTTATGTTTTGCTTATGTCTTTTTCTCCAATACAACATTGTATTTATACCTGCCAATATAGAAAAGATAACCGCGACTGAAATTTTTTTCGGTAGTAGTGTGCCATCTAGTGGCTAGTAGCCATTACGGTGTTAACATTTTTTCGGTGACAGAGCGCCATATAGCTGCTAATTGCAGAAACCAATTCAACCATTTATGTTGGTTGAAAACAACGTTTTATTTCTCTAATTCAACTAAAAAATTAGTTGAATGGATATGAAGCGTGCCTTAGCTAAGAAATGACGGCACGTTTAATTGTTGAATTCAACTAAAAAAATAGCCATTTCAACAAATATTTTATTATTATTAAGGGAACTAGAATTAAAAAATCTAAATTAGCAAAAGTAAGATGTTTTAGTTGTCTCAAAAAATAACTAACTAAAATCAGGAAATCAACTAATTTTTTCGCCAAAATGCTGATTTCGGTCTTTCCGTATACATCCCAGAAACGATTGAACTTGAGTTCATCTCAAATTTTTTTTGTCAATACTGCAACGAAGGACAGATTGTAAAAACATAGACGAACTAAATAGAGACGTCGAAATTCACGTAAAACCGTGTAACGGCTTTGTCAATTGAGCTACCCTGGAGATGTGTGGTAACCAACAATAAGTGATTAATTTTTCTTCTTCTTTCACCGAATCAGTAATATTTTCAACACTCCAGAAAATCAAATTTCCTTTGTGGAATGCCTAATTTCATTTGGTCCGCATGGTGTTAAGGCACGGTGTTAAGTGCTAAAATAAGATTTTTAATTACAACGGAGCATATCAAATTAATGCAAAAGCTGACAAATTTGAAAAAAATGTGATTATAAAGAATAGTAATCATTTGCTGCTTCAAAATAAATAGAACAATATTTGAATTAATTTTTTTTATATGCGCATTTTCTTAAAAATAGTTTTGCCGTTCTCATATAGAAAGGCTATGAAATCAATGTGAAAACCAACTTTTTAACAGGAGGCCCATTTGACACAGTTGGCCGAGATCACAAAATGTCTGTGTGTATGTGTGTGTATCTGTGACAAAAAATGTCACTCGTTTTTCTCAGAAATGGCTGAACCGATTTTCACAAACTCAGATTCAAACGAAAGGTCTTATGGTCCCATAGCCTACTATTAAATTTTTTCTGTATCCGACTTCCGATTCCTATCTATTAGGAAATGCGCATTCAATTTTCTCGGAAATTGCTAAGCCGATTTTTACAAACTAACAATTAATTAAAAGTTCTTGGAATTCTATAAAAAGTTCCCGAAAAGTTGATCCAGATTCGACTGCCGGTTCCGGTATTACAGCGATATAAGTGAAAAAATTTCATTTTCATGAGTATTTTTCACAAGTGATGACAAAATGAGGTGCGAATTTTTATAAAACTTAATGGTAAATTCATCTTGTTGGCTGACTTTGTGAGTTAGTGGATATATAAATCTACTTTGACACTACTAGTCCCCTGTTTCCGCTTCCGAAAGCACCGGTAATAGTGAAGAAAAGCTCCAAAAACGGAATTCACTTCGATTTCTCAGCAACGGTTGAACCGATTTTCACAAATCATGTATCAAATCAAAGTTCTCATTGTCTTAAAAAAATACTGTGCAATTTCATCCAAATCCGACTTCCGGTTCCGAAATTATAGGGTGATGAGTTCAAAAAAACTTTCAAACTGTCATACAAAATTGTGCAAATCCAGTACACATTGGTACGTACTGGCACGGAAGAAGAAAACACCACCGCCTACCACACAGCGTGCTTTATTCAATTTTGTATAGCGTGCAGGGTTGCCACATTTAAATCTTTACTAAATTGACATAACTGTTACGAATAGAAAAGGTTATGGTAGTTTATACTTGAAGAAAGTGTTTGATTTTATTTATGTGAAAAAAAATATTTTTTTTCGCTGAGCCTTCTAGTGACGTTTTTGAAAATATAAATAAACTGAGAAAAGCACCATTACGCTACTAGGTGGATTAAAAAAGGTAATTTTTTGGTAGTTGCAGTTGAAGTTACAATCGATTAAGTTGTAAAAATGTTTGAGTTATTTTCAAGAATTTTCCTGAATTTTTGAAATATTTTGCAAGCACGTCACAGAAAAAACATTAACAATACAGTAACGTACTAGTAATGGCTGTATTGACAATTGTGTATAATTTTGATTACAAGCATCATTTCATCGTGATTTTCCGTTCAAAATTTCTACCATGGCGGAAAAATCGACTGCACAATATCGGTATCTCCGTGAAATAGGTGACGGATTCTTGCAATCTATGGTATCTAAATTTGGAAACATATTTAGTTTTCAATATCAATATTGTAAACAATTGGAAATTTTTATGAAAAGTTAGTACAAGTTATTCATATCCAAAAACAAAAATAATAGCATACATAATTCCAGGAAAACCTTTCCGTTTCCAACTAGTTTGGCCAAGATCGGTCCAGCCATCTCTGGGATGCCTTTTTATTTTGCACACACATACAAACACACACACACACACACACACAGACATTTGCTCAGTTCGTCGAGCTGAATCGATTGGTATATAACCCTCGACCCTCCGGCCTCCGCAAAGTTGTACAAAGTTTGAGGAAGGTCTACATCATTCTTTTATACTTATAAAGAAAAGTGAAACTGTTTGTTTTGCTGGAATGGAGAGACCAATTTATTCTAAAAACTGATTTTTAGAAAGTGCGAATGTATTTTTGCATGGTGCCGTGAAAAGAAAATTATAAGAAATCAATTTGGCGCTTTACAAAACCCATACAATGAAAAAAAAAGTAAAACGCCTTTTCAAGGATACAAAATTGATCGAAAAAATTTACCTATGAAAAAAAACATATTTTTTCGATATTTTTATATTAAATCTGTTATTGAAAGCAACAAATTGACTCTTATGACTTATTGACAAAATTGGTGCTAAATAGTATTAGCAGTTGACAGCACTCTCTCAGATTTGAATGAAATGTTCTGGACGTGTAAACTCTATCTCAAGATATCACATTGTGTACTTTGTTTTTCCAAAAGTTATCTAGATTGTCTTTTGAAAAGGGCTAAACTTTTTGATCAATTAATTTTCAAATTGTTAATTTCGAGAAGTAAAAATCAGTCGGTATTATACTATCCTACAAAAAAAGTATTATACCAGTGATTTTCACAAAATCAGTCCAATTCGAATCAAAGTACTAAGAAACTTTCTCATCGAGTCCTACACTGAAAAAATCGGCCTGAAAAAGTTTTTAAAAAGATTGACCCCATTTGTGATTTTGATAAAGTTTTGTCCCAAAATAGGTGAACATATTTCCTACCATCTGTGGTGCTACTGATTTTCACACAGTTAGTCTAACTCTCGAAAAAAAATACTGGAAAAATTACTAATCGAATTCTACACTGTAAAAAAGTGTAAAATTTAGAGTTAAATTACATAAAACACCATTCTTTATTTGATTGAAATTTTGCCCCAGATAATTATGTTCCATGCCAACCTTCCAGATATTGAAAGATGGACAGTTTAAAGGGAAAACAAAAACTTTTTCCTATCCAACACTGACATTTTATGCAAATATCGGGAAACTAGCAATAGGCTATCCGGTGAAATTTTCTTACAAATTGAGTTTCATTGGAATCTTGGATGATTATGACTTTCAGCTTTCCATAAAAAGACACATAAGTTTTAACATCAAATAGTTTTGGTTGGAAAAACTTTTTTTCTTAAAAGTGTCCATCTTGCAATTCATGAACGGTTGGTAGAAAACATAAAAACCTATCTTCGGCCAAAATTTTATCAAAATAAAAATGGTTTATTTTGTAAATCGGTTTTCAATTTTGAAAATCCAATTTTCACAGAGTAGTGAGTGGATTTCAAAATGACTTCAAACATCGATATTCGACACTCATTCATATTACGCGTTACAGAAATTCCCATGTGGTATATTATTATTTGGTTGAAATTGATTTTCTAGATTTTTCTCGCCTCATTGAATATCACGTTGCATAAGTTTTATGGCATGGCCAATAATCGTGAGAATGATCATTTATTACCATGTGTGAATTTAAGTCACATTACAATCAATGTTGCACATATTCTTCGTGCAACTAATTCATTCACGCATCCTCGGTACGAATATACTGTCTTCGAATATGCCCGTCTCGAACCACGTAGAACTATTCACTGCACGAAAGAGAGAAGGGTGCAAATGATTAACCAATAATCGTAGAGAACCCGAATCTACTAATACATTCTTCGTTGCTAGTATACATCGTGCATGTTCGTTTTATACATTCGTTTGTCATTCGTTCAGTTATTTTACGCTTTGAATTGGTTCGAATAGCGTCACTGCGATGATCGTTGGATTCCATTCTTCGTGAAGCATTCTTCATCTAATAAATTCATTCGTGATTCGTGAAGTAGCAGCAATTGGGGAGTGCTGGGATATGGTAGATCACACACACATAATACTATGGTACTAATACAGAGGAAAACGTCTTAATTTGCTTGTTTCAAAGACAGCACGAATGATCATTGCGAATTAGGTTTCGACGATAATCGCTGCATGAATATTCGTTCCACATTCGCGTAAGGTCAATCGGAAGTATGTTCAATGTGAATAACAACTGCATGGAATAGAACTTCATGCGAGTAACGGAGCAGCGTCGGCTTTGTTCGCACCCGAATATACGAACAAGTCCGAATATCAGAGCGATTATCGAACAAAGGCGAAGGAAAGCGAACGATGATCATTGGCGTTCGTTGCATTTTTGATATTCGAACAACATTGATTACAATACTGATATTGAACGGGATAAAATTTTCGCCATACTCAGCGGTGATACTTGATTATGTGATAATTTCGTAACACCGATCACAAGTAATAATGGTGACCCAATATCATTCTCAGAAAATCAAACGATTTTCGTCATCATTTTCAGTGATGTTGATGTAAACGATAATCACTGACGATTATTATCCGTGATGAGAGCTGATTTTTGATTTTCTGAACATGATAATGCCAACACTGGTCATCCAAAAACCAGAGAAGGTTATTTAAGGGCTTTGATACCGCATGCTAAGTGCACATACCATATTGTCGTCCAATCATCAATGCATTAGCATTTTATGTAGTACTACCAATACCACTGAACGGTAAAACTATAGCTTGACGGAAGGATGGTGCCGGTTGCAAAACACTTTTTGCATCGAAATGCCATGTCTTCATTGAAGTGCCAAGTTCGTGACGGCTTTCTGTCTGGCAACAGATAGTAGTTATTCAGTGGATTTGGTACCGCATTGATACCGGTTTTTGGTTAAGTGCACAGGACTATTTTCTTATCGGATTTTTTTTTCACCAGGAAAAATGTTTTCCAGGTCAAAAAAAAATGCCCTATGCACAAAAAAGGTTTATCCCAAAATAAACACCACAGTCAGTACTATTTTACGTTCGTAAAACTGCAAACATTAATTTACATTCGCTGCAAATTGAAGAAGTTTCAATTTTCAGCTAAGCGGCAGACCTGTTCAACACAAGCTGTTATGGACGGACGAGTCTAAGACTAAATAGAAAGTGAATAAAACGGTTATGTGTCCCCCAGATTGGCCAACAAATTCACTCATTGTAAACTTTTTCCTAGAGGAAACCGTTCTTGAGATATTTAGACAAGAAATTCAAAGAGCTCAAATTCTTGATGAATTGCTCGAACGGCGTCATGTATAGAGAGCCTAAATTCTTTGAATTTCGTGTATAAATATCTCAGAAACACCTTTTTTAGGATAAAGGTCACAACGTTGCATTTGATCTGTCTAAGCATATTCCATTCTATAAATGATTATTTTTATTTAAGAACTGAACATATTTTTCACGAAGATCATTCTGCAGGTCCAATTTTATACCACTTTTTCAAGCATCTGAGGGCGTATTTCAACAATGGCACGTTGAATATTGGTTTCCAAAACATCAATCGATGCTCGTTTTTACACATAAACCAATGACTTCACGTATCCCAACAAAAAATATCGAGTGGCGTCGATTCACACGAACGCGGAAGCCAGTTCACCGATCCATTTCTTTTTCAATAAGTCGATTATTTCAGCCGCAGTATGACAAGTGGCACCATCCTATTGAAACCACATTATGTCCACATCCATATCTTGAAGATTCATCTTTAGACAAATAAGGACCGATGATTCCACCAGCCCATTGACCGCATCAAACAATATATTTATCGGGATGCATCGGTAATTTCTGAATGGCGTGTAGATTATCTTTGCTCCAAATACAACAATTTTTCTTGTTCTCGTATGCATTCAACGAAAAATGCGACTCATCGCTGAAAAGAATGTTGCGCTATAAAAAATTTCAATTGAACAATGAGTTTGAAAACAAAATTCATCGGTTTGGAAGCGTTGCTCTGATGTTCACCTATGCATGGTGATTTGACAAACAATACTGAGTAGAGACGTCACTTTGCACTGTCTAATAAGCTTTCAGATAATAGAGTAGTCCCCGTGGAAAAAACAAACCTCCTAAAAAACACCCGCTATATCAATTGGCTTGTTCCACTCGATTGTTACCAATAGTTTTGGCATGAGATGAGTCGCCGCGAAATTTGTTCCAAACGACGAATTATGGGTTTCAGGTTATGACGTGGAAACCAAAGCTCAATCATTCCAATGAAAGCGGCCATCCCATCTAATTTTTTGGGATAGACGAAAATCGAAGACAAGCTGAAACACGTCCATGCACCACCGCTGTCAAAAACATTCCACTGATACATTCGACAGTCTTTTTCCAAGTTGTTTTTCTCGTTCGATACTGATAGAAAAAGTTGGGTGAAGACTATGTCTAGTTTTAAATTTTTATAGTTTTTTTGTTTAATACGATACCCAAAAACATTTTAGTTACTATTTTTGTTGCTGCGGTGCAACGTGATGTTTTCTCTCATATTTATTACAAGGAGTTAATAAATAATGTAGAGTGGGATCTCTTACGAGTTTTGTAGGAGTCCCAGAGCCTGCCCTGAAAATACCTAAAAAGTTATATTCAACTAAGCTTTCAAGATTCCTAGTGTATTTCCAATCATGTGTTCAATGGTCAACCATTTTAATTAGCAATTTATAATAGTCTGTTCTGCGTACAATTGCTGTTTCCCTGGAATTCTAGATTGTCCCTTAAGTAAACTTTCAAAGCAGTTTCTGAAATTGAATTAGAATTTCTTCGCAGTTTCATATGGTCAGAAGTAGACCTTCTAGTACTGAAGACTTTCGTTCAGCTTGTCAAAGCCATTCCTTTTTTCTGAAGACGTTCGTTCAGCTTGTCAAAGCCATTCCTTTTTTCTCCACTACAACCTGTGTAATTGCACTGATTGCAGTTTAGTTTAGCACTAAACCCAAACAAACCCATCATTCTAGCAAACAACTTTTCCGTCCGTGGCCGGGAGTATTTTTACCGGCGGGTTTATCTAAATCACTGCAATTTAGCCATAACAGGAAAGCTCAACGCCATCATAAACATGACCTAGACGACGAGCTTAAATGTCTGACCCCACATCTCCGCCCTCCCGCGTCGTCAGGCAGAAGGCGACACTCGACATTAGTTCGCGTCATGTCCCTCGCGAACCATTGGACGCGTTGTGATCGTTTGCTACAATTGCAATCGCGACGCGTCCGTTGCTCTGACTGACTGCTGACTGGTGCAACGATTTCTGGTGAGACTACAATGACGCCCATAACGACGTTCCGATGGCGATTCCATATATGCACAAGTTTTCCACCTTCGCGCTTCGCGCCTAAGAAGCCACAGCCAGACGATCGTCGAAGCCAAAGCCAGACGAAAGAAAAACTTCCTTCTTCTCGCTGTGCAAACCTAGGGCCAGGGTTTGCTGGGTTTGCAGTTTGCACCTCGGCGGCATCAGACCGGGTATCGTTTGCATGCCAAAACCACATTAGCTTCGAATTGGTGGGTGATGGCGTTTGCAGGAAATGCAGTTATGTGTTTTTTTGTTTGTTTAGTTGCTTCATTTTCGCCATCTGTCGAGTCCGTTGGATGTTGGCCGGGCATCGCGGAAAGTGCGGGGGGGGAACTGGTAAGACATGTCAGAACATGAAATGATATCATATTCACTGATGTTTGGTTAAACATCGACCGCATAGTGTGACTAGCATATTTTGATATCGACCGAGGTCGGGGGACGAACCCGTCGTCGAGAGAGCACTTGCATTTCCGGAAGGTGATTTGCATAGATTGCACACTTTTCACGGTTTCATAATCAGCACGACCGAAATGTTGGCACTTTTTAGTTAGTGCAGTTATTCAACTTGTTTGATTTTGTAATTTGCCACTATCCCAAATGAAGTTATCGTTTGTTTGAGCATGATTTAAATTCTTCGTTCTGACGTACTCGGATTGGCGAAATTGTATGCAACGTTGATTTGTGTGTTTTAGAAAATCTAAGATGTGTCACAAATTAGGTGATAATGAAAGTATGAATTTCCTTAATTTTTTGAAAAACAATACATTAAGTACACAGCAATTCACAGGTAATGCAAATCTACATATGATACAATTCATAGAACGTAATCCGTGAAACGACTCAATTTTACAAGAATGATATAAATATACGCCCGTGTTTCAAGCAAACGTGTAAATTTACATTTTTTTAGCACTTAAAAGTATGTCAGAATGAATTAAATATAAGTTATATTTACTGTAAAATTGAGTTATTTTTTATGATAGAAGATGTAAATTTACACGATTATTTCTAGTTGTGTACACTCTTAGAAAAATTTACATCTTAATAGATGCACATAAAAGGAGCGTCGCGATTTACTTACATTCACAATTCAAAGCATGTAAAGATAAGTCATATCATTAACTTCACAGTCCTTTTAACTGAAGCTTACATCGATACAGAAGCAAAATTTATTTTTACATGCTGGTAGATGTAATATTGTGTAACGTCAAGCGTAAATTTCATTTTTTTCTTACCATCGAAACAACCATTTGACGAGAATTTCAGTGTGACGTGTTGGGAGAGAATATAAAATTTTATAATATTACAGCTCCATGTCATGAACAGGCTTTCCTGCAAGTTTGTCCTTCATGATGGTCCAAACATTTTCGATATGATTTGTTCCGGGAAGTTGATAAGGACAGCCAAAAGTTATAATATTATTTACACCCTTTCTAGCACGACGAAGGCGCATTCAGTATTCCAGGACAGTCCTTTTTAGTTATGAGGTCCAAACATTTTAATGGTGTGCCTTTATAAGGGTTAGTTTGTATAATTGGAGCGGTTTTGTTCTAATCAAGTTCCCCCTCTGAAAAGTAATCAAAACAATTCACTTTTGTGGTATGTTTTACAGTACGCTGAACAAAATTCGTTTTGTTTCCCAACCAGACACGCTTAACTTGAACCCACGCTCAATAAGTTGCCTCTTCCGAAAAAATAGTTAATCAATCGCTATCCTTATGCTTTATCGTCAAAACAGAGGGTTCGAGCTAGTAGAGTGGTATTGCAGCTTGATATCTTATAATAAAAGACTGACCGTGTCGAGCCAGACATAAATTCACTTTCTGGCAAGTTTAATCTTGCATTACCGTTAGCACAGAGAAGAATTGTTCCATTAAATCTGCTCGATCGCTTTTTCGTGTTTTTTTCGGGACAGCTTTCTTGGTTTTCTACGTTCAGGAATTCAGCGGTTGTGGGATGTCCTGTGGTGTAAATCGTTCAAGGAAACTCAGTGATATGCTGGCAGTACAAGAAAAAGCTATGAAATAGAACTCCGTGAACGCAGTAGAGTCAAAGATTTATTTTAGGCGCAATTCAAATCTTTCCATTCGGAACGTGGCCAAGCCAAATATAAAATTAAGAATGCTTCGAGAAGCCCCTTTCGTTGGTCCAACGGTGATATCACTGCATTGGCTGGATTTGGCATCGTACCAGTACGCAAAATGAAGTGGTATGAAGCCAACGATGGTGCTCTTGTACCGAAGGAGGCAGTACCGTCAAACTCACCAGAACTTCATCCAATCGAAAAACTGTGGTCGAACAAGAAAGGTAAACTCCGGAAGTATGAAAGTTCAACAAAAACGACAAATATTTACAGAAAAAGTGTATGAAGAATGGAGCAAGTGTTGTGTAAGAAAGATTGAGCAAGTCTTTTAGGGGTTAGTGCTTGAGACACATAACTGTTTTGAAATTTGTTTACGTTTCGTCTTAGACTCATCATAGCATAGCACTTCAAATTGAACTACTTTATGCAAAACTCGGCAGTTCAATTTGAACCGATAAGCAGACGTAATGTTTCTGCTATTTGCAGAACACTTTTTGTTTTGCACCGAAGTGCCATGCCTAACTGACGTGCCGAACGAAAACGGATTTTTCGTATGAAACCTTGTACAAATAAAAAAACTAAAATTTGCACAAATACAAGTCTGAATAAGGTCCTGAGTGCCGAATAAGTTGGCAAAATACATACATAAACATTAGACGGCTTTTACATTCAATTCGACGATTTAACGGTCGCCGACAATTCAAACCGCCGATTTTAAATACACAACAAAAAATTAGGAAATTTACAGGTGACGAAATTCATAGAACGTAATCCGTGAAACGACTGAATTTTACAAGAATGATATAAATATACGCCCGTTTTTCAAGCAAACGTGTAAATTTACATGTTTTAGCACTTAAAAGTATGTCAAAATGAATTAAATATAAGTTATATTTACTGTAACATTAAGTTATTTTTAACGCATAACGTCTGTCACACGAACGCGGGTTTACGAAATCAATCCATGGATCAAGATAATTGTTGGTTTAGAAGATATTTGAGCTGTCCGATTTATCACTGCTGTCCGGACTAGCTCGGTCTCCCCTACTGAGACTTTCATTATTATCACGTTCAACGTGAAATATATGATATCGTAACTAGAATAAAAAGCGATGGCAAACTAATATCATAGTAATAGTTCATTTTATTGTCATTGCATTTATTTTTGAAATGTTAAAATAATGCTACGATTAGGTATAATAGCTTGTTCTACTTTTTATTTCGCAATTTAGAGACAACATAACTCATGCAGGTGAAAGAGTATTTATAAAATTATTATAAAATTTTGATAACTTCCAGATAAATTTTAGAAATTGTTAGTGAATTTGGTAAAAATGCAAAATATTTCATATTATTGTACATTTACAATTATGCTAATTATAATTTGGATCATTGTACATTTATTATTATGCTAATTCAATTTACAAACGGAATAATATTAATTTTGTAAAGTTATCTAAGTTTTTCACAGAATAAGATCAATTTTTCAATGAACTGAAGGAACCCTCATCGTTAAAAATTAATTTGTATTTCATTTAGCACTTCTAAATCGTCAAAATACAACGAAATCGTTTATATGAAATTCGTTGATTTTCCATGAAAAGCGTGAAAAGCTTTTCCAAAAATGTATCTGAATGTAATCCTTGTAGCCATCATAAGGTTAATTAGAAAAAAAATCATATCATCGCATTTGTTTTAAATAATTGTGAAAGATCACAAAAACATTCATTTTTTAAAATTAGAACCAGGAAAATCCAGTGAATTTGTCAGCTATTTTCACCCTACAGCTAGATAAAAGTTTTTCTAAGGTCTGTATGTGTTTGGTTTTGACAAATTTTTCACTTTTCCATCCATTGATCGGAAGACAAAAAGTGATCAAACTGGATTTCCATATAGCGAAAAGAATTACAAGCTTTCGAGAGGAAACTAAACAGTATTGTAAAACTGAATTTGAGTAAAACTTTATTGAAAGACGCAAAAACAATGTGAAGGACTGCACACGTACAAAGTTTAAAAGGCACGCAATCGCTATGAGAGGTAGAATATTGTGAAAAAATCGCCTGCACGGCAGCTCTTCACACAGATGTTGACAAAATCGCATTGTCTCGAGACGTACGTGAAAGCAGACTTGCGGGACGCCTGTTTTTCACTGTGGTTCATAAGTCTGATGTCCCAGAAGACGATAGAATGTAGAAGATACAACACTCCATTTGTGACACCCGGGACGATCAATAGGCATACATAATAGAATGCTTTCAAGAGCGTCTACTTCCATTTCTTAGGTCACACAATGGTCTTACGCTATACTGGTCGAATTTAGCCACGTACTATTTGCTGAAAGAGGTAATAAGAAGAAACGTAAAACAAATTTTAAAACATATTCGTAAAACAAATTAGTCGAAAGAGGTTTTGTAGTCGTACTTATTGGTAAGATCTTATGAGTAGTGCTAAGAGGAAGCTTCGTGAATTTGGATATGGCATTTGAACTGAATAAAGCAAACATGGAAAACGTTAAGTAGTATCTTTGATTACGATTTGTGTTTTAGTCTCTTTTAAGACGTAGAGCCTTCTTAGGCTAGTTTTTAAATATTTTCAGTATCTAACAGTATCCCGGGTTGGCGGTTCAATGCATTGGGCGCTGTTCTTACAAACCAGTTGTCGTATTTTCGAGCCCCGACCTGGAAGGATTCGTAGTGTTAGTAGAATCGTAGCACCAGCCATGCAATGGTTCTGTACACTCTGAATCGGCTGCGAAGTCTGTTGAAACAGAAGGTCAAATTCCGTTACAGGAATGTAATACCAAGGCTATCTAACAGGGAAAACAGATGAGAAAACTGACATGCAATACTGTAATGAGAATCGCGAAAATGTTACCGGCAAAGACGGAACTCGAACCCGTAGCTAACTCCTAACCAAGAAAATTGTGCTACCAATTAAATTTTGATTTGATTAGAAAGTTTGGAGATGATCGGATGAATGGGTGAATTATGTGGTGCAATTTGAGTCTGTATAATCTTCATTTTAACGAAAAAGAACCGTGCTAAAATCGAAATACCACAGAAAACCCATTTTTAATCCACCTAGTGGTGTAATGATGCCTTTCTCACATTACTTATTTTTCCAAAAATATCACAAGAAGATTCTATCAATAAATCTTTTTTCAATCTTGAATAAAATAAGAAACTTTCTTTGGTTATGAACTAACATAACCTTTTCAATTTGTAAACAGTTATGTCAAGTTAATACGAATTTTTCTTTACTTTGTATCGTCACACTAAATGATTAAACACACATTACCCTATAGATCTTGAACCGGAAGTCGAACCCGGATGAAATTAAACAACAACCTATGAGACTATAGGAACTTTTATTATTTGATCCAAAGGTTGAGGAAATCTATCACAGCATCTCTTAGAAATTGAGTGAGTCTCGTTTAAGAGTTTTTGACCACTTTTTGTGGTACTTCTGGAACAGGGAACTTGAAACCAATTACACCAAAACCTCAAATTACGCGCCTTATATATGTATATATGTAATCATGTAGACACGTATTCGTGCATATATTTGTATATCTTTATACATATATAGATTGATGAAGTTAATGTGCATATACATGTATAAATATACATATGTATATGTACATATACGTGCAAATATGTATACATATACACATATATAAGGCCAGTAAATTGAGGTTCTTGTGTAGTAAGTAACTATATGAATCAGTTTTGAGCCAAATCTAGAAGAATTTTACCTTGTGCAATTTTAAACACACTTTACCCTATGAAAGCATGGTGAAATTCATTTACAACCTATAGGGCTATGAGATTTTTTTATTTTATGAGTGACATTATTTGACACATACTCACACACAGACACATATATTGCTTAGTTCAATTAACTGTCGAATGATGTAGAGCACTTTGCCCTCAGGGCCAATGTTAACTAGTCAATTCTTCATGTGATTGCATAAACTTCCTATATGAGAAAGGCAATAAGTGCACTTTAATACAAAAGCATCGTTATCATGATTTTGTAATAACACTAACAAGTAGGTACAAATTGAATAAAAGATTTACAAATTGAACAAAGCACGCTGCGAACGGAACAAATCCGCACGTATCGACGCGTACCAGTTTTGCATCGTCAATTTGAATAACGATTTAAATGTTTTGACACTCATCGCCCTATAATTTCGGAACCGGAAGTCTGATCTGGATGAAATTGCACAG
Source organism: Malaya genurostris (assembly GCF_030247185.1). Taxonomy (NCBI): domain Eukaryota; kingdom Metazoa; phylum Arthropoda; class Insecta; order Diptera; family Culicidae; genus Malaya; species Malaya genurostris. The sequence continues at coordinate 180,404,555 of NC_080572.1, forward strand.
TATATTTAAAGACAATGAGAGCTTCATATTTGAATCACGATTCGTGAAAATCGGTTTAACCGTTGCTGATAAATCCAAGTGAGTTCCATTTTTGGAGCTTTTCTTCACTATTATCGGTGCTTCCGGAAGTGGAAACCGGGAACTAGGAGTCCCAAAGTAGGTATATACATTCACTAGCTTACAAGATCTGCAAACTAGATGAATTTAGCCTTACTGCTAATTTTATAAAAATGTGCACCTCGCATCGCCATCACTTGTGAAAAAATACTCATGAAATTGAAAATTTTCACTAATCGTACTGTAATACCGGAACCGGAAGTCGGATCTGGTTCAACTTCTTGGTGACTTTTTGCAGAATTTCAAGACCTTTTATTTGCTTCTTAGTTTGTGAAAATCGGTCCAGAAACTTTCGAGAAAATTGAGTGCGCTTTTTTCATATTTCCTTGTAAGTCCGGAACCGGAAGTCGGATGCAAATGAAATTCTGGAGAATTTTGTGATACCATAAGACCTTTCATTTGAATTTAAGTTTGTGGAAATTGGTTCAGACCTTTCGGTTGTAAAGTTTAAAGTGATAAGCGAAAATATAAAACATCGTGTTAAACTTTTTTTTCCAAACATAGCTTTATCTTGCAGTGAGAGAAAGGAGAATCTGCTTTTGCAAGAATATCGATATTTCCGTTTGAAGAGGACGAATTTTAAGAGTTTTGAGACATATTTTGTTTCAAGGTAAATTATGACAGATATTGTCTAAAAAACTAAGTTTTGACTTAAAACTGAGTATGACTCAAAAATTACATTTATATGCTACTAGTTAAATCAAAACCGAATCTGACAATCAAAATTGCAATGTTCAAATTCATAAATTTAAAAATCCACATCAAATCGTTTTTTGCAATTTAGGATTTCTAAATTTAAGTTGGAAATTAATATGACATTGATTTCTTGAAGGGGGGGAGTAAGGAATAATTTGAATCAAAAAATACTTTTTTTTGTGTTTTTTTTACGGAGAAACAGCTTAAATAAATTTATTCAAATTTTTTTACAATATAAAGCATCAAGGCAGTAAATTTTCTGTCAATTTTGAGGTGAAAAACTATCATAATATGAAAATTTAAAAAGTTTCAAAAACGTAGGGGGAAGGCATTTTATTCCAAGTTTGAAAAGAATCGGTTCCGAAGATCTTGCAGAATCATGTTCACGGACTTCGAAAAATTGGTTTTCAGGAAAACGCGTAAAAAATTTTTTTCTCAAAAGGTTTTTTTTTTGGTAATTTACACTGTGATTTGAAATTTTGGCACAATATTTCATAAATATTAAACTACTAGAAAATGTGAAAAAACGATATTCCGAAACTGTTTATCACCCTTTAACCTACGCGTCAAACTTGTCAATCGTCAAGAATTGTAAAATATAAATTATTGATATCCAAGCGTGCACAAAAAGTATCCAAAATTTCTTCAAAAATTCATGAAAAATGTTAAAATATCATTTAATTACATACTGATACGACACGCACTTCACAAACTAAATATTTTTAGTGAACATCTTACTAACCAATTGTAATTCCACGGATCTTGTTTTAATATAACTCAGTTCTTTTCTAAAATGATACAATCATAGGGTAAGGTCAGTTCGTGCTCGCATCTCACACGACGCAGTCGAAAATCATTTACGGTCGAAGCAACAGAAACAAAGACAATACGCCAGTGAACAATAGAGTGTACGGAATGGTTAATACGATTTAACAAAGCCGGAATCTTGGCCTACAAGACCAAATTCAATTTGTATAGATTTCAAGCGCTGCAAAGTTATACCAGCAGCAAATGAAATTGAAATCTTACCTTAAGAACGAATGCATCTAGACGCTAATAATGTAACTGAGATTCAATTCAACAAGGCGTCCAACTGTGTGTACATTATGTTTAAACGTGAAAGCGATGCAATTGCATTCGCTTCGGTTAACAACGAGGTGCACAGTGTTGAGTGTGATAACAATAAATACAAAATCCCTGTGTACATGGTGGACAATGCCATAGAAGTACGCGTACATGACCTCCCCCCATATGTCACCGATCAGTACGTTCGGGAGAATATGTCGCGGCACGGTGAAATCCTTTCCATCGAAAGAGAAGTATGGCGGAATTTTTTCCCCGGTATCCGGAATGGCATGCGAGTGGTACGTATGCATCTACGTAAGGCAATTCCATCTTACATCATTTGTGGTCAAGGTGGGACACATCCGTGTAAAACGCTGATTACCTATGAAAATCAGCTGGTTACATGCCAGGTTTGTGAACAACCTGCACACTACGGTAAACCTTGCACCGAAACTGCGAAGAGGACATCTTCAACCAAAGACAAGGTCAACCGTTCAACAATGGAAACTAGTGAGTGCAGTACTCCTGTTTCACCATCAAACCAACCAGCAACTGCAACCAATGTACAACAAGGCGCATCTACAGCAACTAGCAATGAGCTCAAGACTGCGAACATCAAGGAAAACGAAAAGAAGACGGAAATCAACAACAAAACCACCGATGCGGCAATGGATGACGATACTAGTCACGAACAAAGTGCCCCTCAACCCTCGCAGGAGGGAAATGGAAGCTCCTCTCCTTCTAGAAAAAGAGTGACAACGAGATCCACTTCAAAAAATACATTATTTAAAAAATTGGCTAATTCGGCCACGTAAAGCTTGTACGCAAGTAGGCCTGAATAAAAATACCTTAAAAAAATAGGGTAAGGTGTTCGGTTTCCGGTAGTGTTCAGTAGTCTGTACTTAGTATCTTAATCAGTTTTTAGCTTAGAAATTATAAGCTTAAAATAAGAGGGTGCCGGTAACCGAACACTCTCCCCTACAATAATTAGTTAGGTGAAGCATTGTTAGCATGTCAAAAATTTTGATCTGTAAAAAGGAATGAACAATTTCGCAATAGGCTAGAAATCATTTATAAGAGCATTTTGGTTACAAATTGACTGACTAAATTGACAACATGCACTAAGATGTCTTCCTCATATTAGTCTATTAAAATACCCATTCTAGTGCGTTATATCCTATATAACCATTACACTGAGTTACAACAAAGTTTCTGATCTTCCACAACTAACAGAACATTTTCCGCTGATGTTCCCGGTAGTGACAACCAACAGGCATCACGTAGGCCATGATTTTGACCCACAAACATGATCGAAACATACAAAAAACAAAACAACAAAACAAATCTACCGAATGCCTCCCGGTACGACCCGGTGTGACGTCGACTTTTCATGTTCTGTGATCATTAGCATAAACTTTTAAAACATACTTTTCGAGCACACCGATTGGGCGGCCATGTGGGCCTGCTGCGAATGCTTCCGACTTGAACCGACCGCACTCGTTTCGCCAGACCAGAACCAGAAGCGGTGCCGTCCGTCGCTGAAGTGACGATGATGTGACCAAGCGAGACGTCCTCCTCTGCTACCGATACCCAGCCGATACGGTGCTGGGAGAGCGTGACGGACGGACGGAGACCGGGTGGGCCCCCGCTGCACGAGACCGCAACAGATCACACGCGGAAAATCTACATCAAGATTCTTTTCTTTTCTTCTCGTGTCCGTGCGCGCATATGATAATCATATAATTACCGCCTCTGCGCTGTTGCTGCCGGTTGGTGCCGCCGTGGCCGCTTGACCACCGCGGCTCCCGCGGAACCGAACCGCACGATCGCCCGAAGTATTTATCAGGCAAGCGGTGCTCGACCGTGGGTTTTGCTAGCGCCGGCTGTCCAAATGCGTCGTCTTCCCAACCAACGTCGAGGAAACCTGGCCGCGGAATTTATCATATTAAGTCCCGTTAAATGGTTGTGCGAATTTATTCTTCTGCGTGTGCGTCTGGTTTTCTTTTCTTCATCTCTCTCCGGGGATGAGTAACTGAACCCTGGGCCAAAATCTGAATTTTGGCTTCCACGGATTCGGAATGAATGGCTGGATCGTTGGTAAGTAGTATAATTTAATGGCACACTGTAGGACATAAATATTGCCCAAAAAGAATCCATCCGTTTTCTCACTGTGAACACAACTCAGGATCTTTTGATGGTGGGATGATTTACGAAGATCTGAGCTAATTTGAGAAGCGGTGCTTTTACCGTAGGTGTTTCATTGTGGGTTCTGAACTGATGCTACTAATTGCTGTGGAGAAATTCGTTGGCATTCGTTGGGTAGCTGATACGATCCATTGGTTTTGTAAGCAACAAGGTGGGGTTCGAGTTCCAAGTTTTAAACGACAAATCTTGTTTTAAGTTTCGAGTTCCAAGTTTTAAACGACGTTTTCTTGTTCTGTCTCTGCTTTCGTTCTATCATTTCTGGGTAAAAAGTCAAATTTTCTCACGACCTTGCCGAATCAGAATCGGCAAATTAAGAATCCCCAAAATTAGGTCACACTATAAAGCGATCCACGGAAACAGGAAAAAATGTATGCTGATGTAGATTCGGATCGGACCTTAATTTGCCGCTTGTGATAGACGAATTAAAAGCCGCCTGCCGGAGTGAACCGCATCAAAACAAGGAAGTGTTTCGTCGAAAATTATACCAAGATTATTGCAATTTTCCTTTCCAATCTACCAAACCGTTTGACGGCTTGCCATCCGGTTGCGCAATTTTGGCGATTTAACCGTTTAGTTACATCTTTCACCACATGTTCGTTCCGATCTTCCGACTATCAATTCACAGTTCTTCGGCGATCTGCATAACTACAATGACGGTGAACGAATGGAATTAAGTCAGACAAGTCCGACGGAAACGGCTTCTCTTCCGAGCTGTGCGTTTTCTCCGTTTTTACTGCAGACGACGGCGCGCAATAAGCTGCTCGTTTACACATTTGTATTACCCAAAAAAAAAAACAACAATACCTCATACTCCAGTAACACAGTTCTCATTACCATCCCAAAACCCTACCGTATAATCATAATAAACATGAAAACCGCTTCCCCCCAAACTGGTCCACCATCGAATGGCAACAGAAACGCACATCGAACGAAGGAGGGGGGTACCGAATGCAACTTGATTTTGATGCGGACTTTATTTTTCTCTCTCTCTTTCTCTCGCCCACCATCCCTGGCCCGCGGAAACCCGGTGCAGTACGTAGCCCACTCCTTTCATATTTATGTAAATTCGCCATCAAACTGACTGACTGGCCACACCACATGTGTTTTTTTTCGTCTGCCGTGCTTCTGTTTGTTGGACCCGCGCGCGCACAAACAGAAAAGAATCAATCAACCCGAAAGCAACATAAACAACTCACCCAATAGCATTGCTTATTTATTGCTTTATCGAGCCTTCGGCCGCCGGTGGCGAAGCGAGTCCGGGGGAGGTCAATTACACTGCTTCCGGTTGGGCGTAAATATCATCGATACTGTCTAAAATCAGTATTAAAATCGTGCGTTTTCCCAAGTCTCAATAAAGATTGAGTCATTTAATAATTCAGAGAAAAGAAACTGATTTATCTCGGAACCTTATTTATATTTACTTCGATTAAAATATATTTTGATTCGAAGAGATATTTTACAGATATTTTAATGAAAATTATATCGCGTAAATGGTCACCTTTGGACTTGAGTACAAAATGTGGCGTTTTCCATCGTTTCGGCCAATGTCTCGATCAATATGATCGCCGCCAGTCGTATGTTGTCTTTGAGTTGAGTTCTTGACTTATCAGCGTATCTCTTGGATTTCAAAAAGCCCCACAAAAAAGTCTGGTGACGTCAAATCGGATAATCTCGGGGAGCAGTTAAAACCACCGTTTTACGATATGACTCGTCCGGGGAGCAATGGTCGTAACAAATCGATTGTTAGTCGAGCTGTATGGCATGTTGTACCGTCCTGTTGAAACCAGTAGCCATTCAAACCATTTTCACGAATAATCGACGCCACAAAATCATTTACAATCGCCATTTGCAATTTTTGTTGCTCCATCATTGTCTTGGGAGAAACAGGTATCAATCACCATATCCACATGGTCACCACACCAAAATGTAACTTTTTTGTCGTATAGAGGCTGTTCCTTAATTAATTGAGGGTTTTCATTGTCATAGAACCGACAATTTTGATTTTTAACGCATCCATTTAACGTGCCTAATGTGCTCCGTCTGACAACTGAATATGCGTTACTTGCGAAATGCCAAACATTCTAAACGCGCTACTCCAATTTTCTTCCCGTCTATCACTTTGAGCCTTCGGAACCAAATGATAATGTGTTTACTTACTTCGAATTATTATTTCACTGATTGATATTTACTTTGTTTACTTACTTCGATTTAACAGTTTGGCTGAAAAGTTTGTATCGTTTAATAGAAACACATATTTTTTTATTATTCAACATAATTGCCATCAGAGGCGATACAGCGATTATAGCGATCTTCCAACTTTTCGATACCATTTTTGTAGTACGATTTGTCTTTTGCCTCAAAATAGGCCTCAGTTTCAGCGATTACCTCTTCATTGCTTCTAAATTTTTTACCAGCGAGCATTCTCTTGAGGTATGAGAACAGGAAAAAGTCACTGGGGGCCAAATCTGGAGAATACGGTGGATGAGGGAACAATTCGAAGCCCAATTCGTTCAATTTCAGCATGGTTTCAATCGACTTGTGACACGGTGCATTGTCTTGATGCAACAAAACTTTTTTCTTCTTCAAATGAGGCCGTTTTTTTGAAATTTCGTCCTTCAAACGCTCTAATAACGCTATATAATAGTCACTGTTGATAGTTTTTCCCTTTTCAAGGTAGTCGATGAAAATTATACCATGCGAATCCCAAAATACAGACGCCATAACCTTACCGGCCGATTGTTGAGTCTTTCTACGTTTTGGGTTCGGTTCATCGCGTGCAGTCCACTCAGCTGACTGTCGATTGGACTCCGGAGTGAAGTGATAGAGCCATGTTTCGTCCATTGTTATATATCGACGAAAAAATCGGTTTTATTTCGATATAACAGCTCCAAACACTGCTCAGACTCATTAATTCGTTTATGTTTTTGATGGATTGTGAGCTCACGCGGCACCCATTTTGCACAAAGCTATCTCATATCCAAATATTCGTGAATAATATGTCCAACACGTTTCTTTGATATCTTTAGGGTGTCAGCTATCTCGATCAGCTTCGCTTTACGGTCATTGAAAATCATTTTGTGGATTTTTTTCACGTTTTCGTCGGTAACAGCCTCTTTTGGACGTAACACAATAACAAAAGTAGCTTCACTCAAAATGCAATATCTCACAAACTAATAATCAGACAGCTGTCAAATTTATACACGTATCTTTTGAAGGTTGGTACTAACTGAAAATGGTATGGATTTAATTCTAGTGGCGCCCTCTCATAGAAACGATACGAACTTTTCAGCCGATCTGTTATTAATTCACTGATTGATTGACCACATAAAAGTTCATGAACAGACTAAGCCCGGCTGCACCCTTCATTTTCAAACGTTAGAAAACTTTACTAAATAACCTTGTTAAATTTGTGTTTCGTAGAAATGATAGCGCAGGCTGGTAAATCTATCCTCAATAGATGTTTACACAAATCTAGATTATCGTGGTTTCTTCAATTGTTATATATTATTTATGTATAAATTGAGACGAATTTTGGAGAAAACAATATTCACATGATTTTAATATCAATTATGATTCTTTATAAAAGATGTAATTAACACTTTTTTCTCGAGATTCGGGTGAATTTTCAAATATCGGTGCCAAAAGCGGCCGCATGCGTATCCAAAGCAATAAACAAAAACCTATTTTAATCCACCTAGATGCCTTTCTCCTATTACTCATAACATCATAAATATTACTGTGGAATTCGCAAAAACAACTGTTCATTGAATAGAAATAAAAAAGTTTGTTCGGATTGAATCTAACAAAATCTACAAATCCAGTTTACCCTGTAGTTCTTTTTCTTTGAACCTACAAATTTAAGAAAATCGATTTGGTCATCTTGAAGAAAGTGAAAGTGAGTGAAATCCTTCTTGTAATTTTTATTCACTATTCCCAATACTTCCGAAACCGGATTCAGATGACCGGAATAGCCGAAATTGATTCATTTGCCAGTAAAAAATATGACCTACAAATTGGAATAGTTTTGAACCTAGTTAAACCTAGACTTACTATCTCATGCTCTATTTCGATTAAATCAATTAAATGAAATCTATCAAAGAAAACCAGTTTGGGTTTTTGTTATTTTTGCATATGTAAGTCAAACTAAACAGCATGAATAAGCAGCATAAAACATCCGTATCCGTTTCGTTGTCTTTATAACGTGTACGAAATTCACGCATCGTTTGTTTTGTGCTTTCTTCTTCCACGTTGCACGTACCGGTGTTATACATATTGTCATTTCGTTATGGTGGTTTGAAAACTTTGACACTTATCGCTCTGCAACTGCGGAACCGGAAGTCGGATCCGCATTAAATTTCACAGTAGCTTTAAAGACAATATAAACTTTAGTTTAAATCAAAAGTTGAAATTTGAAAATCGGTTCAAGCATCGCTGAGAAATCGAAGTGAGTTTTACTTTTGAAGTTTTCCTTCACTGCTTTCGGTGCTAGACGATAGTGTCAAAACTTTGAAACTGTCATACAAAATGATGCAGAACCGGTACGCAACAGTACGTTCTGGTACGGAAGAACAAAACACCATCGCCTAGCACACATTGTGCTTCGTTCAATTTTGTTCAGCGTGCAGGGTTGCAACAGTTTAATCTATATTAACATGACATAACTGTTCACAAATTGAAAAGGATATGGAAGTTTATACCCAAAGAAAGTTTTTGATTTTATTCAAGTTAGAAAAAAAATTCTTGACAGAATCTTCTAGTGATTCGTTTCGTCTTAAACGCGTCAGTTCAGAGCAGTTCAAACTGCTTATTGCAAACTTAAACAGTTCAACTTGAACCGCTAAGCAGACGTAAAGTTAATAGTAAAATCATTGCAAATTTAGGCATTATTTTATTATCGAAATGGCAAAATAATTTTGCATAATCGCTTGTTTTACTATTATTATTCCGCAATTTAATTTATGTACACAGAAAAAAATTATGAATTATACTGGCGACAGAACTCTACAAACGATACAATTCATAACTACTTAATTTTTCAAATGACGCAATATTCCACTCGCACAAAATTTTACAAGCTCCAAATGTAATTCGCACTCGGCTACCAAGTGCCACTGTTTGGATTTATATGTATCAATTATTCAACGAACAGATATGAGCTCCGTGGTTCAGTCGAGTAACCGATGTGCTTGTGATCTAATGTTTCTCGGTTCAAGTCGCGATGCTGATAACGAACTTTTGTTTCGTTCGAATTCAAGCCATGTTATTTTCAAATCACATAATTTTACATGTTCTTGAAAAAAAATTTGTGTGAAATATGACGCTCCGATTATGTGAATCTTATAATATGTAAAATTACAAGATTTTTTCGAACTGAGTAGGTATAAAAACAACGTATTTAATAAATTTTTAGAAAATTTGAAATATAACTCTGTTCATATAGATAACGATTTTAAGTGTTCTGCTCGGCTATTTTAGCTCCTAATTCAACCTCACGAATGTCACTTTAAGCTAGTCGGAAACAAGGGCATGATAATGTACACACTTCGAAAAAACCCTGTGATTTTACATCTTATTAGATGCACATAAATGTAGCGTCGCGGTTTACGCAAATTTACGTGGAAGAACATTTAAAATTGTGTCTAAAATTTCATAACATGAAATTAATTTAAATTAAAAAAAATACTGATAGCGAGCGCCGCAACTTGAACCGAGAACCATTGGATCGCAAAGCATGTCTGTTAATCGACTGAGCCACAGAAGCACACAATTGTTGGGCTGGTAAAAGGTGCATTTGAATTCATATAGTCGCACCTTCTAACAGAATGCAAGTTACAGTCGAAACCAGTAAAATTCAAGCTAATCTAATATTAAGTAATTAAAAATAAAATTTTCCGTCACTTTACAAATTAGGTCTTTATGAATTACATCGTATGAGGGATAGAGATGGTCGGGTATAGAAATTCTTATACCCGAACCCGACCCGTACTCGAGTGATCAACAAAAAAATTTACCCGTACCCGACCCGAATGAGTAGTAAAAATATTATCAAAATTCAGGATGGAAAAAATAAAGTGTTTTAGATAGCGAGCCGTATCAGGCTCTAGTTGGTAAGTAAAATACATTAAAATGCTTGTTTACATTTAAACATATAAATACACTGTGAAGCATGAATAGATTTCCAATGTCTTTGGTACTTTACACTCATTTACAAATATCAACAAAAGGGAGTAATATCTACTCAAATTTTTCGAGAAGCATATTTACCCAAAATGTCGTAATACCCGTTGTATTTAATTTTGGGTAGGTATGTTTTTTACGAAACAGTGGTTTTTACAGCCATTGAACTTCTGTGTCACCTCCGGTGGAACCCTCAACGAGTGAACACGGCGAAAAATCACGCATTGAGCTTTTCACTTGTAGTCCAGTGAAATGAAACGAAAATTAACTGGCAATATAGCCCAACTTACTGTGCCATCAATAGGTGCCATTTCAAGTGAGGTGACACCATCCAGAAGTGAAGAATAAGAAGAACTTCTATGCAGATTTTCTGAAATAAAATTTTCTCGGGTCGCACCACGCATCCATGCAAGTTTGTTCAAGAACGAAAACGGTATTAGAGCTAAGGCAGTGTGTCTATGTTATAAAAAAAGTAGGGTTGAAAATATTCACATAACTTTTCAGGTAACTATGATTGATCGTTTTTTTCAATGAAGAAAAGAAATGTTTTTTTCTGGAAAAATATGCCAGTTGCCAAGTCTGGTCCTAGGCGCGAATGTCAAAACCCCTTGAATCAAATTGTTTATTTTTCGGAAGAACTGTTTTGCAATGAAAAATTCTCGTGAACGTGTTAACATATTTATGGGAAGTACAAATGGTCGGGTAATCGATCAGAAAAAAAAATTACCCGTACCCGATTGAGCAGTAAATTTTTTTACCCGTACCCGATTGAAAATAAAAATTTTTAACAAATTTATATTCAAATGAAGTGCCTTATAATACCACGTGATCCTATTATATTTCATCGAGTCAACTTCCGTGTCTGGATCAGAGATGCCTGCAGATTTGTTTGTAAATCAGCAGATTTATAAAATAAGCTGTAGACATGTTTCAGTTGCAGACTTTTATGTAGACTTTTGAAATCACGTTTTTAGTAGACGTTTGTAAAAATTTTTAAAATTGCCGCGATCTTTTTTTTTTGTTCGCTATACCAATTCCGTGCTTCATTCTTTGAAGAAAATTTGGAGTTCGCGGACTTTTTTTCGAGTTTAATTTTTTCAATATATTTGAGATTTTCAGGGGAATATATGCTTGAATATATTTGAAATTTTACAGGGTGATGAGTATACAATTTAAATTTCTAATTGGGAGTGATGATGTAACAAAAGAAAAATTTTCTTAGTAGCATTCAAAAACTTCAAAACGGAACTCACATAAATTTCTCAGAGCTCACACCGATTTTCAATCGCTCCAATAATTCACACTTATACTTATATTACCGAAATCGGTAATGTCCTGTCCATCATCATCAGCATAGGCGAACATGCTTCTGAAGTGTGCTCGCGTTCATCTTTTTTATCCTAAGTATGCAAGTGCAACATCCAGCGGCAGGACATCTTTTTCATTCGCAGAATCTTGCTAAAACTATGATATGTTTGCTCAGTACTAATCTTCATGGCACTTTCTGATCATCCAGTACCATTTCCTTTGAGTTTGACATTGATTGTAATCACTGTGAAACCCGACTTTTGAGCCTCGAAAATAAATTCGATTGCAAAAAGAAGCGGGCTATTTAAAACTGGTTGATAAAATCTTCTAATTAGCACATCTTGTTAGTTGATAACCAAAAAATTCATTTCTGTTCCTGATTCCGGAAATAAAAGTTAAAAATCCCAAAATGGAAATTACTTTACTTTGATTTCGGGAGGGGCCCGGGCCCCCCTCTGGGTACGCGCCTGCTAATGAGGGATTAAGTCACCTGAAAAATTCAGATTTTTTTGGTGTGTATTCTTTACCTATTTTCTACTGTTCAGGTTCCACCTTAAGCGTGGATTGCAGAGAATTCTGTGGCAAATATTTACTGAATAGAAGTGTAGTCATGAAATCTACACACTTAGAACAATTTACATCTTTAAAGATGCACACAAAAGGATCGTCGCGATTAACTTACATTCGCAATTCAAAGCATGTGAAGATAATTTAGCTAAAGCTTACATCGATACAGACGCAAATTTTTTTTTTCACATGTTAGTAGATGTAATATTGTGTCATCACCGGTATGCTTGAATTTACGTCAAGCGTGAATTTCATTTTTTCGAAGAGTGTATGCATAGTCGAATATTAAAATCCAAAAGTAAATCCCAAAGTTTCACTCAACATAATATTTTATTTTGAACAATCCATTTTATTAGTATACCCTCTTCATATGTTGCTCCTATCAACAATTGTTTGTCCCTACGATTTCACAAAACACGAAATGAATGCGTGACTTTCCATAGTGATACAAAGTTGCATGTTCATTGGACGCTCGATTTTACTAGTAAATAAGAGTGCCAGACGCGACATCTACAATTTCATAGTAGTTACGTGAAACTTAACTTATGTGTCAAGTTGTTCCCCGGTTACTACAGTCCAATCAATGAAATTAATTTTTTTTATTTACAAGTTTCACATAATAACAATATTCTCGGAATAACGATTTGCTGTCAAAGTATCGGTAATCACCCGATGTATTCATTCACGCTGGTCAAACCAACTGACGGTCTCTCTGTCGTCTGTTGCATTCGCGTGGAAACCACGGTCAAGCGGAATCGAGGTCAAACACTGTTCCTTTGACGCAATTAGTTCAGTGTGGCAATATGCTAATTCGAAAATATAATTCTTACGGTGATTCGCGTTTTCTTGTATGGTGACCAGTGTAGCGGATTTTTTAACGGGTTAAGCTCAGCGGCTTTCGCATCGCGGGGTTGATTTCATCTGAGCAGTTAAATTTTACGAAAGATTTTCAAAGTTGGGGAACAGAAAAAAATGTATCGTGAGAAATCATCAAATAATTATAGCTGCTCGTTTTCTCCAGCTATGTGATTTTACATATAAAGCGTTAGGTAAACTTACTCTACAACTAACTGAACGTAAGTGACAGATAATTCTTAATATTTCAGAACAAAATGGCAGATCGGAAATTTGTGCCTCGAATATACCTATGTACATTTTTGCACTCATTTTTTTCGGAGATGGCTAACCCGATTTTCATGAACTTCCCAAGTAGCACGTTAAGTTGCTGTGCTGTATTTTTCTACAGATTGTGCAATTTATCAAATTAGTTTGTATTACTATTTTAATAACTGTTGTGTTATGGAAAAAGCGCATTTTTTCTGTGTTGTGCAACATATCTTTAAGTTTAATTTATTCGCAATTATTGTGCAACTGATACAAAAACTCATTTATCGATCCCATTACAAATGCAGCAATTAAATCAGCGAAAAAACAATTCTGAAACTCATGGAAACTACTACGTAATGTAAACAAGAACTGAATTTATGTTTACAAAAACATAGCAAATACTATTTCTAATGAATAATTTTCACATTTGATTTTCAACACTACTGCTTGTAACTCAAACATGGCACTTTAAAAATATTCTGCTCATAAATAAATGGTAATACCACATATTATAGAATTGATCTTTCATGTTTTAGTAAATAAAAAATCGACAACGAATTGCATTTTTATGGTGAAACATGTCTTCGTACGCCTGAAATTTTCAAGCGCCTTTGAAGCAAATGATTTCCATGTGGTATCACCAACATGAACCGTGTACAAGGATCTTGATAGTTACGCTGGTAGATCGTAAGGCCGAAACTCGAAGTTGTTTTTGAATGAAAAAGCACAACCTCATGACTCATCACAATGATCCAATTTGTTGAATGTGAGTATGGACCACAAAAAGAAACTCACTAATGTCATCGGCTTCGTTGGTAGTCCTCAAGGCCTATATTTTGAGGAGGTTTTAGATGGACAAGAACTTCCACAGACATTACCATAGTATAGCAATTTTCTGAATATAGTTCAAAGAGAACATACCGTACTAAAAAGTCGAAAAAAAATTAAAATAAGTGCACTATTTTTTCTCAGAGACGGTTGAGCCGATTATTACAAATTGAGTTTCAAATGTAAGGTGTAACTGTCTCATAAAAAATTCCTGATTTTTTTTTTTTTGGATCCGACTTCCGGTTCCAGAACTACAGGATGATTAGTGTAAAAATTCCAATTTCAAATTACTTCTACTTTTCTCAGAGATGGCGCGACCGGTTCAAAAGAAAGGTCTTAGAGTCCCATACAAAACTCTAAAATTTCATCCGGATCCGACCTGTGGTTCCGAAATTACAGGATGAAAATTGTTGAAAATTTCAAACAGGTAGAGTAAGGTGTTCGGTTGCCGGCACCCCACCGTAACTTTTGACAGAAAGCAGATAGTGTCATTCCGACAAATGTCATGTATGTGTAATAGCAGCATGTTTTTTGTGCCGAATACCAAAGCAACAAACGCTTGTACTTTTTGTTGCGCTAAAAACAAATTTTAATTGCGTGAAAATCAACACAAAAGTTTTTTTTTTGATATAGTATCATCGAAAAGGTGAGTGGATTGAATATTTATCAGGTGAAACCTATTTATTTCGTGATTTAATACCGGAGCTATCAAAATTATCGCAACCAAATTTTTTTTCGTGATTTTCAATATGTCTACCGATTTCGGTTATGGGCACCCCATTTTTTTCGACAAATAGTGAAAAATTGTCAATAACATGCAGAGATGCCAAATCTGCAAATTTGTCTGTAAATTATTAAATTTCGTAGTTAACCTGCAAACCTTTTTTCGTCTGAACACTTTTTACCGACTTTTAAACTTCGATTGTTTGCAGAAATTCGTCAGAATCGTATTAACTCTGGTGCAGAACTTTGTATATTGTATAAACTGGCATCTCTGGTGATACACAACACGTGGACAAATTGGCAGCTTCAATACATCCGTCAAATAAATAAAAGCTTCGATTCTCTGATTCTGTTAGTCTTGGCGACTCCAAAAAAATCGTCAAAGTAAAGGAAAATGAACTTTTATACACTGATTAATGCCATAATTTTATACACTGATTAATGCCCACAAGTTCTACTGCAGTAACGTATTTAATACCGTGAAGACCAACCAAATTAACACCAAAGGCGCCACCATCCAAATCATCGGCCTAGAGAGCCTAGGCGAAGTCACCATCAGACAATGTAGACTTTTGTCCAATACGCCTGCGAAAAGAATAAATTCAGTTTTTTCTTAGAATAATTGCAGTTTTTACTTATATTTTTCCATTTTTAGCGAAATTTCTTGGGGTGCCGGTAACTGAACACCGTTTTTGAAATGGCCAAAATTTATCACTTTACTAAATTGATCATAAAGCTTTTTCAATCAAATGAATCAACTTAGTTTCTTAATCAGTTGTTAGCTAGGGACTTTAGCTTTCCATTGTTGTATATATGTCCGCGTAAACTCTCCCCCATACAGAGTGGTGATGTTTCAAAACTATGCTCAAATTAATTCCAATCGATAGGTCTTGCCAGTTGACGGCCAAGCGATTCGATTTCGGCTATATCAGTTCCCGGTTTTCGGTTCCGGAAGCACCGGTAATATTGTCCACAAACTCTAAAATCGAATTTACTATTCTCAGAGTTGGCTAGACCTGTTTTCGCAAAATTAGATTCGAATGAAAGGTTTTAAAATTCCAGAATTTTATCCCGATACGGAATCCCTTACTGAGTTTACAGGGTTATGAGCGTCAAAAATTTAAAACCTTCATGTAAAACACCCCGTACCAACATACCCGGGTACGGAAGAAGAAAACGCGCCACCACCTCTACGAACGAAGCACACAGCGTGCTGTGTTTCATTTTGGTACACGCTGTGAAGATGAAAAAACGACACCAAAGCTCGGGATTGAAAACACAAGCGAGGCATTGAGATTGAGACAAATCATAGACACAAATTTACAGGAAATCTGGCTGATGTAATGCAGATTTTCGGATGCCCTACAATTAAGGTATGAGCCATTGTTTGGACCTTGTGTCAGTTTTTCTTATTCTACAAATATAGGATAGTTTTGCGGTATTCAAAGGTTTTCTTACTCGTGAAATTTCCAACAAAAATAAAATATACTATTATTTTCAGAGTCTGCAGCGTTATCTCCAATCGATTTATTTGCGAAAAGTCATTTTTTCCTTACTGAATCCCATACAAACTCTAAGCCTTGGGTACGAAAGTATAGTTTCATCGATCTAGTTTAAAATTTTGCATAGGTCGTATGCGCCCCAGAAAGAACACGAAAAGTATGGTGGAGCTGGAATCTAAACTTTGGTCCACCCTAATAAACGTTCTCACAAAAATGATAAAAGGAATACAGTAGGGCTAACGAATAATGAACGCTTAGCTTAAATTTATAGTAAATCTATTTTGAATAAGTGATATAAAATAGAATAGCAAAATAGATATCAATATTTAGGTATGTTTCAAGAATCCGTTAAGAATTTCAAATCGAAGACTTTGTGTCCGATTTAGCCTCACTTTTTTGTCCGGTTTAGCCCCACACAGACAATTCATTTTCGAGAGGCAATTATAAAAAATTAAAAAAAAATTGCGCGGTAAAATAATTGAGATTTTCGAAGAAATTAATTTTATTTTCGATTTCACGAAAAATAGCAAGATATTTTTTAAGCTTTTTTTCAGAAAGCTCAATTAACTACAAGCTTCCTATATCTTCTATCTTCTATATATATATATATATATATATATATATATATATATATATATATATATATATATATATATATATATATATATATATATATATATATATATATATATATATATATATATATATATATATATATCTATATATATATATATATATATATATATATATATGTATATATATATATATATATATATATATATATATATATATATATATATATATATATATATATATATATATATATATATATATATATATATATATATATATATATATATATATATATATATATATATATATAAATGGATGTAAGTTTTTATGTTTTTTAACGCCATAACTCTGAAACAGTAGTTGCCACCAAACCTGGCATTTCAGAGATGGATTAAGGAGTACTTTAATAGGGAAGGGAGCGTAGCAAGGGTCACTAACAGGGGGGGTTCATGGAAAAATACATATAACTTGACGAGAATCGATACGTTTTGAAGACCATAGAAACATAGATGTAGCAAGTGTCTTTCAAAAGAGGGGTGTAATGTTTAGAACGGTATAATTCTGAAACTACTGAATGGATTGCCACCAGACTTGGCACAGATACTTCTTGCTCTTCTGAGATAGTCATAAGGGTATTTTAATGGGGAAGGGAGCGTAGAAAGTGTCCTTAATAGGGAGAGTCATGAAAAAACTTTCTAATTTGACGAGAACTCATATGAGATATGATTATATGGAGAATGGATGTAGCAAGTGCCTTTAAAAAAAAGTTTAATGTTTGTAACTACTGAATGGATTACTATCAAATTTGGCAAAGATACTTCTTGCTCTTCAGAGATGATCATTAGGACATTTTCGGGGGGGGAAGAGTGTGTAGCAAATATCCCTAACATTAGGGGCCACATTTAGACTAGTAGGAGGGGTTTTTGAAAATAAATTTTCATCTCCCATATTTTGTAAAACAAGAAAGTGGCAAGATTTTCAAAGTCGTAGTAGATAGTATTTGTTAATTTGAGTGCAACGCAATTTTCTTTAAATAATTTCAAAAGATCTGGTTACATTTTGTCGGGGAATTCAAAGAACTAAGGGAAAATAATTTTTAACTGCCCATGAACGCGAGTGTATTTAAGTTTCAGCAAAACTACGAAGCAACTAAACAAATCGTCACCAAGTTTGGCACATGTACCAAAGGTGGGAATCGATATTTTATGAAATGCACAGATACTTTCTACACTACTCAGGGTAATCATGGAGGAGATTGGTAGTAAGTTCACTGACAGGAGGTTAAATCGAAATAGATTATAAGGTTATTTTAAGGGCGAGAGAGTGTACCGAGTGCCCCGAATATGAAAAGTGTAATGAAAAATTGATAGGGTTTTACGAAATACTGGTACTTCTTTACGAGTACAGCATATTTCTAGCAACTAAGTGAGGTTCACTAAAATATTCACATGAAGGATGGGGGAATAAGTATACTCAACATTGATCTGAATTGACGAAATTATACAATCAATGTGCATTTTTATGTGAATGTGAGAAAACTATCGACTCAAGGTGATTGAAATAAGTTTACAATAACATTTGTGTTAACTGAATCGTTATTCTATAGGCTTTCCTCCCCGATGAACGACCAAAATGGTTCAAACCGGGGTAGAATAAAAGGTGGATGGGTAATGTCAGAGACAAAATTGGATGTCGTGAATACGAAAACAACTGACATGTTCCTTTACACTTCCGAATGCCAATTAGTTGATGAATTGTATGAATTATGCAAGCATTCCCCTTTTTTCGCAAAAACAAAGAAGGCTTCACTTAATCTCGATTACTATGAATTTCACACAGCGAAAAGTGCACAAATCTAATCAAACTGTTCTAGATTTGCACTAAACTGAGGATATTTACCTTCGATTTTCGAACAACAAATTCTAATAGTTTTTCAGAAAACTTTTAGAGCCATTAAAACGGCTGATTTTGTGTAATGCTCTCCACCGTTGTTTTTTCACCAATGCAAATGACTGGCAGCTGTGACGTAATCGCTTTTGTCGGAAGCGAAATTAGCTTTGCAAACGACACAAAATACATCTGCTTGCAGTGGCGATAGAATCCAAACTGATCCAATTTCTTTTTACGTGATTTCGTCTGTACTTTTTGGTACTAATAGTCGGTCCTAACTTCTATAAAAATAGCAGCATATAGAATTTTAATTTCGATTATTTCATTTCGGATTTGCATTTCATTGAAAGAATTTATCAGGATGCTGTACGGGATTCATTCCTGCCTTTCAGAGGACAAAATTGTGGAACTCACTACGATATCAAACACTGTACGGAACATTTTTCTCGAACGATTTGTTGTACAGCAGCAGATATTTTGTTCACTTCCTCAGAACGCGTTCTGATTGGCTGGTGTTGACATGGGTCAAATGAGACAGATTTTTCAATAGTGTACTATTGAAATACTTCAATGCTTTTGCTATACACGTTTAAGTTGAAAAATTTCTTTTCTATTGGTAGTTAGATTATATAAATCCTTTCACAGATCACTGAGCTATGAGCTTTAAAAATACGAGAAAGGCAAATGCGCCTTATGAATTATCCTCTTTGATACTCGTTTATACCAAACATTTCAGAAAAGTTTAATCATAAAGACAATTTCTAGAATTTTTTTCGGACTAGCCTTCACGCTTCAGCTAGTTAGACATATTTTTGTGGAAACTATAGATATCTAATTGTAATTGTTTGAAAATAATATGTCTAAAAACACTTACGCCCTTTTAAAAAATTAGTGTTGAGTGAAAAAAATCTCTAGACCAGTGAAAAATACTTCATTTGCAATATCGATCACACATGCCATATCCAAGGGGGTCACTTACAACGCCATCATTTTTACGTACATACGACATAAAACTTGCAATGGATGATCAAATTAGAACACATTTTCAATTGGCAATTATATATGAAATAGTGAAAAAAAATGATGGCAATGCTGACGAACTGGCATTTGAAAAAAATAACGTCAAGGGACGCGGACGAAGTGAGCTCATCACCACCTGATCTATGGTTTCCCAAAGTGAGACAAACTGTCAAACTGGTATGAACGATAACTAAAGAGCAGCTTGACTGATTTGAACATTTTTTTAAATCGGATTAAAGCGTATTAAATTTTGAATTGAACACCGTTAGTAAACTTGTGCAAAAAATAGATTTCACTTTTATATTAAAGTTTGACAGAAAATTGCAAATTTTGATAAAGTTTTTAAAAAACATATGATGTTTTCTGTTCCAGAATCAACTTCTAAGACCTCTGAGAAAAGAACAAAAGCAAAATATGGTGAGCGAAGTATTGATATAGGCCTCCCAATATAGTGTTTTGAAGATGATGATTTGAAGTAAAAAATACAAACAGGTCTCCGAAAAAAATGGAGTTTCTTGAAGCTCTATTCAAATTTTCTCAGAATTCAAAACCGGTTCACTTTTCCCCTTTACCATGCTTTGGAACATCAATGACCATCAACTAGAAAAATTCATACCAATGCCACATGCAATCGGAAGAAAAATACACTTTATTAACAGAAGCTAAACGTAGGGCCTGCAGCTACGATACCGCACTGCAGGGGGAAGTCTCAAGACGAATGATCCTACTGATGCGGATTTAAGTTCGCAATTTTTCATTGGGCCTGGGCACACGCTACTCCCTCCCGCCATCAACTCCGGCCACCAGTTCGGGACAGGAAAGTTACGATATTTCACGGAGAAAAAAAACCCAACTACAAACAAACAAACAGGAGAGGATATGGAAATTGGTCCGGTCGGATGCAAATCGCAAACCGTGCAAGTGGCCGTGATCTGTGTGTAAAAACACATGGCTATAGTTGAACGGCTTCGATCGTGATCACCGCGGACCGGAGCATTGGAAATTGTTAATGGTGGCAAGTTCGAAATTAAAACAATTCATTTTTCATAAGTCAACGTGCCGCACTGGTGGTGGACAAGGCTCCGAATGGTACGCGGAAATGTGCTGCATATTCCTACGGCACCAGTGAGGCTGTGGGAATGACTGTGGGCTGATTCAGGGCTTTACATTTTTTTCTATACTCTGTTTATGAAACTTTCGACTTGCTTTGACTAAAATGTTTTCGGTTTTTGTTTGCTAGATTTTTTTTGCTGCGGTAGACCATACTCCAAAATAGCACTCAATGCAATTACATTACATATTTTCATATTTAAAACCAAACAATGAAAAAAGAGCAGAGATTAATGATTTTCTATACATTTTCCATCCAATCCAAATTTCTTACGACACAATAACCAAACGGCTTATTTTCCCATTCACACCCCATCCGGAAGCGGCCGGTCAGTAATCAACGAGCTCATTAGGTTTTGGTGTGGAAAATTTGACCGAAAGATTGGAAAACAATCCGAATCAAAACATTCACAACGAGCGGTTGTCAGCCGTCGAGCCGTGTTCGTGCTCTCACTCGATGCAACATGCAGAACCTCTTTTTGCAGTTTGATAGACACCAAACAAATATGAAGAAAAAAAACGCAATAGGTCGATGATGGAGGGAAACAAAATTAACGTGGGCTGTGCGTTACGCAACTCCAGTTGCAGCCAAACGCTTGCAAATGAAATGCGCGCCTCCACCCGCAGCTGTTGGCGTCTGGCACGAGCCTCTCGTGCTCAATCTGCCATATGTAAGCCAATTATAAGATCTCGGGCAATTATTTCTATATTTATTTCACAAACAGCGCAAACAAATCTGACTGAGCAGATTTGCTTTGTTTGCTTCCTTCACTTCACGTCATTCGTCTTTGCCATACCCCTCTCCTCCTCCTCCTCTCCTCCCCCGGAGGAATCGATTTAGCGATGCGCCTCCAAAAGTCAATGACTTGAAAATCTGCCAATAGAAAGATAATTGCGCCACGGCAAATCACGCGATTCCCGGCGCGATGCCGATGAAAGTGAATTAATCGGTGTGTCATAATTTGTGTTAAGTCGCGTCATCCTGTTCTCCTGACAAGCGCAGTTTCGCTCTCGTGCCGCCAATGCGATTTGGTGGGTGACCCATCGGGCGACCATTCGATAACGACTTTGAACTTATCACGTATTGGTTCGTTGGGATGAAGGGCACCGCCGGGTGGGGCCAGCGAGGAAAAAACTTAAACTGATTTGACAGTTGTTCGATTGTGGAAGGCGCATGCGCCTTCCTATCGAACTATTTTTCAACTTTCTCTAAATCACACACACCCAAGTCATTGCTTAATTTTGATGCATACGTCAATCCGAACCTGCAGCTTGCATTGCATTAATTGCGGCGGCCGAGATCGACACTTTTTGTAGCAACAAGTCGTCATCGGAACCGATTATCGAATTATGTTTGCGTGTTGGTTCCGTCTGACTGGTTTTACTTTGACACTTAAAAAGGTGAAAAATTCATTGGAGACGTTTGAATCACTAGAAAGAGATTTTCAGCTGATAGTTGGTAGATTAAAAAGTCACGCTGGTGATGTGGTGTGACATTTTTCATTTTACAACTCAATTACAGATCAGTTGCACTTCTAATTATTGAAAAAGTTTTAATTCTCAGTTTCCGGTAATTTGACTATTTTTTTCGACACTACCGTGATATCAACAGTCAATTTAAGAAGGTTTTGATCGCTGAGTCCGTCCAACAAGGAATTTGCAGCTGTGGTCTGAAAACGAAGCTTTTCATCATCAGCAGAACAATGTACTAAAAGCTGGATAATCAAACGTGGGACTGAAGAAATTTTCATTGAGATGCAATTTGAAAACATAGGAAAACGACCACTGTTGATAAGCGCCAAAGCAGTTTTCTTCGACGTCGTTGAGTGGAAATTCAAAAGAGAGAATTCAGCATCTCTGATTCATTTTTGTAAAAAAACTAATGTTTTTTTCTTCTTTAAGATTCATTAGGCAGTAGCCGGGAAAACTACTTCTGCGTATTGCAATAATGGTCGTTTCTTTAGGATTGTAAGTATAACCTTAAGACCAATAAAAGTTCAATGACGTTTTGCCTTTCTCATATAGAAAGGCTATGCAATCACTGTGAAAACCGAAGCCATGAGAGCCGAGATCACAAAATGCCTGTATGTGTGTATGTGTGTATGAATGTTTGTGTGTATGAAACAAATAATGTCGCTCGATTTTCTCAGAGATGGATAAATCGATTTTCACAAACTCAGTTTGAAATGAAAGGTCGTATGGATTCATATACTGCTATTGAATTTCATGTTTATCCGATTTTTGGTTCCGGAGTTACAAGGTAATATGTGCAAATCTATGAGAAAATTTGCAATCAATTTTCTCGAAAGAGAAAAATTTTCAATTTAATGAGTATTTTTTAACGAGTGAGGCGAAAAGAGGTGTAAATTTTTATAAAACTTACTGAAAAATTCATCCAGTTGGCAGATCTTGTTAGTTAGTGGATATATAAACCAACTCTGGGACTACTAGACCCCGGTTTCGGTTCCGAAGGTACCGATAATAATTAGGAGAAACTCCAGAAATGAAATTCATCTCGATTTCTCAGCAACGGTTAAACCGATTTTCACAAATCTTGATTCAAATTAAAGCATTGTCCTAATAGATAGTGGGTTCCGGTTCCGAAATTATAGGGCGATGAGTGTCAACATCATCAAACCATCATACAAAATGACGATGCAAAACCGGTACGTATGGTGAGGAAGAAGAAAACACCACCACCTTACAAACAAAGAAGTCAGCGTGCTTTGTTCGATTTCCTATAGCGTGTACGAGAGAACGAAAACAGCGCTTACAAAACATAACCGAATTCGTCGACTGTGATTACATGGATAATAATAACAAAAATAAAAATCCAATCACAATGCATGTTTTGTTGTACTAGCAGAAAAGTATTACTACCCATTTTTGGTTTCCTTTTTCGTTCAATTGACTCAATCTAAATAGTACAATAGTTTTATCGCTGTAGTTATAATAATTTGAAAAATTTCTAATCGTCATAAAATTTACGACACAGATAAGTACGAAATTTTCATAGCAGATTCATTCCGAATAACGACGTATCGATTTTTCGATCGTATTTCATGCCGAGACATGTTTCCTTAGATGTGACTTCGTTAATGCCCAAAATTCATCAATTGGTCGAAGTTGTGGGCAATTTGGTGGATTCATGTCTTTTGGGACGAAAGTGACATTTTTGGTAATATACCATTCAAAAATCGGCTAATTCGGCCACGTAAAGCTTGTACGCAAATAGGCCTGAATAAAAATATCTTCGAATAAAAGAACAGAATCCTTGTGGCTTCGAATCATGGGTAGAAGTCGTTTTTGTAAGTCCTTGATTCCTTGATGTATATTTCGCTGTTCATTGAAGCAGTGGTGATGAAGGGTTTCGAAATCTTACCGCAGCTACAAATTGCTTGCCAGATCATAGCTTTTTTACCAAATTTTTCGACTTCAATCTATGTCTCGGACTGGTTTAAGACTTGCCCTTTTCGCACCGTATAATATTATGGTCCCGGCAAGGATTTGTAATCGAGTTTCACGTAGGTTTCGTCGTCCATGATTATGCAGTTCAAATTTCCAGCAAGAATCGTATTGTACAGCTTTCGAACCCTCGGCCTGATCGATGCTTCTTGTTTCGGACTACGTTTTGGTTGTTTCTGCTCCCTATAGGTTCGAAGATTCAAACGTTCTTCACCACTTTTTCGGCCACATCCCGAACTGAAACCTCCTTCTTTTGCTCGAACGCCTTCAGTATACGTTAATCCAACTGAGGGTTAGCAGGACCTTTTTTCGACCCATTTTTCTCAAGTCTTTAGTTCCAAAACCTCAGTGCTACTTCTCCCTTCGCATTTGTATCTGATTTATTCGAAACTGTTGGTATCCTACTAACTTCAATTGCATTTTCAAATATCAATAATAAATATTTTATCCATTCCGCTAAATCTTCGAAACTCGTGACCCATTTCGACATGCGTGCAAATTGTTTGAGGAGTAGTGAATATCAAATCTTAGTTTTCAAATCTCCCAACTTTTGTCCTTGAATGCATTCGCCACAATAACCGTACTACGAATGTTATTCTTCAATTCTCTTTTGTATGCAAGATGTAACCCAAAAACGACGTATGGCACACCACTCCGGAGCTGTCGCCACATCACGGAATATCGACATCAGTAAACATGGGCTGCTCCAATTTCGCTTATTTCGATCCCGCACTGCAATCCACTATCCAATCTATTGGCCTCGATCTGCCAAACCCGGGACAACCGTCAAGCCCATGTTAGCGAAAATCATAAATAATAAAACCCGAAAGCATGTGCTGAGCTTTGCAAATTCCTTCCCTGTACCCTCCAGCCGTCGCAAGAACTAGACTCTGCAGTCCGAGTGGGAGGCGTTGCGAACATGCTCTCCAAGTGCAGATCAGCTCCTCAAAATCTATCGGACATGGCATTGTGGGTGCAGTGATACCGAAACAAACAGGACGACGACGACTACGACGACGATGCGCACCAGTGATGGGGTCTGAGCCGGAGATCGATTGTTCAGTTCGGTTTGACCTTTCGGGGGTGACCGGACAACCGACATCGGTTCGACTAGCGTGACTGAATCTCACTTTCTTTCGCATGCCGGTTTCTGATTAGGATCAAGTTCAAGTTTTTCGCGCCGAATGAACCACGCCCAGCACCCAGCTGTGGACCACCAATCGAAGGCGGCCGGGAAGAGGAACGGACAGGATGCGATGATTCGGCACATTCTCGGCGTGGGCTATTGATACAACCCCACAAAAGGTATTGTTTGTACTCCATTAAAACCCTCGATGAATACAATGAAAAGAAAGCCAATCTCGCGCTTCCAACGGCAAAGACACAGTTTTTGGACGGACGGACCTTCTCTAAACGGATAAATTATATCGGACCGAACCCAGATCGAGGGGGTCTGTGTTTTCTTTTGCTTTTTTCTCGGAGTAAGTCTATGTCAGCACCGGGTACCATTTGATTATCAACAACTCTCCTATGGCCTGCCTACAAATCGGCCAGTCCGTCGATTCGTCTTTCGGAACCGAGCAGTCGCCTCCAGTAACATGAACTGCTCATGTCATCAATTTCGCTATCGATATGACATGAGTTTCGCGAATGGTGAAAAAAGTTGATCCCTCCGGGAGTGGAATGCGATGACGGTTGTGTATTAATTCAATTTGATAATAGCTACAGATTGAACTTGACTTTCGGTTTCGGTTCGGCCTCACCGTTTGAATTGTCATTAGGCAGATGCAGATTAGAGACTAATTTAGAGCGGACACCGTTGAGCAAGCAAAAAAAAAAAAAAAACAAAAGTTACTTGAAAACAGAAATCAAAAAAACATCTACCTCCCACTCTCACCGCCCAGCTTCGGAGCCCAACCGTTTGATCGATACAGAAAACACATGTTCTACTTAAGGATTTTGTTTCCCCCCATTGTGGCAGCGGCTGGCGGGCTGTTGTTTTCGGTTTTCCGATTCATTTCTCATCCGCATGCTTCTGCCGTCGCACCGAAACTATTCGTGATTCGTGCGCCAGCGGCCGCGGTCACTTTCATTTCTACTCCACCAACGACAGAAGAACAAGAAGAAGAAAATGATGATGAAAAAATGTCATGGAGCGGAGTTTTTAATTTGTACGAGCAATCACCGACTGACATTGACGGTGGGGACGCGACAGGTGGCTGCGGTGGTGGCGGCGGCGGTAATTTTCGTGACAGGTCTGGTTAGTAAAACTTTTTGATGGATGCTTGAGCAGCTTCTCAGCGAACCGGGCCGCATAACAAGTTGTTCAACTTATCAGTATGCTTAGGGCGGGAAAAAAGTGCACTTGATAAAATTTGCAGGAAATGGTAACTTTCGAACCGAAGTGGCCAGGAAACATGACGGGAGATTTGCTTATGCTAGTTCAAACTTTGCCATCCGAGGTAGAGAAGAAATGTTGTACTTATGAGGATTTGTAGTCCGTGAAAAATTTATTTAATTTTGAAAGTTTGAAATACATTAGTACTGAAAACATCACAGTACCTGACTTTTTAAATTTTTACTTTAGCCATGTTTTATACTTTGTGGTTTTTATTCATTTTCTTTGTGCTAAACGCAAATAATAATGTTCACTTAATACTCTATGGTGATACTACAAATCAGTAAATATAGAATTATTACATTTCATTGAAGATCAAGTAAACGAAAACGGTTGAACAATTTTTTACAGATTCTACGCTAGTTGGATTTTTCAATTTATCCATATTTTTCCTGCAGACGACAACTGCCAAACAGAGAATAAAAGTGAGTAAATTTGAATTTTTTGCTCAATTTTTTTTATTACTTTGCTAAGTTTATATGAAGTTAGCGAGGCCCCTTTCCAAATATGCTTAAAAACAAATCGAAGGCCAGTGAATAATTAGTTTCTAATAAGTTACGGTAATTTTGAATTTGTTGCACAATCTTTTTTTTATTTTTTAATGTGGAACACATTTTTGTTTTCTATATAGGGGTGCAAATCAGAAACTCAAGAAAAATACACGCAGAAATGTGGTCAGGTATTTTTTTAGTTTTTTTTTTATTCAATATTATAATATAATTTTTAGGCACACTGCTTAAGCTCTAAGATGCCAAGGATATTTACTAATCTTAATTACGACTAACTTAAAACTAGAATAGTATCATTATGTAATGTAGTATCGGGGTAGCGGATTCTCGAGTGTACCGCTTTCAGCAGGCGACTATCCATGTTGGCCGTACCTTTCGGCCCGTGTGGTTCCGCGAGAAACACCCCCAGGCTACGAAGGCCCGGCGGGTGGCCCGCATGCTGGTTTTCGACTGGAGCGGTCTTCCGTGGACGATGATGGTGATGTGGCGGAAGAGAATAAAAAAAGTAAATATTGTGGAAACGGGGTAAAAAGGGGATGTGGGAACAAAATGTCTGAAAACGATAGAGATCTAATTAGTTGCCATCGAGATGGTGAAGATACAGGGAAGGGGGAACGAAAAAGTTAGTGACAAAAAAAGATCTTGTTAGTTCCAATGAAGATGGTGGACAGGGACGGGGATCGAGAGAATCGGGCAAATGTTAGTGTCGAACCTGTAGGTGGAGTTTATACTTTCTGAGCGAGGAATAACACATTACACTTGTATATCAATGTGTTTAAGGTACTGGTATATGAGAAGCATATATAAACTATCCCGACTCGCCAACACATCCCGAATCGGAACCTCAGGCGGTCTACCTCGGGCCCTAAGGGATTCCAGTAACTTCGACCTGGCGTCACGATACTCTACGCACGACCACACGACATGCTCGATGTCCTGATAACTGTCGCCACAGGTGCAGAGACTGCTCTCCGCAAGCCCAACACGCCGGAGATGTGCGTTGAAGCTGTAGTGATTTGACATGAGCCGCGACATAACACGAATGAAATCGCGACTCACGTTCATCCATATCCCAGAACCAAGGTTTCGTCGATACCTTAGGGATAATGGAGTGTAGCCATCGTCCCAGTTCGTCATTCGTCCATAAAGTTTGCCAACTTTCGAGAGTTTTCTGACGAGAGATACTGAAAAATTCATTGAAGCAGATTGGTCTTTTCATTGCCCGGGATGGAACAATGCGAAGGGACCCAGACTAACGATGTTAAATAAGACCGTTCAGATAAAGTTCTCAAATGTTCCCGTATTTTCCCCAGGAAATATGGGAGATACTTTCCTGGCTTCATTTCCCGGAGAGCTTCTATTGAGCTTAGACTGTCCGTGACAATGAAGTAATGGTCTTTGGGCAAGGTTTCAATGATCTCGAGGGTGTACTGAATAGCAGCTAATTTTGCGACGTAAACTGAAGCCGTATCACTGAGTTTGTACGAAGCGGTGATGTTCTGATTGAAGATGCCGAAGCCTGTGGACTCGTTGATGTTTGATCCGTCAGTGTAAAACACCTTTTCACAGTTGACTGTTCTAAATTTATTATGAAAGATATTAGGGGCCACTCGAGGGCGCACGTGATCCGGAATTCCACGAATCTCTTCTGTCATGGATGTGTCGAAAAACACAGTAGAATCAGAAGTATCCAAGAAATGAGCACGGTTGGAAACAAACGAAGAAGGATTAATATTCTGAGCCATGTAATCAAAATACAAGGACATAAAACGGGTCTGAGAATTGAGCTCGACAAGCCTTTCGAAGTTTTCAATCACCATCGGATTCAAGATGTCGCATCGGATTAGCAATCGATATGAGAGATCCCAGAATCGATTTTTCAACGGTAAGACGCCCGCGAGCACTTCGAGACTCATCGTATGAGTCGACTGCATGCAACTTGAGGCAATACGCAAACAACGATACTGAATTCTTTCCAGTTTAATGAAATGGGTGTTCGCGGCGGATCGGAAGCAGAAGCATCCATATTTTATAACGGACAATATCGTTGTTTGGTAAAGCCTGATCAGGTCTCTTGGGTGGGCACCCCACAAAGTTCCGGTTATTGTACGAAGAAAATTGATTCTCTGCTGGCATTTTTGTTTCAGATACCTAATGTGACATCCCCAGGTGCCTTTGAAGTCGAACCAGACCCCGAGATATTTAAATGTGAAGACCTGAGCTATGGTTCCACCCCCTAGTTGAAGCTGTAATTGTGCTGGTTCTCGCTTCCTTGGAAAAACAACCAGCTCAGTTTTCTCCGTAGAGAACTCGATACCCATTTGAAGAGCCCATGTTGTTGAGGGTATCTTGCAGTGGTCCTTGGAGATCGGCAGCTTTGGGTCCTATAATAGACACAACGCTGTCGTCGGCAAGTTGTCTTAGCGTGCAAGATGTGTTGATACATTCATCAATGTTGTTTACGTAAAAGTTGTATAAAAGGGGGCTTAAGCATGAGTCCTGAGGAAGACCCATGTAACTGAATCGTATTGTCGGCAAATCACCATGTGCGAAATACATGTATTTCTCGGACAACAGATTATACAAAAAGTTATTCAAAATTGGTGAAAGACCATGCTGATGCAACTTCTCAGATAGGATATTTATGGAAACTGAATCAAAAGCCCCCTTGATGTCTAGGAAAACTGACGCCATTTGTTCTTTACGAGCAAATGCCATTTGAATTTCGGTTGAGAGCAACGCAAGACAATCGTTCGTTCCTTTGCCCCTGCGGAAGCCGAATTGTGTATCTGAAAGTAAGCCATTAGTCTCGACCCAATTGTCTATACGAAACAGAATCATTTTTTCGAACAATTTCCGGATACAGGAAAGCATAGCAATCGGCCGATACGAATTGTGATCGGAGGCTGGTTTCCCTGGTTTCTGAATGGCAATAACTCTTGCTTGTCTCCAGTCATGTGGGACAATATTATCCTCAAGAAGCCTATTGAATAAATTCAATAAGCGCTTTTTGGCAGAGTCAGGCAAATTTTTCAACAAATTGAATTTAATTTTGTCTAACCCCGGAGCTTTATTGTTACACGATAAGAGCGCAAGTGAGAACTCTACCATCGAAAACGGTGTTTCGTTTGTATTTGACGTCCCGGCGCGGGAGATCCTCTGGTTCGGAGCAGAGTCTGGGCATACTTTTTTAGTGAAATCGAATATCCAGCGGTTAGAATATTCCTCGCTTTCGTTTGTGGTGTTTTTGTTGCGCATTCGTCGGGCTGTGTTCCAGAGAATGCTCATTGATGTTTCTCTCGATAATCCGTCTACGAATTGACGCCAATATCCGCTTTTCTTCGCCTTAATCAAGCTTTTCATTTTAGCGTCCAATGCCGCGTAGTTTCTAAAATTATCAGGTGTTCCGTTTTTCCTAAACTCGACAAATGATGAAGTTCTCTCCGCGTTTAATTCTGAACACTCTTTGTCCCACCACGGGTTGGGGGGGGCGGATGTTAGTTTTCGCGCCGGGTACACGTTTCGTCTGAGCTTGAGTCGCGGTGTCGAGAATCAAGCCAGCCAAAAACGTGTACTGTTGTGTTGTTTCTAGTTTCTCAGATATCGAATTTGCGTAGCATTTCCAATCAATATTTCGTGTGAGGTCATACGAAACATTGATTGTCTCCGATGGTCTTAATCCGTAGGCGATTGAAATCACGATAGGTAGATGATCGCTACCGTGGGGATCAGGGATCACCTTCCACGTGCAATCCAACCGTAGTGATGACGAGCAAAGGGATAAATCCAGCGCACTTGGTCATGCTGGTGGTGCAGGAATTCGTGTCATTTCTCCCGTATTCAAGATTGTCATATTGAAGTTGTCGCAAATATCATGGATCATAGCTGATCTGTTATCGTCGAGAAGACAGCCCCATCCCGTACCGTGTGAGTTAAAGTCTCCTAAAACCAACGTCGGTGCGGGAAGGAGCTCTATGCTATCACTGAGCCGCCGATGCCCAACCGAGGCTCTTGGGGGAATGTAGATGGAAGCAATGCAAAGGTCCTTGCCTTTGATTGTAACATGACATGCGACAACTTCAATACCTGGTATCGAGGGGAGGTTAATGCGATAGAAAGAATACCACTTTTTGATCCCCAAAAGTACTCCTCCATAGGGATCATCTCGATCCAGACGAATAATGTTAAAATCGTGGAAGTTTAAGGGTATTTCAGAAGTTAGCCAAGTTTCGCACAATGCAAATGCGTCACATTTCAGATTATTTACTAGAAATTTGAAAGGATCTATTTTTGGGATGATACTTCTACAATTCCACTGTATAACAGTGATTGTATCCGTGACCTCGGTGGGTGACTTAGCCATCGAAGGATACCATCGCTGAAAGAAGGGGCCATTTTGCAGTCAACTGCTTCAAGAATGTTTTAACTGTTGGAATAAATGCCATTATCAGGTTCAGAAATGTTGAAAGTAGACATTATCCAGTCCACAATATCAGAGAATTTAACAAACCCAGTATCTGGTAAATTCTCTGACTGATCTTTAGGGACTTTCGGGGGTTTTGAAGTCCCAGGAAGTGATGGAAATTTTTGCTCGGAATTTAATTTTCCAAGGCCTGGAGCTTTTCTCTCTGTTTTTTTTTGCCATCACTACCAGTTGTTGTAATTTTTCGAGACCCATCAGAGGACATCTTCGAATCCTTACTAGAGGGCTTCTGAGATGATTTATTTCTTCTCTTTCTGAATGATGAGCTATGAGGGACAGCCGAAGATGTACCTTCGAGGGGGTCATCATATTCGCTCTCGTCAGTTGACAAGTAAGCGTAAGGATTTTCGGTAGGTGGCGTAGCACATTTCAACATTTCCGCAAATGAGCGTTTGGAATGTTGCTTGATTGAACGCTTCATTTTATCCTTACGCAATTTGTACACGGGACAATCAGAGAGGTCATGCGGTCCCTCCTTACATTAGAGACACTTTTCATTGTCTCCACTGCAGGAGTTATCCGCATGGCTCCCTCCAGACTTTATACACCGGGATTTATTGCAACAATTGTTTGCAATTGGTGCAGTTCATGACCCGCGGCACAAAAAGGCGAACAGGTAAACGAACTCGGTCCAGGAGGACGTAATTAGGCAAAGCCGAGCCAGCGAAAGTCACCCGATACGAGTCCGATGGGATATAGGACTTAGTCCCATCCTCAGCGGTCGATACTGAACGCAATTGCTTGCAGTCCAGTATCTTAACGTTCTTGAGTAGGGGGTTTTTAAAACCGCCTGCCCCATGCTTAAGAACGTCCTCGCAAGTCAGACTCGGATCGGTGATCACGCCGTCTATCTCGACTTCACGAGCTGGTACGTATACGCGATACTCCCGCGTGAAATGCTTACTTTGAACGATCTCATTAGCCTGTTTTGCACTGGCTAACAAGACCCTAAGCTTGTCCGGGCGTACTTTTTCAATTTTTAGTACTGTAGAATATCGCGAGGTCAGGTCCTTTGATAGTCTAAGGAGGTTTAATTTTTTTCCATTGGCTTTGGTCCGGATGTAAACCGCAAACGGTCCAGCCGGGAGTACAAGCCCATCGGGATAGCTTCTAATGCGAGATTTATTGCCATCAGAAGCATCCACTTGATCGTCTAGGGGAAGGTCAGGCAATTCTGTGCCTTTTGTCATGGCACGGAAATGTGTCCGTGCGGGTAAATATTGGGGACAATAAAATATCTAGTGGTACTGAACAACAGGGAAAAAGAAAAAAAACACTTAGCTTTAGCTCTCAAAGGGTGAACGACCGACAAGGCCCGGTCCTAGGCAACCGGTGAATATTCCTGTGCAAAAAACCTCTTCTAGGAAAAAGCACTTTTTTCAGTCTCTCACTACACTGTCCAATGAAACGTTTCTCTTTTTATCACTATAACAGATCGGCTGAAAAGTTCGTATCGTTTCTATGAGAGGGCGCCACTAGAATTAAATCCATACCATTTTCAGTTAGTACCAACCTTCAAAAGATACGTGTATAAATTTCACAGCTGTCTGATTATTAGTTTGTGAGATATTGCATTTTGAGTGAAGCTACTTTTGTTATTGTGAAAAAAATGGAAAAAAAGGAATTTCGTGTGTTGATGAAACACTACTTTTTGATGAAAAAAAGTGCCGCCGATACCAAAAAATGGCTTGATGAATGTTATCCAGACTCTGCACCGGGCGAAGCAACAATTCGTAAGTGGTTTGCAAAATTTCGTACTGGTCATATGAGCACCGAAGATGATGAACGCAGTGGACGTCCAAAAGAGGCTGTTACCGATGAAATCGTGAAAAAAATCCATAAAATGATTTTCAATGACCGTAAAGTGAAGTTGATCGAGATAGCTGACACCCTAAAGATATCAAAGGAACGTGTTGGACATATTACAGGGTCCGGCACTCGAAGTGTAACCAATTAAAAAGGCCATAAATTCAGTTTGGAAAATTACTTTTACTTAATTCAAAGTACAAAATGTGTAAAAATAATACAAAATTCAGAATCAATTCACTTTTGCTCGATATGATCACCTTTTGCCTTGACTATGGCCTTGAGACGGTCAAAAAACGAATCGCAAGCTGCCCGAATGTGACTTGCAGGTATTTTAACCCACTCGCCTCGAGACTGGTGTATCATTTAGTTCGGACTTTGCTCTCCAAAATGGCCCAAAGAGAATAATCCATTGGATTCGCATCTGGTGAATTCGAGAGCCATTGTGTGGACGTGATGAAGTTCGGAACGTTGTTTTTCAGCCATTCTTGGTTCACTCGAGCTTTGTGAGACGGTGCCGAGTCCTGCTGAAACGTCCATGGTCTGCCACCGAAATGTTTGTCTGCCCACGGCTTCAAAGCAACCTCCAGAATACTTTCCCGATAATATGTCGCATTTACCTTGACGCCAGGTTCGAAGGTCTGAAGTTGGTTACACTTCGAGTGCCGGACCCTGTATTCACGAATATTTGGATATGAGAAAGCTTTGTGCAAAATGGGTGCCGCGTGAGCTCACAATCGATCAAAAACAACAACGAATTGATGATTCTGAGCAGTGTTTGGAGCTGTTATATCGAAATACAACCGATTTTTTTCGTCGATATATAACAATGGACGAAACATGGCTCTATCACTTCACTCCGGAGTCCAATCGACAGTCAGCTGAGTGGACTGCACGCGATGCATCGAACCCAAAGCGTGGAAAGACTCAACAATCGGCCGGTAAGGTTATGGCGTCTGTATTTTGGGATTCGCATGGTATAATTTTCATCGACTACCTTGAAAAGGGAAAAACCATCAACAGTGACTATTATATAGCGTTATTAGAGCGTTTGAAGGACGAAATTTCAAAAAAACGGCCTCATTTGAAGAAGAAAAAAGTTTTGTTTCATCAAGACAATGCACCGTTTCACAAGTCGATGAAAACCATGCTGAAATTGAACGAATTCGGCTTCGAATTGCTCCCTCATCTACCGTATTCTCCAATTTTTACCCCCAGTGACTTTTCCTGTTCTCAGACCTCAAGAGAATGCTCGCTGGTAAAAAATTGAGAGCAATGCAGAGGCGCTGAAACTGAGGCCTATTTTGAGGCAAAGGACAAATCGTACTACAAAAATGGTATCGAAAAGTTGGAAGATCGCTATAATCGCTGTATCGCCTCTGATGGCAATTATATTGAATAATAAAAACGAATTTTGGCAAAAAAATGTGTGTTTCTATTAAACGATACGAACTTTTCAGCCGAACTGTAACATATTTATCACTGTTTCTAATGTAAACGATATATACGCAGCGCCCAGCGCTGGCGCTGGCTAACGGTACCACACGCAGTGCTGCTTTACACAAGCTCACAGTCGGCCTTGAGAACGGATTAATTAGAACTATCACTCGACCACACTGATGCAGAATAGAATACGGAATGACCTTGATAACGGAATAAAAAAATTCACCACGCGATTGGAGAAAGCCGGATTTACGTCCGATCGATCCGATAGTCACGACACGAATGTGGCAGGTTTTGAACAATTACAGCTCAGTCAATTTTGTATCAATTATTAATATTATGTCACCAATTGATTGGAAATATTTCTACGTATTGATTTGAATGTTCATAGCTATGTATTTTTAATTATATATCATTGAAATGTTGATTAACAGCTAGCAGTGTCCTATTTTGTCTGCAAAAAATCTCCGGCATACCGGATTTCCCTGCCATAGTCGAGGTCAATCGATGCAAAAGCGAAACTGTTGGAAGCACGCGAAGCTATAAATAGAAGCAAAATTATAGCTAACGTTTCAGTCCTACGAGTAGCATGCTAGAGGTAGGTTGTTGCTAGACAGCAAGACAAAAAGTGCCATAAAACGATTTGAAGCTTTAATTGGTATGCTCTGATCTTGTGTCATGCAAGATCGGATGGAATTCCATGTTATGTCGTTTCGCCTGAGAAATTGACAGCTACCACAGGGTAAATTTTAAGTGCATAAGATTAATTTCTAATTTATATAACATGAACTCGATTGATAATGAGAAAAAGTTTATCGCTTCAATCGAAATCGCAGAATGGTAGTAATAGTATAGAAACGCTATAAAAATAACTGCTTGCATACAAAACTTGAACACAAGCTTGGCGAAGAGAAGCTTAAATATCGTTATCCGTATCGCAAACATGTACAAACATAAAATTGCATACATTTGGGCTATCGATAGTAACAGTATCCGCTCTGATGCGATATCGATACCAAAAATACCCGATTCTTGAAAGAAAGTATCGATACCACAAAGGATCGACTCGGTATCGGACATCTCTACTAAGCAGACGTAAAGTTTTCTTCTATTGATAGAAAATATTTTTTCGACTTATACTGCCCGATTCAGGATTTCAGTGATTAGCCTAATTTATTTTTATATATATTTTTTTTGTTTTAAAAATAGTAGAAACTCGTAGAAGAAAGTATGTTGATACATTAACGCGTTTAATAGTTATGTAATGTTTTTGAGTTTCTGAGAAGGTATTTTTAGAACTAATTTAAATAAGTTAAAAAATAACACCCTTCCAATTTTCTCTTAAATTTCTACTTTCTGAAACCGCATAGGATATATTTTTATGGATGTGGCATCTAATGAATATTGATATTTGAAGCTTAACTATTTTATGATCATTTAGGGGTTAGCCAAATTTTGTGCTAGGGCACATAACCGTTTTTATTATTTTTACGTTTCTTCTTTGACTCATCAGTGCAAAGCAGTTCAAATTGAACTGCTTAGTGCTAATTTTTTGATGAACGAACAATCATAACTTTTTACGGGTAGCTCATATGAAAAAGCTTGGTTCAGCAAAATTGTCCGCAATAATTAGTTCAAAAACTCTTCTCAAGACAACTTTTCCATATAAAGTTTCACAAAAAGTTTGAACAAAAAAGTGATTTTTCAGAAGCGACCTTAGTTTTACTTTATCAAATGAAAAGCTAAAGAGGTGCTTTTTTCAGCAAAGTTGCTCAAACTCAAACTCAAACTCCTACAACTTTATTGTACAGCGAAATCAGTTAGAGGGACGGGTATAGCATGATGGGCTAGTCGATGCCTTTCATGCAGCCCTCCTGGGTTCAATTCCCAATCCCGTACATAGGGTCAGAAAGTTTTTCTGACCCGAAGAGGCAAGTGACTTCAATGTTAAAACCTCTATAATCGAAACATAAAACAACGAAATTAGCTTTGAATTAAATTAAGATTTCAGATTTCAATCTAAATAAGGACCACCCTCGTAATTTGTTGCATCAAAAGCAGCGCCATTTGATTACAAATAACTTTTGTGAAGACGCCAACTACAAAAAACTAATATTTAATAGTGAAAATATTTTTGTCACGCTAATTTCCCATTTCGGACCACTGTGCATTGGACGAGATTATGCCCCTCGTTCGTTTTTGGCGATAAATTCAAAAGAAAGCTTATGATATGGCAAGGTACTTACAGGTGCGGAAAAAATCCTGCTTTTCGAGGCAAATATAACTGTGGATTTCAAAATGAACAAGAAGGAGTGCCTGTAAAAGCGTGTTTTTCCGTAGATTAAAGCTTCCTATATATCTGCTCACAATAGACCTGTGAGGTGTTGATTTGATTTGGCAAGCTATCACAGAAGCGTAGAAGTGCTACAGTAGTTTAGAGACAACGGAGTGGATTCCTTCGAAAAGAACATCAATCCACTAAACTGCACTTATTTCTGCCCAATTGAAAAATTTTCAGCAATTTTGAAAAGAAAGTTTGGTAAAAGGGAGACAGACATAAAGAGAGGGGAGTACGAAATGAACACTCAGGGTTGCCAAAATTCTAAGCATCGTTCGAGATTTGAACTAAATTTTATTGGAATATTTCTTTCACCATTTCTTTACGTTTCGTCTTAGACTCGTCAGTGCAAAGCAGTTAAAATTGAACTGTTTAATGCAAAACTCATTTCCTTCATTTTGAGTACATTGTTGTTTTTGTTACATAATCCTGAAATAAATCAGTTTCTTTTGCATCCAGATATTAAATGACTTAAGCTTTATGTCGTAAATACTAATCTTTCACGATCAACCAAATGTAATCAAATAGCAAACACATCAGCTGAACTCAATCTAAAACATGACTATCAATGATAATATTTGCATAATTTTTAAATATCAAAAAAAGTTTTTATGAAATTTTGATGCGTTGAAACAGAAGCGATTACTGTGAACCTTGCAAACTAGTGGAGCAAAAAAATTTAAATAAAATCCATAAGTGGAGCCATAAGTGGAGCCATTTTCCAAAACCACTAGTCATGTAATTCTTGACAACTACAATGAAACTGGATGCCGCTTACAGAACAATATATGCTTCTGGTCCTGACCATTTTCTTCCGATATCTGCTCACTGAACATCGAACAGTACCTTTACTTCATTGAATTGCGTTGAAAGTGTAACCAGATTAGACCTAATTTTCTTGATTCATTTAACAGTCTTCGGTATTGTAAAATAAATAAAGGGCAAAGTAACATCTTTCTCCATTCATCCTGCGAGTTAGATGAGAAGAAACCGGCAATAACGAAGTAATAAAACCAAACTCACTAAATGATGCATTCAAATGCATCCAAAATAAACAAAAAACTATCATCATCAATCTCAAGTCAAACAGCTAAATCGAAGGAAACATCACCCCACTTCAATTCTACACTGCATTTCAGTCCAGCTGTTTCTCGGTCTTAAGTTTCCAACAAAAAAAAACAGAAAAACGATTTTCACGTTCAATAAAGCCGTCAAACAATAGCATCCCTGAATGCACGCACACAAATTCAAGTGCATCGTGACGGTTTCCGAAATGATTTTTCAGTTTTCCCATCGTCTCCGACGTCCCTCGACAGTCAGTGAACTAAATTACACTAGATCAGATCAGATGCCAGATCCAAAACTCTCCTGCCAAGCCAGACGACCTACAAAACCGCCTGAACCAGCTGAATGGAAAAATAACCTCATCCAATAATCTTCTCCCGTCGTACCGAGCCGATTAGGACACAGAAGAAACCCACCGCGAGATGTTTATTTTTAACACCGGTTCTGTATGCACTATTATTCTGCCGTGGCGAAGGAAAACTTGCATCACATTGTGGCACCCTTCCATGGCTTGTGCTTCGGTTATGGTGCTCCATAAAACGCACCGGCCAAGATTCGGCGGGGGAACGCGGGTAGTCTAAATGGTTCCGTAGATAAGATTCCAGGGCGGGAAACTCACCTTACTTTCCTGGCAAATGTTTCATCAGCGGCTTCCGCGTCGTCGTCGTCGTTGGCTAGTCGGGCTAAGGGGTACCCGTCAGGAGGCGGTTTATGCTTATCGCTACAAAAATCCACTCGAAGGCACTTAAACCAACACTGACTGCTCTACGGTTTACCGAAGTCGAAATCACTTTGCGCGCGGTGGATGATGCCGATGATGATGGTCAATACACTCCTCAGCCGCCAGAGGCCGTTACAGGCTCAATCCCTTTGCGGTTTGGTTCTGGCTCTTCTTCGGGACTCCCCAGAAGATGACGGACGAAACTTGATTGTTGAGCGAACGCTACTTCCTTCTAAGACACTTGAAAAGCACTTGAGCACTTTCTTATCATAATTTAGGATTATTAGAGGATCACTTGGGAATCGTTTTCTCCATCTGTTGGTTCTACTGAAGATCTATTCTTTTATCCGTTTTTTTTTCTTATTGGGTTTGTTCTACACTGCTTCAATGAATGGACACCCGAAAACCACACACGCACACAAATTGAAATGTTTGTCCAACACTTTTTCTACAACTTCGGAACAGTTTCACTTTCCACCTCGTTCATATCCAAGCAGGTTCAATTTTCACACTTGTCTTCGATGCAGCTCTGTAAACAACACTAGCACCTTTTCATTCGGACTTTTCGTAGACCTTATTCTCCAGGCACTGAATCAACAGGTCAAACATAATCCGGTTGAGTATCAAATTTCAAAAAACTGTTTGGTAGATTACACTGTCAGCTCTTCGTAAATTTCACCTCGGTTCCATAAATCACAGCTCCAAGTTAATTTTTATCAACCTCACAGAGAGTAATTGGAGTCTTCTGAAATTGCTTCCTTCCTTTTTCACTGTGCAGCTGAGACCCCCGTCCGATCCTAACAAGGTTTTTTTTGTGTATTATTTCCAACATTAACGGCACACACAGTTCAACCGCAAGTAACAATCGATTAAAAATTCAGCACTAAAACCAAATACCTTCCAGATCATTAAAAATTCAGCAAATTAGCACTGCATCCACTTCCCCTCGTCCGCGGGAAAGCATGCTAAACAATAGCACTTCATTGGGATTTTTTTTGATTAATTTCTTTTATATCTTCTGGTGGGTAGTTAGTTCTCACACACCGCACGAAATTTCGGAATGACAACACTCCGTCGACTTGCACTGAAAGAATCACACACGTCCACTTTCAGCGACAGTCCGAGACTGAATAGTTGTTGCGCGGCTGCCGAAAACTCCAACCGTGGGATGACAACATAAACATAGCGCATTTCGATACACTCGCGTCAAGGCAAAAGAGCAAAGAGCTCGACCAATGCTTCTCTCCTCTCCGACGACGAAGACGACGACGACCGAAGAAAGCAGTACCGGTGAGTGACCGCACGTGAAGAGAGCATAACCGTATCAAAACAAAACAAAACTGCATGCCAAGAATGCTCAATGCCAACCGAAAGAGTTGCAACAATTGAAACATGTCGCGCAACATCCGTGGCACCCACTCTCCCGCGAGAGAACCGATCGCTTGCCGGTTGAGTAGCAGTTGACCTAATCTCTCGCAGCATAGCGTGTGTCTTTTGTGATCCTTTTTGCGGCGCATTCGCACAGCATCCAAGTTGGTAACTCAGAGAGAGTTGATCTTATTGTCGTTGATCTCACCGATCGAACCCAGTAGTCATACGGCACTCACTCTCATCTAATTTCGTCTCAGTCAAGTCATTGCGCATTTGCTGCCCATCCAAGACTGCTCTGCCAGGCAGTTCGCCAAATTCCTTCCCACGAGCAAGTCAGATTGAGCCCTAATCTTGACGACCTTTACAGGGAATCTTTTCTAAAGTAGTGAAATAATCCATATTAATGAGATAGCGTTATCCGAGGGCTACCGACGGGACAATGCCTTCTCATGCGAATGGGAGGAATCGACGGGAGAAAAGAAAGATCAGACCAGAACCCGGTCGAATTCTTGCCGACATAATGCATGCGGAGAATGTTGTTGGCCCCAAAAACCGGTTGTCTTCCCCGTAAGCGAAGGCACCGCAACCATAAAACAGGTGCACCGTGAATAAATCAATCATCGAAGAACTTTACCTCCCGGCTCCGAATCCTAAAAGATACGCACAGACTTTCACGTCGGATCATATCAGATCTGTCTCGATACGGCCTCTCACTGGACAAGAATGAGAGCGTTAATCATGTGGCAGTGGCGGATCGATCCATCGCATCTGAAACTAGTTCATTCCGCTCGTTGGATCAAAAGCTTCTTGCAAGAACACTGATGTAACAACAACACGCCCACCGCATCGCAGTTTCACTCGGTCT
This sequence comes from Malaya genurostris, assembly GCF_030247185.1. Taxonomy (NCBI): domain Eukaryota; kingdom Metazoa; phylum Arthropoda; class Insecta; order Diptera; family Culicidae; genus Malaya; species Malaya genurostris. Next base: position 180,445,907 of record NC_080572.1, read on the forward strand.
AAGGTGTCTAGTCGAAGCCGGAGTCTCTAATCCTAACGCTTTGAAGTCGGGCCTGGCTTGGGTTCCTCCAGCGTTCTTCCGATTCTTTGCCTCCCTCTTCCTCGACAACATGCATATATGATCAGGCTGGTGCTCGTCGCCACGCACCGCCCCGCCCCCCACCCACCATCATTCACGTGTATTACGCGAAAGGTACTACCACAGAGGCGAGGTAGTTTTGAGCAACAACAATTTCATCGAGCCCGGCCCATGCGACTGCGTTGCTGGTGTTGTCATATAGAATTATTAATCAAAACATGAAACACCGTTCCTTCCCCGTTCAAAACCCCGGCCACCAGTCCACCAACCGGTTCGCGGCACTGTCCGTGGAAAATCGAGCGATGATTAGCCGCCATGTGCGGTGTTAAACACTGCGCTAACAAGAAAGATGAATTCCCTACCAGCCAGCAGTGGCCCGAGGGGACCGCAGAATTCCGCTGCATCACAGCGCGGTAAGAGGGGGAGGAGAAGGTGCATCTCGAAATAGGTAAGAAGAATGGATTAATGAAACGTTTGGATTGATGGATGGATGGATTTACCTTGCTGAACCTGAGGGGTTAGAAGGCTTCTGTTCGTTCGGTTAGAACTGATGGTTCTATTCTAAGGTTTAATGACTTTAGAAGAGGTTGAAGAATATACAGAAGTTTGAACCCGAAAGTATACGTTACAGAATATAAAATTGGAACTTAGTACGATTTCAGAATAAGACTAATTAGTTTCTAACTCGAACTGGTTGCCTTAATTTTGATGACCCAAATCGTTCGTGTTCCAAACTAAACTGGTAACTCAAAAATAGTCACCCCGCCAATTTTTTAACAAACACCATGAAGAAGAACACACATTATTTCTTTATTATCTAAAGTTATCTCAAGTAAAATTTTAAATTTTAGTAAATGATTGTAGCTCTCCTGAGTGTTAAATCACAAATCTCGCATTAAAAATGTAAACTCCACAAAAGCCTTCTGAAAACCGTAATAAGATCATACTGCAGCCAAGTAGACAGTTCTACATAAGGTTTATAAAGCAAAATGAAGAACCAGCATACTCCTGCGTTAAATCTATTTCGAAATGTTTCAGAATTCAAGAAAGTTTCAAAACATGCTTTACGATAAACATTAAAATTACTCGGATGAATTTCATAGTTAGAATATATTAGATTTTATTTACGACTTTGAGGCTTTTTCATAATAATTTTTGCATTTATTTTTATCGTGAATGCATAGAAAAAAAATAAGAATTATAACTAATGAAACTTATTTTTTCTGATTTTTCATCATTTTGATATGTCAGCTACTTTGCGTCAAAACTAGTGCAAATGTTCTGAAAGTAAAATATAAAAGTCAATCGTATTTACTCCTTTTCTTGTATTCTGAAATTTATTTGATGTCAATAAATTCAACGGTAGAACATCAAAATGGCGGACATGAAATTTTCCTTAATGCAAATAAAGTAATAAATCCTATAGAATGAGTCATAGATATACTTCAAACCAGACATTGATACGAAATAAGTCTTGTGAGAGAATAGAATTAACAATGTTTATTAGTTTAATTTATTTTATTTTTTATGAGTTGTTCTTAATAATTTGCTAGACCATGCGAAAGGTTTTATGAAAGCTTCAAAAAGGATCGAAAATCAATTACAATACTTAAAAAAAGGGGAAGAGAAAGTAAATATCATGAAGTCATAGGAGTGGGTGCACGAAATTTTCGAAATCGAAAAAAAAATTCGATGCCAAGAATTTCCTCTTAGAATTGCCTTAAACTTCAAGATCAAAAATTTAAAAAAATATTTTATTCCAACCGACTCTGGAAGTTAAAAAAAATTGAAGATTTCCGAAAAGAACATTTTTTGTGCCACATGTCGTAGAGTTCAGATTTCGGGATCTTAAATTTCAAAATTTATTCATTTAAAAAATATACGAAATTGTCGCCTTTGTTAGGGGAAACTGTGAGTATGGCTTGGCAAACATGGAAAATTATACATTGTTCGTTATTTATTAAAGTTTCGACTACCAACTATCTCACCTATATAACTTTATCCATTCGAATCGATTTGAACTGACCACTATTTGCACGATTATTTTCGTATTTTGAGTTCGAATCCCTATATATAATTCAAAACATTAGTCCTACGTCAAAACGTGCGATATCGGTGCAGTGAATAGTAATATATCTAAGCACTTGCACATTTGATTAAATTTGGATCTGCAAATAGCCAATTTTCGGTAATAGTTATCCCTTTCAGAGATAAAAGGCTTTTAGAAAATCAATTTTTGTCCTTTAAGAGGTTCGCAGGTTTACTCTCTGAGAATTAGAACTTTGGATAGTCTAAGTGTACATTAGGGTGGGACAAAAAATTGATATCAGCTCCACCAAACTTTTCGTGTTCCTTTTGGGTCCCATAAGCATCATGCAAAATTTTAGCTTAATCAGAGAAACTATATTTTCGCAATGACTGAGCGGAAATATATATTGGAGAATCCAAGTGAAAGAAAAACTAACAGAAAAGGTTCGAGTCCTGTCTCTGAGCGTATCTTTTTCCAAAAATTCATCGTTTCTGTTAGTTTTTCTTTCACTTGAGCTATTGTTCAGACCTTGTGTCGGTTTTTCTTTAATAACTTTTGCTACAAATATCGGATTGTTTTGCGGTCTTCTAAAGTTTTCTTCCTCGATAAATTTCCTACGAAAATATCATATGCGCTGATTTTTAGAGTTCATAGGTTGATCTCCAGCCGATTTTTTTGTTAAAAGTGAATTTCTCCATACTAAATTCCATACAAACTTTAAACCGTGGGCGCGAAAATATAGTTTCTCCGATCGGGCTAAAATTTTGTGTGGTGCTTTAGGGACCCAAAAGGAAAACGAAAAGTTTGGTGGAGCGAGAAAATAAACATTTTCATCTTTTTCCCATACAACCTTGTCCCACCCTAGTGTACATCCACAAACGAGAAGAGAGCGTCTCTTGTTCGTGAAAAATAATCGTTGCGGTCGTCGTTGAATGGCGATTTTGTATTCTAAATGACTGTAGAATTGCATTTTCATGTATATCAATGATAATGATTATGGCGGCATCTTATCAGATGTTCAGAAATTAGAAATTAATGTTTTCATAAACTAATTTTACAATAATTTTTTTCCAATTCCATCATGTTTTGGTGCCCCTGGATTTCGCAGGGGGTTTGTTCAAAGTCTAAATGGTCTCTATTTTTTGTATTAAAAAAATTTTGCTGTGAAATTCAGTCAACTCAATAAGAAAATTTTTCCATCAGATTAGCATTACTTAAGGAAAAATAGATTCGACAAAACGCGGAAGTACAATATCTGGAAGGTTTTAGGGAACATAATTATTTATGTTGGGACAAAATTTCATTTAAACATAGAATGGAGATTTTTTTATAATTTGATTTCAAATTTTTGAAATTGATTAGCAATTTTGTAATTATTTTCATTCGAAAATTAGGCTTCTTTTTGAGATATCACCAGAACAAGAAATTTTTGTATAATTTTCATTTTTTCTACTCTAATTAATTGCACAAAAATTGGTAAGAATGTCCAGTCCTTTTCAAAAGATAGTTTTTAATATTTAAAGTCAATTCACAAAAAAAGAACTCCACTTTCGAACTCAATCAAACTTTATCCTAAGATAGATTATTATGTTCCCTTCCAACCGTCCAGGCGGGCAATTTTTTTTAAAAAAGTGCTTCTAACTAAAACTTTTTCTTGTCCATTACTGATACACAAAAACCTCCGTTTACGTAATCTTTTTTACGTTACCTCTTTTTACGTAACTCTTTTTACGAACAAAATCCCAAATAACGTAAACTTTTTTTACGAGCTTACTTCGTAAAACGAGGTTTTTGCATACAATGAAAATCATTTCCGCGTCATATATATTTTCCATGGAAATTACTAACACATGGATCAATAAGTCCCGAGACTAAAGCAGAGATGGCGCTCGTAGTAAACCAGTAACCACGTCTTCCTAGAGTACTAACCTTTGCTTGAAACGGGTCAAAATTTTAAGTCGATCCGACCAGAAACAGCTGAGTTATCGAGGTTGGAGTAAAGTCGTTTTGTAGTTTGTTTAAAAAATGAAAAAAACCGAGTTTCGTGTTTTGATAAAACATTGTTTTTTTAATGGGTAAAAACACCGTGCAAGCGAAACAATGGATTGAAAAATGTTATCCGGACTCTTGTCCATCAAAAGCAACGATTTGTCGGTGGTTCGCCGAGTTTAAACGTGGTCGTACCGACACAAATGACGCGGAATGCTCGGGTAGACCTGTGGAAGCCGTTACACCGGAAAATGTGAGTGAAGTGACAAAAATTATAATGAAATTTTTTTTTCATGAAAAATTGAGCATGAAAAAGGTTTTTTTTTCAAGTGGGTGCCGCGATTGCTTTCGATGGAACAAAAACAGCCTGCCACAAGTCGATGAAAACAATGACGAAATTGAACGAATTGGGCTTTGATCTGCTTCCCCACCCCCCATACTCGCCAGATTCAGCCCCCAGTGACTACTGGCTCTTTACTGATCTTAAAAAATGCTCCAGGGAAAAAGATTTGGTTCAAATGAGGAGGTCATCGCTGAAATTGAAGCTTATTTCGAAGCGAAAGATAATTTTTTTTATAAACATGGTTATGCAAAATTGGAAAAAAGTTGGAACCATTCTATCAACCTAAAATGTTGATGAATAAAAAAAATTTTTGCAAAAAAAAATGTTGTTTTCATTGTTAGTCTCGGGACTTATTGATCCATGTGTTACAATATGAGTATTTTTGGAACGGGTTTAATGGGCAGATGTCGGTAAAAGATGTTTGAGGTGGATCTGAATTCCAAGATGGCAACTTCCGGTTCATTGATATTCCTTAAAACCCTCATATTATATTAGTACATGTTAGAAAACGATGTTTGAAGCGTTTCTGAATTCCAAGACAGCGACTTCTTATTTAGTGATATTCCTTGAAAACCCTTACAATATGGGTATTTTTGAAACGGGTAGAAGAATACATGTTGGAAAACTATGTTTAAGGTGGTTCTGAATTTAAAGATGGCGTCTTTCGGCATATATTCCTCAAACCACTTACAATAACGGGTTTGATAGTAGATGACGAAAACGATGTTTGCGGTGGTTCCGAATTCCAGTTTCTTCTAACCAGAATTTCACTCTATTATGACACTTGTTCAGCAGTTTCAACGGTCTTGATAATCTGAAACTGATTGGACTGGTATTTTAATCTTTTTTGTTAAATCTGGCTATAATTTAGATCTGCATCAAATATTATGCTACTGCTTCATAAATGTAAGCTCTTCTTCTAATGAAAATCATTCCGAAAATATGCATACCTCAAACATCGTCTTCCTACCTGTTTCAAAAATACCCATATTGTAAAGGTTTTCAAGGAATATCACTAAATCAGAAGTCGCCGTCTTGGAATTCAGAATCGCTTCAAACATCGTTTTCTAACATGTGCTCAACAAACCCGTTAAAAAATAAATATATTATAAGGGTTTTTAAGGAATATCAATGAACCGGAAGTCGCCATCTAGGAAATTGATGCTGCTTAGAACATCCTTTTCCTGTAAAAACTGCTAATATTTGTTCCATTACTATCCAATATATTATACATATCCAATAATGCATATACATAAGGAAATTTTTTTTTCGTTGAAAATTCCAAATATCGTAAACTTGTTTATGTTAAAATTCCAAATAACGTAAACTGTTTTAACGTCATAATTAAATTTACAAACCCCCGATTATTACGTAAATGGAGGTTTGGGTGTACTTTCTGCAAATATCGGGCAACCAGTATTCTGTGAAATCTCCTCTCACATTGAGATTCATTTCATTCTTGGATGATAACGACCTGCAGTTTAGTTTATTTTGTTGGGATTAGCAATATCCTACACTGATGTTTCGACCAGATGGGCGGACCCCTCTCAGTATCAGCTGTCAAACTACAAGCGAGCGCAACGAGTGCGCGCCTTTTTCTTTTCACTCCAAATCTAACCTCTAACCAGTTAAGTTCGTAATAAAAAGTTGTAAACGTTTATTGCGTTTTCACGTAATCGCTTCGGTATCACTGCCTTAAATCCCATTAGGTTATGGGCCCAGTGATCGCGGGTGACGGTTAAAGTGATATTTATACGGAAAAATGGACAGAGAAGCGGAAAATGCGAGAGTGCTACAGTTTGATGGATCAAACTACCCGCAATGGAAGTTCCGGATGCTGGTACTTCTTGAGGAACATGAGCTCAAGGAGTGCATCGAACAGGAAGCGGGTGAGGATGATGAGCTGGTGGTAAAGCAGGAGGATGCCGCTGATGTCCGTGAGGCGAAAACCAAAGCGATGGAAAAGCGACTCAAAAAGGATCGACGGTGCAAGTCGCTGCTTATTTCTCGAATAAGCGACAGTATGCTGGAGTACATCCAAGACATGCAGACTCCTCGGAAAGTTTGGCTGGCTCTGGAGCGGGTGTTTCAGCGGAAGAGTATCGCTAGCCGTCTTCATCTACAGAAGAAACTACTCACCTTGCGGCACGATGGTGGTAGATTGCAGGATCATTTCCTCACGTTCGAGCGGATCGTCCGGGAATATAAGTCAACCGGAGTGAACTTGGACGAGATCGATATCGTTTGCTACCTGTTGTTGACGTTGGGGCCGTGCTTTGCAACAGTGGTTACTGCCCTAGAAACGATGCCGGAGGAAAACCTATCAATGGAGTTTGTGAAGTGCCGTTTACTCGACGAGGAAATAAAGCGAAAGGGAGACAATGCTGGTCTGAACGGGAAAACAGCCGAAGCGGCTGCGTTCAGTGGATCGAGTGGTGCAAAACAGCAGAAAAAGAAGACAGAAGTGAAGTTTAAGTGTTTCGGATGCAATCGCCTTGGGCACAAGATTGCTGACTGTCCGGAAAACAAAAATAAGAAGAAGGAATCGAAGAAAACCAGTGCGCATCTGGGGAAAGGTGAAAACAGTGTTTGCTTTCTCGGTGTTAGTAATGGTTCCTCAAAAACGGATGAGGTGAGCTGGATCATCGATTCGGGGTCGTCGGAGCATTTGACGAACAATCGGGAGCTGTTTAAAAAGCTTGTCCCGATGAAGCAGCCGATGCGGATCTCCGTAGCAAAGGAAGGGGAATGCATCATAGCGAAGGAGCAAGGTGACATTACTGTGTATGCCGTCGTTCAGGGTGAATCGGTTCGCGTTACCCTTAAGAATGTTCTGTACATTCCGGAGGCTCGAGTGAACTTGTTATCGGTCCGGAAAATGGAAATGGCGGGACTAAAAGTGATTTTCGCGAACGGCGTAGTAAGTGTTGAACGAGGCACTGACGTGATTGCGGTTGGTGAGCGTCGCGGTAAGCTCTACGAGATCGATTTTTACCGCGAAAAACCACCCGATTCAGTGCTTTATTCGTGCGGTCGAATACCGAAAGAGCTCGAACTTTGGCATCGTCGGTATGGACACATAAGTGCCAAGAACTTAAAACTGTTGATCGAAAACGAAATGGTCGTCGGTATGAGTGCAAAATTCGCCAAGAAAGTCGGGAACGAAGTTGTTTGCGAATCGTGCGTCGCGGGCAAACAATCGCGTAAACCCTTTTCCGCGCGCGAGGGTAGACAGTCGAAGAGAGTTTTGCAGCTCATTCATTCGGACGTTTGCGGGCCGGTGACACCGGTAGGCATCGAAGGTGAAAGGTATTTCGTTACCTTCATTGATGACTGGAGTCGGTTTACGATCGTGTGTCAGATAAAAACAAAAGACGAAGTTCTTGAAGCGTTCAGAAATTACGAAGCTTTAGTGAGTGCCAAGTTCGGAAAGCGTATTTCGCGACTTCGTTGTGACAATGGCGGGGAATACAAAGGTCGCGAGTTCCAAAACTTTTGCAAAAAGAAGGGCATTCAAATTGAGTGGAACGTTCCCTACACTCCGGAGCAGAATGGAGTGAGTGAGCGTATGAACAGAACGCTTGTGGAAAAAGCACGCTCCATGCTAGAAGATTGCGGTATTAGAAAGAACTTTTGGGGACCGGCAATCCAGACGGCAGCGTTCTTAGTGAATCGAAGCCCTGCTAGTGCAATTACAGAAGGGAAGACGCCCTACGAGCTGTGGGAAGGCAACAAACCAAACGTTGGGAATCTACGAGCATTTGGCGTGAATGTGTACGTTCACATTCCGAAGGAGCGTAGAAAGAAGTTGGACACGAAGACCTGGAAGGGAGTGTTTCTAGGATATTCCTACAGTGGTTATCGTGTATGGGATCCAAGACGTAAGGAAATCGTCGTAGTGCGTGACGTCTTGTTTGTTGAGAACAAAGACGAAGTGATCCGCGGTGCTGATGCGGATGTTGAGCGTTACGATAATGTGTATCCAGTTCGTGTGATCGAGGATGTGTCCGATGATGAAAGCGAGGCTGGAGATGAGGTGATTCCGGATGACGCGGCTGAACCAGATGAAGATTCCGATGATGATGCAGAGGAAGATGACTATGGCAGCTGTGGTGATAAAACAATCATAGAAGAAGAGAACGCAGTTCCACAGAATGAATCTCCGGATATTCGACGATCTGAGCGGGAGCGAAAGCAACCCGGTTGGCATAGCCAGTACGATCTTGACTATACTGGATATGCTTTGAGTGCAACAAGTTTCGTTAACAACCTACCAAGTTCGTTAGCCGAAATGAGGAAGAGACCGGATTGGGAGAAGTGGAACGAAGCCATTCGAGAGGAGATGGATTCTCTCATGCGGAATCAAACATGGACGTTGGTGAAACTTCCTAAGGGTCGTGTGCCAATTACATGTAAATGGTTATTCAAAGTGAAGCAGAATGAAGCTGACGGAGAAGAGCGCTACAAAGCAAGGCTCGTGGCGCGTGGTTTCAGTCAGAAGGCCGGTTTTGACTACACAGAAACCTACTCGCCGGTGGCGCGATTGGATACCGTGCGAGTTGTCCTTGCAATTGCAAACGAGCAAAGAATGGCAGTTCATCAAATGGATGTGAAAACCGCATTCTTGAATGGGCGATTGGAGGAAGAAATTTTCATGACCCAGCCGGAAGGTTTCGAACAAGGAAGCGATCTAGTGTGCCGTCTTCAGCGTTCTCTGTACGGGTTGAAGCAGGCGTCGAGAGCATGGAATTCGAGATTTCATGAGTTCGTGGTACGTCTTGGTTTCTGCCGAAGTTCAAGTGATCCTTGCCTCTGTATAAAAGGGTCTGGAAACAGCCAAGTGATCCTTGTACTGTACGTGGACGACTTACTGGTGGTCGGTCGTCAGCTGAAGGCAGTAGTAGCAGTGAAGCGGTGCTTGACCAACGAGTTCGAGATGAAGGATGTTGGCGAAGTGCGCGGTTTCCTAGGCATGAGGATTGATCGAGACGTTGAGAGCAGATGCCTACGGATCAGTCAAAGAGGGTTCCTGGAAAAGCTGCTGTATCGGTTCAATATGTCCGATTGCAAATCGGTTTCGACACCGATTGAATGCCGCTTACGCTTGAAGAAAGGGGATGAAGCAGACAGAACCGATAAACCGTATCGAGAACTCATCGGTTGTCTGACTTACGTTGCGTTGACTTCACGACCAGATCTGTGCGCAGCTGTGAGTATCCTGAGTCAATTCCAAAGCTGCCCAACAGAAGACCATTGGGTACACGCAAAGAGAGTGTTGCGTTACATCAAGGGAACGTTGGATTTAGGGCTGGTGTTCTCAGCGAAGGATGATACACCAGTAATTGAAGCTTTTGCGGATGCGGACTGGGCGAACGATCCTATCGATAGGCGTTCGTTGACTGGATTTGTCTTTCGTGTGTGTGGCGGATCTGTGAGTTGGTTGACCCGGAAACAATCAACTATTTCGCTATCGTCTACGGAAGCCGAGCTTGTGGCGCTGTGTACAGCAGTATGCCATGGTGTTTGGCTGGTTCGTCTGATGAAGGAGCTATCGAAAGTACCGGAAGGTCCAGTAGTGTACTACGAGGATAATCAGTCCACAATAAAGGTCGTGCAGGAAGAACGAGATACCGGTCGCTTGAAACACGTCGATGTGAAACACCGATTCGTACGTGATCAGATTCAGCGAGGGTGCATTGTGGTTCGTTACATACCAACTGGCGAGCAAGCAGCTGATGCGATGACCGAGGGTTTGCCGGTAGGATTGTTTCGCAAGCATCGAGCCAGCATTGGGTTGGCAGACTTCGGATATTGAGCGAGGGTGTTGGGATTAGCAATATCCTACACTGATGTTTCGACCAGATGGGCGGACCCCTCTCAGTATCAGCTGTCAAACTAAAGGGTGATTTTTTAAGAGCTTGAGAACTTTTTTAAACAATAAAACGCATAAAATTTGCAAAATCTCATCGGTTCTTTATTTTAAACGTTAGATTGGTACATGACATTTACTTTTTGAAGATAATTTCATTTAAATGTTGACCGCGGCTGCGTCTTAGGTGGTCCATTCGGAAAGTCCAATTTTGGGCAACTTTTTCGAGCATTTCGGCCGGAATAGCCCGAATTTCTTCGGAAATGTTGTCTTCCAAAGCTGGAATAGTTACTGGCTTATTTCTGTAGACTTTAGACTTGACGTAGCCCCACAAAAAATAGTCTAAAGGCGTCAAATCGCATGATCTTGGTGGCCAACTTACCGGTCCATTTCTTGAGATGAATTGTTCTCCGAAGTTTTCCCTCAAAATGGCCATAGAATCGCGAGCTGTGTGGCATGTAGCGCCATCTTGTTGAAACCACATGTCTACCAAGTTCAGTTCTTCCATTTTTGGCAACAAAAAGTTTGTTAGCATCGAACGATAGCGATCGCCATTCACTGTAACGTTGCGTCCAACAGCATCTTTGAAAAAATACGGTCCAATGATTCCACCAGCGTACAAACCACACCAAACAGTGCATTTTTCGGGATGCATGGGCAGTTCTTGAACGGCTTCTGGTTGCTCTTCACTCCAAATGCGGCAATTTTGCTTATTTACGTAGCCATTCAACCAGAAATGAGCCTCATCGCTGAACAAAATTTGTCGATAAAAAAGCGGATTTTCTGCCAACTTTTCTAGGGCCCATTCACTGATTTGCAAGCGTTGCTCGTTAGTAAGTCTATTCATGATGAAATGTCAGAGCATACTGAGCAAATAATAATGCATGAAAATCATAACCTCAAAAAATCTGAGCAAATACTAATGCATGAAAATCCTAACCTCAAAAAAATCACCTTTTACAAGCGAGCGCAACGAGTGCGCGCCTTTTTCTTTTCACTCCAAATCTAACCTCTAACCAGTTAAGTTCGTAATAAAAAGTTGTAAACGTTTATTGCGTTTTCACGTAATCGCTTCGGTATCACTGCCTTAAATCCCATTATATTTTTCTATATAAAGACACTGCAAAATTTTTTTTACCAAAGAAAAGTTTTCTTTTGTAAATTGATAATAAATTTTAAAATCCTTTTTTTCAGTATATGACTCGATATGGAAGTTTTGTAGTATTTTTATTAACGGATTTCACTGATTTTGTGAAAATCAATTGTAAAATACTTTGTCGTAGGCTTAGCCATTTTTCGTCAACTAATTAAATAAAAAAAAGTTTAGCCAGACAGTCCAGATCAATTGTGGAAAAACAAAGTATGCAATGTGACATTTTTTGACAAATCTGAGAAAATTTTGCCAACTGCTAATACGTGCGAAATTCGTCATATTTAGACCTATTATAAAATGAAAATTTTTTGAACAAACGACTTTATCGAAAAAATTGTTTAGTAAATATATACATATTTCCATGCGTATGGAAATCAATCGTCATGTTCTGGAACCCCCTCCGAAAAAAGTTTATGGGTACGCGCCTGAATATATAATCAGTTTCTTTTCGTTGGTAATAAATACAAAAAAATAATATAGAGTGACTTCTTCAACAATTGATTTCCGTTAAAATTAAATACGTCAAAATACGAACTATGAAAGACGTAATAATACAGATACGAATTTCGGATGTTAATTACATCCATGATACTATTTAGAAGACTGTTCTTTGCCTGGTCTCGGTTCTGATAGAGAAACACCTTAAAAACCTGTTTTAATCCACCCAGTGGTGTAATGGTGCCTTTGTCGTCAACATTTCACGAGAAAACGAGTTTCATATTGGACAATTTGGATAACTGTTTCCGAAACCGGAATCGGGAGACTGCCACAGGTGGTGTAAGTTTTAGGGCCATCAAATAGCCAGGACTACAAGTTCGAATAGTTTCACAATCGTCTTTGAAAATTTCGTCCGTTTTTGTGTCGTCAACTATATGAAGATCAGACATTTTTATCTTTTACTATACTGGAAGTCGGATCCGGATAAAGAATAAAATATTTCTTTGAATCAAAGCTCGATTGGTTCAGTTACGGTTAGCTCGTTTGTTCACAAGCTAATAAGACCTGCCTATTAGAAGAATTTACTGACTAGTTTTGAGGAATTTGTTCCATTTTTAATACCCACTAACAATAAATTCAATGGAAAAATACTCCATTCTGAATATTTATTATAGAGACAAAGTATTTGTATTAATACCAGTTGTTTGGCTTACCTCTCTCACTCTTTTTCGAATAAACTGATTATTCGACTACTCCTTTGTATATAAAATTCAAACTAAACAGGGTTTTATTTTTGAACCAGTTGCATAAAAACTACTTTAGAATTGGATTTTTGGATTGGAGTTTTCAAAATCAAGGTTCAGTGTTGGTTTTCCTTTCTTTTTACTGCGTGTATGAAATCGATTACCACATACAACGTATTTCATTCGTAGAGGTGGTGTTGTGTTTTTTTTTCTACCGAACCAATGCATGTACGTGTGTTTTATAAGACGGTTTGAATTTGTTAATATTCATCATCTTGTAATTCCAAAATCGGAAATCAAATCCGAAAGAAAACGCTTGTCAATTGCACTATCTTTACGAAATACAACAAAAGACCAATGTTTACTGCTTGGGTTATTTACAACAGAGACTTGAGCTTCTTGTACGCAGTTTCAAATGACTTGTCAAATAAAATATTTTCTAGGTCTTTGAACTCTCGATATTAAAACACGCGAAATTGAAATCCAATGAGCTAGACTTTGTATTTAAAAACATTTTCAAAAAATTTCATTAGAAATTTCAAATTTCATTGAAGAAATGAATGTACCCTGTAATTCGTAAGTCTTTTGTTACACTATTTTCATATGCAATTTTTCAAAGCTTTGCGGTTTTTCCTACGAATTTTCAGTTATGCAATTTCTTATGCGACATTTCGATGTTATGTGTTTTTTTGAAGCAAGTTTTTGATGTTATGTAACTCTTTTCGAGTTTTGTTTTTGATGTTAAATGTTTTAGAAACGCATCGTCGTCGAGAATTTGTGTTATCTCAATAACATTGCTTCTGAAAATGTAAAGTAAAGGTAAAGTGTAGGTAAAGTAAAGGTGAAGTAAAGGTAAAGTAAAGGTGAAGTAAAGGTAAAGTAAAGGTAAAGTAAAGGTAAAGTAAAGGTAAAGTAAAGGTAAAGTAAAGGTAAAGTAAAGGTAAAGTAAAGGTAAAGTAAAGGTAAAGTAAAGGTAAAGTAAAGGTAAAGTAAAGGTAAAGTAAAGGTAAAGTAAAGGTAAAGTAAAGGTAAAGTAAAGGTAAAGTAAAGGTAAAGTAAAGGTAAAGTAAAGGTAAAGTAAAGGTAAAGTAAAGGTAAAGTAAAGGTAAAGTAAAGGTAAAGTAAAGGTAAAGTAAAGGTAAAGTAAAGGTAAAGTAAAGGTAAAGTAAAGGTAAAGTAAAGGTAAAGTAAAGGTAAAGTAAAGGTAAAGTAAAGGTAAAGTAAAGGTAAAGTAAAGGTAAAGTAAAGGAAAAGTAAAGGTAAAGTAAAGGTGAAGTAAAGGTAAAGTAAAGGTGAAGTAAAGGTAAAGTAAAGGTAAAGTAAAGGTAAAGTAAAGGTAAAGTAAAGGTAAAGTAAAGGTAAAGTAAAGGTAAAGTAAAGGTAAAGTAAAGGTAAAGTAAAGGTAAAGTAAAGGTAAAGTAAAGGTAAAGTAAAGGTAAAGTAAAGGTAAAGTAAAGGTAAAGTAAAGGTAAAGTAAAGGTAAAGTAAAGGTAAAGTAAAGGTAAAGTAAAGGTAAAGTAAAGGTAAAGTAAAGGTAAAGTAAAGGTAAAGTAAAGGTAAAGTAAAGGTAAAGTAAAGGTAAAGTAAAGGTAAAGTAAAGGTAAAGTAAAGGTAAAGTAAAGGTAAAGTAAAGGTAAAGTAAAGGTAAAGTAAAGGTAAAGTAAAGGTAAAGTAAAGGTAAAGTAAAGGTAAAGTAAAGGTAAAGTAAAGGTAAAGTAAAGGTAAAGTAAAGGTAAAGTAAAGGTAAAGTAAAGGTAAAGTAAAGGTAAAGTAAAGGTAAAGTAAAGGTAAAGTAAAGGTAAAGTAAAGGTAAAGTAAAGGTAAAGTAAAGGTAAAGTAAAGGTAAAGTAAAGGTAAAGTAAAGGTAAAGTAAAGGTAAAGTAAAGTAAAGTAAAGGTAAAGTAAAGGTAAAGTAAAGGTAAAGTAAAGGTAAAGTAAAGGTAAAGTAAAGGTAAAGTAAAGGTAAAGTAAAGGTAAAGTAAAGGTAAAGTAAAGGTAAAGTAAAGGTAAAGTAAAGGTAAAGTAAAGGTAAAGTAAAGGTAAAGTAAAGGTAAAGTAAAGGTAAAGTAAAGGTAAAGTAAAGGTAAAGTAAAGGTAAAGTAAAGGTAAAGTAAAGGTAAAGTAAAGGTAAAGTAAAGGTAAAGTAAAGGTAAAGTAAAGGTAAAGTAAAGGTAAAGTAAAGGTAAAGTAAAGGTAAAGTAAAGGTAAAGTAAAGGTAAAGTAAAGGTAAAGTAAAGGTAAAGTAAAGGTAAAGTAAAGGTAAAGTAAAGGTAAAGTAAAGGTAAAGTAAAGGTAAAGTAAAGGTAAAGTAAAGGTAAAGTAAAGGTAAAGTAAAGGTAAAGTAAAGGTAAAGTAAAGGTAAAGTAAAGGTAAAGTAAAGGTAAAGTAAAGGTAAAGTAAAGGTAAAGTAAAGGTAAAGTAAAGGTAAAGTAAAGGTAAAGTAAAGGTAAAGTAAAGGTAAAGTAAAGGTAAAGTAAAGGTAAAGTAAAGGTAAAGTAAAGGTAAAGTAAAGGTAAAGTAAAGGTAAAGTAAAGGTAAAGTAAAGGTAAAGTAAAGGTAAAGTAAAGGTAAAGTAAAGGTAAAGTAAAGGTAAAGTAAAGGTAAAGTAAAGGTAAAGTAAAGGTAAAGTAAAGGTAAAGTAAAGGTAAAGTAAAGGTAAAGTAAAGGTAAAGTAAAGGTAAAGTAAAGGTAAAGTAAAGGTAAAGTAAAGGTAAAGTAAAGGTAAAGTAAAGGTAAAGTAAAGGTAAAGTAAAGGTAAAGTAAAGGTAAAGTAAAGGTAAAGTAAAGGTAAAGTAAAGGTAAAGTAAAGGTAAAGTAAAGGTAAAGTAAAGGTAAAGTAAAGGTAAAGTAAAGGTAAAGTAAAGGTAAAGTAAAGGTAAAGTAAAGGTAAAGTAAAGGTAAAGTAAAGGTAAAGTAAAGGTAAAGTAAAGGTAAAGTAAAGGTAAAGTAAAGGTAAAGTAAAGGTAAAGTAAAGGTAAAGTAAAGGTAAAGTAAAGGTAAAGTAAAGGTAAAGTAAAGGTAAAGTAAAGGTAAAGTAAAGGTAAAGTAAAGGTAAAGTAAAGGTAAAGTAAAGGTAAAGTAAAGGTAAAGTAAAGGTAAAGTAAAGGTAAAGTAAAGGTAAAGTAAAGGTAAAGTAAAGGTAAAGTAAAGGTAAAGTAAAGGTAAAGTAAAGGTAAAGTAAAGGTAAAGTAAAGGTAAAGTAAAGGTAAAGTAAAGGTAAAGTAAAGGTAAAGTAAAGGTAAAGTAAAGGTAAAGTAAAGGTAAAGTAAAGGTAAAGTAAAGGTAAAGTAAAGGTAAAGTAAAGGTAAAGTAAAGGTAAAGTAAAGGTAAAGTAAAGGTAAAGTAAAGGTAAAGTAAAGGTAAAGTAAAGGTAAAGTAAAGGTAAAGTAAAGGTAAAGTAAAGGTAAAGTAAAGGTAAAGTAAAGGTAAAGTAAAGGTAAAGTAAAGGTAAAGTAAAGGTAAAGTAAAGGTAAAGTAAAGGTAAAGTAAAGGTAAAGTAAAGGTAAAGTAAAGGTAAAGTAAAGGTAAAGTAAAGGTAAAGTAAAGGTAAAGTAAAGGTAAAGTAAAGGTAAAGTAAAGGTAAAGTAAAGGTAAAGTAAAGGTAAAGTAAAAGTAAAGTAAAGGTAAAGTAAAGGTAAAGTAAAGGTAAAGTAAAGGTAAAGTAAAGGTAAAGTAAAGGTAAAGTAAAGGTAAAGTAAAGGTAAAGTAAAGGTAAAGTAAAGGTAAAGTAAAGGTAAAGTAAAGGTAAAGTAAAGGTAAAGTAAAGGTAAAGTAAAGGTAAAGTAAAGGTAAAGTAAAGGTAAAGTAAAGGTAAAGTAAAGGTAAAGTAAAGGTAAAGTAAAGGTAAAGTAAAGGTAAAGTAAAGGTAAAGTAAAGGTAAAGTAAAGGTAAAGTAAAGGTAAAGTAAAGGTAAAGTAAAGGTAAAGTAAAGGTAAAGTAAAGGTAAAGTAAAGGTAAAGTAAAGGTAAAGTAAAGGTAAAGTAATGGTAAAGTAAAGGTAAAGTAAAGGTAAAGTAAAGGTAAAGTAAAGGTAAAGTAAAGGTAAAGTAAAGGTAAAGTAATGGTAGAGTAAAGGTAAAGTAAAGGTAAAGTAAAGGTAAAGTAAAGGTAAAGTAAAGGTAAAGTAAAGGTAAAGTAAAGGTAAAGTAAAGGTTAAGTAAAGGTAAAGTAAAGGTAAAGTAAAGGTAAAGTAAAGGTAAAGTAAAGGTAAAGTAAAAGTAAAGTAAAGGTAAAGTAAAGGTAAAGTAAAGGTAAAGTAAAGGTAAAGTAAAGGTAAAGTAAAGGTAAAGTAAAGGTAAAGTAAAGGTAAAGTAAAGGTAAAGTAAAGGTAAAGTAAAGGTAAAGTAAAGGTAAAGTAAAGGTAAAGTAAAGGTAAAGTAAAGGTAAAGTAAAGGTAAAGTAAAGGTAAAGTAAAGGTAAAGTAAAGGTAAAGTAAACGTAAAGTAAAGGTAAAGTAAAGGTAAAGTAAAGGTAAAGTAAAGGTAAAGTAAAGGTAAAGTAAAGGTAAAGTAAAGGTAAAGTAAAGGTAAAGTAAAGGTAAAGTAAAGGTAAAGTAAAGGTAAAGTAAAGGTAAAGTAATGGTAAAGTAAAGGTAAAGTAAAGGTAAAGTAAAGGTAAAGTAAAGGTAAAGTAAAGGTAAAGTAAAGGTAAAGTAATGGTAGAGTAAAGGTAAAGTAAAGGTAAAGTAAAGGTAAAGTAAAGGTAAAGTAAAGGTAAAGTAAAGGTAAAGTAAAGGTAAAGTAAAGGTAAAGTAAAGGTAAAGTAAAGGTAAAGTAAAGGTAAAGTAAAGGTAAAGTAAAGGTAAAGTAAAGGTAAAGTAAAAGTAAAGTAAAGGTAAAGTAAAGGTAAAGTAAAGGTAAAGTAAAGGTAAAGTAAAGGTAAAGTAAAGGTAAAGTAAAGGTAAAGTAAAGGTAAAGTAAAGGTAAAGTAAAGGTAAAGTAAAGGTAAAGTAAAGGTAAAGTAAAGGTAAAGTAAAGGTAAAGTAAAGGTAAAGTAAAGGTAAAGTAAAGGTAAAGTAAAGGTAAAGTAAAGGTAAAGTAAAGGTAAAGTAAAGGTAAAGTAAAGGTAAAGTAAAGGTAAAGTAAAGGTAAAGTAAAGGTAAAGTAAAGGTAAAGTAAAGGTAAAGTAAAGGTAAAGTAAAGGTAAAGTAAAGGTAAAGTAAAGGTAACGTAATGGTAAAGTAAAGGTAAAGTAAAGGTAAAGTAAAGGTAAAGTAAAGGTAAAGTAAAGGTAAAGTAAAGGTAAAGTAATGGTAGAGTAAAGGTAAAGTAAAGGTAAAGTAAAGGTAAAGTAAAGGTAAAGTAAAGGTAAAGTAAAGGTAAAGTAAAGGTTAAGTAAAGGTAAAGTAAAGGTAAAGTAAAGGTAAAGTAAAGGTAAAGTAAAGGTAAAGTAAAAGTAAAGTAAAGGTAAAGTAAAGGTAAAGTAAAGGTAAAGTAAAGGTAAAGTAAAGGTAAAGTAAAGGTAAAGTAAAGGTAAAGTAAAGGTAAAGTAAAGGTAAAGTAAAGGTAAAGTAAAGGTAAAGTAAAGGTAAAGTAAAGGTAAAGTAAAGGTAAAGTAAAGGTAAAGTAAAGGTAAAGTAAAGGTAAAGTAAAGGTAAAGTAAAGGTAAAGTAAACGTAAAGTAAAGGTAAAGTAAAGGTAAAGTAAAGGTAAAGTAAAGGTAAAGTAAAGGTAAAGTAAAGGTAAAGTAAAGGTAAAGTAAAGGTAAAGTAAAGGTAAAGTAAAGGTAAAGTAAAGGTAAAGTAATGGTAAAGTAAAGGTAAAGTAAAGGTAAAGTAAAGGTAAAGTAAAGGTAAAGTAAAGGTAAAGTAAAGGTAAAGTAATGGTAGAGTAAAGGTAAAGTAAAGGTAAAGTAAAGGTAAAGTAAAGGTAAAGTAAAGGTAAAGTAAAGGTAAAGTAAAGGTAAAGTAAAGGTAAAGTAAAGGTAAAGTAAAGGTAAAGTAAAGGTAAAGTAAAGGTAAAGTAAAGGTAAAGTAAAGGTAAAGTAAAGGTAAAGTAAAGGTAAAGTAAAGGTAAAGTAAAGGTAAAGTAAAAGTAAAGTAAAGGTAAAGTAAAGGTAAAGTAAAGGTAAAGTAAAGGTAAAGTAATGGTAGAGTAAAGGTAAAGTAAAGGTAAAGTAAAGGTAAAGTAAAGGTAAAGTAAAGGTAAAGTAAAGGTAAAGTAAAGGTAAAGTAAAGGTAAAGTAAAGGTAAAGTAAAGGTAAAGTAAAGGTAAAGTAAAGGTAAAGTAAAGGTAAAGTAAAGGTAAAGTAAAGGTAAAGTAAAGGTAAAGTAAAGGTAAAGTAAAGGTAAAGTAAAAGTAAAGTAAAGGTAAAGTAAAGGTAAAGTAAAGGTAAAGTAAAGGTAAAGTAAAGGTAAAGTAAAGGTAAAGTAAAGGTAAAGTAAAGGTAAAGTAAAGGTAAAGTAAAGGTAAAGTAAAGGTAAAGTAAAGGTAAAGTAAAGGTAAAGTAAAGGTAAAGTAAAGGTAAAGTAAAGGTAAAGTAAAAGTAAAGTAAAGGTAAAGTAAAGGTAAAGTAAAGGTAAAGTAAAGGTAAAGTAAAGGTAAAGTAAAGGTAAAGTAAAGGTAAAGTAAAGGTAAAGTAAAGGTAAAGTAAAGGTAAAGTAAAGGTAAAGTAAAGGTAAAGTAAAAGTAAAGTAAAGGTAAAGTAAAGGTAAAGTAAAGGTAAAGTAAAGGTAAAGTAAAGGTAAAGTAAAGGTAAAGTAAAGGTAAAGTAAAGGTAAAGTAAAGGTAAAGTAAAGGTAAAGTAAAGGTAAAGTAAAGGTAAAGTAAAGGTAAAGTAAAGGTAAAGTAAAGGTAAAGTAAAGGTAAAGTAAAGGTAAAGTAAAGGTAAAGTAAAGGTAAAGTAAAGGTAAAGTAAAGGTAAAGTAAGAGAATATGGAGAAGGAAACATGTCATAATGGTTAAGGCAAAAATCTCTACCCTCTAAAAACACGATAGATCAAAATTAATGAAATCATAATAACGATTTCGCGTGGGGGACGCTATTAACACTATCTGTAAAATGTTGATTTAACAGTCAGGTCTTGAAACTAGTGTATTACTTCAAGTTTGAATTTTTACTGGTATGATAATTCCAGATATCGATTATACGTTTTGATATCCAAAGTGATAATTCACAAGCGATCAAATTAATCATCACTACCAATATCTTAATCTGGTGGAACCTCTGAAATCACCCCTTGGCATCGATTTTGTACAGATATCCCGCTGTGGTGAGCGCAACCAGCCGGACGTCTTGCCTAGCCACAGCATTTTGAATTGCATAAACCTCAACCTAAGGGATTCTGGCTGAACAATCGAAATTTACCGTGTCGTTTCGCCCCCGCCGAGCGGTGAGATTTGATAATACTAGTCCTAACTCTGCTTAATGTTTGATTTCTGTCTGTCTGATAATCCGAGAAATAACATGATAAGTGACGGTTTAAGTTTGCGTAACGATTGCTGCTACGAACTGTTGATCAAATTCAACGGCTAGATTTTCTCCCTCCTCATGAAACCCCGACCAACGAAACCGGAAATTAATTAATCAACAACGCATTACGATGGGAAAACTTTTAATTGCTTGAACTGATCATCATCAAACACAATCCTGCATGCTTTCTTCTGGTGACACATTTCCCAAATGTCTCGCGCTCTCGGTTGCTTGTTTCAGGCCAGCCTTGTATTTGATTGACCTCTTCTCACAGTGGTCAAACAAAAGCCTTGATCATCGGGTACTTGCCAAGTCCACTGCCAATCTACGAGCTACGAGAGTCTCAGTTGGTTGGTTCCAAGGCGAATGGACGTGGACAAAAATTGACAGGCTTTCACCGGTGGTGATTCTGTCTGTGTATTTCTTTTTTTTTCAAGTTCATCTCTATGCAAGCAGCATCAGCGAATTCAGTAAATTCTTCACCCACAACGAAAGGAAATGACAGACTTTGGTTGAACGAACGAGAGAACCCGCGTATGTACGAACGGGCAGTCATTGCAGAGCTTCTGTGAAAGTGATTAGGCTAAGCTGCCGCGAGAAGGGTCCGTTTTTCCGTTTCGAGAAGATTCCCTTTCTTTCGGATGTTTGGGGTTCAGGCTCTACTAGGATGGGACAATCGATTGGAGCCTTCCACTTTGGGATGCGTTGCCGGGTAAAAAAAACGAACTAGCATCGCAGTACAATGGGTGATCTCTGCCCGACATGGTCATAAGTGCCAAGGATTTGGCGGGGGTGACCGCCGAGCAGAAGGGAGAACTCTCTACGCTTGACATCGCGATTGACATTTCCATTTCTTTGACCTTCTTTTTACAGTGGTTCGTTATGCTCGGCGGTCGGTTTGCCGCCGAATCGAACCTGCGAGATCTTTATGCTAATTCGGATGATAGATGGGTGTTTGTTCTACGCTGGCCTGCTATTACTTGAAGGGCAAACTGTCACTTTTGTTTTCCGTTGTTGCAATGACCCGAGGAAGCGTTTCCATTATACGTTATCGTTCGTCGTAAATCAAGGTCGAAAGCTCAGAAAGCTGATTCCACTAGGGTTCTTCATTTGTTACTGCTTCCTTGATATTCTGTTTTAGGGATAAATCGTTCCAGTTTTATTTAATTTTGTTATTAGCTCTTCGTACTGTTTCTTTATCTCTTGTCCAAAATATGATGACTGTTGATCCTATTAAAAACGTTTCAAGCTGATTTTTACACCTTGTTTCATGATTCGTTTCAGAAAAATCAATTAGTTTCTCCGGTTGAATTTTAATGATATGCATTTTTTGTAGATTAATAGTCGCCTTTTTTCGTCGGAAATAGGACATTTATTTCATTATCAAGGAAAGGCCCGCTGGAGCTCTTTCTCTCACTCTCTCCAGTAGGTATGCTAAGGTTGGAGAACATGTTAAATAATCTGCTATGTACTTATGAGTGGAAGACAAAACGTGGAGGCAAAATGATAAAGTAAATTTTGCATCTGCATAGGGGCAAAAGTTGAACTGTTGAGGGGTAAGAGAAGATCATTATCAACTGTTGTACACACAGGGATAGAAGACGAAACTTGTAAAAATCCATATTCTAATAAAAGGTATTACAACCCCATGTAACTCTACCAAATTTCATTCCGATACGACTTCCGGTTCCGGAATTATATACTGATATGTATGAAAATTTCATGTTTAGGGGTTGTTTTGCCTTTCTTATATAGAAAGTAATCACCGTGAAAACCGACTTTTCAACCGAGGCTCGACAAACTGAGCAAATGTCTGTGTGTATACCCGATCAACAGACCCTAACAGAACTTTATCAAATTTATATCTGATTTAGATATTTATATCTCATTGAGGTTTTAACATGGTACCAAATCCAAAGAAGAAACCAAAGTTGTATCAAAGTTCTAACA
Source organism: Malaya genurostris (assembly GCF_030247185.1). NCBI lineage: Eukaryota > Metazoa > Arthropoda > Insecta > Diptera > Culicidae > Malaya > Malaya genurostris. The sequence goes on from NC_080572.1 coordinate 180,467,909, forward strand.
AAGATAGATATGATATTCTGTGTTCTTGACTGTTTGATAAACGAAATCACTACAAAATTTAACAACAGATAGATATATGCAGATTACATATGTTATTATTCTTCATTTTGTTTTATTTCACCGTTTATCGTTCTAGACATTCGTCGGGGATAATGTACATGTCAATTATATTTCAATCTACTTGTGTCCGTATTTTGCATACAGAAATGAAGTTAATTTTTAATTTTGGATCATTTTCATTCAGTTGAACACTGATACATTGACGAACAGTCGCATCCAGTTTCAACAAAAATAATGAATTTGATAATTTGAATGTGTACATGTTCTCGAACAATTTCTTAGTTATCAGTTTTTCGACTACAACAAAAATAATTTCTGCGGAATCCAGAAGAACATTAAAGAAAGCATCGTTTAATTTAATGAACGAGTCGTCGTACTTAAAATTTTTACAAACGGATCTCGCGCAAATGTTGATTCCATTGTAGACACACTTTCCAACGTCGTTAAAATCGTTTTGATTAATAGGAGGATTCATAATTCCATCGGGAAGTATGCATTTTGCCTGCTGATTATATTTGACCAGTTTGTGTTCATTCTTCCAGTGCCGTTTCACCCATTGCTTAGTAGTTGAATTATCAGGTAACGTTGTGTGATGACAAATTCGATTCATAATGAATTTTGATGTAAGCTGAAGTACTGGATGATTATTAGAAGTATGAAAATCTACCAACATACTGTTTCCATTCTCATACGGAAAAAGTGACGTATTCCACAAAGCACCTAAATGGATTAAATTGGAAAAAATAAGAAATGCATCGAAAAATTGTGTTCGATATACAACCTAAGTTTTTAACAGTTTGTACTAAGTGCGTTGATAGATGTACATTATACAGCATATTCTCGTCTCCATAAAGTTGCCCATATTGCTTAGCAACTTTATTAATTCGTCTTTCGCAAGCCGCTATAGTGGATTCTGTAATGCTTAATTCCAACAGTTCATAAATTGTGGAAGCAAACAGCATAATGTGTTTAAGATATTTGGGAGGCAGTATGTTATAAAAGCACGGGTAAAAGTAATGCAAAAGTATGGTTTCCCACTCAGATGCCTTGAATTTCCTATATTCTTCCAATCTTCGTAATCTTCTAGGAAAGCAGCTTGGAAGACGAATAGAAACAAGTCTGTCTTCTATAATTTCCTTCCAATTGCCTACGTAATATGGACGTTGTTTATCTCCGTTTGCATTTAATAGCAGCTCCCATAAAACTTTAGTGACGCCCAGAAGTCCCATATGCATGTAATCGACAGGCATTCCGTCAATAATATTAAAATCGGGTACGCCTACTAATACACATATTCCTTTTATTCCAAGTTTAGGTTCTGTGATGCTGAGTTATAAACCTCCATCATTAACTGGCGTGATTCTTCATTTTTTCTAATCTTGGCTTTCTGATAAGGATGTCGTATTTGATTGTTAATAAGTTTTCCAGAATGTAAGCATGTAGTACAACCGAAAAAGCCGTTGAATTTTTTAAAACACAATAATTCGCATCTCGCTACGGAATCCAAACAATATTGAAGTAATACAACTTGGTAAACCTCATTTTCTATCATCATTCCTTTTCACAGTTTCTGTAGCTCCAAAACAAGATTTTTGTGAAATAGAGCCATGCTAGGCTTACCTCTGCAGAACCAAATACTTGCTAAGAGAAGGTTGTTCTTGCTGAACCGCAATCTTGGTTGTAGATTATTTACGACTAAAAATATGGGATATACTGGTTTTTTGTTGGTGCATTTAAATGCAACTGCTGCGTCTTCATTCGCAGATAGCGTAATGTAGTTTCCCGGAGGTAAAGACTGTGCGAGTCGACCACGATTAATATCCGCAATATTTTTATTTTCAACTATTTCTTTATATTCTTTAATCTCTTTGAAATATTTTGTATAGGTTTCTCGGATCTGTTCTTCAATAGGAATTGTAATAAAAAAGTCTTTCGTTGTCGAACCACAGTTTTAAATAGGACATATTGATTCAGGACATTGTTCGCTGTCATACCTGCAATATTATTAGTATTCATGATGAAATTAAAATGCAAGTTTTTTACTCCACCCGTATTGACAGTTTGTGCAAAAATAAGTTCTATTAATATTGTAAGGATCTGGAAACATCTTTGCAAACGTGGCAAATTTCTTTGGAAACGGCTTTAGCTTCGTCATTAAATTCAGCATTCGCATTAAATCTTCTACCGCTCCTTGAGTTAGCTTATGTTTAACGTAAAAGTTCAGCATCATGAAGAGAACATCGTTTACTTTCATGTCATCAATGAAGGTTATATATCTTTGCTCATTATGAAATTCCTAAGGTTAAAAACATTAAATTAATTTTTATCTTACTTAATTTATTAATGAAATTTGTAATTGTTAACCTTATCAAATTGAGCATCCATTTCATTTACGTTTGATCGATACTCGTCATTTCACTCCTAATGTCATAGTCATCTCTCTAACGGTTACCGATAAAATGTTTAATTACAAATTCTTTGCATCTGATCATGCAAATACCTACTTCTTCAGAAATTGGTCGTTCAATTACATTGTTGTCGCCATGAACATTGTTATTGTTTTGTCTCATCATATTATCATTAAGATGTTCATTTCGCAGATTAATGGAAAATGCATCATTCAATATGATCTCCGTATCCGGCATCTCTCGAATTGCACTCGTTTGTGAATTGTTTTTTTGTTGCTGAAAGTTTTGTATACTAAATTGGGAGGACTAGTATTGTAAATACTTCATACCTTTTTTATATACTTTCGATTGTGCCAAGGATGCATCAGATAATGATGACGAGGTCTTCGTTGAGTATGCATTTTCAGCGACTTGATTTGTTATTCTTTGCTTTTCAAAGTATAACCAGAATTGCCATATCCACAGATTTTTCTGTAAATCCACAGATATTTTTACCTAATTTGTCGCACAGATTCTGTGTCACAGAACACAGATATTAATAAAATTCAAAGATTTCTACAGATTTTTATGAATACTTCATAAAAATGGCAGATTTTCAGAATGTTTTTCACAGATTTTCACAGATTATGATCGAAAATATGCAAAACAGATGGTACACAGATTTTTCAAATTGAAACACAGATTTTAAAATGGCAACTCTGTGTGTAACACGAACCCAGTGAAATTTGTAGACCCGCATAAATCCGATCATCGGTCCGATTATCGGACCGATTGAGCACGATATAGGGCCGATCGTAGCGCTTCAATCGGCCCGTCATCGGACAATTCTGCACCATTTGCATCAACCGCGTCGACATAAAAAAAAGCTTTATGTTTACATTATGCATCGCTAGAGAAACAGAGCGAAGGAATATCAAACAAGGCATTTTCGAGTCGACATCTTCCCGATAGGGTGTGAAAGAGTGTTAAACATTCTTTTGTTTCGATCATAGAGGCTTTAACCTTTAGGTCATTCGCCTCTTAGGGCCAGAAAAACTCTGACCCTATGTTCGAGGTTGGAAATCCAACCCCGATATATCTCATCACCTGAGTAATCAGACATCCGCTCTCTGCTTTGGTATATCTTCACTCTTTTGTTCTACCGATACACTATGCAAGCTCGAAACGCATTAAAAAGCTTTCTTGCACGATGCGTCCGATGTTCGAATTTACTGGGAACCGTCAACAGCAGAGTTGCCATTTCAAAATAAGTATTTCAATTTGAAAATATTGTGTTGCATACTATTGATCATAATCTACAAAAATCTGTGGAAAACATTTTGAAAATCTACCCATTTTTATGAAATATTCATAAAAATCTGTAGAAATCTGTGAATTTTGATAACATCTGTGTTCTACGCACAAAATTGGTGTAGCAAAATAAGCAAATTATCTGTGGTTTTACTAAAAAATCTGTAAATATGGTAACTCTGGTCAACAGGCCAGTCAATGTAATGAACAGAGATGCCAGATATGATTTAGAAAATCTGTATTGCTCTGTATGAAAACTCTGTTGTTATCTGTTTTCACTAATGTAATGAAATTTCTACAGTAGAATGATGTTATTCCAACATATTATGGTTCTAGAATGGAAGATTCAATGAGCGTTTATTTTTTATATCTTCGTAGTTCATTGCCGCGCTCACAAGAATGAACAACGACCAAATTTAATAGAATCGTTTTATCAACAACCATTAAAATGCAATTCGATATACTTATATACTTTGAAAATGACAATAAAAGTTCATGATGCTTAATGTATTTCAGTGCGGATGTTTGGTAAAATAGATGAGTGTTTGGTTTTATTAATAACTCTGTGAATATGGCAACCTTGGCAAGCTTAACCTTCACGTCATTCCAAAAAGGCCACGTTGCAGAAGTATAGGTGGTTAAAATTTAAAATGTGAAAATCGACTTACTAAGCAATATGTATATGAAAAACAAAAGAAACGTAAAATACTAATGTAACAAGCACGTCATTCGCTTCAAGTGTAATTTCAATTGCTCAGCACTATGGTATTTGGAATTATGTTGTTGAACTATCGCTTCCATGGAATTTGACTTATGTCTGTCTTATGTTTAACCATAAATCAAATAAACATAGATTTCCGACTGTACGGTGACACTAACAGCACCTCTAGTGAGAAACGGGTGTACTTTTTTCCATTAGCTACTGTGGTTTTGTTAAATGCGCAGGCAACTTTATGCATGCATTTTAGGAGCATTTACGCACCCATTCTCCACCAGACGGTGCTTTTGCTGTCACGGGTTTCTCAACTACATTAGTATTTCACTGGGAAATCTATGTTTATTTAATTTATGGTTTAACCAAGTCGTCTTACGAGTAAACAGTACTCCTAAATAGTAAAAAACTGTTCCACAAACGAAAATGTAATGACGTATGTTTATATCCTGCAAAAAGGAATGTAAATTCAAATAACATAAACGATAAATAATATTAGGACTTTACTTTATTTTGGAAAACCTACATTTCTATAAGATGCCGAGAATATTTTTAACGACCTAAAATGAGAATAATTTCTTTATTTTTATAACCTTTACATTATCAGCCACTGCCGACCACCAGTAGGAGGCTTGATTACCTTAAATATTCATATTTTTGTAACAGTATGATAAAAATAGTTATTAGTACTAAACTACAAAACTATATCTTGCCACGAATTGAATAATGTAAAAACTTGCTTGTAATGCAAACCGTAATATATTCACCGTTAGTATTTAGTCTTGGTATACTCCGTTTTAGTTTATTGGCTGCAACGTGCGGAAGCATCTGCTCTTTTTTAAAATGGGTAAAATCGCGGAAACTATATAAGTGTGACTAAAAGAAAAGTCTTTTTGACTGCGAACCAGCACAATTCGAAATTCCTCATTAACTCGAAAGGCGTGCAGGAAAAATGTGCTAAAAATAGTGAAAAAGTAATTGGAAACACAATGGCTGCTACCAAACGTTTGACTATCCATGACGCCACGGTAAGTTAGTTCATCATGTAGACGAAATAAATTATTTTAATTATATTTTAGGTAAAGAAAATTGTTTCGAACAATCAGAAATCGGCAAAAGAGTTTCAACGAAAAAACCTTTTTCGAAAATGTGCTGTTCGTGCTCGACTAGATTTGTTTGAAAATATTCCGGATGGCTAGCAAACTTCTGAAAATAACCCAGTGGAAGAGATTCATCGGCAGAGTATTGGAAAAAAATCAGCAAGTGTTATTTTGCGAGAAAGTGACTTGGAAAACAGGTCCTCAGGATTAAATCGCAAAAATGAATTGCATACGCTTCAAAATGGTGAAGGGAAAAACGAGTACAATTGTGAGACTAATTTCGTAAACAATCTTTCACAAAATATGTATGAAGGTAAGCGGCTACTGCTCGACAATGTTATGAATATGAAAAATGAGGGAAAAGTTATCCCAAAAACTAAACAGACTCAAATTGAAACGAGAAGCAATAGCAAATGCTCCGTCACCGGAAAAATAATGCACGATCAGTCACGTACCCAGAGGGGGGGGGGGGCCGAGGGGCCCTGGCCCCTCCCGAAATCAAAAACAGATATATAATTATTTAGAAGATTTCAGACATTTGTTGCAGAAATAACAAGACAGTTAACGTAAAGAAATGTAATACAATAACAGTTCAAGTGGAAAAGTTTAAAGTGTCTGTTAAAATCACCCGTAAAAGGCACTCCGAAAATTTGGTACATAAGCAATCTTCAGTAACATTATTTTTTTTATCTTTGGGCCCCTCCCGAAACGAAATCCTGGGTACGGGCCTGTGCACGATGACTGTTCTCACACAGACTATATACCCACGAATTTGACAGCTAATGGAAAAAACCTATCTTTACCGGTAAATGTAAATATATTTGATAAATTTCTTTGAGTAATATTTCGTTTGGTTTTTTAGGTTAAACGAACTTGTGTTTTACCAATTTTACCCAGTTATAACCCATCTTCAACATTGTCAGTCAACAATGGTCTCGGTACGGTAGAATCGATATCTGATAGTAACATTGGTCAAAGAACTCCTAACGTCTGCATTCCATATGCTCAAATATCGTCATTAGACTGTACTGCGGAATCGGACACGGGGGATTCTCACTCTTACACATCTGCATCGACCGATTCAAAATACTCCTGTTATAGAGATATTCAGAGAAACAACATCCAGAACAAAATCGATTGGTATTCTATCGGTAAATTCAAATCTAACTTATACTCAATTAGGCATTGCATGACATATATTATTTCATATTAATTTATAGTGTGCAAATGTGGTCATCAAGCTATTGAGTTATTGGTAAAAAATATACAAAATTGGTGAAACAAAATAAAAAATTGAAGACTAAATATGACGACACATCAACAAGATGCATGAGTCTCACTGACGCTCTAAGCAGTAAACTTATTGGTCAGCCACGAACTACAATATTCACCGAAATAGCAGGATATCCCGATCAGAATAAACTTCGCATGTTTTCCGATGCCGCAAACAAAAGTGATTACATATTTGTAAAGCTGCTTATGCTTCATTTGTGGCCCGATGGTTTGCAAAATCGGACGGTGACGGGACGCGCTTCTAACAACCCTCTAGGTAGAAGCCAGCAAGAAAAGTCAACTTCTTTTTGTCCGGAATCTAGCTATAAGCGTATCGCTCTCGAGTCTGAAAAAGTTGAATATATATCAAGTAATTTATAATGAGCTTTTATATAACTATTCAAAAATGTAAAAATTACATATATTTTCAGATCGTCTTCTTGAACACCGTTTATTCATGGGAGATGCTCTGTCGATTGCGAAGAGAAACGCAGATGAGTGCTGTCGACTGATGGCGAGAGTCATATCATACTACGGCAAAAAACGTTGATTCCAGAAACCCCTCACTTTATCAATCGTTTTCTGTTTTGATTTCCTTTTACTGAATATGTAACTGACACAATTGGATTCCGTGTTTTTGTATTTTATACGATAAAAACATGCTCCAAAATAAAATATTAACATTAACTTATTTTTCTTTTAAATTAATATATATATACATATATATATATACATATATATATATATATATATATATATATATATATATATATATATATATATATATATATATATATATATATATATATATATATATATATATATATATATATATATATATATATATAATATATATATATATATATATATATATATATATATATATATATATATATATATATATATATATATATATATATATGTAAATATATTATATGTAACATAATTATAACTGTGGGAGATATTTGAATGATGAATTTAACAATCTGATTATGATATATTTTTGTTTGCATCATATCACACCCTGTTAGGTTGAATAATTCTCAGGAATAGATTTTGTTATATTTTTTGATATTTTAACTATTAACGAGCCCAAGTTTATAACAGTGGTTGCTAGAAATATCATAACAATTTCTGTTACAATTTAGTTATTCTCTGTTGATCGGGTATGCACTCACTTTCCTCGGAGATGGCTCAACTGATTTTCACAAACTTTGATTCAGTTGAAAGGTCTTACAATCCCATAGCCTGCTATTGAATTTCATTTGGATCTGACTTTCGGTTCCGAAATTGTGAAAACTAATGTCGTTTTCGCTTGATAGCAAACCTAACCCAGTTTCCACCCTAACTGCTGTCAAACCGTTTGTTTGAAGCTAGTTTCGAACCTAGTTTTAACGTTGTTGAACTGAAAATCGAGTCAGTTTCGAACCTGATTTTTATATCAGGTTTGCTAAAACCCCCGTTGCTAAGTGCGAGATCAACAGAGTTTAGTGAAAAGTGTTTGTTTGATGAAACTACCCTGGGTCAGTTTCAGTTTTCTCAAGCGAAAACGACATAAGTATAAAATATGCACTCGATTTACTCGGAAATGGCGTGACCGATTTTTACAAACAGAAATTCAAACGAAACGTCTTAGAATGCGATTGATAATTTGAATCATTATATTATCGAAGCTAGAAATCTTTCAGTTCCCAAAGCTCAAACTAAATTAAATTCTCCTATCATCGATGACAATCTTCAACTGCTCATTCGGTTGAAGAATGTTCGTCGACGACAATATCAACGTTCTCGTGATCCTGCTATGAAAAACATAATTAAGGATTACAAAAAGAAATTAATCATAGATTTACTCTTTTGCGAAATGAAAATTTCGCTAAAGAAGTTGATCAAATTAAACCATATTCTAAACCTTTCTGGAAACTTTCTAAGGTTCTTAAGAAACCTCAGAAACCAATTCCTGCTCTCAAGGAAGGAAATCAAATACTTCTTACAAATGGCGAAAAAGCTCAAAAACTTGCTCAGCAGTTCGAGAGTGTACACAATTTTAATTTGAACGTTGTGAGTCCTATTGAAAATGAAGTCTTACTGAAATATGATCATATTTCAACCCAAGTGTTATCACAAGATGACATTATTGAGACAAATTTTGATGAAATTAGATCAATTATTAGGAAACTTAGGAAAGGCCCTGGTAATGATGGAATTTTTAATATTCTTATTAAAAATATTCCCGATGTTGCCTTGAGACTCCTGGTTAAAATTTTCAACAAGTGTTTTTCATTAGCTTACTTCCCAAAAACATTGAAACACGCTAAAGTAATTACTATTCTCAAACCTGATAAAAACCCAGCAGAAACATCAAGTTATCGACCAATTAGCTTACTTTCTTCTATCGGTAAACTTTTAGAAAAAATTATCTTGTTGAGAATGATGTGTCATATAAATGAGAATTCAATTTTTTTACCAGAGCAGTTTGGATTTCGTCATGAACATTCAACTACTCATCAACTTGTCAGAGTAACGAACATGATAAAAGCAAATAAGTCTTCTGGGTTATCCACTGGAGTTGGTCTTCTAGACATTGAAAAAGCATTCGACAGTGTTTGGCACAAATGCTTAATAGCAAAAATGTCTGATTTCCAGTTTCCTATTTATTTGATCAAAATGATTCAAAAATATTTAACTGATCGTACTCTTCAGGTTAGCTATCAGAATTGTAAATCTGAATTGCTACCCGTACGAGCCGGTGTTCCGCAGTGTTTGAGCGTAGCTCCAATCTTGTATAATATTTTCACTTCTGATCTTCCAAATCTACCCGTTGGTTGTCAGAAATCGCTATTCTGTGACGACACAAGTCTGTTAGCCACAGGTAGAAATCTAAGAAATCTGCAGTCGCCTACAAAGAAGTTTAAATATTTTCAGTGATTATCTGTCAAAATGGAAAATTAAACCAAATGCAGCAACGAAACGCAATTAATTATCTTTTCTCATAAGCCAAGAGCTTCTTTTCTAAAACCAAACAATAATCACATTCTCAAATTGAATGGCTTGGAATTGACATGGTCTGATCAAGCTAAATACTTAGGTTTAACGTATGACAAAAAACTCACTTTCAAGGATCACATTGAAGGAATCCAGGCAAAGTGTAATAAATATATTAAATGTTTATATCCTCTTATAAACAGAAATTCTATGCTCTGTCTAAAAAACAAATTGTTGATTTATAAAAAAATTTTCAGACCAGCCATGCTTTATGCAGTACCAATTTGGTCAAGTTGTTGTTCCACCAGGAAGAAAACGCTTCCAAGGATTCAGAATAAAATTCTGAAAATGATCTTTAAGCGTCCTCCCTGGTTTAGTACAAATGAGTTACACAGACTCACAAATATAGAACCAATTTCTGTATTAGTTAGTAAGTTAGTATATATAAGTTCCTTTTCTCCATTACACAATACAAGTAGGTTTAGAATTTTCCCTACACAAAATCTCAAAATTGCGGAGGGCTGAAAAGTCACCACTTGTGGCTGAACACCCAATTTAAATCTTAATAATTTAATTTCAACTCATATTCCAATAAATAGTTATTTAATAAAAAAAAACGTCTTAGAATTATTGAAAAAAAATTCACGAGCATTTCATCCGGATCCGACTCTCCGTTTCGGAACTAGAGTACGATAAGTGGAATGTTTTCAATTTCATGAGTTTTTTCATAAATGATGGCAAACACAAGTACGAATACCATAAGCCTGACTGATAATTTCTTCTGAATTACAAAACTTATTGATAAACTATGTAAACTTCATTCGGCACTAATAGTTTTCCATTTCCTGTAACCGGGAGCGGGAAGTGAAGAAAAACTCTAAAATTATAACTGACTTCGATTTCTCAGCGATACTTGAGCCGATTTTGTTTTAAATTGAAGTTAATATTGTCTCAAAAGCTACTGTGAAATTTTATCCGAATCTGACTTTCGGTTCCGCAATTATAGAGCGGTGATTGTCAGAGCTTTCAAACCGCCATATAAAATGACGATACAAAACCAGTACGCACCGGAACGAGCTGCACGGAAGAACAAAACTTGAAGGTAAGTTTGGCATCCAACAAAACACATCAACTTTTTAGAACGTTTGTCCATCAATTTGATAGTCAAAATGCAATGGATTCTGTATTCGGTGGAACGTTATGACCTGACATTTCGCAGTACTGATAATCAGCCAGTCTTTTTTTTTGCACCAAGCAACAAATGTATCGAGGAGCTGGTGGTGGTCAATAGATCAAATTGCATGGTTCAATTTCAAATCATCAGCATAAACTTATCTGCAACCGTTACTGAGCAGCAAAATAGTATCATTGACAAACAAAGAAAACAGAAGCGGGCCCATATTGCTGCCTTGAGGTACTCCTGACACATTCGTGAGCTGAAATGAAACGCTGGATCCCAATTTTATTCGTAAAACTCTACCAAATAAGTAAAAGCATAACCAATCAATGAAATTTTGAGTTTCACCTAATCGAGACATCGTTCGAAGTAGCATTTGGTGGTCTATTCGGTCAAAAGCTTTTTTAAGATCCGTGTATACCGCATAGATTTGTACTTTTTCCTCGATACACGAAGTTCAGGTAAAGTGAAATCTAATAGATTTGTGCTGACCGATCGTCCAGGCATAAACCCATGTTGTTCAGTAGAGATATAATGTTTAGTACGAAGAGCATCTCATTGCTAACAATTATTTCAAAAAGCTTTGAAGCATCAGATAAACTTGTTATATGCCTCGATAGTTTCTTACATTATGGCGGTCACCGCTCTTCTATTCAGGGTTCTATTCGCTCTTCTATTCAGGGTAAAGGATTTCCAAATTTCAGGAAAAATGCCTTGCTCTAAACATTTGTTGAAAATAATGCACAGAGGCTCAGCCAAAGCAGCAGTAAGAGGGAGTGTTCGGTTACCGGCACCCTTTTCTTTTAAGCTCATTACTGCTAACTTAGTGCACATCATGCGGACATCAATACATCAATGGAAAGCTAAAGTCCCCGGCTAACAACTGATTAAGAAACTAAGTTGATTCATTTGATTGAAAAAAATATTATCAATTACTACTATTTATTATATTACTATATTACTATTACTACTTACACTTGTTTTCTTTGCATCGAAATGCAATGTCTATACTGACGTACCGAACGAAAACGTGTTTTCGACTTTTTCTGGCCGATGCAGGTTCTGTAAGTAGCAGAAACTTTACGTCTGCTTAGCGGTTCAAATTGAACTGCCGAGTTTTGCATAAAGCAGTTCAATTTGAACTGCTATGCACTGATGAGTCAAAGACGAAACGTAAACATATCAAAATCGGTTATGTGCCCTAGCACAAAATTTAGCTAACCCCTGAATGATTATCAATTTAGTAAAGCGATAAATTTTGACCATTTTAAAAAAGGTGTTCGGTTACCGGCACCCCAACAAATTTCGCTGAAATAAAAATATAAGTAAAGACTGCAGCTAATAAAAAAAACAGGATTTATTCTTTTTGGAAGCTTTTTTGACAAAAGTCTTCATTGTCTGATTGTGACTTCACCTTGGCTCTCTTGTTCGAATATTTGGATGGTGGCGCCTTTGTTATTAATTTGGCCGGTCTTCAACGTTTTTTCTTAGCCGGAGCATCTGCTGTATGAGTATCTAGATGTTTGTCTCGACAGCAGCCTGCATATCACTGACAATTTTTCACGATTTGTCGAAAAAAATGGGGTGGCGGTAACCGAAATTGGTAGACATTTTGAAAACGACAAAAAAAATTTTTTGGTTGCGAAAATGTTGATAGCATCCGCTATTAAATCACGAAATAGATCTATTTCACCTCATAAATATTCAATCCACTCACCTTTCCGATTATGATCTTCAATTCATGATACTCTAAAATAAGTCAGAAAAAACTTTTGTGTTGATGTTCACGAAACTAAAAGTTATTTTGAACGCAGCAAAAAGTACAAGTTACTGTTTGCTTCTCTATTCGGCACAATAAGAACGTGCTGCTGTTACACACACATGACATTTGTCAGATTGACGCTATCTGCTTTCTGTCAAAAGTTACGGTGGGGTGCCGGCAACCGAACACCTTCTCCTACAATTAGTGTAAACTGCAGTGGGTATACCCACTGCAGTTTACACTAATTGTAGGAGAAGGTGTTCGGTTATAAGGTCCGACTGAATACGATTTTTTCAGTTCGTAGCAAGGATGGCTTTTATTGTATCAAAGAACGTTCACTGGCAACTCTTCACACGATTGAATCAGTGCCATCAAAGAGAGATGGATATCATCGCAACAACAAAAACCCGGCATGACTCATTTAACATAGAATTGACACCAGTGCGAGAGCGAATTTCTCTCGATGTAAAATTTCTGAGAATCAAAGGCGGGGATCCTGTTGTGGGGATCCTCTCTGAAGCAACAAACGGTCGCTTATTCTCGTTTCGCAATCCGATTCTATACAGGCAGTTGATAATTACAATAGAATCATTTTACTATTGCCGCTTATTCTAACTATGTGCATATAACCTTTATATCAGTTGTGTCTATGAAAATGTATGTGAATGGTTCACACAAGGGTTTTGAAATATTGCAACCTAGTATGAGAATCATCAAGTTGAACCATTGATTCGATTTTCTGCGATAATTGTCAACTTGCGATTCTCTCTTGGGAAATTCCACACAGCAACGATTATTATCAGACTGTATATTTTTTAAGGGCGTGAAATATCAGAGTATGAAGTGGAGCGAAGAAATGTAGCAAAATTCTCTCACAGTTCATGCATTGAGAGACTCGTTTCGAGGAGTAAACGTATCCATACGAACTAAATTTTCAGGAACGTCCATAGCAGCGACATCAGCTTCGGTGTCGGAAGCAATATTTCCAGCAAATACGAAAGCGAAAAATGTTGCGAGCAGCTCACACAAATCCACCGTTGAGTTAGACTCCGAGCCATCGAGACAAAGATTTGGAGAAATGGATGAAGATTTTCGCTTTGAGTTGACAAATGTCCAGAGTCCAAATGTTCTTGGGATTCCGTCGAAGGTCAGTTTGAACTCGGAGGACGTAAGTTTTGTATAGCCGCACGTTCAATCTACGATTGTTTTCACTTGGGCGTTTGAACATTCTGGCAGCGGGTAGAAGAGACGAAGAAGATCGTGTTTCGTTTGATCCTTAACCCCACGTTATTCGTGGCTGGTTGAAACACCGCACACAAAAACAATATCACTGGCGGAACTTTTGCTGCACAGCTCCGAAACGGTAAAAATGTGCTCATCAATCACACCAACTTGTTGGCTTTTATCGGGAGGAATATACACACTGCACAGAAATGTCTTTCGGCCCCGCAAGGTAGCAATTACACACACTTGCTCGAGACAATGACCATTCACCATTTGTACAACAGGGCTGGAATATTTTTGAGAAACAGCAACTAAAACACCGCCAAAGTTTGGCTTGACACTGTTTGCTAAGCAGTCGCAGATCACAGCGGAAAACGTTGAATGCATTTCCAAATAACTCGTCGATTTTGATTCGTAAGCCACGAACGTTCCGGTAGTATACTTATTTTCTAGATTGCTCTCGTTCATCACTCTGCAACACGGGATCATTTCGTGGAGCGATAGTTGAATTAATGCAAAAATACTCGCTTCTGATGGAAACCCATCAAGTTTTATTTCCGAACTTGCCGCTAACTATAATAAATTTATGCTCAGCAGTTGGAGGCCATCACCATCGGCATCATCTGGGCACACCTACTCAACGTGTGACGACATTCGCGCACGCAACTTGAGACATCAATTTGTTCCGGTCCTACTGGTCCAAAAGTTACCTAGATCTACAAACCAGACCAGACAGACCGTTGCGGCTTTGGTTAGGCCAAAACAGCATCAAGCCGTCACCAAATGTTCGAGGTGACTCTATTTGCTTTGTGCGCCATTTCCGCTGCGTTGGATTTCAGAGCATGTTTAACCGTGATAAGCTAAACCGAAAGGGCACACGCTGTGCTCTCCGACAGATTGACATTTGTGAAGTCACTTTCATGCTCGGTGGTTGTTTTTGTTGTTGTTGTTGTAGCAGTTGTCTACCTCAACCCTTTGCAAAGCCAATGGAAAGCAATAGGCACTGAGACATGTTTTGATTGAGCAACAATTAACAGGTTAGGGTAATCAAAGTAGGTGGTATGTCTTCGTAGTTCCTAAAATGGAAGGTGAAAATTGGTCGGTTTGTTGGAGTGGATACATACGAGGCCATTGAAGGTTCATGACTGGACTATTATTGCGTCAAATGTGTCCGGAATTCGAACCATCTAATTTTGATTGGTGTCAAGTTGAAATTACTCTTCCTCTTTAAAATGATATAAAATTTAACAAGTCAGGGAATGTTTATTTCAGTTTGACAATTCGCACAAATCGATTATTCATCTTATGCAAAATAGAATTAGCACTCCGTAAAAGAGCGTGCGGTATGAAAATTACTTTTGCTACCAACCTGTTTTTTTTTCGAAAATACCTATGCATTAATGTGCTGATTCATCCAATCCTAATCTAATGCGTAGTTGTGCTTACCTGTAAGTAAAGAAAACACAAATGAAAATAAATAAACTTTCGATATTTAGACCCGTAGTTAGGGAATCGATACGGCATTTTATGAGCTATTGTAATACGCTATCGATCGCAAAGTGTTAGAACAAATAACAAAAATCGACAAACTTCGACGAAGAAGCGTGTTTACACGCATCGCTACTTGAATAGGCAACTCACCGACCGCAGAGGGCTCAGTAGAGCGAATTTCTAAAGATTTCTAAACAAACATTTACCGACCGACCCTTCTTTTATGCAGTTCGATGCTGTGTACGATGCTGTTCTTGTGGTCGCCTAAGAAGCATTGAATCACTGTTCGAATGCGGCGCGAACAATGAATGCTTTCTCAAATTACAGCCCTCGATTGAAGAATACCGGAAATGCTTTCTACGGTGTGGCAAAACAATCCCTCATTCGAATGTATTTCAGTTAACGAGAGAAGGCAAGTACTTGCTTGAATATGGGGTGATTTTATAATTCGCTGAACTTTATTTTAATATTCTTTTATTTTGGAATACATATTGGCAGAAATGAAATTAGATTCCATCTAAAAACGTTTCAAGAGATTACGTTCCGGAACCGATTTTATATAATTATGTATAATTATGCAAAATATACTTACATCGTAACCCAATTCCACATTTGTGCTACAGTTTTATTCTACAACATTCATTGTGTTTATATATTTACACGCTGATTCTATACTAGAAAGGTTGTGTTTTTTTTTATGGGCTACTCTGAACAAGAGTTGATGTTTTCAGTTTCCACCTATTCTATACCCGACGAACTACGTCACCTACATGAACGTCATACAGACAATGTTTACGGTGTTTTTTCAGTGTAGGTTTGCAGTAATCATTTTTGAACATCATGTTTGTACTCCAAGACGAAATTCGATCACATTTCAAAAGCATTTCAAACATTGTATAGCATAAATTTTGCATTTGAGCCCTTTCTTAACGATCAATTTGTTACTTGGGAATTTACACTGGGTATAGATCCTAGAAACCTAAAAGCAATGTCCTTTAAATCAATATTCATCGTAACTAAAAGCTATGAATCTAGTTTTCGCATAGGTATCTTAAATATGAGAGCCATTGATCAAATGCTAAACTCACGATGTATAGTCATCAGCTGGCGCACATATTCATGAACTAATGAACTAACAGCACTGTAAATTTTACCCGACATACCGACATTGGTTTAAAGGTAAAATCGTTTATGAAACAGGAATACTGGGTTAATTGGTTACTAAATGCTGATCGGTTGTTCTTGTCTTTGGTCTAATATGTTGTTTTCGCAGTTTCAGTAATGACAAATTTTGTTATTGAAACCATACATCTCAATGGTAGAAATTAACAGTTCGGCTGAAAAGTTCGTATCGTTTAATAGTAACACACATTTTTTTGCCAAAATTCGTTTTTATTATACAACATTATTGCCATCAGAGGCGATACAGCGATTATAGCGATCTTCCACCTTTTCGATACCATTTTTGTAGTACGATTTGTCCTTTGCCTCAAAATAGGGCTCAGTTTCAGCGATTACCTCTTCATTGCTTCTAAATTTTTTACCAGCGAGCATTCTCTTGAGGTCTGAGAACAGGAAAAAGTCACTGGGGGCCAAATCTGGAGAATACGGTGGATGAGGGAGCAATTCGAAGCCCAATTCGTTCAATTTCAGCATGGTTTTTCGTTGTTGTTTTTGATCGATTGTGAGCTCACGCGGCACCCATTTTGCACAAAGCTTTCTCATATCCTAATATTCGTGAATAATATGTCCAACACGTTCCTTTGATATCTTTAGGGTGTCAGCTATCTCGATCAACTTCACTTTACGGTCATTGAAAATCATTTTGTGGATTTTTTTCCCGTTTTCATCGGTAACAGCCTCTTTTGGACGTCCACTGCGTTCATCGTCTTCGGTGCTCATATGACCAGTACGAAATTTTGCAAACCACTTACGAATTGTTGCTTCGCCCGGTGCAGAGTCTGGATAACATTCATCAAGCCATTTTTTGGTATCGGCGGCACTTTTTTTCATCAAAAAGTAGTGTTTCATCAACACACGAAATTCCTTTTTTCCATTTTTTTCACAATAACAAAAGTAGCTTCACTCAAAATGCAATATCTCACAAACTAATAATCAGACAGCTGTCAAATTTATACACGTATCTTTTGAAGGTTGGTACTAACTGAAAATGGTATGGATTTAATTCTAGTGGTGCCCTCTCATAGAAACGATACGAACTTTTCAGCCGATCTGTTAACATTATTTAGTTTGAATTGAGAGTTAAAATATCAAAACTCATAAGAAAGTCTAAATGAAAAAAAAAAATTAAATTCTTTCATTGTAATATCAAAGCAAGAACAAATGCTCTTGGTATATTAGAGCTTAAACAGTGTGTCCTTAAACTTATATTATTGAATAAAACTCGTTTCAATACACCTAGTGGTGTAATGATGCCTTTCTCATATTCCTCATAAATTCATAAATATTACTGTGGAATTCGCAAAACAGCTGTTCATTGAATAGAAATAGAAATCTAACTAATCTAACAAACTCGACAAGTCCTGTTTACACAGTAGTTCTGGAACCGGAAGTAGTAACCAGAACAAATTTAGGAACTCCGTATGAAACTGTAAGACTTTTCCTTTGAACCTATAAGTTTGTGAAAATCGATTTGGCCATCTTGAAGAAAAAAGAGTGAGATCCTTTCTGTACTTCACCATTTCCAATTCTTCCGAAACCGGATTCAGATGACCGGAATAGCCGAAGTTGGTTCGTTTACTAGCAACAAATATGGAACAATGCTGAACCTAACTAGTTAAACCTAGACTTATTATTTCATGCTCTATTTCGATTGAACCAATTAAAAGAAATCTAACAAACGAAGCGAACCTGCGTTTCTGTTACTTCTGCATATGTAAGTTAAGCTAAACAGCATGAATCAGCAGCATAAAACATGTAGTATGATTGTTATAATTATTATTATTACTATCATTATTATTATTGACGTCACTACACCATCAGCATGGTATTACTGCACTACCGGCTGAATCCACCTTCTTAATCCACCTAGTAGTGTGATAATGCCTTTCTCTTCTTTCATAACAGTCTCTTGAAAATATATTTCATACTTTTATTATATAATTTCGGATACTAATTTTGACACCCATTGATTCAGATTGATTCAAGTAGTTCATCATTTTTCCAAACTAATGCTAGACATTTGCGTTGCCTATTTGTATGAGAACAGTAATGCTAATCTAAAAACTCTTCTTAATCTTAATAATGCTTTTTCAAGATCGAAAATTTTCAAAATTCAACCGCTGGGCAGCACCTCTTACGCATGCCCGATTTAGCTCAAATTTTGCATGAGGACTTTTTTCGAGATGCTTAAGCTTCTGAACAATAGCGCTTTACGAAATTAGAGGTTAGCTCAAAATATTGAAACCGTTATATGCATTAGAGCGGTAAAAAAACGTGTTTTGTCGGTTACGTCATTTATACCATTATATCTCCAGAACCAAAAGTCACAGCCATTTGATCTTTGAACTTGATCAATGGCCTGACAGTAGCTTTCAATCGAGTATAAGTTTGTTAAAATCGGTTCAGCCATCTCCGAGAAAATTGAGCGAGTAAAAATATCTTCGAAAAGTGCACACATACACACACACATACACCCACACACACACATTTTCCGATCTCGTTGAACTGGGTCGAATGGTATATAGCATTATGGGTCTCCGAGGCTCCGTTCAAAAGTCAGTTTTTCCAGCAATTCTAATACCTTTCTATAGAGAAAGGCAAAAAGCTAAAAAAGATTATAAACCGCAGCGCATAATATGAGCTTTATTTTAAATCAAGATTTGCGAAAATCGGTTCAAGCATCGCAAAGAAATCGAAGTGAATTCAATTTTTGAAATTTTTCTTCACCATTTTCGGTGCTTCCGGAACAGGAAAAAGGGGCACCAGTAGTGCCGAAATAAGTTTTTATGCCCACAAACTAACAAAATCTGCAAACTAGAAGAATGTATCAAACAGTTTTATAGGATTTGTACCTGTTTTTGACCATCGTTCGTGAAAAAATACATTTGAAATTGGTAGTTTTCCACTTATCACGCTATAGTTCCGGAATCAGAAGTCGGATCCGAATAAAATGTTCTAGAAATTTTTAGCGAACTATAAGACCTTTCATCTGAATAGTTTGTGGAAATCGGTTTAGCCATTTCAGAGAAAATTGAGTGCATACTTTTTCTCTAATTTTCACATATTCCCATGTAACTCCGGAACTGGAAGTCGAATCTAAATGAAATTCAATAGTGGGCTATGTGACAACAACACATTTTATTTGAATCTTAGTTTATGATCTCTGAAAAAAAAATGAGAGCATATATTTTCCATTTTTTGCATATCATCCTATATCTCCGTAACCGGAAGTCGGATCTATATGAAATTCAATAGCAAGCTATGGGACTATGGGACCTTTCTTTTGAATATAACAGTTCGGCTGAAAAGTCCGTATCGTTTAATAGAAACACACATTTTTTTGCCAAAATTCGTTTTTATTATTCAACATAATTGCTATCAGATGCGATACAGCGATTATAGTGAGCTTCCAACTTTTCGATACCATTTTTGTAGAACGATTTGTCCTTTGCCTCAAAATAGGCCTCAGTTTCAGCGATTACCTCTTCATTGCTTCTAAATTTTTTACCAGCGAGCATTCTCTTGAGGTCTGAGAAGAGGAAAAAGTCACTGGGGGCCAAATCTGGAGAATACGGTTGATGAGGGAGCAATTCGAAGCCCAATTCGTTAGATTTCAGCATGGTTTTCATCGACTTGTGACACGGTGCATTGTCTTGATGAAACAAAACTTTTTTCTTCTTCAAATGAGGCCGTTTTTTTGAAATTTCGTCCTTCAAACGCTCTAATAACGCTATATAATAGTCACTGTTGATGGTTTTTCCCTTTTCAAGGTAGTCGATGAAAATTATACCATGCGAATCACAAAATACAGACGCCATAATCTTACCGGCCGATTGTTGAGTCTTTACACGCTTTGGGTTCGGTTCATCGCGTGCAGTCCACTCAGCTGACTGTCGATTGGACTCCGGAGTGAAGTGATGGAGCCATGTTTCGTCCATTGTTATATATCGACGAAAAAAATCGGTTTTATTTCGATATAACAGCTCCAAACACTGCTCAGAATCATTAATTCGTTGTTGTTTTTGATCGATTGTGAGCTCACGCGGCACCCATTTTGCACAAAGCTTTCTCATATACAAATATTCGTGAATGATATGTCCAACACGTTCCTTTGATATCTTTAGGGTGTCAGCTATCTCGATCAACTTCACTTTACGGTCATTGAAAATCATTTTGTGGATTTTTTTCACGTCTTCATCGGTAGCAGCCTCTTTTGGACGTCCACTGCGTTCATCGTCTTCGGTGCTCATATGACTAGTACGAAATTTTGCAAACCACTTACGAATTGTTGCTTCGCCCGGTTCACAAACTAATAATCAAACAGCTGTCAAATTTATACACGTATCTTTTGAAGGTTGGTACTAACTGAAAATGGTATGGATTTAATTCTAGTGGCGCCCTCTCATAGAAACGATACGAACTTTTAAGCCGATCTGTTAAGTTTGTGAAAATCAGTTCAGCCATCTCTAAGAAAAGTGAGTGCATATTTTTGTTACATACATACACACACAGACATTTGCTCAGTTCGTCAAACAGAGTCGAATGTTTTATGACATTCGGCCCTCCGGGCCTCGGTTAAAAAGTCGATTTTCACGGTGATTGCATAGCCTTTCTATATGAGAAAATATTAAATATTTATAGAAGACGATTTTTTCAGCTTTCGATACTCTAGTATTCATGATAGAATAATATAATATGAATTTCTTTAACTTCGACCGTAAGCGATTTTCGAATGTGTTGGATGAAGTGTGAACACCTAATCGATATAAATGAATTGTTACCAAAAATGAGCTCAAATTAGCGTCACATTTGATCTTAATAAAAGACAAGAGAGTAGCATCAACACACCACTAGGTGGATTTAGAATAGGTTTTTTGTTCAATTAAAAAAAATGAAGAATAAATGTTCACTTTAGTTGGTCTTGTACCGCACTCTCTCTCAAAATGGTCTTTTGTGTGTTTCTAGGTTTTACTTTTCTGGCGTGTTGTTAGAGTTCATATCCTTGGGTGCCACCTAGACGTTGTTCACGTCAAACCATTTTATAGCCTTTTCCCGCGAAAGGAAGATACCAATTTCCCCCAAAATAGAACAGAGCAATTATGTTGCTTAACGAAAGGATTTCAAAAGTCATTTTGTCGCAGTAAATGTCTTCAAGCTACAAGAATACGAAATATTTCTTTGCAAACTTCGAAAGCTTAATGGGTTTGAAAATCCCTACCAACATTCCTTTTCTAGTTATTATGACATATGCTAGTTCATACTATGGCAGCCTGTTTTTCCTATCGTTACGATTTGGAGTCACGATTTGGAGTCACCATCTTCTTCCAATTCGACAGCTTATTTTCGATATCTCAGACGGACACAATCTCGATCCATTTGTTCTGATCCCTAACAATAGACACTTTCCGACCCATTGAGCCAACCTTGGTTGTACTCGTTCGGGTTTCAGTCCATTGTCAATTATTCTATTTCTTAGTGTATAATAGTGGACCCAATAAAGTCCACCCAATTCCGACTCTATATGGCCAAACACTTTTCCGAAGAGCACTCGCGTTTGAGTTTGTGTTCGGAGTCAGCATGTGCGGCACCCAGTGGCAGGACAATTCTTTCATCCGCAGAATGTCGTCAAAAATATAATGCGTGTCCTTCACCGTTTTTTTGCTTTTAAAAATCATAATTTTGAAGAGAACGTAGTATTATTCTTTTGGGAAAAAGCTACTGATCACAAATTTTCTCAAAAAACTAGTTAATTAGAAAGCAATTTTCGAAAATAAATTGTCCATCACTAGTAGTTAAAACTAAACAGCACTATTTATAATGTCTTAAAAGATAGAAAAAAATTAGACAACGGTCATTTCCCTTCGTACACAAAATTCCTCAACGGTTTATTAAGTGAAATGCTCTCACCTGCCTCAATAAATTATGCAAGTATGATTTATTGCTGTTGAGAAGAACACAAAAAGAGATGGAACAAATTAAATCACTTCTGCCAACCAGCAAATGGTATTATGCAAAAAAAAAGTATAAAATTGCATAACTAAACCATTAAATAACGCGGCAGATGACACAATTGTGTCATTGTGGATTGTCCAAATCTACTTCCATAAATGTCTTCAGGTTAACCAGTTATCTGAAGCATCGCCGCCATAGAAATAACACAAACCCAAATTCTCCTGGTTTCGATGCCCCATTCGCAAAAAGCTCACGAGGCAATGGTGAAAAATTGTTTCCGTTTCAAACTGTTTTCTATACACATTTTTGCCATCCGAAACTAATCCACTGAACGTTGAATATGACCGGGCCCGCATTATCCTACGAAAGTCATTAAGCAGGTCTATCTCGGCGAACATCTATATTTTGTCCACCGACAACAATCTGTGAAAAGTCGCGCGTATTAGCGAAAAAAAGCACAATGGCACCCATCGGTCGTGAGCACGACGGTGATCGCAAACCCAGCACCCAACCTAATTGCGACTCATTCATCAAACGGTAAGTGCTTCTTCGATAAAAGCCAACCCTTGACAACACTCTCCGTTCGCCCATTCCTGCTGCAATCAGCCGGTGGAAGAGCGCTCGGAACAGTGACAGTGCGAGTTAGCGCGACCAAGATCTTGATTTTCGCTGGCTGGCGCTGTTGGTGCACTGGGTAAAAAGTGCGAAAAATATATCACCTTGACAGATCAAAACCATCGTTAGGTTTGATTAATGAGGGGTAAGCGTTAGGTGACTCCATAATTTTGAAGTAGTTTTCAAAAAGTTGGAATTTTAGGTTCAGGCTATTTTATCGGTCGTAGTAAAAAGTTATGAGCTCTGAGGTTGTATTACATAATGTTCAAATTAGGTCATGGTTTTTTTTTTATTTTTTTTAATAACTATTTATTGGAATATGAGTTAAAATTAAATTATTATGATTTCAATTGGGTGTTCAGCCACAAGTGGTGACTTTTCAGCCCTATTATATATATATATATATATATATATATATATATATATATATATATATATATATATATATATATATATATATATATATATATATATATATATATATATATATATATATATATATATATATATATATATATATATATATATATATATATATATATATATATATATATATATATATATATATATATATATATATATATATATATATATATATATATATATATATATATATATATATATATATATATATATCTGAGATTTTTGTGTAGTGAAAATTCTAAACCTACTTGTATTGTGTAATGGGGAAAAGGAACTTATATACTAACTTACTAACTAATACAGAGAGCGAATCGATTCAATTGAAGATTGCATCGAATTTTGTCGGAATTTGCTTATAATATTATGTGACATTGCATCTAATGGTTCTATATTTGTGAGTCTGTGTAACTCATTTGTACTAAACCAGGGAGGACGCTTCAGAATCATTTTCAGAATTTTATTCTGAATCCTTTGAAGCGTTTTCTTCCTGGTGGAACAACAGCTTGACCAAATTGGTACCGCATAAAGCATGGCTGGTCTGAAAATTTGTTTATAAATTAACAATTTGTTTTTTAGACAGAGCTTAGAATTTCTGTTTATAAGAGGATATAAACATTTAATATATTTATTACACTTTGCCTGGATTCCTTCAATGTGATCCTTGAAAGTGAGTTTTTTGTCATACGTTAAACCTAAGTATTTAGCTTGATCAGACCATGTCAATTCCAAGCCATTCAATTTGAGAATGTGATTATTGTTTGGTTTAAGAAAAGAAGCTCTTGGCTTATGAGGAAAAATAATTAATTGCGTTTTTGCTGCATTTGGTTTAATTTTCCATTTTGACAGATAATCACTGAAAATATTTAAACTTCTCTGTAGGCGACTGCAGATTACTCTTAGATTTCTACCCGTGGCTAAAAGACTTGTGTCGTCACAGAATAACGATTTCTGACAACCAAAGGGTAGATTTGGAAGATCAGAAGTGAAAATATTATACAAGATTGGAGCTACGCTCGAACCCTGCGGAACACCTGCTCGTATAAGTAGGAAACTGAAAATCAG
Source organism: Malaya genurostris (assembly GCF_030247185.1). Lineage (NCBI taxonomy): Eukaryota > Metazoa > Arthropoda > Insecta > Diptera > Culicidae > Malaya > Malaya genurostris. The sequence goes on from NC_080572.1 coordinate 180,492,621, forward strand.
ACATTTTTGCTATTAAACCTTTGTGCCAAACACTGTCGAATGCTTTTTCTATGTCTAGAAGAGCAACTCCAGTGGATAACCCAGAAAATTTATTTGCTTTTATCATGTTCGTTACTCTGACAAGTTGATGAGTAGTTGAATGTTCATGACAAAATCCAAACTGCTCTTGCCAAAAAATTGAATTCTCATTTATATGAGACATGATTCTCAACAAGATAATTTTTTCAAAAAGTTTACTGATAGAAGAAAGTAAGCTAATTGGTCGATAACTTGATGTTTCTGCTGGGTTTTTATCAGGTGTGAGGATAGGAATTACTTTAGCGTTTTTACATCTTTTTGGGAAGTAAGCTAATGAAAAACACTTGTTGAAAATTTTAACCAGGAGTCTCAAGGCAACATCGGGAAGATTTTTAATAAGAATATTAAAAATTCCATCATTACCAGGAGCCTTCATGTTTTTAAGTTTCTTAATAATTGATGTAATTTCATCTAAATTCGTCTCAATAATGTCATCTTGCGATAACACTTGGGTTGAAATATGATCATATTTCAGTGAGACTTCATTTTCAATAGGACTCACAACGTTCAAATTAAAATTGTGTACACTCTCGAACTGCTGAGCAAGTTTTTGAGCTTTTTCGCCATTTGTAAGAAGTATTTGATTTCCTTCCTTGAGAGCAGGAATTGGTTTCTGAGGTTTCTTAAGAACCTTAGAAAGTTTCCAGAAAGGTTTAGAATATGGTTTAATTTGTTCAACTTCATTAGCGAAATTTTCATTTCGCAAAAGAGTAAATCTATGTTTAATTTCTTTTTGTAAATCCTTAACTATGTTTTTCATAGCAGGATCACAAGAACGTTGATATTGTCGTCGACGAACATTCTTCAACCGAATGAGCAGTTGAAGATTGTCATCGATGATAGGAGAATTTACTTTAGTTTGAGCTTTGGGAACTGAAAGATTTCTAGCTTCGATAATGTAATGATACAAATTATCAATTACTGTGTCGATGTCCGCAGAATTTTCTATAATAGTTTCGTGATCCACATGACTTTCAATGTGAGATCTGTAATCCAACCAATAAGCTCTATGATAGTTGAATATAGAACTAATTGGATTAATTATAGCTTTGTTGGAAAGTCTGAATGTTACTGGAAGATGATCTGAGTCAAAGTCAGCATGTGTAATCGGTTCCCTACAAATGTGACTTTGATCTGTTAGAACCAGATCAATTGTAGACGGGTTTCTCACGAAGAGAAACAAGTCAGATTACTGTGAAGTAACCAGCTGAGAGTTGATTATGAAGTATTTTACCATTACTGTTATTTTGCCTACAATTCCACTGGACATGCTTAGCATTTAAGTCCCCTATTACGAAAAATTTCGATCGATATCTTGTAAGTTTTTGCAAATCGCCTTTAAAGAAATTTAATTGTTCGCCGGTGCATTGGAATGGCAAATATGCTCCAGCGATGAAATAAATTCCATGAATGGTTTCAACTTCGATTCCCAACCTTTCAATAACTTTAGTATTGAAAGTAGGTAAAATTCGATGTTTAATTTGCCGTTGGACCCATTCCAGTAAATCTGTTAAAACGATGAACCACATAATGTGGAGAAATTTTCAATTTGACATTTGGTTTAAGAAAAGTTTCTGTCACAATGGCAATATGAATTTTGTGAAGTTTGAGAACATTATAAAATTCATCTCCACTCGATTTCAAAGATCGAGCATTCCAATTTAAAATATTCAAATAATTATTTAACATCACTGTTAAATTTTAAATTCATTATAATATTATTTGCAAATTGCCATTCGATTTGAAATGCTTCGAAAAGTGATGAAGTCTAATTCATTCGGATGATCATTTGAAAAAGTTGATCATGTATCATTTTATTTTCAGTTATATCGCCTAAATCAACTTCATTTAAAGAAGCAAATGGCATTGAAGAAATATTTGTAGGTAGACTGCCATTAGAAGATGATGATATGGCCGATCTACCTATTAATAAATTGTTTTCGTTAGAAGACGAACTGCAAGGCGGTCCTGTGTTTTGATTATTTACATTGGAAGAATTAAGTGGTAGATTACTACCTGTTATACTAGCATAACTGACATTAGAAGAAGATGATGACGAGGTCGATCTACCTGTAAATTAATTGTTTTTGTTAGAAGACGAATTGGAAGGCGTACCTGTTTTATGTTTTAAATTCGAAGAAATAAGTGCCTTAGAAGAATTAGGCGTTGCATTTGTAACGGTTTTTTGATTTCCAGGTATGTTCTGTAAATTTAAGGTCGTTGATTTGACTTGATGTCTAAGCGAACGAGCGTTCAAAATTTTTTCCCTGACTGGACATTTCAAATAATTGGATTTATGATTTCCATCGCAATTTGAACATGAACATTTATCAGTGGTTTCATTCATTGCACAAACGTCTTTCAAATGCGATTTACCACAATTCAAACACCGTATATCCATATGACAATTTTTGGTTCCATGACCGAAGCCTTGGCAACGACGACATTGCGTTAAGTTAAGTTTAAGTACTTTTTCTAAAGTTTTCAAATTGTTTACATCACTTCGATTGAAGTGTATTAAGTAAAGTTCATGGTAAATTCCAGAGCGTGGTTTAGAAGTACCATTCGCTCTTTTTTCATAAGTATTACTTGGGAAGGGGCAAAACCAAGCAATTCTTTCAGTTCATTTTTAATTTCATTAATACTTTGATCATTTGATAAGCCTTTTAAGACAGCCTTGAAGGGTCTGTCTGATTTTATATCATATAAATAAAATTTATGAAGTTTCTCGGACAAATATCGAATAAGACGTTCGTAATCTTCCAATCCATCAACCAAGACTCGACATTCTCCTCTTCGTCCGATTTGAAATGAGACTTTTACTTCCGGGAGAAAAGTAGAAAGCTCAGTACGGAATGCTTTGAAGTCGGAAATCATCACCGTCACTGGTGGCATAGATTGATGTTTCTTCCCAGAACGACAAGCGTCCATTTTGGGAATTTTTGAAGAATTTTCTTCTATGTCGCTACAATCGGATTCAGGAAGAATCTCGTAAATATTGTTAGACGGCATAGGATCAGCGGAAGGGAAATCCGTCCGTTGTCTTTTATTTTTACATTCAGATTCTATAAGATCGTGAATGTCATTAGAAAAATGATGAATAACGGATTGCGATTTATTTCGTATTGAATTATTTTTAGCCTTAGGCTTGTTGCCTTTCCGGTTGGATGCAGGCATTTTTGAAATGAATGAAATTTTAAATTAATTTAACTAGGCTAAATTAGTCTTCGATTAGACTCCTAGTTTGGAAAAGTCTTGATAAAGACTGATTAGTTCGAAGAATAGTTCTTTGAATAGCTAGCCTTAAAAAAGCTGATTAATTTCTTAGTCACTCTAATATCACTCTTTGAATAGCCTTGAGAAAGGCTGACTAATTGTTAGTCTTTAAAAAGACTGTTAGTGATTCAGGTAGCCTTGAAAAAGACTGAAGCCTTGAATCAATGAAACTCTAGGTAGCCAGAAAAAAATTCCAGGAGCCAAGAGCTATACGCGTGCAGTGCGAACGACTGTTCAACACCGACGTTAGGTCATTTACATTCATCTACGACTACAACACTTTACAATTTTTAAATTGGTCTACTAAGAGATGACAAAAGAATGTAGCAACTAAATTCCAGGCTATTCGTACCGAGATTTTTATCCATCTAGTACTAGTCGCCATCGTTTTTAGGAAATGATTAGTGTAAATCATTGATTCCCAAACTGGTCCATACAGCCCAGTATTGAGACGTATTTAGTGTTCTGTATATTGAAGAAACTTGATGTCTGCCTAGCGGTTTATGTTGCACTGCTTGGTAACATAACAGTTCAACATAAACTGTTATGTACTGATGAGTCGAAGACGAAACGTAAAGAATAAAAAGCTTAAAAAGATTTATGTGAAAATTTCTTTCAAATCTAGGATAACGGCTCCCTATTTCATCTCATTTGTAAGGACGTTACTTGAAAAACCTGATTCAGTTTATTTAATATTTCTGCTTAATTCGCCTTGCTCTATATTGAGAATCGAGATTATAATTCAAATTTACTATTAATCTTAACATATGAATCGGTTCAATACCGATGCCAAAGTTATTCATCATCTTCGTCAAGTGTGGTAAAGTACAGATCTAAATTAATCAGCTTGTTGATTGGTTTCTAAAAAAATTATGTACGAGATTGTCAGCTTTTTTAATCTATGCCTTATATAAAATTTTTTAGAATAGCTCTTATGCATCTAGAAATTTTTGGTCCAGTGTTTCTTAATCTGCATGAAAAACTAACACAATGTCTATCTTTTTAGCATCACCCCTCGAACAAATTTACAGGAAAGTGATGAAATAAACATTACGAAATGTAAAGGCTTTGGAAATAAATCGTTTTCTCAATTAACTGATCCAGCTGAAGAATCGATTGCCAGAACTTATACTGGCCGCACGAAACGTTCTGGTGACTATTTTACCACATTTCTCCATTTCATGATATCTTATTCTAAATCGTCCTTAAATCTCGGTAAAATAGTAATTAAAACGTTTCCCATTTTCAGTCTCTCTACGTAGAACCAAGCAAAGAGTTAATTGGCCACGGCTCGGTGCGGAACGTTAGCGCTGTAGGGAAGGGCACACAAGCATGTGGCAGATTTACTTTGTGCGCCGTTCGCCAAACGAGAGGCAACCGATTTGTTCGGAATTTTGCTTGTGGAAATAATTGTCAACTGTGTTGATAGTTGGAGAAATGGTAACCATCGGTTCTTTTCAGATTCCAAAGCATTTTACGAAAATCTAATGAAATTTTAGTATATTTATTATTTTATTAGTAGAACAATGTTATCTGCCCCTTGTCGATAGCAGTTCTAAGTCATTATCTACTACAAGTTTTTATATTCATTTATTTCCTTGCTATATATCCGTATTGGTATTATGAATTTCATACTATTTCATATTACCCTACGATAAAATCTTCGCTTTACAGTTAAACATATTTTCCAACAGTAGGAAAGATTTTTTCCCCGATCTTACTTTGCAGCTGATGAGATCCGCAAAGCAGAACACTATGACGCCTAGTTCTACTTCTGGAAAATCGATCACTGATTGCAACTGGAATATTAAGTTTGCGGCCAATCATTCAAACAAACAAATAGGTTGTATCGACTGCAAATATGCCATTCTGTAGAATATTGTGAGCTTAGGGCAATTAGCGATATACCTTATGATAAAAAAACCGGAATTTCCATTTTAAAATTCCTGCACTTGTCCAATCGGTAAACTTTTATTCTCTCAACGTTGGCAACACTTTTATACATATTTTGTCAAATTTTGACGCATATCGTAATTCAGCTTTTTTGGCACCAGCCAAGAAGCGACGCGTTTCAAACCCAAAACATCACTTAAAATGTGTTCGGCTGATCCATAAGAGATGCCCAACAACGCAGCAATCTCTCTAATCGGTAAAGAACGATTTTGCAACACGATTTGCTTCGCCGATTCAATGTTTTCTTCAATAACTGATGTTGTTGGGCGGCCAGGGATCTCATCATGATCCAAGCTTGTACGACCACCTTTGAAGCGTTTATACCACTCGTATGCCTGTGTTTTTCCTAGACACGATTCACCAAAGGCCTTTTCTAACATTTTCAACGTTTCGGAACACTTAAATCCATTTGCAACACAAAATTTGATGCACGCACGTTGTTCTAAATTTTCATCCATTATAAAAATCGCCACACGAAAATTTTTCAACTTCTTTGTATAGACGCCAAACAAAAACTAATCGTACGATATACGTCAAAATTTGACAGAATGTGTATAAAAGTGTTGCTAACGTTGAGAGAATAAAAGTTTACCGATTGGACAAGCACGGGAATTTTAAAATGCAAATTCCGGTTCTTTTTTGATCATAAAGAACAATATATAATATACTCAAGTCTAAATGTTCATGTGGAAACAATTAAAGGCTATAGCAGGATAAGCATGGAAATTACACCAGTATATCACGAAGCTCAATGATATTTGACCATATTAAACCTGTAAAAACCTGGAAGCGTTCCTCTGAGAGTGAAAATCACTTACTGAGTTAATTATGTATTCTCAGATATTTTCTGGAAAATATGGTGCTTTCTACACAATATACCCAAAAATTGAAGAGATCGATTCAGCGAATCAAGTTTTTTAATAGACATGGTCGATAAATGCTTGATTTGAAATTATGCAAAGGTTATAACTCAAAAATGAAATATAACGCATCACTATTTTTTATATCTGTTGTTGTTTCAAATTTTAGAATAAATAAAAAAAATATACAGCGCTCTCAGTCTACAAACCATGAAAACCATCATAAAGATATTCGATTGACGTTTTCAAACACAAAACTCCAACTTTATCTTTATTATACATTTTTCCAGAAAACTGTACACATCCCTCGATAACATATCTTTATGATAACTTTTGACACTGTAATGAAATTTTCATTCTTTCTTTCATTATTCTTTCTTTACATCCATCAGCAACACGTGAAAAACTGACACTCGCTCTAGTTCTTGACTGTCATAACCGAATTTCATATGTGTAATACTCGCGACGTTCACGTATTACTACCATTCATATATGAACCACATACCAGTAAATTCTTGCTTTGTAGCTTTCTAGGTTGTACCCGGAGTATGATCGTGTATGTATTATGCAAAGGTTGATACTCATTTCCTTCTTTTAGTTACTTTGATTGCTAAGCCTTGCGCTTGAGTTGCACCATAAACTACTAGAACAAAGCACCATGCGTTTCCCTTTTAAGAGAACTTTATGGGAACGCATGGTCGACTACTACTAGAAACTGCTAAGATAAAGCACCATGCGTTTCCTTCTCTCAGAATTCGATGGTCGACTGTTATTAATTTTTTAGAAAAAATCAAATATTTTGGTCGTCCACATTTTTAAAAAATATGGAAACATACCACTTTAACATGTCCAAAAATTCTTTATTTATCACTAAAAAATTCAGGGTGGTGCAAAAATTGGAAGAGGGAAAAAATATGTTTCAAAATTTTCTAGTATTTTTTAATAAAAGAAATACATCTTCAAAAATTTTGGAAAAAGTTGTAAAGCATCCCCATAATGCCTTAAACATGCCTGATTTTTTTCAAATTTTTCGGAGAAGCAGTATCTTCAAAAATCAAATAAAATAAAAATCAATAGAGCCACCCTAGTTCCGTCAATATGGCAGTTAAAGGGTTGAAACTTTGAGAAAATAGTTTACAGTCTATGACCTTTCGAATGTGGTATAAAAATATGAATTCCCTTTGGGGGCAGATTTTACATGCTTATCCTGCTATAGCCTTTAAAATTCATTTCCTATCAGCACAGAGGAACAAATTTATAACATAGGTCTACTTTCGTCATAATTTTCTAACAATAATTGGTTGTACACAACTCAGTTTCGTACAGCAATACTATTCCTGCCTACTAACAAATCATAGGAAGAAAATCAGAATTCCGGTTACATAAAAAGATTTCCATGAACGCATCAACGTAATCGCATCAATTTGAACTAGAGTAAATGTAGTTATGTTTGATTTAACTGACATTGCTCCACGATGGACTGGTTCATTTGAGTCATTACAGTGTTGAATGGAGAGATCACAATCACAATGAATGGACGATCGCAGATGAATACGGGTTCGTATACCCTATTATGCATTGCTCCATTTATGAACTGAGAAGAAGTGATTTGTGTTGGCTTCTGGGAAACGTTATGATCTCGTTGAGAGTAGGCCAAACCAGATGTTCCAGATGTCACATTCCCATCATGGAAAGGTCAACAAATTCAGTGCTATACAACTTCGAATACTTTAATAATTGAAAACTTATGCAATCGATATCCAACTGTCCGCTATTGATGTATTGCAGCTTACGGCGATCTACGATATTTGCTTTCGTGTGATTTCGTCAACTTCTCGACTCCGATCGTAAGTTGCAGCACGGAGGAACCACTGAGTCGTGGTTTACAAATAAATCATCGCCGTGTCACTATCATAGTGAAAAACAAATCATCACGGATCCAATGTGGTAACTGCATTTGTTTTGAGATTGAAACCGATCGAACCTCATTCCCGTGCCGAACCAGAGCTATTAGTCACCTCGAACAAACTAATTCAGCCATAAAACAAATACAAATCACAACTCCCATCGTTAGCGCCATCATGATCGTAGCAAACGGTGGTTCTGTGGGAACCCGCTCCCACCTGGTCGCTGTGTTTTGAGCAAGCATATCAGCAAAACCCATGGGACGCTTGGTCACACGAAACTAAGGTAGGGCTCTCATGTCTCATAAGCACGCGTCCAGAACCCGATCACGGTGTGGTGTGTGTGTGTGTGTTCCTCTAGTCGCGCGGGTGGACTCAGTGTGTCATTAGTTGGTTTTAAGCCCTTGAAAGGGTGTCTCGCCGCCATCGTCTACCGTGAGTTGTGTAACAATTGAACTAATGGGGGAATTCATGAGCGTCTGGAACTCTATTACTGACTAACTCAGCACCACTGTTTCGTGGAACACCGGTGCGAGATAACCCGCTGAGACTGGGAGACTACCGTGTTACTGCCAGCGTTTCCTTTCTGTGCCAAATCTCTGATCGACTCAGTTACAGTACAGTAAATCTTAGCAGACTCAAAATTATGTTAATTATGACAGGAACTGGAATAAGAATATAAATGACCTAATCGAAGGGTGGCGGACGCTTCGGGTGGTATTCGCGTGACTAGTTCATTCTAGTTCGAAAATGGTGCATTGGAATGTTAGCAAAACAATAGTTCCAACGTTTTAACGAGTCTGATATGATAAATGCCATTAATAATAATAAATCGATATTTGTTTTTTTTTTACAAATGGAGTGCATGGCAGCAACTATTCTGGAAACATTCCAGCTGATATCGTAAAGATATCAAAAGGAACTATTTTCACAATTTTGTCTGAGCAGATGAATATGAAAAAAAATCACAAGTCGATAGTAAAAGCCTTGATATTTTAAATTCCTTCTTGTGGAATTCATTAATCAAACAAGATTATAAAAGTTCTTCAATTTAAAGCTAGTCAAATTAAGCTTTATTTACCAATATAATAGGTTGAATTACTAATGTTTCATAACATCTTAATTAACATTCAAGTCCCGTATACATTATATAAACAAATATGAAGCAGACATATGATTTGGTGATCTTTTATCTTCCTCTTGTGCATCCACGGTAAATATATAAGATTTGATTGTTATTTGGAATGCAATGAATTCATAATCGATAAAGAAGAATAATCTACTTTATTTCAGCATTATGCATGCAACTAACATGTTATAACATGATAAATGCCATATTTTATTAGTCGTATAATTGACCATTTCCACTTCATATTTACATTACAAAAGTTTTAAAAAGTTGTATGGCATTTATTCTCGCACTTAATTTATATAAGGTGGAATTAATGTTGGTATATAATGCGTCGTTACTTGGGTAACAATACTTCCCTTTCCAAGTGGATCTGCAGTCGGCCGGCGCACAGTGATGCCAAGGTGGCAGAAATTCAAAAAATAAATTTATTTATTTCCTGCACTGTAATAATTCTATTGAGCTCTCAGATAAGTGAAGGATTACAGTTTAAAGTATAAAAATTTTTGAATAAGAAATAATCTCTCCCTATCCTCTCAAAGATAGGGTATTGTAAACTTTCTTTTCATCCTTCCATACAAAATATATGGCGCAATGACGATGTTTTGCGATTAGAGTTCTCTATAGGTAGGAAAAAGCTGCCACTGTTCTATAGTATTTGATTTTATAGCATTTTTTCTCTACTTTTCAGAAACCACTATGCGATCTTGCACATTTCTCCACCTCAAAGGTTATTTTCAATAGTTTGCGGGGTCGACAATAAAAATCACAGAAACAAGGGCCTTTTGTAACTGAAGTCGGTGTCAGTAAAATTTAAATAAACGGCTCTATGATAAATGAAATCAGAATATTTATAACATACATAACATAAAATACTTATATAAATGTCGTTATATAAATCTATTTATAATATATCAGGCGTTTAAATAAATTATTGAAGTTTCATGATTTTTAGTGAGAGTATCATTGCAGTACCATCGTTTTTCAAAGTATAGTCCATCGTTATATACCACCACTAAGACTCGGACACCACATTTGAAAAATTCCTTGTCCTCAGATTCGACAAATGAATCGATCCAAATTTTGGTGGTGTCGTAGTTTTTGAAACTGACCTGTCAAGTTATGCGCAATGGATTGGAGCAAATGGCAACCATATGGAACAATGTCAGGTAAAAATGGCGGCTGGGGTAGAACGTTTCTTTGCAGCGATTATAAAAAAAACTTCTACAAGTTTCAAAGCATGCAGTCTTGCATTGTCATGAAGCAAAAATACTATGCCATGAAGATCTTCATATTGCGTCCGCTTTTCATGCAATGTTCTGTCCAAACGCATTCGAGTAGCTCATAATAAATAGCGCTCAGTTGATCCCAGTACATGCACTTTTTTTGTTCACCGGAACTTTCTTGTAGTCCATAAAAAAATTCCATAATAAAATTCGAACCACTAAAACCACTTTATGCATGCTTGCTCAGCATCATTTTTTTCGTCATATTACATTTTACATAATAATAATTTTTTTGTACATTTTACATAATTTAATAAGATACTTTAACATAATAGAACGTGCTTAATCCACCTAGCAGTGAGATGATACCTTTGTTAATCAATCCGCATGTGTTTTTTGCATGAATATTCTTCGTTGTTTCAGTTTTCATGACATTATTCTAATATCCGTCGTTTTAAGTGGCAATTGGAGATTTCAATCACTCATTACTGTGTTTTGTCGAAACTGAAAATCGGATCGAATTTGAATCTAAAAGTGCAACAATCGATTCAACATTCCATGATATGTTGAAGAAATTTCCACTTTACAGTTTAGGGAAATTTAAGGTACTTCCAGAGCCGGTATTCAGGAACCAGCATAACCCAAACCGATTCATATGGCCATATGACGAATAAATTGCAATATTTTTGAGTTCAACTTTATAGTTTTTCGGGATTGTCATCTTCTATATCGCTCTGAATTTTAAAAATTCATCATCCTACAATTTCAGAATCGGAAGTCAGAATTGGATAAAATTGGATTTATTTTAATTTGAACTTTTGTTACTGAAATTCGATTTGGCTTTTTTTGAGAAAACGATTGAGCTTTGAGAAACGATTCGATACTGGAACCGGAATTCGAAATTCGGTGTAGCCGAAGCCAGTTAAATTTATCTGAGAAGCTGTATAGTTTACATTTGTTTCAATGTAGACATTTGAAAATCAATCTTTAAGGAATCGTAGTGCGAATTAAATTTTTGGGTGCCTTCCGAAACGAAAACTGAATACAACTAAAAATGAAATAAGTTTATTAGATTATCCAAATCTGCAAACCCGATAAACCTGATTAATTTATGTGAAATAGACATTTTTATACTAATCACCCTGTATCTCCGAAACCGGAAATTGGATCTGAATGAAAAACAAAATGTTTTATAGAATCTTAAAACTTTTCATTTGAATCTTAGATTATTCTTAGATTTCATTTGAATCTTAGATCGGTTCAGCCATCTACGAGAAAAATGAGTTACACAGTTTTAATTTCGTTTCACACATCATCCTGTAATTCCGGAACCAGAGGTCGGTACCAAACATAATTCAGGAACCTTGTTTGGGAGTATACGACTTTTCATATGAATCTGAGTTTGTAGAAAACGGTTGAAATTATTTGTCACACATGCATTTGCTGATCTCAACGAACTGATTCGAATGGTATATGGCTGATATGTTATTTCAGCATTTATTGCTGTAAGCAGTTTAAATCAATATAATTATGAAATTGCTTTCAACTCGAAAATTCTGCCATCATCTGGTTTACATATGTCATATTCGAACGATTATGTTGCCAAAAACGAACCGTGCTAAAATCGGTCCGAGGCAAAATGTCATGAAAAAGGATACTGTACACAGTCTTTTTGGTACTTAGAAACAATTGTACACGAAAAGACCGAAATCAGCATTTTGGCGAAAAAATTAGTTGATTTTCTGATTTTAGTTAGTTATTTTTTAAGACAACTAAAACAATCTTACTTTTGCTAATTTGAATTTTTTAATTCTCATTCCCTTAATAATAATAATAATAAAATATTTGTTGAAATGGCTATTTTTTTAGTTGAATTCACCAATTGAACGTGCTGTTTTTTCTTAGCTAAGCATCACTTCATTTTCATTCAACTAATTTTTTCGTTGAATTAGAGAAATAAAACGTTGTTTCCAACCAACATAAATGGTTGAATTGGCTTCTGCAATTTGCAGCTATATGGCGCACTGTCACCGAAAAAAAAAATTAACACCGTGACTACTGGCCACTAGATGGCACACTACTACCGAAAAAATTTTTTTATATAGGCAGATATAAATACGATGTTGTATTGGAGAAAAAGAAATAAACGAAACATAAACTTTTTGAACATTTTTCTTCTAAATCGCGGCGTAGCCCGGAAGGTTGGAAGATATAAAAAACATAATTTGACATATACAATTAGAGTGCAACATTCAAAACTCACATCACTGTTCCGCGTAAAAATATTATTACGCACAATCGCTTCAAATGCGCACAAATTCTGAATAAATACACTTTCCACTAACAGTTTACGTCATTTTACATATCGGTTTAGAATTTTATATTTGGATATATCGTAACCCATGCGAAAAATATCTAAACAATTTGCAAGCAGTTTCAACAAGACTGTCCTTTTTAGCTTTTTAATGGATTGTTTTGCTTTGAGTTTTTGGCTAATAAACTTGTTAATAAAACAAATTTCATTTTTGTTTTCTTTGTGCTGCCCTTCAGCAATGATGGTGAAAGATAAATAGAAACAAATTTTCTGTCAATGAGAATTTCGTGTTGGATTGGAATATTGCTGGTTTGTGTCCAGAATATTCGCCAACTGAACACATTCTCTAAAAACAAGAGTTTTCTTTAGCAAAGTAAATTCTCAATTTTAACGAATTTTATATTTATTTTGGAAATTTTGTTGTTGAAATTAACTAATTCAAAAACAGTAATACGAATTAGGCGCAGAGCTAATTGCGGTCGTTCCGTGTATGTAACAGTATAAAAAATCGTCTTTTACGTTGCTCCCAATCATTGCTTTGTCATACAGCGCTCAAAACTCCTACTACTGGAATAGGGGGAAAAGTCGCTTACCCAAAAATATCGATATCTTTGTTAAAAATGGACGGATTTTACCAATCTATGGCTTGTTTGATAGCTGTTACCGTGTGAAATATTCTATTTTCAAGGTCAAATGTGACAGACACTGTCAAAAAACTGAAAATTTTGACATAAAGCTTCATATAACTCAAAAAGTAAACATCCGATCTCAAAACCATTCAATAGCGTTTTGGGTGACGGGGAGACCTTTCATTTGCGACTAGTTTGATCAAAATCGGTCCAGTCCTCTCTGAGATCTCGACCTCTTAGTTGACAACACACATACAAACACACACATACACACACAAACACACACACACACACACACACACACACACACACACACACACACACACACACACACAAACACACACACACACACACACACACACACACACACACACACACACACACACACACACAAACACACACACACACACACACACACACACACACACACACACACACACACACACACAACACACACACACACACACACACACACACACACACACACACACACACACACACACACACACACACACACACACACACACACACACACACACACACACACACACACACACACACACACACACACACACGGACATTTGCTCAGTTCACCGAGCTGAATCGATTGGTATATGGCATTCGGCCCTCCGGGCCTCGGAAAAATATTCTAATGTTTGAGCGAATTCTATATCTATTTTTTATGTATATGAAAAAGGTATAAAACCACTATTATTAGTAAAGCGTTAGTATTCAACCAAATTTTATTGTGTACTTGTGTTTATGTTCTTTCATAAAGTCGAAAAATTCAAAAAAATTCAAAATGCAGAGCATTTTCCAAAAATTTGCATTTCTGTTAAAAACAAAAAAAAACACTTTTTTGATTGTTACTCTTCCATCTTCAATCATAGTGCAATAAACTGCATCAGTTGTATGTTACAACATATAAAAAAAAATTAAGATAAGCCCTTCTGGAGAAAATTGATATTTTCAAGATATAAGAAAAGTTTTTTTTCTCTGTGTATACATTTTCCACACAGATTTAATCATTATTTGAAACATTAGTTAAAGCTCCTAATCAATCACGAAATAAATAAAAATACACAAGTTAACTTATTTAAAAAAAAGTCGTCATTTTCCGGTCCATAGCGAACGGTGAATCATGTCACTTTTAGGTGGATCGAATATTTTTGCATACATTATCAAGATGGAAATATATTCAGAGACCTTAAATCATTAATAAAAAATCATCCAGCTGACGTTTATCGATGTATTTATGGTTTTTGACAACTTTTGTATGAAGAGGCATCACTGTGCGGCGTCGGTATTGATCATCATGCATCTTCGTAGTTTGCGCAATTTGGAACCACATGTTATTCCCAAACACATTGTTTCAGAAAAAAACATTTTCATAGACGAGTACGAAATTTCATCGAAATCGAATCAAATCTATCCTGTTTTCTTTTCATGGAAGATCATATTTTTTTAAATTCTCATATGAGTATAAATTCTGTGATATGGTAATAATTTATTATGTAAAGTTGTTAAACAAGAATCTCCAAGTAAAACCGAGTTGAAAAGAGTGCATGCAAAAAAAACCTGTTTCAATCCACCTAGCGGTGACTTTCTCATACCACTCATATTCTCAAATATACACGGAAATTCCAACGATCGCAAACAACTGAAATATTAGTTTTTTTTTATTTGATTGGTTAAAATTTGGTACAACTAATACCCAGCAAAGACACGCACCACAAACGAGTAATGAAACGTTAAAGTTGAGCAATGACATGCACCCTAATAAGAAAATGAAACGTTCTGCGTTTTGCTGACAGCATTTGAATACAGAAATTTCATTTACCTGAATGGTTATGACAAAACCAACAGATACGCTAGTTAAATCAACAACATTTTATTTGAAACAACCAGGGCGTGAAACAACAATTGCAATATTGTAATTTTGTGATCTGCGGGTTTTCCGTGTACTAATGGGATAATTTTAAAATTTCATCTATTTCCGGTCCTTCTGGAATCGGTAACCAGGATAGTCAGGCTCGCTTTGTTGGGCCTTCTACTGCAATTGACTATCTATAGGGAAAATTTTTAGACTTGTTTATAATTTTTTAACAACTTTTGCGTTGCCGTTTTGAGAAAATAAAGCGGCATACAATTTTCAATACTCTTCACCCTGTAATTTCGGAACCAGAAACTGGGTTCGAATTTTTTTTTTATTGTTTTAAGGGATCATAAGACCTTTCGGTTGAAGCTACGTCTTCGAAAAACTGAGTGAGTTTCAATTTGTAAAATATGACCACAATACCTTTCATTTAAATCTAAGTTCGTAGAAATCGATCACACCATCTCTGAGAAAAATGAGGAAGTTTTTTCACTAATCAATCTGCAATTCCGCAACCGGAAGTCTGATCAAAATGAAATTCAGGAATTTTGTATAGGATTACCCTGTGATTCCGGAACCGGAAGTCGGATTCGAATAAAATTCAAGAACTTCGTGTGGGGCTACAAGACCTTTAATTTAAATCTAAGTTTTTGAAAATCGGTTCAGTCATTTCCGAGAAAAGTGAGTGCAAATAAATGTTACATACATACATACACACACACATACAGACATTTTGGGTACTCCGGGCCTTGGTTCACAAGTCGGTTTTCATAGTGATTGCATAACATTTCTATCCTTTGCTCTCCTATGTTTGGGTCTGTTTAAAGTAGTTTTACCTGTTTTAGATCCATTTAATGTTTCACACTGGCTGAAAAAGCTGTAGGAGTTCGAGCACATTCAAATAAATAGTTTTCGAGATATCATTCCAGAAGTTTACAAAATCGTACTTTTACATCAAACCTCGAAAAAACCTTTCACTCACGTATAATATATACATATTTTAGACGAGATTTGTGATTTTCTATCTTCGTGTTCGGTGACAGGGTGTTTACATGGAATTCTCATGTCTTGACTGAAAGTGCATTCGTAAGAATTGTACACCATTGAGAATACTGTGGAAAAAATTCTTCCACTTTGCTTTTTCGATGAAAAAAAACGCTCTGTATTGCAGCATAATTCTTGGAATAAATTCGTCGGTAGTGGCTGAAGGAAAATCATGCACACGTACATCTATGGTTTGATCCACCGTGTACACTGGTGTGTTGTACTGGAGGTTTTCATGTTCTACGTGATGCATATTTGTGTTGCCTTTATCAAATTTGATTGCTTCACAAACCTTATAGAACAGAATGCAGATAAGTTATTAGTCTTATTTAACTGCAGTACACTTCATTCCGTAATGAATTAGAAATCACGCTCGTATATGTATATGTAATTGTTTGTCCTTAAGCAATGGTTCATCATAATGCATTAGCGAGACATTCTTAAAACTCTCAACACTCTCCATGCAACACTAAATTTTAAGTCCATGTTCGAACAAAAGAACGCCGTGTAGAAACCTCGATTTTATCAGCACAGTCTGTGGCGTAGAAAGTATCAAAAAAACGATTCTATGCATTGCTGTATTAATCCATACTGAAGCTGACTGTGATCTGATATTCGCTGTGCGCCAAACCACGGAGTCTTCCTAATTCATGTTCATCCATCTGTTTTGATCGAAACCACATTGTGCCAATCGAAGTCGGTGGATATCTGAAACCAATGCGTTGTCTGACCTCCTCTGATCAGCACTGTTGCTTGCATAAATAAATGCCGGCTTTTGTTCGTCAAACGAATCGAAGAATAAAATCCTTTCAAATTACCGATTTTTCAACCTCTGAGTAGTTGAACTGATCAGATGAAATGAGAGTTTGGCAAATGAAAAATAAAACAAAATCGATTCAGCATACCACGCTCATGTGGTGCGGAAAAGTTAAAATTTACAAGAATATCGTATTTAACCATTATTTATCATCATGCCTTAATGAGTCCCGATGGTACCTTCAATAAAATCTCAGCAATAAACCCTTCGATAAAATCTGAGTACTGCCATAAGTCAGACTGAGTTTTATTGCGTACTTACAAGAACGAGTTGATTTAATCTGACCCCAAATTTATCACTTTGAAGTAGATCATCAACCGAGAATGAGGTTCTAATTTTCGTTTTATGATAGCACGAAAGAATTTTGCACTGCCAAAGAACGATGGGGGATATGCCCCGACACAGGCTGTCGCTTGTTTGTTTCAAAGAGAGACCACCCCGCCAACGATCGAGGAAGCTATTAGCCTGTCTAATTCCGATTAATTCGCGTGGTGCAAAAACGGCTGGTAATCCCCTGAACAGCCGCTAAGACTAAGTGAGGATCCTGCGTTACCTGATTTGCGCAAATATTTCTGTTCCACAGCCGCACTCGAGCAATGATCAGAAATATGTGCAGTGATAAATTTTACAATGTTCCTCATAACCAAGCTATCATTATAACAAGTGTTCAGTGTTCAACCTTTTGCCCAACGACCGCCAGTGCCAACCCGCGCGCACGTCCGGAGAGGCAAATCTCGCAGCTGCTCATACGTAATGTCATGTGGGAAGGCAAATAAATTGATTATCTGTGCGGTTCTCTCGGACTGGTGCTCCCGCCTGGTCCCGAGAGTGGGATGCCATTTATCTTTATCACCTGGTCCAGGGAGGAAAGTTGTTCTACCACAAGCCAGCATACACCGGATATTGCTGCCAAGTTGGAACGCTAAGTGGTCAGTCGTACCGAACCAGTGTTGGCATTCCGAAGAACATATCGATGAGCAAATTTATGAAAAGTTATCATAAGTCTCGGAACTATCAACACACAGAATCTCGGCTTCTTATTAAGAATCGTAGATGCAGTCTCGTTCAATTTCGCAATAGCATCTGAGCGTTCCAATTTCGTTTAATTGAAATAAAAGGATAAAATAACTGCCCTTGTTTTTAGAACAATACGTAAATATCTAGGCTCGCAATAACAAAAAACGTGATTAATCCACCTAGCAGTGAGATGATACCTTTTTTTATCAATCCGCATGTGTTTTTTGCATGAATATTCTTCGGTGTTTAAGTTTTCATGACATTATTTTAATGACCGTCGTTTTAAGCGACAATTTGAGATTGTAATCACTCATTACTCTGTAATGTCGAAACTGCAAATACAATCGAATTTAAATCTAGAAGTGTGATAATCGATTAAACATGCTATGATATGTAAGTTCCACTTTAGAGTTTACGGTAATTTAAGGTACTTTCAGAGCCGGTATTCAGGAACCAGCATAACCCAAACCGATTCGTATGGCCATATGACGAATAAATTACAGTTTTGAGTACAACTTTGAAGCTTAATTGGATAAAATTCATTATTTTTGTATGTATGTATACAACTAATTAATTTTGTATATAAGTTTAATTCAATTTAAATTTTTGTTTCTGAAATTTGATTAGGCTTTTTTGAGAAAACGATTGAGCTTTGAGAAACGATTTTATACTGGAACCGGAATTCTAAAATCGGTATGGCCGAAGTCAGATAAATTCACCTGAATAGCTGTATAGTTTACATTTGTTTCAAAATATTTGAAAATCAGTGAAGACATGTTTGAGAAATCATAGCACGAATTAAATGTTTAGGTGCCTTCTGAATCGACAACTGAATACCACTAAAACTGAAAAAAGTTATTTTTTTTATCGACTATCCAAATCTGCTAACCCGATAAACCTGATTAATTTATGTGGAATAGACATTTTTATACTAATCACCCTGTATCTCCGAAACCGGAAGTTGGATCTGACTGAAGAGCAAGATGTTTTGAAGAATCTTGAAACTTTTCATTTGCATCTTAGATGATTCTTAGATTTCATTTGAATCTTAGATCGGTTCAGCCATCTACGAGAAGAATGAGTTACACAATTTTGATTTCGTTTCATATATCATCCTGTAGTTCCGGAACCAGAGGTCGGAACCAAACATAATTCAGGAACTTTGTTTGGGAGCATACGAATTTTCGTATGAATCTGAATTTGTAGAAAAGAAATTTCAGAGAAAATTGAGTGAAATTATTTGTCACACACGCATTTGCTGATCTCGACGAACTGATTCGAATGGTATATGGATGTTATGTTCTTCCAGCATTTATTGCTGTAAGTAGTTTAAAACAATATAATTAAAAAAAAACTGCCATAATCTGGTTTATATATGTCATATTCGATCGATTATGTTGCCAAAAACGAGCCGTGCTAGAATCGGTCCGAGGCAAATTGTCATGAAAAAGGATGCTGTACACAGTCTTTTTGGTACTTAGAAACAATTGTATGTAACAGAATAAAAATCGTGTTTTCCGTTGCTCCCAAGCATTGCTTTGTCATACAGCGCTCAAAACTCCTAAAGCTTGCTTCAAATAGAATTGGAACAAAGACAATTGCCTGTATTTCAGTTATTTATTATTGTATTCAAGATCTTTTTTATACAAATGTAGCGTTTTCTTCATACTTTTAAGAAAAAATACGGATAAAATTATTCGTCACGGTTTTGAAGGAATTCTCGAATTTTTCCTGTAACACGGCTCAGTAGGCGGCGCACACCTTCTTCGTCCATCGTTTTAGCTATCTTATTCCACCAGGTCGTCATCTGATTGATGTCTTTGACAACGTTTCCCTTTGCCTTGAGTCTCCTCTTCATGATTGCCCAGTATTTCTCAATAGGGCGGAACTGGGGGCAGTTGAGTGGGTTAAGGTTTTTCGGAACAAACTGGACCCCTTTCTCTGCATACCATTCTTAAACGGCTTTGCTGTAATGACAGCTTGCCAAATCTGGCCAAAACATTACAGGATGGTCGTGGGATCGAATGAACGGCAAAATTCGTTTTTGGAGACACTCTTTTTGGTATAGTTCCGATGTCATTTGTCTTATTTGTAACGAAAACTTCCTTTTTTTTGCCGCAGGTGCAAATGCCCGGCCAAATCATAAATTTTCTTGCAAATTTGTCGGCAAAAACAAATTTAAATTTGGCTGGAACATCCCCCCGAGCCGTTGCCAAGTAAAATTTTTGACCTGGGATTTGACCGAAGTCAGCCTTGACACAGGTTTCATCGTCCATCAGAAGACACCCGTTGAACTTGGTCAGCACCTGGTCATATAGTTTCCGAGCACGAATTTTGACCACACTATTCTGTTTCATGGTCCGATTTGGCTGTTTGCTAGCTCGATACGACTTGATTCCTTCCCGGAGTCGAGTTCTCCTCACGGTACTATGGGCAGCACCGAATTTTCTGACCAAATCACGGTCCGACAGATTAGAATTCCTCTTAATCGTCTTCAAAATCTTACCACGCAATTTCCGGTCGTCAGTTCGACTCCGACGATCGGCTTGAGGCTTCCGAATCGTCGTCAATGTTTTCTTATACCGTTTGATAACGCGCCATACGGTATTTCTGGTCAATTTCAGCTGCTTAGCTAGCCTAGATGCAGACCACAATGGATTTTCCAAATAACTGTGCACAATTTTTTTTCCTTCTTTCGGCTTCCATGTTGATTGTTTACAAATTACAGTCGATTTTCGGAATGTCAAAAATCATACGTGAAGCTGACAAAATTCCCGACACGTGGACGCCAAGAGCTTCCAAATCCGTCCACCAGGAGCGCCACAATATGAGCAAAAGTTTGTTCCAATTCTAAATGAAGCAAGCTTTACTGCTGGAATGGGGGGAAAAGTCGTTTACACAAAAATTTCGATATCTCCGTTGAAAATGAACGGATTTTAACAATCTATGGCTTGTTGGATAGCTATTACCGTGTGGAATCTAAGTATAGAAACATATTCTGTTTTCAAGGTCAAATGTGACAGATACTGTCAAAAAACTGGAAATTTTGACATAAAACTTCGAATAACTCAAAAAGTAAACATCCGATCTCAAAACCATTCAATAGCGTTTTGGGTGACGGGGAGACCTATCATTTGCGACTAGTTTGATCAAAATCGGTCCAGCCATCTCTGAGATCTCGACCTCTTAGTTGACAACACACATACAGACACACACACATACACACACACAGACATTTGCTCAGTTTGTCGAGCTGAATCGATTGGTATATGTCATTCGGCCCTCCGGGCCTCGGAAAAATTTTCGAAAGTTTGAGCGAATTCTATACCTATTTTTTATATATATAAAAAAAGGTAAAAACACTAAATGTCCCATCCCACCGGTTAAACCCTCTATACGTGCGCCCGAGCATTATCTACAGTTGGCTTATGTTCATTTGGCATGCCGTTCACTCAGTTGAACCTCACAGTAGTCGATGAATACGAAAGTGTCGATTTTTTAATCAAAAGTGAAATTTTCTAGTTCCGGAATTTTTGGGTTGTAGAATATATTCCCAGAAAAAAATCATAGTCGGTGAGTGTTTTTTTACTAATTGAGATGCGCTGGTACTAGTGGATTTTATGTTAACATAATTTTTGTTTGAGTTATGACTTCACACAATACGAAGCAATGCACAGTAAGGAAAAACGATCAAAAACGCGACTTTGCTCAATAATTTTATAAAAACCTAAGCGAATATTTTTAGAGTTAGTATTTCTTATGCAAATTTTTTCGTAGAATCAATGTTTCTGACTTTACTTCGAAAACTAGCTGTGAAACTCTGGAAAAAATTGAATTCGACCAATCGGAAGGTATTCCTGACATGTTCTTAAGTTAGATAAGTGGATTGTATTCTGTTTTATCCCCAGTCATCTTCTTCCATGAATTTACAGAAAAAAAAGTTCTACTGATCGGTGTTTGGACCAATTATGGCTAAACAAAATAGAACTGTTTCGCATTTAACCTCAAAAAATAATTTACAGATAGTCTCCATGATTGCATGCTTTGTGCTACATCGTTTTACCCATATTTTTCCTCAAAGATGATTTTATGTTGAATTCAGATTCACAATCCAGAAGCAGATCCTATATGACCTACCAATATTGAATCATACTACGTAGAAAACTTCAGTGATCCAAGTACACATAATAGGAATGACAGTACTAGTCCGTTTAACCCTCTTTACCTCAATGTGTGTCATATGTTATATCTTTGGGTAAACTTTCATTGGCATACCGAAAGTAGACTGACTACGGTTGATGAAAATCGATTGACATTACGAAAAAAGACCTAGAAATAAGATTACAAATGAATTAAATGGCCGCACGAATCTTGTTATACCGTTTTACCCCAATATATCCTTTAACTGAGTCTTAAGATTTTGCTCCACATTTGGAAAATAAATTCTCGATTGTAAAGCATCTTCCTCCTTGCTTGCGGTCATTGAATCCATTCGTAATCTTATTTTTAGGTCTTTCTTCGCAATATCAATCGATTTTCATCAACCGCAATCAGTCTGCTTTCGGTACGCGAAAGAAAGTTGAACCGGAAATACGACTTTTAATATAAATTGGGGTAAAACGGGTTAAACAGGGTAGTAATCTCATTACCATTGTGTTTAATTGGATCACAGATGTTTTGTACGTAAAATGAACCAGTATTGATAGGTCATATTGGATCTGCTTTTTTATTGTAGATCATATTCAACTGAATATGATCTACAATAAAAAAAATGGGGTAAAACGGTACAACGAGTTTACTGCTGTCATTAAAACTATATGCAATCGATTTGTTAGACTTTTTTACATCAGAAAAACTCTATTCGCTTTTCTGCATGTTTTTCGGATTTATGTTATATAGTTAAGCTTGAATACAACGCAGTATAAAAAGGGAACTTGGGGTAAAATGAACATGATAGCGTTTCGTGCGGTCCTTCTAAATACATGGAATCGTCGCTTTTCTGATCTATTTTTCCCCACTGTTCGATGGGGCGAAAATGGTCACTTTTTGGAGGGGCTAAAATGGCCACTAGACTCGATATGAGTCGTAAATGTATTGTTGTTTTTTACAAAAACTTGATTTCATGAAGTTCAACACTATTTTCGAGTTAGTGTAAAAAAAATAGTCCAAAAATCCCCAAGTCTGGTCACAAATACGATAATACCAACGACGTGTATTTTGACAAATTCAAAGGCAACAAAGAAAGGACTTTTAACATCGAATTGTTACTAGGAATGAAAAATGTATATTCTATGATAACCCCAATAAGAAAAAGTAATACGCTATGCCCAGTCAATTGTTGCCATCGACCTGAACGTCAACACCAAAGTCAGGTGTTGTGTACTATGAGATGCTACAACCAGGCGACTATAACGACTACCACCAACAACTAACTACTAACGACTAACGACTGAAGACTACTATAACGGGTGACCGGGCTGCAATTGATGCGTTAGAGCCGTGCATTACGAGAAGAACGGCCGGAATACAAACAAAAAAAAAATGATTAAGGGGGGGTAGGGTATAAATGATGAAAAAAATCATCATTTTTGAGATATCGTTCAACAAAATAAACTCAAACGTTTTGCATGATACAAAGCATCATTCGAACAACATTTAGTAAATTTTTCGTGGAAAAATATTGGGAAATAAGTAGGTGAAGAGGAATTTTTGAGAACGCTTCTTGGAAATCATGATTTGCGGTGTCCACTGTATCTCAGCGCAGACTAATCAGAAGTCAACAAATCAAAGCAGTAGAGTTAGAATAGATGTTTTTCTAGACCCCAACGTTTCTGTTTGATTTTTTTTTTTTTAATTTTTGGAATTTTTGTGGTTGTTCAAAGTGAAAACTACGATTTTTCACGAAAAAACCCACCATTTTGTAGCTTTAAAACCTCCCCAAAGTAACAAATAACAAAAAGGAAAACGTTGTGGTCTGATTTTTTATACGTTGAAAGTGTGTGCAAAATTTTAAAAAAATTGGTGCAGTAGTTTTTGAATGACAATGGACACGGACTTTCAAAACCTGCTTACGAGAAAACCACGTTTAAAGTTTTCTGTCTATAGAATCAATGGAAACAATTAATTACTGAAGGGAGCCCGTAGGGTATAACATTTTCAAAAAATCATATTTTTCATTTTATAATTTGTTGTAATGAAACATTTCAAGCATGTTTTGTCAAGTTTTTAAGTCAGTCGAAGCAGAAATCTGGGACCTGTCCGCCGAGCTCTTACTTCTTCGCAGTATGAGATAAGCAAAGATAAAGGCCCATAACATGGGTCGGTGGATGCACTCAATTATTCCGAATATATCGACAAAGTCATGGTTCAGGGGACTGGATGTGAGTAGGGATTTCATTCGTGTGATGTCCAGACTCATATCCAATCACTACACGTTAGATGCACATCTCCTTCGAATTGGGCTCTCCGAGACTAATCATTGTGCTTGCGGAGAAGGTTATCGGGATATTGATCATGTCGTTTGGACATGCGTGGAGTATCGTGATGTCAGATCTCAACTAATAAATTCTTTGCGTACCCAAGGTAGACTATCCAATATCCCAGTTCGAGACATTCTTGCTTGTCGTGACCTTTCATACATGAAACTTATTTATCATTTCATAAAGAAAATTGGAGTTTCAATTTAATAAAGGCCCCTTTTAAGACTTAGCTCTGATCCCAGCTGCGTCCATGAGTTCAACCAATAGCTAAATTAGAATAAAAATTATGTAATGATACAAACAAACTCGAAACAGTTTATGAAATTATCAACAAAATGTCAAAAAAATCAGCTTATTTTATAATTTATAGAAGGTAATCGTTTGGTTCAAATAATATTTCCGAGTAGATTTCATAATTAATGACGAGTTACTTAAGATGATATTTAAGCTATAAGAGAATATGTTTTAATAAATTCAAAACGTTGTGACTATGTTAGAATTAAATTAGGATAAGAATATTATGTAAAAGTGATGCTACGGCGAAGAAAAACTTATGTAAACTGCCTTAAGAAATAAACGTATTTATGGAAAAAAAGGCCCATAACTTGCAGAGTTTTATTCCGAACGGCTTGAAAATTTTATAGAATATTCTTGAAATGTTTTACTTTACTTTTTTTTTTTTACTGGCCTCGTGTCACCAAAGTTGTGAAAAAAAAAAATGGCAACGCTAAAGTGGAATATTTCGCGCACCCGCCGTATTCTCCGGACATTACTTTTGCTGATTACGTTCCGTTACGTTACGTTCTGATTACGTTCCGACGGATGCTGCACAATCTGACAGGTTATCGGTTTGCTTCTTTTGCAGAAATGGAAAATTGGCTTCAATCTCAAACTTGGATCACCTCAAAAGACGAGACATTTTTTCGAGACGAAATTCGAAAATTGTCTCAGAGGTGGTGAAAAGTAATAACTAGCGTCGGAACTCTTTTCATTTTCAAATAAATGCAATTTTGACCCAAAAACACGGATTAAATTAATTTGTACTCACAATAATTAGTTTTCGAATCAATTTTCCATCCTTTTCCTGTTTTTTTTTACTGTCAGTGACATAGGTGCCAAGTGTCATGACAATATATTCATTAGTGTTTAGCACGGCTGTCTTTCTGAAGTAACAAAAGTGTAATTGGGATTTTCACAATGAGTTAAATTATTCCAAAAAGAAGTTACTTTAAATTCTTTGTGCGGTGTCAAATTTAAGGCTTCCAAGATGCTAGGCTTCATATTTCGCATTACAAAGAACTTCAATAACATATATTGGCTTAAAGCACTATATTGTGCACTGGTTCGCTCTGTACTCGAATATGCTGCAGTCGTTTGGGCTCCCTATTATCAACTCGACATCCAATGCATAGAAGCTATTCAGCATAAATTTATTCGTTTTGCCCTTCGCAGTCTTCCTTGGAGGGATCCCAACAACCTTCCCAGCTATAGTGAGCGCTGTAAACTTATTGATTTATACGTACGCCGAGACATCTGTAAAGCTATTTTCGTGGCGGATTAGTTACAATCTCAAACTGATTGCCCCGAATTGTTACATAAACTGAACCTAGCTATTAATTTTCGCAATCTCCGATCTCATCCATTTCTCAGAATTCAATCTGCTCGCACTAATTACGACTATAACGAACCGTTTTCTAGTATGTGTCGTTTATTTAATCGATGTTCTCACTTGTTCGATTTTCATCTATCTCGCAACACCGTGATAAAATTGTTTCTGAATTATATCTCTACTTCTTAAGTATTAAGGTTAGTAATAGGGGTAGTTTAATTATCAGTAATAAGTATATGACAAGGTATCTGCTGGATTGTTGTGATCTTTCCCACTCCGTCTCTCCACAATCTCCATTGGAAACTAACTAGATTCGCTCGTCGAAGTTAACTCGGTTGTCCCTTCTACTTTTTCTTTATCATCCACCATCCGTTTTCCGATCACTAACCAGATCTTCATGCCGATTCTAACCCCGTCGTTTTCTCTGTCTTCCACCATCTTTTTGGTCACTAATTAGATCTACATGCCGGTTCTAACACCGTCGTTAGCCCACTCTCGTTTACCACCCCACCCCCTCACCAACCCTTATATAACATTTACCTATTCACTTTTCTCTTTTCTCTCACTTTTTAAGCAGCTATTACTGCCCTGTAATGCTTAGTGTCATCAACTAGTTATAGATAGGGTTATAGATTTAGTTTTAATTGTTAGTTTTTTTTTATTCAATAACTAATTGTTAGTTTTAATTGTTAGTGTTAAGGCCAAATGTATCTGTTGGATCATTGTAATCTATTGATACAAATGATGAGGAGGTTTTATGCCTGCTGGAGAGAGAGATTGCCAAATTTCATCTCCATCGGGTTTTTCCCTGCTCCAAAATAAATAAATAAAAAAATTTCTGGCGCCGAAACGTTCAGAATGTTGCAATAGGCCTTTGGTGATAATTGTATGTCGCGTGCAGGTGATTTTGATTGGTACAAGTTGTTTGAAGAGAGTCGAGAACGCGTTGACGACGAACCACGTCCAGGACATCACCAACTGAATCACGTCACGTCAATAAAATCAAGAAATTGATGCTCGAAAATCGACGATCAACAGTCAGAGACCCTACAGAGATCGTTGGAATATCGGAAGGATCAGTAAAAACCATTTTGAAAGATCATTTGGGTCTAAGAAAATCACCACGATATTGCAACGTCACAATATCGTTCCGCAACAACCGAATTCGCCGGATCTAGCTCCGTGTGACTTCTGGTAATTCAGCAAACTCAAGCAACCGCTCCGGGGAAACAGTTTTGAGTCAATTGATGCCATCAACCGTGAATCGCTATGCGCATGAAGGATATTCCGGAAATTGACTTTAATAACTGTTTCGACGATTGGACGGGCCGGAGGGGATTATTTCGGGAGGGCGGGAATAGATTTGGAAGTATAAAAAAAGAATTTTGAAATTATGAACAAAATCTTACTATTTTTTGCCCACAGTAGTAAAACAAAACTGGTACAACTATTTTTGTTTTTGTATTAGGAGATGAAGTTTTTGGTCATTTGGCATATTGATTCCATGTAAATAGTTACGTAAATAATAATCCCGATCAGATGATAATAACAGAATTAACAACTTAATAATTTAGTTCAGAAATATTTTGTAACAAATTTTGAAATATTTTTGGCTGGTAAGCTGTTAAAATAACAAAAATCATAACAAAAAAAGACTCTAGCGGGAACAAAATCGTAACAGATTTTGAAACGTTTGTATCACAATTATTATTGAATTTGATATAACTACAGAATTCCGAAAGCAGAAATTTATAACAATAGTTTTTTTTTATAAAAACTTTTTTTATTCAGGCCAATTTGCGTACAAGCTTTACGTGGCCGAATGAGCCATGTTTTTATTAGATAAAATTATTTTTTTACCGTTGGATCTCGTTGTCACCCTTTTTCTAGGGGGAGAGGAGCTTCCATTTTTATCTTGCGATGAGTGAGGGGCACTTTGTTCGTGGCTCGTCTCGTCCTCCATTGCCGCATCGGTGGTATCGTTGTTGGTTTCCGTTTTTTCTTCGTTTTCCTTGTAATTCGCATTCTTGTGTTGGTTGTTAGTTGTTGTAGATGCGCCTTGTTGTGCATTAATTGCAGTTGTTGGTGGGTTTGAAGTACTGCGCTCACTAGTTTCCGTTGTTGGGCGGTTGTCCTTATTTTTGTTAAAAGATGTCCTTTTTGCAGTTTATAACAATAGTTGTAATAAATTAGATAGCCAATTTAACACAGAAAAACTATATCACAGTCAACTTTAAGCATCATTTCAATTCAAAATTTTTGAATTATTTTTTTATTTAAATGAATAATTTATTTAGTAATCTGGTGATTTTGCTTTAGTTTTTTGAACTTCTGATTATTATATTTTGATATAAACCAACTCATTTTTCCAGTTAATGAACGTTATCATAAATCTCGCAAACGAAAATGAAACATCATAACTGGTTTTGTTATTATATTGTTATCATTAGGTTTAACTTTCAACTGTTTTCATTTGTTAAATATCTCAAAATAACACAAATTGTTATACAT
The DNA here is from genome assembly GCF_030247185.1 of Malaya genurostris. NCBI lineage: Eukaryota > Metazoa > Arthropoda > Insecta > Diptera > Culicidae > Malaya > Malaya genurostris. The sequence goes on from NC_080572.1 coordinate 180,521,343, forward strand.
ATCAACTGTTGATATACTTGTGTTATGATTTGTTATGCGCATCTGATCGGGATTGCTTCGAGGCATTACGGAAAATCAAGCTTGAAACAGGAAATGCAATCATTTCTCTGTGGACTTTCCAATTCCGAAGTATTACAAATTATACTACAAAATTCCGGAATCCAGTAAAAAGCAATCGCACATCTTTTTTGAAGAGGAATCACTTTCCGCAGCGTAGTGTCCATCCTTGCGGAAGTATCTTGCAAAGTTGGTCAAATGTTTAACGATACAGTCTAATTGAATTTTGCAGTTTGGTAGTCTTTTCCCAGAAAATACTGAGTTCGGTTCTGTAAAAAGAATCATTTCTGAATAGAGATGTAGGTACATGTTACTTTTTATCGTGGCTAGATCGTTGTTTCGACGATTAAGCTTCAAGCTTCGACGTGAAGAATTTGTTAATGACAGTATACTTGTTCTGAACACGAACAACAAGCTGCAAAATCTTTCAAAGTACATTTTCTTCATCAAATTTCAGTACTAGGGCTTATTAAATAACATTTACATATAACCTCATGTTAGTCAATCATAATTACTCCTGATGCATAGTTCTAGTGTAATAGTAATCACTAACAATAACAATTGATTTAGGATATATTCAAAGTGTGAAAGATTCAAAAATCCATTATGAGTCTTTTTCACAAGCCAACAAAACGAGTAGTAAGCCCACTGCGCTCAATCACTGAAAATATTCCTGGTTTCTATGTGTCGGTTTTTCTTTTTATGCTTTGTGCAACGATTCGGTCAACTCAAGCGGGTAAAATTTTAAGCGCCTTGCTTGGGACTATATTTCAACTTAAGGTCTGAGGACAGATGGTCGCGTGTTAAATTTTAAATCGACCACGTGGCTCGCTCAATTCCCTTTGCGCTTCGTATTTCTCTTGTACTCTCTCGTATATGAGCAAACTGTACCGGGTTCAACAGTATGGGTTGGTCATAACATGGATTCCAATGAACAATGAAAAAATATTCAACTTTCAAAAAAGATTGAATGTCTGTGTGTTCGGCAGCCTTGTCGAGAAAATTTTATTTCTCTCTCCTTTTTCAGAATGCTATCAGGAAACCAAAGCGAAAAAAATGGCGGATGCATTGAAACTGACTTTGATTCACAGAAAAATACAAGACTTTATTTTTATCGCGATAACATATATGTTTCTATGTACTAACCGCATCTAAACTAAATTATCTAGACTTTGTCACGGTAGATTTATGTTACAAACCTTCAAAGCCGAGATATTCCATGAACAAGTAGAGGTATGCATTTCCGAGCGTTCCAATTTTCAGCAGATCTCAAGCTTGAAACAGGAAATGCAATCTTTTCTCTGTGGATTTTCCAATTCCGAAGTATTACAAATTACACTACGAAAATTTCGGAATCCAGTAAAGAGCAATAGCAAATCTTTTTTGAAGAGGAATCACTTTTTGCAGCGTAGTGTCCATCCTTGCGGAAGTGTCTTGCAAAGTTGGTCAAATGTTTAACAAAAAAATACAACACGACCGCTAAAATAAATGAATCATTCTGAAAATTTCACAGAATATTCTCAACTATATTTCGAAGACATTGTCATGTGGGTTTTTCTATATTCTGCACTGTTTCCAAGAAAATTTAATTTGAAACGGGAAAATAGCAAAAAACCTACCACTTTACGGTACTGTCCTCAGCCCTTAATGGCAGCGCATTTCCAAGAAAGGTTCGAATTATGTCTCTTGAAAATACTACTTCGAAAATTCTACCATACACATATCGTTCATCTACCTTTTCTAGTTGCTTATTTAAGATTAGAGTGAAAAATTCGTCGTTTGTTCGAGCCCCGACATGGAAGGATTCGTAGTGTCAGAAGAATCGTAGCACCAGCCATGCAATGGTTCTGTACACTCTGAATCGGCTGCGAAGTCTTTTGAAACAGAAGGTCAAATTCCAGTACAGAAATGTAATACCAAGGCTCGGCTTTGTGAAAAATTCTGAGGTGACCCCCGCTTTTAGTAAGGTAACCGATTTTGCAATAACTGTTTTTATTTTATTCTTCATGTATCCACAAACATATTCGAAAAACGTTTTGTCAATTCTTCGTAACTTTTATCATATGTTTGGTGACATAAAAATATAGACAACTTTCAATTTTAATGCATACTATACCTATACGTTGTGTTGTTTTTATTATGTGCAATTTTTCGGCGATATTTCTTATTGTTGACGAAATTATTTTCTTCAGTATATATTTTTTGAGAATCCAATAAGTTTTCAACAGCTTCTTTCTCGACGTGATTTTCATACAAATAAAAATTTTTCAAGCGACATTTTCAAAAGCAGGGTGCGATGTCCCAAAATAAGCAGAACGTCCAGGAAAATTGGACAGTAGCCACTAGGTAATTCAAAAAAGTAAATGTGAAGTTTTTCATGAAGAATGTCATGTTTAAAGTTGAAGCGTTTTACAGAAACTAAAAGTTTCATTTTCCCCAGAAAATCGAAACGGAAGTAAAATAATGCTTTAAACAATTTTTTATTTGAAAATTAATGTTTCTAATCACAGAGTGTATTACTTTTCAATATGAATAACATACTTATTGATCGTACAGACTAAAGTAAAAAAATTGTCAAATGATTGATGTGCCAGATCCCCTGGCAGCCAACTGTCTGTAGTTATACAAAATCTGGAAATTTCTCGTTTCGTACACCGTATTTTCTGTTCAGATCGAATTGTCAACCAAGACATATCCCAAATCTCATCCAATCCTCAGTAATATTTCTTCTATACTGTGATATTCGTAGAGATGTATTAGTACCCGCGGTCTCCAGAAAGTATCGGACTAACATTCCTTTCCCTCCTAAGTAGCACAGCCTTTGGTCGTGGCCGTCGTCGTTATTGAACACCATTTGATAAAAAGTGGATATGCAAAATGAAAATGATTTGATTCTCTCAATCATTTTTTTTTCTTAGTTTATTGTTTCACTCGTTCAGTCAATCAAGAAGCCTACTTCAGCGCAACCCATCTCTATTAGGAAATTGAAGGGAAACCATTTTTTTTTTGATACCCACATGTATGAGAATGTTTATAATAGTCATCATTTCCCTACTTGGATTAAAATAGGGTTTCTTCTTGGGTAAAAATAATAAACATAGTATAGTAGAACAATTTCGCAGATTTGCGAAAACTAGTTAAATTTTCCTACAAACAACACAAAGAGATGGGAAAGTAAGCCATCCCCGCAGCACGGCCACTAGAAAACAGAATGCTATATCACAAAAGCCATAACGAGCGAAATGTCATTCACTCAAACAAATTGTGTGCAAACTGACCAGCAGAAGGAAGGTGCAGGGGTCGTGGAACACAACGAAATCAATACCCTTGTTAACCTCTTGATCTGCGTATCCGCCGGTGTGCTCCTCGACCGGTATATCATTGGTACTCGCCGGTACCCGCATGGAGCCTCGCACGTGACGTTGACCCCGCCTCGGTGGGTGATCGGGCGGTCAGATTCTTGAGTATTTTATTATCGCCTTCGTCGAGTGTCGTAATTGGAAAACGGTGCGTTATTGCTTCCTTTTGATGCCTTTCATCGCCGGTAACGGATCGCCCTGTTGCTGCTGCTGCTGCTTTTGCCGCTGATTGCGGAATTTGTCTGCATCGATTAGCAATCAGAAGGCGCTTTCAGGTGACATCGTAGACGTACTGTGAGAATGGGAGAACCGGCCACATGTCATATTTATATGCAAGGAAGTTGATCGATGCCTCCGAGGATTCGCCAGCGAGCACACGGTCGTCTTTTAATCGTCAGCAGCTTGGTCAGCAGCTGGCGGATTTTTTCTTTAAAGTAAGCAACTCGTCTGTCTGTACATATGAGTGGTCCCAATCATGAAAGAAAGAGAGAGAGAGAGAGAGATGTTTAAAGCCGGTTAGCGATGAAATATTGTTTAGCATTCCCATTATTGACAAATTAAATATTCGAACTATTCATCTTGTGCTCAGCATTGTACGAGGATACGATGATGGAGAAGGGGCTCAGGATGGCGAATCATTTTTCACAGTGAAGAAAGTTGCCAATGTATGAGGTGTTAAGTTTATTGATTAATTTCTACATTTGAGCGTTGGATGAAAATTTGTTCGTACGGTGAGTACAACATAATCAGCGATGGATTCAGCGGTCAACGTGGATAGATAATGCCTGTCTATAACTTATTTTGTTGAGCGGCATCGAGGTATATTTCCATAGACCCTTTTTAGATCGTCTACACAAAATTTAGGTTGAAGCTATACTCTTATAGTGATTAAATTTGCGCAAAAGTTCCAGAATCGATGCAAATAATCAACTTCATTAGCCATTATTTACAAAAAATAAGTAAGTTAATTCTTTTTGTGGAATGATTTAGTCTCAGTACACTGCAGTACGCTGATTTTAGCAAAAAAAAATTAATCGCTCTTATTTTGAATTCGACAAGTCGTAAATTTGATCATATTTATAACTGCAGCTAGTTAAAATCGATGAGACAATGCTTCCATGGGTTAAAAGCAAAAAAGTAAACTTGAGTTTGCTGGCTAAAAACATGATAACAAAAAAAACAATACTTACAAATATTTGATAGTTAATTTGCACTACCCAAGTAACAATTCTCATTCAGTTCGCTCGTACATCTCATCCAAGTTAGTAGATATAACAAAACCGCTTACGTTCGGGACAGAAGAAACCAAGTACAGTATTGTGTAGTGAACAATAGAACGACCTCGAAATGAGTGAACCAAACGAACAAAAGCTGCCGCCGACAAGAAAGAATACAATTGTTGTTGACTTCAGGCAGTGCAAAATTTGACCTTCGATACGAGAATTTGAAGGTTTGCTTAAGGAGCAAATGCATCTTGACATTAAACGTGTGCATTTACTTCAATCTAATAAGACGAATAATGTTGTTTACATCCAGTTTTATAAAGAGTTGGATGCAATTCAATTCGCAAAAGACAATAACAATGTGCACTATGTGGAGCACGAGAACATTAGGTACAACATTCCAGTATATATGGAAGATAGTGCTATAGAAGTGCGTGTGCATGATCTTCCCTCAAGCGTCACCGATTCATATATTCGCAAAACTATGTCCCATTACGGAGAGATTCTCTCTATGGAAAAAGAAAAGTGGAAGAATTTTTTCCCCGGTATTCTAAATGGCATACGTTTATTACGCATACACTTGAAGAGGCCTATACCTTCTTATGTGATTTTCGGTCAAGATACAAGAATTCCGTGCAAATCACTTGATACCTATGACAATCAGATGGCCACATGTCAATTTTGCCAAAAAGCTGTTCACTACGGTAAGCCATGTGATAAACTGGACAAGGAGACAACTACGCCAAAGGACAACCGTGCTTCCTTCACACCAACCCCAGTACACCTGTAACAGCCACCAACAACAATGGCTCAACATCCCCTTCAACGAAACCATCAATATCCCCTATAGAACAAAGTACACCAGCTGCTGTTAACAACTTACCCTCCAACCATCCAGCAACTGCAACCAATGTACAACAAGGCGCATCTACAGCAACTCTCAACGAGCCCAAGACTACGATCAACAAGGAAAACGAAAATAAAACGGAAATCACACACAACACCGACGATGAAGCAATGGATGATGAGATAAGCCGCCGACGAAGTGACCCCCGATCCTCGTTGGATGGAAATGGAAACTCATCTCCCCCTAGAAAAAGGATGACAACGAGATCCAATAGCAAAAAAAATTTAAGTAACAAAAATGTAGGCGAATCATCCATGTAAAGCTTTTATGCAAAAAGGCCAGAATAAAAATTTTATTATATAAATAAAAGAAAATAGTCGCTGGGAGCAAAATCTGACGAGTTTAGTGAATGCTGTATCAATTCGAATTTAAATTCATGAATCATTGCAACGATCAACTTGTGACATAAGACATTCATTACTTGGTTTTTTCTTCATCCCGGGCCGGGACTATTGGCAGTGCTATCCTTTAAAGGGTAATCAATTAACAAAATTCCATTCGCATCCAAACTATACAGGCCTAAACTTTGCCTGTCGATGTTTGAGTCTTCGGGCGCTTTGGTATGTTCATTCAGCTGACTGTCGTATAATGTTCTATCCATATTTCATCCATTGTAACGTATCGACGCAACAATTCCGATTTATTACGCCAATATATGCTCAAACACTTCTGTGATTTTGAGCAGCTACCGCTGACGGGCCACCATTTATCAATGCCTCCTCGTCCCATTTTTTGACGTGTATAATTTTTAGTTTAGTATGGGTGCCTTTTCGAAATTCACTCTGCACATGAATGCACAGAACATAATCGTGAATATCTCTTGTAGTATTTAACACAGCAACGCAATGATTTATCCATATCATCAGAAATATGATCAGCAATTTATGATAAAATTTTCAGTAGTATGAAATAACCGCAAATAAAGCAAAATTGAAGTTTTCCTAAATGTTTGGTATGAACGAGCATTAAAGAGAAATTCAGCGTGAATGGAACGAATCATCGCACGAAGCGTATCGTGCAAAACCGACACATAGAAATACGGAATATTTTATGTAATTAAGTGCAGCGTACAGACTATGTATGGATATGAGCCATGAGTATTTTTGGGTGCATAATATGAAGAGACACATTTGTGCATGTTGTTTTAGACGGTCAATTTAGTCATTTCATTTATAAACAAAATGCTCTTATAACTGGTTTTCTCGCCCATTCTCGCCCAAAATCTTATATAGTTTGTGAATTGTAAATCATATTAATATATTATTGAATATTATATTATCATTCCTCATGAATTTTATAAAAGAATTATAAACTACTTTTAGTAGACGCTTGGCAAGTGGATATCACAAATAACTAAGATGGCGGCTTTCGATTAGTGGATATTCTTTCAAATCGCTATACAATATTTTCGGGACAGGTTGGATAAATAAGCTATTGAAATTATTGTCACAATAATTCCCAACTTTGATTCAGATATCTTAGATGGCTAGATTTATAAATGAATTTAAACATTGCATTTTTTATGTAATCGGTCCTGTCCTCTACGCAAACCTGTGATTTTTTGCTCTCGTGTGTTCCGCCTTGTATTTGCACCGTTGAAATTCTGCAAATGAAGCATTGAAAGTTTGCAAAACTCACACAATCAATCAACTAGTACGTGCAATTATTAATATTCGAAAGTGTTATATTCGTGAATACGAGAAAAAACTGATGCGTTCAATACATTTCATACGTATTCACGTCATCCAGTAATGGCTTTGACATTACCCATCCATCTTTTTTCGTATTCGATTCAAATGACTGTGCCAAATTTCTGCCGCGTACTTTTCATGAAACCGTTGAAAACAAATCTACATCAAATAACATGATTTCGTTCTACCAAGGTTGAAGCCCACCTGAAGAATTTAACCAAATTTCAAAATTAAATTTAAAATCCACATATGATACTAATTTGGTTAGTGGGAATTAGTAAAACGAGAAGTTATAGTTTAAATAATGTTCAAGCATTTTTCTAGTTTTGAGTTGCTAATAGATAATATTACATTACGATTTCATTCTACACAAAAAGATTAAACATTGTGGCCTTTCTCCTAGACGTAATCGCTATATTATTTAAATTAAATTTTAATGCTACATTCAATAACTGGTTTGAAATAATGTTAATATATGAGAAATTTTGGTTGCCTTTTTCCTCACAATTATATTGCTTAGGTTTAGTCCTTGGAAAAGTGTTTGACTTTACTTTTGTGTATAGATATTTTAGAATCCCCGATTGACTTCCTACCACTTCTATTTTCATCCCATTTTTCTATCAACAATAGTTTTTGACAATTTGTGTTTTAGCCTTTGTTAAGATGTAGAGCCTTCTTGAGCTAGATATAGGACTGAAAAAATGAATACCGTGGTAACCAAGTACAGCGAAGCATGCTTGGGTTCCGTCTAGTCAACTAGGCTTTCTCTTCATATGTTTTCATATGCAGGGTAGTTTAATTTGTAAAACAACTTCCCCGGCTAGGAGTTAGCTATGGGTTCGAGCCCCGTCTCTGCGGTAACATTTTCGCGGTACTTTCGGTTATTGCATTCGCATGTCAATTTTCCAATCTGTTTTCCCCATTTTATACTGATCATATTTAAATAGTTTTTGAGTTATAATGATTTGAAAAAATTCTCACGAGAAAAATACATTTGCCCTTTTTAAAAATCACTCTTAAGTCGAATTCATTTGCAAATCCGTGCAAATTAAATGGGTTATCACACTGAAGATGTTTGCAGAGTTATAACCAAGTCGAAGCATTTCGACCCTAATTTTGACACATTTTCTGCTTTTAATTTTTAGAATTGCTCAATTCTTGTTCATATGATCATACGTAGCTTAATTCTGAAAGCTCTTTTTGTATTTGAGGGTTCACTCGCTTGAGACAAATCTCCTGGTTAATTTGATATATCAGTTGCATGTAACAAACTTTTACCTTCGGATGAAATCGAGTGAATCGGAATTTTGGCAACCAGCATCGGAAGCAGCCATTTAAAATGTTTTTCATTCATAATTTGTTTTCTCATCCTGAAATGTATACCTACAGATACACTATAAGAATTTTTTCTGCCATTTACTGTTTTCAGATAAAAAAAGAAGATCGATCATTTTCCCAAACGTTTCATATAGTGTCTGCTGTAAGGTTTTAAAATTTATTAAAATAGGGGGTAAATTTTTAGAAGTGAATACTGTATTAAAAGTCATTTTCACATAACCGGTTGAAAAATCATATATTTTTCCACGGTTCTAACCCAATTATGGTCGTTCACCGGGGGATAAAACAAATTCTAGTTGAATGCATTAGTCTTTTCTCAAGATCCGTATAGATCAACTCGAAACTAACTCACCCTGACTAATTTGGATTGCTCCAGGAAATTCATTCTTCGTTCACGTTGGTTAAAAGAAAATTGTATTCAATATTTTAATGCACCCTCGCCCATGTACTTAGCTTGGGTGGTTTTATGCCGATGCTGGCGTTTGTCAGTCGCCAATCGATACGTTTTAAGTTACAGTTTGCCAAATGAAATTGACACCTGGTTGCTTATGATATTTGCAAAAAAACAGCATCCCAACAAGAGCCGCTACTGCTTGCTTCACGAGAGGACAGTGATCTAACCACGCTAATGACAAACAATTCATAACGCATCAAGTTGCATGCTGGTTGGACGACGTCTTCGGCGGTCTATCACTGCGTTTATTTATCCTCCGGTTTATACGGTGCTCCTCGGTGGTTGGATGGCCGACAACAACAATTACAATTACGATGATGGTGGTTTGATTGCCTCATTTACAGTGCATACAAAATACGCGCCGGTTGATCATCCTCTTCACCCTCGCCGGATCAGTTTCAGCAGATGCGTCTCAAATGCATGCAGACGTATTTGGTGGGTGTCAACTTTTGGATTCCTCGGTTGTAGTGCATCGGAGCTGCCGGCGTAATTTTCGCGCAACTATTGCTCAAGATAGCGATTGTGCAGCGGTCTTGTCGTAGTATTCCTGTTGGACATCTGATTGATGGAAGTCGTTTTCAACCAACGAGTTTATTTGCAATGACTTAGCACCTTATTTTCAATAATGTTGTCACAATTGAAGGAGGATAAATCAATACTATGCGGCTTGAGCGATGGTGGATTTCAATTAGATAGAATAAAGTAGATTTTGATGCATAATATAAGGTAAACCCGATTTTAACCAAATAGCGGTTTAAATATAGCTAGTCGACCAATCATAGCTAGGTGAACATATGAATGAAGTTATCGTAATGAAGAAAAACAAAATTAGTGGCAAATTGATTTATTTAGGAGCAAGGAAAAAGCCCGCTGGAGCTGAGATTTCTCCTTCTCCAACAGGCATAAAACCTTCTCATCTTTTCATGTACCAACAGATTACATTTATCCAAATGATACATTTTACACATGAACGTAATCAAAACTATCACACTATCTTCTCTAAATATCTACAATTTTCAGACACTCAAGTTATAATGAAAGCTGACTGGTGAAAAATCTTGAAAATAAGATTTTTACAGTATTGCGGGACAAATGAAAATCGAATACAATTGAACAGATGTTGAATGATCGAAGCCAGATCCACGCAATCAATTCGGGATTGGATAAAAACCGCAATAGAAACGGCTTTAAAAATATTTCGGTGAACTGATAACATATCAAGGTTGATGAGTCTACAAGGATTTTCGTAGCTTGGAATGTTGGTTGCATCTCTCCATGGCAGGCGACGCAAAGCAAACGAACGAATTTTCGCTAAACAGCCTCTATTCGCAGCCCATCCGTTCGAAAACATGGCGCCCAAACGACGACAGCGTACTCAAGGTTTGAGCGGATTTTTTTAAATGCGGTACATAAGCTCTAGCATCTTAGAAGCCGTAGAGATAGTATATTCAATATGATCTTTGAAATTGAGCACAGAATCTAATATCATTACTAAATCCTTGATTGATAAAACCCGTTCCAGGACCGCTGTCGAAATACAGTAGTCATACGTGATCGTGTTTCGTTTGCGAGAGAATAAGATGACGGAACATTTTGAGGCGTTTAGTACCATCCTGTTAACGTTGCACCAGTTATAGAATACATCTAAATGTGTTTATAAGAAAGCGGGGACGTCAGAATCCTTGCTGAGATGGAACAATTCTAAATCACCGGTAAATGATAGCTTCATGCATTAGAACGAAAAATTTAAGTCTCTTAAATATAATAAGAATATGAACGGTCCTTGTGGAAATCAGGAGCTTGAAATGAATGATGAAGTAGAGCAATTCCAGGAATGAGTAGACGAAAAAGTGACAAAATCAGAATCGACCTTCTCAGATTTGGATGAAACTTTGCACATGGCTTCAGTATGACAAACCATAAGTTTTGAACCGATTGAGAGGTCAATCCGACTCATGACTGATTTTTAAAAAGGGTGTATGTATTTTCGTATTCCACAAAAATTGCCTTTTTCAAATCGTTGTAACTCGGAAAATGTTAATTGTACAAAAATGGCGTTCAGAAAGAAGTTGTACACTGAAATGAAAATCTTATGTATATTCATTAGATTTGTCATATGAACCATATGCAGAATATAATTTATAGAGATTATATGGAAACTTATAATCTTTATTTTAAATGTACGTTCAATCTAAATAGACGTTACCATAATGAAAGAAATAAGAATATCCCATATAATGTATATGGAAATCCGATGAAACCTAACTCGTTACATAATTTATATTCATTGGATGTGTCTTATGAATCGTAAGCAGTTGATATTTCACAAAAGACATATGACAACAATATAATTTGATTATTCATTACATTTTTCTATTAATATGCGATTAATGATTATGTTCAATAAAAGTCATGTGAAAACTTATAATTTTCATTGGAAGCGTACATCAAATTTGCAACAGGGAAGACAATGAGACACTGTTTTCTTAAGCTGAAGACAATAACAAGAAATAATATTTTAACTTAGACATATAATGGAGTTTGTTTTTACGAAAAAATAGTTGTAAATCGAACTGCTTGAAGCTGAAGAAAGAGTTGTGTCCTCGACAAACAGGTTTTTAGGAAGTTCTGTTATTTTAAATCGATGACAAAACAGCTCATTCAACGGATTATGAAATAAATATCCGAAATAAATATCATTACTCTGTATGTCTAGTAAGAGGATTTGAATTTTTTATGTATAGTTTCGGGATCCTCCTTCTCCTCCGCAAATATCAGGAGGTGCTCCCTTACAAAACTGACGACTAGTATAGCTCAAATCCTCGATAAAAGGAGTAGTTTCCGATTATCAACTATTCGTAGTGCATCTGATTCGTCTGGTAACAGCAAATATCCGATGAAATCAGTCAGTTCCAAAGAAGTAAGTGCAGTTGAATTATTAAAATAAATTTTTATCATGAAACTCTTTACATACGAAAAAATATAACAATAAGTTTCTGATAAGACAATTATTTTTATTGTTGTTTTTGATTCCCTTAAGCACCATAATCCCAGTATTTTTTTTAATATGAATCTTATATGTATCACTTATTCAATCAAGTAGCAATCATTTGATCTATATAGAACTGGGATGACCTCCATTAAAAGTTATATAAAAATTTTAAGAAACTAGTCATATAGTATAGATAAACCTATCTGTATTAATTCGAAGTGAATATAATATGCGCTTCATAAATTGTTTCAATGTATGTTGTGTGGATATCTAGTAATGGTTATAGGGTGCTCCAATAAATTTGACTCAGACTGGAAAATTCATTCGTTATATGAAAATCTTGTAAAATAACGTTACGAAGAGTTTTATGTTTCATAAGATTATCTTATATATTTGATATGATGTTGAATACACTTTGTAGCTATCATTGTAAATGCTAATAGTGAAAAATCATTAGAATATCATATAATGCGAAAATGAAAATTTAGCTCAGTGTAGGGAATCGATTGGGCACTCTAAAAAAGATATACACTGAAATAACTTTTCTAATTAACAGAAACCATAATTGGAAAATTAGAAGATCAAAAGTGCAAGGTTAAATTGAATACCACGTTAAGCATTTGTGATCGCTGTCGTAGGCGGGCTTATAAGGAAAGTCATACGTCGGAAACAGAAGGGCAGTCAACAACGGAACCACAACAATTTAGAGAAAGTACCTTCAGCAACTTCAATCAACTCAGCATCTTCTGAACCATCAGTCGCGGCGGAGTATTCAAGAGCACACAACATTGAACTCTTCAACAAGGGCATCGCAGGAATCAACGTGTCTCCGATATCAACGAAGAAAACCCGGAATGTTAATTATCCTCGAGAAAAATATTTGGATATTTCAAGAGGTATAAAAAAGCAAAACGAAAGCAGCACAGTTGGATGAAGTGATTACTAAAATGATAGAGCAGTTTGCTAAGCCTGATTGCACTAGGAATAAAAAAGTGCGTTTGTTGTCAGTCTTGCCAAACACGTGGTCAAAAGAGATCCAATTCAAGGCGAACAATTACATTGTGTCGAATGAACGGACGAAAAAAAGCCAAGAAACAAACGGGGCGCAGCAGGAACGAAACGATATAAAACGAGGTGCTTCAAAATTTCAACAGCGATGACGTCAGCTGAGTAATGCCGGGATCAAGAGATTGCTTCACAGTCAAAATGAATGGTAAGTGTGAACGCAAACAAAAACAATTGCTTTATTTATCATTGAAATTTTATTTGCAAAATTTCGTTATTTATTGTGGGTGTATCATTACAGCATCGTTATTCAAAGTGTTCTCCATCGTTATTCTCTACTACTTCTACCATCTTTCTAGTAAATCTAGGATATAGTGTTGAAAAAATTAATTATCTTTAGATTCGATAAATGAATCCGATTTTCAGTCACTTCGTAGCTTGCGAAGTTGTTCTCTGACAAGCCAAGCACGAGCAAATGATAATCCAATGGAACAATGTCCGGTAAAAATGATCCATTTCAGTGTTTCCAAATAAATTTTTTTAATTTTAGAAGGATGGGGTCTTACATCTCCATGCAGAAAAATTACGTTTTTTGTGACGATCTTTACATTGTACCCATTCTTTTGACCCTCTTTATTAAGGGCATCCGAAGTTCTCATAGAATTATTTTCGAAAAATCTTTCGCATAGATACCAATAAGTGTATATGGTACAAAACAAATTCCCATAATATTCAAAAACTGCAGCAATGATTTTGACAATAATTGTTTAGTCCTTCGTCAACGGTCAAACAGAAACAATCGACTTCTTGACCTTTGTTTCGTCAGTCACGAAACATGTACTACTTGTCCTATAACAACCGCACCCGCTCCGTTAGTTAAATCATGTCGGAATCATCCTCCACTCTTGATCACGATACCTGAATTTACACCCACTGCCGTCGAAGTAGTTGCAGATTCTACTTATTGCGATTTTAAAAATGGGAATGTTGATGCTATGAACCAGTTCTTACTGTTGTTGAACTGGGGGAGATTATTTTCTAAAAGTAATGGCAATTCCGTTGCCATGTCATGGTCTCGTATATTACCCTATTCTATTGAAAAATTCGTACCCAAGAAAGTACTACGCGCATCGGTGCACCCTCCATGGTCTAACAAAACTAAAACGCTATAAACGAGCCAAGCGATCGGCTTTGAAAAAGTTTACAAATCGTCCCTCATACCAGCTGCGATCTTATTATCTGCACCTCAATAACCGCTACAAACGACTGAACAAAATAATATATAATAATCACTTGCTTCGCGTTCAAAACAATTGAAGAAACAACCCGAAAAGCTTCCGGAATCACGTAAACGAACAGAGTAAAGAGTCAGGACTACCAACTCACATGTTTCTAAGAGACGTCCAATCATCAACGCAACATGATATATGCAATCTCTTCCGAAAACCCTTCAGCAGTGTTTTCTCCGACGAAACTCTATCTAATCATCAAATCTCTGAAGCCATCAACAATGTTCCGCACCGCTCTCCTATCGGCCCTCACACTATCATATCGACTTCTATGATTGAGTTAGCGTGCACCAAGCTCAAGTCATCTTCGAACGCTGGACCAAATGGTATTCCTTCAATAGTCTTAAAAAAATGTTCAAGCAGCCTTTTAGTCCCACTGTCAATGCTGTTCAATTCATCACTCACCTCAGGAACGTTTCCGGAAATTTGGAAGAGTTCATATATCTTTCCAGTATTCACGAAAGGAAATAAGTCTGACGCTTCTAATTATCGTGGGATTGCGGCATTATGCGCAGTTTCCAAGTTACTCGAAACTATTGTCTTGGATTTTATCACTCATAATTGCAGTAACTACATCTCCGAAACCCAGCATGGTTTTATGCCCAATCGTTCAACTTCAACGAATTTACTCTCCTACACATCTTTTATCATCCGTTCTATCCAAGTTGACACAATCTATACAAATTTCTCCGCAGCCTTCGACAAGATAAATCATCGAATAACAGTAGCTAAGCTCAATAGGCTTGGTTTCAATGGATCATTTCTGAACTGGCTTCATTCATATTGACCTGACCGACATTGTCCGACAACACCCTTCGTTGTTAGCTCTGGAGTACCTCAGGGCAAACATTTGGGACCATTTATATTTTTACTATACCTTAATGATCTCATTTTTTGTTGAAATGCTGTAAGCTGTCCTCTGTTGATGATTTCAAGCTATATCACCAGGTTAAATCTCAAGAAGACACAATATTTCTACAATCACAGTTTGATGCATTCGCCAATTGGTGTCAAATAAACAGAATGGCATTAAACGCCTCAAAATGTTCTGTTATTTCCTTCTCTCGCAAACACTCGTTTATAAGATACGAAAACAACATTACGGGAAAAGTGCTAAAACGCGAATCATTTGTAAAGAACTTAGGAATTATTCTTGATGCCAAGTTGAACTTCAAAAACCACATTGATTATATAATTTCCAAGGCTTGAAAGCTTCTAGGATTTATTTTTCGCGTAACCAAAAACTTTGTCAATGTACACTGCCTTAAGGCATTACATTGTGCACTAGTCCGTTCGACGCTTGAATATGGCGCTATTATTTGGTCACCTGACTATCAAATCGACGCGAGCGCGTCGAAGCTATCCAGCGAAAATTTGTTCGGTTTGCTCTACGCAATCTACCATGGAACGACCCAGCTAATCTACCTAGTTACCAAGATCGCTGTAAACTTATAGGCTTGAATCTATTATCTGTTCGTAGGAATGTCTCAAAAGCAGTTTTCATAGCCGATTTGGAACAACCACGTATCGATTGTACCGAATTCTTACAAATAATTAATTTCGACATTCATCGTCGTAGTCTGCGTTATCAATCCTTTTTGAGATTACCTTCCGCCAGAACAAACTATGGATTCAATGAACCGTTTACTAGTATGTGTCGTTTATTCGTTCACTTATATAATGTCTTCGATTTTCATGTATCTCAAAATGTAATCAAACGATTGTTTCTTAGTCACTTATCATGTTAGTTTTAGAATCAAAGATTGGCACAAAGATGAGGAGGTTTTATGCCTGCTGGAGGTAGAGGTTTAAAAATTCTCAACTCCAGCGTACTGCTCTACATATATACATACACACAGTATTGTATTTTCGTTCAACTCCGTCTCTCCATCATCTCCATTGGAAACTAACTAGATTCGCTCGCCGAAATTAGCCCGGTCGTCTCTTCTTCTTTCTCTCTGTCTTCCACCATGTATTCTTCGATCACTAATTAGATCTACATGCTGATTCTAACACCGTTTTTAGCCCACGCTCGTCTACCACCTTCTCCACCAACCCTTGTATTCTATTCCCACTTGTTTCTTCTCTCTCACCTTTTAAGCAAGAGTACTATTACTGCCATGTAAGGCTTGGTGTCATCATCAAGTTATAGGGTTATAGATTTAGTTTTAATTGTTAGTGTTAAGTCCAAATGTATCTGTTGGATAATTGTAATCTGTTGATACAAATGATGAGAAGGTTTTATGCCTGCTGGAGAGAGAGAGATTACCAAATTTCATCTCCATCGCGCTTCTCCCTGCTCCCAAATAAATATATAAATAAATAAATAAACAATTCGAACAACCCGAAGATTTATAAAACTGACATCACAGTTTTCGAAATCCATATTGCAATTAATGAATTACATGCTTCAGCAGATGTTAGTAAATCAAAATGCCTGAATATTGCATTAACTTTACTGTAAAAATGCGTCAATTTGTGTGTCATTAAAAATGTCGGTCTCAGAAGACGTAAGTTTACACGTTTTTGTTTCCAAAAAGTGTAGATTTTTCCGCTCTTCAGATTTGTGCAACAACCTATCAACAAAGCTATCGACTCCGTATTTTTCAATATAATAAAGCATCAATCAGTCACTTTCCTGTGATATTGCATTCCGACTCAAATCGACCAACAATTTCGAAAAGAGCACGTGTTCCAAACACTTTTGATTTAGTTTGACCAACGGCGCGCGTTAAACGGCAATTTCCTAGACACTAATCGTAACAACAGACCGTCATCGTCTTTTTCTCGTCACTTTCCAACTGGCCACCACCAGCCACCGTCAAATAAAACCCGGAACCCGTTTAACACCATCCTCGAATCGTTTGATGATGATCTTCTGGATGGGCGCTAAAGAAAGTGAAATGCAGCATGACCCTGACTGACTTCGGAGGCAAACAGAGAAGAAAAGAAGCACCCAAAGAACAAGCGACAATTGGATGTAATGAGGCAGTTTTGTCGTGTGTTTTATGGTGGCTTCCTAGAAAGGCCCTCCGACACCTAAAAGTTGAACCACGGGAAACGGGCGCAGAATCGAAATTACTGCGTGATCAAAGCTCGGTCAACAACTTGATGATGCTCGGTTTACACTGGCGGAAAATAACAACAACCTGGTGGTTTTGGTTTTTATCGTTTTTTTTTCTTCTTAAATTGTCGTCCACACGCATCTCCGACTCACCTTGGTTGGTAGCATACATACCTTCAGTGAAACAGTAGTTGCTCTTTGAAAAAACCACCGGCGAAGAGTGGGATTCATTTGATGGGTTTTTATTTCGGAAAGGTACTTGACCTACACCGTCAAATATGATGAAAGCGAAAGTGGAAAACAGTTACTAAATTGAAATCAATCAATGTGACGTAAACTAGAAGCATGATTTAATTCGTGCTGAATGAAATAGGAAGTTTTATTTCTAGAATTTAAGACAAAATATTCACTTCAAATGGATACAAATTCAATATACACGCACGATGCCTTAAACCGAAAGGAATAAGCATGAAAAGGTACGATAGACACTCGAAAAAGAATTGAAATACCATTGGATAAGTTCTAAATGAACTCAACAGATGTAAATATAAAGCGACATTCAAAATATTCATAAACACAGTCCGACACCCGTCAGCGGTTCGCTGCAGGCAGAACACCCAAAACCCGGATCCAGCCGCCATGCTGCAGCCGGAGCGTAACAAAGACGACGAACTCCACACATCCCACAGCTGTCAGAGTCCATTCCGATCCGGCGTCGGTACAATTTAATCAATTTCAATTAATCCAATCCCCGGGACAGCGTTTAGGCAGAACAAAAGTCGTTCCGTTTGGACAGCGTTGAAACTCGATCCATTTTCGAAACCATTTGTTTTCCCGTCATAAACTCATGGTAGGAAATTAACTGCAATGAAGGCAGTGAGTTAGAAAAATTCAGTCAACAGAGATCACAATCGACCTGCCGGTTGGCGAATGCGTGCTGAAATTCTAATGCATCAGACCGTTCTTGAGCAGTTGCAATACTGCAGGGAAACCTTTTCTTGCTGCCTAAGTTTGTCTGGGTCTGACCGGATAGGCCTGGGTGAGGAGGCGTAGGTCGCTTTGTTATTGCGCCGTGGAGGTCTACCGTGAGAATTTGTGACAAACTTTGTTTCTCGTTCAATTTCAACCGAAGACTTTGTTGTATACGTACATGTCACAATTGGTGGCCAAAGAAATCCCAGAGTGAAATATAATAATAATAATTAAAATAATAAACTAAATGAAATGCGACAAACAAACTTCAAAAACTTTAAAAGAGATGAGCCCTCGAACAGGATTCGAATCTGCGTTTTCCCAATCACTAGTAAGGTTCGCCGTCACTCCTCCAACAAGAATTTGTGATGACGGTGGTTTTACGGTGAACGAAAAATGAGTAAAGTAATGAGTAAGTTTCTCGATGGAGGAGTGGGAACCAGCGATGCCAACCCTACGGATTAATCCGTAGATCTACGGATTTCTGCCTTTTCTACGGATCTACGGATGAACCTCTTGGTATTATTTCTCCAGATATCTACGGTAAATAATTAAATCTCGCGTTTTTTCTGAACATGGCCTATGATCAGTGATGCCACTTTTCCCTGAGGTGAAATCCGTAGATTTGGTTCCAAGTGTATTTATTCTCATATATTTGCGTTAAATTATTATTGTTGTTATGTCGCTTATTTAAACACGTGCGTGAAAAGCTTGGTGCTCTGAGCCATAAAGCCAAAGATGAAGATGATGTAACGATATTTCAAGTGTTTTTTCCGAATAATGGCCAGTAAGTCATTGGTCAACATCCCCTTTCCGATTACTGTTATAATTGACTACCAGTGAGAGCCAAGTCATCCAGAATCATTCTTTAAAGTGAATGTTGACAGATGGATCATAGGCCATGTTCAGAAAAAACGCGAGATTTAATTATTTACCGTAGATATCTGGAGAAATAATGCGAAATCCGTAGATACCAAGAGGTTCATCCGTAGATCCGTAGAAAAGGCAGAAATCCGTAGATCTACGGATTAATCCGTAGGGTTGGCATCGCTGCCTATGATCCATCTGTCAACATTCACTTTAAATAAGCGTCATAACAACAATCATAATTTAACGCAAATATATGAGAATAAATACACTTGGAACCAAATCTACGGATTTCACCTCAGGGAAAAGTGGCATCACTGGTGGGAACACACTTCAAGCGATTGGGAAAACGCAAATTCGTCACAATGTCGTCATTGTATTTTCAAATGTTCCAATGTTAATCTGAAAAAAATTACAGGGTTGTGAGCACAACCGCATTAAAAATGAAACAATTCAATGCTTTCCATAATAATTCAAAGTATTCTTTCATAATTTGTTACCCGACATTCGAAAAATTCAAATTCGGCTACAATAAAGCGATTTCTATAAGCGTTCCTTTTCTTAAATATTTAGGATTATTAATAGATTTTGTTCATTTCAAGGCTCTTATAATATTGTAAATATAATTAATAAATTGTTTTTGTAAAATTGTTATTTAACATAGGATAAGTTTACTAACCACTAAAAACTTAACCCGATAAATCATATAAAACCAAATTTGAAAAAATATCGTTATCTTGTAACTTGCTAACGTTTGCATAATTGCGGGGTACTGTAGAAATGAACCGGTTCGACATTAAAAGAGGCCTTTTGTGCCCATCCCGGAACGTCCAGACCAGGCGTTGGGATTTTGGGCAAGTTCCCTTCAGAAACCGCCAAAGCCATGGTAGAACCCATTTGCAGCCGTAGTTCTTCAAACGTTAACAAAAACACTCAATAAAATGTACCGGAAAAACCGCAACGGCAAAAGACGGCAAAAAGTCCGCACTAAAAATTTAACCGTTAATAATTACAACCCTGAACAGCAGTCCTCATCAGTCCCCAAAGGATTTTCGTCACCGCAGAACCACAGTATCCGGCTTAGAATTTAGAGAGAGAGAGAGAGAGAGAGAGAGAGAGAGAGAGAGAGAGAGAAGATGTACTAAAGGTGGAGGGAGATTGATAAAGGAGATAGACGAGACAGTTGATAAAAGATAGTCGAGGCGAACGGATTGAAAAGTTAAAAGTTTCAACGGAGTGAAAAGTAAAAAGTGAAACGTGTTGAACACGAAGTCAGCCAGAGTCCAACGTTATACATTTGAAGTTAAACTGGGTCTCCCGTCATCCTTTCTGGCCAGTTTAATTGGAGAATTGGTTTCCCGGAGCAGCGCACTGCGATATAGCGCCAGCCTGTCGGACTAAAATCTACATCGTGAGCGAATGCCGTACCGGGTGAGCGTGCATCGAGTTACGGATTACACCACTGTTCCCGACCAAGAAGGGCCACACTCGATTAGACGGTCAAACGGCTTACATTCTCCGACCGAAATTCGACGTAGTTTCAACCGCCGTTCAGCGCCATCTTACGGTCAACATAGCTCCTGATCACCGTTACACCACGTGTACCGCAGGTATGTCTCCAACTCTGTCTCTCTCGCCCACCTTACACGACGATCATCAAAGGGCCCCACCGAACGACGATTAGCGTCGCCACAATTCAGGAATTAGAATTTAATAAATTTTGTTAAACTGATACTAGATTTTCCTTCACAAAAAAAAGAGCCAGGTTCCCTTGAAGATATCTCTTTTTCAAGCCAGAAAATCCAACGGGTAAGTGTCGTGGTGACCGTGTCCTCCCAAGGTCGGATGCCGACCCTGAGAAAATAATTTTTTAAAATTGAGCTAGCTGGGTCGTGCACATAAGTGTTACTTTCAATTGGCGATCCTCGTAGAATGGAAATATTCTAATCTACGATTAGAATATTTCACCCGTACTGGGGAAGACTCGAGATCATTTCGTCACTTGTCTCGATTAATTTGCCTGATATTCTTACGGTGAACCAGCATAGAAATAAGACTATTACATACTTAAATAAGTCATATATTCGCGATAAAATTATTCGGCTGAAACGATAGGAATTTCTGTGATCAGCAAGCAATAACTCGTTATTATTTATTCTATAGGTTTATTAAGTTCTACACTAGAAATGCAAACCGATAAGATGTTCACTTTAGCTAATTTGAAAAAAAGATATTTGGATTTGAGAGTTGATTTTCTCGACGGAGACGAGTTGGACTGTGAGCTCGCGATGAGAAGTATTACAGTTGTAGGGGATCAGTCCATGTCCAGGCGTCGTCGAATGTTACGCGAAGCCATTAAGCAGGAGAAAGAGCACGGAGTGATGGCTAATTTACTACTCCATCCACCCGAGCAAGAGTTGGAAATTTGTCGAGCAAAGTTTGATTCGATTGAATTGTCGGTTATAACTTGTGTACAGATTGCCCCAAAAATTCAAACTTCACTGTTACATGTAGGAAATCGGTTGTTAATGCTTTACGAATATTCAGAAGGATTATTGCGCAAAGGTGCTGAGGATTTATTGGCTAGAACAATCGATCATCTTAATCGACATTTCGGTCAGTTGTGCACAGAGAAAAATAATAATAATACAGATGTAGAGTCGGATGAAGTGTCAGGGACAGCAGCAGCGGCAGAAAATAATGACAAGCCTGGTAGTCAAGTGTCTGTTTCAGAAGTCGAGGTAGAGTTGTTGGAATGTGTCAAACGGTTGGGTATTTTAACCAGCGTCTCCGATTTAGCCACTCCCGATCAAATAAAAAACTCCCTATTCAGTCTCGAAAAAGAAGTTGAAAGGTTAAGGAAATTTTACAGTGAGCATGAACCGTCCGCTTCGAATACGATTCCCAATCTGGTTGCCAAAAATATCGTGTCAAGTAACACACAAACCACTACGAAATATTTGAACACATACGAGTTACCGTATTACAGTTCTAGTTTTTCGGGAATATACACAGGAACTATTCCTAAAAGAAGTCCGTCTTTAGCAAACACAACTTTAATAAACCAATTTCAGCGACCGATTACAACTCCGGTCATACAAGCAGGAACTAGTAATAATTTCAGCGAAATGAGAGCATTATTACCCACGTCGTGTTCGCTCGCAAATCCCTTCACGATTACAACTACTTCTTCAACCATAAGCACATCTCCATGGTATGGGTCTCGTACCACACACCCTTATCAGATGCATTCGTCTTCTCAAGTTCAATTCACGCAACCGGTATCTTTTCAAAACACACTACTTACTAATCCATCTACAGTACATTTAGCACCTACATCGCAACAATATCCAGATTTTACCACATCATCTTCCAATATAAATTTATTTTGGAACCCACCAAACTCTTTACCACCCCACCCCATGTACCAATTATCACCACCACATTCAGCCATAGCTCACCAGACAATACCACAAACACCTTCGGGTGAACCACAACTGGCTCCGATTTTGCATCGAACCCTTCCAGTTTCGCAGTGGAATATTGAAAAATATTCGGGAACCGATCAGGGTATGAAACTAATGTCGTTTTCGTTTTTAAATTGCACTACACTGGTGTAGCGAAAGCTGCACTGAAACCGTTCGTTTTTGCAAATTGCACTACACCAGTGCTACACTTTTTCTGCACCGATACCACTGGTGTAGCACTCATCAAAAGTTTGGTGTAGCTCTGTGCAATGGAATCGTTTATTGTAGTCAATGGTTACTGTTTATGTTTTTGTCATTTTTGTTCGTTTATTCATGCCTCAGTGTAGCACTGCACCGGTGTAGTGCAAATTAAAAACGAAAACGCCATAAATGAGTTCCTAGCGTTAGTACAACAGTTGTCTCTATCAGAGAGAGTCTCTGAGAGAGAACTTTTTGATTCCGCTTTTCACCTTTTCAAAGGTCCAGCAACAAATTGGTATATGTCAATGCGTGCTGGAGGTCGATTATTAAGCTGGCCGCATTTGGTTCACGAGCTTCGCAAAACTTTTGTACACCCAGAACTCGACACATTAGTGAGATCAAGAATATACCAAAGGCGACAGCAGCGCAATGAAACTTTTCAGGAATATTTTTTCGATATGGAAAAGATGTTTAGATCAATGATTTCCCAGATGGACGATAGGGAAAAGTTGGATGTACTAAAACGAAATTTACGATCGGACTTTAAAAAAGCGTTACTGTGGAAACCAGTAGCCGATCTCCCACAGCTTATTGAGGCCGGTCATCTGATTGACGCATCGAACTTTTCCATGTATCAAAAAGTGTTTGGACTGGAAAAGTCGGTCAATTTGATAGACCAGAGAAACTCATCACAGGCTAATTCCGGTAATCAACAAAGGCCATATCAAAATCGTATTGAAGGGGGGAAGTCGATCAAGTCTAAAACTGAATTAAATGGGAATATCCAGTCTTCGGGAAAGTCTAACGATAATGGAAGGAAAACTACTGATTTCAATAGACCAGGCTCGGAAAACCCTCAAGAGGGACCCTCTAAGCCTACGAGAACTCTCGATCATTTAATTGCTGGTTTCAATCCACCACCAGCGAATGTCTGCTTAAATTGTCGACAACCCAACCACCAGGTAGAGCACTGTCGGTCGTTGAAAGGTCTAATTTGCTATGTCTGCGGGTTCAAAGGGTTCGACACTCAGAATTGTCCATATTGTAGAAAAAACGGGAAACAGATGACAGAAAATCGCCGGTCATCGGAGAAGTCAGCGTAAATTTTTCTAACAGCGAATCCGATTCAGAATGTTGGGAGGTTGAATCGGATACATACGTAGACGACTCTCCTCAGATTCTTCATATAACCCTTCCCAACTCCAACGATAACCGCCCCTATGCGTGGGTGAACATTCATCAGTTTAGGATTAAAGGATTACTAGACTCGGGAAGCAATCGTACCTTGATTAGTCACTCGTTATTCTCCCGATTGCGTTGCTTTAAATTAAAGCCTCTCAGAGAAGCGTTGCAATTGCGAACCGCTGATGGCGGGTGTTTAAAAATTTTAGGTGAAATGTATATCCCATATAAATTTGAAGGTAACATTAAAATAGTACCCACATTAGTAGTGGACGATCTTCTAGTGGAGTGTGTGTTAGGAATGAGCTTTTGGTCTCGTTTCAACATATACCCTCAAGTGCAACTGTGTGCTCTCACGCAAACGGAATGTAGTCTAAATTTCGAAGAGAAAACTAAGTCCACCCTCTCTCGGAGCGAGTTAGACGAATTAGAGAAGGTGAAGCAATCGTTCAAGATTGCAATATCGGATTATTTACCAACCACACCACTAATAGAACATAATATCGAAATTATGACGGAATGGAAATTATCTCCTCCCATTCGTCAATATCCGTATACAATGTCCCCTAAGATACGCGAAAAAGTGGCCGAAGAATTAGATCGTATGCTCAGAATGGGTATTATTGAGCGATGTTCGTCAGATTGGTCATTAAACGTGGTACCGGTCATAAAACCATCGGGAAAAGTGCGGTTGTGTCTAGACGCTCGTAAAATAAACGAACGAACCGTTAAAGATGCATACCCCTTGCCCCATCCCGGCCGAATTTTGGTTCAGTTACCAAAAGCTCGGTATTTAGGTACCATCGACCTATCGGAAGCTTTCCTTCAGATACGGTTAGGAAAACAGTCACGTCGGTTCACTGCTTTCAGCATCCAGGGCAAGGGGATGTTTCAATTTACTCGACTACCATTTGGCCTTGTGAACAGCCCAGCCACGCTGTCTAGGTTGATGGATCAGGTCTTGGGACACGGAGAACTCGAGCCGAACGTATTTGTTTATCTGGATGATATTGTCATCGTTAGCGAATCGTTCGAAGAACATCTACGGTTACTTCGCGAAGTGGCTCGACGCCTAACCAACGCGAACTTATCTATTAACTTAGAAAAGTCACGCTTTGGAGTCGATGAGTTGCCATTCCTAGGCTATCTTTTGTCTACCGAAGGGTTGCGGGCCAACCCTGAGAAAGTTCGCGCTATAGTGGAATATGAACGACCAAACACGGTGACGAAGTTACGTAGGTTCTTGGGAATGGCCAACTATTATCGCCGATTTATCGACGATTTTAGCGGTACTACCGCATCTTTAACAGAGCTCTTGAAAACCAAATCAAAAATACTTGATTGGAACGATCAAGCTGAAGAGTCGTTTTGCTTCATTAAAGAAAAGTTCATCACGGCACCTATTTTAGTGAGCCCAAATTTCTCAGAGGAGTTTACGATACAAACAGATGCGAGTGATGTGGCCATTGCCGGAGTGCTAACTCAATGCCAAGATGGACAGGAGAAGGTCATTGCTTATTACTCGCACAAGTTGACCACCCCACAAAGGAATTATCACGCGTGCGAGAAAGAAGCATTGGCTGCGCTCTTGTCCATCGAAGCTTTCAGAGGGTATATTGAGGGTTCGCATTTTACTCTCATTACCGACTCATCTGCTTTAACACACATCCTTCGAACGAAATGGAAAACTTCATCCCGTTGCAGCCGTTGGAGTCTTACGCTACAGCATTACGACATGACAATCGTCCACCGGAAGGGCAAAGACAATGTGGTTCCGGATGCCTTGTCGCGTTGTGTTGCTGTAGTGTCTGCGCAACCCCCTGCTACGTGGTATGACGAGTTAAGTCAGAAGGTTACGGATAATCCCGACGAGTACGTCGATTTTCAAATAAATAATGGCGCCCTATATAAATTTGTTTCAACACCAAATCGACCGTTCGACCACCGATTTGAATGGAAGTTGGTAGTTCCCCCAGAAAATCGGGAAAATATTCTAAAAGAATGCCATGATAACTCGATGCATCTGGGAGTTGACAAAACCCTGTCTCGAATTCGTCAAAAATACTACTGGCCCCGTATGGTCAGCGACATAAGGGACTATGTAAAACAGTGCACAACTTGTAAGGAAGTTAAAGCCTCCCACGTACCAGTTATTCCGCTTATGGGTGAACAACGTATCACTACCCACCCGTGGCAAATGATCGCCGCCGATTACATAGGTCCTTTACCGCGAAGCAAAAAAGGGAATCAACACGTCCTTGTAGGGCTTGATTTGTTCAGCAAATGGGTCATGCTTACCCCTGTCCGGCGAGTGGACAGTACTTCTCTGTGTAACATTTTAAAAAGCCATTGGTTTTTGCGTTATTCGACCCCTGAAATAGTAATAACAGACAATGCTTCCGTCTTTTTATCCCGTGAGTTCAAATCCTTACTAGATCGGTTCAATGTTAGGCATTGGTTGAACG
Organism: Malaya genurostris; assembly: GCF_030247185.1. Lineage (NCBI taxonomy): Eukaryota > Metazoa > Arthropoda > Insecta > Diptera > Culicidae > Malaya > Malaya genurostris. The sequence goes on from NC_080572.1 coordinate 180,547,876, forward strand.
CCAAGTATCACTCCCAAGCTAACCCAGTTGAGAGGGTTAACCGAACAATTAATGCGGCCATACGTACCTACGTTCGCCAAGATCAGCGATGCTGGGACAGCCAGATTGCTGAAATCGAAACCATTTTGAACACTTCCGTACATTCAGCCACGGAATTCACACCGTACTTTGTCATTCATGGCCACGAAGCCTTCGCAAAAGGCACTGATCACAAGTGGTTCTCTAAAGACAATATACCGTCTGCCCAACAGAATGAAGAGGAAAAGCAAAACCTGTTTAAGGATATTTTCAAGCTAGTGCAAACGAACTTGAAGAAAGCACACGAATCGGGCAAGGAGCGTTATAATCTTCGTCATAGGGCACCGGCGAATCCATTTCATATAGGACAACTCATTTATCGCCGAAACATGAAACAGTCCAACGCTGCAGATGGGTATAATGCTAAGTATGGACCAATGTATCTTCCGGCGAGGATTAAAAGAAAAATCGGTACTTCTTCATATGAATTAGTCGATACCGAAGGCAAAAATCTGGGAGTGTGGCCAGCCGCCCACCTAAAGCCAGGATGATTTATTGAAAACTATACATTTCACAACACTGTATTGTCATTATCATTAACCAAAAATGCAGAAGTTGTTGGGATCTTTTCCGTAGTCTCTCTATACCTTCGATTTGGTAATCCCCTGATGCAAACGCTGGAAAAGTTGATAACTTTCAACTCAAATTCATACAAAAAAAAAAACCTTATACAAACCTTTACATAGATCACCTCTAAGATAAACATTTATATAAACCGCCATAGTAAATCGGCCGTCTTCTCAAATTCAGTTTCCTTAACAATGTCAGTCCGTATCAACAAAACCCGTCCGATCATCCCACGTCGATGTCTAATTAATTTTGCCAGCAAAATAAAAGCTTTTCGTTTGGCAGACGAATGTTTATTCTCTAGTGAGCAAATCCTTCCTACCTGTAATGACTGACAGTTGTCAGATCAGATGACGAAAACAGTTCGTTTCATTTCTATGAGTCCGTTAATTTCAAAGACACGACTGACATCTCTTTATCAGTACTAGTGCCATAGCATGAGTTTTCCCACAAAGGGCTCATTATTCGAATTTGTGATTCAAATAAATTGAAGTCCATAATGAAATCCAAATTATTTTGCTAGTGGATACAACGCTGGAATGATTATACACAATGGTCGTTTTGCTGGAGACCAGAATCAACACGATAATGATGGTCAGTAGCAGATACTTTTTTCAAAAGAAGTTATTCTGAAAATTGCGTGGAGTTGGACACTTTCAACTATGAAGCCTTATGACCCCAAAATGACCTGTATGATCGTTTTCATGCCCAGTGATCCTAAATTAAAAAAAAAAACAAATACAATGAATTGTATAATGAAATGGTGAAATACTACCTATTGTATGTAATACGGTTTAGTTTCGATGGCAGGGAAATCTTTTACCTCGAATTCAGTAGAGAATTAGTTTTAAGAATCGAAAACAGTATGATCGTGTGAATGAATTAATGTGTGAAAGTTGTATGGAGGACGCGTCCATTGAGTGTGAGCGTGAGTGGTAAGGAATGAATGGTGATTAGGATGTTAGGTTTTTTCTATTCAAATAGGAAGAAAAAAAAAGTAATGTGGATAGTTAATTCCCGTTATCAGATAAAGCGTGGGCATAATAGAACGAGTTATTGATGCAGGAAAACTGAATATTGTATTTAGTTCAAACTATAAACTGGAAAATGTAATCCATTCTCTTATCATCCTTGCTGGTTCACTACGAGAGTGTTTGGTGAAGGCGGCGAGATAGATGACGAAAAATTTTTTGTTAAATTTTTCTACCCGAGCGGGAGGAGAATTGTTACCCGACATTCGAAAAATTCAAATTCGGCTACAATAAAGCGATTTCTATAAGCGTTCCTTTTCTTAAATATTTAGGATTATTAATAGATTTTGTTCATTTCAAGGCTCTTATAATATTGTAAATATAATTAATAAATTGTTTTTGTAAAATTGTTATTTAACATAGGATAAGTTTACTAACCACTAAAAACTTAACCCGATAAATCATATAAAACCAAATTTGAAAAAATATCGTTATCTTGTAACTTGCTAACGTTTGCATAATTGCGGGGTACTGTAGAAATGAACCGGTTCGACATTAAAAGAGGCCTTTTGTGCCCATCCCGGAACGTTCAGACCAGGCGTTGGGATTTTGGGCAAGTTCCCTTCAGAAACCGCCAAAGCCATGGTAGAACCCATTTGCAGCCGTAGTTCTTCAAACGTTAACAAAAACACTCAATAAAATGTACCGGAAAAACCGCAACGGCAAAAGACGGCAAAAAGTCCGCACTAAAAATTTAACCGTTAATAATTACAACCCTGAACAGCAGTCCTCATCAGTCCCCAAAGGATTTTCGTCACCGCAGAACCACAGTATCCGGCTTAGAATTTAGAGAGAGAGAGAGAGAGAGAGAGAGAGAGAGAGAGAGAGAGAGAGAGAGAGAGAGAGAGAGAGAGAGAGAGAAGATGTACTAAAGGTGGAGGGAGATTGATAAAGGAGATAGACGAGACAGTTGATAAAAGATAGTCGAGGCGAACGGATTGAAAAGTTAAAAGTTTCAACGGAGTGAAAAGTAAAAAGTGAAACGTGTTGAACACGAAGTCAGCCAGAGTCCAACGTTATACATTTGAAGTTAAACTGGGTCTCCCGTCATCCTTTCTGGCCAGTTTAATTGGAGAATTGGTTTCCCGGAGCAGCGCACTGCGATATAGCGCCAGCCTGTCGGACTAAAATCTACATCGTGAGCGAATGCCGTACCGGGTGAGCGTGCATCGAGTTACGGATTACACCACTGTTCCCGACCAAGAAGGGCCACACTCGATTAGACGGTCAAACGGCTTACATCCTCCGACCGAAATTCGACGTAGTTTCAACCGCCGTTCAGCGCCATCTTACGGTCAACATAGCTCCTGATCACCGTTACACCACGTGTACCGCAGGTATGTCTCCAACTCTGTCTCTCTCGCCCACCTTACACGACGATCATCAAAGGGCCCCACCGAACGACGATTAGCGTCGCCACAATTCAGGAATTAGAATTTAATAAATTTTGTTAAACTGATACTAGATTTTCCTTCACAAAAAAAAGAGCCAGGTTCCCTTGAAGATATCTCTTTTTCAAGCCAGAAAATCCAACGGGTAAGTGTCGTGGTGACCGTGTCCTCCCAAGGTCGGATGCCGACCCTGAGAAAATAATTTTTTAAAATTGAGCTAGCTGGGTCGTGCACATAAGTGTTACTTTCAAATTCGCACATTTCTTTATACCTTATGATCAAAAAAGAACCGGAATTTTCATTTTAAAATTCCCGCGCTTGTCCAATCGATAAACATCACCCATCTGACACCGGTATGTGAGCACCAGCCATTTGAAAGTATACCGATTACGTTGAGCCCCTCGCGTTTCGAGCCCCAAACACTGCGATGTTTTGATACTCATCGCGACTCTCAAATTGTGAAAATTATTTCCACTTGATGTCCCAAAACAATGTCTGCTGTATTTTAGGTAAACCGACAAGTTATTGTGAGAGAGTCGACCCAAAATTGACTAATTTTCTTGCACTAAACAAGGTAAACGCGTAAAACAAATGTATTACTGTTTGTTTGTTTAGGCTGCAATCAATTGATTTTACAGTTCCGATTTTGATCTCATCAAGATGGCGTCGTGACAGGGGGCCGATAAACATTTATTCTCTCAACGATGGCAACACTTTTATACACATTCTGTCAAATTTTGACGCATATCGTACGATTAGTTTTTGTTTGGCGTCTATACAAAGAAGTTAAAAAATTTTCGTGTGACGATTTTTATAATTGATGAAAATTTAGAACAACGTGCGTGCATCAAATTTTGTTTTGCAAATGAATTTAAGTGTTCCGAAACGTTGAAAATGTTAGAAAAGGCCTTTGGTGAATCGTGTCTAGGGAAAACACAGGCAAACGAGTGGTATAAACGCTTCAAAGGTGGTCGTACAAGCTTGGATCATGATGAGATCCCTGGCCACCAAAATCAATTTTATGCTGACTGTTTTTTTTTTTTCGATATTCGTGGTGCACTATGAATTCCTTCCGGACGGTCAAACGGTTAATAAGGAATATTATTTGGCCGTTGTGCGTCGTTTGCGTGAGGCCATTCGCAAAAAAGGCCAGACTTATGGAAGGAAAACTCATGGATTTTACACCACGATAATGCACCGGCTCACACAGCGTTGGTTGTGTCGCAGTTTTTGGCCAAAAACTCAACCAAGCACCGTACTCTCCAGATATGGCCCCGTGCGACTTATTCCTCTTCCCCAGACTCAAATTGCCATTGCGGGGAACGCGTTTTGAGACCATAGAGACCATAAAAGAGAATTCGCTGCGTGAACTAAAGGCCATACCTTCGGCGGCCTATAAAACTTGTATGGAAAATTGGATCAAGCGTTGGCATGCATGTATTGTCGCAGGAGGAGAGTACTTTGGAGGCGATAATAAAGAAATTTATTAAAAATTGAAATTTTGCGTTTTACCTTTTTTTATATCTATAAAAAATAGGTATAGAATTCGCTCAAACGTTAGAAAATTTTTCCGAGGCCCGGAGTGCCGAATGACATATATACCAATCGATTCAGCTCGACGAACTGAGCAAATGTCCGTGTGTGTGTGTATGTGTGTGTGTCTGTATGTGTGTTGTCAACTAAGAGGTCGAGATCTCAGAGATGGCTGGACCGATTTTGATCAAACTAGTCGCAAATGAAAGGTCTCCCCGTCACCCAAAACGCTATTGAATGGTTTTGAGATCGGATGTTTACTTTATTAGTTATACGAAGTTTTATTCAAAATTTTCAGTATCTGTCACAATTGACCTTAAAAACAGAATATGTTCCCAGACTTAGATTCCGCACGGTAATACCTATCCAACAAGCCATAGATTGTTAAAATCCGTCCATTTTTATCGGAGATATCGAAATTTTTGTGTAAACGACTTTTCCCCCTATTCCAGTAGTAGAAGTTTTGAGCGCTATATGATAAAGAAATGCTTGGGAGACCGTGTACAGCATCATTTTTCATGACATTTAGCCTCGGACCGATTTTAGCACGGCTCGTTTTTGGCAACATAATCGTTCGAATATGACATATATAAACTAGATGATGGCAAATTTTTTTTAAATAGAAGATAACATCCATAAACCATTCGAATCAGTTCGTCGAGATCAGCAAATGCATGTGTGACAAATAATTCCACTCATTTTTTTTGGAGATGACTCAACCGTTTTTTACAAACTCAGATTTATATGAAAAGTTGTATACTCCCAAACAAAGCTCCTGAATTATGTTTGGTTCCGACCTCTGGTTCCGGAACTGCAGGATGAAACGAAATCAAAAATGTGTAACTCATTTTTCTCGTAGTTGGCTGAACCGATCTAAGATTCAAATGTAATCTAAGAATCATCTTAGATTCAAATGAAAAGTTTTAAGATTTTATAAAACATCTTGTTTTCCTGTCAGATCCAACTTCCGGTTTCGGAGATACAGGGTGATTAATATAAAAATGTCTATTTCACATAAATTAATCAGGTTTATCGGGTTAGCAGATTTGGATAGTCGATAACCAAATAAACTTTTTTCAGTTTTAGTGGTATTAAGTTTTTGAAAAAGAAGGCACCTAAAAATTTAATTCGTGCTATGATTTCTCAAAGATGTCTACACTGATTTTCAAACATTTTGAAACAAATGTAAACTATACAGCTACTCAGGTGAATTTATCTTACTTCGACCATACCAATTTTAGAATTCCGGTTCCAGTATCAAATAGTTTCTCAAAGCTCAATCGTTTTCTCAAAAAAAGCCTAATCGAATTTCAGAAACAAAAATTCAAATTAAAATAAACTTATAGTCCCATACAAAATTAATTAATTTTATCCAATTATGGCTTCCGATTCTCGAATTACATGATGATGAATTTTTAAAATTCAAACCGATATAGAAGATGACAATCCCGAAAAGCTTCAAAGTTGGATTCAAAACTGTTGTAATTTATTCGTCATATGGCCATATGAATCGGTTTAGGGTATGCTGGTTCCTGAATACCGGCTCTGGAAGTACCTTAAATTACCGTAAACTCTAAAGTGGAACTTACTTCGACATATCAAGGCATGTTTAATCAGTTATCACACTTTTAGATTCAAATTCGATCCGATTTGCAGTTTCGACATTACAGAGTAATGAGTGATTAAAATCTCAAATTGTCGCTTAAAACTACGGTCATTAAAATAATGTCATGAAAACTTAAACACCGAAGAATATTCATGCAAAAAACACATGCGGATTGATAAAAAAAGGTATCATCTCACTGCTAGGTGGATTAAACACGTTTTTTAATAAAATTCCGTTTCTTTTTAGATCATAAGCTATTGTAAAGTTTTTAAATTATATCGTTCAACTGGAGGTGAATGATGATGATTTCAAAGTTACCTAAAAGATCAATTGAAAGGACTTGATATTATAATAATAATTTTCGAGAAAGAGAACGTACAAACTAATGAATTTTATAAATAGTGAATTGATTCAAGAGAAGATTTCATATATTTTTATCGAGAAATATTGAATCAATTACCGTGAACAAATAAAATTAGTAAAAGTGTAAGTTAATTGACCCTTTGTTAAAAAGCGTCGATGGTAACAATACAAGGAAGGAAGCCACCTGGAGATCACCTGATCAACATACGGAAAATCAAATAGACCACGTCGTCATCGACGGGCGATTCTTCTCCGACGTCACCAATGTCCGCACTTACCGCAGTGCCAATATTGATTCTGACCACTACATTGTCGCGATTTGTATGCGCTCAAAACTATCGACGGTGCACAACACTCTTTGTACAGGAACGCCGGGACTCAATCTCGAGCAGCTACGTACCCGAGTAAAGTCTAACATCAAAATTAGAACAAATTGATATTTGATAATGATAGCAAAATCAGATTGAAATCCTAATATGATATCGACTCATCAAATTTTCAATTAATATCACATTGTGTTATCATTTTGCTGTTTAAAGGCAAAAGTTTTGTGAAACTCAAAAAATGAAAATAATAATATCAACAACTTAGTGAATCCATTGAAATTGAGCAAATTTCAAATGGCAGCACAAAATACAAAGTTAAATTTCAATGGAAGAATTATTCCTTCAATCCTTTGTTGTCTTTTACAAAAATGCTTTGACATCCTGCCGATATCCTGCCGAGATCCTGCAGTTGACCGCAACCATAACCGCGAAGAAACGAATTTTTTCAACATTTTTTCAACTTTTACGCAAATAATGCTCTTTCTTTTTAACCACGAGAATATTGGTGTCAAACCACACGTCTGTGAGGCATTAGATAAATTGGCGATCATCGGTACCACGTTTGTCTGAAGCATGTCAATCTCAATAGTGGCTTTGGCATTCCCATCTCGTTGATCGTCTGGCGTAGAAGTAGCTTATTTCTGAATTTGATATGAGAAATATATTTGACGTCATGTATTTCCTTCTAGGTACGTTAAGTATCCGATCCTGTGACAATTTTTGCGTTCAGTTTTAAAAAATGTTTCGATATTTGTAATCATACGACGTTGCGAAGTTCATTCCAAAGTTCTTAGACCATTATTTTCAGTGCATCCAGAAATCGGGGACCTGGATGGCGAAAATAATCTACTCGCCAAACCCGTTCTGAAAATGTCCATAACTTTATATCCAACAGTATGGAAAAATTCATTGTTTACGAAGTTCGAACATCGAATATTGAATGTCTCAGATTTCAGAACCTAGAGCTAATTCTTAATAATACTTTAGTGGCTTAGAGGAGCCACCAAGAAAATATATGTTTAATAATATAAATGCTTAGAATAGTTATAAATGCTTAGAACTTCAAATTCTCACTAACGCTAGATGCAATGAGAAGTATTTTATCAATCATCTAATAGATCTTGAAACTTTAATACACTTTTCTAAAGAACCCGACTAACTAAATTTTCATAATTTTTAGTCACAGGACTAATTCTGCATCAAATGATCGTAAATTATAAGTCTACACAAGAACTGAAGAGATTCTGGTTCTATCTATGGTCAGAAGCGAGATAATCGTTCATTGTCCCAATTAGCCGAAAAAACAAATGATCTGGGATACCTTATTGCCGGATTCCTGATTCACGTTCCCTGTGTTGTAAAAGACTTCACTGTAAAAGGTTCGTATTTCAAAGTGATTACATGTGCCAGTTACATGCGATCAAGTAGATAACTCAATTTGATGTTATAATGTTTGAATGCTACAGCTTTGGATATGAGAAGGACAAAGAGAACATTTTCAATCTGTGCTCAAATAGCCACACTGCTATTCACGGTGGATGCGGGATGGAAGCGACGCAACGAGTGTGCACTGACAAAAACTACCTGCATACAACTTTGTGAAACAACACTTCTTGTCATATAACCGAACATTTTCCATCTCCTGATAGCTAGCGCTTGCAGTCCATAGCAATCGCCAAAAGTTCACATTCCAAAACACCTAAGTTCGAAACCGCATTCTCTCCGCGGTAGTGTGGAGATTGCATGAAATCTTTTTTCTTGCCATTCTCTCCGCGGTAGTGTGGAGATTGCATGAAATATTTTTTCTTGCTTGCGACTAATATGGAGATTGCATAAAATCTTTTTTCTTGCTTGCGAGTAATATCGCCTAAATGTATACTATCCCGGAGCTTTTTTGGCTGTTCTATTTTTAGATTATGCTCGTGACGTGTCGTTTTGAGAAAATCTTCATCAATGTGCTTTCACTTTCTTTTTCAATGTGCTTTCACTGAGAGCAAAACTAGTTTCCAGTTTGATGTCACACAGCATTTTTTTTTGCTTTCGATTTTGATCTTTTAACCGTTAAAACGACCAAAACGATAGCAAATTAAGTAATCGATATATACGAACAGCACAACATAAAATTGAGTTTTCTTTTTAATCTCACATTCTACTCGGGATACGTGCAACAACTGGAGCTAGTGCTACCAACGGAAGAGCAGCTTGGCGCGGCGACTCTTGAATACGGCTGGAGGAACAGTTGCAGCTGATCGAAGAGAAGAATGCAGCAAGGGCGAGGATGCTACAACATCGCACGAAAGCGAACGAGGAACGATACAGACAGGCGCGGAACAGACAAAACACGTATTTCCGGAGGAAAAAGCGCCACCAGGAAGACCATGATCGCGAAGCGATGGAACAGCTGTACCGCGCAAATGTCACACGGAGGTTCTATGAGAAGGTGAACCGCTCACGTAGAGGCTACATGCCACAGGCCGAAGTGCAGAGATACCAGTGGTAACCTTCTCACGAATGAACGTGAGCTGATCGACAGCTGGAACCAGTACTATAACGAGCATCTGAATGGCGAAGCACAAGATACAGAGAACGGCACAGGAATCAATCTGGGTGCACGCTCAGCCGACGACAGATTCCCAGCACCTGATCTGTCGGATATAAGTGAGAAGATCGGCAAACTGAGGAACAACAAAGCCGCGGGCAATGACCAGTTACCAGGCGAGCTACTCAAACATGGAGGAGAGGCACTGGCTAGAGCGCTGCACTGGATGATTTCTAGGATTTGGAAGAAGGAGATTCTACCGCAGGAATGGATGGATGGAGTGGTATGTCCCGTCTACAGAAAGGGCGATAAGCTAGATTGTTGCAATTACCGCGCAATCACATTGCTGAACGCCGCCTACAAGGTACTCTCCCAAATCCTTTGCCGTCGTCTATCACCAATAGCTAAGGAATTCGTAGGGCCTTACCAAGCGCGATTTACTGGAGCCCGCGCCACTACGGATCACATATTCGCGATAAGACAAGTACTCCAGAAGTGTCGTGAATACAACGTACCCACGCATCACCTATTCATTGACTTCAAAGCGGGATACGACACAGTCGATTGAGAATAGCTATGGATCTTCCGAAAGTCCGTACAATTTTTTGGCTTCGCTGACGATATTGATATTGTGACACGTAACCTTGAGAAGATGCGGATAATGACACCAGCAGAAACACTCAGAGACGTATTTTGGCAGGGAATCGTACGGGACTCAGAAAAGCCTTTCTATCGAGAAAAGTACGCCACCGCACGAAATTGACCATCTACAAAACGCTCATTAGACCGGTTGTTCTCTATGGCCACGAGACCTGGACTATGTTGGCAGAGGACCAACGCGCCCTCAGTGTTTTCGAAAGAAAGGTACTGAGGACCATCTATGGCGGAGTGCAGATGGAAGACGGAACGTGGAGACGGCGTATGAATCGCGAATTGCAACAGCTGCTAGGAGAACCACCTATTGTACGGACAAAATCGGACGTCTACGATGGGCTGGGCATGTCATTAGGATGTCGGACGACAGCCCAGTGAAAATGGTTCTTGAATCTAATCCGACTGGTACAAGAAGAAGAGGAGCGCAGCGAGCAAGGTGGATCGATCAAGTGGAGGGTGATCTCAGTGGCTGGCGACGAGCAGCTATGGACTGAGTTATGTGGACACGTATGCTTGATACAGCAAAGAACATCCCAGGACTATGGCTGTTAGGTAGGTAAGTATCATCGATTCGTCTTTCAGTTGAAAAGTTTTAATTATAACTCTTTTAAAACAACTTCATTGAAATAGTTTCATGAAAACTGAACACAACGAATTCATTCGAAAAACACATTCTGATTGATGAAAAATAGGTATCATCTCACTTCTAGGTGTGATAAAATGTGTTTCGGCAGTCGGTGATACACTCGAAAAAATCCAAACGTTTATCTTTTGTAAAAAAAATCACCTAGATTCCAAAAATGGCTTTGTCATCGGAGTTTACGTGATGTTCTTAACAACCATCGAATCATGATTGAATATAAAATGGACCATATGTCAGAATTATTGCTGTTGTCACATATTTTTATGTGTCACGTACTTAATTGAATTCATTATGTCAACCATATGTGCATTTTGTGCTCGGATGCAAACGCAATATGGCGTCTGTTGAAAAACCTAGAACATACTACATAGGCCAAATTCTTTTTTGATCCTTTTTCGGTAGTTATCACAGTGATTTTAAGGTAAATAATAGCTCATCAGTTTCATCAACAGTTATGAAGTCTAGCTAATTTCTATTATAATTTCAGATCTAATATTAGTACCAAACAGAAGTATAGTTTATAAGCAAACTAGCTGAATTACCCGGCGTTGTTCGGAAATGTTTCGTGAAGGGAAGGCCGAGAAAAATTCTCGAAGTTGTCCTGCTTAGTGAAATACACTAAGGTCTCTTTTTACACGGGGGTTACGTACCGTGTTAAAAAAATCTCGATAATATCAATGGCGATGCTGACATCATACACCACAACTGAGCGAAAGAGACGTTGTCGTGTAGTTTACAACAGGGACTGAAGATCTGAAGACTGATTTATCATTTTATGGAACGACAGTCAATGATCTCGTGAATGATTGAGTGAATGATTTTAGTTAACTTTTAAACTTTAAATTAGCTCTCATAATCGTTTTCTTACAGACAACCTGTTCCTTTTTTAAATTTTTCTCAAAAAACAAATGACAGTGCTTTTCAAACTCTCATCAGAAACCGTGTTAATTGCGAAAACCGCGTAAATAAAAACCGTGTTAATTCCGGAATCCGTGTAAAAAAAAGCCGTGTATAAAAAACCGTGCCAAAAAATACCATGTAAAAAGAGACCTACTCCGACTATAGTGAAACATAACTTAGACGGCAACTCGATTGAACAATACTCCGTTCATGTTCAAATTGCGAATGATCAGTGTCCCATCTCAGATCTAACAATAATCATAATTTTCATGGTATTCTCGACAAATTGGGTCAGTTTTATATTTGAACCCTTTTGTTAGAAACATTTAAAACACCTTTCTCTCTATAAATACCTTCTTAGTAACATCCGAGTTTGTATATGTGCTTGTTACGTCCTCGAATTATTATGTATATGTGCTTGTAACGTACTTCCGTACTTCCTCGTCACATTCGACACCTTTGGCTTCCATGGCTATAAACACTTGCTACTTCCTCATCTTTATAAAAAAATTTATGACATCATTATTTCCACGTAATTTTTCAAAGCTTTCCATCTGATAATAATTATTTTATAACGAAAGGCTGTTTAACATGATAACTACATTCGTACTATAGAATAACATTTTTATATAATTCACTTAGTTGCTAGAAATATACTGTACTCGTAAAGAAGTACCGATTTTTCGTAAAACCCTATCAATTTTCCCTTACACTTTCCATGTTCTGGGACTTACTCCACTCTCTCACCCTCAAAATAACTTTATAATCTATTTTGATTTAACTTCCTTTTCGTCAGTGAACTTACTACAGATCTCTTGCAAGATTACTCTGAGTAGTGTAGAAAGAATCTGTGCTTTTCAAAAAATATCGATTCCCACCTTTGGCAACACATGGATCAATAAGTCCCGAGACTAACAATGGGAACAACATTTTTTTTGCAAAATTTTTTTTTATTCATCAACATAATCACCTTTTAGGGAGATACAATGGTTCCAACGTTTTTCCAATTTTTCAATACCATGTTTATAAAAAAAATTATCTTTCGCTTCAAAATAAGCTTCAGTTTCAGCGATGACCTCCTCATTTGAGCCAAATCTTTTTCCCTGGAGCATTTTTTTAAGATCAGCAAAGAGTAGTCACTGGGGACTAAATCTGGCGAGTATGGGGGGTGGGGAAGCAGATCAAAGCCCAATTCGTTCTATTTCGCCATTGTTTTCATCGACTTGTGGCAGGGTGCATTTTGTTCCATCGAAAGCAATCGCGGCACCCACTTGGAAAAAACCTTTTTCATGCTCAATTTTTCATGAATGATAGTAAATACACTTCCATATGATATCTGTGTCATCTCAGCAATCTCACGGAGCTTCTTTTTACGATCTTTCATTATAATTTTTGTCACTTCACTCACACTTTCCGGTGTAACGGCTTCCACAGGTCTAACCGAGCGTTCCCCGTCATTTGTGTCGGTACGATCACGTTTAAACTCGGCGAACCACCGACAAATCGTTGCTTTTGATGGACAAGAGTCCGGATAACATTTTTCAATCCATTGTTTTGCTTGCACGGTGTTTTTACTCATTGAAAAACAATGTTTTATCAAAACACGAAACTCGGTTTTTTTTTTCATTTTTTAAACAAACTACAAAACGACTTTACTCCAACCTCGATAACTCAGCTGTTTCTGGTCGAATCGACTTAAAATTTTGACCCGTTTCAAGCAAAGGTTAGTACTCTAGAAAGACGTGGTTACTGGTTTACTACGAGCGCCATCTGTGCTTTAGTCTCGGGACTTATTGATCCATGTGTTACATGTACCAAACTTGGTGGCGATTCGTTTAGTTGTTCCGTAGTTATACTGAAACTTAAATACACTCGCGTTCATAGGCAGATAAAGTATATTTTCCCTAAGTTCTTTGAATTTCCTGGCAAAATGGAACCAGATTTTGAAATTATTTAAAGAAAATTGCGTTGCATTCGAACAACAGCGATACTATCTTCTACGATCTTGAAATTCTTGCCAATCCCTTGTTTAAAAAAAATGAGAGATGAAAATTTAAGTCTAAATGTCAATTCTCTTCAAATTATTTAAATATCATCATTGACCCCCACCCCCTCCATGTTAAGGACACTTCCTCCCCTATAAACATACCTTTATGACTATTTCTGAGAAGCAAGAAATAACTGAGCGAAATTTTATAGCAATTCGTGCAATAGTTCCGGAGTTATGTCGTTACAAACATTACACTCCCACGTTTAGAGGCACTTACTAAACCCTCTCTCCACCGAACATCCCAATAACCATATCTAAGTTGTGCAAAAAGCATCTATGGTCTTCAAAAAGTACCGATTCTCATCAAATTAGTTAATTTTTCAATTGACCACCTTTGCTAAGGACACTTGCTACGCTCCCTCCCCCCATAAAAATATTTTTATAACCATCTGTGAAGAGTAAGAAGTACATGTGACAAGTTTGATAGCAATCCATCAAGTAGTTTCGGAGTTAAGCTGTTACAAACATTACACCCCCTCTTTTTAAAGGCACTTGCTACATCCCCCTCCATATAATCATATATGATATATGCAAAATGGAGTTCGCTTTCACATCTCATTCAAGTCAGGCGATAAAACAAAACCGCTTACGTTGAGGACAGAAGAAACCAAGCACAGTATTGTATAGTGAACAATAGACCTCGAAAATGAGTGAACCAAACGAACAAAAGCTACCGCCAACACGAAAGAATACAATTATTGTTGACTTCAAGCAGTGCAAAATTTGAACTTTCGATACGAGAACTTGAAGGTTTGCTTAAGGAGCAAATGCATCTTAACATTAAACGTGTGCATTTACTTCAATGCAATGCAATAATACCAAAAATGTTGTTTACATCCAGTTCCATAAAGAGTTGAATGCAATTCAGTTCGCTAAAGACAATAACAATGTGCACTCTGTGGAGCATAAAAATATCAAGTACAACATTCCAGTATATATGGAAGATAGTGCTATAGAAGTGCGTGTGCATAATCTTCCCTCAAGCGTCATCGATCCTTATATTCGCAAAACTATGTCCCAATACGGAGAGATTTTTTCTATCGAAAAAGAAAAGTGGAAGTATTTTTTCCCCGGTATTCTAATTGGCGTACGTTTGTTGCGCATGCGCTTGAGGAGGCCTATACCTTCTTATGTGACATTCGGTCAGGATACAAGAATCCCGTGCAAATCACTTATTACCTACGACAATCAGATGGTCACATGTCAATATTGCCAAAAAGTTGTTCACTACGGCAACTAGCAACAAAATCAACAACAATACCACCGATGCGGCAATGGATGACGAGACGAACCGCGAACAAACTGCCCCTCAATCCTCGCAGGAGGGAAATGGAAGCTCCTCTCCCCCTAGAAAAAGGGTGACAACGAGATCCAATACAAAAAAAAATTATCTAAAAACTCAGCTCAATCGGCCACGTAAAGCTTGTACGCAAATAGGCCTGAATAAAATATCTTTTAAATAAAAAAAATATGCAAAATGTTTCTATGGTCTTCAAAAAGTATTGATTCACGTCAAATTAGACAAATTTTTTCATGACCCCAGACACTTGATACGCTCCCTTGCCCATTAAAATGCCCTTATGATCTTCACAGAAGAGCAAGAAATATCTGTGCCAAGTTTGGTGGCAATCCGGTTAGTAGTTTCGGAGTTATGCCGTTTTTAACATTACACCCCCCTTTTCAAAAGAACTTGCTACATCCACTCCCCGTGTAGCCATATCGAAGGTATGCAAAATGTTTCTATGGTCTTCAAAACGTATCGATTTTTGTCAAGTTATATGAATTTTTCCATGACCTCCTTTTTATGACACTTGCTACGCTCCCTCTACTATAAAAGTACTCCTTAAACCATCTCTTAAATGGAAGAAGTACCTGTGCAAAGTTTGGTGGCAATCCGTTCAGTGGTTCCGAAGTTATGGCGTTACAAACATACAAACTTACATCCAAACTGTAACTGTACATAGAAAATTGTCGTCAATCGCAATACATGCACCTCAACCCGTAGAGTGATACCAATCTGAAATAATTCTAACAGTGGATTAACGAAAGCACATACATAACCTTCATGAACTACTAATTCTAGCTGGATGCATTCCTTGAAGGGAACACAATGTTTACTGCGGTTTAGCTGCTCTTAAGAAAGGATCAGATCATACATTTAGAACAATGTGTTCTGTATTTCTGATATTTTTCACCAGAAATTAAATAAAAACGAAATTTTATTTCATTTCAAAATAAAATTTACAGATTATCTGCGTGTGAAGGAAATTTTATCGCAATGTTTTATCCTATAAAGACTATGTAATTCATTAGTTTTTAATATCTACATGTATTATTAAGGTTCAATATAGATTTTAGTAACAAATAAATGAAAATAATGTGTCTGGCAATTCTGGTAAAAAGTAAGTTCATATAAAAGTAATTTTACAGTACAATTTCAATGAACTTCGTGTAAATTTCGCAAAATTATTCTATAGAATCGTCAAAAAAATCACGCAGGGATTACGTGATACAAATGTGGACTAAGAGTTCATGAGTTCATTCCGTGAAACTTATACTTCACAAAAGTATTACAAGAAAAGTTATATGAGTGCAGAACTTTCGTATAGATTTCAACCATCTCGGGCATTTGATGTAAGGACAAGCACTTTTTGGTCACTTTTCCTACCGAACCACGATTTGAAAGGTGATCGACGTCACAAAAATGGTATTAGTATATATCAAGTTGATCTCTAAAAATCTAAATCTAAAAAGACAAAATCCGGCATTTTTCTTAAGATGTTCTTTATAGTATGTTCACATTAGCGCTGATATCAAGTGATACGGATATACTTGATATCCGATGATATCATGTGCGATATCACTTGATATCCCATACAATTTGATGTCAACGCGTATTATCATTTTGGCATGATATCCGGGATATCATGTACGATGTCATGTCGAGTTGTAAAAAACCGCAACTAGCAACACGGATAATGGCATTGAACGCACTCATTTATGAACGTCACTTTGTGAGTGACAACAAAAAATCATTATAATTTCGAATTTTTCAACGAATACTGGCGTTCGGAGACCATAAAATGCAGGACTTCAATTATTGATTCAATTTTAATAGAGAAAGGTAATAGTATTGATCTTATTTCTAATGAGAACATTCAATATAACAACTTGATTGTCAAACGATATCATTTCGATCATATGTGAATACTTCGACATGATATGCATATCATCTCGGTATATCAAGTGATATCAGCGCTAATGTGAACATGGTATTACGCTAATGTTCTGCTACGATGCAAATAGTAAGTTTACGTGTATCTAAGTTTTGATACATATCTTATTTTATTTTGAACTTTAACCAATCGAAAGATAACACGGTGACTACGCTAGTTATTCTTAAAACAAACAAAAATACGTTAGGTAACGCATTTCTACTAACGGTGCTCACACTCCTAAAAATGCATCACCGAAAACTGAATCACGAAACACCTTGGCATTTGAGAGTGAAATGACCGATTCGGATTAGCCAAATTGTCCCGTGTGGACGGACGGCGTTTGGTTACGGTGTTTCTTGGCTCAGGTTTGAAGATTGCCGTGATGATCAACGCCAGATAGGTGTAAAACAATACACACATCATAATAATTTCCGTCAATCCTCGTCAATCCGCCGCGTCGTCGTTAGACCTGGCGTCGGGCCGGGTGCGGGGACTTTAGTGTCCGGGGGGACTCGCTATTTGCGGCTGAGCCACGTCACATCAGATGAGATCGAGAGTGAAAATTTTCGCGCTTTCACTTTTACGCGGCGTTTTTATCTTTTCAGTGGGTGCTCTCACGAAAGAAGAGGAGAAGATACGGAAGCAGCTATCGATACAGAAAATTTTCGCAAAATTATCCCATCATCTGGCGGTTGCCGGAGCCGTTGTGGACTGTGGAAGCCCGGAGACTCCGACGGTCAACGATATATTTTTTTTGGAAAATTATTTCCACTGATTTGAAGCTGGCAATAATTTGTTTTTTTGTCTCAACCAAATATAATTTATTTCCAGCATTGGTTTAGTTTAACCGGATGAGATGATGTTGCCACATTCCAATCGGAACAAAGATTTGAACGCCGCCAACTGGATGTGGGTGCATCAAAATGACACCCTAGCAATCGTCCCCATAGTTATGTGGTTATTAAATCTTTTATGCTAGGCACACATCACTGGCATTGACCGAATCCGATAGTTCAATCGAAACAGTGCCAGATTTTTACCATTGCCAGATAGGGACAAGTGACCAGGGGGAACTGCAGAACATGTGCTTTATGCTTGTTTCAACATTCACCAGATCGATCGGAGCGTCCAATTGGTTCCACTTGCACAGCCAAAAAATGAACGGAACAGAAATCCCAATCAATGAAATAAAAAGGCAAACTGACTGCCGTCACATCATTCAGGAAAGTGATCCATTAATAATCGAAACAAGAAATAACATCACGAAAACATAAGCCCAGGGCATGGACGGACATGGGTTCGCCCTTTTTAAGTGACAACATGACGAAAATGTGCCATTTAATTGAAATGTTACTCGAGGAAAGCCAGGAACTGTTTCTTCTGTCACCAACGGGACTGACGATGACGGTTTGCGCTGGTTGGTATGACGACAAATTGTTGTGATGATGCCTTGTAATGAGTGGAAGATGGACAGGGGGTTTGGAAATATGAATCGACGGGGTAATGAACGAAGAAAAAAGTCGAAAGGCCACAAACATCGGAGGGAAACTTTTCGTTTAATTGGAAACAAAAAACAGTTGATGGTGATTGATGTTCTGATAATGTGTGGAGTGATTGTTTGTTGATTATTTATGCTAGTCACAGGTCAAATTTGAGGCCTTCGATTGCGAGGTACCGCTCAATATCAACTTTGACAGCTGCGTATCAAGAATTGACTTGTTTTTTTTTTATTTGGAATGACTGGATATGAATCTTGTATGACGTAAATATGTTTCGTTAGCAATTTTATTAAGTTCTCGATAAATTTTCATGGTATTTTTCTTTTCTGTCAATTATTAAATGCAATCACTCGTTAATATCACGGCTTCCCTAAGACGACTGGGGTTTTAACAGATGGTTCAAATCACATGACTTCACATTTGAACTTTGGTAATTTTGTTATCTTTTGACGATCTTAGAACAGCCGAACTACCGAACATTCTAATTCTACTGACATATCAGCACAAATAAATATTTGTTGACAGCAGTACCTTAAGGTACTGGTGTAATGAAATGTTATTTTTGCTGAAAAAATCAGCAACCAAATTAGGAACTGCTGAGATCAGTAATCTAATTGAAGTGTGTAGCTGGTGTTGATTACCAAAGCATGAGAACATTTTACACTTGTTTCGTCATGCTGGCATAAATTAATAGGTTTTCAGGAATCGGAGCGATTTTTATTAAGGATACTTGGTGCGCACTACTTGATAGGACTATGTGAATTAAAAACGGTTAAGTTCGACATTGGCCATTGACATTCTTGACGAAATCAAGTCTTTGTCAGCACATTTGGTAGCAGCGAAGAAACCTGTGCAAATACCAGTGTCAAATGCCTCAGGCCTCAGTTTGGCGGCAGAATTATGCAAAGTAGATAATTCTGTATGGCGCTTTCTTGGCGCTAAAAAAGTATGGAAATCGGACTGGAGTGACTACGATGCACAAGAATATAGAAGACTACATCAGCAGAAGCAAGCTGCAAATTCTAGAAGTCACAAAAAGCAAAAAAAGTTATTCAAGAATTTGAAAATGAACAAAACTGTAAACAACAGCAGCAACAATTTAAGAAATCATAGTAATTACAATGAGAATTTCAATATTCGTGGCTCTTGTTATCCTAGTAATGATCATTTAATACGAAGACAACCCAACAGCATCCTTCCACGAGACAGAGTGCTTCTTGCTGCTGCGAAATACCACTTTTCTAGGCCGTTAGAAAATAATAGACCAACCATTCAATTCCAAAGAGGTGAGATATTGAATCCACATCCAGCGAATGACTCACGACGATCGCCGCTACGATGCAACCCGATGACTCCAAAAGGTGCGTCAGCTACTTTGTACGGCGCGCTCGATTCTCAACACTCTTGTTTTCGGCGTCATAGACACACCCCTTAGGAGCAGAAAACGACGACAACTCTATTGATTATAATGCTTATCATCCAAATGCTGCACAATTTAATAAGTCATCATTGGAGGTCATAGTTTATGGCCAGAATTTTAATAGAATGAAAAGTGCGTTGAAAATGACTGATATTTGTAATAAAATACACCCAAACCTCCGTTTACGAACACTTTTTATACGTTACCTCTTTTTACGTACCTCTTTTTACGAACCAAATCCCAAATAACGTAATCTTTTTTTACGAACCAAATCCCAAATAACGTAAACTTTTTTTTACGAACCTACTTCGTAAAAAAGGTTTTGTCATTCATCGAAAGCGAGTTCCGACTCCATGAAAACTACTACAATATGGGTATTTTTGGAACGGGTTTAGAGAGTAGATTCCGGAAAATGATGTTTGAGGTATTTTGGAAATCCAAGATGGCGACATCCGGTTGATTGAAATTCCTCGAAAACCCTTACAATATGGGTATTTTCGGAACGAAGTTAATGAATAGATTTCGGAAAACGATATTTGAGGTGGTTCTTAAATCCAAGATGGCGACTTCCGGTTGATTTATATTCCTTGAAAACCCTTGCAATATGGGTATTTTCGGAACGGAATTGATGAGTGAATGTCGGAAAATGATGTTTGAAGTGGTTCTGAAAACCAATATGGCGACTTCCGGTTTGTTGGTATTTCTTGAGAACCCATACAATATGGGTATTTTCGGAACGGAATTGATGAGTAGATGTCAGAAAACGATGTTTGAGATTGTTTTGAAATTCAAGATGGCGACTTCCGGTTTGTTGATATTCCTCGAAAACCCTTACAATATGGGTATTTTCGGAACGTGGTTAATGTGTAGATGTCGGAAAACGATATTTGAGGTAATTCTCAAATCCAAGATGGCGACTTCCGGTTGATTGATATTCTTTGAAAACCCTTGTAATATGGGTATTTTCGGAACGGAATTGATGATTAGATATCGGAAAATGATGTTTGCAGTGGTTCTGAAATCCAAGATTGCGACTTCCGGTTTGTTGATATTCTTTGAAAACCCATACAATATCGGTATTTTTGGAACGGAATTGATGAGTAGATGTCAGAAAACGATGTTTGAGGTAGTTTTGAAATTCAAGATGGCGACTTCCGATTTGTTGATATTCCTTGAAAACAATATGGATATTTTCGGAACGGTATAGTGTTTTAAAGTTAAGTTAAAGGAAAATGGCAAAAACTAATACTAGATACTAATAAACCGGAAGTCACTGTTTTGCATTTCAAAACCACCTCAAATATAATTTTCCGACGTCTACTTTTAAATCTCTTTCCGAAAGTACCCATATTGTAAGGGGTTTTAAGGAATATCAACAAACCGGAAGTAGCCATCTTGAATTTCAAAACAACCTCAAACATCGTTTCCTGACATCTACTCATCAATCCCGTTCCGAAAATACCCATTATGTAAGGGTTTTCAGATAATATCAAGAAACCGGAAGTCACCATGTTGGATGTCAGAACCACCTCAAAAATCGTTTTCTGATATCTACTCATCAATCCCGTTCCAAAAATATTCATATTGTAAGGGTTTTCAAGGAATATCAACAAACCGGAAGTCGCCATTTTGAATTTCAAAACTACCTCAAACATCGTTTTCTGACATCTACTCATCAATCCCGTTTCGAAAATACCCATATTGTAAGGGTTTTCAAGTAATCTCAAGAAACCGGAAGTCGCCATCTTGGATTTCAGAACTACCTCAAACATCGTTTTCTGATATCTACTCATTAACCCCGTTCCGAAAATACTAATATTGTAAGGGTTTTCAAGGAATATAAACAAACCGGAAGTCGCCATCTTGAATTTCAAAACTACCTCAAACATCGTTTTCTGACATCTACTCATTAATTCCGTTCCGAAAATATCCATATTGTAAGGGTTTTCAAGGAATATCAACAAACCGGAAGTCGCCATCTTGGATTTCCGAACCACTTCAAACATCGTTTTCCGACATCTACTCATCAATTCCGTTACGAAGATACCCATATTGTTAGGGGTTTTAGGCAATCTCAATAAACCGGAAGCCGCCATATTGGATTTTGAAACGAGCTCAAACATCATTTTCTTGCACTTACTCTTCACATCCGTTCCGAAAATAAACATATGATGCGCGGTTTCCACAATAATCACACAAAACTTTTTTTACGAAGTAAATTCCAAATAACGTAAACTTTTTTTACGAACCAAATCCCAAATAACGTAAACTTTTTTTACGAACTACCTCTTTTTACGAACCCCCGTTTCAGGGCCGGTGAAAGAGGTGGGTACGGTGGGTAGTACTACCCACCTGAAAATTCCAGAGGTAGGTAATTACCCACCTGAAATTTAAGGTTTAAGAATAAGTATTATTTATAACAATAAGAATATTTTTAATGTAACTCGGAATAACAAAAAAAAAACTAAATTATAGAACCCTACTACTCAGCTAGTAGAGTAATGGTGTGAAGATATACAGCAGAAAGGTAAGATGTGACAAGGATCATTTGAGTAAGCAGAAATCTTTTAGTAACTTAACTTTTACTTTTTTCCAACCAGAAGAGACGAACTTAAGCATCTGATCAATGAATCACTCGTGTATTGGAAAGTATCGATAAAAAAATAAAATTACTCAGAATCTTTTGACGTAGGGCTACGTCCTTGTTTGCTATACCGAGGTGCAGAAATAAAACTGTACAAACAGTGGTTTGAGCATTTACATCTCAACTATTTTTCAACTGATTTTCGATATCATTACACATACTGCTTGAATATATTTTTACGCAACGATTCGAGTAGATAAATCTATATATTTTAGATAATTGGTGATTCAAACTTCAATGTGTTGGTTCGTTACGTTGTCTAATTTTTCTTGTACCCCAAAACATTTTATCAGGATTTCCACGGTTTTCATAAGATTTCTGCTCTTCAATGAGTACGTTCCTCTTCCGTAACATCACCATCACCGCCCACGGAAGACCGCTCCAGTCGATGACCAGCATGCGGGCCCACCGCCGGGCCATCGTAGGACAAGTAGTCGATGGGGGCTAGGTTATTGAGAATATGGTGGGTGAGAAAACAGAACGAAGACCAATCCGTTCAATTTGGCCATTATTTTCATTGACTTGTGGCACGGAGCATTGTCTTGGTTAAAAATGGTTTTTTCGATGTCGCATTACAAACGCATCAATAATTCAATTTAATAATCACTTTAGATGGTGCTTTTCAATATAGTCAATGTTTATTATCGTTCCAACTACCTGTTACATTTTCGGACGACTTTCTCCGTATGAACGCTAATATGACTCCGGAGAAAAATGGTGGATCCAAGTTTCGTTCACTGTTTCATACAAACAAAAGAAATCCTTTTTATTACGACTTAACAGTGCCAAACAGCTCTCTGGATCGTTAGTGCGTTGTTGCTTTTGTTCGATTTGAAAAAACCTGTAATATGCCCAGATTTCCGCGTAAGATCATAAAAGCGTTTCCAGTTAATGTCCTAACCATTTCAGCATATTTAATTTTACGAACTTCAATTCTGCGTTCATTCATCGCGATTATCAAAACTTGCTTGACTTTTTCTGACGATTGCATCATTTGGTTCTGTTTGAAATCAGAATACACACAAATCTTTATTTTCAATGGATCCGAGTGCGGGATACACCTCTAAAACCATTGATAAACCTATCAACATAACTACAGAACTTGTTATTTCCATTTTTTCATAAGTGAACAAGTAACACCACGGTCTTCCGAAAAATTAGGTAAGTTTGACATTTGGGTCAGTCTTGGGACTTTTTGAGCAATGTGTTATGCACATCAGCGACTGGACTGTTTATGGATTTGTTTTATGCGCCGTTCGCTTCGCACGAGACATATTTTGATCGAAAATCGGCAGGATGACATGCGCGAATTCAGCACCTTCCATCATCAGTCCCAACGAACTTAACGGTCAGAGTAACTAAAATTCTCAAAGAATTAATTTCGAAAATTCGCACACACAAATAAGTTTATACGGAACAAGGCAAGGCCACTGCCCTAATACTCAAAACAAATATTGGCAGTGATTTTGAATCTAGTTGGGGAGTCCTACGTCAACAGTTCGAATAACCCCACAGTAGTGTTTCATGGCGTATTTAATCCTTAAATGTCCAATTTCGTTTTAAAACAAAATACCGAAAACGCTTTAAACTTAGAATTTACACGTTTCATGTAAATTAATAACGAAAAAATAATATTGTTAAAAAATCGAAAAACTACCCACCTGGGCTTAACATGTTTCACCGGCCCTGCCCCGTTTAGTTCGTAAATGGAGGTTTCGGTGTATTAAGTAGTTCTTATGCAATAATCTTAGCTACAGAAACAAGCTGGGATGAAAGTGTTAGGAGTGAAGAAGTTTTCGGCAATAATTACAATGTGTTCAGAGATAATCGCAATTTACAAATGTCTGATAAGAGATCGGGTGGTGGAGTACTAATTGCTATTTCTACAAAATTTAATGCTGAGATCATTACCACTAGAAAAATTAAAGAATTCGAGCACGTATGGGTGAAAACTCGTCTGGCAGAGGAAACACATATTTTCTGCTCAGTGTATTTTCCCCCAAACAACACCCGTAAAGAAGTATATGAAAAGTTTTTCCAGATTGCTGAAGAAATCATAACTAACCTTCCTTCCGAAGTGAAAGTACACATTTATGGTGACTTCAACCAACGTGACATTGACTTTTTCCCAGACTCTAAAAATGAGAGCATCCTACTACCAGTGGTAGGAAAGAATGAAACCCTCCAATATATCTTTGATCAAGTTGCATGCTTAGGACTCAACCAAATTATTTACGTTAAAAATCAGCAAAACTGTTTCTTAGATTTTTTACTAACAAATTCACAAGAAGACTTCTGTCTTACCGAATCCCTAACCCCCTTATGGAAAAATGAAAGATTTCACACTGAAATTGAGTTGTCCATATTTGTTCATGAGTATAATAGACCCTATGAATATGAGTATGACGAGGTTTTTCAGTATGACTTGGCAAATTATGATAACATAAAGTTAAAATTAAGTAACATTGATTGGCAAACCATTTTCAGGGAGTCTAATGTTGAAACTTCTGTGGAAATGTTTTATAAGATTTTATTTGATACTATTAATGATCAGGTACCTTTGAAGAGAATCAGACGACGACTTAACTATAAATATCCAATATGGTATAATGATAACATTAAAAATCTGAAAAATCGAAAACAGACGGCCTATACAAAAATATAAAAGAGACAGTAGTAGCGTCAACTTAGGAACTTATTTACAAACTTGTGATCAATTGAATCTGGCAATTGAAATCGCTTCCGAGGAGTAGTATTCAAAAACGGAGAGTGAAATCAAATCTTGCCCGAAGAATTTCTTCAATTACGTTAAACAAGAACTGAAATCTAATAATTTTCCCTCAAAAATGTTTTTCAAGGGTAAGACTGCTGACAACTCGGAAGATATTTTTTTACACTATTTGCAAATTACTTCCAAGAAACCTATACTACATTTTCCGAAGAGGATCGAGACCGTGAATATTTTAATTTCTTCCCTGAACATGCTTGTGACATTAATATTCATCACATTAGCGTCCAAGATATTATGCAAGCGCTCAATAAATTAGATATCTCTAAAGGTCCCGGACCTGATGGAATTCCTCCCATATTCATGAAAAAACTATCGTTAGAACTAGCCACAGCCTTGTTTTGGCTTTTCAATAAATCACTCATGACCGGTATTTTTCCTAAAATATGGAATTGGTATCGATTTACAAACGTGGGAAAAAGTCAGATGTGTGTAATTATCGAGGAATTGCAATTATCTCCTGCATTCCTAAACTTTTTGAAGCAATAATCAATGAAAAAATGTTTTATCAAGTTAAAAAAAGAATCACTAATATGCAGCAAGGATTTTTTAAGGGTCGCTCGATTAATAAACATTTACTCGAATTTGTCAATTACTCACTGGCTGCTATGGATAAGGGTAATTACATAGAAGCTCTCTATACTGACTTCAGCAAAGCATTTGATCGCATTGATATACCTATGTTATTATTCAAACTACAAAAAATAGGAACTGGTCCTGAACTACTCAAATGGCTTGAGTCGTATCTGACTGATCGTCAGCAAATGGTTCGATTTAAAGGGAGGTTATCCAACCATGTCCTAGTAACCGCAGGAGTTCCACAAGGTTCTCATCTAGGCCCTCTCTTATTCATTTTATTTGTAAACGATATATCTCTTATTTTAAAACACATAAAAGTGTTGATTTATGCCGATGACATGAAGCTCTTCCTAGAAATAAAAAGTGATGTAGACAAGGTGGTATTTCAAGATGAAGTGCAAACGTTCCATGTCTGGTGTAACAAAAGCCTTTTGAAACTAAACGTCAATAAATGTAAAGTAATAGCTTTCAGTAGGAAACAAAACACACCAGATATCACAATTAAACTAGGCGATCAAACAGTAGAAAGATGTATCAGAATTAGAGATCTAGTTAAGCAAGTTAGGTTGGGCAAGATTTCCTCTACCATCATACAAAGCTCGTTGCATGCTCATTGACATCCACAATGGTTTCATTCATACATAACATCGTTACACATCGGGTTGATTCATCTGGACTTCTGTCTAAACTTAATTTGTATATACCTTCACGACAATTACGAAACCGAGCTATATTCTATATAAGTCATTATCGTACCACCTATGCTAAATTTGGCCCATTAAATCAAATGATGTCAACTTATAATAAGCATTGCGGAGCAATTGACTTCACAATGACGACTGCCCAGCTCAAACAATATTTTAATTCAATACGACTTAGGTCCTAGAACATAATGCACATTAATGTTTATTTTAGAAAATATCACACGTGTTAAAATGTAATCAATACAATATAGTGGTCTACTATAGTTTGACGACAAATAAATAAATAAATAAATAAATAATATGTTGAAAATTTCATACGATTTTGACATCGAACTCTTAATTTTTTGTTGCATCCGAAAATATGCATTCATTTTTTGTAGAACCTGTCATTTGACTCTAAGATTGGGAATATCGGTCCTGCAATCTCCGAGAAAAGTGAGTAAGATACATTTGTGAACATAAGATCATTATCTCCTGTCGTTCATCTAAAACCGGGAACCCGGATAGCCAGAATCGATTTGTTTAGCTGCCTACTGATAATGGCTATCGATTGGTGTAGTTTTGAATCCAGTTTAAAAAAAATTGCGTGTTTTGTTTCGCCGGTTTGAGTGACGGTATCAAATTTTGAACACATTTTACCCTATAATTCCGGAACTGTAAGTTAGACCCGGATGAAATTTGAGAGTTTTATTGGGGACTATAAGACCTTTCATTTGAACATAGGTTTGTAAAAATCGGTCACACCATCTTTGAGAAAAGTGAAGAAGTAATTTGAAATAGAATTTTTTCTCTTATCACCCTGTAATTCCGGAGCCGGAAGTCGGATCAAATAAAACTCAGGAACTTTATATGGGATAATTATACCTATCATTTGAATCCAAATTTACGAAAATCGGTTTAGCCATATCCGAGAAAAGTGAGTGCAAAAAAATGTTACATACCTACATACACAAACATACCGACATTTTGAACTGAGCCGAATGGGATATGACACTTGAACCTCCGGGCCTCGATTCAAAAGTCGATTATGGCAGTGATTGCCTAACCTTTCTACATGAGAGAAACAAAAACGTGAATACTGATTGCGACCGCCGCGCGACTTGAACCGAGAATCATGGGAACACAAAGTACGTCTGTTTATCGACTGAGCCACTGAAGCACACATCTGCTTGGCTGGTAAAAGATGAATTTAAATGCAAACAGTCGCACCAGCTAGAAGAATGCAAATTACAGTCGAATACTATTATTAGCATAGTTAAAAATTCTCGATAGTGGAATTTAAGGGAACTTTACATGTGTACCAGGACCTGGACGACGCTGACACCACGGTGGCGATGGAAAAGTTTGGGCAGAAGGTCTTGGTCTGCAAGCAATTTGTACCTGTGGTTTGCGGTCGTCGATTTTCTTCACGAAGGGCACAATTAACGCCAAGGTGTACGAGGAAGAATGTTTGAAGAAGAGAATGCTGCCACTGTACAGAAAGCATAAGGCTCCTCCTCTCTTCTGGCCGGATTTGGCATCAACCCACTACGCCAACTCCGTTCTACAGTGGTTGTCAAAAAATAATGTACAATTTGTGGAAAAGGACATCGACCCACCGAACTGCCCGGATCCTCGGCCAATTGAAAGGTATTGGGCGATTGTCAAGCGACACTTTCGGAAGGAAGGTACAGTGTCCCAAAGCATGCAGGAGTTAAAAAAAATTGGAAAGCTGCCACCTTGAAAGTCACAAAAGTAACTGTGCAGAATTTAATGAAGAATGTCAAGTCCAAGTGCGAGCGTTTCACAGAAACTAGGATTTTCTTCAATATAATCAGTGAAATGCATAAAAATGTAATTTTTCTACAATATATCGAAAACTGATGTCAAAATATGTTTTTTTCGCATTTTTATTCAATAATCAATGTTGCTAACTACTTTTCGATACACTCCTTAGTGAGCAATTCCAGAAATGCTTAGCAGATCATCAGACTCGACCTTCTCCGATTTGGATGACACTTTGCACATGGCTTCAGTATGGCAAACCATAAGTTTTGAACCGATTGAGAGGTCAATCCGACTCACGACTGATTTTTAAAAAGGGCGTATGTATTTTTGCATTCCACAAAAATTGCCCTTTTTTAAATCGTTGTAACTCGGAAACCGTTAATTGTACAAAAATGGCGTTCAGGAAGAAATTGTAGGGAATCGATTGGGCACTCTGAAAAAAATATACACTGAGAAAAAATTTGATTCCCAAAGTGTTGTAAACCTTTTCCTGGTTTTGTGTGTTCCGGAAAATTTTTCCGATTAACAGAAACCATAATTGGAAAATTAGAAGCTTAAAAGTTAAAGGTTAAAGGTTACCACGTTGAGCATTTATTGTAGTATTGTAACTGTTTCGAAAGAGATTTGTTATAAACCGATACCTGTTCTACGATGCATAGCTATTTGTATGTAAAACAGGAATAATTTAAGTAAGCAATTCGCCGGTACGTACGTTGGTTATGTATGTAGTCAACTGGCACACCTATTTGATTCTACATTTATACAACTATTTTAGCTGTAATTTCTTCATTTTTCAAAAGGCACGGATGGGATAGCCATCAATCTGTAGGTTTTAATAACAGCTTTAAAACAAAAATTATCAAAAAAATTAAAACCCTGATTTTTTTTTATTTAACTTATTCGGATTATTTTGTAATTATAGAGAAAAAAAATCAAAAAAATTTTTCAGTGTATATATTTTTTTTAAATGCCCAATCGATTCCCTACAACTTCTTCCTGAACGCCATTTTTTGTACAATTAACGGTTTCCGATTTGAAAAAGGCAATATTTGTGCAATGCAAAAATACATACGCCCTTTTTAAAAATCAGTCGTGAGTCGGATTGACCTATCCATCGGTTCAAAACTTATGGTTTGCCATACTGAAGCCATGTGCAAAGTTTCATACAAATCGGAGAAGGTCGATTCTGATTTTGTCACTTTTTCGTCTACTCATTCCTGGAATTGCTCTAGTGGTAAATTAATGCCTTTCTCATATTACTTATACTTTCAGAAACATCACTCAAAGATTCTGTAAAGATATTTGCCTGTTGAAAGGCTAAGCAATCGCTGTGAAAACCGACTTTACAACCGAGGCCCAAAGGGCCGAATGTCATATACTATTCAGGTCAGTTCGTCGAGATCACAAAGTGTCTGTCTGTGTGTATGTGACAAATAATGTCACTTAATTTTCTCAGAGATGGCCGAACCGATTTCCACAAATTTAGATTCAAATAAAAGGTCTTATGTTCTCATATAATTTTCTTGAATTTCATTTTGATCCAACTTCCGGTTACGGAAGTTATGTGCAAATTTATTGAAAAATGCGCACCCAATTTTCTCGGAAATTTCTTAACCGATTTTCGCAAACCAAGAAGCAAATAAAAGGTATTGCAATTCTTTAAAAAGTCCCCAGAAAGTTGATCCAGATCCGACTTCCGGCTCCGGTATTACAGTGCGTTTAGTGAAAATTTTCAATTTCAAGAGTATTTTTTCACAAGCGATTTTGAAACGAGGTGAACATGTTTATAAAACTTACTTCTAAATTCATCTAGTTAGAAGATCTTATTAGTTGGTGAATATATATAAAACTACTTTGGGACGACTAGTCCCCGGTTCCCGCGTCCGCAAGCATCGACAATAATGAAGAAAAGCTCCAAAATCGGAACTCACTTCGATTTCTCACCAAAAGTTAAGCCGCTTTCCTAGAATCATGATTCAAATTAAAGCTGCTCTCATTGTCTTTAAATATACTGTGCTATTTCATCCAGATCGTACTTCCGGTTCCGAAATTATAGGGTGATGAGTGTCAAAACATTCAAATCGTCAAAATGATGATGCAGAACTGATACGTGACGGTACGTGCGACGTTGCTCCGTTCACAGCGTGCTTTGTTCAATTTCGTATAGCGTGCAGGGTTGCCATATTTAAATTTATATTTTTCAGGTGAAAAATATATAAATTTCCAAATCTTTTATTCAATTTGTACCTACTTGTTAGTGTTATCACAAAATCATGATAACGATGCTTTTCTATAAAAGTACACTTATTACCTTTCTCATATAGAAAGTTTATACAATCACTTGAAAAATTGACCAGTGAAAATCGACCCAGAGGGCTAAGTGTTCTATATCATTCGACACAGTGCATTGAGCTGAGCAAAGTATGTGTTCATAGGGTAAAGTGAGTTTAGATTGCACACCGTCATTTAGAGCGACGATGCAAAAAAAGTAAAATTCGTCTAAATTTGGCTTAAAACTGATTCAATTTATGGACTATATTAGTTACTTACTAAACGAACCGACTTCGGCTATACTGGTTTCAAGTTCTCAATTGCAGAAGTACCGGAAATAGTGATCAAAACTGTGAAACGACACTCACTCAAATTTCTCCGAGATAATTTATAGCTTTCCACAAATAGGCTCAAATAAAAGTTCGTATAATATCATTGGGTGCTGTTTAATATCACATGGGTCTGACTTCCGGTTCCAGAACAATAGGCTAAAATGTGTTTAATCATTTAGTACGACGATGCAAAATAAAGAAAAATTGTTATTAACTTGACATGATACAAATTGAAAAGGTTATGTTTGTTTATACCCAAAGAAAGTTTCTTATTTTATTCAAGATAGAAGAAAATTTTTTCGCAGAATCTTCTAGTGCTATTTTTTAAAAATATAAGTAAAAAGAGAAAGGCATCATTACACCACTTGGTGGATTAAAAAAAGTTTTTCTTTCAAACTTGAATAAAATCAAAATCTTTCTTAGGGTATAACCTTTTCAATTTGTAAACAGTTATGTCAAGTTAACATAAATCTAAATGTGGTAACCCTGCACGCTATATAAAATTGAACAAAGCACGCTATGTGCTGGTGGTGGTGGTGTTTTCTTTTTCCGTACCAGTACGTACCGATGCGTACCGGATTTGCTTAATTTTGTATGACAGTTTTGATACTCATCGCCCTAAAATAAAGGATCTGAATGAAGTTGCGCAGTATCTTTTAAGGCACTGAGAGCTTTAATTTCAGTCATGATTTGTGAACATCGATTTAACCGTTGGTGACAAATCAAAGTGAGTTTCGTTTTTACCTTTTTTTATATATATAAAAAATAGGTATAGAATTCGCTCAAACTTTCGAAAAATTTTCCGAGGCCCGGAGGGCCGAATGTCATATACCAATCGATTCAGCTCGACGAACTGAACAAATGTCTGTGTGTGTGTATGTGTGTGTGTCTGTATGTGTGTTGTCAACTAAGAGGTCGAGATCTCAGAGATGGCTGGACCGATTTTGATCAAACTAGTCGCAAATGAAAGGTCTCCCCGTCACCCAAAACGCTATTGAATGGTTTTGAGATAGGATGTTTACTTTTTCAGTTATACGGAGTTTTATGTCAAAATTTTCAGTTTTTTGACAGTATCTGTCACAATTGACCTTGAAAACAGAATATGTTTTTAGACTTAGATTCCGCACGGTAATAGCTATCCAACAAGCCATAGTTTGTTAAAATCCGTCCATTTTTAACGGAGATATCAATATTTTTGTGTAAACGACTTTTCCCCTTATTCCAGCAGTAGAAGTTTTGAGCACTGTATAACAAAGAAATGCTTGGGAGCAACGGAAAACACGATTTTTATACTGTGATATACAATTGTTTCTAAGTGCCCAAAAGACTGTGTACAGCATCCTTTTTCATGACAATATGCCTTGGACCGATTTTAGCACGGTTCGTTTTTGGCAACATAATCGTTCGAATATGGCATTTATAAACCAGATGATATCAGCATTTTCGAGTTGAAAGTAATTGCATAATTATATTGATTTAAACTACTTACAGCAATAAAAGCTGGAAGAACATAACTTCCATATACCATACGACTCAGTTCGTCGAGATCAGCAAATGCGTGTGTGACAAATAATTTCACTCAATTTTTTCGGAGATGGCTAAACCGTTTTCTACAAACTCAGATTCATATGAAATATAGTATACTTCCAAATTTGGATCCGACTTCTGATTTCGGAACCACAGGATGACATGTGAAACGAAATTAAAATAATGCAATTCATTTTTCTCGTAGATGGCTGAACCGATCTAAGAGATCTAAGAATCATCTATGATTCAAATGAGAGGTCTTAAAATCCTATAAAAATTAGTCAGATCCGATTTCTGGTTTAGGAGATACAGGGTGATTAGTATAAAAATGTCCATTTCACATAAATTAATCAGGTTTATCGGGTTTGCAAATTTGGATAGTCGATTACCAAACAAATTTATTTCAGTTTAAGCGGTATTCTTGTTTGGATTCGGAATGTACCCCCAAATTTTAATTCACACTACAATTTCTCAAAGATGTCTACACACTCCTCAGGTGAATTTATCTGATTTCGGCTACACCGATCTTAGAACTCCGGATCCAGTTTCGAATCGTTTCTCAAAGTTTAATCATTTTTTCAAAAAGGCCAAATCGAACTTCAAAAACAAAAATTCAAATTAAAGGACTTAGGTCCCATACAAAATTGGTGAATTTTATCCGATTCTGGAATTGCAGATGATGAATTTTTAAAATTCATACCGATATAGAAGATGTAAATTGTTCGGCGTATTAATTTATGGCCATTCGAATTATTTTGGGTTATGCTAGTTCCTGAATACCAGCTCTGGAAGTACCATAAATAATGACGAAAAACTCAAAAGTGGAACTTACTTCGACATCTCATGGAATGTTCAATCGAATGTCACACGTTAAGATTGAAATTCGATACGATTTGCAGATTCGAAATTACAGGGTAATGAGTGATTAAAATCTCAATTTTCCGTTTGAAACGACGATAATTAAAATAATGTCATGAGAACTAAAACACCTAAGAATATCCATGCAAAAAAACACATGCGGAAACCGGAGACTAGAAGTCTCAAAGTAGATTTGTATATCCACCAACTAACAAATTATGCCAACTAACATAGATGAATTTATCATTAAATTAAATAAAATGTGCACCACTTCTCGTCTTCGCTTGTGAGAAAATACTAGTGAAATTGAAAACTTTTACTAATCGCACTGTAATACCGAAACTTGAAGTCGGACCTGGATCAGTTTTTACGGGACGTTTTTTAAAGAATTGTACAACCTTTCAAATACATCTTAGTTTGTAGAAATCGGTTGAGAAATTTTCGAGAAAATTGAGTGAGCATCTTCTCATAGGTTTGCACATATTTCCATGTACTTCTGGAACCGGTAATCGAATAAAGATAAAATTCAATAGCGATCTATGGGACCATAAAACTTTTCATTTGAATTTGAGTTTGTGCAGATCGGTTCAGCAAACCCTGAGAAAAACGAATGTCTTTTTTTCACACACACATATACATACATACATACACCAACAGAGACATTTGCTCAGTTCGTCTAGCAAATTCGAATGATATATGACATTCGGCCCTCCGAGTCTCGATTCAAAGGTTAGGTTTCACAGTGATTGTATAGCCTTTCTATGAGAGAAAGGCAACAATAGCTGTAACTTCTGCTTGAACTAAAATAAATTATAATCGAAATGAAAATAAATAAAATTCAATTTTTGCAATCACTGAGTAGTCACATATACTGAAGAAGACAAAATAACGAAAAACTTACAGAAAAAATAATATTTTTGGAAAAAGATACGCTCAGAGACAGGATTCGAACCTGCGTTCTTATGCATTCCGTGCATACGCGCTACCATTTCGCCACCCTAAGCCCCCGTATATTCGCACTATGGAGTTGCTTCTCGAGATTTCTTATCGTTTGTGCTTGGAGAAACCAACGTGGAAAATTTCAAAGAAAAATAATCAAGAGCAATTGGGTCTACGAATCAGCGAACCTTGGCCAGAGGGAGGAAATTCAAACAGCGGTAATGTTGCGAGTCGGTTTTTTTGAAAGAAGAGAAATAGTTGCTAAAATTACACGTCTGGATCAAGATTCATTGGAAAGATTTTATGTTATACTATCACTAATTAACAGCAAATGGAGATCGATGTGGTGTCTGTCTATGGTTGGTACGCTTTGTCACCAACTGTACACAAATTACTCGTGCATGGAGCGACTATTGTACAATATGCAATTCTTCCAATTGAAATGTTCTTAGAAGAAGCAGCAGAAACGAGAAACAAATGCATTCTAAGATTTAGGGAAAATAATAGAAGAAAATTCAACAGACAGGTCAACTTAGAAGATCTGTTCTTAAGGCTTCTAATGACTTCCGATCCCATCATTTTTCTCAAAAATAAAACAAACAAAAATACTAACAAAGTTTTCCTTCCAGCAAATACGCGGCATCTAATATTGTAATATGATACTTGTTAATATACTTATTGTTCCAATTAATTTTACTAAGTAGTTTAGGAAAATCCCCTTCCTTTGCATGACCACTTATAAGAAACATTAGGAAATTGATTTGTTGACGCTTTTCACCATGTAATTGTATATAAATGAAATGAAAATTAGGAGATTTCTCTGCGATCTCCATTGAAACTGAGTTTGTAAACATCAGTTAAACCATCTCCGAAAAAAAAAATATGATATTCGGCTTTACGGACCTCTGTTCAGAAATCAGCTTTCACAGTGATTGTAAAACCTTTCTTTATGAGAAAGATAAAAAGTTTAAAAGGTTAATCTTACTATACATACCACAAATGTCCAAAGAATAGATTTTAAATATTTGTTATGAAAATACACTATCAATTCCTTTTTCTAGCACTCCTTAGTATATTACTAACCTAGATGTTATATGATAACGTACAAAAATACTTTCACGAAATTTTGATTTCAATGAGATATAAAAATAACTGTTTTCCAATTTTTTCTCATATTATATAAAAAAGTACAAACTATCAAATGCAATCAAACATTTTTTTCGGATTGCCCCATTTTTTGAACCCGTTATTTAAAAAAGGCGTATTTTATTGGTAAAATCTTACATAACTATTGAACCAGGTAGTATAAAAAAATCTTCTTCCACTAAAAGCTGCGTCTTTTTAGGCTCCTGAATTTCTTAGAACATAACTTTATTGATAAAATTCAAATGAAAAAGTTATTGAATAAAAACCGTTTTTTTAAGAGTTTGTTTAGGACCAAACCACTATGGCCGAAAAACGCAGTTTATTAACTAATGTGCCGAAGACTTCAAATCTCTGAGGCCACTAATAAAAGCGTAAACAATTGTTTCCTGCTAATTTTGCTTCCTGGACCACTGTGCATTGTTACTTTAATATACTAAACTAGCAATGAATACCAATAACGTTTGAGTCATCTGGTCTTTTGTGGATCAAGCAAGGATTAATATTATTTTACCTGAAAATGGCCAGTTTCTCCGTTAAATACATAGTTGTTTGCTGTTCTTACCTGGAACGAGAAAGTGAAATATTAAATTATTGCTTTTTTACAGACAAACAAAGTTGAACACAGTTTCCATGACGCAGACCACCTCAAACCATCGTACCGATGTAATTACGTTAATAGCTTAATTTTAGTTGCGTATATTTCATTCGTCAAGAGCAACTGAGATAAAGGTAATCTTTTTCGCTCTAAACATATGCCTCTACCGTCTAAATGGTAAACCAATCATGTAGGAAAAAATCGAAATTCCATTTTGGACCCAACAATCATCGGCATGCAAAAACGAGTCTGCACATCGTGCATTTTAGCCGGCTGCCAAAAGTGATGGATCTCTTTATCCTTTTTTGAGGCAACCCTCGCAGACAACCATACTTTCGATGGACATGAGCACCAAACAGCAGATTCAGATTTTTTTTCTCCTGGATTCGAACTTGACTTTTTCGCTAAATCAAGTTCAAACGAAGGTTGGCCATTTTTCATTACACTTTGTTCGGCTGCCGTTCTCCCTTCGAATGGTTTTCTCGAACATATCACGAAGGCCGCAAGGAGAACGCCGTCCTGCCAGAACTTCGACGGCCAGTGGTGCATCATTTGTCGCGTCGTTGGATAGTTGGATAGTTGGAATGCACGCCATCTCCTACGGGAGCGTGCATCCTATCACGATCCAATGCGGGAAACAATTCATCATCGGTGTACTTAACCTCGTCGCCACTACATAATTATCAGTGATGCGAGTCATAAATTAAAATTATTCTCTTTGCCGTGCGGTGTTTCTTAATGACTACATGCGGACGGCGACGAGGGAAAACATTTTGTTCTGAACAGCGATGGGACTCGCAAGAGGAGATTAAAGCAGCTGCTAATGTTACAGGAGCTAGAAAGTTTTTTTGATGGAATTAAAAACACAAAAGATTTTCGTTACATTATCTGTATTTTTATGATTTATGTTGGTGGCATAACAGTTCAACATAAACTGCTATGCACTGACAAGTCTAAGACGAAACGTAAAGATAAATAAATCGGTAGCTTTCGCACGCCCGATTTTCCCAGTAAATATCCCGACATACTTCGAAAACATCGCTAACGACTAGAAAATAACGCCCTTTTTTTAATTTCGACCGTAAGTATCCACCGAGACGCACATTCAGGACGGTCCCAACCTTCAGTCTGTTCTGCATGTACATCGTTTTGCGTTTATCACGAAACGTTTCGCATTTCTATCAGTTAAAAGGATGCGACCGAACCGAAATTTCAACGTCGCTTTGCACCCGTGCGTGGCTCAAAATGTCGTCCGGTCGTAGCTCGTGCGGCAGATTTTGACAATCCCGTAAATTACTTTATCAGCACGATCCGGTATCTGATAATCAACCCGGGTGCTGCTAAAGTTGTGATCCTCCTGGTCGTCGGGTCATTGGGTCATCGCGTCTTGAACCCGCTGCGAACGAAGCCGATCAACA
Source organism: Malaya genurostris (assembly GCF_030247185.1). Lineage (NCBI taxonomy): Eukaryota > Metazoa > Arthropoda > Insecta > Diptera > Culicidae > Malaya > Malaya genurostris. The sequence goes on from NC_080572.1 coordinate 180,585,262, forward strand.
CGACATTGTTGCAATTATAAGCTCGGTATTCGAGTAGGGCGTTACTGGCGGAAAAGCAGGGCAGCGGAGACAAAGTCACGAATTTTCATCCATCGGTTGGTTGGACAATCCCATCGGGACGATGTAGTCCTATAAGTTGGTGTAAGGAATCAAGTAACAGAATGGGGTCATTCAGGTGCACTGTTCGTATGGTAAACGGATGTGGTGAAAAAAAACGATTAATTTTCACCTTTAGCTGTGGCATAACGGCACCTGACATATATAAACTCAGTTATTATATCTTGGTACACACTTACTCCGATAACTGTTTTCGGTTAAGCCGAAAAAATCAATTCAACATGTTTTGAAATTCGAATCGTTTCCGTTTTCCAGCAATATGAGAGGAACAAAATCGGAAAGCTTGAACAAGTTGGACTAGTGTAGTGCTGATTCGAACTGAAGACTGTTCTCGAAAAAATGCAACAACTGCTTTTGTATATAACTTTTGATTACAAGGGAAAAATCAACGAAATTTTGGGTAAAATTAGTTTAAAGTGTAATGTAATGTAATGTAGTACAATTTCTATCAAGAGGTTTACGAAATGGCTTCCAAGCCAGAAGTAATATGATATAAAATTATGGACAAGGTTGAGGAAAATCAAGGCCAGTCTCACTAGATCGGAAATGAATCGAGAAACGACAATACAAACACACGAAACACGGTATACGGAATACGGTGGCTAAATTCCGCACCAGGAAGCTGCAGCGCGGACGGGTTGACGCAGCCGAAATGTGTCGTTACGGACGACGAGAAGTACATAAAAGCGGACGCCAAGCAATTTCCTGTCCTGGAGTATTCCATCAGCAAATCCCTCCTGAATGCTTCGAAAGAATAAGTTCGAAAAATTTGCAAAAAGTGCTTGACATGGCAGGCCATCTGTAGATGCGGCCAAATGAACCAAACCGTCAATAACCACTCTTTGCCTACTACGACCAATTATATAATGGAAAAAGGTTTTAGAAGCACTCGCTTATTATCCTTCGCTTTGCAAAATCGAGATTGAAATTTTTGAATGTGGAATGATTGTCAGAAATGATTCGTCGAAATCCAAAAAAAAAAAATTAGAAGAACGAATGGGATGCTGAGATTAATGGGCATGGAAATCGAAACTGTAAATTTTAATAAAATTGCTTGGGTGCTTTTCCCGATACGATTGAAATGTCTCTCAGATAATATCAAACCACGTTTAACGTTCCCCCGGTGAGCGACTTTAAGGGCTGAGGACAGTACCGTAAAGTGGTAGGTTTTTTGCTATTTTCCCGTTTCAAATTATATTTTCTTGGAAACGGTGCAGAATATAGAAAAACCCATCTGACAATGTCTTCGAAATTTAGTTGAGAATATTCTGTAAAATTTTCAGAATGATTCATTGAGTTTAGCGGTCGTGTTGTATTTTTTTCTGACTGAAGAACTGCTGAAAATTGGAACGCTCGGAAATGCATACCTCTACTTGTTCATCGAATACCTCGGCTTTGAAGGCTTGTATCATAAATCTACCGTGACAAAGTCCAGATAATTAAGTTTAGATGCGATTAGTTCATAAAAACATATATGTTATCGCGATAAAAATAAAGTCTTGGTTTTTTTCTGTGAAACAAAGTCAGTTTCAATGCATCCGCCATTTGTTTCGCTTTGGTTTCCTGATAGTACTCTGAAAAAGAAGGGAGAAATGAAATTGGCTCGACAGCTCTTCTCTTTCACATTTATACACCAATGTTGTGTAAGTGTGCACGCATCATGAGTGCGTTTGTTTATTTCCTTTTACCTCTTCCACTGAATCGCACCAAAGTGCTAGAGCATTAGCTAATAAATTCTCTGAGGAGGATGCAGATACTTTCACAGAGGTGTACACGCCGGTGAGCACTCTGCTGTATGGTTTTCGTAGATGAAGCGTGGACACGCAAAATCAGCAAAATAAAACAATTTATCGAAAAATTTTCGGTTTTCCTTCCAAATTTTTCATAGCAAGGCCAGATCTACTCTCTATTAATTGAAGTTCACAGAAGTGTTCGCTCGCAATCACGCGCCAGTGGTCACTTGGGTGTATTTAGACGAGAGCGCGTGTGAGCGTTTCATGCGAAGAGAATGTGTTTCACTCGCGCCAGCTGCTTTAACCACAAGCACACACTCAAATGCTGTCTATTCGACACTGAGAAGAAGTGCGCTTTCCTCTTTGTGCGGTGCTTCGTTTTTTTCATCCTCGGTGTGGCAGAAATCTGACTCTAGCGTTTATCACTCTGGTGAAATGCCATCTCTGTATATAAACACAATTTTTGTTTCGCATTCAATCTTTGTGAAAGTTGAATATTTTTTCATTGTTCATTGGAATCTATGTAATGTTCAACCCATACGATAGATTTATGTGATAATACTTCTCATCAACATAATAAAATGTATGCTGGAAACCCGGTACAGTTTGCTCATATACGAGAGAGTACAAGAGAAATACGATGCGCAAAGGGAATTGAGCGAACCACGTGGTCGATTTAAAACTCAACACGCGACCCTCTGTCCTCAGACCTTAAAGGTTGTAACCAGATTCAAATAAAAACAAATGATCGAACCGAATTTTCCTATCACATTTCAACTTCATGGACAAAAACCACTAGATCCCGATGTCTCATGAATTCCTGTGATACCTTGCATCAAATATTTTTTTAACAACTTCAAATTTTTCACTCCTCCGAGTCCAGAACAATTTTTTCCTAGAATAATCTCGACGTTTCAAGAATTTTCAATACATCTGGCAAATTAGTTTTTGTATTCAGTGGCTCATAAATTACTGAGGTGGATTTAAAAATACTTTTTATTATCACTTCAATAAAAATTAGAGTGATTTTCTGGCAAGCAGCTAAGGGGCTGTCCATAAAAGACGTCACGCCGCAAGGGGGAGGGGGGTGTTTAATAAAACGTGACCATTTGTAACAGGGGGAAGGGGGGGAAGTTTTTGGAATGTGACGTCCAATATTTTCAATGAGCGAATTTTTTAAATACCTAATTATATTACTGCTTTGCCCTATTTCCTGAAAAAATCTCCACAATAAACGTTTACATTCTATAGGAAAACGTGTATTTGTTGATGTAAAAGCTTCTTCTTGTAAATTCGGAAATGAATGATGCAGGAAATCATTTCTGTTGTGGTTAGCAAAAGTGCACGGTGGAGCGAGTAAATTAGCGAAATTTATAAATTTTGCCGAATATGAGTAAAAAAGAAAAAGATTCCTTCAAACGGTTTAACTTAAGTTATGCACTGACAATTTTTTCAGTAGTTTGATTTTCTAGCATTGATAATAGTATATCATAAGAATTTCTCTTATCTGATTCTGATGCAGTTTATTCAATTGTACTCCATTTGGAAAAGGGTGGGAGATCAACGATTTCAGACGTAGATCATGTCATGTCTTATCTTGATCATATGTGATTTTCCTCTACCAACATCAAAGCTTATCGAATCATCCAATGATTGAACTTACATAAATCAAGAATCAGTTTAGCTCAAAATCACTACCCATTGTGTGACGGCGGTACTGATCTTCCGTCACAATGATCAATGTAATTTTAAATTCACTGATCAACTGATCATGAAAAGATTCTCCGGCAGTGATCTCGTTTTGATGAGGTTTTGGTCTTTATTTTCTCAGCCTTGTATGCTACACTAAGGAAATATTATTCTTTACCTAAAACAATAATATATCTGTGTACCCCTAGGAGGAATAAAACAGATGATTTAAATGTTTCATCAATTCCAACCAAATACTTTTGTTAATTTATATAATTGATATTAATAAAATAATTCCGATGATTTTGTAGTTTTAGGGATATTTTTTAATCTAATGACAGCATGTAATAAATCGATTTTTCCCTCATATTTGTATGGTTTGTCATACATATTGAGAATGTATTGAGATGAATTTTATTTATTTTGAATTCGTGACATGTGACATAGGGGGGGTGGGGGGTCTTTGCTTCTGTGACAATTTGTGACAAAGGGGGGATGGGGACTCAAAAATCGTCAAAGAAAACGTGACGTCTTTTATGGACAGCCCCTAACATAATTTACAAATTAGAACCAAATCTACCTTGTGGTCTGATGATGCCTTTCTCGTGTGATTTGTATTTTCAGCAATATTACTGTGGTATTCTTGAAAAAACTGCTCATTGAATAGAAGCAGAGAATTGTTTTTTTCGGGCATAAACTTGCATAGTCTAAAAATCGAAATAGTTTCGAGCCAAATTTGGAAGAGAATCAATAAAAACGTGGACATAAATCAGTAGCTGCCAAACCGTTCTTTTAATGCATATACAAGGTGAGATGAAAAAACTGCAACCAACTTCAGACTGCTGTCATTTCTAAACCGCTCGTCCCACAGCTGTCAGATTTATTCTAGTGACAGCTCATTATATTATTTACAAGCGCACAAAAGCATTTTGGTGGGAATTTTTCAGAAAAAAAGTTATTTGTGATGGAATTCAAGTGTGATAGTGTGATTGCTTTGCATTTGGCTGGAAAACCACAAGTGGCTATCGTTAGAGCCCTCCAGCATTTAAAAGTGAATAAATCTTTTGTGTCTCGTACCATCGCTCGTTACCGTGATACTGGTAGCGTAGCCCGACGTCAAGGAAGTGGACGAAAAAAAACAGCAACATCGGCAGAAATGGTTCGAAAAGTGAAGAAGCGAATTGAACGAAATCCGCGTCGCAGTGGCCGAAAAATGGCTCGTGAGCTGAACACATCGCAATATGCCATTCGGCAAATATTGAAAAATGAGCTTGGACTAAAGCCATTGAAGTTCCAAAAAGTGCAAGATCTTACTGATGCGCAAAAAAAAGTTAGACTCGAAAAAGCTAAAGAGTTGCTTCGCTTGGCCGAAAGTGGTGAACTGCCGAATTTGGTTTTCTCCGATGAGAAACCATTCGTTATCCAGCAGTTTGTAAACAAACAAAATGATCGTGTTTACTTGCCAGAGAGGTCAGCTGAAAATTTGCAACTTCGGTTGGCCACCAGAACTCAAAAGCCGGCCATGGTGATGGTGTGGGCCGCCATAACAGCCGATGGTCGCTCGCCGCTCGTATTCATCGACCGTGGGGTCAAAATAAATGCGCAAATCTATCGCGAAAATATTTTGGAGGGAGTTCTGAAGCCCTGGGCACGCAAACATTTCGGCCGCAGACCTTGGACATTCCAACAGGACTCAGCACCATCGCACTCAGCACGCGCCACCCAAGAATGGTTAAGAAATGAGGTTCCTCGCTTCATTTCCACCGCACAATGGCCACCAAAATCTCCGGATGCCAATCCGTTGGACTATTGTGCCTGGGGTATTTTGGAAAGCAAGGTTGGCACTAAAAAATACCAAAGTGTCGATCATCTCAAGCAAGCGCTTCGCCGAGAATGGGACAAAATACCGCAGAGCCACTTTCGGGCAGCGTGTGATGGTTTCATTGGCCGTTTGAAGGCCATAGTTCGTTCCAAAGGTGGCCAATTCGAACAAATCTAAACCGATTCTCAAATTTGATGTTATTTCCGACATTTTTTGCTTTCATTCAATAAAATTTAAAAAAAAATGAAAAAATTATGGCGTTTTACTTTGTTGCAGTTTTTTCATCTCACCTTGTAGTTGCTTTTCGTCCCGGGTTGGCGGTTCAATGCACAGGGCGCTGGTCTTACAAGCCAGTTGTCATATGTTCGAGCCCCGACCTGGAAAGATTCTTAGTGTTAGTAGGATCCATAGTACTAGCCATGCAATAATTTGCAGCCATGCAAGCATAATTTTTTCTGAAGAGATAGAAATTTTTTTCTTCTACAAAGTTATAGAACTATTGGAAATAATTTTTCTTAGTCAAATATACCAAAAGTCCAGGTCGCACCGTTTCGGATATACAAAGCGTTTTTATGGCAACCCCCTTAAAATCAGTCTTTTATTCATAACTTGTTTCGAGTTATTTTGTTATGCATACTTTGTTTGGAATAATTGTAGAAAATGAAAAATCCCATATTTTTGTTGAAGGTAGTGCATAGGTTTGTTCTTTCCTGGCAAAGTTATACAACATTTTACCTTTTTTTACCTAGGAAACCTTGTGCCGAAGCGAAATATGCAACTTGATACAGCAAACTTTTACAATACTTATAGGAAAATATATTCATAATCTAATCTATTTTCCAATGAGAATATTCTGAGTACTATTCGTACGACACATTTTCACTATGGCCATGCTGAAACCATGAATGGTTGAGAAACGAAGGGCTTCACGCGTCCGCTATTTTTGTACCTCACTTTTGCGGTGAGCGTCGCACGGTCAACATATCGTCCTAAAAATCGTGTTGCTTGGCGATAAATCAATTCATTTACACGTTTAAACATGAAATCCCTTCGTAAAGATTTACGATACTTTGTCATATTTTGTATAGAAAACATTTTTCCATTTTTTAAATATGTGTAGAAAATTCGATAATTTTTCGGAATTTCAATAATTAAAACTAACTTTGAAAAGACCTGAAAAATTGCATCGATTTCAATATAGCTTTTTTCTAATATTGTTAAATGTCAAAAAGTAAACAAAATAAAAATCGCGTCCAGTCTGGTTGTCATTGGTTTCACTCCTCCTTGGAAATCGGATAGAAATATCTTTCATATATTTGCATACATGCATAGCATGTATAGTAACAATCTATATACATTATCATCTTGTTATACACTATAACACCTTCATAACGAGATAGAAAAAAAATTTTCAAGAAAAAAAATTTTTTTCAGCGAAAAAAAATTTTTTTCGTGAAAAAAAATCGAAACAGGTACTATTTCCTTAACAAAAATTAAGGTACCACTTTCAAAAAAGCGTTATATAATCTTATAAAACTTCTTCGAAGACAAGTTAGCTCTTAAAAGTCAGTGAAAGTCAGTACAGACTTTTGACCGTCTTTTTCCAGTTTTAAACCACTGTGCATCGGTCTAAATGACGGTTTGAAAATTCAAAATCACTTCTCCCTTTCGTTCTGGATTGCCTTTTACTTGGGCCTTTTGTATGTGAAAATCGGTTGAGTGAGCACCGTTCTGGAGATTTTGATTCCAATTTACGGTACTTTCGGAATCGCTTTCCGGGAATTCCACAAAATCGTGTTGAATGATCGAAAATTGAAGCTGCGTGAGCTAGCTGACATTGTAACGATATCAAAAGAACGTGTTGGCTCTAGATTTTTATTTATTTATTTATTTATTTATTTCTTATTAGGTTCATCGGACATATGTCTAAATGAACCGACAGAGTGGGAAAAACGCCCATATGAGTTGCACAAATTTCATGCCATTCTCAGACAGGCGCAAAAACCACTATCTTTTAAACTACAAACACAAAACGAAAAGTAATTAACATGCGTCAAGTGAAATAATTTAACACATAGAAAAAAAACAGTCCCTATAACATAGTTCGTTTCATTCTTTCTGCGAAGCGACGGAAAGGCTCATCAAACTCAAAAATTGTTTCAACAGAAGTAAAAGCTCGTGTGCACGCAGTTATAGGTTCGTTACTTTCAAATAAAGTCCTGTGGAATCCGTTTTGAAGTAGAGTCGTATATCGCAATGATCTGCTTGGTACTCGAAAACTAATTTTGCTACGCAATTCTGGAGCATCGATCTCCCCGTTTATTAAATTCGCAATGGTCAATGCTTGTTGAATTTTTCTTCGGCGCTGTAGAGTATCGATTCCCAATAATTGGCATCTGTCCGGGTATGGTGGCAAGTTTACAGGATCTCTCCAAGGCAAATGTCGTAATGCCATGCGAACAAAACGTTTCTGAACACGTTCAAGTCTAAGGCTCCACGATATTTGATACGGACACCAGATTACTGAAGCATTTTCCAGAATCGGGCGGACGAGTGAGCAATATAAAGCCTTCAAGCAAAGCGGATCTTTGAAGTCTTTAGCAATTTTAGAGATGAATCCCAGCTGACGGGAAGCTTTCGAAATAACTAGCGACCGTTGGACATCGAACGTCAATTTGGCATCCAGTTGTACACCAAGATCACAAACCTGAGTCACTCTAGATAAAATTGTTCCATCAATGTTATAGTCGAATATAATGGGACGTAGAATCCGATGAAATGTAATAACTTGGCATTTGGTTACATTGATAATGAGTTTATTTTCCTTGCACCAATTTGCGAACCTTGTAAGCAAATCTTGCAGTCGTTGGCAATCCTCAACACTACGAACGGCGAGATACAGTTTCAAATCATCTGCGTAGATTAATTTACAACCAGATCCCAAGAGTAATGCAACATCGTTGAAAAATACTACAAATAGCAAGGGTCCCAAGTTGCTACCTTGCGGAACACCTGATTTATTCGAGAATTCGGACGACGCAACGTTATTGATTTTTACACGCAGTTGTCTATCGGAAAGATGTGAGTTCAGCCAAGACACGAGTTGCGATGATAAACCAAGTCGAGATAATTTACACAACAGTATTCGATGATCAATCTTGTCAAACGAGCATTTGGCTATGAGAAAGCTCTGTTCAAAGTGGGGGCCGCGTTTGCTCACTGTTGACCAAAAACGAGAATGTGTTGATGATTCTGAGCAGTATTTGTTTAAACGTAACAAACCGGAAAATTTGCATCGATATGTGCCAATGGTTTTAAACATGGATTCATTACTTCACTCCGGAATCAAAACGATCGTCTTCTGAGTGGACAGCCACTGTTGAACCTCGTCCAAAGCGCCCAAAAGCACAACAATTGGCTGAAAAGGTTATGGCCTCGGTATTTTGAGATGTGCGTGGTGTAATAGTTATCGACTATCTTGAGAAAGAAAATACCAATAACAGTGAATATTATATAGCGTTATTGGAGCACTTAAATGCTGAAATTGCGGAACAAACATAACTCGCTTTTCTGGAGGAAGACCAAGATCGCGAAGCGTTGGAACAGCTGTACCCCGCAAATGACACATGGAAGTTCCATGAGAAGGTGAATCGCTCACGTAAAGGCTACACGCCGAAATGTACAGATATACCAGTGGATGAGCATCTGAATGGCGAAACACGATACAGGAATCAATCTGGGTGCACGCTTAGTCTACAACAGATTCCCTGCCCCTGTTCTATCGGAGATAAAGAGGGAGCCTTGAGCGGCTTGCGAAGAACGGCCATGAATCGAGTTACATGGAAACGTTTGCTAGATATAGCAAAGAACACCACATGCCTAGGATGATAGGTAAGGTAAGTAAGGAAAATACTATCGCACCCGCCGTACTCTGCAGACCACGCTCTATCCAATTATCACTTTGTTCCGTCGATAGGCCAATTTATTTGAGAAGTATCTCTGAAGAAATCGAAAAAAGTATTTTTAAGGTGGTGTTCATACGACACGTTTGGGTTCCGACAACAGTCTCTCAGACTGCTTCAATAAGTTCATTTGAGAGTATTGATCGTTGATGAATGACTTGTTTACGTTCTCCCACAGTTGCTTTCTCAAATTTCAAAGCTATTGAATGCTACAATACCGACATAAGATAATTTTTTTTTATAAAAGATATTTTTATTCAGGCCTATTTGCGTACAAACTTTACGTGGCGGATTGATCTGAGTTTTTAGCTAAAAAATTTTTTGTTTTGGATCTCGTTATCACCCTTTTTCTAGGGAGAGAGGAGCTTCCATTTCCCTCCTGCGAGGATTGAGGGGTAGTGTGTTCTTGGTTCGTCTCGTCATCCTTTGCCGTGGTATTGTTGTTGATTTCGTTGCTAGTTGCTGTAGATGCGCCTTGTTGTACATTGTTTACAGTTGCTGATTGGTTGGATGGTAACTTGTTAACTGCAGCTGATGTACTTTGTTTTATAGGGGATACGTTGGATGGTTTCATTGAAGGGTGACTGTTACAGGTGTGCTGGGGTTGCTTGGGGTTGGTGTGGAGGAAACACCGTTGTCCTTTGGTGTGATTGTCTCCTTGTCCAGTTTATCACATGGCTTACCGTAATGAACAGCTTTTTGGCAACATTGACATTTGGCCATCGGATTGTCATAGGTAACAAGTGATTTGCACGGGATTCTTGTATCCTGACCGAAAGCTACATAAGAAGGTATAGGCCTTTTCAAGCGCATGCGTAACAAACGTACGGCATTTAGAATACCGGGGAAAATGTTCTTCCACTTTTCTTTTTCGATAGAGAGAATCTCTCCGTATTGGGACATAGTTTTACGAATATAAGGATCGATGACGCTTGAAGGAAGATCATGCACACGCACTTCTATAGCACTATCTTCCATATATACTGGAATGTTGTACTCAATGTTCTCGTGCTCCACATAATGCACATTATTGTAGTCTTTTGCGAATTGAATTGCATCTTACTCTTTCTAAAACTGGATGTAAATAACATAATTTGTCTTATTGCATTGAAGTAAATGCACACGTTTCATGTCAAGATGCATTTGCTCCTTAAACAAACCTTCAAGTTCTCGTATCGAAGGTCGAATTTTGCACTGCCTGAAGTCAACAATAATTTTATTCTTTCGAACCGGCGGTAGCTTTTGTTCGTTTGGTTCACTCATTTCGAGATCGTTCTATTGTTCACTACACAATACTGTACTTGGATTCTTCCGTCCCGAACGTAAGCGGTTTTGTTATATCGACTGACTTGGATGAGATGTGAAAGCGAACTGACATAAGATGATGCAATTAGCTCGTGTTTTATGTGCGTGTAATAATTCACCGATATTTGAAATTTGTTTTAAAATGTAAAACCGTGTCTCTGATATAGTAGTAATGGATTTGACTCTGGGGTCAAAAATACTTGCTGAGTGGAAGGCGGTCGTCTTACTCATCATGCTATTACCAACCTCTCCGATAGTATCTCAATCACAACACTAATGTGCAGTACAGTCTCACGTCTAAGATGCTAAAATCGGTTATCAGATTCAATTTCACTTTTGACTCCAAACTCACTGAATCTTTTCAGAGCTGGAAACCTTCATCATCGGTGAGCGAAAGGTTCAGCAAAACTTACTGTTCGATTCGTCAAGGAGTCGATGTAATCACTAAAACACACCCTCGTTCACGTTCTCCGCGGCCAAACTTTCCTCGTATGCTGGACAGATTGACTAATTATAATTTGCGGAGAGCGCCCCTCATCCTGAAGCGGGTGGATTGACTAATTATTGACGTTTCTCTGATCGATCGATTGCCGGCGCTGATTGACTGCAATCAACGATAGCGGTTGCAATGATTGCAGCGATTGGATGCAGTTCGCCAAATAAACGAAGCGAACATCGGTGATCGATGACGAAAGATAAAACCCTCATCCGTCCTGGACATGTCCGCACGGTCGGTCGGTTGGTCGGTCATCCAGCACAGCCTCGCACCGGCCGGAACACCTAATTTGTGTGGAAGAGGAAACTTTACATAATGATCTTCTCAGATTGCATATCGTATGAGTGCGTTGTGCTTTGGACGATCGTCGACTCACTCGAGCAATCGTTCATCTTTCATGTTGTTTTATTTTTTTGGTTTTAAACCAACAAACCATAAACAGGACTCAAATATGAGACAAGCTTTAACGACTTTGGTTCGAGTCAATAAACAATGAAGAGTGAATAACATTGTCAAATATTGCTGGTATGTGGAGTATAATAAGTTAAAATAATTAATCTAGTTTCCAATGCACAACAGATGTCGCAAATTCAGTACCGGAGATAGCTCAGAACATTTACGGAACACCAGAAAAAAGGGAATATTTTCACGTTGTCGAATTCCTATCGACTCCGAAAATTAAAAATTAATGAACTCAAGTGAATCGAAATCATCTCTGATTAGTATCGAAATTTTAACTCAAAGTTCCGCCAACCGATTGGATATTTATCAAAGAATTTTCTTCCAGACGTAGCGTTTGTCGCCTTCGGCATTGTACGGGACCCCTATTATGGGAAGATTTATCGATCAATAAAAATCCAATCGAATTGTTCACGAGGCCAGGAAACGAAGACGATCAAGCGCATGTTTTGTTGTCCGGCGGAGAGACACTGAAACATCCGATCAACCAATAAAGCGTATTTTCGATGATCACCGGAATCACACTGACCCAGTTCTGTTTCCTTCTAGCACTGTCGTCTCGTTGTCAGTTCGGGTCAATTTTGAAAGTAGCCGTCCAAATCAACTGCTGGTTTGAAAAAGAACTCCCCCTGCCCCCAAACACTGATGGACCGTTTAGAAAAGTGAGAACGAGCACTCGATCTTCCGAAGACCACCCGCCGTGCTTTTAAGGAGGATCATTATTCGATCTAAAGTGACATATTTCCCGGTTTCAATCAAGCTAAGATTGTTCATGCGTTCCGTTCCAATAAGAAAGAAAAATAGTCGCCCATGTGATTGAATTGTAAGATGGAGAGGTGCGTGGTTCCCTCTCTATTAATCTTAATGATGACATTCATCAAACATCGTTTTGTCGCATTAGACGCACCTTCACCGATTGATTGATGTTGATCCTGGAAGATGGTACCATTTGTCTTGCATGCTCAGTTCATCGGAATAAGCATTTGAATTTTTATTGTAATCTGTAATTGATTGATATATTTTACGCTTAAAAATGTAGCATAGTTTCCGAATTCCAATGAACATCCCATATAGAAGATTTTCCAGCAATTAAATTTCATCTTGGTTTTGAATTATGCCTGAAGCATTATGTAGGCCAAAAAACGAGGTCTTGCGAGAAATGAAATAAATAAGGGCAATGGAAATAAAGTGTTAATAACACATGGATCAATAAGTCCCGAGACTAAAGCAGAGATGGCGCTCGTAGTACACCAGTAACCACGTCTTTCTAGAGTACTAACCTTTGCTTGAAACGGGTCAAAAAAGCTAAGTTATCGAGGTTGGAGTAAAGTCGTTTTGTAGTTTGTTTAAAAAAATGAAAAAAAAACCGAGTTTCGTGTTTTGATAAAACATTGTTTTTTAATGGGTAAAAACACCGTGCAAGCGAAACAATGGATTGAAAAATGTTATCCGGACTCTTTTTTATTCAATAGTAACATATTTGAAGGCACACTGCTTAAGCTCTTAGATGCCAAGGGCATTTTCTTATTTTAAATTAAAACTAACTTAAAACTAGGGTATTATCATTAGAGTAGTGGCGAATTCCGGTCGCAATGGTCGATTCTGCAGATTCAGTCTGCAGCTGGCGATTGGCAATGGTCGGTGGATTAAATATGGCATTAGTTTCTTCCAGATGACGATTATACGTTTCAATGGGTCCGCGGGTCCGGACTCTTGTCCATCAAAAGCAACGATTTGTCGGTGGTTCGCCGAGTTTAAACGTGGTCATACCGACACAAATGACGCGGAACGCTCGAGTAGACCTGTGGAAGCCGTTACACCGGAAAATGTGAGTGAAGTGACAAAAATTATAATGAAAGATCGTAAAGTGAAGCTCCGTGAGATTGCTGAGATGACACAGATATCATATGGAAGTGTATTTACTATCCTTCATGAAAAATTGAGCATGAAAAAGGTTTTTTTCCAAGTGGGTGCCGCGATTGAGACAATGCACCCTGCTACAAGTCGATGAAAACAATGGCGAAATTGAACGAATTGGGCTTTGATCTGCTTCCCCACCCCCCATACTCGCCAGATTTAGCCCCCAGTGACTACTGGCTCTTTGCTGATCTTAAAAAAATACTCCAGGGAAAAAGTTTTGACTCAAATGAAGAGGTCATCGCTGAAACTGAAGCTTATTTTGAAGCGAAAGATAAATTTTTTTATAAACATGGTATTGAAAAATTGGAAAAACGTTGGAACCATTGTATCACCCTAAAAGGTGATTATGTTGATGAATAAAAAAAAAATTTGCGAAAAAATGTTGCTTCCATTGTTAGTCTCGGGACCTATTGATCCATGTGTTACACCAACATTTTCAAATCTTTACTCGATCATGTATTTTCACATTTTAGGAACTGAACTACATCCGCGTGGTCATCAAAAAGTAATTTTCTGCACGCAAGTTCCTATCTCGTGGCTACTCGTTTATCTATCGCACCCCTCAAGACAATAGGGGAACTAGAAAAGAACTCATGTGATGTATGTAACCTGATTATTTGTTGCGCTACACAATTTTTGTTACTTGACAAATTATTTTTGCTTTCTCATATAACATAGAAAGGTTATGTAATCACTGCACAGTGGTCCGAAACGGGAAATTAGCGTGACAAAAATATTTTCACTATTAAATATAAGTTTTTTGTAGGTAATGTCTTCACAAAAGTTGTTTGTAATCAAATGGCGCTCCTTTTGATGGAAAAAGTTACTAGGGTGGTCCTTATATAGATTGAAATCTAACTTTCTTAATTGAACTCAAAAATGATTTGGTTGTACAATAAAGTTGTAGGAAATTTTATTGCGAGCAACTTTGCTTAAAAAGCACCTCTCTAGCTCTTCATTTGATCGAGTTACATCAATTTTCCCGAGTAAAAGTAGGGTGGCTCCAGAAAAATCACTTTTTTTGTTCTAACTTTTTTTATGAAACGTTCCACCGAAAAGTTGTCTTTAGAAGAGTTGTTGAACTAATCATTGCGCACAATTTTGCTCAATCAAGCTTTTTCATATGAGGTACCAGTAAAAAGTTATGATTGTATTTTCATCAAAAACTAGTCATGCTTCAAATATCAATATTCATTAGATGCCAGACCGATAAAAATGTATCCTATGCGGTTTCTGAAAGGTCATAATATAAGTAAAAATACAAGAGAAAATTGGAAGGGTGTCATTTTTTTAACTTATTTAAATTAGTTTTTAAAATACCTTCAAAAAACTCAAAAACATTGCATAACTATTAACAAAAGTCTTAACGTATCAACATTCTTTCTTCAGCAAAATAATAGTATCATATTAGTTCTACAAATGTTCCATACATTGTCCTTTCGAGAAATGAGACACAAAAACTACAGCCGAAAATAAATTGCAGAACAATTTTGATTCATTTATTACCAATATAACTACTTCAATTGAGTTTGAGCAACGGAGAATTAGAGATACTGTGTAACACGAGGGGGACGACACTAAAAAACTGCATTTCGCTTCGATTAGGCTTTTTTACGCTGCATAAGATCATGCACACTTTCCTTCTCTTTGATACGAATAGTAACGTTTGAATATGGATCGATCGTCTTTCTCAGGTTTTTACTAGTTAAAAACATAACCATGGAGATATGATATATCGTGATAAGCAAAGTAACCTGAAAGTTGCAAATGTCACATGAAGAAAAATATAATTTCAAAGATTGAAGTTTTTTATTTTTCAAGGAACAATGGTATTAAATTTAAATAAAATGATGATATTTTTTAAATCATTTGTTTTCAGGAACAGTCAAACATGTGGAGCGATTTTTAGAGATACTCGCTCTATCACTTCGACCGAATCAACGATTGTGAATTTTACAATTCAAGGATTCGAATCTAGGTTGAACAAAATTCAAACAAAACGTTTCAGACCTGATCGAAAACTATGGATCATTGAACATAAGCTGTTATGTTTCTCATATGGAGAAAGCAACAATAGCCTCCGATAATATTTTATACTATACAGAAAAAAATGTAGCGTACATCGAAAACTTCGAGAAAACTTTATATATATTTTGTTGTATGATTAATGTTTAGTCTAAATATAATTATTCGATGAATTACTATCCTATACACAATAAAAAGCAGTTTTTTATGTGAAAATTGTTCATGGAATAGCATAATAGGTGAAAAATAACCCTGCTATATAGTAATTTTCTTCAATAATTTCGTTATGTTAAATGTATAGTTTGCTGTTAATATGTATTAAAATAAAAATAAAATGAATTGTTACCATTTCTATAAGATTTTCAATAACATATTTAATAAAAGCAGCCTTATTCGGGTTTTGCTTCAATAATAATGAAAAACGTTTCTAAACATAAAAATGTTAAGTCTTAGCATCTGTCAAAATATAAAACCCGTTTAATATCACAGACAGAGATATCTTCGGGTAAACCTTCAAAGGGCTGAATTGAAATATATTCCATCTTCATGCTCCCAGCTACTAAGGAACCAAATTTTCAATGTTGTTTAACCCTAATTCATTTTACCAATCAGCTGACGAATCCATGCTGACACTCAGTGAATGTCAAGACCAGTAACAGAAACTCTTTAAGAGATCATATGTTCTTTGACTTTCTTTGTACACGGTTAGAAACGCTTTCAAACGGATCGATCTAGATGTTTGGATAGATGTAGTTTTTTTTCGCTTTTTTTTACTTTTTGTATTTTGTTTGAAAAAAAAACAGATCTGTCGTCCCCTTGGGTGTAACATGGTTATTCCGAACTAGTTGGCCATGATAAATTTATGCACAGAAATTTTCATGATCTCGACAACCATTCCAACAAGCTGGTGCAAGTTAGTAAAATGCAAATATTTTTATCCACATCGTGCCAAGACGCCTATGACACTGGCCCTTCTTTATCATCCACTTGTGTACCGAATAGCCTGAAAAAGCCGGAAAACATCGTACAATGAGTTTTGGTTCGAATCAATACTTTCTACTCATTTTAACAAACTAATGAATTTCTTGGGTTTCAGGATGTGCTTTGATTTACATAAAATCAATATTCGGCTGTAGTTTTTGTGTGTCTCATTTCTCGAATGGACAATGTATGGAACATTTGTAGAACTAACTTGATACTATTATTATTCTGAAGAAAGTATGTTGATACGTTAAGGCGTTTAGGAGTAATGCAATGTTTTTGAGTTTTTTTTAAGGTATTTTTAAAACTAATTTAAATAAGTTTAAAAAATAACACCCTTCCAATTTTCTCTTAAATTTTTACTTATATCATGAC
Source organism: Malaya genurostris (assembly GCF_030247185.1). Taxonomy (NCBI): domain Eukaryota; kingdom Metazoa; phylum Arthropoda; class Insecta; order Diptera; family Culicidae; genus Malaya; species Malaya genurostris. Next base: position 180,602,146 of record NC_080572.1, read on the forward strand.
CTTTCAGGAACCGCATAGGATACATTTTTATCGATCTGGCATCTAATGAATATTGATATTTGAAGCATGACTAGTTTTTGATGAAAAAACAATCATAACTTTTTACTGGAAGCTCATATGAAAAAGCTTGATTGAGCAAAATTGTGCGCAATGATTAGTTCAACAACTCTTCTAAAGACAACTTTTTGGTGGAACGTTTCATAAAAAAAGTTAGAACAAGAAAAGTGATTTTTCAGGAGCCACCCTACTTTTACTCGGGAAAATTGATGTAACTCGATCAAATGAAGAGCTAAAGAGGTGCTTTTTTCAGCAAAGTTGCTCAAAATAAAATTTCCTACAACTTTATTGTACAACAAAATCATTTTTGAGTTCAATTAAGAAAGTTAGATTTCAATCTATATAAGGACCACCCTAGAAACTTTTTTCATCAAAAGGAGCGCCATTTGATTACAAACAACTTTTGTGAAGACATCAACTACAAAAAACTAATATTTAATAGTGAAAATATTTTTGTCACGCTAATTTCCCATTTCGGACCATAGTGCACTGTGAAAACCGACTTTTGAACCGAGGCCCGGGGTCCGAGTGTCATATACCATTTTTTTTATATCATTCATTTTACCCCGGCTTTAACCATTTTGGTCGTTCACCGGGTCGTATACCATTCGACTCAGTTCGTCGAGTACACAAAATGTCTGTGTATGTGTGTGTGTGTGTACGTATGTAACATTTTTTTGCACTCACTTTTCTCGAAGATGGCTGAACCGATTTTCATGAACTTAGATTTAAATGAAAGGTCTTGTAGCCCCTCACAAAGTTCCCTAGTTTTATTCGAGACCGATTTCCGGTTCCATAATTACAGGGTGATATGTGCAAAAAAATGAAAATAAGTGCACGAGACGGCTGAACCGATTCTTGCAAACTTGGATTCAAATGAAAGGTATAATTGTCCTTTAAAAAGTTCCTGCGTTTTATTTTGATCCGACTACTGGTTCCGGAATTACAGTGTGATACAGTGAAAAAATTCTTATTTCTCATTGTTTCCTCACTTTTCTCAGAGATGGGATGTCCGATTTCAACAAACTTAGAAAGGTCTTATGGTCTCATATAAAATTTCCAAATTTCATCAGGATCCAGTTTCCGGTTCCGGAATTATAGGATGAAGTGTGTTTTAAATTGGATACCGTCAATTGAAGCGGCGAAACCAAACACGGACTTGTCTCAAAACTATTCCAATCGGTAGTCATTGTCAGTAGATGGCCAAACATCAACTTAGTTTTCCTTGTTCTTGGTGTTTTGATGAATGACTGAAGATTGTAGCCATAGACTCAAAAATGGATCCCAGTCACTTTTACCGGTTCCCAGATTCCGGTTTCGGTAGTACCTCTTTACGTTTCCTCAGAGATGGCCTAACCGACCTGAGTACTGTTCCACTCTGTAGTTTATACTTGTTTATGGACACACCTTTTTGTTTTTTTTTAAATCCAAGACAATTATTTTGAAGAATACCACCAATTTATATATGAGAATATGTGAGATATGAGAAAGGTATCATTACACCACTAGGTGGATTAAAACAGGTTTTATTTCTTGTTTCACCTTTCTTATATAGAAAGGATTTGCTATCACTTGAAAACTCGACTTATCATACACAAGTCGATTCAGTTCATCGAAATAGGCAATGGCTCTTTCTATATGTGTGTATGTGGATGGCTATGCATGAGTGTATGTGTCAAATTATCTCATTCATTTTACTAAGTATACTCATAGAGAAAAGTAATCAAAATGGTCGATCATAACATGTTTCGGCTGGGGTTTTATCGTGTATGAGAATAGGAATTACTTCTGCGTTATCTCGTCTACTATACTCACGACAAACATATAATACCGGAATTACTGCACTCCATGAAATTGTTTGTCTGTCACTCAGTCACCACATGAAAAAATCACTACAGTTTCATCACAAGTGATCTTAGCCAAGGGATAAATCATCGTTGTGAAATAACAACTGATCTGATCTCTAAGTGATGTTGATTTTTGTATGATCATGATCGTGTTACGTCGAGATCATCATTTATAATATTAGTACTGAAAGATTGTGCTTCCAAACGGGTAAACTTAAGTTATGCACTGATAATTTTAGTCAACTTATATGAGCTTGGGTGCACCAAAAGCTGGTAATTATGGATTTTCTAACTTTCAGGAATCAAATGAATGGTGGTAGGTAGAGAAGGACTATTAACTACACCGGTACGTAATTAAAAAAGTGCTAGAAGTAACACAAAGTATTTTGTCGCTCTAATCGCTATGTGTTGTGAATTTTTTTTACTAATTTTGCATTGCGTATTACTATTGCGTAGTGAATGATGTCAAATTAACAATATCAATGTGATTACGATCCAAACTTATTGCCCTCATGAAAACCTTCACCTAGCATTTATTTTCTAGTATTAATTTCATTTCGACTCAATCAACCGGTTACGAAATCGCACACGGGATGAATCAAATGAGAATATATGTTCAAACTACGTAAACCGTGCGGTAACTAAGCCATAAGCATTCCCCAAAAATACAAAACTGACATTTATCCATGTATTTGGAAGTTTTGTTGACACGCGGTGTCCTTAGTTATAAATTCCTGTAGGATTGCTGTAGTCACTCATGTTTGGTCTTGATCATATATGATTTTCCTCAACCTAGATTAAAGCTGATCGAATCATCAAATGATTGATCTTACATATATCAAAACTCTTTTTAGCTCGAAATCACTATCGATTTTGTGTGACGAAAGAAAAGTACCGATTATGAACCATGTGATTCAAAGATCACTGATCGATTGATCCTTATTTGATCAGATGCTACTGAGAGTAGTGATCTTTATTGGGAACGATTTGAGGAATTTTCTATCTTCATTTGCCAGTCCTGCCGGAAGTCGCCATATTGTATTTCGGATCGACCTCAAACCTACTAGTATCGACCTACATCAACCAAGATTTCATCGTACTACTTTCGGACAACATGAACCAATGACAGCATGTATACGTGCATTTTCCAAAGTTGAGCATCTCTTTAAATTTGGTGAACCGACGCACAAGTTCTCACAGAAATTATTAAGTGTATCCTTGTTATAAGTTTGTTCGTTGTACTTCGTGTTATTCATTAAGACTTTTAATTGTCAGATGGATTATTTTAACAAATAAACAAATAAACATCGTTTTCCGGCTCCTACTCATCAAATCCAATACAAAAATATCCATATGATTAGCTTTTAAAACATTCACTACACAAACGTTCTTACGAAGTAAAATCCGAATAACGTAAACTTTTTTTATGAGCCAAATCCCAAAAAGCGAAAACTTTTTTTGCGAACTAACTCGATTTACGAACCCCCGTTTAATTCGTAAACGGAGATTTCGGTGTACACGCCCTAGCATGGTTTGAGCGATAGCACACGTGCATGCGAAGAAACCCAAGGCATTGTCTGCATAGTTGAAACGGAAACCCTTGTCTACGATGATGAAAACATTATCACGCATATTTACAAAGACCTGAAACTTGCCCTAGAAGACTAAATTCAATTTGTATTGATTTCAAACGCGGCAAAGTGAAACCAGCAGCAAACAAAGTTGAAATCTTACTTAAAGAACGAATGCACCTAGACGTTAGTGATGTAAGTGAGATTCAATTCAACAAGGCGTCTAATTCGGTTTACATTATGTTCAAACGAGAACGAGATGCAATTGCATTCGTTTTGGTTAACAACGAGGTGCACAGTGTCGAGTATGACAGTGTTAAATACAAAATCCCTCTGTACTTGAAGGACGATGCCATAGAAGTATGCAGGCCAATCATTATTTCGATCGGTAAAATATGTCGCAGTACGGAGAAATTGTTTCAATCGAAAGGAAAGTATGACGGAATTGTTTCCCCGGTATCCGGAATGGCTTGCCAGTGGTACGTATGTAACTACATATGGCAATTCCATCTTACATCATTTGTGGTCAAGGCGGGAGACACCCTTGTAAAACGCTAATTACCTATGAGAATCAGCAGATTACATGTCAGTTTTGTGAACCTGCACAGTACGGTAAATCATGCATTGAAACTGCGAGAAGGACATCTTCAATCAAAGATAAGCACAATCGTTCAGCAAATTTATTTTTACCTTTTTTATATATATAATAAATAGGTATAGAATTCGCTCAAACTTTCGAAAATTTTTCGAGGCCCGGAGGGCCGAATGACATATACCAATCGATTCAGCTCGACAAAATGAGCAAATGTCTGTGTGTGTGTGTGTGTATGTGTGTGTGTGTCTGTATGTGTGTTGTCAACTAAGAGGTCGAGATCTCAGAGATGGCTGGGCCGATTTTGATCAAACTAGTTGCAAATGAAAGGTCTCCCCGTCACCCAAAACGCTATTGAATGGATTTGAGATAGGATGTTTACTTTTTGAGTTATACGAAGTTCTATGTCAAAATTTTCAGTTTTTTGACAGTATCTGGCACAATTGACCTTGAAAACAGAATATGTTTTCAGACTTAGATTCCGCACGATAATACCTATCCAACAAGCCATGGATTGTTAAAATCCGTCCATTTTTAACGGAGATATCGAAATTTTTGTGTAAACGACTTTTCCCCCTATTCCAGCAGTAGGAGTTTTGAGCGCTGTATGACAAAGCAATGCTTGGGAGCAACGGAAAACACGATTTTTTATTCTGTTACACACAATTGTTTCTAAGTACCAAAAAGACTGTGTACAGTATCCTTTTCCATGACATTTAGCCTCGGACCGATTTTAGCACGGCTCGTTTTTGGCAACATAATCGTTCGAATATGACATATATAAACCAAATGATGGCAGATTTTTTTTTAATTATATTGTTTTAAACTACTTACAGCAATAAATGCTGGAAGAACATAACATCCACATACCATTCGAATCAGTTCGTCGAGATCAGCAAATGCGTGTGTGACAAATAATTTCACTCAATTTTCTCGGAAAATTTCTTTTCTACAAATTCAGATTACTACGAAAAGTCGTATGCTCCCAAACAAAGTTCCTGAATTATGTTTGGTTCCGACCTCTGGTTCCGGAACTACAGGATGATATATGAAACGAAATCAAAATTGTGTAACTCATTCTACTCGTAGATGGCTGAACCGATAATCAAATTTCAGAAACAAAAATTCAAATTAAAACAAACTTATATACAAAAATTAATTAATTTTATCCAATTATGACTTCCGGTTCTCGAATTACATGATGATGAATTTTTAAAATTCAAACCGATATAGAAGATGGGATTGAGCTTCAAAGTTGGACTCAAAACTGTTGTAATTTATTCGTCATATGGCCATACGAATCGGTTTGGGTTATGCTGGTTCCTGAATACCGGCTCTGGAAGTACCTTAAATTACCATAAACTCTAAAGTGGAACTTACATATCATGGCATCTTTAATCGATTATCACACTTCTAGATTTAAATTCGATCCGATTTGCAGTTTCGACATTACAGAGTAATGAGTATTTAAAATCTCAAATTGTCGCTTAAAACGACGGTCATTAAAATAATGTCATGAAAACTGAAACACCGAAGAATATTCATGCAAAAAACACATGCAGATTGGTAAAAAAAGGTATCATCTCACTGCTAGGTGAATTAAACACGTTTTTATTAAAAAAAAAACATTTTCTTATATTCATTTAACTTCAAAAACGTTTTCAGATCAACCGAGCAAGCAACTGCAATCAATGTAATCCAACAATCCAACAAAACGTATCTACAGCAACCAGCAATGAGCACAAGACTACGAACAACAACGTGGAAAAAACATGGAAATCACTTACGTTTGACAACAACAATCCCGATCAAATGCACATAACAAAATCATAACACAAGTATATATTTAACAAATGAAAACAGTTGAAAGCTAAAACTTATGATAACAATACAATAACAAAATCAGTTATGGTGCTTTATTTTCATTAGCGAGACTCATGATGAAGTTCATTAATTGGAAAAATTAGTTCTTCCGTTGCTTTATGTCGAAATATAATGATCAGAATATCAAAAAAAAACTAAAAGAAGAAATCAGATCACTGAATAAATTATTTTTTTATTAAAAAAAATCCGTTAACAATTTTGGATTGAAACGATGCTAAAAGTTGGCTATGATGGTGTTAAATTTGCTATCTAATTTATTACAACTATTGTTATAATTTTCTGCTTTCGGACTTCTGTAGTTATATCAAATTCAATAATAATTGTGATACAAACGTTTCAAAATCTGTTACGATTTTGTTCCCGCTAGAGTCTTTTTTGTTGTAATTTTTGTTATTTTAACAGCTTACCAGCCAAAAATATTTCAAAATTTGTTATGAAATATTTCTGAAATAAATTACTCCACACGGAACCACCCGCGATCCCATTTCAACCAGAATATTAGTTGATTTTCTGAATTCGATTGGTTAAAATTTGGTACAACTAATCGATTGTTGTTTTAACCAAACTGTCATTTTTGTTTTTCGATTAGCAGAAACGATGGTTGAAACAACTAATTTAACTGTTTGAAAAAAAAATGCTGTCAATTAGTGAGGACACACACCTTTCAATTTCAACAAATATTTTAGTTGAAATAACTGGGAAACAAAATTCTGTTAGTTGAAAAATAAATCGGTTTTATTTGTTTTAGACATTCCAAATAGTTGAATCAACTCGAACAATGTTATTGATTTGCGAAAATAATCAAAATATACTTACTGATATACGTCATGATCTATTTGAAATAAGTTCGGTATGTTGAGATTCATGAAATAAATATCGTTGTTAAAATAGAAAACAGTATTTTAAATTGACATGTAATATCATTGGGGCTGGGAAAACCACCAATCACTGCTGATTTTTAGTGATCTTTACCAAGGAATAAATTATCATTACGAAATCAGAACTTATCTGATCTCTAAGTGATTTTGATTTTTGTATGATCATGATCATGTCAAGTCTAGATCAGTGAAGATCTAAATTCTAAAAAAATACTTCTGATTCGATCGGAAATGATTGATTATATGAGCTTGGGTGCATCAACCGCTGGGAATTGGAATTTTGCGACGGCAATTCAAACACGCCATTCAATCGCAGCGCGTTCTGTGTATTTGAAACCCTTCGCTCCTGTTACTTTTCTAAATTAAATTCATGCCAAAACGTTTTATTTCTAATGCATGAACATCATCATCGGTATCAAACAGCTGGAAGTAAAACCATCTGCTGGAAGTAAATCAATGATCGAATTTGAAACATAAAATTTTCGCGTATACCTCAAAGATTACGGGATGATCATTCATTAACATTTTCTAATTTGTCACCAAATCTTTTTCATCTTAAACAAGGTTAACTTTATCACAACACCGCTGTGAGATAAACAATTGTTATCATAAATTTCTCAAATCGAATGAACACAATTTCACCAAACGCTTTAACCATCGATGTTGTTTTCATTGACATTTTGAAGCGACGCGAACAGATTTTAACTAAAAAAGTTGTTGATTTTGCATTGCGATTATTGTTTAGCTTTCAACTGTCTCCGGCATTTGACAGCATTCAAAACAACATATTTTTCAACTACTTGAATATATGCAAATCAAAAACCATATTGGTTGGATCAAAAAGAAATTAGTTAAATCAACTATCGCAAAAATCAAAAACTGCGATATCGCAATTTTATGATCGAAAGGTTCTCCGTGCAGTTGTTATAATTTTGTTATTACCATCTGATCGGGATACTACCGATGCGGCTATGGATGACGAGACGAGCCACGAACAAAGTGCCCCTCAATCTTCGCTGGATGGAAATGGAGGCTCTTCTTCCCCTAGAAAAGGGTGACAACGAGATCCAAATAAAAAAAAATAAAATAAAAAATCGGTACAGTTTACCACGTAAAGATTATCGACTTGGCCTGAATAAAATATCTTTTAAATAAAAAATTAGTTTATAGAAAATGAGTAATTTTATTCCTTTTCACCATCATTCATGCTTCGCAGTTTTAAGCCTGATTTGCTCTTTGAATAACGAAAATGTTGCAAGTAGGGGATAGTGTTCGGTTACCGGCACCCTTTTCTTTTAAGCTTACAACTTCTGACTAAGTGCACATTATGCGAACATTGATACATGAGTGGAAAACTAAAGTCCCTAGCTATCAACTGTGTGAGAAACTAAGTTGATTGAATCGATTGAAAAAACTTCAATATCAATTTAGTAAAGGTGTTCGGTTAACGGCACTCCAAAAAAGTTCACTAAAAATGGTAAAATATAAGTAAAGACTGCAATCATTCAAAGAAAAAACGTGCTTAATCCACCTAGCAGTGAGATGATACCTTTTTTTATCAATCCGCATGTGTTTTTTGCATAAATATTTTTCGGTGTTTCAGTTTTCATGACATTATTCTAATGTCAGTCGTTTTAAGTGGCAGTTTGAGATTTTAATCACTAATTATTCTGTAATTTCTAAACTGCAATTCGGATCGAATTTGAATCTAAAAGTGTAACAATCGATTAAACATTGCATGATATGTCGAAGTAATTGTCACTTTAGAGTTTAGTGTAATTTAAGGTACTTCCAGAGCCGATATTCAGGAACCAGCATAACCCAAACCGATTCGTATGGCCATATGACGAATAAATTGCAATATTTTTGAGTCCAACTTTGAAGCTTTTCGGGATTGTCATCTTCTATATACCTTTGAATTTTAAAAATTTATCATCCTACAATTCCAGAATCGGTAGTCAGAATTTTTATAAAATAGGATTTATTTTAATTTTAACTATTGTTTCTGAAATTCGATTTGGCTTTTTTTGAGAAAACGATTGAGCTTTGAGAAACGATTCGATACTGGAACCGGATTTCGAAATTCGGTGTAGCCAAACAAACTCACCTGAGTAGCTGTATAGTTTACATTTGTTTCAAAATGTTTGAAAATCAATGTAGACATCTTTGAGGAATCGTAGTGCGAATTAAATTTTTGGGTGCCTTCCGAAACGGAAACTGAACACAACCAAAAATGAAAGTGAAAGTTCATTTGGATTTGTTTTATTGGATTTGACTGAAAAACAAGATGTTTTATAGAATCTTAGAACTTTTCATTTGAATCTTAGATGATTCTTAGATTTCATTTGAATCTTAGATCGGTTCAGCCATCTACGAGATGGCCATTCAATATCTCAAAACCATTCAATAGCGTTCTGGGTGACGGGGAGACCTTTCATTTGCGACTAGTTTGATCAAAATCGGTCCAGCCATCTCTGAGATCTCGTCCTCTTAGTTGACAACACACATACAGACACACACACGGACATTTGCTCAGTTCGTCGAGCTGAATCGATTGGTATATGACATTCGGCCCTCCGGGCCTCGGAAATTTTTTCTAAAGTTTGAGCGAATTCTATACCTATTTTTTATATACATAAAAAAAAGGTAAAACGTTATTTATTCTTTTCGGAGGCGTTTTGGATCAAAGTCTTCATTGTCTGATAAATTCGCATTGGGTCTCTTGGCCGATGATTTGGATGGTGGCGCCTTTTGGTGTTGATTTGGTCGGTCTTCCGAATTTATTGGCTTCTTATGCACTAATTAATGGCATTAAACAGTGCATTAAAGTTTATTTTTCCTTGACTTGGACGAATTGTTTGAAGTCGCCAAGGCTAACAGAACCAGAGTTTTTACTTATATGACGGATGTATTAAAGCCGTCAAGTTGTTCACGTGTTGCATATCACCAGAGATGCCAGATAATATAAAAAGTTTAGCTAGCAAAAAGAAAAGATCGCGCCAATTTTAAAAAGTCTGTCATTTCTGACGAATGTCTGCAAACAATCGAAGTTTCAAAAGTCTCTAAAAAGTCTTTAGACGAAAAAAGGTTTACATGTTGATTTAGAAATTTGATAATTTACAGACAAATTTGATAATTTACAGACAATTTTTCGCGATTTGTCGAAAAAAAATGGGATGCCGGTAACCGAACGCCTTGGGGTGCCGGTAACCGAAATCGGTAGGTATTTTTAAAAAAGGAAATAGAACTTTGGTTGCGAAAATTTTAATAGCATCTGGTATTAAATCTTGAAATAAATTGCGATTGATGCTTTTCAATTTATGGTACTATAAAAAAGTCATAAAAAATTTTTGTATTGATTTTAACGCAATTAAAATTTGTTTTGAGCGCAACAAAAAGTACAAGCGTTTATTTACTTTGGTATTTGACACAAAAAGAACGTGCTGCTATTACACACACAGACACATGACATTTGTCGGAATGACGCTATCTGCTTTCTGTCAAAAGATACGGTGGGGTGCCGGCAACTGAACATCTTCCCCTACACTGTGCGGACGGTTTTCTACGATCTACATTTCACATCAGTATGTCAATTAACAATATAAATCTGAACGTAATCGGAATTTTAAAGACGTTGTCTCTAGTTCGTTTCTAATCTCATGAAGTGAGTCTACGGGTCTCATTCGTTAGTATCATCGTTCAGTTTCGCTCTGACATTGCTAATAGCTTAAAAGATAAACAAAAAGAAAAATAAATTGATGCTTAACATCAAGTAATTTCACATTTTCAGATAAAAAACATTAACAAGAATCGAAAATAAATCCTAATTATGTCTCAGTGCTGAATTATAGACGCAGTGAATTGCCGAGACTCGAATGCAACACATTTTAATCGGATAACTATAATTCTTCGGCAACACAACTTTCCAGTGTCACCATTAGTACGCGTCACGTTGAACGAACTGTTTGAACTACTTACCTAGCGACGGTGTCCATTAATTTCCCAGAAAACCTGTTGAAACCCGGCGATGTCCTCCGTAAATGATGCCCGATTGCTGACGGGTGAAAACTGGAACCCGCAATACGCAAATGACAAACGCATGCTGCACACGCGACAAGTTGCTTCTTCCGGTAGATTTACCCCCACTCTCCCGCTCGCTCACACGGTGATTTCCTTCCTTGCCCGGTACTCCAATTCATCTTCAACCAACACACACGGGGTGACATTACTCCGCCGTCAGCAGGTACTAATTCAGTTATTTATCTCCGGGTGGGGCGTCGGCGCCTCAGTCGATATTCAACTGAAGCCAACAGGCGTGAGCATTTAAATGTCCACTTACAAAGTCCGATGGGAACAGCTCTAGGCCTACCGACCGATTTCATTCCCGATCGTTTTGTCCAGATTTTCCCGCCATTTATCATTACGAAATGCTCTCCGGAGCAAACCCGATGCCGACCGTTCCAGCACAGCTCGATTTACTTTCTTCGATGGGTGGAAAAATGATACCGATTTTTTTCCAAAGCCTCGAGCTCAGTTATTGACTCTTTGCTGCCGCAAAAGACCGCAACTGAAACATAGTTGCATAGTTCGCGGAAGAAGCTTCAGTATATTTCTTTGCTTCTGGGCCGAAGCGTTCACTTTGCTATTGATTCTTCAATGTCAGTTCCTCATAACGAGCATTGAAATTAATGATTTACCGAACAATCGAGTTGATGCTGTCCGGTTGTCTTGCGCTGGGAATCTTCGTCGGCAAATCGGAGGCGCACAAGTCTTCTCCGGGCACTCCAGTAATGAAAAGAAGGATTTACAACAAAAAAAAAATGACCAAATTCACACAGCAGTGGGCTGGGATTCGGTTTTTCTCATGAGGCATCGGCAGCTTTCATCTAATGATTGTAGTATAAATTTTTCGTGCTACAACAAAGTTGTTTAAAATTAATAGCCTAAATCCAATAACGCTGAGCATCAGTCGGACCGAATTATGGTATCATCTTACTCGTTGCGTTGTTTCGTTTTCTTCCCTACAAAGTATTAAAGACGTTGACACGGACACGTTAAAGAGAGCACAGTACTCCGAATAGCAACGTGTAGCAACATTTGTTAGCATCACTTGTACCTCCGGACAAGTACAATAAACTTTATTATTTTCTGAACAAGCTGCAAAGATCAACGAACCTTCCGAAGCGCATCTTCACGCGTATCGCCTGCACATGTTAGACCACGCGACAGAAGATAAGCTTGCTTATGTAAACACGTGTTCTGATAAAGCAGTTTCGTGGAGCAAAAGGTAAAACGTACCTCGGCTGAGATGCAACCTACTGTCATCGGTGTGACGGCCTACGTCATCTCCGTCTTATTTGCATTTCTAGAACAACCGCTGGAAGCCAATGCAAACGCCGTTCGCTTTACACATCACAAGTATGTCACGGTGCGATGTTAAGATATGGATTTACCTCAAAATGCTAAAGTGAAAATAAATGTCCCAAGGAGGGAGCATGTATGAGACCTCGTAACGAAGAGGAAATTTAAGATATTGTGCATGTAAATAACAAAAAAAAAACACCAAGACTCGTAAGCAGTATTATCTTTTGGACCAGTTGTGTAATCGGGAAAAATGTATCACAGGTTAATGAACTCGAAAAAAAAGACGAACTTCTTCCAAATCGGTCGTTCCATCCCCATCCACAAAAGCAACTGAACTTCGTGAAAACGTAGGTGGAAAGGAAGAGCGGACCTGGGTAGGATTGGGATTCGCCATTCTTTTGTTCTGGCTCAAATTCTAACAGCGCTTCATCGAAGCCGACAAAGAGACCATTCCGAGAACCGAAACACTCTTCGAAAACATTTTTCACAACCCAATCTCACCGAAACGATAACAATGGCTCTTGCCTAAATAACGTATCGCAGAAATTTCAAACACGGTGACAATGTGATTCATTCCATGGCTTAACCTGATCCTCCGCATAACCTACCGTTTGCCAATGAAGACAAACTGTCTTTCCAGTCGTCATCGACATAATTCGTTGTACGGAGAAACTAATCCTGCCGACTTGCCGACGCTCACTGGATCAGCCGAGTCGGGTACGAGAAACTTGCACATAACCGCTACAGTGTCATAATATTTAGTGAGCGTATCTAACTCAAATAATAATTATCATTAATTTATTTACACATGCAATCTCTTGGGTGGTTGAAAACATAAGACCTCCTGCGTACGGAGTTACAAGATGTCGTTCGCTCCGTTCCGCGATGAGACTGGCTTAAAAAATAAACCGGGGAATTGCATATTTATCTCTATTCCTCATTTAGTAAAAGACTAAGGTTTGTTCCAATTCCATAATACCATCTTAAATTTTCCTCTAGGCAACCTATTTATCGGTCCATTTTCGTACATCCTCGAAAGTTTATTACTCAGCCAGTTTGTGTTACATCAATAGAAAGGGGTGATAATCAGTAGACGTAAGATCTGGTGAATATGGCGAATGTGGCGAGTGTTCCAATACGAGTACATTCTGTCCGATTTTCAATTAAGGCGTTGTTCAAATTGATCATGGTAGTGGACGATATTAACTATTTCACCACTTCTCCCTTTTAATCACATGACACACGTAGTTATTCGGACTTCCCTAAAACGACTCGGTCTTGCATTCGAAATTGATGGGTGTCCCATTTTTTTTTTGCATTTCACATTCTCGAAATTTAATTTATGGACAATCCGATGCAAAAAAAACTCTTTCTTTCAAAGCTTTTGCCATTGACTTTCCCACATTCCTTCTGTCGTACTTTCAGATTATGTGGAACCTATTTACCAACCTTTTGAGTTTTGTTGTGAATACGAATCGCCACAAAATTCGGCACATGCACCAAAGGTGGGAATCGACACTGTTTGAAGGGCACAGATACTTAGAGGTGGTCATTAGGGTAATCATGAAGGAGAGTTGTAGTAAGTTCACTGAAAAAGAGAAATTCAATGTAAAATGTATTCGACGAGAAACGATGCTTCTTGACAAATACAGATACTACTTTAATATCAAAGGAGATGAAACGGTTATTTTAAGGGAGAGGGAGTGTAGGAAAAGTCCCAAACATGGGAGCATAGTAAAGCAAAGTCTTGACATTACATTCCTTTTGTGGAATTTGGCCTTTCTGTTTCAACAGACTTCTCAGCCGATGCTTAGTGTACAGAATCATTGCATTGCTAGTACTATGGATCCTACTGACACTAAGAATCCTTCCAGGTCGGGGCTCGAACATACGACAACTGGCTTGTAAGACCAGCGTCCTATACATTGAACCGCCAATCCGGGACTCCCCACCCCCATGGGAAGTGTAAGGTGTAAGGTAAAATTAAAGGAATTTCACGAAAAACATAACAACATAAAACTGGACATGAACGGAGTATTGCTCAATCGGGTTGCTGTCTAAGATGTGTTTCACTACAATCAGAGTATTTCACTAAGCAGGGCCATTTCTAGAATTTTTTTCGACCTTATCTTCCCGAAACATTTCCGAGCAACGCCGTACTTGCGTGCTTGCGCAACGATATTGATAGAATTTTCGGTAAAAAAAAACAACAAAAATCAATGCAGTATGTGGTGCAAAACCCAACAACTTTCGGGCCCATAATTCCGGCCGCTTTTTATCGATTGATGTTAAAAATAAGCCAAAATTATTGTCACAAATTATCCTACTAAATAAAGGCAAAATATGTTTCAATGAGACTGTGTCGATGAAAGAAAAAGACATTATTACCCCACCAGATGGAGGTATAGAGAATTCGATGACTTTCTGGTGCCTCTTTCTTTTGAATTGAACATCGCAAATTCCACAAATGCTCTTCACTTTGGCTTGAAATTCGACTTGCTTTTAAAACGAATTAAAAGTATGTTTCTAATTTGCATCCAAGTTAACAAATATGACGTTTTGGGGGGGGGGGGGGGGGGGGGTGCCCAAACAACTTAATAGGCCACTTAGTTGCTGATCGGAGAACTTTTTCGTGGCAACGAAATACTCCGGACATTTTACTAAAAGAAAACAGTATGATAGAGTAAGAATATGAACTGTACTAAATGGCTACCTTGAGAGACTCCAAAGCTGTCAACGTTGGAGAAGGATTTCAATTCAGGAAACTTTCTCTTTGCGTTTGAGCCGAGTATTGTAAATAAAATGACCCCGACTCACCGATAGATACGACAAAGTAATTTTTCAAAATGACAACGCTCGTCCGAATGTTGCACAGCCGGTAAAAACATGCTTAGAAACGCTGCAGCTGGAAGTCTTACCCCATTCGCCGTACAGCCCAGACATTGTTCCTTTCGATTACTATTTGTTTCGGTCTATGCAACATGGCTGGACTGACCAGAAGTGCTCCAATTATGAAGATGTAAAAAAATGAATCAATTCGTGAATTGCGGACAAACCGCTCGATCCGTGAAATGCCAAAAAGATAGAAGCGCTTGAGCGAAAAATTGGTATAGAGCGAGAAAACTAGTGTTTATTGTTTGATTAACAGAGAGGGTATTTGAATATATGGTAGCGTGTCGTGAAGGGGCTAGAATTGAGGTCATTTCTCGATGTAAGCTTACCAAGTCGGTGCTGTTGTTGAACTGTGTTTACCACAGCTCAGGGTGGCGGAAATGGTAAACGCGTATGTACGAATTGTATAAGAACGCAGGTTCGAGTCATGCCATCAAATCATCTTTCCGGTGATTTTCTTATTCTACAATATATGTTTCCACTCAATCATTGCAAAACTGAACTTAGTTATGGTGACTCTACGTCAAACCAACTAAAAATTAATAAATCGAGAAAAACAGATGTTTCCATGTGTTTTGTTTATACATGCAAATAATTTGAGTCCAGAACTCAGGAAGGTGTTGACTCAATCGAATTCCGATGACCCATTTAGTATACAGAGCAAATTGTGTCGACCAGTCCCGCCTAAATGAAATTTTTGCATCAAATTAATTCAAATATTACGGAAAGACTCAGTGTTGAAAAAAGGTCATTTCACTATCACTGGTGAAAAAATCAGTTCAAGAGATTTTCTAAAAAAAACTCAGTGACTGAAAAAAATCACTTCCGATATTTTCATTCATGCAACAAGCATCCACAAAACTCTGAACCTTGAAGCTCACAAGTGATTTTTGTGTCAGGGAAACTTGATGACGAATTTTCATCCAAACAAATATCTCTGAAGAGATAATAAGAAGGGAGAAGAGTCTCCGATGATACTTCGATGCTACATTTCCAGTACGCTTTAGTTCGACACCGAAGTTAATTAGCAACTGGGCCGCAACATGACTGCAATATTTTCGATGCAAGCAGAGTGGTTAATATGAACAAACATCCAATTTTTTACGTTTCTCCTTCGGCTCATCAGTGCAATTAGCAGATTCTGTTGATCTGCTAATGCTACATCACGGATCAACATAATCCGCTAAGCAGACGTAAAGTGCTTGCTATTTACAAGTCACTTAGTCATGTGTTATGTGAATTTAGTCATGTGTACTTTTGCACAAACCGGTATCCATGAGATACCAAAACCCCTAAATATTCATTCCAGCTGGCTGATTACACTGCACTAATTAGATTAAACACAAAAAACGCTATTGAGCATGAATTTGAGTCATAGAAGTAACAGGAGCGCAGCAACGTCAGCAATTCTCGATCACACAGTATGGGCAGAGATGGCATTTCACCAGAGTTATACACGCTAGAGTCAGATTTTTGCCACACCAAGGATGAAAAAAACGAAGCACCGCACAAAGAGAAAAGCGCACTTCTTCTCAGTGTCGAATAGACAGCATTTGAGTGTGTGCTTGTGGTTAAAGCAGCTGGCGCGAGTGAAACACATTCTCTTCGCATGAATCGCTCACACGCGCTCTCGTCTAAATACACCCAAGTGACCACTGGCGCGTGATTGTGAGCGAACACTTCTGTGAACTTCAATTAAAAGAGAGTAGATCTGGCCTTGCTATGAAAAATTTGCAAGGAAAACCGAAAATTTTACGATAAATTGTTTTATTTTGCTGATTTTGCGTGTCCACGCTTCATCTACGAAAACCATACAGCAGAGTGCTCACCGGCGTGTACACCTCTGTGAAAGTATCTGCATCCTCCTCAGAGAATTTACTAGCTAATGCTCTAGCACTTTGGTGCGATTCATTGGAAGAGGTAAAAGGAAATAAACAAACGCACTCATGATGCGTGCACACTTACACAACAGCGGTGTATAAATGTGAAAGAGAAGAGCTCTCGTTGAAGTTGTCAGTGCGAGGGGAGAAATTTTGCTTGCTCTTCGTCACACAGAGGAGATAGACATCTCTGAGTATGGGAATAGCGATAGTCTGCGCTCCTGTTACTTCTGCGTACGTTATTCAAGCTAAATGGCATGGCATAGCTAATATTTTTTAATCAGTTGCATAACATGCTTTGTGATTATTTTTATTATCATTACACTTGCTGCTTTTATTAATGATATTACTCCACCATCACGGTAGTGTCGAAAGAAATCTCCACTATTGATCTTTTTATAAACCAGCCTACGCGCACTGAATATTCTCAGAAAGGTTCAGGTATTGTTCATTGGCTAATTTAATAATCATGTGTTCTCCAAAGGGTTGAGATACAACGGCTATGGAAATTCATTTCCCGAAAAACTTCTGTTCGAGAATCATATCAGATATATTCAATATGCGAACTTTTTTCTTAAATATCATGGAGCAGAGTGTTCGCTAGTGAACTTTTCACAGCTGATTTTTTTATTGCCATGCGAAATCAGTTTCAGTGAAAATCGCGCGCACACTTCTGAATATTTTTTTCTACAAACGCTCCTGCATTACACACTATTGAGAAGAATAGAATTATTATTTATACACACAAAAATTTATTCTTACGTCTTACGACGTTAAGGCGAAATACTTGACCAATTTGAAGGATTTTCAATAATTTTCGCGATTCAAATGAATTATTACATACAAACCAATTAGCATTCTCTCATTCGGCTACTAACGCAGAAGGCGATAGCACCCAGTCGACACCGGTCTATTGATCAATTGTCATCATATACACACGGGGAAGCATGAGATAGGAACCTGTGAGCACGACCAGACATGAACTATTTCCTACTTAGCTAAAAAAAAATCAGTGAACAGCTTCTTTGTTCCTGACAAATGTTCTGTTTTGTACAGTAAACCTGTGATTAATTATTTTAAAAACCATCGGAAAGCGCGGTCTACAATCAGTCCCGTTTGTACATGAAAGTTCCGCCAAAGATAAGAATCTCCGTTTGTGCTCATGGTTTTGAAAAAATCAATCCCATTCGAAACGGAATGCTTGGCTGGCTTATTTTAAACCTAGCATTTTTTTGTTTACCAATTCGTTTAAGCATCGTGCGTGTCGCGCCTCAAGCCGTTGGTTTTTTTTCTCTTTTCACTCGGTTGGTTGCTACGATTTCAACAGAAAGGGAAAACCTTTCCGAGCTACGCAAGACGAGTCAAAATTCAATTTCGATTTTAAAATTCGTCGGCTTTGTGCAGCTTTCGAAACTCAATCGTGAGCTTGGAGATGGCCACAGGCTTTGCGAACGCACTTGCCAAAGTGTAGGGCAGTCGGTTGGCGGGCCTTATCCGAGATCGAAATCTAGGTTCGTCGAAAGGATGCTGGCCTGCTGGCATCAAATAGGCTTTTCAATTAGTGGAAGTTAAATTTAGCCGAATTGTACTTACATCAATGTGAAGTTATGATGTGTTTTGGTAATTACATGAGTAAAATTTTATTCGTTCATGTAAGCTCCGATTTTTATGCTTCTTCAAGTATGAAACGAACAGACAAAGTAAATAGCACAGTTATCGAGCCAACATCGAGTTGACCTTCGGATAGTCATCGATAAAAATATCTCCAAGCCCCGAAGTTCTTGTACAACTCAAATAATGTACCCAACCCGGTGAACCCTTTTCCCGTCTGCAGGTGATTATGCTTCATTCATCGCCGAAAAATAACCTTAAAAGCTAGAGCGTACCTGCGCACCTTTCTTTCGGACCGCTGTTGCTGTCATGCCCGAGTGACGAGTCTCCGCGGGGATGCCCTAAAAGGTGCCGAAAACGGCAGTGATAGAGTGGAGCAATTAATCTTGTACCCGGTGCAATTTTAATCTGAGATGATGTGAGGATTTGTCGAAATAGTAAGTGCCAGATTGTTCAAGGACTGAACGTTCGCTCGCGACCGTGCGGAAATACGTAACACGACGAGGAAAGTTTAACAAAAGGGCTGAGAAATAAAGTGGATGCATTTTTGCAGAGTGGATGTTGCGCAATTCAAGATATAAGTTGACCAAAGCACTTACGGAAGTGGTCTTAAAGTAAGAGAAAAAAAATCCAACTGATTCGATTAGATTTCTGATTACAAACAGCAAATAACCTCACGTACTCCGTCGTGCAGACGTTTCTCAGTGCAACCAGTTTGCAAACAAACAGCAACCACCATAATTAATATCTGCAAATCAATACCCACGGCAAAATATGATCGCAATGCCAAAGCTCGCCAAAGTGCCGCTTAGTCGCTGTTCGTTCATAACTCAGTATCAACACGATCGGGTAATAAAATAATTACTGTAACTGTTATTTAATTGAGCCATTTCACACTTGTCGTTTGGATAATTTGTACGGTGTAGTCTCGGACCGACTGGACGAACGGAAAAGCTCGATTTCCCTTGGTAAAAAAAACTGTCCACCGAGCCGAGTGCCGTCGATCGAGTAAAATTAGAGTTTAGCTTTCAATAAGCACAGGTGAAACGTATTTGCATTGGACTACTGCTGGATATGTTCAACCAACACCAGAAGATGCTTAATTTCATGTTTAGACGAATCAACGATAATGTTTCGTCTGCGCAATAAGTCATTTTGGATTGTATTTGTATGAGCTCAGTGAGAACGAGTGAAACCTGCGCCTTATCTCTTGACCCTCGGATCCTCAATTTGCTTCTACTTTATATACTGTAATTATGACCGAGGAAGTTTCGTAGCATTACTTACACGATATACGAAGTCAATAAATATTGAGTATAGAACTAAGTGTCCAGTGCTTATTATTATTAGAATTTTAGTATATATAGAATTACTTTTTTCTTTAAATTTTAGTTTATATGAAATTCAATCTACATAAACGATCATAGGTGTTTGTTTTACATTTTCCAAATTATTTATTCGAAAACTTACACATAAATGTTTCGTAGTTCATTGAGTTGGTAAGCAAATTTCTTAGACGTGCACTTACGTCAAATCCACGTAAGTGCCTACAACTTCTACAATTTTAAAAACTTCTGTGAAAAAATATCGATTTTTTGAGATTTTTGGTAAATATGATATAAAGAATTTTTGGAATTCTAGCTGAAAGTAAATTTAGTCGGTTGGTACACGAACATTCTTGAAAGCGTGCTTAGCTAAGTCACAAATTAGTCTAAGATTCAAAAATTTCTGTAAAAATACAAAATTTCTTGAAATTTTAATTTCCTGTAAAATAGAATTTCCTGTAAAAAATTTAAATTGAAGCGATATTCAATCGAGATGTGATCTACGATGCCTAAATGTTCGATATGAATTTCATGCTAAGTGTCAAACAAATTCAATTTTATTTTAATTTTAAAATTTTAAACTATTTTTTTCCCGTACATCATAGCTGGTATCAAATTCAATCGATTGGTGTACAAAAATGCTTAGCTGTATTTAGCAACCTTCGAATACTTCTAATATTCTAAAATTTTAGAATTTAGAAAAATTTTCTATTCCATTTATGTTGTGATAGACGTATCTGTCTAAAGATAAACAAATTTTCAAAATCGAACATCTAACAGCTGAGATATGGCCAGCAAAAGTAAGCGTTTCCATTTTTTACCTTCCTCATATAGAAAGGTTATGCAATCACTTGAAAAACCGACTAGTGAAAATTGGTCCGGAGGGCCAAGTGTCATATACCATTCGACTCAGTTCATCGAGCTGTGCAATGTCTGTGTGTGTGTGTCAAATAATCTCACTAGGTTTTCTCGGAGACGGCTAAACCGATTTTGACAAACTTAGATTCAAATGAAAGGTCTCGTGGTTCCATACGGAATTCCTGAATTTCATCCGGATCCGACTCCCAGTTCCGGAATTATAGGGTAAAGTGTGTTCAATATTGTACACCGTCACTTAAACCGGCAAAACAAAAAACGTAAACAATTTTCTAAACTGGACTCTAAACCGTTATTCCCAATCTTAGGGTCAAGGCGTGTCGGTGCCAGTGCACCAGCCTATCTGGCGGTAGTGATGGAGTACTTGGCTGCCGAAGTGTTGGAATTGGCCAGTAACGCTACCCGTGACAAGAAAACGAAAATCATCCCTCGCCATCTGTAGCTGGCCATCCGTTACGACGAGGAGTTGAAAACCCCGTCCTTTTCAGGACGACCACATCACTGTGATAAAGAAATATTTAGGATTGCTTTAAGTTTAGCCAGTTCTGATACGCCTGGAAAGTAGAATGCGCAAATTAAGTGGAAACCTTTGTTCTAACAATTTATTCATTTTTGTTTTCGGCCGCATACTAAAGAATTCACGACAAAAATACATATTGATCTGTATACTCTGTTTCGCACGGCATATTTGTATACTAGTTTAAAGATGTGTTTAACATCATCACTTCCACTTTCGCATTGCCGTTCGTAATTGAATGTGTTAGTGACGGTGCAAATTATTTAAACTTCTCGTGTATCTTGTTTCGACAACAGTTGCTCGGAAAATGGTAGGAAAGCAACAAAATTCAACTAGTTCTTTAAGATTATCTTTAGCACTAGAAAGTGCTTTTGAATGGGCCTTGCTGGACTTTTTGGCTGCTCTTCTACCGGTTTTCGGTGCCATTCTCACATCACATTTTATTTTATTCCTGCTGCTGGCAGCGGTGTATGGACAACTCCTTTGCTAGAATACCTTTCCTGTACGCAGAACGGGAAACAGTGAGACGACAGGTCCTCGATGTTGCTCTCATGTGTCTTGTTTCGGGAACAGTTGCTCAGCAAATGGTAGGAAAAATGAATCACTCAACTTTTATATGGATGCTCTTGTATAGATGCAGACATCTCGCGTTCTGATTGGCTGGTGCTGTCATGGGTTAAATCAAACAGGTTTTTCAATAGTGTACTAGTGAAAAACTTCAATGTTGTTGCAATACACGTTCTAGTTGAAAATTTTCGATTCTATTGGTAGTTAGATTATATAAATCCCTCTACAGATCACTGAGCTATGAGCTTTCAAAATACGAGAAAGGCAAACGCGCCTCATCTTTGATACTCGTTTATACCAAACATTTCAGAAAAGTTTAATTTTGAACTATTTGAGATTATGTCACACAACTGAATATTTTATCATAAAATTGTGATCATATTTCCGATGGCATGTAGCAAGAATTATGTTGATTCATTAGATACAACAGGAAATATTCACGATCAAAAACTTTTTCAAATTTTGAAAAGGCGCCCCATAGTAAAGTAAGTCGTGTTCACGAAAAAAATACAGGCGTATAATGTCAGAGACATAACTGGATGTCGTGAATACTAATAAAACTGCCACTGCAAAAAAACTGATCAAATTATCTTAGATTTGCACTACACTGCTAATTTTAATTTTCGATTTACAAATAAGCAATCTTTATAGTTCTTTAGGTAACATTTAGAGCCATTAGAAGGGCTGATTTTGCATAATGTTCCACATTGGTGTCCATTTTCCGTTGTATTTTGCTCCAAGCTAAAGGTCTGCTCTCATTATTGTCGACTGCTCCACCTGACGACTGAAGTCCAAATGAGAGCATGACCTGAGCGTTTGAGGTTGCACTATCCGAAGCTGCTGGTTGATTAAATCATTCCCACGACGCACAGTGGTTCGAATCAATAAAAACGTGGACATAAATCAGTAGCTGCCAAACCGTTCGTTTAATGCATACCGCGTAATTTGATTCTATCTCTAATTGTTCATGGCCTACTTTGACAAAAAATATAACCATAACTTTTTTTCTAAAGAGATAAAAAAAATTTTTCTTCTACAAAGTTTTAGAACTATTGAAAATAATTTACTTTGTCAAATATACCAAAAGTCTAGGTCGCACCGTTTCGGATATACAAAGCATTTTTATGGCAACCCCCTTAAAATCAGTTTGTTATTCATAACTTGTTTCGAGTTATTTTATTATGCATACTTTGTTTGGAATACTTGAAGAAAATAAAAAATCCTATATTTTTGTTGAAGGTAGTGCATATGTTTGTTGTTTCCTGACAAAGTTATACAACATTTTATCTTTTTTTTACCTATGATAAAACCTTACACCGAAGCGAGATATGCAACTTTATGCAGCTGATTTGTACAAAATTTAGAGGAAAAGATATGCCCAAAAATATAAAAAAAAATCTAAGTGGAACTCGAGGGTACTTTTTTTTAGGCCTTTTCAAAGTTGGTTTTAGATATTGTATTATGACAACCCCCTTAAAACTAGTTTCCTAATCATAACTTGTTTCAAGTTATTTTTTATACATACTTTGTTTGGAATAATTGTAGAAAATATAAAATCCCATAATTTTGTAGAAGGTAATGCATAGGTTTATTCTTTTCTGGAAAAGTTATACATCATTTTATCTATTTTTACCTAGGAAACCTTTTGGCGAAACGAAATATGCAACTTATTGCAGCAAACTTTTACAATATCTATAGGAAAATATATTCTTAATCCAATTTATTTTCCAATGAGAATATCCTAGCTACGAGCTGAACGAATCTTCGGCTCTTGAAGAGCGAGTTATAAATGAGAAGAAATGTGTACATGAGCTCTTGTTCGTTCTTCCAAATGTGTATCTATCCTTCTTTAACAGATTGAATGAGCCATTGTCGATTAGAAATCTTACCTCTCACTCAGTAGGCTAAGGTACATTCAGGGATGCCACTTTTGCAGATATTTTCAAATATGACATAATAATAATTCGCAGACAAGTTAGTTCGCATAGCATTGTTCTTTGTGCATCAATGATTTCGATCATGCATATGAAAAAAAAAACGGAGTAAGAAAAACGGCGCAAAAAAAACGGTGCTCGAAACAGTGCTTCAGTTCAATCTTAATAAGCTGATTCCCTTTAGTGAGCTGATCGGTTCGGAGCTGCTCACCGCTATGAGCTGCTTCGCACTTCTCTAAGTGAGCGTCGCACGATAAAAAAAACCGTCTTAAAAAACGTGTTGTTTCGCGATAACTCAATTTATTTACACGTTTAAAAATTAAATCTTTTCGTAAAGGTTTGTATTTTTACAATACTTTTTCATATTTTGTTTGGAAAACATTTTTCCATTTTTGAATATGTGTTGAACTTTTGATAATTTTTCGGATTTTCAATATTTAAAATTAACATTGAAAAGGCCTAAAAAATTGCATCGAGTTTCACTTAGGTTTTGTCTAATCTTGTTAATTGTCAAAAAGTAAACAAAATAAAAATCACAACAATTTGCTTAAGTTGCGCGTGCAAGCATGAGCACTTGTAGTAGATATTTAAGTAATAGAGGTAGATTCTACGTAGATAAATCCAAAAAAACTGTTTTTAAAATAAAGTGAATATATTTTGAAAAATATTTATTTTACATTATTTATATCTTCAGCAAAAATACTTCAAATGTTTTTTATTAAAAATGATATAGAAAAAAAAATGTTTTTTTTTTGCGAAAAAAAATTTTATTCAAAATTGGTACTACCCCCTTAACAAAAATTAAGGTGCCACTTTCAAAAGAAGCGTAATATAAGCTTGTAAAACTTCTTCGAAGACATATTAGCTCTTAAAAATCAGTGAAAGTCAGTACAGACTTTTGACCGTCTTTTTCCAGTTTTGGACCACTGTGCGACGTCTGCTTCCATCCAACGCACAAGAAGAAATGATCGATTTTCGCATTTTTTTTGCATAAATATCTGTTTATTAATCTTATTTTTGTGTATTACATCAACATTTTACAGTACAAGTGTTTTGACCCTTTGGCCTTTCATCTTTGTTGTTCATACGATTCGTTATTAATATTAGGTGTTTTAGTTACTCTTGTTTTACATACTAATGTTTAATCATAATATTTATTTTAATTATTTATAAAATGTCTACCTACTTATAACTATCCCTAACCTAATACGTACAAATTTTGAATTATTTGTATTTCAGAGATTGAGCACCTCTCTTCAAATTTCGTGCAGTATTGTTCGAATTTTTGTTCTAGTATATCCAGTGAGGCCATCTCATGTACTTCACTAGTCCTTGTCCAAGGGGGTAGATTTAGAATCATCTTTAAGATCTTACTTTGAATGCGCTGAAGCCTAAGTTTGTGTGTTCGTGCACGGCCCCGCCAAACAGGGACTGCGTATTCAATTGCGGGGTAGATGATTTGTTTATAGACAGCCATCTGATTCTTTAGGCATAGTTTAGATGTTCTACAAATCAGCCGATACAGAGACCTAATGAGTATGCTGCATTTTTGAACGATTTTGTCAACATGTGACCTGAATATCAGATGACTGTCAAAGGTAAGTCCTAGATAGATAACTTCATCGGACCATTGAATGACCTCATTACCGAATCGGATTCGGCATTCGTCTGATGGAACAAGTTTTGGAGATCTTGAATGTGGAAACAAGATGACCTGAGTTTTTGCTGCATTGATCACAATTTTCCAGCTTGTAAAATATTCCGGTAAAGCGTCCAGACCTGTCTGTAGTTTATTCTTCAGAACATTAATGACACGACCTTTGTAAAGAATGGAAGTATCATCAGCAAATTGTGACAGAACACCACCACCCGGAAGAGGTGGGATGTCTGATGTAAAAATGTTGTATAGAATGGGACCTAGGATACTTCCTTGGGGTACACCAGCAGGAATAGTAAATCTTTCTGAAAGTGCATTATTCAGAGAAACCTGGAATGCTCTATCTGCAAGATAATTTTTGATAATTTTAATAAGATACATGGGAAAATTATACCGATGCAGTTTGAACACCAGTCCATCGTGCCACACATTATCGAATGCCTTTTCAATATCCAATATTGCCATGGCAGTCGTTTTGGACACTGATTTGTTTTGCTGGATGACGTTGTTAACCCTTGTGAGTTGGTGGATGGTGGATCTTCCTTTCCGGAACCCAAACTGTTCTTCCAGAAATATATCCTGTTCATCTGCGAAAGCAAGAATTCGCCTTTGTATTGACTTTTCAAACAGGTTGGATAGGGCAGAGAGTAAGCTGATGGGCCGATAGCTCTTGGAAAAGGAAGGATCTTTCCCCGGTTTCAAAACTGGGATAACTTTGGCTAACTTCCACATTGAAGGGAAGTAACCAAGCTCCCAGCACCTGTTATAAATTTTAGCTAAGAAGACAAATGAGCGAATACTCAAATGTTTCAGCTCAATGTTGAATGTGTTGTCGAAACCGGGGGCCTGCATATTTTTGGATTTTTTCACAAAAGCCATCAGCTCATTCGCAGTGACTCTACTTTCCTCAGGAACCAAGCTGTCTGATTGGTCAACCTCAGCTACGCTATCAGCAATGGCTCTTTCATATGGACTAACAATGTTAAGTCCTAAATTGTGAGAACACACAAACTGCTGGCCTAGCGCATTTGCCTTCTCTACTGGTGTGATTGTAGGTATTCCTTCAGCTGCGTCCTGGGGTGACATCAGATTTGTCGATTTGAAGAGAGGAACTCGGCATATGTTGTACTGGAACCGTCCTATCACGAGCGACTGTGATTGAATGCTGGAAGGAAGATAGGGCCGCATCGATTTCCATCGGGGAATAGTGGCAAATCGATATTAATAAGTTGGTCGGCGATATGTTGAAATTGGACCCAATCGGTGCGATAATAGTTCCTCCGAGGTTGAATAGGCACTGTTTCTGGTGAAGATCCCAACGCCAATATTACTGGAAAGTGGTCAGAAGAGAGCTCGTAGAAGACAACCGGAGAGCTGTCTATGGCGATGTTTGATCGATTTTCGATCACGGTTTCACTTTTATACGCAGTGAGTTCAAAATAGAGATGGGCAATTCGCTCCTGAGCTGTTCCAATGAATTGAATCACAAAAGTGAACTGACAGCTCACAGCTCTTTTTAAAAGAACCGCAGCTCATCAACTTACTCATTTGCTACCCAGTTCGCCGCATTGTGAAAGGGGGAATAAGCTACGAGTTGAACGGATCTTCGGCTCTTGAAGAGCGAGTTCTAAACGAGAAGAAATGTTAGCACCAAGTTTAGTTATTTCTTGCATATCTGTATCTATCTTTTGTTAACAGATTGAATGAGACATTATTAGCAATAAATCTTACCTCATACGGTGCACGAAAAACAGGTCACAAAATTAACCATCAATTGAATCTAAATGAGCTGATGAGCTGATAAATCGAATCGATTCATTTTGGTGAGCTGATCGGTTCGGAGCTGCTCACCAATATGAGCTGTTTCGCACACCTCTAGTTCAAAATATATGCCTGGCTACCTCAAAATCGTCGTCCTTGCGCGAAAAAGCAAAGCAAAAGTAAAGAGTTTTCCGTGTTGTTTTCAAAGTTTGAGAAAACTTAATTTTTGAGTTGTTTGTGGTTATCTCACATTGTTCAAAATATTATCCTAAATTCCTGATCATAGTTTTGATGAAATGGTAAAAGAATTATGTTGCTGCCGTTAATACAAGTTGAGATATTCACTATTAAGTTCTGCCCATTCTGTCATATGGTTAATTTTAAAAAGGCACCCCATAGTAAAGTAAGTCGTATTCACGACAAAAAATATAAGATATAGTCAGTTAAAATTAGTATTCCCACTTTTTACCCCCTTGGTATTCGGAGTGTTAAGGCAAACGATTTGCGTATGCAATTACTATTCCTCCGGCTTGAAGTGGTCTGACCCAAGGACTTCCTCGGCAAAATTCCTACTAAAGCATTCCGATGCCGATCGCACCAGACAGGCACACGTCAAAACGGGCATATGTCAAGATGGACGTAATTTACCCTACATCCTCATGCCGTCATTACTATAGAATCAATTTGAGCTCATTCGAAAAAATATAGCACATCGACACTTACCGTTCCCTGAAGATACGCGAACCGCAATCCGCTCACGATATCCGCCGCCGGACGGAGGAAGCCGTTCTCGAACCGTTCCAGGTCGCCGTGGAAGGTACAAACCAACAGATCGCGGGCCTGTCGGATCAGCACCGGCCGCGTGTGGTCCACGTAATCAGGATACAGTGGCCCAAAGTGCTGGTCTATCAACTTCTCAATACCGTTCGATGATAAATTGCCGGTCGCCATCGGCGATGACGAAAGAGGAATCTGTTTGTTCGGAGAAACGGGAAGAGAAAAAAAACAGAACAGAAGAAGATCAGTACACAGTGAATAAGGCGAACGTTTATCACGAGAAATGCGTTCACTGATGCAAATTGTTACACCGAGGTCTGTTTGGCCAGTGGCTATGCGAAAACGAAAACAACGTGTCGACCGGAGACGGCTCCAAGTAAGTGGTTCAACTTGTTTGTTCAGCAGAAACCAGAGCAATTTCCGCGAATCGTAACTGGAGTGTGCCGCCTAGATGTTGCACTCGAATCGTCTATTGACTCTAGAAGTTGGGCATTATTTGTTACGAAACTTGTAAATAATTTGCTAGAATAGAAACCACTTAGACTAAAACTTAAACTAAAAATAAAGACACCGAACGATGACTAAAAATTGATTGCCCATTATGTATTAAGCAGTTTAACTACCCGAATCATTACACGAATGCAAGGCACAACGTAAAATAGGGAATAAAATCTCACAAATACCTCACTCAATCTCGGTTCGGTTTGGTTCGGCTCGGACCACCAACGTCGAGAAGGTTTGGTTTGCTCGGTGTTCTAACGCCCAGTCGGCAAAGCGTTGCGTTTAATGTTGTCCACGGCGGCGGAACGTTATGGTCACTGCCAAAGGCCATATGCAGTAAATTCCGGAACAACAGCGAACAGCGCAACTCAATAACAAATGCTTGACACGTGACAAGATATTGATTTCAATTGCAGTTTGCTTTTATCCCTTATCTAATTGAGTTCTTTCCGTGCGCGGGCACGGTTCTAGGTGTACGAGAAAATCTCTCGCGCCCGGGACACGGTCATCATCGTCCAGAGCCGAGTAGTTTTCCGCCTGTTCTCGATCGTTTCGTAAGAGTTGTAATGTTTTCTTTCGTTCAGCTTTATTTTGCTTTCAATCAATGTTCGGTTCACTACCCGTGCATAGGATCAATGCTAACAATCGAAAAGGTTAGGAAATAGAAATTTAAATACCGCAGATCCATGAATCGTGTTGATTTTTGACGTAGGATTGCGTGTTTCGTTACGACATACTGATCTGAGTGCAATTTCAGAAATATCACAAAACAAGAGTGTAACGAAATTCTTCCAGATTTAAGTTCATACACCTCTTTCAATCTTCAATTAATACGTGTAATTGTGTTGCCAATTATAAGTAAATGATGTAAGAATGTTGTTAATATGACGATTATAACGTGAATATCGCTAGCTCGCGACAAAATATGTACAGACTAAATTTGGAGTAGAAAAAATTTGCTGTTAATTTAATCCAAGACCGATTAAGCTGCTTTTGTCCAAATTTTTCGAAATTTTTCTATAGTGATAGCTTGTTGTTTATAATGAAAAAATCGAGTGTCCAATTCCGCTCCATAGGTCACAACTCCGGGCAGTTAGGTGGATTCACCTCTTTCGGTACAACATGAGCTCCATTCGCTTCACGGAACGACCGAAATTAGCTCTGCGCATAATTCGTATTACAGTTTTTGAATTATTTGATTTTAACAACAAAATTTCCAAAATAACTATGAAATTAGTTAAAATTGAGAATTTACTTGCTGAAAAAAACTCTTATTTACAGAGAATGTGTGAGAGTTGACGAATATCCCGGACACAAACCAGCAACATTCCAATCCAACACGAAATTCTCATTGACAACTAATTTTGTTATTAAAATCAGAAAATTTGTTTCTATTTATCTATCACCATCATTGCTGAAGGACAGCACAAAGAAATCATTATTTGGTTATTAACAAGTTTATCAGTCATAAACACATGAAAAGTGTCAAAGCAAAACAATTCATTAAACAGCTAAAAAGGACAGTCTTGTTGAAACTGCTTGCAAATTGTTTTGATGGTTTTTGCATGTGTTACGATATATCCATATATTAATTTCTAAACCGATATGTAAAAATGACGTAAACTCTTAAGGGAAAGTGTATTTATTCAGAATTTGTACGCATTTGAAGCGATTGCGCGTAATAATGTTTTTACGCGGAACAGTGAAGTGAGTTTCGAATGTTGCACTCTAATTGTATATGTCAAAGTTTTCAGTGAGAGAGTCGATTTCGCGAAGTCGAATGAAGAAAACAGCGATTTAGAAGAAAAATTTTCAAAAAGAAGTTTATGTTTCGTTTATGTCCTTTTCTCCAATACAACATCGTATTTATACCTGCCAATATATAAAAGACAACCGCGACTGAAATTTTTTTCGGTAGTAGTGTGCCATCTAGTGGCTAGCAGTCATTACGGTGTTAACGTTTGTGCTTTAGCTAAGAAATGAAAGCACGTTTAATTGGTGAATTCAACTAAAAAAATAGCCATTTTTTACGCGGGGGATACGTACCACGCAACTTCGGAATTTTGAAGAATTGTTTCTATGCCTAATGTCTTAGAAACGTTCAGACCTGGTGTAATCTCAAAAAAAAATAAAAAATCGACTTAGAGATTTCCGAAATCGAATTATTTTATTGGTTCCAAATGTCTCCGAATTGCATAAAAGGTCGAGATTTGGTAAAATCTAAAAAAAATCGACGCAGCCGCGTAATCCCCCTAACTCCGCGTAGAAAAATGCAAAACTAAAGAATTTTTTTCATTCCGAATGTCATAAAAATGCATGAAACGTCAAGATCTGATGTAAGCTCCAAAAATATTTTGTTGATAAAAATCGAAAATTTTCAAAGTGTCGGATGACTTTTAATTTGATTTTAATTCGCGTAAGAAAAACACGTAACTTCGGAAATCAGCGTCAAAAAGACCTTAGTGTATTGTATACTGATTGATGATCTCGTGATTGAGTGCATAGGAAAAAAAAGTTTTATTATTATTTCGTTTATGTTTCTTACACGGAAAGATCGAAATCAGCATTTTGGGGGCAAAATAAGTTGATTTTTTTATTTTAGTTAGTTAGTTTTTAATACAGCTAAATATATCTTACTTTTACTAATTTTGATTTCTTATTTCTCATTCCCTTAATAATGATGAAATATTAGTTGAAATGGCTATTTTGTCGTGAATACGACTTACTTTACTATGGGGCGCCTTTTCAAAATTTACCCTGTACAAGAATGGGCAGAACTTTATCGCAAACCTAATATAAAGCTTGAAACGCTCAGTCGTGCTTTCATTTGAATTTCGGTCGTCAGGAGGAGCAGTCGGCAATGAAAACGCAGACCTTTTGCTTGGTACAAAACCTTAAACGAACAGGTCGCAGATCCAGTTTTCCTTTTAAGAAGATTGATAGCTTCATCCGGCTGCTGGTCGTTTGCATTGATGCAAAACCAGCCCTTCTAATGGCTCCCAATGTTATCTAAAGAACTATGAAAATTGCTTCTTTGCGAATCGGAAATTTAAACCATCAGTGTAGTGCAAATCTAGGATAGCTTAATTAGCTTTGTGCAATTTTCGCAGTGCAAAGTTCGCTATTATCGTTTATATCATAAGGAACTATACTGGCTATTTCGTAATATATAATTGTATGTCAAAATGTTTGATGTAAATAATCTGTACTTTAGTTTAGGTGTATTGTTTCAAATTCTACATGCAAAAGCCAACGATCGCAAAACAACTAAAATGTTAGTTGTTATTTCTGAATTTGATTGGTTAAAATTTGGTACAACTAATCGATTGTTGTTTTAACTAAACTGTCATTTTTTATTTATCGTGCTACCAGTTTAGCAATGACACCCATCAAAGACACGCACCACAAACGAGTAATAAAACATTACTGTTGAGCAATGACGTACACCCTAAAGGGAAATAGAGATGTTTCGATTAGGTGTTACTCGTACAACTAAGTAATGACATATTCCCAACAAAGCTACCTGTATGCATGAAAGCAAAAAATAATTCAGTAGTCAGAGTGGCTTGCTAAGAGAGCTTTTTCAATTCCGTTTTCAAGAATGTTTCTGATAAGCCTAATGCTACAGATGCACTTTCAAGAAAATACAAATACTATCACTTGACTTTAGCAGTAATTTTAAAGCATTAAACGTTTTTATGTTAACATAAACTGTCCAAAAATATATTGCAGATGAAATTAAAACATCTATATTGTAGGAATATCTATTTAAGTACACGGAAAACTTGTTTTACAATTCAACTCTTATGTTTTTCTGCATACTTTCACTTAAATGAAACGCCCACTACGTAACTGACATGAATGATGTTCATTTGCTATTGCTAATTTTCAACGGTGAAATGATGAGGATATTTGTTTTGCATTCGAATACAGACATTTAGTTTACCTGAAGGGTTGTGACAAAATCAACAGATATGTTAGTTAAATCAACAACATTTTAGCTGAAACAACCAGGACGTGCAATATTGTAATTTTGAGTTCTGTGGGTTCTCCGTGTAGTGGTGAAAAAGAGGAAAGCTGGCAAAATTCACAAAATCGATCCACTAATTGATATTCGAAAGTATAAAGAAAGAGTATCAGGTTTAGTCGTATTCACGACATGTTATGTCTCTGGCATTACACACCCGTACTTTTATTAGTTGAATTCACCAATGAAACGTGCTGTCATTTCTTACCAAAGGCACACTTCATTTTCATTCGACTAATTTTTTAGTTGAATTATAAATTAAATGGTTCAATTGGTTTCTGCAATCTGCAGTTATACATGGCGCACTGTCACCGAAAAAACGTTAACACTGTAATGACTACTAGCCACCAGATGGCACGCCACTACCGAGAAGAATTTTACCGTCGCGGTTGTCTTTTCTATATTGGCAAGTATAAATACGATAGCGACTTCCCGCATTTTCACAAATCGGTTTGGAAATTTAAATATGGATATATCGCAACACATGCAAAAAAACATTCAAACAATATGCAAGCAGTTTCAACAAAACTATCCTTTTTAGCTTTTTAATGGATTGTTTTGCTTTGACACTTCTCATGAGATTTTGGCTAATAACCTTGTTAATAAAACCCATTTCATTTTTGTTCGTTTTGTGCTGTCTTTTCAGCAGTGACAGATAGATATAGTCAGGTTTTCTGAATTTAATTACAAAATTAGTTGCCAATAAGAATTTCGTGTTGGATTGAAATTTTGCTGGTTTGTGTCGCCAACAAAACACATTCTCTAAAAACAGTTCGCCAACTAAACATATTCTCTAAAAACAAGTTTTTTTCAGCAAAGTAAATTCTGAATTTCAACTAATTCAATAGCTATGTTATAATCTTGTTATATCTAGGTTACCGCCTTTTCAACTCACATTAACGTACTTAAGCTTATGTGCTGAATTACATCAAACACAGTATTTTACTTTATGGTACAACCAAGGATGGCTTTCATCGTATCAAAGAACACTCTCTAGCAGCTCTTTACACGATTCAATCAGTGCACTGATTGCAGTGTCATCAAAGAGAGACGAATATCATTGCAGCAACGAAAAACCGGCACGGTTCATTTAAGAATGGACACCAGTGCGAGAGCGAATTTCTCTCGATGACTTGTCTGAGCATCATGAGTTAGCACGCTGCTGTGGGGATCCTCTCTGAAGCAACAAACGGTCGCTTCCAGTTCGTGCTCGCATCTCAGCCAACAAAGTCGAAAATCGTTTGCGGTCGAAGCAAAAGAAACAAAGACAATACAGTGCAGTGAACAATAGAGTGTACGGAATGGTCAAATACGATTTAACAAAGCCTGAAACTTGGCCAACAAGGCCAAATTCAATTTGTATAGATTTCAAGCGTTGCAAAGTTAGACCAGCAGCAAATGAAATTGAAATCTTACTTAAAGAACGAATGCATCTAGACGCTAATAATGTAACTGAGATTCAATTCAACAAGGCGTCTAACTGTGTGTACATTATGTTTAAACGTGAAAGCGATGCAATTGCATTCGCTTCGGTTAACAACGAGGTGCACAGTGTTGAATGTGATAACATTGAATACAAAATCCCTGTGCACATGGTGGACAATGCCATAGAAGTACGCGTGCATGACCTTCCCCCGGCGGTCACCGATCAGTACGTTCGGGAGAATATGTCGCGGTACGGTGAAATCCTTTCCATCGAAAGAAAAGTATGGCGGAATTTTTTCCCCGGTATCCGGAATGGCGTGCGAGTGGTACGTATGCATCTACGTAAGGCAATTCCATCTTACATCATTTGTGGTCAAGGTGGGACACTTTCGTGTAAAACGCTGATTACCTATGAAAATCAGCTGGTTACATGCCAGTTTTGTGAACAACCTGCACATTACGGTAAACCTTGCACTGAAACTGCGAAAAGAACATCTTCAACCAAAGACAAGGTCAACCGTTCAACAACGAAAACTAGTGAGCGTAGTACTCCTGTTTCTCCATCAAACCAACCAACAACTGCAACCAATGTACAACAAGGCGCTCCTACAGCAACTAGCAACGAGCTCAAGACTGCGAACAACAAGGAAAACGAAAAGAAGACGGAAATCAACAACAAAACCACCGATGCGGCAATGGAGGACGAGACGAGCCACGAACAAAGTGCCCCTCAACCCTCGCAGGAGGGAAATGGAAGCTCTTCTCCTCCTAGAAAAAGAGTGACAACGAGATCCACTTCAAAACATTGTTTATTTAAAAAATCGGCTAATTCGGCCACGTAAAGCTTGTACGCAAATAGGCCTGAATAAAAAAACATCTTTTAAATAAAAAAAAAAAAAAAACGGTCGCTTATTCTCGTTTCGCGATCCGATTCTATATGGGCATTTGATAATTGCGATAGAATCATTTTACTATTGCCGCTTATTTTAACTATGTGCATATAACCTTTGTGTAAGTTGTGTCTATGAAAATGTATGTGAATGTTTCACACAAGGATTTTGAAATAATGCAACCTAGTATGAGTACCATCAATGTCGAATCATCGATTCGATTTTTTGCGATAATTGTCAACTTGCGATTCTCTTTTAGTAAAATACTCAAAGTATGAGGTGGAGCGAAGAAATGTAGAAAAAATATCTGACGGTTCATGCATTGAGAGATACGAGTTCGTGTAGCATCTTCTACCGGTTGAAAATGTTGTATACAATACAAATAAATATCGAGCAGCTTCTGTCAAATTATCGGCAATCACCAACACTGGTTACAACACATGTAACACCCTGTCCTTAGATCAGAAAGTACGATGTGTAGTAATCACGTAATATTCATGTTATTCTAAGTATGTAACTATTCTTCAACCGATTTATTATCTTCCATTCATTATTTTAATGTTTGTTAATTTGGCCAACTAAATTCAATTCGGTAAGAGTCAAGTTCAATGAGGTAGTTCTGCCAACATCCGAATAAATATCAGACACGTGGCTGCGGTTAACCCATGTAAAGTCTATTTATTCCAGCACATTCGTTCATTCACACTCCGAGAGCAGCTTGCAAGAAGCTCATTCAATTTCCCCCCAATCTCACGCGGATTCTCATAAATCTACCGCCATTCAGTTGATTTACGTAAGCACCACTGACCCAATCAGACGCATCATTCATAAGTTTACTGAATGGTGGGGGCGGTATGAATCCTAATTCGTCACACTCTCTCGTTCCGATCCCCTCCCCTTGTGCATTTGCGGGTTGGATTTGAAAGTCACCGCCAGAACGTACAAGTTTAATCGAAAGCATAGTCGACGTGAGAGAGCATAAGGTCTGGTGCTCGCCCGTACGTGGGTCATCGGTACAAAGCTTTCACGGACGCTTCCCCTGGCGTAATTAATTTGATTAAAACATATTACCTTCAATTCATCATATCGCGCGCTCATGTGGTGGCGGTTTTAGTCGAACATGGATGAACCAACACACCGGCATAATAGTCAACCATGTTCCAATGGTGGGCTTCATTCATAAACTAAATGTTAGTGAGCTATGGACGGTGGATTTTCCGTTTGGTGCTTATCGCAAAAACAAAATCTAGTCATAGTTTTATGGCGCATAGCGCTCGGATTTTCCCTGGCACGAGATCGTTTCGATGAAGAAACATTGAAAGTAACCACCGCCGAACAAACGAATCTTCAAAAGACTATCCCTTGGTTTCATTTGGTAACCATAAGGAGCTAATTTTGACGCGCAAAGTAGTTTTTAGGGCGTCATTAGTTTTGGGGTCAAGATATGATGTTTAGATGATCTACTGTTCAAATGTAAATTTATTCTGCACGTGCGAATTTTACTCGATGAAAACATATTCATGATATAGGCGACTGTAAAACGTATGCACGATACTAATAGCAATTCTAGTAGCCCAGCACTACTTGAATTGTACTTGTTTACTGGTTTCATAATATAATAACGTGTAATTTAACTGGAGTTGGTTCATAGTTTACACAAATACAAAACTTCAAAGCCTAAAACACATAAATTAGTTGCATCGCTAGTTACGTATGTCGTTTTCGCTTGATGAACCTGATCCAGTGAAGTTTTTTTAAATTGGGACTTCAAATTCACTTGGGAACTGAGTAAATCCTACATAGGAATCAGGTTCCAAAGTAACCCGGAATTCAGTTCAATATCGTTGAAACAAAGTTCAAACCTAGCATTAAACAAACAGCTTGACGTTTGAGTTAGGGTCAAGACTGGGTTAAATTCGCGAAAGACAGGACTCGAACCCGCAATCTTCTCTTTACCGTGGAAATACTCTAACAATCAATAGCTACACTGTGCAGCGCTTAAAACAAAAACGGTATAAATTTCCTTGGTACATGTTGTAACACATTTCAGAAGACAACCTCGAAAAGTAGCGCGACACAATGAGCATGATACTGTGCACGCACCGGTTGAAGTTCGTACTGAGTTACTACCAATTACTGACCTCGTATCACAAATCTCACTCTGACTATATCAAACATCCGTCTCCATTATTTCTCTTCAGATGAACAGGAAGGAAGATTTTGACTCTAGGCTAACATTAAACTAATAATCAATTGGCTCAAGAGGCGCGTTTCGTTGTTTTTTTATAATTTTCTCAATAATATTTCTCTTTTTATCACTTTGTACGATTGATTTGCTATCCTCGGCAATAGTAGACAGAAAAAGTATGCACTGTAAACAAATTATTGAGTTTATATTTTATGTTGAAAATTAACTTACTAATCAATTGTCCGAAGAAACGTTTTTGATTTTTTTTATTTTTAAGCTGTTAAAACTCATCATTCTGTTGGTCAAAATGGAAAACTAACCAACGTTGTGTTTCATATGCAGGATAGTTCAATTGACAAAATGATTTCTCCGGATGGGAAAAACTACCGGTTCGAGTCTCTGTGGCGAATTTTTCGCCAATTTTCATTGGATCTCTTTCTGCCGATTTTTTTTCTTAAATTTCATTTTTGTATTTTGGTATTTGGCACAAATTTTGCATAAGCATTCTTTATGACCACGAAGGACAATTTACATCGTTAGTTAGCCATTTTAATTCTAACCTTACTTTTGAGAAGGGCCTAAGCAAAAATTCCTCGAAAATTTTCTAAAAGCTATATCTAGTAAACGGTTCGTTAGACTGATTTGGTGTTTTAGAAAAAGTTTTATGTACCTATTGGGACTATATATGGAAAGTCCACTTTCTGAAAGAATGTTGTGCTTCAAATTTTGTTCTTGAAATAAAACCTTAACATCAAAATTTTCAAAATGGTATTTCTAATATTTTCTACAATGTTTCTGTTGAAAACTTTTTATAGCACTATAGCTCAAGATTGTGAGTTATGACGTTACAAAGCGTTATAAGCGTTATTCGTTTGTAATTAACAAGCGTTACATCCGTTACTTTTCATAAGTTTTGAGCATTATGAAGCGTTAAGTGCGTTACTTTTATGAGAGCTATAGGCGTTAAGAAGCGTTATAAGCGTTACTCGTTTGTAAGATACAAGTATTACTTTTTAGTAAGTTTTGGGTGTTACGCAGCGTTACCTTTTGTAAGTTACAGGTGTTACGAAGCATGTGTTACTCTGTGTAAGTTTTTAGCGTTAGTTTTTTGTGCGTTGTAGGCGTTACTCTTTTGTGAATTACAGGCCTCACGAAGTGTTACACGCGTTACTTTTTAGGAAATAAAAGGTGTTACAAAGCGTTACATTCGTTTCTATAAAGAAGTTTTATTTTTAAAAGGTACAAGCGTTACGAGGCGTAACATCGGTTTTGTGTTTTACGAAGCGTTATATGTGTTACTTTTCGTAAGTTATAGGGGTTAAAAAGCGTTACAAGAGTTTTGGCATCTCAATTTTAACATATCTTCAATACTTATTTGTCACTTATTTGCAAAATATATTGGAAATGTCAAAATTATGAAATATTTAGAAATGATCGTACAAAGACATGGAATACACTGATCAAAATTAGCACGATGACATATCCTATCGAAACGAAAACTTGTATCTTATTTTGAAGGAAAATGAGCATAAATATTATTCAAGTGAATTAATTGTTTTATTCTATCATGCAGAACTCATTAGTTCTTTTTTTGACATGAGAATACTCACTAAATTGAAATATTATTTCACATGATTCAACGGTTTCAACATTTTAAATACTACCGACAGCCGCGTACCCAAGTGGGGGGAAAGGAGCTGAGGGGCCCTGGCCCACCCAAAATTAGAAACAGAAACGAAAAAAAAAATTTAGATATATTATGGGGTTGTTGATCCTGTAGATTACACCGTGAGATAGAGGTTTTGAGAGTTACGTGATGGTCAAAACTCCACTGCCAATAAAGCACGAAGCAGAACAGAATCAAAACCACATAAAATGGAGAATTAATCCGGGGTAAAATAAATGACAATAATAATAATACATAAAATTGTACTGGACGACGGGAAAGAGAAAGTGAGCAAGCATGCTTTAGTTAAGCAAGATTCTGCAGATGAGAAAGATATCCTGCCGCTGGATCCCGCACATATTTATTTAGGGCAAGCGCACTTCGAGTAAATGTTTGGCTGAATCCATCATTATACGTCAGAAAACAGAATGATTACCCGACAATAGACTGAAGTCAGTACGAGTGTTTCGAAGCGGCACGAGTGCCTCGAAGGGCGTCTCAATGGGACGGAAAGATCACAATGTCGGTTTTCTGGGATCGGCATAGTATACTTTTGGAGAGCTACCTCGAATCAGAAAAAAACAGTATTAGCGCGCATTAATGAAGCGATTGAAGACCGAAATCGCTGTGAAATGACCTTACATGAAGCACATGAGCATCGCTACCATGGTTTAAATCAACGGCTTAGGTTTCAATTACTTTGGTATCACCCTCGTTCACTTGATTTGACTTTCTTGTACTATTATCTGTGCTCAAACGTTAATTTATCTCTGAGAAATATATGTGAATGCAATATGCAGTGAATTGTCGTCAATTAAAGTAGGAATGTAAATGATGTCAGAATATAAGTCTTGCTTAAGGGGCGGCTAGGCCGATTGTTTCCATTGATTTTATAGACAAAAACCTTTAAACGCGTTTTCTTCGAAAGCAAGTTTTGAAAGTCCGTGTCCATCGTCATTCAAAAACTACTGCACTAATTTTTTTCAAATTTTGCACACACTTTCTACATATAAAAAACCAGACCCCAACGTTTTCCTTTTCGTTGTTTGTAACATTGGGGAGGTTTAACAGCTACAAAATGATGGATTTTTTCGTGAAAAATCATAGTTTTCACTTTGAACAACCACCAAAAATTCAAAAAATTTTGAAGAATCAAACAGAAACGTTGAGGTCTAGAAAAACTTCTACTCTAACTATGCTGCGTTCATTTGTTCACCTCTGATTAGTCTGCGCTAAGATACAGTGGACACCGCTAAACATGATTTTTAAGAAGCGTTCTCGAAAATACCTCTTCACCGACTTATTTCTCAATATTTTTCCACGAAAAAATTACAAAATATTGTTCGAATGATGCTTTTTATCATGCAAAACATTTGAATTTATTTTGTTGAACGATAATTCTGGAAAAAAAATTCGCAAAAATGATGATTTTTTCATCGTTTACACCCTACCCCCCCTTAATAAATAATTGACAGCTCCAACACATGTGTTACAGAGAAAACATGACAGTAAACGTAAAGAAATGTAATACTGTAACCTTCTCTCGGGCACAGTCGCTAATTTTATTTGAATACTCCATAACGACAGTTTCAAGGGAAAAGTTTTAAGTGTCTGCTAAAAACGCCGATAAAAGGCATGCAGAGAAATAGGTACATACGTAAGGCTCGTATATTTTTCTTGACGAAAAACAGTACATTTGGCATAAAAATCAAGAAAACACAGTACATTGATTTTGAAAAAACAGTACATTTTGCAGTACTCATATTTTCTAAAAATAGCGAATAAACAACAAAAGCCAATAAACTTGATAGGTACTAACGAGAAAAAGAAATTGGAAAAATAACATGCGAATACAAGTATGAAATGAAAACCGCGAAAAAGCTACCACATAGATGGGACTCGAACCCGCTTCTAGCTTCAATACGAGAAAATCGTTTCGTCAATTAAGGTCAATCGCCCTTTTTAGATACCATGTCTTTCAACTGTGTGTCACTCGTATTCCAAAACAGAATAGGAAATTGGTTTGCTTTTTTCTTCCTGACCATTGGTTTTCATGAAAGAAAATATTGAAAAAAGAAAATAAAAGTTTAAACAATAAGTGGAATAAAAAAAACACGTTTCTGGAGGAACCAGTCCTTAAACTATTTAGCATGTGAAACTCACGAAGAAACATCTTAATTGAATAGAAGAACCGAGCATTTCTAGCTCGAGCACTATGCCGTTCAATTGTAGTCATATCTGTATAACAACCCCTTCGCCAGCTGTTTTAGCCCTCAATTAATCAGTTTACTCGTGTGCTTAACATGTAGGGTAGATTGATTGGAAAAACGATTTCCCCGAATAGGAGATAGCTACGGATTCGAGTCCCGTCTCTGCGATAGCTTTTACGAGATTTTCATACCATAGTTGTATTCGCATATCATTCCTCAATCTGTTTTCCTCGTTAGATGCTAATCAAATTTAAAACTAGCTCAAGGCGGCTCTACGTCTTAACAAGCTCAAACAAAGGTCTGAGAACAGAGGGTCACGTGTTGAGTTTTAAATCGACCACGTGGCTCGCTCAATTCCCTTTGCACATCGTATTTCTCTTGTACTCTCTCGTATATGAGCAAACTGTACCGGGTTGCTAGCATACATTTTATTATTTTGATGGGAAGTTTTATCACATTAATCTATCGTATGGGTTGGACATTACATTATTCCAATGAACAATGAAAAAATATTCAACTTTCACAAAGATTGAATGTCTGTTTGTTTGGCAGCCTTGTCGAGCTAATTTTATTTCTCTCTCCTTTTTCAGAATGCTATCAGGAAACCAAAGCGAAAAAAATGGTGGATGCATTGAAACTGACTTTGTTTCACAGAAAAATACAAGACTTTATTTTTATCGCGATAACATATATGTTTTTATGTACTAATCGCATCTAAACTAAATTATCTAGACTTTGTCACGGTAGATTTATGATACAAGCCTTCAAAGCCGAGATATTCGATGAACAAGTAGAGGTATGCATTTCCGAGCGTTCCAATTTTCAGTAGTTCTTCACTCAGAAAAAAATACAACACGACCGCTAAACTCAATAAATCATTCTGAACATTTCACAGAATATTCTCAACTAAATTTCGAAGACATCGTCAGGTGGGTTTTTCTATATTTTGCACCGTTTCCAAGAACATTTTATTTGAAATGGGAAAATAGCAAAAAACCTATCACTTTACAGTACTGCGCACAGCCCTTAAAACCAATATTCATCAGATGATTTATTTTCATAATCTCATTTTTTTTTTTTTTTATTTCCCTTTTAGGGCATTATTAAGCTCGAACAGCGGATATTACTGAAAATGATTTTTATTTAGTTGTTGTGACGCGCTTTGAGCAAGAATAAATAAGGAAAAAAATGTTGTATGCAGATTACATGCACATTACATTGCAATTTATTGTTTGGATGAATTTACATTCGCTACGTGCTGACGCAAATCGAAATGAAATGCGCTAGACTAAAAATTCTGTATTTATTTTTCAATGTAAAAAATACAGTACATTTCAGTAGAAAAATACAGTACATTAAAAGGTAAAAAGCAGTACGCAGTATTTGGGTCGAAAACACAGTACAATATTGAAAAAATACATTACGGATACGAGCGTAATAAGGAGTGTATCGAAAAGTAGTTAGCAACATTGATTATTTAATAAAAACGTGCTTAATCCACCTATTAGTGAGATGATACCTTTTTTTATCAATCCGCATGTGTTTTTTTCATGAATATTCTTCGGTTTTCATGACATTATTTTAATGACCGTCGTTTTAAGCTGCAATTTGACATTTTAATCACTCATTACTCTATCTAAAAAGGTTACAATCGATTAAACTTTTCATGATATGTCGAAGTGAGTTCCACTTCAGAATTTACGGTAATTTAAGGTACTTCCAGAGCCGGTATTCAGGAACCAGCATAAACCAAACCGATTCGTATGGCCATATGACGAATAAATTACAATAGTTTTGAGTCCAACTTTCAAGCTTTTCGGGATTATCATCTTCTATATCGGTTTGAATTTTAAAAATTCATCCTCCTGTAATTCCAGAATCGGAAGTCAGCATTGAATAAAATTAATTAATTTTGTGTGGGACTATAAGTTTATTTAAATTTGAATTTTTTCTGAAATTCGATTTGGCTTTATTTGAGAAAACGATTGAGCTTTGAGAAACGATTCGATACTGGAGCCGGAATTCGAAAATCGGTGTAGCCGAAGTCAGACAAACTCACCTGATTAGTTTACATTTGTTTCAATATGTTTAAAAATCAGTATAGACATCTTTGAGAAATCGTAGTACGAGTTCAATTGTCGACTATTCAAATAAGCAAATCTTAGATGATTCTTAGATATCATTTGAATCTTCGATCGGTTCAGCCATCTACGAGGAAAATAAGTTACACAATTTTAATTTCGTTTCACATATCATCCTGTAGTTCCGGAACCAGAAGTCGGATCCAAACATAATTCAGGAACCTTGGTTAGGAGCATACGAATTTTCATATGAATCTGAGTTTGTAGAAAACGGTTGAGTCATCTTCGAAAATAAGGTAAAAAATTGTGTGAAATTATTTGTCACATACGCATTTGCTGATCTCGACGAACTGATTCAAATGGTATATGGGTGTTTTGTTCTTCCAGCATTTATTGCTGTAAGCAGTTTAAATCAATATAATTATGAAATTGTTCAGAATTCGGAAGTACTGCCATCTTTCTAATATGTCATATTCGAACGCTTATGTTGCCAAAAACGAACCGTGCTAAAATTGGTCCGAGGCAAAATGTCATGAAAAATAATGCTGTTCACAGTCTTTTTGGTACTTAGAAACTATTGTATGTAACAGTATAAAAAATCGTGTTTTACGTTGCTCCCAAGCCTTTCTTTGCCATACAGCGCTCAGAACTTCTACTGCTGGAATATGGGGGAAAAGTCGTTTACACAAAAAATTCGATGTCTCCGTAAAAAATGGACGGATTTTAACAATTTATGGCTTGTTGGATAGCTATTACCGTGCGGAATCTAAGTCTGAAAACATATTCTGTTTTCAAGGTCAATTGTGACAGATACTGTCAAAAAACTTAAAATTTTGACATAAAACTTCGTATAACTCAAAAAGTAAACATCCGATCTCAAAACCATTCAATAGCGTTC
The DNA here is from genome assembly GCF_030247185.1 of Malaya genurostris. NCBI lineage: Eukaryota > Metazoa > Arthropoda > Insecta > Diptera > Culicidae > Malaya > Malaya genurostris. The sequence goes on from NC_080572.1 coordinate 180,646,022, forward strand.
TGGGTGACGGGGAGACCTTTCATTTGCGACTAGTTTGATCAAAATCGGTCCAGCCATCTCTGAGATCTCGACCTCTTAGTTGACAACACACATACAGACACACACACATACACACACACACAGACATTTGCTCAGTTCGTCGAGCTGAATCGATTGGTATATGACATTCGGCCCTCCGGGCCTCGGAAAATTTTTCGAAAGTTTGAGCGAATTCTATACCTATTTTTTATATATATAAAAAAGGTAAAAAGCGATAACAAACATATTTTGACATCAGTTTTCGATATATTGTAGAAAAATTACATTTTTATGCATTTCACTGATTATATTGAAGAAAATCCTAGTTTCTGTGAAACGCTCGCACTTTGGACTTGACATTCTTCATTAAATCCTGCACAGTTACTTTTGTAACTTTCCTGGTGGCAGCTGTCCAATTTTTTTTTAACTCCTGCATGTTTTGAGACACTGTACCTTCCTTCCGAAAGTGCCGCTTGACAATTGCCCAATACCTTTCAATTGGCCGAAGATCCGGGCAGTTTGGTGGGTTGATGTCCTTTTCCACGAATTGTACATTATTTTTTGACAACCACTGTAGAACGGAGTTGGCGTAGTGGGCAGAAGCCAAATCCGGCCAGAAGAGAGGAGGAGCCTTATGCTTTCTGTACAGTGGCAGCATTCTCTTCTTCAAACATTCTTCCTCGTACACCTTGGCGTTAATTGTGCCCTTCGTGAAGAAAATCGACGACCACAAACCACAGGATGCATCCGTCTTTATTCTGTAGAATCCGGTTATACAGTTTTCGCACTCTTGTTTTGGCCTGAACTTGCTGTACCAGGGACTTTTTCGGCAGCTTCTGTTTCTTGTACGTTTTCAGGGAGTTCCGAAGTTTAATCCGTTGAATCACCCCGATGCTGGTGTTGAACTGCTTGGCTGTACTCAACCACTTTTTAGTCCCGGTCGGGCTGGCTAGGACCCGTTTTCCTACCGGATCGGGGCAAATCCTTCATGGAAAGGGTCTTACCGAACTTCTCGATAATATTTTTGACACTGGTGTGGTGCGCTTTCACCCGTTTTGCAATTTCGTTGTACGTGACACCACTTTCTGTGCACCAAGTGTGCAGATTTTTCTTTCGCGTTTCCGCATCAATTCGACTCATCATTGAAACGATAAACCGTACCGAAACCAATCGATTGCGCAGCTGTTATTGGCATGTAAACAAACATGTCACCGGAAAACACGCTGCAAAAAATAATGCCATTTCAGAGTACTAACTGTTTGAATGTTGCTAACTACTTATCGATACACTCCTTACATAAGTAATCTTCAGTAACATTATTGCTTTATCTGAGGGCCCCTACCAAAACAAAATCCTTAATACGGGCCTGATCCTGTTACGATCAGGTTACCATTCACTCCGTATCTCTAAAAAGTTCGTTCATAATAAATTCACAAAAACTAAGGATCAATCAAGCAATTTGCAGCCGCATACTCAACATCATGAAAAGTGAACATGAAGCGAAAGCCGTATAGCTAGAAGAGTGACTATCCTATCACAATCCGATGAACGGTTGTCTCAATCAGATTAGATCACCTTAAAATCATCGAACCTCTTTTTTCTAACATATAAAACTTCGAATCGAACACATGAGATATGAGCATATGAATTTTCTACAATCGGACTTAAAAATATGTGTTTCCTAAACCATCCATCAAATTTTACTTAACATTCCCTCGAATCTAAGCGACGGCATTTCATGGCACTCGGCTCAATTCGTAAGCCTGCCTGGATTGTATTGCAATTATACTACGCAGAAGTAAACAATCACGCGATCAGACTTCCTCGATAAGCTGTTGCATTTCACACTGTGTCTATCTCGTAAAATTCCCCCCATCATCGTCACCTCATTCACTCAAGGAAAACAATAAATTCCAAGAAATGAGCAACCGAATTTAGAAAAAGGAGAAGAAGAAGAAGAAAAAAGCAGCCCCAATTGCCGTGCCATCCCTTTTTCAGCGTTGATCACGTTTTATGATGGAAACCATTCCAAACGGTGCACAATTTTTGCACATTCAGCTAGTTAGCGCCACTTGGTTGGGACCCCAAAGTGGCACACATTACCGACTCTCGATTTCATCGCTTATTTTCCAATGAGGCATGATTAGGCAAAAACTCGGGCCTTCCTTGGTGTGATTTATTATCCCGGGCAGTCGGTATTCGGTTTTGCTGTTAGAGGAAAAAAAAGCCAAGTCAAATCCAAGCGCGGGTGGCACTAGAACTCAAAGCTGAACGAACGGCCTTTGCACGGTAGTGACGCCAAACTAGACGTGAGTTTTGTAGGCTGCAAATTTGTTTCGAAAGTAGGCCATCCGAACCATACTCAACACAAAGTCCTACGATTGTTTTGTTGTGTTAAATTATTACCAATTATTGGAAATATATTGGTGTCGAATTCCAGAAGAAATGACAGCATTTAATACTACTTTCGCGAAGCGTAAAGTTTCCAAAATAACTCAATTTTAGCTTCGTGATGAGAATTCCGGTGTCACTCGGTTAGAAACAAGTCGAGAGGGTTTGGACCCCGCGTCGCAGGAGATCCCATCAAAACGGAATGCATACTTTCGATGCCCTCCGGCACCAAACACGGCTCGATAATTCCGTTGAATCAGCTAAACAATTCAACCCAATCGGGGTGGAAGATTTCCCGCCACTGCCGCGGTGTAACGGGGAAGGTGTTGTATTTTTGTTCGCGGGAGTAATCAACAACGTTCGCTGGAAGAAACTGACCTCGATGCACCCGACAAAGATCTCACGTCTCATCTCATCAATTAAGTAGGTATCCCTTCTGTTCATCCGCCGGGTGGTTCGCTTGTGTGCGATATGCTGATGAGGCAAACGGCTGCTGCTGAGTGCCTTCCCGTCTAGCCAGCCAACCGGCGAACGCTTCTGTTCTCTCTCTCTCTCTCTCTATCTCTCTCTCTCATACTCTATCTAATTAGGTAATTTGATGGATGCTACGTACGTGCCTGGCTTCCGTGACGGGAATGGAACCTTTTTTTCTTGTTTGGTAAGATTTTCAAAATGATTTAACAGCTACTATAGAATTATTAATTCGTTTCAAATAGGCATTGATAATTCGCACTTTGTTCGAACCGGCATCATTTCTGGTTCAAATTTTACTTTATTCATCAACGTAATCTCCATCACAAACAATCGTTCCAGAGCCGCTCTAACAATTTTCTAATAGAGTCTCCATAACGCTTTTCAAGCCATTGCTTCGCTTGAACGGTATTTTCTCCCATCAAGACGCAGTGTTAAATTTGTTTTTGGTCCATTGTTCTTAAAATAACAAAAAATAGCATCACTCTTAGCACAACAACTCACAAACTAATGAATAGAATATCATAAAATTTAAAGTAGTATTTGGGTTCTTTGAATTAATACGCTGAACTATAATGTTTTTTTTTGTTTCAATTATAGAGACTTTAACATCTTAGGTCATTCGCCTCTTCGGACCAGAAAATCTTTCTGACCCTATGTGCGGGGTTGAGAATCGAACCCGGGCGGGCTGCGTGAAAGTCATCGACTATCCCATCACGCTATACCCGTCCCCCAAACTATAATGTAATAATGTAATTAAATGTACTAACTACTAGTTAGTACATTTAATTACATTATTTTACTGGCTTCTGGATTTTTAATTCGAAAAATGAGCCTTGGTTCTGCATTTGTGGATTATTTTTCGTTAAACAATGTAATAATCGTGCGATGTTTTCGATGGAAGCCGTTATCATTTTTTCATTGATTGCATTAGTTTTGTAAATCCAGCAGAAATAACCCGATCAGAAGAAAATAGTTAATGCATACCTTTTTATGCCCTTGGCTCCGACTAGCAAAAGAGCTTCAAATGATATTCGTGATGTTGAATTAAGAGGTAAAATAGCTAAACAGAATACTTAAAATTGTCAGTCGCATGAGCAGAGTAACACCTAACTGAGGTATTTCCAATGCCAAAACAATAGCACAGTAACATTGAAATGTGGAATGGAGTAACTAAACTTAAAACGTAATTGAATTATCTTTGAGAGAACACGATTGGATAGAAGTTACTGGACAAGAGGCTAAGAGCCACCTTACCTTTCTTTTTGTTTCGAGATAGCCTTCAGCTGAAAACACTACAACCAGTTGCAATATAGGTTGGAAGATACAACGCACTTCGTTTGACATATACAAATAGAGTACAACATTCAAAACTCACTTCACTGTTCCACATAAAGACTGCCCCAGAAAGTATGGACGCAAACAAAAACCGCTGCCATTTCGCAATGGTTCAGAATCGGTCAATTTTTATGGCTGCGTCCTGTTGTTTACACTCTTCTCTAGCCACTTGTGCAGTTGTTTATTCGTTTTCATTAGTTTGTTTCGAAATGCGTGGACTTTCAGCAGAACAACGTCGAAAAATTGTGTACAAATGATGCACAGAACGCGAATTATCACTGAGAAAGATAGCAAAAATGGAAGAAGTAAGTGAAAAAGCCTTGAGAAATGCTATCAAGAAGTTCGGTGAGGATAACACCTTTAAGGATAAACCGAAAACGGGTCGAAAAAAAAAGTCCTGCTAACCCTCAGTTGGATAAACGTATACTGAAGGCATTCGAGCAAAAGAAGGAGATTTCAGTTCGGGATGTGGCCAAAAAAGTGGGCACTTCGAAGTCAAATGTTCTTCGTGCTAAAGAACGTTTGAATCTTCGAACCTATAAGAAGCAGAAACAACCAAAGCGTAGTCCGAAACAACACGGAACGACCGAAATTAGCTCTGCGCCTAATTCGTATTACTGTTTTTGAGTTAGTTGATTTTAACAACAAAATATTCAAAATAACTATAAAATTAGTTAAAATTGAGAATTTACTTTGCTGAAAAAACTCTTAGTTTTAGAGAATGTGTTTAGTTGGTGAATATCCTGGACTCAAACCAGCAATATTTCAATCCAACACGAAATTCTCATTGACAACTAATTTTGTTATTAAAATCAGAAAATTTGTTCCTATTTATCTATCACCATCATTACTGAAGGACATCACAAAAAACCAAAACTGAAATAGGTATTATTAACAAGTTTATTAGCCAAAAACTCATGAGAAGTGTCAAAGCAAAACAATCCATTAAAAAGCTAAAACGGACAGTCTTATTGAAACTGCTTGAACATTGTTTTGATGTTTTTCGCATGTGTTCCATATACACTAAGGTCTCTTTTTACACGGGGGTTACGTACCGTGTTAAAAAAATCCGTGTAAAATAAAACCGTGTTAATTGCGGAAACCGTGCAAAAAAAAAACCACGTGGAAAATTTGACGTAATAATTCCAAAAACCGTTGATTCGAGTGTTTATTTTGTTTTTGATAAAATGTAACTGTTTTTTCACAATAAAAACGGAAATCTAAAAACCAGCCTGAGGTTACGAGAAGGTCTAGTCATACTTGATAAAACACATTGATTGACAAATTCAAATTAGAACACACAGGAAACACGTTGTACGATACTCAATATAATCTAAATGGCTCATGCCTTATGTTTAATGAATTCGGTTTTCAAAAGAACGATAATACGTACAATTTAGAACGTTCGACTAAAGAAGTACTAATAATACCACCCATAAACACTTTCACTGCAAATAAAGCTTGAGAATAAGTTCTTTTCAATTCCGAAATTGCGATGTGTAATAAACACTAACGATCTTAATAATTATTTTCACCTAAACTGAGTGGGAAGGCATGGGTATTAGATGCAGATCTATGCACGCAGCGACAGAATTAAAGGGGAAGAATTCATAGAGATGAATATGGATCAAATTAGAAAAGGTATTTTATGTGTAATGCTGAAGAAACTCATTTCATCGGCGTAAATCATAATACTACTAGAGTTATATTATTCAAATGGCTGTACTGCTCGATATGATGAAGAGTTGAAGAGATTAGTAAATCCGATTATTTCTTCAAAGCTACGAAATTCTCGATAATATCAATGACGAGAAGAGACGTTGTCGTGTAATTTACAACAGGGACTGAAGATCTGAAGACTGATTAATCATTTTATGGAACGACAGTCAATGATCTCGTGAATTGTTGAGTGAATGATTTTAGTTAACTTTTAAACTTTAAATTAATAATCGTTTTCTTACAGACAACCTGTTCCCTTTTTAAAATTTTTCTCAAAAAACAAATGACAGTGCTTTTTAAACTCTCATCAGAAACCGTGTTAATTGCGAAAACCGCGTAAATAAAAACCGTGTTAATTCCGGAATCCGTGTAAAAAAAGCCGTGTATAAAAAAACCGTGCGAAAAAATACCGTGTAAAAAGAGACCTTAGTGTATCTTTATTTAAATTTCTAAACCGATATGTAAAAATGTCGTAAACTGTTAGTGTAAATCGTATTTATTCAGAATTTGTGCGCACTTGAAGCGATTGTGCGTAATAATGTTTTTACGCGGAACAGTGAAGTGAATTTCGAATGTTTCACTCTAATTGTGATGAAGTTGTTTTGTATCTTCAAACCTTCCGAGCTGCGCCGTCCGGTGTACTATTTGTATTCGGTTTTTGTTTTCCGAGTGCTCAAAGTTTTCAGTGAGACTGAAGAAACAGTGATTTAGAAGAAAAAAAATTCAAAAAGATGTTTACGTTTCGTTTATGTCTTTTTCTCCAACACAACATCGTATTTATACCTGCCAATATAGAAAAGACAACCGCGTCTGAATTTTTTTCGGCAGTAGTGTGCCATCTAGTGGCTAGTAGTCATTAAGGTGTTACCGTTTCGGTGACAGGGCGCCATATAGCTGCAGATTGCAGAAGCCAATTCAACCATTCATATTGGTTGAAAACAACATTATATTTCTTTAATTCAACTAAAAAATTAGTTGACTGGTTATGAAGTGTGCCTTAGCTAAGAAATGACAGTACGTTTAATTTGTGAATTCAACTAAAAAAAATAGTCATTTCAACAAATATTTTATTATTATTAAGGGATTGAGAATAAAAAATCTAAATCAGCAAAAGTAAGATTTTTTTAGTTGTCTCAAAAAATAACTAACTAAAATCAGCAAATCAACTAAATTTTTCGCGAAAATGCTGATTTCGGTCGTTCCGTGAAGAAGCATCGATCAGGCCGAGGGTTCGAAAGCTGTACAATACGATTCTTTCTGGGAATATGAACTGCATAATCATGGACGACGAAACCTACGCGAAACTCGATTACAAATCCTTGCCGGGACCACAATATTATACGGTGCGAGAAGAGCAAGTGTTAAACCAGTCCGAGACATCGATTGAAGTCGAAAAATTTGGTATGGAAGCTATGGTCTGGCAAGCAATTTGTAGCTGCGGTAAGATTTCGAAACCCTTCATCACTACTGCTTCAATGAACAGCGAAATATACATCAAAGAATGTTTACAAAAACGACTTCTACCCATGATTCGAAGCCACAAGGATCCTGTTGTCTTCTGGCCAGATCTTGCCACTACTCGAAATCAACGGTAGAATGGTATACTACCAAAAATGTCACTTTCGTCCCAAAAGACATGAATCCACAAAATTTCCCACAACTTCGACCAATTGAGGAATTTTGGGCATTAACGAAGGCACATCTTAGGAAACATGTTTCGGCAGCAAAAACCATTCAGCAGTTCGAAAAAGATTGGAACAAAGTGTCAAAACTTGTCACCAAGGAGTTTGTACGGAATTTAATGAGGAACGTTCGCAAGAAGGTGCGCCAGCTGGTCTACAATGGCTAAGTAGCAAATGTTGAGAATAATATTCTGTTGTAGTCTAATATTATCAGTATATCGAATAAAATTTGAGACAGTCTTTAAAAACATTATTACGGACAACCGCATCAAATGCGACAATTTCTGAATAAATATACTTTTCCCTAATAGCTTACGGAATTTTTACATTTTGGTTTAGAAATTTAAATACGGATATATCGTAACACATGGGAAAAACACCAAAAAAATTTGCAAACAGTTTTAACAAGCCTATCTCTCTTAGCCTTTTCATGGATTATTCTGCTTATACAATTTTCAAGAGTTTCTGGCTAATAAACCTGTTAATAAAACCAATTTTTTTGTTTTCTTTGTGCTGTCTTCCAGTAGTGATGGTGACCAGTGTTGATGATTGCCGATAATTTGACAGAAGCTGCTCGATATTTCTCTATATTGTATACAACATTTTCAATCCGGTAGAAGATGCTACAAGAACTCGTGTCTCTTAATGCATGAAACGAATTTTTCTACATTTCTTCGCTCTACTTCATACTCTGAGTTTTCCCGGCCCTTAAAAACATTTATAGTCTGATAATGACTAGTGCTGTGTGGAATATACCAAGAGAGAATCGCAAGTTGACAATTTTCGCAGTAAATCGAATCGATGATTTGACTTGATGATTCTCATACTAGCTTGCAATATTTCAAAACCCTTGTATGAAGCATTAACATACATTTTCATAGACACAACTTATACAAAGGTTATATGCACATAGTTAGAATAAACGGCAACAGTAGAATGATTCTATCGAAATTATCAACTGCCCATATAGAATCGGATCGCGAAACGAGAATAAGCGACCGTTTGTTGATTCAGAGAGAATCCCACAGCAGCGTGGTAACTCATGATGCTCAGAAAGGTCATCAAGAGAACTTCGCTCTCGCACTGGTGTCCATTCCATGTGCACCCGGCCGGTTTTTTGTTGTTGCGATGATATCCGTCTCTCTTTGATGACACTGATTGAATCATGTACATACACACATTTATTTGCACTACATCACATTTAAAATACCTCTCTCCATCTTCGATCACGCCCAATACTCACCAGATCACGTTCTACCTGGTCCACCCATCTTGTCCGCTGCGCTCCACTCCTTTTTGTTCCAAACGGATTTGTGTCAAACATCAGTTTAGCAGGGTTGTTGTCCGGCATTCTTGCAACTTGCCCTGCCCACCGTATTCTTCCGCTTTAGCCACCTTCTGGATGCTGGGTTCGCCGTAGAGTGCAGCGAGCTCGTGATTCATTCTTCGCCGCCACCCAACGTTCTCCTGCACACCGCCGAAGATCGTCCTTAGCACGCGTCGCTAGAAAACTCCAAGTGCTTGCAGTTCCTTCTTGAGCATGATCCATGCTTCGTGTCCATAGAGGATCACCGGTCTTATAAGCGTTTTGTACATGGTACATTTCGTGTGGAGGTGAATCTTTTTTGACCGCAGCTTCTTTTGGAGCCCGTAGTAGACATGACTACCACTGATGATGCGTCTTCGTATTTCACGACTCACATTGTAGTGAGTAAGGATCCGACGTAAATAAATTCTTCCACTACCTCGAAGTATCCCCATCTATCGTGACATTACTTCCTAGACAAATCCTGTCGTGCTCTGTTCCGCCTACTAACATGTACTTTATCCTGGGAAAAAATCAATGTTTTATGTTTTGTCCATACTAGAGATGTGTGTGACATTTCACCGAAATCCGAAAAAGTCAATTTATTTCGAAAATTGCTCATGTAAACGTCAATGATAGATTGGTGGATTGAAACTGGATATTTTTTTTACGATTTTCGCCAAAAGACGTTTCTTCAAAAGACATTTCAGTGAAACGGTCATTTCGCCTTCACCTAAAAAGTAATTTCACCGAATCCTACATTCATTTTAAAATAAGCTTTGTAGTCCAAACCGAGTAAATGTTGGTTATCCAACATCGTTGCCATTTGTTCGCATTGATTCTGGTCGAAAGAACTAGCTTTGCGTGAACAGTGCAATAAACGAATAATCCTAGATAGATTTGATTTCTATCGGAGGTGTGAATCATCGCCCAAGGCCGTACTGTTATTAGTTTAGTAACTTTGTGAATTAATATTCAGCGGTAGTGTTTTGTTTCCAATTAAAAATAAACATTTGCTAGAATTTGGCTCCGCTGGATTTTACTTTTCGTTGCAAAAATAAATAAATAAATCCTTGGACTCAGAGTTAAGACATACAATTAACACTAATTGGTTACTATACATCTTAGTTTGGAATTTTTCTGAACGGCTATGGAAATTTTGTGTTCGATAGTAAGTAGACTTTCAATACGGATAGCGGGAATTCAATCAGACACCCCAATTGGTTAAATGCATAATTTACATCTAAAAACATATATATTTTGTTTTGAAAAAAAGTTTCTACTCTACGTCCAGTACATTTGCTTCGGAAAAGTTAATTTATATCAGCCATTCATTACGTAAAATCCTGGAACGCACTTTGCACGTGCAGTTTCACACTGAACGCAGCGTCCAGTGCACGGTAGCACAGTAAGTAATTTATGACTCACACAAAAGAAAATTGAATTTAAATTTATCACCTTTTGTCATCAAAATAAACTTCCTTTTTTGTCAAAGAGGACTCCGAAAGTGTGCACTGTCGGTCCATTATCGGAGTACCTCCCTACCGCTTTGGCACGATTATTGAAAATTATGATTGATGTACGAGCGCTCGTAAACATGGTTAACGAAAATTACCATCCACCCGTGGTCAACCTTTGCCGAGCAATTGATTTTAAACGAAAACTACGATCGCGGGAGACTCTGTCTTCGTATGTTCCTTCGGGCCATTTCGGAAGAGGTTTCCCATTCACAAGAAAGCCACGGATGTCGCAAAATCGGTCGTGAGACAACTTTTCTTCCAACGGGTTAATATTAATTTAATAGGTTTTCCCAGCTGAAGAATTCCTGCAACCACCGAAGTCAATTAATTGCCCACTCTGGACACGGCTTGTCAACGGGAACATGTAGGTTATATGCGGTCTATTCGTTTTGTTTTTTATTTTTTTTTCGGTTTACATGATTTAATAACTTACTGAGTCGCGTACGTCTTTGCTAGGCCTCCGCATGCCACACAAACTTTGTGGTCCTCGGGTAAAGTTGCTCAATTCTATTGAATTTAAAATTGCACGCCGACGCATTTAATCAAGCGAGAAAAGCGGTTACCTATGTGGCCGATGGCATGCTACCTTGATCAATGTCCCCCCTCATGAAAATCCCATTGCTTTGGAACAAACTAATCCACCGCCGATCTGGCTTCTGGGGCAACCGAATGGAACGAACACCGGGAGATGAAAACTCACTTGCAGTGACATGCAACGTTCACGGTATTTCATTGTCATAATCACGTTCACGAGTTTTCAAACAGTCTGTCAAATCGGCTTCCTTATGAGTGCAGAACCCTATTTCGTCACTGATCGAAACTGGCATGGCAAGGAATTTTCTGCGTGGTACACGTTTTCTGCACATTTTCTGCCGCCGTTGTTGCAGGTTGTTGAGTCTCTACTCTAACTGACAGCCACTGGAATTCAATTTGAATGAGCCTGTTTCATTACTCAATTTGTCACCGGCTGTGCTGCCGCTAACCCAATCCGGCGCTTCATGAGGGAGAACTTTTGCATGAGCCACGATTTGGCTGCGGCCTATTCGGATTTTTTTTTCTATCATAGAATCTGATAGAATAAATCTGAGGCTAAAATCGAAGATTTTCAAACTTCAGGTAAGAAAATATGCATTAGAATATTCTAAATAAAATGAAAATTTTACCTATTAAAAAGTAACAGCAAAACAGTCTGCGAATTTTGATCTCGCCCACTCGACGAACCTCACCGAACATCGTTACCCCGTTGGAAAATCAGAGTGCCAAAGGTGGACAGTCAATCCGACGACGGTACCAGAGTAGAGCACACAAGTACTTACCGCCTTATCATTAAATCGCAATAAAAAGATCGTAACCACGTCGTGCCGACCGCACACCAACCCGGGGAAGGTATCGCTCCCGGACGACGTCTGCAAGCGAATTTCGACTGGGATCTTCGGCTCGCAACAGTCACGGAAATGGACAGAATTCCAACCCGAAAGAAAAAAAAACACAGCAAGGAAACGCGCCGCCACCAGAAGGAACCTGTAGCATAAATTTTGGACCATCTTTCAGAGTTCCTTTCCGATGATCTTCCCCCGTCGATGGCGTAACCAGTTCGAGCGTGAATCAGCTGCGGTATCGATGACAGTTTATTTGATTACCGAAACATGCAGCGAAATATTGATAATTTCCTGTTCCCGGGGCTCTACGATGAGAAAACGGGTCCACTGGGTTACGACGATGATCTCGCGGACCATTGGGTTCGCCAAATGGTATTGCCAGCCTCCGTCAACCAGGTAAGATCGGGCTGGATATTAGTGTCACGTTTATTAATTTAATTTACATATTGCATGATGGGATCTCCGCTCGGTGGCAGAGTTTTGTTTTACGTTTGTAAAACATTTCGTTTCGAGGAACGATCGTGGACGCTTTCGGTTACAATGACAATCGCTGATTTGATAGGGCACTTGAGTGTAATCGGTGTTGCGGAGTGATTTCCGTGTTCGAGTAGCGATTTTGCACTTTGGTTTGGTAGAAAATGTGCGACAAGTTAGGGTACTAGTCGCATTTTTGTTGCAAGCATACAGCTTGACAACATTTTTTATAAGTTTATAACTCGGTATGTCAATTGTCTTGATTATTCACCTTCTACATTTCAACAGTAGCAATTTGCTTGCCAGATCACCTGATTTTGATTTTGATATTTTACAAAGGGGACGAGTATAGCGAGTATAGCGTGATGCCTTCCACTCAGGCAGCCAGGGTTCGATTCCCTACCCAGCCCATAGGATCAGAAATAGCGAAAACAAGTTTTACACGATCATCCCCATTTTTGATCACCAATCAGCAAGCACTCTTTCCAAGACGGGCATTAGGTCCTACAATATCTTAATACGTGTTTTAGATACAGCCATTGAGTAACTTCTCTCATAATCTAGTTTACTCCTCTTTTTAACTTTCTCATATAGAAAGGCTATGCAATCAATGTGAAAACTGACTTTTGAACGGAGACCCGGAGAGCCGAGTGTCCTATACCATTCGAATCAGTTCAGAGTTGGCTGAACCGATTTTCACAAACTCACATTCAAATGAACGGTCGTAAAGACTGTCCCAGAAAGTATGGACGCAAACAAAAACAGCTGCCATTTCTCAAAGGTTCAGAATCTGTCAATTTTTATGACTGCGTCCTGTTGTTTACACTCTTCTCTAACCACTTGTGCAGTGGTTTATTCGTTTTCATTAGTTTGTTTCGAAATGCTTGGACTTTCAGCAGAACAACTTCGAAAAATTGTGTACAAATAGTGCACAGAACGCGGACTGTCACTGAGAAAGATAACAAAAATGGAAGGAGTAAGTGAAAAAGCCGTGCGAAATGCAATCAGGAAGTTCGGTGAGGATAAACAGAAAACGGTTCGAAAAAAAGGACCTGCTAACCCTCAGTTGGATAAACGAAGGCGTTCGAGCAAAAGAAGAAAGTTTCAGTTCGGGATGCGTCCAAAAAAGTGGCCACTACGAAGTCAAATGTTCTTCGTGCTAAAGAACGTTTGATTATTCGAACCTATAAGAAGCAGAAACAACCAAAACGTAGTCCGAAACAAGAAGCATCGATCAGGCCGAGGGTTCGAAAGCTGTACAATGCGATTCTTGCTGGAAACTTGAACTGCATAATCATGGACGACGAAACCTACGTGAAACTCGATTACAAATCCTTGCCGGGACCACAATATTATACGGTGCGAGAAGGACAAGTGTTAAACCAGTCCGAGACATCGATTGAAGTCGAAAAATTTGGTAAGAAAGCTAATTTGAACTGCTCTGCACTGATGAGTCAAAGACGAAACGTAAAAAGTAATGAAAACGGTTATGTGCCCTAGCATAAAATTTGGCTAACCCCTAAATGACTTGTGAATTATTTACAGCGAAATCCGACTCCGACTTGTGGTTCCAGTATTACAGCGCAATGCGTGCAAAATTTTCATTTCCATGAGTATTTTTCCACAATCGATGACGATTTTTTATAAAGCCTTCTTGATAAATTCATCTAGTTGAAAGATCATGTTAGTTAGTGGATATATAATTCTTCTTTGGGACTAGTCCCCTGTTTCCGCTTCCGAAAGCATCAAAAATAGTTTTAAAAAATGCTCCAAAAACGGAACTCACTTGAATTTCTCAGCAATGTTTAAGCCGATTTTCACAAATCATAATTAAGATTGCTTTATTGTTTAAAAAGGTACTTCGCAAATGCATCCAGATCCGACTTCTGATTCTGAAATTATAAGGCGATAAGTGTCAAAACATTCAAATCGTCATAAAAAATTACGATGCAAAACCATTACGTGCTGTAACGGAAGAAGAAAACACCACCGCCTTTCGAGCGAAGAAGACAAGTGCTTTGTTCAATTTCATATAGTGTGCAAAGCTTAAATGTATATTTTTCAGGAGAAAAATTAGTAAATCTGTATCAGGAGATACAGGAGTTTTGTATAGAGAATCTCTATATGAAAATGATAAGAAATTAAAGCGCAACGAAAGGCACAAGTTATTACATTGAATCTAAAAATGACTGCTACTTTTTGTTTAGTGATAGCGTTTATTGTAATGTAATTAGCAATCATTTCCATCTTACCAGAAGAAATATAAGAAAACATAAACGTAAATACGCTAAAATAATTGAAAGAAAAATCAATATAGATCAACTTTCATTAAAGGGCGGGTAGGGTCTAACACTTTTGAAAAATCATTTATTCTTTTCTTTATATTTTCTTATAGTAAAACATTTCACGAATATTCTGTGGAATTTTCAAGCCTATAAGAACGAAACTCCGAAAGTTATGGACCTTTATCTATGGATAACTCACTAACAAATTTCTATTTCGATTGACTTCAAAACTTGCTATATATTTTTTTAAATATGTTAGACCCTATATTTTCAATTGATTTCATAGACAAAAAGCTTTAAACGCGTTTTTCTCGAAAGCAGGTTTTGAAAGTCCGTGTCCATCGTCATTCAAAAACTACTGCACCAATTTTTTTCAAATTTTGCACACTTTCTACATAGAAAAAACCAGACCCCAACGTTTTCTTTTTCGTTGTTTGTTACTTTGATGAGGTTTAACAGCTAAAAAATGGCGGTTTTTTCGTGCAAAATAGTAATTTTCACTTTGAACAACCACCAAAAATTAAAAACATTTAAAAAAGTATGTTTAAAATTGCACACCGTCATTAAGAGCGACAATGCATAAAAGGGTAAAATTCTTCCAAATTTGACTCCAAACTAATTTAATTTGTAGGCTATATTAGTTACTTACTAAACGCACCGCCTTCGGCAGTACCGGTTTTCAGTGCCCCGTTCCGGAAATACTGGAAATATTGATCAAAAACTCTAAAACGAAACTCACTCAATTTCCTCAGAGATGATTTGATCGATTTCTACAAACTTAGGCTCAAATTAAAAGTTCTATAGTCTCATAGGTTGCTAAATTTTATCCAGGCCCGACTTCCGGTTCCGTAACTATAAGGTCAAGTGTGTTCAAAATGTCAAATTATGCCAAATAAAGAAATCTTATTAACTTGACATAACTGTTTACGAATGGAAAAGGTCCATAGAAAGTCGCTAATTTTATTCAAGTTTGAAAAGAATTTTTCTTGAGAAAATCTTCTATTGGTATTTTTGGAAATATAAGTATTATGAGAAAAGCTTAATCACACCACTAGGTGGATTAAATAAAGTTTTTGCCTTTCTCATACAGGAAGGCTATGCAATCACTGTGAAAACCAACTTTTTAACCGAATGTCATATACCATTCAACTCAGCTCGACGAAATGAGCAAATGTCTGTGTGTGTGAGTGTGTGTGTGCCTGTATGTGTGTATGTAACAAAAATGTGGTCTCTTATTCCCGTATGGTGCTATTGAATTTTACCCGGATCGGACTTCTGACTCAGGAGTAATAGGGTAAAACGTACAAAATATTAATTAAAAATGCATTCGATTTTCTTATACCGTTTTCGTTTTTGAACCTAGACACGGGCGACTCTGACTCCGAGTAAAACGAACACGTGGTACGCGCCCTAAGCATCAACTCACGAAAAAAAGAAAAAATAAACAAACTCGCATGGATGCGTGGTGCGATCAGAGAAAATTTTAGGAGCGAAACTACGCGATTGGAGTCCGATCTAGAGCGACCTCAGGTTGCTAAAACAAACATATCAAACGTTGTTTGGGCGACTCTGGGTCAGCTTTCGGGCTGCTCTGATCAATAAACGAAAACGGTATTAGAGACTGCTCAACCGATTTTTTTTTTCAAATAAGATTTAAATTGAAGGCCTTGTAGTACCATAGGTATTTATTGAATTTCATCTGGATCCGACTTCCGGTTCGGGAGTTACGGGGTAACATGTGCAAAAGGAACTAAAAATGTGCAATCGATTTTCTCAGAGACCGCTCATACGATATACTGGATCTTCGTTCCAGATTCCGAAAGTATCGAAAAAAAGTGATCGTGTACTCCAAACCGGAACTCACTCCAATTACTTAGAAACGGCTAAACCGGTTGTCATAACCTTAGATTCGAATGAAAAATCCTATGGTTCCATAGCCTGTTATTGGATGTTATCCAGATCGCACTTTCGCCTCGAAAGTAACATGGTAAAATGTGCCCTGAAAAATATAGCCTGATTTACACGGTAGCGATCATTTACCAACCATCATCTCAATTAGCAGTAGCAATTGTATTGCTAATGCAGTTAATATTCCATATGACTTGACAAAAAATATTGAATGGATTAAATACCAAAGTAGCATCTCTAGTATTTTAAATTCAATGGAAGAGCTCCCTCCACTTGAAGAATATGACTTCCTCGTTTGTTCGATCCTGGAGGCCGCAGAACAATCCCAAACTAAACGTTTTCCTGGACCAACGACTAACAGAAGGCCTCCCAACCCCTGGTGGGACAAAGAGTGCTCAGAGGCTAAACTCGCAAAACAAAATGCTTGCAAGACGTTCCTAAAACGGGGAGGAGGAACTCCTCAGAATTTTGAAAAATTCATGGCCTTAGAAACCAAGTACAAGAACATACCAAAAATGTAGCTATTGGAGACATTTTGTCGAAGGTTTGTCAAGAGAAACCTTAATGAGCACTCTTTGAAACACGGCCAGACGAATGAGGAATCGTAACGTGGGCAATGAGAGTAAGAAATACTCGAACTGATGGATATTTGACTTTGCTAGGAAAGTTTGTCCAGATTCTGTTCCTACGCAGAGCATACTTCGGGAATCTCTACAAATAATGGTTTTATTAATAGCCCCTTTTCAATGATGGAATTTTCTATTGCACTCTTGTCTTGTAACAATAACGCTCCTGGGTTGAACAGAATTAAATTCAACTTGGTGAAAAAACTGCCCGACCATGCAAAAAGACGTTAGTTGGAATTGTTTAACAAGTTTCTTGAGCAAAATATTGTCCCACCTGATTCAAAAGCCGGGTAAACCAGCTTCCAATCACAACTCATAAGACCCATTGCAATGCTGTTCTGCATCAGAAAATTGTTCGAAAAAATTGGCAGATAATGGCGTGGTTTCAGTTACTGGACCCAAAGCTATTGATCTGCAAAAACCATTGCAAGATACCTTAGATAACTTGTCCGTTTGGGCTGTTCATCTGGGTATCGATTTCTCTGCGAAGAAAACAGACGCGATCAACAAGCCGTAACAAGTTTTTAACAAAAATATGTTTTCGTAGCAAGTACTGATATAAGTCTGGTCTCGTTAGTAGTTAAAATATCAAAATTTTCTAACAAGTATCAAAAAGAGAAATAATTTAAATACGATGTGTTGATCGGGGAGCTAGTCGTCTTTTCAAGAAAGCATGATCCCGCGCAGCTTCAGTTTCATATAATGAAAAGAATGATCCAACAGGTTTTGACTTTCAAATACCTCGGGGTGTGGTTTGATTCCAAATGCAAGTGGGGAGGACACATTAGGTATCTGATAACAAAATGCCAACAAAGAGTAAATTTTCTTCGAACAATAACAGGATCTTGGTGGGGTGCTCATCCGGAAGATCTAATAAAATTGTATCAGACAACGATACTTTCAGTGATGGAATATGGATGCGTTTGCTTTTGTTCCGCTGCAAACTTTCGTATTATCAAAATGGAATTCAGTACCATTGTTTGCGAATTGCCTTAGGCTGCATGCATTCGACACATACAATGAGTCTTGAAGTTCTGGCGGGAGTTCTTCCATTGAAAGATCGCTTTTGGTAGCTTTCATCACGACTGCTAATAACATGTGAGGAGCTGAATCCCCTGGTTATTGATAACTTCGAAAGGCTAGTCGAGCTTCAATCTAAAACAAGATTCATGACAGTATATTTTAACCATATGTCTCAGAAAATAAACCCTTCAAGATATATTCCTATCCGTGTCAGCCTCCTAAATGTCCCTGACTCAACTTTATTTTTCGACATATCCATGCAACGCGAAGTGCGTGGAATCCCGGATCACCTACGCTCTATGGAAATCCCCAAAATATTTTCAAGTAAGTTTAGGCATATTGACTCTGAGAAAATGTTTTACACGGACGGATCACGAATTGAAGAGGCGACAGGGTTTGGTATGTTCAACAATAATGTTTCGGCCTCATTCAGGCTTCAAGAACCTGCATCTGTTTATATAGCAGAGTTAGCAGCAGTTCATTATAGCTTGAGTGAATTCGTCACATTATCTCCGAACCATTATTTCCTCTTCACAGATAGTCTGAGTGCAATTGAAGCCATTCGTTCAAACATGACTGTTAAGAATGAACCGTTTTTCCTGGGCAAAATAAAACAGTGCCTGAACGACATATTGAACAATTATTATCAAATCACTATAGTCTGGGTCCCGGCTCATTGCTCCATTCCTGGCAATGAAAGAGCCGATATTTTAGCCAAGTGTGGTGCTATTGAGGGTGAAATTTATGAGAGACCGATTGCTTTCAACGAATTATATAGCGCATGTCGCCAAAGAACACTTGCCAGCTGGCAAGCTTCTTGGGATAGAGATGATCTGGGTCGGTGGATGCACTCAATTATTCCGAAAATATCGACAAAGGCATGGTTCAGGGGACTGGATGTGAGTAGGGATTTCATTCGTATGATGTCCAGACTCATGTCCAATCACTACACGTTAGATGCACATCTCCTTCGAATTGGACTTTCCGAGACTAGTTATTGTGCTTGTGACGAAGGTTTTTGCGATATTGATCATGTCGTTTGGACATGCGTGGAGTATCGTGATATCAGATCTCAAGTAATAAATTCCTTGCGTACCGAAGGTAGACTATCCAATGTTCCAGTTAGAGACATTCTTGCTTGTCGTGACCTTCCATACATGAAACTTCTTTATCATTTCATAAAGACAATTGGAGTTTCAATTTAATAAATGACCCTTTTAAGACTAAGTTCTGATTCCAGCTGCGTCCATGAGTTCAACCAATAGCTAAATTAGAATAGAAATTATGTAATGATACAAACAAGCTCGAAATAATTTATGAAATTGCCAATAAAATATCTGAAAATAACAGCTTATTTTATAATTTATAGAAGTTAATCGTTTGGCTCAAGTAATAATATTGATTTCATATTTAATGACGAATTACCTAGTCCATTAGTAATTTTGCTTTACAAATCATTGTACTTAGATACACAATTGAAAAAAAACTAATACTTTGGTTATTTTATTCATTCATTCTAAACAGAAAAAAACCACGCGATTCCGCCTATCAGACTGTGGCAAAACCGAAACAGAAAAATCATCCGTCTCACTCAATTAGTTCCGCATGTAGGTTAATGCCACCGTGGTGCAGCGAGACTGCAGTTTGTTTTGGTGTGCATCCAAGGCAACAATTTCATCAGCCCGCATCTGCACCTTGGCGAGCCATCATTACCGGTGCAGTACCACTTTGTAAAAGGAAACTGTAACCGGACGACTGACTACTCCCAGTAGAATTAATGATTTTACGTCTTGCACCCATCTGTCAACGGGCCAAAACCGAGAAACACAAGTTTGTACACCGAACCACCTCGAAAGTTGGACCAGGGATGGGTGTCTCGTTTTAAAGTTATGGATCGCGAAAGCCGAAACAAGCTGACCTGGCCGGTCCTGATGTCCTGGTGCTGAAGCCAACACCGTCGCCTGAAGAATTGGCACAAGTTCATGTCGTCGGTCGGCTGTTTTGTTTCCCTCCCGGAGGGCCTCCTTTCGGTTTCATTCGGAGCAAGCCGAAACCAGGCGGCACTGGGCAGTTACTGAATTGTTTTTGCTGCTGGCGGTTGACCGCAGACTGATTTTATTGCAATTTAATTGACTGCTCGGTTCGTTGGATTATTTTTTTGTTTCTTCAGCATGAACTTTCGATTTTTATTTGCAACATCCTTGTGTGATCTTGTTGATTTGATCATTTCTTTCTTCTGGTCGGAATAATTTAGACCCCGAAAACATGATGTAGCTCCGGTGGCGGTGCGGGAAAATTACAGATTTCGGTTTTTGGAGCGTGGTTCCGACGGTTGTTTCTTTTTCTGCGGTTTACTTTTACGGTACACGTCTCAGGTGGCCAAAGTGTTGGATTGTAACAGATCGTAAAATATTCATTGATGTCAGAGGCCTTCATTATATTAGCTTCGGATTGAAGCGAGATGCCAGATAACCGAACGAGTAGATTTCTGTGTTTTTTTCTGTGGGGATTCGGAAAATGGCATCGACTGTGGCCGTGGGAATACAGAGGGTGCATTCACGAAATACAATCGACAGCTAAAACTTTTTTTACAGAAGATCAAGAATTTTGAAATCTAAGCCAAACAACTATAAAAACTCAATAGAAAATACTTACTCTAACCATTGAATTGTAATTATAAACAACTCAAGCCGATATCGCGTAAAGAATTCGATCTTCTAATTAATTTACGGGGTGTGGAACAGCGCTAGTAAAACATCCTTGTTTCTCTTCGAAGCACAAACTCGCTTCAATCGAGTCGACTTTTCAAATTGGACCCAATTCTTGCCAAGTTGAACCACTATTGAAAGGTGGTGGTTGGTGCAACGATTTGCGCGCTGCATTTTATCTCCTTCGCGACTCTTTGCCCTCTTATCTGATGGGTTTGAGAAAACATTGTAATACCGTTTGAGGTTGCCGGTTTTCGTCGTGGAGCTTGCGGCCAGAGTCAGCTGGTTTCGTGCGAGACGTAAACTGTGCCGTAAAACTACCGCCGCTACCGAAGAAATTAATACAAAATTTCCAACCTTATTTGCACTGAAATTTACCCGAAGCTGTGGGAAGATGGCATTTTTTGTACTTGTTGCAAAATTGTGCATTCGTGTGATGGTCGATTATTTCGTTCTCGCCCCAAGCAACATTATTATGATGTTGCTGTTAATTATCTTATTTAGCAACAGAACAGTTTATTTCTCCATTTGTATTATCTAATTATTTATAGCCTATTTTTTTCAATTGGACGATGACCTTTCAGGTTACGTACTATTTTGAATGAAACAGCGAAACGAAGTGGAACGGTGTTTGAACAAAGTATTGACTTCGAAAATAAATGTAGTTCTGCGAAATTGTACCTTGAAGGACAGAAACTCCTTCCTAAACGATAAGTTCCAAACAATTGATTTATTAAATTTCTTGCACATTCAATTTATGATGACTCGTTCTATGTCCTACTTCGAAGAGTTTGAACTTGAATGTCCACCTCTGGTTTCTATCGAAACAAGTTGTAGTTATATAACACATAACCTGAAATGTCACGGACCTAACAAAGAGAACACGATTTTTTTGGCTCAGAACTAACTTTATTCATCAACGTAATCTCAATCAAGAGCAATGCAATCATTCCAGCGCCGCTCTAACATTTCAATACCACTTTTGTAGAACGATTTATCTTTTGCTTCAAAATAGGCCTAAGTTTCAGCAATAGCCGCTTCATTCGTGCGAAATTTCTTACCGGCGAACAGCCAATAGCCGATGAGAGCCAAATCTGGCGAGAGCGGTGGATGTGGAAGCAATTCGAAACTCAATTCATGTAGTTTTGCCATTGTTTTGATTGACTTGTGACACGGTGCGTTGTCTTGATGAAG
Organism: Malaya genurostris; assembly: GCF_030247185.1. NCBI lineage: Eukaryota > Metazoa > Arthropoda > Insecta > Diptera > Culicidae > Malaya > Malaya genurostris. Next base: position 180,668,064 of record NC_080572.1, read on the forward strand.
CAACATTTATATCTTTACTATATGCGGTCGTTTCTTTGCAATTTCAGCCTTCAAACTCTCCAATAACGCTATATGATATTCACTGTTAATGGTATTTTCTTTCTGAAGATAGTCGATATATATATATATATATATATATATATATATATATATATATATATATATATATATATATATATATATATATATATATATATATATATATATATATATATATATATATGTATATATATATATATATATTACACCACGCACATCCCAAAATACCGAAACCATAACTTTTTCAGCCGATTGTTTTGCGCTTTGGACGAGGTTCACCAGTTGCTGTCCACTCAGATGACGATCGTTTTGATTCCGGAGAGAAGTGATGAATCCATGTTTCATCCATTGTCACATATCAACGCAAATATTCCGTTTTTGTTACGTTTAAATGTGGCCAAACACTTCTCAGAATCAAAAATACGTTCTCGTTTTTGGTCCACAGCAAGCAAACACGGTACCCACTTTGAACAAAGCATTCTCATAGTCAAATGCTCATACAATATAAAGCCAACACGTTCTGTTGATATCTTTACGATGTCAGCAAACCAACTTTTTATTGTTGTTCCTGATGGAGCGGAGTCTCCATAACACTTTTCAAGCCATTGCTTCGCTTGAACGGTATTTTTTCCCATCAAGAAGCAGTGTAAAATTAAAACCCGAAATTGTTTTTGATTCATTGTTCTGAAAATAACAAAAGTAGTGTCACTCTTAGCACAATAACTCACAAACTAATGAATAGAATATCATGAAATTTACACAGCTGTCTTTTAAAGGTTAAAATTAACTGAAAAAAAGGTGACTGCAATAAAACTAGCGACATCTATGTGCTAGGCCCGGGACTTTTCAGCACATGTTTTAGAGCAACATCCGAAACCTACAGCGAATGAAGTGGAGTCCCTTATAACTGCATTTCCTAGTATTTTCTAGCACTTTTGCAACAATTAAGACACGATTTTGAGGAGTATTTTCTTGTCCAGCAGCTGTTTTTCCTCCAGTGCTTGGCTCAATCGCATCAATAACGTTCGATATCAATTGTCTGTTTTATGTTCCTTGACATTTTGCATTTGCATCATCTCCGCTTATAAGTTATTCCAATGCTTTAGTAGCTATTTTGATATGGCTTCAAGGATAAAAAAGCTGGTGGTTAATGTCAGCGACATAACTGGATGACTTGAATACAATTAAAGTTGACGTGCTTTTTCCTTCAATGCTTCACATACAGATTTCTAAGGGTATAAGGCAAAACACACTAGAGCAAAAGGGTTACAGGGTTGCGTAGGAGACAAGACCGATTACAATGACATTAAAAGTGCAATGTTCAAATCAGGCGCGTACCCAGAAAATGTTTTCGGAGTTGGTTTTTCAGAATTTATTTATTTATTTCGTCAAGCAAATGTACACTACATATAAATGGTTTATAATGTTCACTTACATACTACGCATTATTTCTACGACAAAGCTAAGATTTTGTTTGATTTTTTGACAAAGTAAGGTCATGATGTTCGCAGTATTTATTGAAATCGTGCATTAAAGACTGTCCTAGAAAGTATGGACGCGCTTTGATTTCGCTGTAAATAATTCACAAGTGTTAGATATTCAAATTTTATTCGATATACTGATAAAATATGACTACAACAATAGAATATTGGTTGGTGCACCTTCTTGCGAACGTTCCACATTAAAATTCGTACAGACTTCTTGGCGACAAGTTTTGACACTTTTTTTCCAATCTTTTTCGAACTGTTGAATGGTTTCGAACTGTTGAATGGTTTCGAAGTTGTGGGCAATTTGGTGGATTCATGTCTTTTGGGACGAAAGTGACATTTTTAGTAGTATACCATTTTACCGTTGATTTCGAGTAGTGGCAAGAAGCAAGATCTGACCAGAAAACAAAAGGATCCTCGTGGCTTCGAATCATGGGTAGAAGTCATTTTTGTAAACATTCCTTGATGTATATTTCGCTGTTCATTGAAGCAGTGCTGATGAAGGGTTTCGAAATCTTACCGCAGCTACAAATTGCTTGCCAGACCATAGCTTTCTTACCAAATTTTTCGACTTCAATCGATGTCTCGGACTGGTTTAACACTTGCCCTTCTCGCACCGTATAATTCTGTGGTCCCGGCAAGGATTTTCACGTAGGTTTCATCGTCGATGATTATGCAGTTCACATTTCCAGCAAGAATCGTGTTGCACAAATTTCGAACCCTTGGCCTGATCGATGCTTCTTGTTTCGGACTACGTTTTGTTTGTTTCTGATTCTTATAGGTTCGAAGATTGAAACGTTCTTTAGCACGAAGAACATTTGATTTCGAAGTGTCCACTTTTATGGCCACATCCCGAACTGAAACCTTCTTCTTTTGCTCGAATGCCTTCAGTATACGTTTATCCAACTGAGGGTTAGCAGGACCTTTTTTTCGACCCGTTTTCGGTTTATCCTCAAAGGTGTTATCCTCATCGAACTTCCTGATTGCATTTCGCACGGCTCTTCCACTTACTCCTTCCATTTTTGTTATCTTTCTCAGTGACAGTCCGCGTTCTGTGCACTATTTGTACACAATTTTTCGACGTTGTTCTGCTGAAAGTCCACGCATTACGAAACAAACTGATGAAAACGAATAAACAACTGCACAAGTGGTTAGAGAAGAATGTAAACAACAGGATGCAGCCATAAAAATTGACAGATTCTGAACCATTGCGAAATGGCAGCGGTTTTTGGTTGCGTATATACTTTCTGGGACAGTCTTTATTCGATTGAATGGACTGTATTTAGCATAATTTGTTCTAGTATGTATTTCTAAAAATAATTGCTGGAACGTATTTAACGGCTAGGCATAAGAAAATTTAATTGCGATAATAATGAAGCCGATTGAATGCATTGAGAAATAATGTCAGTGATAAAATAAAGTATTTCAAAGTCGTGGCGTTCCTTAAGTGTTTGTATATTGATGAGCATGCAGCGTGCTTCATATGATGGTAGAGGAAATGCTGATCAGTTTAATTTACGAAGTGCATATAAAAGAAATTGTTTTTGTATCGATTCAATGCGTTCTTCGTGAATAATATTATATGGATTCCATACTAGGCTGCAATATTCCAAAATGGGTCTGACATATGTACTATATAGCGTTTGATAAAGCCCAGCATACTATTTGCTTTATTGATTATTGTATTGTAATTCGTCACAAATGTTAGCTTGGAGTCCAAGATTACACCTAAATCTCGCAAAATTTTACTTTTTTCTACTATTCGATTTCCTAAAAATATGTCTACAGAATGGGTTTCGTTTTTCCTACTGAAAGTTATTAAGTTACATATTTTTACATTGAGTTGGAATAAACTTTTGCAGCACCAAATGTGAAATAGATTATTTTCGGTCTGGAATATTACAGCGTCGTTTATATTTTTCATTTCCATGAAGAGTTTCATGTCGTCTGCATATAAAAGCACTTTTAGATTTTTAAGTATGATATGAAGTAAATATGACGTTTGTATTTAAAATAAAAAGAAGAGGCCCTAGGTGAGAGCCCTGAGGTACGCCAGAAGTTACATTAATTGGTTCAGAGTTTATGCTTTGGAAGCGAACTACTTGTATACGATTCGTTAAGTATGATTTAAGCCACTCTAGAAGGCAATGTTCTGTGCCATATTCTTGTTGTTTTTATAGAAGTAATGGTGTGTCAGCACGGTCGAAAGCTTTACTAAAGTCGGTGTAAAGAATTTCTACGTGGTTACCAGCGTCCATTGCGTTCACAGTGAATATCACAAACTCTAGGAGATTTGTTGTAGTGAAGCGGCCTTTGAAAAATCCATGCGACCTTTGAAAAAGCCATGCTGTTAATTTTTTCAAATAATTTTGGAATTTTGAACCAAATTTATATATTGGTACAAGAAAAGAAAATTTCCACGCTTTAGGAAAAGTACATTAATTGAGTGATAAGTTAAAAAGTAGTTGTAGTTATTCAGCTCGATTTTTTAGGAATATTATTGGTATACTGTCAGGCACAGGCCCTTTTGAGGCGTCTAAGTTTATCAGTGCTGTCGAAATGTCATGTTCTGATAGATAGTTTACATAGATGGAGTTGGAAAATGTAGGTATGAAAGAAAAGTAGTCACAGTCACGGTCAGTTTCTGAATACGATATATATTCTACTTGAAAAAAAAATGCAAATTCTTTGCAGATATCTGTACTATTTTTTCCTACATGTCCGTCTAGATACACTTGAAATGAAAAATTGTAGCCTAAAAGTTTAGTTTTCTTGTAGTTAAAAAAATTCTTAGGACAAGTCTTCACTTCGTTTTCAATTTTGCGTTTATATCCTTCAAATGCTATGTATAAAATTACTTGAAAATTTGATGGATAAAGTCGTTTGTTGAAAACTTTTCATTTTGAAGTTGACCTAAATAAAACGAATTTCGAAATAAATCATATTCGCAGTTGGCAGATTTTTCTCAGATTTAAATCAAACTTTCTGGACATGTAGACTTTGTTCTAAAATGTCACATAGTATACATTGTTTTTCCAAAATTTGTCTAGCCTGTCCTTAAAAAGGGTTGAACTTTTTAAACCTTTTTTTTAAATAGTTTACTGCTATCGGGAGCGAGTCATTTCGCCAGAAGCCATTTTGCCGAAAGTCGTTTTGCCAAATGCCATTTCGGAAACAGTAATTTTGCATTTTTGAATATTTGGCCGAAAGTCTTTTTATTGAAAGGATCATTTCGCCAAAACAACTATTTTGCCGAAAGGGATATTTCGTCGAAGGTTAATTTCGTCGAATGTATCACATTATAATTTAAAGTCTACAAATTATGCAATTCATCAAAAGTATTTATTTGATTTTATGTCTCCTAGATAATTGATGTGGCGCAGCCACATAACCGTAGCCAAGATGCCTCAGTGGCACAAAGCCACTCAGGCGACACCTGCGTCGGAAGCGATGACCTCTCGCATACAAACCTGTAACCGCCTCGTTTGCCGGTCTACTCAAAGCTAGTTTTCCTTGCTTTAATAAGGTCGGAACGAGATATAGATAGATACATGCCTGGCAGATACATTAAAGTAAATGCTTTATCAACAGTATTTTTGGCAAAACATATTTTGGTGATCATGAATCAACCTATAAAAATTATTCGAGGGAGCAGTATTCCTGTATAAAACGCCAAGAAATGAATTTATCCGTTGTTTGAAATATGATATGTTTCTAAATACGATTGTAGGCACCAAAACAGGCGTAAGCACTATCATCTTTCATTTGCCTTTATTTCAAATCAATCCCATTTACGACATTAAGACAATAGAAGGATTCATCAAAATGAACCTTCCGGTGAAACCGCTTTCGGCGAAACAGTTATTTAAGCATTTGACCACTATTTTCGGTATAACTCACGAATTTTTTTTTCATTTTTGAATAAAATAAGAAAGTTATCTATGGTATAAACTAACATAAACTTTTCAATTTGAAAACAGTTATGCCAAGTTAATAAGATTTTTTTCTTTATTTTGCATTGTCCCACTGAATGATAAAACACATTTTACTCTATAGTTCTGGAACCGGAAGTCGTACCCGGACGAAGTTAAACAGCAACCTATGCGACTATAGGAACTTTCATTTGAGCCTAAGTTTGTGTAAATCGATCAAATCATCTCTGAGAAAATTGATTAAGTCTCGTTTTAGAGTTTTCGACCACTATTTCTGGTACTTCTGGAACCGGTATAGCCGAAGTCGGTTCGTTTAATACGTAACTAATATAGCTGACAAATTAAATCAGTTTCTAGCCAAATCTAGAAGAATTGTACCCTTTTTGTCATCGTCGCTCCAAATGACGGTCTGCAATTTTAAACCCCCTCCTACCCTATGATGAAATTCAATAGCAACCTATGAGACTATGAGATTTTTTATTTTAAGCAACATTATTTGACACATACTTTCTATCAGGTGTACAACTTTGCTTCCGCCGTTTTCCGATAGGTTGCTGTACCGGCTGAGGCTGATCTCAGAAACTTACGGTGATGCTGCTCTGAGTAAAAGTCGGGAATGGTTTCAACGTTTTGAAATTGATGATTTCGATGTCGATGACAAACATGGTGGTGGAAGAGAAAAAACCTTCAAAGATGAACAACTAGAAGCATTGCTTGATGAAGATTCGTGCCAAACCCAAGAAGAGCTTGCCGAATCGTTGGGAGTGAGTCAGCAAGCCATTTCAAAACATCTCAAGGCCCTGGGCATGATTCAAAAAGAAGGAAACTGGGTGCCGTACGAGTTGAAACCGAGGGACATCTCGGCCTCGTGTCGCAAAAGTGGTCAAAAAGTACCTGAAAACACTGAAATGGGAAGTCTTGCCCCACAAGCCGTATTCCCTAGTTGTCGCCCCTTCCGACTTGCACCTATTCCGTTCGATGGCACACGGCCTGGTAGATCAAATTTTCAATCCTTCGAAGAGTTGGAAAAATGGATTGCTTCATGGATAGCGTCAAAAGAGGACTCCTTTTTTTCGGGCCGGGATCCGAAATTTGTCTTAAAGATGGGAGAAAGTTGTCGCTAGCGACGGACAATACTTTGAATAATACATCTACTTCATCAACTAGATGAATTTAGCAGTAAGTTTTATAAAAATGTACACCTTGTTTCGCTATCGCTTGTGAAAAAATACTCATGAAATCGAAAATTTTCACTAATCGCACTGTAATACCGGAACCGGAAGTCGAATCTAGATCCACTTTTTGGGGTTTTTGAAAGAATTTTAAGACCTTCAATTTGCTTCATGGTTTGTGAAAAGCGGTTAAGAAATTTTCGAGAAATTATTTTCATAAATTTGCACATAATGTAATTTCGGAACCGAAAAATTTCTAAATGAAAGTAAGAAACTTTATATGGGGCCTTTTATTTGAATCTTAATTTGTGAAAATCGGTTTAGCCATCTCTGAGAAACGTGTGTGATTATTTTTGTCCTTTTTTGGTGCAGATCACCACGTAATTCCGATAGTGGTATATGGGTGTGTAAGACCTTTCATTTGAATCTGAATTTGTGAAAACCGGTTCTGAGATTTCTAAGAAAATTGAGTGACATTATTTGTCACATACACACATACCTTATGATCAAAAAAGAACCGGAATTTTCATTTTAAATTCCCGCGCTTGTCCAATCGGAAAACTTTTATTCTATCAACGTTGGCAACACTTTTATACACATTCTGTCAAATTTTGACGCATATCGTACGATTAGTTTTTGTTTGGCGTCTATACAAAGAAGTTGAAAAATTTTCGTGTGGCGATTTTTATAATGGATGAAAATTTAGAACAACGACTCGCCTTCGAAGCGCCATTCGGTCGATTGTTGTGCGGTTTCGACGTCATATTCATAGATCCACACCTCATCACCAGTTATGATGCATTCGATGAATGTGAGGTCACTATCTGCGTTGGAAATCATCTCTTTGGCCACATCAACACGACGCTGTTTTTGAATGAAATTCAGCTTTTTTTGCACCAGTCGAGAAGCGACGCGTTTCAAACCCAAAACATCAGTTAAAGTAGGTTCGGCTGATCCATAAGAGATGCCCAACAACACAGCAATCTCTCTAATCGATACAGAACGATTTTGCAACACGATTTGCTTCGTCGATTCAATGTTTTCTTCAGTAACAGATGTAGTTGGGCGGCCAGGGATCTCATCATGATCCAAGCTTGTACGACCACCTTTGAAGCGTTTATACCACTCGTATGCCTGTGTTTTTCCTAGACACGATTCACCAAAGGCCTTTTTTAACATTTTCAACGTTTTGGAACACTACGGAATCCATTTGCAATACAAAATTTGATGCACGCACGTTGTTCTAAATTTTCATCCATTATAAAAATCGCCACACGAAAATTTTTCAACTTCTTTGTATATACGCCAAACAAAAACTAATCGTACGATATGCGTCAAAATTCTACAGAATGTGTATAAAAGTGTTGCCAACGTTGAGAAAATAAAAGTTTACCGATTGGACATGCGCGGGAATTTTAAAATGAAAATTCCGGTTCTTTTTTTATCATAAGGTACATACACACAGACATTTTGTTATCTCGACGAACTGAGTCGAATGGTATATGACACTTGGCCACCCGGGCCTCGGTTCAAAAGTCGGATTTCACAGCGATTATATAGCCTTTCTATATGAGCACATGCACAGTTTTGTTTTTCGGGCATCTTCTGCATAATTGAGACATTTCAAGCTAAAAGATTGAGCTGTGAAGAGTTTGACGACAACGTATTGTGGTGAATAAAATCAAATTACATCGATTCGGTATCCAAAATACAGAGAAAACCAATTGCTTAGTTAACCAAAACAAAAAACGACACACACTAGAAAACTAAACAATTTAAACGAACAGCTCAGATGCACTTCCTCCGTTAGACGTAACCATCCTGAACCAGAATCGCGAACATAAACAGCTAAGCAATTACACATACGCGTCGAGCGAACATCCTAATGTACTTTATAGTAACTCGTATAATTTACGACTAAACTCTGACTTCGTTATTTATTTCGCCAGCGGAGATTTATTCCTGTCTATAAACATTTGCAGTTTCCCAAACGAGTGTCTTGCGGGCCTACATGTGCTTTACTTTCCTGCCGTCTGCATGCCTTTCCCGCTTCTGGCCTCGTGGAGTTCATGTGTCATTTAGCTTCAGGCCGCGAAAAAAAAAGAACCAGCACTGGTAAACTTATCTGGTTACCAGACACAAAAAAGCATGTTAAAGAAAAAGGTATCCGGAATCAGTTCCAATTCACTCTGGAACCAGCCGTGAACGACCTCTGACCTATCGAACAGTCGAAGCATAATTGAAAATCATTACCGGAAATTATTCGGATAATATGGTCCATAATAATTGGTCGAAACTTGATGAATTTTATCAGCAGGAATTACCACCAACTGTCCGGTTTTCTGCGGGTACTCTTTAAACTTTAGATTAATTTTGAGATTCCCGCGAGAGTTCATCACCGACCGGACGATGGAAACATCGAAAACTCGTTAAGCCGAAATGAATTGTCCAATAATCGTTAACAAGAGATAAGGTAATTTAAATATCAACATTTTGTACAATAGTTGCACAACCCCACAATGCGACCGGGAGGGACCGATCATGGTCACGCAGGCACGGCCAAAAATCGAAACCGTCGACGTCGACGATGACGACGACGACTCACGAAAATTCAATTGTCCAAGTGCTACTTATGGACCGATTGTCAATCAATCATCTATCGAAAGTGTAATGCCACCTTGAACTTCTGGCGGAGTCCGGACGCGGTCGGTCGAAATCCGATTATTGTGAGCTATGCGATTGGTTCTCGACTCGATCGATTTCGGCACAAATCATTATCATTTCAGTCGCTGGAAGAAAAAGGCTGAAAAGGTGGGTGGCATTGCAAATCAGTGGTTGCGTTGGGAACCTCACCCGCAGGCCTTGAAATTGGTGCTTGGAACTGAAATAATAATATTTTGAAGCGGTGTGATTATCGCCATTCGGGTTGAACCGCGAAGTGGGCCATTATCAAAACTTACTGAAGGCGAAAGTGGCACCATTTTTGGAACAGGAGCGTGAAATAATTGAATTGCGAAGCAACCTTCGGTGGTCGGAGTAAGATCTATGAACTTGACACTTTCTCTATCTCAATCATCATCATAATTATCGTAATCCCGGTTTGGTGGTACGATTTAACGAACATCGTTAGCGATGTCACCATCTAGTTTATTAGCATTTCACCAGGAATATTAGTAGAGCAATTTGGCATGCGCTTTCAGAGACAGAGCGCGGATAACGACCGAGTAGGAAGAACCGATTCTACCACTTTCTCTTCCAATTCCCATCAAACAATTGCACACAACAGCGCTCGATAAGCCCTTCACGGTACGGTACTCATCGACATCCGGGGTTCCACGAAACCCATTGACCTAGTGTAGCGAGGAGACCCACAACCAGATGACATCGAAAGGAAAGGACAGAGACATACCCGCTGGAATCCATCCTCATTGTGTGTATCGATGGCATGAATATCTTTGAATTAGGTGCATTATTCACCGGCACGCTGATTAAACATACGCGATAAATAGTTGCTGACAATTTCTCCGATGGTTGGTGGGCGTATGCACGCTTTTTCTCACCCATGCGCTTGATAGATACATAAAGGGAATTTATTTCATACTCCGTCGAGAAGCAATGTGGACTCATTCGCTAGGTGAAAATAGTGACTGGACGACATTTCCCTTTGGTAGGCACTTGGCGATGTCGACTTGATGAGCATGGGAACTGTGAGTGAAAACTTGGCAAAATCTTATGAAAGGGAACCACCACTTTTGGTCAATTTGTGAAGAAACTAGTTGAGATTGATGCACCGAGAAGATGTAGATCTGCCAGTAGATAAATCTCCAAGGAAATGTGATATGCTATGAGTTTCAACGTAAAGTTTCTTGTTACCCTCGAAGATCTCATCGTTGTACAGTAAACCAGTGGAGTTGGATAATTTATCCTAAATCGCAATAATCCAATAAAAATCTCTCCAATCTTCTTTCAACTAACGAGTGATCACGAAATTATTGCAACTTCTTATTATTTACATCATGTGAATTACGTAAAGAGTGTCCAAAAATATGTTTCGTAGCTCTATCACATCAGTAGTCTGAGCAAACGCAAGAATATCTTCCCTATTCAGAATAACAAAATAGTTTTATTTGGTATTGGTTAGGTTCAATTAAGAGCTAAAATATCAAAACTGAATCCCAAAAATTTACACCATTCATGCCAGATTTAGAAAAAGTTGAGCTATTTAAGCATAACAGGATTCTATCAAAATTATATGTGATCTTAGTATTTATATCTCATTATGTCATAAATATGATTCCAAATCAGAAGCAAACATTCAGATTTTATTAAGATTATAGCAAGTCCAGATATTATATTAAGGGTCGTTATATTTCAGGTAAAACTACACTAGAGAACTGAGAAAATCAGAGGTCAAACACTTTTGTCGATCATGTTTTTGACTTTCAACCCGAAAAATGCTATGCTTCAATGAAGAGCAGTAACAAACATTTTATTCCAATTTCACATTTGAAAACAATAATTTGATATTTGATTTTGAAATGACCGCCTAAATTTTAAATTTGAGAACGTTCCTAGGTAATTCTTACTTAAATTGTGTAAAGTTTCTGCTCAAACATTAATTTTAAATTGAAAATAAATATTTTTCGAGACGTTTTTGCGCTTTTTCTCTTACGAACAAAGAAAGGTAAGGCAAAAGCTTTAAAACTCGACTAACAAATATTGGAAAAAGCGATATAGCATTCGACTCAGTTCATTGAATTCTTCAATGTTTCCTCAGATATGATTTTCACAAGTTTGGAGGCAAATGAATGCTTGAATTTTTCAATTTTATCAGTGACCGATTTTTGTTTCCGCAAAAACAGAGTGATAAGTGTTAAAAATTTCAAAACGTATTGAAAAGTGATAAATAAACCAGAGGTGGAAATAAGCCCATTCTGCGCACTAAAATGTGAATCAAGATTTTCGATTGTGAATCAAAAAACCTGTTTTAATCCACCTAGTGGTGTAATGATGCCATATCAATCATACTATCATATATAATACAGCGATTCTTGAAAGAATAACCGAAATCGGTTTGGACCGTCTACTGATAAAAACTATCAATTGGAAAAGATTTGTGGTCGATTTAGAAATTTTTTTAAGGTTTTTCCCCATTTTCAGTGATGGTATACAATTTTAACTCACTTTACTCTATATTTCCGGATCCGCATGAAATTCAGGAATTACGTATGGGACCACAGGACCTTTCATTTGAATCTAAGTTTGTGAAAATCGGTCCCGCCATCTATGAGAAAAAAAAGAACACATATTTTCTTTTTTTTGCACATTTTACCCCATAACTCCCGAACCGGAAGTCGAATCCAAATAATATTCAGGAATTTTTTATGGGACCTCAAGACCTTTCATTTGAACCTAAGTTTGTGAAAATCGGTTCAGCCATCTCTGAGAAAAGTTAGTGCACTTATTTTCATAATTTTTTGCACATTTTACCTCATAATTCTGGAAACGGAAGTCGGATCCAAATATTATGCAGGAATTTCGTATGGGACCACAAGACCTTTCATTTGAATCTAAGTTTGTCAAAATCGGTTCAGCCATCTCCAAGAAAAGTTAGTGCAAAAAAACGTTACACACATACGCACATACACACACAGACATTTTGCATACTCGACGAACTGAGTCGAATGGTATAAGACACTCGGCCCTCCGGGCCTCGGTTCAAAAGTCGGTTTTCACAGTGGTTGCATAACCTTTCTATATGAGAAAAAGACAAAACCGAACACCGTGAATTAAAAAATTGTGATTATTTTTTTAAATGTGGGAACTGTATATTACACAGAGTAGCAACAGATCCTATGCATACGCGCTCTTTTTATTGCGCTGAGACAAATTTGTTCTCATTCTCAGTAGACAACCATGCGCAGGCGAAGAGCTTTAGTTGCTCTCACAAAAGCTCGTTCGCGTATTTTTGTACCGCGGCAGAAATGAATGTACAGCGGTACGTTCTCAGCGCATTTAGCCAAGAACGAGATTTGAGTGGTCCAGTTTAATAACATTTATGCAATTTTAAAAGAATATTAAACCCTACATTTTTCGGCAGTTGTGTTTTCTGAGATTTGTTTAATTACTTTCCTTGGCGTAGCGGTAAAAAGTATCTGTAACTATTCAATCATTCGAAAGTTTTCTTTTATCTATTTCTTGAAAATCTTGATGCGATCTTGCTCAACACCACCTTAAAATATATTTAAAATTGTTTGCGTGGTCATACATAAAAAAACTCATTAAATTTATGATCTTGAATAAAGATACTTTAACCACCCGGTGAATGACCATTAATGGTTAAATCCGGGTTGAATTAAAATAACATTGTAATAATAATAACAACAATAATTCACTTTAATGAATTTTGATTCCGAAAAATATTTTAATAGCATATATTATCGAATAAGATGAAAATAAAAATATCTTATTTCTATACAATTAGATTAAAATGAAAGGTTCGTCATTGATGCCGATTGATTTACTTCTAGAATCGTTAATCCCGATGAGGGGTCCTACAGGAATTTTTAACTATGGATGACGCGTATCAATGAGACTTTAAAAATTATAGAAAAATTGCCGATTTTTTACCTTTGGAAAGTTTAGTGACGGATGATAAGGAATATTAAAGGAGCATGCACATCAATGTTTTTCGTCAGTTCATATGCTTGAGGATGCTCAAATTGGGGAAAATTGTCAATTTGTAACTTTCCGGAATGCTCCTTCAGCAGTCCTTATCACCAGAGTTGGAAAAAAAAACCGGTTTCATGGTATGTTCATGCACTAATTAGGTTAAACTTTATAAAACGCTATTTGACATGAATTTGATTACTATAGAAGTAACAAGAGCGCAGCATTTGGCGCAGCGTTTGAATGGTGCGTTTGAATTGGCGTAGCAAAATCCTGCACTTCTGTTACGTCTGTGTATGATATTCAAGCTTCAAGCACTTTGTGATTGGACATGTTCTTCTTATAATTATAATTATTATTCATTGCAGCATGTATGTTAATATTATTAGCTGCTTTTTTTTGATGGTATTACTCCATTACGACGGTATCACTAAGTAAATTTCAAATACATCACGAAACATGGAATTTCGATGCGACCGACGAAATAAACTCACCTAACGAGCCTAAAATTATTAATATCGGATAATCCATATCCGAGAAAACTGAGCGGTTATCAGTTTTGACGTTTTTGTCACTTATACCATTATATCACCGGAACCGTAAGTGACAGCCATTTGAAATTCAAACCTGTTTAATGAACACAGAGTAGCATTAAAACGAGCCTAACTTTGTTGAAATGTTGATTCCGGTTATCAGACAGTGATACTTATAACGATGAAGACATTTTTAAACTCTAAGTGAAACCAAAATTTATCTTAAAAAATCATTCGTTTCAAAATTCATTATAATATCTACAATAAATATGTGATACGAAAAAATAATACTGACTATTTTTATTTGCTGTGAATCAAAAAAATGTCTTATTTCCACCCCTGAAATAAACAATAAACGAAAAACAATAAATAAAATGCAATAAACGAAAAACAAAATCTAAACTGGGCTCAAAACCAAAATCTAAACTCAGCTGAATACTTTTTCGATTTATAGGTATTTTAGTTGCAGATTGAAAATAGCGACTTTTGTTTTACCGGACCCCGGATGTACTGGAAGTACAGAAAAAAATGTTTTTGCCTTTCTCATATAGTGAATCAAAAAACCTGTTTTAATCCACCTAGTGGTGTAATGATGCCATATCAATCATACTATCATATATAATACAGCGATTCTTGAAAGAATAACCGAAATCGGTTTGGACCGTCTACTGATAAAAACTATCAATTGGAAAAGATTTGTGGTCGATTTAGAAATTTTTTTAAGGTTTTTCCCCATTTTCAGTGATGGTATACAATTTTAACTCACTTTACTCTATATTTCCGGATCCGCATGAAATTCAGGAATTACGTATGGGACCACAGGACCTTTCATTTGAATCTAAGTTTGTGAAAATCGGTCCCGCCATCTATGAGAAAAAAAAGAACACATATTTTCTTTTTTTTGCACATTTTACCCCATAACTCCCGAACCGGAAGTCGAATCCAAATAATATTCAGGAATTTTTTATGGGACCTCAAGACCTTTCATTTGAACCTAAGTTTGTGAAAATCGGTTCAGCCATCTCTGAGAAAAGTTAGTGCACTTATTTTCATAATTTTTTGCACATTTTACCTCATAATTCTGGAAACGGAAGTCGGATCCAAATATTATGCAGGAATTTCGTATGGGACCACAAGACCTTTCATTTGAATCTAAGTTTGTCAAAATCGGTTCAGCCATCTCCAAGAAAAGTTAGTGCAAAAAAACGTTACACACATACGCACATACACACACAGACATTTTGCATACTCGACGAACTGAGTCGAATGGTATAAGACACTCGGCCCTCCGGGCCTCGGTTCAAAAGTCGGTTTTCACAGTGGTTGCATAACCTTTCTATATGAGAAAAAGACAAAACCGAACACCGTGAATTAAAAAATTGTGATTATTTTTTTAAATGTGGGAACTGTATATTACACAGAGTAGCAACAGATCCTATGCATACGCGCTCTTTTTATTGCGCTGAGACAAATTTGTTCTCATTCTCAGTAGACAACCATGCGCAGGCGAAGAGCTTTAGTTGCTCTCACAAAAGCTCGTTCGCGTATTTTTGTACCGCGGCAGAAATGAATGTACAGCGGTACGTTCTCAGCGCATTTAGCCAAGAACGAGATTTGAGTGGTCCAGTTTAATAACATTTATGCAATTTTAAAAGAATATTAAACCCTACATTTTTCGGCAGTTGTGTTTTCTGAGATTTGTTTAATTACTTTCCTTGGCGTAGCGGTAAAAAGTATCTGTAACTATTCAATCATTCGAAAGTTTTCTTTTATCTATTTCTTGAAAATCTTGATGCGATCTTGCTCAACACCACCTTAAAATATATTTAAAATTGTTTGCGTGGTCATACATAAAAAAACTCATTAAATTTATGATCTTGAATAAAGATACTTTAACCACCCGGTGAATGACCATTAATGGTTAAATCCGGGTTGAATTAAAATAACATTGTAATAATAATAACAACAATAATTCACTTTAATGAATTTTGATTCCGAAAAATATTTTAATAGCATATATTATCGAATAAGATGAAAATAAAAATATCTTATTTCTATACAATTAGATTAAAATGAAAGGTTCGTCATTGATGCCGATTGATTTACTTCTAGAATCGTTAATCCCGATGAGGGGTCCTACAGGAATTTTTAACTATGGATGACGCGTATCAATGAGACTTTAAAAATTATAGAAAAATTGCCGATTTTTTACCTTTGGAAAGTTTAGTGACGGATGATAAGGAATATTAAAGGAGCATGCACATCAATGTTTTTCGTCAGTTCATATGCTTGAGGATGCTCAAATTGGGGAAAATTGTCAATTTGTAACTTTCCGGAATGCTCCTTCAGCAGTCCTTATCACCAGAGTTGGAAAAAAAAACCGGTTTCATGGTATGTTCATGCACTAATTAGGTTAAACTTTATAAAACGCTATTTGACATGAATTTGATTACTATAGAAGTAACAAGAGCGCAGCATTTGGCGCAGCGTTTGAATGGTGCGTTTGAATTGGCGTAGCAAAATCCTGCACTTCTGTTACGTCTGTGTATGATATTCAAGCTTCAAGCACTTTGTGATTGGACATGTTCTTCTTATAATTATAATTATTATTCATTGCAGCATGTATGTTAATATTATTAGCTGCTTTTTTTTTGATGGTATTACTCCATTACGACGGTATCACTAAGTAAATTTCAAATACATCACGAAACATGGAATTTCGATGCGACCGACGAAATAAACTCACCTAACGAGCCTAAAATTATTAATATCGGATAATCCATATCCGAGAAAACTGAGCGGTTATCAGTTTTGACGTTTTTGTCACTTATACCATTATATCACCGGAACCGTAAGTGACAGCCATTTGAAATTCAAACCTGTTTAATGAACACAGAGTAGCATTAAAACGAGCCTAACTTTGTTGAAATGTTGATTCCGGTTATCAGACAGTGATACTTATAACGATGAAGACATTTTTAAACTCTAAGTGAAACCAAAATTTATCTTAAAAAATCATTCGTTTCAAAATTCATTATAATATCTACAATAAATATGTGATACGAAAAAATAATACTGACTATTTTTATTTGCTGTGAATCAAAAAAATGTCTTATTTCCACCCCTGAAATAAACAATAAACGAAAAACAATAAATAAAATGCAATAAACGAAAAACAAAATCTAAACTGGGCTCAAAACCAAAATCTAAACTCAGCTGAATACTTTTTCGATTTATAGGTATTTTAGTTGCAGATTGAAAATAGCGACTTTTGTTTTACCGGACCCCGGATGTACTGGAAGTACAGAAAAAAATGTTTTTGCCTTTCTCATATAGAAAGGTTATGCAATCACTGTGAAAATCGACTTTTTAACCGAGGCCCGGAGGGCCGAATGTCATATACCATTCGACTCAGCTCGACGAACTGAGCAAATGTCTGTGTGTGTGTGTGTGTGTGTCCGTCCGTGTGTGTGTGTATGTGTGTGTGTATGTAACAAAAATATGCACTCACTTTTCTCAGAGATGGCTGAACCGATTTTCACAAACAAAGATTCAAATGAAAGGTCTCATAGTCCCATAGCCTGCTATTGAATTTCATTCCGATCCGACTTCCGGTTCCGGAGATATAGGATGATATGTACCAAAAAAGTGAACAAAATATGCACTCACTTTTTTCAGAGATGGCTGAACCGATTTCCACAAACTAAGATTCAAATAAAAGGTATTATGGTTCCATAGTTTGCTATTGAATTTCGTTTGAATGTAACTTCCGGTTCCGGAGTTATATGGTAATATGTGAAAAATTGAGAAAAAGTTTACACTCAATTATCTCTGGAACAACTCAACCGATTTTCGCAAACTTAGATTAAAATGAAAGGTCTTATAATACCCTAAAAATTTGTGGAACATTTTATCTGGATCCGACTTCCGGTTCCGGAACTAAAGCGTGATATGTGGAAAATTACCAATTTTATTAGTATTTTTCCACGAACGATGGTAAAAAACAGGTACAAATCCCATAAAACTGTCTGATAAATTCTTCTAGTTTGCAGAGCTTGTTAGTTTGTGGGCATAAAAACTTAATTAGGCACTACTGGTCCCTTCTTTTCCTGTTCCGAGAGCACCGTAAGTGGAGAAGAAAAACTCCTAAATCTAAATTCACTTCGATTTCTCTGCAATGCTTGAACCGATTTTCACAAATCTTGATTTGAATTAAAGTTCATACTGTCTTTAAAGCTACTGTGAAATTTCATCCGGATCCGACTTCCGGTTCCGCAGTTACAGGGCGATGAGTATCAAAGTTTTCAAATCGCCATATAGAGTGACAATATGTACAACACCGAAAGAAGAAGAAAACACAAAACGAACAAGACGTGCTTTGTTCTATTTCGTACACGTTGTGTAGTGATGTCAATAATAATAATAACAATCCTACTACATGTTTCATGCTGCTGATTCATGCTGTTTAGCACGCAGTAGTAACAGAAACGCAGGTTCGTTTCGTTAGATTCATTTTAATTGGTTTAAACGAAATAGAGCATGAGATAGTAAGTATAAGTTTAACTACGTTCAAAACTGTTCCAATTTGTAGGTCATATTTGTTGGTAGCAAACGAACCAACTAGGTGGATTAAAATAGTTTTTTTTTAATTCGTATCGATTTATCTTTAGTTCTTGCTGTACTTTATACTATGTTGGTTTGATGGTTTTTTACGTAGTTCTAAAAAAAGCTTCGTTAATGTTACATTAAAAAATGTTCCAAAATCAGTAAAATCGAAATGAGTTGGTTAGGTCATCAATTAATAAGACCTACAAATGGCAGATATCACATTTTGTCCGTTGTCATATATATCAATGCATGAACATTTTTACATTCATGAATCAGACAAAAACGATTTATCGCACCAGATTACCTTCAATTTGGAAAGTTGTATCTATCCATATCTGATAAATTTATGATACTCTCATTTCGTAGTATTTTGATTACTTCCAATCCGGAACCATGAGCTAGGATTAGAAATTTGCAATGTAGAGTTTGAAGCAACCGACCCGCATTATGAGACACTGTTTCCTCATTTTTCTGTGAGTCAATCTAGGTACAAGTTCAATTTTGATGGTTTTTGAACATTACTTACGGCTGCGGATATCGCAAACTAAATGATTAATAGGCAATTGGATGAACATCAAAAACTTGCTATTCGAATCGATGTTATACACACTTCTTCTGATTTTTCACTGTCTTTCGAACGAATTTTTATTCTAATCTAAATTTACGAAAATCGAATTAGCCATATCCGAGAAAATTAAGTTCACATTTTAATCAAATATACCCGCCAATCGACACACAAACACGTACAGACAATTCACTACTTCAACTGAACGAGTGAATTGATTCGAATGTCATTTGATAGTCGGCCCACTTGGCACAAAGAAGAAAAAACTGTAAAACTATCATTCATTAGTTAATTTTCTCAGATTCTTTAAGGTAGTTTTGTTTCAGTTAATTTAGTCATTTCCGTTAATTTACAACTATTCTTCAGTACCAAAAAAAAAGCTTGCTCTTAGTTCTAAAATAGCCCCTGTGTCATTCATATGCCGGTTGGAAGGAAACGACGAAAGAGGTAAAGAGCGATAGAATATGTTTGTAGCAATATGGACTTACACTAGTTATTATATAATGCCAATATATCTTTGCAACCTCAGTTGTTTCTCATGCCCCGATGCAATCGTAGCGTATGTTGGCAACTCAAAACAAACTTTCTAAAAATATAATCACAAACCTTATTTATTTATAGCCAACATTTGGGCGTATGAAATTTGCCAAAATTTAGCAATGAAATTTATTGAACATGTTTGTTAATGATGAAACAGCTTCAAATCCTACACTTTTGAAGTGGAAGTCGGTAGCTTCAACGCAAGGCCATGGCATCCGATTGATAGTGAGTGGAAAAACAGCCATTATATTATAATCCTTACTAAATGACTTCATCACACAGATATGAGAACGCTTTCATCGCTGCTTCGAACTGTTCAATTTTTGTCTCTTTTCTTCCGTCTAGATGTTTTATGTTTCCTTATGATCAATGTTTCGCTTTTCATGATAATGAAAAAATGTATTGCAAAATCTGGTCTGCGTTCACTATTAGTAATCTAAAAACAAAATCCAACATTTCTCGAGCACAAAAAAAAACTTTGCAGATATTGAATGTAAATGAGATGATACCAATAGTAAATTTACTCCGACAATCAAATTTCTAACCCATTGTGGAATTTAAATGAGATGGTTCTGTTTTTTTTCTATGAAAATTCTTCGTTTCACTCTCTTACTATCACTTATTTTTTGTACTATCACTGATTATTTCAGGTTTTAAAAAAACGTTTATCGGCGTCAAATCTTTCATCAATAACTGCGATGCATCAAGTAGATTCATGAGATTCTCAAATATGTAGTAAAAACATAACTACAATATTAAATTTTTCAAGTGCATTTGGTAAAGACTGTCCCAACCAAAAACCGCTGCCATTTCGCAATGGTTCAGAATCTGTCAATTTTTATGGCTGCGTCCTGTTGTTTACACTCTTCTCTAACCACTTAGTTTGTTTCGAAATGCGTGGACTTTCATCAGAACAACGTCGAAAAATTGTGTACAAATGGTGCACATAACGCGGACTGTCACTGAGAAAGATAGCAAAAATGGAAGAAGTCAGTGAAAAAGCCGTGCGAAATGTAATCAGCAAGATCGGTGAGGATAACATCTTTGAGGATAAACCGAAAACGGGTCGAAATAAGGTCCTGTTAACCCTCAGTTGGATAAACGTATACTGAAGGAGTTCGAGCAAAAGAAGGAGGTTTAGGTTCGGGATGTGGCCAAAAAAGTGGGCACTTCGAAGTCAAATGTTCTTCGTGCTAAAGAACGTTTGAATCGTTACCTTACCCTTGGACAAAGACCTACTAGCAGCTGCACGGGTTCAATTCTCTGGGAATCCAGGAGCAGATATTGCCTCAAAATTCATAAATTTTCAAAAAGGCGAAACAATCAACCCTTACAAAGGAACGAGAAGTATTCAAAACAACACTACTCCTGTCTTAGGAAGTAATGACATCAAAGCTGCACCATCCACATCTGCAATATCACAGAACATAAATACGTCTGCAATATCACAGGACATGAATACAGACAGCCAATTCGAAATTGATCCAATGCGTCCTCCCATTGTACGTCTTACTTCACAATCTGCAAATGGCGACGAACGCTTCTTAAAAGCAAGGCTTCGTGACCCGAAAATAATGCACGTCGTCCGTCTGTATTTGTCATACATGAAAAATCAACAACCTACAGTATGCATCGAGGGTATGACACAAACTAGTATAAAAATGCTATTAGCATCAGAAGGCCTTCCAACAACACCTGACCACCTCCTACGAATCTTCATCGAAGTGCATCAGGAATATGGAATGAAACCTAAGGAAGCGCTGGCCGACCTCGACTCTTATGGGAAATTTTTGACAAGTGAACATATCCGCCGACTCCAACTGATCCGGGAAGCCGAACACAATTTTACAAGGTCGAATTTTCGGAAATAACGACGCCCTTTGACGAAGGAATAGACACAGAAATTAGTAATGTAAGTATTCCAGAATTCTCAAAAACTTCTTCGCTTCACAGACAAAATGTGACTGAAATTTTGGTCTATTGCCAAAATTTCAACCGCATGAAAAGCCCGGCCAAAATGAAAGAAATTCATAAAAATTTAATAACCTCCTCTTTCGACGTAATCCTTGGAACTGAAAGCAGCTGGGATGAAAGTGTAAGAAGCGAAGAAGTATTTGGAAATAATTTTAACGTATTTCGGCACGACCGAAATTTATCTCTCTGTCAGAAAAAATCTGGAGGTGGAGTCCTTATAGCCATTAACTCTTGCTTTACTTCTGAAGAAATTATTACTCCTAAATATAATGAATTTGTGCATGTATGGGCTAAAGTCTCAATATTGGGAGAAGAACATATTTACTGCTCTGTCTACTTCCCACCCGAAAATGCGAACAAATTCTCTTTTGAATTATTCTTTCAATCTTTAGACATAATTATTTCGAATATGGAACCTGAAGTAAAGCTTCATATTTTTGGCGACTTTAATCAACGTAATGCGGACTTCATTTCGGACATTCAAAATGAATCAATCTTACTTCCAGTCGTAGGAGAAAACGAAACATTGCACTACTTTTTTGACAAAATTTCTAATTTTGGCCTACATCAAGTAAACTCCGTAAAAAATCAACAAAACGCATATTTAGACCTTCTTTTCACAAATTGCACAGAAGACTTTTGTGTGAATGCATCAAACCTGCCATTATGGAAAAATGAAGCATTTCACACCGCAATTGAATATTCATTATTTACACACAATGCATCCCTTCCCTACGACTTGGAATATGAAGAAGTGCCGAAATACAATAAAATTGACTTTGAAGAAGTCAAGTGTAGACTAAGTATAATAAATCGGCGGAACATACTAAGTACAGAAGGAAATGTCGACGTCGAAGTAAACAAATTCTATCACATTATAAACAAAATATCAACCGAAACTTTGCCTATGAAAAGAAGAAGAAAAAATCATAACAGCAAATTACCTGTATGGTTCAATTCACAACTAAAACATTTGAAAAATAGGAAACAAAAAGCACACAAAACTTACAAACAAGAAAAAAGTGATGCTCATCTTCAAAATTACTTAAATCTATGAAATCAACTTAAAATAGTCATTAACACAGCATATGAAGAATATAACCGCAAAATTGAAAACGAAATAAAGACTTGTCCTTAGAAATTTTTTAACTACACATGTAGGGAAAAATAATACGGAAATCTGCAATCAATTTGCAAATGTTTTTCAAGAAGTATATACATCTTATTCAGAAACTGACCGTGACCGTGAATACTTCTCTTTCATACCTGCATTTTCCAACTCCATCTCTGTAAACTATCTATCAGAACATGACATTTCGACAGCACTGAAAAACGTAGACGCCTCAAAAGGGCCTGGACCTGACAGTATACCACCAATATTTTTAAAAAATCTTGCTGAAGAACTTACACTACCACTACAACTACTTTTTAACTTATCACTTAATAAATGTACTTTTCCTAAAGCATGGAAATCTTCCTTTCTTGTACCAATATTGAAATCTGGTGCAAAATCTAACATTCGGAACTACCGTGGAATAGCCATTATCTCATGCATTCCAAAATTATTTGAAAAAATTGTAAACGAAAAACTTTTTCATCAACTTAAAAATGTAATAATAAACAAACAAAATGGCGTTTTTAAAGGCCGCTCAACTACAACAAATCTCTTAGAATTTATGACATTCACTCTGAATGCAATGGACGCCGGAAACTACGTAGAAACTCTTTACACTGACTTTAGCAAAGCCTTCGACCGTATTTACATACCATTACTTCTACACAAACTACAAAAATATGGCATAAAACATACTCTTCTGGAATGGCTCAAATCATACTTAACGAATCGTGTACAGGTAGTCCGCTTCCAAAATATTCTGCCTGAACCAATTAATGTAACTTCTGGCGTACCTCAGGGTTCTCACTTAGTGCCTCTCCTTTTCATTTTACATATAAACGACATTTCCTTCATACTCAAAAATCTGAAAGTGCTTATATATGCAGACGAGATGAAACTCTTCATGGAAATTAAAAATATCAACGACGCTGTAACATTCCAGAACGAAATCAATCTATTCCACATTTGGTGCTGCAAAAGTCTACTCCAACTCGATGTAAAAAAATGTAACTCAATAACTTTCAGTAGGAAAAATGAAACTATACCTATAAACATACATCTAGGAAATCAACTTGTAGAAAAATGTAAAATTGTAAGAGATTTAGGCGTAATCTTAGACTCCAAGCTCACTTTTGTGAAACACTACAATACCATAATCAATAAAGCTAATAGCATGCTGGGCTTTATTAAACGCTTCAGTCATAACTTTCAGGACCCATACACAATTAAATTATTATACAGTACATATGTCAGACCTATTTCTGAATATTGCAACCTAGTATGAAATCCATACAATATTATTCACGAAGAACGCATCGAATCTATTCAAAAACAATTTCTTTTATATGCACTTCGTAAATTAAAATGGAGTGCATTTCCTCTACCATCATATGAAGCACGCTGCATGCTCATCAATATTCAAACACTTAAAGAACGCCGTGACCTTGCAATGCTTTATTTGATCAGCGACATTATTTCTCTACGCATTCAATCACCTTCTTTATTATCGCAATTAAATTTTTATATACCTAGCCGTCAATTACGAACCAGGAAATTATTTTTTTTAGAAAGAAACAATCTTCGAACCTATAAGAAGCAGAAACAACCAAAACGTAGTCCGAAACAAGAAGCATCGATGAGGCCGAGGATTCGAAAGCTGTACAATACGATTCTTGCTGGAAATTTGAACTGCATAATCATGGACGACGAAACCTACGCGAAACTCGATTACAAATCCTTGCCGGGACCACAATATTATACGGTGCGAGAAGGGCAACTGTTAAACCAGTCCGAGACATCGATTGAAGTCGAAAAATTTAGTAAGAAAGCTATGTTCTGGCAAGTAATTTGTAGCGGTAAGATTTTGAAACCCTTCATCGCCACTGCTTCAATGAACAGCGAAATATACATCAAGGAATGTTTACAAAAACGACTTCTAACAGTTCGGTTGAAAAGTTCGTACCGTTCAATAGAAACACACATTTTTTGCCAAAATTCGTTTTTATTATTCAACATAATTGCCATCAGAGGCGATACAGCGATTATAGCGATTATAGCGATCTTCCAACTTTTCGATACCATTTTGTAGTACGATTTGTCCTTTGCCTCAAAATAGGCCTCAACTTCAGCGATTACCTCTCCATTGCTTCTAAAATTTTTACCAGCGAGCATTCTCTTGAGGTCTGAAAACAGAAAAAAGTCACTGGGGATCAAATCTGGAGAATACGGTGGATGAGGGAGCAATTCGAAGCCCAATTAGTTCAATTTCAGCATGGTTTTCATCGACTTGTGACGCGGTGCATTGTCTTGATGAAACAAATTTTTTTTCTTTTTCAAATGAGGCCGTTTTTTTTTTTATATTTCGTCCTTCAAACGCTCTAATAACGCTATATAATAGTCACTGTTGATGGTTTTTCCCTTTTCAAGGTAGTCGATGAAAATTATACCATGCGAATCCCAAAATACAGACGCCATTACTTTAACGGCCGATTGTTGAGTCTTTCCACGCTTTGAGTTCGCTTCATCGCGTGCAGTCCACTCAGCTGACTGTCGATTGGACTCCGGAGTGAAGTGATGGAGCCATGTTTCGTCCATTGTTATATATCGACGAAAAAAATCGGTTTTATTTCGATATAACAGCTCCAAACACTGCTCAGAATCATCAATTCGTTGTTGTTTTTGATCGATTGTGAGCTCACGCGGCACCCATTTTGCACAAAGCTTTCTCATATCCAAATATTCGTGAATAATATGTCCAACACGTTCCTTTGATATCTTTAGGGTGTCAGCTATCTCGATCAACTTCACTTTACGGTCCATGAAAATCATTTTGTGGATTTTTTCATGTTTTCATCGGTAACAGCCTCTTTTGGACGTCCACTGCGTTCATCGTCTTCGGTGCTCATATGACCAGTACGAAATTTTGCAAACCACTTACGAATTGTTGCTTCGCCCGGTGCAGAGTCTGGATAACACTCATCAAGCCATTTTTTGGATCGGCGGCACTTTTTTTCATCAAAAAGTAGTGTTTCTTCAACACACAAAATTCCTTTTTTTCCATTTTTTTTTCACAATAACAAAAGTAGCTTCACTCAATATGCAATATTTCACAAACTAATAATCAGACAACTGTCAAATTTATACACGTATCTTTTGAAGGTTGGTACTAACTGAAAATGGTATGGATTTAATTCTAGTGGCGCCCTCTCATAGAAACGATACGAACTTTTCAGCCGATCTGTTACCCATGATTCGAAGCCACACGGATCTTGTTGTCTTCTGGCAAGATCTTGCTTCTTGCCACTACTCAAAATCAACGGTATAATGGTATACTACCAAAAATGTCACTTTCGTCCCAAAAAGCATGAATCCACCAAATTGCCCACAACTTCGACCAATTGAGGAATTTTGGGCATTAACGAAGGCACGTCTTAGGAAACATGTCTCGGCAGCCGAAACCATTCAACAGTTCGATAAAGATTGGAAAAAAGTGTCGAAACTTGTCGCCAAGAAGTATGTACGGAATTTAATGAGGAACGTTCTCAAGAAGGTGCGCCAGCTAGTCTACAATGGCTAAGTAGCAAATGTTGAGAATAATTTTCTGTTGTTGTAGTCTAATATTATCAGTATATCGAATAAAATTTGAATATCTATCACTTGTGAATTATTTACAGCGAAATCAAAGAGCGTCAATACTTTCTGGGACAGTCTTTAGAGCAAGCAAGTAAGCACTAATTTCTATGTAACATTTCAAATGGATGTTTGATGAGTAATATATAATTCGAGAACTTACTGACATGGAAATATAGAATTTATAATAATTTAAGAAATTACTGACATAGAATTTCTTGCATTTTTCGCCCTACCGATAGACAAAAGTATTTCAAAGATCTGTATGTTTTTCGATTCGCAAATTTTTAAAATTTTCCATCGAAATCTGCGGCGACGAAACTAAGACGAAGACTTGATGAAAATGATCAAACGAAAGGACCAGCATTCCGCACTCTTGAAAAGTTCTGTGTGAATAAAAGTTCAACAGATTCACACACCTTAGCAGTCAGAGTAAAAATGGCCAGTAAAAAAAAAATTCAGCCCAATGATTTGAGTGATTTGATGAAAAGAAAATTTACTGACTATTGTTGACGAAACAAATGTGTAAGAAATAAGATACATACAGAAGATACATTCTGTTCCCATATCTCACCAGAGGCCACCCAAAGCCCAATGCACCCATGCGATGAGAAAAACTAATTCACAAAACCGGGACGCATGTTTCGATTTGCTTGTGAGGCTCTACATCTTGATGGAACCAATTTGCTAGCTAGCCATCGTCCTTTCCTGTACCCGCCGGTTGACAGCTGTTTCGTTTACTTGGCAGACAGTTCTCGCCAACACGAAACTGTCTTTCGTTGCTGAATCTACGGACGCTGAGTGCCAATTTGCGTTTGACCCCATTTCGTAGCAGTTTTTCGCGATCATCAGTCAAACTAGAGAAAGAGTTAAAAAAAAACTTGCACACCGAAGCAATCGCGTTCGGTGGTGCAATGTGTGGCATTGCAAACATTTGTGAGGTTGCTGTAGGGCCACAGGTTGCAAAAATATGAACATGAAAAAGCGTGGCTGGTGCGTGCAGCGACCATTCAAAACGAACCGTACGAGGGAACGTGTACAAATGGCTGTCAGTCGGCCTGGCAAACCGATGCAAGGGTTGCGACCGGGGGTCACCGGGGGCACAGTGCAAGTGCTGTTGAAAGGTGCACTTTTGATGGATCAAAAGCAATTAGATTTCTGGTAGATCTGAGATCTGTCTGAGATTTTAATTTAATTTCTTTCTCAACTGATTCTGTCAGTGATTTCATTCCGTGGCTTGATTGGAAGTACAATGCAATGAATGTTGCCGAGTCACATTAGAATGTGGGGATGGTGAGTAATGCTCGTTTAGTGGCAGTTGGCAGTAATGTTTATGTTCACAATTTTAACCAACCTAATAATAATTTGGTGTGATTTGGGTCGATGCAACTAAAGCACAATTATGATCAGTTAAGAAGCATCGCCCTTGCAACTGTAACGAACTTGGACACACTCGAAACCGAGTCAGATTTATGGTCATTTAATTGATAAAATTATACTTTTACAACCTTGTTTTACGACTGATCGCCTGCCCGAGCGAAGAACGAAGCAGACATGTGAGCTGCACAATAAAACAAACCACCAAAACTGGGATCATCACAGAACTCCCTAATAGGTTCCACAGTCTTTGGTTTTTCGATTGCTTGGTTGGACGCCGATCATTCTGATAAGTCACCAACCGATGTAGAAAGGCGTGCGCCCCATTCCAAGAAGAAATCTTTAGCGGATTTCTTTCATCAAATCGAACGTTATCACTTAAAAATGAGTTTTTAACGTTTCGAAAAGAAGAAAAGCAAAATGCTGATGGAATAAAAAATGATTAAATAAAAAACTTTGAATGGAAAAAAATGATAATACATTACAGTTCCAAACTTAGCAAAAATAAACAATGGTCTCCCAGTGGCCGAAACTGCACTAATAGGAAAAACAATAACTCACACGTCGTTTAGCATAAACAATCTCCAAGATGGCTTCAACAGCACATCTCAAACTTTGCCAC
Source organism: Malaya genurostris (assembly GCF_030247185.1). Taxonomy (NCBI): domain Eukaryota; kingdom Metazoa; phylum Arthropoda; class Insecta; order Diptera; family Culicidae; genus Malaya; species Malaya genurostris. The sequence goes on from NC_080572.1 coordinate 180,696,326, forward strand.
CGGCAGCGCGCCTTCAGATCGGAATCCACACGTAACTTGCGTGCGGTCATAAAACCTAACTGTGATTCCGGTGTGCAACCGCTGATATGGGGCGCGACCATGGACGGTGGCAGCGAGATGTCGTCACAGACCGCGACTACCATCCATACGAGGGCCCCGGCATGGCGACAAGAACTCCGATGCCCAGAGGATCGTGTTGCAGTTGATTGAATCTCGTTGCCCAAGTTATTTATGATTCCCTCAATCATCGTCCCACAGAAGAAGACAAAAAAAGCGATCTGGCAAAGCCTTAAATAGACATTAGATAACATTTTGTGCATTATTGATTTGTATCATCGCTTTCTCGGGTTTTGTTTTGTTTTCTTTTGACGAAGGTCCCCCCGATTCGGAATGTAGGTGAAGTAACTGTGCAGTGTGGGATTTTTGGTGCATGCGAGGCCCCTCAAAAAACAAAGCTGACTGCTAGCCGATGTTGATTCTACTGGTCCACGTCGGACGGAGGGAATTATGGCATAAATATCTACGCAGGAACGCCGATAGATGCATTAAATTACCTACCGTACGGTTACAAAAGCGGGGCACGAAAGGAATGGCTTGCCGTTCTAAGAAATCTCAAATTTCGAAACTGTTCAGCATTTGTTACCGATGCGGTACATATTACCATACATCCACGTGTGTGATGAGAACTTAGCTCTAAAAATTTGTTTGCCGACTAATTAAAATTCAGAAGCCAAACGTTCGATCCCCAGTTTCTGATAATCAATATTAGAAAATTTTCCAAGAAACAAACAGTGGACAGTGGCCGTTTCGGACAGGTTCGTTCGTGGTTTCTCAGGTTTAGGAGAAATCGAAATTTTATTCGTTGTTTATGTTTTGAGAAGAAACGGCTGCCATCACTGAATGAACGAATTGTGCTAAACCATTCAGTTATAACGCTTATGTGAACTAAAATCTAAATGCACTGATCTTCGCACAGCAGCACTTTAATGACGTTTTCGGGTAATGCCAAACTTAAACCAGTCTCCATCCTAACTGCTGTCAAATCGTTCGTTTGAGGTCAGTTTCAAACCTAGTTTAACTGTTGTTGAACTGAAATTCGAGTCAGTTTCAAATACGGTTGCCACCTGCATGGGCCTCGCTCGGCAGTGTCGGGACTAGAAGATGCATCCGGGTTGCCAGACTTAGAAAAATTTTGCCGGGCCAGTGTGTCCGACGACTTCTGAAGATTAATATGATTTAATTCGTTATAACGCAAAGTCATCATTAACTAAGCTTACTACAGAGAACTTGAAAGTACAGAACAAGTTTCGCGTTAACTTTCTCGCTGCATAGAAACTGAACAATATATTTTAGAAGCAGCTTCACAGAATCAGAAGAAGATTACTAAAAAAATGTGTTACTCAAAATGCTATTAATGAACAGCCAAATCAGTCCCTTTTATCAAAACTATTGGGAAATGACTCCACTAACTATCGGATTACCCATAGGATGAAAAATTAGCCCACTCAGACAAAATCATGCGCATCTTCCACACATCGTGGATCTTCCGATTATTAGATCTCTAGTAAAAAACGGGAGCGCGTCATCTCGCCGACAGCCATTTCACCGAAAGTCGTTTCGCCGAATAGGTCATTTCGCCGAATAGGTCATTTCGCCGAAAGGGTCATATCTCTTTTATGTTATGTCTCCTGTATAGCTGATGCGTCGCAGCCACATAACCGAAGCCAAGATGGCTCGGCGGCACAAAACCTTAAAGAAAATTATAACGAACGGCTTCGTTTTCGTTACAGGGTAGTTTCCTTAAAAAACACTTTTCACGAAAGTGTGTTGGGTCCACACTTAGCAAACGGGCGTGTGAGCAAATCCGATATAAGAATCAGGTTCGAAACTAACTCGAATTTCAGTTCCATAACATTTACATTAGGTTTGAAACTAGCTTCCACCTTCCACGGTTTGACAGCATCTAGGATGGAAACTGGATTAGGTTTGGCTTCATTCGAAACCGACATTAGGCAAAAGGTTCTGAATGATACATTTTGTCCGTGTAATGTATTTCGAGTTTCCAGTATCAGAAATGAGCGTTGTCGAAGAGGTCTCTCGGGCGTGTAAAGATTTAGTCGTTGGAATAAAGTAAACGGTAAGAAAAAGTGCGTTGTTTCGGATACTTCACTTATACCATTAAATCTTCGGAATCATAAGTGATAGCCATGTGATCTTCGAACTTGATCAATGATCCAATTGTAGCTTTCAAGCGAGCCCAAGTATGTTGAAATCGGTACAGCTTATCTTTAGAAATCATAAATTTGATTGTTTGAAATGTCCTACGAACGAAACATTGGTTCACTTAGGCAACAACGCGTCAATTCAACGATTTTAGATTTATCCTTGAATATTTGCCTTTCTCTATAGAAAGTTAATAGAATTGTTGAAAAAACTGACTTTCGAACGGAGCCTTGGAGACCCACAGTGTTTAATACCATTTGACTTAGCTCGAAGAGATGGGAAAATGTCTGCGTGTGTATGCACGTGCACTTTTTAAAGAAATTTTTACCGCTCGATTTTCTAGAAGATGGCTGTTTTTTACCGCTTTTTTTTTCTCGGAACAAGTTTAGGCTTATTTTGAAGGCACTTTTAAGGTGAAAACTTTTAAGGGCCCAAAAAAGCGCGCAAGTGTTAACCGCTTGACTTGAACGAATCGTCGCACAAAGCATAACATGCAAAACCAACACATAGAAACCAGTAATATTTTCAATGATTTAGCGCAGTGGACTTTGAGAATATTTCACAATTTGAATGTATCCTAAAAAAATCTTTATTGATTTTGTTTATAATTTTTAGTTGCTTTTCAGATTCTTTGTGAAATTTTGATTCAAACACTATTTTTCAGTTCTAAAATCATTCTCGTGGAACGGAACCGTAACTTTTATACATTTCAAAAACCAATTACGGCTCGTCAAAGCAAAATTCCATAATTCTATGAATACTTAGTTGTGATAAATATAATTGCGAAAACTGTTTTTGGCTTTTAAAACTTCTGTCTAATTTTTTGAATAATTGATTAAAAAACGCGACGCGCGCACTCCGCTACATTTCACCTTATATTATATATCAAGATCGAAGATCAAATGTCTGTCTATTCTGGTATTCCGGCGATATATTGGTATAAGGAACGTACCGACAATGTTTTCAATGCAACATAATTTTTCAGAGATGGAAAAATCGATTTCGAACTTAGTAGATATTCTTTGTAAAATATGGAAAAAGTAAAAATTTAAGAAAGTGTTGACCAAACAGCTTTGGTTCGTTGGTTTCAACGACTGATTCCTAACTGAAGCTCCACTGAACTCATGCTCGATGAAGGGAGTCAGTCTGAAGTTTTAGGAACAGACTATGCCAGCAGATAAACTTATTAGTAATTCAGTATCGAAATCATGAGCAAATATTTTATTTGCATATCCATACGAACCTTGAGGTACACGTCGCCGAAGAAACCATTTGAATCTTTGAAGATTTCTCATTTATGAGAGAGTGATCATTACATCTCACACATAAAATTAAAACATGATGATTTCATTGATTTGAAGATTCGGTCAGTTAGTAATAAGTGCTTTCAAGAAAAAAACACGATCAGAGTATACCAAATAGATTTTTTTCCATAAATACGTTTTTTTTTTTTCATTTCGCGCTGCATGGATATGTCGAAAAATATAGTTGAGTCAGGGACATTTAGGAGGCTGTCACGGATAGGAATATATCTTGAAGGGTCGATTTCCTGTGGCATATGGTTGAAATATACTGTCATGAATCTTGTTTGAGATTGAAGCTCAACTAGCCTTTCGAAGTTATTCAGTATCTCACATCTTATTAACAGTCGCGATGAAAGCTCCCTGAAACGATCTTTCAATGGAAGAACTCCCGCCAGAACTTCAAGACTCATTGTATGTGTCGAATTCATGCAGCCTAAGGCAATTCGAAAACAACGATACTGAATTAGCTCAAGTTAACTGTAACTGAAACCACGTCATCATCTGCCAATTGTCTTAGTGTACATGGGGTTACTAGACAGCTGTCAATGTCATTCACGTAAAAATTATAGAGAAGCAAACTGAGGCATGAGCCTTGCGGTAGACCCATGTAACTAATTCTGAATGTTGTCAAATCGCCATGTGAAAAATACATGCATTTCTCTGACAAAAGGTTGTGCAAATGATTATTTATAACCGCTGGAAGTCCATGTTGATGAAACTTTTCTGAAAGAACATCAATGGAAACTGAATCAAATGCTCCTTTAATGTCTAAAAATACAGATGCCATTTGCTGTTTTTGAGCGAAGACAATTTGGATGTCAAACGAAAATAATGCAAGGCAATCATTCGTCCCTTTATTTCTACGCAAGCCAAACTGAGTATCTGACAACAAACCGTTCGTCTCGACCGAAGACGTAAAAGAATATTTTTTTCGAACAATTTTCGGATGCAGGACTCCATTACAATTGGTCTATATGAGTTGGGACCAGTGCGGTAAAATTTCATTTTCAATCGAATAATATAAGATGAAAATGAAATTTATGGCCGCTGACAGTCAGCATATCCCTACTAATTCATTTGACTTTTGCTGCCATTTTCAAGTGAAGCTTCCGGAATTCATCGTCAGTTGATTAGTCGTACCTAGTCATTTGAAGTTTTGCTTGCTCAGTTTCGAGTGCCAAGTAGTCTACCTGCTTCAATGCCTTCGCTCTTGGTAGTAAGCATTCAAACGAATAGAATTATAAATGAAGTAAAGTATTAAAAATGAAAACAAAAGGAGGAAACAATTAATTTATGTGTATTCTGTGATTGATATTTCAGCTATCTGGTTTGTCTTTCATCTATTATCTTAAACCAATTCAAATGTGAACATGAACCTCATTTGAAGGCCGCTCTCACACTATTGAAAGAGATATTTTGTTACTTCAAAAGATCAACTGACGGTGGTTAAACTGAGCCTCGATTGAAGAGAAACGAGTGATGAATTGAATGCTGCCCGTTCGGGCCGTCAGCATACATTGTGTGTGTCAGAGAGTGAAGTTTACTGCATTAGAGAGATCGTCAATGTGTTCCACATTCAGTTTCAATTGAATTGAATGAAGTTTTACAGCACTGGTTGGGACTGGAAGATGCTTTCCCCGGCTTTTGAATGACGATAACTTGGTGGTGATGAAACAATATTTTGCTTAAGAAACTTGTTGAATAATTCCAACAAACATCTTTTTCCGAGGTCGGGCAGATTCTTCACCAAGTTGAATTTAATTCTGTCCAACCCAGGAGCGTTATTGTTACAAGACATGAGTGCTAAGGAAAATTCCATCATTGAAAAGGGACTATCAATGGAACAATTATTTGGAGAAGACTCATTCGTCTGGTCGTATTCCAAAGGGTGCTCATTGAGGTTTCTCTTGACAAACTTTCGACAAAATGTATCCAATAGCTATATTTCTTGACCCGAAGTATGCTCTTGTACTTGGTTTCTGAAGTCAAGAATTTTTCAAAATTCTGAGGAGTTCCTCCTCCTCGTTTTAAAAACGTCTTGAAAGCATTTTGTTTCGCGTGTTTAGCATCTGAGTACTCTTTGTCCCACCAAGGGTTTGGAGGCCTTCTGTAGACGATGGTCCAAGAAATCGTTTGGTTTGGGCTTGTTCTGCGGCCTCCAGAATCGAACTTTGGTATTTAATCCAGTCAACATTTTTTGTCAAATCGTATGGAATATTAACTGAATTAGCAATGTCTTTGTTACTGCTAATTGAGATGATGATTGGTAAATGATCGCTACCGTGTAAATCAGGAAATACTTTCCAGGTGCAATCTAGTCGAATTGAAGTCGAGCAAAGAGACAAATCTAATGCATTTGGACGTGATGGAGGTCTTGGAATCCGTGTCATGCTACCCATATTCAATACTGTCATGTTGAAATTATCGCAAATATTATATATTAAGGATGATCTGTTATAATTGTGAACGGAACCCCACATCATTCCGTGCGAAATAAAATCTCCTAAAATCAAACGTGAAGCAGGAAGGGCTTCAACAATTTCATTAAGCAGTCGCTGTCCAACTTGAGCTCTTGGAGGAATATATACCGAAGCAATGCAAATGTCCTTTCCTTTAATGTTTATTTGACAAGCAACAACTTCTATACTAGAAGTCAAAGGAATATTTCATCTATAAAAGGAATAACATTTCTTAACTCCTAAAAGCTCCCCACCATACGGAGGCACCATTAAAATTTAAGGCTATGTTTTATGTAAGCCATGTTTCGCACAAAGTAAACACATCACATTTTTGACTATGCAACAAAACTTTAAATGAATCAAGTTTTGGCATGATGCTTCGACAATTCCACTGCAGGACAGTGATTGAATCATTTGCGGCGGATGATAAATTATTCATCAAATGATACAAAGCCTGAGAGAACAGGCCATTGAGCTGATAACTGCTTCAAAAAAGTTCCAGCTATTGGAAGGAATGCCGTTATGAAGGTCTTTAGAGGTTCAGAAATATTGAATGAAGAATGAGCCCACTGAATTATTGTCTTTTCTTGTGCTAGTTCCTGGATTGGTTTGTGAATTTGACAAACCAGGAGGCACAGTTTTTGCTTTTAAATTTGGCTTTTTAGATTTAACACGGGGTTCTTTTTTTGAAGGTGTAATTTTAGGTGTCTTTTTTTATTAATTTGGGGGGGGGGCTTCTTCCTCTTAACAGAACCTTGAGGAGTGACATCACTATTTTCCTCTCGCTTTAAAAACCGTTTTCTGTTTCGAGTGGGGGGGCATCAATAATTGTTTTAAGCATTTCTGCATATGTGCGCTTAGACCGTGCTTTTAAAGAAAGCTTAATTTTATCTTCACGCAACTTAAAGGCAGCGCATACTGAGGACTCTCCCCACAATAAACATATTATTCAATATCGCAAAGATTATGGGGCCCTTGTATACCAAATAGATGAAAAAATGTAATTAAAGTTTTGCTATCAAGATATTTTCGTTCGTATGTCATTTAATATTGATATAACAAATGGAATGGATGGATCTAAGAACTAAAATAGTCCATCACGCACAAAAGTTTTCCAATCACACATGCCGACCGAAAATCCCCGCTCATCGAATCCCACGAAACAACGGAACTAGTTGAAGGATATTGTGGCAACGTTGGTAATCGAGCAACAATTTATCACACCCCTATATGGAAGTTGCAGTTGCGTTCAGTAGAGAGGCAAGGTTGAAAAAAGGTGTCTTATCGAATCAGAGAGGAAGAAAAAAAAGTCACTGCCAGTCCATTACACTGTACCTGCTAAAAGCGCATTCACATGCCATAAACGGACATAAATGCATCGCAAACATAAATTAATTTATTGAATCAAATTTCCCTGCTGCCACCTACAGCGCGCCGCGCCTGCAGCACTGGGCCGAACTGAGTGATAACCGCAAATCCTAATCCATTGCACTGGGCAAAACCTGTAGCACTGGAGGTGGATAGCTGTCAGCACAACTCAGTGTAAGTCAGGTTGTACGATTGAAATCGAAAGTTCACACGAGGTCCACCGGAGACAGGACGGAAAAAAATTTTCGATCGATCAACGAAACCAAGGAAACGCAAAGAGCGGCACCGGCTGTAAGATTCGAAGGGGGGGGGGCTAAAATAAATCTTCAAATCTGGTTCCAAGCCGAGAGATGCACGTAGATTATCATCAACTTCTAATAGTACGCACACGCGGGTAGGTCCGGGAGAACTGATGAACACAAAACGCAATTCAAATCATTATTGCCATATATGATTTGTACGGTTGGCGAACTTGGTTATGCGGAAAACCGGAACACACAGCGCACAACGGTGACGGCGGCGACGGCAATGACGATGATGCGTGGAATAGTGGAGACTCCAGAGGGTTAAATTCACTTTCGTTGAACTCCCAACAGTCAGCCCGATGTAGCTGCCAGGCTAAATCGACGCAAGCAAGACAAGTAACTGTACGATTATCGACATCACATAAAGACAACGACGATAGATCGCTACCCTCCCGCCATCTCGGGCTCTGAGAGATACCGAACTACCGATAGCTTTAATGATGCTGCAATCGAAATCGACCCAAGACCCAAGGGATGGTGGAAATATTGTTGTTTACCCTAATGCTAATACTGGAACAAGCAGGGTGGTAAACACCAACGCGAGGTGGAAATTAAGGAACTTCAGAATCTTGGAAAACTGGTTAAATCACATTCTGTTCATATGAGAATAGATTAATGAAATACACGTTTATCTTAATTAACAAGGATATTTTTACTTTCTATTATTGAGTATTTTATTATACTTTATTCAAGACTACGAAGTTTCGTGTACAAAATATCTTGCAAGTGGAATTATGCAATAGAATACACTTCAATAATACATATCCAGTACCGTCGGATGATGAACGAACATAATGTAGATCTTCAGGATTCTCGCGTCCGCACGCAAATCCTTCTTGATTACACCCATGCAACATGTGGACGCCCAGCACGGAGAAATTCTTTCCGTCCAAAAGGAAGTTCGAGAGAAATGGAAATACATTACCCTGAATAGTGTTGGTTTGTTACGCATGTAATTGCATGGCGTACGGTCAAGGAACATGGCTCCATGTAATCCGCAGGTCACCTACGATATCCAGTTGGCTGTGTGTCAGTATTGTCAGAAAGCAGTTCACTCTCTAAGCCCTGCGAGAAACTGGGTAATAAACTGATACAAATTCAATTCAAAGTATACTACCTCTCCCCCGAAATTCGATGACTTCTTCTAAGTTCTTACTAAGCATTTCGTCTACTCATCCGATATTATTGATACTATATTCGCATTCTCTTTACTATCATCGAATATCGAGCGCGGGATAAACTGAGTACTCAAAAATCCACTTCTTATTACCTTGTCGGTAATAATTTTTTCACATATAACTAGTCTCGTTAACTCATCAAGAATCTCGTATCCGGTCTCATTGATTTCCATCTTGGATGTAACACTATCGGGAGAGTTTACGAAAAATTCTATTCTCGCAGCTTCCTTTTCAAAAGTCACAAAAACCTCTTCCATAGCAATAAAATCAATGTCGTTCACAAAACCAAGAAGCACGTGAGCCTTATTGATGATGGTTCGTACTGCATCTTCGAATTCTATACTAAACAATGAGCCAGAGAGTGCATCTCGTTGCTTCAATCTATCTAACAAATTTAGTACAAATGCGTCCGAAGTCACACCAACTACCTTAATAAATCTTATTACCTTAGCTATTCCAGCATGGTTTGCCAAAGTTCATTGCATTTCGTAGAAACGTATCCTGCTTTAGTATTTTTAACGCAGTTTTATTAAGCCCAATTCTAATAAATTGGCCGAAAGTCAATAAATTATAATTTACTGGACCAATTGAATATAATACAACCTGTTTTAATCCACCTAGTGGTGAAATGATGCCTTTCTCATATCAATCATCATTTTTATACACTTGCCCCTATTATTCCGGAACCGGAATCGGATAAAAATGAAACACATAAGTTTTGTAAAAGGCCATAGGATCATTCATTTGAATCTAAATTTGTAAAAATCGGTCACGCCATCTCTGAGAAAAAGTAGTAGGTACTTGGAAATTGGAATTTTTTAATTTCGGAACCGGAAGTCGAATCTAAATGAAATTCAGCAGTTCGGTAAAGGACTATTAGACCAATCATTTGAATCTACGTTTGTAAAAATCGGTCACGCCATCTCTGAGGAAAGTTAGTCAGGAATTTTCTATGGGACCATAAGAACTTTCAATTGAATCTAAGTTTAAGAAAATAAGTTTAGTAGTCTTCGAGAAAAGTTGGAGCAATTATTTTCACATTTTTATGACAGCAAAAGTCAAATGAAGTAGTAGGAATATGTTGACGGTCAGTGGCCAAAAATTTCATTTTCATCTTATATTATTCGATTAAAAATAAAATTTTACTGCGTTGGTTTCAACAGACTCGTAAGTGTACAAAACTATTGCATGACCAGTGCTTCGATCTAACTGATCCTAAGAATCCTTCCAAGTCTGTACTCGATCATGAGACATCCGGATTCTTATACCGTCGAAGTCGAAGACGAAACGTAAAATAACATAAAATAAAAAGAATCATGTACGCTTAGTACAAACCGGTTTCTTAAAATCAAACCCCTAGAAGATTGCTCTGAAATAGTATTTAGTACATTAGTTTCAACACAAGATTCATGCATTTTGATACATCAATTTGTACTAAAAGAGCTAATTTTACGTATTTGCATGAGAGTCTGGATATTTTTGACACAGGTTTTAGCCATTTTTATATTTTCAATCATACGATTAGTTAGATTTTTTTTATAATTCATTAAGTCATATGTGGATTTAGGTCACCTGTAAATATCATAGTTTTTTACTGTGCGATTAATCCAAATCAGTTGAATTAATATTATAAGAAAATGCACGACAAAATAATGTCAAATGAAACCACATCCAAAAAAATTGAATTGACACGTCGTGTATTGTCGCTCGGTCACATGTTACAGCTTCGGATAAAACTGTTTAGAAAGTAGTATATTTAATAACATAAGTTTAAGGCATACTGCATAAGCTCTAAGAAACCGAGGGCAAAGAATAGTAGTAGATGAGATATTCTATACTCATAAAAATATTTTGTAAATATATGGCTCATTTTTTCATACCCATATTTAAAGAATGAATTTGAATTTTTGGAGCATCTGGCGCTGGTCTTATAAGCCAGTTTCCGTCGTTGTCGAGCCCCGGCCTGGAAGGATCCTTAGTATCAGTAGGATCGTAACATCAACCATGCAATGATTATGTACGCAATAAATAGGCTGCGAAGTCTGTTGAAACAGAAAGGCCAAATTCCACAAAAAGAATGTAATGCCAAGACTTTGCTTTTTGATAATGTATTTCGGAGCCGCAGTTTTCGTTTGATCATGTTTTGCTACTTAACGCGGCTTGTTAGCGATTAATTACCAAACAAATCATTTAAAAAAAAACTTTAAACTAACTTAACTGTTTTTTTCTCTTTTTGTCATTATAAATGCCTTACTCTTCACTATATGAGGCCGGGTGTCAATAAAAAAAACTGAAAAATTACCCGCGTAACCTTTTTCTGTCATAATTTTGAACGCTTATAACTCATTCATTTGTTGATAACTGTTTTTATAGTTTACCAAATACAAATATAAGTATATATTTAACTACCAATCGATTTAGAAATATTTAACTCAAACAAATGAGGCAACAGGTATTGCAGTAGTATGATATATACAATTCGGTTTGAATCGACCTATGTTTTCACGAGCCAATCACTGCTTGCCGTAATGATTTCATCCTCGAGCGTTCTGGAATGTCGCTAAAAAAGTAATCTAAAAATATATGCACCTACACATACTCAGGTCAGTAAACGCTTGACTGTGGAGCGAAAGGATGAAGAAACTAAAAGTTACATCCTTTTTGCACTGAGTGCGGTGTGTGGATGCATTTTCCGTCTGCTGTCCACCATGTTCGCTTTAATATGTTGAATAACAATAAGCTGTTGATTTTGATTTCCGGTAATTAGCAGGCCAATTTAGAACTATCTGCGATACATTTTTGGATCTAATTTCAAGCACTTATATCTCAGGAAAATTGTAAGAGATTTAGGCGTAACCTTAGACTCCAAGCTCACTTTTGTGGAACACTACAATACCATAATCAATAAAGCAAATAGCATGCTGGGCTTTATTAAACGCTTCAGTCATAACTTTCAGGACCCATACACAATAAAATTATTATACACTACATATGTCAGACCTATTTTGGAATATTGCAGCCTAGTATGGAATCCATATAATATTATTCACGAAGAACGCATCGAATCTATTCAAAAACAATTTCTTTTATATGCACTTCGTAAATTAAACTGGACAGCATTTCCTCTACCATCATATGAAGCACGCTGCATGCTCATCAATATTCAAGCACTTAAAGAACGCCGCGACCTTGCAATGCTTTATTTTATCAGCGACATTATTTCTCAACGCATTCAATCACCTTCTTTATTATCGCAACTAAATTTTTATACACCTAGCCGTCAATTACGAACCAGGAAATTATTTTTAGAAAGAAACACTAGAACAAATTATGCAAAATACAGTCCAGTCAATCGAATAATGCGCCATTACAATCAATACTGCGAACATCTTGACCTTACTATGTCAAAAAATCAAATCAAATCTCAGCTTTGTCGTAGAAATAATGCGTAGTATGTAAGTGAACATTGTAAACAATTTATATGTAGTCTACATTTGCTTGACAAAATAAATTAAAAAAAAAAAAAATCTCAGGTTGATGGATTTGAACATTAAACTTCATTCGAAAGCATTGTTGTACACTTGAAATAGATTGTTTTATCGGCGTGGTCAACTCAAAGTTGTAGTATGAATATAATTATAGATACTTATTTTGCATTAAATGTGGCTAAAACACTATCATCTTTTTAGATAGTGTGAACTATCATCATCTTTATTTATTTTTGATAGTATTGTAAGTCAAACTTGAAAAAAAATATATATAATTTTTGATTGAATCTATTCACTATTTGTAAAATCAAGAAGTTAGAACTTTTATTTTCTCCCGAGCACAAGTAGATTTACTATTTTGCCTACAGCATGATGTCTTGATAACTAATCTATGTAAATATTAGAAACAGAAAGTATTTTGCGACTTTTTACAACATGAGTATTTCAGGAATGAGTTTAACACTTACGCATCGAAAATCAATTAGTTTATTTTATTTAATCGTTTCATTTGACTTCGTTTATATCTTGGGGTATTTCGTTTCTAAAATTGATCTTTTAAGTAACCTTAAAACCATTTACGATGGCCTCCAGTTAAAGATTATGTTTAAGATACCTTGCCATATAAAAATGTGTGGGAATGGTTCAAAACAGAATCAATTATTATGAATGAATCTTATTGTGAATTTTCTATTCTGCGCTTAAGCTGGAATAATTTTTGAATTTTTTGATTTGATGCATCCACCACTTGATACTTGTAAAGTTTTATTCTAACTATACACCAGAAAAATTTGAATTTTACAGGTGACCTAATCCCTCAAACAATGTAATTAATTAAGATCATATGATTTCACTCATAAATTTTTACCAGTGGCCGACAGCAGATAAAATCATTCGGTGTTTACCATCCTCAACCGCAAACGGTGGTGACATCCCCGGGGATTTAGGGTACTGGTGGACAACAAGATCATTCGCAGTAGATTACCAATCGACAAAGTTTCAACTCGAGAGAAATGTCTACATATAAGCAAGTTCTCTGACTTCGTTTTGCACATTACCATATTTTCTATAACGGTTGTCTATTAGCCGGTGCAATGCACCCACAATGACACGGAATACGGTTTGCGAAATTCCTCCGCTAGATGCACTCTGACGAATGACGGACGAGCCACGGTTGCGTATCGACAGTTGCATCCAGCTGATATGGCGCGTGTGCAGTGCTATTGGATGAAAGTGAAACCTGTCCGCTTATGTCAGTGCCGCCCGAGTTTCGTGTCAGCTCACCTTCCGTGGTCAGAAGAGTGAACGAGTGACTCTGTCCCTTAAAAGTCGCGGTCTGTCTGTCAGACGCACTTCCTAGGATGCCAAAAGCTGATGACATAAATGGACAAATATTTTTTTATTAGCTACTGCGAGTGCCCCTTTCTATGTGGAACCTTACTGAGAAATGATTATTCGGCTTATGCAAGACTGAACTAGAATCCAGTTTCTTATATTATATCAGGTAGTTGTCATTATCAAAAATATTGACGTTTGAGAAAATTTGAACCATTTTTTCAATCTTCCACTGAATTTCCGGTTAAATCTACATGTGCAAACCACATCCGCTCAAAATAAGAAACCAAAGCACCGAAAGACATCGAACTGAAGTCTGACGAAGAACGCGGACAAAATATCCGGCGTCCGGTTACTCGAGTATATCGTGAAGGTGGAGCTGTTGTGTTTTTTTCATGATCATTGGTCACCGTTAAATCAAACACCTTCTTACAAACTAAACTGGATGCTGCAAATAGACGCTTCTAATAGCAATAATTGCTAGAGTGTATTGGTCGAATATGTATGTAGGCAGGAAATATTGATAGCTTGACAGCTCGTACTACTGTATAATCGAAACATCAGATGTTTTTTAGTTATGTCGAAATGAAAAACTACATTTATTAGTTATCGCGGATAAATACAATAAAAAATAATCAGAATTTACTTCGCGGAAAAAAACTCTTGTTTTTAGAGAATGTGTTTAATTAGCGAATATGCTATGAATCGGCAAAATTTCAATCCAACACGAAATTCTCGTTAGCAACTAATTTTGTGATTAAAATCTGAAAACAAAAAACTCTGGTTTCATTAGCCAAAAACAAAAACTGAGAAGAGTCAAAGCAAAACAATCCATCAATAGGATAAAAAGGATAGTCTTGTTAAACTGCTGGCAAATTGTTTTGATGCTTCTCGCATGTGTTACGATATATCCATTTTTTAATTTCTAAACCGATATGTAAAAATGCCGTAAACTCTGAATAAAAAGTGTAATTTTTCAGTACTGAATCAATCAATGCTCGGAAATGTTTAGCTGAATTACCCGGCGTTGCTCGGAAATATTTCGTGAAGGCAAAGCCGCAAGGAAATTCTCAAAATTATTCTGCACAGTGAAATACTAACGAAAGGCTGTTTTTTTATGTCGTTTATTTATACCCGGCTTTAACCAAGTTGCGGTCGTTCGCCGACGGCTGTTTATCATCATAACTATGTACATTTGTACTAATAACGATACTATCGTTTCATGTCGAATTGTCCATTACCCTTATAACCACCTCTGACTAGTGTAGAAAGTATATATGGGGCAGGGGTCTGCCAAGATCCGTCAGTCAGACCGAAGGTATAAAAATATATGTCAGACGGAGCGTGAAAAACTATACTTCATCACTATTTTATTAGGGATATGGTCACTTCGCCGAAAGTCGTTTCGCCGAACGCCATTTAGCTGAAAGTCGTTTCGCCGAATAGGTCATTTCGCCGAAAAGGACATTTCGCTGAAAGGGACGGCCCCTTGCATACAAACCTGTAAAAGCCTCGATTGCCCGGTCTACTCAAAGCTAGGTTTCTTTGATTTAGTTAGGTCCGAACAAGTAGTAGCGAGGTCGGACAGCACACGAATCAAATTGATGTGGCGAAGCCGCATTAGATATTTGTCACTTAGTAAACGGAAAATATCACATAACAGTTCGGCTGAAAAGTTCGTATCGTTTAATAGAAACACACATTTTTTTGCCAAAATTCGTTTTTATTATTCAACATAATTGCCATCAGAGGCGATACAGCGATTATAGCGATCTTCCAACTTTTCGATACCATTTTTGTAGTACGATTTGTCCTTTGCCTCAAAATAGGCCTCAGCTTCAGCGATTACCTCTTCATTGCTTCTAAATTTTTTACCAGCGAGCATTCTCTTGAGGTCTGAGAACAGGAAAAAGTCACTGGGGGCCAAATCTTGGGAATACGGTGGATGAGGGAGCAATTCTAAGCCCAATTCGTTCAATTTCAGCATGGTTTTCATCGACTTGTGACACGGTGCATTGTCTTGATGAAACAAAACTTTTTTCTTCTTCAAATGAGGCCCTTTTTTCCAAAATTTCGTCCTTCAAACGCTCTAATAACGCTATAAAATAGTCACTGTTGATGGTTTTTCCCTTTTCAAGGTAGTCGATGAAAATTATACCATGCGAATCCCAAAATACAGACGCCATAACCTTACCGGCCGATTGTTGAGTCTTTCCACGCTTTGGGTTCGGTTCATCGCGTGCAGTCCACTCAGCTGACTGTCGATTGGACTCCGGAGTGAAGTGATGGAGCCATGTTTCGTCCATTGTTATATATCGACGAAAAAAATCGGTTTTATTTCGATATAACAGCTCCAAACACTGCTCAGAATCATCAATTCGTTGTTGTTTTTGATCGATTGTGAGCTCACGCGGCACCCATTTTGCACAAAGCTTTCTCATATCCAAATATTCGTGAATAATATGTCCAACACGTTCCTTTGATATCTTTAGGGTGTCAGCTATCTCGATCAACTTCACTTTACGGTCATTGAAAATCATTTTGTGGATTTTTTTCACGTTTTCATCGGTAACAGCCTCTTTTGGACGTCCACTGCGTTCATCGTCTTCGGTGCTCATATGACCAGTACGAAATTTTGCAAACCACTTACGAATTGTTGCTTCGCCCGGTGCAGAGTCTGGATAACACTCATCAAGCCATTTTTTGGTATCGGCGGCACTTTTTTTCATCAAAAAGTAGTGTTTCATCAACACACGAAATTCCTTTTTTTCCATTTTTTTCACAATAACAAAAGTCACTTCCCAAATGGTTTCCAATACATGCCTAAGCCGACAACCCAGTCATCGCCGATGAGGAAAAAAAACGTCCCGGATCGTCCCAGACGGTCCCGTCCCGGAATAGTGCGAATAGACTTTAAATCCTTTAATCCAATTTTACTCACTTTCTGCCTACACGGTGCACACAAAACATCATTTGCTTGCAAAAAATCGAATCTCTCAAGAAGGGAAGAAAAAACTCGACGCAACGAATAGCGGCCCTTACACGAGCATTACTTTTAATGATGTATTTCAAATTTGATAGAAATCTCGTCATTACTGCACCATTACACGTTCATTAAAATGATATTATTTTTTAGTAATGACATTTTTAATGTCTCGTGTAAGGGCCGCTAATGTTTCTAATTTTTGAATTCATTTTTACGCCGCGATCTTAACTGAAACGTTGCTAACAATAAACTGTCAAAGTTAGGATTCGATCAGTAGCGCGACATGTGTCGACAAGTTAAGCCCGTATCCGAGCGAGTTGCGCTGCGGTACACTCCGCGCGTGCGGGTCGTGATTGAAAGGTTCGTGAATACGACTTACTTTACTATGGGGTGCCTTTTCAAAATTTACCCTCTGAGAGAGTGATAAGTTTTTGATTGTGAAGATCTCTTGTTGTATCTAACGAATCAACATAATATTTGCTACATGCTATCGGTAATATGATCACAATTTTATGATAAAATTTTCAGTTGTATGACATAATCTCAAATAATTCAAAATTAAACTTTTCTGAAATGTTTGGTATAAACGAGTATCAAAGGGGATAATCCATAAGGCGCGTTTGCCTTTCTCGTGTTTTTAAAACTCATAGCTCAGTGATCTGTGCAAGGATTTATCTAACTAAGGATAATCTAACTACCAATAGAATCGAAATTTTTCAACTTAAACGTGTATAGCAAAAGCATTGAGGTAATTCAATAGTACACTATTGAAAAACCTGTCTCATTTGACCCATGTCAACACCAGCCAATCAGAACGCGTTCTGATGAAGAGAACAAAATTCCTGTTGCTGTACAAATAATCGTTCGAGGAAAATGTTCCGAACAGTGTTTAATATCGTAGTGAGTTCCATAATTTGGTCCTTCTGAAAGGCAGGAATGAATCCCTACAGCATATTGATAGTTTCTTTCAATAAATTATGCAAATCCGAAATAAAATAATCGAAATTAAAATTATATATGCGGCTATATATATAGCCGTTAGGACCGCCCATTAGTGGAAAAGCTACAGACGAAATCACGTTAAAAGAAACCTCTTAACAAAAATTGGATCAGTTTGGATTCTATCGCCACTGCGAGCAGATGTATTTTGTGTCGTTTGCGAAGCTAGTTTCGCTTCCGACAAGAGCGATTACATCACAGCTGCCAGTCATTTGCATTGGTGAAAAAACAACGGTGGAGAGCATCACACAAAATCAGCCGTTCTAATGGCTCTAAAAGTTTTTTAAAGAACTATTAGGATTTGTTTTTCGCAAATCGAAGGTAAATATCCTCAGTTTAGTGCCAATCTAGAACAGTTTGATTAGATTTGTGCACTTTTCGCTGTGTGAAATTCACAGCAATCGAGATCAAGTGAAGCCTTCTTTGTTTTTGCGAAAAATGTGAAAAAGGGGAATGCTTGCATAATTCATACAATTGATCAACTAATTGATATTCGGAAGTGTTAAGGAACATGCCAGTTGTTTTCGTATTCACGACATCCAGTTATGTCACTGACATTACCCACCCGCCTTTTTTTATTTGTTTATTATTTTTTTACTTTTCCATTAAATAAACTATGAAGGTTGTTTTATAGAATTGTTTATTTGGAAGCTAAGGAAAAGACGCACATTTCATGTCTTGGATGAATGTTTGTATCTTTATTAAATTGTACAGTAAAGGCTGTTGAAAAAAGGCTATTTTTTTGTAAACGCGAAACTTTAAAAAATCATATCTCGAAAATTCCACGTACCTTATTGAAATCGAAAAATACGTGTCGAATATTTTCGAATTCTTTACCGACAAAAAAAATAGTTAGATGAATAAAAAAAATTTTGAGTGACTCATTATGCGTGAAATGCCCCATATGCTATCAAAAAGTATCGTTTCCCACCTTTGGTTCATGTTCCAAACTTGATGGCGATTTTTTTAGTTGTTTCGTAATTATGCTGAAACTCGCATACACTCGCATCCATAGGCAGATAAAGATTATTTTCCCTTTGTTCTTTGAATTCCCCGGCAAAATATAACCAGATCTTTTCAAATTCTAATTCAAATTCAAATTCAAATTAACAATAGCAATACTATCTAGCATGATATCAAAATTCTTGCTCATGTCTTGTTTTTCAAAACCTCTTCCTTCTAGTTTGAAAAAAAAACCCTCCCCCTCTTGTTTGTCGACAAATAAGATAAATTTTACAAAAATACCCCTTTTTAAAGGCACTTGCTACAAACTCCTCCCTTTTTAATCACCTTTAAGTCGTTATAAATATCTGTGCCTGTCGAAATATGTCGATTTTCGCAAAATTCGAAACATTTTGCCTCGAATTCCCCCTGATGACAAACACGTATTACAATCACCCCCCGCCACAAAATTCACCCTCTGCGAGAGAGATAAGTTTTGGATCGCAAATATCTCTTTCTTTATTTTGATTGCGAATATCTCTTTTTGTATTCTGTATTTTTGTTTGTATATTTGTTTTATGATATAATCATAAATAATTCAAAATTAAACTTTTCAAAAATGTTTGGTATCAACGAGTGTCAAAACGGAAAACTCGCCTTTCTCGTACCTGGGTAGGTATGAAAGGGTTACACTTGATATATTTCGTCCTTTCTAGCTTGCGCAGATGATTGAGCACGAAGTAAAGTAGGTGCATCGTTCCGGTTCGTTTGGGTCCAGTTCCAGTATAAAGAATTCAGTTTAGTATTGAATCAATTGCGGGACGTTCGTAGAGCCAGTTGCGCTTCAAACAAGAGCGATTGCGTCATTCCACTGTTGGTCATTTGCATTGAAGCAAAATACATCGAAAAGTGGACAACGATGGAGAACATTATGTAAAATCAGCCCTTCTAATGACTCCAAATGATATCTAAAGAACTATAAAAATTGGTTCTTTGCAAGTCGGAGATAAAAATCATCAGTTTAGTTCAAATCTAGAATAATTTGATTAGCTTTGTGCACTTTTTGCACTGCAAAATTCGCACCAAACGAATGAAGCCAGCATTTGAAGCCAGTTTCTTTCACTGAAATATGCAAACCCGAAATGAAATAATCGACCTCGAAATTCTGTAGGTTGTTATTTTTTGCTCTCATTTCTTCCGCGTTATTTAACTGTGTGGTAGTAAATATTTATCAACAATAAGTTAACTTTTAGTACAAAGGCATCGTTACAATTCTGGAAGCGAAGCTTGGAAAGTTGCGAATTTCACACAATCAACTAATACGAAGCAGAGCCTTGGTATTACATTCCTGTAGTGGAATTTGACCTTCTGTTTCAATAGACTTCGCAGCCGATTCAGAATGTATAGAACCATTGCATGTCTGGTGCTACGATTCTACTGACACTACGAATCCTTCCAGGTCGGGGCTCGAACATACGACAACTGATTTGTAAGATCAGCACCCTATGCATTGAACCGCCAACCCGGGACCAAAACTAATACGAACGATTATCATTTTTATTCGTATTCACGTCCCCCAGTTATGTCTGTGACATTACTCACCCGCCTATGATTATTTTTGCATTAGGTTTCCATGACATTATTTCAACGACAGTCGTTTTAAATGACAGTTTGATACTTCAATCCCTGTAATTTCGGAACTGCAAGTCGGATCGAAAAAACAAATTGTATGAAACCATAAAATTATTCCTTTGAATCTTTGAATTGTGATAATCGACTATGTATTCCATGAGATGAAGATGTGAGTTCCACTTTAGAGCTTTTGGTCATTATTAACGGTACTTCCAGAACCGGTATTCTAGGAACAGTATAATTCAAAACGATTCGTATGGCCACGAATTAATATGACGAATAAATTGGAACAGTTTTGAGCCCAACTTTGAGGATTTTTTGGTATCGTCATCTTCTATGACGGTTTGAATTTAAAAAACTCATCAAACAATTCTTCAGTTTAGAACCATTTAGACCAGTGATTCTTAAAATGGTCCCTACAGCCCATTGGTGAGCTCATTTTTAGTGGCTAGTAAACTCAAAACTGACAACAGGTGAACAATGAGTCGCAAATAGTGGGCTTCGCTAGGAAAAAGGCGGGTGGGTAATGTCAGAGACATAACTGGATGTCGTGAATACGAAAACAACTGACATGTTCCTTAACACTTCCGAATATCAATTAGTTGATCAATTGTATGAATTATGCAAGCATTCCCCTTTTTCACATTTTGATCTCGATTACTGTGAATTTCACACAGCGAAAAGTGCATAAATTTAATTATACTGTTCTATATTTGCACTAAACTGAGGATATTTACCTTCGATTTGCGAAAAAGAAATCCTAATAGTTCTTTAAAAATCTTTTAGAGCCATTAGAACGGCTGATTTTGTGTAATGCTCTCCACCGTTGTTTTTTCACCAATGCAAATGACGTAATCGCTCTTGTCGGAAGCAAAACTAGCTTTGCAAACGACAAAAAATACATCTGCTCGCAGTGGCGATAGAATCCAAACTGATCCAATTTTTGTTAAGAGGTTTCTTTTAACGTGATTTCGTCCGTAGCTTTTCCACTAATGGGCGGTCCTAACGGCTATAAATATAAACGCATATAGAATTTTAATTTCGATTATTTTATTTCGGATTTTCATAATTTATTGAAAGAAATTATCAATATGCTGTAGGGATTCATTCCTGCCTTTCAGAAGGACCAAATTGTGGAACTCACTACGACATTAAACACTGTTCGGAACATTTTTCTCGAATGATTTGTTGTACAGCAGCAGAAATTTTGTTCTCTTCCTCAGAACGCGTTCTGATTGGCTGATGTTGACATGGGTCAAATGAGACAGGTTTTTCAATAGTGTACTATTGAAATACCTCAATGCTTTTGCTATACACGTTTAAGTTGAAAAATTTTGATTCTATTGGTAGTTAGATTATATAAATCCTTGCACAGATCACTGAGCTATGAGCTTTAAAAACACGAGAAAGGCAAACGCGCCTTATGAATTATCCTCTTTGATACTCGTTTATACCAAACATTTCAGAAAAGTTTAATTTTGAATTATTTGAGAATATGTCATACAACTGAAAATTTTATCATAAAATTGTAATCATATTTCCGATGGCATGTAGCAAAAATTATGTTGATTCGTTAGATACAACAAGAGATATTCACGATCAAAAACTTATCACTCTCTCAGAGGGTAAATTTTGAAAAGGCACCCCATAGTAAAGTAAGTCGCATTCACGACAAAAAATCTTTCTGATATAGGCTCTGAGTAAATATGAAAAACTTCACAATGTATCATTGCGAAATACAATACAAAATTAAGCTAATTTATTAGTTGTAAGAATGATGTGATTAGTAAATCATGAGATTTGAGAGTAAGAAAATGAAAGTTTATGCTTAAGTGGTTTATGTTTTTTGGTTCCAAATTCCAAGTTTATGTCTTTTTTCCAAATTCAATCCATACAAAATACAGAAAGAAAATTTAGGTCCAGGCTCAGAATTAGGAATTAGAATTCAGGTCCACATTCATGATTCAGTGGTATACCTCGGATCTCTGTTGAATTTTCAGAAGTCCAAAATCTTGTGCAAATACAGAATTAAGGTCCAAAATCCTGCTTCCCGGATCAGAGTTTAGGTTCAGATCCAAAATTTCTTCAGGAATTCAGAATTCTAGGTCTTAGATAAGAATTCATGAACAAAAGTGAAGTTCAGGTCCACGTTCAGAATTCCAGTCACGGAAATCTATGAATTCCTGTCAGGAGCTCAAGTCTAGAACCCAGGTCCAACATTCAGGCCCAGAACTCGGATCCCGATTTCCGCTCAGGAATCCAGGTCCATGTTCTGAAACTAGTTCCAGAATTCAGATAAAGAGTCAAGGTTCGGGGTCTAGTTTCAAAGAGAAAACACTGTCAGGAATTTTGGTCCTGAATTCAAATCCGGGATCAGGATTCTGGCCCAGAATCAAAGTCTAAGTTCAAGTTGAAAACTATTTTCCAGAATCCAGGTTCAGGTAAAAACTCTGTCCAGAAGTTAGGTCCAGAATCTGGGTCCAAGTTCAGAATTAATATCCATAGGTCAAGAGTTGAGGTTCAGCATCTTGTTCCAGAATCCAGGTCCAGAAAAACATTTCTGGTCCAGAATCGAAGTCCCGAATTTAGGTTAAGAATTCAGATTCTGCACTCAGATCTCAAAATCATCTTCGGAGGTTAGGTCAAGTTACTCCATTCAGGTCCCGGTTCTGAGTCCAAGTAGAGAATACTGATTCAGGGTCAGAATACATATCCAAGGTCAGAATCTTTATTAACAATACAGGTACAGAACTCGGATCCAGAATTAAAGTCTTTAATCAGGCTACAAATTTTGTACCTAGAATCCAAGCCCAGAGTTCTGTTCCTGAATTCAGGTACAGGTTCGGAATCCAATATCAGGTACATGTCAAATTGTCAGAGTACAACATCTTGCTTAGAATCCTGAATCCAGGTCCAGAATCCTGCTTCATATTTAGACTCAAAATCTACGTCAGTAGTTCAAGTCATGAAACTAGGTTCAGGTCTAGAATCCGAACCCATGCTCAGAATCCAAGCGCAGATTTCAGGTTCAGAATTTTTTTGTCAGGATACTGGTTCAAAATCCATGTCCAGATTCAGTTTTATGATTTGATTCGGTTCGTGGGGTTCAGAGTTTTCTCCGTGTAACCTTGTTTTCGGTTTATGTCTCTTACATAAGTAAAATCAAAACCATAAGTGACTCGAAAAATTACTTTTGAGCGAGCACCCGAAAAAAAAATTCACAGCTTTGTCAAACATACGCCACAAGAAAGCACACCTAAGGTAGAACTTTTCCCTATTACCCAACGAAAAGACAGACTGAAATTATGACTGATAAAATAAAATAAAAAAGAAGAGACAGTTAAAAATCGAATCGTTCTGGAAAATCATTCTGCCAAAGGAACTGTTGTGGATGTAATAATACACAACTCAGACGACTTCCCGGTAGAAAAGAATTTGATGTTTGATCTGACTGTTCACGGCCTCCCTGTGGTAGAATTTCGCACACACAAACTGATTGCCTATTTCCCTATTTCTCTCTTTAATTCGCCGGTTGAGCAATTATGTGTTGGATTTCGTTGTGTCTCTATTGACTTCTATTTTGCTTATCCAATATTTGATCGATAGGATCTTGAATTAACAATTGATTTACACCGCGTTGAGATTAGGAGGTCCCGGGTTGGCGGTTCAATGCATAGGACGCTGGTCTTACAAGCCAGTTGTCGTATGTTCGAGCCCCGACCTAGAAGGATTCTTAGTGTCAGTAGGATCCGTAGTACTAGCCATGCAATGATTCTGTACACTAAGAATCGGCTGCGAAATCTGTTGAAACAGAAAGGCCAAATTCCACAAAAGGAATGTAATGCCAGGACTTTGCTTTGAGATTAGGAAGAAATGATGGAAAGTTTATTAAATCGTTATTACAATTTGCCTAATCCATTGGTAACATGATTGCCATTTATGATCTTGTATTCAATACAAATGACCAAATCACATTCCAATTGTTACGAAACAGAAATTATTTTGCAATCATGTTTCAAATTAAAACCAATTCCGGCCCGGGTTATAAGGTCATCGAGCCACAAACAGATAAATTGCTCTGATGAGCATAAATCGACGTAATCGAATCAAATCCCCATAAATTGTCCCAACACTTTAGACCCATCCAAGCGCAAGCAATTGATTTAACTGCTCTGTTGGCTAACAAGATTTATTTTAATTTCACACAACACGTGCTCACGCGTCACATGTTTTGCTTCGATAAAAGTCCAGCCAGCAGCATCCAGTAGTAGTAGTAGGTAGGATAGCACGATTTCAAATGACTATCCAAACTAATGCTACCGATCGACCGGGACGGACACGGCGACAACAACGACGGCAACGACGACGACGACGACGACTGACTGCGCCATCTCACAGTAGCAGCAATCGATACCCCACCGGGATTGTCTGTCTCTCGTGCGTAATCGAATCTATCGCGCGAACGGCGGCTGCACCGAAGGCTGCGGACCAGACACGGGATTTAATTTTATTTACCGCGTATTTCACTTTCAGCTTAGT
The DNA here is from genome assembly GCF_030247185.1 of Malaya genurostris. Classification (NCBI taxonomy): domain Eukaryota; kingdom Metazoa; phylum Arthropoda; class Insecta; order Diptera; family Culicidae; genus Malaya; species Malaya genurostris. Next base: position 180,721,081 of record NC_080572.1, read on the forward strand.
CACATCTTGCTTACACCGACCGGTACGCATATTTACTTATTTATGACACAGATACAGCCATTTGCTTTTATCATTGTGTACCGTCGCTCGCTCCCATCGCCATGCCATGCCATGTCTTGCTTACGGAGATCGATACCTTGGTCAGCTGGAATCGGTGGAGATACGACAACCGAAACCGATCCACCGCAACGGACTGGACGCCGGACCAAGGTGCACTTTATGGTGAAATGCTATTAATGTAATTTGCATCGTCGGACACGAACCCAAACATACAATTCGCGTTTAATTGGATTTATTGGTGATTTCACCGAATCATTTTTCTCTGTAATTTTTTTTATTGTTTCTTTGGCTCTACTCGGTTGGCCGTGAACGTGAAGTGCGTCTATAATTTTAGTGTATTTTATGTTGTACCGGTTCGGAAAAAAAACGAAGAAGTGTTATTTCCAATCTATAACAATACCGAGTATTTCGTCTTTATATTCAATCGTCCCAATTTCAGAAACTGGCCCACATGGGTAACAAATCACATGCAATCAGAGGCCGCCATAAATTCATACGATTGAACCATTATTCATACTGCAGTTCGTGCCGCGTTCCACCGAAGGGGTCAAGTTACCGGTGATGATATCGTTAACCTCTGTGACCGTTAGTTGAGAGTAAACCTCAACATCCGATAGCCCATATATGAGATTATCAACAGTTTCACTTACTTTTTAGCGCTCAGTCAGCCCTCCACGGCGAACCGACCATTTATGGGTTGTCTCGATATTGAAAACGAAACTCCCGTTTATCCCAAGTTAGAAGTGCAGCACCCTGCGGCCATCCTGAATCAAAAAGGCAGGCGAGATTTCAATCACTGATAGTCAAATTAATCTTCTATACTCCCCCGTTTTTTGATTCGTTGCTGGCTGCTGGCGTCCCGAACGATGCAGTGTTGTCAGAGGCCGGAACACAGTTCGAAGCATATGACAACGGCGCTCTAGGAGAGTAATAAACATTTGAAGAGGCCAACGAGCAGCTCTCCAATAGCGAGACAGATTTTCAAAACTTTCCAAATTTCTTTGCCAATGTAAAATAAAGATTCTGAGCTGGATAATCTTATAAAGTAAGACTCAGAATCGAATCGTGCAATATTTATCAGTGAGACCAATTTTTTGAGTTTAAATTATAACTAAAACCTGTATGTCGGGCTTTTCGTACGGTGTTGAAACAAGCTGGAAAAAGTAGTTTAATGCATTCGCTACCTACTTATGGAAATCAGTAGTTTCCTAAACATAAGTTCAACCAGTAACACAAATTTTTCGTAGGATCCTTTTGCTATGCAGATTTGGCAGTTAGTATCACAACTGAAAAAAAATATTCGTTAGCTTTTCGACACGATTGTTTGGAAAATGTGTTTTGCCTTTTCAAAAAAAAAGTAATCAACTTTATTAAGTGCAAAAAAACAAGCACTTGATTTTCTCGAAGATGGCTGAAGCGACGTTCACTACCTTAGCTTCATATAAAAAGTCAAACGAACGCTTTTGATGCATACGATTTCCGGTTCCTGAATAATAGAATGACTATTGGTGTACACACTTAGAAAACTTTGCAGAATTCGGTAGAATTTTTTACCGAATTTTCAACAGCTGAACGTTCGAACGTTCACATGGATCTAACGAATAGTTCGGTAATTTTTTTTTGGTTTGTTTTCTTTTGGTTAAAATTCTGGATTTGAATTGATTTTCGGATTTCAAAAAAATAACACACGATTAGTTTTTTCAAATTTGTATTTTTTTTCACAGAAGCAAATGAAGAAATTTCGAATCATTTGTGGCTATGATTTTAATGCACTGTTTATCCAGCAAAAAATAACAACAAAAAAGTGTAGAAAAAACAATGTCCCAGAAATGAGTCGGTGAAGAGGTGAGGAGGACGCTTCTTAAAAATCACGATTTGCGGTGTCCACTGTATCTCAGCGCAGACTAATCAGAAGTCAAAAAATTAAAGCAGTATAGATAGAGTAGATGTTTTTCTAGACCCCAACGTTTCTGTTTGATTTTTTCATTTTTTTTTCATTTTTGGTGGTTGTTTAAAGTCAAAACTACGATTTTGCACGAAAAAATGCGCTATTTTACAGCTGTGAAACTTCCCCAATATAACAAATAACAAAAAGGAAAACGTTGGGGTCTGATTTTTCAAATGTAGAAAGTGTGTGCAAATTTTTATAAAAATTTGTGCAGTAGTTTTTGAATGACGATGGACACGGACTTTCAAAACCTGCTTTCGAGAAAAACGCGTTTAAAGTGTTTTGTTTATAAAATCAATGGAAACAATTCATTACTCAAGGGATCCCTTAGGGTCTAACATTTTCAAAAAATCATATTTTTTCTTTTATAATACGTTATAATGAAACATTTCAAGAATGTTTTGTCAAGTTTTAAGTCAATCGAAGCAGAAGTCTTGGGCCTGTGTGCCGAGCTATTATTTCTTCGCAGTATAAGATATGCAAAGAAAAAGGCCCATGACTTGCTAAGTTTTGTTCCGATAGGCTTGAAATTTTCACAGAATATTCTTGAAATGTTTTACTATAATAAAATACAAAGAAACGCCCCTTAAGCAGTGCACGGAATGGAGGAAGAGATATAAACGTTGACCTTTTAAACAGTCAGGTGCATGCGGGAAAAAGTTTTACACAAATACTTTGAGAATAAAGATCTGTCGCATCGCGCTATCGAAAAAAAAGTTGAGTATCGCAAAATCCAAGGTGTCTGGTAGAGAAGATCCGGCAAAAGCCGAAATCACAAACACGTGATTGAGGCCTTTAAGCGGAAACCGAGCCCCTCAGTTTAAGATCTGGCGAAAAAATTCCACGTGAACAAGATTTTCTTATAAAATGCCAAAACTCAAGCTGTACTACGTAGGTTTAAGGTTCAAAAGTCTCCAATCCAAATAAGATCACCAAAAACTTGTGAAGGAAGACTTCAATCAGACTCCAGGAAACCTGCATGGTACTGCCAAGGATAAGCGTGATATTCCCGAGCATTTCCGAACACTAAGGATGTCGAAGTTGTCAAGAAGATTCTTGGTTTGGCAAGCGATTTGTACTTGGGGAAAACGAGGTACATCTTTCCTTACCGGAAGCATCATGAATGGACATGAGTATTTGGAAGCGTGTCTCCAGAAGCGGATTTTTTGGCTACATTTGGCATCATGCCGCAACACGATTGCGCCCAATAGAAACCTATTGGGTAATTATGACCATCTAGAACAACCTAAAGTAATGAAGAAGCAAGAAAGAACCTTATTCGAACATAAAGGCGAAATTGCCGTGTCCCTAAATGGCGATTGGATATTATCAACATTCTTCACTTTATAATTCCGAAGCCGGAAGTAGGATTTTTTATAATTTCATAGCAATGTATGTGATAATAATATCTTTTATTTGAAGTTCAAAATTTTGAGCTTTTCCAGTATTCCTTGAACCGAAAACCAGGAACCAGTATTGTCCAAATGAGTTTGTTTGGCGAACAATTGACAAGATCTGCAATTTTCTCAGGGATGGCTGAGCCGACTATCACAGGCTTAGTTTCAAATGAAAGGTCCAATAATTATTTCATACCGTCATTCAAGAGGACAATCTAAATTTTCATCCATTATAAAAATCGCCACACGAAAATTTTTCAACTTCTTTGAATAGACGCCAAACAAAAACTAATCGTACGATATGCGTCAAAATTTGAAAGAATGTGTATGAAAGTGTTGCCAACGTTGAGAGAATAAAAGTCTACCGATTGGACGAGCGCGGGAATTTTAAAATGAAAATTCCGGTTCTTTTGTGATCATAAAATATATGAGACTATGAGACCTTTTATTTGAATGTGTTAGAATAGGTCACGCCATCTCTGTGAAAAGTGAGAAAGTAATATGAAATTGGACTTGGAACATTAATCATCCTTCTATTATAGTTATATCCAAATAAAATCCAAATCTACTTTGTATAGGACTACAAGACCTTATAATTAAATCTGATTTCATGAAAATTGGTCATCTCCAAAAAAACCTAGTGCAAAAAATGTTACATACATACATACACACACATACAAACATTATGCGTATTCGACGAACTGAGTCGAATGGTATATGACCCTCGGCCCTCCAAGCCTCGGTATATAACTTACAAAAAAGTAACGCAGGTAACGCTTTGTAACACTTATTACTTACAAAAAAGTAACGCTTCGTTAAACTCCGTAACGCGTATAACTTAATATAAATTAACGTATGTAATGCTTCATAGCACCTTTGATTCACAAAAAAGTAACGCATGCTTCGTAATGCAATGCTTCGTAACGCTAACAACTTACAAAAAGCAACGAATGTAACGCTTCGTGACGCCTACAACTTACAAAAAAGTAACGCATGCAAATTCTATAACTTACAAGAAAGTAACGCATGTACCGCTTCGTAACGCCTTCAACTTACTTAAAAGTAACGCATGTAACGCGATTCGTAACGCCTATAACTTTCAAAAAAGTAACGCATGTAACGCTCCGTAGCGCCTAACATATAACTTACTAAAAAGTAACGCATGTAACGCTTTGTAACACCTATAACTTTCTAAAAAGTAACGCATGTAACGCTTCGTAACGAATATAACTTACTAAAATTAAGGAAAGAAACGCATTTAACGTTTCGTAACGCCCACAACTTACAAAAAAGTAACGCATGCAAATTCTATAGCTTACAAGAAAGTAACGCATTTACCGCTTCTTAATGTATATAACTCATAAGAAAGTCTTTAACTTACAAAAAAGTAACGCATGTAACGCTTCTTAGCACCTATTACTTACAAAAAAGTAACACTTCGTAAAACTCCGTAACGCGTATAACTTAATAAAAATTATCGCATGTAATTCTTCATGACATCTACAATTCACGAAAAAAAGTTACGCATGCTTCGTAATGCAATGCTTCGTAACACCAACAACTTACAAAAAAGTAACGCATGTAACGCTTCGTAATGTTTATAACTCATAAGAATGTACCACTTCGTAATGCCTCTAACTTACAAAAAAGTACTTACAAAAAAGTAACGCTTCGTAACACTCCGTAACACGTATAACTTAATAAAACTTAACGCAAGTAATGCTTCATGACATCTATAATTCACAAAAAAGCAGGGTTGCTGAAATTCGCCTCACGCAACTCATTAACGTTCATCGCCTGCGAACGATTCAAGAACGGAGACAGCAAAGCATGTAATGCCGGACGAGGCAAAAGCTTTGCTTAATATGTGACTGCCTGAGCGACTCGCAAGAGAGAAGAGATTTTGCTTTTTCATGCTTGTTGCTATTCCGCCGTGAGCCATTCTCTACCATTTCAAGAGCAGATATCATCAGGCACGAATAGCGCTTACATTGAGTCAATTTTTGACTCACTGCGAGTCAAAATGCCAGCGAGTCAAAATGTGTACGAAAAAAATTGAAGACAAAAATTAGCGATGCGATGGAAGCAATTTTTTATTTTGTTTAGTTCAATTGTCTCGTAGATATTGCCCTGATAAAAAGTGTGCGTTGAACATCACAAATTAGCTTGGAAAACTTTAAACGTAATATCATTACTTATCATTGGAAGATGGCGAAACGATTGGGTTGGATAAAAATTAAACTGATAAATAAAACTGATAGTCCACTTCAAAACGTCGTTTAAAATCGTATACTAATGTACATATAATGTACTTCCTACTGCAATAAAACTAATGAAACAGTTTATTCAGATTTCACCGAATACTATTCTCACGTCGTACTCCGTGCTGTTGACATTTTGCGGCAAGTAATGGCAGATAGATTTTAAAAAAGCTGGAGTTGAATCATCTGAGGACAATCACTTTTGTAAAGTAAAAATTTTGCAGTTTATATGGCTTATATAAGAAATAAAATAAAAGGAATTATAACTGGAAAATATAACTGTAGCACCACTTTTGATTCTCTTTCGGGTTGGTTTGATATTTATTTTATTTATGATTTTGAAAAGTGATTGAAATATCTACAGTGATATTTTTTAAAATCACAAATGATTATGAATGATCAAGTCCAATACGCAATATCAATATGCAATGCTAATAGAGTGACAAAAATATATTCTGAATATTGATTATAGAGGCAAGTCTAATCTTTTAATTCCAGAGATGATTTATTTTCTCATGTTTTTATTATATTAAACACAATTTAACGCTTCTTCGCATAGATTTGATTTATAGAAGTAATAGGAGTGCAGGGTTTTCCACAACGTTTGAACCTACTGAGACGCCATGTAACTGCTTGCTCTGCAAAAATCAAAGCAATTAAGAAGAATGGCTAACAAAGAAATAGTCATTATTAACTAAATACTCATTCAGCATCTTTTACCATACATCTACGCAAATTATCGATTAGAATAACTGTACTACGATCAGGAAATTAAGACTTTTAAATTGAGAATCACGGTTGTGGTTCCGGCCAACTGCCACAGGATGTCGAAGCATTTTGTAAAACGCAACATAAAATTGGAGGAATAGATGTTCCATTGAAATTTACTTTTGCATTTTTGTATCGCCTTATTAACTTAGTCCTATTTTAATGCATTCATTAAATTTTTGCATTTAATATTATCATTTTTGGAGTTTCACAAAACTATTGCCTCGTAAGTTTTTTTCCCAAAAGCAAACAGCAAAATAATAACGTAATGTGATATCAGTTGAGAAATTGATGAGCTGAAATCAAATTAAGATTACAATCTGATATTGCTGTCAAAAATTTATTGAAAATAAAATGTTCTACAATTGACTCCCGAAGGGATCGGTTTAGCTTTTTTTTTTAAAAGAACCTCCGCTAGAAGAAATTGTAAATTCAATTTCATAACATTTTACAATATTCATATTACAGAGGAAACGATTTCAATTTGAAAAATAACACAATCCGCGTGGTTTATCGATTTGTCAGATAGTGCGATCTAGAATTTTTGTTACTCATATCACACATTCAGTTTTGAAACTACTCATTGTATTATTTACCTTAAAACTATGTTGAGCAAAAAAATTTTTACTTGAATACTTCAAGGATCACATACAAAGAGTCCAAATGAAATTTAATTCTGTTATCACATAATCAGGAGATAGTAGGAGAATATAGGATCAAGAAAAAAAATATGCATTTAATTCCACTTTATTTAACGTCACTAATGTCACGAGACAGATAATTTTGTTGTGTTTGATTGTATGATACTTGATTTTTAGATATTTATTTCGTTATTGGAAACTGCGGAAGGCCTTCATTGCACGATTATCCATGGCACAGTTTCCAACAAGTAACTGTAGAGAGTTTGTTTGTTTTTGATAATAATAGAAATATCATTCTTCAGTAAAATCTTATGTTGGCCTCCAAATTAGTGCCTTATACAAAATTATAGAAGTTCTATTTCGGTTTTAGTTTCTATTATATTGTAGCTCTAACGCCCTGTATATTGAATGTGACGGAATTATTTGGTGTTTATGGTTCTTCTAGTATTTGTACGAACTGATAGTGTTTATCATCAAAGTTGGTCTCAATCTTTTTGGTAGTTGACTTGGTTCGATACCACTTGTCTCGAAGTCAATACAAATACTATTAGTATATTATGAATGATTAACATGAAATTAAAAGCAATTATTAGTGTCATCACATATGTTTATAATTATTAAGGTAACGATCGTCGAATGGCTTTGTAATCGGTATATAAATAGTTTCACGATCATGAGAAACAATAATAATTGACAAAAATTTGGGACTATTACTTCTCAGGCATAATAAACAACCCTACATTCGACCGAATGAAAAATACCAATTTGGCATTTCGAATGAGGTATAATTTGTTTGGAAAAGTCGAACTCGATCGAAACACAAAATGAATTTATTATAGAACTACGGAATAGGAGTGAAAGTTACATATTTACGACACACAAAAACGCTCCATTAATAACCTTTTACAGTTTGATGATTAATCAATAACATATTCTGGCAGGTATCAAAGTTGTCCCTAACGCTACAAATCACGATTGAAGTATAGCAAACACCGAAGAAATGTGCAGTGAAGACAATTCAAAAAGATTCGACATCTTTCTTATAAGCTTTATACAGGAATAAAATTTTATCCTGGGCGGTCATTCAGTTGTACTGCCATACGTCGCAGAGAACGAATCACCGTGAGTAGAAAATTCGACTCAACGCGAGTCATCATCACCACCGAATAGCTTTCTACCTAAATGCTTCAAAACGAACTCACTGTGAGCCAACATAGTGCATATAAGATGCTTGCTTGCTTTGCCAAGCGGTTCAATTCTCTGAGTGGAAGGAAAGAATGAATAAAGCAGACACGGAATATATACAAACTGCTCGCCGCACGGGTAGAGCATCGCCGGTGAAGAGAATAGTTCACGAGTAATGTTTCATTGATAGGATCAGCAACCTTGCAAAAAAGTAACGCATACTTCGTAATGCAATGCTTCGTAACGTCTACAACTTACAGAAGAGTACGGCATGCAATGTCTATAACTTACAAGAACGCCTATAACTTTCAAAAAAGTAACGCTGTTAACGCTTCGTAACGTCTATAACTTTCAAAAAAGTAACGCATGTAACGCTTCGTAACGCCAATAACTTTAAAAAATGTAACGCATGTAACACTCTGTAACGCCTATAACTTACGAAAAAGTAACGCTTCGTAATGCCTATAACTTACACAAAAGTAACGCATGTAACGCTTCGTAACACCTGTTACTTACAAATAAGTAACGCTTCGTAAAACTCCGTAACGCGTATAACATAATAAAAATTATCGCATGTAATGCTTCATGACATCTATAATTCACAAAATAAGTAACGCATGCTTCGTAATGCAATGCTTCGTAACGTCTACAACTTAGAAAAAAGTAAGGCATGCAATGTCTATAACTTACAAGAACGCCTATAACTTTCAAAAAGTAACGCATGTAACGCTTTGTTACGCTTATAACTCAAAAAAGCAACGCTCCTAACGCCTATAACTTACTAAAAAGTAACGCATATAACGCTTTGTAACGCCTATAACTTACAAAAAAATAACGCATGTAACGCTTCGTAACACCTATTACTTACCAAAAAGTAACGCTTCGTAACACTCCGTAACGCGTATAACTTAATAAAAATTATCGCAAATCATAACATCTATAATTCACAAAAAAAGTAACTCATGCTTCGTAATGCAATGCTTCGTAACGAAAATAACTTAGAAAAAAGTAACGCACGCCAATTCTATAACTTACAAAAGAGTAACGCATGTAACGCTTCGTGACGCCTATAACTTTAAAAAAAAGTAACGCATGTAACGCTCCGTAGTGTCTTTAACTTACTAAAAAGTAAAACCTCTACAAACGGAACAAAAAAAAATCCATAGTAACGTAGATAGCTTCAAATACTAAAGTACTGTTTTATGTATTATTATTAATGTCATTTAGGGGTAGATGGGGTAGAAAACACCCCCTAAGGAAATGTAGCCACATCTTAACTATAAAGAACAACACGGAAGAGTTTCATGCATGACAATCTTCCGTAATCATTATTTCTCAAAATTACGTACAAATACTCGCTGAATACATTGAAAAATACATGAAATATCTTATTTTCTAAAACCCTTAAAAATTGTATATTGAAATATATGCGGGGCATGACACCCGATCGTGGAAAAAAACATGAAAAATATACATTCTAAATTACGCGAAGTGACGATTATCTGAACATAGAGGCAAGATGATCTTAAACAACGGGTAAACATCCATCAAAACAACGGATTAAAGGTCATGACAACCACGGGGCAATATGCATCCTCATAAAGCTTCTTCTTCTTTTTTAAAGAAAGCTTTAGACTTTTCGTTGACCAAATATTTGCCAGGTGGAAGATTGTTCACTATTATTCATTAAATTGATAACTTATGGATAATTGTTGTAAGCGAATTCTTGAGCATTTTGCCTCACACAATTCGAGTCGTTTTGCCCCCAAAAATATGAGACGATAAATTTGACGATTTTTCTAGGAAATTGCAAATACATCGTCTGTATTAGAACTAATTTTAGAAACCCGAATGACTGGCAAAGAAATTCAATGGTTACAAAATTGAAATCGCCTTCCTCACCCCAGAAAATTACTATGGAAGGAACATCACAAATTACTTATTACAGAGACATAACTGGTTTTTTTTAAGTTTTCCGGATATGATTGAACCATCGCTAACAAAATTTTATAATAATCTGTTGTTATGGCGGACTTTCAGTTTCATTAAAATTTCAGTGGAAAAAAATTATAACTTTTGAGAAAAGCAAAAGGTGTATTATGCCTCGGGGGTGCGTTTTAAGCCATCTTCCCCTATTTTACTCCGGTTTCATCCTCCATTTCATGTGGTTTTAACTATGCTCAGCTTCGTAGGGCCTGCCGCTGCGTACTTTATCGGTAGTGAAATTTTGACTATCATGTAACTCTCAAAACATCTATCTCACGATGCAATCAACAGGATCAACCCCTTTGGGTAAGTGACTGGTGTAAGGTTTTGTCTTAGAAACAGAAAAGTGTGTGAGAAAATATCTGGATAAAGAATCCCGGGAACGGATTTCTAACAAAAAAAGACGCAATCGATCAGTACGAATACGAATTGTAGTACAATAATGGAAATAAAAAACGAAACAATACTATTTACCCCTCCTCCTTTGTTTTTTTTTTAATATTTTTATGTTAACTTTATCAATTAAATTTATGGAATCAAAAATTCAAAGTCAAAACAAATAATTTACTGTTAAAACTGCTTACACTGTTTGCCCAATCGATCCCAACCGAACTGTTTTCGTTTTCTCTATGCAACTGTGAAATAACTAGAAAAAACACTCACCTCTGGTTCCTGCTCAGTTTGACCGCCAACGGCACCATTTTCATTCACGGAATTCAATATATCATCATTTCGCGAATCACCACGTGGTTGCTGCTCTAACGAAACCACCACACTGTCACTCTGATGCACTACCGGATTATGCAGTTCCGGATGCTTTTGATAATATTCTTCACTTTCCAGCTGTTCCTTCAGTCTAGCCGACGCAAAAGACGAGTACGGTTCTCGGTTATCTTCCGATCGAATCTCGCACAGCTGATCATCCAGGTACCAGTTGGCGGTCGGTATTTGGACGGCTGGCTCCACCGACTGGAACTGTTGATGCTGAACAATCGCTTCGTGGTGTGTGATTGGACAGGTGTCCTCCGTCGGTTGAGCGCCGATCAGTGCATCCTTGCACCGTTTGAGGTAGCTTTTCATTTTGGAACGACTCTTGCGCACCTCTCCCCGGGTCAGAGTTCCACAGTTCGAATAGGGCTGGTGACGCGGCCGATCCGGGTGCTGGTCACTTTCACTTTCTATCACCAGAATATCGTCCAGACCGCCCCCACAACTGACGGTGTTTCCCGCGATTGTACACGACTCTGTATTTGAGTCGTTTGCCGAATAGCGGGCCGATAGGGTCACCGAAGATACGGCCGTTAGTTTGGAGGATGCATTCAGCCGCCCGCCGTCATGCGTTTTCCACGTGCTGTCATCGAAGGATTTCGCACGGCGAGTGGTGGGAGTAACCTGTGAAAGATGGAAGGAAAACGTATGGAATTAATTCGTTGGAGTTTACAACTCAGAAACGGAACTCGCTTGAAACATTTTATTGGGTTACTAATAAGGTGAGCTCAGCCAAGGAAATTTCAATTTAACCTTTATGTGTGGAATTCAATTGAAAATCAAGCATTTTCCTTCAAACTAGCATAAATTCCTGTCCCGCCAATTCCGATTCCATTGATCGAACGCCGAGAACATAGAAATCGAAAGTCTGACCTTATACGGTCCTGGTTCGGTTTGGCGCGGTAGTAGCTAACAGTAAGTACTAATTGTTTACTCGCTGTACCGCTCTGTGAATGGCGCGAAACTTTTCACGCCGCACCAGTTCGTGATCAATTTGAAGGAGATCCGGAGGCGAAATCGAAACGTGCCAATTCGTAACCCGTTGACAAAATCGGGATCAATTATCAAGTTCCTCCGGTGCCGGTGTCGACACAACTTCGGGTCATTACTAGCTCTTACCTGTCATATCCCGAACGGGACAAGCGCGACCGGCCAGCTGCGCTAAAACGTGGCCGTTTTTAAAGCCGAAATAAAAAAAAATACCAGACCTGGCACTTCAAGCCGCACTCTGATCGCTTGTATTGAATTAATTTAATTTAATTTAATTATTATTCAGAAGTAATAATAAAATAAACAAATCGTTCATTACATTTCTATCACGATTTTCGATCCAAGTCATGGCTTTCAGCGGCAGCCGGCGTCTTCCGAGGCGGGCAGGAAAAATTGGCGGCACCCAATTTAGATTATCTTACTATGAGTTGTGGAGGCAAATGCGACCGTTTTCCTGCGCGTTTTGAAGAACCTAGTGTAAAGTATGTCGACTGCAAACAGGAAATTTGTGACACCATACCAAAACCGTACACCGAGGTCTGTGGGCAAATGGCGGCCGCGGCGCTAAGATTTAGCTCCACTGTAAACTGCCGTACCGAATCCAGCATCGAAAGCGGTAACCTATAGTTATTAGTTCCTACACATAGGAAACACAGAATGTAGGGCGTTTATAATTGATTGTTATATCAATTTCGAATTGATCCATGCTAGCTCTACTGATTGATGAACTAAGATAAAGGCGATCACTAATGGAGTGGTAAGGTTTATTTCAAAACCAACAAGATTGTAAGATAAGGCTCGCAATACGAAGGTAGTACCACACAAAAAAAACCCTTCTTAATCCACCTAGTGGTGTGATAATGCCTTTCTCTTTCATCATAACAGTCTCAAGAAAATAATTTTTACCTTTTTATTAAAATAATTTCTGACAATAATTCGGGCTCATTTTTGACACCAATGAATTATAGTGTCATTGATTTAAGTAGTTCACAAAAGCTTTTACGTCACATATTTGGCATTATTTCTCAAACCAAGCGCTTGACATTTGCGTTGTCTTTTTGTATGAGAAGAGTGATGCTAATCTAAAAAAACCTTTTTTAATCCACCTAGTGGTGTAATGATGCCTCTCTCATATTGCTTATCTTTTCAAAAACATCACTAGAAGATTCTATCAAGATTTTTTTTTTCAAACTTGAATAAAATCAAAAACTTTCTTTGGTAAAAACTACCATCACCTTTTCGATTTGTAAACAGCTATATCAAGTTAATATAGATTTAAATGTGGCAATCCTGCACGCTATACAAAAACAAAGCACGCTTTGTGCTAGGCGGGTGCGTTTTCTACTTCTTCCGTATCAGCACGTACCGATGCGTACCGATTTTGAACCATTTTTTTGAACAGTTTGAAAGTTTTGATACTCATTGCCGTATGATTTCGGAACCAGAAGTCGGATCTGGATGAAATTGCACAGTATATTTTAAGACACTTTAATCAAGATTTGTGAAAATCGGTTTAACCATTGCTGAGAAATCGAAGTGAGTTTCGTTTTTCGAGCTTTTCTTCACTGTTACCCAAAGTAGATTTATATAGCCACCAACTAACAATGCCTTGCCAATTAGATGAATTTACCAGTAAATTTTATGGAAATATGCACCTCGTTTCGCCATCTCTCGTGAAAAAATACTCATGAAAGTGAAAATGTTTACTAATCGCACTGTAATGCTGGAACCGGAAGTTGGATCTGAATCAACTTTTCGGGGACTTTTTAAAAAATTTCAAGACCTTTCATTTGTATTTTAGTTTGTAAAAATCGGTTGAGAAATTTCCAAAAAAGTTGAGTGCGCATTTTCTCGAAGATTTTCACATATTGCCTTGCAAATCCGGAACCGAAAATCGGATAAAAATAAAATTCAATAGCAATCTATGGGACTATAAGACCTTTCGATTGAATTTAAGTTTGTGAAAATCGGTAACGCAATCTCTGAGAAAAGTGAGTGACATTTTTTTCATTTTTTATTTCATATCATCCTATAATTCCGGAGCCGGAAGTCGGATTGGAATAAAATTCAACAGCAATCTAGGGAAGCGAAAGACCTTCCGTTTGAATCTTAGTTTGTGAAAATCGGTTCAGCCATCTCCGAGAAAATCGAGTGACTTTATTTGTTACATACACACATACATACATACACACACAGTCATTTGCTCAGTTCGTCGAGCAGAGTCGAATGGTATATGACAATCAGTCCTCCGGGTTTCCGTTCAAAAGTCGGTTTTCACAGTGATTGTTTAGCCTTTCTATATGGTGACCCAATGGTGAATTTCCAAAAATTTCATACCTTAACCGCCGGGCAGAACCTCATCCGATTACGCTCAATTTTTGCGCTCAAAACACCGTGTTATGTCAGTTACATCACTTATACCATCATATCTCCGGAACCAAAAGTCACAGCCATTTGATCTTTGAACTTAATCAATGACCTAACAATAGCTTTCAAACGAACTTGAGCTCTCCGGAAAATTTGCGCGGTAAAAAAAACACAACACGTTTTGTCGGTTACGCCACTCATCGAAAATAAGCACGGAAAGACCGAAATTAGCATTTTGGCGAAAAAATTAGTTGATTTTCTGATTTTAGTTAGTTATTTTTTGAGACAACTAAAAAAATCTTACTTTTGCTAATTTAGATTTTTTAATTCTAATTCTCTTAATAATAATAAAATATTTGTTGAAATGGCTATTTTTTTTAGTTGAATTCACCAATTAAACGTGCTGTCATTTCTTAGCTAAGGCACGCTTCATATCCATTCAACTAATATTTTAGTTGAATTAGAGAAATAAAACGTTGTTTTTAACCAACATAAATGGTTGAATTGGTTTCTGCAATTAGCAGCTATATGGCGCTCGTTAACACCGTAATGACTACTAGCCACTAGATGGCACACTACTACCGAAAAAAATTTCAGTCGCGGTTATCTTTTCTATATTTGCAGGTATAAATACGATGTTGTATTGGAGAAAAAGACATAAGCGAAACATAAACTTCTTTTTGAAAATTTTACTTCTAAATCGCTGTTTTCTTCATTCGACTTCGCGAAATCGACTCTCTCACTGAAAACTTTGAGCACTCGGAAAACAAAAACCGAATACAAGTATAATAGTATAAGAATAGTAGTACACGGGAAGGCGTAGCCCGGAATGAGAAGATACAAAAAAACATCATTTGCCGTGTACAATTAGAGTGCAACATTCGAAACTCACTTCACTGTTTCGCGTAAAAACATTATTACCCACAATCGCTTCAACTGCGCACAAATTCTGAATAAATACACTTTCCACTAACAGTTTACGTCATTTTTACATATCGGTTTAGAAATTTATGTAGGGATATATCGTAACACATGCGAAAAACATCTAAACAATTTGCGAGCAGTTTCAACAAGACTGTCCCTTTTAGCATTTTAATGGATTGTTTTGCTTTGACACTTCTCATGAGTTTTTAGCTAATAAACATGTTAATAAAACCAATTTCATTTTTGTTTTCTTTGTCCTGTCCTTCAGTAATGATGGTGATAGATAAATAGAAACAAATTTTCTGATTTTAATAACAAAATTTGTTGTCAATGAGAATTTCGTACTGGATTGAAATATTGCTGGTTTGTGTCCAGAATATTCGCCAACTAAACACATTCTCTAAAAATAAGAGTTTTTTTCAGCAAAGTAAATTCTCAATTTTAACTAATTTTATAGTTATTTTGGAAATTTTGTTGTTGAAATCAACTAATTCAAAAACAGTAATACGAATTAGGCGCAGAGCTAATTTCGGTCGTTCCGTGAGCTATCCACACACATTTGTGTTATACGCATGTATTTGTGATGGTTTTTTATGCTCAGATCACAGCATGCTATGCGTTTGGCAGTCAGCTTTCGTTTGTTTACTTCTTTGTGCGGTTGAAATTATGCGTTTTCAAAATGACGCGTATTGAAAAGGAAGTGAAAATTTAGGTCTTGGACACATGGCTAAGTGAGAAGGGTATTACTATGCGAAAATTGGTGAAGCGGTTTGGAATTCAATATGTCAGTGTTAAAACCATCATTAATAAGTTTTGGGAACACTATTCTTTGGATGAGCTACAAGGAAGAGGCAGAAAACCCGGTTCTTCCAACCCGAAACTGGACCAGAAAGTGGTATCTGTAATCATGAAGAACAAATCAATGTCAATACGTGATTTGGCCAAAAAAGCAGGAACGAGTGTCAAAATGATCCACCGTATTCAGAGGCGAAATCACCTGAAGACATACAAGAAGCAGAAAATCTAGAAACAAAGTGTAGAACAGAAGAAGCGAGCACACGGAACGACCGAAATTAGCTCTGCGCCTAATTCGTATTACTGTTTTTGAATTAGTTGATTTCAACAACAAAATTTCCAAAATAACTATAAAATTAGTTAAAATTTAGAATTTACTGTGCTGAAAAAAACTCTTATTTTTAGGGAATGTGTTTAGTTGGCGAATATTCTGGACACAAACCAGCAATATTTCAATCCAACACGAAATTCTCATTGACAACTAATTTCGTTATTAAAATAAGAAACTTTGATTCTATTTATCTATCACCGTCATTATTGAAGGACAGCAGTGTCAAAGCAAAACAATCCATTAAAAAGCTAAAAGGGACAGTCTTGTTGAAACTGCTCGCAAATTGTTTAGATGTTTTTCGCATGTGTTACGATATATCCCTACATAAATTTCTAAACCGATATGTAAAAATGACGTAAACTGTTAGTGGAAAGTGTATTTATTCAGAATTTGTGCGCAGTTGAAGCGATTGTGGGTAATAATGTTTTTACGCGAAACAGTGAAGTGAGTTCGAATGTTGCACTCTAATTGTACACGGCAAATGATGTTTTTTTGTATCTTCTCATTCCGGGCTACGCCTTCCCGTGTACTACTATTCTTATACTATTATACTTGTATTCGGTTTTTGTTTTCCGAGTGCTCAAAGTTTTCAGTGAGAGAGTCGATTTCGCGAAGTCGAATGAAGAAAACAGCGATTTAGAAGTAAAATTTTCAAAAAGAAGTTTATGTTTCGCTTATGTCTTTTTCTCCAATACAACATCGTATTTATACCTGCAAATATAGAAAAGATAACCGCGACTGAAATTTTTTTCGGTAGTAGTGTGCCATCTAGTGGCTAGTAGTCATTACGGTGTTAACGAGCGCCATATAGCTGCTAATTGCAGAAACCAATTCAACCATTTATGTTGGTTAAAAACAACGTCTTATTTCTCTAATTCAACTAAAATATTAGTTGAATGGATATGAAGCGTGCCTTAGCTAAGAAATGACAGCACGTTTAATTGGTGAATTCAACTAAAAAAAATAGCCATTTCAACAAATATTTTATTATTATTAGGAGAATTAGAATTAAAAAATCTAAATTAGCAAAAGTAAGATTTTTTTGGTTGTCTCAAAAAATAACTAACTAAAATCAGAAAATCAACTAATTTTTTCGCCAAAATGCTAATTTCGGTCTTTCCGTGCAGCAACAAGGGCCCGGAAATTGTATTCGAGTCTTTTGCAGTGTCCGGACGCATTCATTTTGATGGACGATGAGACTTATGTAAAGGAGGACTCAAAAACCCTTCCAGGTCCACAATACTTTACTGTCGTCGTTGGGGAGGATGTGAGTCATACGGACAGGTCGATTCAAGTGGAGAAATTCGGGCGAAACCACTCTCAATTGGCTTGCGGAAAAGGGTATAAATTTCGTTGAGAAAAATGTCAATCCATCAAATTGCCGTCAGCTTCGACCCATCGAACGTTACTGAGCAATCGTGAAAAAGGTCTTCAAGAGGCAACTGGAAAGATGCAGGAGTTAAAAAAATTGGGCTCAAGCGTCCAAAAATGCGATGCAAGACTTGTCCGGAACTTGATGAAGAGCGTTCGATCAAAAGTTCGAAAATTCGTGAAGGAATAACTTAAATTTCATTCGGTTTTAATTAACCTTTAACCTCATACAATAAAAGATCAAATTTTAGTTTGAATAAAATATCGTTTTTTATCATAATTTAAAAGAAAAATTTGTGGATAGCTTAATTTCGATACACTCCTTATCATATCTCCGGGACCAAATATAATATAAGTAACGCTCACAGCCATTAGAACTTGATCAATGGCCCGACAGTAGCTTTCAAACGAGCCGTTAAAAGGTGTACATACATACACACATACATACATTTTCCGATCTCGTCGAGCTAATATTGTTTGGTATATTATTTCTGAATGACTTGTGTAACATTTATATTTAACCACTTGTCAAAGAAAAAAATCCATCGGCGTCAAATTGCAGCTGATTATTCAAACATCGATTGTTTCGTTGGCTGTGTGGCATGTAGCGCCGTCCTGTTGAAACCAAACATTTTTCATAAATAAATAAATAAATAAATAAATAAAATCATTGGAACCGTTTTTTTATTATTGAGTTTTTGAATTCGTAAACTTTCGTACGACACCCTTAATATTCATTATATTTTTTCAGAAGTACCTCAGTACAGCACGGTTCTCTTGCTCGGTTTTTTTTTCAACAAGGTTTAATTTCAGCTAGCTGTCGGGGTGTTTGTTAGCACGGTACGACTGAAATCCTTCTCGCAAACAAATTCGCCGAACTATACTTTTCGGCTAAATTATAACCGGAGTTCCGATTCTGTTTTATTGTCTAACCTTCACTCGTAGTTGCCGGTCGTAAAGACTGTCCCAGAAAGTATATACGCAACCAAAAACCGCTGCCATTTTGCAATGGCTCAGAATCTGTCAATTTTTATGGCTGCGTCCCGTTGTTTACACTCTTCTCTAACCACTTGTGTAGTTGTTTATTCGTTTTCATTAGTTTGTTTCAAAATGCGTGGAAGAACAACGTCGAAAAATTGTGTACAAATGGTGCACAGAACGCGGACTGTCACTGAGAAAGATAGCAAAAAATGGAAGGAGTAAGTGAAAAAGCCGTGCGAAATGCAATCAGGAAGTTCGGTGAGGATAACGCCTTTGAGGATAAACCGAAAACGGGTCGAAAAAAAAGGTCCTGCTAACCCTCAGTTGGATAAACGTATACTGAAGGCGTTCGAGCAAAAGAAGGAGGTTTCAGTTCGGGATATGGCCAACAAAGTGGGCACTTCGAAGTCAAATGTTGCTAAAGAACGTTTGAATCTTCGAACCTATAAGAAGCAGAAACAACCAAAAAGTTGTCCGAAACAAGAATCATCGATCAGGCCGAGGGTTCGAAAGCTGTACAATACGATTCTTGCTGGAAATTTGAACTGCATAATCGAAATATACATCAATGAATGTTTACAAAAACCCATGATTCGAAGCCACAAGAATCCTGTTATCTTCTGGCCAGATCTTGCTTCTTGCCACTACTCGATATCAACGGTAGAATGGTATACTACCAAAAATGTCACTTTCGTCCCAAAAGCCATGAATCCACCAAATTGCCCACAACTTCGACCAATTGAGCAATTTTGGGCATTCACGAAGGCACATCTTAGGAAACATGTCTCGGCAGCCGAAACCATTCAACAGTTCGAAAAAGATTGGAAAAAAGTATCAAAACTTGTCGCCAAGAAGTCTGTACGGAATTTAATGAGGAACGTTCGCAAGAAGGTGCGCCAGCTGGTCTACAATGGCTAAGTAGCAAATGTTGAGAATAATATTCTGTTGTTGTAGTCTAATATTTATTTATTTATTTATTTACAGCGAAATCAAAGTGCGTCCATACTTTCTGGGACAGTCTTTATGTCTCATATGTTTTACCTTATTCAACCGTCATATTTCGGTAACACGTTTTCCATGTATCTATACGATCTATTTCGGAAATTTCAGAACTTCTGCGTTCATTTGTCCTAACGTTGGATTTTTACAGTGAGTATGAAGATATTGTTTGCCTTTTTCAGATAGAAAGGTTATACAATCACTTTCAAACCCGACTTTTGAACCGAGGCCCAAAGGCCGAGTGTCATATACCGTTCGACTCAACTCGTCGAGTACGCAAAATGTTAGTGTGTGTGTGTTTGTCTGTATGTTTGCATGTGTGTCTAGGAGATGGCTAGATCGACTTTGAAAAACTAAGACTCAAATTAAAGGTTGCTATTGAATTTCACCCGATTCGGACCCCTTGTTCGGAAGTAACGGGGTAAAATGTGCAAAAAGATTAAGAAAAATTGTACTCGATTTTCTCAGAGACCAATTTTCTTCAACATAGATTCAAATATACGCCTTACAATCCCATACGTTGCTATTGGATTCAATCTATATCCGACTTTCAGTTTCGGAGTTACGGCGCAAAATGCGTAGAATGAATCAAAAAAGTTCACGCGATTTCCCACAGACCACTCATCCAGTTTTTACCAGCGTAGGGTGAAGCCAGAGTGGGAGCAACAAGCGACGCGAATCGATGCGATGCGAATATTAAAGGACCGCACGATGAAACACCACCGAATTTCGTCCACTGAAAAAGAGCATGCATGCCACAGTAAACACGATATGTTGCGTAGCGACGAGCGATTTTCAGCGCGACAATCGACCAAGCACCATGTGCGATTTACGAGCGAACAGAGATTGAATTTATTTTTGTTATAACGAAACAAGATAATTCGATTGATTCTGAAGCGCTAATCGGTGCTATTTTTAAACGATATGCCCGAATTCATTCTTTTGAAATATTAACAACGATTGAAAATGTAAATTTTTGTTTACCTCTGGTGCTTTTGAGCATCGTTTCTAATTGTTTTTACTATGGCTACTATGTCGCAATGAAAAATTTTCGCGTTACGCATCACATCGCTTGTCGCTCCCAATCTGGCTTCACCCTTAGGTTGCTGTCAGAGTGAAAGCGTCACGCGAAGCGTCTGGACGCGCGTGTGAGCTAGTTACAGGTTGATGTCAGAGTGAGCGCGGAACGCGGACCGAAGCGAATCGATTCAATGCGATGTACTGTTTTCGCATCGCGTTCACTCTGACAGGTTTGCTTTGATCAATTGCAACTAGCTCGCACGCGCGCTTCAACGCTTCGCGTGACGCTTTCACTCTGACAGTAACCTTAGGTTCAAATCAAAGGTCTTACAACCCCATATAATTCTACTGAATTTCTTCCGGATACGACTTCCGGTTCCGGAATTACAGGCTGATACGCATAAAGATTTTTTTATTTTCAGGAGCGTGTTTATATACATGACACGGACAAATCAAACCAAATACATTCAAATTTCCGTATAATTTTCCAATCAGGCAGGAATGGTTAGTTGATGATCAAATACGTTAACTTTCGGTACACCGGAACATCGTTTCTGTTTCCGGGAGTACTGGGAAAGTGTCCGTATGCTCAAAACCGGAAATCACTCCAAATTCTAAGATCGGTCTTCGCAAACTCAGATTTAAATTAAAAGTATTATGTTTCCATAAGTTGATGTAGAACTTTATCCAGATCTGGCTTCCATACATGGTATGTGTGGTATTCTTCAAAATAATTTTGTATGATTCATGAAAAACATAAAGATTTGTCCATAAACAAGTTAACTAGTGAAACAGTACTCAGATTGATTAGGCTATCTCTGAGGAAACAAAATGAGTTCCACTAGTGGAGGTACTACCGAAATCGGAATCCGGAAACCGGTAATCGGTAATCGGTAATCGAAGTTGGTTCGATAAAAGTGAATGGGATCGATTATTGAGTCTATGGCTACAATCTCAGGTCGTTAATCAAAAACCGGAAACAAGAAAGCCAAATTAATGTTTGGCCGTCTGCTGACAATGACTACCGATTAGAATAGCTTTGAGGCAAGTTTAGAAATTATTTTACGTTTTATTTCCGGTGCTTCCGGAATCGAACACCGGGAACCAGCATAGCCTGAATCGGTTTGTTTGGTTATCTATTGATAATGGCTACCAATTGGAATAGTTTCGAGGCAGTTTAGAAGTTCTTTTACGTGTTTTGTTTAGCCGCTTTAAATGACGGTACTAAATTTTCAACACATTTCACCCTATAATTCAGGAACCAGAAGTCGGATCGGCAGAAAATTTGGATGTTTTGTGCAACCATGGGACCTTTCATTTGAGCATAAGCTTGTTAAAATCGGTCGTGCCATCTCTGAGAAAAGTGAGGAAATAATATGAAATAAGAATTTTTTCACTGATTACGCTGTAATTCCGGAACCGGAAGTCGAATCAAAATAAAACTCGGAAACTCTGTATGGGACGATCGCACCTTTCATTTGAATCTAAGTTTGTGAGAATCGGTTCAGTCGTCTCTGAGAAAAGTTAGTGCACTTATTATTTTTCGCATAATTAAATTCGAATAAAATGCAGGAACTTTGTGTTCATCCATCTCCGAGAAATGTGAGTGCAAAAAATGTTACATACATACATACACACACATACACACATACAGTACTCGACGAACTGAGTCGAATGGTATATGGCACTCGATTCAAAAATCGGTTTTCACAGTGATTGCATAACCTTTCTATATAAGAAAGGCAAAACGTAAATTTTTTTCTTAATTTGGTCAAATTCGTTTCATTTTATAGGTTATGCTAGTTGCCGGCCAAGCGCACCGAATTTGACTATACCGATTCCCAGCTCCCGGTTCCGGAAGTACCGAAAATAGTGGTCGAAAGCTCTAAAACGGAACTCTTTATTTTCTCCAAAGCAGCTCAGTCGATTTGCACAAACTTATACTCAAATAAAAGGGTTAACGTCTACAGGGTGCTCCATCTTTTATGTTGGTATGTAAACATTGAATAACTTTGAGAAAAAACAACCGGTTTCTAGTCATTTGGGGGTTTGGTACCTCTCGTGTACCGTGTGCGTTAGCAGTTTATGTTGAACTGCTAACGCCACCTAACGGTTCAACATAAACCGCTGAGCAGACGTAAAGTATTTGCTTTTTACACCGAAACCTCCATTTACGAACTAAACGGGGGTTCGTAAAAAGAGGTAGTTCGTAAAAAAAGTTTACGTTATTTGGGATTTGGTTCGTAAAAAAAGTTTACGTTATTTGGAATTTACTTCGTAAAAAAAGTTTTGTGTGATTAATGTGGAAACCGCGCATCGTATGTTTATTTTCGGAACGGATGTGAAGAGTAAGTGCAAGAAAATGATGTTTGGGCTCGTTTCAAAATCCAAGATGGCGGTTTCCGGTTTATTGAGATTGCCTAAAACCCCTAACAATATGGGTATATTCGGAACGGAATTGATGAGTAGATGTCGGAAAACGATGTTTGAAGTGGTTCTGAAATCCAAGATGGCGACTTCCGGTTTATTGATATTCCTTGAAGTTTACGTTATTTGGGATTTGGTTCGTAAAAAAAGATTACGTTATTTGGGATTTGGTTCGTAAAAAGAGGTACGTAAAAAGAGGTAACGTATAAAAAGTGTTCGTAAACGGAGGTTTGGGTGTACAAAACAACTGGTTTGCACCGAAGTGCCATGTCTATCCCTGCGTACCGAAACCCTGTATAAAATACACTTTTTTTTTATTCAATAAAATATATTAAGGCACACTGCGTTTATAAAATACACTTCTTCTGACCTTTGTTCCGATGTTTTCAAAACTTTATTCCATTATTTAGAGAAAAGAAATTGAAGAGGTTACACTAATGTATGCCCCAACAAACTTTTATGTTCTTATTTAATATTCAAGGAAATAAGGACTTAGTTCAATGAAGACATGTATTCTACAAGAAAGGCATTATAGCAACACTAGGTGGAAAAAAAACAGTTTTTTTTGTCCTTCGCGATCCATCGCCAAAAACTTTTGACTGAGTGAATAAGTTCTAACGCAATTAATTCAATAATAATAATTCCTTGACATTAATTCCTTGACATTACATTATGAAATTAAAAATTGATGCAATATGCCGTGTTGAACAAACACTCGGAATTAAAGAAAGAAGAAAAAAAACACAACGACAATGCACATCGCCTGTCGTCTAAATCCGTAGCTTCCGTAAATACAAAGGAGTTTCCGATCATCAGAGGCCATAAAATAGCACTTATTCACCCACCACATCAATAGAGGTAAGCCGCAAACATTCCTGTCCATGACGGTACCGATCTGTAGCATTGCGTCTGGTAACTCATGGGAGCGCGACAAGATCACATAAAAATAAGTAATTTAATTTCCTCGTACGACTATTAAGTTAGATTTTTGCAACGCCAAGTTTTACTACTCGTCATCCGGACAGAGGGGTTGCAAACGGATCGGTGCCAGTAAACCTAAACCACAATCGCCATGGAATACACAAACGGCACGGCAGGACTGCCACAGTTCAGTGGCTTGGTTGACCGCCGCCGCAATAGTTTACATATCGCTTTATGTGAGACTAATAATCGCATATCGCATTGATGAAACATACGGCAGCTTAATAGCATCCGATCCGTGGCACGGCGAGGTGGCAGTTCAATGATTTTATTTTCTGTTTGAAATTGTTCTGGAAATAACTATGTTTCGCATTAGTCATGTTGAAATGATCCCGAATGTTACTTTCCTTTGCAGTATATTGATTTTTTTTATATTCAAATTATTTCAAAGGAAAATTTTGGATCTTCTATCCTACCAATTCAATATCCAACTGAAGAACGTTCACTTCGAAATACCACACACACACAGGCTTAGCATGTCCGTGTGTTAACATCCGATTGAAAGGGGCTTCTAGCTCCAGCCAGCAATAGCCTATCGCCGCTATCCTCGGGACCATGTGCGATACTCCATCCGAAGAAAAGCGAAATCAGCGAAATGTGATTGCTATTCATAAGCCCACCATATCCATATTGCCATATTTCGCCATGTTTCACAACCGTTTTGCTTCCTAAATGGTGGCAATATTCGATTTCAATGAGTCTTCCACGGAACGGTACTGAAGAAGCCAGTACAGGATCTACGAGAGGGTAAATGGGAACACACGGACGGACGTTTGAAAAACAAAGCCGCTTAGCTGAAAATGCAGAACCAGACCGTCGACCGTAACCGATGCAGCATTAGGTAGGAATCAGACTGTAGGAGAAGGGGAAGGAAGAGGAAAGTCCCTGGAGAGGTTAGCAGGCCATAACTTAGGTGCGCATAAGCGAATGGACGCCGTACAGCGTTCATAACCCGGTCGGCGGAGGTTCTCGTGTTCGGACGACGAGTGTCGGGTACACATACCGTGCACGGACAGAACCAGATCAAATGCGACTGACTGCAAAACGGTCCCGAACTGTGTTCCGAGCGATCGACCCCGTATATAGCCATTCCCAGATCATGTCTTTATGGGTTTTTAATTTCCACATTTTATTATCATTTCTCTATTTTCCATATCAATCTTCATGAATGCAAACGAGGGAAACTTATGCCGGAGCTGGCCGGCTTATGGCATTCAGTATTTATTTTCCCATCGAAATGAGAAGGGTACTTGAGTTTGAAAACGACCGATTTGGGTGGCATTTCCTATTCGAGGTGTGAAACGGTACTCCCTCGTGGGTGTCGCGGGAAGTGGATTACAAGCTACGGCCGATGATTTCGATTTCTTCTACTTTGTGATGGAGTCATTAGGAACAATCACGAACGCAGATTTTAGTTTTGTAACTATAATTTCAGTACCGGAATGGATTGAAAATTCCCAACAAAGTAGGGTGTACCGTTTTTCCAGTATATTGGACGAGACACGGAACTATTTCATTCATGTTTGTCAACAATCGAAAAATATCTGTGTTTAAACCAGTGATACCACTACGACAGCGCTCTCTCGTGCTGCCATGCTCTGGGAGTCGATATCGACTCTTTTGGGAATGACCGAAACCCAACCCGAACTCGAATTTGATGGGTTCGTGTCGGATTCGGGTTTAGACATCGAACATTTTAGCTACTAAACCCTCGTGTCAAGCACTATCGAATATATTTTGGTTGGTTTCTCTAATTTGCATTGCCATGAGATAATATTCTTGCAATTATATTTTTGCCTTTCTCATATCGAACGGCTATGCTAATCACTGTGAAAAACAACTTTACAATCAAAACCAGGTGGGCCGAGTATCATATACCATTCGGCATAGCTGTTACTTACTTTTTTGAATTTTTGTATTAATTGCAGAATATTAAGGAAATAAATAATTGGACTATATTTCTTGCAATAAAAGCACTAATTATTATTTCTAACACATTTTGTTACCCTTATCAATATCTTCAAATAATACACGACAATTCGAGGGGGTTATGTCGGGCACTTTTTGACATTGAAAATGAGGCCGGATGTGAATTAAAAATTAGAAAACTAGCAGCATTAGATTTTTTGTCGTAATTTTGAACGCTAATAACTCAGTGATCTGTGGGTGGATTCAAATAATTCAACTACAAATCGACTCGAAAACATTTAACTTATGCCGTATTTCATTGAAAAACACTGGTGGCGTGGATTGCTCTGGTTTTGCACTTTCGAGCAGAAATCGCAATGAAACACCGTCAGAATGATGCATTTCTGCTCGAAAGTGCAAAATCAGAGCAATCCACACCACCAGTGTTTTTCAATGAAAAACGGCATTAAACATGTACGAAAACATCGTTTCAGTATCTCAATAGCATACATTAGTTAGCATCGGCCTATGTTTTCACTAACAAATCACAGCAGGCCAAATGATGTCATTCTATTGATTTTTCGAGCATATATATATATGGCTGGATGGTTGCTTTTTATAGTGTGTCATTGTCTTCCATCTGCTGCACACCGTGTTCGCTAGAGTATATTGAATCTGCTGATTTTACGGGAACTAGCAGGCCAATTCAGAACATTCGGCGATAGATTTTTTGGACCTAATTTGAAGTGCTTGTATATCGATGATCTAGCAAGCATAGGCGACTTTTTCAACGGAAAATTCCATTTTCCATACAAAACAACTATATGGATTTTTTACATTTTCCGGTGAATTTCCCCATTATTTTATGTACGAACACGGCTGGCGTAGAAACTGATCAAATAAAAAAATAATGATGTAAATCCGTCCATTACAAAGAATGACCTCTGTCTTTATACAGGTTCCGTCATCTAACTTTGTTTCGACATTAATATCACTTCTGATTTGACCTTAATATCACTTCTGATTTGACAGAAACTTAGTTTTATCCTTCCGCTGAACGAAAATTGTTGTGTATACGCTTGAGGAACGCGTGAAAATAGTGCAGTTTTACTTTGAAAATCAGATTGAAGAAGACGGCGATTTTTTCAAAAAAATCATCTTCTCGGATGAGGCACATTTTCATCTCGGTGGGTATGTTAATAAGCAAAATTGTCGCATCTGGGGGACGGAAAACCCTCACGTTATCATGGAGAAGCCGATGCATCCTCAGAGACTGACGGTTTGTTGCGGATTTTTTTCTGGCGGCATCATCGGGCCATTTTTCTTCGAAAATGAGGCAGGAGCCGCCGCCACGGTCAATGGCGAGCGCTACCGCACCATGATTAGCGATTGGTTCTTCCCGTTATTTGAAGAAGAAGACTTGGACACCATTTGATTCCAACAAGACGGCGCTCCGTGCCCCACAGCCAACGATACGATCGATCTTTTGCGCACAGTCTTCGAAGATCGAATTATCAGTCGAAATTCGGATGTCGTTTGGCCGCCTTGGAGCTGTGATTTGACGCCGTTAGACTATTATCTTTGGGGGGCTGTCAAAGATAAGTGTTATGTGGACAAGCCAGAGACAATTCAAGCCTTGAAGGACGTGCAGCCATAGCTGAAATAAGGCTGCATACAATCGAAAATGTACTAAAAAACTGGACCGACCGTATGGCGTACTACAAGGCCAACCGAGGCAGCCATTTGAATGAAATTATATTCCACAATTAACCGGAAGGATTATACTTTAATATGAAAAAATAAATTTTGAAATCGGGTGAATCGTTTGTGTTTTATTGCATGTTTTAAAAAAAGTTACTAGCTGACCCGTCGAACTTCGAATTGTCAAACGACTATGTTGTTAATGTTTCTCACCATTATTTTACTGATTACTTAACCTACAACCAACGGAACTCGAATCACATTCGCTTTAGATTTAAACGAAATATTACCAAAAATTAATGTGAAATGTGCAATACTACTGCTATGTCATCTCATCCTTTGAGTCAAGGCACCAACCAGAATTTTGTATTGAAAAAATCAACATGATGTTAGTGAGTATCTTTTCTAGAGTTGCTCATTGGGTGGAGTAGGATATATTAACATTCTGTATTTATCCAAGCAATCAAACGTTCGTAAAAAGATATATGATTTGGTTTAAACAGCTTACGAAGCTATTGAATAGAATTACTGATTTTCCCACTTTGCCGGTGAAAGGGCAAAACTAGCACAATTCACACAATTGATATTCGGAAGTATAAAGAAAGAGTGTCAGTTTTATTCTTATTCACGGCATCCAGTTATGTCTCTGACATTACACACCTGTACTATTGTTTACCTACGATTTGCAAAGAAGAAATCTTAATAGTTCTTTAGATAACATTTAGAGCCATTTGAACGGCTGATTTTATATCATGTTGTCCACTTTTCGTTTTTCGTTTTCTTTCTTTCCAATGCAAGCGACCAGCAGCTCTGTTGTATGATGCAATCGCTCCTGTTTGAGTTGAAACTAGCTTTGCGTACAAACCGCAATATATCCGCTTGCAGTGCCAAATGATGCGAAACTGGCTTAAAGCGTCTTCTCGCCTTGACGAGCGGAATGCAAATGAGAACTACGACCTGAGCGTTTGAGGTTTTTAACCCCGCCAAAGGTGCGCTCTCCGATGCCGCTGTTTGAAGGCGTCTTCTCGCCAAGACGTTGAACGGTTATAACATTCAGTTGAAGATATGTGCCGGACTACCTCAATATCGTCGTCCGAAAAACCCAAGCGAAATTAAAAGGTTTTCCGCATTGTTTTCAAATTTTGAGAAAACTTAATTTTTGAATTGCTTGTGGTTATCTCACACTGTTCAAAATATTATCCCAAATTCCTGATCATATTTTTGATGAAATAGTGGAAGAATTATGTTGCTGCCATTAATACAAGTCGAGATATTCACGATTAAGTTCTGCTCATTCTTCCATATGGCTAATTTTGGAAAGGCGCCCCATAGGAAAGTAAGTCGTATTCACGACAAAAGAATCATATAAATCCGTCCATCCGTTCTTACGTAATGCGATTACAAAAAAAAAAGATCTCTGCATTTTTTTATATATATAGATAAACCTTCTCAATTTCTTGTTACGAAAATGTTGTATTACATGAATGTAAACCAACTTTTGACATAATGCTTACTCGTTGTATTCAGTCGAAAAAAAAACAGATATACGACCACGTCAAAAAAGAGTGCACGACATTACACCCGTTTCTACTCTACATTTGAATTTCATAAAAATTTTGTGCGACTTTCACACTATTATTATTCATTTTTTGCCTTTCTCATATGGAAAAGCTAAACAATCACTGTGCAAACCAACATTTCAACTGAGGTACTGAGGGTCGAAAGTCATATACTATTCGATACAGGTTCACGAACTCAACAAATGCCCGTAAGCGTGTATGTGCGTGTGCGACAAATATTGTCACTCAATTCTCTCGTAGACGGCTGAACCGATTTTCACAAACTTGAATTCAAATGAAAGGTTTCATATTTTTATACAAAGTTCCTGAATTTCATATGGATCCGAGCTCAGGTTCCGAAATGACAGAGTTATATGCACCAAAAGGTGAAAATAATATCAGTAACTTCTTTCAAAGATAGTTCAACCGATTTTTACCATCTTAGATTCAACTCAGAGGTACTTATATCTTAAAAATATCTCGAATTTGATTCCCTTCAGAAGATGAGGTGCTTAGAGTAAAAATATCAATTTCAAGAGTTTTACCTTTTTCAAAAATAATAAAAATAGGTATAGAATTCGCTCAAACTTTCGAGAAATTATCCAAGGCCCGGAGGGCTTCAGCTCGACGAACTGAGCAAATGTCCGTATGTGTATGTGTGTGTGTCTGTAAAGACACACACACATACACATACTGTCAACAAAGAGGTCGATATCTCAGAGATTACTGGACCAATTTTTATCAAACTAGTCTCACATCACCCTGAACGCTATTGAATGGTTTGAGATCGGATGTTTACTTTTTGAGTGTTCATTGTATTTTTTTACAAAATCTGTCACAATTGACCTTGAAAACAGAATATGTTTTTAGACTTAGATTCTGCACGGTAATAGCTGTCCAACAAGCCGATTTTAGCATGGGTCAGTTTTGGTAACATATATATTGCAACAATAATTGCTAGACGAACACAACTTCTTACACCCCCATACCATTCGAAGAAGTTCTTCGAGAAAAGCATATTTGTGTGTGAAAAATCATTTCATTAATTTTTCTCATAGATGGCTTGGCTGATTTCTACAAACTTAGACTCCTATGAACAGTCCTATGGTCCCATATGAGGTTTCTTAATTTCCTTTGGATCCGACTTCTGGTTCCGGAACTACCGGATGATATATGTAATGAAATTAAAATAAGGTCACTCATTTTGCTAGTAGATGGCTGAACCAATTTATTCCATCTAACATTCAAATGAAAGGTCTTAAGATCCCATAAAAACAGCTTGGTTCCTAATCAGATTCGACTTCCGGTACAGGATTTACAAGGTGATTAGTGTAAAAATTTCACATAAATTTATCGGGTTTATCGGGTTTACAGATTTTGAGAGTCGATAACCAAATAAGCTTATTTCAGTTTTACCGGTATTCGGTTTTCGATCCCGGAAGGTTTCCAAAAATTTTATTTGAAACGCACTACGATTTCTCGCACTGATTTTTAAAAATTTTGAATTTAATAGTTTACAATCCATTAAGCGAATGTAACTGATTTCGGCTTACTCCGACTGTTTTTTTTACTGAACATAATGCTCTAGTCTTTGAATAAAAACAATATACAATGAAAGTAATAATCTTAAATTCTATGTTTAGGCCGTCATTTCAAAATCAATGTTAACTTGATGTTTTCATAAAGCATCTCCAACCAGGCACGTGCTCAGAGGGGGGGCCGAGGGGCGGTAACAGAAAGTGCGCGAGCTTACCATAGTTGGGCAAAATTGTACCGATGTGAAAGATATCCTGCTGCTGGATCTCGCACATACTTATTTAGGACTGAAAAGACGAACGCAAGTGCACTTCGAGTACATGTTTGGCTGAATAGATTATACGCCGAATAGAGAATACGCCAGAGAACAAAATGATTACCCGACAATGGACTGATTCGTGCTTCGAAGCGGCACGGGTGTCTATAAGGAAAGCGCAATAGATTGGAAAGATCATGATGACGGTTTTCTGGAATTGTCACAGTATAGTTTTGGAGGACTACCCAATGCAAGTATAAGCGTGCATTAATGGAACGATTAAATGCCGAAATCGCCGTGAAAGCGTTAAAATCAACGGTTTAGAATTCTAATTACTTTCCTATCCTTCTTGTTCACCTGATTTGACCTCCTGGAACTATTATCTGTTTCCAAACCTCTAGTCATCTCTGAGAAATCGATGTGAGTTTCATTTTGGAATATGTATGGCCATCAACTAACATTCCTTACAAATTAAGAAGATGTTTTCCACTCTGCACGAATCAAAGCTGTCTCGGAACACTTCTCAAAATCTATCACAACTCTTGTGGATTTTTGTTGTCTAAAAATGGACATTTAGAAGGTCTTAGACATGTGCGGCTGAAATGGCATCACAGTAAACGTTAAGAAATGTAAATAGTCAATAATTATAGTTCCAGCAGAAAAGATTAAAGTGTTAAAAGGGCCGGTAAAATGCGCACAGTAACATTAACATTATTTTTTTATCTGAGGGCCCCTCCCGAAACAAAATCCTGAGTAAGGCCTGTTTCCAATCATGTAAAATAGAAAAAAAAAGGTTACTGCGCTAGCGGGCTCTTCGTTCAAGCATAGTACTAATCGTGTTGAAAAACAAAACCATAATCGATCAAAGTGTTTATACTCTTTTAAGGGATATTTAATAAATTGCTAAAACTCAATGATCAATCAAGATCAAATATAATTTTGTGAACATCCTGTTGTGCTCTGTTGATCGGAACGGAACCGATTGAATGCCTATTACTGCAGAACAACTCCAAGCATCGGTGTTACAATTCAGAGGAATGCGGAAACGTCAGTAAAATCCCAGTAAACTCTCATGCCGCCGTTGGTATGTCACGCGGGTGCCGCCGATAGAAAAAGTAACGTCGCACCGAAAATCAATTACCGAAGTAATAAATTCTCCCGCACCATACCAAAGAAAGCCGTGTCGCACCGAAGCCGACCGAAGAATGTCTCATAAATTATGACAAATCCAGGAGGCAGTCAAAACCAAGGCGACTCACTACGACAGCATATAAAAAAATACTTAAATGCTAAATTAAAACAAAAAGTGTTTTCAGCTTCCTTACATCGTGAAACTCTATCCCAGCGCCATACCGCCATGGAACGCAAGTAAACATCAGTTCCATAATCGCTACGTACCCATAACTCGGTAGCAGGACCCAAACCCATACCTATAACTGCCGCGCTTTGCCAACCCTTGAGACTACTGTTTCGGGCCCGTTCAAAAGTAATTTGCGCCGATTTTGTTTCACCTTCGGACGGGGAAGTCGACTCCAATAGACTTGCTGCCAACAAGCAATCAAGCGGTACGGCAGGGGGATGAAACTATGCCCTAACAACTAGTCGAAAAGTGAAGCAAATTTGTTTGCCGCCTAATGGGAGCATTCTTCCGCCGCAGTCCTTCCTGCTATTGCCAATTGCGCGGCGCGCACCGTCAGGCGCCCGCCAGGCCAGCAAACATCACCAACTCCGTCTCCAACTCCAAATCCAGCTCCGACTGCACAGGACTGCCGGGCGTAAATATCTTCACCAGCATTGCCACCACTGCCACCATCAAATGTCCCCTCCTTCCCGAGTTCCGCTGACGCCGGGTAAAATTTCATTCATTATAAAAACAGAGGAAAATCGTGACAAAAATCAATTTTCCGTATCTAATCAAGTTAGAGGAGTTAATGTGTAGTTTTTTTCGTGTTTTACTCTGCATCGATTGGTGAACTTAAGCGCGACAAACACATCGTTCGTCGTTGTTCCGGAGAGTCATAACGAGACGGCTTGAAACTGGCGGATCACGACGACAACGACGACGACGACGACGATCGGGATCACTAAACACGCCTTCCCATGTATTTGCCTGGGCTGTGCCAGTGGAACCTGGGGAAAAGGTCTTCAAAAGGGATCGTGCCGGCATTCGCATAGAAATACGTGCCCAATGCTGTAGTGCGAAATCTTTCGCGCTCCGTGGTGCCTGGAAGTAGTGTGTGAATTTATCATTCCATAATTAACAGCACAGTAATGTATGACATAAACTGTGACTAATTAACGACTAACTGCAAGCTATAAATAATGCTGTTCAGTTAAACTTTATGGTAAAAGGGGTCTACACCCATGGAACCAAACTCGTCGCTTTGAAGGACGTTTGACAAAACCAACCGAACCTAGAACGAGCACTGGTGGGCCCCTGCATCCGTGCGATATAATCAGCGGGAAGCAACCGCACAATGTTCCAAGCTGAAAGAAAGCAAAACCGTGATGAGTGAAATTCTCCACCTCACCTTTTTAATATTCTTGTTCTCCCTAGATTGAGACCATTTCAGTTGAAACACAATCTTTACTGCTTCGTACCGCAGAGTTAGTGACCCCTTCAACAAAGTGAAAATGAGTTTTTTACTCTTTCGGCATGCTTTCCTTCAGGATTCGTTGAGAACATTTTTATAGCTCACCGCCGCCAGCGCCAGGCTTGAGGAATAGAGAATTCAATCTCGAACAGGTCGTTGGGGAACGCTCGGAAGCTTGGAACCGATTATGAATGGACAGTACAAAACACAAAAGATAACTACTGTGGTTTCAGGACGGGTAGCAGGCGCTTGCGGAAAACCAGAGATTTTACTAAACTGATTGGAAAGACGGCTGGGAATCAATATTCAATCACGAAAAATAAATAAAGTTTTATGTTGGTTTCACTTGCACAGAGTACCAGAAGGGTCACACAAAAAGTGACCCCGTACTTGCCTACCATCTGTTTTAAAAACTGAGAAATGTTGCCAGATTGCTGGAAACTATCGAAAGTTGATTGAGTGATTATAATTTTGCACCTGTTTTAAAGTGTTCTGTTGTTTCTGTCTTTTCTGTTTTATCTGTCTTTTCTATCTTTACTGTCTTTTCTGTCTTTTCTGTCTTTTCTGTCTTTTCTGTCTTTTCTGTCTTTTCTGTCTTTTCTGTCTTTTCTGTCTTTTCTGTCTTTTCTGTCTTTTCTGTCTTTTCTGTCTTTTCTGTCTTTTCTGTCTTTTCTGTCTTTTCTGTCTTTTCTGTCTTTTCTGTCTTTTCTGTCTTTTCTGTCTTTTCTGTCTTTTCTGTCTTTTCTGTCTTTTCTGTCTTTTCTGTCTTTTCTGTCTTTTCTGTCTTTTCTGTCTTTTCTGTCTTTTCTGTCTTTTCTGTCTTTTCTGTCTTTTCTGTCTTTTCTGTCTTTTCTGTCTTTTCTGTCTTTTCTGTCTTTTCTGTCTTTTCTGTCTTTTCTGTCTTTTCTGTCTTTTCTGTCTTTTCTGTCTTTTCTGTCTTTTCTGTCTTTTCTGTCTTTCCTGTCTTTTCTGTCTTTTCTGTCTTTTCTGTCTTTTCTGTCTTTTCTGTCTTTTCTGTCTTTTCTGTCTTTTCTGTCTTTTCTGTCTTTTCTGTCTTTTCTGTCTTTTCTGTCTTTTCTGTCTTTTCTGTCTTTTCTGTCTTTTCTGTCTTTTCTGTATTTTCTGTCTTTTCTGTCTTTTCTGTCTTTTCTGTCTTTTCTGTCTTTTCTGTCTTTTCTGTCTTTTCTGTCTTTTCTGTCTTTTCTGTCTTTTCTGTCTTTTCTGTCTTTTCTGTCTTTTCTGTCTTTTCTGTCTTTTCTGTCTTTTCTGTCTTTTCTGTCTTTTCTGTCTTTTCTGTCTTTTCTGTCTTTTCTGTCTTTTCTGTCTTTTCTGTCTTTTCTGTCTTTTCTGTCTTTTCTATCTTTTCTGCCTTTTCTGTCTATTCTGTATTTTTTCTGTCTTTTCTGTCTTTTCTTTTTCCACTTTCTTTTCTCACCTCACTCAATTTTTCTTTTCTCACCTCACCTCAATTTTTGATATATTATCTAATTTTCAATTTTTGATATCCAATTCCTAATTCCAATAGTTAATTCTTTTGAGGGATTTCCAATTCCTAATTTAACTTGCCTATTCCAAATTTTCAATTTCCGCTTTCCACGGCAACTTCAATACTGAATTTGAATGCTGCATTTTCAATTTCCATGTCAATTTTAAGTTTCCAATCCTCAATTCTACTTCGAATACCAATTCCTAAGTCCCAGGTACAGCTTTCCTGAATCTAATTTTAAATTTTCGCCTTCCCATAATTTTTCATTTTTATTTTCAGTCTCCGCTTCCCAATACCTCATTTGCCCACTTCCTATTCTCTAATGGTGATTTTCAGTTCTTACTCAAAATTTACAATGTCCAATATTTGAAATTTAAATTTCCAATTCTACAGCAGTATTTCCCAATTCTCAATTTCCGAGTTCTCGCTCTCAATTAACAGTTTCCAAATCCCAACAGCTTCCAAATCAACTTTCCAACTACCAGATTTTACTTTTCACTTTCATTA
Source organism: Malaya genurostris (assembly GCF_030247185.1). NCBI lineage: Eukaryota > Metazoa > Arthropoda > Insecta > Diptera > Culicidae > Malaya > Malaya genurostris. The sequence continues at coordinate 180,756,828 of NC_080572.1, forward strand.
ACTCAATTTTCCAATTTCTTATTCTCAAGCTGCAATTTCAAATTTTTTTAATGAATTCAAAATTTCTACTTTTTAATTTATCGATTTCCAATTTCTAAGTCTCAGTTATCACAATTCTACTGATTACTATTCTCAAAGCCTAATTCGCTGTTTCCAATTCTCAATCTCTATCTTCCAATTCCAATTCCTGGTTTCCAAATTTACTTTTCATTTTCCTTTCGCTTATTCCTAAATTTTCGCTTTAAATTTCTGATTTTCAAGGCCCTGTTCACTAGCAATATTGCTCAATTTTCAATTTTCAAAATCCCATTCTCAATTTATTGTTAACAACTTCCACTTGCTAATTTCCAACAACTAATTCCCAATTATAAATTACCAATTCCCAAATTCAACTTTGAAAACATCGAAAAAGCTACAATTTTCAATTCTCAGTTTCCACTTTACCTTTCCCAAATTCGAATTCCTAAATTTGCTATTTTCAGTTTGTATTTTTCACTTCCAAACTCCTCACTTCCAATTATCAAGCGGTAATCTTTAATTTTTTATAACGAATTCACAATTTCCAACATCTGAATTTTGTATTTAAAAATTCTATTTCTCAGTTTCAATTTACAATTCTCATTCATCAGTTTGCAATACCTGACTCCCAATTTCAAAGTTCAATTTTCCAATTTCTCATTACCTGTATCAATTATTTGATTTCCAATTTCCGAATGCGAACGTTCAAATTTCACAGTATTTCCAAAATTTTCGATTATAAATTCAGAGATTTCTGAGTTTCTAAGTTTCTGAGTTTTTGAGTTTTTGAGTTTTTAAATTTTTGAGTTTCTGAGTTTCTGAGTTTCCGAATTTCCGAATTTCCGAGTTTCTGAGTTTCTGAGTTTCTGAGTTTCTGAGTTTCTGAGTTTTTTTGATATATTATCTAATTTTCAATTTTTGATATCCATTTCCTAATTCCAATAGTTAATTCTTTTGAGGGATTTGAAATCCCTAATTTAACATGCCTATTCCAAATTTTCAATTTCCGCTTTCCACGGCATCTTCAATACTGAATTTGAATGCTGCATTTTCAATTTCCATGTCAATTTTAAGTTTCCAATCCTCAATTCTACTTCGAATACCAATTCCTAAGTCCCAGGTACAGCTTTCCTGAATCTTATTTTAAATTTTCGCCTTCCCATAATTTTTCATTTTTATCTTCAATCTCCGCTTCCCAATACCTCATTTGTCCACTTCCTATTCTCTAATGGTGATTTTCAGTTCTTACACAAAATTTACAATGTCGAATATTTGAATTTTAAATTTCCAATTCTACAACAGTATTTCAGAATTCTCAATTTCCGAGTTCTCGCTCTCAATTAACAGTTTCCAAATCCCAACACCTTCCAGATAAACTTTCCAAGTACCAATTTTTACTTTTCACTTTTCATTAACTCAATTTTCCAATTTCTTATTCTCATGCTGCAATTTTCAATTCTTTTAATGAATTCAAAATTTCTACTTTTTAATTTATCCAATTTCTAAGTCTCAGTTATCCCAATTGTACTGATTACTTATTCGCTGTTTCCAATTCTCAATCTCTATCTTCCAATCCCAATTCCTAGTTTCCAAATTTAATTTTCATTTTCATTTCGCTTATTCCTAAATTTCCGTTTTAAATTTATGATTTTCAAGGCTCTATTCACTAGCAATATTGCTCAATTTTAAATTTCCAAATTCCCATTCGCAGTTTATTGTTTCCAACTTCCACTTGCTAATTTCCAACATCTAATTCCCAATTATAAATTCCCAACTCATAAATTCAATTTTGAAAACTTTAAAAAAGCTGCAATTTTCAATTCTCAGTTTCCACTATACCTTTTCCAAATTCAAATTTCTAAAATTGCAATTTTCAGTTTGAATTTTTCACTTCCAAAATACTTGCAATTATCCAGCGGTAGTTTTGAATTTTTTATAACAAATTCGCAATTTCCAACATCTAAATTTTGTATTTCCAAATTCTATTTCTCAGTTTCAATTTACAATTCTCATTCACTAGTTTACAATACCTGACTCCCGATTTCAAAGCTCAATTTTCCAATTCCATGTATTAAAATCGCATTTTCCAATTTCTCGTTACCAGTTTTCAATTTCGAATTGAAAATTGACACTTCTGTATCAAATTTCCAATTTGTAATTTTCAGTTTCTAATTTCTTATACTCAGTATCAAGTATTCGATTTTCAATTTCCAATTATGAACGTTCAAATTTCAGAGCATTTCCAAAATTTTCGATTCTAAATTCAGAGATACTCTGTTTTCGAATCTACAATGCTCTGAGGTTCTCAGTTTCAGAATTTACTGAATCCTGAGTTTTTGAGTTTCTGAGTTTCTGAGTTTCTGAGTTTCTGAGTTTTTGAGATTTTGAGTTTTTGAGTTTCTGTGTTTCTGAGTTTCTGAGTTTCTGAGTTTCTGAGTTTCTGAGTTTCTGAGTTTCTGAGTTTCTGAGTTTCTGAGTTTCTGAGTTTCTGAGTTTCTGAGTTTCTGAGTTTCTGAGTTTCTGAGTTTCTGAGTTTCTGAGTTTCTGAGTTTCTGAGTTTCTGAGTTTCTGAGTTTCTGAGTTTCTGAGTTTCTGAGTTTCTGAGTTTCTGAGTTTCTGAGTTTCTGAGTTTCTGAGTTTCTGAGTTTCTGAGTTTCTGAGTTTCTGAGTTTCTGAGTTTCTGAGTTTCTGAGTTTCTGAGTTTCTGAGTTTCTGAGTTTCTGAGTTTCTGAGTTTCTGTGTTTCTGAGTTTCTGAGTTTCTGAGTTTCTGAGTTTCTGAGTTTCTGAGTTTCTGAGTTACTGAGTTTCTGAGTTTCTGAGTTTCTGAGTTTCTGAGTTTCTGAGTTTCTGAGTTTCTGAGTTTCTGAGTTTCTGAGTTTCTGAGTTTCTGAGTTTCTGAGTTTCTGAGTTTCTGAGTTTCTGAGTTTCTGAGTTTCTGAGTTTCTGAGTTTCTGAGTTTCTGAGTTTATGGGTTTCTGAGTTTCTGAGTTTCTGAGGTTTTTTTGATTTTCCGAATTTCTTAGTTTCTGAGTTTTTGTGTATCTAATGATTATTATACACACTTCTTTGAAACTGCCAACTGTGACTGCATCTATTTGCCATTACGATCAGATGCACTTCTCAGAGACCCTCACTACAGATGCATGTTACCACTTTGCGACTCCGCCGCCAACCGCGAAGATGTACGATCATGACGCGCGCTAGGGCAAACTATGAAATTAACATATGTTAATAGGTGTTTCCAGTTGCCCTCTTACGCTTTTGTAGCGCGGTACGAATGATGCAGGTCCGCCTATTGTTGTCCTAAGACCATGCATGCGGGCAAACGGTTGAGTCCTTTTCGTTCAAATCGACGTAGACGTCGGGAAGATCGAATTCCATATGCACCGTCGACGTTATTGTTACTGTGATTACGTGAAGGAGACCCCATAGAGCGAGACCACCCATCTGCAAACGACTACTCCATCTCTTTATCTGTCTATCGTGAAGCGCCTACGACGGAGTTACAACGTGAAGAAAAAAACACGAAATAATCGTATTATGACGGTATCGATTCCCATCCCGCAGAAATGGCATCGCTCAGCCGTACTCAGTGACAGGTTTCTCCGTCCATTGAACCATTGGCACTGATTGTCGAACAGCACTCAATTGCAACTATGTGATCAATCTGGATGGCTGAATGAACATTGAATATTATGGGACAAGTTGATTAACGATGGCTTTGGGAAAATCAGCCAAGTCATTGCAAAAAAAAAACAAGGTACTCTTATTGGCCATGTTCCAAGTCGATTCCGCCCGGTCAGCTCAGACGACAATCGACTACCGGACCCTCTGACGTAGGCATTTAGCGGTCAACCGGCGCCAGCAAATGGCGGCGAATGGTTGTTTAAGTTTCACGATTATTATGCAACGGACGCGGCCAGTTTGCGGTTAAATCATATCAGTAGCGCATCTGAAATGGCGCAATAAAGTTCTATGCGAAACGGCCTCAGAGGGCATGGGTAGTGCCCGTCGCTCTTCGTCGGCTAGTCCGCGATGGAGAACGTAAAGTGGTTGATAAAGTTGAATAGCTTTTGCGGATACGATGGGGATTTTTATGGAACTGTACGGTGTCGCATGAACCACTGAATAACAGGATTCGCACAATAACGAATAAATTTATTTTCTGAAAGCTCTAGAGCAAGCTTAGCTTCTCCCCAGAAAGCTCTCATTTAATAACACTTGATTCTAATTGATTTTTCGGAATTTTTCGAATCGGAATGAAGTGAAGCTTAACTCTGAGGACGCTTCTAAATACCACCGTTCAATGATTTATGAGTAACAGTATGGCAGGTTATGGTTTTGCAAACATGAATAATTTCATTCTGTTGGAACAAACCAGCATTAGCATTGATGTTACAATAGAACAACTAAATAGTGCGGTTCTAAGAGTCAACACAGTCGTCGCTAGGCGGGGTTATTGGTTTTTCCTATGCTCAAGCAGAAAAAAAACTTCGGTGTGTGCAAATGTAGCTCAACCAAACTTTGCTTTTAGCTTCCCCGGAGTTGTTCTGACAGGACCCAGACATCTGGTCTCCTAGACACGGAGGGAAACTATCTGCCAAACATGCACAGGTCATGGTAGCTATTCAGGGAACGTAAAAGTTTTTAGTATCCTTGTCTTTATATCATTGGAAATGCTATCATCACTAAAGCTTTTGCGGGGCAAAAAGTCACATCGAAGGTTGGATGTTCAGGGAAAAAAAACGGTGCACCGTGGCTCACTATTTTGCATATTCCAACTCCCCCTTTTTTGTGGTGGTCGGATCCGTGACGTTTGGTTTGTTAGGTCTGGGAACAAAAGTAATATCGCTCGGGATCATAAATGGGACGACCGACCCGGACAGGCAAATAAATCTTACCATTCCGCTCGCAGTAGCTTTACGGGCAATGATGCAAAGCTTGTCCACCAATAGTAAAAGTGTTTAGCAAACCATGTCCTACCGCACAACGCGTTGGCTTGACTTTCGTGCATTCGTAGACGATTAAACAGTCGTCACTTTGGCATCATTTGAAATTGAAATTATGCAACACGATAATGTTGGCACAACTTGCAAACATATTGAGAAGTTATTTTGCAAGCTTTAAGAGTTCATATTTTACTACAAATCAGATGTGCCAGGATATGAATTGCTAAATTCAATCGTTTTAATCTTCGAGAAGTTCTATAAAGCGCATCGAGTTTTTCAGGTCAACGACTTAAACTTGACCTTTTCACATGTTACAGAAAGACAGAGTTTTCTAACCTTACAAACTTCAGCATTTAAAATTCTAAACATGACTCAGAAGAGGGGAGGTGGGTTGTTTCAGAATTGAGGCCATGTATATTATTACACTTGAAATTTTATTATAATATTAGTGCATAATTATACTTAAAATATTATCGGTTATAAAGTCGTTTGTTTGAAATTATTCATCTTTTAATTGACTTATAAAGGGTGGTTTCTTTTTGGCAACACTGTTTTTGACAGATCTCCATCCAGAAGCATTTCAAGAGCTAACAATGGAACCGGAAGTCGGATCCAGATAAAATGTTTCACAAATTTTTAGGAAACTATAAGACCTGGCTAAGGCGGCTGGGGCCGAACTTTACAAATAATCTTTTACAACTTTCGAAACATGGGGTCTTGCATTGTCATGAAACAAAAATACTATGTCGTGACGATCTTCATATTGCGTCCGCAAATATGCTTCCCTTTAATAGAGAAAAACAAAAATTGGTTCGTTCGATTCGTTGATGAAATCCCCTGGATTACCCGAAAGTTGCGGAAAAAGTTGTCGATAGATTTGAATGTGACTTTTCCTGAACTTTCAATATCTCAATGACGAATCTTGTTAGAATAATGCTCAGTTCTCGACAGCTTGCAATAATTCAAATTGAACTTTTCACTTTTTTTTTCAAGCAGTACTTCATCGTTACACAAACAAGATAAAATCCAGCTCGAAAGAAGAGCCAAACTGCTGACACGAAACTTGAATAAAAAATATAAACTCTTCATGATAGATTTTATGACGGTTTTCAAACCAGTCAGTATAAAAATATCTTCGCCCTAGAAAAACCGTAAGGATTAATAGTAGTTTGCATATTTCAGTAGAAAAAAAAAACAAATGCATGCAATATAGCAGTTAAGCCTTTCGAGGCCCAGAAAGAAGGATAGAAATTTGCATATTTTCAGGATTGGCGTGCGTCATAGCAATTACATTCGACGGCAATCAGCTGGACAGACAGACATTGTAATGCAACTAACGTTCACTCGCAACTTTTTTTATTCTTTTCGAACTAAACGAACGAACGAAACTAACTGAAAAAGGTGACCGGGTAATGTATTTCACTCAGCCCTTAAACGGTACTTTAAAGTTTTGGTTGCTTCAACTGGGCACTTAAATATGTACGGGGAAAGAAAATTGCTAAGTTCCATAGTGAACCAACTTTGAGCTTATGACAATGATTTTTTCGGGACTTCTGGAAGCGGATTTAGAAAACTAATGTTACTAATGGGTTGATCAAAAATCATAAAGACCTAAGTCATAATGGCATTGGTTCATCATAAATCATTAAGACGGCGATAGACACATACATTGATGCCAACATATCCTTCCCCTCTCAGTTGGCTCTAATGACATTATGCAAACGCAGCGTAAGTAAGCAATTCTAAACTTATAGGTTCGAAACTAGGTGTCGTAGCTGCTTGGCTTTTTTTATAGCAACTCAAATTGCAATTTCATCTATACCTCACGAAATCAAGTAATATGTAACAGTTGAAAAGTCGTAAAAAATCGGTAACAAATTTAGATATAATATTGTTATTTACATATCAAGTTATAATTTCTGTTATTGGCAGGGCCGGTGAAAGAGGTGGTACTACCCACCCAAAAATTCCAAAGAAGGGTAATTACCCACCTGAAGTTTCAAGCGAAAAACAATGGTAATATTAATATTGTTTATACAAATAAGAATATTTTTATTGCAACTCGAAATAATAAATGAAATCAAAATTATAGAATGCTAGTACTCAAGGTAGAGTCAGGATTTGAAGATATACAACAGTAAGGTGAGACGTGACAAGGTTCATTTGAGCAAGCAGAAGTCGTCTAGTAACTTAACATTCACCGTCCAGTAGAGGAGTCAAGCTTAAGTGTCTCATTAATGCAAATGAAACCGTACTCATCCATTTTTAACTGATTTTCGATATCATTATACATACTGCATTGATATTGACATTATATAGATATAGAAACTTAAATTAATTACGAACCATGTCTAATTTTCTCTGTTTTTCAAACCGTTGTCATTGTTTCCGCTAACAGATACGACAGGTTCGTATACACAAGTTCACGGTTTCCAGAAGATTTCTGCTTTTCAATGAGCGCGCTCGCATTCAAGAAAATCACTCACACTAATCAAGATTCAGTATCGAATCGACTTGCACTCTGTGCGGCTCGATATTACCATATTATTATTAAAAGTTCAGGAACTAGCTAGGAAAACCATAATTCATGTGCAAAGATTTTTTTTATCCATCAACATTATCACCTTTAAATGCAATGCGCGTTCTAGTTTTTTTCTAACTTTTAGATACCTTACTTATTGGATGAATTGTCCATGGTTTCAAAATAGGATTCAGTTGCAACGATCATTCGAGCCAATAATTTTTCTCGGGAGTGTCTTTTTCAGATCAGAAAGGATAAGTAGTTGCTAGAGGTTCGGTTATTGAGAATATGGTGGGTGAGGAAACAGATCGGTGCCCAATTCGTTCAATTTGGTCACTTTCTCCGCCGGAATGTGGATATGACCCCGCCGAAAAATGTTGGATCCATGTTTCGTTCATTGTTTCATGCCAACGCAAGAAATCTTTTCTATTGCGACTAAACAGTGCCGAACAGCAACATTTTGATACCCAGATTTTCACGTAAGATCGAAAAAGCATATTCTGTTGATGTGCTAACCATCTCAGCACACCTAATCTCACGAGCTTTGATTTTGCATTCATTACTCACTAAGATTTAATTCCTTTGTTCGGTAATATTTTTGACGAGAAATTTCGGTAATCTATAGAAATGACCGATATTTCGGTACATGAGTTTTATTTTACAATAATTATGCAATTTTTACCGGACGATCAGTTTTACATAAATTTTCATTACAGAATTTTGTAAATAGATATACAATTCATACGGTAAATCTGAATAGTCGCCGAGTACGGTAAAAACCATACTGTCCGTATGGAAAAATTATCTTCCAATTACCGAACTTCTGTGAAAACTGATTGTCGTTAAACTAACCGTCAAACAGTTATTAAAATTTTCAGCAAGTATCTTTTTTTACCCAAACGATGAAAATCATGAATGGATTAAGGTACAGGTGCTAAAGTTTTTAAAACATTAGAACCTTAGTGGTTTTTGTTTACTTATAAGAAGAAAATAATTTTGTATCACTTGTCCACTTGCTGCCTACACAAATCGTTCGAGGATAATTTCTGGTGAACTCGACGGATTGTGCAATGTTTTGGAAGGCGCTCATAATTCCGGTCAGCCGGAACATTTCACCCTGTTTTTTGTGGAATAAAACCATAGCCACAACAGGTTGGAATTTTCTTCATTCGTTTTTGTAAATTTGTGTTGTTTTTTTGAAATCCGAAATTCCAGAATTTCAACCAAAGGAAAACAAACAAACAAAAAATTAACGAACAATCAGTTAGATTCATTTGGTTTACAGTTTACGGTAGTTGTTTGACAGTTCAGCAATTACAGAACGATTGGTAATCAATCGAATTACCGAACTGATTACCAAACGTGCAGCTGTTGAAAATTCGGTAAAAAATTACCGAATTCTGAAAAATTTTCTAAGAGTGTACGATTATCATAACTTGCCTAGTTTTTTCCGGATGATAGAAATCTTTGTTTTCAATGGATCCGAGTGCGAGTAACACTTCTCAACTCATTGCTGAGTGCTGGACTTTCCCTTTAAGAAGAAATATTTTATCAATACACCTCGTTATTTCCATGTTTCCGTAAATTAAAAAATAACGTAACTAACGTAAAAGTAACTTATATATCGGTAGGCTTAGTGTTTGTGGAACGATTGACGTAAAAATTTAACACATGTCATCTGAAGGTTGTTACTTTTGAAAAGTAAGGTTTGTTTGACATCACAAATATCATCGTTGGGTCAGTCCCGGGACTCTTTGAACAATGTGTTATGCACATCAGCGGCTGAGCTGTACTGTTTATGGATTTGTTTCGTGCGCCACTCGATACGCACGAAACACATTTTGATCGAAAATCAGCTGTTTCTTCGTATTCGAGGAAATTCTCGATGGTTTCGATCATGGGTTGGCGGTTCAATGCATAGGGCGCTGGTCTTACAAGCCAGTTGTCGTATGTTCGAGTCCCGACCTGGAAGGATTCTCATAGCGTTTTGCATTGAAAAACACTGGTGGCCAGAGTTGCCAGTTTTTTTTTTCAAAAATCAGACTCTGATTCAAAAATTTATCTGGATTTGTCTAGATATACAAGGAAGGAAATTTTGACCGGGCTTCATTTTCAGCAACCAAAAAAAAGGTCTCACCACCTATCGTATAGAGGCCAAAACCCGTAAAAAACTGGGAAATCTGACAAAATCTGGGAAAATCTGGCAAAAGATCTGGTTAGTTAGAGTGTCTGACGAAGCGAGAAAAATCTGGCGAGAACGCCAATAGAAATATAATACCAAGGCATTACTTTTCATTACATTACTGGATGAACGAGATCTTCCATCAGTGATTTTGAAATTAGTTATGTAGTCCTACGTCAACAGCTCGAACAACCCCACAGTAGTTGCATTGGGATAAACAGAGATGGTCATTACTAGCATTATAAACATCGCTTACCTTAGAAAATGAACGATTTCTCATAATACCAATTTTATTGCACTCAACTCGTTGTTATTTCAACATGAAACTAAATGCATAAATTCGTGTCAATTTTTATATGTAATTTTCGCTCACGTAATATTGCCGAATTATTTTCTTAAGAGGCAACTTACAAACTAAGGAAAACATTCTTTATAGCCAAAAGCATTTTACTCCGCTGTCACTGAGTTATGTCTTTTTCTCTTCAGATCCAGGGTAGTTTCGTCAAACAAACACTTTTCACGAAACTGTGTTGGATCCGCACTTAGCAATGGAGGTGCGAGCGAACCCGATATATGCCATATTTGTTTAGTAAGAGTGGTTGCAATCAGGAACATTTTAAGAATTTTTTTTGGTTGCAAAATCAGAAACATTTTAGGAATTATGGGAAACCTTTCTGATATTTTTCAAAACTTTTCAAAATATATTTCATGTGAAAAAACAAGTTCTAAATATGAGATTTATTTTTCTTCGCACTTACAATTTTGGTACCACTCTAGATGTTACATTAAAAATAAATCATGAGTACTTTACGGTGTATTTTCTTTAGATTTTTAAAAAATGTGGACGGGTATAATATCAGACTTAAAAAAAATGAAGCGTTTGAAAAACCATGCGTCTCCATCAAATTATCATCCGATGGAGACGCATGGTATTCAGTTCTAACATCATATATCACACGCTCTTAGAACTAAACACCATGCGTTTCCATCTACAACTTGAGTTCAGAGAGAAACATGAATCAGAACTAATGACTTGACAAATATTTAGGCTTGAAAATACGGTTTAAAATTTTTATTTATGAACTGATGTCATTTAACTTTTGTTTTACATTTATTGTATTCAAATCAAATAAATCAACAAATACATCGTAGTCAATTTTAATCATACATTTTTGATATATTTGGTAAAAGTTCTAAAGAACATTAAAATTATAGTTCTTTTGCAGAATACAAAAGTATTCACAGACACCAAGCGCAAAATCAAGAAAAATTCTAAACCAAGCGAAATCTTAAAAAACTATCAGTTTTAGGACAAACTGTTCGTCGACGTTCTGTATTGCAAGGTATGAATAGCCAAGTTGCCTGAAATTGTTCAAGAAGACAGATAGAGTCAGACGGTTTAAGCTCATAAAGACGGATGAATCAAATTGGGATCAAACATTCGACATGATTTCTACCTGTTTTTCTAATATTTCTAAGGACTGCTAATAGCTACTAGCCTTTATTATTAAAGCCTGCTCTTTCTAAAATCAATCTAAAGTTCTCACTGTCCTTCTGAAAGCCGAACTTATCTTCAAGTCTAGTCTGGATCAACGGAACCTCCAGATTATCCCGCAAAATGTTGAAGTTAGAAACAGTCCTAATTTTCCCGTCGATTGAAACAAGGCTTCCTACACCACGTCATGAAACAATTTTCTCCCTCCTGTTCCATTGTGCGTCTATAGGGACTTAGGCCTTCTGATTTTAATTGTCTTGTAGAGCAATTTCAGGCAACTTGGCTGTTCATACCATGTTATACAGCACGTCGACGAACAGTTTGCCCTAAAACTGATAGCTGAAGAGTTTTTTTATTATTTCGCTTGGTTTTAGATTCTTGTTGACTTCGCACATGTTCATTAGACACCATGACCAATACTTTTGTCTGCAAAAGAACTATATTTTTAATATTCCTTAGAGCTTTTTGGAAAATTTAAATAAAATGAAAATTAAAAGAACCACCCTAACTTCACAAATATGGCAGTTAAAGAGTTGAAATTTTGGGAAAGTCATCTCCAATAGAAACCCTTTCAAACAGCTTATATCATTTTTATTTCTGTTTAGGGGCAGGTTTTATATGCAAACCCGGCTACACCCTTTCAATTTGGATTCAACTTTCAGTTACGGTAGTGAAAATATCAAGCATTTCCAGTCGTCATTTGAATGACCATGCAAAGAACTTAAAAAACTCTGCAAAACTACACTTTAAACTATTCCAAAACCTAAGTTTTGTATTTTCCTTTACGTTTACGTTTCGTCTTAGATGTCTTAGTGCAGAGCAGTTCAAATTGAACTGCTTAGTGCAAACTTAAACAGTTCATCTTTGTAATTTAATGGTCAATCAATATGCTGTTAACTTACTGGCTCTCAGTTTCCGGATCCAGAAGTGCCGAAAGTATTAGTCGCAGCTTCCAGACCAAACGGAGCTCATTTCGATTTTTCGAGACAGTTAAACCGATTTTTAAAGGCTTAATTAAAATGAAAGATTCTTTGGCAACACATTGGCAATTGTGTTTTATACGGATCGACTTCCGGTTTCAGAGATATAGGATGAAGTGTATTTGATTTATTTTTTGCTGACCGAAAAATCTTCTTGTATTTATTCCACAGTCAATTGAAAGTATGTTGAAGACCTCCACACTAATATGAATAAGAATATGAATGAGGAAGGCATCATTATAGCACTAGGTGCTACCCGTACGATATTGCTGAATTTTATAGATTGATCTATGATCGCTAGAATGCGATTTACCGGAAACTAGTTGACTTCATAGACTACATGGCTCGGTTTTGTAACTCTTCTCCGTTAACTGAGTACAAGTGAAATTGACGAGTGTAAATTAGTATTGGAATATAGTCAGCTGTACCGGTCTCTGAAGTATAAACAGCTGATCTATACTGTCCAACTACCACTATATTCAGTCTTCATCAAAAGAAATATCTTAATATTTCTCATATGAAAAATGTATGTCCACAACGCAATGGATTGTTTACATAATAAAACTTCACCAGATACTATTATTTCAATAAAACTTTAAATTAAAACTGTTTCAAATCAAATTTAAAAGGAATAACATCGTTGCTCTAAATGACGGTTTTAATTTCTAAATACACTTTTCCCTGCATTCCCGAAACCTAAGGACAAATCCGGACAAAATTCAACAGCAGCCTATGAGACCATGAACGCTTTCATTTGAATCTAAGTTTGAGAAAATCTGTTCACCCATCTCCGAGTCAACAAGTAAACAACCGCACGGAAAGAAATCCGTTACTGCTGTTATGATTAGAGAACCATGAAACCAATCATTTTAACTTACCATGAAATCATGAGCAATAACTCTTCTCCCATGAAAATTAATCATGGTTCGAAAATGCGTTACTTGAAGAATGTATTTCTTTCAAAGCTCGTAACTCTAATTTTCTACCCGGATATCACTTTGAACCCTTTGCCTCAAGTGATGTGATAGATTAATAAATTAATGGTAAAGCAAAAAGCATACATTGAAAAGCAAGACCTACTGAAAATGTTTACTTGATCCTGAAGCATGTTGTTTTACCCACCGGCTGATAGAAAATTAAACATACCATAAAAATAAAGACAATGAACCGAAAATTGACATCATAAGAGACTAAGCTACGGCTACGCTTTTCATTTGACAAACATCAATGTTACATTTTGTTCGAATGTATTCTTACATATTTGATGTTGTCGTTGTTGCTAGAATAATATTCCGAGAGCTAGAGTTTTATTCGATTGTGAATTTGGAACACCATCTAACGAAAATCAGAGAAATATTTTGTTCAACCATTTTGATTAATTTGTTTCATAGATATAACAACACAAGCTGTATTGATTCACCTGAATATTATGAATAAGACGATTTTTTTTGCAAGAATTCGACAAAGAGTTTCTTTGTAAGAGGTTTGATTCACTCGTGTTTTTTCATGCAGTTCGTTTAAGTGTTTAAATTCTGAAACACAAAATCAAAACTGAAGTAATGAACGCAAGTATACACTTTATCTCTTGCGTCGTTGTTTTTCAAAAACAGAATATTTTCATTTTAAAAGAAGTGCGTCGTACTTTTCACTGAATTTATATTGCAAAAATGACCATTGTTGCAAAAATCACACATAACGCCTAAATTTATGTTGCAAAATTACCATCGTAGCAGAAACACGCCTGAAGTTATACCCAATAACTTCAAGTGCGTTACGTTTAAATTTCATAGAAATCAGTCCGAATGGATCATGATCCGAGAAATTTTATTGCGTTCTTGTACCAGAGATCACCAGAAGCGAATACATCACAATATTGTATAGCGATTGTTTTATCAGATTCAAAAGCTAAACCTTGTGTGATATTTTCAGTAAATAATAAATGACCCTTTCGGTGAAAAAACATCAGACGAAATTATAAATTCGACAAATTTACCAGCCATCATCCCATTGAACAGAAAGCTTTGAAAATGATGAAATAATGATATTGACAACAAAATTTTGGTTGAGTTCACATTATGATAGGAAAAACTAAGCTTAAAGCTAAGTTTTGTTTCAAACAAAATCAACGTATTTTTCAAGCAAAAAATTTAGGTGTGAAAATTTGCTTACCAACTATCAAGTGCTGTTGCACGACCAGGAATAATTTCCTGATCATTCAAACCGAACCCTGAACAGCAGTTACATTGCCGCTACACCGCCAGATACGTCCTCCACTGGCATTAATGCCCGGAGTCAGTTGACTTCGACCGAAAGATTCCCAGCCGCTAATCGACTTCATTGATTCGTACAAGGCGCATATCGTTTACCACGAAAACATGATGTAACTTCAATCGGACAACCCAGCAAAAACCATCACTCGATTTGCATACCTTTAACCTGTGCCGCCACGAAAAGCAGTGTGCCACTACTGGCTTGTATCGGAAAAATGTTCTCGCAGATCGACACCGCACTAAACCAAACATCGATTACCACTCGCGCGCTAACCGCAAGTCCTTGAATCCGAATTGGAATGCAAAACTCAACTTTATGTTAGAAAATACTGCTTAGTTTCCGTATGAACAGTCAGGGAAAAGTGTTCCACTTTTTTTCGAACTTCAGAGAAATGACGCAACGAAATGAAATGGAAATTATTGCCGCTGTAGTCGAATCGTTGTAGTGGCGTGTATCAAGATCCTTACTGGACTGCGCGGCACCGACCAAACATGCACAGGTTGATGCAGGTCATGTTTAATTTTTTTTTCTTTCGTAGTTTTGTTTTATCAGTTGATCTGGGAATTGGTTTGCTCCTGATTTCGTTACAGCATGAAATAGTGAAGTAGATGCTGTCTGCACGTTTGTACATATAAAATGAAAAAAATGGAAAAATATTAGATTTTCAACGAACCTTATTTCAAATTTATGAAATCGTTTTAAGTTAACGTGAGTATTTGAATCTTTTTGATCAAAAGTAATTTAAATTTATAGTCATACCCACACAAGATGCAGCTCAAATTCAACTGTGTATCGACAAGCAAACTCAATATTTTAAATCGAAGTCTCAAAGAATAATTTTCCAGTATACGAAATTATCTCCGGTTAAGAAGGAATATATGTCTTTAAGCAGTCGTTCAACAAGAATGAGTCACTGAACATATTTCCAAAACAGAATAGTTATTTGACCACTTCAAAGTTCAACCATTCAACTCGATTTCTCGAAAAATATTTGCGTGAATTTATTTACGTGTGAGTATTCAATGATGTAACGAGATTCTCAGTGATACGACAGTGGTCCGACTTTCGGTTCCGTAATCACAGGGTAAAAATTTCACATCTTATTTCGAAATGATGATACATAATACACACAAATGTTGAAAACTGGCGTCTTGTTAGTTTATCGACAAAAAAATTACCATGACTTTTGTGATACCGGCAATAGTAGCCAAACATTCTGCCAAAACTTGGAAAAGATAATGCCGCGAGATTAGAGTAGGACTGCATTCGAGATGTGTACAGTGGGCATTCCACGCAAAATCAGCCACCCAAAATTTTTTTTTCATCTAACAATTTTTTTCGGTAAAGAACTCGAAAATATTCGACATTTTTTTTTATTTCAATATGGTACGTAGAATTTTCGGGATATGATTTTTTGAAATTTCGCGTTTACAAAAAAGAACCTCTTTTCAACAGCCTATACTGTAAAATCTAGTATCAGGTGTACAACTTTGCTTCCGCCATTTTCCGATAGGTGGCTGTACCGACTGAGGCTGGTCAAAATACATAGATGATAATGCCTTTAAAGTGAGTGTGTACAGTTCCTAACGAATTGTCATCGCCGTTTCAGTGACAGTTGTTCTTGTTTTCGTTTTATTCACGCTCGAAAATGTCTGTTTATGTGCCCAATTCTCGCCATTTGCGGGAAGTTTTACTTTTCTGTTACAATTCGAAAAAAAAATGCAGCTGAAGCGCATCGAATGCTCTCAGAAACTTACGGTGATGCTGCTCTGAGTAAAAGAACGTGTCGGGAGTGGTTTCAACGTTTTAAAAATGGTGATTTCGATATCGAAGACAAACATGGTGGTGGAAGAGAAAAAACCTTCAAAGATGAACAACTAGAAGCATTGCTTGATGAAGATTTGTGCCAAACCCAAGAAGAGCTTGCTGAATCGTTGGGAGTGAGTCAACAAGCCATTTCAAAACGTCTCAAGGCCCTGGGCATGATTCAGAGAGAAGGAAACTGGGTGCCGTACGAGTTGAAACTGACTGACGATGAATATATGTTGTAGTCGTCCGACGATGGCTGAAGAACAGTAAGCCGAAACGTTATTTATTTATTTATTTATTTATTTGAAGCGGGGAAAAGCCCGGTGGAGATGAAATTTATCAATCTCTCTCTCCAACAGGCATAAAACCTCCTCATCATTTGTATCAAAAGATTACAATGATCCAACAGATACATTTAGGCCTAACACTACAATTAAAACTAACAGTTAAAACAAAATTTATAACACTATGACTAGTTGATGACACCAAGTATAGCAGTATTAGTACTCTTACTTAGAAGGTGAGAGAGAGGAGAAAAATGGTTAGGTGAATTGAAAACAAGGGTTGGTGGAGGGGGGTGCTAAACGAGTGAAAACGAACGACGGGGTTGAAATCAGCATGTAGATCTAATTAGTTATCAAAAAGATGGTGGAAGACAGAAAAAAACGACGAGGTTAGAATCGACATGTAGATCTAATTAGTGATCAAAATGGATGGTGGAAGACAGAAAAAAGAGGAAATAACGACCAGGTTAATTTAGGCGAGCGAATCTAGTTAGTTTCAAATGAAGATGATGGAGAGACGGAATGGGGGTTGAACGAAAATAAAATATTAACGGTTCCAAACAAATCCTAATCTGACAGGTGACAATCATCTTATCTTATCTTGTCCTATCACTAACCTAATCAAAAACTTCAACGCTAACGTTAGTCATGTATGTTTAAACGGTATTCGAATAGTAAAACTTATAAAGTTAACAGGAAAAGAACCCAATAAATAGGTTTTTGACAGTATTTCGAGGTAGATGAAGATCGAACTCGTTAGAACAACTGTTGAATAAGCGACACATACTGGAGACTGGTTCATTGAAACCGTAGTTAGTTCTAGCGCGAGAAACTCGGAGAAAAGGATTGAATCGCAAATTACGACGATGGATGTCTAAATTCAGCAGTTGTAGGAGATCTGCGCAGTCAATCCGGGATTGGATTAAGTCCGCAACGAAAACAGCTTTGATGGTATCCCGGCGAACAGATAGCAAATCGAGATTTATGAGTCTACATCGATTTTCGTAGCTTGGAAGATTTGATGCATCTCTCCATGGCAGACGGCGCAAAGCGAAACGAACAAATTTCCGCTGAACAGCTTCAATTCGCAGCTTATCAGTTTGATAATATGGTGCCCAAACAACGACAGCGTAATCAAGGGTCGAGCGAACTAATGCGCTATATAACGATTTCAAACAATATATGTTGTCAAAATTTATTGCAATGCGAAAAATGAGTCCCAACGTCTTAGATGCTTTTGAGATTGTATATTCTACATGATCTTTAAAATTAAGTTTAGAATCCAAAATCCTTAATTGTTGACTCCCGTTTTAGGATGGTTTGCGAAATAGTATAATCATACGTGATCGTTGTTCTTTTGCGAGAGAAAGAAATGATGGAACATTTTGATGCATTTAGCACCATCCTGTTAACGTTGCACCAATTCAGAAATACATTTAATTGAGACTGCAAGAAACCGGTGTCATCAGGATTCTTGATGAGTATTTCATCTCATCATCTTAAAATCATCGGCAAAAGATAGCTTCATGCACTTCAATGAAAATGCTGTACAAAAAAAATTAATGTTTTCCTAATTCTCACCGAAAAGAATCAACATTCGTTGCGTCGGATTTTTTCTTGCCTTCTTGAGAAATTCGATTTTATGCAAACAAATGATATTTTGTGTGCACCGTGTAGGCATAAAGCAAGTAAAAATGATGCAAAGGATTTACGTGAGTATTAAAATAGTGATGACATACAGTTTTGGAAAAGTTGCGAAATCATGCAATTTTCACTATTCAGTTGTGAGGGCAAATTCTGCTGATGCAATAATGATCACAGATTCTGAATCCTCTGAGACTGATGACAATGATGGCAATGTGTCTATATTCAACGACTATACAGAAGTAATTCTTACATTTTCTCATATTGTAACATTGCATTTCTCAAGTTTTAAAATATCGATAGCCTTTTTAGAATGAACCATATTTGCCTTCCTTACCGTTATCTTACCAAATTGAAACAAAAATTTCATGCAACAGATGCAACTAAATCCGAGAGAATGAGAATTTCAAAAACAAAAACTGGAATATTCGTAAGATAGCGCATACGATGAACACATCAAGATATTTTGTTACGAAAGTAGGGAATCTCGTGGAAAAAAAAGGATTTTTGCGATTCCGTAATCGAAAAGTAAAAATCAATTTTTATCAATCAATCTTTATATTTAAAATCATGAATATTTATATTTTACAGGAAAACAATTTTCTTCTGAAATAGTAATTAAAGTCAAACAATTTTTCGAACGTGACGATGTAAGTGTTATGATGCCAGGTCAAAAGGACACGAAATCTGTTAACATTGATAGGAAAAACGTGCTTAATCCACCTAGCAGTGAGATGATGCCTTTTTTATTAATCCGCATGTGTTTTTTGCATGAATATTCTTCGATTTTTCAGTTTTCATAACATTATTCTAATGTCCGTCGTTTTAAGTGGCAATTTGAGATTTTAATCTCTCATTACTCTGTAATGCCGAAACTGCAAATCGGATCGAACTTGAATCTAAAAGTGTAACACTTAGAGTTTATGGTAATTAGAGGTACTTCCAGAGCCGGTATTCAAGAAACAGCATAACCCAAACCGATTTGTATGGCCATATGACGAATAAATTGCAATATTTTTGAGTTCAACTTTAAAGCTTTTCGGGATTGTCAGCTTCTATATCGCTTTGAATTTTAAAAATTCATCATATATATGTTCCAGAATCAGTAGTCAATTCCAGAATCGGTAGTCAGGATTTTTATAAAATAGGATTTATTTTAATTTGAACTTTTGTTTCTGAAATTCGATTTGGCTTTTTTTGAGAAAACGATTGAGCTTTGAGAAACGGTTCGATACTGGAACCGGAATTCAAAATTCGGTGTAGCCAGACAAACTTGAATTTTTAGGTGCCTTCCGAAACGAAAACTGAATACAACCAAAAATGAAATAAGTTTATTTGGTTATCGACTATCCAAATCTGCTAACCCGATAAACATGATTAATTTATGTGAAATAGACATTTTTATACTAATCACCCTGTATCTCCGAAACCGGAAGTTGGATCTGACTGAAAAACAAGATGTTTTTTAGAATCTTGAAACTTTTCATTTGAATCTTAGATCGGTTCAGCCATCTACGAGACAAATGAGTTAAACAATTCCGTTTCACATATCATCCTGTAGTTCCGGAACCAGAGGTCGGAACCAAACATAATTCAGGAACCTTGTTTGGGAGTATACAATTTTTCATATGAATCTGAGTTTGTAGAAAACGGTTGAGTCATCTCCGAAAAAAAATTGAGTGACATTATTTGTCACACACGCATTTGCTGATCTCGACGAACTGATTCGAATGGTATATGGCTGTTACGATCTTCTAGCATTTATTTCTGTAAGTAGTTTGAATCGATATTGTTATGGAATTGCTTTCAACTCGAAAATTCTGCCATCATCTGGTTTACAAACCGTGCTAAAATCGGTCCGAGGCAAAATATCATACTGTACACAGTCTTTTGGGTACTTAGAAACAAATGTATGTAACAGTATGAAAAATCGTGTTTTATGTTGCTCCCAAGCATTGCTTTGCCAGACAGCGCTCAAAACTTCTACTGATAGAATAGGGGAAAAAGTTGCTTATACCAAAATTTCGATATCTCCGTTAAAAATGAACGGTTTTCAACATTCTATGGCTTTTTGGATAGGTATTACCGTCCGGAATCTAAGTCTGAAAACATATTCGGTTTTCAATGTCAATTTTGACAGATACTGTCAAAAAACTGAAAATTTTGGCATAAAACTTCGTATAACTCAAAAAGTAAACATCCGATCTCAAAACGATTCAATAGCGTTCAGGGTGACGGGGAGACCTTTCATTTGCGACTAGTTTGATCAAAATCGGTCCAGCCATCTCTGAGATCTCGACCTCTTAGTTGACAACACACATACAGACACACACACATACACACACACGGACATTTGCTCAGTTCGTCGAGCTGAATCGATTGGTATATATGTCATTCGGCACTCCGGGCCTCGGAAAAATTTTCTATCGTTTGAGCGAATTCTATACCTATTTTTTATAGATATAAAAAAGGTAAAACGCAAAATTTCAATTTTTAATAAATTTCTTTATTATCGCCTTCAAAGTACTCTCCTCCTGCGACAATACATGCATGCCAACGCTTGATCCAATTTTCCATACAAGTTTTATAGGCCGCCGAAGGTATGGCCTTTAGTTCACGCAGCGAATTCTCTTTTATGGTCTCTATGGTCTCAAAACGCGTTCCCCGCAATGGCAATTTGAGTCTGGGGAAGAGGAATAAGTCGCACGGGGCCATATCTGGAGAGTACGGTGCTTGGTTGAGTTTTTGGCCAAAAACTGCGACACAACCAACGCTGTGTGAGCCGGTGCATTATCGTGGTGTAAAATCCATGAGTTTTCCTTCCATAAGTCTGGCCTTTTTTGCGAATGGCCTCACGCAAACGACGCACAACGGCCAAATAATATTCCTTATTAACCGTTTGACCGTCCGGAAGGAATTCATAGTGCACCACGAATATCGAAAAAAAAACAGTCAGCATAAAATTGATTTTGGTGGCCAGGGATCTCATCATGATCCAAGCTTGTACGACCACCTTTGAAGCGTTTATACCACTCGTTTGCCTGTGTTTTCCCTAGACACGATTCACCAAAGTGTGAGCTGTGTGAGCCGGTGCATTATCGTGGTGTAAAATCCATGAGTTTTCCTTCCATAAGTCTGGCCTTTTTTGCGAATGGCCTCACGCAAACGACGCACAACGGCCAAATAATATTCCTTATTAACCGTTTGACCGTCCGGAAGGAATTCATAGTGCACCACGAATATCGAAAAAAAAACAGTCAGCATAAAATTGATTTTGGTGGCCAGGGATCTCATCATGATCCAAGCTTGTACGACCACCTTTGAAGCGTTTATACCACTCGTTTGCCTGTGTTTTCCCTAGACACGATTCACCAAAGGCCTTTTCTAACATTTTCAACGTTTCGGAACACTTAAATTCATTTGCAAAACAAAATTTGATGCACGCACGTTGTTCTAAATTTTCATCAATTATAAAAATCGTCACACGAAAATTTTTTAACTTCTTTGTATAGACGCCAAACAAAAACTAATCGTACGATATGCGTCAAAATTTGACAGAATGTGTATAAAAGTGTTGCCATCGTTGAGAGAATAAAAGTTTATCGATTGGACAAGCGCGGGAATTTTAAAATGAAAATTCCGGTTCTTTTTTGATCATAAGGTATAAAGAAATGTGCGAATTATGAAAGAATACTTTGAATTATTATGGAAAGCATTGAATTGTTTCATTTTTAATGCGGTTGTGCTCACAACCCTGTAATTTTTTTCAGATTAACATTGGAACATTTGAAAATACAATGACGACATTGTGACGAATTTGCGTTTTCCCAATCGCTTGAAGTGTGTTCCCACCAGTGATGCCACTTTTCCCTGAAGTGAAATCCGTAGATTTGGTTCCAAGTGTATTTATTCTCATATATTTGCGTTAAATTATGATTGTTGTTATGACGCTTATTTAAAGTGAATGTTGACAGATGGATCATAGGCAGCGATGCCAACCCTACGGATTAATCCGTAGATCTACGGATTTCTGCCTTTTCTACGGATCTACGGATGAACCTCTTGGTATCTACGGATTTCGCATTATTTCTCCAGATATCTACGGTAAATAATTAAATCTCGCGTTTTTTCTGAACATGGCCTATGATCCATCTGTCAACATTCACTTTAAAGAATGATTCTGGATGACTTGGCTCTCACTGGTAGTCAATTATAACAGTAATCGGAAAGGGGATGTTGACCAATGACTTACTGGCCATTATTCGGAAAAAACACTTGAAATATCGTTACATCATCTTCATCTTTGGCTTTATGGCTCAGAGCACCAAGCTTTTCACGCACGTGTTTAAATAAGCGACATAACAACAATAATAATTTAACGCAAATATATGAGAATAAATACACTTGGAACCAAATCTACGGATTTCACCTCAGGGAAAAGTGGCATCACTGATCATAGGCCATGTTCAGAAAAAACGCGAGATTTAATTATTTACCGTAGATATCTGGAGAAATAATACCAAGAGGTTCATCCGTAGATCCGTAGCTATAACATCGGTACCGTTAACATCAACAATATTACAAACGCAACGAAGATGGATTCACTCCGGACGTTTGTCCGAATGCTAAAACTCGACATCGTTTTTTTTCAAGAAGTGGAGAATGAACAATTCTCTATACCCGGTTTTAATGTCATGTGTAATGTGGACCATACAAGAAGGGGAACGGCAATCGCACTTAGGGAACACATACAGTTTTCACATGTAGAAAAGAGCCTCGATGGCCGTATTGTCACCGTAAGAATACAAAACACGACACTGTGTAATGTTTATGCACCCGCAGGTTCAGCCCAGCGAATTGAAAGAGAAAGGTTTTTCAATGGAACGCTGCCGTACTATCTGCGTCACAACACCCAACATGTCATTCTCGCTGGGGATTTTAACTGCGTAATACGCCCTAGCGATGCTACCGGCGCAAATTCGAGTCCGGCTCTCCTGACTACTGTACAACAGCTACAGCTTCACGATCTCTGGCTGAAATTGTATCCCACCACACACGCACCCACATATATCACGCATAATTCAGCATCGCGGCTCGACCGTATCTACGTTAGCGGTGGTCTCTGTGAACACTTGCGAAGTGCCGCCACGCATGTTTGTTCCTTTACGGATCATAAAGCACTAACTGCGCGCATCTGCCTCCCCCATCTCGGTCACGAACCAGGAAGAGGTTACTGGTCACTACGGCCGCACCTGCTAACTGCAGACAACATAGAGGAATTTCAAATACGGTGGCAGTACTGGACACGACAACGAACAAACTTCTCTAACTGGATGGAATGGTGGACCAGATGCGCGAAAAAAAACATCTCAAAATTTTTTCGCTGGAAATCAAATGAAGCTTTGCGGGTTTTCAACACCGAATACCAAAGACTTTACAGTCAACTACGCAGTGCTTATGATGCATATTATCAAAATCCATCTTTGCTAGAGACAATCAATCGTCTTAAAGCACAGATGCTCACAATGCAGAGACAACATACACGTAACTTCGTTCGTATCAACCAGACGTTCGTAGCCGGGGAGTGTCTTTCCAGTTTCCAGTTAGGAGAAAGGAGACGGAAAAAAACAACTATCACAAAGCTGCAGGATGAGCAAGGCGGCCAAATACATGACTCCCGTGAGATTGAACAGCACGTGTTTAATTTCTTTCAGAACCTATACACGGCAGAAGGATCGAGGCTGGTTGAGGGAGAAGATTTCCTAAGCGAGAGAACGATACCCCAAGCAGACGATTCCAACGCTGCTCTAACCGCAGAAATCACGATTGAGGAAATTAAAAACGCTATCCGTACATCCCAGAAACGAAAGGCTTCGGGACATGATGGGTTACCGATCGAGTTCTACCAGAGAACTTTCGATGTCATATACCGTGAGCTCTCCTTCGTTATAAACGAAGCGTTGACAGGCGATTTGCCTCCGGCCTTTACCGAAGGCATAATCGTATTAGTGAAAAAGAAAGGAAACGACGAGTCTGTGAGAGGGTATCGCCCGATCAGCTTACTAAATGTGGACTATAAAATTTTGAGCCGAGTGATGAAAACACGACTAGAACTCGTTCTCCTAAATCACCCAGTGTTGAGTGACGCGCAAAAATGTTCCAACAATCGCAAAACTATCTTCCAAGCAACACTCTCGCTTAAAGACCGTTTAGCACAGCTGATCACATTGAAGCAGAGAGGGAAATTGATCTCATTCGATTTGGACCATGCTTTCGATCGGGTCTCTCATCAATTCCTGCACCGAACTATACTCTCCATGGGAATCAATCCGAGCTTCGTTGGCTGGCTCTCTCGAGTGGAAACCACATCCACGTCCCGACTACTCGTGAATGGACATCTGTCACAACCATTCCGAATTGAACGATCCGTGCGACAAGGAGATCCGATGTCGATGCTCCTTTTTGTGATTTACATCAACCCTCTCGTTGAACGATTAGAGCGTGCATGTGGAGATGATGTTTGTGTGGGCTACGCAGATGATCTCACTGTGCTGGCCACGACAATAGAAACGATTGAACGTTGTTTCCAACTTTTCAATCGCTTCGAAATAGTAGCCGGGGCGAAATTAAATCGACAGAAAACAGCGGCTATTGATGTCGGTTCTTTTGATGGGGACACATTGACGGTGCCGGGACTGCACACATTTGAAACAATAAAGGTTCTTGGCGTTATATTCGCTAACTCAGTGCGAGAGATGGTAACGTTGAACTGGGACTCTTTAGTCTCTAAAGTAATACAACTTATTTGGATGCACAACATGCGAAGTCTCAACCTACAACAAAAAATAATATTGGTAAACACATTCATCACAGCGAAGGTGTGGTATATTTCCTCGATAATTCCACCTAAAAACATGCATTCTGCACGCTTAACATCAGCAATAGGATCCTTCATATTTCGTGGGCTACAAGCACGCATTCCAATGCATCAGTTAACAAGAGACAAACTGCAGGGTGGTTTAAAACTACAACTGCCGTTCTTCAAAAGCAACGCACTTCTCATCAATCGACATCTTCAGGAAATAGATTCTCTCCCGTTTTATCGCTCTCTTCTTAACCAAAACGGTACCCCACACATCGATCTTCCTTGCCTTAAAATCCTTCTTCAAAAAACTCCGTTGCTTCCCCAGCAAATCCTACAAAACCCCACCAGTGACGTGATTCATCGCTTCTACTTGGAGCAAACAGAGCTCCCAAGAGTAAAACGTAATAACCCAGGCTTAGATTGGAGGAGAATCTGGAAAAACATCACCGCTAGACGTCTATCGTCTAACCAACGCAGCGATCTTTACCTTTTCGTGAATGAGAAAACAGAGCATCGTAAACTCATGCACGTGATCGGACGTTCAGACAACCCAAACTGTTTGCGTTGTACTGGAGAAGCTGAATCACTGGCACACAAATTCTGCGAGTGCCCGCGTGTGGCGGCAGCATGGACATATTTACAACGGAGCGTAACAGCCATCCTAGGAGGCTGGCGAAGGCCTACATTCAATGATCTGTTACGTCCGAGTTTAGACAACGTACAAATAGCAAAAAAGAACAAAATTTTGATATTAGTCTCAAAATACGTGAACTACATTCTTACTCAAGTGAATGATATCAATTTAGCAGAGCTAGAGTTTATTTTGTGTCTAGAGGAATAAGACTTTATTGAACTCTGATCAAAAATTGATTTGTAAATAGTTAACGTAAGCTAAATAAACGATATTTTATATAACAAAAAAAAAAAAAAAAAAAAAAATATGACATTCGGCCTCGGAAAATTTTTCTGAAGTTTGAGCGAATTCTATACCTATTTTTTATATTTATAAAAAAAGGTAAAAATGCATAATTCAATAAAGAATTTTTTTTGGAATCTTGAAGACGTTTATCAACGATTCATCAGAGAAAATGAAATGTATTTTTGCTCGACCTACAAGAAATCATAATGGTAATACAAGTCGTACAATCGTTCATATATTTCATTATTACATACATCCAATATTTGAGTGAAATAAACTATCGAAATTCTCTACAGGATTCATTTCTGCTTTCAGAAGGACCAAATTGTGAAATTCTCTACACAGTTCGAAAAAATCTTGTGATTTTACATCTTATAAGATGCACATTAATGGAGCGTTGTAATTTATATTCTAGAACATGTAAAATTGTATGATTTGAGAATTACATGGCTTGAAATCGAATGAAAAACAAAATAAAAGATCGATAGCAACAGCGCGACTTGAGCCGAAAAACATTAAATCATAAAGTACGTGAGTTAATCGACTGAACCACAGAAGCACATATCTGCTAAATGAATAATTGATACATAAAAATCGACACAGCGGCACTTGGTAACCGAGTTCAAATTACACTCGGAGTCTGTGAAATTCTGTACGAATGAAACATTGCGTCATTTGACAAGTTAAATAGTTATGAATTGTATCATTTGTAAAATTATGTAACCTGTAAAACTCATAATTTTTTCTGTGTACAATAATAAACACTGTTTGGAACATGTTTCTCGAACGCGATGCAGCCAAATGTAACCTAGCTTTATTTACGCTCGATTGGTGCGACATTCGTTCAGCGAAATGAACACAAAGTTAATCATATGTTTTGTGATTTACACTAAACTGATGATTTTTACCATCGATTTGCAAAAAAGTAATCTTAGTTCTTTAGATAACGGCTCCAAATCCGTTAGAACGGCTGATTTTGTATAATGTTTCCCATCATTGTCCACTTTTCGTTTTCTTTTTCTCAAATGAAAACGACCAGCAGTTGGATGACACAAGCGCTCTTGTTTGAAGCGAAACTAAGATCACACTACGATCGTCCAACAGCAGATATGCTCAATGGAGAACTAGTTGTTATTTTTCTGTGTTTAGGCTTGAATTATGCCGAGTGTAGTTCTATTGTCTTGACGTACATGGAGGCCTGCGCACTCCGTTTCTCCGTTCATAGATAATCATAGACTAAAGCTAGCAAACGTGCAACAGGGTCTATTTATAGATTCGGTTGATTTTAATGTTTCGTGTTTGGGCCTATTTTTTTTAATTTAAACAATGTTTTCATAACAAACGTGGTATTAACAACACTTTTACACATTCTTTCATACGTTAATAATAATAAGTTAATGAGATCCATAAGTTGATGAGAAATCAAATCTGGAGTAATTTCGTTACACTTTCGTGCTGTGAAATTGATCATAGTAAAGAATGACATAGTCATATGTCAAAAAAAAACTTGCATCAATTTCTCATATTACCGGTAATGATGAATGCATCATTGCACTACTTTTTTGCACATATCAGTCCGCAGAAGTTAGACAGAATAAAAAAAATATTTACCACGAAACTCTGAATTTGTGATAATTGGTCATCTTAGAGAAAATTAAGTGTATATTTTTTCACATACACACATAGAGACTTTGCGATCTCGTCGAACTTAATCGAATGATATGTAACACTCGGTTCAAAAGTCGATTTACACTGTGATGGCATGACGACCTCTCTGTACGAGTCTATAGATTCCTTTACCGAATTCAGTACTTTATTTTTGTCTTACTTTTACGCAGCTGTTCAGTCAGCACATGTTTTACGCAGAAAAAGTACGGGTGGTTAATGTCAGAAACATAACTGGATGTCGTGAACACGAATAAAACTGGAACGCATCCGAATATCACTTAGTTGATCGATTGTGTGAATTATACAAGCATTATTCTTCTTCACTACTAGAATTTGAAACGATGCACCTACACTAAAGTATGTATCAGTTACATCAAACATTCTGCCACACAATTAAATATTATAAAATATTTTTTTATGATAAAATAATAGTGGTTCTGAAAAACAAACCTTTTATGAAGGCGTTTGTGTTAAGGAGTGACGAGTTGAATTCGAATTCCGATGGATCGATTGATCAATGATACAATAGGCCTATGATATGAAAAGTACGAAATATATCTACGGCTTTATACATTGATATTGATACAGCTTGTGAAAGAGATTTCATGTCCAACTTGATATACTTGCTCATCAAATCAATGAATTTAAAATTATCTTGTTTTGAAGCATACATATTTAAATCCCGCACAACTATCATAGGCTTATTTCTACGAGAATATAAAATTATCAACAACAGCGAATTAATTTTTCAATACAAAAATAACCGAGAAAAAATTAGAAATTTTTTTAATTAGAATCTATCGGACTGTAGACTAGAGATGTTAGGGTCTCGGGTATTTTACCCGAAACCCGACCCGTACCCGTACCCGACGGGTTTTTGGTCGGGTGCGGGTAAAAATTTTTATTTTCAATCGGGTACGGGTCGGGTACGGGTAAAAAAATGTACTGCTTACTCGGGCACGGATCAGGTACGGGTAAATTTTTTTTCTGATCGATTACCCGACCATTTGTTCTTCACATAAATATGTTTACACGTTCACGAGAATTTTTTATTGCAAAACAGTTCTTCCGAAAAATAAACAATTTGATTCAAGGAGTTTTGACATTCGCACCTAGGACCAGACCTGACAATTGGCATCTTTTTCCAGAAGAAAAACATTTCTTTTCTTCATTTAAAAAAAAACGATCAATCATAGTTACGTGAAAAGTTATGTGAATATTTCCCACTCTACTTTTTTTATAACATATTTAATAAGACACACTGGCTTAGCTCTATGATGTTGCGGTCAGACTCTACTTTTCACGTAGGTTTTAATGGACTGCCATTTTAAAGCTGTTTAATGCACAATCCAGTAAAAATTATTTGATTCATATATAAAAAGTAGTGTAGTACTCATTTCACATTCAGATACCAGAGAACTGTTATTTTAAATATTGGTTGGAGATTTTCAAAATTTTAATATTCTAACCATAAAAACATGAACATTTATTTCAGAAAATCTGCATAGAAGTTCTTCTTATTCTTCACTTCTGGGTGGTGTCACCTCACTTGAAATGACACCGATTGATGACACAGCAAGTTGGGCTATATTGCCAGTTAATTTTCGTTTCTTTTCACTGGACTCTGGAGTGAAATTGTAACAAAAAATAATTTCTCACGAATGTTCAAACTACTTACACTTGAAGGACTCACTGTTCACCATTTTCAAAATTGAATTTTTTACACCGGGAATACACGTACATTATTTGATGTTTGGTCAATTCACGTAAACGAACTGATGATACTCTATTCATTTTAGTGAATGTTCGCATAACATTCATTTTCGTCCCGTATAATATTCAATTTGACATTTGGAACCATTTTATGTGATTTTTCAAGTGATTCGAAAGTGAATTTTTATTTGTGTGTCAAGATAATGAGCACGTTTCTTTGTGGTTTTGAAGAATTGTATCAAAAATCGCACTGCTTCGTAAAAACTATACCTACCCAACATTGAATACAACGGATATTACGACATTTTGGGTATGCTTCTCGAAAAATTTTAGTAGATATTACTCCCTTTTGTTGACATTTGTAAATGAGTATAAAGTACCAAAGACATTGGAAATCTATTCATGCTTCACAGTGTATTTGTATGTTTAAATGTAAACAAGAATTTCAATGTATTTTACTTGCCAAATAGAGCCTGATACGGCTCGATATCTAAAACACTTTATTTTTTTCATCCTGAATTTTGATAAAAATTTTTACTACTCATTCGGGTCGGGTACGAGTACAAGTAATTTTTAATCGGGTACGGGTAAAATTTTGTATTATTTTTTCTCGGGTACGGGTCGGGTACAAGTAATTTTTTTATTATTGATCGGGTACAGGTATTTTTTTAAATTTTTAATCTGGTACGGGTAAATATTTTTGCTGATCACTCGGGTACGGGTCGGGTTCGGGTATAAAAAATTCTCTACTGTAGATCTAGACTAAACAGGTTACATTCACTTTCGATTTGCATATTTTAACAGATAAGTAATTCTGATAGTTCTTTAGGAAACATTTGTAGCTAAAAGAAGGGCTGATTTTGCTAATGTTTCCCAATGTTGTTCACTTTTCGTTGTACACCAAAACCTCAATTTACGCGTCTTATATATGTATATATGTATACACATAGGCACGTATATGTGCGTATATATGAATATGTTTATACATATTCATAAACATATTAACTTAATCAATCTATGTATGTATAAAGGTATACACATTTATGCATATGTTCATGGATATATAAATACATATATACATATATAAGGCGCGTAAATTAAGGGTTTGGTGTATTTTGCTCCAATGCAAACGACCATCAGCTCTTGTTTGAAGTGTTTGAAGTAAAACTGGCTTTGTGAACAAACCGCAACACATTTACTCGCAGTGCCGGTTGATGCCACTACGATATTAAGCACTGTTCGAAACATTTTTCTCGAAGAATTTGTTATACAGCAGCAGATATTTTGTTCTCTGCCTCAGAACGCGTTCTGCTTGGCTGATGCTGACATGGGTCAAATGAAACAGGTTTTTCAATAGTGTACTATTGAAAAACTTTAATGTTGTTTCAATACACGTTTAAGTTGAAAATTTTAGATTCTATTGGTAGACAGATTATGTAAATTCTTCCACAGATCACTGAGCTATGAGCTTTCAAAATACGAGAAAAGTAAATCGTTTATACCAAACATTTCAGATAAGTTTAATTTTGTATTATTTGAGATTATGTCATATAACTGAAAATTTTATCATAAAATTGTGATCATATTTCCGATGGCATGTAGCAAAAATTATATTGATTCATTAGATACAACAAGATGTATTAACGATCAAAGGGTAAATTTTGAAAAGGCGTCCCATAGTAACGTAAATCGTATTCACGACCAGAGCTGCAAATTGTCAGTCATGTCAAATGACCTTGACATCGCGTAAATTAAATAAAAAATCGCATTAAAAATAGGCGCGGAAATCATATTCGCGTAAATTCAACATCTGAAACAGATTCAGAATTCAGTTGCAAAATTCAAATTTGGAATCATAAATTTTCAGAAACTTAGCTCCGAGTTCAGTTCCAAAACTGAATTCTAAACATGAATTCCATTCCAAAAATCTAGTTCCTGCATGCATGTTCAGAATTATGACAAATAAATACTGAAACTAAACTTAGGAATTAAATTCTGAAACTGAAGTCAGGAATTATATTCTGGTTCAGAAGTCAGTTCTAGAATTTAGATTCGGAGTTCCGATCTTATATTTAGATCCAGAATCCAGATCAGAAAATCATATGCTGAAAGTAGTTCCAGAATTTTGAGGTTGAAATTCTAAATCAGCATTCTGTACTCCTATCCCGAACCTAACTTAAGGAATTAAATTCAGTTTCCAAATCTAGTCAAGAAACCAGTTCCAACTTCCAGAATTTGGTTTCAGTTCCAGAGTCATAGTTTTTAATTGTGAACCTGTTATTTGGAACTAAACTCCGAAACAGAATTTTAAATCTGAAATGAAGCTCAAAATCCAGATTCTGAACTCAGTTCTAGAATTTAATCAATAATTCAGTTTCCTGCTGCTGCTAGTTGTAGGCGACTGCTAGCCACGACGTCCGAAATTCGAATAAGAGAACAAATTGAGCGTTTGAGGTTTTACACCACGCAGAAGGCATGTTTTTGCTGCTACTATGGTTGAAAATCCTCAACATGACGTCCGATTCCTTCTAAAGTACTAAACGAAATGAACGATTTTCTCTCAAAATTTACCTGCAATACTCGTCCAGTTAAACATCGGGACTGATACGTACCTAACTTCCTCAAATCCCTCGTTGCGGGTACGAGAAAGGCAAGCAAGTGGGATTAGTTTTCCTCATTGTTTCCAAAAATTTGAGAAAACTTTGTTAGTTTTGAGTTATTTATGATATCTCACACTGCTGAAAATTTCATCACTAAATTTGATCATATATTTAATACCACCTAAATAAAGTTATGTTGCTACGTTTAGTATAACTCGATATATTCACGATTATGTTTTGCCCATTCCTGTATCGGCCGAATTTTGAAAAGGCACCCCATAGTAAAGTAAGAAGTATTGACGTCAAAAATACTGTTCAAGCTCAGCAATGGCTTCAAAAGTGTTATCCGGATTCTGCATTATTAAAAAGAACCATTTGTTATAGGTTTGCTGAATATAAACGTACTCGTAAAGACACCGATGATGTTAATCGTTGTGGTCGTCCATTTGAGATCGTTACACCAGAAAACATTTAAAAGTCCACAAATTGGGTATAGAGTAACGGCTCCAGAAGACATCTTAGCTTCATTGCTTCAATGTACGAAAATCATTAGTCAGAGTGGAATCTGCTGTCGCAGTTCAAGAAATTAACATTAAAGGTGAGATGAAAATAGGTGCATTTGCTTCGAGTTTTCGCATCGCTTTAATAGAAGTATTGATCAGTTTTCGAATTATTTTTTCTGCAATATTACTTTTCGCAATATCACGTTTCGTTGATTGAAAGTAATCGAGAGTAATATGGCGACTCTTCTAATTAGATTACTATTAGGTGTACAACTTTGCTTGGGCCGTTTTTTCCAAAATTTAAAGCTTTATTGCGAAAAAGTGCTTACAGATGTATTATTCAAAGTATTGTCCGTCTCTAACGACAACTTTCTCCCATCTTTCCGAAAATTTTCGGATCCCAGCTCGAAAAAAGGAGTCCTTTTTTGACGCTATCTATGAAGCAATCCATTTTTCCAACTCTTCGAAGGATTGAAAATGTTGATCTGCCAGGCCGTGTGCCATCGAACGGAATAGTTGGAAGTCAGAGGGGTGACATCTGGGGAATGCGGCGGGTGGGGCAAGACTTCCCATTTCAGCGTTTCCAGGTACTTTTTGATCACTTTTGCGACGTGAGGCCGAGCATTGTCGTGTTGGAGGATGACTTTGTCATGTCGCTCTTGATACTGTGGCCGCTTTTCTTTTAGTGCGCGACTAAGGCGCATTAGTTGCGTTCGGTAGCGATCTCCTGTGATGGTTTCACCCGGTTTTAAGAGCTCGTAATAAATCATGTTCATGTAGTTGTTCATCTTTGAAGGTTTTTTCTCTTCCACCACCATGTTTGTCTTCGACATCGAAATCACTATTTTTAAAACGTTGAAACCACTCCCGACACGCTCTTTTACTCAGAGCAGCATCACCGTAAGTTTCTGAAATCATTCGATGCGCTTCAGTTGCATTTTTTTTTTCGAATTGTAACAGAAAAGTAAAACTTCCCGCAAATGGCGAGATTTAGGCACATAAACAGACATTTTCGAGCGTGAATAATACCAAAACCAGAACAACTGTCACTGAAACGGCGATGACAATTCGGTACAGCCACCTATCGGAAAACAGCGGAAGCGAAGTTGTACACCTGATATTATTAAAATAGTCCTATACAATTATGCATGAACATTTGTCCACGAGGAAGCTCTTTTCAAAGTGGATGTCGCGTTTACTTACAGTTGATCAAAAACAACAACGTGTCGATGATTCAGAACAGAGTTTGATCGACGACACGACCTGCCACTCGTCTATCAAAACTGTATCGCAAATCTAACTACCCCTCAGTAACTGGTAATGTCAAAACAAAATTGCCTGGAAAACTATTGAAACTGGCAACAAATGTTGATCAATTATTGATTTTGAATAACAGTTACCATAACCTTGGTTATTGCACATTGAAGACTTAAGAAATGTGAACAAAACAAACTGCCTCGAGTGGAGGATCCTTATTTCGGGGTAAGTTGCAAGTTCTCCGACATCATCACGTTACAGACCAGTGGCTCAATTATTTCCATCCGACAGAGGATTTCGTTAAGGCTGATGTGAATTAGCTTTTTTTTTTCAAGTAAAAAGTAATGTATTGAAAAGTATTGAACTAATTTACTATATAAGAAATTGAATGAGAAAAAAATGAAAGATGCAGCAGGCCCACTACCAGGTATTAACCAGGTATTGATGAAGTTTCACCGCAGTCACATAATCAACTACGGCATGTACATGTTCAACACATCGGTGTTATCGAGAATACAACTGAAACCTGAAAGTTTTTGCTGTACTTGAATTATGTATGCCTGTGACTGCCTAAAATCCTACAGAGCACTGCGAAATAATTGAGGAATGTAAGTGTTGACTCAAGTGCCAAACTTGGAGCAGGCTGTAGAATACGTTTGAGTGTAATTATCAGTTCTGTTGTGATAATCGAAGATGGTGTAAAGTGATACACCATTGTGGCCGTAATCAAATCACATTAGGGGCAATAATCGGGTACGACTACAGGGTACTACTGAGAAGTTTATTTGCAGGAAAAAGAACATAACCATACACTGTTATTGAAATCGAATCTTTCTGACTATACATATATGAAGATGATGAACACGAAGCAGAAATGATATGCAAGGATATACTGTACCAGTAAAAAAATATATTGTATAAAAAATCTTTCATATGCAGGAACAATACACTATATATACAAAATTCATTCGTTATTTTCTAAAGTAAAATTGATTCAATTGTTCGTCAATTCTTTATATATTCTCAACTTCTGTATTTGTTCCAAATCGTTGAACTCTCGACCCAAACTTGAAGGTGAATCAATTTCTACGTTTCGCCTTTGGCTCATCAGTGCAACAGCAGTTTATGTAAAACTGCTAATGACATGGGTTTGGATTCAAATCCTCGGACCTCGCGTATCGTGAAAGCGTCTAACTTCGTCGTATTTTGTAATATGATTTCCGTCTAGCATTGCAAACATGAGCATCTGTTTGTAGGGTTGTTGAACGAGGGCCGGACGGTTGAACTCGTAAGTTGAAGGAGTATCTAAATCAATATCTATAGACGACTAATAACACTCAAACACAAAGATCATGCAGTTCAAATCAATAGCGAATAGCCTCACGTGATCCCGAAGACCGATCGTGCTTACCTAATTTGTAATTTGCACTGATACTTATTATCCTGTCGCGTGGTCCAGGTGTAATTTTTGGTGTCCTGAAACGGTATGCCATAATTAGGCGCAAAAGTATCATTAAGACTTTTTAACCTTGCTTAAAACTGATTCAGTACATATTCTGCCTTGTTGAAGCGTCTCCCGTGAAGTAATCCAGTAGGATCCAGATTGTTCTCAGCATAATTTTTCATAAAAACATATTTCAATACAATGAACGCTAAAAATTAATTCACTAGTGAATATATCCTGTCCTGCAGAAGTTTAAAATCACAAGGGTTTCGTTCTGGTTTTATTCGACATTCAGGTTTGTTTATTTATTTTGGGACTCCTTGGTAACTGGTTCGTAGCAACTTAAACAGTGTTGCGCAAGAAGATAATTTTTATAATTTTCAAGGGGTCGCTATATTTGTGGTAACTGGCGGTAAATCGCTCACGAACGCTTTTCACTCCGATTTTTCTTCGGAGTGTCTGGTCGTGTCGTCGGTTTGATCATGTTTACAAGTAATAAATCAGCGTCGAGAAGTGACAATGGATTACACATGGATCCATCACTTCACTCCGGAATCAAAACGATTATCATCTAAGTGAACTGCAAACAGTGAACCGAATTCGAAGCCTCCAAAGGCACAAAAATCAGCTGTCAGTCAACACATCATAACGTTGTTAGGTCGTTTGAACGTGAAAATCAAAGAAAAACAATCTAATGAGACGAAGAAAAATCCACTGATTCGCAGGCTAAGAGTCTATAAATTAATTCGGTCCATCAGGAGAATTCGGCGGGTGCGGCAAAATGTCCCACTTGAGCGTTTGCAAATATTTCTTCACGACTCTTGCGACATGAGACCGAGCGTTGTCATGCGGGAAAATAACTTAATCATTTTTTCTTTGATTTTTTTTTTCTTTGTTTCAACCCTTTGTGCGAGGTGGGGCGCGTTCTTCTCGCAATGCACAGCTCTAACGCATCAATTGCAGCCTATACCGATCGCCCGTTATAGTATCGCCTGGTTGAAGCAGTTATAGTACACAACATCCTTTTGGTGCTACCAACATGACCTTCGAACCATGAATATTCGGCTTTGGTGTTGATTTTGAGATCGATGGCAACAATTGACAGGGCATAAGGAGTGTAAGCTATCCACATACATTTGTGTTGTACACATTTATTTGTGATGGATTTTTATGCTCAGATCACAGCACGCTGTGCGTTTGGCTGTCAGCTTTCGTTTGTTTACTAGTTTGTTTATTGTTTATTGTTTATTGAAAAGGAAGTGAAAATTAAGGTTCTGGACACATGGCTAAGTGAGAAGGGTATTACTATGCGAAAATTGGCGAAGCGGTTTGGAATTCATCATGCCAGTGTTAAAACCATCATTAATAAGTTTGGAGAACACTATTCTTTGGATGAGCTACCAGGAAGAGGCAGAAAACCCGGTTCTTCCAACCCGAAACTGGACCAGAAAGTGGTATCTCTAATCATGAAGAACGAATCAGTGTCAATACGTGATTTGGCCAAAAATGCAGGAACGAGTGTCAGAATGATTCAGCGTATCAAGAGGCGAAATCACCTGAAGACCTACAAGAAGCAGAAAATCTCGAAACAAAGTGTATAATAGAAGAAGCGAGCAGCAACAAGGGCCCGGAAATTGTATTCGCGTCTTTTGCAGTGTCCGGATGCATGCGTTTTGATGGACGATGAGACTTATGTAAAGGAGGACTCAAAAACCCTTCCAGGTCCACAATACGCTACCGGAACTATAAATGCAGAAATCTATTGATCTGAGTGCCTCCAGAAGAGATTACTGCCTTTATATAAAATGCATAGTATACCTCCACTGTTTTGGCCGGATTTAGCGTCGGCTCACTATGCCAAAACCACTCTCAGTTGGCTCGCGGAAAAAGGTAAAAATTTCGTTGAGAAAAATATCAATCCCCCAAATTGCCCTCAGCTTCGAGACTTCGACATCGAACGTTACTGGGTCTTCAAGAAGACTGGTAAGGCAGCTGGGAACCTGCAGGAGTTCAAAAAAAATTTGGGCTCAAGCGTTCAAAAAATGCGATGCAACACTTGTCCGGAACTTGAGCGAAATTCGAAAATTCGTGAAGGAATAACTTAAATTTCATCCGGTTTTCATTATACTCAACTTTAACCTCGTACAATAAAGGATCAATTTTTAAATTGAATAAAATATCGTTTTTATCATAATTTGAAAGAAAATTTTGTGAATAGCTTATTTTCGATACACTTCTTGGTGCATTTGAATCAGCTGCTTGCTATTGAAAAATCGTCAATTGGGAATTTCAATGTCTCTCGGTTTCAGTTCATAAGGCAATCGTACAGAAACTGCTTGTTGAGTCACTTCCAATGGTTCTGCAAGCTCATCTTGCATTTGACTCGGATCTTCATTGAGTAATGCCTCCGATTGTTTGTCTTCGAATTTTCATATTGTCCAGAGCGAGGTCTGTCTTCAACGCTAAAATCTCTATCTTTGAAACGTCGAAACCATTCCCTACATAATTCATGACTGGAGCATTATCACCATAATCATCTATACAGAATTTCATGCGCTTCAGCTGCACTTTTCTTCCAGTTAAAACAGAAAACTAAAACTTCCCGCAAATTGGTGATAATTAACACAGTGAAAAAAAGTTTAACCAAAATTACTCAAAGCAATATGAACTGAATATGAATAACAGATGCTTAATCTCTTCAAACTACCAACATTAGCTGTTAATGCTCAATATTCATAACAGACAGAGCCATCTTTTGAAAGTTTGTACTTTCAATACTCTTCGAATTACTTCCTGAACCACCGTATAGTCCAGTTCTAGCCCCTATTGACTACTAGGTATTCGCTCATTTCAAAAAAAGCTCGCCGGTAAGAAATACAACTCAAATAAAGAAGTAATTCCTGAATGTGAAGCCTAATACGAGACAGAAGACAAATACCTGTACAGGCACGGTATCGAGATGTTACAGAAGCGTTGGAATGATTGTATTGCCCTTGAAGGAGATAACATTGATTAATAGAATCGATTTTGTCAAACAATGTGTTGCTCTTAGTTAGTCATGCGAGTTATGGAGTGATGTGTTTTATATATACAATTGAAAGTTGATAAATACCCGCTGCTTGTTTGAACGATTTGTACGATACTATTTGTTTTTGTTTCCCTTGGTTTTCATTACAGAGATAAGGAGACTGAAACTGCATATCCCATCACTCTTCTTCAAAATATTCACTCAAGCAGTAGTTAATGCAAACCTCAATATCACTTGGCAACTGGTTCTTCACAGCAAATACACAACAAAACTGTAACCTCAAAGGAATTCATTGCTAACATTCGTGACGTGCCATTTTGATGTAAACTTGTTTCCATTATCCTTCATACCACCTTCATTCCACCTAAGCAATTCTAGAGCAAGACGAAAAACCTTCGCAGTTTTTTTGTATTATTTCACATACATTAACTTATTTACTTTCGGTGCCATCGCCATTTCCTTTGTTTCCGTCGCCTTGTATTTTTATTTCTTGCTGAGACCTACATTCTAACACTTTTGACAGCACTAACAATGGCATAGAGAAACAATTGATTCAGCAAAACACGCACTCTACCACCCTCAGCTCACCATTTTTTTATTACTTGTTTAAGACAATTTGAGAAACTTCTTTCAATAGCAAGTTTGACTACTGCTTATTTCGCTTGCATTAAAATACCAACAATAACAAAGAAAAAGCATTTTGGTGACGGTCCTCGATTGTCGTTGATTTCCTTTTTTTTGTTACCGGACTGACGATGTTTCCTCGTGAGTTCACATGATTTCAATTCCCTTGCGGTTCACACATCCGAGCCGTTTGCTTATAACCCCACCCTCAAGACACACCTTCGACGATCCTTAATTCCGAATTTGAGTAAAACGCATCAGGTAAAACTGACCACCAACCACCACCACGAAGCGGAACGACGTATGTAAAAGGAAGTAAAATATGTATGCCAATTACGAAACACTTGGATAATGGAACCAAAACAAAGCACACCGGCGACAGTTCTTGGCGAAACCGAAATCGATGCCAACGAAATTTTCACTTGCAGTTGCAAAACACACCCCAGAATACTGCTGCTCACACTTTCGCTGCTGGTGATCCCACGTACTCCTGGCGGACGCGGCACAACTTAGAGGAGCTACGGTGATGGAGACTGAGGAAGAGGAGCAGGGGGAACACGATAGACGACGAAAGTGATCTTTAAAGGTCGTTGCGAGAGAAAGAGAACAACCGAAAAAGTATTACGTTTGACATTTCGATGGGTGCGCACCACAACAACGATATCAATGAAATCCCGAGCAGTGTTCCACCTCGCCTCCGGTGACCGACTACCGGCTTGTCAGGTGATCCGTCGGCGGCAGACCGACTGAAAGAGTTTTAGTTCTAAGCAGACGTTACATTTTTTTTGCTGAACTCGCGTAAGCTTTCGACACTGTGCGGGAATGACGACTTTCAGGAATAGTTTCCATGCATTCCAAATAAACTTGCTAATATTGTGGCAAACTTCACTGGTATAATGTGTAACTTGTAGACAATGGTTACGCTAAGAAAATTTTTTTATTTAGAAAAAGAAACATGATTCCATGCCAGTGTCCATCGTACAGTCGAAGGACGTCATTCGGTGTGCCTGTGGAAGCTCCACCGCGTAATAGCCGGACTGCCCCAAGACGCTCCGATCCGGCAAGGAAAAACTGGTAGAGCGCTTGCGCTTGGGTCGCATGTTAGTATATCTAGAGTGTTCCGATTACCCACTCACTACCACGTGCCAGAGCGTCTTCGAACGGGGGGAATGAAACAACGAGCAAGCATACGATTGGACTATATTTATGACCCCTCCAACGCCCCACGGATTGCACTGGAGTTGTTCGTTAGGTTGTTTTCAAGAAGCCAGCAACATTCAAAATGGAAACAGTGTAATTCTGTTTGAATCTCCACAGGTCCTCCTACAGCGGCAAAACCAGCACGATCAGAGCAGGAGTCCTTATGCCAGGAACGAAGGTAGAGAGAGAGTGTGTGTGTTTGTGTTCTCCGTCTGAACAAAAATCCTATCGGGAGACTTGATTGTGGGGTAATTTAATTTAACTTCCTCCATGTCGGTTGCACAGTTACCGATTGCTCGAGCGTGAAATGTAAATAAGGTTTTTTTATAACCGTTCTACGCAGTGTGGGAAATTAAAAATTTAAAATTCTATGAACGCCCAGTGCATTTAATCTACTTGAGTGAAAAAAATAATGAATCAATAATTAAAAATCTATCGGTGGACATAAATTGAAATAAAAAAATTAAGAATCATTGACGAATGACACATAAAGCAAATAGTTATCGATTTTTGGAAGTATTTGACAACAAAATACAGTCACTGTGACATTCCCCCAGCAATTCGTTCTATTCCAAGAGATATTGAAACAAGACAGTGCAGGTTCAATTCAAACTGAAACTTTTATAGCCATTCTATTAAATTGCGAGTCCAATATGTCGAAGAACTGACTCAATATTATCGTTCTAGAAAAGCAAACAGACAAGTCAACACAGCGCATTGTGGGAAAAACATCTCTTTTAAACCGCAAACTTGTAAAATAATTGAGATAGGCTAACTAGTTAAAGCATTTCTTAAGTTCATTTTTTCTTGTGCCAATATTTAAATCTGGTTCAAAATCTAACATTTGGAACTACCGTGGAATAGCCATTATCTCTTGCATTCCAAAATTGTGAACGAAAGACTTTTTCAACAACTGAAGAACGTAATAACTAACAAGCAGCATGGCTTTTTCAAAGGCCGCTCAACTACAACAAATCTCCTTGAATTTGTGACATTCACTCTGAACGCAATGGACGCTGACAACCACGTAGAAACTCTTTACACCGACTTTAATAGAGCTTTCGACCGTACTGACACACCATTACTTCTATACAAACTGCAAAAATATGGCATAGAACATGGTTTTCTGCAGTGGCTTGAATCATATTTAACGAATCGTATACAAGTAGTTCGCTTCCAAAACATAAACTCTGAACCAATTAATGTAATCTAACACCTAGAGCCTCTTCTTTTCATTTTAAAAATAAACGACATTTCCTTCATACTCAAAAATCTAAAAGTGCTTATATATGCAGACGACATTAAACTCTTCATAGAAATTAAAAATATCAACGACGCTGTAATATTCCAGAACGAAATCAATATATTCCACGAAAAACGAAACCCATTCTGTAGACATATTTTTAGGAAATCAAATAGTAGAAAAGAGTAAAATTGTACGATCTTGGACTCCAAACTAACATTTGTAGAACATTACAACACAATAATCAATAAAGCAAACAATATGCTGGGCTTTATCAAATAATTTCCAAGACCCATATACTGTAAAATTACTATATAGTACATAAATCAGACCCATTTTGGAATATTGCAACGTAGTATGGAATCCATATTACATTATCCACGAAGAACGCATTGAATCGATACAAAAACAATTTCTTTTATATGCACTTCGTAAATTAAAGTGGACAGTATTTCCTCTACCATCATATGAAGCACGTTGCATGCTCATCAATATACAAGCACTTAAAGAACGCCGCGACTTTGCAATGCAATATTTTATCAGCGACATTATTTCTCAACGCATTGAATCAGTTCCATTATTATCGCAATGAAATTTTTATA
Organism: Malaya genurostris; assembly: GCF_030247185.1. Lineage (NCBI taxonomy): Eukaryota > Metazoa > Arthropoda > Insecta > Diptera > Culicidae > Malaya > Malaya genurostris. The sequence continues at coordinate 180,798,648 of NC_080572.1, forward strand.
TACCTAGCGGTCAACTAAGTTCCAGGAAATTATTTTAAAAAAAAACATACTAGCACAAATTCTGCAAAATACAGTCCAGTCAATCGAATAATGCGCCATTATAATCAACTGTGAACATCTTGACCTTAATATGTCAAAAAATCAAATAAAATCTCAGTTTTGTCGTAGAAATAATGCGTAGTATGTAAGTGAATATTGTAAACAATTTATATGTAGTCTACATTTGCTTGACGAAATAAATAAATAAATAAGTAAAAACCTGTCTCAATCAACCTAGTGGTGTAATGATACCTTTCTCATATAACTCACATTGCTATAAATGTTCACCCCTACTCTGTCCTTTGATCGAATCGGAACATTTTGATCGAATGTAAAAGTTTGCATTCTGTGATTCGATCGAGTGATGCTTGTGTATGGAAAACTCGAACTCGATCGAGATACAGTATTTGATTGAAATAATCCGATTCCAACTTAATACAGAATCTTCAAAAACCTATTCTAATCCACCTAGTGGGGTAATGATCCCATTCTTATATTATTCATAACATAATATATATTACTGTGGAATTCGCAAAACAAGTGTTCATTGAATAGAAATAGGAAAGTTCGCTCGGACTTAATCTAACAAACTTTGTAAATCCTGTTTACCCTGTAGTTTCGGAACCGGAAGTAGTATCCACAACAAATTTAGGAATTCCGTATGAAACTGTAGGAATTTTACCCCCGGGTTTACAATCTTTTATTCTCTCGGTCGCACTTATCATAAAATAGCTAAAACTTTTATCAACCGCAGCACCGTCTTTTACCAATATCACACACTAGTAGAAGACATCCGTAACCGTTTCGTTTTCTTTATAGCGTGTACGAAATAGAACAAAGCACGCATCGTTCGTTTTGTGTTTTCTTCTTCCACGTTACACGTACCGGTGTTGTACATATTGTCATTCTGTATGGCGGTTTGAACTTTGACTTTGACACTTATAACCCTGTATCTGCGGAATCGGTCGTCAGATCCGGATGAAATTTCACAATGTCAGCTTTAATTTAAACCAAGATTTGTGAAAATTTGGAGTTTTTCTTCACTACGTTCGGTGCTTCTACAAGGATCAGCCATTGAAGGCAACCAAAATTTCTAATGATCTACAATCAAACAGTTCAATTAATCGTCACATTTTTGAATCAATTGTACGAGAGTCTGCTTAGATTTATCTTGATTAGGAACCAAAACCAAACATTGTTTGTTTTATAGTCGACGAAATTACACCAATATCCCAAATGTATGCGATTATATCTTTTACCATACTTGCGATACGATTTTGATATTTAGGCTTCTTTTCGTCAAGCTTGTGTTCAAGTTTTGTTTGGAAGCAGTTATTTTTATAGCTTTAAGTTTCTCTACCATTCTGCGATTTCGGTTGAAGCGATAAACCTTTTCTCATTATCAATCGAGTTCACCTTATATAAATAAGAAATTAATCTTAAGCACTCAAAATTTACCGTGGGGTAGTTGTCAATTTCTCAGGCGAAACGACATAACATGGAATTTCATCCGAGCTTGCATGACACAAGATCAGAGAATACCAATTAAAACTTCAAATCGTTTTATGGCACTTTTTGTCTTGCTATCTAGCAACAACCTACCTCTAGCATGCTACGCGTAGGACTGAAACGTTAACTATAACTTCCAACAGTTTCGCTTTTGCATCGATTGACCAATCAGAGCGATGCTTTCGTTTTGATATATCGCTTACAGCTTCAGAGTCGTCGTCTATGGCAAGGAAATTCGATATGCCGAAATCTTTTAGCAGACAACATACGACACTGCTCGCTACTAATTGAAATTTCAATCATTTATAATTGAAAATACGTGGCTTGATACATTCAAATCGAATCTTAGAAATATGTCCAATCAAATAATGAAATAATATTAATAATTGATACAAAATATACTGAGATGTAAAAGTTTGAAACCTGACCATATTTCTACGTGTATTTTTCTTTGAGTTTCTGATTTACACCCCTATATAAAAAAAAGATGTGTTCCACATCAAAAGGAGGGACCAGTAGTGCTGAATTAAGTTAATATGTCCACAAACTAACAAGTTCTGCAAACTAGAAGATTTTATTGGAGAGTTTCATGGGATTTATACATGTTTTTGACCATCGTTCGTGAAAAAATAATAACGAAACTGGTAATTTTCCACTTATCACACCTTAGTTTCAGAACCGGAAGTCGAATCTGGATAAAAGACCTTTGATTTGAATCTTAGTTTGTGAAAATCGGTTGAGCCGTTTCAGAGAAAATTGAGTGCACACTTTTTCTCTAACTTTCACATATTACCATGTAACTCCGGAACCGGATGAAATTCAATAGTAGGCTATGGGACCATGAGACCTTTCATTTGCAAGGATAATTTTTTTAATATTACCATTTAATTCTGTTATAAGTATATCACGTCACTATACAAATTCACTATGTATCTCACAACACTATAAATCATGTATAATAAACGTCACATCGCATATACGTATTTCGAATACAATTTATATTCATCTTCAGTGTATTAGCGGTTTTTATAATTATTTCATTTGAATATTGGTTTGTGAGAATCGGTGTAGCCTTCTCTGAGAAAAGTGAGTGCAAGGTTTTGTTAGATACATACACACATACTACACATACACAAACACACACACACACACACACACACACACACACACACACACACACACACACACACACACACACACACACACACACACACACACAAGCATTGGCTCAGTTCGTCGAGGTGAGTCGAATGGTATTGAGAGAATCTACTCAGCCGTGTCTCTGAGAAAATAAAGAGTTCCGTTTTTTAGCTGTGCTATTTCGGTACTTCCGGAAACGTATAATAGGATCCGGTAGGGCTGAAATCAGTCTGTTTGGCCATCAACTAACAAAGCCTATTTCTCGCGGACCCATTGAAACGTATAATCGTCATCTGGAAGACACTAGTGTCATATTTAATCCACCGACCATTGCCGATCGCCAGCTGCAGACTGAATCTGCCATAATCGACCATTGCCCTAGTTTTAAGTTAGTCGTTAATAAAAAATATTAACAAAACCTATAAACAGAAATAGTTTTGAGTCAATTTTAAATTATTTTTTCTGTATTTTTCTATAATCACCCTGAGGGCATATTCTAGTTTTAGATGCGCTAATTTATGTCAGTTTTAAAATTTAAATCTGGATTTACCAACAAGAAAAACTGGCAACCCCAGTAGTGTTTTACTCGTGTTTCAAATATAGAAAACATAGAATGGCATCGAATGACAGTTTTAGATTTGACAGAAGAACTGTTCCAATAAATAAAACTAGAACGGCTTGCTGGGGATACGTTTGTTCCAGTTTCAGTTCTATTATAGATCTTCCATATAAAACTTCTAGCTGCTGAATTTGCTCTGAATGACGGTTGCAATTTCATAAACCCAGTATTTTCGAAACCGGAAGCTAGAACCGCACAAAACTTTACACCAACTTATGGGAAAATAATACGATTCAATTGAATCAAAGTTTGTGAAAAACGGCTTGGCCGTTTCTGAGAAATTGGAGTAATTTCCGGTTTAGAGTAAACTGAGGTCTCGCATAAAAAAACCGCGTAACTTCGGAATTTCACGTAAAAAACTTTTTTTAATGGTTTATAGCCTAAAAATGCTATAAATCATTAAACGTCCAGATCTGGTGTAATACAATTTTTTTTAGGTGTCAGAGGGTTGACCTAAAATAAAATTTGGGATAACACCAGATCTCGACGTTTCATGCATATCTAAGACAAAACAAGAAAACTTCAGAAATCCGCGTAAACAAGCGCGTAACTTCGGAAATCCGTGTAAAAAACGGTACTGCCGGTATACGATTTTTCTAATTATCAGCCTGTAATTCCGGATCCGGAAGTCGGATGATATTCAAGAGGGTTCTATGGGACTGCAAAGACCTCTCATTTAAGAATAATATTGAGTAATAATCGAGACACATCCGACTTGAAAGTCACTCTAGGATTTAAAAAAGTTCAAAAGTGCGAAATAATTAGATAGGGTTTAAAACAGTTCAAAAGTGCGAAAGATTAGATTCGACTTCACAATTAGCAAATGAGATGTCAAAGCCGCTCTTCTTTTGTTTTGAAACATCATATCTGGCCGAATCTGGCGTCGCACAGTGTTGGCAAAAATCTTAAATACGTTGATAAACAATAGCTGGATGATCTTTTATTAATAATTTGAGATCTCTGAATATATTTCTATGTTGATAATGCATGAAAAAATATTCGATCCACCTAAAAGTGACATGATGCACATGATCACTATGGACCGGAAAATGACGAATTTTTTTAATAAATTTACTTGTTTTTTTTTATTTTCTCTCGTGATTGATCAGGAGCTTCCACTAATGTTTCAAGTAATGATTAAATCTGTATGGAAAATGTATATACTGAGAAAAAAACTTCCTCCTTATATCTTGAAAACATCCATTTTCTCCAAAAGGGCTTATCCTAATATTTTTATTTTCTGATATGTTGTAACTTACAACTGATGAAGTTTATTGCACTATGAGTAAAGATGGAAGAGTAACAATTGAAAAAAAGGTTTTGTTGCGTCGCACTAGTTTTACTGGCGACACTGTTTACCAACACTGCCTTCTGCAGATAGTTGGTGCTACCGTTCATAGAATTATGTCAGTTTCTCAGGCCCTTCTGGCAACTCAGTTTTTCATTTTATCTTCTCGCTCTGTTCACAATCATCAGACCAGTCAGTCTCAAATAAACCTGCATTAGAATCGGACCGTTTTTGATCTGTCATAAAGTCCGAAGTGTATCGAACAGCAGAAGTGAAATACACTAGCAATAGTCAGTGAATAAAGTGACTCAAACGTTAAAATAGTGTAGTTTTTTATTGGCAAGAGTCCGCCAAGGTTCATCCAGTTGTGAGTTTTATCAGTGCAGCTGTTTGTTTGCGGCTGTTCGTCTTCTGCTCCTTTGGCTGCTTTGGTGACCGCTGTGGCTGTTTGCAGAACCCGTTAGTTGCATTGCTGTTCGCTATCGGTTTACTGCAGTGCGAATGCAAGTAAGATCGACCGACAAATTGCTGCCGTCGCTTCGCGGAAATATCCTGGTGAGGATTTAATTAAACACAACGTAGGGTCCCGGCTAGCGCCAACATATTTTGGTGCCGTGACCAGGATAATTTCGGACCGCGTCATTCTGCTGCAGCCATTTTGCAATTCGGAGCCAGGCGTTGGATGGAATTTCGGATCTTTGCTGCTTTATATGTACAAGGCCTAAATAATTGGGTATAAGATATTTTTCCTTTGTTGCATGTACATCACACGTTTCTGTAATTGTTCGTACGAACAATTGTTGCCATTATTCGTGGAGTTTGCATTGTGTTGGCCACCAAGCGCCATTATTCCATTGTAATTCGGTTACAATCACTCCATTGTTCACTGTGGCGTCCCTAGCCGTAGTGAATACCATTAGCCGCGCGCCATTTTGTACGCTACTGCTGCTGTTGTTCCGGCTGATTACTGGAAATCTGTTTTGCGGTTCATCGTTTCACTGCACTTGTAACATAACCGGATTTTGTTGCTGAAAATTTTACTGGATTTCGGAAGCCGTCCCGGGCTTTGGAATCTCAAGTTTGTACGGACTGTACTAATTCAAGTTCCTGTTGGCTGAAATATTATACAAGGCACATTTTGCCTTGAAAAAGGTGAGCCTCTTTCCAAGTTTTTACTACCCTCCTGTGGGTCTACTGTGGTCTTTTGTTCTGCAGGTAACTTTGTATAAATTGGACCACGTTTCGCGTTACCGCCATACAAAATGGCAGACGACCAACAAAGGAACCAGTTACTGTCGCGAAGAGATACGCTGCTCACTTCTCTGGGTCGGGCAGAGGTTTTTGCCGAGGAGTACGTTGCTGCGAGGGACGAATCGCAGGTACCGTTGAGGCTGGAGTACATCACCAGCGTTTGGAACAATTTGGAGTCAGTTCAAGCGCAACTGGAGGACAACGAAACAGATCAAGAGGGTAAGGCGGAGCATGCTGCTGTGCGCGCTAATTTTGAGCCACGGCTTTTTCAAATAAAGGCATCTTTACTTTCTATGCTGACTCCTCTTCCTAACGATCGTAGCCCTCAACCCCCGCGTGTTTCCTCCACTCTCTCCGGCATCAAACTGCCAACAATTTCGTTGCCTGAATTCGATGGCGACTACATGCAATGGCTTCCGTTTCACGATACGTTTTTGGCGTTGATTCATTCCAACTCTGATGTTCCAGATATTCAGAAGTTTCACTATTTAAAGGCAGCTGTCAAGGGGGAAGCTGCTCAGTTGATAGAATCGATTGGCATTAGCTCCGCAAATTATTTATTGGCTTGGCAAACGTTGGAAAGCAGGTATTCCAACGATTATTTACTGAAAAAGCGTCACCTACAGGCACTATTCGATGTTCCGAAGATGAAGAACGAGTCCGCTGCGGCACTTCACGGGTTGGTGGACGAATTTGAACGCCACACCAAAACTCTTCGACAACTGGGAGAACCAACCGAGCACTGGAGCACGATTTTGGAGCACCTTCTTTGTACCCGCTTGCACGACGATACAGTGAAGGCATGGGAGGATCATGCGTCGACCGTCAGCAATCCGGATTACAATTGTCTCATCGATTTTCTTCAGCGCAGAACACGAGTTTTGGAATCCATCTCAGTGAATCATCGAATACCCGATACGCAGTCTACTTCCGCTTTACCAGCTCAGCCGTCGAAGAGATCGTTTCATTCCCAGATCCGTCTTTCGTCTTGTGCCTCTACAGCTAATTCAGCAGTGACGGATTCTCTTGAGAAGTGCATCCTATGCAACCAGTATCATTTGTTGATGCGATGTCCGCGCTTCAACCGATTTTCATTGAGCGAACGCCAGCAGTTAGTTAATTCCAAACGTTTGTGTCGCAATTGTATGAAGTGTGATCATATTGTCCGTCATTGCCAGTCGAGCTTTAATTGTCGAAAGTGTAATCGTCGTCATCACACACTTCTGCACCCTGAGCATCCCAACGGATCAAGCCAAGTCAGTCATGAAAGTGAGCCTACCGTTCCAGCTAGTCCAGTTTTCAATTTTTCGCAGTCTAATGGATCTTCTACAGCTGAATCTTTTAAGCAATCCACTGTTACCGCCACCGAGAGTCCCAGAGTTGAAGTCAGTAGTGCAGTTCATCAACCACGTGAAAGCGTTTTTCTTCTCACAGTGATCGTGAAGGTTATCGACGTCTTTGGTGTAGAGCATCTTGCACGGGCACTTCTTGATAGTGCATCTCAACCGAACCTTATAACCGATCGTATGGCACGAATTTTACGTCTTCAAAGGCAAAAGGTGAATGTAACTGTTCAGGGTGCCGGCAAACTTTCCAAGCCTGTGTGTGAATCCGTCTTCGCTCAAGTTCAGTCTAGAAAAGGAGATTTCTCATGCAATGTAAACTTTCTGGTAATGGATAAAGTTACGGCGAACCTTCCATCACAAAATATTTCGATTGCAGAGTGGTGTATTCCGAAGGATTTGTTTCTCGCAGATCCATCCTTCAATGAAAGTCAACCAATTGACATGGTTTTAGGTGCAAAGCATTTTTATTCGTTCTTCCCGAGTGCTGCTCGTCTGCAGCTAGACAAAAATCTCCCTCTGCTCATTGATAGCGTTTTCGGTTGGATAATAGTCGGATCAGCAAGCCAAGTTTCTCCTACACAAACCCCCGTGTCAACAGCAAACGGCATGGTCATTTCGATGTTATCGTTAGAAGACAGTTTGGAGCGTTTCTGGAAAACTGAAGAGCTGACAACGAAAGACAACTACTCTAGCGAGGAAAGACACTGTGAATCCTGTTACCAGTCAACTGTTTCTCGAAATTCCGAAGGACGCTATATCGTTCGATATCCCAGAAAGCCAGACTTCAACGTGATGCTGGGTGAGTCGAAGAGCTCTGCGCTACGACGGTTCGAATTACTTGAAAGACGTTTGAAACGAAATTCAAATCTCAAAGATGAATACCACCAGTTTATGCGAGAATATCTCTCCCTCGGCCATATGCGATTGGTTGAAGCGGACGACGAAAACAATTCCCAAACTTACTACCTGCCGCACCACCCCGTTTTCAAGGAAGCAAGTACCACAACCAAAATTCGAGTCGTGTTTGACGGATCAGCGAAAACTTCTTCCGGCTTCTCTTTGAACGAAGCTCTCTGTGTCGGTCCCGTGGTGCAGGACGATCTATTGACCATCATTTTGCGCTTCCGAACCTATCCGATTGCGCTCGTCGGTGATATCGCTAAAATGTACCGGCAAGTACTTATTCACCCAGACGATTCTGCTCTTCAACGTATCCTTTGGCGTTTTTCTGATCAAACACCAGTCCAGACATATGAACTACTCACTGTTACGTATGGTCTCGGTCCGTCTTCATACCTAGCAACTCGTACACTTCAGCAACTGACCGAAGACGAAGGGATTTCTTACGCGTTGGCAGGAGCTGCTATTAAAAAATGTTTTTACGTAGACGACTTCATAGGTGGAGCTCAAACCATCGAAGAAACAATCCGTCTACGCACCGAACTGAGCGACTTGTTGCACAAAGGAGGATTTACACTACGAAAATGGACTTCTAATCAGCTCGAAGTTTTGCAAGGTCTTCCCAATGATGAGATTGGTACTCAATCTGCTTTACATTTCAGCCCTAACGAGACAATTAAAGCCCTTGGTATTAGCTGGGAGCCTGAAGCCGATCACCTTCGTTTCGACTCTCAAATTCGATGTAGTAATGAACCGCCAACCAAGCGTACTATTCTTTCGGATATAGCAAAACTATTTGACCCTTTAGGACTAATTGCCCCCGTTGTAGTTCGAGCAAAGATACTGATGCAAGAGTTGTGGCTGCTATCGTGCGGATGGGACGATCCTGTTCCAGAACCTATTAAAACCAAATGGGAGAAGTATTACCACGAATTGGCGAATATCTCCGAGCATCGAGTAGACAGATACGCGTTTCTACCTGACTCTGTTGTACAACTGCACACATTCGCAGATGCATCCATATCTGCATACGGTGCCTGCACATACGTCCGCTGTGAAAGTAAAGGGAAAGTAAAAATACGACTACTGGCTTCGAAGACACGCGTCGCTCCGCTGAAACGAATAAGTATTCCTCGTTTGGAGTTGTGTGCGGCAGTACTAGCAGCCCATCTACATGCTCACATAAAGAAAGCTATCGATGTAAACGTTTCAGAATCATATTTTTGGTCTGACTCATCTGTCACTCTGCACTGGCTACGATCACCACCGAATGTTTGGCCTACCTATGTGGCTAACAGAGTATCTGAAATTCAGCAGTTTACACATGGTTGTCAATGGAAGCATGTTCCCGGATGTGAAAATCCTGCTGACCTGGCTTCACGTGGCATGTCGGTTGACGAGTTTTTGAAAAACGATATTTGGATCAGCGGTCCCAGTTGGTTATCACGTCCACTCCAAGATTGGCCAGAATCAATCCCACCAAGTGTTTCACACGAGGAATTGGAAATCAAAACTACCGTCGCAGTTACTCAAATAACGCCAACAGTACATCCCTGGTTTCTCCGTTGGTCGTCATACGGCCGTCTTCTTCATGTCATTGGGTACTGCATGAGATTCGTCAACAATACCCGAGCTAAAATACGCACGCAGCCGCCCACCTCGCCCGAAGTTATTGTAGGCCGTACACTTACCGTAAATGAGCTTGCCAAGTCCAAAACGTTCCTCATTCGGTTGGCGCAGAATGATGAATTTGTCGCAGAAATCAACCAGTTGGATAAAAATAAATCGGTATCGAAATGTTCCCATATTCGCCAAATGACGCCGTTCTTAGATGCAGAGAGAGTGTTGAGAGTAGGAGGTCGTTTAAACTTCGCACAGCTACCCTATCAAGCAAAGCACCCGGCTTTGATTCCAACAAACCATCCGTTCACACGACTGATAGTTGAGGATTTCCATCGCAAATTACTACACGGCGGCGGACGTCTGCTATTAACAGCAATCCGAGAAGAATTCTGGCCACTCAACGGTCGAAGACTAGTCCGCAACGTAGTCAGAAATTGTTTCCGTTGTACTCGCCTCAATCCGGTACCTGCGCAGCAACAAATAGGCCAACTGCCTGTATCGAGAGTCATTCCCAGTCGTCCCTTCAGTGTTACAGGTGTTGATTATGCCGGTCCACTCTATCTTCGTCCTATTCACAAACGTGCCGCTCCCGCCAAGGCCTACCTGTGCGTATTCGTGTGTTTTTCGACCAAAGCAGTTCACTTAGAGCTAGTGAGCGATTTGTCTACTCAGGCCTTTTTATGTTCATTGCGAAGATTCATCGCGCGACGCGGTCGACCCGCACACATTCATTCCGATAATGGGAAAAATTTTGAAGGGGCTAAAAACGATCTTACCGAACTGTTTACGATGCTTAAAGACGGTTTTCAGCAGGACGAAATCGCAGCCTTTTGCACAGAAAAAGGCATAACCTGGCATTTAACACCGCCGAAAGCACCGCACTTTGGTGGCCTTTGGGAAGCAGCCGTTAAAGTTGCCAAAAAACATTTGTTCCGTCAACTAGGTTCGAGTCGTTTATCTTTTGAGGAAATGTGCACCATTCTTACTCAAATCGAAGCAATAATGAATTCTCGACCGTTGCTTCCAATGACAGAAGACCCCAATGACTTAGCTGCCCTAACTCCTGCGCACTTCCTGATTGGATCATCGATGTATGCCCTGCCCGACCCAGACCTTCAGAACGCACCTGTCAATAGACTCGACCACTACCAGAAACTGCAACTGCATGTGCAGAAATTTTGGACCCACTGGCGGAAGGAATATCTCCAAGAACTGCAGAAAGATACACGAGGATGGATACGAAACAACGAAATTGTTCCCGGTAAAATGGTCATCATCGTAGACGAACTACATCCACCAATCCGTTGGCCACTTGCTCGAATCGAAGCGGTATTACCTGGAAGGGATAAGCTAACACGAGTTGTTTCGCTTCGCACTGTACGAGGTATCATCAATCGGCCCATCAGTAAAATATGCTTGCTGCCCAGTGCATCGGTGGCTCCCGAAGTAGAATCTACTAGCAACAATCTCCAGCCAGTTCAAAGGATTTCGGATACCTCATTAGATTAAGCTGAAATTTTTAATGTGTTAGCCTGTAAGAATTGAAAGTGTATTGTATCATATCTGTAAGTTCAATGTTTGTGAATTATGTGTATATTTAATGTTGAACATAGTCGTTCAAGGCGGCCAGTATGTTGCGTCGCACTAGTTTTACTGGCGACACTGTTTACCAACACTGCCTTCTGCAGATAGTTGGTGCTACCGTTCATAGAATTATGTCAGTTTCTCAGGCCCTTCTGGCAACTCAGTTTTTCATTTTATCTTCTCGCTCTGTTCACAATCATCAGACCAGTCAGTCTCAAATAAACCTGCATTAGAATCGGACCGTTTTTGATCTGTCATAAAGTCCGAAGTGTATCGAACAGCAGAAGTGAAATACACTAGCAATAGTCAGTGAATAAAGTGACTCAAACGTTAAAATAGTGTAGTTTTTTATTGGCAAGAGTCCGCCAAGGTTCATCCAGTTGTGAGTTTTATCAGTGCAGCTGTTTGTTTGCGGCTGTTCGTCTTCTGCTCCTTTGGCTGCTTTGGTGACCGCTGTGGCTGTTTGCAGAACCCGTTAGTTGCATTGCTGTTCGCTATCGGTTTACTGCAGTGCGAATGCAAGTAAGATCGACCGACAAATTGCTGCCGTCGCTTCGCGGAAATATCCTGGTGAGGATTTAATTAAACACAACGTAGGGTCCCGGCTAGCGCCAACAGGTTTTTTTTTGTTTTTCACAAAAATATTAATTTTTAGGAAAATGCTCTGCGTTTTGCATTTTTTCAGTTTTTCGACTTTATGAAAGAACACAAACACAAGTACAAAAAAAATTTTGTTGAATACTACCGCTTTACTACTAATAGCGGATTTTTATTGTGTTAAAGTATCTTATTAAACTATGTAAAATGAAAAATGACGACAAAATGAGACGCTGAGCAAACATGCATAAAGTGGTTTTCGTGGTTCAAATTTGGGAATTTTTTATATGGACTACAAGAAAGTTCCGGACAACAGAAAAAGTGCATGTGGTGGGATCAACTGGGCGTTATTTATTATGAGCTACTCTAATTAGGTGATACCAGTCACGTACCCAGAGGGGGGGCCCAAGGGGCCCGGGCCCCTCCCGAAATCAAAAACTGATATATACAGTGGGGTCTCGTACAACGCGGATTCGGTTTTGCCGGTATTCGTTGTTGCCGGATTCGTTATTGCCGGATAACCGCGATAAACGGGACCCAGAGCATATGGGATTTCGTCTGATTGGGGCTGTGAACGATTATCTCGCTTCGGTCGACAGATAGAGATATACAATCTTCGGCGAACTTGTTATAGATACTTATACCAACAATTTAGTGTAGTTTGACAGACAATTAGTTAAGAACTGCTCCGCTAGGGGCGCTTCGAAAAATGCATGATATAAATCATTCGCTTAATACAGACAAAACGATTTGTAACTCACAAATTATAGTATTTTGAAGAATGCGGGAATTCGGGAGTTTGTCAAACAGCAAAAGTATTAACTCGGACTTACTCCATCAGATGTAGCTAGTGTGCTTGAATACAAATATCAATTATCAGAATTTTGTTCTTATAAAAAGAACTTAAGGATATAGAGCGGTTTTGTTTGTTGGAAAGTTGTTAGGAATGTTATAGTTTACATTATGAAAACTATGTTAGTTTAGAACCTTCCCACAGAATGGCGCTATTGTGATCACATAAAATTTATTATGTTATATCTCTAAAACCTGATGATATAGATTGGCGGTGTTTTCGGAAAGAAAGTAAAGGAGGTAAAAACAGATTAAATAATGTGAACAGTTGTACAATTTTTTTCTCACTTGGTGACGTTGGTGTGCAATTCTGGGTTGGCAATTCCTGTAATCTTGATTTTGTTGATTTATTAAGATCGTTTTTTCGAGGGTTTACAAACTGGTTAGAAGATTGATAAAAGCTTGTGTGTGATAATTTAAGAGCAGTGTATCTTCATCAACATTGCTTGGTTTATCAAAAAGTATTCGAAAATGTGAACAGTAGTTTAGTATTCGAAAAAAAGGTTTGCGCTATTGTGATCATGATGACTAAGAAATCTATTTTTTGGGAAAATTATATTTGTTTGTTTCGTGTTTTATATTAGTTGACGGTAGAGATTTCTTATACAATGCTTGTGTAGGAATTCATAGCTGTCTGGTCGTGAACAGACTTGATGAGAAATATGATTACTTTTATGGGATTTCTCAAGTTTCGAAATATGCGGTTTCTATATAGTTTTCTGAATTTTTCGGTTTGTTAAAATAGCTGTTATTTCGGAGGATTCGCAAAATGATGCGAACTCATGTGCTTCCCTAAGTCATAAAATGATTTTGTGTCATGCGATTCTCTAACAAATCTACTAAGCATACATCCTACGCGACGCTATCGTAACTGTGTTAGTGTGTTTCTGAAGAATTACTGTCTCGCATACATACTACTATATACTAGTTGAGTCGCGTTGAAAGCTAGAATATAAAAACAACTACAGTGCAACAGAGAGAACGATCATAGATTCTTTCTTTCATTTTATTTGGTTGTGTTAGAGACGTGAATATGTAATTTTTTCCTATATATACGTTGTAGCTAACTTTCTGAGCATCCAGTAGAAATTAAGCAGATAGGGCATTTTGGGCGCGTGAAAAAAAACCTGGAACGAAAAAAACGGTCTGCTACAATATGTTTGATTCAATTTACGAACTTCACAAAATTCGTGGGTGTAAAATTTATTAAGATTCGTTGAAAAACAGTTGAGCTATGACAGATCGAAGTAACCGTTCCAACTTTTTTCAGGCTTGATATTTGGAGTGTTAATAATGTACCAAATCACGTGCTTTAAAAAATTTTCAGCGTTCGAATCTCCCAGTAACCGGAGCAATAAAAAAGGCTGGATGACTCGAGAAATTTCCCAAGATTGAATGAAAAACTGTTTCATTCCCGAGTTAGAATAATTTTGCTTAAATCGCAACATCGGAATTGCTTTGATTGCATTCAATCAGTTTTAGTTCAAATTAAGTCATCAACGTTGAAAAATTGCTGTAAAAAACTACTTCCATCTTTTTTTAGCCTGGTACACAAATCGATTATATTGAGAACGAAAGAATAATTTCTGAAGTTAAGGATTTCGGTGAAAAGATGGGTGCTGAACATCTTTCTCGTGAGGAAATTGATGACATCATCGCTGTTAAATTGATTACGGCAATGGTACTGTCTTTTTGGCTCTTTATAGCCTGTCCGCACTACACCGGGACGACCGGGACGGGACCGTCCTGGACTATCCGGGACGTTTTTTTTCCTCATCGGCGATGACTGAGCTGCCGGCGTGTGCATGTATTGGAATCCCGGACCCGGGATAAAATCCATTTGCTTGCCGCCGATATTCCTCACCGAGTTTTTCGCACCATGCCGACAGCCCACACAGAAAGAGAGTGAATTGAGAGAGCAAGAGCGAAAGGAAGACCGAAATGAATCCAAATCGTTTCATTGATATTTCTTAGCTTAATTGATTGATTGATTTAGTTAATCATCAAGAGTCCTTACAATCGAGTAATGTCATTATAATTAGCCATTACATTACATTTTAGGATGGTGATTTTTTAATTGTTGCTACTCATTACATATTGAATTACACTACAGATCCTCGTCTATGGTCCCCTATTGATTATGTTATCATTGAATTAAATAGAAATGTTCATGGTTCATTGTACATCTATTCGAAAAACTATTTTAAATAGAATAAATAAATGGTAGTTCAGTCTTATTATTGAAAGGTTTGGTCTGAAGGAACTAGGCTTATTTTAATTTACAGCTGCGTCGCTTTTACGTAATAATGGGCTCGGGAGCGACATATATTTGTGTGCTTATTACTAAGACCGTGGACACGTGCCCCACTGTCTCTCTTATTATTGTTATTATTAGAGATTGGAATTAATATGAAACAACGCAAGAAACAAGTACGATGTTTTACTTCAATTCGAATTCACTGCCATACATTATTAATAAAGCTATAAAGTGATAATGTGACGAAACTTCTTTACTAGCACAGTTACTTGTTGTATCTGAGATGTTTTAATAAATGTACTTATAGAGACAATGGGTATTTTTAACAATGGAGACGTCTACTAAACATGAGGATTTAATTTAACCATATATTATAATTTTAAATTTTTTATTTAAATAAATGTTTATTGTTTGATTTATGAATAGAAGCTCTAGACTTAAGTAAAAAGAGGTGCGTGACAAACGAAGATTTTTACCCGCGAAGGACAGGATTTGGAGGCAGCCAACGGGTAGATTTAGTTCATTCCACAAACTAGCGTCTTGACTCGTACTATGGCAGCAGTTTTGGTATTTCAGGTAGCCTTAAAAAAAACTGTTACATCCGGCAACTCTAGGAAGCCAGAATTATTTCTAGATTAGTATGCGGTGCAAACGGCTGTTTGAAATCGATTTATTTTCCCAATATTTCTCTGTATTCAGATGACAATGATTTTGCAGGTTTGAGTACAATTGTTCAACGGTTCGCTTCTGAGTTAACCAACCTTGAAGAAGGATAAGGTCCAGACTATGTCAGTTTTCAACATTTAGTACTATTATTAAATTTTCTTTCACTTATTCAAATCAAATTGGATACAGTGGTTCCCCAACCCCCGCTAATAAGAATTAAAACTGATACATTGATGAAAGTTGTAATAAGCAGACCAAAATACTAGTATCTGCTTCTGTTACATCTGTTGATTATATATAAATATTTCGATTTGCAGTGACTTTAACAGCGAAATATCACAAGACATGAACAACACGATTGACACTCCTTATAACTACGACGACGCTGACGATAAAAACCCTTACAATAGTTCAATTAATGGAAGCGGAAACAGCGGCGACGATAAAAACTCCTACAATACTTCAATCAATGATAAGAAAATATCTGAAAATATCACCATTGATACCAACATTATCACCAATATGAACACGCCTACAAGTGAAGTCGTTAAAACAGCATTCAATACCATCAACAACAATTTTATGGAAATAATCAATCCCAGCGACATAACTTAAACTATAATCATATAATATATGGAAGCCCCCGAAAGCTTTTTCCAACTTCAAATAAATAAGTACACGTTTCTTCTTGTCTATAAGTTGTTTAGTTATTCATTTTGCCATGGTACTGCTCCAGCCTCAGAATTGAAGTAATTCTTATAGATTTCTCGCACTTGGAAAGCAGATTTTGACGAATTTCCACCTCGTTTAGATAACTGTGCGAGCTCTAAATGATGCTGATGTGATGGCCCTTCTCCACTGTGCACATCTTGCATGCCATCATACTTACAAATAAAATTGTGCAGTATGCACGATTTTATCTGCATATTCAGGGTCCAACTCGATTCGTCGATTGAAAATTCTAAACTTCTATGTTAGGATACCAAAAGCATTTTCAGATGTTCTCCTGGCGCGACTCAACCGATAGTTGAAAATCCGTTTTTGATTGTTCAGATCTTGTCCTGAATATGGTCTCATAAGATATGTTTTCAACGGGAACGCCTCGTCTCCAACAAGGTGCCTGTATCAGTTCCAGGTAAGATAGAATCTGATGGCACTGACAGATTGTTGTTTTCTGGTGCATGTCCTAAATTAGAATTTGCGAGAATCCCGCCATCACTATCTCTTCCTTTGGCCCCAACGTCAACTGCCAAGAAGTTGCATTTTGCGTCTACTAAAGCTAACAACACTATTGAGAATCTACCTTTATAGTTATAAAATTATGTACCACTATTAGGAGGCTTTTTGATAAAAATGTGCTTCCCATCGAGAGCACCCAAGCAATTTGGAAAGTTCCACCGTTCGAAAAATTGTTTCGCTGTATCTTTCCATATTTGTTCAGTAGGCTGTAGTATAGCTTCTTTTAAAAGTTTATCAACTATTATTGTACAGGTCTCATGCACCATTTCATGAACTGTAGTCTTCCCCAGGCGATAACTGAATGATATAGTTGTCATTGGGTCCTAAATTAAGAGTAAATGCAATGGGTGGTGGGGGGTTGTAGGGGGGTAATCGCCAGTCGAAATTTGGAGTCTTCCTTTTTTAGATAAACTTCTAGTTTGCGTAGAAGTAATTCAAAGCAGTGTTGCGACATCCTGAAGTATTCGTGGAATTTTTATCCATCGGCTACTAACTCTTTGGAAAGTGTAGCAAATTCTCCCTCCGTTTCACGTTTCGTCCAAGCTTCATGAACCCACTTCTTTTTTTTAGCGGAGGGAGTTTGATCCTCATCTTCCTCTTCGTCTTCAAATGCAATAGCCATCATCATAACTTCGTCATCAGTGAAGTTCTCCATTTTCTACTAACTAAATATTATTTATCACTTTACGTTAACACTTAACGCTCGTCACTGTATAAGTTTTTACGTCGTCCCTCATGAAATATATCGTATATTAACGCTTCTGATACTTGTTTCAAACTACTTTTATTACACCTAACTCGGGCAATAAATACTTGTTGGTAGGTATTCAAACGTTATTGAAAATATAAATAAATAGGTACACAGATTCGCTAATTGATAGGTAACGAAATTGTGAACGTGGTATAGTGTTCATTTTATCAGGTAACCATTAAACATAATTGATTTTATGTGTATATAGAGAAGGGCCCATCGAGTCGAAAATCCGCATGTAGAGCATGTAAAGGACTGACCCGGCTACTTGTACACAAAATAATTTAAAGCAACAAATTTTACAATAAACAATCCACACTCCAAATTCTTAACTTATTAGAGCGGTTGGTGGAATGAACTAAATCGCTTTTAAAGAAAAAAATCCTTTTATTTTCACTATATTCAGTCCAATTTGATTTGAATAAGTGAAAGAAAATTTAATAATAGTACTAAATGTTGAAAATTGACATAGTCTGGACCTTATCCTTCTTCAAGGTTGGTTAACTCAGAAGCGAACCGTTGAACAATTGTACTCAAACCTGCAAAATCATTGTCATCTGAATACAGAGAAATATTGGGAAAATAAATCGATTTCAAACAGCCGTTTGCACCGCATACTAATCTAGAAATAATTCTGGCTTCCTAGAGTTGCCGGATGTAACAGTTTTTTTAAGGCTACCTGAAATACCAAAACTGCTGCCATAGTACGAGTCAAGACGCTAGTTTGTGGAATGAACTAAATCTACCCGTTGGCTGCCTCCAAATCCTGTCCTTCGCGGGTAAAAATCTTCGTTTGTCACGCACCTCTTTTTACTTAAGTCTAGAGCTTCTATTCATAAATCAAACAATAAACATTTATTTAAATAAAAAATTTAAAATCATAATATATGGTTAAATTAAATCCTCATGTTTAGTAGACGTCTCCATTGTTAAAAATACCCATTGTCTCTATAAGTACATTTATTAAAACATCTCAGATACAACAAGTAACTGTGCTAGTAAAGAAGTTTCGTCACATTATCACTTTATAGCTTTATTAATAATGTATGGCAGTGGATTCGAATTGAAGTAAAACATCGTACTTGTTTCTTGCGTTGTTTCATATTAATTCCAATCTCTAATAATAACAATAATAAGAGAGACAGTGGGGCACGTGTCCACGGTCTTAGTAATAAGCACACAAATATATGTCGCTCCCGAGCCCATTATTACGTAAAAGCGGCGCAGCTGTAAATTAAAATAAGCCTAGTTCCTTCAGACCAAACCTTTCAATAATAATAAGACTGAACTACCATTTATTTATTCTATTTAAAATAGTTTTTCGAATAGATGTACAATGAACCATGAACATTTCTATTTAATTCAATGATAACATAATCAATAGGGGACCATAGACGAGGATCTGTAGTGTAATTCAATATGTAATGAGTAGCAACAATTAAAAAATCACCATCCTAAAATGTAATGTAATGGCTAATTATAATGACATTACTCGATTGTAAGGACTCTTGATGATTAACTAAATCAATCAATCAATTAAGCTAAGAAATATCAATGAAACGATTTGGATTCATTTCGGTCTTCCTTTCGCTCTTGCTCTCTCAATTCACTCTCTTTCTGTGTGGGCTGTCGGCATGGTGCGAAAAACTCGGTGAGGAATATCGGCGGCAAGCAAATGGATTTTATCCCGGGTCCGGGATTCCAATACATGCACACGCCGGCAGCTCAGTCATCGCCGATGAGGAAAAAAAACGTCCCGGATAGTCCCGGACGGTCCCGTCCCGGTCGTCCCGGTGTAGTGCGGACAGGCTATTATTGTTAACTTGACATCCACCGCGTCGAAGCCATTCAGAATAAACTTCTTCGGTTTGCTTTTCGTAGTTTCCCTTGCAGTGATCCCTTCAAACTTTTCGATTTTTGCTTCTTATCAGTTCACCAAAATATGTCTTTGGTCGTTTACGTAGCAGCTTTTGTTACAATCTCGAATTGGTTATCCGCACTTGTTACAAAAACTGAATTTATAGATTTACTGCCTGATGAAGAGTGTGACTATGAAATTTTCGCTCCATTGGGCTTTTCCCTGTTCAATAAAAAAGGTTTAATTCAAATAAAAAATAAAATCGAACTATATGAGCAATATATGTCACATTTTATGCACTTGTCATTATATAATTGTATAAATAATCAAAACATTAAGTATGAAATTCTAGTTTTCACACTATCGAATTCCTCAGATTTCAGATGTCGATAGCTTATTCATCTTAATACTTTAGTAACTTACTTACTAAAAACAGTTCAAAATCTGTCTCTCCTTCATCAACTTATTCAAAACTGATCGATAAGATCACTCTCATAAACAAGTATGATATTCAGTTACAGAACATCACATTGTAGATACAATAAGAGCTGTTTCATCAATCGTTCAATAGGTATTGGAACCTTGAAACACCTTCTCGAAGAAACCATCCTAATAAGTCAACATGATTTTGAGTTGCAGGAATTTTGAACGTTGAATGGCACACAAGAGTCAGCCATGCGAGAAATTTCAATTACTGTTTACACAATTTGATCTGTTTTGACCTCCGGAACATTCTTTCCGAAAACGCCGACACCACCGAAAGTAAAATATTTGCGATATTTCATGTTCAAACTGTTTTTCTATTGTGAACATATGAATTATTTCATGCTCTTTTCAAAGCGCCCCTGGCGGTGCAGTTCTCAACAAATTGTCGGTCAAACTACACTAAATTGTTGGTCTAAGTATCTACAACGAGTTTGCCGAAGATTGTATAGCTCTATCTGTCGACCGAAGCGAGATAATCGTGCACAGCCCCAATCAGTCGAAATCCCATATGCTCTGGGTCCCGTTTATCGCGGATTCGCTTTTCACGCCCCCGGTGTACCGCGTTATACGAGACCCCTCTGTAATTATTTAGAAGATCTCAGACAATAATGTAATACAATAACAGTTTCAGTGGAAAAGTTTAAAGTGTCTGTTAAAAACACCCGTAAAAGACACACCGAGAATTAGCTGTATAAGCAATCTTCAGTAACATTATTTTTTTATCTTTGGGCCCCTCCCGAAACGAAATCCTGGGTACGGGCCTGGGTGATACCATCACTGGTTCCATATACATATCACAAATGCTGCGTTTGGACAGAGCATTGCATGAAAAGCGGACGTAATATGTAGATCTTCATGGCATAGTATTTTTGCTTCATGACAATGCAAGACTGCAGGAAAAAATTAAATTTATTTTGTTGGATTTTTGCCACCTTGGTATCACTGTGCGTCAGTCCACTACTCGAAGTGAACGTTAGAGGAGATCGAGAGACTGAATATCGATATGGTACCCAAGACAGCGAACCCTCCCAACGTCCCCCAACTACGACTCATCGAGAATTTCTCGGCCGACCTGACGCGTAAGATCTACTCCAACAATTTTTCACAGAAACTGAGGAGGTATTGATCAATAAAACGAAAAAAGAACTGGGAAACATGCCTACACGCATGTTTTCGTCCTCCACGGTTTCGGTTAACTGACGACCGCAAGGGCGAAGAATTTTTTTGCAACTAAGCTTAAATCAATACCTTCCATGGAAATTTTATCAAAAACAATTATCTGTCTTAGCCATGGGGTCATCAGCGTCCTTAGAACAATGTGCCAATCACACATTGACACAATGCGTTGGTGCATTTAACAATATTGACACTTTCGTTTTCATACAGTTGCACAGTTGCAGCACACAAAGGGCTCAGTTTTGACAAGTAACTGTTTCATGGGTCACAGAGTGACACACTTAGGCTCACAGTATATCACGTTTTTTAGAGGCACAATATAGTTTGTGTTAAGCGACTCTCCCCTTGGTCTTAACTTTTTTTTTCACCATCACTGAGAAAAGTTAGTGAGATCCATTTTGGTAAATATGACCACTATTTCCGGTACTTCCGGAACCGGATACCGGGAACCAGGATAGCCTGAATCGGTTTGTTTAGTTGCCTACTGATAATGACTATCGATTTGTGTAGTTTTGAGACCAGTTTAGAAAATTTTTTACGTCTTTTGTTTCGCCGGTTTAAGTAGCTGTGTACACTATTGAACACAATTTACCCTATAACTCCGGAACCGGAAGTCGGATCCGGATAAAATTCAGGAATTCCGTATGGGATCACGAGACGAGTTTGTCAAAATCGGTTCAGCCATATCCGAGAAAACCTAGTGAGATTATTTGACACATACATACACACACATACACACACACACATACACACGCATACACACACACGCACACGCACACACACACACACACACACACACACACACACACACACACACACACACACACACACACACACACACACACACACACACACACACACACACACACACACACACACACACACACACACACACACACACACACACACACACACACACACTTGGACACTTGGATACCTGTCGAAGTCATATCAAAATTCAATAAGGCACATCCTGATCAATTGATATTATTCCAAAACAGTGGATGGAACTTAAACAAAATTTTCCGTTAAATCCATTCCGACAAAACTCATAGGATTTTCAAGTAATATCGATAAACCGGATAACTATTCCTATTTGTTGGTCATTTTAGTTTATGTCAAAACCATAAAGTAGCATTTTTCATAATTTCTCTTTCTCAGATCTTAAAACCCACCCACTCAACAGTTTTTGAGTAGACATATTCATGAAAAAAGTATTGAATTCTTGCTGTTCAGAACCATTGCATAGCTAATGCTACGATTTTATTGATGCCAAAAATCTTTCCAGGTCGAAGCACTAATATAGAACATCTGGCTTTTAAGACCAGCGCCCTATGCACTGAACCGCCATCCCGGGATAGACATATTCACGAATATATGACTGACATAACGCTACTCCAAAATTTAAAAGTGCCTTTATATAAATCGATGTATTTTCTGAACACTGCGCGAAAACTTTACTAAAAGGCTACGAATATTTATGAAGGATAACGGTGACTCAATTGCTTTGGTGCATTGAGTGATTTTGTTCGATATTAATTGAAATTGGTAAAATGCCGAACGGCAGCACGGCAAAAGGTCCACTTATTCCCTGCCCCTACAACGAGGAGGCAATCAGTCGCGTAACAGCACTAACCGATCCGACCCGTTAGCAACAAAGTATCCCATATTCGCCGGATTTTATCGCCGCACCGGCATCGTCGCAAAGTGTTGAACACCGCGGTAGATCATTGAGCGATCAATCGATTTTCCCGCAGTTGCCAGTCATTACTGCGGAGGTTGAGCACGATCGCGGTGCGACAAGCGTCTTCCTATAGAAAATTTGCACACCAGCTTTATTTGGCAGCCGGTGAACGCGTATATTTTCATGATCGCGCACCGTTTATCTGTTCATGAAACGGACACGACTCGACGGAGACGGTTTACCCGAGCCGCCACCGGGGGTCAATCGGGTTATTCCCATTATGCTTGTTCGGTACTTGATCGGCTAAGTGAATTAGACTCGAAGGGACTCCCGCAACGGTTCATTACACTGATGGTTTACCGATAGGAAAAAATACTTCCGCTTAAAATGGATGGTCAATTACGTGGCCATACAAGGATGTCGTCAACGTTTGCAGTTGGAAACTTGGCACTCGGTGGCGCATCCGATTACAACGTACAACGCATAGCTTTCCAAAGTGAAAAAATGTGTTCTGGTGTCAGGCAGTTATTTACTAGATTCCAATGAAAAAAAAGGGAAACAATTTCTCAGATAAGCTTGAAAACACCAATATGATTTTTCTATTTGCTTGCGATTAAATTGTTACCATTAGGCATAGAATGAATATAAAATGTTAAACGAATCAATTGAGATGGACCAAGCCGACTAGATACTAGAGAAAGACTTATTTACTATTCAAGTAACTAATTTTGTTTCAGAGAGCAGCTCGTTTCGAAATATAATTTGTTACCCACAGGTGCAAGTCGCATGCCAAATCAAGCTATTTTTTGTTTGTTTTTTTGCGAAGATAACATTTTCTGTTTTACTGTGTACCTGTCCTTTTCCAATAGCCGTGTAAAACTCTCAATCTGGGAGCTGTATGATATTTGCTTGATGTATGTCGCAAACAAACTTGATTGATATTTACGTGCTCTATCTTTGTCCGTGGTGTTATCTCGTCATCTCGATTAGATGTCCCCTTTTCCTGGTACATTGACAGTCAGGCTCGCTCTTTGGCTCTTTATGCTGTGGTATGCGATATTCTCAGCTTCTTTCCGACATCTCATAATAACGAAGGTTAGAATTACGCTTGAAAACGTTGAGCACTCTTCAGCCGATTGCTACGAGTTTTTAGCTTCGGTTTAATCCTGGTCCTGGTTTCCTCGCAGTCATTAAGGCCATTGTCCAAGTACCATGCGTCCGGGTGGTTTTAGGAAATTTTCTATTGAAAACTTTTATTTATCTGCAGGACGAAAATGGCAGGAAAATTCGGAGGCTTTTCGATCTGTCATCAATAATTGCTCTGAAAATGTGTATTTTTGTGTTCTTCCACAGTTATCTCAAAAACTAGTGCAATGACATGATATACTTTTTTTTATTTCGACACAGTTTTTGGTAAGTTGTAAAAATTTGTATTCTAAGAGACGATCATGAGCTGTAATTTCCTTAAAAACTTTCATAAACTTCTCTAGAATTCCGATGTTGTTAGTGGATGCGAAAATAATCTCATTCAGGGGTTTGGTACTACAGATGTACCGGTTTATACTAAAGCAAGGCTTTAGTAGCTTTTATCGTATCAAAGAACGCTCTCTAGCAACTCTTCACACGATTCAATCAAAGCCATCAAAGGGAGACGGATATAATCTCAGCAACAACAAAAATGATATGGTTTATTTAACATAGAATAGACACCTGTGAGAGAGCGGATTTCTCTCGATGACGCGTCTGAGCATCACGGGTTAGCACGCTGCTGTAGGGATTCGCTCTGAAGCAATAAACGGTCACTCATTCTCGTTTTGCGATCCGATTCTATACGGACAGTGGATAATTGAGATAGAATCATTTTACTATTGCCGCTTATTCTAACAATGTGTCTCGGGTTGTCGTATGTTCTAGCCCCGACCTGGAAGGATTCTTAGTGTCAGTAGGATCCATAGTACTAGCCATGCAATGATTCTGTACACTAAGAATCGGCTGCGAAGTCTGTTGAAACAGAAAGGCCAAATTCCACGAATGAAATATAATGCCAAAACTTTGCTTTGCTTATTCTAACAATGTACATATAATCTTTGTATAAGTTGTGCGATAATTGTCAACTTGCGATTCTCTCTTGGTAAATTCCACACAGCAGCGATCATTGCAATACTGTAATTATTTTGGTTCATGCATTGAGAGGCAGCGAGTTCTTGTAGCATCATCCACCAGAATGACGATGTTGTATACAATTTAGAGAAATAGCGAGTCGCTCTCTGCCAAATTATCGCAATCACCAACACTGTGCTAAGGTTCACATGCCTAATTTTAATTATTATTATTTCCGAAAATATCCATACGATTTAGGCTTTCCACATTCATTAGACAGAACATTTTTTAAGAAGTCAATTTCGAATAACGCTAAACTCGATTTACGAACCGTTTAGTTTGAAAATGGAGATTTCGGTGTACTATCAATCCCCAGTGGTGGTGGATCAAAACTACTTAAGATGTAGGTTAAAACCACGACAAAATAAATCTCAATAATAATAATACATAAAATTGTACTGGATGACCGGAAAGATTCTGCCGATGAGAAAGATATCCTGCCGCTGTATCCCGCACATGCTTATTTAGAATAAAAAATCCACATAGCAGTGAGATGATACCTTTTTTTATCAATCCGCGTGTTTTTTTTGCATGGATATTTTTCGGTGTTTTAGTTCTCATGATTATCGTCGTTTAAAACGGCAACGGCATGATTATCGTCGTTTTAAACGGCAAATTGAGATTTTAATCACTCATTACTCTGTAATGTTGAAACTACAAATCGTATCGAATTTCAATATTAACGTGTGACAATCGATTGAACATTCCATGAGATGTCGAAGTAAGTTCCACTTTAGAGTTTTTCGTCATTAGTTATGGTACTTCCAGAGTCGGTATTCAGGAACTAGCATAACCAAAAATGATTCGTATGGCCATAAACTAATACGTCAAACAATTTATTTCTTCTATATCTGTATGACTTTTAAAAACTCGTCATCCTGTAATTCCAGAATTGGATAAAATTTATAAATTTTGTATGGGACCATAAGTCCTTAAATTTGAACTTTTGTTTTTGAAGTTCGATTTGGCCTTTTTGAGAAAATGATTGAGCTTTGAGAAACGATTCGATACTGGAACCGGAATTCTAAAATCGATGTAGCCGAAATCAGCTTAATTTACCTGAGGAGTGTGTAGACATCTTTGAGAAATTGTAGTGCGAATTAAATTTTGTTTCGTACCTTCCGTATCGAAGACTGAATACCGCTATAACTGAAATAAGTTTATTTGGTTATCGACTATGTAATTCAGCAAACCCGATAAACCTGATTAACCCTGTATCTCCTAAACCGGAAGTCGGATCTGACTAAAAAGTAAGAAGTTTTATAGGATTTTAAGACCTCTCATTTGAATCATAGATGGTACTTAGATTTCATTTGAATCTTACATCGGTTCAGCCATCTACGAGAAAAATGAGTTGCATTATTTTGATTTCGTTTCACATATCATCCTGTAGTTTCGGAACCAGAAGTCGGATCCAAACATAATTCACGGACCTTGTTTGGGAGCATACGACTTATCATATGGTTCTGAGTATATAAAAAAAGGTTGAATCATCTCCAAGAAAATTGAGTGAAATTATTAGACACACACGCATTTGCTGATCTCGACGAACTGAGTCGAATGGTATATGTGAATAATGTTCTTTCAGCATTTATTACTGTAAGTAGTATAAATCAAAATAATTATGATATTACTTTCAACTTGAAAATGCTGCCATCATCTAGTTTACATGTCATACTAGAACGATTATGTTGCCAAAAACGAACTGTGCTAAAATCGGTCCGAGGCAAAGTGCCATGAAAAAAGATGCTGTACACAGTCTTTTTAGTACATAGAAACAATTGTATGTAACAGTATAAAAAATTGTGTTTCACTTGGCTCCGAAACAGCGCTTTATCATCAAACGCGCAAAACTCCTACTAAGGAGTGTATCGAAAAGTAGTTAGCAACATTGATTATTCAATAAAAAGGCGAAAGAAAACATATTTTGACATCAGTTTTCGATATATTGTAGAAAAATTACATTTTTATGCATTTCACTGATTATATTGAAGAAAATCCTAGTTTCTGTGAAACGCTCGCACTTTGAACTTGACATTCTTCATTAAATTCTGCACAGTTACTTTTGTGACTTTCCTGGTGGCAGCTGTCCAGTTTTTTTTAACTCCTGCATGTTTTGGGACACTGTACCTTCCTTCCGAAAGTGTCGCTTGACAATTGACCAACACCTTTCAATTGGCCGAAGATCCGGGCAGTTTGGTGGGTTGATGTCCTTTTCCACGAATTGTACATTATTTTTTGACAACCACTGTAGAACGGAGTTGACGTTGTGGGCTGAAGCCAAGTCCGGCCAGAAGAGTGGATGAGCCTTATGCTTTCTGTACAGTGGCAGCATTCTCTTCTTCAAACATTCTTCCTCATACACCTTGGCGTTAATTGTGCCCTTCGTAAAGAAAAACGACGACCGCAAACCACAGGTACAAATTGCTTGCCAGACCAACACCTTCTGCCCAAACTTTTTCATCCCCACCGTGGTGTTAGCGTCGTCCAGGTCATGGTACACCGATTTCGTATAATATTGCGGTCCGGGCAGCGCTCAAAGGTCTTCCTTGACGTAGGTTTCGTCATCGATCAGGATGCATCCGTCTATATTCTGTAGAATCCGGTTATACTGTTTTCGCGCTCTTGTTTTGGCCTGAACTTCCTGTACCAGGGACTTTTTTGGCACCTTCTGTTTCTTGTACGTTTTCAGGGAGTTCCGAACTTTGATCCGTTGAATCATCCCGATGCTGGTGTTGAACTGCTTGGCCAAATCCCGTGTCGACGCCGATGGGTTTTTCCTGATGTACTCAACCACTTTTAAGTCCCGGCCGGGCTGGCTGGGACCCGTTTTCCTACCGGATCGAGGCAAATCCTTCATAGAAAGGGTCTTACCGAACTTCTCGATAATATTTTTGACACTGCTGTGGTGCACTTTCACCCGTTTTGCAATTTAGTTGTACGTGACACCCCTTTCTGAGCACCAAGTGTGCAGAATTTTCTTTCGATTGCGCAGCTGTTATTGACATGTAAACAAACATTTTACCGCAAAACACGCTGCAAAATATTAGGTCATTTCAGAGTAATAACTGTTTGAATGTTGCTAACTACTTATCGATACACTCCTTACTGGAATAAGGTGAAAAATCGACGGAAATGGACGGATTTTGACAATCTTTGGCTTGTTGGATAGCTATTACCGTGCGAAATCTAAGTCTGAACACATATTCTGTTTTAAAAGTTAGTTGTGGCAGATATTGTCAAAAAACTTAAAATTTTGATATAAAACTTTGAATAACTCAAAAAGTAAACATCCGATCTCAAAACCATTCAATAGCGTTCTGGGTGACGGGAAGATCTTTCATTTGCGACTAGTTTGATCAAAATCGGTCCAGTCATCTCTGAGATCTCGACCTCTTTATTGACAACACACATACAGACACACACACATACACAAACACGAACATTTGCTCAGTTCGTCAAGCTGAATCGATTGGTATATAACATCGGCCCTCCGGGCCTTGGAAAATTTTTCTAACGTTCGAGCTATTTTTTATATATATTAAAGATATATAAAAAAAAGGTAAAAAGGAACGCAAGCGCACTTCGAATACATGTTTGGCTGGATCCATTATCATACACCAGGAAAAAACATTATTACCCGATCACGAACTGAAGTCGGCACGAGTGCAAGATCTACCTTATTCATCTGATTTGAATTCTTCAAACTATTTTTTTTTTTCAAACCTCAAATCATCTCTGAGAAATCGATATGAGTTTCCTTTTGGAATTTTAGACCACATTTTTCGAAACCTGAAACCGCAGTATGGCCAAAGTATATAAGTTTTCCGTTCTCCTCGAATCGGAGTAAGGGAGCTATCTCAGACCACCACTCAAAATCTATCGCATAATCATCAAGTCTTGTGGATTGTTGTGCCTTATAAACGTACGTAAAAATGTAATCCATCCACCTGATCTCGGGTACAGTCACCAATTCTATTTCAATACTTATTAATGAAACTTCCAATTGGAAAAGTTCTGTCTGTTAAAACGTGAGCACTAGAAGTATTCTTGAAAGACTTCAAAGACTACTTCTTCAACTCTAACAGAAACGTGTATTACTGTTTGATATTTTGAGCACTCAAAATTCTGTATTTCTGGAACCAGATGCCGGATTTGGATTAAATTGAAATTTTATTTGAATCCATTCTATTATTTGTGATTATGGTAATGTGCTCTTATTTTCCAGTCGATCTTATAAAATTGTAGATTATTTTTGTATTGTCGTAGTACCCGCTTTGCCCCTACTATGAAACTGAGGTTTTGGACAAGATTGTTGCGTCGAGTCTCCGAAGCTTCCACGTGTTACATTCTGGCGAATAGTTTGGGTTCGTCCCGGATTTAAACCCTCTCGTACGAGTTAAAAGTGTCTTTGTAGGAGAAATGTTTTAAACGTTTCCTAAAAGCTTTGCTTTCAATAGTATGTACCTAGGGAAAGCAATATTCACGGTGTAATTGAACAGCGTGTCTTCTAGCCTTAGATCCTTAGATCCTTACTATGCTTGACAAGAAACAATCACTGAGAGAACTGAGAAATTTCATATCCAACGTCGAAGTCGAAGAAACCCTTTGGAGTGTCTTCATTCCGCACTATTACGATAAATCATCAGAACTGGGTTTCCAGGTTACAATTACTGTCGGAGACATTCAGTGGGCCACGTTCCTGCCGGTGAAGACAGTCGCTTCTCAGTTCCCGTAATGTGGGACACAATATCAATTTTCACAACTCGTGAAACACTTGGCTTCTATCCGCCGTGCATTGCGCCATGACCGCTTGTCAACCATTAATCCCGATGCGGAGCCAGCAGAGGTCTGGTCAGCGATGAGTTCGCCACAATCCATAACTTACGAACATTCCCGGCCCGATGTACCGACGAGGTTAACGAGTGCACACATTTTACTTTTCTATTTCAGTTCCGCCGGGTAGTTCACAGCATCCCGCCAAACGATGAATCATTTATTTTATCGTGGTTCCGATTATCACGGTTGTTGGTGATACACCGCATGCTCCACGTTCGACGATCGAAGATGATGAAGCCGAGGCCGGCTCTAATGGGTCGCCATAAGCATGCGACGAATTGCCTGCCTTCAGCTCCCTTCAGAGGCCCTACGTACGTTTCGGTTGGTTGGAGCAGTGGCAGAACCAGCAGTGTTTTGCTAAGGCACTCCTGCAAGCTGCCAAGGGAACAGAACATGTGTTTACTCACAACGAATGCCAGCTACCTTCAACAAAGCAGCAAGCCAATGACGATCGACTAAACAAACCAAATCAGCAAACGTTTTAGAGTCCCAGCGCACCCGTTCCGCGTATCCACGGGCCTGTGCTCAGTGCATCCAATTGACTTGGCGTTTCTGGGAGCTTCACAGCATGGATGCATTTTCCATTATTGGCTTGACCGCGAAAATCGCATAGAATGGATGCACTTACTGACTTCCACAACAACGCAGGCCAAAGTGGCGCGCATTTGTTCCAGCCAAACGAGATGGGTTTCAGCACACTTACACACAATTCATTTATCAACCGGGAAACGGTCGGTGAGATGACCTAAATTTTTGTGAAATCTAGGAAATTAATATTGATACCGAACTTACGTCGGTTTATCCAGTCAGAGGTGAAACGATACAAGCTCCCTTGGATTCAGACCAGTGCAAGAAGCTTATCTCCGAGCAATGGCGAAGATCTTCGAACCGTATTCGCATAGCTATGCAAATGCACTTCACGAGTCAATGAAACATATAGTTAAACTCCAAATTGACCGAATCACTTCATTCAAATATTCAGCCTAGTTTGTGATTCGTTTTCGCTTTTCCACACCCAGATTAGCGTAATATTTGGTTCAGGCTGTTTTTTTTCTCACTGCCGGCTCCAACCAGATCAAAATTTCCCAGGCATAAAAGTAAAAGCAATCACGACAGACCCCGCCATAATATGATAAACGTTCAATATTCATGATTAAAATCACAAAACAATACGACGAGCCGGCAGCCCTCCTCATCAACCGATCAACGGCAGCAAACAGCAACCACACAGACCATAGGGATAGGACCCCAGCCAAGCGCCAAGAAAATATTTTTTCCGGCAGCCAAACTTTATGCTCCGCTAGCACTGGGTCTATCCGCGAGCGTACGGGGGTCTGCGCTGCCGTGGCTTACATTTTATTATTATGGATGCAAGATGGATCATAAGCAATCCGAGCGAGCTCCCTGAACCGAACCCCAGACTGGCTGGATGCCGCCGCGGCCTGCAGGTCGCTACTTGGGAGATCACACATAACGTGACACGACATTTCGTTTCGGTTTCGCCGTTTTTTTTCTCTCCCAAGCTTTGGCAGTTCAGTGGCAGCATTAGAAATTCTTGGAATAAAGTTCACTTTTCTCCGGGTCGAGTTTTGCTGTTTTTCCCTTTCAGAAGGGAACCGGAATCAATGGATTCGAACAGTCACGTTATCAAACCATTCCAAAAAAGGAAGACTGAAATCGAATTTTCCCGAGCCAGTTCTGTCACGATAAATGCAAGAAAAAGCGAAATTGAACGGGACGGTGGTATCTATTTCTACGTTCATCTCAAATGGAATCCGTTGAGCCGTTGATTCGACGGAACAATTCTAGGTCTATGGTATGCAACTGACTATAAATCATTTGCCCTGTCGTACACACTGGCTTGACTTGCGCACACACACACTAAATTATTTCTAGCATTGACATTTGACGGACATGACGATGATGGACACATGTTCCAGAATCCGTTCGTATGGTTCAATAATGGTCACTTGCTAAAATCTGAGTGTCATACTGGTCTCTAGACAGCTCTTCAATCATAGTCGGCAGTGTGCTCTGTTGCATGGAGTGGCACTTTTCAGTAGTACTTTTGAAAGGCTTTCATCTATGGCCCACATTTAGATGATCTCTTTTATAGCGGTCAAGAAGTTGGCTGATCGATGGAACTTGATTTAAGGGACATCACCATATATATTGAATATCCAAGTCATTTTCCTGGCAACTGGTATTTTTATTCGCATATTATCCGAATGTGGACGTTTAATTTTCACTATATCGCAACAAAATAAGAACGAAGACACGATCTGCCACTTACTTTCCGCAACTGTTTCACAAAGGTAACTATCCCTCTGTAACTGGTAATGTCAAATTGAAACCGTTTGAAAAGTTTTTGAAACTGATAACGAAGGTTTATTATCTGCTACTGTTCAAATAATAGTTACAGTGATCTTATGTCATTTTAACCTGATGCCAAACCTTACCCCCATTTGTTTGAAACTAGTTTCGAACCAAGTTTCAACGTCGTTGAACAAAAATTCGAGTCAGCTTTGAACCCTATTTTTATATCCGATTTGTACATACCCCCGTTGATAAGTGTGAAATCAACTCAGTTTCGTAAAAATTGTTTGTTCGAAACAACCCTGGCTCCCGAAATTAGTTTCCTATTTACGTTTGTGAATCATTTTTTGAATTTTTGTAATGATAATATGAGTAAACTATCACCTGATTTTTTTTGTTTCGATTATAGAGGTTTTAACCTTATGGTCATTCGCTTCTTCGGAACTTATGTGCCAGAAAAACTTCGGAACTTAAGTGCGGGGTTGGGAATCGAACCCAGGTGGGCTACATGAAAAGCATCGATCCCCCATTTCAATAAAAAGTATTGAGCTTATTCGGGCATACACTAACATAACCTTTTTAATTTATAAATAGTTTGTGAATGAATTTGAAGCAATTTTCTCTCAGTTTTATCATCTCTGAGAAAATCAAATGAGATCCGTTTTGGTGTGTTGACAACTACCTCTGGTAACACACGGGCTGAAAATTCCAGGGCCTAACAAAGAGAACACGATTTTTTTCTCAAAATTAACTTTATTCATCAACGTAATCTCCATCAAGAACAACGCAATCATTCAAGCGCCACTCTAACATTTCAATATTACTTTTGTAGAACGGTTTATCTTTTGCCTCAAAATAGACCTCAATTTCAGCGATAACCTCTTCATTCGTGCGAAATTTCCTACCTGCGAGCATTTTTTTCAGATCTGCGAATAGCCAGTAGTCGCTGGGAGCCAAATCTAGCGAAGACGGTGGATGTGGGAGCAATTCGAAGTTCAATTCATGTAGTTTTGCCACTGTTTTGATTGATTTGTGACACGGTGCGTTGTCTTGATGAAACAAGTTTTTTTTTCTTTGCCATTTTCAGTCGATTGTTGTGCTTTCGGACGCTTTGGACGAGGTTCACCAGTTGCTGTCCACTCAGATGACGATCGTTTTGATTCCAGAGTGAAGTGATGAATCCACGTTTCATCCGTTGTCACATATCGACGCAAAAAACTCTTAGCACAATAACTAACAAACTAATGAATAGAATGCCACGAAATTTTAACAGCTATCTTTTAAAAGTTAGTATTAACTGAAAAAAGGTGACTGCAATATAACTAGCACCATCTATGTGTTAAGTCCGGGACTTTACTGTCCATGTGTTACTTCCTGAACCGGGAACTGGGGACCGGTACAGCCGAAGTAGGTTCATGTGACCAGCAACTAACATAACCTACGAATTGAAATAGTTCTGAACCATATTTAAAATAATGTTCCCTATTGTTTTGCATGGTCACTCTAAATGACAGCTCGCAATTTTCAATACTTTTCTCCCAGTCGCTCCGGATCCGGGAGTCGGAACCGGATAAAATTCTATAGCAAACTATGAGAACGTAAATACTTTCATTTGTGCCTAAATTTGTGAAAAACGGTTCTACCATTTCTGAGAAATCCAGTGAGTTCCGATTCAAAGTTTTTGATCATTATTTCCGGTACTGACGGAATCGGGAACTGGAATCGGTATAACAAATTGGAATAGTTTTGAGCTATATTTTAAAAAATTTTCCCTTTTTGCCTTTCTCATATAGAAAAGTTATGCAATCATTGTACAAACCGGCTTTGGAATCGAGGTCCCGAGGGCCGAATGGGCCAACTCATTTCATTGAGTATGCAAAATATCTGTGTGCATGTATGTATGTGTGTATATAACGTTTTTTCTGCACTAAGGCGGCTGGACCGATTTTCATAAACTTAGATTCAAATGAAAGTCCATATGATCCCTGCCTGGACCGATTTTCACAAACTTAGATTCAAATGGAAGGTCTTATGATCCCATACAAAATTCCTGAATATTATTTTGATCCCCGGAAATCGGATAATATGGGGAAAAATGTGTCAAAAACTGTCAAAATAAGTGCAAAAATGTTTCTCAAAGATTTAGATCTAACCGATTTTTACAAACAAGGATTCTCATACAAAATTCCAGAATTTTGTTTCGATCTGACTTCTCGTTCCAGAGCTATGGAGTAAAATGTGCAAAAAAATGAAAATATGCATACCAATTTTTCTCAGAGATGGCTTGACCAATTTTTACAAAATTAAATTCAAATGAATCTTCTTATGACCCTTAGCAAAACTTCTAAATTTCACCAGAATCCGACTTCCGGTTCCGGAATTATAGGATTATTAGTGCAAAATTACTATTTTATATTACCTACTTACTCTTCTCAGAAATAGTGTGACCAATTTTTACAAACTAAGATTAAAATGAAAGATCTTATGGTTGTATACGAAGCTTCTGAATTTAATCTGGATCCGAGCTCCGGTTCCGGAATTATAGGGTAAAGTGTGTTAAAAATTTTATACCAACACTTAAAATTGCCAAAACCAATAACATACAGACTTTTGAATAACTTTTATCTATCTGCAAGGTGAAAATGGCTGGAAAATTCGGAGCATTTTCCGAGTGTTATCAAAAATAGCTCTGAAAATTGAGTATTTTTGTGATCGTTCACAATTATTTGGATAAATAATGCGATGATATGAATTTTTTTCAAAGAAACCTTACGCTAGCTACAAGGATTATATTTAGAAACATTTTTGAAAAAGCTTTTCACGCTTGCCATGGAAAATCAACGAATTTCATATAACCGATTTCGTTGTATTTTGACGATTTGGAAGTACTAGATGACATACATATTATTTTGCAACGATGCAAAAACTTTCCAAAAAAATTCAATTAAAAAATAATTTCAAATTATTTGAAAATCTTTTAAAAATCGTTTGAAAATATTTTGAAAATCTTTTGAAAATCTTTTGAAAATCTTCTGAAAATCTTTTGAAAATCTTTTGAAAATCTTTTGAAAATCTTTTGAAAATCTTTTGAAAATCTTTTGAAAATCTTTTGAAAATCTTTTGAAAATCTTTTGAAAATCTTTCTTTTGAAAATCTTTTGAAAATCTTTTGAAAATCTTTTGAAAATCTTTTGAAAATCATTTGAAAATCTTTTGAAAATCTTTTGAAAATCTTTTGAAAATCTTTTGAAAATATTTTGAAAATCTTTTGAAAATCTTTTGAAAATCTTTTGAAAATCTTTTGAAACTATTTTGAAAATCTTTTGAAAATCTTTTGAAAATCTTTTGAAAATCTTTTAAAAATCTTTTGAAAATCTTTTAAAAATCTTTTGCAAATTTTTGAAAATCTTTTGAAAATCTTTTGAAAATCTTTTGAAAATCTTTTGAAAATCTTTTGAAAATCTTTTGAAAATCTTTTGAAAATCTTTTGAAAATCTTTTGAAAATCTTTTGAAAATCTTTTGAAAATCTTTTGAAAATCTTTTGAAAATCTTTTGAAAATCTTTTGAAAATCTTTTGAAAATCTTTTGAAAATCTTTTGAAAATCTTTTGAAAATCTTTTGAAAATCTTTTGAAAATCTTTTGAAAATCTTTTGAAAATCTTTTGAAAATCTTTTGAAAATCTTTTGAAAATCTTTTGAAAATCTTTTGAAAATCTTTTGAAAATCTTTTGAAAATCTTTTGAAAATCTCTTGAAAATCTTTTTATAATCTTTTGAAAATCTTTTGAAAATCTTTTGAAAATCTTTTGAAAATCTTTTGAAAATCTTTTGAAAATCTTTTGAAAATCTTTTGAAAATCTTTTGAAAATCCTTTGAAAATGTTTTGAAAATCTTTTGAAAATCTTTTGAAAATCTTTTGAAAATCTTTTGAAAATCTTTTGAAAGTCTTTTGAAAATCTTAGCTGTACGGTTTAACCCCGCGCCCGGTCTACGTGGCTACGATTTCCTCTAAATGGAGATTATTTTTCAAATATTATTACAATTCAATCGCATTGAAAATAAAATAAATCATTCATTGAAAAAATTTAAAAACTTAAACTGAAATACCGAAATTTTCAAGGTATTTCAGTATGACGCGTTTAATCAATGGAAACAAAATAGAGACACATCTTCGCGGTCTCAATTCGTCAGCAACTTTCCAACCGCAAAGCTCGACCCATCTTCCGCTGAAGCTTTCCCGACTCGACACCTTGCGGTGGATGCTAAAAACCGATGCCACATCAAGTGAGCTTTTTTGCTATTCGAGCTGTTCATGCAGAAGCCTTTGTTCATTCCGCTGAATGAACAAAACGCCGGCCGGTTTTCTTTTTGTTTGTTTTCATAACAAAAAGCAGAAAACTCTTCGTTGAACACGCCGATGAAGACAATAAATAGTGTGATTTCGGCGGATGTGCCACCGTCAGATTATGGTTCAAAACAGCACAGAGGTCAAGACCCCGATCTGATACAAACCTCCGTTGCGGTGCGGTTGGTAGAACAGTGGCCTCGTTCTACCCAAACTATTACATCGAATCCCCTGTGGGATGCGTGAAATGAAAACCTCACAGACAATGCTACGCGCCTCTCTCTAGCTTTGTTCTGTCACTGATACAATTTTGCTTTGCAATAAAATTTAGAGCAACGAACTCCAGCTTTGTGTAGCCCTGACACGATTAGCTGGCCATCAAGGTAGGGCATTTGGGCTTTTTTTACGTTTTGCGTTTTCCACTCGAACATAAATACGTCGTAACTTGAAATTACCACCATGTTAACATACGAATTAGCGGTGCAGCCCCGCACCTACCAGTGAATATCTTTGATGTACATAGGATCTATTGGAACAACACCACAGCAAAAAAAGACCAGCCCCAGCAGTAACAAGCGACCGTTTGGTGCTGCTGACGCGGAAAATTATGATTTGATTTTGTCCGTAAATATTGGTACCTTGCAAGCGCCGCCACCGCCGCTGTGAATGAACCTCTACAAACTGCCTATGGTTTGTAATGTGCCAACCGAATGGGAGCATAACTACGTGTAAAAGCATACGGGAAAAAGACATGAGTCATGTCGGTGATTTCTTAGCAGCTCGAAACTGATCGATAAATTTGCATTTTGTCGTTTATTCGGTTCTGTTATGCACTAGTAACTTAATTGAAAGCAGAACCGAAACTGTCGATCTGATAAAAATTTACTGCCATTGTTTTCCAGGTGTCATGTATGGATTTATTCGAACAATGACTTTTTAGGTGTAGAAACCAACTGAAGCCGGCCGGCCTTTTCCTAGCTTTTTTCCACTGATTTTTAGTTTTGTATTGTAAGTCTATAGAGATTGAAGCTTCATATCTCGATTTGACAGCAAAGCTGCAGAATCTAGACATGTCACCTTGGCTGCATTTCATTTCTTATCAAACAACACACACTTGTACCCGGATGAGATAACCCCGGAGCCAACAGGCCAAATCTCGAAACAAAGATCATTTTCACCTTTCACAGCCGACTAATCGCCGAACGTATTGGTTTCGAATCCAATGTTTTTAATTAAATAATGATCCTCATTTTCCGACATTACACCCAGTAGCGGTCCCATTTCACTGTCAGCTCGCACCAGGCTGATGATCCGCCATCATTTCCCACCAAAGTGATTCGCGCTTATCGGGCCGACTGCTGTGTGAACCGATTGTTTCTTATTTGGTCTTCTTTTTCCATCTTCTGCTTTTGCGTTGTTTTGTTTCACACCTCCATACTACCAATCAGTGACTACTCTTCCAAGACATGTTCGGAGGCAGCTATAATCCACCGTAAATTTAATGACTGAATCAGTGGCGCGCGTTTTGTTTTTCCCGTTTTTCACACCCACCAACGGAGGATTTGAGGCTAGTGAAGCCGCAGAAAAAAAACCAGGCGCCAGTGCGTACCGAAAATGTGTACTTGGACTGCTTGGGCTTGGCCGCGCGAATCCGACTGTTTATTTTTTTTAATGCGTCATTCCGATGGTGAAGATCTGAAGCTAGGTTTGTCAATTTGGGGTTTATTATTATTTTGAAATTTCTCCTACTTTTTCGTCAGTCAACAGATTTTAAGATATGGGAAATCATTGTTGTCTGCTTCTTGAAGCTAATTAGTTGGTGTGTACCTCGGCTATGTAGTTTAAAGCCGGCGAATGTTTTGGCTTTGCTTTTGTGTGTTTGACGATGGTTATGTAATTTCACATTGACGACTTTACAATGCATACTATTTCTTTTGGGTTCAAATGTAAACAACATTTCAATTCATTGTTATTTCAAATATTTCAACCATTCCTCGTTCCTGTAGTTGCAGATTTTTGAAACGACCATCAAAGTTCCTCTGCGTACCAATCAAAACGATCACTGAAGTTAACAAAGTGGGCTCTAAACCGAACCCTTCTTTCTGTGCTGGTCCTGATGGAATTCCATCTATGAACAGAGACAATTTGATTTTAAATTGCAAAATATTGTGCTTCGAATTCAAAGGTATTTTTTGGCGAGTCAGCGCCTATTTTCACTTCCCTTTGAATCAAATACATTTGATATTTAATTTAAAGGAAAAATGGTTTCTCTATGAGCAAAGAATAAATGAAATGAATGGTATATTCTGATATATTGTGCTTTGTTTTAAAAATTGAATCTGGATCCAATTTCAGCTTGATGATTTGAAATACACATACCAAATTATGAAGCGGCTAATTTATTTTTTAATTGGTAGGGCTCCCTATTTCATTTCATTTGTAAGGACGTTATCTTAAAAACCTAATTTAGCCACTAAAATCACTATGAGTTTTTCATATTTCTGCTTAATTCGCCTTGCTTCACATTGGGAATTGATTCACATTCCTCGGAAATTAAAATAATATTTAAAAAATCATCTGAAAACGCTTCTGATATGTTCACTCATCCCATAAATTAGCTTATTTAGTTAATTTGGAGAACATAAAAAAATAAAATACAAGAATTGTTACTAGTTAGGCATTAGCCCTTCGAATAATAGAATGCAGAACCAGAGATGCCATTTATACAAATTTATCTGTATTGTATAGATTTTTGCGTTCGCGTACTGATTTAAATCAGATTACAGATTTTATACAGATTTTCTAAATTTGATACAGATTTGTTAGGGTTCATAGAAAGTGAGAAGTAAAAAAATAGACTTTTCTGTTTGAGTATCTGTTAATATTTGATTGCATTACTTCTTCAAAAGTTTATTAATCAACGGACATATCACATGTTAAAATAGAAACATTTTGAGCAAATATTTGATGATGAACACTGATAAATATTTATTTTTAAATTTAAGACCGATTTGAACTGATTCATTTTATTAGTGAAAACAGATAGAGCAGGTTCATATTTCCTATGAAAATATCTGGCATCTCTGTGCACAGTCGATGAAACACACACACTTAACAGTGTTATGGTGACGTAAAGACTGTCCCAAAAAGTATGGACGCAACCAAAAACCACTCTCATTTCGCAATGATTCAGAATCTGGCAATTTTTATGGCTGCGTCCTGTTGTTTACACTCTTCTCTAACCACTTGTGCAGTTGATTATTCATTTTCATCAGTTTGTTTCGAAATGCGTGGACTTTCAGCAGAACAACGTCAAAGAATTGTGTACAAATGGTGCACAGAGAGCGGACTGTCACTGAGAAAGATAGCAAAAATGGAAAGAGTAAGTGAAAAAGCCGTGCGAAATGCAATCAGGTTCGGTGAGGATAACACCTTTGAGGATAAACCGAAAACGGGTCGAAAAAAAGGACCTGCTTACCCTCAGTTGGATAAACGTATACTGAAGGCGCTCGAGCAAAAGAAGGAGGTTTCAGTTCGGGATGTGGCCAAAAAAGTGGGCACTTCGAAGTCAAATGTTCTTCGTGCTAAAGAACGTTTGAATCTTCGAACCTATAAGAAGCAGAAACAACCAAAACGTAGTCCGAAACAAGAAGCGTCGATCAGGCCGAGGGTTCGAAAGCTGTACGATTCTTGCTGGAAATTTGAACTGCATAATCACGGACGACGAAACCTACGTGAAACTCGATTACAAATCCTTGCCGGGACCACAATATTATACGGTGCGAGAAGGGCAAGTGTTAAAACAGTCCGAGACATCGATTGAAGTCGAAAAGTTTGGTAAGAAAGCTATGGTCTGGCAAGCAATTTGTAGCTGCGGTAAGATTTCGAAACCTATTATCACCACTGTTTCAATGAACAGCGAAATATACATCAAGAAATGTTTACAAAAACGACTTCTACCCATGATTCGAAACCACAAGGATCCTGTTGTCTTCTGGTGAGATCTTGCTTCTTGTCACTAGTCGAAATCAACGGTAGAATGGTATACTACCAAAAATGTCACTTTCGTCCCAAAAGACATGAATCCACCAAATCGCCCACAACTTCGTCTAATTGTGGAATTTTGGGCATTAACGAAGGCACATCTTAGGAAACATGTCTCGGCAGCCGAAACCATTCAACAGTTCGAAAAAGATTGGAAAAAAGTATCAAAACTTATCACCAAGAAGTCTGTACGGAATTTAATGAGGAATGTTCGCAAGAAGGTGCGCCAGCTAGTCTACAATGGCTAAGTAGCAAATGTTGAGAATAATATTCAGTTGTTGTAGTCTAATATTATCAGTATATCGAATAAAATTTGAATATCTAACAAATGTGAATTATTTGCCATATCTGAGGAACGCTGGGGTGGCAATTTGGGACCATCCTCTCCTACTTTTATTTAAATTTGATTGTATGAAAATTTTATATGACTTTATAGCCTATATCAAGGCTATCATACTCTGTAAAATAAAAACCTTTTTTAATCCACCTAGTTGTGTAATGATGCCTTGCTCTCATTACTTATGTTTTCAAAAACATCTCTAGATAATTCTGTCAAAAATTTTTTTCAAACTTGAATAAAATCAAAAACTTTGTTTGGTATAAACTTCCTCACCTTTTCAATTTGTAAACAGTTATCTTAGGTTTATATAGCTTTAAATGTGGCAACCCTGTACGCTTTACAAAATTGAATAAATCACGCTGTGTGCTAGGCAGGTGCGTTTTCTTCTTCTTCCGTATCAGCACGTACCGATGCGTATCGATTTTACATCAATTTGTATGACAGCTAGAAAGTTTTGATACTTATTGCCCTTATAATTCCGAATGGGAAGTTGGATCTGGATGAAATTGCACAGTATCTTGTAAGTCACTGAGAGCTTTAATTTGAATCATAATTTGAGAAAATCGGTTTAACTGTTGCTGAGAAATCGAAATGAGTTCCGTTTTTGGAGCTTTTCTTCGCAATTACCGGTGCGTTCGGAAACGGAAACGGAAACCGGGCACTAGTAATCCCAATTCCGGGGGAATTGTGTACGCATTTTTTCTTATATTTGCTCATATTACCTTGTAATTCCGGAACCAGAAGTCGGATAGAGATAAAATTCAATAGCAAGATATGGGACTATATAATCTTTCGTTTGAATCTGAGTTTGTGAAAATCGATTCAGCCATCTCTGAGAAAATCAAGTGACATTATTTGTCATTTGTGATCTCGACGAACTGAGTCAAATGCTATATGACACTCTGCCCTCCGAACCTCCGTCCAAAAGTCGGTTATCACAATGATTGCACAGCCTTTCTATATAAGAAAGGCGAAAATATGGAAAATTTTGTTTTCAAATTTCTTTACATACTATTTATTCTACCGGAGTCCTTTTTGCTTTCTCTCTTCCAGTCATTTTGCTTTTGAGCAATATTGGTATATACTAAATACCGGGCTTTGTAGTGCTAAATGGAACTTGTTTTATTTAAAAGCAATTAAGCTCATTCCACTAATCGCTCAAAAAAGTAATTTTTAGAAAACAGTTTCGAAGATATCTTATACACAACACTACTACATTTACATACTACATTTGAAGTGAAGTTAGTGCAAGCCGGTTCAAACATGTATGCTAAAATGTATACCGGTAAAGTGGAATTCGACTCATTCAACCATCAACTAATACGAACTACAAATTGAAACAGTTTTGAGCAAAGTTTAGGAGAATTTCTAGATTTTCTGCAACTATTTCTAAATTTCGATTTAAATGAGTTTAAAATGTCGACGAGTCCAGTATAACCAAATATAGTTAGTATGGCCATAAACTCACATGACCTAAAAATTGAAACAGATTTTTTTTGCGATTTTCTATTACGGTTGGAAGTTTTAAAAATGTATCACCTAGTAATTCAAGAACCAGAAGTCGAGCTTGGATAAAATTCAGCCAATTTTGTATGGACCTATCAGTCCTTTCATTTGAGTTTTATCAAAATATGTTATGAGTCATATGGTATAATTAGCCAATCCGAAGAATTCACTACTCATCACGTAGTAACTTATGAAAAAAACACTCTTGAAGTTGATATTTTTTCACTTAGCAACAACAGAAAAAATTATCTGAGTTAATATCGGAATATTTTGATGGTATCCTAAGAATGTTTAGTTCAATCTGACATGGCGTAGTTCGGTTGAACCATCTGCGAGGAAAGCAAGTGACACCCTGCAATTCTGGAAAAGGAAATCGGATCCGAATGGAATTGTATCGGATTCTGATGACCATGTAAAGGAACTATAAAACGGAAAGGTAAGACATGACAGAGGGTCATTTAAGCATGCAGAAATCTTTTAGTAACTTAACTTCTACCTTATACCAGAGGAGTCGGGCTTAGGCAACTGTTCAATGCGAATCACCCGAGTCTCTTGTATGACGGAAAGCAGTGATAAAGGTCTTTTACTTTTTACTATCCGACCGTTAAAAGAAAAGTTATCCCAAGTTGTCACTTTCTACTCGCACACAATCAGTTCTTCCCTGCATGGATGTTTTTTTTCTCAATCTCTATACGGATAGTTAAAAATCGGAATGGAAGGCTTGTTCGAACTATTTCAATAATATATTTTTAGGTACACTGCTTAAGCTCTAAGATGCCAAGAGTATTTTCTAATCTTAATTAACGACTAACTTAAAACTAGAATAGTATCAGTAGACTATGTCATCTTGGATTCTCGAAAATCCAGAATTCAGGTTCTGGTGTAAATTAATAAAGGTAGGCAAGATATACTCAACAGTTGCAAACATTGGATAATTTTTACCAATCGGTTCTTTTTTGAACCAATAAAATATTCCCATCGATTTGCAAAGCTTCTCTCCACTGAGTATGTAAATCTTCCAAAAAACAACTATAACATTGTTCGTCAAATTGTTTTACTCTCATTTGCTCGGCGTTATTTGTGTGGTAGAATAAAATTGTCGTCAATGAAGGATGGAAGCGGAGCAGTGAAAGTATCAGAACTAATACGAACGATTATTGATATTCGGTAGTGTGAAAGAGCATGCCAATTTTATTCGTACTCACGTCCTCCAATTATGTCTCTGACATTTCCCACTCCCCCTTTTCAGTTTTTTCCGCGAAATCAACTTCAAACGTGCATTTTGTAAGGCGTGCCAGTCGCGGAAGCACTCATAAGAAGAACTCCGAGTATGAGGAATGTAAAATTCAGAATAATCCTGTTTGCCTCGCAAATCACTAAGGATCAGCTGGTATAATGGAGAAGGATGCAGGACACAAAATGTTTAAACGGTCGGCTGGTGTACATATTGTTAAATATGCTAAATAGTTCGAAGTGACTGCGAAAGATTTACTGCAATCAAAAGTGCCCATATCCATGAAAATGTGACGGTTCAAAAGAAAAAATGTATCGAACATGTTCAAAAACAAATGGGATGACGACTAAGGAATTTCACTGAAAAAAAGGGGTTGGAGGAGAAGAAAAATCAACAGGAAAGGTGATCGACAAACTGACAGTTTACTATGGTTTGGCGAAACGGTTCAATTGGTTTGGTTGAAGAAATGCGGAATGATATTCGGGCAATTTATTTTCATTATTGCTTGACTGACAAAAATCCCCAACACGACAAATTCCCCGTTGTGAACGAGTCCTTGTGCGAATGGTAGCGCGCTCTAGCTGCGTTTCGATCTCTGTCTGCTACTGAAAAATCACAACACTAAAAACTACTCTAACGAAACCACAACACTCGATTATTAAACGAAAACCATCTCAATCACGTCAAAACGACATGAACTCCGTGACCAGTGGCTCATTGACGCATGTTATGTAGAGTAACCTACCGCCACCAGAAGTCCTAAACAGCACGCATTTAAAGACCATTTGGCCCCGTACACCTGTGCCATTAGGCAAATTGCATTTTTATTACTTCCCCCCTCAAAAAACACAATTACGGAATCAAACACAATCATGGTAGACGGGTGGGGTGGTAAGAT
The DNA here is from genome assembly GCF_030247185.1 of Malaya genurostris. Classification (NCBI taxonomy): domain Eukaryota; kingdom Metazoa; phylum Arthropoda; class Insecta; order Diptera; family Culicidae; genus Malaya; species Malaya genurostris. Next base: position 180,843,194 of record NC_080572.1, read on the forward strand.
CACTACATCGGCATGGTGATTATCATATCACCGAATATAAATATAAAAAAAAACAACCACCCTAACGCACAGACCACCGACACTGTCACTGCTGGCACATTCAAATGCAGCAGGAAGGGGAAATGCTTTTTTTCGGTGGATTCCAACGACCCGGAACGGTGATCTGTTTCAATGTGATTATTTAATGATGTTTTAGGTGATCACATTGTTAGGTTTCTCGTTAATGGCTCTTCTTTGGATGTTGAAGATGTTTATCTATTTTCAATTTGTCAAGCCCGCAGATAGACTGATAACATGAGCGGAAATCTATAACTGAAACTACAAAACCTGATTAGTCTAGGGTGAAATAAATCGTATCCAAAACTGAACTGATTGATTTCTCACTAGTCAACTTCTGAACAACGTTGGGGCAAAGCCCTTAGAGTGTGATAAGCATTTTGAATGGGTAATGTTGCCCACCACACTGTCGGAAATTCGTGGAAATAATATTATGCATTGGGCGGAGAGGTTCGCCTAACCAGACGAAAAGTGAACGAGTCTATTTTCCACGGGCGTGTTTCCGATTAATTGATTGTGTCTGGTCATGTCATGGTTTTGTACCTATAAATTATAGTCCAAGTAATAAATATAGGAAAACTTCCGAATAAGTGTCGGTTTTGAACGGACTGGCTTCTGTATATGTACCATAGCTTATCATAATTAGATTTCACGGCATGGCAGGTGGTGCTCTACATATGTAGAACAATCAATTTTGAAATAGCAACACATTAATAGTGCCTCTAGAGAATGTTTAATTTCTGACTTTCTGATATGAAAATACAATCTACAGTTTGGTAATTTCATGAGGTATATTCGAAAATTAAGGGTTGGTTTGTCATTGAAGATACATAATCATATGAAATAGGTTTTATAAGACCCTTTAGTTATCTACATATCTTCATCACTTTGGCATATAAAGATTGGAATCGAAAGCAGTGCAATAGATAAAAGTAATAACCGAAAATTCATCCGACCTCCTTTCCTTGGCTAAATTCCAGCACTTTGGACTCTTCCCGTAACTGCTTGTCAAGATGATTTTTTTTTCTGTTGGGCGAAGTTGCAACGAGGTTAGTGGATTTGCTCATTCGTCACAAATATAACATCGTTAATTCCATACAACCGGATTTGCGCAGTAGCGAGATGCCAAATTTCACCAAAACAGACCGTCACCTTCGAAGGAGTGGAAGAAGGACAGCAAGCGTTTCTGTATATATTTAGCCGTCGGTGCTGCCACTCGTTATATACGACTTGCTACATTTGCCGCATCTTTCCCGGAACATCCAGACGGAATTTGTCGATTAAAAACTCTAGGCCGGAGATCTGCTTACGACGCATTTCGATTGCATCAACCACTTGCGGTACAGTGCCCTAGTTTGGTAAATAGACACCGTATTCTAAATATCGGTTCGATTAGATTAGGTACTTACTTGAAGACGGGTCGCTTCATATTCCAGTAGTAGAACTAAACGAAAGACGATCAGAACGCACGTTTGCACGCAAGGCCTATCCGCCATTCGTCACGAACTGACGAATGAACTTGTTGGTTCATTTTTGAAATCACAGCAGCAATTTCAAGCCGTTACTTACAGTAGAACCGTAAACTTGGCAAAACTCTCGATAAATTAGAGCTGCTGAACGTGTTTTTACAGACAAAAATCTTATAACAGCCCGTCCAACGATTATCGTGGACATTGTTTGCTGTATGCACAGACTGACAAATGCCTTCTGATCAAAACAACATCGGAAAAGTTCTGCGGGGAATGCCAATTGGCGATTAATGATTTGGAACCAGTGCGATGTGGCTTTTGCGATACATTCTTTCACATTAGTCAGCAATGCTGTGGTTTTAATAACCGTTCTAATAGAGATCTCTTCACGCAAGGAAAAGCAATGTATGTTTGCTCCAAGTGTAAAGCGGAATTGAACGGCCGCACTGTGTTTGCCTACATCAAATATGTACTTGGCTCAGAGCAGTCTAATCCATCGAATTTGGCCAGTATTTCCACCCAGGTGCGCCAGCTTTTCGATTTGATCGAATCACTTAGTAAACAAGTTGATTATTTAGCATCTGAGCGGTCCTCTAGTATATCTACGAATGCTAGTGGCTTGCCTAAATTAGGTGTGAAACGGCGCCGTGGAAACAATGGTCAGCCAGTGCAAGCTGCCGTTGAACATGGAACAAAGTCCATTGACCTTAGTGATTTGTCTGTTCCGTTTATCTTTACTCCTCCTGCAACCAAAAAGTTTTGGCTGTACTTATCTGGTTTCCAGCCTTAAGTGACCGCCGAAAATGTGCAGAAAATTGTCTCTCGCTGTCTAGATGCAGCCGTTTCTGCCGATATCGTGCGGCTTGTTCCGAAGGATGCAGATGTAACGAAACTATCATTTATCTCGTACAAAATCGGACTTGACCCTGCGTTTAAAGAGAAATCGCTTGACGCTTCAACCTGGCCCAGTGGACTTCTATTTCGTGAATTCGTCGACCAACCTAAAACACGTAGTGTTGCAAGGGGAGCACCGACCATTCCTTTAGACAACACTGCAGAGAAGAACTAATCTCGACTTCAGTTGCTGACCCGGGACACCCCGTATTATGCATTAAGGAAGTCTCCCTACCACTCGACCCAGTCGCGCTCCCCGCTGACATCCGTCATCGTCATCGTCCCGGTCCTGTGGTTGGTGATGGTAGTGGAGGCTTCCGATATGCTACTCCAGGCGAGTATTTTATCCATTCAGTGCATTCGGTACCTGATATTCAATCACTTTTTAGTAATCACTCCCACCTGAATTCAACTTTAGTGGATCCGGGGCACCCTACATCGAGCATTATGGAAGTCCCTGATCCCCCCGACTCAGTAGTGCTCGCTGCTGACATCCGCCATCGTCATCGTCTTGGTCCTGCGGTCGGTGGTGGTAGCAGGGGCTTCCAGTTTACTATCTCAGGGGAGTACAATAGTTTTTGTGAGCCCGATGTTCCTGAAAATTCTTCAAATTGCAGTGCTACTTTTTTCAACAACCTTACCATTTACTACCAAAATGTGCGTGGTTTACGGACCAAAGTAGAGACATTTTTCTTGTCTGTATCGGAGGCAGAATACGATATCATCGTTTTGACGGAAACCTGGTTGAACGACCAAATTTACTCTGCTCAATTTTTTGGACATCACTACGCTGTGTTTCGAACCGATCGGTCACCGTTAAACAGTCGTAAATCACGAGGTGGAGGAGTTTTAATCGCTGTTTCCAAAAATCTCAATTGCTACATCGAACCTGCATCGATCTCCGACACCCTAGAACAGCTTTGGGTTGTCGTTAAGTTATCTGAGATAAATGTTAGTATAGGTGTTATTTATCTACCACCTGATCGAAAAAATGATTGTACGAGTATTAGTGATCACGTGAACTCGCTGGGATTGGTTGCCTCCCAATTGAGCCCTCATACACCTTCGCTTCTTTTCGGCGACTATAATCAATCTGGTCTTCGGTGGCTTTTTCCTGAGAGAGGCGCTCCGCGCATTGATCCATTGCATTCACACATGTCTGCTGCATGCAGCACTCTTTTTGATGGTTTGCATTTTCACGGTTTTAGTCAGATTAACAATGTACTCAACAGAAATGACCGCTTACTGGATCTCGTTTTTGCAAACGAATCTGCCACACCGTTATCTACTATCTCCTTGCCAATTGAACCTCTAACGAATCTCGATGCTGACCACCCAGCAATCAAAGTCATATTTAGATTGCCAATTCCAGTGGTTTATGAAGAGCCCACCATTTCACATGAATCCGATTTTCGTCGAGCTGATTACAATGCACTGAACGAGCTACTTTCTTGGACTAACTGGAATGCTATCGATTCCTCTACCAACGTTAATGAAGCTGTTGAATATTTCTGTACAGTAATAGATCACGCTGTTTCCCGTACTGTTCCTGCCAGACTACCTCCGCAAAAACCTCCCTGGTCAAATCTTCGTTTACGAGAATTAAAACGTGCTCGTTCAGCTGCTCTCCGGAAATACTGCAACTGTCGGTCTCCATATTTCAAACACCAACATTTCAACATTAGAAGCAATAGATATCGTCACTACAATCTATTCCTTTATTCTCATTACGTTAAACGGATCGAGCAAAGCCTTGGTCGTAAACCTGTTTTGGTCGTTTGTAAATTCCAAAAGAAAAGAAACTGGTCTTCCTCGTTCAATGTTCTTGGAAAATGAGACAGCCAACAATGAAATCGTAAAGTGCTATCTGTTTGCTCACCATTTCAAGCATGCATTCCATGAACGATGCGCCACAACGATGCAGATTGATGAAGCAACAGCTGGATTACCGCGAGACGTATTTAGTTTCGAGTTGCCATACATAACGCAGGGTATGGTTATTGCAGCCTTAAACAAACTAAAGCTATCATTTGCTGCTGGTCCCGATGGAATTCCTTCGTCTGTGCTTAAGCGCTGTTCATTCGTCTTGAGTTACCCGTTAGCAATGCTATTCAATCTTTCGGTTCAACAAAGTGAGTTTCCTACGTGTTGAAAGTCGTCCTTTATGTTTCCGGTTCACAAAAAAGGCGACAAGTGCAATGTTGCTAATTACCGAGGAATTACTTGCTTGTGTGCATGTTCAAAACTGTTTGAGATCATTGTCAACGACATCTTGTTCGTCTGCTGCAGAAATTACATTGACACCCAGCAGCACGGATTTTTCCCTAATCGTTCCGTGTCGACGAATCTCTTACAGTTCACTTCGAACTGTATACGGAACATGGACCGTGGTCTGCAGATTGATGCGGTTTATATTGACCTTAAAGCGGCATTTGACCGGGTTGATCATGGAATTCTCCTAAAAAAATTAGAGGTACTTGGAATCTCTACACGAGGAGTTGCATGGTTTAAGTCTTACTTGACGAATCGCTTTGTTCGGATTAAAATTGGATCTTCGACTTCGGAAACCTTCACGAATCTTTCGGGAGTGCCTCAAGGTAGTATCCTTGGTCCGTTACTGTTCTCTATCTTCATTAATGATGTATCAACGCTGTTACCGCCAGAATGCCGTTTGTTCTATGCTGACGATATGAAACTTTTCAAAATTATTGAAAGTCTGTTAAATTTTAAATTGCCTGGAGTTGCAAAAAATGCTTGATACATTTCAAATATGGTGTACCAAGAATTTTTTGAAATTGAGTATCGAAAAATGCAGTGTTATATCTTTTCATCGATTACAAAATCGCAGGACACACGCTAACGCGAACAGAACATGTGAAAGATCTCGGTGTGATTCTTGATCGCGAAATAACCTTCAAACTTCACTATGAAAATATTATTTGCAAAGCAAATCGGCAATTGGGATTCATATTAAAAATTTCCTCCGAGTTTCGTGATCCTTTGTGCATACGATCATTATACTGCTCGCTGGTACGGTCAGTGCTTGAGTCGAACGCGATTGTTTGGTGTCCATATCATTTAAATTGGATATTGAGGATTGAAGCAGTGCAACGCAAATTTGTGAGATAGGCATTGAGACTTTTACCCTGGAACGACCCCATACAGCTACCGTCATAAGAGGATCGTTGCCGTCTCTTAAGCATTGAACCCCTGGAATTAAGAAGGACATATGCTCAAGCTACATTCGCAGCGAAATTGCTTCTTGGTGCTGTTGATTGTCCCGCATTACTCGAACGTCTGAATATGTATGCTCCAGAAAGATCTCTTCGACAGCGTAATTTCTTGCTCCTTGAAACACAGTATACTGTATACGGACAGCATGAGCCATTTAGATCCATATGTCGACAATTCAACGAGTTCGCTGAGTTTTTTTGTTTTAATTTGTCGTCCAATTTGTTTTATCGTAAACTACTTGACCTTTTTCGTGTTGTGTTTCATGATAATTTAGCCTAAGTTGAATGATTTTTAGTTTAGTTTACTATATTCATTAAGACACCTAGTGTCAGATGGAATATACAGCAACAAATAAACAAATAAACAAATAACTGATTCAATCTAGAATACCTATCCGTCTTTTCATTTCATATCTTTCACCTCTCCCAGTTAATGCTTGCCGAAAAGAACCAATCAAAATCGATATAGTCAAAATGGTTCCGGTTTACGTCTTCAATCGGAATCCTAAAACATCGATAAAAAGTGATAGTGAAGTTTTGCTCATTTTTTTTTAACTAGTATGATCGACGACATGCATTTCACTAGGCTACATCGCCCATTCGAACATAAGAAACATTGAAATGTTGAATAACTGACCATTTTTCAATAAAATCAGAAACAAATCGGCCAGATTCTGAAACGCCAGACATAGCCGTTTTATTTAAGGATCGATTTAAACCAGGAAAAGCAGACTTAAATTGGAGTGTTGTGCACTGAAAACGATCGACCTACTGTGGGAACTGTGCAAGCTTATCGAAAAAAAGGGAGACATTTGGCACCTTCAGTTGGATTTTTTTGGGGGGCTATTTGAAGAATAAGGTGTATGCCAGCAAACCGAAGACTGTTGAAGAACTAAAAAATTATATCACAGCGGCAATTGCTGTGCCCGCAATATTGTGTCATATGATGCAAAATTCTCAAAAAGGACCGCTTTTTGTGTATCAAATTAAGGCGATCCTCAAATATATTATATACCTATATTATTTTTTCATATTAAAGTACAATCCTTCTGGTTAATTGTGGAATATAATTTCATTCAAATGGCTGCCTCGGCTGGCCTTGCAGTACGCCATACGGTCGGTTCAGTTTTTTAGTACATTTTCGATTGTATGCAGCTTTATTTCAGCTATGGCTGCACGAATGTTGTCCTTCAAGGCTTGAATTGTCTCTGGCTTGTCCACATAAAACTTATCTTTGACAGCCCCCCAAAGACAATAGTCTAACGGTGTCAAATCACAGCTCCGAGGCGGCCAAACGACATCCGAACGCCGTCTTGTTGGAACCAAATGGTGTCTAAGTCTTCCTCTTCGAGCAACGAGAAGAACCAATCGCTAATCATGGCGCGGTAGCGCTCGCCATTGACCGTGGCGGCGGCTCCTGCCTCATTTTCGAAGAAAAATGGTTCAATGATGCCACCAGACCAAAATCCGCACCAAACCGTCACTCTCAGAGGATGCTTCGGTTTCTCCATGATAACGTGCGGGTTTTCCGTCCCCCAGATACGACAATTTTGCTTATTAACATTCCCGCCGAGATGAAAATGTGCCTCATCCGAGAAGATGATTTTTGGCACACATTTCGCAACATTACCATGATTTTCAAAGTAAAACTGCACTATTTTCACGCGTTTCTCAAGCATATACACAACCATTTTCGTTCAGCTGAAGGATAAAACTAAGTGTCTGTCAAATCAGAAATGACATTAAGGTTAAAAATGTCGAAATAACCGCTAGTTCAAAAAAAGTTAGTTGGCGGACCCTGTATTTGCAAATTGCCATCCCACTTGAAATGCTTCAAAAATGAGGTCGAATTCATCCGAATGAATTCGACCTCATTTTTGAAGCATTTCATTTTTTTCGATCATTTGAAGTTGATCTTGTAGGTAATGATCTACCTTATTTTCCGTTATATCGCCTAAATCGACTTCGTTCAAAGAAGCGAATGGCATTGAAGGAATATTGGTAGGTAGATGTCTACCTGTTACATTAGTGTAACTGTCATTAGAAGAAGATGACGTGGCCGATCTACCTATTATTCAATTGTTTTCGTTGGAAGATGCACTGTAAGGCGTCGCTGTGATTTGATTGTTAGAAGAATTTAGTGGTAGTTGTCTAACTGTTACCAAAGCGTAACTGTCATTAGAAGAAGATGATGACGAGGTCGATCTACCTGTCAATAAATTGTTTTCGTTAGAAGACGAATTGGAAGGCGTACCTGTTTTTTGTTTTAAGTTCGAAGAAATAAGTACCTTAGAAGAATTAGTAGTGGCATTTGTAACATTTTTTTGATTTTCAGGTATGTTCTGTAAATTTATGGTCGTTGATTTGACTTGTTGTCTAAGCGAACGAGCGTTTAAAATTTTTCCCTGACAGGACATTTCAAATGATTGGATTTATGATTTCAATCGCAATTTGAACATGAAAATTTATCAGTGGTTTCATTCATTGGACAAACGTCTTTCGAATGCGATTTATCACAATTCAAACACCGTATATCCATATGACAATTTTTGGTTCCATGGCCGAAGCCGGGGCAACGACGACATTGCGCTAAGTTTGCAATACGATTATGCCGTTTATAATGTTCCCATTGAATTTCAATGTGGGAAATGAAACGTACTTTTTCTAAATTTTACAAATTGTTTACATCACTTCGATTGAAGTGTATTAGGTAAAGTTCATAGGAAATTCCAGAGCGTGGTTTAGAAGTACCATTCGCTCTTTCTTTCATAAGTATTACTTGGGAAGGGGCAAAACCAAGCAATTCTTTTAGTTCATTTTTAATTTCATCAGTACTTTGATCGTTTGATAAGCCTTTCAGGACAGACTTGAAGGTTATGTCTGATTTTATGTCATATGAACAAAATTTATGAATTTTCTCGGACAAATATCGGATAAGACGTTCGTAATCTTCCAATCCATCAACCAAAACTCGACATTCTCCTCTTCGTCCGATTTGAAATGAGACTTTCACTTCCGAGAGAAAAGTAGAAAGCTCAGTACGGAATGCTTTGAAATCGGAAATCATCACCGTCACTGGTGGCATAGATTGATGTTTCTTCCCAGAACGACAAGCGTCAATTTTGGGAATTTTTGAAGAATCCTTCGCTACAATCCGATTCGGGAAGAATATCGAAAATATTGTTAGACGGCATAGGATCAACGGAAGAGAAGTCCGTCCGTTGTCTTTTATGTTTACATTCCGATTCTGTAAGATCGTCTATGTTATTAGAAAAATTTAGAATAACGGATTGAGAATTCTTCCGTGTTGAATTATTTTTAGCCTTAGGCTTATTGACTTTCCGGTTGGACGCAGGCATTTTTGAAAATTATAAATTAACTAGGCTAAATTAGTTTTCGATTAGACTCCTAGTTTGGATAAGTCTTGATAAAGACTGATTTTGTGGTAGTCTTAATAAAGACTGATAAGTTCGAAGAATAATTCTTCGAATGGTTAGCCTTAAAAAAGGCTGATTAATGTCTTAGTCTTGAAAAAGACTTATTATATTAGAATATCACTCTCTGTATAGCCTTGAGAAAGGCTGACTAATTGTTAGTCTTTAAAAAAACTGTTAGTGATTCAGGTAGCCTTGAAAAAGACTGAAGAGCTATACGCGTGCGGTGCGAACGACTGTTCAACACCGACTGACAATTCTTGGTTAAAATAATTCCGCTGGATGCCACACATCTTATCTGTTTTGTGGACTCATAACACCGGAACAAGTGGACCGTAGTGTTATTTTTAGCCAGTTAAAAAGCTACACTACACATTGAAAATCAATTTTCATTGGTGGCCGAACAGCCGGGACAGCCAATTGATCTTCGAACTTACTCAATGGCACAATAGTAGCTTTCAAACGAGCCTAAATTTGGTGAGTCCTTTTCAGGTAGTAATTCAACTGTGACATTTTACAAATATAAATTAAGCTGCCGGTAATGAATTCAACCTATTTATTAGGAACTAAATTGATTTGGAATGAATTGTCATCATGTAGCTTAAATTTATTTTAAATTGTGAACTAATTAAAAGCTGCATTGTCCTAGAGAACTGTCATCATCTAAAAAAGGCCGTATTCTGATTCACTTGTATTCAATCGAGCGCTCAATGCGTTGTTCTGTTATATGTCGAGATAGTCTTCTCTATGTATAGGCATCAAAGGACTTTTGAGAAAGTTAGTTCTGAGATTTTCCATGCAAAAACTTTGTTTAGTCGCTAGTAATTCTTCAGTCACTGTAGTTCTTGAATGATTGAATAGACTCCAAAAGGTGTTGAAGCTTTTCAAGAAATGTTCAAATTAAAAAAAAATCAGAGATTGAAGGTCTAATTTCCAATGTAGGCGAAGAAACTGCATTGGCAAAGTTGATAAGTCGCTTATAACACAATTAATAGATAAATTCGTTACCGTTAAAACTTCACAATTCATGTTTAGTTATTTTCTTCTCCGAAAAACGCGATCCGGTTTTCGAAAAAATAATTATTTCGAAGATCGATCCTATAAACACCGCTGTCACAGCAATTCACAAGTGTCTTTGTGACCAGAAACGGTGGGTTTAAAATTTTCGGATTTCTCCAAAGTCATTTTATTATTAGTTTCATTAATTGCAGTTCTATCCTATATTATGGTCGAGCAATGAATGTATGTTTTTTTACCAATATCTAAATCATTCACAAAAGTACCTATCCAACAAACAAACATCCAACGATATCTTGATTATTTGTACATGTTAGATAGGATCTTTTTGAAAGAGTCATCTGGAAATGCCAGACATGTTAGGTAAATCAATAACTTTTTAGTTAAACCTGTAAGAATCAACAATTTCAATATTGCCATTTTATGATTGAGGGGTTCTCCATGTAGAGCAAAAATATGAGTATGTGGATCAAAATGGCATCCCTAAAATTTGACAGTATGTTCGTTGAAGTTAATCAAATCACAAAACTGTTGTGCTGATTCAAATTCCAATCAAAAAAAGCCAAGTAGAGTAAATCTAGGACACGACTCTTAGAAGAACCGATTTGAGTTTATATATTTTTTATTCCATTCCAAAACATTCCGAATGCGAATTCAAAACAAAGAACCGAACAGGATTCAATCAGTAACTAAATATAATTTCAGGATTCAAACATATTTTCCCGCAAATCTATAGTCTGATTTCAGGTTTAATTTTTCCCACTGTGTTCCAGCGCATCGATTTTCATCGATCTCTCGCCAAACAGTCTACCTGCGAAAGCCCGTTCACAAAGACAGCTCAAGGCCTGAAAAATACGAAGCTCACTTCGCACATACGGTTGGTAGGTAAATTGAAAAATTTATCATCTAATTATGTACTCTTTCAGACACGGCGGCATCACATCGCGACGCTCAAAATGAGTGGAGTGCAAGTGCTTTTGTTTTCATTTCCATCACCATCACCTGCCAATCCAGCCACCCATCCACCCACTTTTCTTGCCGATCGATAGGTGCAATATTGTTGCGCACCGAAGTGCGGTGGCAATTAGGTTGGTTTCTCCCATCCAGGCCAGGCAGCCAGCCATCAACGGACCAGCCGCAAAATGGACCTCTTTCATTTAGAGTATTTTCTTTTCCGCACCATCGAAAGTGAGTGTTTAGCCGAAGTGATAACGATATCAGAAACGGCGGTAGACCATCCGTTTGTGCCTATGCATTATGAAATTATCAGCAAATGTAGTGAAACATTAGCTCAGATTGAACAATATAGACACAATTAATGCAAAGGTAATTCGAACGAAATTTCCACGATTTTATTCCTAATTAAATCAACCAAAAATCAGCACGTGGTTAAATCGTGCAATTATCGATTTTCTCTCTCGAGGTTCAACTGCATTCGTTTTTCCCTGAACACAAGCTGATTATTTATTCAACTAGCTTTAATGAACATGCAATCACAAATCTGTGCAGAAAATAAAAAGTAGAAAAGCTAGCATTTTAAGGCTTCATTTTCCTTTCAAAATCACCCACCACGCTCAGCCAACAATGTGTAACAATATCAAGCCCGCGGTTCTGGCTAAGCTATTCCACGCAAAAGTGACCAGAAGAGAAAAAGCAACACGTCATCCTCGGTCCGAGACGTTTTATTCAATTACCAACAAATAACGCCTCAATTATATTACGGTTCGTGGAACAGTTGTTTGTTTGAAAAGCCTAAAAAACGCAATCGAAATAGTTATGATTAGCACAATTTACACCCACCAAAGGAAAATTTAAAATTAAACGAAACTGATTGCACCAATAAAAAGGTATTTTCTTCCAAATGTTGACGACTCGCTCAAGGCATCGTGTTCGACGAACATATATATAGATGTTAATTTGCACCTATCGTAAAATGCAAAATGAAACCCCTCACTTCATGTTGGGCGTATGTTTTCTTTTATCATTCGAATCATGAAATTATACACCCGATGCTGCAAAACAACCCGCTTGAGCTAAAATCGTAGACGTATTTTCTTATGATATGCTCTGTTTCGTATCAATATAGTGCAATGTCATTCGATAGCGATCGCCTCAATTAATGCACAATGCTTTCACCTCGAGCCTACCGTGAGATTGAAAATGCGTTAGCTGTGTAGTAATGTGTTCACCTGTCTAAGAATGTTTCGAAACATTAAATTTAAAACTAACATAAATGTCGCTCCAGACCAAAATCAATTAATACTTTTCATACATTCTTAGAATTCACCAATAAGTAAATTATTATGTTTTATTGTGCTATGAAAATGACATAGTGAAAATGGAACATGTTATAAAGTATTCTCCAGAGACAGCACTCAAATCGACAAACCTGTCTTGAGATGTGCTCTGCCTTTGGACCCAGAAGATGTAGCAAAATGTGATTTCTGAATCAACCCGAAAAGTCTTTTGCAGTTTTTACTCACAGCATCAAATGTGAATTCAAAGTATCTCAAATATAAGCAAATGAACTGAATGTATACAGTGTGCATGTACGGCGTTTTGTTGCATGGGGTTCATCTGTGAAGTGGTCAATTGTGTCAAATACACTGTATTTAAAGACTGTCTCAGAAAATATGGACGCAACCGAAAACCGATGCCATTTCGCAATGGTTCAGAATCTGTCAATTTTTATGGCTGCGTCCTGTTGTTTACACTCTTCTCTAACCACTTGTGCAGTTGTTTATTCGTTTTCATTAGTTTGTTTCGAAATGCGTGGACTTTCAGCGGAACAACGTCAAAAAATTGTGTACAAATGGTGCACAGAACGCGGACTGTCACTGAGAAAGATAGCAAAAATGGATCAAGTAAGTGAAAAAGCCGTGCGAAATACAATCAGGATGTTCGGTGAGGATAACACCTTTGAGGATAAACCGAAAACGGGTCGAAAAAAGGTCCCTCAGTTGGATAAACGTATACTGAAGGCGTTCGAGCAAAAGAAGGAGGTTTCAGTTCGGGATGTGGCCAAAAAGTGAGCACTTCGAGGTCAAATGTTCTTCGTGCTAAAGAACGTTTGAATTTTCGAACCTATAAGAAGCAGAAACAACCAAAACGTAGTCCGAAACAAGAAGCATCGATCAGGCCGAGGGTTCGAAAGCTGTACAATACGATTCTTGCTGGAAATTTGAACTGCATAATCATGGACGACGAAACTTACGTGAAACTCGATTACAAATCCTTGCCGGGACCACAATATTATACGGTGCGAGAAGAGCAACTGTTAAACCAGTCCGAGACATCGATTGAAGTCGAAAAATTTGGTAGGAAAGCTATGGTCTGGCAAGCAATTTGTAGCTGCGGTAAGATTTCGAAACCCTTCATCACCACTGCTCCAATGAGCAGCGAAATATACATCAAGGAATGTTTACAAAAACGACTTCTACCCATGATTCGAAGTCACAAGGATCTTGTTGTCTTCTGGCCAGATCTTGCTTCTTGCCACTACTCGAAATCAACGGTAGAATGGTATACTACCAAAAATGTCGCTTTCATTCCGAAAGACATGAATCCACCAAATTGCCCACAACTTCGACCAATTGAGGAATTTTGGGCATTAACGAAGGCACATCTTAGGAAACATGTCTCGGCAGCCGAAACCATTTCACAGTTCGAAAAAGATTTGAAAAAAGTGTCAAAACTTGTCGCCAAGAAATCTGTACGGAATTAAATGAGGAACGTTCGCAAGAAGGTGCGCCAGCTAGTCTACAATGGCTAAGTATCAAATGTTGAGAATAATATTCTGTTATGGTAGTCTAATATTATCAGTATATCGAATAAAATTTGAATATCTAACACTTATGAATTATTTACAGCGAAATCAAAGTGCGTTCATACTTTCTGGGACAGTTTTCATTGTTCTTGGGTCCGAAGCAAACATATTGTATCCGATGTTATAACAATTCGTTGAATGAAAGCCGAATACTCGGCAAAATAATATTGCGACTCTATTAATCAAATGACTATTAGTACAAAAGCTCTATAGATTTAAAAATTAAAATATAAAATTTAGAATTAACGGATTGAATGATCATTTTCACACATTCACTTAGAGAATGCTACGTACTTGTAAACATACAATAACAGTTGTTTTAAATAAAAGTACAATTACATATAACTTTTTAAAGCTACACAATTCAACATCACCCTAAGATCTTTGGATTTTGTAACTGCATACCTTCCAAACGACTACTACTAGGAGAAACGTCACAATGGACAAATTCGTTTCTTTTTTTAATCGAATGTTTATCTTTCTTCACAAATTTAAATCAAGCATCTAATTGTTACAGCTTCTTCATTTAAAAAAAACAAATTGCTGTTTTTCATAAACATCAAGGGTTGGTTTTAATGCCAAATGTAAAGTTTTTCTTAATCCACCTAAAAGTGAGATGATACCTTTTTGCCTATCTCATATAGAAAGGTTATGCAATCACTGTGAAAACCGATTTTTGAACCGAGACCCGGAGGGCCGAGTGTCATATACCATTCGACTCAGTTCGTCGAGTACGCAAAATGTCTGTGTGTGTATGTGTGTGTATATGTGCGTATGTGTGTATGTAACGTTTTTTTGCACTAACTTTTCTCGGAGATGGCTGAACCGATTTTCACAAACTTAGATTCAAATGAAAGGTCTTGTGGTCTTATACAAAGTTCCTGAATATTATTTGGATCCGACTTTCGGTTCCGGAATTATGGGGTAAAATGCGCAAAAATTGTGAAAATAAATGCACTAACTTTTCTCAGAGATGGCTAAACCGATTTTCACAAACTTAGGTTCAAATGAAAGGTCTTGTGGTCCCATACAAAATTCCTGAATATTATTTGGATCCGACTTTCGGTTTGGGAGTTATGGGGTAAAATGTGCAAAAAAATGAAAATATGTATTCTAATTTTTCTCATAGATGGCGCGACCGATTTTCACAAACTTAAATTCAAATGAGAGGTCTTGTGGTCCCATGCAAAATTCCTAAATATAATTTGGATCCGATTTCCGGTTTCGGAATTATGGGGTAAAATGTGCAAAAAGTTGTTAAAAAAAGTGCACTAATTTTTTCTCAGAGATGGCTGATCCGATTTTCACAAACTTAGATTCAAATGAAATGTCTTGAGGTCCCATACAAAATTGCTGAATATTATTTGGATCCGACTTCTGGTTCGGGAGTTATGGGGTAAAATGTGCAAAAAAAAAAGAAAATATGTGTTCTATTTTTTCTCATAGATGGCGCGACCGATTTTCACAGACTTAGATTCAAATGAAAGGTTCCATGTGTAATTCCTGAATTTCATTCGGATCCGATTTCCGGATCCGGAAATATAGGGTAAAGTGTGTTAAAAATTGTATACCATAACTGAAAATGGGGAAAAACCTTCAAAAAAATTCTAAATCGACCTCAAATCTTCTCCAATTAATAGTTTTTATCAGTAGACGGTCAAACAAACCGATTTCGGTTATTCTTTCACGAATCGCAGAGAATTATTTTGAAGAATACGACAGTATTATGTATGATAGTATGATTGATATGAGAAAAGCATCATTACACCACTAGGTGGATTAAAACAGGTTTTTTATCATTCAACAGGTGTTTTTCGCGTGAATATTATCCATTGTGTTTAGTTTTCATGAAATTATTTTAATGACCGTCGTTTTGAATGAGTTGTAAATAAAACTTTGGAACTGCAAGACGCATTGAAGATAGAAATTGTATGAAATCTCATCATTATTCCTTGCAATATAAACGTGTGACAACCGATTAAGCATTCCATGAGATGTAGAAGTGAGTTCCTCTTTAAAGTTTTTTTTTCATGATTTATGGTACTTCCAAGCATTCAGACACCAGCATCACCGAAAATAGTTCGTATGTCCATAAATTAATATGAGGAATTAATTGAAATAGTTTTGAGCACAACTTTGAAGATTTTTTGGTATCGTCATCTTCTATGACGGTTTGTATTTTAAAAACTCCAAGGATCAGCCCCATGGGATTGTTCGAGCCATTGATGTGGAACAAGGCAACCAAAATTTCTAATCATCTACAATCAAACAGTTCAATCAAACGTCACAATTTTGAATCCGCAATTTCACTGCTAGCTACTAATCAAAATTTCAATCATATATAATTGAAAATACGTGGCTTGATACATTCAAATCGCAACATAGAAATATTTCCAATCAAATGATGAAATAATATTAATAATTGATATAACGTAGAGTGAGCTGTAAATGTTTAAAACCTGAGAACATTTCTACCTGTATGTTTTCTGAGTTTCTGATTTGCACCCCTATATAGAAAATAAATATGTGTTCCACATCAAAACTCATCACCCTGTAATTTCAAAATGGGAAGTCGGAGTTCGGACAAAATTCATAAATTTTATATGGGACCATACGTTTATTTTAATTTTAATTTTTGTTTATTAAATTCGTTCCGGTCTTCTCTATTCCTGATACTTTTGGAAACGGAATTCGGAGATTTGGTTATCCAAAGTCAGTTGAATTCGCCTAATGGATTGTAAATCATCACATTAGATCCGATATTTTTGAAAATCAGTGTAGCCATCTTAGAGAAACCGTAGTGCGTAAAATTTTTGGGTACCTTCCGAGATCGAAGAAATTTATAAAATAAAAATTATTATAATATTATAAAATATTTATTTAGTGAAATTTTTATATTAATCACCCTGTATCTCCTGAACCGGAAGTCGTATCTGATTAAAAAATATGCAATTTTTATGGGACCTTAAGATCTTTTATTTGAATATTAGATGGACGAAATCTGTTCAACCATCTACTAGCAAAATGAGTGGCATTATTTTAATTTCATTACATACATCATCCTGTAGTTCTGGAACCAGAAGTCGGATCCAAATGAAATTTGGGAATATGAGCATATGACTGTTCATATCAGTCTAAGTATGTAGAAATCAGTTAAGCCATCTCTGAATGGATATTTTTTTTCACGCGCAAATTTGCTTATCTCGACGAACTTCTTCGAATGGTAAAAGGGTGTAAGAAGTTGTGAAAAGGCACAAATCTTCAAATAACTAGGAGAACGTGCCACTTAAGCCATTTAGTTCTGATTCCTTGAAACAGAAATTAAATGCAATATTTTATCCCTATCCAACCTTTATATAAAGACTGTCCCAGAAAGTATGGACGCACTTTGATTTCGCTGTAAATAATTCGCAAGTGTAAGATATTCAAATTTTATTCGATATACTGATACTATTAGACTACAACAACAGAATATTATTCTCAACAATTGCTACTTAGTCATTGTAGACTAGCTGGCGCACCTTCTTGCGAAGGTTCCTCATTGAATTTCGTACAGACTTGTGGGCAATTTGGTGGATTCATGTCCTTTGGGACGAAAGTGACATTTTTGGTAGTATGTCATTCTACCGTTGATTTCGAGTAGTGGCAAGAAGCAAGATATGGCTAGAAGACAACAGGTTTCTTGTGGCTTCGAATCATGGGTAGAAGTCGGTTTTGTAAACATTCCTTGATGTATATTTCGCTGTTCATTGAAACAGTTGTGATGAAATTTTTCGAAATCTTACCGCAGCTACAAATTGCTTGCCAGACCATAGCTTTTTTACCAAATTTTTTTGACTTCAATCGATGTCTCGGACTGGTTTAACACTTGCCCTTCTCGCACCGTATAATATTGTGGTCACGGCAAGGATTTCTAATCGAGTTTCACGTAGGTTTCGTCGTCCATGATTATGCAGTTCAAATTTCCAGTAAGAATCGTATTGTACAGCTTTCGAACCCTCGGCCTGATCGATGCTTCTTGTTTCGGACTACGTTTTGGTTGTTACTGCTTCTTATAGGTTCGAAGATTCAAACGTTCTTTAGCACAAAGAACATTTGACTTCGAAGTGCCCTCTTTTTGGCTACATCCCGAACTTAAACCTCCTTCTTTTGCTCGAGCGCCTTCAGTATACGTTTATCCAACTGAGGGTTAGCAGGACCTTTTTTTCGACCCGTTTTCGGTTTATCCTGAAACATGTTATCCTCACCGAACTTCCTGATTGCATTTCGCACGGCTTTTTCACTTACTCCTCCCAATTTTTGCTATCTTTCTCAGTGACAGTCCGCGTTCTGTGCACCATTTGTACACAATTTTTTGACGTTGTTCCGCTGAAAGTCCACGCATTTCGAAACAAACTAATGAAAACGAATAAACAACTGCACAAGTGGTTAGAGAAGAGTGTAAACAACAGGACGCAGCCATAAAAATTGACAGATTCTGAACCATTGCGAAATGGCAGCGGTTTTTGGTTGCGTCCGTACTTTCTGGAGCAGTCTTTATTAGCATCTTTCTTATTATTATTATTATATCGTTTATTTACCCCCGGTTTTAACCTAATAATGGTCGTTAACCGGGTGTAGCATCTTTCTCCTCGCACTATTAGCTGTCAATAATTCTGGATGCACTGTACTGGCGAAGTGATTTCCCTTTTTTTCAATGATGCGTCAGTTGGTGGCTGAACGGCAGAGTGGTTACTCGGTTTGTGTCAAATGATTATTCGCATACCTAACGCAAAATGGCAGCCGAACTTCATTCTCGTGGAATATGGGCTTTTCCACACACATAAGAAAAGACTACAAGTTCGAGTCCCGTCTCTCGGCCGATATATTTTTACTCTGTTTCATCGATTTCCTTTTTCAATCATTAACCTTTATACCGTCATTTCAGTTTTAAAATTTGAGGAGAATGATAACTTTATGACTTTGACCTGTTGATAATTTTTACCAGTTTTCAAAAATTTCTTGATAATTTTTACCAGTTTTCAAAATTGACTTGAACCGAGAATCATTGGATCGCAAGTACGTCTGTTAATCGACAGAGCCACAGAAGCATGCATCTGCTTGGCTGGTAAAAGGTGCATTTGAATTCATACAGTCGCACCTGCTAGCAGAATTCAAGTTACAGTCGAAACCAGTAAAAATCAAACTCATCTAACATTAGATCATTACAAATGAGATTTTCCGTCATTTGACAAATTATGATCTTTATGAATTACATCGTATGAGGGATTAAGTCACCTGTAAAATTCGATTTTTTTTGGAGTGTAGCGATTGATATTGAACAACTAAGTTGTACTACCAATTCTACAGCTGTGTACTGAAGACTCCAAGACAAAATGGTAAAAATAAACGAAACAATTTCCCTTCTAATAATATATTACTGGAAATAACGATGTTTACGATAAATTAGGCATCTAAATGTATGGAAATCAATACTCCGTGCAGGGTTATTCGACCCAAAATAAATTCAAGAATTTAGTTCCCTTACGGAACCACGTTAGACTACCATAAGTTCTGTCCCAATCCAATTTGATTTCAAGCTTCCCATTGCTAGTTCCATTACATTATGCACCTCAATATTCCAGCTCCGATCTTGTTCTCACATTGAACTTTTATAGAAGGTCATCATGAAATCGTTAATTCATAAATTATAGCAGAACAGGGCAGTGTCTAATTAGAATGCACAACAAAAGTGCTAACAGAACTATAGTTACCAGTAATTGTCGTCAGCACGTGTTGCATAATAAGCATTACCAGTAGCGGTTCCATTTAGCACGATGTGGACTTTTGATAAAAGAACGACGCCCATCACTACTCCCCGGCCCTAGTGACCAACTAGTTAACTGGCCACTATTAGTCGACGAGTGTCAGCGGTGTACTTTGTTATGCATGAAATAATGCAAATAAGTGACCGGACGGAGGAGGAACATGTCACTTCAGCCGTTGCTTTGAACTTACCGTGATATATTGAACATTAATTCAATCGGCTTGCCGCCGCGATTGTTGCAACATTAATGACAATGGCTACAAGCAAATTCGAATGCACGCACTTCCCAGGTGTTAATTTTTCTTCCTCCCCCAATTTAAGCCACTCCCGCTGGAACAGATATTTCATCCAGAGGGCACTTACCTCCGGTCGTTTCGACAAATCGTTGATACTGTTTGGACACAGCACAGCATTAATCAATGGATAAATATTCAGTCCAAAGCACAATGTCAAATAAAAAAAAGTCTTATTCGCAAGATATCCATCTGCTAAAGACGTCGTCGCCCCGTCAACAATAGTCATGCGAACTGATTATGACAACGACTTGCAATTAAACTTAAAGAAGCAGTTTTCCTCACCTTTGCCAGACACGGGACAGGTGCTGCAGACACACAGGTGCGGATGAAGACACTTAATCCAACGGTAAATCGGAACCAACCAGTCTTTCGTTCATTCATTCATTCATGCATTCATTGGGACCGACAATCGCACCGCGGAGCCGCCAAACAGAGTTCAGTTTGTATCATATTGTAATATTCATATTTGCTACAATCCCTTAGGCTGCGCACGACGATTGTGTAAACAAACTAATTGAGCATTTGTGTCTGGAGTTTGACAGTTGTCTGTCTGTACACTTACCCTGGAACAGGCGGGGAGCTTAGATGAGCACGCTAAATTTATGGAGAGGTTATGTTAATGCCTCAAATATTAGAATTAATTACAGTCAGTTTGGGTACGCTTTTTGATCTGTGAAATAAATATAAATGAATCCAATTTACCGAATGTTGCTATTGTAAGTCTACTCATACAAATTTTATAACAAAAAGCACTGCATAATTTTTCCACAACGGGTATTTGAAATATTTGTTGGATGACGAAAAATTTTTCCAAATATTTTGCTACAAGATAAAAACTTCTTTCGAAGATGGCTTAGCCGATCTAAACAAGCTTAGACTTGTTTGAAAGCTTTTATTGGATTATGGATCAAGTTTAAAGATCAAACGGCTGATACTTTCGGCTCCAGAGATATGATTGTAGAAATGACATAACCAACAAACCGCACTTTTTTCTATACGCTAAATTTTTTCGGAGACGGCTTAACCGATTTCAACAAACTTATGCTCATCTGAAAACTACTGGACCAAGTTCGAAAATAAAAAAAAACTCACAATCCCGGTTCTGGAGATATAATGGTATAAGTGACGTAACCGACAAAAAGCGTTGTATTTTTCTATCCACATTTTTTTTTAAAGTAATCAATGATCAAGTTCAAATGTACTATTGTTGATACTTTTGGTTTCTCGAACCAAAATATGCGACCTAAGCGTAGAATCACGCTTTTCCAAACTAACGGAAACAATCTGAATGAAATTGTGTTCAAAATCAGCCCAAATTCAACCCAAATTGAGAAGACCTTTTATCTTTTCAGTTCAGTAAAAAAATTTGCGGTTATGGTCTGTACAAAATTATTTTCTCCGAACGATCTGTAAAACTTATTTAACTTACAGTCATAAACTAACTACTGATAAAACTACTGAAACACTTTCGAAGAAAAAACAATTAGGCATTTAGCAGTTTCAGTGCTTCATGAGCATCGGTTTGTGTAAAACAATTCAAAACTATATAACTATATTATTTCCATTTAGTTACACTATTTTTGAAAAAAAAAAAACTTTTCTATTTCGCCACTCATGTCACGCGACAGTAACAGACACAGATACCAGTATTACGGTGTGCTATTTACTACCTCCATCAGTGTATTAGTTCAGTTGATTTAGTTCATTCCACTAACCGCTCAAAAAAGTAATTTTTGAATTCAACATCGATTTCTTTTCCTCGATTTTGTAAAAGTTTTGCGAGCGTTCTGAAAATCAATAAAAGATCATGATCAGTTCGGTTTCACTTCTCATCCAAGTCAGTCGATAAAACAAAACCGCTTACGTTCGGGACAGAAAAAACCAAGTACAGTATTGTTGAACAATAGAACGACCTCGAAATGAGTGAACCAAGCGAACAAAAGCTACCGCCGACACGAAAGAATTCAATTGTTGTTGATTTCAGGGAGTGCAAAATTCGACCTTCAATACGAGAACTTGAAGGTTTTATAAAGAGTTGGATGCAATTCAACTCGCAAAAGACAATAACAATGTGCACTATGTGGAGCACGAGAACATTAAGTACAACATTCCAGTATATATGGAAGATAGTGCTATAGAAGTGCGTGTGCATGATCTTCCCTCAAGCGTCACCGATTCATATATTCGCAAAACTATGTCCCAATACGGGGAGATTCTCTCTATCGAAAAAGAAAAGTGGAAGAATTTTTCCCCGGTATTCTAAATGGCGTACGTTTATTACGCATACACTTGAAGAAGACTATACCTTCTTATGTGATTTTCGGTCAAGATTCAAGAATTCCGTGCAAATCACTTGTTACCTATGACAATCAGATGGCCACATGTCAATATTGCCAAAAAGCTGTTCACTACGGTAAGCCATGTGATAAACTGGACAAGGAGACAACCACACCAAAGGACAACGGTGCTTCCTTCACACCAACCCCAAGCAACCCCAGTACACCTGTGAAAGCCACCAACAACAATGAAGCATCCCCTTCAACGAATCCATCATTATCCCCTATACAATAAAGTACACCAGCTGCAGTTAACAACTTACCCTCCAACCAACCAGCAATTGCAACCAATGTACAACAAGGTACATCTACAGCAACGAAAAGAAGACGGAAATCGACAACAATACCATCGATGCGGCAATGGATGACGAGACGAACCACGAATGAAGTGCCCCTCAATCCTCGCAGGAGAGAAATGGAAGCTCCTCTCCCCCTAGAAAAAAGGTGACAACGAGATTCAAATTAAAAAAAAATTATTTAAAAAATCGGTTCAATCGGCCACGTTAAGCTTGTACGCAAATAGGCCTGAATAAAAAAAAAAGATCATGAAAAAAATCAGCTAAAATCATATTCGTCGAACGATTCACTCTCGGAAGTAAAAGAATCAAAATTCTGAGTTTTTGTTCATATGAATAAAAATATATTTCTGAGTTCACACATTTTTCATTATTATTGCAGTTTCTGATACACCACTTTAATAAAATGGCCACTAGAATCGGAGCGCTGACGATATTTGAGTAATTATTTTGTATAACCTTGTTCTAGTATAGTGAACCTTCTTCTAGTACTAATTAATAAACCAAATTAAAAGACCAAAATACATTATGCATTTTTTTCTAAATTTATGTACCGTTCCACTTTACAAGTTTGCAATGAAGTTAGTCGAAAACGCCGTAATATCACGACGTTCTTACAACAACGCATCTCGAATATAAAAATTATCCGAAAAACGATGAAGAATGATAAACACATCAGCATTAGTACGCTTTCACATCTCATCTGATACAGTCGATAAAACAAAACCGCTCACGTCCGGGACGCTAGAAACAAAGCATAGTAGGGAAATGTATTAGAAAGCGTCTCTGCTGGCTAAAACGGCCCCTTTCCTTTTTTAAACATTCAAGACTTTTATAAAAACGAGTTTTATCATTAACACTATTTTTTCGTAGAATCTTTCTACTAAACAAGTTTGACAGTTGTCGGTTATTATTTGGTAACTAACTTATAGCAGTGCTTATGTGTCCTTTATGGTTTGAAACAAAACCATACCTTTGATATAATAGTTTGTTCATAACAGTGACTCTACGGACTCGATTCAGCATATAAAGCATCCATATGCTTCGATTTAAAATACTGTTTTATAGATTCTTAACGATTATTGAAACAAAATGGAGCGTTGGGAGGATCGAAAATGTTGCTTCCAGAATGCAATTAGTTGATTACGCAAATAATTTCTGGTACAAATAATATTTCTTCTTTTGCTTTTTTCTAATTTTGACATTTTAAGGGGCACAATGCATTATTGTTGTGGGCCATAATGTCTCTTGTTGTGAAGCAAACCACGGAGTTGTTTATTATATGACTGCTGGGGCATTATGCCGAAGGCAAATGAAAAAAAAACTAAGGAGGTGATCGTTTGGAAAAATGTGTTTATATCAATAAATTTTCTTCACTTCTACCAGAATCATTAAAAATAAGGAAATTCAGCATCGAAATATTATCGGAATCTCTTGTCCCTTTCGATTATTTCTTTAGCGATATTTCTGTGAGTGAAAATTCGTCATCAAGTTTAGCTGACACAAAAAATCACATTTTAAATACGTGGTAGATTTTTGTTGATGCTTTTGTTTCATGTATTAAAATCTCGGATGTAATTTTTTTAGTCACTGAGTTTTTTAGAAAATCTCTTGAATTGATTTTTTCACGAGTGAATGAACTTTTTCTGATCATGATTTTCTCAACACTGCTGTAGACTTCTATTCTATTCTAATTTGCATCAAAAACTTTAAGTTTTGTAAATATTGGTAAATTGTTTTAGCTGTCACTTCAATTCACACTAACCAAATATACACCAATTGTGGACTGTAAGTTAAAGTCTAAAATAAAATTATTAATAATCGGGTCACAAGAACAGTTGGGAAAACTATATGAAACGAAAAAATCAAAACGCTTATGTGTCCTAAGCACAAAAACAAGTTAACTCATGCGGGGTATACGACAAGACAGCAATCACATTTATATCAATCAACCTTAAAAAGCCAAAATATGAGCCAACCAAGTGCTCACAAGTTTTTATCTTATGACTCTCTGTAAGTCATTGATGACATTCGGTCGATAAAATGGCGATAACTGGATGATATCGTCGACTGTGTTAGTATCAGAATGAGAGTGTGTTGATTAGTTTGTTCATTATAACCCATCTGAAATTGTGAAATGTAACTGCAAATTATTAAAATATTTCAAAAAGGTCTAGTAGCAAACGTCCTACCGTCGTATTACTGGAATGTAAGGTAACGGTACCCCCATTATTCTCAGCTCTAGTAGTCGTCTTTTATACGAACACCATTAGTTAGAGTGAGATCTGCTGTCTCTGATCGATAGATTGAATTTAGGAGAGAGATGAAAATAGGTGCATTTACTTCGAGTTTTTGCGTCGCTATAACAACAGTATTGTCATACTACTTTTTTCTGCGGTATTGTTTCTTAGAGTCGAAATATAAATATTGTATCCGATTTTATCACAATTCGTTGATTTAAAGTCGAATAATCGGTAAAATAACATGGCGACTGTACTAATGAGATGACTATTGGTGCAATAGCATTATTTAATTTAAAGTTTGTTTCATTTGGAATTGTGATGGATTTAATTTTCGATTTTCTTTGAAATTGAAATTAATTTACCCAGCATAGTATTTTTTTCATCGCCCTTAAAAAAAATAATGTATGAAGATACTACCCCAAGTAGCAAATGTAACTTATTGAACTTTCAAGATGTTTTACAATTGATTTAGAAATGTTATTTATGTTAGATATGTACAGAAAGGTTTTTAAATATTTTAAAATTGGTTGTGCAACTTATCACTGTTAAGTTTCACAATACTACCGAAAAAATCACTGTAGAACAACTTTAAGTACATGTAAAACAATTGTGCAGTAAATCACCAGCTTGTTTATGTTTCACTAATGCTCTGCAAAAAGATTCACATCGTCATGTGAAACGGGAGTAACTATAACAATTGTGCAACTATAACTTTCCAAACGGCTGTCATAATTGTAGCGGACACAATATACGTCGAAATTGCTTTAAATCTCTTGTGGAAGAAAAATTAGTGAAATGATTGATGCTCTTCGCAAGGCAAAAATGATTAGCCGAATTGATAACCTTGCTGTAAAAAATATGTTTCTGCTGAGTCCGCATAGTTTTGGCTGCCTCATGAATTTTTAGCTCAGTGTGTGCAGTTTTCTTTAGCTTTAGAAAAAACAATGATATAAAATTCAAAACTTGCAAAAAAGTTGTGCAAGATTTATCTGTTTGAATTGAACGCAAAACTTGCAGGCATGACATTATTATCATAAAAGTTTCAGGAATACAGCATTACATACGCAATGAAAACAAAAATCAATCAGATAAATTGTATTCGGTTTTCTTCTCGCGAAAAAAATAAGCAGACCTGACATCACTTTTCAAAGATATTGAACGAAAAGTTAACGTCATCATAGTTACTCCCATAGTTATATATTACCGCTTGTGCAACTTGTTTTTGCAACTCCAGCACACGGACTTACCAAAATAATACCTACAGTGCGTATCACAAAAGTCGGGTCCGCTAAGATGAATGACTATACTGTATTGTTGCTTAATTCAACTGATTGAAACAGATAAAAAAAAAACAAAACGTGGAGCATTTCTTTTTGAAATATTAACATGTTAATGTTTCCTGTTATTTAGATAATATATGTCATTACGTTGGGTGAACCATTTTCTATTCAACTCACTGTTACCATCGATGCCATATTGGAAAATATTCAAGCAAAATTCATTTCGAGATTTTTCAGGTTTAATTACCCATTAGTTTGATCAAAATCGTTTGAAAGTTTTAAGAATGTTTGAATACACCTTTTTTAAACACCACTCCGATGATTTTCATTAAAAATAATAGACTGTTATTTTCACAGTAATTGGTGCACAATCACTAAAAACGCGTTAATTCAAAGGCGCTTGAAAATTTCGGCCGTACGAATACATGTTTCACCATAAAAATGCAGTTCGTTGTCGATATTTCAATTGCAAAAACACAAAACATCAATTCTACAATATGTAGCATTATCATTTTTCATGTGCAGATTATTTTACAAGATCCATGTTTGTGTTAAGAGCAGTTGTATTGAAAATCAAATGTGAAACTTATTCATTAGAAATTAAGTTTGCATGTTTTTGTAAACGTCATCCCATTTCTTGTTTACATTACGTAGTAGTTCTCACGAGTTTCACAATTGTTTTTTCACTGATTTTATTACTGCCTTTGTGATGGGATCGAGGCATGAGTTTTTGTATCAGTTGCACAATCGTTGTGAATAAATGTTCGTAATAACGGATGAGCTTGAAGATATGTTGCACAACACAGAAAAATTGCGCTTTTTCCATAACAAAACAGTTATCAGAATAGTAATATAAACTAACTTGATAAATTGCACAATCGGTAGAAAAATAGAGGACAGCAACTTAACATGCTACTTGGGTACGAAACACGTCCAATGAGTAAAAGTATTTATTTGTATATAAATAATCTTTCTGTTTATATTGTTCAACACCTACTCGAATCTGGGACAAAAATTTTTTGTATGTGTATACAAAATATAGAAACTTTTTTTATAAACCGCTGCAAGAAAATGGGGCCGCCGGACGCTGGTCTTACAAGCCAGTTGTCGTATGTTCGAGCCCCGACCTGGAACCTTCTTAGTGTCAGTAGGATCCATAGTACTAGCCATGCAATGATTCTGTACACTAAGAATCGGCTGCGAAGTCTGTTGAAACAGAAAGGCTAAATTCCACCAAAGGAATATAATGCCAAGACTTTGCTTTTGCAAGACAATGGAATTTGGGATGGGATACGTTATTCATGCAAGTAAACTACTCAATTCTGTAAGGAATTTTATGTACGTAGTTCACTATTCTTCATAGACAACACAGATCAATTTACATCTCATCTTTCGTCAGAAAAAAAACCTTTGATTTAATCGAAAGTGTGATAGAAAAGCATAGTTGATGTTCAACTTAATTGGAATGCGTTTCTTTTTCAACTATCATTACACTAAATAAAATAAATTTTTCCTATTTATCTCAAAATTACAGACTGTAGTTTGAAATTAATACTTAGTTGTGTCTCGAAAATAGATTGGATGGCAACAGGGTTATTAAATTTTCGATTATGTACTTCAGATGTATGCTTAGAAAAATTTATAAAATAATCCGTCTATAACTCAAATATCATAAGATCAAAATTACATTAAAGGTAAAATATTACTTAGCAAATTTTACTTTTTTATGCATTGATGCTAAGTATCTGGGCAACGGAAAATATATTCACAATTTTATATATACTGCAGTGCAAACTTGATCAATGACACCACAGACCACGATTTTAAATGATGTTGTAAACAATAATAATAAATTATTCCGATTCGCATTGTGAACATGCGACAGATCCGATGTGAGATCGGTTATGTTTAGTAACTGGTAAATGCCGCCGGTCAGTTCCGGGTACTATTGTGACATGACTTAACTACGTTCTGCCGTAGCAGATCTCAATCAATTGTTTCGTATATTGCATTGAAGCAGACCCTGTCAGCTTGGAGCGAAATCAATCTTCAGTTCAGCAACGCCATCGCACGGCATAACATTCAACATATCATGTCATTTGTATGGGTGTGCAGTGCTGCTATTTTGGCGCGAACGATTTTGACATTCCTCTCCCCTTCTACTATGTATGAGATTTGATGCGGACTCGCCTAAGATCGCCATGCTCGCAAAAAAATATGTTGCCAATGATTTGTTCGGGAAATGTGAGAGCTGGATATCTTGTTAATATGATTGTTTTGAAGAAGTCAGTAAATAGACGATACATGGGTAAATTGTATTCGTGACACTTCTGGAGTTCCTGTATAATAGCATGTAAAAGGTCGAACAAGAAGGTATGTAAAACTGTGTAACTATTTGATAAAAATCAATACGCGTTTCTATTTCAAGTGAAATTCATAAAAAGAAAAAAAAACAATTCACTTTTCAGCGAAGGAAAATTCCTGGGCCTTTCATTTGACATCTTTTGTCAAGTTTTGCACAGCCTCCTTGGTCACTGTCCTCGACGCAGAAATGAAGGCAACCGCCTTGAGCTGTACCTTCCCTACAACACTATTTGGCGTATTTGGTTCCGCTTGACGATTTTATCCAACATTTGTCTTTTTTGTAATGGCAAAATGCCTATGTCAGCTAGAAAAGAGCAGTTCAATTGTATTGACTTGAGGAAATACAACAGGTGTTCTTCCTGGAGCTCCTGTACATCAATATCCTGGTTAATGGTCCCGCTCATGTAGTAAATGTCGCTCTTCAAAGAACTGGAAAAGATAGCCCATCACACGAGATATTTCTTAGCAAACTTCGTAGGCCCAACGTACTCGAAGAAGAAATTCTTTCTTCTTCTATTTCCGGTATAATATCCCTATCCAGCAAATCCGTCGTGACATAGATTTTATCATCCTATATCACGCAATCATACTTCGTCGGCATAACCATGCACAGATTCCACGTTCGTACTCTGGCCGACTTGACTTGCTTGCGACATCTCAGATGGACGACCTTCGGCTTTCGATTTTTACCCGGTATAGTCTTCCTGGCTGTCGACAAACACTCTCCGAACACTTTTATTACTTTGGTGACTGTTGCTTTGGTTACATTTATCGAGTTCGTGTGTGCGAGTAGTTAGGATTTTTAATTTCAATGCAGAATGCAAAAAAATATTGGAGTTGACCAATTTTTTACCCTAACACCCTTCGTGCAATAGAAGCAATTGACCATACCAATTTTTTCGCAGAGAAAATTGGGGCCAAATGGTAAAATGTCGAAATCAATAATCTGCATCATCTCTCGATTCAAATTTACCGATGTGAAATTTCTACCATTTGGTACCAAGTTCTTAAAATCGTTGCAGGTGACATTCGGTACCAATCCCTTGATATCGTTTCAGAAGATGTTTCTAGATGATGTGGTGTCGCACAATTTTTCGCTGTCGATTGTTTCATTTGTAGACCACATTTTACAAACGGAGTCCACTAAGAGTAAGTTTCTAAGCTTCTAAGTTTTTAATTTGAGAGTGCTTAACACGAATATAATGGGAGGGGGTCATTTCGTCGAAAGCCATTTCGCCGAAAGTCGTTTCGCCGAATGCCATTTCGCCGAACGTTGTTTCGCCGAATGCCATTTCGCCATGTTTTCTTGGGAACTCCGTTCTGAGGTTCATGAATCAATCTTTTTTCAAGAGTACAAGAATCAATCTTTATTCAAGAAGTACAATTGTAGGTCAACAAAACGGGCGTTAACGCTATCATCTTTCATTTGTCTTTATTTTAAATCAATTATAATTACGACTTTAAGACGATTTCAGGATTCAGCGAAATGGTCCTTTCGGTGAAATGGCTTTCGGTGGAACGGCTTTCGGCAAAATGGCTTTCGGCGAAATGACTCTGATCCGAATATAATAGAGCTATCTATGTATTTGTATTCATACTGTTTGCCATAGTTTCCAAAAAAGTACCGTGGGCAAATTTGTGAAACATTGGTGGGTCAAATTGGTACAGTACCATTTATTTTCGCATGCATTGATTTTTTCGTGAGTCTCATGAATGCTTTCGGGGAGATCAAAAGAATAATATGAAGCGAGCTAATAAGAAATTTTGGTCAATTCCTAAATTTTGTAAAATTTTTTTTTTCATATCTTTCACAAAAGTAGTTAACTTTGCCCCCCTGAGAACGATCACAATTAGGTTAAAACCTTCTATCTTTTTCAATATTGATTCTAGCATAAAAAGTTGTTAAAAATATTAAAAATAAACCATAGAGAAGAGATAACTCCGCAAAATAAATACGCAATGTGTGTGACAATTTAACAAAAACATATAAAAACTATGAATCTGAAAGTTTTGATTGGAACTAAGACTCTATCGCACCGTTTAGCAGTGGGAAAACGTGGCTTTACTCAATAACTGCATAGAAATCCAAATATTTTCAAATTATGTATTTCTTATGCAAAAATTACCGTAGAATCTATTGATGATAGTTAGCATAGCCTCAAAACTCACTATCATGCCCATTTTACCCCCAATTCACTATGTTTCTGACTTTACCTTGACCATAAAAGTCTGAAAAAATTAGTTCGATATTCAAAATTAATTAAACCTGAAATGTTCGTAAGTTGAATGAACGGATTGGTGTTAATCTACAATCGCAAATAACAGTACACTGAACCCTTAATTTACACGCAAAGTCGGTGGTGCGTAAATTAAATATCGCGTAAATTAAGTGAAACATCGCGTATTCGCGAATAAAACATTTTTTTCAATTTCATTCGGTTTTTTTATATTCAATAAAAAATCTAACTGCGGTATATTCTGAGACTACGGAAATCCGTAAGAGATATTCCAATATTCAAGAATTACTTTGAATATTGTCCTTAGAGACTATACTGTTTCACAGCACGTCTATTTTTTTTTTTTGCTCTTCATATCTACACATGGCTTACTTGTCTATTTATAACCTTTTCAGGTATTTTCTCAGTAGTCCACGAACTTTAATGAAAACAGGTCTTAATATCTACACGAGCAATCAGCTACTTACGTACAATTTTTCAAGTCTTTTCATAGCCGTGGAGCTACATAGTGCCTACTTGACCATTTTGATCTGATCCAGGAACGTTCACAGTTATCCAAGAACTTCAGTGAATACAGATCTTAAGATCTACACAAACAATCCGCAGCTATTGTATAGTTTTTCAATGCTGCTCATAGTCATGGAGTTACATATTGCTTACTTGGTTGTTTGTTTGTTTGTTTGTTTCGATTATAGAGGCTTTAACTTCAAGGTCATTCACCTCTTCGGGCCAGAAAAACTTTCTGACCCTATGTGCGGGTTTAGGAATCGAACCCAGGCGGGCTGCGTGAAAGGCATCGACTTACCCATCACGCTACACCCGTCCCCCTGCTTACTTGGTTATCTATTCTGATTCTATTCGAACATGAACCGTGTATAAGGGTCGTAATAGTTCTATTGATTACGCTGGTAGATCTTAAGGCCAATATTCCAAGTAGTTTTTGAATGATCAAACACTGTGTCATAACTCATAACAACGGTACAATCAATTGAATGTGATACCACGAGTATAGACTACAAAAAAGAATCTCACTAATGTCATCGGTTTCGTTAATAGACCTCAAGGCCTATATTTCAAGGAGGTTACAGACATTACCACAGTATGTGAATTCTTAGATGCCCCATCTTTAATAGATTCAATGAAACCAAACAATTCCGTAATGTACATTTTATATCATTCATTTCACCAAACCATGTTGGATTGTTCTGTATACGTATAAATAAAAATTTCCTTCGTAAAAAAAATAAAAAAGGCGTATAAATTTAATTCGCGTAAATTAAGTTCGTGTAAATTGAGGTTTTAGTGAAATTTTGCTTTACCCAGCCCAACATCTTTTTCTTCCATAAATTTCCTAAAAAAAGTTCTTCTGATCGTGCTATATCGTTTAACTCCTATTTTTCCTAAATCTTAGTTTCAAATTGAAATCTTATCTACAATCCTAAAGCAGTTCCAATACGATCTATCAACATTGGTCCATATTAGGTAGACAACTTCTACGATCCAGGAACACACAGCAAGAATTACAGTACTACATTAAAACCTTAATTTACGCGAATTAATATTACGCAACTATTTTACACATTTTATTTAAAATTACTGGAAATTTTTATTTATACGAATACGAAACAATCCAACATGCTTCAATGAATTGAATATTATGAAACGTACATTACGGAATTGTTTGGTTTCATAAAATCTAGAGAAGGTCGTGGGTATCCTATAATTCTCTGGAAAAACGAAAACAATGCATAAAAGCGTGACTAGTAACTTTTGTATGACTTTTGACTGCGGTATGCAATATTCAGCAAATTGACATATTGTGAAAAAGTGGAAGTTCTTGTCCATCCAAAACCTCCTTGGAATATATGCCTTAAGGTCTACCAATGTAACCCGTTACATTAGTGAGTTTCTTTTTTATGGTCCATACTCCTGGTATCACATTACATGTGATGAATTATGAAGGAGTACTCCTTCATTCAAAAACTATCTGGAGTTCAGACCTTAGGATCTACCAGCATAACAAAGACCATTAACCAACTCAAGATGAATATTGTTCTACAATCCTGAAGCATATACAATACGATCTGATGATGCTTTCTATAATACAGAATTGATTTTTTTTTTCCATCCCCAGTTGCGTTCCACGAAAACATCTCAGCAGAGCTTTAAAGTAATTTCGGACTTCCGAAGAGATACCCAGTAGTGAAATAGTTAATTAACCTCAATTAAACGACAAGCCTTCGCAGCGGGACCGCTATCCGTTATCGATGGTGTGAATAAAGTCTCCGAAACAATCAATTCTAACGACGTTTCCAAAGCACAACAGCTCACCACCACCTCTAGACTCTGGGTGTTCGTCCGACCAAACTACCGCCGCACAACAAACCCAACCCAGTTCAGTAACGAACGATCGAGGACTGGGCGGGAAAGTTTACTTACACCTTGCGCTGGATGCGGTTTGCTGCTTGCGTCGTTTTCACCTAGACTATTGTTTTAGGCTAATCGCACTGCACCTACCAGCCCGGAGCAGGGTTTGCAGAAATTCACCGGACCACCCGATGAAACCGGGCTGACTGTGAAATTTCCTGTCAGCTCCACGAAATCATTTCTTCTCTCTCTCTCCCTCTCTCTTTCGAACGGTTCGGAAGCAAAGGTAGAAGGAAATAATGCAAATGTATTAATTACTATTATATTGACTACATGATGAATGGCCTACCCGAGGCCGAAGAACGGGAATTTACCCAAAAAATAGACTATTGAGGCTGGCTTTAAGAAATCGTTTTGCCATCCTGCAACGGAACCAATTTGTGATAATATCCGTGAATGCAATCTTTGAGTGTGCGATCACTCACTAGAAAAGTCAGTAACTTTATAATTTCAACAAATTATCCGGAATTTAAATTAATTACGCACTTAGTAACAACATCTAAGCCACTCACTCGCACAATGGCACTGATCTAGTTCAGGCAATCTACTTTTATTGTTCCCTTTTCCTATTCAGCTCGCTATTTTCGGTTCAGCACAACAAAACGAACTATGGATTCAGCTGATTTCCGTTTTAATTTCGCGTCGTGATTGTGAACCGGAAAATGAGCTTATTTAGATGAATTGACGATGCTGTAAGCGAACAAACTATTAGTGCTCGCAGCAGTTATTTGAATCGGTATCCGAAATTGCAAATTTGTGCAGAAGATAAGAGTTCAATTATCGTCTAATTTTCGACTATATAAACTATCAGTAACAGCGAGCCACAATTATTTAACAATGGGAGCAATTTTGTATTGGATAAATTTGATTCCTGATTAACTCCGGTAATAGTTGCGTCACTTTATTTTCCACAGGCTCGTGCCATGGAGTCCCACTTTTAGTCTTTAGCGGAATATCAATATAGTCTCTGAAACATATATGCCACGAAAAGTTAAAATTTGTTTCAACTTCCGAGCAAAAACATTCAAAAAACCTGAAATCTACTCATATTACGAGCATGGTTTACATTTAAAATATTGACATATTGTACATTTTTCTAAGAGTGCAAGTTTGAACAACTTTCAAACTGCATTCAACCATACGTGCATTTCTATCGGTGTTGGATAATTTTTTAGACAAAAACATGACAAATGAGTGTCTTTGCCGGCGATATAAGAAAAACCTTCTTCAATCCACCTATTGGTGCAATGATGCCTTTCTCATTAACGATAATACAATAGTTTATAATTGTGATGTATTTCTGAGTTATTTTTATCAATACTGTCAGTACTTCCGGAACCGAAATTCGAGGAACACAATAACCGGAGAGTCTTTGCTAGGTAATCAACTAACAAAATTTACGATTGGATTCGTTTTGAGACCAGTTTTGAATATCACTCGAAAAAATGGTCTTGAGTCGTCACTTATATGACCGTTAAAAATTTTCAAAGCTCTTCAATCTGTGATCCTGGAACCGAATGTCGGATCCGAAGAAGGTTCAAAATAAATCAATGAAAACATAAAACCTATCACGTTTGTGAAAATCGGCTGAGCCATCTCTGAAAAATAGTTAGAATGACATACCGGAGCCTTTGACCATTACATCGCCTACGTCCGGAAATCGAAGACCGGTAATACCGAATGTGAGTTCGTATGGTTATCAACCGACAAGCATAATAATTAGACCTTGCATTTGAATGTCAGTTTCTTAAAATAAAATCGGTTGAACCATCTATATGGAATCAATCTGAGTGCCATACCGAAATCATTTGTCTACTGCTTCCAGAACAGAAAATGGGAGATCGTTACAACAGAAGTTCGTTTTTATGCACGTCAAATAAATGGCCCACATTCTAGAAAAGAAGAGTTTACTGACCAGTTTTAAGAAAATCTTTCTTTTTTACAAAACCAGATTCTAGTAACCGCAATTTTCAGCACTTCGCACTCTATAATTCCAGAAGCGGATGTTGGAGTAAACTCCGGAATTTTTTATAGTATTGTAGAATTTTTTGAAAGAATCTATGCTCATGGAAATCAGCCTAGCCATCTCTGAAAAAAAAATGCTTCGACAAAAAAACCGGGTGGGTATTTTCAGAAACATTAGTGCAGGAGGTGTATACGAATTAAACTAACATACTTGTTTCACTCTTCCGAATATCAATAATCGTTCGTATTAGTTGATTCGTTGATTCGATCAAAATTCAGATACTTTCACTGCTTCGCTTCCAACGGTACATGTACACCTTATTGACCACACAAATAACGCTGAACAAATTAGAGTAAAACGGTCGTTTCAAGAACTCTATGCTTGAGGGTGTGAAAATACTGGAGTGCAAACAACTGTACTCAGTAGTTCATGAAGAGGAAAAAAAAGTTTATCGCCCATCAGACTCGTTTCGAGTGACATTTGCCGGGTCTGCGTTGCCGTCCCATGTCTATGTCGATAAAATTCGCCTCCCTGTTCGGCTTTTTGTTCCAAATGTAATGAATTGTACGAACTGCAAAAAATTCGGCCACACAGCTACTTACTGTAGTAATAAACCAAAATGTATTAAGTGTGAAGGGCCTCATAAAGATAATGATTGCAACAAGGAAATTGAAAAATGTATTTATTGTGGGAATAGTCCTCATGATGATATTTCAGTATGCACTGCATTTAAAGTGCACAAAGACAAAATTAAGCTTTCTTTAAAAGCACGGTCTAAGCGCACATATGCAGAAATGCTTAAAACGGTCATTGATGTCCCCCCTTTGGAAACCGAAAACGGGTTTTCAAATCTAGAGGAACCAGAGGACTCTGACTCTGACGAAAATAGTGAAGGTAATTCGTTTATCACTACCCAAGGGTCAGTTAAGAGAAAGAAGTCTTCCTCCAAATTACCAAAAAAGACACCTAAAATTTCATCTTCAAAAAAAGATCCCCGTGTTAAACAAAAAAAGTCAAAACCAAAGACTGTGCCTCCTGGTTTGTCAAATTCACAAACCAATCCAGGATCTAGTACAGAAAAAGATAATAATCCAGTGGGCTCCATTTCACAGCCACCAACAGGATTACTGAAGTTTTCGGAAATTGTTGAATGGATTTTCTCAGCATTCAATATATCTGAACCCTTAAAGACCCTCATAATGGCATTCCTCCCAATAGCTAGAACCTTTTTGAAGCAGTTATCAGCTCAATGGCCAATTGTCTCAGGTTTTGTATCTTTTGATGGATAATTTATCACCCGTCGCAAATGATACAATCACTGTCCTGCAGTGGAATTGTCGAAGCATCATGCCAAAACTTGATTCATTTAAAATATTATTGCATAGTCAAAAATGTGATGTATTTGCTTTATGCGAAACATGGCTTACTTCAAACATAGCTTTAAATTTTAATGATTTTAACATTATACGTCTCGATAGAGACTCTCCGTATGGTGGAGTGCTTTTGGGAATTAAGAAATGCTATTCCTTTTATAGATTAAACATCCCTTCAACTTCTAGTATAGAAGTTGTTGCTTGCCAAATAAACATTAAAGGCAAAGATATTTGCATAGCTTCGGTTTATATTCCTCCAAAAGCACAAGTTGGACAGCAACAGCTTAATGAAATGGTTGAAGCCCTTCCTGCACCACGATTGATTCTGGGGGATTTAAATTCGCACGGTATTATGTGGGGTTCCGTCTACAATGATAGCAGATCATCTTTAATACAAAACATTTGTGACAATTTTAGCATGACGGTATTAAATATGGGTAGCATGACACGGATCCCAAGACCTCCGGCACGCCCAAGTGCATTAGATCTATCTCTTTGCTCAACATCAATTCGACTAGATTGCACCTGGAAAATACTGCCTGATTTACACGGTAGCGATCATTTACCAATCATCATCTCAATTAGCAGTAGCAATTGCATTGCTACTTCCGCTAGTATTCCATATGATTTGACAAAAAATATCGACTGGATTAAATACCAAAGTAGTATCTCTAGTATTTTGAATTCAATGGAAGAGCTCCCTCCACTTGAAGAATATGACTTCCTCATTTGTTCGATTCTGGAGGCAGCAGAACAATCCCAAACTAAACGCTTTCCTGGGCCAACGACTAACAGAAGGCCTCCCAACCCCTGGTGGGACAAAGAGTGCTCAGAGGCTAAACTCGCAAAACAAAATGCTTGCAAGACGTTTCTAAAACGGGGAGGAGGAACTCCTCAGAATTTTGAAAAACTTATGGTTTTAGAAACCAAGTACAAGAGCATACTTCGAGCCAAAAAATGTAGCTATTGGAGACATTTTGTCGAAGGTTTGTCAAGAGATACCTCAATGAGCACTCTTTGGAACACGGCCAGACGAATGAGGAATCGTACCGTGGGCAATGAGAGTGATGAATACTCGAACCGATGGATATTTGACTTTGCTAGGAAAGTTTGCCTACGCAGAGCATTATACGGGAATCTCCTCCAAATAATGGTTTTATTAATAACCCATTTTCAATGATGGAATTTTCTATAGCACTCTTGTCTTGTAACAATAACGCTCCAGGGTTGGACAGAATTAAATTCAACTTGGTGAAGAATCTGCCCAACCTCGCAAAAAGACGTTTGTTGGAATTGTTCAACAAGTTTCTTGAGCAAAATATTGTTCCACCTGACTGGAGACAAGTGAAAGTTATCGCCATTCAAAAACCGGGGAAACCAGCTTCCAATCACAACTCATATAGACCCATTGCGATGTTGTCCTGCATCAGAAAATTGTTCGAAAAAATTATTCTACGACGTCTCGACACTTGGGTCGAGACGAACGGTTTGTTGTCAGATACTCAGTTTGGCTTCCGTAGAAATAAAGGGACGAATGATTGCCTTGCATTACTTTCGTCTGACATCCAAATTGCCTTCGCTCAAAAGCAACAAATGGCATCTGTATTTTTAGACATTAAAGGAGCATTTGATTCAGTTTCCATTGATGTTCTTTCAGACAAGCTTCACCAAAATGGACTCCCAGCGGTTATAAATAATTATTTGCACAACCTTTTGTCAGAGAAACACATGCATTTTTCACATGGCGATTTGGCAACACTCAGAAATAGTTACATGGGTCTCCCGCAAGGCTCATGCCTCAGTCCGCTCCTCTATAATTTTTACGTAAATGACATTGACAGCTGTCTAGTAACCCCATGTACACTAATGGCGTTTTCGTTTTTAATTTGCACTACACCGGTGCAGTGCTACACTGAGGCATGAATAAACGAACAAAAATGACGAAAACATAAACAGTAACCATTGACTACAGTAAACGATTCCATTGCACAGAGCTACACCAAACTTTTAATGAGTGCTACACCAGTGGTATCGGGGCAGAAAAAGTGTAGCACTGGTGTAGTGCAATTGGTAAAAACGAACGGTTTAGGTGCAGCTTTCGCTACACCGGTGTAGTGCAATTTAAAAACGAAAACGACATAAGACAATTGGCAGATGATGGCGTGGTTTCAGTTACTGGACCCAAAGCTATTGATCTGCATAAACCATTGCAAGATACCTTAGATAACTTGTCCGATTGGGCTGTTCATCTTGGTATCGAATTCTCTGCGGAGAAAACAGAGTTAGTCGTCTTTTCAAGAAAGCATGATCCCGCGCAGCTTCAGCTCCATATGATGGGAAGAATGATCCAACAGGTTTTAACTTTTAAATACCTCGGGGTGTGGTTCGATTCCAAATGCACGTGGGGAGGACACATTAGGTTTCTGATAACAAAATGCCAACAAAGAGTAAATTTTCTTCGAACAATAACAGGATCTTGGTGGGGTGCTCATCCGGAAGATCTAATAAAATTGTATCAGACAACGATACTTTCAGTGATGGAATATGGATGCGTTTGCTTTCGTTCCGCTGCAAACTCTCATATTATCAAACTGGAGCGAATTCAGTATCGTTGTTTGCGAATTGCTTTAGGGTGCATGCATTCGACACATACAATGAGTCTTGAAGTTCTGGCGGGAGTTCTTCCATTAAAAGATCGATTTTGGGAGCTTTCATCACGCCTGCTAATAAGATGTGAGGTGCTGAATCCCATGGTAATTAATAATTTCGAACGACTAGTCGAGCTTCGATCTCAAACAAAATTCATGACAGTATATTTTAACCATATGTCACAGGAAATCAACCCTTCAAGATATATTCCTATCCGTGTCAGCCTCCTAAATGTCCCTGACTCAACTTTATTTTTCGATACATCCATGCAGCGCGAAGTGCGTGGAATCCCGGATCATCTACGTTCGACGGAAATCCCAAAAATATTTTCAAGTAAGTTCAGGCATATTGACTCTGAGAAAATGTTTTACACGGACGGATCGCGAATTGAAGAAGCGACAGGGTTTGGTATGTTCAACAATAATGTTTCGGCCTCATTTAGGCTTCAAGAACCTGCATCTGTTTATATAGCAGAGCTAGCAGCAGTTCAATATAGTTTGAGTGTAATCGTCACATTAATTCCAAACCATTATTTCCTCTTCACAGATAGTCTGAGTGCAATTGAAGCCATTCGCTCAAACATGACTGGCAAGACTGAACCGTTTTTCCTGGGCAAAATAAAACAGTGCCTGAACGACATATTGAACAATAATTATCTAATCACTATAGTCTGGGTCCCGGCTCATTGCTCCATTCCTGGCAATGAAAGAGCCGATATTTTAGCCAAACGTGGTGCTATTGAGGGTGAAATTTATGAGAGACCAATTGCTTTCAACGAATTCTATAGCTCGTCTCGCCAAAGAACACTTGCCAGCTGGCAAGCTTCTTGGGATAAAGATGATCTGGGTCGGTGGATGCACTCAATTATTCCGAAAATATCGACAAAGGCATGGTTCAGGGGACTGGATGTGAGTAGAGATTTCATTCGTGTGATGTCTAGACTCATGTCCAATCACTACACGTTAGATGCACATCTCCTTCGAATTGGGCTCTCCGAGACTAATCATTGTGCTTGTGGCGAAGGTTATCGAGATATTGATCATGTCGTTTGGACATGCGTGGAGTATCGTGATGTCAGATCTCAACTAATAAATTCTTTGCGTACCCAAGGTAGACTATCCAATATCCCAGTTCGAGACATTCTTGCTTGTCGTGACCTTTCATACATGAAACTTATTTATCATTTCATAAAGAAAACTGGAGTTTCAATTTAATAAAGGCCCCTTTCAAGACTTAGTTCTGATCCCAGCTGCGTCCATGAGTTCAACCAATAGCTAAATTAGAATAAAAATAATGTAATGATACAAACAAACTCGAAACAGTTTATGAAATTATTAACAAAATGTCTGAAAATAACAGCTTATTTTATAATTTATAGAAGTTAATCGTTTGGTTCAAATAATATTTTCGAGTAGATTTCATAATTAATGACGAGTTACCTAAGATGATATTTAAGTAATAAGAGAATATGTTTTAATAAATGCAAAACGTTGTGACTATGTTAGAATTAAATTAGGATAAGAATATTATGTAAAAGTGATGCTACGGCGAAGAAAAACTTATGTAAACTGCCTTAAGAAATAAACGTATTTATGAAAAAAAAAAAATTAGAGTAAAACAATACAACAAACAATGTTACACTTTCTTTTTGGGAGATTTACATACTCATTGGAGGAAAACTTCGCAACTTCCAATGGGGATATTCCAATAGTTCTATGTAGAACCGATAGGCAACATTTTATTCGAAGTTTACAACTGTTGAATATTACTTGTCATTATGTATATATCTACCACAGAACCTGAATTCTGGACATTCAGAAACTGGAACTGAATTAAAAAACTGGCTCCGAATTCAGTTGCAAAATGCAGGTTTGGAAACCAGATCATGAATTCAATTCATGTATTTAGTTCTTGAATTCTGGTACTAAGCACATTTTCAGAATCTGAACTTGAATTCCCAACCTGAATTAAGAAACTAAGTTTAGTTACAAAGTCTAATTCTGGAACCCAAGTTTCGAATTCAGTTTCAGCACGCAGATTTTGAATTCTGAAACTGAATTCTGGAAATGAATTCTTAAACTAAATTATAATTAAATTCTGAAACTAAATTTAAGAATTAAATTAAGCTTCAGAAGTCAGTTGCAAAATTCTGGTTCGAAGTTCAGATCTAAAATTTTGTTTCAGATCTAGAATTCATATTTTGAACCTTATTCCAGAATTCTGAGGTTGAATTCCTGAAACAGAATTCTGAAAAAGAAATTCGAACATAATTCAAGGCACTAAACTCATTTTCAAAATATAATTATGAAACCAGTTCCAAGAATCTAGTTCTAGAATCTAGAGTTAAGACTCAGGTCCCGAGACCTTTTAAACCGGTATTGTGGAACTAAATTCTGAAACTGAAGTATGGACCAGTCGACGAAAAAATAACTTAAAGCGAAAACGGAACACGAAAGATGAACCGCTGCAAGTCACATCAAGTACCCATATTCACTAAACAACTACAAGGATCAGCCCCTGGGGTTGTTCGAGTAATTGATGTGGAACAAGGCAATCAAAATTTCTAATGATTGATATTTTCAATTAATCGTCACACTTTTGAATTCGCAAATGCACGAGAGTCTGCTTAAGTTGATCTTTATTAGGAACCAACACCGAACACGCGAACATAGAATATAGACTCTAAGGGCATGTTCAAGAGTGTTCTAGTTCTAGATGTATAATTTATGTCAGTTACCAAACTTAAAACTGGATTTTATAACAAAAAAAACTGGCAGACCCAGCAGTGTTTTATTCGTGTTTCAAATATACAAAAAATGTAACGTAGACCAGTTTTAAATTTGACAGAAGAACTGGTCGAATAAATAAAACTAGAACGGCTTGCTGGGGATACGTTTGTTCCAGTTTCAGTTCTATTATAGATCTTCCATATAGAACTTCTAGCTGCTGAATTTGCTCTAATAGTAGTGATTTGTATTTGTTTTGTAGTCGACGAAATTACATCAATAGCCCAAATGTATGCAATTATATGTTTATACATGCTTGCGATACGGATATCGATATTTAAGCTTCTCTTCGCCAAGCTTGTGTTAAAGTTTTGTATGCAAGCAGTTATTTTTATAGCGTTTCTCTACCTATCCTTCTGCGATTTTGGTTGAAGCCAGGCACGTACCTAGAGGGGGGCCCAAGGGGCCCTGGCCCCTCCCGAAATCGAAAACAGATATATAATTATTTAGAAGGTGTCAGACATGTGTTACAGAAATAACAAGACAGTAAACATGAAGAAATGTAATACAATAACAGTTCCAATGGAAAAGTTCAAAGTGACAAAAAGGCACAGGCCCGTAAAAGGCACACCGAGAACTAGGTACATAAGCAATCGTCAATAAAATTATTTTTTTTTATATTTGGGCCCCTCCCGAAACGAAATCCTGGGTACCGGCCTGGTTGAAGCGATACACTTTATCTCATCATCAATCGAGTTCATCTTACATAAATTAGAAATTAATCTTATGCACTCAAAATTTACCCTGGGGTAGTTGTCATTTTCTCAGGCGAAACGACATAACATGGAATTTCATCCGATCTTGCATGACACAAGATCAGAGCATACCAGTTAAAGCTTCAAATCGTTTTATGGCACTTTTTGTCTTGCTGTCAAGCAACAACCTACCTCTAGCATAGTACGCGTAGGACTGAAACGTTAGCTATAATTTTGCTTCTATTTATAGATTCGCGTGCTTCCAACAGCTTCGCTTTTAGATCAATTGACCAATCGGAGCGATGCTTTTTCTTTGATATATCGCTTACTCCTTCAAAACCGTCGACTATGGCAGGGAAATCCGGTATGCCGGAGATTTTTTGCAGACAAAATAGGACACTGCTAGCTATTCATCAACATTTCAATGATATACAATTAAAAATACATGGCTATGTACATTCAAATCAATACGTAGAAATATTTCCAATCAAAGGGTGACATAATATTAATAAATGATACAAAATTGACTGAGCTGTAATTGTTCAAAACCTGACCACATTTTTACCTGTATTTTTTCTTGAGTTTCTAGTTTGCACCCCTATATAGAAAACAAAAATGTGTTCCACATTTAAAAAAAAGGCTAGGCCATCAGACTATGCTGCCGACTCATAAGTGTACATCACTATTGCGTGGGCAGTTCTATACGGGCACAAAAAATCCTTCCAAGTTAGG
Organism: Malaya genurostris; assembly: GCF_030247185.1. Classification (NCBI taxonomy): domain Eukaryota; kingdom Metazoa; phylum Arthropoda; class Insecta; order Diptera; family Culicidae; genus Malaya; species Malaya genurostris. Next base: position 180,886,610 of record NC_080572.1, read on the forward strand.
ACTCGAACATACGACATCTTAATTATCGACCCGGCTGCTCAATGATCAAAATTTTAAAGAATAAATTATCTCTAGAACCAAACAATCGATTCAGAAGTATAGTGCTGTCTGCGAACTAAATTAGATAAAAATAAAAAGAACCACAAGCAAAGGTGTCGTTTTCCATCATGGCAACGTTCGACCACATTCATCTTTGACCACTCATTCAAAATTGTTGAAGCTAAATCGTTTTTTTCCAAAACGATTTTTTGAACGACTTTTAAACCTAAGACCCTGGGGTGTGGATGGGGGTTAGGCGAGTCACCGTTCAACTCAATTCGTCAAGATCGTGCAATATTTGTGTTAGCTCTCGGGATGCGTACTGGCGAACAAGAGTGCGGGGACATCACTGGGAGTAGTAATGCGGTGCCTAAGTGTTGCTCTCAAAAAGTCTAATTTCAATGTGTATCAAACAACTTATAGTAAATCAATTGGTCGAAACAGTTATTTTGAGTGATAGTGCAGATGTGGCAAGTGTGTGTTGGTTAGTGAAAAATGTTGAAAAAGTTATTTAATGATTAATGCTGATTGGCAAAACTAAAAAAGCGACGGATACTGCAAATTTACCTTCCAAAATTAGTTGATGACGACCAATCAAAGCGCCATATGCATATCATTGTCGGTGTTGTCAGATTTATTATACTTAGTCTTACTAAAAATCGGGCTAGACTACACTCCAATCGAATATTCAGGAAACTTGGATCCATTTGGTATTCTATTATTTTAGTTGGGGAGTAGATATCGACATTGCTTTGTATCGCGTTAGGTGTTGTTGTTCAATTGATGGTTGATATCTTGCTAGTATTACGACTATATATTGATAAAAAAACAGAACACAATTAATTAAATGTCTGTATTGATAGCGAACCTCTCGACAGCCGGCTGTCCGGAGTTCTACGAGTTTCGGAAAAATTGTATTTAGTAGGAAGCACATATTAATACAAAACACGATAAAATTGCAACGTATTCTAGTTAGCCGGCTACCCAGAGCAATAAACACATGATAATATTATTCGAAAAACCCCTTCCTGTGATGCATGTGGAAATGCAGCGGATTCCACATTTTCTATTAGAAACATGCATTGAACTAAGAATCCTTCCTTCCCAAGTAGATCTGCATTCGGACGTGTCCGGCCTCGATATTGATCAGCATGCAGGGATCAATGCAATTTACACAATATGAAACTACGTGCTATTCCCAAGCAAGTTGTTTCAGACAAACATTTTGCAAGCTCAATTGGTTCTGATCAAAAACGGACTAGCAACACACGGGCGGTCTACAATGCTAATACTAGTGCTAATATCTTTTGTTGTATTCAACGCAGCAACATATTTTTTTCCATATCATCGGAAATATTGTCAGCAGTTTATGATAAAATATTCATTAGTATGAGATAACCACAAAGACGGAATATTTTCAGTGATTGAGTGCAGTGGGCTTATGACACGATTCGTTCACTAGTAAAACGAACACTATGTATGATTGTAAACCATGAGCATTCTTAATTGACTAATATGAGGGAGACATATTTGTGCATGTTGTTTAAGACGGTCAATTTAATCATTCAATTTACAACCAAAATGCTCTTACAATTTTTTTAAGATTTTCTCGCCTATTGCGAAATTGTTCATTCTTTGTTACAGATCAAAATTTATTGTACAATTTCTCAAGAATTTCGAAGGAATCATAGATACTCATTGTCCACAGTTGGTGTGTGGATATTAATAAGTTATAGTTTTAGAATTCTTAAAATCGATGATAATGACTCTCGGTTGGTCGATATTCTTTCAAATAGCTATATACTGTGTATTTTCGAGACGGGTTTGACAGGTAAGTGATTGAATTTATTGTCATATTAATTCTTAACCTAAATTTAGGCATCCTTGATAAACACGAACGATTTTTTAATTTATAAATGAATTTGGGCATTGCATTTTTTATGTAATCGATCTTGTCATCTACAAAACCCTGTAGTATTTTGCTCTCGTGTGTTCCGCCTTTTATTTGTATCGTTACAATTATATTAGTGATGCATTGATAGTTTGCTAAAGTCACACAATCAATCAACTAGCACGTGCGGTTATCGATATTTGAAAGTGTGGGAAAAGCATGTCAGTTTTTTCATGTTCAAGTCATCCAGTAATGTTGTTAATGTATTTGAAAATTTCATAATTCGACGATATTCCCATGTCCACATTTTTTTTAAGAAACTTCTCATGTCCATGACAACGCAGTCCTCCGAGCCCGAATTTTCTCTCGGTGGTTTTGCGATTGAGAGTTGAACATTTCAAATTGATTGCAATTATATAAGCGTCATTAGTAACATTTGTTAAATTTGACTATCGTGTTTTTGTACGCGAATCCATCATGCTTGAAATTGCACTCGGAATTACCAACACGTAACTAAGATCACAACACTAAAACGAGCTATCGATTGTAATAGATCGTTGGAATCCAATGCATGACGACTGAACAGTTTTCCAAACTTACATCATCATCCGGCGAATTGCGCTGTACTCCGAGGCGTACCTTGGAGTACTGTTTCACCAACACCCGCCATACGACGTAAGCCATCGTGTAATTCGGTAGGCTTTGCTTCTAGTTCTCCAACAAGCCGGCTGGAAGTTATGGGTATCCAAGAGTTTTCGTCTGACCAGTATCGACGCGTTCCAGAAACAAAAACACGCGGCCTCGCGCGAGCAATGATGCGTACACCAGACTTCACTTTTTCCTCGAGGGCGCGCACCTAGCTTTTTTTTGTATTCCACTGAGCCGCTAATTATTTTTCAATACAACACAACAAATGAAATGTAGATTGCCATTTTTACGCTTCTATTTCTGTGCTCTCTTTCACTCCACCATTTATCACAGGCCACACTTCATCACACAATGCTATAACAGTTGCTTCGCGGCGGGATTACAGTGGGAATGATCTTCCATTTCCGAATTATCACCACATCTTGACAGGAAGCGATTGAGACGGGAGCAATCCGCAGCACACTTATCATAACCTATATTTGAGTAAAACGGCCAACCAAGCGCTAAATTATCGGCGGGGTGTTTTGTTCGCACGAAACACAACTGGTACACGTTGTTCGACTTTTGCACAATGCACAATTCACTAGGCTCTTTGTTCCACTGATCGACGGGAAGGAACAACGTCAATCTCTGTTTTGTACACGTAAATCGGCTTGTTCCTTCCTCAAAGCTGGTTTTATCTACGATACTACAAAATAATTACTTCTCTTCAGGGTCACGCCATCCTGTTCTACATGAACCAGCGTTATACACGTCGGGACTATTCGAAGCAAGAGCGCAAGAATACCGCGAACCAATCCCGCTCGTTTGTTGCTACTGGCAATTTAATTTAACCGATTCGATTTCTTGATTCCATCGATCACGAATGAGGCTTCCTGTGTTGCATCTTTCGGCATCATTTCTTTTTTTCTTCTTATTTTAGAGGCCACCTAAAACGATAACGGCAACTTATTGTGCATCTTCCTTCCCATTGGAAGAACTAATCACTAAACTTTTTGATGCAACAAAATTCACGCACCACCATTACATTGCATCGACTAGGAAAACCTTCGAAAATATAACTTTTGGAATTTTTCCAACCCCACCCAACCAACCGGTGATAACGCGCGCGTCGTAAGAATCGAACAAAACACGATCAGCACCACGCCGAACATGCAAAATATCGTACGCCTCTGACAAAAAAAACACGCTCGGTGATGTTGATGTTGCTGCGTCAGGTTGAACACTGATGGAACGAATGAATCGAGCCAAACGGTACCGATGAACCTCCAAGCTTTCCGCTTGGCTTCGCGAAGAACCCCGTCTGCCGATCGAACTACCTGCTGCTCTGAGATGGTTTCACAGTAGTTTGTTTATACTTTTCGTGAGCTTTGTTTTGATCGGCTAATTTGGTTGCTGGCAAAGGTGCGCTCCACACGGCTAACAGAGTACGCATGGCGTTGCACCCCTATCGATGATAGTAAATCCGGCTAAGGGCGCCGAAAAGTCCGAAAAGTACCGAATGAGACGATAGGGAAAATGGCGACTAGAGTAAGGCAGGTGTCGCCTTGAGCTTTTTCCGATAATTTTACAAACGTAAAACACGGTTCTGTAAATCTATTCACAAATTCTGCGTGTTTCATGTACCATCAATCAGAAAAACCGACTCTCACAATGTAGTGTATTTAGCTCCGTTTTTAAAAATGCGATTCTGATTTGACACTTCGATAACTATTTGCATTAGAATCAGGTTCCAGTACCACACGGAAACAAATCCATTTCAGGGTCCATGATTAAGAAATCATGAAAATCATGAAACATGTCTTCTCATGAGACCATGCCTATTACCATGAATCCACCTAGTGTTGTAATGATGCCTTTCTCATATTACTTATATTTCCAAAAATTTTACTGGAAGATTCTGTCAAGAATTTTTTTTTCTATCTTGAATAAAATAAGAAACTTTCGTTGGGTATAAACTAACATAACCTTTTCAATTTGTAAACAGTTTGGTCAAGTTAATAAGAATTTTACTTTAATTTGCATCGTCGCACTAAATGTTAGAACACACTTCGCCCTATAGATCTGGAGCCGGCAGTCGGACCCGGATGAAATTAAACAGCAACCTATGAGACTATAGGAGCTTTTATTTGAGCCTAAGTTTGTGGGAATCGATCAAATTATCTCTGAGAAAATTGAGGTAATCTCGTTCTAGAGTTTTTGACCACTATTTCCATTACTTGGAATCAGTATAGCCGGAGTCGGTTCGTTTAGTAAGTAACTAATATAGCCCACAAATTGAATCAGTTTTGAGCCAAACCTAGAATAATTTTGAATCTTTTTTTTGCATCGTTGCTCTAAATGATGGTGTGCAATTTTAAATACACTTTACCCTATGAAAGCACGATGAAATTCAATAGCAACCTTTCTATATGAGAAAGGCAATAAGTGTACTTTTATAGAAAAGCATCGTTATAACACTAACAAGTAGGTACAAATTGAATAAAAGTATTAGAAAATTTACATTTTTTTCATCTGAAAAATATAAATTTTAATGTGGCAACCCTGCACGCTATACGAAATTAAACAAAGCACGCTGCGAACGAAGTAAAGCCGCACGTACCGTCGCGTACTAGTTTTGCATCGTCATTTTGAATGACGATTGGAATGTTTTGACACTCATCGCCCTATAATTTCAGATCCGGAAGTCGGATCAGAATGAAATTGCACATCATATTTAAAGACAATGAGAGCTTCAGTTCCAAATCAACAGTCGATGTGATCGGATGCGTATTTACGTTTCTCTTAACATTTGTCCAGTCGAGCGTTTTAATCCATTCTCAAGGTCATTTTGCTCTCTCTGTGTGCTAGCGAGTGTTAGTATCAATAGGCACAGTTGGCCAGTGCCGGGTGCTATTGTGATATCACTGTATATTGTGTTTTGGTGAAAAGTGCCGTTATACGTTGAACATTATAGACAATTGTGTTTTTTTTCTCCTCGTGGAGGATTTTTACACACCATCTGCGGTGATACACCGATCTGCAAAAGCGAGAACTTGGTGGACGATCAGCCGGATTTTAAGATAAGTACTGTCTTCTCATTGTTTATTCTCCCGCCTTTCTATTATCGGTTCCTCATCATTTTATCCTCACAACTATCCGTGAGGACATGAGCCACTCTGAACCTGATCCTCCCCCTCCCGATGATAAGATGGAGACTTCTGCTGACAGCAGTAAGATTCGCATTAAGAGTTATCCGGATGGGCTTGCACTCCCGGTCGGACCTTATGCTGTATATTTCCGGACCAAATCAATGGACAAAAAATTGAATACTTTGAAAATATCTCGTGACCTGTCCTCGCGATATTCTACTATAAAAAGAATAGATAAAGTACGACCAGACAAGCTCAGGGTCTTACTAACCAGCTCTCAGCAGGCAAACGAGATTGTTCGAAATGAGCACTTTACGCGGGACTACCGCGTGTACGTACCAGCTCGTGAAGTCGAAATAGACGGCGTGGTAACCGATTCGACTCTGACTTGTGAGGACATTCTTAAGTACGGAGCGGGTTGTTTTAAAGACCCCTTACTTAAGAATGTCAAGATACTGGATTGCAAACGCTTGCATTCAGTATCGATCGCCGGGGATGGAACAAAATCTTATCCCCAATCAGATTCTTATCGAGTTACCTTTGCTGGCTCGGCTTTACCCAACTACGTCCTCTTGGACCGGGTTCGTCTGCCCGTTCGTCTCTTTGTACCGCGAGTAATGAACTGTACCAACTGTAAACAATTGGGGCATACAGCTTCTCATTGCTGCAATAAGCCCCGGTGCGCCAACTGTGGGGGAGGACATGCGGATGGCTCTTGCGGTAAGGATACTGAAAAGTGCCTCTATTGTAAGGAGGGTCCGCATGACCTCTCGGCATGTCCCGCGTATAGACTTCGCGGTGACAGAATGAAGCGTTCTCTGAAAGAACATTCTAAACGCTCTTTCGCCGATATGCTGAAGAGTGCCACTCCCCCCAAACAAATAACGAACCCATATGCCTGCTTGTCAAATGACGAGAGTGATTATGACGACCCTTTGGAAGGTACATCTTCGGCTGTCCCTCAAAGCTATAGAAAGAGAAGAAATATATCCTCCCACAAGCTTCCTAGTAAGGGTTCGAAGATATCCTCAGAAGGGCCTTTAAAAGTTACAGCTAGAGGAAGTGGTGCTAAAGCAAAACCGAAGCAAAATGCTCCTGGTCTAGGAAATCTAAATTCTACGAAAGAATTCCCACCACTTCCTGGGACATCAAACCCCTCAAGCGTCCCCGAAAATCTATCTGAGAACCAACTCAGTGCTGGACTTATCAAGTTCTCAGATATTGTGGACTGGATTTTCAAAAATTTCAACATATCTGACCCTCTTAAAAGCATTTTAATTGCATTCATGCCTACAGTGAAAACATATTTGAAGCAGATGACTGCAAATTGGCCCCTTCTTTCAGCGATCGTGTCCTTCGATGGCTAAGTCACCCTCTGAGGTTAAGGATTCAATCACTGTTTTACAGTGGAATTGTAGAAGTATCACCCCGAAAATAGATCCTCTCAAAATTCTAGTGAATAATCTGAAATGTGACGCATTTGCATTGTGCGAAACTTGGCTAACTTCTGATGTACCCCTAAACTTCCACGATTTTAACATTATTCGTCTGGATCGAGATGATCCCTATGGAGGAGTACTTTTGGGGATCAAAAAGTGCTATTCTTTCTATCGCATTAACCTCCCCTCGATACCAGGTATTGAAGTTGTCGCATGTCATGTTACAATCAAAGGTAAGGACCTTTGCATTGCTTCCATCTACATTCCCCCAAGAGCCTCGGTTGGGCATCGGCGGCTCAGTGATATCGTAGAGCTCCTTCCTGCACCGACGTTGGTTTTAGGAGACTTTAACTCACACGGTACGGGATGGGGCTGTCTTCACGATGATAACAGATCAACTATGATCCATGATATTTGCGACAACTTCAATATGACACTCTTGAATACGGGAGAAATGACACGGATTCCTGCACCACCAGCAAGACCAAGTGCGCTGGATTTATCCCTCTGCTCGACATCGCTACGGTTAGATTGCAAGTGGAAGGTGATCCCTGATCCCCACGGTAGCGATCATCTACCTATCGTAATCTCAATCACCTGCGGATTAAGACCATCGGAGACAATCAATGTTTCGTATGACCTCACACGAAATATTGATTGGAAAGACTACGCAAATTCGATATCTGAGAAACTCAAAACAACACAAGAACTTCCTCCGGAGGAAGAGTACACGTTTATGGCTGGCTTGATTCTCGATACTGCGATTCAAGCTCAGACGAAACGTGTACCCGGCGCGAAAACTAACATCCGTCCTCCCAATCCGTGGTGGGACAAAGAGTGCTCATCACTGAACGCTGATAGAGCCTCCGCGTTCAAACAGTTTAGAGCCAATGGAACACCTGATAATTATCGTAATTACGCAACGTTAGACACGCAAATGAAGAACTTAATTAAAGCAAAAAAACGCGGTTACTGGCGCCGGTTTGTTGACGGATTAACAAAAGAAACATCGATGAGCACTTTTTGGAACACAGCCCGACGAATGCGCAACAAAAACACCACAAACGAAAGCGAGGAATATTCTAACCGCTGGATATTCGATTTCGCTAAAAAGGTATGCCCAGACTCTGCTCCGGACCAGAGGATCTCCCGCGCCGCGACGTCAAATGCAAACGAAATACCGTTTTCGATGGTAGAGTTCTCACTTGCGCTTTTATCGTGTAACAATAAATCTCCGGGGTTAGACAAAATCAAATTCAACTTGTTGAAAAATTTACCTGACTCTGCCAAAAGGCGCTTATTGAATTTATTCAATAGGCTTCTTGAGGATAATATTGTCCCACATGACTGGAGACAAGTAAGAGTTATTGCCATTCAAAAACCAGGGAAACCAGCCTCCGATCACAATTCGTATCGGCCGATTGCTATGCTTTCCTGTATCCGGAAATTGTTCGAAAAAATGATTCTGTTTCGTCTAGACAATTGGGTCGAGACTAATGGCTTACTTTCAGATACACAATTTGGTTTCCGCAGAGGAAAAGGAACGAACGATTGTCTTGCGTTACTCTCAACAGAAATTCAAATGGCATTTGCTCGTAAGGAACAAATGGCATCAGTTTTCCTAGACATCAAGGGGACTTTTGACTCAGTTTCCATAAATATCCTATCTGAGAAGTTGCATCAGCATGGTCTTTCACCAATTTTGAATAACTTTTTGTACAATCTATTGTCCGAGAAATACATGTATTTCGCGCATGGTGATTTGTCGACAATACGATTCAGTTACATGGGTCTTCCTCAGGGCTCATGCTTAAGCCCCCTTTTATACAATTTTTACGTAAACGACATCGATAAATGTATCAACACATCTTGCACGCTGAGACAACTTGCCGACGACAGCGTTGTGTCTATTATAGGACCCAAAGCTGGCGATCTGCAAGGGCCGTTACAAGATACTCTTGCCAACTTATCCATATGGGCTCTTCAAATGGGTATCGAGTTCTCTACGGAGAAAACTGAGTTGGTTGTATTTTCAAGGAAGCGAGAACCAGCACAACTACAGCTTCAACTAGGGGGTGAAAACATAGCTCAGGTCTTCACATTCAAATATCTCGGGGTCTGGTTCGACTCCAAAGGCACCTGGGGATGTCACATTAGGTATCTGAAACAAAAATGCCTGCAGAGAATCAATTTTCTTCGCACAATAACCGGAACTTGGTGGGGTGCCCACCCAGGAGACTTGATCAGGCTTTACCAAACAACGATATTGTCCGTAATGGAATATGGATGCTTCTGCTTCCGATCCGCCGCGAACACCCATTTCATTAAACTGGAAAGAATTCAGTATCGTTGTTTGCGTATTGCCCTAGGTTGCATGCAATCGACTCATACGATGAGTCTCGAAGTGCTCGCGGGCGTCTTACCGTTGAAAAATCGATTCTGGGATCTCTCATACCGATTGCTTATCCGATGCGATATCTTGAATCCGATGGTGATTGAAAACTTCGAAAGGTTAGTTGAGCTTAATTCTCAAACCCGTTTTATGTCCTTGTATTTTGATTACATGGCTCAGAATATTAATCCTTCTTCGTTTGTTTCCAACCGTGCTCATTTCCTGGATACTTCTGATTCTACTGTGTTTTTCGACACATCCATGAGAGAAGAGATTCGTGGAATTCCGGATCACATACGCCCTCAAGTGGCCCCTAATATTTTTTATAATAAACTAAGAACAGTCAACTGTGAAAAAGTGTTTTACACTGACGGATCAAACATCAACGAGTCCACAGGCTTCGGTATCTTCAATCAGAACATCACCGCTTCGTACAAACTCAGTGATCCGGCTTCAGTTTACGTCGCAGAATTAGCTGCCATTCAGTACACCCTCGAGATCATTGAAACCTTGCCCAAAGACCATTACTTCATTGTCACTGACAGTCTAAGCTCAATAGAAGCTCTCCGGGCAATGAAGCCAGGAAAGTATCCCCCATATTTCCTGGGGAAAATACGGGAACATTTGAGAACTTTATCTGAACGGTCTTATTTAATATCGTTAGTCTGGGTCCCTTCGCATTGTTCCATTCCGGGCAATGAAAAGGCAGACTTATTGGCTCAAGTGGGCGCATTGGAAGGTGATATTTATGAAAGACCAATCTGCTTCAATGAATTTTTCAGTATTTCTCGTCAGAAAACTCTCGAAAGTTGGCAAACTTCATGGACGAATGACGAACTGGGACGATGACTACACTCCATTATCCCTAAGGTATCAACGAAACCTTGGTTCAAGGGGATGAACATGAGTCGTGATTTCATTCGCGTTATGTCACGGCTCATGTCAAATCACTACACATTCAACGCACATCTCCGGCGTATCGGGATCGTGGAGAACGGGCTCTGCACCTGTGGCGACGGTTATCAGGACATCGAGCATGTCGTGTGGTCGTGCGTAGAGTATCGTGACGCCAGGTCGAAGCTACTGGAATCCCTCAGGGCCCGAGGTAGACCGCCTGAGGTTCCGGTTCGGGATGTGTTGGCGAGTCGGGATAGTTCATACATGCTTCTCATATACCAATTCCTTAAACACATTCGTATACAAGTGTAATCTATTATATCTTGCAGAGAAAGTTCCTCCCATTCCTCGACGATATTTTAACTATGACTAAGAATAATCTCCAACTGCAGGTTCGACACTAACATCCGCCCGATTCTATCGACCCCTCGTCCTGTCCACCATCTTCATTGGAACTAACTAGATCTTTTTGTTGTCACTAACTTTTCTGTTCTCCCTTTCCCCGTCTCTTCACCATCTCGTTGTCAACTAATTAGATCTCTGTCGTTTTCTAGGCATTTCGTTCCCATATCCCCTTTCTACCCCGTTTTTCTACAATATTTACTAGTCTATGTCTCTTTTATTCTCTTCCGTAACATAACAATCAACCCCAATGGAAGACCGCTCCAATCGATGACCAGCATGCGGGCCACCCGCCGGGTCTTCGTAGCCTGGGGGTGTTTCCCGCGGACCCATACGGACCAAAGGATGCGGCCAGCATAAATATTTACCAACGTCATCTGGAAGACACACGCTATATTCAGTTCATCAACCACTGCGGATTGCCAGCTGTAGACTGGATTCTCGAGAATAGACAATTTCAACACCAATATTACAGTTTTATATTAGTCGTTAACTAAAATTAGAAAAAGCCGGCATCTTAGAGCTTAAGCAGTGTGCCTAAAAAAAAATTATATTATATTGTTGAATAAAAAAAAAATGAGAGCTTCAATTTGAATCATGATTCGTGAAAATCGGTTTAACCGTTGCTGAGAAATCGAAGTGAGTTCCGTTTTTTTTTTAGATTTTCTTCGCCATTATCGGTGCTTTCGGAAGCGGAAACCGGGGAGTAGTAGTCCCAAAGTAATTTTACATATTCACTAACTAACAAGATCTGCCAACTAGATGAATTTAGTGGTAAGTTTTATATAAATGTGCACCTCGTTTCGCCATCGCCTGTGAAAAAATACTCATGAAATTGAAAATTTTGACTAATCGCACTGTAATACCGGAACCAGAAGTTGGATCAACTTTTTGGGGACCTTTTAAATATTTTTAAAACCTTTTATTTGCATCATAGTTTGTGAAAATCGGTTGAAAAATTTCCGAGAAAATTGAGTGTGCATTTATTAATAAAATTGCACATATTTCCTTATAATTACGGAACTGAAATTAAGGAAAATTGTATAAGGCCATAAGACCTTTCATTTGAATCTAAGTTTGTGAAAATCGGTTCTGCCATCCCTCAGAGACCTGTGTGACTATTTTTTTCCTTTTTTTGGTGCGTATCACCCTGTAATTCCGGAACCGGAAGTCGGATCCAAATTCACGGGCAAAAATTCACGATTTAAATCATTTTGCTTATAAGATCATATTAAAAATAGCTATGATCCCGTGAAAAAATTTTCATAACTTCTTATTCATCATACCGCCAATGAATCTTTATACGTGAAATAATCTAGTTTTTGATACCTGAACATTTTTACAACTGTTTATCGTAATGTATCCTGAAACTCGAGTTTTTTGAATTACACGAAACTCTGCAAATATAGTAGGGGCTGGAGTTCACTAGGAGCAAATATATTGTATATCAATATGGATCACTTTAACCAATTCAATACAAATCGAAAAAGACATCACAGTAACACAATCTCGTGACGGGAAAGGCTATTAGTTCAGTCATGTTTAATAGTTTGCGTTTAGTGTGCAACCAGAAGTCGAATGTCAAAAATAATTGAGCATGATGCCTACATAGAGGTGAGAACATTTTCATATTTAAATGTGTTTTTTCTGACGAAAGTAAATATCGCCTATAAATAATGTAGAGTAACTCTCTTTTAGACCTATCGTCTTCACTTTCAAGAGTTATGAAGTAGTATTTAACTTTGCTCATGAAGGTAATGAATAGTGCTGAAAAGATAAAACCTATAGGCTGCGAAGGCAATGTTTGGCAGATCACTTCTGATAAAGACTGTCCCAGAAAGTATGGACGCACTTTGATTTCGCTGTAAATAATTCACAAGTTTTAGATATTCAAATTTTATTCGATATACTGATAATATGAGACTACAACAACAGAATATTATTCTCAACATTTGCTACTTAGCCATTGTAGACAAGCTGGCGCACCTTCTTGTGAACGTTCCTCATTAAATTCCGTACAGACTTCTTGGCGACCAGTTGAATGGTTTCGGCTGCCGAGACATGTTTCCTAAGATGTGCCTTCGTTTATGCCCAAAATTCCTCAATTGGTCGAAGTTGTGGGCAATTTGGTGGATTCATGTCTTTTGGGATGACAGTGACATTTTTGGTAGTATACCATTCTACCGTTGATTTCGAGTAGTGGCAAGAAGCAAGATCTCGCCAGAAGATAATAGGATCCTTGTGGCTTCGTATCATGGGTAGAAGTCGTTTTTGTAAACATTCCTTGGTGTATATTTCGCTTTTCATTGAAGCAGTGGTGATGAAGGGTTTCGAAATCTTACCGCAGCTACAAATTGCTTGCCAGACCATAGCTTTCTTACCAAATTTTTCGATTTCAATCGATGTCTCGGACTGGTTTAACACTTGCCCTTCTCGCACCGTATAATATTGTGGTCCCAGCAAGGATTTGTAATCGAGTTTCACGTAGGTTTCGTCGTCCATGATTATGCAGTTCAAATTTTCAGCAAGAATCGTATTGTACAGCTTTCGAACCCTCGGCCTGATCGATGCTTCTTGTTCCGGACTACGTTTTGGTTGTTTCTGCTTCTAATAGGTTCGAAGATTCAAACGTTCTTTAGCACGAAGAACATTTGACTTCAAAGTGTCCACTTTTTTGGTCACATCCCGAACTGAAACCTCCTTCTTTTGGTCGAACGCCTTCAATATACGTTTATCCAACTGAGGGTTAGCAGGACCTTTTTTTCGACCCGTTTTCGGTTTATCCTCAAAGGTGTTATCCTCACCGAACTTCCTGATTGCATTTCGCACAGCTTTTTCACTTACTCCTTCCATTGTTGCTATCTTTCTCAGTGACAGTCCGCGTTCTGTGCACCATTTGTACACAATTTTTCGACGTTGCTCTGCTTTGTAGTGTATTAGTAACCTTTTTTGCCACCGCACTTTACTGTGATGTCCCTCGTGAATCGCAAGAGGTATCCATATTGATAAATAAAGGGTGATTTTTTAAGAGCTTGAGAACTTTTTTAAACAATAAAACGCATAAAATTTGCAAAATCTCATCGGTTCTTTATTTTAAACGTTAGATTGGTACATGACATTTACTTTTTGAAGATAATTTCATTTAAATGTTGACCGCGGCTGCGTCTTAGGTGGTCCATTCGGAAAATCCGCTTTTTTATCGACAAATTTTGTTCAGCGATGAGGCTCATTTCTGGTTGAATGGCTACGTAAATAAGCAAAATTGCCGCATTTGGAGTGAAGAGCAACCAGAAGCCGTTCAAGAACTGCCCATGCATCCCGAAAAATGCACTGTTTGGTGTGGTTTGTACGCTGGTGGAATCATTGGACCGTATTTTTTCAAAGATGCTGTTGGACGCAACGTTACAGTGAATGGCGATCGCTATCGTTCGATGCTAACAAACTTTTTGTTGCCAAAAATGGAAGAACTGAACTTGGTTGACATGTGGTTTCAACAAGATGGCGCTACATGCCACACAGCTCGCGATTCTATGGCCATTTTGAGGGAAAACTTCGGAGAACAATTCATCTCAAGAAATGGACCGGTAAGTTGGCCACCAAGATCATGCGATTTGACGCCTTTAGACTATTTTTTGTGGGGCTACGTCAAGTCTAAAGTCTACAGAAATAAGCCAGTAACTATTCCAGCTTTGGAAGACAACATTTCCGAAGAAATTCGGGCTATTCCGGCCGAAATGCTCGAAAAAGTTGCCCAAAATTGGACTTTCCGAATGGACCACCTAAGACGCAGCCGCGGTCAACATTTAAATGAAATTATCTTCAAAAAGTAAATGTCATGTACCAATCTAACGTTTAAAATAAAGAACCGATGAGATTTTGCAAATTTTATGCGTTTTATTGTTTAAAAAAGTTCTCAAGCTCTTAAAAAATCACCCTTTAGTATAATTGCTAGGAGATGGGTAGTACCTTTTATTTTTCTCCGGACAGTACCACCTTAGATGCCGTATGGAATCCGACGGAAAAAAAACTTAACCAAGAACTGATCCAGCTTCAATGTTGTAAAAGGTGACAATTGTAGGAGTTTCTTTTTCTCTATTTTACTAAATTATCTCTTCATTCAACTTCATTCAATTAATCAATTTTCAGATAGCTTAGGAGAAAGTTTTTTTTTCATGTGTTTTTTTCTTTCAAGTCATTGTTTGTCTTTCAAGATTATAAATTGAATTGTAAAATTCAACTATTGCGCATATCCATTAATATAACAATGTCAATAACAGATATAACATACATCGGTATATTAAATAAATAGTAAGAAAATACTAGCTTGTTTGATAAATTAATATTTTTTCTCGGTAGCCGTCTGCCCAGATCAACCAATTAACCATTTAAATAAATAATTCAAACTATGAGCCATAGTACTCAAGGAAGAGCAAGGATGTGAAGACAAAGTGTGGAAAAGTGAGACGTGACAGGGGTCATTTAAGTAAGCAGAAGGCTTCTCGTATCTAAACTTTTACCTTCTACCAGAGGAGTAGAACTTATGCATCTTAGCGATACGAATCATTCGAGTTTCTGATATGTCAGAAAGTAAAGGTAAAGGTCGTTTGCCATTCACTATCCGTACAGGCAAAAGTTCGTTTTTTCTATTATCAATTATCTTTCTTCGGACACTACCGGCCTAGATGTCGTGTGGAATCCGGCGAAAAAAATGTTGTTAGGTCAAGCCATGAGCAGCATTCACTTCGTTCTAATTGTGATTTGATCCATCGACTGGAGCAAGTTAAGATTAGACGGAGTAATGTTTGGTAAACAAGGCGGGTGGGGTTAAACTTTAAATTCGAGTGCCTCCATAGTAAATTCGTCAATGAGATATATGTATGCAAACGAACTGCAACAGACTGAATTTTAGTAGGATATATTTACGTTCTAATTTGAATATCGTTATGGAATGTCCAATATGACTTTCTAATAAAAAAAAACCTTAACCTTGTAAATCATGAGTTTCAAATTCATAGAACCACTTAAATTCACCTAACTGAGAAAAACGCACACTAGTTTTGCTGTATTTCCTGAGCCCTGACAACTCGTATCACCCACATTGACTACAGCAAATTAGAAATGATGGAAAACATAATTGTAAGTGCAATCGAATCGATTGTCTACATTCTCCACCTTAAAATTGCGTGATTGCCGCCAGTTAAAAC
The DNA here is from genome assembly GCF_030247185.1 of Malaya genurostris. Lineage (NCBI taxonomy): Eukaryota > Metazoa > Arthropoda > Insecta > Diptera > Culicidae > Malaya > Malaya genurostris. The sequence goes on from NC_080572.1 coordinate 180,902,653, forward strand.
GGCGAAGCGAACAGTGGCCTGGACGGTTGATTTAGTAGCCCTCTTTCAAAGTAATTAGAAAGGGTCCGACTCGGTTGAGTTGAACTGGACAGCCGCACACTCTCATGCATGCTGGGATATCCATACTTCACGAGACGTAATAGCTATCAATTATCAATCAATGAGATCGTGGTTTGTCGGTCGGTTTTCGGCAAACGCAACGGAGAACCCGAAAGACTTTTGCCGAGCCAATGAATGGATCGACAAAGTTTTCACCTGTTCGGCACGATATGTAACTAATGAATGAGCTTACTGGGTCCTTATCTGGATTTCTGTGCTCTCTCGCTGCAATTGGAGAAAAGTGCGAAAATCGACAAATGCATGATTACGAAAGTTTCGTGCATTCGCCCAAATGTTTAACATGGCGGCACACGTTCGGGCGGCGGTGGCCATGAACGCAAAGCCATGCCAGCAAAGGTAAATTGACGAACAGGAGAACGGTACACCCGTGATTGAATTGAGCACAACAACAGCCCAGATTGCGTTCGGTGAACTGATCCGACTGATGAGATTTTCTTCCGCGTTGAGCGATGCAACATGTAAGTACATGATGGTTCTCGTGTCCGACTACCGGATTGTAAACATCGAAACTTTTAGTTCATAGAAATTAATCGCCCACGTTAAGCTAAACGTTTGAAAGCGTTCTTATTTGCAATTGTTTCAAAACGCACCATCAATAAGGGAGAGAATTAATTACTTCAATGGTGAAATTGATCTGTTTCCAAAGTTTGTTAAAATATATTTGGAAATTTATCTGCCTGCTTTGATGTCCCCCCCTCCCCTTGGAAACCGAAAACGGTTTTCCAAATCTTGCGGAGCCAGAGGAATCTGACTCTGACGGAAATAGTGAAGGTACTTCGTTTGTCACTCCTCAAGGTTCTGTTAAGAGGAAGAAGTCCTCCTCCAAATTACCAAAAAAAGACACCTAAAGTTACACCTACAAAAAAAGATCCCCGTGTTAAATCTAAAAAGCCAAATTTAAAGCAAAAACTGTGCCTCCTGGTTTGTCAAATTCACAAACCAATCCAGGAACTAGCACAAGAAAAGACAATAATCCAGTGGGTTCCGTTTCACATTCACCAACAGGATTACTGAAGTTTTCAGAAATTGTAGAATGGATTTTCGCAGCATTCAATATTTCTGAACCTCTAAAGACCATCATAGCGGCATTCCTTCCAATAGCTAGAACTTTTTTGAAACAGTTATCAGCTCAATGGCCAGCTCTATCAGGTTTTGTATCATTTGATGGATAATTTATCATCCGCCGCAAATGATTCAATCACTGTTCTGCAGTGGAATTGTCGAAGCATCATGCCAAAACTTGATTCATTTAAAGTTTTGTTGCATAGTCAAAAATGAGATGTATTTGCTTTGTGCGAAACATGGCTTACATCAAACAGAGCTTTAAATTTTAATGACTTTAACATTATATGTCTCGATAGAGACTCTCCGTATGGTGGAGTGCATTTAGGAATTAGGAAGTGTTATTCCTTTTATGGATTAAATATTCTTTCTACCTCTAGTGCAGAAATTCTTGCTTGTCAAATAAACATTAAAGGAAAATACATTTGCATTGCTTCGGTATATATTCCTCCAAGAGCACAAGTTGGACAACGACAGCTTAATGAAATGGTCGAAGCCCTTCCTGCTCTACGTTTGATGCTGGGAGATTTTAATTCGCACGGAATGATGTGAGATTCCGTTTTCAATGATAGCAGATCATCTTTAATATATAATATTTGCGATAATTTCAACATGACAATATTAAATATGGGTAGCATGACACGGATCCCAAGACCTCCTGCACGTCCAAGTGCATTAGATTTATCTCTTTGCTCGACTCAAATTCGACTTGATTGCAACTGGAAAGTATTTCCTGATTTACACGGTAGCGATCATTTACCAATCATCATCTCGATTAGCAGTAACAAATGTATCGCTAATTCAGTTGATATTCCATATGATTTGACAAAAAATATTGACTGGATTAGATACCAAAGTAATATTTCAAGTGTCTTAAATTCAATGGAAGAGCTCTCCCCACTTGAAGAATATGATTTCCTCGTTTGTTCGATTCTGGAGGCCGCAGAACAAGCCCAATCCAAATGATTTCTTGGTCCATCGTCTAACAAAAAGCCTCCAAACCCAGAGTGCTCAGATTCTAAACACGCGAAACAAAATGCGTTCAAGGCGTTTTTAAAACGAGGAGAAGGAGGAACTCCTCAGAATTTCAGTTCCTCCTGGAGCATACTTCTGACCAAAAAATTTTGCTATTGGAGACATTTTGCCGTAGGATTGTCAAGAGAAACCTCAATGAGCACTCTTTGGAATACGGCCAGACGAATGAGGAATCGTAACGTAGGAAATGAGAGTGAGGAATACTCGACCCGATGGATATTTGATTTCGCGAGGAAAGTTTGTCCAGATTCTGTTCCTACGCAGAGCACTATTTGGGAGTCTTCTCCAAATAATGGTTCCATTAATAGCCCCTTTTCAATGATGTAATTTTCCATAGCACTCATGTCTTGTAACAATAACGCTCCTGGGTTGGACAGAATTAAATTCAACTTGGTAAAGAATCTGCCCGACCTCGGAAAAAAAAGTTTGTTGGAATTGTTCAACAAGTTTATTGAGCAAAATATTGTCCCACCTGACTGGAGGCAAGTGAAAGTTATCGCCATTCAAAAGCAGCGAAACCAGCTTCCAACCACAGCCCATTGCAATGTTGTCCTGCATCAGAAAATTGTCCGAAAAAATTATTCTTCGACGTCTCGGTTTGTTGTCAAATACTCAGTTTGGTTTCCGTAGAAATAAAAGGAACGAATGAATGCCTTGCATTACTTTCATCTGACATCGAAATGGCCTTCGCTCAAAAACAACAAATGGCATCTGTATTTTTGGACATTGAAGGAGTTTTTGATTCAGTTTCTATTGATGTTCTTTCAGACAAGCTCCATCAACATGGACTTCCAGCGATTATAAATAATTATTCACACAACCTTTTGTCAGAGAAGTGCCTGTATTCTTCACATGGCGATTTGGCAACATTCAGAATTAGCTACATGGGTCTCCTGCAAGGGTCATGCCTCAGTCCGCTCCTCTATAATTTTTACGTGAATGATATTGACAGCTGTCTGGTAACCCCATGTACACTAAGACAATTGGCAGATGATGGCATTACGTCAGTTACTGGACCCAAAGCTGCAAAAAACATTACAAAATACTTTTGATAACTGGTCCATTTTTGCTGTTCATCTGGGTATCGAATTCTCTACGGAGAAAAAAGAGCTGATCGTCTTTTCTAGAAATAATGATCCCGCGCAACTTCAGCTTCATATTATGGGAAGAATTATCGCACAGGTTTTGACTTTCGAATATCTCGGGGTGTGGTTTGATTCCAAATGCACGTTGGGAGGACACATTAGGTATCTGATAACAAAATGCCAACAAAGAATAAATTTTCGTCGAACAATAACAGGAATTGGTGGGGTGCTCACCCAGAAGATCTAAAAAAATTGTATCAGACAACGATGCTTTCAGTGATGGAATATGGATGCGTTTGCTTTCATTCCGCTGCAAACTCACATATTATTAAACTTGAGCGAAGTCAGTATCGTTGTTTGCGAATCGCCTCAGGTGCATGCATTCGACACATAGTATGAGTGTTGAAGTTCTGGCGGGAGTTCTTCCATTGAAAGATCGTTTTTGGGAGCTTTCATCGCGACTGCTAATAAGATGTGAGGTACTTAATCCCCTGGTTATTAATAACTTCGAAAGGCTAGTTGAGCTTCAATCTCAAACAAGATTCATGACAGTATATTTTAACCATATGTTGCAGGAAATCAACCCTTCAAGATATATTACTATCCGTGACACCCTCCTAAATGTTCCTGGCTCAACGTTATTTTTCGACACATCCATGCAGCGCGAAGAGCTTGAAATTCTGGAACACCTACGCTCGATGGAAATCCCAAAAATATTTACAAGTATGTTCAGGCATATTGACTTTGAGAAAATATTTTACACGGACGGATCACAAATTGAAGTGGCTACTGGGTTTGGTATATTCAACAATAATGTTTCGGCTTCATTTAGGCATCAAAACCATCTGTTTATATATTAGAGTTAGCAGCAGTTCATTATAGCTTGAGTGTAAATGTCACATTATCTCTAAACCCGGCAAAAAGACCATAATTAGGTTAAAACCGGGTCTAAATAAATTCTTTAAAACTAAAAACCTTATCTCTAAACAATTATTTTCTCTTCACAGATAGTCTTTGAGCATCTGCTGGTACGAATAAACCGTTTTTCTTAGGCAAAATAAAACAGTGCCTGAACGACAAATTAAATAATAATTATCAAATCACAATAGTTTGGGCCCCGGCTCATTGCTCCATTCCAGGCAATGAAAGAGCAGATATTTTAGCCAAACATGGTGCTATTGAGGCTGGAATTTATAAGAGACCGATTGCTTTCAACGAATTCTATAGCGCGTCTCACCAAGGAACTTTTGCCAGCTGGCAAGCTTCTTGGGATAGAGATGATCTGGGTAGGTGTATTCACTCAATTTTTCCTAAAATATCGACAAAGACATGGCTCAGGGGACTGGATGTGAGTAGGTACTTCATTCGTGTGATGTCCAGACTCATGTCCAATCACTACACGTTAGATGCACATCTCCTTCGAATTGGACTTTCCGAGACTAATCATTGTGGTTGCGGCGAAGGTTACCGCGATATTGATCATGTCGTTTGGACATGCGTGGAGTATCGTGATATCAGATCTCAACTAATAAATTCCTTGCGTACTTAAGGTAGACTATCGAATGTCCCAGCTTGCGACATTCTTGATTGGCGTGACCTTCCTTACATGAAACTTCTTTATCAATTTATTAAGTCCATTGAAGTTCCAATTAAAATTTTATTTTATGTTAGACCCCTTTCTCTTCCATGAGTTCAACCAATAGCCAGCTATATTTTATGAATAAATGTGATGAACTGATAAAAACTAACCTGAAATAGTTATAAGGTCAGGTACAAAATAAATGTATTTTATTTAAAGTAATTTATAATAGCAGATCGCTTGATAAAACCAGTGTTTAGATTAACTAATGAATACCAACATACTAATATGATATTCGAAATGTATTCGGTTTAAAGTACTATTTATTGAGGATGCCACGGCGGAGAAAAACTTATGTATATTGCCTATGAAATATACGTATTTATGAAAAAAAATCTGCCTGCATGTCCTCTTCCAAATCTTGTATGCGATTCAGATTTCTAGGAAAATTTAAAGAGGGTGGTTCGATTTGTTAACGTAAGACTACTCAAAGATTTTACAATTAATGGAATGCATAGATGTGAAGATATTTTATTTTAAATTTATTGCTTCAAATATCTGCATGGAATAAGATCTAAACTAAAAAAAATATCTGCGAGCCACATCAAATTAAATTTATTAATAACATTTTTCCATAAATTTTAATTTTTTTTATTCCTCAAACTTACATAATGCACAATTTTTTTCTACCGACTCATGGCCACCTAAATCCTCCTTATAAAATTGCACACATCTAAATACACTTCTTCACATCTAAATATTATTCTTGACAGTCCAGTATAAAGAGCTAATAATTAGAATAGAAAGTTTATTTATGCCCAATCAGATGCTCTTACCCAAGATACCTATTTTGTAGCATCTGTATAGGATGAAAAAAAGAATAATATTTGGAACTCGCGCGTACCTTCTATGAATAATAGAAAGAATGTTGCAGATCGAGTTGACAAATAACCAAATAGGCAAATAGGGTAAATTAGACTCAATTTCAAGCAAACTTAAAAACGATATTAAATACACTTTAGAAATACGTACGCAAACCAAACTACTTAACCTATTTGAATAACTTTTCATTACTTCCGCAATTTCAAATAGGCTGTAACATACAAAACTAGACATGGGCAATTCAAGGGAACTAGTTCTGAAAGAATTAGTGAACTGAAGTTCTTTAAAGAGAGTATACAAATTAACTGCGTATTTCGGAATGATCGAAAGTTTGAGGAATCTGATAGAAGTTGCATACATTCGCGACCTTTAAAAAAGTACGTATTTACTCAGAAATGGATGATTATCGGTAGAAATAGTACTTATTGGTACTGCAAAAAGTATTTGAATTGAATCTGCTTACTACAAAATATAATTTGTGGCTTTTATATCATTTTATAAAAATTATAGATATATACAAAGTTACAGAAGAACGAAAAACAGTTTAACAGAAGTAGTTCTCTCGGGAGATCGTAGATTTTTGAGCGGTTCTTTGAAACGAATGGTTTTTCCCATCTCTAATACAAACAGAGCTGCTAAATGTCACTATCAACGAGCAACTTTGCACGACGAATATTGGAAAGTTTATGTCACTGGACTGCTGCCAACCAGGCTCTACCAATCATCATATATGAGCGGCCCTTACACGAGTCATTAAAAATGTCATTAGTAAAAAAATATATCATTTTAATGAACGTGTAGTGGTGCACTAATGACGAAATTTCTAACAAATTTGAATTACATCATTAGTTAGTCATCATTAAAAATGACATTTTAAATGCTCGTGTAAAGGCCGCTATTGAGTGTCTGAGAACCGATCTGTCATAACTTTAATTCTCTTGATATTATACTCATCAGGACGCTCATTGATTGCCGATGCGATTGATATTATCTCATTTATTCTGTCACTGCTTGGTTACGATGTGACTAAATATTATTCAAGCAGCATAAACATTGAATTAAATTCATGTACACCAACAAACTCAGAAATCCAATGACTTTTTACAAAGAACAATGAACTTTATCAATTTATGTTTATGTTAGTACTCTCATGGATTATTTTTACTTCAACAGGGAATAGGAGAATGAGAGAGAGAACAAAATGCGTCACCTGTCTTTGACTGAGTATACTTCTACTTGGTCATTGAACTATCGAGTATCTCATTTGACAGACACTTTGACCGTACCGATTACAGTTGACGATGATTTTAGTCAGTCTGTCAAGATCATTTGACATGACTGACAATTTGCAGCTCTGAATACAAATCATTTCGCACCTCCTAAATATTTTACTGACGCAGAAGGTGATTGCACTCAGTTGATGTCATTTTCAATGAAATGTTATGATACAAACGAGAGGAAGCATGAGATGAGAATTTGTGAGCCAAAAAACAAAGCCTTGGTATTACACCTGTCAGAAGAGACATCGAAGTTTGCTCTGGCATCACGGCCGACTCCAAGTAGCATTTCAAGCAAATTTGACAGTAGAATAGACGGAAGTAAAATAAATAAATTCTATTAGTTACAGACTAAACGACCAACGACTTTTTTCGTGCCAAACCATACTAAATAACACATTGAGCTGTTTTCTTGTTGATCAATTTTGTCCATGAATACGAAGAAAGATGTTAAGTAAATTCAATTCACTTCGATGAACTGACTAATTTAAATCTAAACTTAACAGAGCCTTTGAGTGCTTTCATCCAGTGCAGTAAAACTTCATTCAATTCAATTGAAACTGAATGTGGAACACATTGACGATCACCCTACTGCAATAAACTTCACACTCTGACACACACACAAAGTTCGCTGACGAACCAACGAGCACCATTCAGTTCTTCACTCGTTTCTCTTCCAATCGAAGCTCAGTTTTACCACCGTCAGTTGATCTCTTGAAGTAACAAAATATCACTTTCAATAGTGTGAGAGCGGCCTTTAAATGAGGTTCATGTAAACATTCGAGTTGGTTCAAAATGATAGATGAACGACAAATTAGATAGCTGAAATATCATTTACAGAATATACATAAATTAATAGGTTCCCCCTTCAAGTTTAATTTTTAATACTTTACTCCATTTATAATTCTATTCATTTGAACTTGCTCACTACCAAGAGGACGATAGGGATAGGGTGATAGGGAAGATATCTGCAGGAGGAAAATTAACAGGAACACAAAATCGTATGTATAAATTTAATAATATTCTAAGAATAAATAAAATTGTAGCTTTGATCTACTGAAAGTTGATACAAAGAGGTGTTTACTGGATGTAACAGTTCGGCTGAAAAGTTCGTATCGTTTAATAGAAACACACATATTTTTGCCAAAATTCGTTTTTATTATTCAACATAATTGCCATTAGAGACGATACAGCGATTATAGCGATCTTCCAACTTTTCGATACCATTTTTGTAGTACGATTTGTCCTTTGCTCAAAATAGGCCTCAGTTTCAGCGATTACCTCTTCATTGCTTCTAAATTTTTTACCAGCGAGCATTCTCTTGAGGTCTGAGAACAGGAAAAAGTCACTGGGGGCCAAATCTTGAGAATACGGTGGATGAGGGAGCAATTCGAAGCCCAATTCGTTCAATTTCAGCATGGTTTTCATCGACTTGTGACACGGTGCATTGTCTTGATGAAACAAAACTTTTTTTTTCTTCAAATAAGGCCGTTTTTTTGAAATTTCGTCCTTCAAACGCTCTAATAACGCTATATAATAGTCACTGTTGATGGTTTTTCCCTTTTCAAGGTAGTCGATGAAAATTATACCATGCGAATCCCAAAATACAGACGCCATAACCTTACCGGCCGATTGTTGAGTCTTTCCACGCTTTGGGTTCGGTTCATCGCGTGCAGTCCACTCAGCTGACTGTCGATTGGACTCCGGAGTGAAGTCATGGAGCCATGTTTCGTCCATTGTTATGTATCGACGAAAAAAATCGGTTTTATTTCGATATAACATCTCCAAACACTGCTCAGAATCATCAATTCGTTGTTGTTTTTGATCGATTGTGAACTCACACCGCACCCATTTTGCACAAAGCTTTCTCATATCCAAATATTCGTGAATAATATGTCCAACACGTTCCTTTGATATCTTTAGGGTGTCAGCTATCTCGATCAACTTCACTTTACGGTCATTGAAAATCATTTTGTGGATTTTTTTCACGTTTTCATCAGTAACAGCCTCTTTTGGACGTCCACTGCGTTCATCGTCTTCGGAGCTCATATGACCAGTACGAAATTTTGCAAACCACTTACGAATTGTTGCTTCGCCCGGTGCAGAGTCTGGATAACACTCATCAAGCCATTTTTTGGTATCGGCGGCACTTTTTTCATCAAAAAGTAGTGTTTCATCAAAACACGAAATTCCTTTTTTTCCATTTTTTCACAATAACCAAAGTAGCTTCACTCAAAATGCAATATCTCACAAACTAATAATCAGACAGCTGTCAAATTTATACACATATCTTTTGAAGGTTGGTACTGACTGAAAATGGTATGGATTTAATTCTAGTGGCGCCCTCTCATAGAAACGATACGAACTTTTCAGCCGATCTGTTATGCCGAACAACACCCCTGTAGTGGAATTTGACCTTCTGTTTCAAAAGCAGAGATGTCAGGTAAAAATTTAAAATATCTTCAGACCTGGTTGCAAAAGTTTGTATATCCGAAAAAAATCTGTTGTTAGCGAGTATTTCTTTATTTTTGTATAAAGTATGACTAAACTGACTGGGCGAGCAAAAAAAAAGTGTGTAAACTTTGACGAAAGTTTGCGAAAAACTAGATTTTCGAAAGTCTGCAAAAGTCTGCACAACACAATGTCTGCAGCAATTTGGTTAAAATCTGACACTCGAGCGGTTTATTTGATGTTGTTTATTTGACAGATCGATGGTTATTTTCCGACATTGAAAAAAATCTTGCAAAGAAAGTTCTAATATTAATTCTTTAGTTGAAATTATTTCCAGAGGAAAATAAACCCAAATAACTTTCCGTCCGTCAAATTTTGAAATGGGCCGCAGTTTCAGTTAAATTTAACTACTCGACTCAAAATAACCGCTCAAGTGTCAGATTTCAACCAAAAGTTAAAATTAACCGCAAAATGGTTCACAGCCTTAGTTATTTCATCTAACCTTTCAGGTCCATTTAGTTACAATTATTATCATAATAAAAAAATAACATTTCAAATATTCACTGTACAAAAATTTCATAATATAACAACGATTTCTCATAGATGGCTGAACCGATTTGAACTAACTTATATTCAAATGAAGAGTCCTAGTCTCATGTGATCCCATGTAATTTCTTCGAGATTCATCTTCCGGATCTTCAAATACAGAGAGACGAGTACTGAAATTTTTTTTTTTTTTTTTTTTTTTTAAATAACTATTTATTGGAATATGAGTTAAAATTAAATTATTAAGATTTTAAATTGGGTGTTCAGCCACAAGTGGTGACTTTTCAGCCCTGTTATATATATATATATATATATATATATATATATATATATATATATATATATATATATATATATATATATATATATATATATATATATATATATATATATATATATATATATATATATATATATATATATATATATATATATATATATATATATATATATATATATATATATATATATATATATATATATATATATATATGATTTGGTTATTACCATGAAGACATCATTTGCTTCCGCAATTCTGAGATTTTTGTGTAGGGAAAATTCTAAACCTACTTGTATTGTGTAATGGGGAAAAGGAACTTATATACTAACTTACTAACTAATACAGAGAGCGAATCGATTCAATTGAAGATTGCATCGATTTTTGTCGGAATTTGCTTATAATATTATGTGACATTACATCTAATGGTTCTATATTTGTGAGTCTGTGTAACTCATTTGTACTAAACCAGGGAGGACGCTTCAGAATCATTTTCAGAATTTTATTCTGAATCCTTTGAAGCGTTTTCTTCCTGGTGGAACAACAGCTTGACCAAATTGGTACCGCATAAAGCATGGCTGGTCTGAAAATTTGTTTATAAATTAACAATTTGTTTTTTAGACAGAGCTTAGAATTTCTGTTTATAAGAGGATATAAACATTTAATATATTTATTACACTTTGCCTGGATTCCTTCAATGTGATCCTTGAAAGTGAGTTTTTTGTCATACGTTAAACCTAAGTATTTAGCTTGATCAGACCATGTCAATTCCAAGCCATTCAATTTGAGAATGTGATTATTGTTTGGTTTTAGAAAAGAAGCTCTTGGCTTGTGAGGAAAGATAATTAATTGCGTTTTTGCTGCATTTGGTTTAATTTTCCATTTTGACAGATAATCACTGAAAATATTTAAACTTCTTTGTAGGCGACTGCAGATCACTCTTAGATTTCTACCTGTGGCTAACAGACTTGTGTCGTCACAGAATAGCGATTTCTGACAACCGACGGGTAGATTTGGAAGATCAGAAGTGAAAATATTATACAAGATTGGAGCTACACTCGAACCCTGCGGAACACCGGCTCGTACGGGTAGCAATTCAGATTTACAATTCTGATAGCTAACCTGAAGAGTACGATCAGTTAAATAATTTTGAATCATTTTGATCAAATAAATAGGAAACTGGAAATCAGACATTTTTGCTATTAAACCTTTGTGCCAAACACTGTCGAATGCTTTTTCTATGTCTAGAAGAGCAACTCCAGTGGATAACCCAGAAGATTTATTTGATTTTATCATGTTCGTTACTCTGACAAGTTGATGAGTAGTTGAATGTTCATGACGAAATCCAAACTGCTCTGGTAAAAAAATTGAATTCTCATTTATATGAGTCATCATTCTTAACAAGATAATTTTTTCAAAAAGTTTACTGATAGAAGAAAGTAAGCTAATTGGGCGATAACTTGATGTTTCTGCTGGGTTTTTATCAGGTTTTAGGATAGGAATTACTTTAGCGTTTTTCCATCTTTTTGGGAAGTAAGCTAATGAAAAACACTTGTTGAAAATTTTAACCAGGAGTCTCAAGGCAACATCGGGAAGATTTTTAATAAGAATATTAAAAATTCCATCATTACCAGGAGCCTTCATGTTTTTGAGTTTCCTAATAATTGATTTAATTTCATCAAAATTCGTCTCAAAAATGTCATCGTGTGATAACACTTGGGTTGAAATATGATCATACTTCAGTGAGACTTCATTTTCAATAGGACTCACAACGTTTAAATTAAAATTGTGGACACTCTCGAACTGCTGAGCTAGCTTTTGAGCTTTTTCACCATTTGTAAGAAGTATTTGATTTCCTTCCTTGAGAGCAGGAATTGGTTTCTGAGGTTTCTTAAGAACCTTAGAAAGTTTCCAGAAAGGTTTAGAATATGGTTTAATTTGTTCAACTTCTTTAGCGAAATTTTCATTTCGCAAAAGAGTAAATCTATGTTTAATTTCTTTTTGTAAATCCTTAACTATGTTTTTCATAGCAGGATCACGAGAACGTTGATATTGTCGTCGACGAACATTCTTCAACCGAATAAGCAGTTGAAGATTGTCATCGATGATAGGAGAATTTAATTTAGTTTGAGCTTTGGGAACTGAAAGATTTCTAGCTTCGATAATATAATGATTCAAATTATCAATTGCTGTGTCGATGTCCGCAGAATTTTCTTAAATAGTTTCATGATCCACATGATTTTCAATGTGAGATCTGTAATCCAACCAATTAGCTCTATGATAGTTGAAAATAGAACTAATTGGAATAATTATAGCTTCGTTGGAAAGTCTGAATGTTACAGGAAGATGATCTGAGTCAAAATCAGCATGAGTAATCGGTTCACTACAAATGTGACTTTGATCTGTTAGAACCAGATCAATTGTAGACGGGTTTTTCACGGAAGAGAAACAAGTAGGATTACTGGGATGAAGAACTGTAAAGTAACCAGCTGAGAGTTGATTATGAAGTATTTTACCATTACTGTTATTTTGCCTACAATTCCACTGGACATGCTTAGCATTTAAGTCCCCTATTACGAAAAATTTCGATCGATATCTTGTAAGTTTTTGCAAATCGCCTTTAAAGAAATTTAATTGTTCGCCGGTGCATTGGAATGGCAAATATGCTCCAGCGATGAAATAAATTCCATGAATGGTTTCAACTTCGATTCCCAAGCTTTCAATAACTTTAGTATTGAAAGAAGGTAAAATTCGATGTTTAATTTGCCGTTGGACAAAAATGGCAACTCCACCACCAATTCCAGTAAACCTGTCAAATCGATGAACCACATAATGTGGATTACTTTTCAATTTTACATTTGGTTTAAGAAAAGTTTCTGTCACAATGGCAATATGAATTTTGTGAACTTTGAGAAAATTATAAAATTCATCTTCACTCGATTTCAAAGATCGAGCATTCCAATTTAAAATATTCAAATAATTATTTAACATCACTGTTAAATTTTAAATTCATTATAATATTATTTGCAAATTTCCATCCGATTTGAAATGCTTCAAAAAGTGATGAAGTCGAATTCATTTGGATGATCATTTGAAAAAGTTGATCTTGTAGGTAGGTATCATTTTATTTTCAGTTATATCGCCTAAATCGACTTCATTTAAAGAAGCGAATGGCATTGAAGGAATATTTGTAGGTAGACTGCCATTAGAAGAAGATGATTTGGCCGGTCTACCTATTAATAAATTGTTTTCGTTAGAAGATGAACTGCAAGGCGGTCCTGTGTTTTGATTATTTACATTAGAAGAAATAGGAGATAGATTTCTACCTAATATACCAGCATAACTGACATTAGAAGAAGATGATGACGAGGTCGATCTACCTGTCAATAAATTGTTTTCGTTAGAAGACGAATTGGCAGGTGCCTTAGAAGAATTTTCAGGTATATTCTGTAAATTTAAGGTCGTTGATTTGACTTGTTGTCTAAGCGAACGAGCGTTTAAAATTTTTTCCCTGACAGGACATTTCAAATAATTGGATTTATGATTTCCATTGCAATTTGAACATGAAAATTTATCAGTGGTTTCATTCATTGGACAAACGTCTTTCGAATGCGATTTACCACAATTCAAACACCGTATATCCATATGACAATTTTTGGTTCCATGGCCGAAGCCTTGGCAACGACGACATTGCGTTAAGTTAGCAATACGATTATGCCGTTTATAATGTTCCCAATGAATTTTAATGTGGGAAATGAAACGTACTTTTTCTAAAGTTTTCAAATTGTTTACATCACTTCGATTGAAGTGTATTAGGTAAAGTTCATGGGAAATTCCAGAGCGTGGTTTAGAAGTACCATTCGCTCTTTTTTTCATAAGTATTACTTGGGAAGGGGCAAAACCAAGCAATTCTTTTAGTTCATTTTTAATTTCATCAATACTTTGATCATTTGATAATCCTTTCAAGACAGCCTTGAAGGGTCTGTCTGATTTTATATCATATGAATAAAATTTATGAAGTTTTTCGGACAAATATCGAATAAGACGTTCGTAATCTTCCAATCCATCCACCAAGACTCGACATTCTCCTCTTCGTCCGATTTGAAATGAGACTTTTACTTCCGGGAGAAAAGTAGAAAGCTCAGTACGGAATGCTTTGAAGTCGGAAATCATCACCGTCACTGGTGGCATAGATTGATGTTTCTTCCCAGAACGACAAGCGTCCATTTTGGGAATTTTTGAAGAATTTTCTTCTATGTCGCTACAATCGGATTCAGGAAGAATCTCGTAAATATTGTTAGACGGCATAGGATCAGCGGAAGGGAAATCCGTCCGTTGTCTTTTATTTTTACATTCAGATTCTATAAGATCGTGAATGTTATTAGAAAAATGTTGAATAACGGATTGTGATTTATTCCGTATTGAATTATTTTTAGCCTTAGGCTTGTTGCCTTTCCGGTTGGACGCAGGCATTTTTGAAATTAATGAAATTTTAAATTAAATTAACTAGGCTAAATTAGTCTTCGATTAGACTCCTAGCTAGCCTTAAAAAAGGCTGATTAATTTCTTAGTCACTCTAATATCACTCTTTGTATCACTTAGTCACTCTAATATCACTCTTTGTATCACTTAGTCACTTAGTTAGTGATTCAGGTAGCCTTGAAAAAGACTGAAGCCTTGAATCAATGAAACTCTAGGTAGCCAGAAAAAAATTCCAGGAGCCAAGAGCTATACGCGTGCGGTGCGAACGACTGTTCAACACCGACTGACTGAAAATTTTAATTCGTCATCAGAAGTGACGATGAACAACAGGAAAATCTTCTTAGTAGCGGTATAATACTCCAGAATTGTGCTTACGTAAATGTCTCAGAGATGACTAGGACGGTTTTTATAAATGCAAGAATGAATTAAAATGAAAGGTATTAAGGCTTCATCGATTTATATGCTGTTTCAATCGAATGCGACTTCCAGTTCCGAAACGGGATAAGGAGTGCTTTATGTTTGAATATATCTCATATGTTTATGTTTCCTTATTGTTTTCGATTAAAGTTAGCCTATCGCGTAGATATTGTCTATGTAACTACACTTTTATGCTCAACAATATTTTCATTTCAGATGTTCACTATTGAAACGGTGATAACGCATATCCATGGGACTGTTATAGCAGCATTGTATGCGATGAATGGAGCTTTGAAGAAAAGTCCGCTCTCCACAATGATCTACCCAGAACGTTGAAATTATTTTTTCCCAATAGCATGGGTCATTCAATGTTACTAGTCAGCGAATTATAAACAAAGAGCCACTGAATGAAAACTCATCTATTCCGTATTCAAGCACACCAGAATACTGCGTACAAGCGCGATGTAAATATTCTAGAGACAGAACACATCGTAGAAGTCTTGAGTACTTCGTTAAAAGAGCCATAAAACTTCATGAGCTTTCGTAGTAACAAAAACAAACTGAATGATACGATATTTTTTGAGATCATACACATACACCACTTCAACTGATGACAATTTACTGCATAGATCATTCACGAATAGCATTAGAAGAAGTGGTCCGAGGTAGCATCCTTGTTTCGACTCGTGAAGAACAGAAAAAGTCTGCTTAACGCGCATCAAATACATACATACATACATACTAACTTAGGCGGTTCCTGGTTTCCTGTTCCGGAAGTAGCGGTCAGAACTCCAAAATGGAACTCATGCGATCCTTTTTTGTTTCGAAAACACGATTTTTTCAGTTTTCAATCGCTCCAATAATGCACACTTATACTTGCTGTCGATGGTGTTTTTCCTTTTTTCGAGGTTGCTCACGAAAATTACACCATGACATTCCCAAAGAATCGTTTTCATTACCTTTCCGCCCCATTCAGTCTTCCTAGACGGCTTCGGAGCACTTGTGCCGACGTTGGTGCATTATCGGGTAATCTTTCTGTTCTCTGCTGTATAATAAACTGCTCTGAAATATGGGGCTTTTTAGTCCAAATTTCTAGAATAAAACTTGCATCAATGCGATTTCGGAAGGAGCCTTTCGGGAGGATCTCCTACCCGTCGGGAATTCAACGCTCAACAAGATCTATGTCGACAATTGTGGAATGTGATGGAAGGTAATTATTATTATTCTCCAAACCATAACACTGAATTTACGAAAAAGATAAGTGCTTTCATTGAGTATCACTACAATTCAAAACAACATAAGCAAATATCACGCAAAAATAACCAACCTTATCGTAGAAGCATATCATCCATGCACGCATTATCAAGGCAATCTTGTGACAAGATTCGTTTACGTTGTTCATTACGATTCTGCAAAAACCGTTGAAATTGTGTAGAAACACCAAACAGTTATCCGTAAAATTGATCATATTCCCTTCCGAGATTTTCACTAGTAGGCAAAGTAACTAGGAATAAGTTTGTTAGGAAGATTACTGACGTATCGATTTTGATGTTTTCACAATCCATCACCACCTCACAGTAAATCAATCAAATAACTGCACTTTGCACAATTTACCAAAACTTCCACACATTAATGCGAACACGCCCGACGTCGAAAGCCCACTAAAGAGGATCCCGAGGAATAAATTTGCCCAAAACAGTCCGTCGCAGTGAACAAAAAAAACCGCATTTGCAAGTATAAACATCCCAACAATGTCGTTTTACAAACAATTCATACTTAGTTGTCCACATTCTTCATCGTCCTCCGGCGAAGTCACCGAAATATAGAGCAAGCTTTGCATGTTCCCTGTTCGCACCGTTCTTATCCTATCCAGCCGAACGTCTTCGGAATACCCGATGGGCGCCGATTTGCTTTGTGGTCATTGTTTCATTTAGCACCCAGCCGGCATTTATGTCACACCTTGCCCCCGCCTACACACGCTAACGGCAAACCGATTTTTGAGCTATATTCCGTCAGTCCTATTCCCAGCGAACCGAAGAGTTGGTAGTGAACCGTAAGAAGCCATAGCACTATGAGCCGGTAGGTAATTCGAAACCTCACAGTCGGTTCGTTTTGCCCCAGTCTGGACGAACATTCAGGGCAATTATTTTTTTTTTCGTTTGAGGGAAAGAGTTGGGAAGAGTGAGAAGGAAGTTCTTTTAGTGTCAATATACCGGAAGTTGTCAACTGTAGGCTACAAGTGCCCAAAATGGCTTTGATCTATTTTCCCAGTGCAGTGCATTCATTGTAACATTCGGAGCTGATGCGTTCATAATCAACATACATACGCTTAAAAACCAGTTTTAATTCACCTATTGATGGTATGGTGCCTTTCTCATATCACCCATATTGTCAAATATAATATTGTGACATTCTTTTTTTCATTTCTGAAGAAAATAAACAAGGTTGTTAGGGCATCAACTACACAGCGAAAAATGTAACAATCTCGATGTGATTCTCAATCGATGTGAAAAAAATGTAGACGTACTGAACATCAAATGCAATAATTTTCCGTTTTCGTGAAATATGGCAGACAAACCATATTGGGCATGCAGAAAAAATTTGCTCCAGTGGAATTCACTGTGCACCAATGGTATGTAGACTGTCATGCGATGTATTAATCACTCATAATTGTACGAAAATTCACTCCCTTGTAACGTTCAGTGTCAAACCCGCTGATTCCTAAACATACATTATCAACTAAAAGCGCATAGAGAAAATGATATTCCATCGTCATGTGCTTCGATAGTGGAGACAAGACAATGTATTCATTTATGTTGAAGCACGTGGTTCATAAACAAGACAACAAAACATGTATAAAGTAACATGATTCTATCAGTTGATGTATTGTAGATTAGTACTGCAGTGACAATACGTTATTTCATCGAAACAACGTGTCTAGTATATCACATAAGCTGGACAGAATAATCTATACGATTCTGGTAGGAAACTATGCAGCGATTACGATGTAATATCACAACAATCTCGATGTCATTCTAAGAACTATAGTACTACACAAAAAGATGCATAATTTCCTATCAGAATCGTAAACAGAATTCAGTCATGCTGATGTGACTGAGCTTTTTACCGAAATTCGTACAAACATTCGTATGTCATTTTTTATATCTGTTTCCCCTTTGGCTACAGATCAAATTTAAAACTCAACTTGTTCACATCGATTGAGAATTACATAGAGGTTGTTACAAATACTGTGTAGCATGACCAAGAAATGGAACGGTTTTGTACCGTCGCTCTAAACGACGGTTTAAAATTTCGCACAATCATGATTCTGTAAATGTAAATTGAACATATTGAACCATACACCATCGACATTTTCGGTTGTGTTCGCATGATACATTACCGAGATTTTCGTCATTTTAGAAACGAGAAATGACCGAAATTATCGGTATTCATGCATAAATGTTGCTACTGAGATGTTCAGTTCAAATGAAATCAGCTTCGAAACGTAAATGAAACATAAATGATGTCATTTACACAGTATGATGAATGAAGCTTTGATGTCATCTCCAGCAGGTAACGCAATTTAATTCATCGGGAATTTCCAAATTCGTCAGCTGTAATGGCCATATGCACAAATTTTAAACTTTAGAAATCAGCATCCGGATATAATAAAAGTAAAGATTCAGTGAAACCCCGGAGTAACAGAATTACTTGTCAAAAGAGACACTTATTATAGTTGTCATAAAACAGATAGTGATTGAAAAATCAATTACAAAAGAAATATAAATTATAATCTGAACCATAAGGCATTCGAATTGTTACTTGGGCTGTCTGTTGGTCTGTGACCACACCACTAGGTGGATATAAGCCGGTTTTACCGTTCTCATTTAGAAAGGCTATGTAATCTCTGTGAAAACCGACTTAGGTTGTGAACCATTTCGCGGTTAATTTTAACTTTTGGTTAAAATCTGACACTTGAGTGGTTATATTGTGTCGAGTAGTTAGTAGTTAAATTTAACTAAAACTGCGGCCCATTTCAAAATTTGACGGACGGAAAGTTATTTGGGTTTGTTTTCCACTGGCAAAAATTTCAACTAAAGAATTAATACTACAATTTTCATTGCAAGATTTTTTTCAGTGTCGGAAAATAACCATCGATCTATCAAAAATAACCATGCTCTCGAGCAGTGTTATTTTTGATAACATCAAAATAAACACTCGAGTGTCAGATTTCAACCAAAAGTTGAAATTGACCACGAAATGGTTCACAGCCTTAGAATCCAAACCAAACATAAAATGACCAATCCGAACAATAACAAAAATGTTCACTTGTTTTTCTCGAAGATGACTGCACCGATTTTACAAATGCTATTGAATTTTATTCGGATCCGCATCCCGGCTCCGTAATTACAAACTGATAAGCGGAGAAATTCTGAGAACGTGATTTTGTATATTGTAGATGTAGAAACAAACAAAACCCTCCTTCAAACTAGCAATTTTCTGGTGGTCACCACCATTTTTACATTTTTCATATGTATTTGAACAAATTTTGAACAATTTTCCCAATTTTCTTGAGTTTGAACAAATGTTGATAGTAAAACCTAAAACCCAAATATGGGTAACAAAAATGTTGTCATTAAATATATGGTTTAAATCTGTCCTATGTACTAGAAAATTTCTGATGAAATTTGAAATTATCAGTTCACATACAAATTTAATTTAGGTGATAAAACATGAGCGAAGAGAATAATAGCGAAATAATTGCCGAGGTTTTCACAGCCGAGTGCTCGGTAACCCTCTCGGCAAAATGTAAAATTACTGAGAATTTCGGTAATACTGAATTTGGAAACTGTTAATTATTGCCGAACCTATCATCAAAAATTTTGCTGTTAGCTCGGCAAAAGCGATCCGGATTGAATCATGAATTGCCGATTCATCAGTAATCGAATAGAAAAAGGATTTATCTTTATTATTGCAAAAAATACTCATCACAAAAGCCAATTTTTGGGAATGAATGAATTATATTAATGCATACTTTGATTCAAA
Source organism: Malaya genurostris (assembly GCF_030247185.1). NCBI lineage: Eukaryota > Metazoa > Arthropoda > Insecta > Diptera > Culicidae > Malaya > Malaya genurostris. The sequence goes on from NC_080572.1 coordinate 180,922,912, forward strand.
ATAAAAAATGTAAGTTCCGAAAAGAAATATCAAAAACATTTGTTTCTAGTGCTCCTTCTACTTGTAAATAAACAAACATTCAAAAGTATATCTATAAAAAAAACTTTCTGATTCTACTTAGCTTTTCACGCAATACTGAAATCTTTGTCTTTCGCCCAATTCGTAAATATTTTGGAGCTCCACAAGGAATGGCGACGTCCTGTGCTATACAAAATCGATAGGTGACATTAGACAACAAGTGTCTCGCCAAATTTCAGTGTAAGCTAACACACTGTTCGAAATCTCAGCAAACGGATTTACTGTTTTCGGTATATTTGTTGTTTACGGACAAGTTCAGCATCTTATTATGCCAAACTTCGGCAATAAAATGGCGCTTTACCGAGATATCAGAACTTTCCGTTAACGAATTTCGGCAATTAGCACGTGAATTTCTGAAAAATCAGTAAATGTTCGTGTTCCCGGAGTTAATTTTCCGTGATAAATAAGAAGTTATTAACAGAAGAGAAGATTAACAAAGAGAAACTCTCATTGGTTTGTGTGACCTTACGAAATGTTCACGTGGAATTATTTAAACCGTCGATGTAAAAACATAAAAAAAACTATTCTGTAGTGCTAAAAATTATTTCAATCTGTAAGTTGATTACTAAAAAAAAACGATTTCCGGTTCCGGAAATACCATTTCGACATTACTACACACTTAAATTTTATTGCTGAATCTCGACGAAATAATTGCCGAGATTTACACAGCCGAAGGCTCGGTAGCCGTCTCGGCAAAATGTATAATTACTAAGAATCTCGGCAATCATGAACTGTCAATTGTTGCAGAGCTTGTCAGCAGCAATTTTACTGTTAGTTCGGCAAAAGCGATCAGGATCGAATTATGGATTACCGAGTCATTAGCAATCGAGTGCAGAAAGGATTTTGCTTTATTATTACACGAAAAACTTATCACGTAAGCCAAGTTTGGGGAATAAGTCTATTTTATGATTGCTCATTTTATTTAAAAAAAAACCAATCCCGAAAAGAAAAAGGGTAACAGAGGTATTTTGGCCACTTCATATATTTTGGCCCACCCAACAAACTTTATGGATTTAATGGATGTTAAGTAACTCATGTTGCATCAATTTAGAACTAATCACATTAAATTACCTACACCCTCATTGAACATAACTCAAAATTGAGTTACACATCACTCAAATCCATCAAAAGTGCACGTACTCTAAACTTGAGTTACCACCTATCTACTCATTTTTGAGTTAAGGGACGAAATTGTCAAAACTTGAGTAATTTTTACTCAAAATAAGAAAAAAATATTTTGTTCAAAATTTGAGTAAGTTCAACTCAAAATTTGAGTTTCTTGCTTTCAAAATGAAGAAATTTTTCTTCGTTATTTTCATATACAAAGTTATTCTTTTTTCTTTTGAATGCGCAAAATAGTGATCAAAACCGTTTCCTTTTGAACGGTTTGGAGTCAAAATTGAATTATTTTGATATTCTTATGTTGCGCTTTTCACTAAGCACAATTGAAACCACAAAACATCTATGATTGACGTTGATTCAACTCGTGGCAACGAGTTTACTTTACCCAAATCCATACTCAAATTTGAACACATCGTTCCAGTTTATGAATTTGAGTAATCGCAACTCAAACCATAAGTTATGTTCAAAGAGCGTGTATGGCGCAAGAGTTTTTCAAAGATATTACATTTGGTGAATATTTTTACAAAGTGGACCAAAATAAAATCAATCGTAAAGTGGGCCAAAATACCTCTGTCACCCTATCACAGATAAAAACATTTGTTTCTAGTGCTCACCCTACCTGGAAATAAATAAATATTCAAAAGTATATATAAAAAGAACATTTTGATTCCATTTAGCTTTACACGTAATACTGAAATCTCTTTCATTCGCCAAATTCGTAAATATTTTTAAGCTCCATGAGAAATGGCGACGTCCTTTGCTATACACAATCGATAGGTGAAATTAGATGACAAGTGTCTCGCCGAATTTCAGTAAAAGCTAACACGCTGTTCGAAATCTTGGCAAATGGATTTACTGATTTCGGTAGATTTGTTGTTTACGGGCATGTTCAGCAACATATTATGCCAAACTTCGGCAATAAAATGCGCTTTACCAAGATATCAGAACTTTACATTAACGAATTTCAGCAATTAGCATGTAAATTACTGAACAGTCAGTAAAATTTTATGTTCCCGGACTTAAATTTCCGTAAAAATTAAGGAGTTATTCACCCCTATTCTGTACGTCGATCGATTCGAAATATTTCGATCGAATGTGCAATTTTCATTCTGCATTCCGTTCGAATTGGGTATGAACTCGAATATCATTCGTTCGAGTTCTTAAATTTTCGAACATTAATCGATCGACTTGCGTACGTACGACTTCTGTTCGGTTTAGAATCGTTCTAATTTGTTTACACAAGTGTGACGGTTTCGTTTACTAAGAAATAATCAATATAATATAATATAGAAAGTGTATGTAGTGTTGACAGCTTTGATGGTTAGTGTTCGAAATTTCAAGTGTTCCCGAACGAGCGTCGATCGAATCATACAAGTGGAACGGAATAAAGAATGCAAAATTCGAACTCGAACGAAAGTGTAGTTTCGATCGTATCAGAAATCCGTCGGATTGCAGAATCGGGGCGAAAAACTATTCTGTAGTGCTCAAAACCGTTTCAGTCTGTAAGTTGATGACAGAATGAACCTTATCGGCTCTGGATATACCGTTTCGACGTAGTAGAGGTTTTCGAATAACCGCTAAAATAGACGTAAAGTAAGGGACTTGATAAGTTTTGACTAACAGACAGTGTTTAGGTTCATTGAATGTATATTTCGAATAATTATTTTGAAACTCTTTTCAGCGCTGCTAAAAAAAAACAAAAAAAAACATTACAATTTGTGTTCTATTAGTATAACATTAGTAATTCGAATAACACTCATACTATTTCATTGTCCCGGGTTGGCGGTTCAATGCATAGGGTGCTGGTCTTACAAGTCAGTTGTCGTATGTTCGAGCCCCGACCTGGAAGGATTTTTAGTGTCAGTAGGATCCATAGTACCAGACCCATACCCAGGATTTCGTTTCGGGAGAGGCCCAAGGTAAAATAATAATGTTACTGAAGACTGCTTATGTACCTAATTCTCGGTGTGCCTCTCACGGGTGTTTTTAACAGACACTTTAAACTTTTTCTCTGGATCTGTTATTGTATTACATTTCTTTACGTTTGCTGTCTTGTTATTTTTGCGACACATGCCTTAGACCTTCTAAATAATTATATATCTGTTTTTGATTTCGGGAGGTGCCCGAGCCCCTCGGCCCCCCTCTGGGTACGTGACTGCATAGTACTAGCCATGCAATGATTCTGTACACTAAGAATCGGCTGCGAAGTCTGTTAAAAAAGAAAGGCCAAATTCCACAAAAGGAATGTAATGCCAGGACTTTGCTTTTCACACTATTTCATTCTTGCTCGTATTGTTTGCTATCAATCTTAATCCAACAAACAATTTTACTGCGAATCACGAAGCTTCGCGAAACAATTGGTTGTTAGATTTTTTTTTTGGATAATGTTAGTAATCGCTAATCCAAATGAAAAAAAGCTCAAAATTCTAGCTTGGTATCTTTTTGTTTCCCTAATCTATCTGCAAGGAAACGACTTTCAACCGTAGTATACATTTCGTTTGTTTCTTACATAAATTTAAAATCGAAAAAGATACTATCATTAAATAGAGTTGATCAAGAAGTCATTGAACTTCTTTCTAGATTCTGAATGGTGCTCTTCTGACCATAAATGTTAAAATAATAAAGAGTATTCTTGTATAACTTCAATTCAGTTTAGCCTTCTTCGAGCTGCTCGACGGTTCAGCTTCTACGGGAGAAAGAATCGATGACATGGATGGGGACGCGGGGCCGATTGCCGCACCCAAAGCTTCGGTTTCGGCCAACACTCGTTTCAGTATAATGGTGGCAGAGCGTGGCTTGATGTTCCGAGTAGTTGGGAGGGAACGTGCTGTTTTTGTCGATTCCACGGAACTGGATGCCAGTTCCGTTGTGGACGGAGCGACACCGAAACTAAGTTGATTTATGTTTGCAATCAATTCCCGATTTTTCGTTTCAGACTCATCGAGACGCCGTCGCAGATCTTTGATCTCGGCACAGTTGCGCATGATCTGCGAACGCATTTGCTTCATCTGGTTCTTGTAGATCTGCATCGCCGATACAATTTTATTGACAGTGAGCCTCATTTTGCGCGACTTATGACTGAGACGATTAATCGATGCATGGTTAATGCGACTAGCGTTGCACGCCGTCGAGGAACTTTGGTGGCAATAAAGCTGCTGGGATGGGCCGGCCTTATGTGGTGAAATAGGCGTTAGCGTTGGTAAGATGAGTTTCTCTCCATTGACGTCACACGGCAAAACCACTTCGTTCTGAATGAATCCCGGAGTCGGAAATGGCAAATGACTTCCGCTTGGATGATGAACTCCCATAATTCGTTTTAAACGATGAGCAATATTTTCGTCAAAATGTTCGATTGCCATTGATGAGATATCTCTCAATTCTTGCAACACTTCGTGCGCTCTCAAAGGTTTTGATGTACCCTCAATCAGCTTCAAAATGTTAAACACCTCATCGATCACCTTTCCGGGTATGAAACAGCACAAATCCTTATCGATGTATTTCGAATAAGTCATCGAGAGCATTGAGATTCTAGTCTCGATACAAGTCAATATATCCGAATGCTTAGCCAAAGGATGATTCCTTCGCTCAGATTCTCTCCTGGGAAGTTGAGACTTAATAGCTTTCAGATTGGCGTTGTGCCTCTTGATCATTTTCATAAAACCTCGGTTAAGCAGCGATTGACTAACGCGGTCAATCTTTTTACAAACCTACAGAACGAAAAAACACACAAGCCGTTATAAGTTACGAGATTTCCTCCAGGTAGAAATTATGGTACAGAAGGAACGGGGAAAGAATCTGACTCACAATTCGCTTCTTTGCAATTTCGTCATAGCTGAGATACTCGAACACTTGCTCTATCATACAATCCGGTAAATCCAAGAAATGCATGCCACCAGCCGTTTCATATTCGCTGGTCGTCATAGCGTACACACTGGGAAACCCGAATATCAAATTATGGAGAGGTCAATATACTAAAATTGCCTGAAAAATTCACCAAAACGAACGAGTACGACTGAAAACGCGATATGAAAAACAAAACGTTAACAATTTGACAGAACATCAGAGATGCCAGGTAAAAAATTTCAAATATCTTTAGGCAGGGCTGCAAAAGTCTGTAATATCCGAAAAAAATCTGCAGTCAGCAAGTATGTCTTGCTGGTAGCAATTTCTCCTTAAAGTATGATACGCTAAACTGATTTGACGAGCAAAAAAAAGTCTGTAAATTTTAACGAAAGTCTGCAATAAACTCGATTTTCAAAAGGTTGCAGCACAACAAAAAATGTCTGCAGCACTATGTACGAAATCTGTTGATTTACAAACAAATCTGCAAATCTGGCATCTCTACAGAACATGAGAAGCATTATGACAGACCCTGTCAGCTTAGAGTGAAATCAATATTCAGTTCAGCAACGCCATCGCACGGCATCACATTCAACATATCATGTCAATTGTATGGGTGCGCAGTGCTGCTATTTTGGCGCGCACGAATTTGACATTTCTCTCCCATACTTCTATGTACGAGATTCGATGCGGACTCGTCTGAGGGCGCCATGCTCGCAAAAAATGATGTTGCCAATGATTTGTTCGGGAAATGTGAGAGCTGGATATCTTGTTACTATGATGTCTTTGATTATGATCACGATGTAGTAGTACCGGGTGGTAATATTTCACACATTACGATTATGACACTGATAAAAATTTGTAAATTGCATTCATATGTAAATTGCACTTCAATTTTTTGTGCTTTTTAAATTCAATGTACAATGAAGATTTTTTATGAGAGTTTACGTACCGCATAAAAAACCGCCTAATTCTGAAAATTCGCATAAAAGACCTTAGTGTATAGTGATTTTCAGCTGGACATAGAATGCGACGGAATCGTCGCAGTATAGCGAAATAATGAGCGTCAGAACCAAATATACCAGGTTTGCAGATTGGTATGTAAACTTGCAATTTCGTTAATTAGCAGACTTTGCCATTAACCCATTATATCCTAGCGTATGATATATCATACGCAGAAATATCTATTTGCAAAAAATGTTTACTGTGAAACTGCACTACTAAACAGAGTCATGATAACAAAAACAGGACAGCTCGAGTTTATATCTCATCCAAGTCAGTCGACAAACAAAACCGCTTACGTTGGGGACAGAAGAAACCAAGTACAGTATTGTGTAGTGAATAATAGACCTCGAAAATGAGTGAACCAAACGAACAAAAGCTACCGCCGACACGAAAGAATACGATTGTTGTTGACTTCAGACAGTGCAAAATTCGACCTTCGATACGAGAACTTGAAGGTTTGCTTAAGGAGCAAATGCAGCTGGACATTAAACGTGTGCATTTACTTCAATGCAATAAGACGAATAATGTTGTTTACATCCAGTTTTATAAAGAGTTGGATGCAATTCAATTCGCAAAAGACAATAACAATGTGCACTATGTGGAACACAAGAACATTAGGTACAACATTCCAGTATATATGGATGATAGTGCTATAGAAGTGCGTGTGCATGATCTTCACTCAAGCGTCACCGATTATTATATTCGCAAAACTATGTCCCAATACGGAGAGATTCTCTCTGTCGAAAAAGAAAAGTGGAAGAATTTTTTCCCCGGTATTCTAAATGGCGTACGTGTATTACGCATACACTTGAAGAAGCCTATACCTTCTTATGCGATTTTCGGTCAAGATACAAGAATTCAGTGCAAATCACTTGTTACCTATGACAATCAGATGGCCACATGTCAGTATTGTCAAAAAGCTGTTCACTACGGTAAGCCATGTGATAAACTGGACAAGGAGACAACTACACCAAAGGACAACAGTGCTTCCGTCACACCAACCCAAAGCAACCCCAGTACACCTGTAACAGTCACCAACAACAGTGAAACATCCCCTTCAACGAAACCATCCAACGTATCCCCTATAGAACAAAGTGCATTAGCTGCAGTGAACAACTTACCATCCAACCAACCAGCAACTGCAAACAATATACAACGAGGCTCATCTCCAGCAACTAGCAATGAAACCAACAACAATAAAGCTTGCTTCATTTAGAATTGGAACAAACTTTTGCTCATATTGTGGCGCTCCTGGTGGACGGATTTGGAAGCTCTTGGCGCCCACGTGTCGGGAATTTTGTCAGCTTCACGTATGATTTTTGACATTCCGAAAATCGACTGTACTTTGTAAACAATCAACATGGAAGCCGAAAGAAGAAAAAAAATTGTGCACAGTTATTTGGAAAATCCATTGTGGTCTGCATCTAGGCTAGCTAAACAGCTGAAATTGCCCAGAAATACCGTATGGCGCGTTATCAAACGGTATAAGAAAACATTGACGACGATTCGGAAGCCTCAAGCCGATCGTCGGAGTCGAACTGACGACCGGAAATTGCGTGGTAAGATTTTGAAGACGATTAAGAGGAATCCTAATCTGTCGGACCGTGATTTGGCCAGAAAATTCGGTGCTGCCCATAATACCGTAAGGAGAACTCGACTCCGGGAAGGAATCAAGTCGTATCGAGCTAGCAAACAGCCAAATCGGACCATCAAATAGAATAGTGTGGTCAAAATTCGTGCTCGGAAACTATATGACTAGGTGCTGACCAAGTTCAACGGGTGTCTTCTGATGGACGATGAAACCTGTGTCAAGGCTGACTTCGGTCAAATCCCAGGTCAAAGACATCAATCAGATGACGACCTGGTGGAATAAGATAGCTAAAACGATGGACGAAGGAGGTGTGCGCCGCCTACTGAGCCGTGTTACAGGAAAAATTCGAGAATTTCTTCAAAACCGTGACGAATAATTTTATCCGTATTTTTTTTTAAAGTATGAAGAAAACGCTACATTTGTATAAAAAAAGATCTTGAATACAATAATAAATAACTGAAATACAGGCAATTGTCTTTGTTCCAATTCTATTTGAAGCAAGCTTTACCATCGATGTGGCAATGGATGACGAGACGAACCACGAACGAAGTGCCCCTCAATCCTCGCAGGAGGGAAATGGAAGCTCCTCTCCCCCTAGAAAAAGGGTGACAACGAGATCCAACTCAAAAAAAAATTTATTTAAAAAATCGGCTCAATCGGCCACGTAAAGCTTGTACGCAAATAGGCCTGAATAAAAAATATCTTTAAAAAAAACAAAAACAGGTAAACTACACTGCGTAACTTCTTTGTGTGTTAAATCTGCTCTTTGTTTTTCAAAATTTAATTTTATTTTGATTCTTGACCTTTGACCTACTAACGACTAGAAATGGCAGTGCAAAAGTAAGTTATATATTGATTTGTATTTTTGGTCAAATTAATCCTATAATAATCCTTATATCTTGTGAGAAAACATTAACAGAGGCTCTGAAAAGGTTATATCTATGAAAAAATATCCCAAATAATGTGTATAATAATGTTAAATTTGATGCTGATTCCCACTTGTACGCGGCGGGCAGATTTCCCCCCAGACGGCTGGCTATGTCTGCCAGCCATTTTTGCCGGAATTCTGCCAGAATTCCGGCAAAAGTCTGGCAACAATGCAACAACCGTTTCCGGCAGAGAATTTCGCCTAGCGGTTATTAACGGTTCTGTTTCTGTCAGATTTTTGCCACACAAGATTGGCAGAACCGTTTTGAATCGGTTCTTCATTTTTAGCGTGTTGGTTTCATTTTTTTTATTAAAAAGTCATTTGAAAGGCAATAAATTATTGCCCTTCATAATAATAATTAAGAAAAAATATTATTGTCAATAACAGTGCTTCCTCACTCCCAAACATACCAATATTTCAATCTCATTTAACTCGTCTCAAAGTTCGTTTTTTGTATGCACATGCAGAATTGACGAACATCAAATGAAGTCGAATTAAAAAAAAAGAAAGAAGAAGGAAGAGAGAAATAAACATGACACATACGGCGAGATAATGACGCAATTTTGCCTGTACAATTTTGACAGCTGCCGGAATGCAGCCAGCCTTCTGAGGGTTACCAGAATTCCTCACAAACGGGTTAGACGGTGGAATAATTTCGTGTAGAAATGTTGTCTAACAGTGATTTTGCGTTTCCCATAATCTATGAAATCTATGAAATCTATGATGAAGCTGATTATATCAAGTCATTTGATTCAAATTTTCAAACCCCCGGATTATAAAGGGTGGCAACTAAAATTTTGAAATTTCTTTCTCAAGCTGTCAAAAATAGACAAACATACTCGAAGATGATGAGATTTTGATTGAAATTAAACATACATTGTCCATTGTTGAAAAAAATTAGTGAACATTTGAAAACGGTCCGTTTTCGGATGTTCGGCGAAGCTTCCGTTTGATGTCGGAACAGGAGCGTTGTACGGCCTTCATATCAACTTTGCGAATGCATCTCTTGATTCTTCTAATCAACTGTTTGCAATTCGTGGCTCTACAGTTATTTTTGTACACCAAGGAGCTCAAAACCCCGAAGAAATCTTCGATTGGGTGACACTGAGGCAGATTTGTCGGGTTGTGGTTTTTGGGTACAAATGAGATCGAATGGGTATTCAGGAACGATTGTGTTTTTTTGGCGTAATGCGATGACGTTTTATCCGGCCAAAACACTTTTTGTTCATCAGCAAGATGTTTTTGAAGGAACGGGATCAAAATTTTCTTCAAACATTCGTTCTGGTATACATCTTGATTGATTGCCAACCCAGATGGCTTGAACCATGGCTATGAAATACTTTTCTCGGAAATGGCAATGTACAGCATCACTTTCTGTTCAAACTTATGTTTAATTCTATATTTTATGTTCGGAGGTGCAATAAAACTATCCGTTGAATAGTATCGATCGTTTCTGCGAATCTGCGTCTTCGAAAGAGGAAAATAACTTTCGTCGTCCAAAACAAAACTTTTTCCGGAATAATTTTTAATCAACCAGTGGCATTGGGACTTCAGCGTTGAAATCTGTGCGTATATAGTATATTCCGGGGCTCATGTCTTCTTTCGGCACTTTATTCTGATTCTTTTCAACGTTTTGCAGATGTACTGGTGAGAACGGTTGAATTTTTTTGCGGCATCCCGTTGGCTCAGTGAATCCTTGTTGTTGAAGGCACGAGAAAGAGAACGAAGTCCTTTTGCGTCCATAATTTTGGCTGGTCTTCCACTACCTTCCTTACGAGCAGTTATTGGGCATCTTAGGATATTGTAAACTGTCGAAGCCGAAACATTTTTGCTTTTAAAATATTGTACCGTATGCTTTTTGCCGAGATTTCTGTGCAGTTTTTAGAACTATACAACGCGCTCGCGAAATACTTCTTGTTTCGACGGCATTTTGAGCAAAACTGAGCAAGCATAAACAAAACAGAAAATACTAGCAGAAAGAGGAGAGAGAGCGAGCTAATACATACGCACTCTTATTTTTCTCTGAGCTCATATGTTGCTAAGCATACAGGCCTCGAAAAAATTCTTAAATTCTGTATAAAATGTTCATTACGACCTAAGTAACAAATGTAAACAAACCGAGTTTTTTATTGCATTTTGTTAAGTTTGTTTTCATCTATGCACTACCCGAATGCCATTGTTCTACATATTATGGATTCGCTATAAAACCTGACAACACATATGACGTATGTCAAAGGCAAGTTAAATTACCGTCAAAGCTTTATACGTCAATTGGCAATGTTTTGTCCAATGTTAAAAAACATACACAAATCAAAATATTGGCACTTACGACAAAATATTTCTCTGAGTTTTTTCTTTTTAAAAAGTGAATTAAGTGAGACTGGCGGTAGAAATGGATGCATTAAATGGGTTTGAACTGCTATTAGGTATGTAAAAAACACAGAATGTTGTGTAAAAGAAATTAATGTATTTTTTTCGAAATTAGATGCCGCTATGTATTCTTCGTCAACCCAAAGCGGAAGGTCTCTGAACAAATCGGAAAAGGATCTAGTGCCAAGTGTTGTAGCTTTCTTCGAAGAAGTAGCTACCACTAATGTTTCTGGACAAAACTGGCTTTCTGGAACACAAACGGCCTATCCGATGCGTGATGTCTCCAACTTCTGTGGTAGACATGAAGATTCTTATTGGAGTAATAATATCACCATTAGCAATGTTATTGCCTCGACTCCAATCGGCAATCGAAACGAACGAACGAAATTAAATGTTTCCCTTGGCTTGTCATCGTCAGCTACGATATCTTGTGCTCCTTCCTTTAATGGAATCGAAAATATGTTCAACGAGCCACTGGATTTACGGACCGAACGAAAGATCGAACAAAAAAGAACTAATCCCACGTTCTTTGAGGCCTTAGATGTACGAGCCGAATGTAAATTATCCCAGTCGAAAAGCACTGTTGATTGTAGTGCAGAAGAAACTGGAAATTGTTCCGAAGATTCAGACTGGATTCCAGAAGGAGATGTTACATTGTTGAACGATTTTACTATTAACGAATGTTTCGAGAAATATCGTTACAATTTATCGGACGCCGATGAAAGTGAATATGACATTGACGAAAATATACCTACAACAGCTGTGCGACATTAACATTAACATTCAATAAATTATTATTTCTAAAATTGTTTACTTTTCTTGCTGCTTAGGTAATAAATTCACGCAGGCAGTATTCACGAGTTTATTCACTACCCGACATATGGAAGTCGATAGTGTGCATGCAGCTATTGAACGAGCACCATTATAAATATCGAAACCCCCCGAGAATGGGAGCTGCTCATATCAGGTATCCGAAGAACAAAACCAATCCAAGTGATACCAATGAATTTGAATGATTTTTTGGATATAAAAAATTTAGAAGAACGATATACTATTCCAAAAACTACAATGTATGGAGTAAATTTTAAATTCAAAAGTGCAATGGTATTTGCATATAACTCCAAACTCCTGCGGTTCAAATACGTTATCAGTTATTCAAATTTTTCATACATCTAAATTAAAACCGAAAGGGAAATTGATGAGGCCTATCGAGACCAGTTTGATTCCACTATCTACAGCGAAGTTGAACGATTTAAAAAAAACTATTACATTATTACATTTCTTCGATGTTTGACTCCTGCAAAGAAATGACGAAACCCGAATAGAAATATACCGGACGATTATGAGGCTGACATATACGATTGTGTCATTGATGACTAAGAAAAGAAATTAAAATTATTAATAAAATGACACTGCGTTTTGCTTTATTAATTAATTTCAATTATCATCTAAAACTCGATTACATCCTTTGGTGCTAATTCTATGCAAAACACAATAACGAACTGTATACTTGGTATGTAACATACTTTTCGATTAAAAATGTTATAAGAGTTTCATTTGATGTTCCTGAAGCATATGAAAACGACAAAAGAACATTGAAATTTTTCCAAAACGACATAACAAACAGAAGCAAAACGACCTATGTACCCAATCAAACATAAATAACGACGTATCACACTGTCCAATGTACACGATCCAATTTCAAAACGACTTAAGTGTCTTTTTCGCTCAAAAGTCCTTTTTGTGGCTAAAAGTTGCTAGTGTGTCCTTATGATATGATGCGTGCTCACAAATTGAAAAATTTAGTGAAGAGAACAGAATAATTTACTTTTGTATTTTTGAATACGATTTAAAATTCAACTACCATTTTTCAACATCGCTTTTCTCGGTTCAGCTGAAAAGTCACATACGTCGTTTTGAACATTTTATGTAGAATTTTAGTTTTTGTTTGGTTTTTCTCGTCATAAATATTGAATATTGAGCTCGCATAGGAGCATTTCTAGTACGCAGCAGACATGCCAAAAAAACGGATCCGTTCTGAACGGTACTCACCTTCACTCATGAGCACATCACCAGGAGCAGAGCTTAAAATTGTCACCCATTCTCAATGGAAGAAACCATTCCAACAACCTTACTTTGCATTTCCATAAACTACTACTCTTTTGTTTAACTAACCAATCTTCCAACAGATTGATTGAGTCCTTCACCGGGACACTTGGGAATAAGGAGGCTATATCGGAAGATACCATTATTTCGTCATCTTCGATTTCACCTGAGTTCAGAAGTTGAGTAGCGAATTCTTGTGTACTGGGAATGGATCTACTAAAAAACTTTTTCGGCATATTTTTGAATTCTTCCACTAGCCATTTGGAGATTTTTTGGGTAGGGGCTCCTACTGAAGAGATGATTTCCCTTATTTCATTCCCAGGTTTATGGACTTTAGGTAATCCTTTGATTTTTGGTAATGAAGGGTTAGGAACTTTGAGGCGGCTGAGATTGATATCGAAGTTAGGGTTACATTCTATGAGAGTTTTATCTATTTTTTTGATAATTTCTGGAAGGGGGTCGGATCTTTGTTTCCTATATGGTCCGTCATTAATTTTTTGGATGATTATATTGTCATAATCATCCTTATCTATAATAACAACTTTGTTTCCTTTGTCAGCTTTAACATAAAAAACTGGCTTTTCCCGCAATTGTTTAACTAGCTCTTTTTCATTTTTAGTTTGTTCATTTCTCAATGGAGTATTTTTAATGACTTCAGCTACAATAGTCCTGGCGTCATTTATTTTCGAAAAAGGAAGGTTACAGCTATCTAGACCTGTTTCAACGTCTATAATAACCTGTTCGAGATTAACTTTGGAAGAAATGGCATAATTTAACCCCAAGTTGAGAAGATTTGTTTGTTCGTGTGTGAAATTTTGTGATGAACGATTAACTAGGAAGTTTTCTGAAAACTGTACCGAAGGTTTTGGAGGATGGACCATACGGTTTTGGGAAAGTAAATTTACAAATTTTTTGTTGAGTAGAGTTCGTTTGCGTTCTGATTCACAGTGCTCAGCGAACTTTACTTTGGCTAGAAAAATTTCGAAACCATGGGGGTATTGTTTTGCTAGTTTTAAATGGAGATTATAACATTCCAAGGTTTTTACACTTTGGATGCTATACAACTTTTTTAAATTTTCTTTTAAAATTTCCCTCTGAATTTTTAATTTTATTTTTATTTTTTTTTTTATGTTAGAGAAAGATTTCCTACCCCGTATTTTACAGCATGTCGGAATAATTCCAAAGCTCTTGCACCTTTCCAAAAATGCAATATCTTTCGATAATCCCGCAATTTTCTTTCTTAACTTTAAAAACCTATTTAACTCACTAGGCTTGGTAGCCATTTTCATTAACTTTTCGTTTGAGTGTTTGAACAGAATGATTTTACAAGGATAAATTTTTTAAATATTACCATTTAATTCTGTTATAAGTATATCACGTCACTATACAAATTCACTATGTATCTCACGACACTATAAATCTTGTATAATAAACGTCACATCACATATGTTATTAGAGAAAGATTTCCTATAACTCGCTCTGTATTGGTTGGCTTCCTATATATTTCGAAAGATAAAGTTTTCGCCTCCCGTATAATAAGAACATCTAAGAAAGGTAAACTGTTGTTTGTCTCCCTCTCGCAGGTGAATTTTATGTTCCTATGTAAATTGTTGATTGTATCCAAAAAATTTTCCAAATCGTTACGTTTGATGATGCAAAATATATCATCAACGTATCTCCACCAGCGATTAGGTAGTAATCCTTGTTTATTTAAAAGTTCTTCGAGGTTTGCCATAAATAATTCGCATGAAAATGGGGAGAGCGGATTACCCATTGGGGCCCCTTGTAATTGTTTATAAAATTCCCCTCTGAATTTGAAATAATTTACATCCATGCAAAGCCGGGTTAGAGTAAGGTAAGACTTCAACTCTAACATGGCATATCCACTTAAATCAAAATTAAAACCCTTTGGCTTGGATTTAGTGTTCAGTAGTACTAGCAACCAGTTGAAAACTTTACTAGGATCTACTAAAGATCCTACTGACAAATTGAAAAAATCGGGGGTATAATTTCATGTTCTCATTGTGATAAATTATACATTGGACAAACAAAGAGATCATTCGATATCCGTTTCAAGGAACACATAGCGGAAATAGGGAAAGCATCCAAGGATCTGGAACGGGGTTTATCACACCATTTCAAGTTTTCCGAAAACCATGATTTCACTACAAATGACATAAAAATTTTAAGACGAATTTCCAACCCATGGAAATTAGATTCGGCAGAAAGTCTGGAAATTTTCAAACTTAATTCCACTTCTTTACTAAACAGTGACCAAGGAAATAGGTCTTCCTGGCTCTTTAAGTTACTACCTACACACAGGGGACAGACAAACATAGAAAACACTTAATCTCTCCCTACCCTAAACAAATTAGATAATTTTTTCGAGGTGTTTATACCTGTTGTAGGAATCTACCTACTTCCGTTTCATATAAAAGGAACAACATTGCAGCATTCTTTCAATAACTAAACAAAACTATCACACTGAAGATGAATATAAATTGTATTCGAAATGTGCATATGTGATGAGACTTTATTATACAAGATTTATAGTGTCGTGAGATACATAGTGAATTTGTATAGTGACGTGATATACTTATAACAGAATTAAATGGTAATATTTAAAAAATTTATCCTTGTAACATTTTATTGTCTCATCCGTAAATGACCGACACCAGTCCAAACGAAGAGAGACTACTCGGAAAAACACTCGGCTCCGGTGTTTAACGAAACTGAAAACACGCGGTTTCGGTGTATGCCGAAGCTTGAAACACCAGTGCCGAAAATTAAACAGCGCCACGAGCACCGTGGCTTCAGATATTGCGTTTCGTGTTTCTCTTTGTGCACTGGCACACAATGGCATTTTCAATACACGCGGTGGCGGTGGTTATATGAAGCACGCGGTGCAGTGCAGTCACAAACGAATTTCCAGACATGACAGTTACGATCTTTTTTTGGCGCACATCTACGGTCCTCCGTGAAACTGGCACCAATGGTGATAAATTGGTTGCACTGCTGAGTTCCCATCATCGCATTCATAATGCAAATGTCAAACCGTGAGAACCCTTTCGATACGTTAGATCATTTGTATATATTGAGATTTCATGGCACACTTTGGTCGAAATGATAACAATGCAATTAATCTCGCGCTTCACCAAGCGGTGAGTGCAGTCATTTTAGAAGGTACCGGGAACGGACCAGATTTTTCATTAATATTTGTAAGCACATACATGTCTTTATTATTTATCTTTGGTGCAGTGTTTGGAGATGCCTGGTACGCAGACTGCCAAAATTTCACCTGGCATATCTGCCAGAAGGTTGAACAGTTGTTTTAACTCCTTCGCTGTCTGTTTTATTAAAATTAATTAGCATTAGAGCCACAAGAAAGATTAATCGGCTGGTGGATTGAGATCAATTGCAGTTTCAACTGGTAAAATTCTTTAGAGACAAGTGTTATTTCATTGTTCGTTGAAAGCATCAACAAATGTATATCTGTCAAAGACGACCAACTTTTTATAATGGACGATGTACGATTTTTTGTAATAGTTTATTTTTATAGTTTAAATCTACAATGTTCCGAAAAAAGCACGAGGTTTTGAAGACCAAAGCGTAGATTAATACAAAAATTGAATGAAAAGGAAACATACTAAGCACAAAAGAACCATTATGTCAAATAAATAGCACACGTCCAAAAAAATCTGTGAAAGTTGTAGCCGATGATAGATCATATACGCATTATAAAAAAGAGGTCATTATGATTGAAATTTACTTATTAACTATTCTGCTAATAGCAATTTGTCATTGTAACGGGCAACGAACGGTAGTGGGGCGGGAGCCTGTACGAGGGTTGGCAAAAGTGACATGAGGAAATGAAGAGTTGGTTAGTTTTGCATACTGGCATTTAGGAAGGTGAGCGGTAGTGAGGCGAAGGTTGGATTATTGGCTGGCGAGAATAAATAGAATCGTCGTTGGCATGAATCAATGAAGAGAGTGACAGACTTGCATGCAGAAACATAAGGTTAGTGAACGGTACAGAGGAGGATGTTAGAGAATAAGTAATAAATAGGAATGAAAATGAGTAGAAATGCTTGTTAGGATTTGATAATAGTAAGAAGAACAAGAAGAAGTTAAGGAAACGAAATAGTAGAGAGAAAGAGAAGATGGAGTGTCAGGGGACGGCATGTAGGTTTGAATACGTTATCATGTACCAGTATCGTAACACATTTTTATTTGAGTTGGTGCACATTGCCCTTAGTGTTTGCGTTTTGGTCCACTTTTGGTAGTTACGCTCTACCCACAGCTAAACATTGTAACAAGGGCTAGAAAGACGAACTCAAGCGCACTTCAAGTACATGTTTGGATGAATCCATTATTATACGCCAGAGAACAGAATGATTACCCGACAATAGACTGAAGTCACCACGTATGATTTGAAGCGGCACTCTTGTTGTGAATCATCAATATACTGCTTGCAATGGTTGAAAATTGGAGTCAATATTACTTTCTCTAACAGTTTAGGGATAGCACTTATGCAAATAATGCCTTAGTAATTGTTATTATCAACCTTCGTGTAGAATACAAAACATAAATGAAGCTTTCCACAAATCGGAGGATACTCATAGGGTAACGGAGGTTTTTTGACCCAGCGCAAGAGGTGGGCATTGCGCGATTATAAGTGTTACAAACTACTCCTCTCCATTGTCATTCCTTACCAGCAACGGTCACCCGATATAATGTGTAAATCGTATTTTGGTCCAATAACATATGATGTTTTTATCACGAAATATCCAAGCTGTTTTAAGTTCTAGACAGTTCTCTCTTAGTGTCAATGATTTGCAAATGTAAAGCTGCACTTCGAAGAAATTATTCCCACTTTTGGATGTATTTTCCACATTCATGTTATGACTGACGTTCGTCAGTCAAATTAAATTGTCCCTTAAGCAATATATCGGTATTATTAAGATAAGGTTCATAAAATGATAGCTAACAAATTTGAATGTAATATCTGAACATATCAAAAGCAATGTTCAAATTGATGACGTTTCTTTATCAGACTATTTGTTGAACAAGATTAAATAAAATTTCCCATGAGTAGCCATAGTGGCGTCTATCGAAATATGCGATTATGATTGATTCACTCATTCCGAACTGATACCGTGTCCTATTAATCTCTTATCTACACAATCGAAAGTAAGTATGCTTATGAAAACGCTTATTTATTTAGCTATTCATTGCATGCTATCATTGGCACGTTCGTTTGTTACACACAGATAACAAGATAACAGCTAAGGTCCCCAATACAAACATGAGATTTAGATAATCAATTCCAATTTGAGCTGCCACGCAATGACAAGACGAAATAACTGGATAGAGATAATCAATTATATTTTTTAACGGAAAATTGATTGGGGTTGCTACAAATAAATTACGTACAAAACCAGTGAATATTATTTTGTAGATTAATTTGAGACTCATTGAGCGCTCACGTTTCCTTTATATTTTCATTATTAAGATTCTAATGTATAACTTTGATGTCCTCATACATTCCTATAGCAGAACTTGTTACACTGAAAACACTCAGTTCTGTATCATATGTACTAATAAACGCCTCAAACAAATACTAGTGGAGAGATTTATTGAAAATGTTTTGTTAGATTCATGAGGAGTACTCAGATTCGTTCACAGGGCGACACAATTTTCTCCATCATTTCAGAAGAGATTCCCACTTGTCAGATGACAAAAATTGAGCAAACTAGAACGGCAAAACAATGACGACTAGTGATTAAATATGAAAGAAACAGGTAATGGCTTTTCTATTCAGGTAACTCCGGTGGATTGCTCTATTTCTGGAAAGCGGCTAGTTGCTGATCAATCGGTTGAATCCCCAGTATATTGCCGGTAAACGGAAGGATAACTTTGCAGTTGAAGTACCACTGTAGCATAAACAATGAAAACAGGAATACATCTGCAAATTGAAAATAATTACTTTAATCATTGTTTTATTACTATTACCCATTTGTAATGGTTATTGATTCGAACAAATACATACGAATTGTTACTCGCTCCCAACTTTCGACCATATACAGTTCGGTGATCATTAGATACCGAAACCACCAGTAGTTTATGAAATTCAATACCTTGTCCAGTAGTTGAATCATTGTATTTCTCAGAACGAAAAACTCACAAACAATCGAGTAATGTTAAAATTGTGGAACTCGTTTTCTGTGCCTATGTCACGCGACCTATCGATGGTAGAGCTTAGTATTTATAGTGATTCAGTTCCCAACTAACTAAACAACGTTGATTTCAATTAAACTACCAATTATTGACTACCTTCGATGTTCGATAGCGGTATGTTTTCGTTCTGTAAACTATAGTAGTAGAAGGAATATAAAAAAAACGAGAAATCACGAGAGAAAACTCATACAACTTTCTGTAAATCTAGTACTGCTTCATTCTTTGAGCACACGAATCCAAATGTCAAAATTGAGCAACATCAGCTGTCCACTTGACGTTTCGTAAATTTTCTCGCACACCGCACATAAAAAAAAACAGAAAAGTGTATATTGCTACGATTGGTTTTCTCGGTCTTCTCCGTTTGCTCTCCTACGAAATCTATTTTCATTATTTTGTTTGTTTCCGGCAGTGAAACGAGCGTGGACTTATCATCCGCTCTCCGTACTGTGATCTCCTTTGGTGAACCTTTTGCAAAGCGGCCATGGCATCGGCACAACAAACCTCCAGCAGTAGCAGCAGTGCAAAGTCGAAAGATAAAAAGTCCCAGGAGGAGATTTATGCCGAGTTCCAGCAGCTGCGAAACCAACAGCGAAATTTGATCAATAATCTGAACACACTCGAATTGGATCTCAAAGAACACAAGTGAGTTCGGTGGGAAATTTCCGTTTTGAACTATTTGCATTCGAACCAATAGCGTTGTGTTGCAGTAACTGTAATCAGTGCTCTCGCATAACCTCAAACCGTGCCAATGCCAAGTTATTTTTATGCCCAATTTGTTTCCATTTTTGGAAAACCATTCAAAATGCATTTTATTATTTTTCTTACAGAACAGTAATCGACACACTAAAGACGGTAGAATCTGGCCGGAAGTGCTTCCGCTTGATCGGTGGTGTGCTGTGTGAACAAACTGTCGAAGTTGTGCTACCGCAGTTGGTTCAAAATAAGGAACAGCTGGAGAAACTTATCGAAAACGGCAAAGATCAAATCACCAAGAAAGGCATCGAAATCAACCAGTATAAGGACGAGCATAATATTAAGGTTCGTGGACAGGATACGGCACCCGCAGCGAGCAGCGAAAAAGAAAACACCGACGATAAATCGTCCGGGAATCGGAACGTGCTGGTAGGAAACCTCTAAACTTCTGACAGTATCTAACCAAAACACTTCGTTTGGTGCAGATCAGCTGATGGAATGAATCAGTCAGCTGGAATGCGTTTTTCTT
Source organism: Malaya genurostris (assembly GCF_030247185.1). NCBI lineage: Eukaryota > Metazoa > Arthropoda > Insecta > Diptera > Culicidae > Malaya > Malaya genurostris. The sequence continues at coordinate 180,943,411 of NC_080572.1, forward strand.
TTGTTTCGATTGTGAAATTTACTTCCTGAGAAATGTGAACTACGGTTTGCACTGGCCGAAGAGGTAACAACGACGAACAAAGTGGAACCAGATCACATTCAATAGTCCCGTTCCCAATAATTTATCGTAGCTTCTAATCATGTAGAATGTAACATTTCTATGTACTGCGCCGCAATCATTATCCTCTTCTTATTAAAATTAGTCGACGAAAAAATAGTTATTTTATTGCCACTATCATTTCTGTTCACTGTTGCTTAAAAAATTGAATATAAGATTACATAGTAGACCTTCATTTCGTTACGGATCCATTGTGAATATCACTTTCTGATACTATTGTATATATCCTCGTGTTGAATAGGAATATGATGTTCACGATATTATTACTGAACAAAACAAACTTATTTTTTACATTTCGTCTTAGACTCGTTAGTGGATAACAGTTTATGATGAACTTGTTATGCCAAATAGCATATCAACACAATTGGATCAAATAGTAGTATTAATTGTCTAATCGAGGAAATCGTTATTCAAAATTGAAATTTGACCTACAAAATTCGACAAAAAATTATCGGTTTGAGGAAAGCCAGGGTAAAAAATAAACGATATATTAATTACAATAATCGGTTTGGAAAACGTTCCTTGCTTAATTGAATGCGAGAAGCTGCGCGATTAACACTATACAAGTGTTTTCGTTATTCTGTCAATACCATGAACTTTCTGGTAGAAATGTCACAATCATTGTCGGCAATGAATTTCGCCTAGTGGTTATCACCGATTAGTTTCTTGTTTTTCACTCACGTAAATCATCAAAGCTACTTTAAGAGCTACAAAAAAATTAGCCTGGTGAGATTCAGATCGAACAAATCGGAATCTCACCAACGGAAAAAATATTAACATTTGTTTATAAAATAGAATTTAGGCGAAATGATCAACCATGATCTTAGCCAGCAATCCCCTAAGAAGACAACAGCAAAAGAAACGGAAAATTCGTCCTTTCGAAAGGTTTGGATTTAAATACAACTTTACTGCAAAGAAGATTCTAGTACTTCAGCATACACTGAAAAGAAATTTTGGTATGATTACAGTACCGATATCCCACGATGTAGAATTAGCATTGGTGACGAAATAGGACGATTTTGGCTGTGTAACTTCCTTACGAAATTAAGGTCTGAGGACAGAGGGCCACGTGTTGAGTTTTAAATCGACCACGTGGCTCGCTCAATTCCCTTTGCGCATCGTATTTCTCTTGTACTCTCTCGTACCCGCATAGCGTTTTGGCTACCTGGGCAGCCATGGGGACCAGACGGTTACCAAAATTGATTCAGTGACGGTTGTCAAATCCAATTTGACAAAAAAAAGTCGCCTGCGTCTCAGTTAGCCGAGCGTTTTCATCTTGTCATCTTCGCCGAAAATGTCATAGATTTCAATGTGGAAAAATTCTGGTGGATACGGTTGTATCGTTTGAGTTGTATATCAGGCAGCGGTGAGGCAGTCGATCACCAGAATGTCTGCCAGCCATATTTTTCCAGCTGGCAGCGTTTAGTCAGCCATCTGGCAGCCATGCGTATGCGGGTATATGAGCAAACTGTACCGGGTTGCCAGCATACATTTTATTATTTTGATGAGAAGTTTAATCTATCGTTTGGGTTGGACATTACTTGGTTCCAATGAACAATGAAAAAATATTCAACTTTCACAAAGATTGAATGTCTGTGTGTTTGGCAGCCTTGTCGAGCCAATTTTATTTCTCTCTCCTTTTTCAGATTGCTATCAGAAAACCAAAGCGAAAAAAAATGGTGGATGCATTGAAACTGACTTTGTTTCACAGAAAAATACAAGACTTTATTTTTATCGCGATAACATATATGTTTTTATGTACTAATCGCATCTAAACTAAATTATATAGACTTTGTCACGGTAGAATTAGAGGTATGCATTTCCGAGCGTTCCAATTTTCAGCAGTTCTTCAGTCAGAAAAAAAATACAACACGACCGCTAAACTCAATGAATCATTATGAAAATTTCACAGAATATTCTCAACTAAATTTCGAAGACATTGTCAGGTGGGTTTTTCTATATTCTGCACCGTTTCCAAGAAAATTTAATTTGAAACGGGAAAATAGCAAAAAACCTACCTCTTTACGGTACTGTCCTCAGCCCTTAAGTATTGCGCCAAGATCAACGCAAGTAAACATCGAAACAAAGCATGCCTCAAAATTTTATTTCAGATGTTTTTCAAAGAAGGGCGAATCTTACAAAAGTAAACAAATCGAGTATCTCTCTTCTATCAATAAATGCTCAAAATCCTACAATTCTGTCTAAAAATTCGGATTCTACAAAAATCTCAATCTTGGACTATCCCCACCGGAGCGTGAGTAAAAGTTATTTAGCAACGATGATCATAACAAGATTCTACACGGGCAGTTGCTAAACTGGTTGAGAAATAGATACACCCAGAAAAATATATGGAATATTCAAAAAAATGCCCATAAAACCAAACATATTTCTATATTGTTTCATTGCTTACTATACTTACACATAATGCATGACATATCGATTCAACAAAAAACATGGTTGAATCTAACAAAAATGACTGCTTGATACTACCATGAATATCTATGTTGAATCACCCAACAAATCGTAAGGACAACATTCTCTGATTTGAAAAATAAATTTTCGAAAATATAATACAGTTGATTTGAAAATGTTCTTGCGAAAACAAATGGTTATACATTACTGAATGAAACAGCGATTTAGTTGAAAATAAAATATTTTAGTCAAAGTTGGTTTCTTTTTTATTTTTTTAAAAACAAATTTAAATTTTTTTGAATATTTATTCAATAAATAAACTTAAAAACATATTCATCTGCTTACTGTTCTTTAAATTGTCTATTTGTGCCAAGAAGATCGATGTAGCAATGTAGTGACGAAGAAATTATTACCTTGAATCTTCTGCTACAATTGGACACTGTGCAGATATATACTTCGACCAGTTCATGGAATCGGCGAAGATGACTAATAAACAGTAGAGGACAGCTCGTTTTCGATTGACAAAATTCATCGAAACAAGTGAACTTCGTGCTTACTGAAGTTTACGCAGAGTCGCAGCTAGTGTAAAAACCTGAGGTCTACTCTCGAACACAATTGAAGCATTCGCAATAACAAAAACCTAGGACAGGACCAGACAACTGGCTTCCTTCTCCAGAAAAATATGTTTCTTCTTATTCCGGTTGCTCTCTGTTATAAATAACACATTCCTCGCGATCGCTGTTGCCAGTAGATATAATTATTCATTCTGAAAAGCTTCTCCTCTTATAACATGCGATAAATTTATCGTTTAAAAACACTTAGACAAATGTTATATCCGTCAAAAATATAGCTTTGAATTCATTTCGATCAGATGCTTGTTTTAAAGAAAACGTTTAGTTGTAACAGTTTAATAAAAAAATTCTAAAACACTTTTTTGGGTAATTAGTTTTTGCAACTTTATTAACTAAAGTATCCGAAATATTCAATTTGAGCAAAATACTAACAAATAGAAATATCAAAAGATTTGATGCTATTCTCAAGTACAACCAAAATAATCAATATTCTCCTCCATATCACACTTCGTGATTTCAGGCTTTCTCTTTGTATCTTCCAGTGATTGTTGAATGTACTCGTATACTTTCCACATTGACAGGATTTAAAAACAAATTGAACTTAATTCCTTGTGAAATTAATAATTTTGAAAAGCTGATCGGAAAAAAACAAAATATGCAATATGCAACACATTTTCTACCAGCCTGTAGTAATATAAATTTCATCAACTTGTACTCAGTTCGCTTTCTCATCTCATCCAAGTCAGTTGATAAAACAAAATCGCTTTCGTTCAGGACAGAAGAAACCAAGTACAGTATTGTGTAGTGAACAATAGAACGACCTCGAATTGAGTGAACCAAACGAACAAATGCTACCGCCGCTACGAAAAAATACAATTGTAGTTGATTTCAGGCAGTTCAAAATTTGACCTTCGATACGAGAACTTGAAGGTTTGTTTAAGGAGCAAATGCATCTCGACATCAAACGTGTGCATTTACTTCAATGCAATAAGACCAATAATGTTGTTTATATCCAATTTAATAAAGAGTTGGATGCAATTCAATTCACGAAAGACAATAACAATGTGCACTATGTGGAGCACGATAACATTAAGCACAACATTCCAGTATATATGGATGATAGTGCTATAGAAGTGCGTGTGCATGATCTTCACTCAAGCGTCACCGATTATTATATTCGCAAAACTATGTCCCAATACGGAGAGATTCTCTCTGTCGAAAAAGAAAAGTGGAAGAATTTTTTCCCTGGTATTCTAAATGGCGTACGTGTATTACGCATACACTTGAAGAAGCCTATACCTTCTTATGTGATTTTCGGTCAAGATACAAGAATTCCGTGCAAATCACTTGTTACCTATGACAATCAGATGGCCACATGTTAATATTGTCAAAAAGCTGTTCACTACGGTAAGCCATGTGATAAACTGGACAAGGAGACAACTACACCAAAGGACAACGGTGCTTCCTTCACATCAACCTCAAGCAACCCCAGTACACCTGTAACCGTCACCAACAACAGTGAAGAAACCATCCAACGTATCCTCTATAGAACCATAAATGAAATAAACATAGATTTCCCAGTGTAATAGTAATGTAGTTGAACAACCCGTGACAGCAAAAGCACCGTCTGGTGGAGAATGGGTGCGTAAATGTGCCCGCAAATATTGTTCAACATTTATAGCATTCCCTGCTCTTTTTAATAGCAAATGGCATTGTCATGGACACAGATATGATTTGTTTTGTTTCTTTTCAGAATGTAAATACGAATGGAACGATTGATCAAAGAATGGTGACCGCAGTCTCAGTGCTAAGCTTGTAATAATTTCTCTACGCTTGTGGAAAGGGAAAGTAATCAGCTGGAAAATACAATTACAATTTAAACTAAAATAGATATGATATGATATTAATTGCAATACCATAGAGTGCTTTTCGGGAAGATTTGACTTGATCTAATTGAGAAGCCCTCTTCTCAATAAGTTCAAGGTACAACATTTCGTTGTCTAATTATTCTTCTGTATTGACAGCCAAATAAAATTTTTTTATGTGATAAGCCAGTTATTGTATTTCAATTTTGTTTGCTTCGTGATTATATTGCACTTCAAATCAACTCTCAATCATTTGTTATAAGTTATTAAAAGATTTATAATTCTATTTTCTGTGTGATTTTGAAGAAACATCACAAGTAACAAATTTCCAGTCTAATGAAAATATTGTTATAACAGCTTTTTTTAAATTTACGAGGGTGTGAAAATTTATCCAAGGGAGGTTAATTTATAATTCAATTCCAAGAGCTGTTGAGCCATGAACACGTATCGTGTAGGTGTCGTGATCGTTTTTAATTGAACTTATTGTTAAATTCTCGGTGTTTCTTTTACCGTGTAATTCTATTTCATCTTCTGATTCATGATTCTGATCGTTCTAATTTCCTGAATCATCCCAAACAATTTCACCTGCTATTTCCAACTCACATCTATCGATCACAATGCTTTCTGTTTCCATCGCCTCTTCTGAAGAAAGGCTTTCGGTTGTTAAATTTTCTTCGTATGGAGGGGTTGAATTTTCTCGTATGAAGGGGAGGGCAGATTTCTTCAATGTATCATTAGTATAAAATTATTGAAAAATGATATACTTCAATTTTAATCTCGTGTTCTCACCCTTGGCTTCTATTGAGATAATTTTTGAAATCATTTTCGGTAAAGTGAGCGGAACACACATAGTCCTCATTCGTCAACTGGGAGACTCCACATAACTTTTTCCATGCCTCTATATTGCGTGTCCTTTAGACCCAAAATTTTATTAACATGAAATCCTATAGATAAACATTACCTTACTTGTTCTTTATCAGCACTTTAAAAAACGAAATTCGCGACGGCCCAGTTGAAATATCCCCACAATTTCGCACAGCACATCTTCGGTAGACAATTTTGGAAAATCGACACCCGACGTATTTTTTGTTGATTACAATTTATCAGATTGTCATAGCTATAATCATAGTAGACGCATGGATATGTAAGACTTAAGGCAAAGAATGCGCACGGTGCATCATTATTAACGCACCCATTTGCCGCCTTCAGAAAATGATTGCGCTGATTCAGTGTCATCAGCACTTCCTCATTATGAGGCCTCTAGGTTTATTTTCTTTATGATAGAACAAAGTACACAAAGTACTGCAGTTAACAACTTACCATCCAACCAACCAACCAACAATGTACAACAAGACGCATCTACAGCAACTAGCAACGAAATCAACAACAATACCACCGATGCGGCAATGAATAGCGGCCCTTACACGATCATTAAAAGTGTCATTACTAAAAAGTAATGGCACTTTTAATGATCGTGTAAGGTCTACGAGTTCAGTAATGATTGAATTGTGGATTTTCCATCATTACCAACATTATTTCTTCTTCTTATTTTTTTGTGGAAGTGATGAATATCTTTAGAACTATACGCGAAAAAATGACAAAGTGTAGATTTAAATTGTTAATATTTCATTAACCTTAACGTTTCAATGGCAAATCAAATTTATTTTCAGCTAAACGAAAATAAAAATATTGCTATTGCTGGAGTAGTTACAAATACTCATCATTAATAATGAACGTGTAATGCTAAAAAGTAATGATGTACAGTAATGCAGTAATGACGAGCGTTTGAGCAGAAGTGTCATTACTTAGTAATGACACTTTTAATGATCGTGTAAGGGCCACTAATGACGAGACGAACCGCGAACAAACTGCCCCTCAATCCTCGCAGGAGGAAAGTGGAAGCTCCTCTGGTGACAACGAGATCCAATACAAAAAAAATTATCTAAAAACTCAGCTAAATCGGCCACGTAAAGTTTGTACGCAAATAGGCCTAAATAAAATATTTTTTAAATAAAAAAAAACAACTTGTACTAGCTTGTGTCAATTTCAATCTCGAAGTGGATTAACAATTCTCGGTTGATTTTTCATTAGGGCGTATAAGCAAGTGACAGTTTCTCTTTATTCACTTTCTCTTTTGATTATTGTGATGTGATAAAAAGTTTTTCTTTGATTTCACTACTCTGTTTGAAAGTCGAAAGTTTCGGGTATCATTTTATGCAAAGAGTTGAGTGATCAACATGGAAACCGCTTGGTAATTAATAGAAGAGAAAGTAAACAAAGAGAAACTGTCACTTGAATATACGTTCTAATGAAAAATCAACCGTGAATTGTCAGGTCCTGTCCTAAGCTGCCCTTACACGAGACAATATTATTGTCAATAAAAGGAGTATTGACAATACTTTTGATCGTGTAGTGGAAAATTCATTGGATTGACGAAAATATTGTCTAAAAATCCAAACTGCACATCAATCCTACAATACTTTCTCTCCAGAGAGGAAACAGTTAAATATGTACAACGACCTTTTCTCTCAATGTTTCAATATTCAGTTGCAATATTTGAAGCTCCAAATGCTTGATTTTTTCGAAAAACGCGGATTCAAGTTACCAAGCCAATTGGATTGATGGTATTGACAAAACTTTGGATTGACAATAATATTGTCACGTGTAAGGGCCGCTTTAGACAAAAACCAGGAATTTTCTGAGTGAGCCACTCTTGAAAAGTGTGCTAACCCGTACAATACTACACTGTGACCCGCAGCGACACCTGTCACTGTCAAAGCTAATTCCGTCACACACCTTTTTCGACTTTTTCCGATGCCAAATTTTTCACTCATCCCTTTTGCAGCGCGAATACGTTGTGGGAAAGTTGCTGCGGTCGATTGTGCTGCTGTTGCTGCGGCTTTTGTATAACAAAATCTTTTTCTGTTCCATCCAACTGCAATAAGCAAAGCGTTTCTCTGTGAGCTGTTTGAGAACGTCGTCGCTGTCATCGTCGTGGTGCGTTTTCCATCGAATACGAAATTATCGTAGTGGGCAGTGAATGAAAAAAGAGTGCTTCAATCAAAAAGTTCCGAGCCTTTTGGAGGTTGGTTGTATTTTCTTGGCCCCGTGAGTAGGTGTCGTTTCAGGGATACGAAAATGATTCGTTCTGCCGGATAGGTCGGGAAAGGATTCATGCGACGAAGAGGCTTCTGGAAATCTATGCATTTTACGAAGATTGTGCTAGAAGAACGCGAAAAAGAAGAAACTGGAAGGCTTAGCATAGCCTATGTGAATTACGTAGAAATCGGAAAAAAAGAATAGTGAAAGTGGAGAAACAGAAAAATCGGAACGGTTTGATTATTTCCCAATTCTGATTTATCGACAAATTCAGTCATAAGAATATTTCACACACCCAAGGTTAGTTGCGGTAAGTTAAACCTTAATCACTGATGCTGTAACAAATATGCAATTTTCGGCTTATGATTCAAAGCCGCTATCCAATTTTCAAGTTTCCTGACAGAATGGTTTGCCCTTAGCTGCACATCGAAAGTAACATGAAATTTTGAGCATTAGCCTGTTATCCACTGAGTAGTGAGGGCAACAACAGGAAGTCATGCTAGGAATAATTTTGCTTCTTAAAATTAGACTATTCGTATGAAGACTCTGTGCCGTCCTTGTCCCGGTGCGTGGTCGAGTGTGTGTTTTGCTTGTCCGATCGCAGGCCATTAGCATTTTACTAAATATTTTCGATTCAGACTTAACTAGGAAAAAAAACTCCGGGGGATGTTTTCATAATTTTATAACCAGATTAAGTAATCGGTATGTGTGTCCAAATTCTAGGAATAAACGTCATCGAGAGGGGAGTACACACATAAATATGCTGTACGTGTTTTTCAATAGCACTGTCAAAAACAATACTTTTTCGTTTTACATATACTCATGCATATTGATAAGACTGTGCGAGGGTTTGGGTTGGTTTTGGAAATCGTTACTATTCTTGCTCTCTTTTCGAATTTTTGTGTTTCGTTGCATTTGAGTGCTGATAACAAACAAGCTGGGATGATAGAAAACTAGGTAAGCCTGTTTTGCTACCAACAGCTGTGTATTGGTGTGGCTCCATTAATCGAACCCCCGCAGCACTCCGGGTGAACTTATTTTGATTATTAAACAGTTAAGTTACGAAGCTGAGCGAGAATTTCGATTCACTTGTAGATTTAGTTAGCCGGTAGAAATCGAAAAGTAACATTCAATGCACTTTTAATTTCCGCCATTCGTACCTGTCGGCTTCAGTGAAATGTAAAGAACGTGATGGTCTAGATATCTGGTAATTAGCTCCTGCTAATGTTGATAGGCGTACTTAATTGTCTTAACAGTAAGCTAACTTTCTCACATGAATCGTTTCCTACTCTACTCGTTTTGTTGTCCGCGGCAGAGAAAAATAAACGGAGGACAAATCTACATTAGGAAGAATCAGAGCCCATTTTCTTTTTGTATGTTTCATATATTTTCTACCTCTTTTCCATAGAAACCATTACAATCCGTAGGACGGCTGGTAGCGCAACAGATCGATCAAGACATTACCACAATTCCTATGGGACCTAAGGAGAAACATTTCCGCTACGAGGTAGGAAAATCGAATGTTACAAAACAAAATATATTTCCAGAAAGTTTCGTGAGTACTTATGCTATAACTCGACGCAAAACGTATTCTGCGAACTGGCGTAGATATCTTTTCGAGAGTATCACCTCAGGAATCCACACTGCGTGGTTATGAGCTGGGCACAGGAAACAGAATACTATGAATCATTTACTAACACTTACTCGAGAGGCGTGTTCGCTGAAAGCGGCGCAAAATTTTGTGAATTTTAGTTTTCCACTTGTTAGCCAAAGTTCGTGGGTGTGTTATAATTAACGACAGCCACATTGGAACTTTCCAATCTTGTTTTCTTCGGTAGTAAGAATGCGTAGTTTTCGCTATGCTTGTTTGGATTAAAATCGACAATATGTAAGCAAACCTCCGCTAGTTGTCAAAACGATGTTGATCTAACATATTTTGAAAGGTTGTGTAACGAAAACATACGTCCTTAAACGTTTGCATTGAACGGTGTAAACTTCTACTTGCCCTAGCTTTTCTTGCTTTTATATTGTGGTTGCCGTTTTTTGTCAACCTAACAATTCTTGGTGTAGGTATGTCAAGTTTGAACACATTTTCTTGTGTCAACATCTTTTTCCTAATCTGCCTCAATGTTCCCACTAAACACAAGTTTTCATCCTTATACTGTTATTTATCACTGACAGAACCCTTTAGCGGTCCTTACACGAGATAATATTATTGTCAATACAAGGAGTATTGACAATACTTTTGATCGTGTAGTAGATGAAAGTGAAAACTTTCATTGGATTGACGAAAATCTCGGTTGATTTTTCAAAAGGCCATGAGAGCAAGTGACAGTTTCTCTTTGTTCAATTTCTCTTCTATTAATTACAAAGCGGTTTTCACGATTATCACTCAAATTTTTTTTTTAAAATGATTCCCGAAACCTTCAATTTTCAAAGAGAATTGTAAAATCCAAGAAAAATTATAATTACGTCAGAATAGTCGAAATTGCGTATATTAGCGACCTCTAAAAAGTACAAAAAATTGAACGATTATTTTTTAAAATAAAAACTAAAATTGCACTCACTACTAAACAGCTCGTTACCAATGAAATATAATTATTTGCGAACGGTTTTTGCAGAAATCTACAAAGTTTCCGGAGAACGAATGAACTATCGTGTAGTTTATTTGTTAGTTTATTTATTTACAATCAACAGACACAATTTGGTCCTAATGATAATTCCTAATAATATTCAGAAAACTTGTACGTATTCTGCTTCGTGACACATTAAAATTATACCCAGATGAAACACGGTTGAACGATCTCTGTAAACCAATAATAGAACCGTTTGCGCCATAGTTGGTACGTCGTATAGGAAGTCGAAGAAATGCACTGTTGCGGAGAGCTCTGGGTCGCACATTAATATTAACTTCGTTGAGCAAAACGGGACAGTCGATCCTACCGTTGAATATATCGACTATTATCAAAGCGCGTGATAATTCTCGTCGCACTTGTAATGTGTCGAGACCGATTAATAACCCGCGACTTTCATAACTAGGCAGTTGATGAGGATCGGTCCACGGCAATCGGCAAAGAGCGAAGCGAACAAATCTGCGCTGTATTCCCTCAATTCTATGAGCACCGTTCAGGTAGCATGGGTTGCAAACTGCCGAGCAATATTCGAGAGTTGAACGAACAAACGAGCAGTAATGCGATTTTAGACAGTTTATGTCTGTAAAGTGCTGTAAAGGATTCATTAAGAATCCCAAGCTACGGAAAGCTTTAGCTACAATGTAACTAATGTGATGCTTGAATGTAAGTTGTTCATCGAGATGTACGCCAAGATCCTTAACGCTAGTCGATCTTCCAATCAAGGATCCATTCTCCTCGTGAACGTAATGGCCGAGCATTTGTCTGGATTTACAATCATACGGTTAACTTTACACCAATCTGCAAAGATGCCGCTGGAGAAAGGCTGCGTCTTCTAAGTTGCGGATGATGTGATAGATCTTGACATCATCAGCAAACGATAAGCGAGGACCTTCCAAAGCAAAATTGACATCATTGAAGTACAGTAAAAATATTAACGGTCCTAGATGACTTCCCTGTGGTATTCCGGATGATGCGAGGAACTCTCCGGAAGTATGATCGTCAGTTTTAACTGCTAAACGACGATTCCTAAGATACGACTGCAACCAACGAAGAATGTTCGAACTGAATTCAAGCCTGCCCAACTTAGCAACCGTGATGTCGTGGTTGATTATATCGAAAGCGAAGGAAAGATCTGTGTAGATAACGTCCGTTTGTAAACCGTTAGACATTGCATCAAACACATAAGACAAAAACGATAGTAAGTTTGTGGTTGTTGAGCGGTTAGGCATGAAACCGTGTTGAGTATCGACGATATATTGCTTGCAGTGATTGAAAATTGGTGTCAGTATAACCTTTTCGAACAGCTTTGGTATAGCGCTGAGGGAAGTGATTATCGCCTTTCTTGTGGACTGGGAACATAAAGGAAGCTTTCCATAAATTGGGGAAAACTTCTGTAGCGAGAGACATTCGAAACAATTTGCAGAGGGGAGCGATTACTCCACGCGAGCACTTTTTAAGAATGACTGCCGGTATTCCGTCAGGGCCTGGAGAATTTGAGGCTTTCATTCCTACAATTGCCGTCCGTATTGAGTCTTCGTCAATACTGATGCAGTTCAATGAGTTATTAGACAGGGGAACGCTAAGTGCTGCGGCAGCAATTTGCTGCTGAGTCAGGATTTCATTTGAAAAAAACCCTAGAAAACTTTTCCGCAAACATCTGGCAGATTTCCTGTGTGCACGAACCAGTACAATCTCCAAAGCTCATTGACGAGGGTAACCCGAATTCTTTCCTTTGCTCATTTACATGTTTTCAGAAATACCTTGGAGTTTTCGTTGTACGTTGTTCAAGTAGTTGGCATGGCAGCGCTTAACGGTTTTCTTGTACAATTGATTTACCTGCACGTAGTGATTACGCAGGAAAAATCCTCCATGTTTAGAGTACCTCTTTAGAGCGGCTCTTTTGATCGTTTTCAAATGTCTCACTTTCGCGGTCAGCCATGGTAGATGCCGGGTCTGCCGTCTCGATCGTTTCGGTACATAGTAGTCGATTGCGTAGCTCATCTGCACAGCAGCATTGACATCATCGTTGTCGAGAACTTCATCCCAGTCGATTTGCGTCAAGAAGTCGGTCATATTGGTGTAGTCGATTCTACTAAAATTATAGCAGATGATGTCCGTTGGAATGCAGGCGTTCTGTAAGCGATTCGAATCGAGCACGGTATGTAATGGAGGATGATGACGAACAGAATTCACCAGAGGGAACGGTGAAGCACTAATCTTTGGTGCAACATATTCTCTACTTGAAAAGCAAAGATCCAACATCCGGTTATTTTCATTAACGACAGGATTCGACTGTCGAAGAAGGTTGAGGTTGTAGCCGTCGAGCATGGTTGTAATGCCAATGTGGAAAGTGGAGAGCGCCGGATCAGAAAAGAAGAAGCCACCGGAACTTGTCTGCCATTTCATGCTGGAAAAGTTGAAGTCTCCCACAACCAAGATTTCATCTACGGGTAGTACATGAGTGAAAGAAATTTCTTGCAACGACTGTATGTGTGCATCGATTAGCGGTAGTTCGCGGCATCGGTCCGAAGGAAGATATAGGTATCACACAAAGGTAGAGGGAAAAATTGACCAGTTTCAAACGCACCCAAACCTGCTCGACGCATTTACCAGATGCGGTTTCGATCAATTGCGCCTTCTAACGACGATGCACTGCGATAAGCACCCCGCCTCCAATAGTTTTAAGGGGCTGCAATCGGTACGGAAGACTTCGTAGTTGGATCCAAAACCTTGAACGGATAGCGTACAATCACTGAGCCACGTCTCCGAAAGAGCGATGATGTCGAAGCAATCATCTGTGCGCAAATAGTCGTTGATGTGCATGTTCATGCCTCCAACGTTCTGGTAGTACAAGTGCTGCGGTTGACTAGATTGATCGTGCGATGGATAACTGCAAATGACGGGTAGTGAATCAACGCCTGAATCGTTTGAAGCTGAATTGTACTTGCCGTCTGGGATGGTTTGGGAGACCCCTTCCGCGCTCCCACTCACAGGGCCGGTACGACTGGTGACCGCTGGCTGCAATAGCTCGACTGTGGGGAACGTATCAGGGGCTTCCATGGTGCGAACATCGGTGCATCTCGGTATCCGATTCAGAACGAGACATCTATAAGTGCGAGAGAGATCAGCACTAGGAAAGGACGGAATATGCATATACTTGCCGAGATGAGACATTTGGAAGACTCTTTCACCACATCCACGCACAGGACCAGGACGACTGAAGAACGCTGGCTGCTGTGGCACGACTGTGGCGGGGGATTCGAGAGCTTCCAAAATATCAACTTCAGTGCGTCCCGGTGTGGTTCCATTGTGCATAACGTTTGCCGGGGTGGTGTTCTCATCAAACGGAGCGGGCTGGGTGTTACTTCGTCTACATTCATAATGGTGCTGCATCAATTTTCGTCGGGAATCGGTGGAGAAATATCGATTGGAGGATACCAGATGTTCTGCTTTTTGTTGTCTTCGAACTCACGAAACAAAACACCTTGTGGCCAGGTGTCGGGATTAAGAGCTGCTTCCCGAAATTTGGGCAGCATCCCAACTTTGAAGGAGACAAAGTTCAAAGTATTTACGTCGACATCTTTTTTCACCAGCGGGATGACCGTGACATCTTCGCTGCACTGTAAACCATCTCTTGTTAGCTGCGAGACCATCTCCTCACTAACGCTGGGGTGAAAACGTGATAAGTAAATCCATACGAGGGAGCAGGGCGTTGGAACTGTGGCGATATTACAGTTATCCGATGGTTTCCGGCAACCTTCCAAAGTTTTACTTGGCTCAGAACTATTCTCTACGACGCTTCGCATTGGGAGCAAATCCGTCGGGCTTGGGCGGCAGCGGCGACGAAACAGGCACTTTGCGCGAGAGACGAGATATTTGTTGGCTGTTCTTTTTAATTTCGGCCTTCAGCTCAGCAAAAATCGATTCTGTTCTCTCTGCGATAGATGCAAATGCGCTTCCAAACGAAGAAACCGAGTCGCGGAAACGAGCAAGTTTTATCAGTTTACAACACTCATCGCTTATCCAAAACAGGTTGGGATTTTCGTCCAAAACCTTTAGAAACGGCTTGTTGAGTTTTGCGCATTTCATATGTACCAAATGATCCTTCGATTTTACAGTTTTGGCACAACGATCACAAGCATTAGCCATAGTGAACAAATCACAGGATTCCGACAGTGAAATTCAGATGGCGCTTCGGTCGTGTGAGAAGAGCGTGGAACTGAGTATCTTGATAAAACGATATCTTCGATAGGCGCCACATCGCGATACGATAGCAAAAAAAAGCGGCAACGAAACTGACCGAAAAACACCACAAATTATCTTTACTCCACCACGACATAAAACACTGTCCAATTTTTGTCGAGACTACGAGTAACGCAGGGAATAAAAACGAATAAAAACCATTATAAATCAATAAAAAGTGCTTAGTGCGTCGATTACACAAACAATGACGGTATGTTGTTTACAAACATTCACAGTGTTATGTATCATTCGACTTAGCTCTACGAGACAAGAGCTTGAGCGACCACCCCTGGTTGCTACTTCGTTACTAATCGGGATTAGCTGAAATTGTACGGGGAATTTCTAGATGATCCAACCTGGGACTGGTAAATCATCGTTCAATGTACATCTTCTGGTAACCCTAGAATTCCGGCGCCGGCCAGGCCCGAACGTAGATCGTCTAAGGAATGGGAAGGGATGTTAGTCCAACACTTGTTGTTACCAGAGGCCTTATATACTACTGTGCACTCCACAAGTGTCACGGAAGAAGGATATTTGTTAGTAAAAATTTCAGTATTGGTATTATTCGCGCGCGACTTAGTATGTTCCGGTTTCAAAATGCTCGGATACACCACTAAACTCACTGACCCTTATTACCGTTCTCACTTCCACTTTCACATTCACTTCACTTACCAGTATCACGATAATTACTTTTGTCTTTGAAGCGACTTCCGTGCTAAGGATCTAAATTCACTTCACTCGATTTTAACCGTGTAGTGACACCGGTAATAAGGGCCACTGACTTCCCGAGTGAACGCGTTACAACATCCTATATTGAAGTCCCGGGAAGTCTTGATTCACAGCTCTTATTTGAAATTGCACAGCTCTTTATGAATTAAATTACGTGATACAAAATAAACGAATGAATAGGATTTAGACCAAATAGTTTATTCATTGTATTGACATATTCTAAAAAGTTGTTATAAAATCATTTTAAATCACCAAACAGAGGTCAACAAATTTCACGCGCGTCTTGATTCTGTATTATTTCCGCTTCTTTATTTTTTAATTAATAACATTAATAATTGGTTATACTGGTTGATCTGGGCAGCCAGCTACCGAGAAAAATAAATTTTATTAAATTTTTAATTTATTGTTTGAAATATTAATATCAATTAATTTTACTATGTATTCAATACACCGATATATGTTATCTCTGTTATTAACTTTGTAATATCAACGGATTTGCGAAATAGTTGATTTTTATCATTCAATTTATAATCTTGAAAGACAATCAATAACATTCGATGAAGAAAACATTCCAAATAAAACCTTTCTCCGAAGCTAGACGGAAATTACCAGGTTGAATGAAGAGATAATTTATACCGTTTTCGTTATAGAACCTACAAGCGGGCGACTGTGACTCCGAGTAAAACGAACACGTGGTACGCGCCCTAAACAACAACTCATATAAAAAAGGCTGGTGGGTAATGTCACAGACATAACTGGAGGACGTGAATACGAATAAAACTGACATATTTCTTTCTCACATCCGGATAGAGATAATCATTTGCTTCCAGAATTTTTACGATGCATCTATACTACAGTACGACTAATTGACGGCAAACATATTTGAGTGGTTCTAAAAAACCACTTTGCGTAATTTGTCCAATGTTTATAATTGTTAAAATTTAAGAACTAATATATAAATCTGGGGCACGTACCGAATTCAGCTGCAAATTTTCGGAATCTAGATCAAAAACCCAGGTCATAAATTTAGTTCTAGAAGTAAGGAACTGAAGTTATTTTTAGAATTTTCTAAATTGCGTTATAGAACTAAACTCTGAACTCGAATTCCAAGTCTTAATATAGGAACTGAATTCAGTTCCAGCATCCAATTCCAGTAATCATGTCCACAATTAAGTTCCAACATGTAGGTTCTGAGTTCTGGAAATGAATGCTGAGACTGAATTGATGAATTAAATTCTGAAATTTAATTCAAGAATTAAAGTTTTGAATTCAGTTTTACCTTTTTAAATGAAAGTTCGGTGTTCAGACCCAATATTTAGTTTCAGAATCCAGATCTAAAATTCATATCCTGAATTTTGTTCATGAATTCTGAAAATCCTAAATCATATCTCTGGATTAGAATTCCTGAATAAGGAACTGAATTTGAAACCATTTTCAAAATCCTGAAATAGGATTCAGTTCTAGATTCATAGTTTTAAATTCTGAATCTGTGTTCTGGAACGAAATTTTGGAATAGAAGTATGAAACTAAATTCGGAACTTAAAACTACAAGGATCAGCCCCATGGGGTTGTTCGAGCCATTGATGTGGAACAAGGCAACTAACATTTCTAATGATCGACATTTTCAATTAATCGTCACATTTTTGAATCCGCAAATGCACGAGAGTCTGCGAACCCAAAATGTAGACTCTATTTGTCGTGATTTGAATTTGTTATGTAGCCGAAGAAATTACTTCAATAGCCCAAATGTATGCAACTATATGTTTTTACATGTTTGCGATAAGAATATCGATATTTAAGCTTCTCTCCACCAAGCTTGTATTCAAGTTTTGTATGCAAGCAGTTATTTTTATACCGGTTCTCTACCTTTCTGCGATTTCGATTGAAGTGATAAACTTTTTCTCATTATCAATCGAGTTCATCTTATATAAATTAGAAATTAATCTTATGCACTCAAAAGCGATGCTTTCCCTTTGATATATCGCTTACTTCTTCAAAACCGTTGACTATGGCAGGGAAATTGGAGTTTTTTGCATACAAAATAGGACACTTCTAGCTATTAATCATTATTTCAATGATATACAATTAAAAATACATGGCTATGAACATTGAAATCAATACGTAGAAATATTTCCAATCAAATGGTGACATAATATTAATAATTGATACAAAATTGACGGAGCTGTAATTGTTCAAAACCTGACCACATTTTTCTTGAATTTCTAATATATAGACAACAAAAATGTGTTCCACATAAAAATTAACTTCAGAATTCAGGTGGACCAGAATCTTGGTTCTGAGATTAGTTCTTGAATTTATCTAAAAATTCAGTTCTCTACTACTGCTGGTTTACTGCTAGCCACGACGTCTGAATGCGAAGAAGAGCATCATCTGAGCATTTGAAGTTTTTACCACCTCATTATTACTGATGGTGGTGAAGAATATCAGTACGATATCCAGTTCCGTCTAACGTACTAGAAAAAATTAATAATTCTCGGTCAAGATTTAACTATTACGCTCGGCCAGTAGAACACCGCAACTGATATGTGCCTGACTACCTCAAAACCATCGTCCTGGTGCGATAAAGGCAAACAAACGAGATGAGTTTTCCTCATTATTTCCAAAAGTTTGAGAAAAAATAGATTTTGAGTTATTTAAGGTTTTTTTACACTATTGAAAATTTAATCACAAGTTCCTGATTATATTGCTGATAGCATGGAGAAAAAATTATGTTGTTGCGTTGAGTGTAACAAGAGATATTCACGATCAAAAACTTATCACTCTCCCAGAGGGTAAATTTTGAAAAGGCGCCCCATAGTAAAGTAAGTCGTATTCACGACAAAAGAAAAAATAAACAAACTCGCATGGATACGTGGTGCGTCCCGAGAAAATTTTAAGAGAGAAACTACGCGATTGGAGTCCGATCTAGAGCGACTCCAGGTTGCTAAAACAAATTCATCAAAAGTTGTTTTGGTGACTCTGGGTCAGCTCTCGTGCTGCTCTGATCAATAAACAAAAACGGTATTAGTAAAATAGAGTAATCAGAAGTGAAACATTGGAAATATGTAAGAACTGAAAGGAAAAAGAAACTCCTGCAATTGTCGCCTTTTACGACATGTAAGCAGGAACCCAGTGGATCTATTCTTGGTTCATTTTTTTTCCGCCGGATTCCACTCCCCATCTAGGCTGGTACTGTCCGGAGAGAGCTAATAGGTACTATCAATCGCCTAGTGGACCCCAGCTCCTACTCAGCTCTACGAGACTAGATGGTCGAGTAAGTGTTGTTCCAAACCCAAACCCGAACCGTACCCGATCAAAACTAAAAAAATTACTGATACCCGACTCGAACCCGAGAATTATTTTTCTTCCAAACCTGAACCCGACTCGTACCCGTTAAAAAAAACTACAAACATCAGCCCCTTTGGGTTGTACGCGCTAGTGATGTGGAACAAGACAATCAAATTTAAAATGATCTGTATTTTCAATTAAACAGTTCAATCGAACGTCATACTATTTAATTTTTAATGAGCAATTGAACAATCAATATTTCAATGATATATAATTCAAAATATGTAGTTTTAATCATTCAAATCAATGCGTAGAAAACATGTTTTAATCCACCTAGTGGTGTAATGATGCCATTCTCACATCAAACATACTATCATATATAATACTGTGGTATTCTTAAAAATAGAATTCTTCAATTCTTGAAAGATTACCCGGAATCGGTTTAGTTGACCGTTTTTTGATAATGCCTACCAATTGGAGTGGTTTTTGGGCCGATGTAGAATTTTTTCACGTTTTCTGCTTCGCCCGTGTGTAGGTATAAAATTTTTAGCACACTTTACCCTATAATTCCGGAACCAGATTTCGGATCCAAATGAAATTCTGAAATTCCGTACAAGACCACAGGACCTTCCATCAAAACCTAAGTTTGTGAGAATTGGTCAAACCATCACAGAAAAGTAAGTGTGATCCATTTGAGAAAATATGACCACTATTTCCTGTGCCTCCGGAATCGGAAATTGGGAACCAGGAGAGCCGAAATCAGTTTGTTTGGCCGTCTACTGATAACGACTATCGAATGGAGTAGTTTTGGGGTCAGATTAGATTTTTTTTCGTTTTTTGTTTCGCCCCTCTTAGTGATGGTATACAAATTTTTTCAAACTTTAGCCTATAATTCCGGAACCATAAGTCGAATCCAAATGAAATTCAGAGGTTTTGTGAAGGACCACACGACATCTCGGAGAAAAATTAGTACGCAGATTTTGATTTTTTTTTGCACATTTGAAACTCCGAAACGGAAGTCAGATCTAAACAAAATTCAGGAAGGTATAAGAACTTTCATTTGAATCTAAGTTTGTGAAAATCAGTCAAGCCATCTTGGAGAAAAGTTGGTGCATTTATTTTTACAATTTTTCTGCACATTTTACACCATAATACCGGATCCGGAAGTCTGATCCAAATAATATTCAGGAATTTTGTATGGCAGTACAAGACCTTTCATTTGTATCTATGTTTGTGAAAATCGGTTCAGCCATCTCCGAGAAAAGTTAGTGCAAAAAAAACGTTACATACACACATACGCACACAGACATTTTGCGTACTCGACGAACTGAGTCGAATGGTATATGACACTCGGCCCTTCGGGCCTAGGTTCAAAAGTCGATTTTTACAAACATATCTTTTTTGTACCTGAAACCGGGTATTGGTCAGGATTCGGGATCGAGTCGGAAGATGGAGTGGGAGGGTAGTTGGTTTCTTGGTTGCCATATGTGGCTCGCTTCCATGGCAATGCTTCGGTTGCAATGCATTTTGGTAATCAAGGAGCTTACTTTTCTTCCACCTAGTATGTTCAACGAATCTTAACAAATTGTTTTCTGAAATCAAATTTCCTTTCTCTACTAATTCACATGGAATAATCATAAAGTATCACTTGAATCGGGTGGTATTCTGCGATATAGAGCTCAATTGATGTAAAAAAAATCGAAGAAGAGTGCCTTTTTCTGTCAAGGTTTCGGACTTCACGTGAGGATAGTGCCTTGATTCTCATGGTTTACTCATATCTCACGTTCCGGATAATCGATATTCTTCCACATTTTCTTGAATGACTGTACCGCTATCAGACGGACAAGTGTGAATGTGTGAGCATATGAAATACTTATATGGAAAATGCACGGAACTAGAGAACGGGTCGGAGAAATTTCTCTTGAAAAACCTCTAGTTCATCTTATTCAATCATCATCAATATTGTCCGACGTGTATTCCGCGTTCGGAGTGATTTTAAATGTAGAATAATCTTCACGGGCAATGAATATGAATAAACAATTTGACGGACAACATTGGTTGACAAGTCGGTCTTCCAAGCTGCCATTGAACCGTCAGTTTATGCGAGGAAGACAAAAATAGAAGTAAGTTATTTATGAACTCCTGGGCCAGTGGTTCTGCGAATAAGGCTCTGCTCTGTCACACAAGTCACAGTTCCTCCCGGTGATTTGCTCGAATGACCGCATCAGCAAATGGAAGCATCTCTTTTGTTTACCTTCTCTTCTGTTAATTACTCGGTCGTTCCAACGTTAAAGCTTCGTCTTTCGAATTATATTGAAAGCCCTACAGAGCGTACCTCAACGGTAGTGGATCCTTAATATTAATTAAAGAATCGTTTTACCAATAAATGAAAAGTAAATTAACCGCACAATAAGTCTGTTGAGTGTTGTTCCCGGCATTTAGACTCACCCGCACCGGCTTACGAAATATAAAGATGAAAATTATGCATTTGGATCAAATTGAACTCAAAATATATTACGAGGTTTGTGCTTCACCGGGATGATGGCCGGTAATAGGATCTTTTACAGGAAACAGTCCCAGCTGAATGATATCGTTTTGCCTTTGCATTGTTTTCAAATGTTTATCAAATAGGCACGGGCAAAAGACGAAACATGCCTTTTTTGTTGTAGATCCCCACCGCGACCGACGATGTAAACTAAAAGATTAATCTTCGGTCAACAACAATTTCATCACTGCAAGTGTCATCGCGGCGCTGTCGGTAGTTGAATAATATCGACGATCAGTCGGTGTTGAACAGTCGTTCGCACCGCACGCGTATAGCTCTTGGCTCCTGGAATTTTTTTCTGGCTACCTAGAGTTTCATTGATTCAAGGCTTCAGTCTTTTTCAAGGCTACCTGAATCACTAACTAAGTGACTAAGTGATACAAAGAGTGATATTAGAGTGACTAAGTGATACAAAGAGTGATATTAGAGTGACTAAGAAATTAATCAGCCTTTTTTAAGGATAGCTAGGAGTCTAATCGAAGACTAATTTAGCCTAGTTAATTTAATTTAAAATTTCATTAATTTCAAAAATGCCTGCGTCCAACCGGAAAGGCAACAAGCCTAAGGCTAAAAATAATTCAATACGGAATAAATCACAATCCGTTATTCAACATTTTTCTAATAACATTCACGATCTTATAGAATCTGAATGTAAAAATAAAAGACAACGGACGGATTTCCCTTCCGTTGATCCTATGCCGTCTAACAATATTTACGAGATTCTTCCTGAATCCGATTGTAGCGACATAGAAGAAAATTCTTCAAAAATTCCCAAAATGGACGCTTGTCGTTCTGGGAAGAAACATCAATCTATGCCACCAGTGACGGTGATGATTTCCGACTTCAAAGCATTCCGTACTGAGCTTTCTACTTTTCTCCCGGAAGTAAAAGTCTCATTTCAAATCGGACGAAGAGGAGAATGTCGAGTCTTGGTGGATGGATTGGAAGATTACGAACGTCTTATTCGATATTTGTCCGAAAAACTTCATAAATTTTATTCATATGATATAAAATCAGACAGACCCTTCAAGGCTGTCTTGAAAGGATTATCAAATGATCAAAGTATTGATGAAATTAAAAATGAAATAAAAGAATTGCTTGGTTTTGCCCCTTCCCAAGTAATACTTATGAAAAAAAGAGCGAATGGTACTTCTAAACCACGCTCTGAAATTTCCCATGAACTTTACCTAATACACTTCAATCGAAGTGATGTAAACAATTTGAAAACTTTAGAAAAAGTACGTTTCATTTCCCACATTAAAATTCATTGGGAACATTATAAACGGCATAATCGTATTGCAAACTTAACGCAATGTCGTCGTTGCCAAGGCTTCGGCCATGGAACCAAAAATTGTCATATGGATATACGGTGTTTGAATTGTGGTAAATCGCATTCGAAAGACGTTTGTCCAATGAATGAAACCACTGATAAATTTTCATGTTCAAATTGCAATGGAAATCATAAATCCAATTATTTGAAATGTCCTGTCAGGGAAAAAATTTTAAACGCTCGTTCGCTTAGACAACAAGTCAAATCAACGACCTTAAATTTACAGAACATACCTGAAAATTCTTCTAAGGCACCTGCCAATTCGTCTTCTAACGAAAACAATTTATTGACAGGTAGATCGACCTCGTCATCATCTTCTTCTAATGTCAGTTATGCTGGTATATTAGGTAGAAATCTATCTCCTATTTCTTCTAATGTAAATAATCAAAACACAGGACCGCCTTGCAGTTCTTCTTCTAACGAAAACAATTTATTAATAGGTAGACCGGCCAAATCATCTTCTTCTAATGGCAGTCTACCTACAAATATTCCTTCAATGCCATTCGCTTCTTTAAATGAAGTCGATTTAGGCGATATAACTGAAAATAAAATGATCTACCTACAAGATCAACTTTTTCAAATGATCATCCAAATGAATTCGACTTCATCACTTTTTGAAGCATTTCAAATCGGATGGAAATTTGCAAATAATATTATAATGAATTTAAAATTTAACAGTGATGTTAAATAATTATTTGAATATTTTAAATTGGAATGCTCGATCTTTGAAATCGAGTGAAGATGAATTTTATAATTTTCTCAAAGTTCACAAAATTCATATTGCCATTGTGACAGAAACTTTTCTTAAACCAAATGTAAAATTGAAAAGTAATCCACATTATGTGGTTCATCGATTTGACAGGTTTACTGGAATTGGTGGTGGAGTTGCCATTTTTGTCCAACGGCAAATTAAACATCGAATTTTACCTTCTTTCAATACTAAAGTTATTGAAAGCTTGGGAATCGAAGTTGAAACCATTCATGGAATTTATTTCATCGCTGGAGCATATTTGCCATTCCAATGCACCGGCGAACAATTAAATTTCTTTAAAGGCGATTTGCAAAAACTTACAAGATATCGATCGAAATTTTTCGTAATAGGGGACTTAAATGCTAAGCATGTCCAGTGGAATTGTAGGCAAAATAACAGTAATGGTAAAATACTTCATAATCAACTCTCAGCTGGTTACTTTACAGTTCTTCATCCCAGTAATCCTACTTGTTTCTCTTCCGTGAAAAACCCGTCTACAATTGATCTGGTTCTAACAGATCAAAGTCACATTTGTAGTGAACCGATTACTCATGCTGATTTTGACTCAGATCATCTTCCTGTAACATTCAGACTTTCCAACGAAGCTATAATTAATCCAATTAGTTCTATTTTCAACTATCATAGAGCTAATTGGTTGGATTACAGATCTCACATTGAAAATCATGTGGATCATGAAACTATTTTAGAAAATTCTGCGGACATCGACACAGCAATTGATAATTTGAATCATTATATTATCGAAGCTAGAAATCTTTCAGTTCCCAAAGCTCAAACTAAATTAAATTCTCCTATCATCGATGACAATCTTCAACTGCTCATTCGGTTGAAGAATGTTCGTCGACGACAATATCAACGTTCTCGTGATCCTGCTATGAAAAACATAGTTAAGGATTTACAAAAAGAAATTAAACATAGATTTACTCTTTTGCGAAATGAAAATTTCGCTAAAGAAGTTGAACAAATTAAACCATATTCTAAACCTTTCTGGAAACTTTCTAAGGTTCTTAAGAAACCTCAGAAACCAATTCCTGCTCTCAAGGAAGGAAATCAAATACTTCTTACAAATGGTAAAAAAATTGGGTCCTATCCCCAATCAGACTCTTATCGTGTGACCTTCGCCGGTTCTGCTTTACCCAACTACGTCCTCTTGGACCGGGTTCGTTTGCCTGTTCGCCTATTCGTACCCCGAGTAATGAACTGTACTAATTGCAAACAACTGGGGCATACAGCTACCCATTGCAGCAATAAGCCACGTTGTGCTAACTGTGGGGAAGCTCATGCGGACGGCTCTTGCGGTAAGGATGCTGAAAAGTGTCTCTACTGTAAGGAGGGTCCGCATGACCTCTCTGATTGTCCCGCTTACAAACTGCGAGGTGATCGAATGAAGCGTTCCCTAAAGGAGCACTCCAAGCGTTCTTTCGCAGAGATGCTTAAAAGTGCCACCCCTCCTAAACAGACAACGAACCCATATGCCTGCTTGTCAACTGACGAGAGCGATTCTGACGACCCTTTGGAAGGTCCATCTTCGGCGGTCCCTCATAGCTGTAGGAAAAGAATAAATAAATCCTCTCATAAGCTACCTAGTAAGGGTTCGAAGGTGTCTTCCGAAGGGCTTCGAAAAGTTACAGCTAACGGGAATCGGGACACAACACCGAAGCAAAAAGCTCCTGGTCTCGGAAAACTCAATTCCGAGATGGAATTCCCACGACTTCCCGGGACTACAAAATCCCCAAGCGTCCCAGAAAATCTACCAGAGAACCAACTAGGTGCTGGACTTATCAAGTTCTCTGATGTTGTGGACTGGATTTTTACAACTTTCAATATTTCAGACCCTCTTAGAAGCATTTTAATTGCTTTCATGCCAACAGTAAAAACATATTTGAAGCAGTTGACTGCAAATTGGCCCCTTCTCTCAGCAATTGTATCCTTCGATGGCTAAATCATCCACCGAGGTCACGGATCTAATCACTGTTTTACAGTGGAATTGCAGAAGTATCATCCCAAAAATAGATTCTTTTAAATTTCTAGTAAATAATCTGAAATGTGACGCATTTGCATTGTGCGAAACTTGGCTAACTTCTGAAATATCCTTAAACTTCCACGATTTTAACATTATTCGCCTGGATCGAGATGTTCCCTATGGAGGAGTACTTTTAGGGATCAAAAAGTGCTATTCTTTTTATCGAATTAACCTCCCCTCGATACCAGGTATTGAAGTTGTCGCATGTCATGTTACAATCAAAGGTAAGGACCTTTGTATTGCTTCCATCTACATTCCCCCTAGAGCCTTGGTTGGGCATCGGCGGCTCAGTAATATCATAGAGCTCCTTCCCACACCGACGTTGGTTTTAGGAGACTTTAACTCACACGGTACGGGATGGGGCTGTCTTCACGACGATAACAGATCAGCTATGATCCATGATATTTGCGACAACTTCAATATGACAATCTTGAATACGGGAGAAATGACACGGATTCCTGCACCACCAGCAAGACCAAGTGCGCTGGATTTATCCCTTTGCTCGACATCGCTACGGTTGGATTGCACGTGGGAGGTAATTCCTGATCCCCACGGTAGTGATCATCTACCGATCGTAATATCAATCACCAGCGGCTTAAAACCATCGAAGACAATCAATGTTTCGTATGACCTCACACGAAATATTGATTGGAATAGCTAAGCGACCTCGATATCTGAGAAACTTGAAAGAACTCTACAACTTCCTCCGGAGGAAGAGTACACGTTTTTGGCTGGCTTGATTCTCGATACTGCGATTCAAGCTCAGACGAAACGTGTACCCGGCGCAAAAACTAACATCCGTCCTCCCAACCCGTGGTGGGACAAAGAGTGCACAAATTTAAACGCGGAGAGAGCCTCCGCGTATAAAAAATTCAGAAAAAATGGAACACCTGATAATTACCGGAATTACGCGGCGTTAGACGTTAAAACTAAGAACTTGATTAGAGCCAAGAAACGCGGTTACTGGCGTCGGTTTATAGACGGCTTAACGAAAGAAACATCTATGAGCACTCTTTGGAACACAGCCCGACGAATGCGCAACCATAACACCACGAATGAAAGCGAGGAATACTCCAACCGCTGGATATTCGATTTCGCTAAAAAAGTATGCCCAGACTCTGTTCCGGAACAGAAGATCACCCGCGCCGCGACACCAAATACAAACGAATCACCGTTTTCGATGGTAGAGCTTTCACTTGCACTTTTGTCATGTAACAATAAAGCCCCGGGATTAGACAGAATAAAATTCAACTTGTTGAAAAATCTGCCTGACCCCGCCAAAAGGCGCTTGCTGAATTTATTCAACAAGTTCCTCACGGGTAATATTGTCCCACACGACTGGAGACAAGTCAGAGTTATCGCCATCCAAAAACCAGGGAAACCAGCCTCCGATCACAATTCGTATCGGCCGATTGCTATGCTTTCCTGTATCCGGAAATTGTTCGAAAAAATGATTCTCTTCCGTCTAGACAATTGGGTCGAAACTAATGGTTTACTTTCAGATACACAATTTGGTTTCCGCAGGGGCAAAGGAACGAACGATTGTCTTGCGTTGCTCTCAACAGAAATTCAAATGGCATTTGCTCGTAAAGAACAAATGGCGTCAGTTTTCCTAGACATTAAGGGGGCTTTTGACTCAGTTTCTATAAATATCCTATCTGAGAAGTTGCATCAGCATGGTCTTTCGCCAGTTTTGAACAACTTTTTACATAATCTATTGTCTGAGAAACACATGTACTTTGCGCATGGTGATTTGTCGACAATACGATTCAGCTACATGGGTCTTCCTCAGGGCTCATGCTTAAGCCCCCTTTTATACAATTTTTACGTAAGTAATATCGATGAATGTATCAACACATCTTGCACGCTAAGACAACTTGCCGACGACAGCGTTGTGTCTATTATAGGACCCAAAGCTGCCGATCTCCAAGGACCATTACAAGATACTCTCGACAACTTATCATCATGGGCTCTTCAAATGGGTATCGAGTTCTCTACGGAGAAAACTGAGCTGGTTGTATTTTCGAGGAAGCGAGAACCAGCACAATTACAGCTTCAACTAGGGGGTGAAACCATAGCTCAGGCCTTCACATTTAAATATCTCGGGGTCTGGTTCGACTCCAAAGGCACCTGGGGATGTCACATTAGGTATCTGAAACAAAAATGCCAGCAGAGAATCAACTTTCTTCGTACAATAACCGGATCATGGTGGGGTGCCCACCCAGGAGACCTGATCAGGTTGTATCAAACAACGATATTGTCCGTGATGGAATACGGATGCTTCTGCTTCCGATCAGTGGCGAACACTCATTTCATCAAGCTGGAAAGAATTCAGTATCGTTGTTTGCGTATTGCCTTGGGTTGCATGCAATCGACTCATACGATGAGCCTCGAAGTGCTGGCAGGCGTTCTTCCACTGAAAAACCGGTTCTGGGATCTCTCATATCGTTTGCTCATTCGATGCGACATTTTGAATCCTCTGGTGATTGAAAACTTCGAAAGGTTAGTTGAGCTTAACTCTCAAACCCGTTTTATGTCCTTGTATTTTGATTACATGGCTCAGAATATTAATCCTTCTTCGTTTGTTTCCAACCGTGCTCATTTCTTGGATACTTCTGATTCTACTGTGTTTTTCGACACATCCATGAGAGAAGAAATTCGTGGAATTCCGGATCACGTGCGCCCTCAAGTGGCCCCAAATATTTTTTATAATAAATTTAGAACAGTCAACTGTGAAAAGGTGTTTTACACTGACGGATCAAACATCAACGAGTCCACAGGCTTCGGCATCTTCAATCAAAACATCACCGCTTCTTACAAACTCAGTGATCCGGCTTCAGTTTACGTCGCAGAATTAGCTGCTATTCAGTACACCCTCGAGATCATTGAAACCATGCCCAAAGACCATTACTTCATTGTCACGGACAGTCTAAGTTCAATAGAAGCTCTCCGGGCAATGAAGCCAGGAAAGTATCCCCCATATTTCCTGGGGAAAATACGGGAACATTTGAGAACTTTATCTGAACGGTCTTATTTAATATCGTTAGTCTGGGTCCCTTCGCATTGTTCCATTCCGGGCAATGAAAAGGCAGACTTATTGGCTAAAGTGGGCGCATTGGAAGGTGATATTTATGAAAGACCAATCTGCTTCAATGAATTTTTCAGTATTTCTCGTCAGAAAACTCTCGAAAGTTGGCAAACTTCATGGACGAATGACGAACTGGGACGATGACTACACTCCATTATCCCTAAGGTATCAACGAAACCTTGGTTCAAGGGGATGAACATGAGTCGTGATTTCATTCGCGTTATGTCACGGCTCATGTCAAATCACTATACATTCAACGCACATCTCCGGCGTATCGGGATCGTGGAGAACGGGCTCTGCACCTGTGGCGACGGTTATCAGGACATCGAGCATGTCGTGTGGTCGTGCGTAGAGTATCGTGACGCCAGGTCGAAGCTACTGGAATCCCTCAGGGCCCGAGGTAGACCGCCTGAGGTGCCGGTTCGGGATGTGTTGGCGAGTCGGGATAGTTCATATATGCTTCTCATATACCAGTACCTCATACACATTGATATACAAGTGTAATGTGTTATTCCTCGCTCAGAAAATATAATCTCCACCTACAGGTTCGACACTAACATCCGCCCGATTCTCTCGATCCCCGTCCCTGTTCACCATCTTCATTGGAATTAACAAGATCTTTTTTTTTGTCACTAACTTTTTCGTTCCCCTTTCCCTGTTTTTTCACCATCTCGATGGCAACTAATTAGATCTCTGTCGTTTTCAAACATTTTGTTCCCACACCCCTTTTTTACCCCGTTTCCCACAATATTTACTTCTTTTTTTCATTCTCTTCCGTAACATCACCATCACCGGAAGACCGCTCCAGTCAATGACCAGCATGCGGGCCACCCGCCGGGCCTTCGTAGCCTGGGGGTGTTTCCCGCGGACCCTCACGGACCGAAGAATGCGGCCAACATAGAAAATTACCATCGCCATCTGGAATCATCTCATCCTAAATTCAATTCACCGGCCACTACCGATCGCCAGATACTATATTACATAATGATACTACTCTAGTTTTAAGTTAGACGATAATTAAGATTAGTAAATACCCTTGGCATCTTAGAGCTTAAGCAGTGTGCCTTAATATTATATTATATTATTGAATAAAAAAAAAAAATGGTGAAAAAACTCAAAAGCTAGCTCAGCAGTTCGAGAGTGTCCACAATTTTAATTTAAACGTTGTGAGTCCTATTGAAAATGAAGTCTCACTGAAGTATGATCATATTTCAACCCAAGTGTTATCACACGATGACATTATTGAGACGAATTTTGATGAAATTAAATCAATTATTAGGAAACTCAAAAACATGAAGGCTCCTGATAATGATGGAATTTTTAATATTCTTATTAAAAATCTTCCCGATGTTGCCTTGAGACTCCTGGTTAAAATTTTCAACAAGTGTTTTTCATTAGCTTACTTCCCAAAAAGATGGAAAAACGCTAAAGTAATTCCTATCCTAAAACCTGATAAAAACCCAGCAGAAACATCAAGTTATCGCCCAATTAGCTTACTTTCTTCTATCAGTAAACTTTTTGAAAAAATTATCTTGTTAAGAATGATGACTCATATAAATGAGAATTCAATTTTTTTACCAGAGCAGTTTGGATTTCGTCATGAACATTCAACTACTCATCAACTTGTCAGAGTAACGAACATGATAAAATCAAATAAATCTTCTGGGTTATCCACTGGAGTTGCTCTTCTAGACATAGAAAAAGCATTCGACAGTGTTTGGCACAAAGGTTTAATAGCAAAAATGTCTGATTTCCAGTTTCCTATTTATTTGATCAAAATGATTCAAAATTATTTAACTGATCGTACTCTTCAGGTTAGCTATCAGAATTGTAAATCTGAATTGCTACCCGTACGAGCCGGTGTTCCGCAGGGTTCGAGTGTAGCTCCAATCTTGTATAATATTTTCACTTCTGATCTTCCAAATCTACCCGTTGGTTGTCAGAAATCGCTATTCTGTGACGACACAAGTCTGTTAGCCACAGGTAGAAATCTAAGAGTGATCTGCAGTCGCCTACAAAGAAGTTTAAATATTTTCAGTGATTATCTGTCAAAATGGAAAATTAAACCAAATGCAGCAAAAACGCAATTAATTATCTTTCCTCACAAGCCAAGAGCTTCTTTTCTTAAACCAAACAATAATCACATTCTCAAATTGAATGGCTTGGAATTGACATGGTCTGATCAAGCTAAATACTTAGGTTTAACGTATGACAAAAAACTCACTTTCAAGGATCACATTGAAGGAATCCAGGCAAAGTGTAATAAATATATTAAATGTTTATATCCTCTTATAAACAGAAATTCTAAGCTCTGTCTAAAAAACAAATTGTTAATTTATAAACAAATTTTCAGACCAGCCATGCTTTATGCGGTACCAATTTGGTCAAGCTGTTGTTCCACCAGGAAGAAAACGCTTCAAAGGATTCAGAATAAAATTCTGAAAATGATTCTGAAGCGTCCTCCCTGGTTTAGTACAAATGAGTTACACAGACTCACAAATATAGAACCATTAGATGTAATGTCACATAATATTATAAGCAAATTCCGACAAAAATCGATGCAATATTCAATTGAATCGATTCGCTCTCTGTATTAGTTAGTAAGTTAGTATATAAGTTCCTTTTCCCCATCACACAATACAAGTAGGTTTAGAATTTTCCCTACACAAAAATCTCAGAATTGCGGAAGCAAATGATGTCTTCATGGTAATAACCAAATCATATATATATAACAGGGCTGAAAAGTCACCACTTGTGGCTGAACACCCAATTTAAATCTTAATAATTTAATTTTAACTCATATTCCAATAAATAGTTATTTAAAAAAAAAAAAAAAAATATCGACGATCGTTTTTTTTGTTTCAAAGAGCATCATAAAACAGCAAGTACTGTTTTTTCGGTGATGAATTGGACCCGGCGGCGGTCGTTTTTTGTGTGAGTTTATTACCTTTCACTAGCGAGAATAATGTCTGTCATGTGCTCAATCTGATTTTAATGAGTTGCCACCGTTTCGAAAAGTACTTTAACTGTTATATCCTAGATCTTCGGACATGACAAAGTATGGGAATCGAATGAACGATTGAATGAAACTCAGAACAAAAACTTCTTAATCTACCTTGTGATGTGATAATGCCTTTCTTGTGTCATTCGAAAAATCTCACAAGAACATTTTTTTTTTCATCAGGATAAATAGGCCTGCCGAATAAGGGTTGACTTTTGACACAAATTCTATTCAGATTGATTCGAATAGTTTACAAAAGCCTGTTTCATCGCCTAGGTCGCATATTCTGAGACATTCCAGAAACTAAAAGTTTACATATGCCGTTTTTCATTGAAAAACACTGGTGGCGTGGATTGCTCTGATTTTGCACTTTTGAGCAGAAATGCAATATTTTGACGGTGTTTCATTGCCATTTCTGCTCGAAAGTGCAAACCCAGAGCAATCCACGCCACCAGTGTTTCTCAAAGAAAAACGCCAATAATTACACCAATATTCAATGTTGGATGACTTCATAAATAGCCACTTGTTTAATCAACGATTGAAAACTTTGAATGCACTTGATTGCACTTTGTTTTCATCTCATTTCGTATCGCAAGGTTGCCAAGTTTTCCTTTCTTCTTTGGATTGCCATCAGCAAGTTTCTTTTGGTATCCGTAACATTTGTTCTATTTTTGATATGTTGATTCCAGGTCAAGTTGATTCCAAGCTAGTTCTAAAAATATCGTGTCTCATATTTGGCATTTGGCCCTTTTAAGAAGAATTCTGATATTTTTGGTCTGAGAATATAATTATTTTGTTTTGATTGCCTTCGAAATTGCTATTTAGTATAATGAATATAGGACCAAAGATAGGATGGATCCATTGAGATGAAATTAGTAACAGAGTAGTGAACATTTCAGAAGTGTTTTCAGTTGTTTTTTGAATATAAGTTTTCATTCAAGAAATGTGAAACGATTCTCAATGTAGAGCAAGGTGAGTTAAGCAGAAATATGAAATAATTCATATTGATTTTAGTATCTAAATCGAGTAATGGGGATACGTTTGTTTTAGTTGCAGTTATATTATAGACCACCCATATGAATCTTGCAGTTGGTGAATTTTTTCTAAGAAACTCGTAGGGCCGTATCAAGCACACCTTAGAAGGTGTGATTCGAAGAGCGAGGATCGAGTGGCACGATCTTCCGAAAGTCCGTACTTTTTGGCTTCGCTGACGATATTGGTATTGTGACACGTAACCTTGAGAAGATGACGGAAACATACATCGAACTGAAAGCTGAAGCTAGGCGTATCGGACTGGCTATAAATGCGTCAGAAACAAAATACATGAGAAGAAGAGGCTCTAGAGAAGAAACACTACGCCTCACTGGTGACCGCCGATAATGACACCAGCAGAGAAATTCAGGGACGTATTTTGGCAGGAAATCTTGCGTACTTTGGATTCAGAAAAACCCTTCGATCAAGAAAAGTAACACCGCACGAAATTGATAAAAAAACCCTCATTAGATCGGTTGTTATCTATGGTCACGAGACCTGGACTATGTTGCCAGAGGACCAACGCGCCCTCAGTGTTTTCGAAAGAAAGGACCATCTATGGCGGAGTGCAGATGGAAGACGGAACCTGGAGACGGCGTATGAATCACGAATTCCAACAGTTGCTAGGAGAACCACCCATCGTACGGACAGCTAAAATCGGACTTCTACGATGGGCTGGGCATGTCATAGGGATGTCGGACGATGGCCAAGTGAAAATGATTCCTGAATCTAATCCAACTGGGACAAAAAGAAGAGGAGCGCAGCGAGCAAGGTGGATTGATCATGTCCGAAGCATCCGTGTCTTGAGTGGCTGGCTACGAGCAGTCATGGATCGAGTTATGTGGAGACGTATTCTTGATACAGCAAAGGACACCCTAAGACTATAGCTGTTAGGTAAGGTAATCACCCTTATTCTGAATAACGTCGTATCGTTTTTTCCCTCGTATTTCATTGGTATTCCCAATAACGCTAGCAAAATCAAAGGTAGCTATGATTCGATCGAACCACATTCGATCGAAAAATCAATACGTCGTTATTCAGAATAAGGGCGAATACGTTGCCGTTCTATTTTTTGTATTTTTGAAACACGATTATAACGCTGCTGGGGCTGTCAGTTTTTCTTGTTGTATTTCCCAGATTTGAATTTTAAAACTGACATAAATTATGCATCTAGAACTGGAACACTCCAGAACATGCCCTAACTATATTGGAAGGAAAAACGCAAGCAAATAACCATGAACACTCACAAAACCTTAGAGGACTGTAGGATCAGGATCTGCTAAGTCTTCGTTCTGAAGTCTAAAACTGACTTTGAGATCTGCATTCAGAAACCGATTTCCGGACCACGATTAGGGAGCCGAATTCTGATTCTGGATTCTAGAACCGAGTTCTGGAATTGAATTCGGAAAGTGAATTCTGGAACTGAATTTGGGACCTGAACAACTGAATTCTGAAGTTGAAATCAGGAACTGAACATGGATTTTGGAACTGAGTTCTGCGTTTAGACTCTGGAATTGAATGCTGAAATTAAATTCTGAGTTCTGAACCTGATTTCTGGAACTGAATTCTGTCTTTTGGAGCTGAATTCTAAACTTGGAGTATAGAATTGAATTCTGAGCCTGGATTCTGGAACTGCTTTTTTGAATCTGTAATCTGAATCTGTTTTCTGGACCTGGATTTAGTAGGTGAGTTATGATCCTGGAAACTTGATTCTGAAGCTGAAGTCTGGATCTAGATTCTGGAACAGAATCTGGATTCAGGAACTGTGTTCTGAACCTGAATTCTAGTACTGAATTTTGGTCCCGGAATCAGTAATTGAATTATGGAGTTGGATTGTCAAACTGAATTCTGAACCTGTATTCTGGAACTACATCCTAATTCTGAAATTCAATTCGAATAGTTTATTTCCACGCTGGATTCTGGAACTGAATTCTGAACCTGGATTTTGGAACTTGATTTGTGAACATTATTTGAACCTGGATTCAGGAGCTGAGTTATTGACCTGGATTTGGAAATTTTGGACCTCAATTCTGAAGTAGAAATCTGGATCCGGGAACTGAATCTGTATTCAGGGACTGAGTGCTGTACCTGAACTTTACTACTGAATCGTGGACCTGGATTCAGGAACTGAATTTTTAACCCTTTAACGACCATAAGATGTGCGGGACGAAATATGTCAGTAAAAGACAATATTTTAGCTATTGGGGATGTAAATTAAGAGATTATCACCAGAAAAACATAGCAGGGTGCAAAGGTTTCCTATAATTTCATGGGAAATATTTTTCCCTATGATTCTTAGAAATAATAAAAAAGAAGAGCTGGGATTATTCTATCGTAATTTAATTTATTGCTTCGATTATCAGAATAGTAAAATAAATATTTAGTTATGGCATTCTACGAAACGATTTCATGTACTTTTTTAGTGCAAAAAGATGTATAGTTCTTTTTACTTATTCGTTCAGAAACACATTTGTCGCCTACGAAATAAGTTTTATTCAACATTCAGTAGAAAAACATTGATTTAATAGTAATTGAAGAATCTATAACGATTTTTATAGAAGGGAAACATATTTCCCTTGAGCGTTAAGAGTTTAAACTAAATTTTGAACCTGAATTCTGGATTTCAATCTGAATATGGAATCTGGAACTGAATTTTGAAACTGAATTCTGTACCTCGATTCTGAATACAGTGTCTGTGCTCGATCTGAAACTGAATTCTGAAATTGAATTCTGAAACTGAACCTTGATTCAGGGGCTGAGTTATGGACCGGGATTCTGGACCTGAATTCGAGTGCTGAACTCTGGACCTACATTCTGAAGCTGAATTCTGGATCTGGATTCTAGAACTGAATGTGGATTCAGGAACTCAGTTCTTGTCCTAAATTCTAATAGTGAATCTAGGACTTGAAATTGAATTAAATGATTGAATTCTTAAATTGAATTATTCTTAAATGGGTTCTTGAACTGAAATCTAGGAATTTGGATCTGAATTTTGAACCTGAATTCAGAAACTAAATTCTGGAATCGAATTCTGAAACTAAACCAGGACTCAGGAGCTCAATTCAGGAACTGAATTCTATACCTGCATTCTGAAGCTGGATTCTATAACTGAATTCTGGTACTGAATCTTGGATTTGCATTCTGGACAAGGATTCTGGAGCTGAATTCTGAACCTCGATTCTGGAACTAAATTTTGGACCTGAATTCTGGAACCAAATTCAGAATCTGGATTAAGGAGTTCAATTTTTCGGCCTGGATCCTGGTGTTGGATACTGGAACTGAGTTCTGTAATTATGAACCCGGATTCTTAACTTCAATTCTGAATGCTGAAAGAGGTATACGAGATAGGACAATTAGGTAATGACACTGATTTTACTGTCACGCTTGTTGTAAACCTGTGATCTCGAAAATTTTCTCCCCTTCCCTGGCAGCCTATTGATATATTTACCGTTGCTCCAGTATGTTTAATTTGCCTGCTGTGTCGTGTTCAGTAGACCAGTGTTGACGGTGCTTCATCAATTCATAACGTTCTGTGGCTATGAATAATGTAAAATTTATATTATGTAATACGTACAAAATTGATAATGATCCAACTTCAACATTCGTACTAACAAAATTATTCATGATAACAAGAGTATCTTGAGCGTTATAAATAATTATATTTATGGATGCTATACTTCTTTCCATTTCAATCTGACTTATCGGATCACTGTGTATTGCTTGGCACTATTGTGTTGATCTGCTTTTTGTTTATGTCACCTAATTTCAGAATCGCTCAGCTCAGCTGTGGGCGTTGTCAGTCCTCAACGACCTCAAATCAAACAAACACATTTTCTTTTTCCAAGCAGTCTTGGATTCTTCGCTGTCTTGGATGAAATGATCATTCAATTGTATGAATGAATTTCCTAACGACGATCGCATTTGAGCAGTTCCATCCGTCGCCGCACAACAGTGATCCATTCGCCTCTTGTCCCGTCGTAATTTTCTTTGAGTATGAGGGTTAAACAATTAGCCCAACTACGCACACCATACAATGTAGGAGTTGTTTTTCATTTTGGTTGCTATTTTTGGCGCATTTTAGTCGCTGTTTGGTTTGGTATTTTACGGTATAGACGGTGACCTGTCTGCAGACACTTGCCCAGCGTGGTGAATAGCGTGATGATGCGGGCTTTCTATGATGAATCATTGAACATATCATTATACGAAGAAAACGGTGGAAACGTACAAATGCAACAGCAATTGGATAATGAGAGAAATCTTTTCAAATTGGAATCTTGTTTGCATCATCAAACGTTCAGAATTATTAATTGAATCTATGAGAATTGTTTGTGTTGATAAGACAGTATCACGAGTCATGCCAAAATTTTAAGACTGGTTTTACTTTTCACGACTGCGAAATCCTTTCTCACACCTCGTAGAAAATTTTTGAATTTTGAAATTCTCTCGCTCCTTCCAATACGTTTTATCGATAGCTCACTATCAATTTTATCTGAATTATTTTGGTTTTCAACGGATATTATTAATAATACGTCTTGTTCTGTGTTTCGATTCAATGTGAAAATTTGCATTCTGTATTTCGATCGAACGATGCTTTCGTTTGTAGAATTCGAACTCGATCGAGATACAGATTGCAAAATTTTGAATTCGGTCAGAATTCAGAATAGGGGTAATTATTTTCCGTATTGATGTCATAACTTTAGTTTCTAGTTCAGTGTATGTTACCCCCATATTGCCAACATTGCGCCCTTATACTCAATTCAGGCGTATTGATCATTGTATTTTTTCATAAATACGTTTATTTCTTAAGGCAGTTTACATAAGTTTTTCTTCGCCGTAGCATCACTTTTACATAATATTCTTATCCTAATTTAATTCTAACATAGTCACAACGTTTTGAATTTATTAAAACATATTCTCTTATAGCTTAAATATCATCTTAGGTAACTCGTCATTAATTATGAAATCTACTCGGAAATATTATTTGAACCAAACGATTACCTTCTATAAATTATAAAATAAGCTGTTTTTTTTTGACATTTTGTTGATAATTTTATAAACTGTTTCGAGTTTGTTTGTATCATTACATAACTTTTATTCTAATTTAGCTATTGGTTGAACTCATGGACGCAGCTGGGATCAGAGCTAAGTCTTAAAAGGGGCCTTTATTAAATTGAAACTCCAATTTTCTTTATGAAATGATAAATAAGTTTCATGTATGAAAGGTCACGACAAGCAAGAATGTCTCGAACTGGGATATTGGATAGTCTACCTTGGGTACGCAAAGAATTTATTAGTTGAGATCTGACATCACGATACTCCACGCATGTCCAAACGACATGATCAATATCCCGAAAACCTTCTCCGCAAGCACAATGATTAGTCTCGGAGAGCCCAATTCGAAGGAGATGTGCATCTAACGTGTAGTGATTGGACATGAGTCTGGACATCACACGAATGAAATCCCTACTCACATCCAGTCCCCTGAACCATGCCTTTGTCGATATATTCGGAATAATTGAGTGCATCCACCGACCCAGATCATCTCTATCCCAAGAAGCTTGCCAGCTGGCAAGTGTTCTTTGGCGAGACGAGTGTGAGACTATAGTGATTAGATAATTATTGTTCAATATGTCGTTCAGGCACTGTTTTATTTTGCCCAGGAAAAACGGTTCAGTCTTGCCAGTCATGTTTGAGCGAATGGCTTCAATTGCACTCAGACTATCTGTGAAGAGGAAATAATGGTTTGGAGATAATGTGACGATTACACTCAAACTATAATGAACTGCTGCTAGCTCTGCTATATAAACAGATGCAGGTTCTTGAAGCCTAAATGAGGCCGAAACATTATTGTTGAACATACCAAACCCTGTCGCTTCTTCAATTCGCGATCCGTCCGTGTAAAACATTTTCTCAGAGTCAATATGCCTGAACTTACTTGAAAATATTTTTGGGATTTCCGTCGAGCGTAGGTGATCCGGGATTCCACGCACTTCGCGCTGCATGGATGTGTCGAAAAATAAAGTTGAGTCAGGGACATTTAGGAGGCTGACATGGATAGGAATATATCTTGAAGGGTTGATTTCCTGTGACATATGGTTGAAATATACTGTCATGAATTTTGTTTGAGATCGAAGCTCGACTAGTCGTTCGAAATTATTAATTACCATGGGATTCAGCACCTCACATCTTATTAGCAGGCGTGATGAAAGCTCCCAAAATCGATCTTTTAATGGAAGAACTCCCGCCAGAACTTCAAGACTCATTGTATGTGTTGAATGCATGCAGCCTAAGGCAATTCGCAAACAACGGTACTGAATTCGCTCAAGTTTGATAATATGAGAGTTTGCAGCGGAACGAAAACAAACGCATCCATATTCCATCACTGAAAGTATCGTTGTTTGATACAATTTTATTAGATCTTGCGGATGAGCACCCCACCAAGATCCTGTTATTGTTCGAAGAAAATTTACTCTTTGTTGGCATTTCGTTATCAGATACCTAATGTGTCCTCCCCACGTGCATTTGGAATCGAACTGATCATTGTATTGTATTTCATTTGTATTCCTAATAACGCTATCAATACTAAAAGCAGCTAGAGTTCATTTGTACCAAATTCGATCGAAAAATCAATCAAGTATAACGGACATGTTTCTACTCATGTTACTAATTGTTAGGAAGGTGTAACCTTGACGAACTATATTTGAAGTCATAATATCCAGCAGTTGATCGAATAAACTGATTTTTGCTAACTTTTATATTGGGAGGCATCAATGAGCAGCGGTTCACTTGGAGTTTTTTTCTGGGTTTGTGAGCCGACACCAAGGCTCGGTTGGAAAATCCAATCCCCGGAACGTGAATTCTGATGCCTTGTGACCGTCAGCAAGTCGGCCAGTGTTGCTAAGCTCATTCAAATTGCACACATTCTGCTCTCTCATGTGCCACCTAAACATCAAAGACCCTCCTGTGAGCGTGCTCCTCACACATTTTTTTCGCATTATTGTTCTACGGCATTCTTTACTGGTTAGTGCCGATCAAACATTCTCCACCTCAGTCGTGCTCCTTTTGGCTCTCACTCACTCACTCGTGTACAGACAAGCATGCACACTCCTACTACACCCGTTACTCTTCCACTCTCGCACTTTTGCCGTTGCTTACTCTTTGATTATTAGACACATGAAAACTCCTACTCGCTCTTTCGCTCCCGCTCGAACTCTAAGTTCTATTGACATTGCTGCGTTGAGGTTCCATTCGTTATCGTTATTATAACGACAATAATAAAAATCTAATCACAAAGCATGTTTCATGCAACACTTTCAACCATATTATCGCTATTTACTTGAATTTTGTACAGAGAATTAACAGGAGTACAGGACTAGAGCGAACACAAACAATCGTTCAAACCAGCCCCTCACCAGAGGACTGTTTCAAACACTGCGCAAAACGATGAATTCCTGTTACTTCTATAAATCAAATTTATAATAAATATTCAATTGGGTTTAATTCAATTAGACCATGAGAGTAAAACAATCCTGGAATTAAAACGAAGTGTTTTTCTCGGTAATCAATATTCAGAATGTTCTTTCACTGTATTTGCATTGCATGCTGCTATTGGGTATTGGCCTTTCGACATGTGAATATTATCATCTGCTAGTGAAAATCGTATCCGTCCTTTTTATTTCTTCGAGGAATTGTGAAATACACCAGCAGCGTTTATCAGTTAATACTGTACATATAAACAATAACTGGGGTCAAGTTGTAGCACACTCCAGCGATTATCATGGTGCTCGCATAAGCTTCGATTTGCCAAAAAAATGTACCTTGTTGCGAGTCACTCATAAGCGTACGCGAAGGAGTGCGAGTAAAACAGAATACGTCTCGCCATCGCTCGAAAATGTGCTGCGTGCACTGGGCTCTCGTTCTATTAGCAACACTGATGTCGGCAATGGTTCGTGAATTTGTCGTGAATATGGGGCACCTTTTCAGAATTTAAGCTGCACAAGAATAGGTTGAACTTAATCGTGAATATTTTGTATTTAAGGCAGCAACATAATTTCTTCTCCATACCATCGAAAATTTGCTCAGCTATTTATGATGAAATTTTCCGTAGTACGAGATAACACAAATAACTAAAAATTTAAGTTTTCTAAAATGTTTGGTATGAACGAGCGTTAAGGTGAAATTTAGTACCAAAATAAGACGCGCAAAATTCCAAGCCTATGAATCGAACGAATCACCATGCAAAGCGTATCGTTCAAAACCGATACAAAGAAATACGGAATATTTTCAGTCATTGAGTGCTGGGGGCACATATTCGTGCATGTTGCATGTCTTAAAGACGGTCAATTTCGTGATTCAATTTAAATCCAATATGCTCTTCTAATTGATTTTTTTGCCTATAACGAAATTGCTCATTCTTTGTTATAGACCAAAATCATTGTCTTGAGCTGTGTACTGCTCATTCTGGCCCTTATTACCGTTCTCACTTCCACTTTCACATTCAGTTCACTTACATGTCACTTCACTTGATTTTCTCTGTTACCAGTATCACGCATAGTGAAGTGATCACTGTAGTGGAAAAAACTCATTTTTCCAACGAAATTATGATGGCGTGATGTTCATAATGACATCAAGTTCATCCAAATAATTACTTTAGTCTTTGAAGCGACTTCCGTACTAAGGACCTAAATTTACTTCACTCGATTTTCATCGTGAAGTGATACCGATAATAAGGATCTTTATTTATGGCTACAATACACTTCAACTTTATGAGTTGATCGATCGGTTATTATGAATCTCATAAAATGCTTTTTTATAAATATTTTTATGAATTTTGAGTTTTCAAATTCAAACAGCCAAAACCGAGCGAAAATTTTTTGTTTCATTGTTGTATCCCTTTATTTAAATTTATGACATACATGTATTTTTCAAATACAACAATTTACCAAATATATTTTGACTCTTCCCAAAAGGTACCCCTTATAATACAAAAATACGAATGTTTTGCGAAAAAATTGGGTTCATTTGATTTTTTTCGGTCGTCATAATTTTACTTACTGTATTATGAAAAATGCAATTATTCTAAATTTTTGGTAAGGTTTCGACATAAATGAATTCCTATTATGTTTGTTTACCTTTTTGTAATAAATAAGTATGAAATTCGCTCCAACTAAAGAAATTATATCCGAAGTGCGAGAAAAGCATATAAGTTTCATTCGTATTCACATCATCCAGTTTTGTCTCTAACATTACCCACCCACCCGGCTTTTTGGGAAAACCCAACTCTGTCGTTGTGCTTACTTCTTGACCTCTTGACCTCATGACCTCTTGTACGGTGAAGAGCTTTTCATCGATAAACACGATATTTTCCATCCTTCTTTGGACGGCCTTTTTCAGTGGTTTTAGTATCGATTTAATAAGAACATTATATCAAATCGGGCCAGATTGATGAACTGATGGACTCTAAAACCGATTTGCTCCGACACAAAATTTATATTCGGAATTCGATTGACCTAACCTACCTGGGCACTGAAATGAAACAAGAACATGTCTTTTCCCCGGAAATCCTATCCCCGAATTGCTCATTTCGCCAGAAACGAAATGCTATTGCCGGAGACAAAATGTTGCAGAATAATACTGAATATAGAATTCACCTAATTGATATCCAATTGATTGGTGGTTTTCAGTTGCGTCAAGACCTCAGAGGCACTAGAAGTTTAAGAAACCTGAATTGTTATGCAGGAAATCCAATCATAAATTACTGATCAGATGGCATGGAGTAAAAAAATAATGTTACTCATGATATTTGTGATCAAAAACTTATAACTTTCACACATTATAAGTTTTGCAAATATATTTTCAATTGTATATGATTAAATTTCAAATTAGCAGTGAGCAGTGCCTTATTTCGTCAGCTTAAAATCTAAGACATGCTGGCTATTGGCTTTCTCTAACGGAACCGATGGCTTTGAAGCAGTAAGGGACTTATCAGTTGTAAAACGTTACGATACAAAATGGTTGGATCCTCTGACAGATTTTCTTTGATCAAATGTAATTTACTTGCATCCGCTTTACGACAAATAAGCTAGGGAATTGAAATTTTTAATAAAAACCTTGAATTTCCAATTATTTAAATTTAAAGTGCATAACAGTTGATGTTGCCTAACTTATCGTTTTATGTTGAATTGCAGGTGGCATCACAGTTATGTGCTGACGATTCTAAGACGAAATGTAAAGATAATGACATTGGTTATGTGCGTTAGCACAAAGCAAGGTTAATCCCTAAATGACCAGTGTTAGCGAAGTTAGCGTTAATGTCAGCGAAAACTTTTTTTTAGTTCGGGATGTCAGAAAGAAATTATGAGCTTTTTTTTACTCCTTCTTTTTGACGACTAAGTCAATACACTGAGGTCTTTTTTTATGCGGTTTTTTTACGCGACTTTTTTTATGCGAATTTTCAGAGTTATGCGGTTTTTTTTTATGCGAAGTTTCAGAGTTATGCGGTTTTTTTTATGCGAATTTTCAGAGTTATGCGGTTTGCCCTTCTGCGGTCTTTGTTTATGCGAAGTTTCAGAGTTATGCGGTTTTTTTATGCGAATTTTCAGAGTTATGCGGTTTTTTTTATGCGAATTTTCAGAGTTATGCGGTTTGCCCTTCTGCGGTCTTTGTTTATGCGAAGTTTCAGAGTTATGCGGTTTTTTTATGCGAATTTTCAGAGTTATGCGGTTTTTTTTATGCGTTTTTTTTATGCGGTACGTAAATTCGCATAAAAAAGACTTCAGTGTATTTCTTTTTTCCTTTTATGCGATATTCACCTAACCAGAGACCATTTTTGTAGGAACAGAAAATGATAGTACTCAATAGAAAGCAAGGATGTGAATATATAGAACGGAAAAGGAGAGACGTGACATAGGGTCATTTAAGCAAGCAGAAATCTTTTAGTAACTTAACTTTTACCTTCTATCAGAGGAGTCGGGCTTAGGCATCTGAACAATGCGAATCGCCCAAGTCTCTGGTATGTCGGATAGTAGTGATAAAGGTATTTTACCATTTACTATCCGAACCGGCAAAAGAAAAGTTACTAGAAGTTGACTTGGGCGATTCGCATTGTTCAGATGCCTAAGCCCGACTCCTCTGGTAGAAGGTAAAGTTAAGTTACTAAGAGATTTCGGCTTGCTTAAATGACCCTCTGTCACGTCTCTCCTTTTCCGTTCTATATATTCACATCCTTGCTCTCTCTTGAGTAC
The DNA here is from genome assembly GCF_030247185.1 of Malaya genurostris. Classification (NCBI taxonomy): domain Eukaryota; kingdom Metazoa; phylum Arthropoda; class Insecta; order Diptera; family Culicidae; genus Malaya; species Malaya genurostris. Next base: position 180,987,399 of record NC_080572.1, read on the forward strand.
TGTCATTCTATAGTTTTCATTTTCTGTTTCTACTAAAATGGTCTCTGGTTAGGTGAATATCGCATAAAAAAAAGAAATTATAAGTGTATTCCAAATAGCAATAACTTTCTGCCTAGCGGTTTATATTGAACTGCAGGTGGCATGAACAGTTCAACATAAACTGTTATGCACTGACGAGTCTGACGAAACGTAAAGATAATACTGTACAACTGGTGAGTCATACACGAAATATTCAAAAGAAGAATAATTCCTATTGAGCACGAGTAATTTTTGGAAGTATACAGGAATAGAGAATTATGTTCAAAAATGTTTTATGGTTTGTGTTTTTCCTTTAAGTTTCGTCTTCGAGTCATCGATGCATTAGCAGTTGAAATCAATTTACTGTTGTCATCTGGCAGTTGAACTTTAACCGTTTAGCAGAAGCAAAATTATTCAGCTTTGACTCTTACACAATTGTACCGGAGTACGACGTCTCAACCGTGTTTCAAATGTGCTTTGTAATTTTCAGATTAATAACCAAAATACCCCTTTCGATGATGTAGATGGTTCGTATTTCTTTCATACTTAGTTCCGTGATAATATTCGCGACACTACACATTTACATACATAAGGGCGGAGCTAACGAAAAGCAAAATATAACAAAGAAAAAGGGGGATTGTTACTTGTTTAATGTGAGAAAAATAAGAATCAGTTTTTTGATAGCAATATATTGGTGCATTAAGTTTTTATCCATTCCTTCCAAGGGCGGATTTTGGAACTAAATAAACATATTCATGATTCGGTTTTTAAACAATTGTAAAGTAGAAAAGCATTTCTTTCGTAAAATTAGATATTAGCATTTTTTTCTCAAAGATATATTTATTCAGGCACGATCCGTTTAGGTTTATGATGCCAAGGGCTCCATGTGGGTCTTCAAGAAACACCCTTGAATCTTTATTTTATTTTATTTTATTTGGGAGCAGGGAAAAGCCCGCTGGAGCTGAAATTTACAATCTCTTTCTCCAGAAGGCTTAAAACAAACAAACACTCGGCGGGTGTCCCGCATGCTGGACATCAAAGAGAGTGGCCCTCCGAGAGCGGTGAATAATAGCAATACAGGAAAAAAAGGAGAGAAAAAGAGAGAAGTGAATGTTGTAGAAAATGGAACTACGAAGGGGTAAAAGATCAAGTTAATTGTCTCAATAGATGGTGACAGATGGAGAAGGGGGGAAGCAACAAATAATTAGTAACATCATAAAGATCTAGTTAGTTTCGAAGAAGATGGTGGACAGCCGGGGGATTGAGAGAGTCGAGCGGGTATTAGGAACCTAATGATGAATATTATTCTTGGTTGCCGAATCGTTGAAGAATGGAGGCAGACTTACTAAGGGTGCACTAAACTAAATTTGTGGATTAGGCACTTTTTAAAGATCCGGCGTGTGGCCTTCATCGATGGGAGTGGTTCTTCGTGGCGGTGGTGATGAAAACTTATGCGGATCATTCAGGTGACGTGGAAACGTTTCAAAGGCTGCCGCATCCTTCTGTGGATCCGCGAGAAATACCCCCCAGGCTACGAAGACCCGGCCCGCATGTTGATTATCGACTGGAGTGGTTCTTCGTGGGCGATAATGGTGATGTTGTGAAGGGACTAAGAACGACAAATATCTAATTAGTTGGCATCGCGATGGTGAAGAGATAGGGTAAGGAGGAGCGAAAAGGTTAGTAACAAAAAAGATCTTGTTAGTTCCAATGAAGATGGTGGACAGGAACGGGAGATCGGGAAAATCGGGCGGATGTTAGTGTCGAATCTGTAGGTGAAGTGTTTTCTTAGCCTCAGTTGAAATATCGTCAAGGAATAGGAGCAAATTCATGAGTAATATACAGGGTGATTTTTTAAGAGCTTGAGAACTTTTTTAAACAATAAAACGCATAAAATTTGCAAAATCTCATCGGTTCTTTATTTTAAACGTTAGATTGGTACATGACATTTACTTTTTGAAGATAATTCCATTTAAATGTTGACCGCGGCTGCGTCTTAGGTGGTCCATTCGGAAAGTCCAATTTTGGGCAACTTTTTCGAGCATTTCGGCCGGAATAGCCCGAATTTCTTCGGAAATGTTGTCTTCCAAAGCTGGAATAGTTACTGGCTTATTTCTGTAGACTTTAGACTTGACGTAGCCCCACAAAAAATAGTCTAAAGACGTCAAATCGCATGATCTTGGTGGCCAACTTACCGGTCCATTTCTTGAGATGAATTGTTCTCCGAAGTTTTCCCTCAAAATGGCCATAGAATCGCGAGCTGTGTGGCATGTAGCGCCATCTTGTTGAAACCACATGTCAACCAAGTTCAGTTCTTCCATTTTTGGCAACAAAAAGTTTGTTAGCATCGAACGATAGCGATCGCCATTCACTGTAACGTTGCGTCCAACAGCATCTTTGAAAAAATACGGTTCAATGATTCCACCAGCGTACAAACCACACCAAACAGTGCATTTTTCGGGATGCATGGGCAGTTCTTGAACGGCTTCTGGTTGCTCTTCACTCCAAATGCGGCAATTTTGCTTATTTACGTAGCCATTCAACCAGAAATGAGCCTCATCGCTGAACAAAATTTGTCGATAAAAAAGCGGATTTTCCGAATGGACCACCTAAGACGCAGCCGCGGTCAACATTTAAATGAAATTATCTTCAAAAAGTTAATGTCATGTACCAATCTAACGTTTAAAATAAAGAACCGATGAGATTTTGCAAATTTTATGCGTTTTATTGTTTAAAAAAGTTCTCAAGCTCTTAAAAAATCACCCTTTATAACAGATTACACTTGTACGTTAATGTGTTTAAGGTACTTATAAATAAGGAGCATATAAGGACTATCCCGACTCGCCAATACATCTCGGTAGATATGAGCATTATGTGTGTATTTTTATTACAAGTTACTTGTGGAAAGTAACCCGCTACTTGATTTATTATTGTTTTGTTAAAAGCTGAAGACTGTCCCAGAAAGTATGGACGCAACCAAAAACCGCTGCCATTTCGCAATGGTTCAGAATCCGTCAATATTTATGGCTGCGTCCTGTTGTTTACACTCTTCTCTAACCACTTGTGCAGTTGTTTATTCGTTTTCATTAGTTTGTTTCGAAATGCGTGGACTTTCAGCAGAACAACGTCGAAAAATTGTGTACAAATGGTGCACAGAACGCGGACTGTCACTGAGAAAGATAGCAAAAAAGGAAGGAGTAAGTGAAAAAGCCGTGAGAAATGCAATCAGGAAGTTCGGTGAGGATAAACCGAAAACGGGTCGAAAAAAAAGGTCCTGCTAACTCTCAGTTGGATAAACGTATACTGAAGGCGTTCGAGCAAAAAAAGAAGGTTTCAGTTCGGGATGTGGCCAAAAAAGTGGGTACTTCATGCTAAAGAACGTTTAAATCTTCGAACCTATAAAAAGCAGAAACAACCAAAACGTAGTCCGAAACAAGAAGCATGGATCAGGCATCGAGGGTTCGAAAGCTGTAAAATACGATTCTTACTGAAAATTTGAACTGCATAATCATGGACGACGAAACCTACGTGAAACTCGATTAAAAATCCTTGCCGGGATCACAATATTGTACGGTGCGAAAAGGGCAAGTGTTAAAACAGTCCGAGACATCGATTGAAGTCGAAAAATTTGGTAAGAAAGCTATGGTCTGGCAAGCATTTTGTAGCTGCAGTAAGATTTGGAAACCCTTCATCACCACTGCTTCAATGAACAGCGAAATATACATCAAGGAATGTTTACCAAAACGACTTCTACCCATGGTTCGAAGCCACAAGGGTCCTGTTGTCTTCTGGCAAGATCTTGCTTCTTGCCACTACTCGAAATCAACGGTAGAATGGTATACTACCAAAAATGTCACTTTCGTCCCAAAAGACATGAGTCCATCAAATTGCCCACAACTTCGACCAATTGAGGAGTTTTGGGCATTAACGAAGGCACATCTTAGGAAACATGTCTCGACAGCCGAAACCATTCAACAGTTCGAAAAAGATTGGAAAAAAGTGTCAAAACTTGTCGCCAAGATGTCTGTACGGAATTTAATGAGGAACGTTCGCAAGAAGGTGCGCCAGCTAGTCTACAATGGCTAAAGTAGCAAATGTTGAGAATAATATTCTGTTGTTGTAGTCTAATATTATCAGTGTATCGAATAAAATTTGAATATCTAACACTTGTGAATTATTTACAGCGAAATCAAAGTGCGTCCATACTTTCTGGAACAGTCTTTACAATCAAACTTAATTTCTAAACCCGGGGAAAACGGGAAATTTGAAAATGGATTTTGATAGACAGTGGTCGTTTCGCAATGGTGCAGTGGTCTTCTATTATTGAAATTCTCAACGCTATTACTGATATAGCTATTCGGTACCAAATATTCAACATCAAATTTGAAGATACTGAATTGCACAACGAATGCGGACAGAAACATCATTTCTGAACTCAGATGGGAATTTTTATCCCAACCCGCCATACGCCCCGGACTTGGCTCCATCCGATTATCATTTGTTTTCATCGACGTCTCACGCACCTGCATTTCATTAGTTATGTGGATTAATGGCTTTTCGAGTGGATTACTTTAAAAGATGAATAGTTTTTTCGACGTGGTATTCATGAGTAGGAGGAAAGATTTAAAAAAAATGCATGGCTTTCGAAGGCAACTACATTGAATAAAGTATATTGAAGCTGCTACTTACGATCAGCATGTATCAACATTCAAAAAATCGAAACACGAATTTGAAACTGATTGTCAGTAAGTATGGAAAGCGCTCATACTTAGCGCAATGTTTAGATAGCAAGTTTCTTTTCGATTGACCGGTGATTCAAGAAAAGTGAATGCCTGCATCTGCTTCCATAAATAGTGATCTTCAGCGAACACTTTTCCAAACAAATCATTCAAAACAATTATCATGTTTTCAACTCAAGCTCTTCGCTAGGTGCTATTTTTCAAAAATGCTCTTCACTTCAGCCTTCCTTTCATCCCGCATTCCTATCACCCACTTCCCAGATTCTCTCGCATTGATTGTAATAATATCGTATTATAAAATTTTGCGTCTGTGTATTAATCGGGTGTTTTAGCATTTAGCCACTGTTGTGTTGGATCAAAAATAGAACCCCTCGCCCCTTTGCGAACGGATGGATTGCAGGCCGGCCGTGCGGTGCTTTTGGTCAGTCACATCGTGCCGACGAAAAACCCCAAAGCAATGCGACTGCAAAAAACCTCACTAGTAGTTATATATTTCCATCCATCGTATAGTTTTTCCTCGCCACAGAAACAGTCTTAGTTAGTGTGTAACGCTTGGCCCAATGCAGTCGGTTCGGATTCGTGAGTGCGTGAATGCGTGGTCGAATGAAGATTTGCGGGACTAACGAGTAGAAGCAGCCCGGCGCCAGTATCTGTGCGTTGAATCTACACGATTCCTGTAAAAAGTGCAGCTCACCAGTGCTTACCAAGAAGACTGTGCTAATTGTATTCTTAAAATCTTCGCACTACTACTTCACCTACTTTATATATTTTTTTGGGGCCGCCATCTCCGCCGACGCGTATCTGTGCCTGTGTGTTTATTTTAAACGCCACTTACGGAACCAATCCGTCGCTGCTACTCTCCCAAGTCTCCGCTGCCGGGGATTACGTCACAAAAAGTGTGAATTGTACTGTTTTTCCGTACGCTGAGAAAAGCTGATCTACCGTCGCCACCAACACTGCCAGCCAGCAACATGTGGTGGGTATCGAATAACGCCCCCGGCAGTATCGGTGGAAAACGCAAGACAATTCGGTAGGCCTACTACGGAGGACCGATTAGGAAGTCCCGTCAATGCCACCGGCTGACAATCGGCATTGCCAGTGATGAATATTGAATCGCGTTTTTTTTTCGCTGCCGCGCGTACCCGCCGCCGTTGAGTGGCCAAAAGTGGCACACACCAAATGTGTATTTTTAAATGCGAAAACATGTTTCTTTTTGACGATTTGGTCTTTTTTTCGAGCGTGGAAAAATTCACGTCGCAAATGCTGGGGAAGTACGAAAATGCGAGAATGGTTTTTGTGGAAACTGATACAAATTGTTTTAGTCTTGGACTAAATATTCCGCTCCCGGCTGTTAGTCACTGAACAAAACTGCCAGAACATTTTGAATCACTAGCTCATATATCCGGTGCGAGCTCGTCTCTATCAACATGTTATCAGCATGCTAAGAAAAGAAATATTATAAAAGCTATCGTTGTTTAACACGAATTTAACTGCATTCTTTCTTTCCTTCTCTTATCTTTTCTTGGCTTCCGTAACAAAACTGAATGTTCTATGTGCAACAAATGCTTATCTTCGTCCGATCATCGAATTCCAACGGACCCGAACATCGATGTCGCCAATCGCATCGAACAGAAATTCGCTCACACTACGATGGTATGTTCCGAAAGCGAGGAAACACTGTGCATCATCAAGGACCCTCGCGTCGAGGCCCCGCAGAGGAAGTTCGCCGTTAAAGTACGATCATACTACACGGTCAATAGGCTGTACGAAGATGTAGCACTGCAAACAGTGTACCCGGACTTTGAACTTGTGATTCCCTTCGACAAGAGCGGGTCCAACACTGACGGGGTAAGTACCGAAGATTTTCTACTGTCGGATTTCTATTGTCGCTTTATTAATGCATGATCCGGCTCCGGCTAACTGTTCAAGTGGATCTAAATAACAATGAAAACTGAGCAATTCCAGAATCTACCAATTGATATAGGGGGGAAAACTTCGGTTTGACTAACTCCGATTAGTATGAAACTTTGTACACTTAGTCTTCAGTACGGTAAACAATCAATTTTGCACGAATAGAGAGACCGATTCGACTTAAGACGTTTTGATAAAGGTAAATACATTCTTCTAATCGTTGTACTCCGGGTGTTATTCGTACAAAAATGATGTACAATAAGAAATTGCTAAAAATCAATTGGGCACTTCAAGAAAAAATTAAAAAGTTCTCCTTATTTTTTAAAAACTATTGTTATTTTGAACCAGTTATCAAAACTAACATTCGACGTTAATTTTATTAGTGTCTTGAAAATGTATAAGTTTCAGCTAAACAATTTATAGGTACAAAACTAACTGTACCGTTCTCGAGATATTTAGACATGTAATTCAAAGAACATTTTATCGTTATTCTGAATGAATTACCTGTAACTTGTTCAATCGACGCAATTTGAACAAAAACAAGAAAGTTTATTTGGGCATGAACTAGCAAAAATTCAGCTTCAACTTTTAAACACATTTTACCCTTGTTGCTCCGGAACCAGTAGTCGGATCCGGACAAAATTCAATAACAGATTGCGGGACCATAAGACCTTTGTTTTGAATCTACGCTTATGAAGTTCTGTTAAGCGGTAAGGTCACCGTGTGGGTTAAATAAATAGGTCAATTTCAGGAACATTTTCCGGAAATATTGTGAAAGCTATCGAAATTTATTTTCAGTGTTTAATCAAGTGTACTTAAACGTTAAAAAAATTTATTGTTGCATAACTCCGATAAAAATAACCTCTTCTTGACCAAGTTCCTGCAGCTAGTTTTCCGGGAGGTCCAAAACGGGCAAACCGGCGGTGTCTTCAAATTTAAACCAGGAACAAGAACCAAAGTTTTTTTTTAAGTATACACTGAGCTCTCTTTACGCAGGGGATACGTACCGCGTAAAAAACCGCGTAACTTCGGAAATCCGCGTAAAAAAACCCTTCATACTAAAGAAAAAAAAAGTTTGATGCCAAATATCTGAAACGTCCAGATCTGGTGTATGTTAATCTAAAAAAAAAATTTTGTGAAAATCGGCTTTGGGACATATGACAATTTTGAGACTTCCAAAATCGAAATTATTTTTTGATGCCGTATAAAAACCGCGTAACTTCGAAAATCCTCGTGAATAAAAACCGCATATCTTCCGAAATCCGCGTAAAAAAACCGCATAACTTCGGAAATTCGCGTAAAAAAGCCGCGTAAAAAACCGCATTAAAAACCGCGTAAAAAAACCGCATTAAAAACCGCGTAAAAAGAGACCTCAGTGTATATTATAAACTACGTAGGAGATATTTCAAAAATACTAATTTTTCGAAAAATTATAAGCATACTAGCTGACCCGTCGAACTTCGTCTCGCCCAAAAATTTGTTCGAATTTATGTTTTCGGACATCAAGATTGTAAAACGACTAAGTGGTTAACGTTTCTCTCCATTATTTTTCTGGAAACTTAACCTACAATTAACGGAATTTGACACACATTTGCTTTAGCCCGAAAAGAAATATCACAAAATATTAATGTGAAAATGTGAAATACTTCTGTTAAGCAAAAATCGACCAAATGCACAGATTCTCATCTCTAATTAAAGAGTTTCTGTTCTAGAGTTGTTCATTTGGTAGATTAGGATATATTTACAATTTGTATTTAGCCCAAGTAATCAAGCGTTCGTAAAAAGGATTAGGCTCAAGTAGCATACAAAGCATTCTGAGGAGTCCGTTTTTAAAGAATTGCTCATTCACTCGACGCAACAAAACAAACTTTGAAGCAGTTCCTAATACAGTTTTTAAACAGCGAGAAAGTATCCTCAGAACTTTTTCTGTACGTTCAAGTTGCCAAAAAGTGATAAGCGTATTTTAGAGCTCTAACAAAGTGAATATTTTTCAGGTACTGCGGAACTTTTGGTTGCTTAGAGAGACGACGCTTAAATTTTCATTTGGTATTGATCTTACCAATTTGAAAAAAACTTTACAGAACATGAAATATAAAAATGCAGTTTTGATACATTATTGTAATCATCTTGAACATTGATCTAATTGTCACTTATTATGTGCGCTTAGTGTAATCTAATTCATTCGAAAGCAAAATGCAAGAAAAATCTTACTTAAAATAATCTTAAGTCTTACTCCTCAATCCATCTCTGAGGAAATAAAGTGTGTTATGTTGTTGAGGTTTCTACTACTATTTTCAGTAATTCCGGAAACAGGAAATGGGTTCGTTTGGCTTGCAGCTAACATAATCTGATAATCGAAACAGTTTTGAGTCAAATTCTGAAAAATGTTTCCGCTTTTCCTTTCTTTCTCATATAGGATTCACAATGAAAACCGACTTTTGATCCGATGACCGGAGGGTCGAGTGTCCTATACCATTCGTCTCAGTTCGTCGAGTACGCAAAATGTTTGTGTATATGTAACAGAAACGTGCACTCGATTTTCTTGCAGATGTATGGACCGATTTTCATAAATTTAGATTCAAACGAAAGGTGTCTCGGTCCCATAGCTTGATATTGAATTTTACCCGTACCGAATTTCCGATTCGAGAGAAACGGGGTAAAATGTATCAAAAACAGAAAAAGTACTCGATTTTTTCAGAGCCCTATAGACCCTATAGTCTCATAACCTGCTATTGAATTTCATCCTGATCTGATATCCGGTTCCGGAAAAGCTTCGATTTTTTCCAAGACCTCTCAACCAATTTTCATAACCTTAGGTCTTTCAATCCTTTAAAACCCTATCAAATTTCATCTGGATACGACTTCCGGTTCTGGAATTACAGGTTGATAAGCACACAAGTTTAATTTTGTAGAGCGTATTTTCATACATAACACTGAAAAGTCGTCCAAAATACTTTCAACAAGCCGTATGATTCTTCAATTGGACAGGTTTGGTTAGTTGATGACCAAATACATTGATTTTGGGTAAACCGGACTTTCGTTCCCGGTTCCGGAAGTACCGAAAAAGTGATCGTGTACTCCACACCGGAAATCACTCCAATTACTTTGAAACGGCTGGGCCTTATATTATATAAACTTATATTCAAATGAATGATATTATTAACAGGGTGGCAAGTGACCGGGAAAATCGGGAAAACCGGAAAAAAGTCGGGAATTTTAGTGAAAAACCGGGAAAAATATTACTAACTCACCTATGAGTAACAGTTGTTAGCATAACGATTTTTCTTCAACAATTGAAAAGTAGGAGACAATACCAAATTTTGTGTTTGAGCGAAATGTTCAGTACAAGTGTTGAAATAACTTATTGTCCATTGGAAATTGGGCCAACACCCCATGTCTCGCCCAACGATTTTTAGAGGCTTGCAGGCAGTTTTAAATCAAACAGGAAGCATCAGAATTTTTTTAGTTGTTATCAATAACAGCATAATGAAAGCTCAAAAGGATAATTTGGATGCTTCTGTTGGATTTTTGTTAAATTTTTAAATAAGTATTCAACACATCTGCAAAATTTATGGCAAAATCTCAAGGTAACATAGGGAAAATTTTTTACAAAATCATTGAAAATTTTTAAGAGCTTTCATGTTTTTAAGTTCGCTAATGATTGCCCTTATTTCTGAGGACCAGTATAGAATCTTAGAAAGATTTAGGTCCTCAACTATTCCATAGTAGTAGGATCACAAGAACGTTGATATTGATGTAGATGAAGGTGAATTGAATTTAGTTTGAGCTTTTGGAACTTCAATAAAAATATGATTTAAATTATACACGGCTGTATCTATATTTCCCAAAACAATTTCAGGGTTAACATTCGATAGTGTTCTAGTCGATTAGTTCTAAGCTGGTAGAATATATAACTAATTGTACTAATCATTGCCTAATTTGAAACCCTGAATGTTATTGATTGATCTGCTAGAATCAGATCAATTGTAGAAAGATTTCTCATAGAAGATAAATTAGTTAAGCTATTAGAAATAAAACTGGTTTAAAAACCAGCGGAGAGTCATGAAGAAATCGTACATCCTGATTATTTTTCGGATTCCTCTAGGAGCCTTTAGAATCCCATTAGGAAAAAAACAGATCGATATATTGTGAATTTAACAGTTATCATTTAATTTATTTGCCCATCAACGCATTGAAATCGTAAACATTGTTTATTGACTAACAGATACATTAGAAAAAAATGGTGTTTTAAAAGAGCAAGTCGTGGCAGCCGATCGGTTTTGCGAAATCTTAGGTATACGTACATCTAATGATTTTAAACTCAATTCTATTACATGAAAATTTCAAATTTTTGGTCTGACAGTACTTTGTTAATAAATGGTTTTATGGTTTTCATCACAATCACAGCATGATAATTCATCTGAGGGTATCGTTCATTGAACAGATGTGCTAGCAAGCGACATAATTTAAACAGTATATATCCATATAACTATTTATTGTACCATGGCCGAAGCCCTGGCAATGACGATATTATGTTAGGTTCGCTGTGCCATCATCAGTGTTGGTAATTGCCGATAATTTGGCAGAAAGCGGCTCGATATTTTTCTACAATGTATACAACATTTTCAATCTGGTAGAAGATGCTACAAGAACTCGCTGTCTCTCAATGCATGAACCGTGAGAGAATTTTTCGCTCCACTTCATACTCTGAGTATTTCACAGCCCTTAACAAAATATATACAGTCCGGCATTTATCGGCGCTGTGAGGAATTTACCAAGAGAGAATCGCAAGTTGATAATCCCCACAGCAGCGTGCTAACCCGTGCTGCTCAAATAGGTCATCGAGAGAAATTCGATTTCGCACTGGTGTTCATTCTATGTAAAATGAACCATGACGGTGTTTTTTTTTTGCTGAGATGATATTCGTCTCTCTTTGATGGCAACGATTGAATATTGTGAAGAGTTGGTAGAGAACGTTATTCGATACGATAAAAGCCATCCTTGGCCATCATGCCGTTTTTATTTTTCCCGCCGAACTGAGATTTCCACTTTTACTTCCGGAAGGAGCGAAGAAAGCTCTGTGCAAAATGATTTAAAGTTGCAAGCATAGATTGTTGTTGTTGTTTTTCGAGTGGTAAGCGTCCGTTTTTTGAGATTGTTGTTCCTTATTGATTTATTTTCAATCATATGTATACCAAAAAAATAATAAAAACGGTCATGTGCACTCGGAAGAAATCGGTTACGTGTAACCAAAACCCCTGAATGACTTGACAAAGGCTTCATGATTTTCTTATATGCACATGTTACAACGAATATTTTTTATTTATACATGGTAATGCCTGGAAAGTAATTGAATGCTCAATTAACGGGTCTATTACAATGATCCTTTTTGGGATAATTGTTTAAAGTTTAAATTAAAAGAATATTTACAAAAAAAACTAAACAGGGGCGATTTGAGCCTATTGGAAATTGAAAACGGCAATTCACTTGTCACCTGTATTATGTTTCCGTAAGTAAGAGTAGAATTTCGTCCGAATCCGACATCAGATTCCAGAAATACATCGTTAAGTGTATATAAAACTGCAAGCCGTCATTTAGAGTGATAATGAAAAAAAAACGGAAAAATTCTTCTGAATTTAACTCAAAATTGTTCCAATTCATAGGATATGTTAGTTGCTGGTCAAACGAACCCATTTCAGCTACTCCGGTATCCAGTTCCCGGTTCCGGGAAATCTCGGAACTAGTGGTCAAAAACTCGAGAACACGGAACTCTACATTTTCTCAGAGACACATAGAGATAGATTATCACATATTTTGAATCAAATTAAAGGTTTCATGCTCTCATAGACTGCTTTTAACTTTTGTTCGGATGCGACTTCCGGTTCTGGCACAACAGGCTGAAGTGTGTTTAAAAAACTTATACCGTTACGTAGAGCGAAAATGCAAAAGGAAACGGAGAATTCCAATAGTCTTGGCTCAAACATCATTATACCATTAGATGGATTAAAATTGTTTTTGTTGCATTGACGGGCTGCAATTTCAATCATACTTTACCCTGTAAATCTGAAAACGAAAGTCGGATCCGGATAAATTTCGTTAGGTTTTTATGGGATTGTAAAACCTTCCATTTGAACTCCTATTTATGAAAATTGGTCGAGTTGTCTCTGAGAAAACTAGGTGCACTTTTTTCATTTTTGCACATTTTATTTCGGCACTCCGGAATCAGAAGTCGGATCCGTATAATATTCAATAGCAAGCTATGGGACTACAGGGGGCCTTTCATTTTAAGCTAAATTTGTAAAAAACGGTTTTGGCATCTCTGAGCAAATCGGGTGCTTATGTTTGTTACACAAACATAGTCGATTGGTATATGACACTGTACCTCTAGCTTTCATTTCAAGAACTTAAAATTTTGTATTTTTCTCTTAAAATTGTTTTGGCTGTAACTGGTTTTAAAAACAGATTTAATATAGAATCATTGAATTTTTTTTAAATAATTGTTCAAAAAACTTTTTTTCTCGTACATCTTTGTAGGGTGTCCAGCAACTTCTTCTTGGACATCATTGTTTACAATTTTATAATTTATAGTTTTTGGGGTACAATGATTCGAGAAACTGCATGAAAAAATATATTCGCTCTTTTTTAAAAATTAGTCTTGAGTCGAATTGGTATTTTTTTTGGTGTAAAATAAATGATTTGTCTAAATGGAAATGTTTTCAAAATTTCATCCAGATCGGAGTATGTGGAGTAGCTTTGATTAGATTCCAAAGGGCAAAAGTAGTAAAACTGATTCTTCTTGAAAAACCATTCGGAAAATGTCTGTGTGTGCACCTTCCCGGAGATATAATGGTATAAGTGACGTAACTGTCAAAAAGCATTATTATTTACCGCTAAATTTTCTTAGAGATGGCTGAGTCGATTTTAACAAGCCTAGGTTCGTTTGAAAGCTATTATTGAATTGTGGATCAAGTTCGAAGATCAAATGGCAATCACTTCCGGTTCCGGATATATAATGGTATAAGTGGCGTAACAAATTAAGCACACCTTTTTCATCGGCTGAATTTTTCTTTAAGATGACTGCTTGTGAAACCTATTCAAAAACCTGAATGGGTTATGTTCCAATTAGGTTTTTCTCACTGACTGTACTATATGTTCATTTTAGCAGGTCTGTATCCGATTTTTCTTAGCTAATATTACTGCTGTTAAACACATCAAACAAGAAACATGTTGCACATCATGTAAGCAAAGTGCAATACAATACAGTAAAACACCAATTTTTGCTTCTGACTTTATTTGGACTACATTTTTATTTACTACACTATATATATTTATACCGAAACGTAATGATGAAAAGACGGCTTACTAGGATGACCATTTCCTTGCAATTTTATGTGCAATTAACAAGCAGTTTGTTCACATCTTTGTTATACATACCCGTGACACCAGAAGCGCCATCTAGTTTATAATGGATACATGAATGCTCCTAGAATGCCTAGTTGCCTGCGCATTTCACACAACCACAGTAGCTAATGGAAAAAAGTACACCCGTTTCTCACTAAAAACGTTGTCAGTGTTTCCGTACAGTGGGAAATATAGGTTTATTTGATTTATGATAGGAGTTTATATTGTAATATACCGCTTATCACTTCAACATAATTATTTTTTAGTTTTTTATTTTTTTCGGTGAAATCAGGTCGGATGATGGTACCGAATAGAAAATAAAGAGCGATTTTGTTTACAGTATAATATTCGTGACAAGCGCTGCTTGCGCTTGCTGGCCATTGACAGCCAAACGATCTTTTCATATCGCATTGCTGTAGCCAATACTTGGTGCTCTAAACTCGAAAACTTTTCCTTGTGTACCGAAATTGCGTGTATTTACACAAATCTCATCTACATTAAACTCATAATTTCAAATATCTCTTGTCGTAGTATTAGTGTCATTTCCGTGCACATGAGTTCCTGCACAGATTCAAGAAGAGTGGCTTATGCTTATGGCAGTTGAAAACAAATTGCTGTACCCTAAGATATCAGGTTCACAGATTAATCTGAGTTTCACAGATTCTGAATATGCTGCACAGATTTTAAAAACGACACATATACAATCACAGACTGACAACACCCCTGAAAATCTTCAAATTTCTAGGAAATACAATGTATCCTACACAGCGGTTCAAAATGGTGGAAACTTTTTTTTTTGCTCAGACTGACTTTTGGTTCTATTAAAAAAATGACCTATTAAAAAATGGCTGTCTCAGTTGCAACGTCGAAGCGGTTTTATTGATAGCATTATTGACACCCTTTCTCGATGTGCGACGTACAAACAAACAGTTAGTACATTTGTTTGTACAATTCTCCACAGAACTGTCCAACTATCGTGAATAATCGTCAATAATTTGACACCCCATGAAAATTGTTGACCACTAGTATAGTGTGGACTCAGTGACTCGTGTGATCCTCTGCCATCTTCTGTGACAGAAGACAGTACATGCTTCAGTCCCCACGCACAAATTTCTATATAAAAAGTCGCACAAATTTATATCAATAAGTCCCCAATCTGACAAACAGATGACGTCACTAAATGAAAATCTCTCTAGCATTCAAAATAGACATATTTCAGGTATCGTCTGCTGAATTTCATTAGAAGGTTAGCTTTCAGTGACGCTATTTTTTATTTTTTATTTAAACTATGTCATTTAGGTCCGTTGAAAATTATAATTTCAATTTACTTATGCTATTTAGTACTCAAATTTGATCATATAGCATAATTTCTTTGGAAGATTGTATCACTGTTTTGGCTCGTTTCCGGTAATCCGCGGGGGTTCCCCGTATGTTAGGTGACAGTCCTATTTTCGCTCGCTTTTTCGTCAGAGCTGCGCAGTCTACAATGACGGATTTGACCGATAACATTCTATTACACAGTTGACATCGTGGTACTTCGGTACAAAATTGTCTCGATTAGGCGCTTCGAGAGTGTTTCGAAAATGGCTGAGCTCTCATCTATGCGACAGAGTAGTACGTGGCTCTTCTACTCCTTCTTCGTTGGCGAACAAATTGGGTGTTCTTCAGGGCAGTAACTTTGGTCCACTACTGTTTGTGCTGCACTTCAACGGTATTACTTTACTACTTGGCGTTAGATGAAGATTGGTTTATGCTGATGACTTGAAGCTGTACCTGGCAGTGCGTGCTGTTGAAGATCGTGCTCATCTTCAGGAGCTTTTAGATATTTTCGTTGACTGGTCATTCTAGATATTTTCGTTGACAAGTCATTTTAATTATCAGAAATATCAGTGAAATGTCAAGTTATTACTTGGAACATCGTAAAACCAATCCCATATTATTCGATCATCAAATTGATGGACAATCGCTTGACAGAGTCGAACTTTTCAATGGCCTCGGCGTTTTGTTGGGTACCAAACTTATCTATAATCAACACCGATTGCTCGTTGTTGCGTTCACTACTTAGAAATGCGAGTTTGATTTGGAGTCCTTACCAACCAGACTTTTTGATCGACGTGTTATCAATATTTAGAATCAAAAATCCGAATGCGCAGTTGTATGATAATTTTCATAACATATTAAATGGATTTCCGTGGCCGAATTCACACTGATCACAAGAGTAATAATCAGCACGCTAAATAATGTGTTAATTGAATTAGCAATATTATGTCAGGGC
The DNA here is from genome assembly GCF_030247185.1 of Malaya genurostris. NCBI lineage: Eukaryota > Metazoa > Arthropoda > Insecta > Diptera > Culicidae > Malaya > Malaya genurostris. The sequence continues at coordinate 181,003,743 of NC_080572.1, forward strand.
ACTAACCAGAATGCATCAGTTATTCGTGGAAAAATGCAACAAACTTTAAGTTCGACTGAAAAATCAAACAAAATAATTTTTTTTCATATTGTTCATCACCGCATAGAAACCAATTAAAATTAATCCGGAAAGTAACTGAATGTAATGAATGATTCTAAGTAAATGAAAAAAACTGTTTTTATCAACCGAGTGGTATAATGACGCTTTTCTCATATGACTCTAAAATATGATAATATTGATTTGATTTTACGTTTCGTCTTCGGCTAATCAGTGCGTTAGCAGTTTATGTTTCAATTGCTAATTATATTCAGCGGTTCAATATAAACCGCTCAGCGGATGAAAAGTTAATGCAATTTGCAAAACACATTTGCTATAGCACTGAAACAACAACGCGAGTTACAGATTTGAACGTAACAACAACGCTCATCTCTCTGTAACTCCGGAACTATAATTCGGATCCGGATAGTATTCATTAGCACATATGAGGCTATGGAAGGTCTAATATAAATTTAAGTTTATGATTTCGGTACTTACTGAACGGAAGATTGGGAACTTGTGTAACCAAATTTAATTTCTTTTTCGTTTTGTTTTTTCTTTCTAGAGAAATTGTGTAGAATTTTACGAATAATTATATTTTGATCGGAGTCTCTAAATACCCTAAACTTATACAGACTAATTCAGAATAAAACGGATCTTGTACTACCTTGTTTTGAAAAAAAAAACGTAACGGCTGCACTTTGATCGATAACGAAACACACGTCAAACTTTCCTAGTCAAAAGTTTTAAATCAAGACTGTACGTGTGGATGTGTTGGGAAGATTCACGGTCGCGAAAAACGCTAGGATTTGGCAAGCGATTTGAAGTCGTTACATGAAAACGGAACCATTCATCGCATCCTTGACAATGATATTCCAAATTTACATCGAAGAATGTCTGAAAACATTACAGGGTTGTGTGTGAGACACGACCGAACATAATGACATTAAAAATGCAATTTTGAAACTCTCTCACCAACAGATTCAAATTTGAAAAATAGGCAAATAATTGTGAAATACTAACGTTACTAATATATCATCGTCAACTGCGCTCAATGAGTATTCATAACAATATTCTTTGCTTTTTTTGCAAACTTTGGCTTCCGTTCGTAAATACAGATTTCTGTTCACGACCAGCGCATTCGCAACCTAATCTAATGTTCAGCAAGAAATAATATAATTCCATTCTCAAATCACCGAGCGCTAAAAACTACGGTAATTCGTTTTCTGCAATCAATAGGGTTACCACCTGAACGGGCCTGAAGCAGACGTTTCTAGTCGTCAACAGTTTCATTGGTGTTCAGTTTCAGTTTTCCTCAACTCATCCAACAATCTCCCCCGCTCACGTGCAAATAGTTTTTTTTTGCTTGCCAGACGAGAGAGGTTAACATGGTGGTAACCCTAGCAACCCAATCGCTCACCGATGAAACGACTTGCTATGCAGTGAATACACACACAAACGAACATATATTTGACATACAGCGTCGTACTGCACACATGGTAAAAGTGACAAATTCATCAACAAATTACCGAGGTATTATTATAGATTCCCTTTTGTGTGGACGTTCATGCGATGCAGAAGAGAACGATGCAGACCAACGATTGAATCTGTCGGCCGTGCACGAAAATCCAACAAGATGACATCATTTGCTCTTCTGAGATTGGTTAATGAAAACATAGGTCGATTCTAACCAATTTGTCAATACTATACTATTGAAATACTGAAACAACGTTGCAATACATGTTTAAGTTGAAAGTTTCCGAATCGATTGGTAGTTAAATTATATCAATCCATCATCAAATGATTGAGTTATTAATGTTCAAAATTATGACAGAAAAAGGTTACGCGGCTATTTTTGAAACTTTTAATTGACACCTGGCTCCATATCCATATAGTGAATAAAAAGGCATTTTTTTAATGCCAAAAGCGTTCATCCGCATGCATAAGAGCAAAGTCATATATTGGTACGATTTGGCCAGCTGCCCCTACTTCAAGGAGGTTCTGAAATGGATTTTTATCAACAAAATTGATGTTGTGTCTACGATAATGAGTCCTTCGAATTGCCCGGAATTTCTACCAATTGAAAACTATTGGGCAAACTATTTGAATTTTGTCCGAATCCGACTTCCGATTCCGGAATCATAGGATGAGTGTTTTTAAAAATTCAAACCATCGCTTAGAGCGACTATAAAACTTGGTGGATTAAAACAGATTCTTGTTTTTTTGTTTTATCTTCGACTCATCATTACATAGTAGTTTATGTTGAAAAACTGAGCGGCGTTGCAGTTCAACATAAACTGCTATGCACTGATGAGTCGACGAAACGCACAAGCATTTTGAATTGCTATCAGGTGTACAACTTTGTTTCCGCCGTTTTTTTCCAAAATTAAAAGCTTTATTGCGAAAAAGTGCTTACAGATGTATTATTCAAAGTATTGTCCGTCGCTAGCGACAACTTTCTCCTATCTTTCCGGCAATTTTCGGATCCCGCCTCGAAAAAAGGAGTCCTCTTTTGACGCTATCTATGAAGCAATCCATTTTTCCAACTCTTCGAAGGATTGAAAATGTTGATCTGCCAGGCTTCTAGTTGTTCATCTTTGAAGGTTTTTTCTCTTCCACCACCATGTTTGTCTTCGACATCGAAATCACCATTTTTAAAACGTTGAAACCACTCCCGACACGTTCTTTTACTCAGAGTAGCATCACCGTAAGTTTCTGAGACATTCAATGCGCTTCAGCTGCATTTTTTTCGAATTGTAACAGAAAAGTAAAACTTCCCGCAAATGGCGAGAATTGGGCACATAAACAGACATTTTCGAGCGTGAATAATACGAAAACAAGAACAACTGTCACTGAAACGGCGATGACAATTCGTTAGGCACTGTACACACTCACTTTAAAGGCATTATCATCTATGTATTTTGACCAGCCGCAGCCGGTACAGCCACCTATTGGAAAACGACGGTAGCAAAGTTGTACACCTGATATTAAAACATTCATTCGAAAAGATGGCATAGTATGATAAAAAATCGCTATAACGGAAAAACTCATTATTTTTTTTTAAACTTTGACTAGATAACAAACGCGACGTAGGGGAAAAACTGCATTCCCAAATGATCGTAATGCGATCGAGACTTGTCAGTGCAGTTTTACTATGTTCATTAATAGTCCATTAATCTGTTTCAGAATATCAGGGATAAAACGAATGGGGAAAATTTTTCTGACATGTATACGAACCTGTTACTCGGGGAAAACATGCAAAATATTTCCCTCCGAGAAGCGGTGTTCGTTTGGTCGGTCGGAACCCAATTGGCAATTCGTTGCAGTTCCAAGTATAATTGTCCCAAATATAGTGGAAATCCCATAGGGTATTGGACATTTATTCGTGGAACGGCCGTATTGCACACTCAAGATATAATAAATCAAAAACTCACGAATGCGTGAAAATACCCCGTACTTGGCGTTTGATGCTCAATTTAGTATGGGGCAAATTTACTCGCTTCGAAATCAAATATATGGTTCGATGTTGTCCTATTTATTTTCAATTATCAGTTGAATTTTGTCTGAGTTGTGCAAATTTTTATTGAGAGAATTGCCAATTACTTTAGTGTATATATTTAGGTTTTAGAGAACCTTTACGAACCAAGAATACGAACTATAATCCTTCAGGCTTAATCTTGAAATCCTCAAACACTGTTGCTGATCGGAAGTATCTCGAACTTAGAGAAAACACCGGATGAGTCAAACCTCTTCGGATAGAGAACAGCTGCTGGGCCACGATCAAAACATACCCTACTCGTCGTACACCCACAGTGCTAAAATTAGATTCCGGCGACAGATGTAAATTCCGGCGACTTTTTTGCTTCATTCGAAAAGTTTATTAAATGCAATGCTGAAAATCATCTAGACGGGAAAGCAATGTTCTGACACAGGCATTTTTTTTCTTCTTTTGCAGCGAACTCTGCACGATAAAAAACACAAGCTGCTCCCTGATGCCGGTATCAAGTTCGATTCCAACAACACGCTAATCATAATTCCCCGAGTCGAGGATTATTCATCTACGGTAAGTTTATTTTTCCAGAAATGAACGAATGATTTTGTTGAACCTTTATTTCATCCTTGAACAGAATATATCAGTAGAAACGGAAATGTGTTCGGATGATGATCTGGCTCTAGGTGCATCTGCCAGTCCCGTAGAGTTGGCCAACTACACTATGCCTGAACCTCCACCACTACCAGCGCCTCTGTTTGACAGTTCGACACAGTTGGTGGATGCACAGGGCGCCAGATCGAAACGTTTGTACCGCTATAATGGAGAACATTCGCAATCCTCGGTGCACAACTATCGTGGTTTAGTGAATCAAGCGATGACCTGCTATCTGAACAGTCTTCTGCAAGCACTGTTCATGACTCCCGAGTTCCGCAACGCCCTGTACAAATGGGAGTTCGACGGTAAGGATGAGGGCAAATCGATTCCATACCAGCTGCAGAAACTATTCATTCACCTGCAAACTTCGCCGAAATCAGCCGTGGAAACCACGGATCTGACGCGTAGCTTTGGATGGGACTCGGCAGATGGATGGCAGCAACATGACATTCAGGAGCTGTGTCGTGTCATGTTCGATGCCTTAGAGCAGAAGTTCAAAAATACCAAACAAGCCGATTTGATCAATCGTCTGTACGAAGGAAAAATGATTGATTACGTCAAATGTTTAGAATGTAACACAGACAAACAACGGGAGGATAAGTTCCTAGATATTCCACTCCCGGTACGACCTTTCGGAAGTAATCTGTCCTACGCAAGCATCGAAGAAGCGATGAGAGCTTTTGTCACACCAGAAATCCTAGACGGTAACAATCAGTATCACTGTGAAACTTGCAACAAAAAGTGCGATGCCCATAAAGGACTGAAGTTCACAAAGTTTCCATATATTCTGACATTACACCTTAAAAGGTTTGATTTTGACTACCAAACTTTGCATCGCATCAAACTGAATGATAAGTGAGTAGCTTTCTGCGAGCGATTTGCAACCGAAAATTGATTGATTTTTTTTGTTTTCTAGAGTTACTTTCCCGCAGTCATTGAACCTTAACAGTTTCATCGACGGAATGCCACCTGTCATTGCTAACGAGAAATTTTCGACGACAAACGGTAATGACATTGTTACGCCAATGCAAATGGAAACAGCGGAAAACTTTATGAAGGCATACGATGAGTGCAGTACCATCGACAGTGGGTCGGCTTTGGAGGATGACTCGTGCTTTCAAAATGGTACTTCGGTTTCATCGACCACAACTACACCGAATGACCAGGTAAGGGCATGGATTGACTAGAGGTTCAAAAATGTTATCTCCCTATCGGTCGGTTTTCAGGATGACGATGAAGGTATCGACATGGAGTTGAACGGTGAAAGTAAATCCCCTTCGGTTAGCAATTCCAACGCACCGGGACCGTACGTGTACGAACTGTTTGCTATAATGATTCACTCTGGTAGTGCCTCCGGAGGACACTATTATGCGTATATCAAGGATTTCCCAACATGCAAATGGTTCTCTTTCAATGATCAAACCGTATCATCGGTAAGTGTTTTTACTTGTAAAAATTTATCTAATGTAAAACTTAACCGGGAAAAGTACTGATCCGAAGACCTGATATCGACGGCATTGTTTTTGTAATGCGATTTGTTTCGTTTAATTCACTTCGAATGAAGTGTATTAGATAAAGTTTATGGAATCATGGAAGCTTCCACAACGTAGCTTATTATCAGGTGTTGGAATTAATTCGTATCATTTTTTTTTGCACATTTTAGTAATTTATTATGAGTACAGTACCGCTAGTCAAAGAGTTGTCCATCGTTATCCACTACCTTTTGTCATATTTCGGATAAAGCTCTGATACCGCATTGAAAAAATTCTTTCTCTTGGGATTCGATGAATAAGTTGATACAATTTCCAGTTTCAGAAGTGCTATACAAATATTTATTGGATGGAGCTATGTCCAGTGAATAATAAATTACGCCCTGTTAATCTCACCAAGCACAGTAAGATCTTTCCATGAATATTCTGCCCGGGAGATGATATCGAGGCGTGATCGAACAAACCCCACGATCAAGGATGGCTTCTATCGTATCAAATAACGCTCTCTACTAACTCTTCACACGATTCAATCAGTGCCATCAAAGAGAGACGGATATCATCGCAGCAACAAAAAACCAATCATGGTTCATTTAACCAGACCCTGTCAGCTTGGAGCGAAATCAATCGTCAGTTCAGCAACGCCATCACACGGCATCACATTCAATATATCATGTCAATTGTATGGTTGCGCAGTGCTGCTATTTTGTCGCGCACGAATTTGACATTTTTCTCCTCTACTTCTTTGTACGAGATTCGATGCGGACTCGCCTGAGGGCGCCATGCTCGCAAAAAAGGATATTGCTAATGATTTGTTCAGGAAATGTTAGTGCTTGTTAATATGAAGTCTTTGATTTAACATAGAATAGACACCAGTGCGAGAGCGAATTTCTCTCGATGACCTGTCTGAGAATCAAAGGTTAGCTCGCTACTGTGAGGATTCTCTCTGAAGCAACAAACGGTCGCTTATTCTCGTTTCGCGATTCGATTCTGTATGAGCAGTTGATAATTGCGATAGACTCATTTTACTATTGCCGCTTATTCTACCTATGTGCATATAACCTTCGTATAAGTTGTGTCTATGAAAATGTCTGTGAATACTCCACACAAGGGTTTTGAAATATTGCTACCTAGTATGAGAATCATCAAGTTGAATCATCGACTCGATTTTCTGCGATAACTGTCAACTTGCGATTCTCTCTTGGAAAAATTCCACACAGCAACGATCAGACTGTAGATTTTTTTAAGTTCCGTGAGATACTCAGAGTATGAAATGGAGCGAAGAAATGTAGAAAAAATCTCTCGCGGTTCATGCATTGAGAGACTTGAGTTCTTGTAGCATTTTCTACCGGATTGAACATGTTGTATACAATGACTCGAGCCGCTTTCTGCCAAATCATCGGCAATCACCAACACTGCCCACGATTATCTGCGTTTGGGATTGCCGTACTTTTCGTCGCATTGACTAATCTGTGCTAAAATCGCTTCCTTATCTGTCATTGGGCAAGAATCACACTGGTTATTAAACGCCTTCTGATGTTCCTTGGCTTTACCTCATGTGGAACCCATGTTCCCTGTTTTTTACTATTCCCCATGGCTTTAGGGCGCTTTCCGACAGTCGAAAAGTCGATTATAATGGCGGTTTCGTTTTTAAATTGCACTACACCGGTGTAGCTGAGGTTGCACTGAAACCGTTCGTTTTTGCCAATTGCACTACACCAGTGTTACACTTTTTCTGCACCTACCACTGGTGTAGCACTCATCAAAAGTTGAGTGTAGCTCTGTGCAATGAAATCTTTTATTGTAGTCAATGGTTACTGTTCATGTTTTCGTCATTTTTCTTCGTTTATTCATGCCCACTTTCGGCATGTTTGCTCTAATAGAGTATTTCCACCATATACTGTCACTAAAATACGATGACTTTCCGTGGCACTTTTTCATGTCAAAGTAATGGAGGAACATTCCCAGCAAAAAAAAAATTCAGGCACAAATATCCATATGTTTGACACTACATAACAAATGCTGCAAATGTCATATACTCTCAAGCCTTTTTATTCTGGAATACTTATCGCATGAAACTACCGCATAATATAGAAAATTCGTCCAAAAAAACGCAAAACTAAGGACAAAAAATTTTAGCTACCGGATGTCTTAAAAATTCATAAAACATCGGTGTTATCTGTCAGTGAGTCGTTTTTTTCGGAATATTACTAGATGTCGACGTTTCGTAATTTGCATTAAAAACGCATATCTTTGAAAAATTCCATAAAAAGAGACTCGAGTTTACTGAGAAAGATGCGCTATGTGAGTGGGTTTAAGGAGAATGTTCACAGTTTAGTCCGCTAACGCCATTTTCCCTAGCTTTCTTCTTTATTGTTATTTTTTCAACATGCGTCCATTTTAGGAATTTTTGAAGATTTTTTTTCTATGTCGCTTCTATCCTACAATGGAATTGGTTTTGCGGGATGGGAGTGCGTCCATGTTTAATTATGTTTTACCTTAGGCATACTTTTCTGGAAGGATTAAAGAATTTCCAAAAAAAAATATAAATTTACTCATCTAAATTAGTCTTTGAATACACTTCTAGTTTGAATAAGTCTTAACACTTCACTTAATTAGTCGTGTGATCGACACACAGATGGCGCTATCATTCTCAAATCCATATGACGCTTATGGAGTACCAACTTTCAAAAGACTATGAGTGAAATTTCATGATACTTTGATTGGTCAGAAAATAAGTGACAGCCGTATAAGAGAAGCAACTTTTGTCATTTGCAAATAATAGACTCAAAACAATATTGTGCGTTATTTATCATTCCTTTTTGATGAATAAAAATACAATCGAAATAAATCTGCAATCGTTTCAAAAGTGTTATCCGGACTCTGTTCCATCATAGTTGGTTATTGGTATTCCGAATTTGAACTTGTTCTTACGGACACCCATGATGATGAATAAAAATAAAAATGTTCACAATTTGGTTATATCTAACCGTGAATTTAAACCACGTAAAATAGCAAAGACCGTAAAGATATCAGAATTCAGCGTGTTTACAATTATGCGTGATCATTTATTCATGAGGATAGCTGTGATAGCTGCTTTCACTCACAATGGATCAAAAACAAGGACGTTGTTGATGATTCAGAGCAGTGCTTGTATAATGTTTGAAGGAAAAATTAAGATTTTTCGCGTCGATATATGACAATGAATGAAACATGGATCCATTACTTCACTACGGAATCAAACAGATCATTCTCTGAATAGATTGCAGCCGGTAAACTACGTCCGAGACACCAGTCAGCAGAAACTTGATAGCTTGATAAAAAACTGACTTTCAAGCTAGACTGATTATGTGGTAGTCTTAAAAAAGACTAAATAGTTTAAAAAGCTGAATGATTATTATTCTTCAAAAAGGCTGTTAGGATTTCAGGTAACCTTGGAAAAGACTGGTAATATCAAAGCAACTCAAAACCAGAAATGTTTCATAGGTGACCCTAAAACCTTTGATTCAATACTCAGTTTGCAAGAACCGGTTCAACTATCTCTGAGAAATCTAAGTGAGCTGCGATATTTTCGAGTTTTTGATCACCATAAACTGGAAAGCGGTACGGATAAAGCCGATTCATTAAACCATCAGCTAGCAGGACTAATATATTAGAGAAGTTTTGAGCACTGTTTCGCAGAGTTGATACATTTTGCATCGTCCCGAAACAGGAGCCGAAAGTCATCATGATCATGAAATCTCGTAGCAATCAGTGGGATCATAAGATCTTTTATTTGAATCGGAGCTTTTAATTATTATTACCGATACTTCCAGATTCGGGACCAGTATTATGTAAATAAATTTGTTTCGCAATCAAGATCTGAAAATTTAAATATTTTGATAACCAATTTTAAAGAATCCGCTTCTTTTTGCATAGTCACTTATAACATAAACACTTTCGAATTCGATGCGGAATTTGACCTCCTGTTTTCAACAGACTTCGCAACCGACACCTTAAAGTGTACAGCATTGTTGCATGGCCAGAGTTACGTTCCTACGCACATTAAAAATTAGTGAACATACGGCATCTGGCTAGTTAGACCAGCGCCTTATACTCTGAACTGCCGACTCGGGACGAACTTGACTTATAATCTTATTTATACGTTTCGGCACCGACTTATTATTGCATTGACAGGTAATACTGAGGTGCTAAGGTCACCTAACAGTTCAACATAAACTGCTAAGCAGACGTAGCAGTTAGTTAGTACTACCCATAAAACACACTTTTTGCTTCAAAGTGGACATAAATTGCTGATGGGCCGAAGACGAAGCGTAAAAATAATAAAATAGTTATGTGCACTTAGCAGAAAATCGGTACCAAAATTCTTTAATGACTTTTTATAATGTTTTTTTTTCGTATTTCCATATAAACTTGAATAAAAGGAATATTTTTCAAAAATTGTACTACCCATAAAACACACTTTTTGCTTCAAAGTGGACATAAATTGCTGATGCATAGTCATGTGCACTTAACAGAAAACCGGTACCAAAATTCTTAAAAGATTTGTTATGTTTTTTTTCGGTATAGTATTTTCATTTAGGCTTGAATCAAAGGAATATTTAAAAAAATGCTGATTAGAGGCGATGTAGGTCTGTTCTAAAAATCAGGATTTTTTTCTCGCAAACCGGAATCGGCAATCGAGTTGTCAATCTGTTCAAAACAACAATGATGAACGTACAAATGATCGTTCACGGATTAATACTTGAATAATGACCACGCCAAGTACATTACTTACAAATATTTGATATATTTTCAACAAGCTTAGCTGAAATACCCGATAAAAAATAATTATCATTATCAATATCATTTATATTACCCCGGCTTTAACCTTTTGGTCGTTCACCGGGGGGAAACGAGAATTGTAATTACATGTCATTTTGAAAAAAATTGAGTTTTTTTATTTCAGTTTAAACTAGGAAGAGAAAATTCGGTGAAGAGAGTAACGGTATGGGCCGCGGATAGCGTCCTTGCGGGTCCAACCAGCCGGTGTTTTCGGTCCTTGGTTCTGGTGAGGTGTTAGACCGGATATTCCAGTGGATGACCCCTGGTTTTGATGTTCCTCCTGTTGTTATTGTTTGAGCGCAGTGCTGGTGTTTCTGGTTGATATTGGGCCGCGGAGAACATCCCTGGGGACCTACCCCAGCGGATGGCCCGCGGTAAAGATTCGGATCCGATGGCGGATAAAAAATAAAAATTATCCGTACCCGACCCAAATCCGATAATATTTAAAAAGTAAAAATGGTCACCAATCGTCCAACCCAATAACCATCTCTATTCGTCCGGTATGGAATTTATGTAACTCAGAAGCCTTCCCATCCTTGACTAGACTAACTCATAATGGGATAAAAAAAACATTTCTTTGTACAATCGAAGTTATATTGGATCAAAGTTTATTGAAACGTGATCATGAAAAAAATTACCGAGGACAGCGACTAGATTCCATAGTTATTTTGAAGTCTGCTCCGCTGTAAGTTCTGTCTTTACTACAACGATTGTCGTAATGGTTTTGGGTCAAGCTGCCAATATTTGGGGGCGGGGCCCGGGTTGGCGGTTCAAAGCATAGGACAGTGGTCTTACAAACTAGTTGTCGTATGTCCGAGCCCCGACTGGGAAGGATTCGTAGTGTCAGTAGAATCGTAGCACCAGACATGCAATGGTTTTGTACACTCTGAATTGGCTGCAAAGTCTGTTGAAACAGAAGGTCAAATTCCACTACAGGAATGTAATACCAAGGCTTTGCTTTGCCAAGATTACATAAGATTGATGATTCAATTTGTTAACAATACTGGTTTTCTATTTGTAGATCTCACATGAAGATATCCAGAAATCGTTTGGGGGAAGTTCTTCCAAGACGTACTACTCCGGTGCGTACAGTTCCAGCACGAATGCGTACATGCTGATGTACCGACAGATTGATTCGTCCAAAAACACGACTCCAATGCAGGAAGACCAGTTTCCAGATCACATAAAGGTATGGCTCTGACTAAATAATGACAGAAATGATACGATCATGTTTTTTTGTAGACACTGGTATCCAAAATACGCGACTCGGAGGCTAACCGTAGTAAGGCCGACACGGACTCGTTGCAAGTGAGAGTGTACTTCGAAAATCCAAAAACACGAGCCATGAAAACCTACAAAATGTACCTGCTAACCAACAACACCTTGGCGGAAACGTTGGAAGAAGCATACCGGGTGCTGAAAGTCAAAGGAATTGTTCCGATCGAACGCTGCCGTTTGGTGGCTTACGACAGGCAGAGCGATGTAATCGAAAAGAGCTTCGAAGGAAAAGATGAAGATCCGGTATAGTAGCGGGTGTCGGGGCTTGGTCATCAATTGTAATTAACTCATTTTATCTCTTTAAGATTGAAGATATCATGAAACACCTGGTTCACAGCAGCGAACTATTGCTGGAAACACGCGAGGAACATGAAGTGTTCGAACCTTACTTGACTCCGGGTGGTATAATGACCAAGGTCTACAAAGTGGACTCAGACCTCCAGAACGTCACTGGACCGATTTCGATCCGTGCTAATAAAAAACAAACGATAATGGAGTATAAGAAGATGATTGGACGTAAATTACAACTGAATCCAAATGACATTACCCTGGCCGAGTATAGATATAACGAAGGTCCGAGGTTGTTAGACGATAATGAAGCCACTCTGCAGGACTTCATCCAGTATTGTAAAGTGTTTGTACTAGACAGCAGCGCAGCAGAATCGTATGGAAAGGTGGTAAATGCGCTGAAAGACCTTATTAGCATATACTTCGTTTTGCCGAATATGGATCCAAGTACGATAGTCTCTAGTAGTATTCAACGCGAAGTTCTAACATTGTTTTAATGTCCAGGTACCCTGAAGAGTTTATCGATTCCTCGATTCATTCCAAAACCACTGCCGAAGTCGACGACGACAGATGGCTCAGGAAATGTGATCCACAAAGACGACGGTGATGCTAAATACTTGCTTTACAAAAATCTCGAACGCTTTGACCAAGACACCGAAGATGACGATCGATTGTGTGTCGAATATGAGAACTTGTGTTCTTTCTTCCAAGTAACTCCAGTTGAGTATCGCAATGCGAACGGGGACAAGGTTGAGGACGAAACCAACGGCAGCAGCAGCATTAATGATAGCGAGAAAGTTATCCAAGTATGGTAAAATTTGATACAGAAGTTTTCGTTCCATGCTGACAATATCGTTTGCAGGTTTTAATTAACAAGCAAGCCGAACTTGGATTTCTCAAGTATAAGCTGCAGACGTATTTAAATGTGCCAATGTATTATTTCAAGATATTCAAAGATTCTAAGCATGGCCAAAATGAAATAACGGCATTGCGTGAAGACTTCCTGCATGCATCCAAGTATGTCTGAATGTTTGGTAATTACTATCCGTTCGCAATATATTCATGATCTTCTATATGTTTTTCAGTGATGGCGATCGGTTTTCCATCGAACTTGGTCGCGTTCTGCGTAAGGGCGAATACAAGGTCAGTGTTTACTATTTCAATGTGAACGATCTCGTCGATGACACGGAAAAGTTGCCATTCATGTGCAACTGGATCGTTCGAGACAGGCAGTTGGTGGGAGAAGTTAAGTGTGATATTCTAGCTCACCTGGCAGCCCAAGATGAGAAATACCGCAGTTTGTCACCTAATCGTTGCCGGTTGCGCAGGAAGGGTTGGAAAAGCATTTCCAAAGTGTACACAGATAATTACATCATAGGGGACGATGTGAGGTTGACCTCCAACAGCGATGTTAGTCCAATCGAACTAATTGTTAGAGTAGTAGCTGATAACATTTTGTCTATTTTTTAATTTAAGATGATTCTGCAAGAAGTTGATGACCCCACTAGTTGTACACCAACCAGTGAGAACGATGCCGTGGTTCTTGTTCGAAGATGGAATCCATCCGAAATGAAATTGGGCAAATTTCAAGAAGTTTTATTACCAGGTTTGCATTGGGAATCGTTTTAATTTGCGGGTCTAAATCACTTAAAATTTATTCCATCCCCAGGTGATTGTGATCTTAAATCTGTACTTTCTAACATAAGTGGAATACCAGAGGAAAACCTAGAATATACCAAACTGGAGCTTCGAGACTCCTTATCCGTCCTACAGATTCACAACCTCCGATCTTGGACGTCGGCACCTGTCCGCACCAACGACTGCTCTGAAAATATGTTCCAGGATGGTACTCTATTCTATTGCAGGTAATATTTAGATACAATTTGAATTGCTACTCAGCCATTCGATTTATGCACCCATCAATTGCAGAGATAAAACGGAAGCACTGATGGAGCTAACGGCGGAAGAGCGTAAGGAGCTCACCAAAAAGGATATCCACAGCAGTGCTACAAACTCACCCCGGCGAGAACGGGCGTTGAAGATTCATGTGGATGCCTCACCGAAGAAGGTTGACGACTGATTACAGTTGACGGAGTGCAGCGATGCTAAGCGGCGCAAGTGTTGCATATAATTTGCGAGCAGGACCCGGATGGACCGTAGGATGGGCGTTTATAGCGTTCCAGGCTGCAAACGCATGGATCGGTGTGTCTGTTCCGATATGTACAGGATAAGTCAATTGTGGTAACTAGGATTAAATTTGTCTAACACAAGAAGATTGTACTTCCACGCTGTGTAAATGAACGAAGCAGTTTCTTGTATTGATGGGCATTTGTTCTATTTTCCTTTTTGTTATCATTGTTTAAGAAACAAAAAAGCTTTCATCGGTGCTTTCATAACTAGGCGAACTCACTTAGTTTTTGATTTTGTTAGATACGCCAATGAAACACCGGTCGAAATCAGAAACGTCGAACATTTGCTGTAGAGATAACCAATAGTTAAGTTCACACTTTGTCCAGTCAATTCTTATTCATATTATATTATTTTTAATGATTACTATACTGTATTGTTTCACCAATTCATATCAAGCTCATGGTTTCTGCAAGATTTGCAATCAAAAAGTCATATTCATACACGTGTTTCTCACCTGTGATGGATCGTTTTGTAATTTATGTGACTGTATTACACGCTAACTTATAACATGCTCATACTGTACGCTGGTTCTGCCTTTCTTCTGTTGAATCATTTTTATCAGTGAAATCACTGGACTACGAGAGCATTGGAGGCAAATATGAGAATAAATCTATTTCTTGCTCTGTACATTATATGCTACTGATTCCTACCGAAAGAAAGCCAAATTTCAATCCCTTGCCTAAAAGTTTGCATACGAATTCGTTCTTGGTGTAATAATGATGATGGATGGTCCAAAGAGGATTCAAAACAAGGTAAGTTGAAGTAGACAACTTTACTATCGACTTTAATAGAGACAACTCATTTCTTTGAGAAAATCATTGTAGAAGAATAGAGAAAGTACCAATGATAGAGGCTTGGAAATGAAACAATATTTGTTGTCAATGCCGTTTGAATACATGAGAGCCTGATAATAAATTTGATATTTTTATAATACCGCCAATCAGTTAAGAATCAATACACTGAGCTCCTTTTTTCGCGGGGAAACGTACCGTACAGAAAAAACCGCGTAAAAAAACAGTGCTCTGAAGCATGTAAATTTCGAATTTCAAACTGAAATGATATAAAAACGGAATCATAAATTTCATGAATCAACCTTTCAAATAAATGTATAGTCATTGAAATCTATCAAACCGTTTTTTTATTATTGCATTTTGAATTCGAAATTTTTCGTGGGGCACCCTGTGGTACCTTATGATAAAAAAAGAACCGGAATTTTCATTTTAAAATTCCCGCGCTTGTCCAATCGGTAAATTTTTATTCTCTCAACGTTGGCAACACTTTTATACACATTCTGTCAAATTTTGACGCATATCGTACGATTAGTTTTTGTTTGGCGTCTATACAAAGAAGTTGAAAAATTTTCGTGTGGTGATTTTGATAATGGACGAAAATTTAGAACAACGTCTCGCCTTCAAAGCGCCATTCGGTCGATTGTCGTGCGGTTGTTGTATTCATAGATCCACACCTCATCACCAGTTATGATGCATTCGATGAATGTGGGGTCACTATCTGCGTTGGAAATCATCTCTTTGGCCACATCAACACGACGCTGTTTTTTAATGAAATTCAGCTTTTTTGGCACCAGCCGAGAAGCGACGCGTTTCAAACCCAAAACATCAGTTAAGAGATTTTGCAACACGATTTGCTTCGCCGATTCAATGTTTTCTTCAGTAACAGATGTTGTTGGGCGGCCAGGGATCTCATCATGATCCAAGCTTGTACGACCACCTTTGAAGCGTCTATACCACTCGTATGCCTGTGTTTTTCCTAGACAAGATTCACCAAAGGCCTTTTCTAACATTTCCAACGTTTCGGAACACTTAAATCCATTTGCAACACAAAATTTGATGCACGCACGTTGTTCTAAATTTTCATCCATTATAAAAATCGCCACACGAAAATTTTTCAACTTCTTTGTATAGACGCTAAACAAAAACTAATCGTACGATATGCGTCAAAATATGACAGAATGTGTATAAAAGTGTTGCCAACGTTGAGAGAATAAAAGTTTACCGATTAAACAAGCGCGGGAATTTTAAAATGAAAATTCCGATTCTTTTTTTATCATAAGGTATATCGAAGAAATACATTTGATCTGTATACTCCACCCATCTGACACCGGTATGTGAGCACCAACCATTTTAAAGTATACCGATTACGTTGAGCCCCTCGCGTTTCGAGCCCCAAACACTGCGATGTTTTGATACTCATCGCGACTCTCAAATTGTTAAAATTATCTCCACTTGATGTCCCAAAACACTGTCTGCTGTATTTTAGGTAAACCGACAAGTTATTGCGAGAGAGTCGACCCAAAGTTCATTAATTTTCGTGCACTAAACAAGGTAAACGCGTAAAACAAATGTATTACTGTTTGTTTGCTTACGTTGCAATCAGCTGATTTTGAAGTTCAGATTTTGATCTCATTAAGATGGCGTCGTGACAGGAGGCCGGTATACTCGACCGCAGGCGCAAATGTTGTATTAATGGAAATTTTTTTTTTCATTCAAAATGATTTTGTTCTATTTTATTGGTCACGGATTGCTAAGTTAGAATTTTAATCATTCTAAAAAATGATTTATCGAGTAAACATGTAACAGTTAATCCGGCGGTAACAGGAGGAAGACAGACGCCATATTGAAATTTTCAGTAAGTATTCTTGTATTCTTTAATTTACCAATATTCATTTTTTCAGGCAATAACATATTTTTACAGCCGGGAGCATATCCTCGGGTATGTGTCAGGATTACATTGACATATAAATAACCACATGGAAAAGGACACTTCTCAGCGTCTTATATTACCGATAAAATATTACCGAATTCTGCGAAATTTTTCAAGTGTATAGTTTTTATTTGAATTTTAAAGGCTTCATACGATTTTGACATCGTACTCTAAACGAAGGTGTACATTTTTATGGAATCCGAAAAATATGCTTAACTTTTGGTAGGAGCATAAGATCTTAAAAAAAAGTTTTACCTCTAAATAAATCAAGATAACCTTAAAAAATGATAGGAATAGACCAGCCAGTCCGGCGTGGTGACGTTTGCGCGTAGACAGACAAGATGAGCGATAAAAGTTCTTTTCGTTCTATCTTACATGTTAGGATAGAATTTGTTATTAGATAAGTAAGCAAAAATTGTATAAAAACCTAAGAAAATTGAATAAAGCTCAGCACTCCTTGCAAGAATGTTTCTGTAGTCACTAGTCCGCAACATTCTTTCTTGGCAATTTGACGATAGTTCTTCAGTTTTTTGAAGGTTTCTAACGTTCTTTGATTTGATCAATTTGCGCACGGAGTTCAGATTTTTTTTATCCTCGTTGATTCGCTTGCTCAGATAGTTCTAGAACTAGTTTTACCAAGGTTCTGTTCCATACTCATTCCTTAGAGAAGTCTGTGCGAAGGTAGCTGGTTTAACTGTTCAAAGAAGTTTATACTGTGACTTTGATAGGTGAGGGTGTTCGGTTACCGGTACTCTTTTATTTTTGGCTTAAAATTTTTAACCAAGTTAAAGCTTTTTAAAGCAATGGAAAGCTAAAGTTCTTAGCTAACAACTTATAAAGGAATTAAATTGATTTCAGCGATTGAATTTTTTTACCTATTTAGTAAAGTGATAATTTTTGGTCATTTCAAAAAACGTGATTGGTTACCGGCATCCCAAAAAATCTGCTAGAAATGGAAAAAAATTATTATAAATAGCCATGATTGAAAAAATTTCACTTCGGAGGCGTTTTGGACAAATGTCTTGATTGTCTGATGGGTTTGGACTAGCCATGTCAAACAGTGAAGAATATTTTTATTTATATGACGAATGTATGGAAGCTGTCAAGTTGTTCACGTGATGCATATCACCAGAGATGACAGATAATATCATCAGATATCAGATATAGAAATCTGCAAATTTATAGACAAATTTGCAGATCTTACTTACTCTTACTCTTTCAGTCGTAGACCACGCGGGTCTCTGCTGTATACAGGAGGCGTCTCCATTCAACTCGGTTCATGGCTGTTCGCCGCCAGCCTCGGTAGCTGCGAAGGGTCCGCAGGTCGTCCTCAATTTGATCGATCCATCTTGCCCGCTGCGCGCCTCTTCTTATACCGGTCGGATCATTATCGAGAATCATTTTAACCGGGTCTCCGACATTCTAACAACATGCTCGGCCCACCGTAACCGCCCGACCTTGGCCGTTTGGACGAGGTTGGTCCTCCCAGCAACTGGTGCAGTTCTGGTGCAGTTCATTCGCCTTCTCCACGTACCGTTTTCCATCCGCACTCCGCCGAAGATGGTTCGCAACACCTTCCGTTCAAAAACACCTAGTACGCGTTGATCCTCCGCAAGCATTGTCCAGGACTCGTGCCCGTAGAGGATAACCGGTCTAATCAGCGTTTTGTAGATAGTTAATTTCGTACGACGGCGAATTTTGCTCGATCGAAGCGTCCTGCGCAGTCCAAAGTAAGCACGATTTCCTGACAGTATGCGTCTTTGAATTTCTCTGCTGGTGTTATTATCGGCAGTCACCAGTGAGCCCAAATACACGAACTCGTCGACCATTTCGATTTCATCACCACCAATCAGAACTCGTAATGGGTGGCTGACGTTATCTTCTCTCGAGCCCCTACCTTTCATGTACTTTGTCTTTGACACATTGATGTCTAGTCCGATCCGCTTGGACTCAGCTTTTAGTCCGATGTACGTATCTTCCATCTTCTCAAAGTTGCGTGCTATAATATCAATATCATCAGCGAAACCAAGTAGCTGGACGGACTTTCTGAAAATCGTGCCACTCGTGTCTATCCTTGCTCTTCTTATCACACCCTCCAAAGCAATGTTGAATAGCAGACACGAAAGGCCATCACCTTGCCGTAGCCCTCTGCGAGTTTCGAAGGGACTCGAGTTTATCCCCGATACTCGAACAACGCACATCACTCGATCCATCGTAGCCTTGACCAATCGTATCAGTTTGTCCGGGAATCCGTAGTCGTGCATGATTTTCCATAGCTGTTCTCGATCGATTTTGTCGTAGGCTGATTTGAAAACGATGAATAAGTGATGTGTGGGCACATTGTATTCGCGGCACTTTTGCAACACATGGCGGATGGCGAACACTTGGTCCGTGGTAGCGCGTTCGTCCATAAATCCTGCCTGATATTGTCCCACGAATTCGTTTGCAATCGGTGAATCGGTTCAGCAGAGTTATCGCGCGGTAATTGCAGCAATCCAGCTTATCGCCCTTTTTGTAGATGAGACACACGATTCCTTCCATCCATTCCTCCGGTAAAATCTCGTCCTCCCAGATCTTGGTAACGACCCAGTGCAGTGTTTTCACTAGTGCATTACCACCGTGTTTTAGTAGCTCGCTTGGTAGTTGGTCAACGCCAGCGGCCTTATTATTTTTCAGCCGGCTTACTACCTCCTCCACTTCTTGGAGGTCTGGGACCGGCAGTCTATCGTCCTCCGCACGCGTTCCCAAGATCGTTACCGCGCTGCCACATTCGTATTCCGCCACATCGCTATTGAGGTGCTCGTCGAAATACTGCCGCCACCTCTCGATCACCTCACAGTCGTTCGTGAGAAGATCCCCGTTGGTGTCCTTCAACATATCGGCCTGTGACACATGGCCTCTGCGCGAACGGTTCACCTTCTCGTAGGACTTCCTTGTGTCATTAGCACGGAACAGCTGTTCCATCGTTTCGCGATCTCGGTCTTCCTGTTGTCGCTTTTTTTACGGGATACCGAGTTTAGTCTGTTCCGCGCTGTCTGTACCGCTCCTCGTTTGCTCTCGTCCGGTGTTGCAGCTTGCTCGCCCAAGCTGCATTCTTCTCGGCCACTAACTGTTCACATTCGTCGTCGAACCAGTCGTTCCTTACGTTCGGAGCCGCCGTACCTAGCGTTGCTGATGCAGTGCTACCTATGGCAGAACGGATGTCTCTCCAGCCATCTTCAAGAGTAGCTGCACCAAGCAGCTCTTCCGTTGGTAGTGCCACTCTCAACTGCTGCGCGTAATCATGGGCTACTCCAGCATCCCGGAGCCGCGCGAAGTTAAACCGCGACGTTCGGTTTCGACGTTGGGTAGCCACCGTCGAAAGTTTTGAGCGCATGCATACAGCAACCAAGTAGTGGTCCGAATCTATATTCGCACTGCGGTAGGTGCGAACATTGTTGATGTCCGAGAAAAATTTTCCGTCGATCAAAACGTGGTCGATTTGGTTTACGGTCTGTTGGTCAGGTGATCTACAGGTAGCTTTGTGGATATCCTTGCGGGGAAAGGAGGTGCTTCTGACTACCATTTCTCGGGAGGCCGCAAAGTTGACACACCGTTGCACAGTGGTTCAAAAGCGCAATTTCACGCTCTTAATTGATAACTCATAGGAACGTGGTTTTTGAGGTACAGTATCTTCAGCAAAGTTACTCTGAATGATATACGCCATCTTTTGAAAAATTTTATTCATGTGATTAATTCCCCTAAAAGTTAGATAAAACAAATATTTTAGTTCAGAGCCAGCATAGGGGCTAAGTTACTTCGACAAAGTTGCTCAGAAAGTTATATCAAACAAATTTGCTGAAGATACTATTCCCGTAACTAGAGTGCAATTCATGATATAATGTATTTTCTGAAATGGGTGTCTTAAAACCAGTTTTTGTATGAAAACACATATATTTTCAATTTATATGAGTTTTTCATGTTCTACAAAGTTTTTCATCATTAAAAACTACACAACTTTCTCAAACATACAATGCTGCTATCATTGCTGTTCGACCCAATTACCGGTCGGTACATTGCCTCCCTTCCTACCTGGGCATTCATGTCACCGATGACAATTTTTACGTCTCTGCGTGGGCAGCCGTCATAGGCTTGTTTCAGCTGCACGTAGAACGCTTCTTTCTCGTCGTCGGGTCTCCCTTCATGTAGGCAGTGCACGTTGATGATGCTGTAATTGAAAAAACGGCCTTTAATTCTCAACTTACACATCCTAGCGTTGATCGGCTGCCACCCAATCACTCGCTGACGCATCCTGCCCAGCACTATAAAACCAGTTCCCAGCTCGTTCGTTGTCTGGTTGCTCGTATTCCAGCCGGCACCGCGGGGAGGTAGGGATAGGAGTTACTGGACAAGAGGCTAAGAACCACACTGGGGCCTATTACACACATATGACATTTGTTGGAATGACGCTATCTGCTTTCTGTCAAAAGTTATGGTGTGGTGCCGGCAACCGAACACTCTCCCCCCCCCCCTATTATTCATTTGCTTCGCTGAAAAATAGTCGCGACATTTACATACATTTAACGGTACTCTCAAAAAAATCCACACGTTAATCTTATGTAAAAAATCACGTAGATTCCAAAACTGGCTTTGCAATCGGAGTTTGCGTGATGTTCTTAACAACCATCGGATCACGATTGAATATAAAATGGACCGTATGTCAGAATCGTTACTGATGTTACATATTTTTTATGTGTCACGTAGTTACTTGAATTCATTACGTCAACCATATGTTCATTTTGTGCTCGGATGCAAACGATATATGGCCACAGACTAACAGACAGGACACTCAAATTAGATTCTTCAATCATTTTAACGGTCATTTCGAATATTCCTTTATTTGGGACAGTGCTTACATGTGTCATGATGGCGCCACGTTACCCTATCAAAAACATCCTGTCTGTCATCTAGACTGTGTTTATTTTTTTCATTTACCAACAGAGTTGCCAATTATACAAAATTACCTGTAATGTATTGTTTTGTATACGTCCATGCGAATTTCATACAGGATACAGATTTAATACATATTGCCAAAACTATATACATAATTGTGCCTACTTCTCATCCTCCAAAGCAATACAAACTCGAACCCGTTTTGTTACAATATTTACTTGCTTCTGGTCTGCCGCCACTTAATTTCGGGTGAAAACTACCAACACAATAAAAAATAGTCTAGATGAACAACGCTGAGTCAAATAAATGGTTATCTTCCAACATCGCGAAAAAGTTGAATATATTATCAACGTAATCCAATAATTTATTGCGACTATTCATTTTCAAATATTTGGATGAAATCAGGCATCCCTGCAAGCAGCTGATCGGTGTTGACAAACGAGGGGAAACCAACTAGTAAAAAAACTTGTACATAACACAAGGGATGTACAGATAGTAAATAGTTCGCGCAGTACAATATAGGTGGAACTAGTGCATCACGAAAAATTATTTTTATAAGAATTTACTCATACTGTCATGTCTGTTAGTCTGTGATATGGCGTCTGTTGAAAAACTTAGAACAAACTACATAGACGAAATCCTTTTTTGATCTTTCTACGGTATTTATCACAGAAATCAGAAACTCAAGGAAAGATACACGTAGAAATGTGGTCAGGTTTCAAACACTTATAGCTCAGTATATTTTGTATAAATTATTATTATTATTTCATTATTTGATTGCAAATATTTCTAAGATGGGATTTGAATGTATCAAGCCACGTATTTTCAATTATAAATGATTGAAATTTTAATTAGTAGCGAGCAGTGTCCTATTTGTCTGCTAAAAATCTCCGGCATATCGGATTTCCCTGCCATAGGCAACGGTTTTGAAGGAGTAAGCGATATATCAAAGGGAAAGCATCGCTCTGATTGGTCAATCGATGCAAAACCGAAGCTGTTGGAAGCACGCGAATCTATAAATAGAAGCAAAATTATAGCTAACGTTTCAGTCCTACGCGTAGCATGCTAGAGTTAGGTTGTTGCTAGACAGTACAGATGGTCGGGCATAGAAATTCTTATACCCGAACCCGACCCGTACCCGAGTGATCAGCAAAAAAATTTACCCGTACCCGATTAAAAATGTAAAAATTACCCGTACCCGACCAATAATAAAAAAATTACCCGTACCCGATTAAAAATTACCTGTACCCGTACCCGACCCGAATGAGTAGTAAAAATTTTACCAAAATTCAGGATGGAGAAAATAAAGCGTTTTAGATAGCGAGCCGTATCAGGCTCTAGTAGGAAAGTAAAATACATTAAAATGCTTGTTTACATTTAAACATATAAATACACTGTGAAGCATGAATAGATTTTCAATGTCTTTGGTACTTTATATTCATTCACAAATGTCAACAAAAGGGAGTAATATATACTCAAATTTTTCGAGAAGCATATTTACCCAAAATGTCGTAATACCCGTTGTATTCAATTTTGGGTATGTATGGTTTTTACGAAACAGTGTTACTTTTGATCCAATTTTTTAGAACCACAAGTAAGCGTGCTCATTATTTTGACACAGAAATAAAAATTCACATTCGAATCACTTGAAAATCACGTAAAATGGTTCCAAATGTCAAATTGAATATTATACGTGACGAAATTGAATCTTATGCGAACATCCCCTAAAATGAATAGAGTATCATCAGTTCGTTTACGTGAATTGACCAAACATCAAATAATGTACGTGTATTCCCGGTGTGAAAAATTCAATTTTGAAAATGGCGAACAGTGATTCCTTCAAATGTCAGTAGTTTGAATATTCGTGAGACATTTTTTTTGGTTACAATTTTTTACTACAAAGCAAAATGAATTATGATTTTGATTTGAATCAATCTGTCAAATATGCCCGTTTTGTAAGGCTCACAAACCCACACCCACGATGTTATCGGTAGCTGGTGGTTTTTACAGCCATTGAACCGGTGGAACCCTCAACGAGTGAACACGGTGAAAATTTGAGTATTTCGCGAGAAAAGATTTTCACCCGTACTTTTGCAATTCCACGTTATCACGCATCGAGATTTTCACTTGTAGTCCAGTGAAAAGAAACGAAAATTAACTGGCTGCTGCCATCAATCGGTGTCATTTCAAGTGAGGTGACACCACCCAGAAGTGAATAATAAGAAGAACTTCTATGCAGATTTTCTGAAATAAATGTTCATGTTTTTATGGTTAGAAATCTCCAACCAATATTTAAAATAACAGTTTTCTGGTATCTGAATGTGATATGAGTACTACACTATTTACTACATATATTTTATATATGAAGCAAATAATTTTTACTGGATTGTGCATTAAACAGCTTTAAAATGGCAGTCCATTAAAACCTACGTGAAAAGTAGGGTCTGACCGCAACATCTTAGAGCTAAGGCAGTGTGTCTTATTAAATATGTTATAAAAAAGTAGGGTGAAAAATATTCTCATAACTTTTCACGTAACTATGATTAATCGGTTTTTTTAAATGAAGAAAAAAAAGGTTTTTTCTGGAAAAAGATGCCAGTTGTCAGGTCAAATGTCAAAACCCCTTGAATGAAATTGTTATTTTTCGGAAGGACTGTTTTGCAATGAAAAATTCTCGTCAACGTGTAAACATGTTTATGTAAAGTACAAATGGACGGGTAATCGATCAGAAAAAAATTTACCCGTACCCGAGTGAGCAGTAAATTTTTTTACCCGTACCCGACCCGTACCCGACCAAAAACCCGTCGGGTACGGGTACGGGTCGGGTTACGGGTAAAATACCCGAGATCCGACCATCTCTACTAGACAGCAAGACAAAAAGTGCCATAAAACGATTTGAAGCTTTAATTGGTATGCTCTGATCTTGTGTCATGCAAGATCGGATGAAATTCCATGTTATGTCGTTTCGCCTGAGAAATTTACAACTACGCAGGGTAAATTTTGAGTGCTTAAGATTAATTTCTAATTTATATAAAATGAACTCGATTGATAATGAGAAAAAGTTTATCACTTCAACCGAAATCGCAGAATGGTAGAGAAACTTAACGCTACAAAAATAACTGCTTGCATACAAAACTTGAGCACAAGCTTGGCGAAGAGAAGCTTAAATATCAAAATCGTATCGCAAGTATGTACAAAGATATAATTGCATACATTTGGGATATTGGTGTAATTCCATCGGATATAAAACAAACAATGTTTTGTGTTGGTTCCTAATCAAGATCAATCTAAGCAGACTCTCGTGCAATTGCGGATTCAAAAGTGTGACGATTGATTGAACTGTTTGATTGCAGATCATTAGAAATTTTGGTTGCCTTGTTTCACATCAATGGCTCGAACAACCCCATGGGTCTGATACTTGTAGTTTTTGACATCTTCCAAGCAAAGGTGCATCAGAAAAAATGAGGGTTGAGTCTTTCAAGGTGAAAACGACCCAAAACATCGGAGTCGGGCTTGGAGCGAGTGGAAAGAGATAAATGAGGTTGTCACTTTAGACTGGTCATCTCAGTTATCAGAGGCAGATACTACAGAAAACTGTGGGACTAGAATGATATGACTACTTTGCAAACGCTGGATCAACATTCTCAAAAAGTTCTGTAAATTTCGGGGGTCATTTAACATGTGAACTCATCGGATTTCGGATTGCGGAATGAAACGTAAACAAAAGTTTAATTTTAAAATGTTGCTTTTAAAAAGCTTTACGCTCAATGTTTTTCAAACCTCGAAACGGCACCTACTGACGTGCGTCTAATATTGGCTGGATTTTGTAGTTCAGTTCTAAACTGGGATTATTTTTCAAGCACAGATTGTTTGACTGTTTCTTAATGCTAGTATATAGTATCGGATGGGCAGGGCTGGGAGCAGTGACAAAATACCAATACCAAGTTTTTCGTTATGCCTTACGACTAGGTTGTACAAGGTTCATTTATTACGGCGAATAAATGCGTAAAAAACGTCTAAAATCTTTACTGATTGAATGAAGATCGCCCGAGAATTCGTTGGTTTCCCCCCCATCAAAATGGTGTATAATATCAAAATGTTCCACATTTAAATACAATTTCTCTACTAATCTAAGTGTTACTAAGGCTACAGAGGATCACACAATTCTACGTCAGGGGTAGAAGGAGGGTCGCTTAAAATTTGTGACGGAATGTTGTTTATCCTAGACTTTGTCTGTGTTCGAACAAATGTTTTAATGCACAATTTCAATATCATTTTGTTTTTAAATAAATTAGCATCGATTGCTACCGAATGCAATGCAATGAAATAAATACCCACGACTACTGGAAATTATGCACAATAGATAAAAGCTACTTTAGAGAGTTCTGAATTATCTTATTTATATGAACTGAAAATGTGCGATGCGCTTGCGATATTTTGAAATCAAATTGAATTTGAAAAGCTTTATTTTTTTAAATAATGAACAACTTTTTATGAATGAATATTTTGTGATTTTGTCCAAACATTTTTCGTAGTTTAAATTTGTATTCGTTTGACTGCTACGGTTGGATTATTGTTATGATAGATGCTTCAGCGTTCTGCTTCATAATATTATTCACAAACAGTTGTACTCTTTGAATGACTCTTCTGAACTCTTCCAGAAGGTATGTTTTCAAGCAAAGCCTTGGAATTATATTTCTTTTTTAGAACTCGACCATTCTGTGCAGAATCATTTCATGGCTTATAGCCTTATACTACAATCCTTTGCATACTAAGAATGCTTTCAGATCGGGGCTCAAACATATGACAACAGGCTTTTGGGACCAGAGCTTTATGCATTGAAACGCCAACCCGGAAGCAGCGGAAAAACAAACATATGCGAATAGCTTTTTTTCCTAGTTCAGGATTCAAAATAACGCAGGCATCTTACACACTAATCCTAAAGCCTTTAAAATATCTTCCCAAGACTGTATCTAAAAAAATCTAAACATAATCGGACGCTGAAATTGTGCCCTCCGGTAGGCCTTCGGAGTGCTTTTCAATGGTCAGCAAATTGTTCGTTTCGTTCAGAAAATGACTTTGTACATTGTGGCTTTTGTGTGGAGAAGACATCTCCTTCAGATCAACGATTTCGTACGGTCTCTCGTCTTCGTCCTCGTCGCCAGGCATATCGGCACTGTTGAGTAAACCGGAATAGTACGCACTTCCCGAACCGCTGGCTCCTCCACTGTGCGAACCGGTCGGAATAGCTGGCAGTGGACAATTCATTATGAGAACGTCGTTGTCGCCTCCCTGAAAAATAATAAGGTCCCTTATTAACCCCCACACGATTAGCAGCCAAACTTGGTATTTACATGATGCACGGAGCTCGATTTATACGAATTAGTCTCGGATGGACCCATCTCGTTTCCCACTTCCGCGTAGGATGCCTCGTCGATCTGAACCGGATTGTAGTTGTTATCATCCATGTGGGTGTAATGGTTCTCCACCGGCAACGTATGTGAATTAACCAACTGCTCCGGTGTG
This sequence comes from Malaya genurostris, assembly GCF_030247185.1. Classification (NCBI taxonomy): domain Eukaryota; kingdom Metazoa; phylum Arthropoda; class Insecta; order Diptera; family Culicidae; genus Malaya; species Malaya genurostris. The sequence goes on from NC_080572.1 coordinate 181,031,172, forward strand.
GACAAGTTTTTCCGACTGCTGAACCACGTCCACAATCCCGAATTGGTACTTCGAGGGCTACAGGACCCGTTGGTGGAATTTTTTGAAGTTTGGTTATCGAAATTCAGACCCGTAGTGTCTTTTGCACTGTTCGAATCAAAGCACAATGTTCGTATCCCATTTTGATTGGATCGTATCCTGCGGGAAATGGAATAGTTTTACTTTTTTTTTAATTTAGAATATAATCCCTTCCAGAATCGTACCTTTTACATCTAAGAAACACTATCATGATTATGGCACCGATTACGGCCGATGTGAGCGATACCACAACCAGCGTGAACGTCCAGCTGAACTCCTTGGTATCTGAAGGTGGGGAGAAAATTTCCTCTACTGAAACTATTAGTGATTCTTCTGCCCAAAAGCATTTCAACTCACTGATTGTTCCGTCCAACGAAAGGGTTCCCTTGTCCTGCCAGGCCCAGCTGCACAGGTCACAGGTCGTCAGTCCATCGGGAGCAATGGATTCCTCGAGAAACGGCGGCCGTGGTGGTGGTGGAACGAACTTCCCGTTCCAGTAGCTCTGATCGATCGTGTCGATCACTTGCATCTCTTCTTCGATCATTTGTAGGTCAAGCTCGAGATTCCAGGCGGTTGGACTGGCAACCGAGGTGCCGGCCGCGTCAAGGTTACTGGTGACACTACTACCGGGATCGCTGTCAGTAGTGTTTCTGTGGCTGCTGTTGCTACCGTTGTCAACATTGGGCGATGGGTCATCTTCATCGGGCAGCCTGGATAGTGTGAACATCGTTCATCCGGGAGCGAGACAAAGATGCTGCAAATAGGGAAAGAAAAGTAATGATTAGCTTTGCGTTGTTATTTGTACTGTAATACTCGGAAAATTCAGAATTAAAAACAAAAGGTTGTTTTTTATATTGAATTAATTTTTTTTTCATGCTTTCATGCTTCCGTGGCCAATTGAGCCATTTTTAGTTAGTTTAATAATTATTTTTTATTGGATCTCGTTTTCACCCTTTTTCTTGGTGGAGACGAGCTACCATTTCTATGTAGCGAGGATTGAACAGTACTTTGTTCGCGGCTCGTCTTATCATTCATTGCTTCATCTTCGGTGTTGTTTTGTCAAAAGTATTGTAGTGAATGGTTTCCATTTTCTGTTCGTTTTCATTGTTGTTCGCAATCTTGGGCTCGTTACTTGTTGCGGTAGATGCGTTTTGTTGTACAGTGCTATCTATCTATCTATCTATCTATATATATATATATATATATATATATATATATATATATATATATATATATATATATATATATATATATATATATATATATATATATATATATATATATATATATATATATATATATATATATATATATATATATATATATATATATATATATATATATATATATATATATATATATATATATATATATAAATGCAGAGATCATTCTTTGTAATCGAATCACGCAAGAACGGATAGACGGATTTACATGATTCTTTTTTTGTTTGATCAGTTTTTACTCCCACCGGGTTCGTATATCAAAAAAATTAGGAAAACTTGGGAAAAATCCATATAGTTGTTTTGTATGGACAATGGAATTTTCCACTGAAAAAGTCGCCAATGATTGCTAAATCATCGATAGGTGTTTGGCGCACAACAAGTTGCATGAGTGTTTGGCAGTCGAAAAAAAAAATACTAGATCGTTAGAAAATCTTTTGGCGCGCAACGCGTTCTTTTTTTGTGGAGATTTCACATGCGTACTTGATCGATGTGATTCGTCATTTCGAACCACGTGCTTAAAGGTGTATCAAAATAATTGTACAAATGACATAATTGCGTAATACTAACCAAATAAATGTTGTATTAAAACCATTGTCGGTAGGAGAAAAAAATCTAATATCGTAGACCAGTCAACAAATCAGCAAATTGTGGAACGAATTGACGAATGGACTGTACTGTGCAAGTTTTAACGTAAAAAGAAAAATTTATCTTTCACATGAATTAATTTATTAAGGCGCGTATTATGAGTGCTAATTAAATACTACTCTCAAATACGATTTCTGAAATGGAATGAGATTTTTTGATGTTTGTGAAGAACATCAAAATTTGACAGATCAGGAGGAAACTAAAATCAATGCGGGACTTCAGTTTCATTGCCATGAGTGCAGATGCAGAGGCTCATAACCATAAGTGCATATCGTAAATATATACCTCTTCAACATCGTCTTAATTTTTCCAATAAGAAACTCGGGCTTATCTTTTGAATAGCCGGAGTAGCAGGTAGTGAACATTAGTAACAGTTTATATTACCCACAAGCTACCAGGTCAATTCGGTCACATGCAATGTGTAAAAAAAAGTTGGATGTTTTAGCGCAATTACCGAACATTCAAAAGAAGACAGTCAGAATTGTTTTTGAGTTTAACTTAAGATTCGTTCTATGACTTAAACATTTTTCCATTGCTACGAATCTATCGAGAAGAGTATGTATACTAATACCTTAAAGCCATTATTTATGAGATCTGCTGTTTCTGTTCAATACATTAGCTCAAATGATAATACGAGTACTGGTACATTGACTCCTTATTTTAGATTCACTGTAACAGAAGTATTGCACTCTTCGCACATTGATTCTCTGGTCTTCAATGAAATAAAAGAAAAATACTGACAGTGAGAGCGGCGACTTGATCCGAGAATCATTGGATCGCAAAGTACGTCCATTAATCGACTGAGCCATGGAAGCACGCATCAGCTTTTCTTACACATAAATTCAAGCATTTGCACTTGCTAGCCGAATAGAAATAACATTTGGAACCAGTAAAATTCAGGTTCATCCTGCATTAAGTCATTACAAACGGAATTTTCCGTCATATGAAAAATTAAGTCTTAGTGAATTGCATCATATGTGGGATTAAATCACCTGTAAAATTCAAAATTTGTGAGTGTGAGTATATTTAAAAGAATTCATTGTTCATTATCAAGTTAAAGAACAGTATATTGAATGCTGCTGTCATTTGAATTTTTTAACGTCCAGCAATTTATCATTCTATTGCTATATTTCTAATAAAACATTGATCTAACACGCTGCGTAACATCGATTCTCTACGACTTTGTTATTTTATTAAACTAGCGGTGAGAGAGAAGAGAAGTAAAAAAAGAATTTTTCTCCTGGTGATCTAAAACGATTTAACATTCGAGTTGAAAAATCCTATTGCGTATGCAAATGCAAAGACGACCCAGTCATGAGGGCAGCCATTGAAAATTTGCGAAATCAATTTGAATAAGAGAAGCCGTTATTCCGATCCTGTAAACTTAGGAACGGCTTCGTATTCAATAGAAGAGCAGATACAGGGTGCGGCACTCGAAGTGTAACCAATTAAAAAGGCCATAAATTCAGTTTGGAAAATTACTTTTACTTAATTCAAAGTACAAAATGTGTAAAAATAATACAAAATTCAGAATCAATTCACTTTTGCTCGATATGACCACCTTTTGCCTTGACTATGGCCTTGAGACGGTCAAAAAACGAATCGCAAGCTGCCCGAATGTGACTTGCAGGTGTATTTTGGCCCACTCGCGGACAATAACTTTTTTCAGCGCCTCGAGATTGGTGTATCTTTTAGTTCGGACTTTGCTCTCCAAAATGGCCCAAAGAGAATAATCCATTGGATTCGCATCTGGTGAATGCGAGAGCCATTGTGTGGACGTGATGAAGTTCGGAACGTTGTTTTTCAGCCATTCTTGGTTCACTCGAGCTTTGTGAGACGGTGCCGAGTCCTGTTGAAACGTCCATGGTCTGCCACCGAAATGTTTGTCTGCCCACGGCTTCAAAGCAACCTCCAGAATACTTTCCCGATAATATGTCGCATTTACCTTGACGCCAGGCTCGAAGGTCTGAAGTTGGTTACACTTCGAGTGCCGGACCCTGTAAACGTTACGACGAGTTACGACCATTTGAAAAGTTCACAGAGAATTCAAGAAAACTACGTCGTCGAGACGAAGTTCGACGGGTCAGCTAGTCTATCTATCTATCTATCTATCTATATATATAAAATGCAGAGATCATTCTTTGTAATCGCATCACGTAAGAACGGATGGACGGATTGAGATGATTTTTTTTTGTTTGATCAGTTCTACTCCCACCGGGTTCGTACATCAAAAAAATTAGGAAAACTTACCGGAAAAGTGAGAAAAACCAATAAAGTTATTTTGTATGGACAATGGAATTTTCCACTGAAAAAGTCGCCAATGATTGCTAGATCATCGGTGTTTGGCGCATAACGAGTTGCATAAGTGTTTGGCCGTCGAAGAAAGGAATACTAGATTGTTGAAAGAATCTTTTGGCGCGCAACGAGTTGTTTTGTGTGAAGTTTTCACATGCATAGTTGATGGATGTGATTCGTCATTTCGAACCACGTGCTTAAATGGGTATCAAAATTATTGCTTACTAATGTCGTTTTCGCTTGAAAAAACTGAAACTGACCCAAGGTAGTTTCATCAAACAAACACTTTTCGCGAAGCTGTGTTCATTTCGCACTTAGCAACGGGGGTTTGAGTAAAACTAATTTAAAAACCAGGTTCGAAAATGACTCGATTTTCAGTTCAACAACGTTGAAACTAGGTTCGAAACTGAATTCAAACAAACGGTTTGACAGCAGCTAGAGTGGAAACTGGGTTAGGTTTGGCATCAAGCAAAAACGACATAAATGACTCAACAACTGTTCTAGAAAACCGTTGTAGGCAGGAAAAGAAGTTTTGATATCATTTACCAGTTGATGAATTGTGTTCAATGGAGTCAGATGAAAAGTATTGGTCGTTGCGGGGGCAAGATTAACAAATCAGATTTTTTTTTAATGAATCAATGAAAAGATTGTGTTGTAGAAGCGCTAAGGTCAATCTTAGAGATTTTCCATGCATTTTTCTTTCTAATGATTTAGATTAGACTAAGCGCACATAGTAAGTGGTTATTAGATATCATTGTTCAAGATGATTACCATAATGAATTGAGACTTATTTCATGTTGCATATTCTGTGAAGAATACATTTGCTCTCTAGAAATAATTTATTCAAATAAAATGATCAGATATCTTTCGGATGCAATTCAATAGAATATGGGATCACCCTTCATAATTTTAGAGTTCTGGAATAAAAAGTTGTAAAAGGCTTTTTGAATTTATTCACTAAATGAAAAATTACCGCTAGGAATCAGTATTATCTATTTTTCGCAAGCAATCAATTCGCACCACTATTTTATCTCTATAAATCTAAAAAATTTTACGTCCGAAAATGATGTTATTAGACATATCTGTATTTATTATGAATGTATAGTGATGGTTACTGAAATTCTTCATTATTTTTTTTATTAATTTTCCTAATATTGGTAGAACTTTCACTGAGTTCGTCAAGAGAAATGACATTCCAGAGTTCACAGACCGTGTCAGTAAATAATAAATAACCGTAACTTTTACATAGGAGTTGGATAAATTTTGCGTATCATTCAGTAATAATAATATTATACAAATCGTTGCCGCCAAAATTATTACCGCACACAAAAATAGAAATTTTTTGTGTATAAGAATCTGCTTCAAAGTTTGGTCTGTCGGGTGAACATTCACGTTTGAGTAATTCCATAAAACGGACTGTTCAGAATAGAAATCTGTTTTTTTTACCTTGGTATTACATTACTGTAGCGGAATTTGACCTTCTGTTTCAACAAACTTCGCAGCCGATTCAGAGTGTACAGAACCATTGCATGGCTGGTGCTACGATCCTACTGACACTACGAATCCTTCCAGGTCGGGGCTCGAACATACGACAACTGGTTTGTAAGACCAGCGCCCTATGCATTGAACCGCCAACCCGGGACAATCTGTGAATTTGTTCAATTTTCGCTTAACAGAAGTATTTCATATTTTCACATTAATCTTTGGTGATGTTACTACTTTTGGAGCTAAAGCGAGTGTGGGTCGAATTCCGTTGATTGTAGGTTAAGTAATCAGAAAAATAATGGCGAGAAACGTTGACCACTTAGTCTTTTGAAAATTCTTCTGACGAGACGAAGTTCGACGGGTCAGCTAGTATATATAAAAATGCAGAGATCATTCTTTGTAATCGCATCACGTAAGAACGGATGGACGGATTTACATGATTCTTTTTTTGTTTGATCAGTTTCTTTCCCTGCCGGGTTCGTAGATCATAAGAATTAAGAAAATTCACCGGGAAAGTTAGAAAAATCCATAAATTTATTTTGCATGGAGAATGGAATTTTTCGTTGAAAAAGTAGTGAATGATTACTAGATCTACGATTGATGTTTGGCGCGCAACGAGTTGCCTAAGTGATTGACCGTCGAAGGAAAGAATACTAGATCATTGAAAAAATCGTTTGGCGCGCTACGAGTTGTTTTGTGTGGAGATTTCAAATGCATACTTGGATCATGTAATTTGTCATTTCGAGCCACGTGCTTAATTGGGTATCAAAATTATTGCTTGCCAAATGACTCAATCTCGGAATGTATATGCCTCATCTAGAAAACCGCTGTAGGCAGGAGAAAAAGTTCTGATACCGTTTACCAGTTGATGGATTGTGTGTAATGGAGTTAGATAAATAATATTGATCATCGTGAGCGCGAGTTTAACAAAGCAGAATATTTTTGATTGAATCAATGAAAAGATTGTTCTATATAAGCGCTAATGTCAAACTAATATATTTTTCTGGCTTTTTAATGATTTAGCGCACATAATAAGTGGCCATTAGATATCAATGTTCAATATGATTATCATAATGGATTTATACTGCCATTTTATATTTCATATAATAAGAAGAATGTTCAAATAGGCATAATCAATATCAAATTAAAATTTAAGCGACGTCTCTCTAAGCAACCAAAAGTTCCACAGTATCTGACAAGCCCGAGTTGGGTTTCAAGAGAGGGTTTAAAAGAAGGGGGGCACGTGTTCAAGAGGGGGGGGAGGTTCAAGGAGGGTGGAGATTCAAGGGCGGGGAAGACGTATAAATTTGAAGGAAAAGTCAAATTATTTGTACTTCTATATAATAGGTACTCTATTGTTCATGGAACCTAATGTTTAAAAATCTTCCATTGGGTGGAGAGGGGGGGGGTGGCTGTAGTTGTTAAAAAACCTGGACCCCCCACCCTACGTACGGGCCTGGTAACTGAACAATATTCACTTTATTAGAGCCCTGAAGTACGCATGGCATTTTTGGGAACTTGAATATACAGAACAATTTCTGAGAAAACTTTCTCGCTGTTTAAAAACTGTGCAAGGAACTGCTTCAAAGTTTATTCTGTTGCGTCGGGTGAACATTCACGTATGAGTAATTCCTTAAAACGGACTATTCAGAATGGTTTGTATGCTTTGTATGTATGCGTTAAGTTTATCAATACAAAATTCTGGTTAGTGAGCTTTTCTACCCATTACCGAAAGCAAGAATCACATCTGGAAGAGAAAGAGTGACACCTTATATCCATTATGTCGAAGCCATTAGAGAGAGATTCTTTATTGATTCAAAGGATGGGATGACAATCTGTGCATTCGATCAATTTTTTCTTAACAGAAGTATTTCACATTTTCACATTAATTTTTGGTGATATTGCTTTTTTCAGCTAAAGCGAATGTGTGTCGAATCCCGTTGATTGTGGGATAAATAATCAGAAAAATAATGGAGATAAACGTTAACTACTTAGTCGTTTGACAATTCTGTTGTCCGAAAACATAAGTTCGTACAAATAATTTTTGGGAGAGACGAAGTTCGACGGGTCAGCTAGTTCAAAATAAAAGCAGTACGTTTTGCCTTTCTCTATAGAAAGGTATTAGAATTGCTGGAAAACCCGACTTTCGAACGGAGCCTCGGAGACCCATAGTGTTATATACCATTCGACTCAGTTCGACGAGATCGGAAAATGTCTGTGTGTGTGTGTGTGTGTGTGTGTGTGTGTGTGTGTGTGTGTGTGTGTGTGTGTGTGTGTGTGTGTGTGTGTGTGTGTGTGTGTGTGTGTGTGTGTGTGTGTGTGTATGTATGTGTGTGTGTGTGTACTTTTCGAAGATATTTGAACGCGCTCAATTTTCTCAGAGATGGCTGAACCGATTTTAACAAAATTGGGCTCGTTTGAAAGCTACTGTCGGGCCATTGATCAAGTTCGAAGATCAAATGGCTGTGACTTTTGGTTCCGGAGATATGATTATAGTGAAGTAACCGACAAAAAGCGTTGTATTTGAACGCGCTCAATTTTCTCAGAGATGGCTGAACCGATTTTAACAAACTTGGGCTCGTCTGAAAGCGATTGTCGGGCCATTGATCAAGTTCGAAGATCAAATGGCTGTGTCTTTTGGTTCCGGAGATATGATTGTATAGGTGCGTAACCGACAAAAAGCGTTGTATTTGAACGCGCTCAATTTTCTCAGATATGGCTGAATAGATTTTAACAAACTTGGGCTTGTTTAAAAGCTACTATCGGGCCAGATCAAGTTCGAAGATCAAATGGTTGTGACTTTTGGTTCCAGATATATGATGGTATAAGTGACGTAACCGACAAAACACATTGATTTTTACTGCTCTTATATATATAAGGGTGCTAAAACTTTGGGATCACCTCTATTTTCGTTAAGCTCTAATGCTCAAAAGTTTAAGCACCTCGTAAAAAGCCTTCATGCAAAATTTGAGCTAAATCGGACATGCGTAAGGGGTGCTGCCCGGTGGTAAAGGTTTGACAATTTTCGATCTTGAAAAAGCACCATAGGGGGCAGTACATGAAATTTCCAAAATCGAAAAATTTTTTTGATGCCAAAACTCTTAAAACTGCATAAAACATCGAAATTTAGTGTCATCTCAAAAAATTTTTTTTTGAAAAAATCAACTTTCTGGGACTTAGAAAAATTTTCATGTTTTTTCTAAGTCCCAAAAAGTCGATTTAAAAAAAAAAAATTTTTTTTCGAGATGACACTAAATCTCGACGTTTCATGCAATTCTAAGCCTTTTGGCATCAAAATTTTTTTTCGATTTCGAAAATTTCATGTACTCCCCCCTATGGTGATTTTTCAAGATATATGAAAATTTCACTAAGTGGACTAAGAAGGCTTTTTTTAGATTAGCATCACTGTTCTCATACAAATAGGCAACGCAAATGTCAAGCACTAGTTCGAAAAAATGATGCTGACTGTGTGACATAAACACTGAAGCATGCTTGTGTGAACTACTCGAATCAATCTGAATCAATTGGTGTCAAAATTAGTATCCAAAATTATTTAATAAAAGTATGAAACATATTTTCATGAGACTGTTATGAAAGAAGAGAAAGGCATTATCACACCACTAGGTGGATTAAGAAGGGTTTTTTAGATTAGCATCACTGTTCTCATACAAATAGGCAACGCAAATGTCAAGTACTAGTTTGGAAAAATGATGCTGACTGTGTGAGTGTTTAACTGAAGGATGTTTTTGTGAACTACTCGAATCAATCTGAATCAATTTGTGTAAAAATTAGTATCCGAAATTATTTAATAAAAGTATGAAATATATTTTCATGAGACTGTTATGAAAGAAGAGAAAGGCATTATCACATCACTAGGTGCATTAAGAAGGGTTTTTTTTCTCGGCGTTTAATTTTTTTTTTACAATTTTAATTTTTTTTAAGAGTGTCCCACCGGTTTCTTACAACTTCTCCTTGGGCACTATTTCTGTACATTTGCCTTCTGTAAAAATCAGTATTGAGTCGAATTGGTCCTTACATCTGTGCAAAATAAATGCTCTACGAAAAAAGTTATCTCCCTTTTCCAATGTACAGAAATAAAATCAGACGTGCAAATTAACCACTTAGTAATTGAAACATCACTTGAGCACTCCACAAAACCTCTCAAACATTGCACTCCCGTGCCGTGTTCTGTGCACACCACTTGGCTCTAATCGCGAAATCAACAAAAGCAGAAGAAAAATATATCGGTACCAAAACCGTTCTACTCGAGACGGGTGCGATGTTTACTCTGCCACTCTTGAAAAACTGCTGCAAGCTCAAGTAGCGATACTCAAAGATTGCAACGGGTTGGACAGTAATATCATCTCGTACTCGATCATACCAATCGACGGAAGGGGTCAGTTCCGTCCCACAATCTGCAATGAAATTCTAAACTTTCAATCGACAATCAGATGTTAACCGTAAGAACTGTTCCCGTCACAGGAAAATCCATAATACTACATATTTCATGAGATGCTTATAAGCTTTTCTGTAGTATTCAACGTGGCCTATTGTCCTACCAGCTGGCCTTTTATGTGAGCTCATTTTTCACTACTTCAGATGTATGCTCCTTCCAAAGAGAGAACCCGTTACGGTATGAAGTTTCGTGTCGTAACACTTCTGTAAAGTTGACTTCTCATTCCATCTTTTGTATGCCATATGCACACAACCAGAAGCGCTTCCTAGCGAGGTTTGCCATTTATAATACGAGTTGATTACGTACACGTGCTAGTCCTTGTAGTGCTCACAGTTTGAAAATACGTTTGAGCAAACATGAGATGGTCAGCACGAATTAATAACAGTAGGATATGTATAATATCCCGTAGCCACCGTCACGAGATTTTTTATTAATCTCTGGTATTCCATTCCAAATGATAGGTCTGCAAAAAAAACGGGAAGGATAGGAAGAGATGTTTTCCCCCTAATTAAAAGTTCGCTTTTTTATATACCGCCTTGTAGTCATCATTTCTTCCTTCGATAAATATTAGGGTGGCAGTGACATTATATTTTAGCTACACAAAAAACATCATACTATCAAGATATCCAGCTCTCACATTTTACGACCAAATCGCAGGTAACATAATTTTTTGCAATAATGGCGCCCTTAAGGTGAATCCGCATCGAATCTCGGCGAAAGAAATGTCAAAATCGTGCGCGCCAAAATATCAGCACTACGCACCCATGCAACTGACATGATATGTGGAATGTGATGCCGAGCAATGGCGTTGTTGAACTGAAGATTGATTTCGCTCCAAGCTGACAGGGTCTACCTTGGGTTAGTGCCTAAACCTTGGACTCAAATTCTGTGCAACACTCTGTCATCTTTCTTACGCACGTTTATCCACTGCACAGTGGGGTAAAAACGATCAAAAACGCAACTTTGCTCAATAGTTTTATAAAAACCTACGCAAATATTTTAAGTTATAATATTTAATATATATTATATATTGCCCTGGTTCGCTCTGTACTTGAGTTCTCGGCAGTAGTCTGGTCACCTTATTACCGTAATGGAGTACAACGAATCGAAGCTGTGCAGCATAAATTTGTCCGATTTGCTCTACGTCAGCTGCCTTGGAGAGACCCTTATAATCTTCCTAGATATGAACACAGATGTAACTTAATTGGACTTGAGCTACTTAGCGATCGACGCAACGTCTCTAAAGCAATGTTTATCTCCGACTTGATACTTGGTCATATAGACTGTCCTGATCTTCTTGAACAAATGGATATAAACATCCGACGCAGAACTCTCCGGAGCAACTCTTTCCTCGTCATCCAGTTTTCTAGAACAAATTACGCGAAGAATGAACCCCTGTCTAGTATGGCTCGCATATTTAATCGATGTTATACAATATTTGATTTTAATCTATCTCGTGTCACTCTCAAACGTTTATTTATTGCTTTTTTTAAAACTTGACCTATTATTGAATGTATTTAAGAACCTTCGTATGTAATTTAATTTTGCTTAAGTGTAATGTAGTTAATGTTTGAATGTAAAGTATAGCTCGTATTAGTTTTAAGTAAAATTGTATCATTTGGATTTTGTATTATCTGTTGGTACTAAAAGATGAGGAGGTTTTGCGCCCTTTTGAGTAAGTACTAATAGTTGGTCAACTCAAGAGGGTTTTTCCCTGCTCCAATAAATAAATAAATAAATAAATAAATAAATAAATAAAAATAAATATGCAAATTTTTCTGTAGAATCGATTTATGGTAGTTAGAAGATCCGCAAAATTTACTATCATGCCCGTTTTGCTCCAATTTCTCTTTTTTCTGAATTAACTTCGAAAACTAACTGTGAAACTCTGGAAAGAATTGAATTCGCCCAATTGGAAGATTGATCGCAAATAACTGTCTTCCATGAATTTACAGAAAAGAAGTTCTACTGATCGGTGTTTTGACCAATTATTGTTAAACAAGACAGTTCTATGTTTCGCATATAACCTCAAAAAATAAATAACAGATAGTCTCCATGATCGCATGCTTCGCGCTACATCGTTTTACTCGAATTTTCACACAAATATAATTTTATGTTGAGTTCAGATTTACAATCCCGATGCAATATGACCTACCAATATTAATTCATATTACGAAGAAAACTTCAGTGATCCAAGAACACATAAGGGAAATGACAGTACTAGTCCGTTAAACCCTCTTTACCCCAATGTATGTCATAAGTTTTATCTATGGGTGAACTTTTTTTTTCGTATTTCAAAAGCAGGCTGATTTCGGTTGAAGAAAAACCTAGAAATAAGATTACAAATTGATTCAATGACCGCACGAATTATGTTATACCGTTTTACCCTAGTTTTTTTTATAATTAAGCCTTAATATTTTCTTACCTTTTTTTTATAAATATTAAAAATAGGTAATGAATTCGCTCAAACTTTAGAAAAAATTTCCGAGGCCCGAAATTATTTTAGACTTAAATTTCGCACGGTAATAAAGACTGTCCCAGAAAGTATGGACGCAACCAAAAACCGCTGCCATTTCGCAATGGCTCAGAATCTGTCAATTTTTATGGCTGCGTCACTCTTCTCTAACCGCTTGTGCAGTTGTTTATTCGTTTTCATTAGTTTGTTTCGAAAAGCGTGGACTTTCAGCAGAACAACGTCCAACAATTGTGTACAAATGGTGCACAGAACGCGGACTGTCACTGAGAACGAAAGCAAAAATGGAAGAAGTAAGTAAAAAAGCCGTGCGAAATGCAATCAGGAAGTTCGGTGAGGATAACACCTTTGAGGATAAACCGAAAACGGGTCGAAAAAAAGATCCTGCTAACCCTCAGTTGGATAAACGTATAAAGAAGGCGTTCGAGCAAAAGTAGGAGGTTTCTGTTCGGGATGTGGCCAAAAAGTGGGCACTTCGAAGTCAGATGTTCTTCGTGCTAAAGAACGTTTGAATCTTCGAACCTATAAGAAGCAGAAACAACCAAAACGTAGTCCGAAACAAGAAGCATCGATCAGGCCGAGGGTTCGAAAGCTGTACAATACGATTCTTGATGGAAATTTGAACTGCATAATCATGGACGACGAAACCTACGTGAAACTCGATTACAAATCCTTGCCGAGACCACAATATTATGCGGTGCAAGAAGGGCAAGTAATAAACCAGTCCGAGACATCGATTAAAGTCGAAAAAGTAGCAGCGGTAAGATTTAGAAACCCTTCATCACCACTACTTCATTGAACAGCGAAATATACATCAAGGAATGTTTACGAAAACGACTTCTACCCATGATTCGAAGCCACAAGAATCCTGTTGTCTCCTGGCCAGATCTTGCTTCTTGCCACTACTCGAAATCAACGGTAGAATGGTATACTACCAAAAATGTCACTTTCGTCCCAAAAGACATGAATCCACCAAATTGCCCACAACTTCGACCAATTGAGGAATTTTGGGCATTAACGAAGGCATTTCTTAGGAAACATGTCTCGGCAGCCGAAACCATTCATCAGTTCGAAAAAGATTGGAAAAAAGTGTCAAAACTTGTCGCCAAGAAGTCTACACGGAATTTAATGAGGATCGTTCGCAAGAAGGTGCGGCAGCTAGTCTACAATGGCTAAGTAGTAAATGTTGAGAATAATATTCTGTTGTTGTAGTCTAATATTATCAGTATATCGAATAAAATTTGAATATCTAACACTTGTGAATTAATTACAGCGAAATCAAAGTGCATCCATACTTTCTGGGACAGTCTTTAGCTATCCAACAAGCCATAGAATAAAAACATAAAATGCTGAAATAAATGCTGGAAGAACATAACTTCCATATACCATTCGAATCAGTTCGTCGAGATCAGCAAATGCATGTGTGATAAATAATTTCACTCAATTTTCTCGGAGATGACTCAACCGTGTTCTACAAACTCAGATTCATATGAAAAGTCGTATGCTCCCAAACAAGGTTCCTGAATTACATTTGGATCCGACTTCCGGTTCCGGAGCAACAGGGTAACATGTGAAACGAAATTGAAATAGTGTTACTAATTTTTCTCGTAGATGGCTAACCCGATGTAAGATTCAAATGAAATCTAGGAACCATAAAAGATTAAAATGAAAGGTCTTAAGATCCTATAAAAGTCAGATCCAACTTCCGGCTTAGGAGATACAGGGTGATTAGTATAAAAATGTCCATTTCATATAAATTTATCAGGTTTATCGGATTTGTAGATTTGGATAGTCGATAACCAAATAAACTTGTTTGAGTTTTAGCGGTATTCAGTTTTCGATTCGGAAGGTACCCAAAAATTTAACTCGCACTACGTTTTCTCAAAGATGTATACACTGATTTTCAAACAGTTTGAATCAAATGTAAATTATACAGCTCCTGAGGTGAATTTAACTGACTTCGGCTACACCGATTTTAGAATTCCGGTTCCAGTATCGAATCGTTTCTCAAAGCTCAATCGTTTTCTCAAAAAAGGCCAAATCGAATTTCAAAAACATATATTCAAATTAAAGGATTTATAGTCCCATACAAAATTAATAAATTTTACCCGATTCTGGAATTACAGAATGATGAGTTTTTAAAATTTATAGCGATATAGAGGATGACAATCCAAAAAAGCTTCAAAGTTGGACTCAAAACTATTGCAATTTTTTCGTCATAATAATTTATGGTCATACAAATCGCTTTCGGTTATGCTGGTTCCTGAATACCGATTCTGGAAGTACCGTAAATAATGGCGAAAAACTCTAAAGTGGAACTTACTTCGGTATATCATGGAATGTTCAATTGATTATTACACTTTTATATTCAAATTCGATTCGATTTGCAGTTTCGACATTACAGGGTAATGAGTGAATATAACTTTAAATAGCCGCTTGAATCGACGGTCATTAAAATAATGTCATGAGAACTAAAACACCGAAGAATATTCATGCAGAAAACACATGCGGATGATAAAAAAATGTATCATCTCACTGTACAATTCGGGAGCAGATCCAATACAAACTATCAATATTGGTCCATATTACGTAAAACACTTCAACGATCCAAATACATTTTATGGTTTATAACTGTCATTGAAGGTTTTATAATAGTTTTGAGGTAAAATTTTCCTGAATCCTGTAAGGTGTCTGGTCGAATCGATTATTGATAAAACAAATTGCTTATATTATACTAACATTTTGTTGAAAATACGCATTGGCCTAAGCTCTTCGAACATTTTCGCAGTAACATGATCAATGAAAAATTAAAAAAAAATGTTTTCATTCTTTCGTTTTTTTGCACAGATACTTACCAAGTGCAAAAAAGTGCACAGTGAAAACCAAGTGAAATGATTGTGACCCTTATTATCGGTATCACTTCACGGTGAAAATCGAGTGAAGTGAGTTTAGGTCCTCAGTACGGAAGTCGCTTCAAAGGCAAAAGTAATTATTTGGATAAACTTGATGTCATAATAAACATCACGCCACGAACATTTTGTTGAAAAAATTAGTTTTTTCCACCACAGTGATCACTTCACTATACGTCATACTGGTAATAGGTGGAAACAAATGAAGTGACATGTAAGTGAAGTGAATGTGAAAGTGGAAGTGAGAACGGTAATAAGGGCCCATATTTCAACTGAATATTATAACTAGAAAAGAAATGGGATAAAACGGTACAACGAGTTTGCTGCTGTCATTAAAACTATATGCCATCGATTTGTTAGACGTTTTTATATCAGAAAAGCTCTATTCGCTTTTCTGCAAGTTCTTCGGTTTTATGTTATATAGTTAAGCTTTAATACAAAGCAGTATAAAAAGGGGACTTGGGGTAAAATGAACATGATAGCGTTTCGTGCGGTCCTTCTAAATACATGGAATCGATTTTACAGACCATTTTACACCAAAAAAGTGCTTTGTGGTCAGCTGTATCATGCCTCCAAAAAAATCGTCACGTTTTTGGTCCATCTTTCCACACTGTGCACTGTTTCATCAAATCCTTGTCGTTTTGAAGACCTTTCCTACTTTCCGGAGCTTTCCATTCATCCCAAAATTTATCTATTGAATGAAGTTCTGGCGAGTTTGTAGGATTTCATCTATTATCACAATCATTACAAAGTTATATACAAAATAAAGTGTTGCATTTCTTTCACGTAGGTACAGTCCCTATTTCTCAAATCCACCATGAACTATTGGAACGTCATCACACCTTTCAAATCAACATTACAATTTCAACCGAAAAACTGAAACTAAAAAATAATAAGTCTCTTTAAACTGAAACTGAAACTAAAAAATAATAGTCTCTTTAATTTTTTTTCGAATAATTTTATTTCAAAACTTAACTAAAAACCTATTTTATTCCACCTAGTGGATGCCTTTCTCATATTACTCATTACATCATAAATATAACCGTGCAATTCGCAAAAACAACTGTTTATTGAATAGAAATAGGAAGATTTGTTCGGACCTAATCTCACAAACTCAATAAATCCTGTTTAACCTGTAGTTCCGGAACCAAAAGTAGTATCCACAACAAATTAAAGAATTCCGTATGAAACTGTAAGACTTTTCTTTTGAACCTATAAGTTTGTGAAAATCGATTTGACCATCTCCAAGAAAAGTGAGTGAGATCCTTTTTGCAGTTTTTAATCACTATTTCCAATTCTTCCGAAACCGGATTCAGATAAACGGAATAGCCGAAGTTGGTTCGTTTGCTACCAACAATTTTGACCTACAAATTGGAACAGTTTTGAACGTAGTTAAACCTATACTTACTATCTCATGCTATATTTCGATTAAACCAATAAAAAGAAATCTAACAAACGAAACGAACCTTGTGCTCCGAATTCAACGGTACCAGACTTTTTTCTGTGGGGTTTATATGGAAAGTGAAGTTTATTCCAGCAAACCGATGAACATTGACGAATCTAAAGCTAATATACGAGTTGAAATAGCTTAGATAACCCGGGTAGGTGTAAATATCAAACAAAGATCAAAATAATAACAACTTTTACCATAATATCTTGGCTTGATGTTTCTGTGTTATCACAGCGAAACTTGATATTTTCGTGATATTGCATCCAAGGAATCAAGAAATTATACAATATCTGTTTAACATCAAAATTAGTTATAATATCTTATTTCGTTATTGATGAGCTATTCCAATTTCATTAAGTAAATTGATCCAGTAGTTCTATCTTCAAATAAAATACTATTGAATAAACTGCATCAGAATCAGATAAGAGAAATACTTATGATATTACTCTATTCTGAATGCTGGAATATAAAATAATTGAGAAATTCGTCTTTTATAAATATTTTGTTCTTGGTTTCATATTACAATGACAGAATTTTATATTTTGTAGCTATTTTCTCATGCAAGTTATGTTATGATTTTTGATATTTTAACTCTTATTTCAAACTAAATAATGTTAATTTCTACCATTGAGATGTTTGGTTTTAATAACAGAATTTTATATTGATTTGCAAATCTCTTCTACCCGGGAAAGCCCTAAATGCTGACCACTGTTATACAAAATGTAAAATGTGTATGAAATGTGGGTGATCATTTAATCTACTTTGTATTCAATGTGTACCAAATAATATAAAAAAAATGTTTATTTTTGCATAGGAATAAATGGTGTTTTTTCTCCCAATTTTTTTCTTATTTTCTCTATTCATCTGTCAATTTATTTATTCAAAATCATTTATTTTCTTCCATGACAAGTACAATTAAAAACGACTCTCGTATTATACGAATGACCATAACATTCGACAATTGAATAATAACTAGCAATTTTATGAAAATTCTAATATTTTAATGAAAGACAAACACTGATAGAAAGGTGTTGGTAAATTTGCATAATTGGAATATATTACAACTAATTAGGATCGTTTGGGGAAGAAATCGAACAAATTTTAAATTCGACAAATGGTTCGTCTCTGCACTGTCATTCTTATAAAATTACCTGGACATGGTCTCGTGTGTCGATTAAGTGCATATCTATCAATTGATATAATTGCACTAATTGTGTCGAAAATTTATTCTTCTCGCTCACCTGTCGGAAGGAATCTACTTCACACCCAACATGACTTGCGGTCCACCCAAGCGTGTGAGTGAGTGTGAATCGCAACCGAGTATAGGGAGAGAAAACACCGGGCGAAAGTATAAAATTACCAACAACATTCTTGTTGTAGATACTTTGCCAAACTTGCGGTCGTTCGACGAACTTCTTGGAATCCCTTCCACTCTCTGTTTGTTTCTCTCTCTCTCTCTCTCTCCCCTCTATCTGTGCCGGTCACTTTTCACACATTGCACCAACAAACCAACCAAGCAACCAACCAACCGACGGACGCCTTCGTGGTTGCTGCGATCCGACCCCGACAGGTCTTGCATGATCGATGGGAAGCACACATGCTCGACTTGCAGGTTACTGCATTTACTGAAGTCAACAGGAACCTACCTTCTTGGGGCTCGTGTAATCAACACCGAACAGCGTAGACCCATGCGTAAGATGGCAAATATTTCAAGGTGGCTTGGCAAAACGATTCCCATATTCGGACTGTCATTTTGAATCCTTAAGAATGCTTTACGACTGCACGAAGCTGCTCTCATTTTCGTACGTTACTTTACGTACGTTCCGATCCATCTGCACCAGCCAGCGTTCGAGTGACGGTGTTACAAATCGATTAAATGTTTCGACATTCATTGCAAACTCTGTCCGGCTCAGCAATTCGTTCCGGCGGAAATTTGAACCGTTTAAGACGATTTAATTTTCAATTTGAACAGAGCTAAGTTTGCTACAACACACGAATGAACAGCTCAGTCAGGTTAAGCTGCTAGCTTTGTAAAATGGAATCGTTTAGAAGGGATATTCGAAGGAAGCCTTACAAATGGGCGTTGGTTTTAAATCTTTCGTTTTGGATTTATGATTTCGTCAGTGGCCGGTGCATTTATTTGCCAAACTGCAACTATTCGAGGAGGCTAACCGATTATGAGTCATTGCCATTTTACATTGCCTACTTGTTCATCACAGAAGTGGCCATGTTAGAATATTTCATTAAATCTTAGCAGCGATTCTGACTGCACTGTAATAAATCCTACTTGGTTGCAATGTTGCAAATATTCTTCGTGTAACTAATTCATTCACGCTTCCACGCTGTGATTATACTGCTTTCGAATATGCCAGTCTCGAACAACGTTGAACTATTCACTGCTCGAAAGAGAGAAGGGTGCAAAAGGAATAAGCAATAATCGTAGAGAACCCGAATATACTAATACATTCCTCGCTGCTGGTCTACATCGTGCATGTTCGTTTTATACATTCGTTTGTCATTCGTTCATTTATTTTATTCTTCGAGTTGGATCGAATAGCGTCGCGGTGAAGATCGTTGGTTTCCATTCTTCGCGAAGCATTCTTCATCTAATAAATTCATCATATCTCGTTGGGTAGCAGCAATGGGAGAATGCTGGAATATTGTTCATTACATACACATAAGACTATGGTAATAGTGCGGGGGGAAACATCTTAATTTGCATGTTTCAAAGACAGCATGAACGATCATCGCGAATTAGGTTTGGCGATGATCGCTGTATGAATATTTGTTCGATATTCGCGTTAAGTCATTCGGGGGTATGTCCAATGCGAATAACAACTGCAAGGAATAGATATTCGTGCGAGTAACGAAGCAGCGTCGGCTTCGTTCGCGCCCGAATATACGGACAAGTCCGAATACCAGAACGATTATCGAACAAAGGCGAACGAAAGCGAGCGATGATCATTGACATTCGTTGTATTTTTGATATTCGAGCAACATTGCTTGGTTGACTATTTGGGATTTCAAGTATTTACAGTCCTGCTTAATTTTTGCATGATTTGTATGATAATACTTTCGGAAAAATTAAAAATGTATCATAAGTACAATTGCACAATTCAGCTTGTACATTCATCATACGTAAAACTTTTACCTTTACTTTACATCACAATTTTTAAATTGCGTAACAACGAAAAGAATTTCCGGAAAAATCTTTATGATTGTCTTAATTTTTTTGCAGAAATACCATTCTGAAGCTGAAGCGGAGGTACAAAGCATAAGGCGCCGGTCCTCTCTCTCTCTGGACTCTTAAATTTTAATTGTGATCTTGGAAAACAAATTCTGTTAAGCCTAAATTTTCCGAAAAATTTGATAAAATCATTCTGAGTTCTTAGTACAGGGTCCGGCACTCGAAGTGTAACCAATTAAAAAGACCATAAATTCAGTTCGGAAAATTACTTTTACTTAATTCAAAGTACAAAATGTGTAAAAATAATACAAAATTCAGAATCAATTCACTTTTGCTCGATATGACCACCTTTTGCCTTGACTATGGCCTTGAGACGGTCAAAAAACGAATCGCAAGCTGCCGAATGTGACTTGCAGGTATTTTGGCCCACTCGCGGACAATAACTTTTTTCAGCGCCTCGAGACTGGTGTATCTTTTAGTTCGGACTTTGCTCTCCAAAATGGCCCAAAGAGAATAATCCATTGGATTCGCATCTGGTGAATTCGAGAGCCATTGTGTGGACGTGATGAAGTTCGGAACGTTGTTTTTCAGCCATTCTTGGTTCACTCGAGCTTTGTGAGACGGTGCCGAGTCCTGCTGAAACGTCCATGGTCTGCCACCGAAATGTTTGTCTGCCCACGGCTTCAAAGCAACCTCCAGAATACTTTCCCGATAATATGTCGCATTTACCTTGACGCCAGGCTCGATGAAAACGATTGGAGAGCGCCCATCTGCGGTTACAGCGGCCCAAACCATTATCTGTTGCGGGTGCTGCCTCCTGGTGGCCAATCGATGACTCAAATTCTCGTATGGTCGGTCAAGTAAACCCTATCGTTTTGAGAGTTTACGAATTGCTCAATTGGAAAAATTTTCTCGTCAGAAAATACAATGTTCGGAAATTAACCGCTTTCGGCCAAACGAAGCAACTCCTTCGCTCTCTCAAGTCAAGATTTTTTTTTCGCGTTCACTTTTGGCAAAATGCTTTCTTGCGCTTGTAAACAATACAACTCCGAACTGTCATTTAGCAAATTTCTAGAGAGCTGATGCCCGTGCGTCAGCTGCGCAAGCGGTCTGAAGTTGGTTACACTTCGAGTGCCGGACCCTGTAATTCGGTTTTTTATACCGAAATACGAATTTGTAAATCACTGTTAGGGATATAAATAAGTTCGTGGTAATTAATTCAATATATATGGTAATCGGAAAGAAGCAATGTCTGGGCTGTATGGCTATAGGATTGAGTATTTCTAATGGCGTTTTCGTTTTTAATTTGCACTACACCGGTGCAGTGCTACACTGAGGCATGAATAAACGAACAAAAATGACGAAAACATAAACAGTAACCATTGACTACAATAAACGATTCCATTGCACAGAGCTACACCAAACTTTTGACGAGTGCTACACCAGTGGTATCGGTGCAGAAAAAGTGTAGCACTGGTGTAGTGCAATTGATAAAAACGAACGGTTTCAGTGCAGCTTTCGCTACACCAGTGTAGTGCAATTTAAAAACGAAAACGACATAAGTATGTTTTTACCGGCTGTGCAACATGTGGGCGAACGTTGACATGTTGCAAAATCAATACTTTGTCGTGCCTATCGGCTTAAACGCATCAATTATCGTCGGGAAACCTTTTCCGCAATCTCTTGACTCGATTACAGCAGTTCATAATACACCACATCCAGCTGGTTCCACCGTATACAGAGCATAATCTTCAAGCCATAAATATTGTGAATGATCGTCGAAGATGATGCATGGCAGAGGTATCCATACGTTGCCCGACGATTTGGATTATCACAATGGACCAACTTTTCATCGACACACAGTCACAATTCGATGGAAAAAATCTTTTCTTTTTTTGGCATTGAAAATGCCTTACTCTTCACTATACGGGGCCGGGTGCCAATTAAAATTTTCAAAAACAGCTGCGTAAGCTTTTTCTGTAATAATTTTGAACGTTTGTTGATGAAGCGATATAATTTAGCAACCAATAGATTCGGAGTTTTCAATAGCATACTATTGAAAAATTGGTTAGAATCGACCTATGGTTTTCATCCACCAATCCCAGCTGACCAAAATGATTATCTTCGTTCAGCATAGGAGGCTTTGCGTCATGCATAAAAACACGTCCAGTTAGTTAATGACTGGATTGTATATTCGTTCGCTCGCTGGATTGTCGCTTTTGCATTGTGTGTTGGTGCAATTTCCTGCTGTTTGTGGCATACCGTGTTCGCTTGAGTATCTTACATATCATCCAGCTATTGAAGAAGCGAATCAGCATGATTACCGATTCTTTTGAAATGTGCTATGTATCTAGCAATTTTTGGTCGATTTTTTTCAATTCACTTGACTTTGAACGAAACCTTACAAATATGGATAACAAAACGATTATTCATGTGTTGTAATCAAACGTATGATTTAAAACTGTGCTATATACTCGAATGAAAATTATCAGTTCACATACAGATTTTATTTAGGGGCTAAAACATTAGAAAATAGGTTTAAATATATGTCATATAAATGTTCGTGCTCGCATCTCATCCGACACAGTCGAAAATTGCTTACGGGCAAGACGACAAAAACAAGGACAATACAGTGTAGTAAACAATAGAGTGTACGAAATACGAATTTAACAAAGCCTGAAACTTGGCCTACAAGAACAAATTTAATTTGTATTGCTTTCAAGCGCTGCCAACAGTTCGTGCTCAAATCTCATCAGACACAGTCGCAAATCGTTTACGGTCGAGACAACAGAAACAAAGACAATACAGTATAGTGAACAATAGAGTGTACGAAATGGACAAATACGATTTAACAAAGCCTGAAACTTGGCCTACAAGACCAAATTCAGTTTGTATTGATTTCAAGCGCTGCAAAGTTAGACCAGCAGCAAATGAAATTAAATCTTACTTAAAGAACGAATGCATCTAGACGCTAATAATGGAAGTGAAATTCAATTCAACAAGGCGTCTAACTGTGTGTACATTATGTTCAAACGTGAAAGAGATGCAATTGCATTCGCTTCGGTTAACAACGAGGTGCACAGTGTTGAGTGTGATAACATTGAATACAAAATCCCTGTGCACATGGTGGACAATGCAATAGAAGTACGCGTGCATGACCTTCCCCCGCATACCAGCGATGGGTATGTTCGGGAAAACATGTCGCAGTACGATGAAGTTCTTTCCATCGAAAGGGAAGTATGGCGGAATTTTTCCCCGGTATCCGGAATGGCGTGCGAGTGGTACGTATGCAACTACGTAAAGCAATTCCATCTTACATCGGTCAAGATGGAATACATCCGTGTAAAACACTGATTACGTATGAAAATCAACTGGTTACATGTCAGTTTTGTGAACAACCTGCACACTACGGCAAACCTTGCACTGAAACTGCGAAAACAAACAAAACAAACAAAAACAAGGACAACCGCTCAACAACGGAAACTAGTGAATGCAGTGCTCCTGTTTCAAAAACACCTTCACCATCTAACCAAACAGCAACCAATGTACAACAAGGCGCTTCTACAGTAACTAGCAACGATATCAAGACTGCGAATAACAAGGAAAACGAAAAGAAGGCGGAAATCAACAATGCCACCGATGCGTCAATGGACGACGAGACGAGCCACGAACAAAGTGCCCCTCAATCCTCGCAGGAAGGAAATGGAAGCTCCTCTCCCCCAGAAAAAGGGTGACAACGAGATCGAATACAAAAAAATGTTTATTTAAAAAATCGGCTCATTCGGCCACGTAATGCTTGTACGCAAATAGGCCTGAATAAAAATGTCTTTTAAATAAAAAAAAAAAAGCGCTGCCAAGTTAGACCAGCAGCAACCGAAATTGAAATCAAACGAATGCATCTAGACGTTATTGATATAAGTGAGAATTCAACAAGGCGTATGTTCAAACGTGAAAGAGATGCAATTGCATTCGCTTCGGTTAATAACGAGGTGCACAGTGTTGATCATGACAATGTTAAATATAAAATCCCTGTGTACATTGTGGAGAATGCGATAGAAGTACGTATGCATGACCAGCGATCAGTTAGTTTAGGAAAGTATCTTGAGATACGGTGAAGTATTTATTCAAATGCAACTATGTAAAGCAATTCCTTTTACATCATTTGTGATCAAGGCGGGATACATCCGTGTAAAACGATGATTACCTATGAAAATCAGCTGGTTACATATCAGTTTTGTGAACGACCTGCACACTACGGCAACCCTTGCACTGAAACTGCGAAAACAAAAACAAAAACAAGGACAACCGTTCGATTACAGTAACTAGTGAACCCAGTACTCCTGTATCAACAAACGAAATTAGCAATGTGACTGTTGAACAACAATCTTTACTTTCTAAAACATCAACTGCAACCATAGTGGAATAAGGCAAACCAGCAAAAACCACCAGTAAAATCAACTTCAGCACTAATATTAATATCAGCAGTGACAACAAAAATAACAACGACGACGATGACGAAATGATCGGAGATGCAAACCGACCATCTGCTCCTCAAAGCTCGCTGGATAGGAACGGAAACACTTCTCTCTCACGAAAACGGGTTACAACGAGATCCAGTAAAAATTTACCTGATTGGAAATTTGACTCCGTTAAATTGTAAAATTCAATAAGTTGAGCCTCGAAAAATAAAAAAAAATATCTTCTAGCATTGGACCATAACTACTCGTATTGAACCGAACAATAATCATGTAATCTAATTGAATGGTTAAAAACTGATATGGTCTGATCAAGTAAAATCCAGACTAAGTGTGACAAGATCAATAAATCGTTAAGCAGCACATATTTGATCAAGTTGTTTTTCCACCAAGAGTAAAATGCTTCAAAAGATTCGAAATAAAATTCGGAAAGTTATCTTAAAGCGACCTCCGCGGTTTTGTTCAAATGAGTTGCACAGACTCACATTTATAAAATGATTAGATGAAATATCATATAGTATCAAAGAAAAATTCAAGATAAACGTTGTGACTATTACAATACTCGTTCATATATAAATAACATCAAGTTACAATATGATCGAAATTGTGGAAATTTGCTGCGTATCTAGTAGTTAATAAAAAATCCAATACAAAAACTGTGGGAAGTGTTAAATCAGGAATCAGAACAAATTGGCTCAAATGGCACGTTCCCCTTGATATTTGGAGATTTGTGCCTTGCCATCAATTTGTTTTTAGCATCATTTTCCCGATATATAAGAGGGAAGGATTGAAAGGAAATGGTAAGGGTTGGACTAGGAGGATGGGAAAAATTGACGACACAAAAACACATAAAAGCAGAAGTAAATTCTGCACCCCTAAGGGATGCTGAACAATCTGCTGAGGATCACATTTAGTGGAAGCAGAAGAAAATTCTGAACCTCTACGAGGTCCCGAACAGTCTGCTGTTAATAAAACCTCCAACCTCCGAGAGGATTTAGAGATCTTACAAAAGCGACACCATTCTGCACTCCCGGAAGAATGCAGAACGATTCGCAGTATGTACGAGCAGAAGTAAATTCGGTAACCCCTAAAGGATGCCAAACAATCTGCTAAACCCTATTTAAGGTGAATACAGAAGGGATTCATTCACTCCAGGAAGAACGATGAACCCTTCCGACTATAGCTCCTTACCACATTGGGTGAGAAACGAGAGAATATCCTTTAATTTTAGCTCCGCATACACAGACTCAACCATGTATGGAGAACCAAAAACCCGGATACGTAGCTGCGTCAATGCGGGACAGTTACATATCAGATGATATGAAGTACCATAATCGCATTCACACAAATCACACGAATAATACTCAGCACGTTGAATAGTAGCCATGTGATAATTTAGTTTGCAATGTCCAGTCAGAGCTCTGACCAGAATACTGCAATGATGCTTGGAGAAATGCAGTAGACACTTTGACATTTTCAGATTTAAATCTGGTAGAAATGCTTTTGTCTGAGCGCAAGTTTGCAAGCTGCGCCAGTAGCTGGCATGTTTGGATGCAGCCCAACAACGAATCTTGTGCTTTATCCAACTAGTTGAAAGTGGTAAAGCTGGTTCAGGACCAACGAAATCATTCGTTGCACCAGCTCTAGCCAACTCATCAGCCCATTCATTTCCAGTAATACCAGAATGGCCGGGTAAACAGCATTTGAAATGCTGAGGTTTTCAATTTGAGTTCGACATGCGATCGCTAGATTCGACCGTGAGTCATTCGAACTGAGTGCTTTTAAGGCTGCCTGACTGTCGGAACAAAAATAAATTCGTTTACCACAGATTCTCTGCTGAAGTGCCGATTGTACTCCACACAGAATCACGTAAATTTCTGCTTGGAACACAGTACAGTATCTACCAAGTGAATGAGACTGTTCCAACCTCATTTCACGACAGTAGACACCAGCACCAGCACGACCATTCAACAGAGAACCGTCCGTATAACAAACAGTGGTCGTTCCAAACAACCAGACAACCATTCCTCACGAAGAGGATAGCTCACATTGAATGTTTTGAAAGGAAAACTACATGTGAGAGTTAGGTCACTAGGAGCGAGTAAATACTCATCCCACGTAACCATTTGAGACCACAAGCGAGTGTGGCTGGTAGCATAATCTAATGAGTTACTGTTCCAAAACCCTGTAACCCTAAGACGGTATGCACAAGATAATGCTTCTTGTTTTAGGAACACATGTAGTGGTTTAATACACAGTAGCGCCTCTAGAGCAGCAGTAGGAGTTGTTGTGAATGCTCCTGTCATCGCCATTAGGACCATCCTTTGGAGATGATTTAGCTTTGACTGAACTGTCGCGACTTCTCCTTTCTGCCACCATACAAGACATCCATATGCTAAAATTGGTCTAACAATAGTTGTGTAGATCCAATGAATATATCTGGGTTTGAGTCCCCATGATTTTCCAAAAGCTCGTCTGCATTGGCCGAAAGCCATGCAAGCTCTTTTAATCCTGAAATCAATGTGAGCAGACCAATTCAGTTTTGAGTCAAGAATAACCCCGACGTATTTAACTTGATCGACTACAGTAACCTCTGAACCGAAGAACTGTAACGGACGAGCTCCTGTGATTATCCTACGATGAGTGAAAAGCACCATTGATGTTTTGCCCGGATTTACAGATAATCCAACCTGACAACACCATTGTTCAACAGGGCTTGTTGCATTAAATCAAAGAGAGTGTTAATGCTTATACCGGTCATCAATATATGATAATCGTCGGCAAAACCATAAGTCGGAAATCCAAGGTTATTAAGTTTCCTTAACAAACCATCAGCGACTAGGTTCCATAAAAGTGGGGATAGTACACCACCTTGAGGACACCCACAGACACTCAGCTTTTTAATCTCTGCTTGCCGAAGCGATGAACAAAGAAGTCGATTGCTAAGCATTGCGTGTATCCAATTTGTGATACTTGAAGGTATGCCATGACCACGGGCTGCTTCCAGAATTGAATTGAAAGACACGTTATCAAAGGCACCTTCAATATCTAGGAAAACTCCCAAGCAAGATTGCTTTTGTGAGAAAGCTTTTTCAATGTTGTACACAACATCATGTAACAGGGTTGTAGTGGACTTTCCACGCTGGTAAGCATGTTGCATTCCATGTAGCGGATGCACGCCCAGACTAACATTTCTGATATAGTGATCGACTATGCGTTCCACTGTTTTAAGAAGAAATGAGCTAAGACTGATAGGCCTGAAACTCTTCGCTTCCTCATAAGTGTCGCGACCGCCTTTGGGAATAAATTTGACAATTATTTCCTGCCAGGCTCTTGGAATATATCCTGTCGCAAGACTAAAAGTAAGTATTTTCTTCAAAACATGTTTGAAATGTTCATACCCTTTCTGCAGTAACACTGGGAAAACTCCATCCTTTCCAGGAGACTTGTACGGAGCAAAACTCTCAACTGTCCATTTGACCGATTCAATCGTCACAACGCTTCGAGCAAGGGCCCAAGAATCGTAACTACCTGAAAAAGTCTCGGGAAGAGCTGTCGGTGATGGATCCATACATCCTGGAAAGTGAGTGTTAAAAAGATAGTGAAGTACATCACCTTCATCAGACAAGTGCTCACCATCTGAAGTTCTTAAGAAACTGACATTAAAGTCCTTAGACTTCGAAAGTAACTTATTTAATCTGCTAGCCTCGTTGAGACTAGAGACATTTGTGTAGAGGCTTTTCCAACCACTTCGCTCAGACGATCGAAGAGCATTTTTGTAAGCCCTTCGAGCCGACACGAACGCCTCCGACCCATTTCTGCGTCGGTGGTTTATAGCTCTTCTGCATAGTTTCCTTAGTCTAGCAAGTTCAGCATTCCACCAAGGAGTTCCTCTAGTAGCTCGCACAATCCGAAGTGGACAAGCCTCTTCATATGCTGCAACTATGAGTGAATTTGTCTCGTCGACAACATTTTCCAAATCAATTGGGGTTTCAATTGTTGGTTGGTACCCGTAAAATCTAGTCGCCAAGCCCTCTTCATAGAGGTTCCAGTTTGTAGATTTGGGATTACGATATGTGATAATATTGAATGAACGTTTGAATGATCAAAGAATATGTACTTATGATCAGACAACGAAGGTTCGAGCTCATCGGAGACGAGCCAATTCACCAACTCATGCGCAATTCTATCAGAGCAGAGAGTTACGTCCAAAACCTCCTCTCTTCCAGATCTCGCAAAAGTTGGACGGTTTCCTGCATTGACTATGTGCAGGTTTGTACTGCTCACAAATTCCATCATATCAGAGCCTCTCGAATTTATATCTGTGCTGCCCCAAATGATATGGTGAGCATTTATGTCACTGCCGATTACAAGCGGTAAATCACTTTTGCAGCAGTATGATACAACCTTTTTGAAGTCATCGCTTGGCGAAGGTTGGTTATGCGGCATATATGCCGAACAATAGACATATTTTCTGTCTATGCCATCAATAGTCATATCAACTGTGACAGCACAAATATCCCGAGTTGTGAGCTCCGATATGAGAGAAACATCGAGAGCACTATTTGCAAGTATGCATGCTCGAGGCATTTCGCGTGGATTTGTCATACCGGTCTTGTTGAAGGCAACAAAGACTGGGTTTAACAATTTTCCAACGTAGAAGTTTCCCTTTTGGAAATATGGTTCTTGAACCAAAGCTATAGAAGCTTTACCTTCTTGCAGAATTCTGGATAGATTTATAGTTGCTGTACGTTTATGCTGGAGATTGATTTGTGCCACTCTAACCATTATCAATCAGAGTAATGAACACCCCATCTCCAGCACTTATCGTACAACAACTAGAAGAAACCAAATATATTGGCTTATAATCGCCTATAGCGAACCATGTAAGGATTTTTTTTAATGTTTTAATCATTTAAATCTCACGAGTTGCGAAGAAAGAAGTCGTCCACTGTGCCAGAGCTTCGCTTAACACAGTAAGGGAAAACCAAGATATTCCGTTCACGACTGCATTGTTTAACCTCCTGCAGCCATTCAGTCATCGGCACGGAAATACACCTTGGCTTAGGAGATCCTATTTTTGTGGCCTTTTACGACATGGAACAGGAAACCAGTGGATCAATTCTTGGTAGAAAATAATTCCGCCGGATGCCACACGGCTTACCTGTTTGGTGGACTTATACCACCGGTACAGGTGGACCGTGGCGTTATTCTTAGCCAGTTGGGAAACCGCTACCGACACTACACGGCTATCTAGGCTGCTCAGAGAGGGAAGTTGACATTGATGGTCAACTTCCATGGATGGCCGAGCAGCCGAGTGGGAAGTGTTAAAAGGGCAATTATTATGAAAAAAATCATTTGCCAACTTTATCATTCGCTAGGTTCTAATCGGTCACTTGAATAAGTTTTTAGTTCAGTTCATCCACCATAATCTTTATTTTTGTTTTTATTGTGAGAACCTTTAAATTGTTTCATTTTTAACGTAATTGTGCTCGGTCGTGTCTTACTAACACCCTTGTAATTTTTTTCCAACTACCGATACAGCAGTAGTTTGCATGTGAAGGAATGGCGGTCGACGACCCTTGGATTCAATTTATACGGCACCCAATTGCTACCTTTCTGATCATTCCCATTGCTTGTAAACGTTAAAAAATGTTTGTTTGAGTAACTCCAAGTCAATTTTAAAGTTTTTCATGCGTTTGCGACGGGTCTTGCTCGAGCAACCCAAGTAATCACGACACATTATAACCAAGCATTTTTTCTACTTTAAAAATTCGCTTATAGAAATTGATTAAATGCAATAGCGTTAAAAATGCATTTATTAACATTATAAAGCTGAAAAGGGCAATTACTAGACTCTTTTGAGATTCGACAGATGAAGCAGAAATTACACATGATTAATGCAAATGTCTACTCTATAAATGGTAACAATATAAATGTAACCAGAGCGCTCAAATAACGCTTTACAAAAAAAAATCAAATATTGAAAAGGTATTTAACATTCAAAGTAAATACATAAATATCACAATTGATACTGTTTATGACGTATTATTTTTATATTGTATTTATTTATCGCTCCAATATCTTCGATCTTTCCAATGCTACATATTGTTGTAATAATCGTTATAAATATAGATAATAATATTTTTAATCGAAGCATACTGCTGAATCGGGAGTGAGACATTATGTCCATAGAATGAGTGTTATGAAAAAACTACTCTACCAATGAAATGGGTTTGTTTCTTTGCAATGCTAAAAGTCAGTTACAGTACTCAGTCAATTAAACAGCAACTGACTATAAGACTTTTTATACGCACAAAATGCTTATTTAGTCGACACAAATTCTTACATCGAAAACGCAGAAGGCATGATTTGATTCGATTTTCACCAAACGAGATGCAGCAGAGTAATTACTGACAATATGTAGCTCCAGAAACAGGAACTAGCTGCATAATATACCATCAATTACTTTTCCAATGGCACAATAGCTACCCGAGGAATCAAACATACAATAGAGAAACTTGGGTACACACAAACTTTTAAAAAATCAGCCGAATCAGTCTCCTCACCAATTTCTGAATTAGCTCAACAATAAAAATGTGCCATTTTTTAATGCATGCTAGAAAAAAATTAACAAGAACTCTTCTAAAATGTACCAGTGAAAGTAAAAGTTCTATGATGGCACTGGTTTTGTATACTTAAGTATGAAATTGTGTCGAGTATTTTATTTGATTATAAATAAATATTATTTCTGATATTGTTTTCGACAATTTTTAATAATATCGAGTAAAGAACTTCAAATAAATTTTACGGATTATTTGTAAATTTGGCCAAGCTTCGATGCTGAGTTAACAAGAATCGGAAAATTATTGTAGATTGATTTTCATTGCTGCTGTAATTATTGCTGTCACAATGCGCTGAACTTTCATCCAAAAACAGCAAGATTTGAAGTGTGCAATGAACAATTCCATTTGAATTAAAAGGATTTTTTTGTTTTTTTTCGGCTTAAATTTTACATAAGCATTACCAATGCCCGAAAAGTAAAACTAGCATCACCAGTTGGGGCCATTGGTTCAGTATTTTTTTTAAATGTTTAGTTTACACAAGTAATTACAAGAACCTTCTGTGAATACTTTCCCCAGTCATATTAACCCCTTGTATTCCAACAAAACATTCTTATTGAACTCATTCAACCGTCATAACGAAACGATTGACTAATTATTGTCGTCCCTGTCAGGGAAACACTAAACGTATCTGTCAGCACCCTGACGAGTTCTGAGTGGTTTGTGTTGATTAGTTTTAGTTTGTATAGTGTCTAAACATGCCGCCGTCGCCAATAACTCAGATATACAAGTATAATA
The DNA here is from genome assembly GCF_030247185.1 of Malaya genurostris. Taxonomy (NCBI): domain Eukaryota; kingdom Metazoa; phylum Arthropoda; class Insecta; order Diptera; family Culicidae; genus Malaya; species Malaya genurostris. The sequence goes on from NC_080572.1 coordinate 181,063,188, forward strand.
ACAATAACTTAGACGTTTGCCGAGTGATGAATAGAAACGCATCAGACAGTGATTAATTCAAGTAGTTTGTCATTGAGTCGATGAAAACGATTCCATTCCGTCACCTTCAATCAGACGCGACGCATAGTAATTTGTAGTATGGTCTTTGGTTCGTCAAATCGTTTCATACTGTTGATTCCATTCGTTGAACTCCGACAGTCATGAAACATTCATTCGATCAATTAACAGAGTGTCAACAGGACTGGATGGATTCGAAGTGCTCCATGTGATGCACTCTCTAAGGATAATACATATATCTAGGTTCAGTCTAGTAAGGAACGGTGCAACAAAAGCGCTCCATAAAAGAGTTCCGATGAATGTCACTTTTTTCCGAACGGACATGTTTCTGGTTCACGTACATTCCTCTCGGCTTGCGCCATTATTCTACATACCCATGGAGGACCTCTTGAGTACTGCTTATGACGATGTGTTCTAGTGTGACTCAGAGATGCTACTGTAATCAATGGCTCGAAAATGCTGACAACCAGAAAAAATTTTACCCCAAAATTTGAATCACTCTAACCGATAAGCACCGATGCAAATCTAACTGCCCGGTGACGGCTACACAGCGATTCAGAAATTCATTAAGTTCGGTTAGGTTATTTCATGCGCGCCATCGACCCGCTCCAAACTACACCCAGCGCTTTTCAATACGCGATGCATCCATACGATGGAAGCAATGGTGCATTTTCAATCGATGCTTGCCTCTACTCTAGGTAATGATTCTTCAAGTAGAATTGATCGGCTTGTATATCCATCTAGCAATCTGCTATCTGCATTCAAAATTTGATTTATTTAATATGAAATTAATGCTGTTTAAAGTTTAGTCCTTTAGTTTTTAGCTTTTAGTCTTTAGTCTTTAGTCTTTAGTCTTTAGTCTTTAGTCTTTAGTCTTTAGTCTTTAGTCTTTAGTCTTTAGTCTTTAGTCTTTAGTCTTTAGTCTTTAGTCTTTAGTCTTTAGTCTTTAGTATTTAGTCTTTAGTCTTTAGTCTTTAGTCTTTAGTCTTTAGTCTTTAGTCTTTAGTCTTTAGTCTTTAGTCTTTAGTCTTTAGTCTTTAGTCTTTAGTCTTTAGTCTTTAGTCTTTAGTCTTTAGTCTTTAGTCTTTAGTCTTTAGTCTTTAGTCTTTAGTCTTTAGTCTTTAGTCTTTAGTCTTTAGTCTTTAGTCTTTAGTCTTTAGTCTTTAGTCTTTAGTCTTTAGTCTTTAGTCTTTAGTCTTTAGTCTTTAGTCTTTAGTCTTTAGTCTTTAGTCTTTAGTCTTTAGTCTTTAGTCTTTAGTCTTTAGTCTTTAGTCTTTAGTCTTTAGTCTTTAGTCTTTAGTCTTTAGTCTTTAGTCTTTAGTCTTTAGTCTTTAGTCTTTAGTCTTTAGTCTTTAGTCTTTAGTCTTTAGTCTTTAGTCTTTAGTCTTTAGTCTTTAGTCTTTAGTCTTTAGTCTTTAGTCTTTAGTCTTTAGTCTTTAGTCTTTAGTCTTTAGTCTTTAGTCTTTAGTCTTTAGTCTTTAGTCTTTAGTCTTTAGTCTTTAGTCTTTAGTCTTTAGTCTTTAGTCTTTAGTCTTTAGTCTTTAGTCTTTAGTCTTTAGTCTTTAGTCTTTAGTCTTTAGTCTTTAGTCTTTAGTCTTTAGTCTTTAGTCTTTAGTCTTTAGTCTTTAGTCTTTAGTCTTTAGTCTTTAGTCTTTAGTCTTTAGTCTTTAGTCTTTAGTCTTTAGTCTTTAGTCTTTAGTCTTTAGTCTTTAGTCTTTAGTCTTTAGTCTTTAGTCTTTAGTCTTTAGTCTTTAGTCTTTAGTCTTTAGTCTTTAGTCTTTAGTCTTTAGTCTTTAGTCTTTAGTCTTTAGTCTTTAGTCTTTAGTCTTTAGTCTTTAGTCTTTAGTCTTTAGTCTTTAGTCTTTAGTCTTTAGTCTTTAGTCTTTAGTCTTTAGTCTTTAGTCTTTAGTCTTTAGTCTTTAGTCTTTAGTCTTTAGTCTTTAGTCTTTAGTCTTTAGTCTTTAGTCTTTAGTCTTTAGTCTTTAGTCTTTAGTCTTTAGTCTTTAGTCTTTAGTCTTTAGTCTTTAGTCTTTAGTCTTTAGTCTTTAGTCTTTAGTCTTTAGTCTTTAGTCTTTAGTCTTTAGTCTTTAGTCTTTAGTCTTTAGTCTTTAGTCTTTAGTCTTTAGTCTTTAGTCTTTAGTCTTTAGTCTTTAGTCTTTAGTCTTTAGTCTTTAGTCTTTAGTCTTTAGTCTTTAGTCTTTAGTCTTTAGTCTTTAGTCTTTAGTCTTTAGTCTTTAGTCTTTAGTCTTTAGTCTTTAGTCTTTAGTCTTTAGTCTTTAGTCTTTAGTCTTTAGTCTTTAGTCTTTAGTCTTTAGTCTTTAGTCTTTAGTCTTTAGTCTTTAGTCTTTAGTCTTTAGTCTTTAGTCTTTAGTCTTTAGTCTTTAGTCTTTAGTCTTTAGTCTTTAGTCTTTAGTCTTTAGTCTTTAGTCTTTAGTCTTTAGTCTTTAGTCTTTAGTCTTTAGTCTTTAGTCTTTAGTCTTTAGTCTTTAGTCTTTAGTCTTTAGTCTTTAGTCTTTAGTCTTTAGTCTTTAGTCTTTAGTCTTTAGTCTTTAGTCTTTAGTCTTTAGTCTTTAGTCTTTAGTCTTTAGTCTTTAGTCTCTAGTCTTTAGTCTTTAGTCTTTAGTCTTTAGTCTTTAGTCTTTAGTCTTTAGTCTTTAGTCTTTAGTCTTTAGTCTTTAGTCTTTAGTCTTTAGTCTTTAGTCTTTAGTCTTTAGTCTTTAGTCTTTAGTCTTTAGTCTTTAGTCTTTAGTCTTTAGTCTTTAGTCTTTAGTCTTTAGTCTTTAGTCTTTAGTCTTTAGTCTTTAGTCTTTAGTCTTTAGTCTTTAGTCTTTAGTCTTTAGTCTTTAGTCTTTAGTCTTTAGTCTTTAGTCTTTAGTCTTCAGTCTTTAGTTTCTAGTTTCTAAATTTTAATTTTTAGTATTTCATCACATAAGCTAAGCATAATTCAATACATTATCACCAGCCGATCCCAACCGTAAACCGAACGAGAACTTGAATGCAAATCGGCGAACTGCGAAGCTGGCATATTCCTTTTCGCGTAGCTTTTTGCACTTTACGCTCGTCCATTTTTCCAACATCGATGGCAGCTTGTTCGACAAAATCAGTATTAAAACAAACAAGGACCCGATGGAACTTTAGACCCGGGTGCATGCAGGTACACATTCTCGAGAGCGTGTCGATTGTTGTTTTACCACTTGGCTTGATTTTACACCCTGTCTGCATTCAGCGAGGTTATTTTTTGCTTTCATCATCATCATCAACAACAGCAGCAGCAGCAGTAGCAGCATGCATCGCCATGAGCTGCATATCACTCGGTGGTATCCGGTAGTCATGTTTCTTGATCCCTTTTTTGTCGCAGCCTGCACGGGATATTGCCCTGGGTAATTCTAGACTACGCTGCAAACCGGGGCGTATCATCGTGTACAATAAATGAAAGAAAAAAAATCCTTTTGAGACAGGACGAAGCCCTCCGCGATGACCTCTCACGCAACTGAATACAGGTAGTGAGGAGTCTGACAATTGGTTTGTGTACCTTGATAATTGCACTTTCACGGATGTGTCTGCCACATTGTCAAGTGTGGTGCGACAAAACGAAACAAGTTGTAGACATTTGTTAGTATTTAGTACATTGACGGTTTCTGTATGTTTATTGTGAAGCGTTCGAAAAAATAAATATTTTCTTCTTGTTTGGTAATGTTTCAAACTATAATCAATTTCAACTTATTCAATCAAACATATTTTATTTGTTACAAACTAAAGGGAGTTCTGCATCCCTGTGTTGAAATTTGTTTTCATAAATTAAAGGTTTTTTAAATCTCTTTCGTTCTACAATGCCATGTAAAAAACAGGAAATTTGTTTCATTTTCACAAGGTCCGTAAAGCCATTTTGTGTTAACATATTCCCCTAAACGTCAGTTTTAAGTTTTGCTTATATATAATTAAACACAACTTGAAATACTCTAGGTCGAGGAAACTAAAAACAATTTTAAAATGTCAACGAAAATATATTTCATAATTTTAAATCTTGTATTAATTGTAAGAACAGAAGCAGAATACAAAGTAGTGAATTATTTATAGCATAAATATATATTGTTAAAGTGGTTAAAGCCGAGGTAAAGTGAATGTTATCAAAAAATATTGTTAAAGTTGAACAATTTAAATATTCTACAGCAGAAAAGGTGACAGAATCAGAATTGACTAGCTCTCAATTGGTTGAAACTTAGCACTCGCCAAACTTTCAAAATGGGACAAGAGTTTGTAAAATCGCCCAGAGAAAAACTACAGTTTTTATTTTTTGTACAAGTGTTGTTATTTTGGTTCTATTTGATCATTAAAATGACATTCCAAAATAATCGTTGAAAATAATTTTTAATAAATTTACTGTAAAATTAAATTTTTTGTCACGTTTTCAATAAAATGATGCCATTATTTAACAAATGCAATTGAACTTTTACTGATCGCGGATAATAGTAATTTTTTCATTTATATTTGATACAATTTTTGATGTTTTCAATTTTCAGGACCTTTGAAAAGTTTAAATAAATATAAATAAATATATATCATGACACAATCAAATATCGTCGAACTTAAATCCGTCCGCCTAAAATTCCATGAGCATTGACAAATTCGCGCTTCGCAACATCCGGCGCGTATTAGGAGAGCCATGCCGCGAGTAGTACTTTTTGTCGTGAGTTTTAAAATGATTGCTGGACCACGAATTTTTTAATGGATTCAGATTCTACTACGTTTTATTGAATAATGATATTTTTCCCAATTTTTCATAAATCCAGAATATTGAAAAGATTTTACTCGTTTTCAAAAATTGTATAAAATAAGTTTGAAAATCCCTGAAGAAGGCTGACACTTGAGCGGTTATTTTGTGACGAGTAGTTGAATTCAACTAAAACTGCGGCATATTTAAAAGTTTGACGGATGGAAAGTTATTTGGGATTATTTTCCACTGAAAATAATCTTAACTAAAGAATTGATATTAGAATTTTCTTTGCAAGATTTTGTTTTCAGTGACGGTCTGTCAAAACTAACCATGCTTTCGAGCATGGTTGACAGTTTCGTGCTTTTTGACATCAATGGGCATGGTTCGAGCTTTTTGACATCAAAATAACCGCTCGAGTGTCCGATTTCAACCAAATGCTTATACCACGATGATAAAAGTTCATTCCAACAACTTTTTTCCCTTAAGAGAAGGAAAAGCGAAGTCTTCTACAAAGTTTTAGAACTTCTAACGAGAAGAAACTTTGTCGAAGTAGCTATAGGTCTAATGTAAAAAGTTTCGGATATATGAAGTATTTTCGTTTGAAACTCCTTAAAATCAATATTTTGTACCTAACTTTTTTCGAAATTGTTTTCAATGTCTACGATGTTCGAGACAATTACTAAAAACTTAAAATTACATACTTTGTTGAAGACTGTGTACAATTTGGCATTCTTCTTGAAAAGCTATATAACATTTTAACTTTTATATAGATTACCTTTAACTACTTATAGGAAGCAGGGTCGCAGACCAAAAGGCACTTACAGATACTTTTTGGAGAGCTTAAATTTAGTAAATTAGAGTTACGAAGTGCGTAACGTGGCCCTTTGAAAATGTGTTAATAGGACTACGAAATATAATGTGTTTTTTCATCATTTTCTTAAGAAAACGTTCACTAAAACGAATATTTTTGGTTTATTAAAAGTATGTTCAAAAATTAAAATTAAACATTAGTGTAGCTTTGGTTCAAATCTGTTTATTTGTAAAATAATGATTTTATGGATAATGAGATGAAAAATTTCGTTTTACAAAACCTTTATTATTATTTTTTTAAATTCTTTTGAAAAGACAGAATAATCAAATAGAACTGAATTAATAAACACTACACTTGCACAAAAAATAAAAATAGTTCGGGACGATTCTACGAATTCTGACTCTATGGCAAACCATTTATTTTGTCCAGAGGAAGAGAACAATGCGAATCGAAAATAATATTTAAGAAATTGAATTTGTTTTGTGCATGCACTTTAACAAAGCGCTTTTATTTGAACAAATGGTTATTGTATGAAAAAAGTGTTCAAGAAGAACTTGCAGGAAATTGGTAGGGTGCTCTTACAAAATACACACACCGAAAAAAAGTAGAACACTTTTCAAATATCGACTCTTTATCTTTATTTTTTGTGCAAAGCACATTCCTTTTGTGAAATTTTGCTTTTCTGTTTGAACAGACTTCGCAACCGATTCATAGCGTACAAAATCATTGCATGACTAGTACTGAGACCCTACTCACATTAAGAATCCTTCCAGGTCGAGGCACGAAATACAACAGGATTGTAAGACCGGCGTACTATGCATTGAACCGCAGAATCGGAGTTTTTGGTTCAATATTATTAATTCAAACTTGTTATTGAGATCAATACTTAACATTAATTTTTATTGGCACCTTTTGATAACAGAAGAAGTTATAATTAAAACCATTTACAAGCATTCGCAAAACATTAAATTTTTGATGAAAAATAGTCATTGAAAGAACAATATTGATTATAAGGTGTACTCAGTTTGCTCAGTTTTGAAGTCTTAACAAGTTATTGGTAATTATATATTAAACTAACGAGTCCCTGCACACTTCGTAACGCAATAATATTAGATTAGATTTAAATTAAACCAAACTACGTTCAATGTTAAAGAATATTGAAAACCTAAGTATAGAAATGCTCTATGATAAACAACATTTTTCGTATTTTTACGTTACAGTCATGTGGCTTTTGCCCAAACTGGTTTCCCACGAATTACCAAAACCCTTGAATCGGAACATTGAGTTTTATTGATGGTAACATCAAAAGTCGAACGGATGGGAAATTGAAGACGTGCAAATCCAAATGACAGTGAATATGATTTTTTCCCATAAATACGTTTATTTCATAGGCAATATACATAAGTTTTTCTTCGCCGTGACATCCATAATACATAGTACTTTAAACCTAATACATTTCGAATATCATATTAGTATGTTGGTATTCATTAGTTAATCTAAACACTGTTTTTATCAAACGATTTGCTTTTATAAAATTCATTAAATGAAATACATTTATATTGTACATTATTTTATAACTATTTCAGGTTTGTTTCTATCAGTTCATCACTTCCATTCAATATAAATTGGATTGGTTTGAACTCGTGGAAGAGAAAGGAGTCTAACATAAAATAAAATTTAAATTGGAACTTCAATGGACTTAATGAAATGATAAAGAAGTTTCTTGTAAGAAAGCTCACGACAAGCAAGAATGTCGCCAACTGGGACATTGGATAGTCTACCTTGGGTACACAAGGAATTTAATAGTTGAGATCTGACATCACGATACTCCACGTATGTCCAAACGACATGATTAATATCGCGATAACCTTCGCCACAAGCACAATGATTAGTCTCGGAAAGTCCAATTCGAAGGAGATGTGCATCTAACGTGTAGTGATTAACCATGAGTCTGGACACCACACGAATGAAATCCCTACTCACATCCAGTCCCCTAAACTATGCCTTTGTCGATATTAGGAATAATTCAGTGCATCCACCGACCCAGATCATCTTTGTCCCTAGAAGCTTGCCAGCTGGCAAGTGTTTTTTGACAAGACGCGCTATAGAATGTGTTGAAAGCAATCGGTCTCTCATAAACTCCACCCTCAATAGCACCACGTTTGGCTGAAATATCGGCTCTTTCATTTCGTGCAATGGAGCAATGAGTGAATATGGTTGAAATGCGTTAAACAAAAACTTTTTCACCTTTAAATTTGCCAGTCAAAATTGTTGCCTTGATAGCATTTGCCAGTAATTTTTTAACTTTCTACGTTTTGCTTTCTCTATAGAAAGGTATTAGAAACCGACTTTTGAACGGAGCCTCGGAGACCCATAGTGTTATATACCATTCGACTCAGTTCGACGAGATCGGAAAATGTGTGTGTGTGCGCACTTCTGGAAGATATTTTTACCGCTCAAATCTCTCAGAGATGGCTGAACCGATTTTAAAAAACTTAGGCTCGTTTGAAAGCTACTGTTAGGCCATTGATCAAGTTCGAAGATCAAATGGCTGTGACTTTTGGTTCTGGAGATATGATGGTATAAATGACGTAACCGATAAAACGTGTTGTTTTTTCACCGCGCAAGTTTCTCGGAGATGGCTGAACCATTTTTAACAAGTCTAGGCCCGTTTCAAAGCTATTGTTAGGCCATTGATCAAATTCGATTATCAAATGACTGTGACTTTTGGCTCCGAAGATATGATGGTATAAGTGACGTAACCGACAAAACGCGTTGATTTTTTTACGCGCAAGTTTCTCGGAGATGGCTTAAGCGATGTTAACAAGCTTAGACTCGTTTAAAAGCTACTATTGGGCCATTGATCAAGTTTGAATATCAAATGGCTGTGACAATTGTTTCCGGAGATATAATGGTATAAGTGACGTAAGTATATAAGGGTGCCAATATTTTGGGATCACCTCTAATTTCGTTAAGCGCTATTGTTCAAAAGTTCAAGCATTAGAGCGATGAAAAACAACGTTTTTTGTCGGTTACGTCACTTATACCATCATATCTTCGGAACCTAAAGTCGCAATCGTTTGATCTTTGAACTTGATCAATGGCCTAATAGTATGGCAGGCAATATGTTCCTGTGGTTTGAAGCCAACAATTTTTCACACTACCAGAACTATAAATGCAGAAATCTATCGATCTGAGTGTCTCCAGAAGAGATTGCTGCCTTTTTATAAGAAGCATAGTACACCTCCACTGTTTTGGCCGGATTTAGCGTCGGCTCACTATGCCAAAACCACTCTCAATCGGCTTGCGGCAAAGGGTATAAATTTCGTTGAGAAAAATATCAATCCATCAAATTGCCCTCAGCTTCGACCCATCGAACGTTACTGGGCAATCGTGAAGAGGGTCTTCAAGAAGACTGGTAAGGCACATGCAGGAGTTAAAAAAAGCGTCCAAAAATGCGATGCAACACTTGTCCGGAACTTGATGAAGAGCGTTCGATCAAAAGTTCGAACATTCGTGAAGGAATAACTTAAATTTCATCCGATTTTCATTATGCTCAAGTTTAACCTCGTACAATAAAGGATCAATTTTCAGTTTGAATAAAATATCGTTTTTTATCATAATTTGAAAGAAAAATATGTGGATAGCTTATTTTACACATTTACATTTTACACACGATGGGAATAAATCTAACATTGACGCGACGTAAAAATGAGCGAGTGCCTGTTAGTGGACTACATGAAATACTTCGGGAACCACTGTACTAAGCGGCTAAAGTTGCAATACTAAGTGATAGTAATTATTCAATTTAAATTGATATGCACTGATGAGTCATAGACGAAAAATGAAGAACATTAAAAGTGAACACATATAATGATACTATAATACCAGGAATAAAATATAACTACTTTTGGAACAACATGCTACTACCCATTTGCTGAGAAAACGATGAGTTTCTGTGAGCAACTGCTATATCGAATTATCCGGAACCACCGACCTGGAAGCAACGGTCCAAAAATGTCATCATTGGTTCGAAGCGTCATTTCAAGTAAAATTACTAAACCATTACGGGGGCCAAACATTTTCTGAAACATAGCAAACATCCCCCGCTAACCGCCAACGTACATGTACCGTCGTGGCACCGTGGAGAGTTGTAAACTTTGTATGATTCCCTTGAATGCCAACATAGATTGTACTGTGCAAGATTCCGTGGAGTGCAAACAAAAAAAAAGCTTGGAAATTCGCGCGCGACAGTACCGACATTACGCCCGGTAGGGTAGTTTGAACACGACAGTGGGAAAAAAGTATAGCCACCAGCCACCACAAAGTGTTACATAGATAAAGAGAGTGGAAAATTAAAATTAAAACTGTCGGCTTTGATGTAAATAGAGTTGAATGAAGCTCAGCCAGTTGAGTCCGTCGCGGTGCGGCTGAGTATCTCTTCTGGCGGAAATGTAATGACGTCGAGACAAGTCGATAACAGAGTCCGCTGTTTTTTGCCACAACGTACGGCGGCAGCCTACATGCATTCGGTGGGTTTTTCTTCGGTGCTCACGGGATAAAGATACATTCAGCGGACGACCGGTACTGGAAAGTAGGAAGAGTACTGGTGACTGGGTTTTGCAGCTGCGGGATTGATGGAAATGTGCTTCTCCCTGCGGAAATGTAAGATGTAATCGCGGCTTTTTCACTCGAGTGTAGTGCAGCCACTTGAGACTGATAGCACTAATTCTTGTTGGTTCGTCTTTGAAGTGAATTTCGGATGGTTTTTGATCTTACTTCGGGGATCTTTAGATTGGAAAATTAATACGTGGTGTGATATGCGCCAATTGACTTACCCCAGATAGGCCACTTTTCGCACGAGTCTTTGCTGGAAGTGAAGAAAAAGGGGTAATATTAGAGAAAGTAGCACGTATTTGCGATTAATTATTCTGTGTTTTAAAAAGAAGGGGAGCGCATCTTGTTCAATTGACAAAGTTTATGCAATGACACCAATATTTTCTTGGTTTTGCACATTGAATGACTTATTAGTAATTGAGGGGTTTCAACCATAGTTTAAAAATTATGAGACCCGGCAAAATTATACACTGTAATTGCACTTATGATTGATTGAAAATTTTATTTCTCAATTCGTCTTTGACTCATTACTGCAAAAAAACCATTAATTTTTACTATCTTTTTACGATCAGTAAGTTGCCGCTCATTTGCTTAAGAGACATAAGAAAACACATTTGTCTTTCAGTGCAGCTGTCTGAAACTGCCTTTTAAAAAAGTGTATACTGCGGTTCGAATTGAAATGATATGCACTGATGAGTCGAAGACGAAACATGATCGAAAACTTTGTATATAACACAAGAATTTTGTTTATTTCTCGTTTCGTCCATTGATTCGTTATCGATGCTGTTGCTAGAGACTTCGTGGGAAGAAGTCAAAAATTTGCTAGATGTATCAGTACTGGATAAGAAAAAGTTTTAGGCAGAAACAAAAATTTTCCTTTGAAAATCGCGATCTTGGTATGAAATGTCATTCAAATTAAAAAAAGTAATTTTTGTAATTTGACTTTAAAATTTAAAAATCGTGTTTTTTTTTCAATGTTTTTTTTTCGAGCATTTGACTTATCATGTGATCATCACTATTTATTAAATCCATAGTTTGTTCTAGCATGAGGGATTCTGGAGAAAGAGTTTAACCGACGACACGACCTGCCACTCGCTATTAAAAACTGTATCGCAAATTTAACTACCCCTCAGTAACTCGTAATGTCAAAACGAAATTGTTCGAAAAATGAATGAAACTGGCAACTCAGCCTGAAAAACTGATGTTTTTAAAATAACACCTACCGTTACCGTAGTTACATTTATTTACCTTAATCTTTTCACAGCAGTTGAAAGAGAAAAATTAAATCTAAATATTTTCAACAGCAAAAGTTGTTTTGCTACCGAGCAGCTCTCCCATCTCTACAGAATACCATTCGTTTGATGATCGTGCAGTTTTTTTTTGCACCGGTTCTCGAAGCCACACTGTTATGTTTTTCAAGATCAACATGGGTTTAAATTTGTATAAGGAACCAATCAGAGTTTACGACGGCCCTTATTAAGAGAATATTCGTAGTATTTATGTTTACTAGAGGAGTTGGGCATAATTTATCAGATCTACTTATACCATACCGAGTTTCGCAACTGACGATAAAGAGACTTTCGAATATCAGAAACTTTTCTAAACAAAAATATTCGCTCTTATTCTAAAATCTATTCCTAATAACGCTAGCAAAATCCATCGAAAAGTCAATATGCATTATTCAAAAACAGGGTGTATAATCGATTTATTATTAATGCTGCTCTGACTTAATCTCTGGACATATTTGAACAGATACTGAATTGTGCTAGTATCTTTTCGGTATCTTCAAGTGAAAATTTCGATCTAATTCGTAGATTCTAATCAAACAAAATAATCATATGAAACCAGTTTTGAATCGCTAAAAATTACGAAAAAAAATCATGGGGCATATAGTTGATTTAATCTTGCTGTTTCAAAAACAGGGTAACGGGAATGTTTTTGGTTGATATGTATCTAATGGCCCTTATTACCGGTATCACTTCACGGTGAAAATCGAATGAAGTGAATGTAAATCTTTATTACGGAAGTCGCTTTAGAGACAAAAGTAATTACTTGGATGCACTTGATGTCATTATGAACATCACGCCACCAACATTTTGTTGAAAAAATAAGTTTTTTCCATTACAATGATCACTTCACTATGCGTGATACTGGTAATAAGGAAAATCAAGTAAAGTGACATGTAAGTGAAGTGAATGTGAAAGTAAAAGTGAGAACGGTAATAAGGGCCAATATGTTTATGAATGAAGAAGTCTTTCCGGGAATCGATGTACTTCAATTTTATAACACAGAGCTTTTATTAGTGGCCAAAATATCCGTTAATCTACATAATCATTTGTTGAACTTGGATCTGGTGCCCCGACTTGGAAGGATCATTCTGTAATTCGGAATAAAAAAGTCCAATACGATCGAAAAAGGTTACTTTCAAACTACTTACAGTGTGATGAAATTCTAAAATCTTCTGAAAACGATAGATCAAACCATCATTTCTAAATAAATAAGTCCGAGCAATTTGCAATTATTACAATTGCTCGAACCGTATCGCATTTGTAGCTAATTCTTCATCACTTTCTCGATCAATTGCAGTCCTCAATGAGCCATATTGCTTCCCGACATGTTTTCCCGGGTAGAAGATTCGAGGGTATGGTTCTCGTGAATTGCCTCACGAGATCTCGAGGATCCATTGAGCTTCCTGCGTTTGTAATTTGCATTACGTCATGACACTTATTATCCTGACCAGGTGTCATATATGATGTCCTAAAATGATTCGTCATAATGCAACATTAAGACTTTTGAACCTTGACTGAATCTGATCCAATACCTTTTCACAAATATTTCACGCAAAGTATTCCAGCAATAACTAATTTAAACTCAGAAATAACTAGTTCTAACTCAGAAAAAGTTTGGCTAGAGAAAATCGTTCTGATTTTTTTCGACATTGTGGTTTATTTATTTACTATGGGACTCCTTGGTAACTAGTTCGTAGCAACTTAAACAGTGTTGCGCAAGAAGATTTTTTGAATCATTTTCAAGGGGTCGCTATATTTGTGGTAACTGGCGGTAAATCACTCACGAACACATTTTTTCCAGATTTTTCTTTGGAGTGCCTGGTCGTGTCGTCGGTTTAACCGCAAGTTACGACGATAGATATTATGCAATCAATTCGGGATTTGATTAAAGCCGCAATAAAAACGGCTTTAAAAATATTTCGGTGAACTGATAACAAATCAAGGTTGATGAGCCTACAACGATTTTCGTAGCTTGGAAGGTTGGCTGCATCTCTCCATGGCAGACGACGCAAAGCAAAACGAACGAATTTTCGCTGAACAGCTTCTATTCGCAGCTTATCCGTTTGATAATATGGCGCCAAAAAACAACGACAGCGTACTGCAGGGTTGAGCGGAGTAAAGAGCAATAATGTGATTTAAGGCAGTTTGTTGAAGTTTTTTGGAATGCGGAAGTCCTAGCATCTTAGAAGCTTTAGAGATTGAGCTTGAGAATCTAATATCCTTGATTGATGAAACCCGCTCCAGGACCGCTGTCGAAATAGTGTCGTCATACGTGATCGTGTTTCGTTTGCGAGAGAATGAGATGACATTTTGAGGCGTTTAGTACCATCTTGTAAGAAAGTAGGGTCATCAGAATCCTTGATGAGATGGAACAATTTAAAATCATCGGTAAATGTCAGCTTCATGCAATGTAACGAAAAATTCAAATATTTAAGTATCTCAAGTTTGAAGTATAATAAGAATACGAACGGTCCCAGATGGCTTCCTTGTAAAGCTTGCTTCATTTAGAATTGGAACAAATTTTTGCTCATATTGTGGAAGCTCTTGGCGCCCACGTGTCGATAATTTTGTCAGTTTCACGTATGATTTTCAACATTCCGCAAATCGACTGTACTTTGTAAACAATCAACATGGAAGCCGAAAAAAGTGAAAAAATTGTGCACAGTTTTTTTGGAAAATCCATTGTGGTCTGCATCTAGGCTAGCTAAACAGCTGAAATTGCCCAGAAATACCGTATGGCGCATTATCAAACGGTATAAGGAACCATTGACGACGATTCGGAAGCCTCAAGCCAATCGTCGGAGTGGAACTGTCGACCGGAAAAAGCGTGGTAAGATTTTGAAGACGATTAAGAGGAATCCTAATCTGTCGGACCGTGATTTGGCCAGAAAATTCGGTGCTGCCCATAGTACCGTGAGGAGAACTCGACTCCGGGAAGGAATCAAGTCGTATCGAGCTAGCAAACAGCCACCTCGGACCATAGAACAGAATAGGTGTGGTCAAAATTCGTGCTCGGAAACTATATGACCCGGTGCTGACCAAGTTCGACGGGTGTCTTCTGATGGACGATGAAACCTATGTCAAGGCTGACTTCGGGCAAATCCCAGGTTAAAAATTTTTGTATACATTTGTATAAAAAAAGATCTTGAATTCAATAATAAATAACTGAAATACAGGCAATTGTCTTTGTTCCAATTCTATCTGAAGCAAGCTTTAGAACTCAGGAATGAATGATGAAGTAACGTTGTGACCTATTTTCACAGTGGTATGTCAGATATGATTCAAGCCATTATGGTCGTTTGCCGGAAATGCCATCGTTGCTCACTTTTCGTTGTATTTTCCTCCAATGCAAACGACCAGCAGCAGGATGACGCAATTGCTCTCGTTTGAAGCGAAACTGGCTCTACGATCATCCCGCAGCAGAGCTACTTACCATGTCGATGGATTGAAGACTAAAGCAATTTTTGTTAAGGGATTTCGTTTTACATGATTTCGTTTGTAGCTTTTCCACAAATGGGCGATCATAACGGGAACAAAAAGGCAACTTTCAGAATTTTTGGTTCATCGCGGATTTGCATATTTTAGTGAAAGGAACTATCAAAATGTTGTACAGGACTCATTTCTTTCTTTCAGAAGGATCAAGTTGAGGAATTTTCTACTGTTAAACAATGTTTGGATCCTTTTTCTCGAATACAATACAGCCAAATGCTGGCTTCATCAGCTCTATTATTTTACGCACTTGAAAAAAACCCTGTGATTTTACATTTTGTTAGATGCACATAAATGGAGCGTCGAAGCTCACGCAAATTTACGCGGAAGAACATTTAATATTGTGTCTAAAACTCCATACATGAAATTCATTGAAATAAAAAAAAAGAATACTGATAGCAACCGTCGCGACTTGAATCGAGAATCATTGAATCGCAAGTACGTCTGTCAATCGACTAAGCCACAGAAGCATGCATCTGCTTGGCTGGTAAAAGGTGCATTTAAATTCATACAGTCGCACCTGCCAGCAGAACGCAAGTTACAGTCGAAACCAGTAAAATTCAAACTCATCTAACATTAAATCATTACAAATGAGATTTTCCGTCATTTGACAAATTAGGTCTTCATGCATAACATCGTATGAGGGATTAAGTCACCAGTAAAATTCAAATTTTTTGGTGTGTAGATTTGCACTAAACTGATGATTTTTACCTCAAATTTTCAATCTTTATTGTTCTTTAGATAACATTTGGAGCCATTAGAAGGATTTTGTATAATGTTCCCCATCGTTTGAAGCGAAACTCGCAGTGTGAACGTCCCGCAGCATAACTGCTTCCTGTGCGGATTGATTCAATACTGAGCTGAATTCTGAATACTGGAACTGATACTAAGCTCTGGACCTGATCCAATAGAAATGATGCACTTGCTTTACTTCCTGCCCAGTCAACTGCGCAGACTAGTATGAACGAAATATATCAAGTGTTAACCTTTTATACCTACCCAGTAGATAATGAAAATGTACTAGGAAGGTGTCATGAGTTTTCTTCTTTGATACTCGTTGATACCAAACAATTCAATTGATTATGTCATACAACTGAAAATGTGATCATAAATTGATGACAATATTTCCGATTTTATGTAGCAAAAATTTGTTTGATACGTTAGATACACCAAGAGATATTCACAATTAAAAACATATCATTCTTTTAGAGCGTATATTTTGAAGGCCCCATAGAAAAGTAAGTTTGTATTCACGACAAAAAATATCCCAAAATCAACATGTTCAAAAAGTTCCATTCAAATCTGAGCGTGTTGAATAAAAACGACCGTTCATAAACCAAAAAAAAGGAGCGACCAAAATCTGCTATTTTTCACGACTCGTCTTTCCCTATAATACAGCATTTAAATAATATGGAAAATCCATCGAGAAAATGGAGAAAATCTAGAAAATTGTTTTGTATAGAACTGGAAATTTTCCACTCAATGCACGTTAGATCTTCAATGATTGTTTGGCGCGTATCGAGAATGCTTGCCAAATGAAGAGCAAAATGTAAATACTAGATTATTATTAAAATCGTTTGGCGCGCAACGGATTGTGTTTTGTGACTATTTTACTGAGCCTACTTGATTCATGTGCTCCACGATTTCCAACCACATGCTTAGTTGAGTATGGACTCCACATGAACAGAAAAAGTCCTCTGTGGACACACAATACAGAGTTTTGACATATTTAAAATATTTAACGTAGAAAGGATTTAATCGTAGACACTCATGTGTAACAACTATAGAAAGAAGGTGAACGAATGAATCATATCGAGGTTACAATAAGTCTATCCGCACCCATTCGCCAATCCTTGAACTGATGGTGGCTTCGCTTCACATCACTGCACATCATTGTTGCATATATTGTGTGCGATGCAATTGTCTTAGATGTAGTCAAAAAATTTCTACAATGATTTTTTCGGGTTTATTAAAGACTGTCCCGGATAGTATGGACGCACTTTGATTTCGCTGTAAATAACTCACAAGTGTTAGATATTCAAATTTTATTCGATATACTGATAATATTAGACTACAACAACAGAATATTATTCTCAACATTTGCTACTTAGCCATTGTAGACTAGCTGGCGCATCATCTTGCGAACGTTCCTCAGTAAATTCCGTACAGACTTCTTGGCGACAAGTTTTGACACTTTTTTCCAATCTTTTTCGAACTGTTCAATGGTTTCGGCTGCCGAGACATGTTTCCTTAGATGTGCCTTTGTTAATGCTCGAAATTCTTCAATTGGTCGAAGTTGTGGGCGATTTGGAGGATTCATGTCTTTTAGGACGAAAGTGACATTTTTGGTAGTATACCATTCTACTGTTGATTTCGAGTAGAGGTAAGAAGCAAGATCTTGCCAGAAGACAACAGGAACCTTGTGGATTTGAATCATGGGTAGAAGTCGTTTTTGTAAACATTCCTTGATGTATATTTCGCTGTTCATTGAAGCAGTGGCGATGAAGGGTTTCGAAATTTTACCGCAGCTACAAATTTCTTGTCAGATCATAGCTTTCTTACCAAATTTTTCGACTTCAATCGATGTCTCGGACTGGTTTAACACTTGCCCATTTTGCACCGTATAATATTGTGGTCCCGGCAAGGATTTGTAATCGAGATTCACGTAGGTTTCGTCGTCCATGATTATGCAGTTCAAATTTCCAGCAAGAATCGTATTGTACAGCTTTCGAACCCTCGGCCTGATCGATGTTTCTTGTTTCGGACTACGTTTTGTTTGTTTCTGCTTCTTATAGGTTCGAAGATTCAAACGTTCTTTAGCACGAAGAACATTTGATTTCGAAGTGCCCACTTTTTTTTACCACATCCCGAACTGAAACCTCCTTCTTTTGCTCGAACGCCTTCAGAATACGTTTATCCAACTGAGGGTTAGCAGGACTTTTTTTTCGACCCGTTTTATGTTTATCCTCAAAAGTGTTATCCTCACCGAACGTCCTGATTGCATTTCGAACGGCCTTTTCACTTACTCCTTACATTTTTGCTATCTTTCTCAGTGACAGTCCGCGTTCTGTGCACCATTTGTACACAATTTTTCGACGTTGTTCTGCTGAAAGTCCACGCATTTCGAAACAAACTAATGAAAACGAATAAACAACTGCACAAGTGGTTAGAGAAGAGTGTAAACAACAGGACGCAGCCATAAAAATTGACAGATTCTGAACCATTGCGGAATGGCAGCGGTTTTTGATTGCGTTCATACTTTCTGGGACAGTCTTTACTTGGATTCATAAAACGATTTTGTTACTGTTTTCACGATCGATCAGTACAAAAATGCTGTAGCTTAGTTTGGTCACCTTACTTAATTACATTGGAAAATCTAATGGAATCAGTACAAACAAGACTCCACTCAAATGGGATTTTTTCCAACCTATCTGTCCGTTTAGATCCGTTTATCCGATGGACATAAACAGAACATCTTGGCTTTTAAGAAATCGAAATATCTTTATTAGAAACAATATCATCGAACAAACTATGAAAAAAGTACCATTGAATCAATTGATGGCTGTATAAAATGGAACCGAATCATTATGCCGAAAGTCGTTTCGCCGAAGAAGTCATTTCGTCGAAAGAGTTATTTCACCGAAAGGGTTATATCGTTTACATCACATAATGAATTAAAAATCTGCAATTTCTGGTTATTCATTATTCATCTATTTGTTTTATGTCTCCTGGATAATTGATGTTGGGGAACCACAAAACCGAAGTACAAAGCCGCCGAGGCGACGCCAGCTGAGTTGGCAGCCGACCCGCTGTCGGAAGAAGCGGTCTCTTGCATACAAACCTGTAACCGCCTCGTTTACCTGGTCTATTAATATTTTCTTTACTTCAGCTAGGTCCGAACGAGCGGTAGTGGGGTCGAATAACACACGAGTAAAACGATGTGGCGAAGCCGCATTCGACATTTTTTTCATTTGTGTTCAGTTATCGGGAAATACCGCAAACCTGGTTGCCTGGTAGATACTCTAATAAAGTCAACAAGTTTTCTTGGGAATTCCGTTCTGAAGAGTTTTTCTTGATTGTTTCAAAAGTACGATTGTAGTTCAACAAAACGGGAGTAAACATTATCATTTTTCATTTGTTTTTATTTCAAATCATTTCCAATCACCCGGCGAACGATCGCACGATAAGTTTAAAGCCGGGATAAATTAACGATATATAAAAAAAACTAATCACGATAAGAGACTATTGAAGAATTCGGTATAATTACCCTTTCAGTGAAATGACATTCGGCGAAATGACATTCAGCGAAATAACCCTTTTAGTGAAATGGCTTTCGGCGAAATGACTTTCGGCGGAACGGCGAAATGACCCTGATCCGTATACAGCAAACATCTAGATCTCGGTGTACGGACACTTCGTCGACGGTCATTAGGCATACGGTCATTAGGCATAAAGGTCATTTGGCATAAAGACATTTGGCATATGGGCATTTTGCATCAACGTTATTTTGACATAAATCAATCGGCATAAAATATAAAAATAATTCAGACAAATTACAATTATTCATTCAACTAATATTTTCCGAAAATGCATATGAATTAACATGAATTTGCGTTAGAGTCGTGCTTTTCTAGTAAAAGGGAGGAACATTGAACCAGAATAATGTCGCCAATATAATGAAAATAGTACAAAATATTAACACGTACAACGAAGAAAATTACTTGAAAGCAACAGCAGAACTGTTGGGGATGCAATCTAAATAATTCTGATGATTTTGTAGTTCACTTTTCCTTAGTTCATTTACGGTCAATATTATGATAACTTTTTCGTATTGTTACGACATTTTCTTCGTATTTACTATTGTTTTGCAGTTAAATATTGTCTTTTCTTCATGTTTATATCTGTTATATTATGTCGGAAGCGGCTAGACCTCGCAATCAAACCTGTAATCCACCCGTTCGCCTGGTCTACCTCTGTATGCCAAATGGCCGTATGCCAAAATTACCTTCATGCCAAATGACCAAATGCCAAATAACCTTTATTCCAAATTACTTGACAAAATTTTAATTCTATTCGTTAGTTCTAACTCATACTAAATTATACATTATTCGGTGATCTATTTAGAACAGACTTAATTTGGATTACCGATTTCAGCTGCTCGAATCTTGGTATCAGACTTTTTCAGTAAAAATAACATTTCATCACAGCGGTACCTTAAGGTACTGCTGTCAACAAATGTTTATTTGTGCTGATCAGTAGAATAAGAATGTTTCATTAGTTCGGATGATCTAAATGCTTCAAAAATTACCGAATGATGTTTAGTGTGAATAGTTTGCTAATTTAAGACGATTGTAATGAATTCTGTGGTCTACTCTTGATTGACAACAAAAAAATAATAAAAAAGGATATGTTTTTATTTTTTTATGTAGCACACACTTAAATTTGATTACCGACCTCAGCTGTTCGAATCTCGGTAGGTGATTTTATCGGTAAAATTCACGTTTTATTACTGCGGTACCTTGAGGTACTGCTGTCAACAAATGTTCATTTGTGCTGATATATCAGTAGAATGGAAATATTCGGTAGTTCGGCTGTTCAAAACTCGTCAAAAGAGGCAAGAATTACCGAACGAAATTAAGTGTGCAGTAAATATTCTTTGTTCAGTATTCAGAGAATGCCCGAAAACGTTGACGGAAAATAATATCCAGTACTCAATAAAGTCTAACTAATAATCATTCTGGTTCATCCACCAGAAATGGGATTGACGATCAAAACACAATCTCAAAAAAAAATCACTGAGCAAAAAAATTTGAATCAATCATCAATTGCTGTATTCACTTCATCAATATGTACCTTTCCGAAAATCAAACAAACCCTGTATAAATTATCCATAGAAATCTTTTCCGTGAATTTCTGGCTAATTGCCATTCCAGTTTCCATACGCAACCCTTCATTTTTCGAATTGTTTCACAGAGCTATTCTGCCACCAGCGCGATGAAAATATTCCGACGTTTTCCGTTCCCACCTCACGATAAGTCACACTGGTTAGTCGTGGTAAGGGAGGGGGTGTACAGTTTCCCCCCGCCGTTCGATTCATCCGAACAAACATAATTTGTGCATTTCCAACCCAGACTCAGAGCCGGGCATGCAGGGCACTTGCAGCTCTTGAAAAGGTATGTACATTTGGAACTCGTTCCATGCCGCTGCCACTTTGTTGCGGTCGAGAGTACCGGTCTTGTACTCGGCTCGACGATTTTGTTCGGTACGGTTGACGATTGGGATCCTTGCTGTGCCACGGAACATACTATTTACATTAAAAAGATTCTAATTAAAATAAATTAATCTTTGTCATCTGAGTTCGCACTGTGCGACACTGGTGACGAGTCCTGCCGGCTACCAAATAGCAGTTGCGTGCAAACAGGCAATGCTGTTACGGCCTAACGTGACATGGATTGAAATCTGGTCTTGGGAACATATGGTCATTGGGTAGAACGAAATCCGACGAGGGTTTTTTGAATCAAACCATGAGTAAATATCGGTTGTTTGTCGAGTATATTAAAAATGCAAATATTGATTGTAGCTTCGAATCCTTGCACACACACACACACGACGACATGCGTTTGCCAGATTGCCGCGGAAACGTTCATAAATGACAACAAAAGTTCACCAACAGCCAACCCAAAGAGGAATCACCAACTATGAAACTATGCAATGTAGAATATTGCTCTAATGCTACTGTTTCCAGCTTACGTAGCCTGTTGAACATTGCCTCGATTCAACTCATGTTGATTTGATTTTAAAACAATTACTGAACTCAACGATATCGGTTGGTACATGAACCGTAAATGTAAATCGAACAAGTTCTCATTGTTAAACTCGATCTTGTCGGTCTCAATGATCTTTCCAAAAGTGGTTCTGTTCTGCCTAGTGTTCCCCTTCGTGGTTTTGAAATGAAGCTATTGGAGCTGCACATGGGTCCGCGGTGACAAACCAAAACCGGTGAATGTGCTGTTAGTTTATTGGGAAAAGAACGGACCAGCTTAGGAATGGAACTGCAAGAATGTTCCCAACACAGGCGGTTGTCCGCAGAAAAATGCACACATGTACGTAATGTCTGAGCGGCTTGTAGTACCTCCACCCCGGACCGCTGGCACAACAAGCGATCGCAAATGGACCGCCGATGAATGTACTTGCTTGGCAGCGACCGACTGGGCGGTTAGGCATTCGGGGACAGCTTCCAGTGAACCATGTGTCTTTCCAAATAGGCCAGGTTACAACCAACCCATCAGTTCGAACCAGCCTGTTTCGAACGGTCCAATTTAAATGTTAATGAAGTTTTTTCATTCTGTAAAAAGCGCTGTGGCGGCCGGACAGCGGAACATGCATCTAAATCAAAACTTACTGCAGTGTGTAATTAATTTCGACCTAACGTTGTCATGATCTCCTAATGGTGATACTTCCAGCGAACGAAATGGCTTTCGCAACGGGTGATCACATGTTTCAGTCGGGAATTATGTCTTGATCTATTGCATATGGCTGCGAAACAGATCCCGGTGCAATATTTATGACTTATTAACGGTGTTTTTTCTTTCTCTGAGAGGTTCTTGGAAAGCGTGAAAATATTGTACTTTTTAGCTTCTTGTCTTGGTTAATAAATTGATGAAAAAACATTTTCCAGGATAAAGATTGTAAATAAACAACAAAAAAACGGTATAATAAAGAACAATCCCAGAAACTAAGAACAGAAAGATTGGCAAAATAGGATTGACTTACTCAGATTTGAGTGAAATTTTTCACACGTATTTAGTATGGCCAACCACTTGTTCTCTATGGATTGATTTCGATCGATTCAAGACAGATTAAAAAAACGGCGGGTGTATCATTGCATTCCTTGAATTGAATAAGTAGTTCAAAATTGAATACTTGTATAGACCTGTGAAAAGCTTCGATCAATTTGAACTTCTGCTACATTTTTTCAAAGATCCTTATCGATTTCCTACTACTTTCTACACCATTTTCAAAGGGAAAATGTCTCCGTGTAATAATGAATTGAAGATAGTGCTTGCAAACAAATGCAATTTTCTCGGAGATGGCTGAACCGATTTCAACAACCGTAGGCGTTACAAAGCAACTACTAGGTTGTTGATCGTGTATAAAGATTAATTGACTGACGATTCCGGTTTCGGATATAAAATCGTAGAAGTGACGTGACCGACAAATTTCAAATTTTTCTATACCCTCGATTCTCTCGAAAATGTCGTTTGGCTCGTTTGAAAGCTACTAATAAGTTATTGATTAAACTTGCATATTAAATGGCTGGCATAATGGTAGAAATGACCTAACCGAGAAATTGTACTTGTTACCATTTTTATATATATATATATGAAATAGGTATAGGATTTGTTCAAACTTTGCAAAAATTTCCGAGGCACAGATTTTTACCCGCAACCCGACTTGAACTCGACAGGCACGGGTTGGAATCAGAAAAAAAATGTTTTCTGGTCCGGGTCGGGTACGGGTGACGATTTTTTCATTTCAAATGGATGCAAGACGAGTTCGGGATATAAAATTTAGTCAGATTTCGGGTATTCGAACCCAATTCCCGACCAGAAAAATGATCCTGAAATATACCCGAGCCTAGGTAGACTGGGTTACAGAAAATATTTTTCTGGTACGGGTCGGGTATAAGAAAAATTTTAATATTTTATCAGGCACTGATAAAGATTGTACACAACCGTTTCATTTTTTTCTCCATCGGATACGGGTCGGGTTCGATCCTTATCCGACCATCTCTAGTATAACTTTTGCATTAAAAGAAATAGACAGAAATGGCCGATTTTTCATGAGTTTATCTTCACCCGCACTGAGTTAGAAGACAAGATTTGACAGCTCTATCAGTCGAATTCTAACTGTGATGCAGGCCCGTACTCAGGATTTCGTTTCGGATTGACTTTACCAATTCCGGAAGCACCGAAAAAAGTGGTCAAAATCGTCGGAATGGAGCACACACCGATTTCTCAGATATTACTTGGTCTGTTTTACGAACTTATATTCAAATGAAAGGTGTTTTTATTCCATACGACATTTAATTTCATCGAGATCCAGCTTCTAGGTCCGGAAATAAAAGGGGATAAAGAAGTGTTGAAAATTTCAAGTCGTTCTTTAGAAGTAACGACTCAACAAAAACAGAAAAATCTGCTCCACTTGGTTCAAAACTGTTTCAATTCCAAGGTACTGTATGTTGGTTTTTATACAAACTTGGTTTTACCGGTCTTCGGTTCCGGAAGTAGTGACCAAAAATTCCAAAACAGAATGCAGAGTCGGTAGATTAATGAAGACACAGCAATTCTCGTATCGTGGTATTTGAAGACGATTCACCCATGTGAGCTTGAGCCCAAATTGTAACTTGATATGGAAGAATACCACGTACTAGTCAAACGTAATGTTTCTTGAGACAATAAACATCGTAAAAACAGACAGAACTTTTCGTACCTGAAGTGTCGTTATTACGTATTTAAATAAAATTTGTTGATGTGCCCGAGATCAGGTTATTGTATTACATAATTAACGTTTGCTATTATGCCATTTCTGCCATACATGTCTAATATCATTTAAATGTCAATTTATAGAGCACAACAATTCACAAGACTTGTGATGATGCGAAAGATTTTGAGAAGTGGAACTCCGATTCGTGAAGAAAGGAGCACATCTATTCAATTTGTAGGTCATATTAGTTTTTGGCCATTGGCTATACTGGTTTCGGTTTCTAGTTGCAAAAGTAGTGGTCCAAAATTCCAAGTTGGTTTGAGGGAACAGATAATAGTTCGAGGGAGCCAAATCAAGTGAACAAGGTGCACGGAAACCTAAACCGTAGCGATGCTTCAGATAAGGCCATTTCACAACGATTTCGATCCTCAATCGTTCCATTATTGCACGTTAATACTTGCAGTTCCGTTTCGGAGTAGTCCTAAAAGTATACCATGACAATCCTAGAAAACTGACATCATGATCTATCGGACTAATTGAGTTTCCTTTGAGGCACTCATGCCGTTTCGAAGCGCTAATTTTGACTTCAGTCTATTATCGGGTAATCATTCTGGCGTATAATAACATATCCAGCCAAAGACGTGTTCGAAGTGCGCTTGCGTTCGACTTTTTAGCTCTAAATAAGTATGTGTAAAATCCAGCGACAGATTATCGTTTGTATCTGCAGAATCTTGCCCAACTATGACATGCTCGCACACTTTCTCCTTCGGGTCATCCAGTTAAAATTTTATGTGTTTATTTTTTTTTGTGGTTTATTTTGTCCCGGTTTTATGTAGTTTGGATATTGTCAGTGACAGTGGAGTTTCGATTATAACGAAACTCTTAAATCAACTGTTTCACGGTGTAATCTGCTCCATATCTATTATTCTTTCGGTTTCTGATTCTGGGAGAAACCAGGGCTTCCCCCCTCTAGGTACGTGCCTGCAGTGTGATGGCAAAAACATTGAAGCAACTCCGTTCAGGAGTTCAAAAAACGGCACCTCGCCGCGTCGAAGATGTCCGTCTTCTGCGGCACTTTGTGGACGTCAAATACGCCCGTTCCGGCATCGACAACATCTTGGCAGTATTAGGCAACAATCAGAGCATCGAAAGATAGCCCGGTTCCGGGCGGCCGATGACCCTGAGCGACAAGAAGCTCCAAAGGTATCTGAGGAGGAAGAACGAGGGAAAATGACCGGAAGGTAGGTGCATCCGACCAAACAGTGAAAAAGTACCTGTCGAACATGAACATACATGTCAGGACACGGAAATCGCGTCATCTGGTTTCGGAGCTGCAGGCAATGACGCAGCGGCAGCGGCTAAATAAGATGGTTAACTATTTTTTCCAGCGGATTGTGACGTGGCGGTGGTGATGGACACCGAGACCTATCTCACCCTGGATATCAACGAATGACGGGGCACTTCGTATCTTACTTTCTCCACGAAGGAAGTGAGCTCCGAGGTAAAGCTCATACCACACCAAGAACCCCAAGAAAGTACTGCTGTGGCTGACAATCAGCGAGAAGGGGATGTCAAAGTACGATAGTACGACATGCCTGATGGACTACACGTGTTAACTGACGAAAGGCCGCTCGCAAGGGTGTGAAACTTTTTGCGAGTTAGTTCCAATAATTACCATCCATCGATTATCTGTCTTAGCTTCTTTTTCATCACCATCCGAAAAAAATTTCATTTTTTAATGCAAACTTTATATAAACACGTAACTGAAGATTTTTGCATGACTTTGAGGTGCGCTTTGCACTCGTAGTACTATATATAGCAAATTGACACACTTTGATAAAATATATGGAAGTTCTTGCTCATCCAAAACCTCCTGGTTTTGAGAGTTTCTGTTTGTGTACCATACTCGTGGCACTTCTATCAATTATTGGAATTATTTTGATGAATTATGAGAAAGTGCTGATTCAACCCAAAACTATCAGAAGTATAGGCCTTGAGATATACCAGGGTAACCAAATGAACTAACATGATTGTATAGCACGGTCCATGGTCGCGATACCACAGGCAAATCATTAACTTAAAGCGAATTTTTGAGATCATCCAAAAACAAACATCAAGTTCAGGGCTACAGATCTACCAGATGCAATGAAAGTGATCATTGTGTGTGTTCTATGCCATTCAAAAATTACCTGGAGTACAGGCCTTAAGATGATCTATTGACATAAGAAAGTGCTCCATACGCTTTATATAATATGCAATTAATAGGTTTATTGTGATTGTACTATGCTTTCCAAAAACTACCTGGTCTACAGTTCTTAAGATCGGATTATTCTGTACAGTCTATACTGCCCATACTCGCATATCAGTCCCATATCGATTTTCGCCAATTTTGAGTTAACTTGAGGAATGAAATCTATTCTCAATATACTTTCAGAAATTGCAATAAAAGTTAAGGGTTTGTTCAGTAAAATGTGAAAAAATATCAACTCATGTCTGTCCCATATGCAAAATACTCGCATATCAGTCCCATTCAGTGCAAATTTCAATAATTTCATTTGTTGCAATATTGGAATAGTAAAAGTGTATTACCGATATTTCAAGTAATAATATTATGATTTAACATTAGGTAGCACAATAAATCAAAAAAATCGGAAATAAAATTTTAATCGTCTTTTTCTCGACATGCCGATTTTCCTGATATGCAAGTATGGGCAGTATACTCGTGATACAACATGCAACTAGTTGGCTTATTCATAAAGAATGCTTCCTTGTGTACATCCTAAAACCTGTATTCACTGAAGTTCTTGAACGATTGGGAATATTACTGGATCTAAGTAGGCAAGTAATCAATATATAGCTTTGAAAGCACCCTATGATAAAAAAAGAACCGGAATATTCATTTTAAAATTCCCGCGCTTGTCCAATCGGTAAACTTTTATTCTCTCAACGTTGGCAACACTTTTATACATTCTGTCAAATTTTCGTGTGGTGATTTTTATAATGGATGAAAATTTAGAACAACGTGCGTGCATCAAATTTTGTGTTGCAAATGGATTTAAGTGTTCCGAAACGTTAAAAATGTTAGAAAAGGCCTTTGGTGAATCGTGTCTAAGAAAAACACAGGTATACGAGTGGTATAAACGCTTCAAAGGTGGTCGTACAAGCTTGGATCATGATGAGATCCCTGGCCGCCCAACAACATCTGTTACTGAAGAAAACATTGAATCGGCGAAGCAAATCGTATTGTAAAATCGTTCTATACCGATTAGAGAGATTGCTTTGTTGTTGGGCATCTCTTATGGATCAGCCGAACACATTTTAACTGATGTTTTGGGTTTGAAACGAGTCGCTTCTCGGCTGGTGCCAAAAAAGCTGAATTTCATTCAAAACCAGCGTCGTGTTGATGTGGCCAAAGAGATGATTTCCAACGCAGATAGTGACCCCACAGCACTGAATCATAACTGGTGATGAGGTGTGGATCTATGAATATAACGTCGAAACCGCACAACAATCGACCGAATGGCGCTGCAAAGGCGAGGCGTTATAAAAATCGCACACGAAAATTTTTCAACTTCTTTGTATAGACACCAATCAAAAACTAATCGTACGATATGCGTCAAAATTTGACAGAATGTGTTTAAAAGTGTTGCCAACTTCGAGAGAATAAAACTTTACCGATTGGACAAGCGCGGGAATTTTAAAATGAAAATTCCGGTTCTTTTTTTATCATAAGGTATGAACAGCAAGCAAAAGAGAGGCACAAGTGTTGTTGCAGTTCTTGCTGTGGCACTGTGTTGTCCCTAAGGACAATGGTGATTTTTGGATATTGGAACATCTCATACAGATTTCCATAGTCTCACAAAATACTTAGACGGTCCTAGATACTTTTGCGCATAAATGTTGCTACATTTTTCATGTTATTTTTCACTAAAATCGAATGGAATCGAAAAAATCTTGTTTTACGAATAAAATTGAAATAACGATGTTTCATTTAATGTATGTGAAATTTTATTCACGCCCCCTTCAATATTGCACCTTCCAGTGAGGTTCCAGAGCATACAGTCAGAACATTTGGAATTCTCGTTCAACTTTACTCTCAAGTGAGCAATTTGTACCCAGTCTTGTTTGCTTAGTTGTAATTTAGCTTATTTAGTTCAAATGTCAAAAAGTAAGTAATATTGATTTAGAAAACTGAGCAAACTCTACTCTGTTTCTAAATTGACAACAAATTTCACTTACCATGCTTTGAAAACGCTGTGCGAGAAAATTGTGGAAAACTTGATTGTAGATTTTCTTGTAAGTGTCGGACTCGATCTCGGTTTCTCACCGTAGTTGGACAAGCATTGTAAACATATCATGTACAGGGTGATTTTTTAAGAGCTTGAGAACTTTTTTAAACAATAAAACGCATAAAATTTGCAAAATCTCATCGGTTCTTTATTTTAAACGTTAGATTGGTACATGACATTTACTTTTTGAAGATAATTTCATTTAAATGTTGACCGCGGCTGCGTCTTAGGTGGTCCATTCGGAAAGTCCAATTTTGGGCAACTTTTTCGAGCATTTCGGCCGGAATAGCCCGAATTTCTTCGGAAATGTTGTCTTCCAAAGCTGGAATAGTTACTGGCTTATTTCTGTAGACTTTAGACTTGACGTAGTCCCACAAAAAATAGTCTAAAGGCGTCAAATCGCATGATCTTGGTGGCCAACTTACCGGTCCATTTCTTGAGATGAATTGTTCTCCGAAGTTTTCCCTCAAAATGGCCATAGAATCGCGAGCTGTGTGGCATGTAGCGCCATCTTGTTGAAACCACATGTCAACCAAGTTCAGTTCTTCCATTTTTGGCAACAAAAAGTTTGTTAGCATCGAACGATAGCGATCGCCATTCACTGTAACGTTGCGTCCAACAGCATCTTTGAAAAAATACGGTCCAATGATTCCACCAGCGTACAAACCACACCAAACAGTGCATTTTTCGGGATGCATGGGCAGTTCTTGAACGGCTTCTGGTTGCTCTTCACTCCAAATGCGGTAATTTTGCTTATTTACGTAGCCATTCAACCAGAAATGAGCCTCATCGCTGAACAAAATTTGTCGATAAAAAAGCGGACTTTCCGAATGGACCACCTAAGACGCAGCCGCGGTCAACATTTAAATGAAATTATCTTCAAAAAGTAAATGTCATGTACCAATCTAACGTTTAAAATAAAGAACCGATGAGATTTTGCAAATTTTATGCGTTTTATTGTTTAAAAAAGTTCTCAAGCTCTTAAAAAATCACCCTGTATAAATATTATTTGGAAATATCATTAGGGCCATATTGTGTCTGTTGATTGATTATTAATAAAAAAATAATTCAATAAACTTAGATTCAAGTTGATAAAGTGGATCATTCAAGCTATTTTTTTCTTTTCTAGCACTGAGTAAATGTTATTCAGAATTTGACAAATACGGGTTTTATTCGGAAGTGAGTAAATCTAACTTCATTCACTATATAATGCACACTTAGAAAATTTCAACAGCTGAACCTTCGGTAATCAGTTCGGTAATTGAATTGATTACCGATCGTTCGGTAATTGCTGAACTTTTAAACAACTACCGTAAACTTCGGTTTGTTTGTTTTCCTTTGGTTAAAATTCTGGATTTTCGGATTTCAAAAAACAACACCAATTCACAAAAACGAATGAAGGAAATTCCAACCTGTTGTGGTTATGGTTTTATTTCACAAAAAAAGGGTTAAATGTTCCTGCTGACCGGAATTATGAGCGCCTTCCAAAACACTGCACAATCCGTCGACTCCACCAGAAATTACCCTCGAACGATTCGTGTAGGCAAGTGGACAAGTGATACAAAATTATTTTATGCCTATAATAAACAAAAAACTTTTAGTGGTTCTATTGTTTTAAAAACTTTTGCACCTGTACCTCAATCCATTCGATGAACTCTTCAAGATATTTGTCGTTTGGTTAATAAAAAGACACTTGCTAAAAACTGTTTGACAGTTAGTTTCATGACAATCAGTTTTCACAGAAGTTCGTTGTTGGAAGATAATTTTATCATACGGACAGTATGGTTTTTACCGTACTCGGCAACTATTCAGATTTACCGTATGAATTGTACATCTATTTACAAAATTCTGTAATGAAAATTCACGTAAGACTGATCGACCGGTAAAAATTTGCATAATTATTGTAAAGGAAAACTCATGTACCGAAATATCGGTCATTTCTATAGATTACCGAGATTTCTCGTCAAAAATATTACCGAACAAAGGAATTAAATGTTTGTAGTTTCTTTATTCTCTATATAGTATTTTCACAGACATTTTCATAGACACAACTTAAACAAAAGTTTTATGCACATAGTTAGTAAAATGATTCTATCGCAATTATTCACTAAGCGACCGTTTGTTGCTCTGAATCCCCACAGCAGCGTGCTAACCCGTAATGCTCAGACGAGTTAACGAGAGAAATTCGCTCTCGCACTGGTGTCCATTCTATGTAAAATGAACTAGAGATGGACAATTCGTTCGTGAACGATTCAGGAGAACTAGTTCTAGTGAAAGAGCGAATGATCAATAGTTATTTTTACGAGAACGGAAGTTCCTCAGGACAAAGTCGTTGAGCCGTTTTTTTGCTCGCTTCACTTTTTTTTCGAGAACGGTTGTTCTCTAATAAGAAAGCATCAACACGAAACCTCAGCTCAAATTGGTGGGACTTTTTTTTAACTGTACCAAACAAAGTTCTCGTATAGTCTTTGTACAAACAAACCAACTATGAAAAGAACGAACGAACGGCTTAGGAGAACTAGTTCTTTGAATAGAACTCTGCTACACTGAACGGTTCTTTGAAATGAACTGATCTCTACAAAAAACCTTGTTGCTGAGATGATACCCGTCTCTTTCTGATTAAATCGTGTGACAAGTTGCTAGAGAGCGTTCTTTGGTGCGATAAAAGCCGTTTCGTTAACTGCTACCATTTTTCATGAAACCCCAACTGATGAACTTTTCTTAAAATATTTTGTTTCTTGATATTGCCACCATTTCAGAACCACCAACAGATATATTGCATATATGAGTGAGTGAGTGTTGTTTCATTTTTCATCATATAGTGAAACCAGGTATTGAAAATTTTCAGTGAAATAACCGTTTTAAACTGAGACAAAAATGTTTTGCTTGCAATTTGAGTATTCCATCCAATCAAATTAAGTAAATATGAAGTAAATTGCAACAGTTGTATTCGTTTAACCATCGTTTCTGCTATTCGAAAGCTCGATTTATATTTCAAATGTATAACAATATTTCATAATTTTCTGCAACTCAAACAACTCACTATTCAGAATTCTTTTGCTATTGTACGAAAAGTATGTTTCCCGTTCTCGATGTTCGACAGTTTCATGGTAGAATCTCTGAAGTAACTGTACATTCAAAGATCAAATAAACGCGCCAATATGATAGGAATATTAAAGTCAATCTCAAACCTGTCCAGTTCATGCAACTCGTAAAGCTACAAGAGTCAATCTTACGTTTCTCCTGAGAACGATGGAAAAGAGGATGGCAGGTTATCAGGTTGGAATGTTCGATTTGTGTTGAAATGTCAAATCAAAAGGAATATTTCCGTTACAACATTTACATTTGTCAAAGAGAGGCTCAGACTTTAGTTGCGACTTGGAAGGATTCATAAACCCAATGAATGCTAAGAATCACCTCTGCCTCGTTTGTCTTCTGTATCAGGTAAATCAGAAGGTCATGTTCCGCACCAGAATGTAGTGTCAAAACTTTACTTTTCTCGTCCTACCTCACCACAGGAGAGCGGAGCCTCCCGGAATCGAAAACTTCCGATATCAAACAGAGCCGCCCGGAGTCGTAGTAGCACGACTTTTCATGTATGCAAATATTGACAAGTGGCTTCGCATTGCTACTTTCCGGTGACAGCGGCAGACACACCGGCAAGCAAACGAATGTCCGCGACCATAAATTCGCCTGTCCCAATCGCATTCAGAGTAAATATACTGGTACCGTCAATTTTCCACAGAGTAAACACAGATTTTTTTCGGTTTCGCCGGTCGTAAATATTTTTATGATTTCACTCGTAAAACCAACAACGACGACGATCATTCCACGGGCACACAACAGGACACACCGGGCAATTGAATTGTCCAAATAAAGCGAGACGGCCTCCGCTTGCTCGTTTGCAAAAAGGTATAAATTATGTTTACAATTTTCTTTTAATTGCACGTTTAACCGGGAGAGTGCAATAAATACCTTCTCTTTGCAGCCTATAATCACTTTTTGATAAACGCAGAAATGACGCCACGTTCGGGTTATCCAGCGTGGAAGAAGAAGAAGAAGGACATTTGATCCACGGTTGGCCCATAACCAACAGTACAGTGCCAGCCTCGGTCGCAGCAATGCTGTGGCAATGCGCGTTGACTGGAACTGGCTCTTTGTGGTTAGCTCGGTCTCTCGTCAGGAGATGATGATGGTCTGGTAATGAGCAATAAAACCGCATCTGAATTTGAACGATAAACTCGAAGAAACAAAGTGAGAACGAAGGCAGTTAGTTTGACCGTTCGTCTCGGTGAGAGTGGGGTGATCCGACACGCTGTGACGGTGGAAGAACAGTTTCGTAATACAAATCCACGGTTCGTGTGGAGCCTGATTCCAATGCAGTTTTAACAGGATAAGTCCTTTTTAGTCATGGTAATGTTTTTTCTATATCTATATCGAGTAAAGTAAATGAAACATTGCATTACTCTCCTAGTAGTCGACATTTTGACTGTAGATTGCTTGGAAAGCCTTCATATTACAATTTTTTGTTAACGTTTTCATCAGTATCTAACGAGGAAAATAAATTGGAAACAGAATGATGAATGATAAAAGAAAATTATCGAAAAAGTTACCGCAGAGAAGGGACCCGAACTCTGAAAGATATGTGGACTGATCTTTTGCGGGAAGCATTCCGTCTTCTCTGTAGATTGTGATTTTCCACAAACACGGAATATACAAGAAATCGTTTTTTGTTTCCGAATCCGTCGATATCCGGTGATTTTTGCGCCCGCAGTTTAAAGTTTCAATGGGATTTAGTATGAGGAACCCGACTTTATAAAAAAAAAACCTGTTTCAATCCACCTAGTGGTGTAATGATGTCTTTCTCATATCTCTCATATTCTTATATATGATTGTGTGGTTTTCGCAAAATAATTTTGTTTGATTCTAGAAAAACTGAAAGGTTTGTCCATTAACTAGTATAACCTACAGAATAAAACAGTTTTCAGATAGGAAAGACATTCTCTGGGAAAACGAAGTGAGTTCCACTATTGCAAGTACTTCCGAACCGGTATAATCGAGGTCGGTTCGTGAAAAATGACTGGAATCCATTTTTGAGTCACAATATCCAGTCGTTAATTGAAAACCGAGAATCAGAAAACCCGACATCAATTTGTTTGGCCGTCTACTGACAATGACTCTCGATTGAAATAGTTTTGAGGCAAGTTAAGAAATTAGTTTACGTGTTTTACACACCGCTTTTAGTGACGGTGTAAATATTTTAATAATCTTCACCCTGTAATTTCGCAACCGGATTAAATTCAGAAAATCAATATGGGACCACGAGACTTTGTGACTCTTGTATCTTGTTCAATATTGCCCTGGAAGGTGTGATTCGAAGAGCAAGGATCGACACGAGTGGCACGATCTTCCAAAAGTCCGTACAACTTTTTGGCTTCGCTGACGATATCGATATTGTGACACGTAACCTTGAGAAGATCACGGAAACCTACATCGGACTGAAAGCTGAAGCTAGGCGTATCGGACTGGCCATAAATGCGTCGAAAACAAAATACATGAGAGGAAGAGGCTCTAGAGAAGAAACACTACGCCTCCCACCACGAATTTTGATAGACGGTGACGATATCGAGGTGGTTGACGAGTTCGTGTATTTGGGCTCACTGGTGACCGCCGATAATGACACCAGCAGAGAAATTCATAGACGTATTTTGGCAGGGAATCGTGCGTACTTTGGACTCAGAAAAACCCTCCGATCGAGAAAAGTACGCCACCGCACGAAACTGACCATCTACAAAACGCTAATTAGACCGGTTGTTGCCACGAGACCTGGACTATGTTGGCAGAGGACCAACGCGCCCTCAGTGTTTTCGAAAGAAAGGTACTGAGGACCATCTATGGCGGAGTGCAGATGGAAGACGGAACGTGGAGACAGCGTATGAATCACGAATTGCAACAGCTGCTAGGAGAACCACCTATCGTACGGACAGCTAAAATCGGACGTCTACGATGGGCTGGGCATGTCATAAGGATGTCGGACGACAGCCCAGTGAAAATGGTTCTTGAATCTAATCCGACTGGTACAAGAAAAAGAGGAGCACAGCGAGCAAGGTGGATCGGTCAAGTGGAGGGTGATCTCAGAAGCATCCGTGCCTTGAGTGGGTGGAGACGAGCAGCCATGGACCGAGTTATGTGGAGACGTATGCTTGATACAGCAAAGGACACCCCAGGCCTATAGCTGTTAGGTAAGGTAAAAGGTAAGTAAGACTTTGTGATTTGTGATTTTCATTTATGAAAATCGGTCAAACCATCGCTGAAAAAAGGTAATGAGATCCATTTTGAAATATATGATCACTATTTCCGATGTTTCCGGAATTGGAAACCGGCAATCAGGATAGCCAGAATCGGTTTATTTTTTTTGTCCACTGATAATTGCTACCGATTGGAGTAATCACAGGTCAGTTTAGAATTTTTTTTAACGTTGTTTGTTTCGCCACCCTAAGGTTGATGTCAGAGTGAGCGCGGAACGCAGAGCGAAGCGCGCTCACTCTGACATCAACCTAAGGGTGAAGCCAAAGAGAAAGCGACAAGCGACTCGAAGCGAAGCGATGCGAAACTTGACAGATCGCACGGAGTCGCGCGGAAGAGCTCCTTCCACTCAAGTTCAGCAGAAAAATGACAAGTTTGTATGTCAGAGTGAAATCGATGCATTGCGAAGCGACTACTGACCGATTGCATCGCACTCACTCTGACATACTTGCCTTTTTACATGCTGAACTTGAATGGACGGAGCTGTGCCGCGCGACTCCGTGCGATCTGTCAAGTTTCGCATCGCTGCGCTTCGCGTCGGGATCGCTTTCTCTATGGCTTCACCCTAAGTGAGGGTTTCAAATTTTCAACACATTTTACCCTATAAGTCCGGAACCGGGTCGCATCGGGATAAAACTTTAAAGTTTTGTATGGGCCTATGAGACCTTTCATTCGAACCAAATTTTAGTAAAATCGGTCATGCCATCTCTGAGCAAGGTGATAAAATAATTTGAAATTGTAATTTTTACATTAATTACCCTGTAACTCCGGAACCGGAAGTCCGATCGAAATGGAATACAGGAACTGTGTATGGAGTTACAAGACCTTTCATTTGAATCTTATTTTGTGAAAATCGGTTCTACCATCTCTGAAGTGGGTGCAAAAAAATGTTACATACATACATACACACATACAGACATCGTCTGTATGTGTGTATGTTTGTATGTATGTATGTAACATCGAGGACTCCGAGCCCCGATTCAAAAGTATGTTTTCACAATGATGGCATAACCTTTCTACATAAGAAAGGCAAAACATCCGGATAGACTCTAGAAACACCTTCTAGGACTACTAAACAATCCGGCTTGTTGAAAAAGTTATTAAAGAAACCCAGAGACAAAGTCCGAACATTGACTCATTATTTCATATATCTACTACTACTGCTGCTACTAGTCGTAATAACGTTTGCCTTTGAAGAAATGGACGAAAATGGACGAATCTGATGAAACTACCCATGCAACATCAATCATAGTAAGTCAGCAGACCAAATTTGAAGGCTCTATCAGTCGAACTCTAACCGTGATGGCAAAAACAGTGAAGCAACTCCGTTCAGAAGAGGGCGCGTTCAAAGAACGGCATTCCGCCGCTTAGAAAACAGACATCGTGCGGCACTTTGTGGACGATGGATATGCCCGTTCCGGCATCCACAACATCTTGACACTAATAGACAACAATCAGAGCACCGAAAGAAAATCTGGTTCCAGACGGACGACGACCCTGTGCGACAAGAAGCTCCAAAAGTAGCTGAAGAGGAATACCGAGGGAAGAGTGGCTACATCGCAGCGTGTGATTGGCCGGAAGGTCGGTGCATCCGGTCAAATAGTGAAAAAGTACCTGGCGCAGGCCCGTGCGCAGGAATCATCCATGGGGGGGTTTCAAGGGGAGAGGGGGGTGTCCAAAAATGTAAAACGAATTCTGACAGGATCGTGCGCGGGGGGGAGGGGTTTCAAATTATGTCAGTTTATAAATTGATAAAAAATTGATAAAAAAATATGAATTGTCAAGTTATTTGCACTTTAATATAATAAGTACTCCATTGTTCATGAAACTTAATTTTAAAAAAATTCTTCATGGGGGGGGTTAAAACCCCCAAAACCCCCCCCTGCGCACGGGCCTGACCTGGCGAATATGAACATACATGTCAGGAAGCGGAAGTCGCGTCCACTTTCGGAGCTGCATGCAATGACGCAGCCGCAGCGGCTGAATAAGATGGTCAACTAGATTTTCCCGGCGGATTGCGACGTGACGGTGGTGATGGACGACGAGACTTATCTCGTTTTGGATGCAACGAATGGCAGGGCACTTCGTATTTTACTTACCCCACGAAGGAAGTGAGCTCCGATATGAAATTCACACCAAGTTCCCCAAGAAGGTGCGGCTGTGGCTGACAATCAGCGAGAAGGGGATGTCAAAGCCGCTCCTCTCTCGCTCTGGACTGGCCGTGAACGGGGATATATATACACCGAAATGCCGGCCGGAAATGTTACATTTTTTTTCACACTATTTAAAGATATATTTTATTCAGGCCTATTTGCGTACAAGCTTTACGTGGCCGATTGAGCCGATTTTTTAAATAAATTTTTATTTTGAGTTGGATCTCGTTGTCACCCATTTTCTAGGGGGAGAGGAGCTTCCATTTCCCTCCTGCGAGGATTGAGGGGCACTTCGTTCGTGGTTCGTCTCGTTATCCATTGCCACATCGATGGTACTGTTGTCGATTTCCGTCTTCTTTTCATTGCTAGTTGCTGTAGATGCACCTTGTTGTATATTGGTTGCAATTGCTGGTTGGTTGGAGGGTGAGTTGTTAACTGCAGCCGGTGTACTTTGTTCTATAAAGGATGATGATGGATTCGTTGAAGGGGATGCTTCATTGTTGTTGGTGGCTGTCACAGGTGTACTGGGGTTGCTGGCGGATGGTGTGAAGGAAGCACCGTTGTCCGTTGGTGTAGTTGTCTCCTTGTCCAGTTTATCACATGGCTTACCGTAGTGAAAAGCTTTTTGGCAATATTGACATGTGGCCATCGTAAGCGGTTCTGTTTTATCGACTGACTTGGTTGAGATGTAAAACCGAACTGTAATGTTACGTTGTTCACCAAGAAATACCATAAGGGCGAACACGCGGTGTTCTGTCCGGATCTGGCGTCGGCCCACTACTCAAAACAATTGTTGGAAGAGATGGAGCGGCCGAATATCGATGTGACATCCAAGTCGGTGAGCCCGCCCAACGTCCCCCAGCTGCATTCCATCGAGTATTTTTGGACCGACCTGAAGTGTAAGATCTACTCCACAAAATTTGCCACCAAAACTGAGGAAAAATTGTTAAATAAAACGAAGAAAGAACTCAAAAACATACCTACACGCATGTTTTCGTCCACCATGGCAAATGCTTAACTGCCGAAAGGCCGTTCACAAAGGGCGTGAAATTTTTAGCAAGTAAGCTCAATTAAATACCTTCCATGGGAAATTTATGAAAAACCAATTATCTGTCTTAGTTTTTTTATCACCATCCGAAAAAATTATTTTTTTTAAACAATAATTTTAAGTTTTGATGAGTTGTTTGGTTCTAACTTCTAACAACAGATTCAAAATAAAAATATTCTCAAAACATAGTTGCTGTTCACCTTTCTCATAAAACTGTAATCTGTATCTCATGTAAAATATGACTTTTAAAACAAGGACAGGAGATGTCTGAATCGTTTTCCTGAAACTTAGATTCAAATGAAAGATCTTAAGATCCCATAAAAAATCGTACATTTTATTCAGCTCCCGTTTCGGTAATATGGAGCGATTAGAACTTGTAGAGTTTATTTTTCATAAGTCTCTGGCTAATAAATTTTTCTAGTTTGCAGATCTTGATAGTTGATAAGTAAACCAACTCGTATAACTTATATCTACTTTGAAAAGCACTCCGATTTTTCAAAGAAAGAGTTAGAAAAAATCAAGTCTTTTGAGACCGACAGAAAATACTAATTTTTACAGTGGATATACTATTCATATATATTTTTAGGTGCAGAAGCATGTAAACTTTCACGTCTGCATGAAAAACGGGGTATGTCTGACACATATTGAAATCGTTCTTCTAAATTAAATCAGTTTACAAATTACGCTTTTTTCTTTCTCCCGGGTTAACGGTTCAATGCATAGGGCACTGGTCTTACAAACCAGTTGTCGTATGTTCGAGCCCCGACCTGGAAGAATTCGTAGTGTCAGTAGAATCGTAGCACCAGCCATGCAATGGATCTGTACACTCTGAATTGGCTGCGAAGTCTGTTGAAACAGAAGGTCAAATTCCACTACAGGAATGTAATGCTAAGGCTTTGCTTGTTTTTGCTTTCGAGAAATGGGTCGTATGTGGATTTGCATCCCTTGTAAAATTCATATTTTCTCGT
This sequence comes from Malaya genurostris, assembly GCF_030247185.1. NCBI lineage: Eukaryota > Metazoa > Arthropoda > Insecta > Diptera > Culicidae > Malaya > Malaya genurostris. The sequence goes on from NC_080572.1 coordinate 181,102,415, forward strand.
TGTGTACAATTAAATGAAATGTTTCACAGTCTCATATCAACCATCTTCGACTAAACTGCTCTACGGATTCAGATTACGTAAGTACAGGAAACAATGGTGGAAAACTAAGATAATTTCTTCTCACATGACATTCGATCAGGGTGGAAGCCCAAATAGCACACGTTATTATACTTTAATGACAGTAACTTATATGACACAAATTCATAGAACAAGTTGAAGACTTTGCAACGTGCATTAGAACTGCTGTGTAACCTGAAAAGCATAAGAGGCGGAGCTTGTGCGACTTACCAAGGGTTGCCAAACAACTTCTCAGTAAAGAACATTTGATTTAATTCAGTGCGCACATCAATCACAATGAAACAGAAATTATAAGTTTGTGTCCATTTGACGACCAAAAATTGTCACCCGATAATCAAAAGTGATATATAGAATTCAAACTTCTTTAAATTCACTATATCTACTTAAAATTTACGTGCTCTTCGATATCTATGGTGAAGTTGATCATTATACTTATTTAAAACGTGCGCGCATTCGATATTTTGGGTTTTAGAACAACGACATACAAAATAATATTCATATTTTTATTCCCGTCATATGAAATTTACAGCTAAAAAGTCGAAATGTGTTCAGATAGATTTTTTTGTGATCAATATTATTTTTTCATTTACCAAAGTTAAAACAATTGACCAATCGCAATAATTAAAAATTGCACTTTTTTTTTTTAATTTAATGAATATTTCATTCCCTGGTCATAATGGTAGCCATTGGCATAAGTTTTTTCATCCATAAACTGCCATAAACGACAAAGTGTAGAAATATTCTCTCTGGTAGTGAGAATGTACTTCCCAAAACGAAACAAGTTTGCTTCGCACATGTACCGGCAAAAAATTTGTGTACAAGCGCAGATTGAACTATAGCAATTTAAACTGAAGAAATTTTCTACTTGTTCTTCTTATTGATTTGATATTATTGTCCGGGATAATGTACGGAAGCTTTCAACCGACACTGTTATTGTATTTCTTTGTTACATTACAACGAATACGGTAACCGATATGAAATCATTAATTAACTTTGTCTTATAGTGTGTCACTTTTTCATTGTCACATTTTGCCTCGGTGACCAGTTGGCGACTGAAAACAGTCAATGCGAGCACGTCGTAAGAGTTACATTACCTTAAAGTTACGTTGGAACTTATTGTAACTTTGTATGATGAGATGTCAATCCGAGGGGCTGGGGTCCACTAGGAGATTGATAGTACCTATTAGCTCTCTCCGGACAGTACGAGCCTAGATGCCGTGTGGAATCCGGCGGAAAAAAAATGAACCAAGAATAGATCCACTGGGTTCCTGCTTCCATGTCGTAAAAGGCGACAATTGCAGGAGTTTCTTTTGCCTTTCAGTTATCAGATATTTTCAACGTTTCACTTCTGATTAATCTATTTTACTAAATTATCTTTTCATTCAACCTATAAATTTCTGTCTAGCTTCGGAGAAAAGTTTTATTTGGAATGTTTTCTTCTTCCATGTTATTGATTGTCTTTCAGGATTATAAATTGAATGATAAAAATCAACTATTGCGCCGTTGATATTACAAAGTTAATAACAGAGATATCATATATCGGTATATTGGATACATAGTAAAAAAACGTGTTTAATCCTCCTAGCAGTGAGATGATACCTTTTTTTACAATCCGAATGTGTTTTTTGCATGAATATTATTCGGTGTTTAAGTTTTCATGACATTATTTTAATGACCGTCATTTTAGGCGACAATTTGAGATTTTAATCACTCATTACTCTGTAATGTCGAAACTGCAAATCGGATCGAATTTAAATCTAGAAGTGTGATAATCGATTAAAGATGCCATGATATGTAAGTTCTACTTTAGAGTTTACGATAATTTAAGGTACTTCCAGAGCCGGTATTCAGGAACCAGCATATTCCAAACCGATTCGTATGGCCATATGACGAATAAATTACAACAGTTTTGAGTCCAACTTTTAAGCTTTTCGGGATTGTCATCTTCTATATCGGTTCGAATTTTAAAAATTCATCATCATGTAATTCGAGAACCGGAAGTCATAATTGGATAAAATTAATTATTTTTGTGTGTATGTATAAAATTAATTAATTTTATATACAAGTTTATTTTAATTTGAATTTTTGTTTCTGAAATTTGATTAGGCTTTTTTTGAGAAAACGATTGAGCTTTGAGAAACGATTTTATACTGGAATCGTAAATCTAATATCGGTATGGCCGAAGTCAGATAAATTCACCTGAGTAGCTGTATAGTTTACATTTGAAAATCAGTGAAGACATCTTTGAGAAACCATAGCACGAATTAAATTTTAGGCGCCTTCTGAATCGACAACTGAATACCACTAAAACTGAAAAAAGTTAATTTTTTTTATCGACTATCCAAATCTGCTAACCCGATAATCCTGATTAATTTATGTGGAATAGACATTTTTATACCAATCACCCTGTATCTCCGAAACAGGAAGTTGGATCTGACTGAAGAGCAAGATATTTTATACAGGGTCCGGCACTCGAAGTGTAACCAACTTCAGACCTTCGAGCCTGGCGTCAAGGTAAATGCGACATATTATCGGGAAAGTATTCTGGAGGTTGCTTTGAAGCCGTGGGCAGACAAACATTTCGGTGGCAGACCATGGACGTTTCAGCAGGACTCGGCACCGTCTCACAAAGCTCGAGTGAACCAAGAATGGCTGAAAAACAACGTTCCGAACTTCATCACGTCCACACAATGGCTCTCGAATTCACCAGATGCGAATCCAATGGATTATTCTCTTTGGGCCATTTTGGAGAGCAAAGTCCGAACTAAATGATACACCAGTCTCGAGGCGAGTGGGTTAAAATACCTGCAAGTCACATTCGGGCAGCTTGCGATTCGTTTTTTGACCGTCTCAAGGCCATAGTCAAGGCAAAAGGTGATCATATCGAGCAAAAGTGAATTGATTCTGAATTTTGTATTATTTTTACACATTTTGTGCTTTGAATTAAGTAAAAGTAATTTTCCAAACTGAATTTATGGCCTTTTTAATTGGTTACACTTCGAGTGCCGGACCCTGTAGAATCTTGAAACTTTTCATTTGAATCTTAGATGATTCTTAGATTTCATTTGGATCTTAGATCGGTTCAGCGATCTACGAGAAGAATGAGTTACACAATTTTCATTTCATGTTTTCACATATCATCCTGTAGTTCCGGAACCAGAGGTCAGAACCAAACATAATTCAGGAACTTTGTTTGGGAGCATACGACTTTTCGTATGAATCTGAATTTGTAGAAAAGAAATTTTACGAGAAAATTGAGTGAAATTATTTGTCACACACGCATTTGCCGATCTCGACGAACTGATTCGAATGGTATATGGATGTTATGCTTTTCCAGCAATTATTGCTGTAAGTAGTTTAAAACAATATAATTAAGAAAAATCTACCATCATCTGGTTTATATATGTCATATTTGAACGATTATGTTGCCAAAAACGAGCCGTGCTAAAATCGGTCCGAAGCTAAATGTCATGAAAAAGGATGCTGTACACAGTCTTTTTGGTACTTAGAAACAATTGTATGTAACAGTATAAAAAATCGTGTTTTCCGTTGCTCCCAAGCATTTCTTTGTCATACAGCGCTTAAAACTCCTACTGCTGGAATAGGGGGAAAAGCCGTTTAAACAAAAATTTCGATATCTCCGTTAAAAATGGACGGATTTTAACAATCTATGGCTTGTTGGATAGCTATTACCGTGCGGAATCTAAGTCTGAAAACATATTCTGTTTTCAAGGTCAATTGTGACAGATACTGTCAAAAAACTGGAAATTTTGACATATAACTTCGTATAAACAAACAGCAAACATCCGATCTCAAAACCATTCAATAGCGTTCTGGGTGACGGGGAGACCTTTCATTTGCAACTAGTTTAATCAAAATTGGTCCAGCCATCTCTGAAATCTCGACCTCTTAGTTGACAACACACATACAGACACACACACGGACATTTGCTCAGTTCGTCGAGCTGAATCGATTGGTATATGACATTCGGCCCTTTGGGCCTCGGAAAATTTTTCCAAAGTTTGAGCGAATTCTATACCTATTTTTTATATATATAAAAAAAGGTAAAACACTTGATATTAATATTTCAAACAATAAATTAATATTTTTCTCGGTAGCCGGCTGCCCAGATCAACCAATATAACCAATTAATAATTTCAATAAATAATTAAAGTAATAAAGCGGAAAGAATACAGAATCAACACGCACGTGAAATCTGTTGATCTTTATTTGGTGATTTAAAATAATTTTATAACAACTGTTTAGAATATGTCAATGCAATGAATCAACTATTTTGTCTAAATCCTATTCACTCGTTTATTTTGTATCACGTAATTTCATTTATATAAAATAGGGAAGTTTTTATTCTTCGCGATAGTATTCAAATTTTTCTTCAGTTTCCTCAAATAAGAGTTGTGAATGAAGACTTCCGGGGACTTCAATATAGGATATTGTTGAAACGTTCACTCGGGAAGTCAGTGAGTTTAGTGGTGCATCCGAGCATCTTGAAACCGGAACTGATCAATGAATTCTGGGGTTACCAGAAGATGTACATTGAAGGATGATTTACCAGTCCCAGGTTGGATCATCTAGAAATTCCCTGTACAATTCCAGCTAATCCCGATCAGTAACGGAGTAGCAACCAGGGATGGTCGCTCAATCTCAAGCTCAAGCTTAGTATGATGAGATTTCGTAACATTATTTTGACACCGTTGTCACTATCATAGTACGACTTGTTTCGTCGTGTTTGTCATGCAACCATTGTGCAGCATCTGTTTTATTTTTATTTTTTATGAACAAGTTACATGTGCTACTTGGGAGGTATCCTTGTAAATCACCAGTAACCTACCAGAAGCAGCTAGCTACATGCCAATTTTGTGAATAACCTGATCCAAACTCTGAAAAATTCATCTGTAATCTAAAACATGATATCTAGCGAATCCAGAACTTTTACTTCAACTAACAGCAATAGTGCAATCACCGAACTGTGTTCTACTGAAGCATCGTCGAAAACGATTTGAAACGATTGATTGACTCCAACGTGTCGATTAGAACTACGAATGATCAAGAGACGAAAAAACACAAAAAAACGACAACAGCGATGACAAACGTCGGAAAAATGAATGTAAATGCAACTTGTGTGCCAACGACCTCTATAGCTATAAGGAGTGTATCGAAAAGTAGTTAGCAACATTGATTATTGAATAAAAAAGCGAAAAAAAACATATTTTGACATCAGTTTTCGATATATCATAGAAAAATTACATTTTTATGCATTTCACTGATTATATTGCATCCTTGACTTGACATTCTTCATTAAATTCTGCACAGTTACTTTTGTGACTTTCCTGGTGGCAGCTGTCCAGTTTTTTTTTAACTCCTGCATGTTTTGGGACACTGTACCTTCCTTCCGAAAGTGCCACTTGAAAATTACCCAATACCTTTCAATTGGCCGAAGATCCCGGTAGTTCGGTGGGTTGATGTCCTTTTCCACGAATTGTACATTATTTTTTGACAACCACTGTAGAACGGAGTTGGTGTAGTGGGCTGAAGCCAAATCCGGCCAGAAGAGAGGAGGAGCCTTATGCTTTCTGTACAGTGGCAGTATTCTCTTCTTCAAACATTCTTTCTCGTACACCTTGGCGTTAATTGTGCCCTTCGTGAAGAAAATCGACGACCGCAAACCACAGGTACAAATTGCTTGCCAGAGCAACACCTTCTGCCCAAACATTTCCATCGCCACCGTGATGTCAGCGTCGTCCAGGTCCTGGTACACCGATTTCGTATAATATTGCGGTCCGGGCAGCGCTCGAGATTCTTCCTTGGCGTAGGTTTCGTCGTCGATCAGGATGCATCCGTCTTTATTCTGTAGAATCCGGTTATACAGTTTTCGCGCTCTTGTTTTGGCCTGAACTTGCTATACCAGGGACTTTTTCGGTACCTTCTGTTTCTTGTACGTTTTCAGAGAGTTCCGAACTTTGATCCGTTGAATCATCCCGATGCTGGTGTTGAACTGCTTGGCCAAATCCCGCGTCGACGCCGATGGGTTTTTCCTGATGTACTCAACCACTTTTAAGTCCCGGCCGGGCTGGCTGGAACCCGTTTTCCTACCGGATCGGGGCAAATCTTTCATGGAAAAGGGTTTTACCGAACTTCTCGATAATATTTTTGACACTGGTGTGGTGCACTTTCACCCGTTTTGCAATTTCGTTGTACCGTACCGTACCGAAACCAATCGATTGCGCAGCTGTTATTGACATGTAAATAAACATGTCACCGCAAAACACGCTGCAAAAAATTAAGCCATTTCAGAGTAATAACTGTTTTAATGTTGCTAACTACTTATCGATACACTCCTTATTTGATAGGAATGAGAATAACTCTCTCCGAGAAATTTCAAGTGATTCAAATTGGAGATATGTAGCATCGTTGTCATCCAGCTTCTTAGGTGGTGATAATCCGATAATTTTATGGTGTAAATTTAGATACTCTTGGTAATGGGCCTCTAAATTTCTTAAATACACTTTTAACTGAGCTACTGTAAGCTACACAGAGCCGGTATCCGACACTTCTTCGACAGTTTTACGGATTCTTGTCACTTTTGCCTTGGTTTTACCACGAAGATGCACGAGATTTTAACTCGGAAAATTTTTGCGGTGTGTATATTACCAACATCAGTTCGAATCAAAGTATCACTTTTTTAGTCCAATAAAGCACAACCACCATTGTCTTAAATGTTGAATTTCGGGATCATATTAGTGGGAAATATTAGTGTTAAAATCTCAATATAACTGTAACTGAAAATACAATGTAGTATCCGAAACAAGTTCAGGAATTCAGTATGAAAAATTGCAATTTAAGTTTGTGAAAATCGGTTTAGCCATTTTGGAGAAATTGAGTCAGTTCCTGTTTGACAGTTTTTGACCACTATTTGCGGTATTGCCGAAACCAGATTCCGAGGACCAGTATAGCCGAAGTTGGTTCATATGGTCAGAAACAAATATGGCTTACAAATTGGAAGAGTTTTGAGTCTCAATAAAAAATACTTTCCCTATTTTGCTCTTTTACACCGCTTTTAGTGACGAAATAAAAAATTTTAACACTCTTTACCCGGTAGCTCCGAATCCAGAAGTCGGATTCAGGTGAAATTCAGGAGTTTTGTATGATACCATAAGACCGTGTGTTTCCTGAAAAACTTGAACAAAATTTCATTATACTATACATGTTTTTTATTTCGAATGTTTCCTTGCTACTATTCTCCAAATAGAGGAAACCATATAATAGTAAAATATAATATTCTTATTATTTTCCAGCGAACAACAAAAAATTAAGGAAATCGAGTATAACGTTATGATTTATTGAGTCATTCCTGAATAAAATCGAAGGAAAAATTCTAAGTCCAATTGTTTTGTCCACAATTACAATTACAAAAATCTTTCCTTTCGACTGCATTTCGATATTTTTCTAGGACTTCGTAAATTAAATTAGAATTCAGTTCATTTTCCAAAAAATGGTTTTTTATTTGCCTGAACTTCCCGTTTCACCCCGAACTGCATGTTCATAAAACTCTACGAGTCAGAAGAATCAGTAAGAATGCAGTTTGTCGCACCAACAAGCTACGTACAAGTGGACCATTGTAACTTTCTTCTGTCTGGCGATCTCCTGCTGGGTTGGTAGTTCTGTACTGTTCCCATTCAGCCGAAGCTTTCGGACGAAACTTGGTCATCTTCGTTGCAACACTTTGCCTACATTGTGGTTAGGGAACCGTGCAATCGTCGTTCGTTCCAACGGTATTTGATGCGTTTTCGATCAATTTATGATATAGTGTCGATATCCACTATACAGTACTTAGGCCGCAATGAACAATATCAGACTGCATCAAGTTCCTGCTTTATGCTTTCTTTAGTCCGTTGTATGCCTCGGATCAGTGCAATGAAATGGTGTACGTTAGCGAGCTGGACTCGGGAAATTACGCTCGCCGGGTGGTCTGTACAATCGGCTGGAAGGAAGGACCACAAGGAAATGACGAACAGTGTTCGCATCGAGGCAACTGCAGCCACAACAACACCATGTGGTATTATTTTTTTTGCACGTAGCATTACATCAAACTGGTTGCGGAGAAGTGTACATGTGCGTATTCCGCAAGTCTCAATCGAACAAAAAAAAAAACAAACTATAAAATACGGTTTGTCGAGTACATGTACGCTTTTTAGGAAACTTCATTAAGTTGAATTTTTGGAGGAGTCTTTTGAGGGAAAAAAACAACCTCAAGCGGTTTGAAACGGGAGTACTAATTTGGGGAGTGGCCATAAATTCTAATTTAGTTTGTAAGTGGAGGGAGAGAAAGAGAAAGAGCACTTGTAAAAAAAGTAACAAGAGCACTTGAAACCACGTGCGTGATGAATTTTCGTTAATTTTGACACCGCAGCTCAAATTTCAAGCCGAATCGTGCTGGTCGTTTTTCGCAACAAGAACTCTTTTGACGTAAATATGCCTTACTTTACTGTGGTACGACTTTTCGAAATTTGGGTAGAACTTAATCGTGAATATCCCGAGCTGTACTAAACGCAACAATATAATTTCTTCTCCATACTATTAGTAATATGATAAGCAATTTTCGATTAAACTTTCAACTATGTGGCGTGTCGTTTCCTTCTCGCTAGTAGCAGTAACAACAGATTATCAACAATCGCATTCAGCTTCTGAATTCTGGACCTGGATCTGGACTGGATTATGGTCCACCTGAATTCTGAATTGTTTAGAAATTAGTTACATAATTCAGTTAACGTTAATTTATCGCTGAGAAAGGCTATAGCAGGATAAGCATGTGAAATCTTCCCCCAAAGGAAATTCATATTGTTATACCACACTCGAAAGGTCAGATAGACTGGCAACAATTTTCTTAAAGTTTCAACTCTTTAACTGCCATATTGACGGAGTTAGGGTGGTTCTATTGATTTTTATTTTATTTGATTTTTGAACAAACCGCTCCTCCGGAAAATTTGAAAAAAATCAGGTATATTTTAGGCAAGGGGAGGTTTACATTTTTTTTTCAAAATTTTTGAAGATGTATTTCTTCCATTAAAATATACTAAAAAATTTTGAAACATATTTTTCCCTCTTCCAATTTTTGCACCACCCTGGATTTTTTAGTGATAAATAAAGAATTGTTGGACATGTTAAAGTAGTATGTTTTCATATTTTTTGAAAATGTGGACGACCACAAAATTTGATTTTTTCTAAAAACTACAAGGATCAGCCCCATGGGGTTGTTCGAGCCATTGATGTGGAACAAGGAAACCAAAATTTCTAATGATCTGCAATCAAAAAGTTCAATCAATCCGAACCAACACCGAACATCATTTGTCTTGATTTGCATTTGTTTTATGACCGACGAAATTTCACCATTATCCCAAATATATGCAATTATATCTTTGTACATACTTGCGATTTCGATAATTAAGCTTCTCTTCGCCAAACTTGTGTTCAAGTTTTTTATGCAAGCAGTTTTTTAGCGTTAAGTTTCTCTACCATTCTGCGATTTCGGTTGAAGCGATAAACTATTTCTCATTATCAATCGAGTTCATCTAATATAAATTAGAAATTAATCTTAAGCACTCAAAATTTATCCAGAGGTAGTTGTCAATTTCTCATGGGGAAACGACATAACATGGAATTCCGAGCTTGCATGACACGTTTTTGTCTTGCTGTCTAGCAACAACCTACCTCTAGCATTCTAGGAGTAGGACTGAAACGTTAGCTTTAATTATAGATTCCCGTGCTTCCAACAGCTTCGCTTTTGCATCGATTGACCAATCAGAGCGGTGCTTTCTCTTTGATACATCGCTTACTCCTTCCAAACCGTCGTCTATGGCAGGGAAATCCGGTATGCCAAAGATTTTTAGCAGCCAAATAGGACACTGCTCGATACTAATCAAAATTTCAATCATATATAATTGAAAATACGTGGCTTGATACATTAAAATCGAAACATAGAAATATTTCCTATCAAATGATAAAATAATATTAATAATTGATACAAAACAGACTGAGCTGTAAGTGTTTAAAACCTGACCACATTTCTACGTGTAGTTTTTCTTGAGTTTCTGATTTGCACCCCTAATAAAGATGTGTTCCACATCAAAAATAAATAACAGTCGACCATGCGTCCCCATCAAGTTCTGTTAGAAGAAAACGCATGGTGCTTTGTTCTAGTAGTAATGCAACTCAAGCGCAGGGCCTAGAAATCAAAGTAACGAAAAGGAGGAAATGAGTTTCAACCTTTGCATAATACATACACGATCATCAAGGATGGCTTTTATCGTACCAAAGAACGCTCACCAGCAACTCTTCACACGATTGAATCAGTGCCATCAAAGAGATACGAATATCATCGCAACTACAAAAACCCGGCATGGCTCATTTAACATAGAATAGACACCAGTGGGAAAGCGAATTTCTCTCGATGACATCTCTGAAAATCAAAGGTTAGCACGTTGCTTTGGGGATCCTCTCTGAAGTAACAAACGGTCCCTTTTTTCTCGTTTCGCGATTTGATTCTATACAGGCAGTTGATAATTGCGATAGAATCATTTTACTATTGCCGCTTATTCTAACTATGTGCAGATAACCTTTGTATAAGTTGTGTCTATGAGAGTATGAAGTGGAGCGAAGAAATGTAGAAAAATTCTCTGCATTGAGAGACTCGAGTTCTTGTAGCATCTTCTACCGGATTGAAAATGTTGTATATAATGTAGATAGCAATATAGCAGCTTCTGTCAAATTTTCGGCAATCACCAACACTGCTTACCTTACCTAACAGCTATAGGGGTGTCCTTTGCTGTATCAAGCATACGTCTCCACATAACTCGGTCCATGACTGCTCGTCGCCAGCCACTCAAGGCACGGATGCTTCTGAGATCACCCTCCACTTGATCGATCCACCTTGCTCGCTGCGCTCCTCTTCTTCTTGTACCAGTCGGATTAGATTCAAGAACCATTTTCACTGGGCTGTCGTCCGACATCCTTATGACATGCCCAGCCCATCGTAGACGTCCGATTTTAGCTTTACGGTGGTTCTCCTAGTAGCTGTTGCAATTCGTGATTCATACGCCGTTTCCACGTTCCATCTTCCATCCGCACTCTGCCATAGATGGTCCTCAGTACCTTTCTTTTCTTTCGAAAACACTGAGGGCGCGTTGGTCCTCTGCCAACATAGTCCAGGTCTCGTGGCCATAGAGAACAACCGGTCTAATGAGCGTTTTGTAGATGGTCAATTTCGTGCGGCGGCGCACTTTTCTCAATCGAAGGGTTTTTCTGAATCCAAAGTACGCACGATTCCCTGCCAAAATATGTCTCTGTATTTCTCTGCTGGTGTCATTGTCGGCGGTCACCAGTGAGACCAAATACACAAACTCGTCAACCACCTGGATATCGTCACCGTCTATCAATATTCGTAGTGGGAGGCGTAGTGTTTCTTCTCTAGAGCCTCTTCCTCTCATGTATTTTGTTTTCGGCGGATTTATGGCCAGTCCGATACGCCTAGCTTCAGCTTTCAGTCCGATGTAGGTTTCCGTCATCTTCTCAAGGTTACGTACTTCAGCGAATCCAAAAAGTTGTACGGACTTTCGGAAGATCGTGCCACTCGTGTCGATCTTCGCTCTTCGAATCACACCTTCCAGGGCAATATTGAACTAGATACAAGAGAGTCCATCACCTTGCCGTAGCCCTCTCCGAGATTCGAAGGGGTTCGAGAGCTTCCTAGATACTCGGACGTAGCACATCACTCTATCAATCGTTGCTTTGACCAATCGCGTCAGTTTATCCGAGAAACCGTATTCGTGCATTACCTGCCATAGCTGTTCTCGATCGATTGTGTCGTATGCCGCTTTGAAGTCAATGAATAGGTGATGCGTGGGTACGTTGTATTCATGACACTTCTGGAGTACTTGTCTTATCGCGAATATGTGATCCGTAGTGGCGCGGGCTCCAGTAAATCCTGCTTGGTACGGCCCTACGAATTCCTTAGCTATTGGTGATAGACGACGGCAAAGGATTTGGGAGAGTACCTTGTAGGCGGCGTTCAGCAAAGTGATTGCGCGGTAATTGCAACAGTTTAGCTTATCGCCCTTTTTGTAGACGGGACATACCACCCCATCCATCCATTCCTGAGGTAGAATCGCCTCCTCCCAAATCCTAGAAATCATCCAGTGCAGCGCTCTAACCAATGCCTCTCCTCCATGTTTGAGCAGCTCGCCTGGCAACTGGTCATTGCCCGCGGCTTTGTTGTTTCTCAGCTTGCCGATCTCCTCTCTTATCTCCGACAGATCAGGGGCTGGGAATCTGTCGTCGTCTGAACGTGCACCCAGATTGATTCCTGTACCGTTCTCTGTATCTTGTGCTTGGCCATTCAGATGCTCGTCATAGTACTGCTTCCACCTGTCGATCACCTCACGTTCGTTCGTGAGAAGGTTACCACTGGTATCTCTGCACATTTCGGCCTGTGGCGTGTAGCCTCTACGTGTTCCAACACGATTATGCCGTTGATAATGTTCCCAATGAATTTTAATGTGGGAAATGGAACGTACTTTTTCTAAAGTTTTCAAATTTTTTAGATCACTTCGATTGAAGTGATTTTATATCATATGCATCATGCATATATCATATGCATAAAATTTATGAAGTTTCTCGGATAAATATTGGATAAGACGTTCGTAATCTTCCAACCCATCAACCAAGACTCGACATTCTCCTCCTCGTCCGATTTGAAATGAGCATATTACTTCCGGGAGAAAAGTAGAATGCTCAGTACGGAAAGCTTTGAAGTCGGAAATCTTCTTCCCAGAGCGACAAGTGTCCATTTTGGGAATTTTTGAAGAATCAACGAAAGGGAAAACCGTTCGTTGTCTTTTATTTTTACATTCAGATTCTATAAGATCGTGAATGTTATTAGAAAAATGTTGAATAACGGATTGTGATTTATTCCGTATTAAATTATTTTTAGCCTTAGGCTTGTTGCCTTTCCGGTTGGACGCAGGCATTTTTGAAATGAATGAAACTAGGCTAAAAATCTTGATAAAGACTGATTTTGTGGTAGAAAGTTGTTACATTACATTTCTTTACGTTCACTGTCATGTTGTTCCTGTAACACATGTCTAAGACCTTATATAGCACAACAATTAACAGGACTTGTGATGATATGATATATTATGAGATTATCGTATTCGAAAGACGTTTGTCCAATGAATGAAACCACTGATAAATTTTCATGTTCAAATTGCGATGGAAATAAAATTATTTGAAATGTCCTGTCAGAGAAAAATAATTTAACGCTTGTTCGTTTAGACAACAAATCAAATCAACGACCTTAAATTTACAGAACATACCTGAAAATCAAAAATCCGTTACAATTGCCACGCCTAATTCTTCTAAGGCACTTATTTCTTCGAATTTAAAACAAAAAAACAGGTACGCCTTCCATCGTCTTCTAACGAAAACAATTTATTGACAGCTAGATCGACCTCGTCATCATCTTCTCCTAATGACAGTTTCGCTTTGGTAACAGGTAGACAAATAATTCTCCTAATGTAAATAATCAAAACACAGGGACGCCTTCCAGTTCATCTTCTAACGAACACAATTTATTAATAAGTAGATCGGCCAAATCATCTTCTTCTAATGGCAGTTACACTAGTCTACCTACAAATATTACTTCAATGCCATTCGCTTCTATAAACGAAGTCGTTTTAGGCGATATAACTTAAAATAAAATGATCTACCTACAAGATCAACTTTTTCAAATGATCATCAGAATGAAATCGACTTCATCACTTTTTGAAGCATTTTAAATCGGATGGCAATTTGCAAATAATATTATAATGAATTTAAAATTGAACAGTGATGTTAAATAATTATTTGAATATTTTAAATTGGAATGCTCGATCTTTAAAATCGAGTGAAGATGAATTTTATAATTTTCTCAAAGTTCACAAAATTCATATTGCCATTGTGACAGAAACTTTTCTTAAACCAAATGTCAAATTGAAAAGTAATCCACATTATGTGGTTCATCGATTTGACAGGTTTCGATTTGGGAACCGAAGTTGAAACCATTCATGGAATTTATTTCATCGCTGGAGCATATTTGCCATTCCAATGCACCGGCGAACAATTAAATTTCTTTAAAGGCGATTTGCAAAAACTCACAAGATATCGACCGAAATTTTTCGTAATAGGGGACTTAAATGCTAAGCATGTCCAGTGGTTACTTCACAGTTCTTCATCACAGTAATCCGACTTGCTTCTCTTCCGTGAAAAACCCCTTTACAATTGATCTGGTTCTAACAGATCGAAGTCACATTTGTAGGGAACCGATTACACATGCTGACTTTGACTCAGATCATCTTCCTGTAACATTCAGACTTTCCAACGAAGCTTTAATTGATCCAATTAGTTATATATTCAACTATCATAGAGCTAATTGGTTGGATTACAGATCTCACATTGAAAATCATGTGGATCATCGAACTATTTTAGAAAATTGTGCGGACATCGACATAGCAATTGATAATTTGAATGATTACATTATCGAAGCTAGAAATCTTCCAGTTCCCAAAGCTCAAACTAAATTAAATTCTCCTATCATCGATGACAATCTTCAACTGCTCATTCGGTTGAAGAATGTTCGTCGACGACAATATCAACGTTCTCGTGATCCTGCTATGAAAAACATAGTTAAGGATTTACAAAAAGAAATTAAACATAGATTTACTCTTTTGCGTAATAAAAATTTCGCTAAAGAAGTTGAACAAATTGAACCATATTCTAAACCTTTCTGGAAACTTTCTAAGGTTCTTAAGAAACCTCAGAAACCAATTCCTGCTCTCAAATACTTCTTACAAATGACGAAAAAGCTCAAAAACTTGCTCAACAGTTCGAGAGTGTCCACAATTTGAACGTTGTGAGTCCTATTGAAAATGAAGTCTCACTGAAATATTTCAACTCAAGTGTTGTTACAAGATGACATTATTGAGACGAATTTTGATGAAATTAAGTCAATCATCAGGAAACTTAAAAACATGAAGGCTCCTGGTAACAGGCCCGTACCCAGGATGTCGTTTCGGGAGGGGCCCACAAATAAGAAATAATGCGTCTAAGTGATGATTCTTGTGCCTTTAGTATATTTTGTTTTATTTTTTATTGAAGAGTGAGTGCAAGTATGTACCATTTTAAGTAAATATGTACTCACATATTTCGGATTGGACAATGAGAGATTTAAGCAAACATTTCTATATGTCAAAGGGAAGGGATCGATTTTTACATTTCTTCTAGTCCTAGTCCCATAGTTCGGATTCGACTTCTAGTTCCGGGAAAGCTGAGTGATGAGTATTAAAACCTTCAATTTCAATGGTGTGTTCTTATAAACCACGATGTAAGAAGGAACAAATATTTCGAAACTATTCAGTAAGCTCTTCTAGTTTTGCCAAATTTGTTGGTTATTTGTCGAACAGATGGTCAAGCTGATTTTAACAAATTTATATTCAAATGAAGTGCCTTATAATCCCACGTGATCCTATTTAATTTCATCGAATCAACTTCCGTGTCTGGATCAGAGATGCCTGCAGATTTGTTTGTAAATCAGCAGATTTATAAAATTAGCTATAGACATGTTTCAGTTGCAGACTTTTTTGTAGACTTTTGAAAATCACGTTTTTAGAAGACGTTTCTAAAATTTTACCGATTTTTTAAATTGCAGCGATCTTTTTTTTTGTTCGCTATACCAATTCCGTGCTTCATTCTTTGAAGAAAATATGGAGTTCGCGGACTTTTTTTCGAGTTCAAATTTTTAATATATTTGAAATTTTATAGGGTGATGAATATAAAATTTAAATTCCTAATTGGGAGTGATGATGTAATAAAAGAACAATTTTCTTAGTAGCATTCAAAAACTCCACAACCGGAACTCACATAAATTTCTCAGAGCCCACACCGATTTTCCATCGCTCCAATAATTCACACTTATACTTATATTACCGAAATCGGTAATGTCCTGTTCTCTGGCGTATAACAATGGAGTAAGTCAACAGTAACCAACCGACACCATCATCATCAGCATAGGCGAACATGCTTCTGAATTGTGCTCGCGTTCATCTTTCTTATCCTGAGTATGCAAGTGCAACATCCAGCGGCAGGACATCTTTTTCATTCGCAGAATCTTGCTAAAACTATGATATGTTTGCTCAGTACTAATCTTCATGGCACTTTCTGATCATCCAGTACCATTTCCTTTAATTTTGACATTGATTGTAATCACTGTGAAACCCGACTCTTATTCTTATCTTCTAATTAGCACATCTTGTTAGTTGATAACCAAAAAACTCATTTTTGTTCCTGATTCCGAAAATAAAAGTTGAAAGTTGAAGTTCCAAAATGGAAATTACTTTACTTCGATTTTGGGAGGGGCCCGGGCCCCTTCGGCCCCCCCTCTGGGTACGTGCCTGCCTGGTAATGATGGAATTTTTGATATTCTTATTAAAAATCTTCCCGATGTTGCCTTGAGACTCTTGGTTAAAATTTTCCTGGGCAAGTACCAGGTTTCATGTGATGCTTGCTATCTAGTCGCAACCATTTCAAAAATTCTGCTTAGGTTCATAGATTCGAGTGCTTTCACAGTTTGGTTTTGCTATGATTGACCAATCAGAACGATGCTTCCCAACTGATATGTAGCTTTCTTTTTCAAACCCATTCGTCTCCGGTAGCCATCATAGCGCCTTACAATTTTAGCAGGCAACATAAGATACTGCTCGTTTTTATTGAAAATTTCAGTCGTATATAATTCAAAATACGTTTTTTTTATCCATTATTATTCACATAGAAGAGTAGAAATATTTCCAATAAAGAGGTGAAATAATATTAGTGATTGAAACAAAACTGACTGACATGCAAGTGTTGAAAACCTGACCTCATTTCGACATGTATTTTTCTTTGAATTTATAATTTTCGCTCCTTTATAGAAAATAGAGAACATAACTTATTATAAGGATTCCTCAACCAACTGTGATAAATACCTATTTTAAAGTGTCAAACATTACTATCTACAAACAGTGGCGTATCTAGAGGGGGGCGAAGGGGGCATTTGCCCCGGGCGCAACATTTTTAGGGGGCGGCAAACCATTCCTTGGGATCTGTTTTTTTGCTCGCCCAAGTCATCTTTCCGGAGATGGAGTTCAGCTTAGTTTTTTTTTTGCTCGCTAAACCAAAGATGGAGACGGTAAATCTCTTATTTAAACCCGGGTGCCAAATTTCCTCGGTACGCCACTGTCTACAAATGTTTACGATAGAAGGAAAAAGAAAAGTAAAGATCGATGTCCACAGACGTTAATAGTCATACATTTATCCTATGTGACAGCTCAATACAGTGTCCGGCACTCGAAGTGTAACCAATTAAAAAGGCCATAAATTCAGTTTGGAAAATTACTTTTACTTAATTCAAAGTACAAAATGTGTAAAAATAATACAAAATTCAGAATCAATTCACTTTTGCTCGATATGACCACCTTTGCCTTGACTTGATGACTTGAGAGAGCGAAGGAGTTGCTTCGTTTGGCCGAACGTGACTTGCAGGTATTTTGGCCCACTCGCGGACAATAACTTTTTTCAGCGCCACGAGACTGGTGTATCTTTTAGTTCGGACTTTGCTCTCCAAAATGGCCCAAAGAGAATAATCCATTGGATTCACATCTGGTGAATTCGAGAGCCATTGTGTGGATGTGATGAAGTTCGGAACGTTGTTTTTCAGCCATTCTTGGTTCACTCGAGCTTTGTGAGACGGTGCCGAGTCCTGCTGAAACGTCCATGGTCTGCCACCGAAATGTTTGTCTGCCCACGGCTTCAAAGCAACCTCCAGAATACTTTCCCGATAATATGTCGCATTTACCTTGACGCCAGGCTCGATGAAAACGATTGGAGAGCGCCCATCTGCGGTTACAGCGGCCCAAACCATTATCTGTTGCGGGTGCTGCCTCCTGGTGGCCAATCGATGACTCAAATTCTCGTATGAACGGTCGGTTAAGTAAACCCTATCGTTTTGAGAGTTTACGAATTGCTCAATTTTCTCGTCAGAATATACAATGTTCGGAAATTGACCGCTTTCGGCCAAACGAAGCAACTCCTTCGCTCTCTCAAGTCATCAAGTCAAGGCAAAAGGTGGTCATATCGAGCAAAAGTGATTTGATTCTGAATTTTGTATTATTTTTACACATTTTGTACTTTGAATTAAGTAAAAGTAATTTTCCAAACTGAATTTATGGCCTTTTTAATTGGTTACACTTCGAGTGCCGGACCCTGTACTAACACAAAACAGTACCGATCTAATGTAATGGTTCGAATATGTAGGGGAAAGTCTTATAAAGCCACAAATTTTTCCTTCAAATTATAATAAAAAACGATATTTTATTCAAACTAAAAATTGATCCTCTATTGTACGAGGTTAAACTTGAGCATAATGAAAACCAGATGAAATTTAAGTTATTCCTTCACGAATTTTCGAACTTTTGATCGAACGCTCTTCATCAAGCTCCGGACAAGTGTTGCATCTCATTGCCGTTTCAACCTTCCGAGCGAACGGACGTGATTTGGATTTACTGCGAAAGCATTGAAAACCAGTTGTGTGTGTGATAAAGTGGTCGGACGATATTGTGTGATAGACAATAGTGCTTTTTCCTCTGATAGGTTTTTTTTTCGTATTATATAATAGAACAGTGCCTTATTGCGAGCGGTCGATCGAAACGGTACCGTTAGCCGATTATTGTTTCGCCGATCAAGGCCAAGTGTGAGGATTATAAACAAGCGGCCATTGTGTGAGGATTATAAATAAGTGTGCCTTTTCCTCTCGGAGGTTTTTTGCACATCATCAAAGCGGCGATACGCCGATCGACGAAGTCCAGCTTGGTGTCCCCCGTTGGATCTTTGTTAAGTACCTTTACTTCGTTTATTTTTATTTCTTTATTTGACCATTATATTTCCCCCCGAATCATTTGTTTTTGCGCGGAAGTAGTTCCGCTATGTCTAATTTAAAACCTGCCCCCCCCGCTCCCGATGTTCAAATGGAGACTTCCCTTGTCAGTAAAAAGTCCCGCATAAAGAGCTATCCTGATGGGCTCGCACTACCGGCCGGGCCTTACGCGGTCTATTTCCGGACCAAATCAAAGGAAAAAAAACTGAATATTTTAAAAATATCGCGGGACCTGAATTCGCGATATAATACCATAAAAAGTATAGATAGAATACGGCCAGACAAGCTCAGGGTCCTGTTTACCAGCTCAAAACAGGCTAATGAGCTTGTTCAAAATGATCCTTTTACGCTGGAGTACCGCGTCTACGTGCCAGCTCGTGAAGTCGAAATCGACGGTGTGGTCACCGATTCGAGTTTGACTTGCGAGGATATTCTTAAGTACGGGGCGGGTTGTTTTAAAGACCCCTCACTTAAGAATGTCAAGATACTGGATTGCAAGCGATTGCATTCAGTATCGATCGCCGGGGATGGAACAAAGTCTTATCCCCAATCAGACTCTTATCGTGTGACCTTCGCCGGCTCGGCATTGCCCAACTACATCCTCTTGGACCGGGTTCGTTTGCCTGTTCGTTTATTTGTACCCCGGATAATGAATTGTACCAATTGCAAACAACTGGGGCATACAGCTACCCATTGCAGCAATAAGCCACGTTGTGCTAACTGTGGGGAAGCTCATGCGGACGGCTCTTGCGGTAAGGATGCTGAAAAGTGTCTCTACTGTAAGGAGGGTCCGCATGACCTCTCTGACTGTCCCGCTTACAAACTGCGAGGAGATCGGATGAAGCGTTCCCTGAAGGAACACTCCAAGCGTTCCTTTGCCGAGATGGTTAAGAGTGCCACCCCTCCTAAACAGGCAACGAATCCATATGCCTGCTTGTCAACTGACGAGAGCGATTCTGACGACCCTTTGGAAGGTCCATCTTCAGCGGTCCCTCGTAGCTGTAGGAAAAGAATGAATAAATCTTCTCATAAGCTACCTAGTAAGGGTTCGAAGGTGTCTTCCGAAGGGCTTCGAAAAGTTACAGCTAACGGGAATCGGGAAAAATCACCGAAGCAAAAAGCTCCTGGTCTCGGAAAACTCAATTCCGAGATGGAATTCCCACCGCTTCCAGGGACTAAAAAATCCCCAAGCGTCCCTGAAAATCCACCAGAGAACCAACTAGGTGCTGGACTTATAAAGTTCTCTGATGTTGTGGACTGGATTTTTACAACTTTCAATATTTCAGACCCTCTTAGAAGCATTTTAATTGCTTTCATGCCAACAGTAAAAACATATTTGAAGCAGTTGACTGCAAATTGGCCCCTTCTTTCAGCGATTGTATCTTTCGATGGCTAAATCATCCACCGAGGTCACGGATCTAATCACTGTTTTACAGTGGAATTGCAGAAGTATTATCCCAAAAATAGATTCATTTAAATTTCTAGTAAACAATCTGAAATGTGACGCATTTGCATTGTGCGAAACTTGGCTAACTTCTGAAATATTCTTAAACTTTCACGATTTTAACATTATTCGTCTGGATCGAGATAATCCCTATGGAGGAGTACTTTTGGGGATCAAAAAGTGCTATTCTTTCTATCGCATTAACCTCCCCTCGATACCAGGTATTGAAGTTGTCGCATGTCATGTTACAATCAAAGGTAAGGACCTTTGCATTGCTTCCATCTACATTCCCCCAAGAGCCTCGGTTGGGCATCGGTGGCTCAGTGATATCGTAGAGCTCCTTCCTGCACCGACGTTGGTTTTAGGAGACTTTAACTCACACGGTACGGGATGGGGCTGTCTTCACGATGATAACAGATCAACTATGATCCATGATATCTGCGACAACTTCAATATGGCAATCTTGAATACGGGAGAAATGACACGGATTCCTGCACCACCAGCAAGACCAAGTGCGCTGGATTTATCCCTTTGCTCGACATCGCTACGGTTGGATTGCACGTGGGAGGTAATTCCTGATCCCCACGGTAGCGATCATCTACCGATCGTAATATCAATCACCAGCGGCTCAAAACCATCGAAGACAATCAATGTTTCGTATGATCTCACACGAAATATTGATTGGAATAGCTATGCGACCTCGATATCTGAGAAACTTGAAAGAACTCAACAACTTCCTCCGGAGGAAGAGTACACGTTTTTGGCTGGCTTGATTCTCGACACCGCGACTCAAGCTCAGACGAAACGTGTACCCGGCGCGAAAACTAACATCCGTCCTCCCAACCCGTGGTGGGACAAAGAGTGCACAAATTTAAACGCGGAGAGAGCCTCCGTTTATAAAATATTCAGAAAAAATGGAACACCTGATAATTACCGGAATTACGCGGCGTTAGACGTTAAAACTAAGAACTTGATTAGAGCCAAGAAACGCGGTTACTGGCGTCGGTTTATAGACGGCTTAACGAAAGAAACATCTATGAGTACTCTTTGGAACACAGCCCGACGAATGCGCAATCATAACACCACGAATGAAAGCGAGGAATATTCCAACCGCTGGATATTCGATTTCGCTAAAAAAGTATGCCCAGACTCTGTTCCGGAACAGAAGATCACCCGCGCCGCGACACCAAATACAAACGAAACACCGTTTTCGATGGTAGAGCTCTCACTTGCACTCTTGTCATGTAACAATAAAGCCCCGGGATTAGACAGAATAAAATTCAACTTGTTGAAAAATCTGCCAGACCCCGCCAAAAGGCGCTTGTTGAGTTTATTCAATAAGTTCCTTGAGGACAACATTGTTCCACATGACTGGAGACAAGTGAAAGTGATCGCCATTCAAAAACCAGGAAAATCAGCCTCCGATCACAATTCGTATCGGCCGATTGCTATGCTTTCCTGTATCCGGAAATTGTTCGAAAAAATGATTCTGTTTCGTATAGACAATTGGGTCGAGACTAATGGCTTACTTTCAGATACACAATTCGGCTTCCGCAGGGGCAAAGGAACGAACGATTGTCTTGCGTTGCTCTCAACAGAAATTCAAATGGCATTTGCTCGTAAAGAACAAATGGCGTCAGTTTTCCTAGACATTAAGGGGGCTTTTGACTCAGTTTCTATAAATATCTTATCTGAGAAGCTGCATCAGCATGGTCTTTCGCCAGTTTTGAACAACTTTTTACATAATCTATTGTCTGAGAAACACATGTATTTCGCGCATGGTGATTTGTCGACAATACGATTCAGTTACATGGGTCTTCCTCAGGGCTCATGCTTAAGCCCCCTTCTATACAATTTTTACGTAAACGACATCGATAAATGTATCAACACATCTTGCACGCTAAGACAACTTGCCGATGACAGCGTTGTGTCTATTATAGGACCCAAAGCTGGCGATCTGCAAGGGCCGTTACAAGATACTCTTGCCAACTTATCCACATGGGCTCTTCAAATGGGTATCGAGTTCTCTACGGAGAAAACTGAGCTGGTTGTATTTTCGAGAAAGCGAGAACCAGCACAATTACAGCTTCAACTAGGGGGTGAAACCATAGCTCAGGTCTTCACATTTAAATATCTCGGGGTCTGGTTCGACTCCAAAGGCACCTGGGGATGTCACATTAGGTATCTGAAAAGAAAATGCCAACAAAGAATCAACTTTCTTCGTACAATAACCGGGTCGTGGTGGGGTGCCCATCCAGGAGACCTGATCAGGCTGTACCAAACAACGATATTGTCCGTGATGGAATACGGATGCTTTTGCTTCCGATCCGCGGCGAACACTCATTTCATCATGCTGGAAAGAATTCAGTATCGTTGTTTGCGTATTGCCTTGGGTTGCATGCAATCGACTCATACGATGAGCCTCGAAGTGCTGGCGGGTGTTCTCCCATTGAAAAACCGGTTCTGGGATCTCTCATATCGTTTGCTCATTCGATGCGACATTTTGAATCCTCTGGTGATTGAAAATTTCGAAAGGTTAGTTGAGCTTAATTCTCAAACCCGTTTTATGTCCTTGTATTTTGATTACATGGCTCAGAATATTAATCCTTCTTCGTTTGTTTCCAACCGTGCTCATTTCTTGGATACTTCTGATTCTACTGTGTTTTTCGACACATCCATGAGAGAAGAAATTCGTGGAATTCCGGCTCACGTGCGCCCTCAAGTGGCCCCAAATATTTTTTATAATAAATTTAGAACAGTCAACTGTGAAAAGGTGTTTTACACTGACGGATCAAACATTAACAAGTCCACAGGCTTCGGCATCTTCAATCAAAACATCACCGCTTCTTACAAACTCAGTGATCCGGCTTCAGTTTACGTCGCAGAATTAGCTGCTATTCAGTACACCCTCGAGATCATTGAAACCTTGCCCAAAGACCATTACTTCATTGTCACGGACAGTCTAAGCTCAATAGAAGCTCTCCGGGCAATGAAGCCAGGAAAGTGTCCCCCATATTTCCTGGGGAAAATACGGGAACATTTGAGTACTTTATCTGAACGGTCTTATTTAATATCGTTAGTCTGGGTCCCTTCGCATTGTTCCATTCCGGGCAATGAAAAGGCAGACTCATTGGCTAAAGTGGGCGCATTAGAAGGTGATATTTATGAAAGACCAATCTGCTTCAATGAATTTTTCAGTATCTCTCGTCAGAAAACTCTCGAAAGTTGGCAAACTTCATGGAGCAATGACGAACTGGGACGATGGCTACACTCCATTATCCCTAAGGTATCGACGAAACCTTGGTTCAAGGGGATGAACGTGAGTCGTGATTTCATTCGCGTTATGTCACGACTCATGTCAAATCACTATACATTCAACGCACATCTCCGGCGTATCGGGATCGTGGAGAACGGGCTCTGCACCTGTGGCGACGGTTATCAGGACATCGAGCATGTCGTGTGGTCGTGCGTAGAGTATCGCGACGCCAGGTCGAAGCTACTGGAATCCCTCAGGGCCCGAGGTAGACCGCCTGAGGTTCCGGTTCGGGATGTGTTGGCGAGTCGGGATAGTTCATATATGCTTCTCATATACCAGTTTCTCAAACACATTAATATACAAGTGTAATCTGTTACATCTGGCTTAGAAAGTTCCTCCTATTTATCGACGTTGTTTCAACTGTGGCTAAGAATTATTTCTCAACTGCAGGTTCGACACTAACTTCCGCCGATTATCCCGATTCCTCATCTGTCCACCATCTTCATCGGAACTAACAAGATCTTTTTGCTGTCACTAACCTTCGCTTCCCCCCTCCCCGTCTTTTCACCATCTCGATGTCAACTAATTAGATCTCTGTCGTTTTAGTCATTTCATTCCCATATCCCCATTTTACTTCGTTTTCCGCAATATTTACTTCGCTATCTTTTTTTTTCATTTTCTTCTGTAACAACACCATCATCGCCCACGGAAACTTATCAACAGCATGCGGGCCACCCGCCGGGTATTCGTAACCTGGGGGTGTTTCCCGCGGACCCACACGGACCGAAGAATGCGGCCAACATGAATATTCACCAACGCCATATGGAAGACTCTCATGAAATATTCAGATCACCGGCCGATCACCACATGAAGGCTGGATCTGCCAAAGTCAACCACTGCGACCCAAATATGACATTACTTAATGATACAACCCTAGTTTTAAGTTAGTCGTAAATTTTAAATTAGTAAAAGCCCTTGGCATCTTAGAGCTTAAGCAGTGTGCCTTAAACATTATATTCTTGAATAAAAAAAAAAAAAAAAAAAAGTGTTGCATCGGATTTTTTGGACGCTTGAGCCCAAATTATTTTTAACTCCTGCATTTTCCCAGCTGCCTTACCAGTTTTCTAGAACCCCCTATTCACGATTGCCCAGTAACGTTCGATGGGTGGAAGCTAAGGGCAATTTGGTGGATTGATATTTTTCTCAACGAAATTTATACCCTTTTCTGCAAGCCAGTTGATAGTGGTTTTGGCATAGTGAGCCGACGTTAAATCCGACCAAAACAGTGGAGGTGTACTCTGCTTCTTATATCAAGGCAGCAATCTTTTCTGGAGACACTCAGATCGATAGATTTCTGCATTTATAGTTCCGGTAGTGTAAAAAATGGTTGACTTCAAACCACAGGAACATATTGCTTGCCATACCAGTACCTTTCGACCGAATTTCTCCACTTGAATCGACCTGTCCGCATCGCTCACATCCTCCCCAATGACGACAGTAAAGTATTGTGGACCTGGAAAGGTTTTTGAGTCCTCCTTTACATAAGTCTCATCATCCATTAAAACGCATGCATCCGGACACTGCAAAAGACGCGAATACAGTTTCGGGCCCTTGTTGCTGCCCGCTTCTTCTGTTCTACACTTTGTTTCGAGATTTTCTGCTTCTTGTAGGTCTTCAGGTGATTTCGCCTCTTGATTCGCTGGATCATTCCGACACTTGTTCCTGCTTTTTTGCCAAATCACGTATTGACATTGATTTGTTCTTCATGATTAGAGATACCACTTTCTGGTCCAGTTTTGGGTTGGAAGAGCCGGGTTTTCTGCCTCTTCCTGTTAGCTCATCCAAAGAATAGTGTTCCCCAAACTTATTAATGATGGTTTAACACTGGCATTATGAATTCCAAACCACTTCGCCAATCGTATAGTAATACCCTTTTCACTTAGCCATGTGTCCAGAACCTTAATTTTCACTTCCTTTTCAATATGCGACATTTTGAAAACGCAGAATTTCAAACGCACAAACAAGTAAACAAACGAAAGCTGACAGCCAAACGCACAGCATGCTGTGATCTGAGGATAAAAACCCATCACAAATACATGCGTACAACAGAAATGTATGTGGATAGCTTATTTTCGATACACTCCTTACTAGCCAAAATGCCCCCTTCCTTTCATTAGCACTCAAGACTTTTCTGAATCAAAGTTTTATCACTAGCACTATCTTTTCGTAGGATCTTTCTGCTATGCAAGTTTGGTAGTTGTCGTTTGCTGGAAAGTATGAAAAACTGAAAATTTCATTTGGCAGCTATTAGACGTAAGGTTTTGCTTCGACTAAATAAGCGTTTTTGTCGCAATTTCTTTGATATACTGATTATCTCAAAACAGTCACTTTATTGATATTTCAAGAAGTATAGTGCATCATTGTTGTGGGGTAAAATGTCTTTTGTTGTGTGTCATGCCACTGATTTGTTTTGAGACATATTTTACGGCTGCTGGGGCATTATGTCTGAGGCAAGCGAAAAAACTAAGAATATGGTCGTTTTGGAAAATGTGTTTATATTAATCAATTCTCATCTTTTCCATTGGAGTCATTGAACATTTTGTTCCTCAGCAGTATTGCAATGAAATACTCACATATTCGAGGAAATTATATTAATACACTTGGAAATATCTCGATGTTTTCTTAAGGGGGCATATTATAACACGTTACCCTATGAATCATTCTCAACACTGCCAAATTCTTATCTACATGGCTTATGGACAACCACGAAGATATAATCATTGATATCAATTTACATCAAATTATTATAATGTGAGTGACGATAAATCAAACAGAAGACACGTCAAATCAAAAATAATTTCCGAAGGAGGAAATGTCACAAATTGATACACTAGGTTATAACAAGCCGATAACGACATTATCTTATCGAATACTTCCGATGAAGGACGGCGTTATAATCCTCGAGCTGGATTTTAGCTTCCACACTCTAGCATTCCCAATCTTCCTGGATCCATTTCACTTTATTTATCGTAATGTCTGGCAAACAAGTGCGCGCCGTGTGATTTTGTTTAGCTGATAATGGTTATAGATATCGGCTAGTGATTGCAATTCGTTTTTATCTGGAGCCACGGACGCTTTTTGTCCGCCACGTTTCGTCACACCAGTCAACGGGGGACAACCGTCGGAAATAGGTCATGCCAGTGCGACGCGTTCCGGTATGGCGCCGCCGATTTGCGACATATCGTTCGACGAGAACTCGCACGGCGTCTTCCTTGCGGGGCAAACTCTCGCCGGTCAGGTGGATGTAACCGTTCCGAAGGTGAAAAAAGTGAAAAGTGTTTACCTGAAGATAAGCGGACAGGCCACTGTGAAATGGACCGAAAGTGTGGGAAGCGGTGTGAGTGTGGTCTACAGTGGCCGTGAAGAATATGTCAATCATGTGGTGGTGCTTATGGGATCCGCGGAAGAAGACGAAATGGAACTAACGGAAGGGTTACATAAATTTCACTTTTCCTGCAAACTGCCACCGAGTAGCCCAACATCGTTCGAGGGAGATTTCGGATACATACGGTACACAATCCGCATTGTATTTGAAAGGCCATGGAAGTACGATTTAACATACAAGATAGCATTCACCGTTGTTAACCAGCTGGATTTGAACAAAATTGCGCCACCTTTGAATGTCGCTACCGTGCGGGAGAACATGAAACAGTTCAGCTGTGGGCCGTGCAGATCGGCACCAATGATCATGACAGTATTTATTCCCATGAGTGGCTATGTTCCGGGACAGTTGATCCTAGTCACCGTCGATGTTACGAACAAAAGTAAGAAGGACATAGGTGAGATTAAAATAAAACTTCGCCGGCAGGTGAAGTACGTTAGCCAGTCACCAAGTGAAAGGACCAAAGACGTATTCTCTACTCTAGTTAAGTACCAGTGCTGTGGTGTAGATCGAAATAAATCGGCCGGCTATCAAAGACGGCTGCTCATTCCTCCCGAACCACCATCGCGATCAACGAACATAGTTCGAATCGAATATTTTATCGAAGTCATTGCCAAAGTCCCCGGGCTGTACACGAGCCCTAGAGTAAAAATTCCGATCACGATTGGTACGGTTCCGTTGGCCAATCTCAACAAATCTCAGGAACAATCATCAATCGTCGATGGTCAGCTGAAGGGCTCCGGAACGACGGCCAATTTTCCCGCACAGTTCCTATCCAGCAGCGCTCAATCGCTTAAAAGTGAGATTACCCGCTTTGTTCTACGAACACAACTTATTCGTTGAAACCCTTCTCTTTCACACAGTACCACACAGTTTCGAGGAATCGCTGAGCCGGGCGAAGATTAACATTCACGAGGACGACGAACAGCAGACACTGGGAGCGAAACCTTTCACCCCGCGATATCCGGTTTACAAGTTTGAACAACCGGGCAACGATAGCTCACGAAAGGCATCCAGTTCAACCAGCTGAAAGTTGTTTGCAAAATCGCGGAAGGGCACACTTAATGGAATAATTGCGTTGTGACACTTATCGGTGAAAATAAAAATAAAAATAATAGAAGCGCTATCTTGCTGCTGGTTCTTATCGGCTTTCTTGGTTTGTTTGGTAATGAAATTCTGTTCACCGATTTCAAAGTGCCTACGAGTCAAGGTGGGTGTGCCGAGAAAAGTATCACCAATTGTACATATGTACTAGCTTGTTTAGAAATGTCAAAGAAAAGTTATTGATTAAATAAAAATCACCTAATACAAATATAAGAAAATGATGCATCAGATTTTTTACACTTATTTCCGGTATCGGAATAGCCGAGTAAATATGTATGGCCAAAAAAAAGATTTTTCAGAGACGTATTTCATCAGGCTTGAAATTTCTAACTCCCTTCAATCTATAATTATAAAACCGGACGTCGGATCTAACCATAACTATCCCGTAGAAATTGTCGTGAATTTCGTTATTTTACAGTTTTAGGTCATCATTTCCGGTACTTCCGGAACTTGAAACCGGAGACCGGTATAGCCAAAAATTTATATAGCCACTAAAATCACTAGAACTCTCAGGATAAAAAAAGTCAGAACTCTTCTTAAAAGGGCCTAATGCCAACTGTGAGAAAACACACGATATTTTTAGAACCAGTTTGGTATCAATTTGTCTTTAAAAATTTTTGGGTCGTTTTCGTTTCACATTTAAAATTTTACTGTAAGGGTAATCTGGACTGGCCCTTAAAAAAATCAGATGCACAACCGATAAAACACTAACTTCACAGCGTTATGTTAACATATATTGGAATGAAACCAGTGTTACTAGATTTTCCATAATAGTTATTTCATTAGTATTTAAGGAGTAAGACTCTTTGCAAGCGCATGAGGAATATGAACTATGTGTACGTGAAAACAAATTCCTGCGCTTCTTTTCCTGCTTTTGATCAACAAATCTTCCATATGGTTGAAAAATAAACCAATCCGATCATTCTGCTTGAAATTGCAATTCAAGAAAAGTGAAAATCTTAGTCTAAAACTTTTCCGCTTTCCTTAAAACTGCCCGAGAAAAAATATTTCAGTTTCAGCTTACATCCACTAACACATTTGATTAGCAACAAACACATTCCTATATGGATTTCCTCTTGCAGAAATTATTGCGATATAAAGATTTACGTACCTTCTATAAGTAAACCAGCTAAATATGAACCTTTAATTTGACACGCGAAAGGCAATGGATATGGAATGTTGTCGTAAAACTATTTATTTTTCCGGAAAACTGCTTTCGTAACAGAAAATATTTAGTTTTGTTTATTTTGTGTAGCGCAATCTAATACAAATCCATGGAAGCAGTGTTGCTAGCTTTTTTATTAGGGAATTGAAATCTACATTCATAAAATGTAAGCAATTTTCCATCAAACGTTGGTGAAAAAATTATCAAAACTAATATTTCATCCAAAAAGTCTGGCTTAACGTTCGTTCGAGAATAAATTAATCAGTTTTTGCAATGACTGAGCGGAAACATATATTGGAGAAGCCAAATGAATGAAAATGCATTATAAACGCAGGTTCGAGTCCTGTCTCTGAGCGTATCTTTTTCCAAAAATTCATCTTTTCTGTTAGTTTTTCATTCATTTGGCTTCTCCAATATATGTTTCCGCTCAGTCATTGCAAAAACTGATCTTAGTTATGGCGGCTTTACGTCAAACAACTAAAATTAATAAATCGTTAAAAACAATTGCGGTTTGATTTTCCGTAACAATCTGCTTCTGGTAGGAAAGGGCAGATAATCAATACTACCTTCATAGGGGTCTGTCGCTGACGATGTCCAGCCAGCGACTGGCACCATTAAAGAAGGTGACAAGCGATTATAAATACACTCTCCTACTCAATGCTTGATCAGAGAAATAGGTATAAAGCGAGAAGACTAGTGTTTGATGGACAGAGAAGATGTTTGGATATAAGGTATCGGTCGGGTGACGGCCAGGATGTAGACCATGTTCGATGTACGCGCTATTGTGTCTGTTTGGCGTTTTAGAATGACTAAAACAAGATTCAGAGTAGCGAAATGGTAGCACGTATGCACGGAATGCATAAGAACGCAGGTTCGAGTCCTGTCTCTGAGCGTATCTTTTTCCAAAAATTCATCTTTTCTGTTAGTTTTTCATTCATTTGGCTTCTCCAATATATGTTTCCGCTCAGTCATTGCAAAAACTGAACTTAGTTATGGCGGCTTTACGTCAAACAACTAAAATTAATAAATCGTTAATAAATTATTGCTAAAAAAGATTGTTTGAAACTCAATCGTGCAAGCCACCTCGATAAACTGGTTGCACTGCATATATGAATACATAGATCTATGACATACGTATCAAATAAAATGTACGTAATGCACAAATTACTAACACAAGTTAACTTGGTTTACTCTTAATCCTTAACGCGCATTTTCTACTAATACTTGAAGCCGAAATAGTTTTATTTAAATATAAATATCAATATGAAGATGAAAACAACGCGCAATCAAGTAAATTACGTACAAATTTTCGAATATTTTGATTGTTTAACGGGGAATTTTAGAATTTGAAAACAAGTGAAAAGTCAAC
This sequence comes from Malaya genurostris, assembly GCF_030247185.1. Classification (NCBI taxonomy): domain Eukaryota; kingdom Metazoa; phylum Arthropoda; class Insecta; order Diptera; family Culicidae; genus Malaya; species Malaya genurostris. The sequence continues at coordinate 181,133,285 of NC_080572.1, forward strand.
ATTCCAACAATGAATAGTGGTGAAATTATGTGAAATCGTAATCATGTTTTGAAACGAATCAATTAGTAAGTATTTAGAAACATGACAAGCTGTAAAACTTGAGACGAAAATGTTCTCATAATTTGTAAAGTAAATTGTGTTGAATGCAAAAAAAAAATTATCATCGAATTACATACAACCATTTTTTAAACGAAAAAGTATGGCAAAAACTTAAACTAACATTTTAAAGCATTTCACAGATTGGTTCAGGTACATTGAAGGATATGATTCATATGCAATGTCATGAGATGAAGGGATGAGATGAAAATAGGAGCTCGGATAAAATAGTGAGCCGTTACCCTATATATTGGAACAGTTTGCGTAGAGTTTATACGGTGTTTGCATCGCAGTCTTGAATGACGATATTTGAATTTGGTACACTTCACCCTGTAATTCCGGAACCGAAAATTTAATCCGGATAAAATTTTACAGCAGGTTTTGTGACCACAAAGATTTTCAAATTAATCCAAGTTTGCAAAAATCGGCTCAACGGTGTCCGAAGAAATCGAGTCTTTTTTTTTATTTTTTTTCCCATTATATCTCGTCCATCCAGAACCAAAAGTCGGATCTGGATAAGATCTTCCATTTGAAACTCAGTATTCAAAAATTGCTCTAGTGGTTTCTGAGAAAATCAGGTTCACTCTGGAACCGGAAGTCAGATTCAGATAAAATATATTATATTTTAAGCAGGAATCGGTTCAGCGGTTTCCGAGAAAATCGAATGCACTTTTTTATTCTTCAGCATATTTTTCCCCGTCGATCGTAACCGGAAGACGGATCTGGATACAATTTCAGTTCAATTCTTTCAGAAGTTTCCGGATCCGGGATCAATTTCATAGTAGGCTATACCCATAAGACTTTATATTTGAATCACAGTTTGCAAAAATTGGATCAGCGGTGTCTAAGAAAATCTAGTTCCCCTTTTTCATTTTTTTCTTCATTTTTCCCCGTCGATATGGAACCGATAATCGGATCTGAATGAAAGTCAACAGCAAGTTGTAGGATCAAAAGATTTCATTTGAAGCTTGTTTCAGTGATTTCCCAGAAAATCGAGTGCACTTCTTTCCATTTTATTTCGCATTTACTCCTGAATAATCAGAATCTAAGCTAGTGATTATCAGTTCAGCGATTCTTGAGAAAATCAAGTGCACTTTTTATGCACTTTTACCCTGTTATTCCGGAGCCGGAAGTTAAACCCGGGTAACATTTCATAGTAAGCTTCATTTGGATTTAGGTTAATGAAAACTAGTTCAGCGGTCTCTGAGAATGAGAAATTCGTGTGTTTTTTTTTAAATTCCATTGTTTTTATTATCCCCTTTATCCGGAACCAGAAATCGCATCTGAACAAAATTTAATAGCCGGTTATGAGATAACGACAGCTTTCATTTAAAGTTACGTTTACTTAAAAAGAGACAATTTTTGTTAATTTTGTTTCAAGTACCTGAGCATTTTCAGCCCCGTTGCTTTGGAACCTGTAGTCGGATCCGGATGAATTCAATAGCAAGCTAGGAAACAATTATAACTTTCATTTGAATCAAAGTTTATGAAAATAGGTTATTTGGTATTTGAGTAGTTCAAGGGCACTTTTTTTTCGCTTTCTTTTTATTTCATTTTGTTGCACATTCTACCGCGTTACTACGTAATCGGAAGCCAGATTAAAAAACAATAGAAGGCTATGGGATTATTTTAGCCATCTTCAAAACATCGAGGGCACATTTACTTGACATACATACATACATTCACACACGTATACCCTCATCGAAAGAGTCGATTTTCACCGTGATTATAAACCTTAATTTTAACTTTCTTAAAGAAAAAAACAAAAGGAATTATTGGAAGTTAGCAAATAAATATTCAAACTGTCCTTTGACATGCATTTCTTTCTTTATCAAATCAACACGATTCTTCTAGTGTTTGATTAGTGGTACTCTTATTTATCTTAACTCCACCATTCATTCCGTGTACAATATCAATGATCTGATTAGAGCCAGATCTGCTATCTCTGATTGAGGTATTGACCCGAAGGATTAGATGAGAATTGGTGCATGTGCTTCAAATTTGGATTTATAATTGTATACAATAGCGGAAAGCATTTTCAGAGTAAATTGTACCCAGACTGATTAGAGTTATACTCGATTATCTGGTGGTGTCGCAATCGAGTGCCATGCTATCTTTTGCCGTTTCTGGGAGTTACTGATAATTCAATGCATTTTTTTTTCAAATCATGAATGGGAAACTACTCCACCAGGCACATTGAAATCTAATCGAAACAACGTGCCACTTGAGCCAATTAGTTCTTAAGGTCTCACGGTCCCATACAAAGCTCCTGAGTTTCATTTGGATCCGACTTCCGGTTCCGGAATTACAGGGCGATATGCACAAAAAAAATAGTCGCACACGTTTCTCAGAGATGGCAGAACCGATTTTCACAAACCGAGATTCAAATGAAAGGTCCTATGGCCTCACACAATTTTCTTGAATTTCTTCGGATCCATCTTCCGGTTTTTCATTACATGGTCAATAACTACACCGGCCACGACTAAAGGCTATGCTACTGAGAAAGGGAAGGAATGTTAGTCCGATACTAGTTGTTTCTGGAAAGGGAGAGTACCAATGCATCTCCACGAGTATCACAGGATAGGAGATGTATTCGTAGGGATGGGAGAAGATCTGGGATATGTGTTAGTTAACAATTTGATCCCATTACTACAGAAAATACAGTATACGAAGCGATAAACTTCCAGAATTCTTGAAACTACAGACAGCCGACTGTCAGGAGATCTGGTACATCATTCATTTGTCAATTTTTCAACTTTTGTGTTTACGATGAATAAATAATTCATAATATATCGACTGATCGAGCTATTATAGAACAAAAAACTGAATGTAAAGCGCGATGAAAAACTATTTTGAAACCTGCTTTCAAACCAAATAATCCAATGATGATGAGTCAAATACGAAACGTAAATATAATTAAAAATGGTTATGGGCCCCAGGACGAACTTTGGCTTCTGTTTGGTCAATCCCTGAATGACCAAACCTGCATCGGTTAGATACATTCGAAACAACGTTTTCGTTCGGCACATCAGTATAGAAATTGCACTTTGATGCTTAACAAAAGTGTTCTGTAAATAGCAGAAATTTTACATCTGCTTAGCGGTTCAAATCGAAATGCCGAGTTTTGCATTAAGCAGTTAAATTTTCTCTTAAGTAGTTAAAAATGAATATTTTTCAATATGCATGTTGAAGCGATTGTTTGGTAAGACAAATAACCAAAGTGGAAATACTTGAAAAATCTGAAATTAGAAAGAGAAAAACTTCTGCAATTGTGACAGTACGAAGTGTGAAACTGAATGAAACTGCCCGATTATTTTTTTTGTGCCGCATCTGTCATTGATATTCTACGCTATATTCATCCCTATTCTCTAATTCGATCGAATCGAATTTTGTCGAACGAATGTAAAAATTTGCATTCTGTAGTCCGATCGAGTGATGCTTTTGCATGGAAAACTCGAGCTCGATCGAGCTACAGAATGCAAAATTTCGTATTCAATCGAAACAATCCGATTCAAACAAAATAAATAATAAAAAAAAAAAAAAAAACTAAATGCTGAATATTTTGATGTGAATTCGCTATCTCTCACCTTTTTGCCTTTCTCTATAGAAAATACAATATCTGTATAGCATCAAAATTAGTTATTATACCTTATTTCGTTATTCATGAGTTATTCTAATTTTATTATGTTCAATTTATCCAGTAGTTCTAACTTCAAATAAAATGCTATCGAACAAACCGCATCAGAATCAGATAAGATAAATGGTTATGATATTTTTCTATGTTAAATTTAAGAATGAAAAATTTGTCCTCAATAAAAATTTTGTTCTTGCTTTGATATTACAATGACAGAATGTTATATTTTAACTCTTTATTTAAACTAAATAATGTTATTTTCTACCATTGTGATGTTTGGTTTTAATTATAAAATTTGTTATTGATTTGCAAATCATTTCTACCAGGGATAATGGCATAAGCGACGTAAACATCAAAACTCATTACCGCTCAATTTTTGCCTTTCTCATAAACAAAGGTTATGTAATCACTGTGAAAACCGACTTTCGAACCGAGGCCCGGAAAACCGAGTGTCAATATCATTTTACGCGCTCACTAATTGATATACGGAATTTCCGAAAAATGTTTATACATTTTTACATACTCGTCTATCAGTCCCATGTCGGTTTTCTCCATTTATGAGTTGACTTGATGGATGAAGTCTATCCAGTATGTTTACTTGCAGAAATTGCAATGAAAATTTTGAGTTTGAGCAAATTTCATAAACTAAGCCTATCGAAATATTAAAATATCACAAGTGTATGACCAATATTTCATGCTATAATACTGAAATTAATCGGTTTGTAGCACGAATTATCAAAAAATTCGGAAAATAAAGTCCTTTTTCTTTACATGCCGATTATCCATATGGGACTGATATGTAAGTATGAATAGTACATTCATCCAATTCATACTAGCAGCTCACCGGCTTAAATCAAAATGCTTGAATGCATTAGAACTCATAATAAGAAAATGGCGCTATATAACGAACGACGTAATTCTGAACATTGCGAATGACATGCATGCGATAGATACATACCAAACATATTCAATGCTGGTTTCATTCTCGGGTTCTTAACACCTTCAGTTCATTACTATCCATTTCACAGCATAGTTAGTTCTAGTGGGAAACTTGTGCGTTCTGAATGTGAACATGACTAACACTTCGGAAAACGACAGCCCTCTTCTCTAAGATCGCGTTAATTAAAGTTGAGTCCCTTTCTCCTAGCGCACAGGTGAAGATTTAATTAAATAAAACCCATTTCCCTGTAACCTTAAACTTGGCTATCATATTACGTTTTCGCAAATAAAAAACACTTCCAACGCCTTTGATTCACCTCAAAATCCACTCGAGGAAGCCTTTTTCTTTTTTTTTTTCACCGGTAGGGACGCGAAAAGAAGTGCGCGCAGAGTTATGATTACCAGGGTATAAACTTGTTTCACTTTTATATTCATTCACGTTTTGCTAAATTCCAGGTAAACGTCTGGTAGACTTGAGTGTTACCTTACTTTCCGTACCCACTTGCAGCTCGTTGGTGTTTCTTTTTGCATGCGCTTCCCCCAACGACAAGAGTCACCCAAGTCCGCCCAGTCTGTTCTTGAGCTTTGTAGTCGGTTAGAACTGTGCAGCATGTTTTATTTTTATTTTCTATTCATGCGATTCCCCAATCCAACCTTATCCACTTGACTTTCGTCTGGCACCAGATCACAAACAAGAGCTCCGATGCTGAATGGCTTTTCTTTGCTTCGTCTCCAGTCTATGCAGCGCAGATGGAAATTGTTTGCAACAGAGTGACGAGTTTTGTGTTTCCAGTTCCAGTTTGGACGGAATGCGCTGGCTAGCTGAAAATCCCAGTAAACCCCGATGAATGTCGAACGCAAAACCAGAACGAAAAGCTCTTAATGTTTCAAATAGATACTAGAGAGAGACAGAGCAAAAAAAAAAGAGAAACACTATTTGAATAGATAAGAAAACGTAGCCATAGAAAAAAACATGAATTTTAATTACTTTTTCTACGGTTGGATTTCCTAGCCGAGCCCTGGCACCGAGAGTAAACATCAGTGGAAAAAAATGCATCTCACCATCACCAGAGAGATAAAAGCTGCAACAAAACCATCAGCAGTTAGGAAGCTTAACAAGCAGTCATTTATTTTTTATGTGCCCAGTCATCTCCGGATCTGTAGATGATATTTTTTGCCTCATTCGAATGCGAATATGCATGCATAATCGTTGTATTTTGCACTCCATTAAACTTTAGTGAATCTGAGATTTACTCACAACAGTACTTGCCCTGGCTGGCTGTGGGGAAGAATAATTAAGATGAAAATTCAAATGTGTAAAGATGAAAGTAACATATTTCAATTAAATGCAAAGCATTGGTTTATGTTATGCCTTAGGCGATAAATTGCAGCAGAAAAACTGGACTATCGTATTGGATAAGGTTTTATACTTACTAGAAAATGATCCTATTTCGTCCATGTTTATCTATATTTGCCAATGACCGATGAATGCATAGTTCAAAAGAAAATCCGTTCGAATAAAAACTCCTATTTTTAATCCTTAAATGCCTTTTTCATATAACTTTTGTTTTAATTAATATTACTAAGAGATTCTTATTTGAATCTTGAATATGAACTAAAATGTTTGTTTGATACCCGGTGAAAGACCGTAGCTTGGTTAAATCCGAGTATAAATAAACCTGTATTAAATATTTACGAGTTTGTTTGATCATACACTAACATAACCTTTTCAATTTAAAAAAAACTGTGAGTCAATTCTTCGTTTTTTTCTGCATTTTTGTTTTACATGCCATTATACAATTGGAAACACACTTCACTCTGTTGTTTCTGAACCAGAAGTCGCATCCGAAAAAAAGTCAATAGCAGGCTATGAGACCATAAAACCTTTCATTTGAGTCTAAATTTGTAAAAATCTACTCACCCGTCCCTTAGAAATAGATCCGTTTTTGTGTTTTGACCACTATTTCCGGTACTTCCGGAACCGGGAACAGGGAATCGGCAGAGTTAAAATTGGTTCGTTTGACCAGCACATAACACAACCTACACACTAAGATTCAATTCCGTTGTTCGGTAATTTTTTTGACGAAAACTTTCGGTAATCAATAGAAACTACCGATATTTCGGTACATGAACTTCATTTTACAAAAATTATGCAAATTTTTACCGGACGATCAGTTTTACGTAAGTTTTCATTACAGAATTCTGTAAATAGATATACAATTCATACGGTAAATCTGAATAGTCGCCGAGTACGGTAAAAACCATACCGTCCGTAAGGTAAAATAATCTTCCAACAACCGAACTTCTGTAAATACTGATTGTCGTGAAAACTAACTGTCAAACAGTTATTAAAATTTTCTGTAAGTGTCTTTTTATTTACCAATCGAAAAATATTTTGAAGGGTTCGTCGAATGCAATCAGGTACAAGTGCACAAGTTTTTAAAACATTAGAACTACTCAAAGCTTTTTGTTCACTTATAGGCAGAAACCAATTTCATATCACTATGTCCACTTGCTGCCAATGCATTTCGTTCGAGTTATTTCTGGTGGACTTGACAGGTTGTGCAGTGCTCCGAAAGGCGCTCATAATTCCGGTCAACCGGGAAGTGAACTTACATTTTTGCTAGACATTTTTTTATATTTTTTCGTGGATATATAGTGCACCGTAGTCACAATTGGTTCGAACTTTCTTCACTCGTTGCTATGAAAAATTTCCAAATCCGAAAAACCTTATCGTAAGTTTAAATTGTATGTTGTTTTATGAAATCCGAAAATCTATTCAAATTCAGAATTTAACCAAAAGTAAAGAAACGCAAAAAATTATCAAACCATTCGTTGGATCCATTTGGTTTACAATTTACGGTAGTTGTTTGACAATTAAGCAATAACCGAACGATCGGTATTCAAGTCAATTACCGAACTGGTTACCGAACGTTCAGCTGTTGAAAGTTCGGTAAAAAATTAACGAATTCTGCGAAATGCGTAGTGTGTACAAATTGAAACAATTTTGAACCAACCTTATTTTGCATTATCGCTCTAAATGACGGGTTGGAATTTGTTTCACTACTAACTCTATAATTCCGGAACCGGAAGTCGGATCCGGACAAAATTCTGCACTTGCTTATGGGAACATAATACACACTTAGAAAATTTCGCAGAATTCGGTAATTTTTTACCGAATTTTCAACAGCTGAACCTTCGGTAATCAGTTCGGTAATTAAATTGATTACCGATCGTTCAGTAATTGCTGAACTGTCAAACAACTACCGTACACTGTAAACCAATTGGATCTAACTGATTGTTCGGTAATTTACTGTTTGTTTGTTTTCCTTTGGTTAAAATACTGGATTTTCGGATTTCAAAAATCAACACAAATTCACAAAAACGAATGAAGGAAATTCCAATCTGTTGTGGCCATGGTTTTATTCCACAAAAAAGGGTCAAATGTTTCGGCTGACCGGAATTATGAGCGCCTTCCAAAGCACTGCACAATCCGTCGACTCCACCAGAAATTACCCTCGAATTCGTGTAGGCAGCAAGTGGACAAGTGATACAAAATTATTTTCTGCCTATAAGTAAACAAAAAGCTTTTAGTGGTTCAAATGTTTTAAAAACTTTTGCACCTGTACCTCAATCCATTCGATGAACTCTTCAAGATTTTTTTCGTTTGGTTAATAAAAAGACACTTACTAAAAATTGTTTGGCAGTTAGTTTCATGACAATCAGTTTTCACAGAAGTTCGGTTATTGTAAGATAGTTTTACCATACGGACAGTATGGGTTTTACCGTACTCGGCGACTATTCAGATTTACCGTATAAATTGTATATCTATTCACAGAATTCTGTAATGAAAATTTACGTAAAACTGATCGTCCGGTAAAAATTTGCATAATTATTGTAAAAGAAAACTCATGTACCGAAATTTCGGTCATTTCTATAGATTACCGAAATTTCGCGTCAAAAATATTACCGAACAAAGGAATTAAATCTTAGTGTGTACCTTTCGTTTGAGTTTTTAAATACAACAAGCCGTAACAGTAGTGAAAATCCTGAATGGTGAAATTGATGTACCCGAACTGCTATCCCGTATAGATCTACGAACCTCTAGGAGAACTCGCGATGTATCGTTACTATCGACAAGATTTCATCGCACAAGTTTTGGATATCACGAGCCAGTTACTTCTATGATACGCACTTTTTCAGAAGTAGATAGTGTCTTCGAGTTTGGCGACTCATCAAAAAAATTTGCATCCATCATACGCAGACTACAACTTCTGTGATATATTTTATTTTATTTAATTTTTGTATGTATTCTGCTTTTAATCAACGACAATTATATTAGTGTTCTGTGTATTATGTCATTAGTTTTAGTATAGTTGAAAAGATAGTGGTTTTTATGCCTGTTTGAGAACTATGCCATTGGATGTGTTAGTAAACTCAAATGGGCTTTTTCCCACTCAAATCATTTAGACTGCAATGTCCGATGATTCAAAACAAATAAATAAATAAATAAATAAATAAATAAATAAATAAATAAATAAATATCGGTTCAGCCGTTTCTGTGAAATTGGAGTGATTTCCGGTTTAGAGTACACGATCACTTTTTTCAGTACTTTCGGAACCGGGAACGAGGATCCGGTTTACCCAAAATCAATGTATTCAGTCCTTCATTAACCAGAACTGTTCAAATGAAGAATTGTACGGCTAGTTGCAAATATTTTGCTCGATTTTTCCGTGTCATGTATAAAATCACGCTCCAATTATTATGCTTATCAGCCTTTAAAATCTGAACCGGAAGTCGCATATCAATGAAATTCGGTGGGGTTATACGGGATTATAAAAGTGTAAAAATGGAGGACCGGTTTCTGAGAAAATCGAGTGCACTTTCGAAATTCATTTTGCACATTGTACCCCGTAACTCCGACACCGAATGTCGGATCCAGATGAAATTCAATAGCAGGCTATGGGACTATAGAATTCCAGAGTTTAGATCCAGTATTTAGGTCCAGAATCTATTTAGTGGCGAACCCCAGTTCCGGATTCCAGATCTCGAATCTATCTATGGATTTGGATTACGATATTACAGGAGACGGAGATCAAGAAATGAGATACACTGGAACCTAAATTTACGCGCAGCGACGGGAGTGCGTTAATAACATTTCGCGTAAATTAAATAAAACTTTTCTAAATATCATTTGATTTTAGCCTTGCTTTAGTCCCTGAGGAACCTCTGAGTATGTTTTAAGACTATGTAAATGCTTAAGAGATGTTCCAATATACAAGAACTACTTGGAGTATTGTCCTTAGGGACTATACTGTGTCACAGCAAGAACTACAACGGCTAATGCCTGTTTTGAGTGTGGTTCATATTTTTAGAGCTACACATTGCTTATTTGTCTATTTATAGCTGTTCCAGTCGTTCAAGAACTTTAGTGAAAACAGGTCTTAAGATCTACACGAACATTCAGCAGTTTACGTTTTTCAATGCTGTTCATAGTCGTAAAACTACAACTTCAGGTAGTTTTTGAATAGCCTAGAGCAATCACAACTGTCCTATCGATTGCATATGGTGTCACGAATATGAACCGAGAGCGATAAGTTCGTTGATGCACTTTGTTGCACTGGTAGATCTTGAGGCTTGAACTTCAGGTAGTTTTTGGATAGATCATCAATTACGTTATTAGACCTTAAGGCCTTTTCAGAGGAGGTTTCGGATGTGCAAGTTCTTCTACGGATCTTATCACAGTATGTTAATTTTTTGTGAATAGTACTACGAGTACATACACAGAAAGAAATAATGAAATTTACACGAGATGTAAATCAATAGTAACATGGAATAGACATGGGTTGAATCGAAATTTTGATTGAAAACCTTCATCGATGCAAAACTAAATTGAATTGCATTGAATGTTCAATGAATATAACTGTATCTTTCAATTAACGCTTATTTTGAGATTAAATTGTATTGAAACGTACAGAATTGTAAAGTAATTTTATGTTTAATTACCTGCTCCAAATATGTGCATGAAAATAGAAAATAGACGCGATCATCGCGTAAATTAAGTAATAAATCGCGTTATTTTAAATAAAACTCGTAAAAAAGTCGCGTAAATTGAATACGCGTAAATTAAAATAAATTGAGGTTTTAGTGTAGCCAAAGGGACTTTTCTTGGCCGTTATTGAAAAAAATTCTGTTAACTAGATGATCATACTGATCAGTTCTAAGGAAGATGATCCCCTGTTTTGTCACTTCTATGAAACACACTCTTGAAAGAGAAAGTTTTATCATTAGTTACCTTGTAATTACCGGAGCCGGAAGCCGAATCTGCCTTTTACTTGTGCAAAAAGTAATGCATGCAACATTTGGTAACACTTTGGGAATCCACGTAACTTCGGAAACTCGCTTAAAAACCGCAAAACAAATAAAAAAATTTTTATGCCCATTTTTTTAGAAATGTCAAGATCTGGAGTAATCTAAAAAAACGTTTGTTTAAAAAAAAATCGACTTTGGGAATTAGAGAATTTGAAACCGCGTAACTCCGGAAATCCGCGTATAAAAAAACCGCAAATAGAAGAAATTTTTTTATGCCAAATGTCTTAGAAATGCATGAAACGTCCAGATCTGGTGTAACCTCAAAAAAATTTTTTTTTGAAAAAAAAATTGACTAAGATTTCCGAAATCGAATTATTTTTTGATGCGTCTAGATATAGTGTAATCTAAAAAACAAGCGAAAATTTCCTAGGTGTCAGAGAGTTAACTTGAAAATAAATTCGAGATAACACCAGATCTCGACGTTCCATGCATTTCTGAGACAAAGCATGAAAACCGGATAGCTCTGAACATTCGCGTAAAAAAATCGTGTAACTTCGGAAATCCGCGTAGAAAAAAACGCGTGAAAAAATACCTCAGTGTACATATAATTTACACAAAAGCAACGCACATAACGTAACGTAACGCTTCGGGACACCTGTAATCTACATAAAAGTAACGCATGTAAAGCTTCGTGTTACCAATAACTTACAAAAAATTAATACATGTAACGCCTAGTAACGCCTATAACATGCAAAAAAAGTAACGTAACGCTTCGTAACATATATAACCATAAAAAAAGTAACGCTTCTTAAGACCTGTAACTTACAAAAAGTGTAATGCATGTAACGCCTCGTAACACCAATATATTACAAAAAAGTAACGCATGTAACATACAATCTTGGAACAAGTCAATTTTTATCTATAAGATATAATTATATTAGAGTGTAAGCCCAGTAAAAATTTTAAGTTAGGCAGCTGCGCCACTTAAAAGAAGATAGTTTGTTTTGAGAGAATTAGAAAAAAAACGATTCATCAAAAAGTACCAAAACCATAATTAAAATGAACTATCACATATTTGTTTCTGCACTCAAGAACACTTTCTAACTTATTGGTCATCAAATGATGAGATAACTAAATCCTCATCCACTAAAGTTCCTATCTCATGCCTCCCCGAGCGTCTATGATGACATTTGGTCAATAGAACGGCGTCGACTGGGTGCTATCGCCTTCTGCGTTAGTAGCAGAATGAGAGGGTGCGAAATGGCTTGTAGTTTGAAGCCCATCGTAAAGTGCAATATTTTTGCAACATGTGGTTCTGTTGTTTGTTGCATTATTTATTATATTTTGAGTTGAATTATAATATATTGTATTATATATTGTTGTTATTATTCTAATATTATAATTATTATTATTATTTTTATTATTATTATTATTATTATTATTATTATTATTATTATTATTATTATTATTATTATTATTATTATTATTATTATTATTATTATTATTATTATTATTATTATTATTATTATTTTAATTATTAAAAAGAAATATTATATTTCCTGCAGTACCTGCCTTTTCATTACCCGGAATAGAGCAATGCGAAGGGACCCAGACTAACGATATTAAATAAGACCGCTCAGATAAAGCTCTCAAATGTTCCCGTATTTTCCCCAGGAAATATGGGGGATACTTTCCTGGTTTCATCGCCCGGACAGCTTAAACTGTCCGTGACGATGAAGTAATGGTCTTTGAGCAAGGTTTCAATGATCTCGAGGGTGTACTGAATAGCAGCTAATTCTGCGACGTAAACTGACGACGGATCACTGAGTTTGTACGAAGCGGTGATGTTCTGATTAAAGAATCCAAAGCCAGTGGATCCATTGAGAAATGATCCGTCAGTGTAAAACATTTTTTCACAGTTGGCTGCTCTAAATTTATTGTGAAAAATATTGGGGATCACCTGAGGGCGTACGTGATTTATTTCATATTATATTATATTATATTATATTATATTATATTACATTATATTATATTATATTATATTATATTATATTATATTATATTATATTATATTATATTATATTATATTATATTATATTATATTATATTATATTATATTATATTATATTATATTATATTATATTATATTATATTATGTTATATTATATTATATTACATTATATTATATTATATTATATTATATTATGTTATATCACAGAGAACAGATATCCAACGTGCAAAGTCGGTGATTTTTTACGGATTTTCACTTGTATGCTTTACACAGCTATTTGAAAAAGTTTGTTAGCTTGGATGTCTGTTCTCTGTAGTTATATTGTATTATATTGTAGTATACTGTATTGCATTATATTATGTTATATTATATTATATTTTGTTATATTAATTTTTATTATATAATATTATATTATATTATATTATATTATATTATATTATATTATATTATATTATATTATATTATATTATATTATATTATATTATATTATATTATATTATATTATATTATATTATATTGTATTATGCTCAAGTATATCGACAACGGGGAGGGGCAGGGAGTGCATCAGGATTTCTTACAAATGAATGACTGGATGATGGAGTGGATTGCCAACCTGAGTCACGCGGGGGAAGCTTTGTGTTTCTCCCTGAAGATCTGAAATGAGTAAGACACACACTTCTAACAAACAAACCATCAGGCGGGTTTAAGCTGGTACAGCGAAATTCTTTATTATATGGCCGGATGTTCTTGCAGGAAGACGCCGGGTCCTCAAAACCCATTTTGGCCTTCTTATCAGCAATTATATGATAATCAAATTCGGATCTACTGTAAGTCTACCCGCATACACTGGTAATGCCTTGAGCTGATGGTGGCTTCACACATACATACATACATACATATATACAGAACACTTTTTAACTTATTTTTTAAAAGGATGCTTTTAAGAGTATTTTCTGAGCCTTGATAAATGTATATAACATCAAAATTGATATGAAAAAAGCAGTACGAAACATGTGACAGCATACGATATAAAATAACCATATTTAAGATTGCAATCATATTCCAGCGTACCAGTCATACGCAATAAACCCCCCCAAAGCCATCTGTTCACTATAGCCAGTCGATTATCGCTAGTAAAAAACATTGTTCATTATTTTTCATTGACATTTTGCAGTAATTATTGAACAAATTTTATACCAAAACCATTCGCTATGCAATTAAACGAACCGCTGTTTGCCGTCGGCAACCGACTGCTGCTCCCCCGGGTGCCTGATGTCTCGGTAGGCTAAGCAGCAAGCAGCAAACTTTTATTGCTCCTCCCACAGACAGTAAACATATCCGCTGCTTCATTAGTTGAACATTTTATCCCAACGTGAGATCGCGACAAGCAGAAGATCGATCGCGAATTTATAACTATAGAAGAAACCAACGGGCCCGGTCCCGCCAACTGATCGCGCTGTTGAAGAAAAATCAAAACGTTTCGCTTTTTTTTCTCTCTGTGAGGAAACAAAAGAACAGGGTTACCGATACCGGGAATGGGGCTGATTTGACAGTTTAGGAATGGGAAGGAGTCAATACATGGTGCGTATGAAGTGTCTGTTTGTGAATACAGAATGTTTTAGATTGCACGACAACAAGTAGCGCCATTAGTGGCGTATAGGCGAAATAATCCTACTATAGCTTTACACTGTTACCATATGTTTACGGTGAATAAAATAGTCAAATACCTGTTTTAATCCACCTAGTCTTTTTCTTATTGACCATATTCTCATATATATGTACTGTGGTCTACTATTAAACATATTTCTCTTCAATTCTAAAAATAAACCAAAGAGATTGTTTGTGCATTAACTGGTATAACCTATAGAATGAAACAGTTCTCTGACATCCATGAGAAAACGAAGTGAGTTCCACAATTGTAGGTATTTCGGGCACTGGAACCCGAGAACCAGTATAATCGAAGTTGACTCGTATGGCTACAAACTCTACTAGTTTTTATTCAAATTTTAAAGATTTTATTATTATTATTATTAAACATTTTATTTATCGTACTCTAAACGACGAATCCGAATCCGAAATATATGCTTAATTTTCGGTAGGAGAATAAGATTTTCCATTTGACCCTAAGATTAGGAATACCGGACTGTCATCTCTGAGAAAAGTAAATGAGATCCTTTTTTGAGTATAAGACTATCATCGTTATTCGAAAACCGGGAACCAGAATAGTCGGAATCGGTTTGTTTGGCTGCCCACTGATAATGGCAACCGATTGGAATACTTCCGAGACTAATTTAGAAAACTTTTTACTTGTTTCGATTCGACTCTTTAAATGACGGTACACAATTTTTAACACACTTTACCTTATCATTCCGGAACCGAAAGTCGGATACGGATGAAATTCAGGAATTCTGAGTAGAATCATGAGACCTTTCATTTGAATCTAAGATGGTCAACATCGATTACGTCATTTTCTCATACAGACATTGCTCAGTTCGACAAATTGAGTATATGACACTTGGGTTAAGTGGTATTAGAACTAGTTACAGGTTGCTATTATTGAAGTCAAATAAGCTTATTTTCAATTAGTAGCTAGAATTAAGATGATTAAAGATATGTTTGAATTAAGTAACGATAGCTTATAAATTATAATTAATTCAATATGACAGAAAGATGTGGTGATTAGAAACCTAAATAACTATTTCGTAACTAGTTATGTTATGAAGAAACATTGCTGTCACTTTTCTTAACCATTATAACATAAAAAAAAATTCGTACTCTTGTTGCAACATAGTTTGGACTTAGTCGTATCAGAACTAGTTGAGGATTGCTATTTGGGTGTTATATCATATTATCATACATGAAAAACCTGTTCTAATCCACCTAGTGATATAATGATGCCTTCCTCTTGTATAATATTGTGGTATTCCATTCAAAATTTTTCTCTTCGATTTTTGAAAGAAACCAAGAAATTCCTTGCGCATTAATAAGTATAACATACAGAATGAAACAGTGCTTTACCCGCGTAGGTTATCCTTAAGAAAACGAAGTGGGTTCACTATTATATGCACTTCCGGCACCAGAACCCGAGAACCGGTATAATCGAAGTCGGTTCGTACGATCACCAACTAACATGACGTACAAACTCTACTAGTTTTTATTCAAATTTTGAAGATTTTATACAATTTTGCCATCGCACTCTAAATGACGATTTAATTGTTTGTTGTATCCGAAAATATGCAGTAATTTTTGGTAGGACCATAAGACATTTCATTTGACCCTAAGATTGGGAATAACGGTTTTGAGTACAGTTTACAACATTTTTTACGGTTTGCGTTCCGCCAGTTTAAGTGACGGTGTACAATATTGAACACACTTTACCCTATAACTCCGGAACCAGAAGTCGGATCCGGATGAAATATAGGAATTCAGGATGGGACCATGAGACCTTTCGTTTGAATCTAAGTTTGTGGAAATCGGTCAAACCATCGCTGAGAAAGGTGAGTTAGATGAATTTTGGTATATATATAACCACTATTTCCGGTGCTTCCGGAACCGGATACCGGGAAACAGGATAGCCGGAATCGGTTTGTTTAGTTGCCTACTGATAATGACTATCGATTTGTGTAGTTTTGAGACTTGTTTAGGAATTTTTGAGACCTTTCGTTTGAATCTAAGTTTGTTAAAATCGGTTCAGCCATCTCCGAGAACCTAGTGAGATTATTTGACACATACACACACACAGACATTGCTCAGTTCGATGAAATGAGTCGAATGGTATATGACACTTGGTCCTCCTGGCCAATTTTTACTAGTCGGTTTTCAAGTGATTGCATAACCCTACTATATGAGAAAGGCAAAAATATACTTCGATGCGTGATGGAATGCGTTTTTTCAGTTTTCTAACGGTATTTTAGTTACTACATCGATTCAACGGAAGGTGAACTGAAACCGTTTGTTGTTGTTGTTGTTGTCGTTTATTAGCGGCTTTAACCACGTTGAAACCGTTTGTTTTTCATTCAGTCATTTAGGAGTTTTGGTACCTTTGGTAGTATTGGTTTGTGCTAAAGTGCACATGATTTTTTTTTATAGTTTTTCGTTTCGTCTTCTACTCATTAGTGCATTTGCATTAGCAGATTTTGTTGGACTGTTAATCAACATAATCCGCTAAGCGGATGTAAAGTAAATGCTATTTACATGTCACATATTTGGCACCGAAGTGCAATGTCTATTCTGACGTTCCCGACGAAATAGACGTTTTTGACGTTTGTTTTTACCAATTGCACTACACCAATGCTACACTTTTTCTGTACCGATACCACTGAAGTGGCACTGCGGAATGGGATCATTTATCACAGTCAAGGGTTACTGTTCATATTACATCATTTTTGGTTGTTTATTCTTACCTTGGTGTAGCACTTCATCGGTGTAGTGCCATTTAAAAACGAGACTGCCATGAGGGTACAGTCAGAGTAAGCGCGGAACGTGGAGTGACGTAAAGTAAGCGTGAAAAAGTTCAAGTGATACGCGAAGTGATTATGTTCATGACAACTGTTTGTCATAACGAACAAAATAATAAAACAATGAATACACGATCCGACCATTGGCGAATTAATTAGTTCCCTAGCAACTAGTATAATAAGGAACTAATCAATCGGCAGATTTTTTTTTGGCCTATTTACGAGTGCTACGGATGGTCAAATATCAAGCTAGGAGATGAATAAAGTAATAACTTGCTTCCACATTCTGAATAAAGTCTGAATTCAGTTCTGAATAAAGTCTGAGCCAAATCCGAGTACGCAAAACATTTTCACTAGGAATTCCATACGAAATTTTGTATGAAATCCAAATCAATGCCGATTTCAGTGCAGTAACCGATTTCAAATGAATTTCGCTACCAGCCGATTGATACCCATGCGGTACCAAAACTCCTAAGGGGCTGTCCATAAAAGACGTCACGCTTTTTATGGCAATATTTGACTCCCCCCTTTGTCACAAATTGTCACAGCAGCAAAGACCGCCCCTCCCACATGTCACGAATTCAAAATAAATAAAATACATCTCTATACATACTCAATATGTATGACAAACCGTACAAATATGAGGGAAAAATCAATTTATTATGCATGCTGTCATTAGATTAAAAAATATTTCTAAAACTACAAAACCATCGAAATTATTTTACTAATATTAATTATATAATTAAACAAAAGTATTTGATTGGAATTGATGAAACATTATAGATATATTATTTCTTTAGCTAAGGAATAATATTTACTTAGTGTAGCATGGAGGGCTGAGAAAATAAAGTTCAAAACATCATCAAATCGAGATCGCTTGTGATCTTTCCCGATAAATATCACTTCTGATCAGTGAACAGTGATCTTTAAATCACATCGATCGAAATCGGTACGGATCTTCCGTCACACAAAATCGGTAGTGATTTTGAGCTAAAATGATTCTTGATTCATGTAAGTTCAATTAATTCATAACTAAGCATTACGCGTGTCAATGAGACTTTTCCAAAATCATGGAACATTGTCATTTTTGTATCTTTGGGAAATGCTCTTTTAACACTCCTTATCAACAGAGTTGGGGAGAATACCGGTTTGTTTACGTTACGGTTTACGTAGTTTCAACATATATTCTCGTTTGATGCATCCCGTGTTCGCAGTCGTTGTTTCATTCGAAATAAAATGAACACTAGATTAAGAGAAATAAATTCTACATGAAAATTTAATGGAAATAAAAAGTTTGGATCGTAATCACATTGATATTGTTAATTTGAAAGCATTCTCTCCATTGCGGCGTGGCGTCTTTTATGGACAGCCGTTAAATAACATGAAAATGGAACTGTATAAAATATGTATAAATCCTCTAGCTGGAGTGTAATGAAATGACGTAAGTTGCCAGGCTTACAATCGGGTTTATCGAGCCACTTAACCACGAGTAGTCGAGTGAGAATTCATTGCTAAGTCCTGCTGGGAGACGAAATGGGACTGACGACGCTAACTGATAAAAGAAGATTTTGAAAAATATCACTGGAAAAATATTGTTCGTAGCATTTTGATCGTTTGATTCTGAACACTTTGACACAGCACTCGATGTCATAATAAACTCATATAAGAGGATTATTTGATTGTTTCTCAAAGATTTAAAAACTGCCCTTCTCAACGAATCACATTGAGTAAGATCGGAATTTTGCGGCTGCTCGGCCATCCATGGAAGTTGACCATCAATGTCAACTTCCCTCTCTGAGCAGCCTAGATAGCCGTGTAGTGTCGGTAGCGGTTTCCCAACTGGCTAAGAATAACGCTACGGTCCACCTGTACCGGTGGTATAAGTCCACCAAACAGGTAAGCCGTGTGGCATCCGGCGGAATTATTTTTTACCAAGAATTGATCCACTGGTTTCCTGTTCCATGTCGTAAAAGGCCACAAAAAGAGGAACTCCTAAGTCAAGGTGTATTTCCGTGCCGATGGCTGAATGGCTGCAGAAGGTTAAACAATGCAGTCGTGAACGGAATATCTTGGGATTTTCCCTTACTGTGTTAAGCGAAGCTCTGGCACAGTGGACGACTTCTTTCTTCGCAACTCGTGGGATTTAAATGATTAAAACATTTAAAAAAATCCTTACATGGTTCGCTATAGGCGATTATAAGCCAATATATTTGGTTTCTTGTAGTTGTTGTACGGTAAGTGCAGGAGGTGGAGTGTTCGTTACTTTAATTGATAATGGTTAGAGTAGCGCAAATCAATCTCCAGCATAAACGTACAGCAACTATGAATCTATCCAGACTTCTGCAAGAAGGTAAAGCTTCTTTAGCTTTGGGTCAAGAACCATATTTCCAAAAGGGAAACTTCTACGTTGGAAAATTGTTAAACCCAGTCTTTGTTGACTTTAACAAGACCGGAATGACTAATCCACGTGAAATGCCTCGAGCATGCATACTTGCAAATAGTGCTCTCGATGTTTCTCTCATATCGGAGCTCACAACTCGGGATATTTGTGCTGTCACAGTTGGTATGACTACTGATGGCATAGATAGGAAATATGTCTATTGTTCGGCATATTTGCCGCATAACCAACCTTCGCCAAGCGATGACTTCAAAAAGGTTGTATCATACTGCTGCAAAAGTGATTTACCGCTTGTAATCGGCAGTGACATAAATGCTCACCATATCATTTGGGGCAGCACAGATATAAATTCGAGAGGCTCTGATATGATGGAATTTGTGAGCAGTACAAACCTGCACATAGTCAATGCAGGAAACCGTCCAACTTTTGCGAGAGCTGGAAGAGAGGAGGTTTTGGACGTAACTCTCTGCTCTGATAGAATTGCGCATGAGTTGGTGAATTGGCTCGTCTCCGATGAGCTCGAACCTTCGTTGTCTGATCATAAGTACATCTTCTTTGATCATTCAAACGTTAAATTTGATATTATCACATATCGTAATCCCAAATCTACAAACTGGGACCTCTATGAAGAGGGCTTGGCGACTAGATTTTACGGGTACCGACCAACAATTGAAACCCCAATTGATTTGGAAAATGTTGTCGACGAGACAAATTCACTCATAGTTGCAGCATATGAAGAGGCTTGTCCACTTCGGATTGTGCGAGCTACTAGAGGAACTCCTTGGTGGAATGCTGAACTTGCTAGACTAAGGAAACTATGCAGAAGAGCTTGGAACCACCGACGCAGAGATGGGTCGGAGACATTCGTGTCGGCTCGAAGGGCTTACAAAAATGCTCTTCGATCGTCTGAGCGAAGTGGTTGGAAAAGCCTCTGCACAAATGTCTCTAGTCTCAACGAGGCTAGCTGATTAAATAAGTTACTTTCGAAGTCTAAGGACTTTAATGTCAGTTTCTTAAGAACTTCAGATGGTGAACACTTGTCTGATGAAGGTGATGTACTTCACTATCTTTTTAACACTCACTTTCCAGGATGTATGGATCCATCACCGACAGCTCTTCCCGAGACTTTTTCAGGTAGTTACGATTCTTGGGCCCTTGCTCGAAGCGTTGTGACGATTGAATCGGTCAAATGGGCAGTTGAGAGTTTTGCTCCGTACAAATCTCCTGGAAAGGATGGAGTTTTCCCAGTGTTACTGCAGAAAGGGTATGAACATTTCAAACATGTTTTGAAGAAAATACTTACTTTTAGTCTTGCGACTGGATATATTCCAAGAGCCTGGCAGGAAATAATTGTCAAATTTATTCCCAAAGGCGGTCGCGACACTTATGAGGAAGCGAAGAGTTTCAGGCCTATCAGTTTTAGCTCATTTCTTCTTAAAACAGTGGAACGCATAGTAGATCACTATATCAGGAATGTTAGCCTGGGCGTGCATCCGCTACATGGAATGCAACATGCTTACCAGCGTGGAAAGTCCACTACAACCCTGTTACATGATGTTGTGTACAACATTGAAAAAGCTTTCTCACAAAAGCAATCTTGCTTGGGTGTTTTCCTAGATATTGAAGGTGCCTTTGATAACGTGTCTTTCAATTCAATTCTGGAAGCAGCCCGTGGTCATGGCATACCTTCAAGTATCACAAATTGGATACACGCAATGCTTAGCAATCGACTTCTTTGTTCATCGCTTCGGCAAGCAGAGATTAGAAAGCTGAGTGTCTGTGGGTGTCCTCAAGGTGGTGTACTATCCTCACTTTTATGGAACCTAGTCGCTGATGGTTTGTTAAGGAAACTTAATAACCTTGGATTTCCGACTTATGGTTTTGCCGACGATAATCATATATTGATGACCGGTATAAGCATTAACACTCTCTTTGATTTAATGCAGCAAGCCCTGCGATCTGTTGAGCAATGGTGTTGTCAGGTTGGATTATCTGTAAATCCGGGCAAAACATCAATGGTGCTTTTCACTCATCGTAGGATAATCACAGAAGCTCGTCCGTTGCAGTTATTTGGTTCAGAGGTGACTGTGGTCGATCAAGTTAAATACGTCGGGGTTATTCTTGACTCAAAACTGAATTGGTCTGCTCACATTGACTTCAGAATTAAAAGAGCTTGCATGGCTTTCGGCCAATGCAGACGAGTTTTTGGAAAATCATGGGGACTCAAACCCCATTCATTGGATCTACACAACTATTGTTAGACCAATTTTAGCATATGGATGTCTTGTATGGTGGCAGAAAGGAGAAGTCGCGACAGTTCAGTCAAAGCTAAATCATCTCCAAAGGATGGTCCTAATGGCGATGACAGGAGCATTCACAACAACTCCTACTGCTGCTCTAGAGGCGCTACTGTGTATTAAACCACTACATGTGTTCCTAAAACAAGAAGCATTATCTTGTGCATACCGTCTTAGGGTTACAGGGTTTTGGAACAGTAACTCATTAGATTATGCTACCAGCCACACTCGCTTGTGGTCTCAAATGGTTACGTGGGATGAGTATTTACTCGCTCCTAGTGACCTAACTCTCACATGCAGTTTTCCTTTCAAAACATTCAATGTGAGCTATCCTCTTCGTGAGGAATGGTTATCTGGTTGTCTGGAACGACAACTTGATGAACACATAGTTTGTTATACGGATGGTTCTCTGTTAAATGGTCGTGCTGGTGCTGGTGTCTACTGTCGTGAAATGAGGCTGGAGCAGTCTCTTTCACTTGGTAGATACTGTACTGTGTTTCAAGCAGAAATCTACGCAATCCTGTGTGGAGTACAATCGGCACTTCAGCAGAGGATCTGTGGTAAACGAATTTATTTTTGTTCCGACAGTCAGGCAGCCTTAAAAGCACTCAGTTCGAATGACTCACGGTCGAATCTAGTGATCGCATGTCGAACTCAAATTGAAAACCTCAGCATTTCAAATGCTGTTTACTTCTTATGGGTACCCGGCCATTCTGGTATTACTGGAAATGAATGGGCTGATGAGTTGGCTAGAGCTGGTGCAACGAATGATTTCGTTGGTCCTGAACCAGCTTTACCACTTTCAACTAGTTGGATAAAGCACAAGATTCGTTCTTGGGCTGCATCCAAACATGCCAGCTACTGGCGCAGCTTGCAAACTTGCGCTCAGACAAAAGCATTTCTACCAGATTTAAATCTGAAAATGTCAAAGTGTCTACTGCATTTCTCCAAGCATCATTGCAGTATTCTGGACAGAGCTCTGACTGGACATTGCAAACTCAATTATCACATGGCTACTATTCAACGTGCTGAGTATTATTCGTGTGATTTGTGTGAATGCGATTATGGTACTTCATATCATCTGATATGTAACTGTCCCGCATTGACGCAGCTACGTATCCGGGTTTTTGGTTTTCCATACATGGTTGAGTCTGTGTATGCGGAGCTAAAATTGAAGGATATTCTCTCGTTTCTCACCCAATGTGGTAAGGAGCTATAGTCAGCAGGGTTCATCGTTCTTCCTGGAGTGAATGAATCCCTTCTGTATTCACCTTAAATAGGGTTTAGCAGATTGTTTGGCATCCTTTGGGGGGTACCGAATTTACTTCTGCTCGTACATACTGCGAATCGTTCTGCATTCTTCCGGGAGTGCAGAATGGTGTCGCTTTTCTAAGATCTCTAAATCCTCTCGGGGGTTGGAGGTTTTATTAACAGCAGACTGTTCGGGACCTCGTAGAGGTTCAGAATTTACTTCTGCTTCCACTAAATGTGATCCTCAGCAGATTGTTCAGCATCCCTTAGGGGTGCAGAATTTACTTCTGCTTTTATGTGTTTTTGTGTCGTCAATTTTTCCCATCCTCCTAGTCCAACCCTTACCATTTCCTTTCAATCCTTCCCTCTTATATATCGGGAAAATGATGCTAAAAACAAATTGATGGCAAGGTACAAATCTCCTAATATCAAGGGGAACGTGTCATTTGAGCCGAATTGTTCTGATTCCTGAAGATCGGAACATTACAATCCGAAATTCTTCGGTCAAACGGTGGTATCAGAAACCCTATTCCTTAACCAGACCAGCAGTAAAACCAAAAAGAAAAGTCAAATAATTACCGTTACTGGATTCCTGGTGGCAAAACTTCTCCTTCCTGTTGGGCTTCTGATGAAGTTCGGAGTACTGCCGGGTTTTGTTTCTTCACTTTATTTTCCGGAGCTGTTGGTTTCAATCGCATTAGCGAATCATAAAGCTGTACATCCCAGTAACTGTTTTTATGCTTCACATTGAGAGCTCCGGTTTCATCTGTTTCTTAACCCTTCACCTTTCCGCGCGTGTTCACACCATTGCACTTTCACATTGAGCAAATAATCACCAAATAAAGCTTGATTCGCGATCGTCGAACAATTCAATTGAATTCTTACAAACAGAAACGCTGTAGATCTGATTTGCAATCTTTTTTTTTCTGCTGAATTTATTTTTTTTTTGCAAATTTTATTTCCCGATGCTTTGCTGGCGATCATAAACGTGTAAACATCGAGAAAGAAAAACAGCCGCACAACAACACTCGAAGAAGAAAGTCCACCGAACAATCGAAATGCAATCCACTGTGCACACAGACGGAGCAAGTTTCCGAAAAACTAAAAACTCTTCAACAGTAAAACGGTACGAATAATTTCACATAATAGGACTTTTAGCGGGGTGGAGAGCGAAATTTCAGCACCACAAAAGTGCACACTTCAGAAGTACACAAGTACCCCGTCCAGTCTCACGGAGATCGGCTGCTGCTGCTGCTGGAAAGGTTGAAGAGTGACCGGCCACGCTGCTACGGTGTTGATGTTGATGTTGAGATCCTTTGAAATTGCAATCGGAACCTCCGCGCACCTCGCCGTAGGACTTCGGTGGAGCTGGCGTCGATGATGATGATGATGAAGATGATGGCGGTGGTGGAGGTGCTGGTGCTGGTTGCCGGCTCAGCTTCTTCTACCCGTTGCTTTCGCGCGGCTCAAACGCGCCAAGAATGCGATGAGATGAGGGAAATGGCGATGGCAAAAACGGACGACCTAAAGAACAGTTATTATTTTAACAACTTCATTTGTTTGCTAATAATTTGTTTCCTCTCGCAGCTCGAGTTCGTCGGTTTGATAGAGAGACACAGAGATAGAGAGAGAGAGAGAGAGAGAGAGAGAGACCTGGTGATCAGATGGGATGGCGAGGGCGGTTTTTTTTTCTGTGGCGATGGAGCTGAAACAGGGCTGAAGTTTTATTTATTGGTTTGATGGTTCATTGAATATGCTGAGTTCTATGCACTAGATACTGCATGGGATCGCAGATCGAATAAATTTTTTAAATTATAATGAATATTGTGACAACTTTTTTCACTATTTCTATATTTATTTTTGATGTGGAATAAAACGATAATCAAAATACATTAAAATATGTTAGGTCTAATCTTATTTATGGCATCATTCGAATTTAATGGAATTAAAAATATTCTAATTAGAAAAGTCAGAATATTTCTAAAGAATGGCTTCAACAATTTTACAAAAGTCTAATGCTACTCAAGCTTTCGGGAAGTAGAGTACAGCTTCAATGTTGTTGCTTTATTGGAGATTTTCTTTATATTCAAATGCCTTCCTTTTTTCTCTGACATCCAAACAGCAGATCATAAAGGATTCCATCAAATCTGTATCTTTATTTGATAGTTGCTAGAAATTTTTATTATTTCAACTGAAAGTGAGACCGAACTTGTATTACAATACGTTTCTAGAATTATTTCCTATTTTGAACTCATTTTCTGTTGGTCGGGTGTTCACAGATTTTGGATAATGATGAGACAAACTCATTTCTACTGCTTTATTTACGTTACCTCTTGGACTAATCAGTTCAAGAGTAGTTTATATTGAGCTGCTAGCGCAATTGAGCAGTTCTGCGCAGGGGTGCGAAAATTTGACATTTTTTTATACTGTTGCCAAGCATAAGACAGCCACTGCCAATGATATGCGCAGCTGCTACGTTCAACAGTAGCCAACTCGCAATGACACGAGAGCTTGGCGCAATCATGAGAGCCACGACACACTACAGCAACACTGAGAGCAGTTAATTTCGTCGCACTCTCTCACAGCAGTCAAAGCCACAGCGTTCGCTTTGTGGTAGTGTAGGCACATACTGGATAAGTAGCTGCTTTGTTCATTTTTGGTTACGGGTTTCGAGAATGTCACGAGCTCAAAATGTCATGACATTTTCATAACGAGACTGTTATATCCGCTGTGATTGATCTGTGCCGATGAATTTAATGCGAATGGCGGTGCTTTTATTACCGGTTCAATCTCAGTTTTGAAAAAATTCAATCACGAAGCTTGTTCATGCAGATGTTTCCAAAATATTACAATTATTTACATAAATTTCATACACTAATATGACGCAAAGGCAAGAAATCTTACAGCAGAGATTTAAGTTTTGCGCTCCTATTACTTCTACAATTCTGGTTCATGCTAAACGGGGTTTAATTGTTTGATCGAAAAAGTGCATCCAAATTCTGGAAGTCAGAGCATTTGCTTTGCTTTTCTCACTGAACCGCTTCCTTCCAACGGAAGTGCAGAGAAACAAAACACGTAAGGATACACAAAAAAACCGTCTGCATTGGGAAGCAAGACTTTCTTGTGCATGTCCCCCTACACCTCATGAGAATCGGCATAAAACGAATTTCAAAGTTAAGCCTTGTTGGCGACTGTCTCTCGAAAGTTGTTGAAATTGGAAGGAGCTACTGTTTATTGTGGCTAGCCATTCTCAGATTGAAGAGATTAGAACAGCTATCGATGAGAGCAAACGGCGACATTCACGAGAAAAAATGTCATGAGACCTATGACATTTTTCATCACCTGCAGTCGTGGCGAAGTACGATCGGCTACTGCTGTCATTTGCGCGCTTTGAATGTCTGCTGTTTCGTGTCATTCTCCAGTACCGTTCGCAACCCTGGTTCTGCGTAAGCCGCTAAAAGTGTCACTTGAGTGTCTGATGTTATAGTTTGCTATCGTGCAAAGAACAACCCGCGATCACTATACAATCCACTGGATTTAAACAACTAATGTAGATATCGGTTCTGAAATTGAGATGAATTTTCGATTTTGTTGAATAATTGAAAGTCAAAATATTGACCATTTTAGTAAAAAAACTAACACTTTAGTTGAAATAATAACATATACCCAACAAGTCGGTCAAGATGTCGTTTGGTCAAATATTGCTTAACGAATTAGGGGAGACCGGGGCTAAACCGGACATGTAATCCTCGACTTGAAATTCTGAATGGATTGAAACATACCTAAATATTGATGTCTACACACTTGAATCCAAGTCTCAAGCTCGGTAAAGTAAAATGCAAAACAGACAGATCGGCAACACACCATTTTGCTGATTGCTCAGTAATTCATATTATGTTTTCCGAGATTTACTGATTTTTCGACAAAGTGCAGTCTTGTGCTGAACTCATCGGTAATTAACAATTATCCCGAAATCAGTAATTGCGTTGGTCAAAATTTCAAAATATGTGTTAGTATTTTCCGAAATACGGCAAGACAATATTATGTACGCTTTATATTTTCACTTGGCACTACGCAGTTATTTCCTGACGAAAATTTTCGGAGAAATTTTACGGAATTAGTCCAAAAGGAATACGTGAGAATCTACGATCTATCCAGTTAGTATAAAAAGTACAAATTATTGTTGATTATTTATAGAAAGCACCTTCCAGATCCTGCTTTCACTGTCGGGAAGTCATTGTAGGATATGTCGAAGAGCTTCAACGACATCATTCAGGAGTTGGGTAATTTAAAGGTTGATGAAGCCCCGGTCTCCCCTATCTAAAAGCCTAAAACTCGTATTATACACTGTAACTAATCGTGTTCTCAAAGATTATATAAACAAATAAAATGTTTCGTTTGTTATGAACGAACTCTAGGCCTTATACTCGTCCCAATCACCTACACCGATAGTGTGATAGTGCGTGCAATCGAAAAAAACGCAACAAAAAAACAAACAAAAATAAGTCACAATCGCCTATATATAGGGTATAAAGACTGTCCAAGAAAGTATGGGCGCAACCAGAAACCGCTGCCATTTCGCAATGGTTCAGAATCTATCAATTTTTACATCTGCGTCCTGTTGTTTACACTCTTCTCTAACCACTTGTGCAGTTGTTTATTCGTTTTCATTAGTTTGTTTCGAAATGCGTGGACTTTCAGCAGAACAACATCGAAAAATTGTGTACAAATGGTGCACAGAACGCGGACTATCACTGAGAACGAAAGCAAAAATGGAAGAAGTAAGTAAAAAAGCCGTGCGAAATGCAATCAGGAAGTTCGGTGAGGATAACACCTTTGAGGATAAACCGAAAACGGGTCGAAAAAAAAGTTCTGCTAACCCTCAGTTGGATAAACGTATACTGAAGGTGTTCGAGCAAAAGAAGGAGGTATCAGTTCGGAGTGTGGCTAAAAAAGTAGGCACTTCGAAGTCAAATGTTCTTCGTGCTAAAGAACGTTTGAATCTTCGAACCTATAAGAAGCAGAAACAACCAAAACGTCGTCTGAAACAAAAAGCATCGATTAGGCCGAGGGTTCGAAAGCTGTACAATACGATTTTTGCTGGAAATTTGAATTGCATAATCATGGACGACGAAACCTACGTGAAACTCGACTACAAATCCTTGACGAGACCACAATATTATACGGTGCGAGAAGGGCAAGTGTTAAACCAGTCCAAGACATCGATTGAAGTCGAAAAATTTGGTAAGAAAGCTATGGTCTGGCAAGCAATTTGTAGCTGCGGTAAGATTTCGAAACCCTGCTTCAAGGAACAGCGAAATATACATCAAGGAATGTTTACAAAAACGATCAAAGTGCGTCCATACTTTCTGGGACAAAAACGATCAAAGTGCGTCCATACTTTCTGGGAGTCAATAAGTTAACTTTGTGTTGTAACGAAAAAAAAAAACTTCTCAAAAAATCTGCGTATCGGACTCGAAAACGCGATGAATATTGAGCGAGGTTAGTCCATTGAGCAGGTCTTCAGACATTGCTGACCTGGCACTGGTCTTATAAACCAGTTGTCGTATGTTCGAGCCCCGACCTGGAAGGATTCGTAGTGTCAGTAGAATCGTAGCACCAGCCATGCAATGGTTCTGTACACATTGAATCGGCTGCGAAGTCTGTTGAAACGAAAAGGCCAAATTCCACAAAAAAAACTTAACTCCATACACATGGAAAAAAAATTCGAGTTATTTTTATGTTTCCAAGTTTCGTGTAAATTCCACGGGTTAATGATTTGTCTTCAAAGCTTCAATAGAGGTATGATCTGCTACTTTTGATTTGAATTGATATGATAATCTTTATTCAAATTCTGTGCTGTTCAAATTCTTCTGCTCTTTGAAACGGATGTCAAGTGTTCTTTTTGATAGTCCAATGTATTTTTATCGCATTGGAAACAAGAGATATTATATATTCCAGATGTTGTTCAATTTATCTGTATGATACTATAGTACATTTTTTAATGGATAGTTCTTATGCTGAATACTGATTCCTAACCAATTCTTTTCAGTTTAATTTTGAGCGATTGTGCAATATCAGGGTTGTATAACTCCGGAACCGGAAGTCAGGACCTCCGTATGAGATAGGGAGAGCTTTCATTTGAATCTAAGTTTGTAGCAATCGGTTCAGCCTCCTCCGAGAAAAACTAGTGAGAATATTTGTCACATACACACACATACATCGATGAACTGACTCGAATGGTATATGACACTTGGCAGTCCGAGCCAATTTTTACTATTCGGTTTTTCAAGTGATTGCATAATCTTTCTACATGAAAAAGGCAAAAATAATTTGGCATGTGGCATAATTTCGAACCAGCAAGCTCTTAAAAAAAAACATCCTTTATTCCATATTTATTTATTTTATTTAATCAACAGAAACACTTAAGTCCTAATGATTATTCCTAAGAATATTTAAAAAAAATTCTCTTATTCGGCTACGGGAAAAATAGAAATCGAATCCCGTAGAAACACAGTTGAGGGTTCGTTACAATCCAATAACAGCACCGTTGATTCCGTTGACGTAGAGGAAATCTGAGGAGGTTGTTGTTGCGGAGAGCTCTAGAACGAACGTTGATGTTGATTTGACTAAGAAGTGCTGAGCAATCGATATTGTTCGTCAAGACATCGGTAATCGGCATTGCACGGAACCACTTGCAAAGTATCGAGACCGATAAGCATTCCACGGCTTTCGTAGCTTGGCAGCTAATGAGGGTTGTTACAGGGCAATTGGCAAAGAGCGAAACGAACGAAACGTCGTTGGATCGACTCGATTCTGAAAACACCATTGACATAGTGAGGGTTCCATATCACCGAGCAGTATTCGAGTGTTGAGCGAACAAGTGAGCAGTAGAACGACTTCAAACAGTATATATCTGAGAAGCGCTTAGCATTTCTCATAACAAATCCTAAACAACGAGAAGCCTTCGTAACTGTGTATCCAATATGCTGCTTGTAATTCATTTGTTCGTCTAGATAAACTCCAAGATCCTTGACACAAGTGACTCTTTCAATCGCTGCATCATGGAGGCAATAATCAAACCGCAAAGGGCCTTTCTTACGAGTGAACGCGATAATAGAGCATTTGCATGTTTTAAGTCATACGGTTGATCTCGCACCACCTTGAAAAAATGGCCAGTTGATGCTGAAGGGATGAAGCATCCTTTGTACTCTTGATTACTTGGTAGAACTTTAAGTCATCAGCAA
The DNA here is from genome assembly GCF_030247185.1 of Malaya genurostris. Classification (NCBI taxonomy): domain Eukaryota; kingdom Metazoa; phylum Arthropoda; class Insecta; order Diptera; family Culicidae; genus Malaya; species Malaya genurostris. The sequence goes on from NC_080572.1 coordinate 181,163,928, forward strand.
AAGATAGTCGTGGGTCTTCCAGTGAGTAATTTACATCGTTAAAATAAAGGAGGAAAATCAGTGGACCGTGATGGCTTCCTTGAGGTGTTCCGGAAAAAGCAAAGAACTCCTGCGATAGCCAGCCGTCGATTGTAGGGATAGGATTGCATCCATCGAAGAATACTGGAACCGAAGCCCAGTCTATCCAGTTTGGCGATCGGGATAGCGTGATTGATTTTATCAAAAGCTGCGGAGAGATCCGTGTAAATAGCATCCGTTTGTAAGCCGTTAAACATAGCATCCATTATGTACGTCGTAAAAGATAGAAGATTAGTAGCAGTGGAGCGTTTCGGCATGAATCCGCGTTGACTTTCCGCGATGTATTGTCCACAGTGGTCGAAAGTTGGCTTTAGAACTACTAATTCAAACAATTTAGAGATGGCACTTAGGGCAGTAATTCCACGAAATTTTCAATCTTCTTTTTATCTCCTTTTTGCCTTTCTCATATAGAAAGGTTATGCAATCACTGTGAAAACCGACTCTTGAACCGAGGCCCGGAGGGCCGAGTGTCATATACCATTCGACTCAGTTCGTCGAGTACGCAAAATGTCTGTGTGTGTATGTATGTGTATGTAACGTTTTTTGCACTAACTTTTCTCGGAGATGGCTGAACCGATTTTCACAAACTTAGATTCAAATGAAAGGTCCTGTGGTCCCATGTATAATTCCTGAATTTCATGCGAATCCGACTTCCGGATCCGGAAATATAGGGTAAAGTGTGTTAAAAATTGTATACCATCACTTAAAATGGGGAAAAACCTTAAAAAAATGTCTAAATCGACCTCAAATCTTTTCCAATTGATAGTTTTTATCAGTAGACGGTCAAACAAACCGATTTCGGTTATTCTTTTAAGAATCGAAGAAAATTATTTTAAAGAATATCACAGTATTATATATGATAGTATGATTGATATGAGAAAGGCATCATTACACCACTAGGTGGATTAAAACAGGTTTTTTAGTTGAAACAGTTGGCATAAGGAGTTACAATTGCACTTGAACATCTGTTCAAGACAACTGCTGGGATATCGTCGGGTCCAGACGAGTGTTAAGGTTTAATTTTTACGATTGCCGTTAGAACAACGTCTATATCGAGATTGATTGAATTTAAGTACGCTGACGAAGTATTTATAAAGATATGCATAACACATTTTTTTTCGCGAACTGCCACTCCCGTTTGTATGTAGAGATATCAGTTCACAACAGGCGCCACCGGTTGATTTCTTTAGAAGACTACGGAAATTGAAATTGAGAATTATTCAATTGTAATTATTAAATTTTTTCAATGCCAAATTAAAGAAAAAAATTTATCCCCGGTTTTCCTTACCGTAAAACTATAATCTAACTGATTTTTTGATAAACAAGCATTTATCCCTGTGAAATAAGTAGTACATGACTATTCATTTTCTTCTACTGTATTTTCCGGGTATATTGCGATTCAATACAGATTGACATCAGGAAAAACTGGAATCACTGATGCTGTAGGATATTTGAAACACAGAGCGATGTAGGGTAAGGACTTCCTATTTCATCTCATTTGTAAGGACGTCGCCTCAAAACCCCGATTTAGCCACTAAAATCACTATAACTGTTTCATATTACTGCTTCATTCGCCTTGCTCAAAGTTGAGAATTGATTCACAATTCTTGAAAATTTAACTAATATTCATAAAACAGCTAAAAACACTTATGATGCGTTCACTACTCTGCTCCTAATTTCATCTCAATAGATTTTTATCCATCCTATCGTTGGTCCTTTATTCATCCTATAAATTAGCAATGGCTACAGCAATCAAAACAAAATATTCCACTATTACACTCTCAGGTTCAAAATGTCAGAATTCTTCTTAAAATCGGCCTTATGCCAACTACGAGACAACACACGATGTTTTTAGAACCAGTTTGAAATCATGTATCATTTGGATTTGGCCAAGCAGTTCAACACCAGCATCGGGATGATTCAACGGATCAAAGTTCGGAACTCCCTGAAAACGTAAAAGAAACAGAAGGTGCCGAAAAAGTCCCTGGTACAGCAAGTTCAGGCCAAAACAAGAGCGCGAAAGCTGTAGAACCGGATTCTACAGAATAAAGACGGATGCATCCTGATCGACGACGAAACCTACGCCAAGGAAGAATCTCGAGCGCTGCCCGGACCGCAATATTATACGAAATCGGTGTACCAGGACCTGGACGACGCTGACACCACGGTGGCGATGGAAAAGTTTGGGCAGAAGGTGTTGGTCTGGCAAGCAATTTGTACCTGTGGTTTGCGGTCGTCGATTTTCTTCACGAAGGGCACAATTACCGACAAGGTGTACGAGGAAGAATGTTTGAAGAAGGGAATGCTGCCACTGTACAGAAAGCATAAGGCTCCTTCTCTCTTCTGGCCGGATTTGGTTTCAGCCCACTACGCCAACTCCGTTCTACAGTGGTTGTCAAAAAATAATGTACAATTCGTGGAAAAGGACATCAATCCACCGAACTTCCCGGATCTTTGGCCAATTGAAAGGTATTGGGCAATTGTCAAGCGGCACTTTCGGAAGGAAGGTACAGTGTCCCAAAACATGCAGGAGTTCTTAAAAAAACTGAACAGCTACCACCAGGAAAGTCACAAAAGTAACTGTGCAGAATTTAATGAAGAATGTCAAGTCCAAAGTGCGAGCGTTTCACAGAAACTAGGATTTTCTTCAATATAATGCCTGAAATGCATAAAAATGTAATTTTTCTACAATATATCGAAAATTGATGTCAAAATATGTTTTTTTTCGCTTTTTTATTCAATAATCAATGTTGCTAACTACTTTTCGATACACTCCTTAAATGACCCTCTTTCACGTCTCAACTTTCCGTTCACATCCTTGCTCTCCCTTGAGTACTATCGTTCTATCATTTTCATTGTCTGTTTCTACAAAAAATGGTCTCTGGTTAGGAGAATATCGCAAAAAAGAAAAAAAACTATTTCTGCTGACAGCGAATGCACACTGAAATCTAAATAAGATATAGAATTTCTCGAGATGAGAAACAAAAGTTGTTCGCGTTTTGAAGTTATTATGAAACAACGAAAACAAAACTGGGATGCATCATCAGTTATTGATTTGTTTTTAAAAAAAGGCGATATTACTTCCAATTATAAAAAAGTGCTTTGGTTTAACCACCATCTCCGCAGAGGGACTCTGGATTGCGACCCTAAGTGATTTGGATTCCGGACTATCTGCGAATGTTATGGACGGTGACAGCAAGCTGCAAGTAGATGGAAAATTTTCGATCGTATGACAAGCAGTGTTGATTCACACAGCTGTATGCAGATAGTTTCAACCGATGAGCGGTCGTTTCGTCGCATCCGCTCCGCATCCACCATGAATGGCTATTTGATAAGTATGAAAATGAGCTCAAGGCCTTTTTCGAATCCAAAAACTGTAGTATGTGAAGATCATAATATCAAATTGAGTTGTTTATTTGATCTCACTCTACTAGAATTACGAGGCTCCGAAGATCGAGCGCTTTAGAGTGAAGTTTTCTACAACACGGCTCACTGGGGACGTGAATGAGGAATCTGGCAATAAAGAATCCCAGATCATATGTTATTTCGACTAATTGAGACAATGGACGAGTATTTCGCTTTTGTCCACAGATAGCACCATACTGTCCTTAGCAAATATTTAGCTCTTGTGGAGACTCCAAATTTAGGAACATTTATTGCAGAACTAACTCGACATGAGAATTAAGTAATTCATTTGCTTACTATAAATAAAATTGTTTAAACATTGATACTTCGTGGAAATCTGATTATTTGGAAGAATAGAGGTTTCAAACAAGTCGAATTCAAACTATATGGAGCTAGTTTCCTAATACATGATCTAGCTCAAAATCTAAAATGTTCAAAACTATTTTCTGTGGAAAGTTTTTTTGGGACGTCAAGATCTACATTATGAAGAATATGTTAGTTAAGAACTCATTCGCCATGCGGTGCCAGAGCACTCGAAAGATGCTGATAGAAGACAAATTACACTAATCCATCTAATCCATGATGATTTGGAACGTCGATGATTTTGGAAAGAATGTTTGGGAGCTCAAAATTGATCAAATATTTCTCATAGTATCTCTCAGTGATGAAAGTAAGCATATGGGGTTCTGAGATTTTATAACTAGGAATGAGACTTGTTTTGGAGAGTGATGTCTTCGACACAGTTTGTGAACTGTTTAAGGATAGACAAATTGAAAATTTACTTTCTAAGTGGCACCCATAAGCCACTAAAGCATTATTATGAATTTGCTATAGGTTCTAAAATCTGAGACAATGTAGTAATAGTTCGAATTTCGTAAGAAATGATTTTTTCCATACTATAGAATATAATGTTACGAGTTTGGCGAGTAGATGTTCCGTATTCTTGCTTTCCTCATGCATAAATACCATGGAATCATTGCAGGAACCGAATTGTGTATGATTTATATATTGAAATATCTTTTAATTTCATGAACACAATTTTGATTTAAAAAACTACGATATAAAGTGCGAATTATTTACAGGCAAATTGATCTATTTTTCAGGACTTGTTAGCTGATGCACGAAAAAACATTGGCTATACCGATCTCCGAGTTCTGGAAGCACAGAAATAACAGTTAAAACAACAACAGAAATTTGCTATCATGTTCTCATTATGAGATTTGACTTTGTTCGGGTATGAGACTATAGTGCCTTTCGTTTGATTCTGAGTTGAAGAAAACCCGACTTCCGGAACTGAAAATCTGGAAGCAAACTAACTTAAGGGCTCCTGTATTATCAAAACCTACAAAGTGAAACAGTGTTGTGTGTATCATTTCAGATTGGGTAGGTAAGGTGGTTCTCGCAATAAAATAGTTGGTCAGCTACATCAAGTTTTAGTAGTACATCAAACATCATACAAGTGCCGGCAAACAACAGTATGTATGTATCAGAAATGATATTAAAAAAATAATACAATTGTATTAAACCATATATTATTACTTATTGAATCTGACAAAGGTCAGTAAAGTGAAAATAAGCAACACTGTTTCGAGACTAAACTTTAAGTGATAAAAGAAATAATGTATAAACTTTCGTTTGAATTTGTTCTTGGTTGTTCAATGTTCTGACAGATAAGCTTGTTTAAACTCGGTCGTAATTTTTGAGCAATTTTTATCCTCTAACCGTACAGAGGAAATATATTGTTGAGATGAAACACACCGAATATTTTATTTCAATTTGCGTTGACAAATGATTATCTACTGAAACTTATCTATACAGATAAATAGATAAACTCCAAAACTGGATACATTTTCATTCGGTATACTAACGGACAGAAACTCGTCACAACATCAAACATACAAAAGATAGCAGATCATATTATCTATGCCGTCGATATCTCGTTATCAGTTCATAATCCCCAAACTGCTGCCTGTTGGCTGCATCGCATTTTCACAGTGCAAATCTTCGTGCCACCCATACGAACCGCATTCTGAAATCATCAAATACTGCTGCCCGGCCCCCGGGCCCCGGACCCCGCGCACTGAGAGGAAACAAAAGTGGGCAAGAATAAAGTTAACTGACGGGTGTACCTTCAACTGTAACAACTTCACATTCAATTTTCATCCGTTTCAAACCGCATCGAACGGAACCGAGGATACAAAACAGAATGGCAACAAAAACACTGGCACAACACTCGCTATCTTCGCCGGCGTGATGGCAAACAACCGTCAGCAACTCGCAAATTTCTTCATCAACATCTCTTCTCGCAAATCTTCTTTCGAACTATCCAGCTGGTTGTTGTGTTATTTGTTTTTTTTTCCTGTTTTTATTTACTTCGCACACTTTTCTCTCTCTCACACTTGGTTTTGGAGTCGTTCCACATCAGGTTTGTATTATTGCAAAAATACGGGTCGTTCTTAGGACCATCTTTCGTCTTCGCGGCTGCCCAACATCGCGGAGTAGATGCAGCAGCAGAAGCACCACCAGAACGCGCTGGCTACTAAAATGCAGATTCCGAGCAGAGCGAACTTGCGGACATACGCACACATCAAGTTGCACATAGTAACTGACGCTGAAGCGGGAAAAAATGCAGTCTGGAACCTCGCCACGAAACCACTCACTCACGGGGTTCACTCGTTGAAGTTCCTACTGTGGCAGGTCTTCAAGTTCTGGTCTCGGTCGGGCCGGTCGCCGTCGTTGGTGGCTTCTTTTGCTACGCTCTCTCCGCCATCCGTTTCTTCTCTGTCGGCCGTACAGTGGTAGTCACATAAACGTAAGGAGCTGGTTGGTGGATGTGGTGGATCGATCGGGACTATTTTGTGCTCTCTTGTTTCGTAGATACCTGCCTCGTACACCGAAAGCCATACTTGTGCCGGCTGGCAGTAACCCTTTTTCGGTATCGGCGGGTCGCGAACAGGAAGGTGGCGGAAGTTTCGATGCAGGATGGAAGACCTCTGGGAAAGCTTTGCGGTGACCTCTTCTCCGCTCCACGTACATTTGATTGGCGATGAAGCGGCGCCGCGTGAATGAAACTACAGATCAGTGCTGCCAAGTAGCTCTCGGTTATGATAGAAATATAAATTATTTTAATTACTTTTTGTTTTAATAGTAATCATGAACAATCACTCTCAAAATCGAATTGTCATAGGAGGCTCAGAGATCTGAGATTGAATGGAGACATAAGCAGCAATTCCATGAGAAACTGATAAACGATTTCTCAGGATTTCGTAATATTTGGAAAAATCGTTTTCCTTTCAAAAATAATTAGACCCGAATTTTTTAATTTTGTCATTAGGGTGGCCATTTTATTGTTAGGGTGGATCAAAAAATCGATTTTTTTTCGATTTCTCTAAAAAAATATATTTTTTTCTAAACCATAACTTTCAAACCACTCGGCCGATTCTGCTAATTTTTTACATATGTTGTCAATAAATGCTTATAGTTTTTGAGGAAAATAATATTGTTAGGAAAATAATATTGTTAATATTGTAAAGTTATATAACGGTTTTCATGGTTTGTGACCAATTGGCATCACATTTTTTTTATTTTTTTTTCTGATAGCTTTACATAACATATCCAGAAATTGGCAATATATGTTGTTTTATTTTTGAGTTATAATTTTTTTAAAAATTTCAAGTTTTCGTAGTTTCCGTGTTTTTTCGATTTCTTTAAAAAAGATGTTATTGATAAATTTATAACTTTTGAACCACTTGACCGATTCCGCTAATTTGTGGAAATTTTGTCAAGAAATGTATGCAGTTTTTGGGAAAAATATGTGAATATTACAACGATGGAGTTTTGTGTTTTAGATCATCATTTGTATCAAGGGTAAGCAAATTTTTTGAGTCACAATAAATAAAAATAGTTAGTATTATCTTTTCATATCACATATTTATTGTAGATATTATAATGAATTTTGAAACGAATGAATTTTTGATAAGATAAATTTTGGTTTTACTTAGAATTTAAAAACGTTTTCAATTTCATTTCAACAGTTTCCACAATTTAAAACATAATCGCAATTATAGTTTTGTAACCCAATTTTTTAATTCACGGTTTTCGGTTTTTTGATTCACAATTGGAAATCTTGATTCACAATTCTGTGCGTAAAATGAGCTTATTTCCACCTCTGATTTATATACCCTTTTAATGGTTTTCATAGTAGGTAGTAGAGTGGTTCAAAAGTTATTTAAAAAAAAGTATTTTTTGAAGAAAATCGAAAATAATCGATTTTTTTATCCACTCTAACAAGAAAATGGTCACCCTAATGACAGAATATAAAAATACGGGTCTTATATTTTTTGATGTAGAACGGTTCTTCCAAATAACGAAATTCTGATAGATCGTATATCAGTTTCTCATGGAGTTGTTGTATGCTTATATATCTTAGGAATGTGATACCGATTTCTTAGGAATTCGACAACATACCTGCAACCAACAATAACTATAGTCGTTTAGTACTTGTTTCCCATAATATTAATAATAACAATCTTCCTACTGTCGTTTGCTCGTTTGAAACAAAACTGAAAAAATGTTTCTTTCTATTGAACAGCTGTCGCCACTCTTTTTACATACTTAGACTTAGTGAAATTGATTACTCCATTACTTCCGATGAAACACTAAACGAGTGAGCACGTTTTTTAGTCTCATGGTAGTGCGATGAAAATTTGGAATATTCTACGAGAAAGAACGTATGCAAATCCATACTTTGATAAATCGGTGTGGCGACACAGCGAGGATATAACTGGTAGTACAGTGAAAAGAAAGTCCATCGCTCTAAAAACGAAAATAACTAGCAATAAAGCCTTAGTTATTGTGACAGCCTGTCTATTTTTTCTAAACTCGACACTGCCGGGCAATACCGGTGCAGTTTCGCCGTTATATACAAATGCGCGAAGCAATAAGCTTCTGAACGACTTCAGAATCGAAGGTTTTTTCTACTTATTAACCCATGATTTATTCATTTTTTCTTCATTTTCCACAACATTTTTTTGTTATTGGACGCAGTTCCGCAGTGTTTGTGGGGCTCAGATTTTTCGGCACGAGCTCAACATCATTCGCCTTATACCACTTTAGCACGTTCTTCGTGTCGTGGCATGATGTCAAATCCAGCCAGAAGATCGTCGGACTGTCGTAATTCTTCGGGATAGGGAGAAAATGCTTTGAGAGACACTCTTCCAAAAAAACCTTTCCATTCACGGTGTTTGCGGCAACGAAAGGTGTGCTCCGCATTCCGCAAATACAAATCGCTTGCCAAATCAAGAACTTCTTGGCAAAAGTCGACATCTTCTCTATCCGGAGGTTCAAGGGAGCATCACACTTATCCTTGGCAACCATACATACAGATTTCCTGGAATCTCGTTGAAGTTCGCCTTCACATATGTCTCGTCATCCATTATGCACCAGTGCAGTTTCGTTAACCTCTACTTGGCACGGCAGACGAATTTCAATCTTCAAAAAATCACCCAAATGGAGGGATTACAAAATGAGTTAGAAAACTTTTGAATTATGCTGCGACTGGAGCAGCGGGAGCTAGAATTTTCGGAACGGTTGTGATGAGTAGATACCGAAACACATTTTATTTTTTTCAGATTCTTAAAAAATGTGGACGGGTATAATATCAGACTTTAAAAAAAATAAATCAATCGAAAAACCATGCGTCTCCATCAAATTATCATCATCCGACGGAGACGCATGGTATAGTTCTAAAATCATATATCACATACCACATACTAAATACCAAGCGTTTCCATCTACAACTTGAGTTCAGAGTTCAAGAAAGAATTTAATTCCTAAAATTACACACGCCCGTAGGCCTGTCTCGGTTTAGCTAGTAATGATGTAGGGAAACAGTTCGTTTGCACGCATTAGTGAACATGTGTTCCAGCGGATGGTTGTATTTTAAAAGGAATGACAATTGAGAGAAACATGAATCAGAACTAATGAATTGACAAATATTTAGGTTTTAATATTCGGATTAAAGTTTTCATTTATGAACTACAAAAAAACAAGGTGGATCGATCAAGTGGAGCGTGACGAACGCAGTATCCGAGTCTTGAATGGCTGGAAATGAGTGGTCATAGTCTGAACTGTATGGAGACCACTTCAAGATGAAGAATAGACGGGCTTGAGCTGATACGTGAGAAAACTACTCCATAAAACACCAGAAAAAGAGCACTAAGTGCAAGCAAATGCGATGAATTATATTTGCGAAAGCCTATGAAGTTCGATTTTTATACATATCTTATGGCGCTTTTGTTTTTAAATTGCACTGCACCGGTGTAGCTAAGGTTGCACTGAAACCGTTCGTTTTTACCAATTGCACTATACCAGTGCAACACTTTTTATGCACCGATACCACTGGTGCAAGTTAGAAGTTGAGTGTAGCTCTGTGCAATGTATTCGTTTATTGTAGTCAATGGTTACTGTTTATGTTTTCGTCATTGTATTCCCTACATCATTGCATGGTAAATCTAGCCAGGCGTGCGGGCGTGTTTAAATAACATAACGAATAAAATTCTTTTATCCTTATTAATTACGTCAATACTAAAACCCTGAACATAAGTAGTAGATGGAAACGCATGGTATTTTGTTCTAAGGGCATGTGAAATATCATTTTCGAACTAAACACCATGCGTCTCCATCGGATGATGACAATTTGATGGAGAGGCATGGTTTTTCGAATGATATATTTTTCAAAAGTCTTTAAAAAATCTGAAAAATACTGCGTAATGTACTCATAAATGATTTATTTTTTATGTAAATTGCAAGTGTGAATAAAAAAATTGGAAAATAGTGAACTTTTTTTTCACATGAAATACAGAAAGGGTTTCCATAATTCCTAGAATATTCCTGATTTGTTGTAGTATTGTGAAACTTAACAGTGATAAGTTAAACATTCGATTTTAATATGCTTGAAAAATCTGCCATAACATATCTAACATAAATAACAATTCTGCATTAATGATACAACATCTTGTAACTCTAACACGTTACATTTGCACTCTTACAAAAAAATGGAAATTTTGCATCTCGTAAATTAAAACATGCCGTGTTTTCATGAGTGATAACAGAATATTACATTCAATAACATGGAATTTAAAGGTTTGTGTCTATTTCGATGATAAATTCAGTTGAATAAACTGAAATGATTAATTTTTACATGCTTTTGGATGTGCATTTAAGCAATTTAAACTGTGTATTGGCAACTATTGCTATGCAAAGTCGGTTAATTATGCAAAATCTTCTTCCAAAAGGAATTCATGTTGTTACACAACATTTGAAAGAGACCTGAACTAGAAGATGTATTTCTTGTATTAAAAATGCCTATAAAATTGAAACCCATTATTTTACACTTACGTTTTTAGTATTTGTTTTAGTAATAAGTAAATTTTTAAACGTTCTTAACGTTGAACTTCTTCGGTTTAATTTTTTTTTCAAAATGTGGACGACCACAATATTTGATTTTAAAATACAATCAGCCTTGCGTCTCCTTTGAAACTCTATTGGAAGGAAACGTATGGTGCTTAGTTCTAATAGTTTATGTCCCATGGGTTTCCTTCTAATAGAACTTTAATGGAGGCGCATGGTTGACTTTTCATTTTTTTTCAGGTAATACTCAAATATCGTGGTTTTCCAACGTATCCAAAAATGATTTATTTATTCCTAAAACTTTTTATGCAAAAATCAATTTTCTACTCGATTTAATTTTTTAACAGTTTTTGTCAAAGTGAAATAAATAATTTTTTAATCATCAATTGTTGATGGAATATTGGTCTTTAAAATATTCAGAAATATTTGTTAATGTAAACAACATTAGCGTGAGATGTTAAAAAGTACCCCCCTTTGTCCCTTACGGGAAAAACGGTTTTTTAGATCATTCTGAACAACTACTTACCGTAACGAATATTTAAGATAAAAAAGGCGGGTGGGTAATGTCAGAGACATAACTGGATGTCGTGAATGCGAAAACAACTGACATGTTCCTTAACACTTCCAAATATCAATTAGTTGATCAATTGTATGAAATTGTATGCAGAATTTGAAACGATGCACCTAAACTAAAGTACAGATTACTTACATTTAACATACAGAAACACAAATATTATGAAATAACCAGTATAGTTCTTTATAATAAAATAATGGTGGCTCTGAAAAGAACCTTTTATGAAAGCGTTTGTGATGGAGAGTGATGAGTTGAATTTGAATTTCGATGGATGCCGCTGACTTCCGTCATCTAATTCCAGGCTGAACTGTTGTACGTGGGTGCGATACTGATGTGATTATAATCTTTCAATAAAGAAAACATTAATTCGCTGGGTTGATCAATGATACAATAGGCCTAATTTATTGAACGAAACTATCAATATGCTCTAGGAATTCGTTTCTAGCATTCAGAAGGGTCAAATTGCGTAATTCTCTGCGACATAAAACTCTGGAACATTTTTCGCAAAAACAAAGAAGGCTCTCGATTACTGTGAATTTCACACAGCGAAAAGTGCACAAATATAACCAAGCTGTTCTAGATTTGCACTAAACTGGGGATATTTACCTTCGATTTGCGAACAACAAATCCTAATAGTTCTTTAGAAAACTTTTGAGCCATTAGAACGGCTGATTTTGTGTAATGCTCTCCACCGTTGTTTTTTTATCAATGCAAATGACTGGCAGCTGTGACGTATTCGCTCTTGTCGGAAGCGAAACTAGCTTTGCAAACGACACAAAATACATCTGCTCACAGTGGCGATAGAATCCAAACTGATCCAATTTTTGTTAAGAGCTTTCTTTTTACGTGATTTTGTTTGTAGCTTTTTCACTAATGGACGGTCCTAACAGCTATAAAAATAGCTGCATACAGAATTTTAATGTCGATTATTTCATTTCGGATTTGCATAATTTATTGAAAAAAAAACTAGTAATATGCTGTAGGGATTCGTTTCTAGCATTCAGAAGGACCAAATTGAGGAACTCACTACGATATTCAACACTTTTCGGAACATTTTTCTCGAACGATTTGTTGTACAGCAGCAGATATTTTGTTCTCTTCCTCAGAATGCGTTCTGATTGGCTGGTCTTGACATGGGTCAAATGGGACAGGTTTTTCAATAGTGTACTATTGAAATACTTCAATGCTTTTGCTGTACACGTTTATGTTGAAAAATTTCGATTCTATTGGTAGTTAGATTATATAAATCCTTTCACAGATCACTGAGCTATGAGCTTTAAAAATACGAGCAAGGCAAACGTGCCTTATGGATTATCCCCTTTGATACTCGTTTATACCAAACATTTCAGAGAAGTTTAATTTTGAATTATTTGAGAATATGTCACACAACTGATAATTTTATCATAAAATTGTGATCATATTTCCGATGGCGTGTAGCAAAAATAATGTAAAGTAAGTCGTAAAGTTTATATTCGGGTTATTAGTTACTCATTTGAAAATAACCATTAACCTATTAACCTTCCCACAAGTAATAGGTTCAAGATATGCATTGTTTTCATCCTGCTTTTGAGAGCTATCCATCGTTTTCATCCTCCCAACATCTCACGAATATAACGTCGAAAGAAGTGTTCATCTTTTGAAGCAATGAAAGGTCTTAATGAATATGATGTCGTCAAGTTATAAAAATGTGGATCGTAACACTTTCTGTGCAAACTTATGTGTAGGTTCGCCGAAATCGAAGAGGTGTTCTACAGTGCCAAATGTTCTGATTCATGCAGTTATCGGTTCATAGAATCCAAACGTCATTCGGTGAAATCTCGGTTGAAGTAAACCAGTAGAACGTAGTGATCGTTGAGAAGCACGGAAGTCAAGACTAGATAAGAGCTTCGGAGTATCAATATCGCCGTTGAGTATTTTCGCAACACAAATAGCTTGCTGAAGTTTTCTGCGCCGTTCCACTGAGTCCAGACCAATCAGACGACAGCGATCGGGATACGGTGGAAGATCATGCGGATGTTTCCAGGGAAGGTTTCTTAGAGCAAGTCGAACAAATCTTTTCTGCACGCGTTCAATTCGTAAACTCCAAGCTAGCTGATACGGACTCCAAACTATGCTAGCATTTTCAAGTATAGGCCGAACTAGCGAGCAATATAACGCCTTCAAACAGTGAGGATCTTTAAAATCCCGTCCGATTTTAGCAATAAAACCTAATCGTCGAGTCGCTTTTGTAATTAGTGCAGAACGATGCATATTAAAAGTAAGTTTAGAATCCAACAAAACACCAAGGTCATTAACACGATCAACTCTTTGAAGCGTTTGTCCGTCAATTTTATAGTCGAAATGTAATGGATTCAATATTCGATGGAATGTTATGTCCTGACATTTTGCAGTACTGATGATAAGCTAGTTCCTCCGTCACCAGGTAACGAAATTATCCAGAAGCTTTTGAAGACGGACGTAGTCGTCAATAGAGCGTATCTCAAGGTATAGTTTCAAATCGTCGGCGTAGACTAATTTGCAGTCTCAACTGAGCAACAAAATAGCGTTATTAAAAAACAGCGAGAACAGAAGTGGACCCATGTTGCTGACTTGAGGTACACCTGATATGTATGTTCCACTCTTAAATAAGAGCATAGCCAGTCAATGAACTTACGTGTTGCACCCAGACGCGATATCTTGTATAAAAGAATTCGGTGATCAATTCGGTCGAACGCCGCTTTCAGGTCAGTGTATACGGCATTAATTTGTACTTTATCCTCCAGACGCGAAATACAGGTCGAGGTAAAATCCAGAAGATTAGTGCTGACCGAACGCATAAAACCGTGTTGATCAGTGGAGATGTAATTTTTTGTACGAGAGAACAGCTCATTACTCACTATTATTCCAAAGAGCTTTGAAGCAGCAGACAAATTTGCTATACCACGGTAGTTCCTTACATTATTACGATCACCGTTTTTGTACACAGGAAACATATAAGACTACTTCCAAATCAACGGGAAAATTCCATGCTCAAATGATTTGTTAAATATCACACAAATAGGCTCGGCTAAAACAGTTGCACAATGACTGTAGACTACAGCGGGTATGCCATCTGGCCTCGCCGAGAATGATCGTTTCAATTTCTTTGCCGCTGCAACCACCATATCCGGAGTGATATCAAAAGTATCAATGTATACTGAGTTCTCAGGAACATCCAACGCTGCAACCTTAGCTTCGATGTCAGAGGCAGTATTTCCAGCAAATACCGAAGCAAAGAACTTTGCAAACAAGTCGCAAAACTCCAATGTTGATCTGGATGTTATCTATCATTCAGCTCATGAGAAAGCCATTTTCCCACCCGCTTAATCTTTCCATGATGTGTAGACAAACCGAAATGGTTTGGTGACTAACTCCGGCCATTTGTTTCCTAGTTTGGGCATTGTTTTCGTTTAAAAAATTTTCGTTCGACAAATTCTTAGTGCTACTAGAATCGTGGTACGTAACCATGCAAAGATTCTGTACACTGTGAATCGGCTGCAAAGCCTGTTGAAACAGAAAGGCTAAATTCCTCAAAACAAACAGTGGTACAAAAGCCCAATTTTACGCTCTTAATTGATAGCACGTTAATAAAGTGATTTTCGAAGTAAGGTATCTTCATCAATGTTATTCAGTATGATAGGTAATAACACGTCATCGGTGATATCATATTTGTGATTATCGATTATGCTCGCGATTTATGGATTGTTGGACTATTTTGTTGGTACGTACAAGTTGTATTGAGCCTCAAAAAATCAGAATTTTTTTTTGTGTGAATACGACTTACTTTACAATGGGACGCCTTTTCAAAATTAGCCATATGGAAGATTGGGCAGAACTTAACCGTGAATATCTTGACTTGTATTAATGGCAGCAACATAATTCTTTCACTATTTCATCAAAAATATGATCAGGAATTTAGGATAATATATTGAACAGTGTGAGATAACCACAAACAACTCAAAAATAAAGTATTCTGAAAATTTTAAAACAACGCGGAAAACTCTTTACTTTTGCTTGAGTTTTTCGCGCAAGAACGACGATTTTGAGGTAGTCAGGCACATATCTTCAGCTGAACGTTATAAAAAGGGAACCGTGGTCGAAAATTGATCATTTCTTCTTGTGCGTTGGATGGAAGCAGACGTCGGGGCGAGAAGACGCATTCAAACAGCGGCATCGGAGAGTGCACCTTCTGCGTGGTTAAAAATCTCGGGTCGTAGTTCTCATTTGCCTTCCGATCGTCAAGGCGAGAAGACGCATTAAACCAGTTTCGCATCATTTGGCACTGCGAACGGATGTGTAGATTTGTACGCAAAGCTAGTTTCAATTCAAGCAAGAACGATTGCATCAGCTGCTGGTGGTTTGCATTGGAGAGAAAAAAAACAAGAAACGAAAAGTGGACAACATTATATAAAATCGGCCGTTCTAATGGCTCTAAATGTTAGCTAAAGAACTATTAAGCTTACTTCTTTGCAAATCGAAGGTAAAAATCATCAGTTTAGTGAAAATCCAATATTATTTGATTTGCTTCGTGCACTTTTCGCTGTGCGAAAATCGTTCGAAATAAATGTTCCGAACTGTCCTAAATATCGTACACGGAAAGAAATCCGTTACTGCTGTTATGATTAGAAAATCATTACCTGTGCTAAACATCGTAGAGAATTCCACATTTGGTCCTTCTAAAAGGCAGAAATGAATCCTGTACAACATCTTGATACTTTCTTTCAATGAAATATGCAAATCCGAAATGAGATAATCGACGTCCAAAATCGTTCAAAATTTTAGTAGTGAAAAGGGGTAAAGTTTCGCAATTCACACAATCGATCAACTATCAATTCGAAAGTGTAAAGAAATCGTGTCAGTTTTATTCGTATTCACGACATCCAGTTATGTCTCTGACATTACACACCCGTTCTTTTGTTAAAAAACTGCAATTAATTTACGATTCAGACCCAGTCTAGTGGCCATTCTCGCCACACCGAAATCATAACATAATTACTATTAATAGCATTCGATTCAGCGCATCTTACACTTAGGGACCGTTCATAAACCACGTAAACTCACTGGGGGAAGGAGGGGGTTCTACCAAAAATCTACGTTTGTATACGAGGGGGGGGGGGGGGGAGGTTGTTTGCCTAAAGTCTACGCAGTCTCATTTTTTTTAAATTTTTGAAGCAATTTACTTAGTTTAATTAGCCGGTCGCGTTCTTCCTTCGATTGACACCTATGGTATGACTAGTATTCATAAGAAATTTCAAAAATGAACAAAATTATTATGAACCTCAAATTCCACAAAGCAATTGTAGATTTCGGTATTAAAGTAACGTCAGAACACTAAATAGAAAAAAGATAATCAGCTGGTCACAATCGGAAGTAGCTGTGAAAGAGTTTGTTTTCTTTTGACTTGCCGTTTAAAATTTGTTTCTGTTGTTTAAATTGCAGATTACTGACTCGACCCTGTTAAGGACATAATCAGAAATAATTTACGTATACCATTTTTCCCAAACCTTACATAAAAACTGTTTAAAAGATTAGAGACGAAAATTTCACTTGCGGTATCGTTCATATGAACCGATAGTTTGCATTTAATCTGAATCCGAGTTCCAGTTCCGGAATTACAGAGCAATAAGCAGAATATTTTCTATTTCAGAAGTTTTTGTTTTTCGTGACGATATAAAATGCAGCAAATTCCTTGAAACTAAAAAGCAAATTCTTCTCGCTTTGCAGAATTTGCCCAGTCCACTTTTGCAGTACCGATCCCTAATTTAATTTAGAAAGGGTTAAGAGTCCTCTCGGTCTGTTTGAACAAATGTTTGTACTTTTTTGATTCGATTGGAATGGTTTTAACACAGTGATCATTCACCTCGTGAATTTACTGTTTTTGTGTGCGTTGTGGGAATGAAAGACAGTTGAAATTGCGTATTCAACCAAATGCATGATGCTTGAGAGCAAAATTGCAATTTGTCACGTCGAATGACCTTAACAGATTGACTAAAAACATCGTCGACTGTAATCTGTACTGTGAAAGTGATTATCGAATGAGATACTCCGTAGCTCTATGACCAAGTAGAAGTATACTCAAAGACAGGCGACTCTATTGTTTCAATCTTCTATTCCCTATCGAAGTGAAAAAAAATAAAAGAGAGTACTAACATAAACATAAATTGACAAAGCTCATTATTCTTTGCAAAAAGTCATCGGACTTTAAGTTCATTGGAGTAAATGAATAAATTTCACTTTTTATCTATACTTTATGTTTCGTCTTCGACTCGTCAGTACATAACAGTTTATGTTGAACTGTTATGTAACCTAGCAGCTCAACATAAACCGCTAGGCAGACATAAAGTTTCTGCTACTTACAGAACACTTTTTTTATTTGCACCGAAGTGCAACGTCTTTACTGTCGTGCCGAACGTAAACGAGTTTCGACTTAAGCTGGCCGATTCAGGTGATGGTCATTTAGGGGTTATCCTATTTTGTGCATTGGGCACATAACCGATTTCTATACTTTATGTTTCGTCTTCGACTCGTCAGTACACTTTTTATGTTGTTCGATTATTATTTAGACACATCGTAATCAAGCAGTGATAGGAGAAATGAAGATAATGTCAATTGCTTCTGCAATCCATGAGCGTTCTGACGAGTGAAATGTCCAGAGAATTTTAGAAATCGGTAAAGGACCGATGTTAGTAGGATGATAAAATGATCAATATTCATCACTCATCTATAGACGATCACGAATAAGAAAAAGAAATTAATTATGAGAATACCAATTCGCGAGGAAGTCTAAAAAGTTTTTCATATTTTTGTTCTGACGTGAAGTAGTTGTCAGTGTGATTTCTTCCAACCAAATCAAACCAACCAACTATTTCGGTCTGTTAAATAAGAACTGTTGTTATATACTGCCCGACGTTTCGACCACTGGTTATAGTCTGTTTCAAGGGAAACTGTAAGTTTATTGGTTATGAAAGATATTACAAAAACATTAAAACTGTGTGTTAACTCACTATCTTATCGTTCCTCGTATAAAAATCGTATGCCCACGAACGGTTGTTTACATAATATGTGATTTTAATCATATTTGCTTTCCTAAGAAGTGTATCGTTAAATAGTAAGCAACATTCAAACAGTTATTACTCTGAAATGGCTTAAAAAATTTGCGTGTTTTGCGGTAACATGTTTGTTTACATGTCAATAACAGCTGCGCAATCGATTGGTTTCGGTACGGTTTATCGTTTCAATGATGAGTCGAATTGATCCGGAAACGCGAAAGAAAATTCTGCACACTTGGTGCTCAGAAAGTGGTGTCAATTACAATGAAATTGCAAAACGGGTGAAAGTGCACCACACCAGTGTCTAAAATACTATCGAGAAGTTCGGTAAGACCCTTTCCATGAAGGATTTGCCCCGATCCGGTAGGAAAACGGGTCCCAGCCAGCCCGGCCGGGACTTAAAAGTGGTTGAGTACAACAGGAAAAACCCATCGGCGTCGACGCGGGATTTGACCGAGCTGTTCAACACCAGTATCGGGATGATTCAACGGATCAAAGTTCGGAACTCTCTGAAAAGGTACAAGAAACAGAAGGTGCCGAAAAAGTCCCTGGTACAGCAAGTTCAGGCCAAAACAAGAGCGCGAAAACTGTGTAGCCGGATTCTACAGAATAAAGATGGATGCATCCTGATCGACAACGTATCCTACACCAAGGAAGACTCTCGAACGCTGCCCGGACCGCAATATTATACGAAATCGGTGTACCAGGACCTGGACGACGCTGACACCACGGTGGCGATGGAAAAGTTTGGGTAGAAGGTGTTGGTCTAGCAAGCAATTTGTACCTGTGGTTTGCGGTCGTCGATTTTCTTCACGAAGGGCACAATTAACGCCAAGGTGTACGAGGAAGAATGTTTGAAGAAGAGAATGCTGCCACTGTACAAAAAGCATAAGGTTCCTCCTCTCTTCTGGCCGGATTTGGTTTCAGCCCACTACGCCAACTCCGTTCTACAGTGGTTGTCAAAAAATATAGTACAATTCGTGGAAAAGGACATCAACCCACCGAACTGCCCGGATCTTCGGCCAATTGAAAGGTATTGGGCAATTATCAAGCGGCACATTCGGAAGGAAGGTACAGTGTCCTAAAACATGCAGGAGTTCAAAAAAACTGGACAGCTGCCACCAGGAAAGTCGCAAAAGTAACTGTGCAGAATTTAATGAAGAATGTCAAATCCAAAGTGCGAGCGATTCACAGGAACTAGAATTTTCTTCAATATAATCAGTGAAATGCATAAAAATGTAATTTTTCTACAATATATCGAAAACTGATGTCAAAATATGTTTTTTTTCGCTTTTTTATTCAATAATCAATGTTGCTAACTACTTTTCGACACACTCCTTATCGTTCATCCAGAGAAGCTGTTTGAGATTTATTGTATATCTTTACCTCTTGAATATTTTGAATAACTAAGACTTTATGAAAACGGTACTGGATCAGATTTTATTTAATCTTTTTACAGAATGTACACAGAAAAAAATGAATTTTATTGGTGACAGAATTCTACAAACGATACAATTCACAACTGCTTAATTTTTCAAATGACGTTATATTCCACTCACACAGAATTTTACACGCTCCGAGTGTAGTTTGCACTTGGCTAGCCAGTGCCACTGTATGGATTTATATGTATCAATTATTCAATGAACAGATATGAGCACTGTGGTTCAGTCGGGTAACCGATGTGCTTGTGATCTAATGTTTCTCGGTTCAAGCCGCGCTGCTGCTATCGATCTTTTGTTTTTAATTTCATTCGAATTCAAACCATGTAATTTTCAAATCACACAATTTTATATGTTCTTGAATATAAATTTGTGTGAAATTCGACGCTCCATTTATGTTTCCACTTATAAGATGTAAAATCACAAGATTTTTTCGAACTGTGTAAACTACAAAAGTCTATCATTGATTGTTGTTTTGTTTTATGACCAAGAAAAGTCTACGTAGATTTTCTTGGAGGGGGGGGGGGGGTGGGTTAATTGGAAAGTCTACGAAAGTCTACGTGGGGAGGGGGAGGGGGGATTTAAAAATACCAAATTTTGGTCTACGGGGTTTATGAACGGTTCCTTACCAAATATGATTTGCTCCTGGAAATATATTCTACAACCCAAAAATTCTGGAACTAGAAAATTTTACTTTTGAAGAAAAAATCAGCACTTTCGCACTCACTGACTACTGAGGCTCAACTGAGTGGACACCATATCAAATGAACATAAGTCAATTGTAGTTAATGCTCAGGCCCATGGGCTTACGCAATGAGATGTGACATTTAGTGGTCGAATTATTGCCAGTGACCATTTCTTACACAAAACTTTTTTCAAGAAATTAATTCTAAATAACGTAAACTTAAGGCTTGAGTGTATCATTCTCGTATTGTACCCCAGCCGCTACTGGATATTATGCAGGAAAGATTAATTACCAGAGCAACAAAAAATGATTTCTAGTTATATTTCTCAAAAACATGGGATGCAGTTCAAAAGAAGATTTGAGCGTACAGAAAACCGCGTTTTTCTTTTGGAGAAACAAAAAATCATATGATTGGATATTTCAATTGGCAACTCTGCAGATGGATTGCTCGATGCTTAAGCAGGAGACGACTATTCAAAAAATACGAGAGCGTTCGAATCGGAGCGAGGCTGAATAAGCGCGTGGTTTAACACATGTAGCAACAGGGAAACATGTGTGTTTTTGAATATTGCATGATTCGGTAGAATTTGGAATAAATTCAAATATTCTAGAGTTACAAGGAATATAAGTGAAAAATGTAACTTTGTTTTTGTAATGAAAGCAAGAACTATACCAAATAATTCCTTGATGAACAGGAACCGTCTGCGATCTCTAGACCATATATTATAGTAATTGAATAGATAATCAGAATAATGCACAAAATAATTGATTGGAATTATTTTGAAGCTGGTAATTAATCAGAAAACGCTCTTTCCGATATGCGAAAAACTTCCAATCGATGCTGTTTCCTGGAATGATTGTTTTGAAACGCTGTCGGGAATATAGAAACCATAGAAAAATGAGCAAAAAATGTGGAAATTCTGGCTGCAAAAAAATGTCGCTCCTGAGAGAGCGCAACATAGCACAAGCATAACAAACGATACAAGGAGAGGAGAATTCGCATAATGAAACTGGAAATTCGCGGCAGGATTTCACGAGACAAGCTGAGCCGTACCATGCATAGGTTGAAGCAGCAGAAGCAGGTAATGAAGAGTGTGGTGCAATGCAAAACAACACCCGTTCAAAGATGTGTGTTAAGCCACGGCTAGCAGCTTGCACATATCAGGCACCATGGATGAGTGCCTCCCGGGGCCGATCGGTGTGTGGTGTGAATCAATGATTGCATCGGCTGATTACCAGCGATGGGAGTGATCATTAGGATAGGATTTTTTTTTAATTTGTTTATATCGGCATGCTGAAATGGCAATTTGTTTTACTGGTGTTTATATCGCTTATTGGAATTTTGAGCTTATGATCTTTTTATGTGTAGTCGAAGGAATCAATATTACAACTGAAATAAATGAGCTGAATAGTGTATTTGATAATTGTACGAAATTGAACGACCAGAATGCAAAACGAACTTACAGACGGAAATTGAAATCATGATTGGCACAAATTGGCAGAAACCTGCCTTCCCGGATACCGGATCAATTCGAATTGGTACACTTTCGCCGCACAGAACCCCATTCGTCAACTTGTAGTGTGGAGATCTTGCAGAAGCCACCAATTTGTACAAGGAAACCCCATATTCGTGTCAGCACAATCTGTGTAAGTGATTAAATGCACGAAATAAGTGCAAACAATCTCCTGGTTCTTTTGTGCTTTCTACTGGAGGCAAAAAAAAACAGCAGCTCACACCACACCGGTCCAAATGAGGGTAGTTTCCATTGCAATAATTATCAATCTGCAACATGCCACCCTTTCGATTTACATACATAATTCACTCCCCCAGTCTTGCTCATGATGACGATGCGGAAGGTAAAGCACTAGAATGCAAAAAAAAACAACAACGCACTTATGGGAAGAAGTCCTTTTGTTTTGTCGGATTTCATTGGAATCCTTACAAAATATTGGGCCCGAAAGTTAGGGATGTGTTTTATTTTTGAATATTGGGAATGGTTCCCAAGCATTAAATTCTAAAATTTATGTCACATTCCCACAAGAGATTCTCACCGTCGAAAAGAAGGGGAGAAGAACTTTTTTTCATACACGAATGCGAATAGTTAGACGTATTCCTTTCAATGTGAATTTTGGTCGTCGTACGAGGTGCCCTTGTAAATCATTGGTATCCTACGAGGTTACCTACCAACGGATTGCATGTCAATTTAATAAACATGTCATCTTTAACCAAAAACAAGGATAACTGTTGAAACCCAGTAACTAGGGACAGTATCGATAATCAAGAGTGCACCGGAAACTGCTTATTGCTTATTGACATTTCAGTTTTTACTAAGTTTTTTGATGTTAACTGCTTCTCTATCCTTCTTCCGAAAATCCCTTCATCGAAACCCAAAACTTTCCAATGGTTTTCAAATTTTAATTTTTTTAATTTCTCAGATAGAACGGCACATAGTCTGTGAACACCGACCTTACAACGGAGGCCAGGAGAGCCGAG
Source organism: Malaya genurostris (assembly GCF_030247185.1). Taxonomy (NCBI): domain Eukaryota; kingdom Metazoa; phylum Arthropoda; class Insecta; order Diptera; family Culicidae; genus Malaya; species Malaya genurostris. The sequence goes on from NC_080572.1 coordinate 181,187,080, forward strand.
TGTCATATACCATTTGACTCAGTTCGTCGATATCATAAAATGTTACTTGATTTTCTCAGAGATGGCTGAATCGATTTTCACAAACTAAGATATAAAATAAAGCTCCCATAGACTACCATTGAATTGTATCCCTGTCCGACTTCCGGTTCCGGAATTACAGGATGATATTTCACAAGGTTAGATTCAAACGAAAGGTTTTATAGTCCCATAGCTTAAGATTGAATTTCATCTTTATCCGAGTTCTTTTTTTAAAATTTATATCACAAAAAACGTCAAGTTACAAGGAAATTAATGAATGTTTTAGAAAGTTGGGAAAATTTTCGAAAAACGATGTATTTTATAGGAATAAATCTATCTGAGCAATTAAATATTATTTACCAAGCTACGTTCAATGGAAAAGCTCATATGAAGCTACTTCTTAAATGAAGTTATTTTCGAGATATATGAGGAACTAAATCGAGAAAATTGATATTTCATGAGAATATTCCCTTTTTCTAATTTGTCTGGGGTTTCCATCGCTAAATTTATTACTCTTGTAACCCGCATAAAATATTTAAAAAATTATTCTTTGACATCAAGACGATGCGAGCAGATGTTTTCGAGATATTTTGAAAACAAAATCGACGATAATCGCTGGTTTTTTGAAATACACATTTTTCCTTTCTCTATAGAAAGGTATTAGAATTGCTGGAAAAACCGACTTTCGAACGGAGCCTCGGAGACCCATAGTGTTATATACCATTCGACTCAGTACGACGAGATCGGAAAATGTCTGTGTGTGGGTGTATGTGTGTGTGTATGTGTGCACTTTTCGAAGATATTCGAACGCGCTCAATTTTCTCAGAGATGGCTGAACCGTTTTTAACAAACTTGGGCTCATTTTAAAGCTACTGTCGGTTCATTGATCAAGTTCGAATATCAAATGTCTGTGACTTTTGTTTCCAGGGATATGATTTTATAAGTGACGTAACCGACAAAACACGTTGATTCTTACCGCTCTTATATATAACGGTGCCAATATTTTGGGATCACCTCTAATTTCGTAAAGCGCTAGTGCTTAAAAATTTAAGCACCTCGAAAAATGTCCTCATGCCAAATTTGAGCTAAATCGGACATGTGTAAGGGGTGCTGCCCGGTGGTTAAGGTTTGAAAATTTTCGATCTTGAAAAAATACAGGGGAGTACATGAAATTTCCAAAATCAAAAAAAAAATTTGATGCCCTATGGTGATTTTTATTTATGAAAATTCCACTAAGTGGACTAAAAAGGGTTTTTTAGATTAGCATCACTCTTCTCATATAAATAAGCAACGTAAATGCCAAGCGCTTGATTGGAAAAACGATACCGAGTATGTGACATAGACAATGAAGCATGCTTTTGTGAACTACTCGAATCAATCTGAATAAATTGGTGTCAAAAATGAGCAAAAATTAGTGTCAGAAATTATTTCATAAAATGATAAAAGATTCATGAGACTGATTTGAAGAAAGAGAAAGGCAATATCACACCACTAGGTGGATTAAGAAGGGTTTCATAAATTAGGTGTGATTTTCCGTAAGCAATACAAAGGCGAACTGTATTCAAATTGCAAAGTACAATATTGAATACATTATTTGCGAAAAATAATAAGACAATTGTCGTTTGATAAAACGGAAGTCCCCAGCTTCGATTTTGGAACAACATCAAGCATTGTTTTCTTGCTTATTATCATTGAATCCGTTCCAAAATTATCTCAATTGTAAGAGTTTACAAAATATATCAGTAAACCGATAGTCGCCATTTTGGATTTCTAAACAACCACAAACATAGTTTTTTTGGTACCTACACACCAAATATGATTTGAAAATATCCATATTGTGAGTAATTGAAAGGAATAACAATAGACCGGAAGTGGCCATCTTAGATTCGAAACGATCGCATACATCGTTTTTATGGCACCTACTCACCAAATTCTTTCCGAAAATACTCATACTGTAAGAGATTTCAAGGAATATCAATCTACCGGAAGTCGCCATCTTGGATTTCCAAAATAAAAATCATTTTCCGGATTCTACTCCTCAAACCAGTTCCAAAAATACCCACCGTAAATCGTTTTCATTGTATGCCAAGAGGTAACGTGAAAAAGTGTTCGTAAACTGAGGTTTGGATGCATCAATAATAACCACAGTGTTTTGACGGAGCTTAAAGTAATAAATAAGAGAATATTAGTAATATGAGAAAGGCATCACTACACTACTAGGTAGATTAAAACAGGTTTTGCATCACGACAGCTTTGGTTCCCATGTTAAAAAAGGAAGGAAAACTATACCTCGTCCATTTTATAGTCCAGATTTGGCACCATACGACGCTTCTATCGAATGGTATTCGGCTCTCGTTTAGAGAGAACTCTCTCAATATAAACAACCAGAGATGTCCATCTCCTCTGTGTGACGAAGAGCAAGTATAATTTCTCCCCTCGCACTGACAATATCAACGAGAGCTCTTCTCTTTCACATATATACACACCACAGTGTGCACGCATCATGAGAGCGAATGTTCATTCTGTTTCAACTCTACCACTAAATCACACAAAATTGCTAGCGCAGAGCTCTGAAATTCTCTATGGTGGATGACGATATTTTCTTCGAAGTGTGCACGGCGGTGAGGACTCTGGTGTACAGTTCGCATAAGAGAAGCAAAAGCGTAATTTACCATTGGAACTTAGTTTTTCCTTGCTGCGAAAAAGATTGTCATAGCAAGGCCATCGTTACCTTCTATAAATTTAAAAATTAAATCACAAAATTGTTCGCTCACTAGCACGTACCAGTGGTCACTTGGATGTATTTAAGCGAGAACGCGTGAGAGCGATTCAAGCGAAAAGAATGTGTTTCACTCGCGCCAGCTGCTTTAACCACACACTCAAATTCTGTCTATTTGACACTGAGAATAAGTGCGTTTTCCTTTTTGTGTGATGTACGCATCTGGCATCCCCTGTGTACACAAGAATCTTACACCAGCGTGTATCACTCTAGTGAAATGCCATCACTGTAAACAATGAACTACAACTATAGAAAAAAATCGAAAATCTTCGACATTGTACTTTTTTAGAGGATGCCATTAGTGGGTTCCGTGAGTTGTGCTAGAACGTATCAGGTCTACAACTTTGCTTCCGCCGTTTTTTTCCAAAATTAAAAGCTTTATTGCGAAAAAGTGCTTACAGATGTATTATTCAAAATATTGTCCGTCGCTAACGACGACTTTCTCCCATCTTTCCGGCAATTTACGGATCCCGGCTCGAAAAAAGGAGTCCTCCTTTGACGCTATCCATGAAGCAATCCATTTTTCCACCTCTTCGAAGGATTGAAAATGTTGATCTGCCAGGCCGTGTGCCATCGAACGAAATAGGTGGAAGTCAGAAGAGGTGATATCTGGGGAATACGGCGGGTGGGGTAAGACTTCCCATTTCAGCGTTTCCACACGGAGAACCCGCAGATCACAAAATTACAATATTGCAATTGTTGTTTCACGCCCTGGTTGTTTCAACTAAAATGTTGTTGATTTAACTAACATATCTGTTGATTTTGACATAACCATTCAAGTAACCGAAATTGTTGTATTCAATGCTGTCACTTGGCGGAGAACGAAGACAGCAAAACGCAGAACAAAAAACCTCTTCATTTCACCAGAAGCGTTTCATATCGAAAATTTTCAATGGTAAATGAATGTCATTTATGTTAGTTACGTAGCGGTCGTTTTATGTAAGTGAAAGTATGCAGAAGAATATAACAGTTAATTGTAAAACAAGTTTTCCATGTGTTAAATAGATATTCCTACAGTATAAATGTATTAATTTCATCTGAGAGTAATGTATTCTAGGACAGTTCATGTCAATGTTTTGCTGCTAAAGTGAAGTGGTACTATTTGTATTTTCTTGAAAGTGTCTCTGTAGCATTAGGTTTACCAGCGAGCCATTCTGCAAGTGAAAACAAAATTTCCTAATTCCCTGTGACCATTTTTCTGGTGAGTTCCCTTTTGAGAATTGTAATCTTTTGGTTCATTTCTATATCCTTTGTGAGTTTAGTGATAAAGCTATAAGCAGTTAATTAGGTTAAATTTCGTTGTTCAAGCAGTGAACGATTAGCTGCCCCCCGAAGAGGCCAACAGTAAAAAATATTTATTGCAATTGGTGTCTTAAGTTCAAATAACTGAAAAATTGGTTGAAACAACTGAGACATTTTTTTTGCTTTCATGCATACAAGTAACTTTGCTGGGATTGTGTCTTTGCTCAATTGCACATCTCATTGAAAAGTTTCATTGTTCGTTCAGGGTGTTTGGCATTGCTCAACTGAAACGTTTCATTACTTATTGGGTGTCGTTGCAAAGCTGCCAGCACGAAAAATCAAAAATGACAGATTAGTTAAAACAACAGTCGATTAGTTGTACCAAATTTTAACCAATCAAAATCAGAAAAACAACTAATATTTTAGTTGTTTTGCGATCGCTGGATTTTCCGTGCAGGTACTTTTTGACCACTTTTGAGACGTGAGGCCGAGCATTGATGGTTTCACCCGGTTTTAAGAGCTCGTAGTAAATCACACCGAGCTGATCCCACCAAATACAAATCATAACCTTGGCGCCATGAATATTCGGTTTTGCCTCCGACGAAGTAGCTTTCCCCATGATTTTCTGCGTTTAGGATTATCGTATCAAACCCACTTTTCATCACCGGTTACGATTCGATGTAAAAACCCCTTACGATTAGTCTTGAAAGCAGTTGCTCACATACAAATAGACGGCGCTCGTCCTTCGGTTTCAACTCGTACGGCACTCAGTTTCCTTCTTTCTGAATCATGCCCAGGGACTTGAGACGTTTTGAAATGGCTTGCTGACTCACTCCCAACGATTCGGCAAGCTCTTCTTGGGTTTGGCACGAATCTTTATCAAGCAATGCTTCTAGTTGTTCATCTTTGAAGGTTTTTTCTCTTCCACCACCATGTTTGTCTTCGACATCGAAATCACTATTTTAAAAACGTTGAAACCACTCCCGACACGTTCTTTTACTCAGAGCAGCATCACCGTAAGTTTCTGAGAGCATTCGATGCGCTCCAGCTGCATTTTTTTTCGAATTGTAACAGAATAGTGAAACTTCCCGCAAATGGCGAGAACTGTACACACTCCCTTTAAAGGCATTATCATCTATGTATTTTGACCAACCTCAGCCGGTACAGCCACCTATCGGAAAACAGCGGAAGCAAAGTTGTACACCTTATATGTTAACAGTATTGCATCGTATTATAGTTTCAATTTTTTTTTCATTTCGTCATCATATTTTCAATAGCACGTACTGAATTTTCAAGAATTCTCGGTAGTCGACTACCCAGAGCAATGAACGAAAGATAATATTTTCAGAATATTTACTAACAAACAACCAGGTACATACCCTTAGGAGGGACCCGAGGGGCCCTGGCCCTTCCCGAAATCCAAATCGGAAACAAAAATAGTCTGGTGAATATTATGGGGCTGTTGATCCTGCAGATTACACCGTCAGACAGTGTTTTTAAGAGTTCCCTGATGGCCGAAATTCTACTGCCACTGACAGTGTCAAAACTACAAAAAATGATGGTTAAAACTGGAGTAAAATAAACGAGTGTAATAATAATAATACATCAAATTGTATTGGATGACCGAAAAGATTTTGCAGATGAGAAAGATATCCTGCCGACGACCAACACGCGGGCCACCCGCCGGGTCTTCGTAGCCTGGAGGTGTTTCCCGCGGACCTACAGGAACAAACGAGTATCAGCTACTGCCGACCACCACTGGAAACTGGACCCCCAGAGTTGTGGCGATCAGCACAAACCAACGTGAACCGGATACACGATGTTAAAATTCAAAGAATTATCCTAGTCTTAAGTACATTTAAGAAATGCCCTCGGCACCCTAGAGCTACAGAAGTGTGCTTTAATTAATATATTGTTAAATAAAAAAAAAAGATATCCTGCCGCTAGAAAGATCCAGCACAAACTTATTCAGGAATAAAAATACGAACGCAAGCGCTCTTCGAATGCATGTTTGGCTGGATCCATTGATATACACCAGAGAAAAGAATTACCTCACCTGACAATGGATTAAAGTCGGTACGAGTGTCGTAAAGGAGGCTCAGTGGGTCGAAGAGATCCATCTTGTTCACCTGATTTGACTTCTTCGAGCTCCAAAATATCGATTGAGGTTTTGAGCACTCAAAATTCTGTATTTCTTGAAAAAGGAGCCGGATTCGGACGAAACCTTGCATTAGAATCGTTCAATCATCCCAGGTAAATCTATGTGTGTTGTGTTTTGCAATTTTTGGCCGCTGCTTTCGAAAACCGATAGAAACAAGTTTGTATAAAAACCAATTAAAAAAACTGAAATTGAAACAGTTCTAGGGAAGAAGATTATTCTGTTAATCGTTACTTCTAATGAAGTTGGATCTCGATAAAATTAAATGTGATACGGGATAATAACACCTTTTATTTGAATATAGGTTTGTGAAATAAGCCAAGCAATATCTGAGAAATCAGTGTGAGTTACATTCAGACGTTTTTGACCGCTTTTTCCGGTGCTTCCGGAACTGCTGAAGTCAACTGGCCCCTCCCGAAATGCAATTCTGGGCATGGGCCTACAAATAACCCCTTCCTGTGATGCATTTGGAAATGCAGAGAATTCCTCGGTTTCTAAAAGCAACATATATCGAACTAACAATCCTTCCCTTCCCAAGTAGATCTGCAATCGTACGTGGCCGGTGTCGGTATTGATCAGCATATCGCAAAAATAACAACACGTCGGTCCATTGGAATGCAAAATTGTGCATGAACACCCCTACGTTCCAGTTAAGTCCCTGCTGGCAAATCGTAGCCAAGCTGGCAAAGTCTGAGTGATTTGGAGTGTACAAAGGTGGCAGACTGGTTGACTGACGCGACGCCTTTTGGGTTTTGAAGCTTGGTGACAAAATAAGCCCAGTCCCCTTTTCGCTAACAGCACGTCTCAGCAAGGGGGAACAACATTTTCACACTCAAACACGTCCTCCGTGCCTGTCTCACTGCGCGCTCGATTCCCATCCTGGGCGGGATGGCCGGAGAAAGACAAAAAAATACGTCTTATTACATGGTGGTGTAATAATCAAAAAATAAAGTCATTTGGATCGGAAGGATCATTTGCAAATTTCGTACACGTATGTACACCACCGTAACCTATTAGACTAGTCGCTCATCCTTTCTGATTATTGTCTGGAAACTGAGAACAAACAGGAACGCAAATTCAGTCTAGGTACGAGTAGTCATCATCTTGATTGCTTGTGATACACTTTACGATGGTTTATGACGAGACCGAGAGAAGGGAGACTTTTGTTTCATCCTCGGTTGGTGCTTGAGCACGTTTGACACGTCTATCCTGCTTATTTGCGCCCAGGATTACCGTCATACTACTGATGTGATATTTGCTTTGCCTGTCTCGAGTGAATGGCTGGCTGCCGGTGTTGTTTGACATAAGTTTCAAGGAAAAACATTGAAACATAGGAATTATCATGAACCACTGAGAAGATGATTTTCGGCAGATAAGCTGCCGGCTGACGTACATACTTTTTCACGGAACTCCAACATGACATGCTCTACGATAGCGTAGGTATGCAAAAATAGAACACAAATTGTTCTCTAGTTCAATCAATTGCTTTTTACATCAGAGTCCAAGCACGTCATGGGCGCGAAAAGAAAAATATTTGATATATATGCTTGCTCGCGAAGCTTTTCGTCATCATCGATCTTTTGAAATTACCACCCGACAAATGTGTACGAAATTGTACTGCACAATAGTTGTTTCGTTTTTCATCAGCGGTCCACGTATATGCACTGAGAAAACATCCCAAAATTTTCCGGCCTACTCCGCCTTCTCACATATTTGGTGGTACCCCGACTGAAAAGTATGTACTGTGTAAGGGGTTCCAAGGTACGGATTATTCGTTCAACACACGAAAGAGTTCTTTTTTTTGCCTGTCCGTCTCATTTACCGTGAAATTTTAATCACATATCTGATACCACCAGCCGAGTTGAACGTATTCATGGCGATTATACCGAGCGCACTCGTGAAGTACTTCGGGCAGAGTTCTAGTTCGCTACAGAGCGCCTAAATAACTATTTCACGTGTGGCTTCGGTTGGTAAAAATAAACATCTAAATTAAGTGCATTAAAGGTTGCATTTGCTTCAGAAATCAAAACAGCATAAGTTGCTAGACTGCTGGAAACAAAATTATTTCTATTGCGATGCGATTATTATTTCAACTTGCCCTCAGTGCATGGAACATGTCGTTGGATGCAAAACTCACTTTTAATAGTATGGAGAAAAAAACTTTCGGCATTGTGTGAAAAGCAGTTCGGAATGGATCCATAAACAAAAGTTTATATTCGCGCACTACCGAGAAAATTTGAGGGGACTAGAACAACCTTCCGTTTGTAAAAACCAACTATTTGAATTGAAACATTCCCAATCATGATTTGGGAAATGCTTGATGGAATTAGTCGAGATGCATTATGATTTCAATCGCATCATGGACGATTGAATATCAGAGGAACAATTCCAGAAATTTTTTTCCTTTATAATTTGTTTTTGTTTCCGCTGAATTTTCCCATTTTAAAAATTAGTCTTCAGTTGTATTGATCTCTCCATTCATGCAAAACTAAGAATTGTACTCGAAAACAATGCAAGTAGACAATTATATAAAGTCTGGTATTTTTTAAACTCTCAGGGAATAAGAACACACATTTTAGCTATATTTTTGCCAAGTTGGTTCCTTTCCTAAATGCCCGCATTTTGGACTTAACACTACTCATAACATTCTATGCAACTCTTGCTCCATCTTTCTTACACACTCCCATTCACTGTTTCTTTAAATCCTTGTCGTTTTTTAAAGCCTTCCCTATCTTCCTGAGCTTTCTCTTCATAATTGCACAGGATTTTCTATGAGTGAAGCTCTGGCAAGTTTGTCTGATTTGTTTCATTCGATACAAAAAACAACATCGTTGGCTTCGTTTCGCTTTACCATACATAAAACTTTTACTACAGACTTCTCCCAACACACTGATATCCTGGTTACTTCGAAAATAGAATAGACAATAAACCACATATAGCTCAGCCATCATTTTTGAACCTTTAACTACACACGAACCCAACAACTGGCAGGGAGCTTACTACTAACCTGTTTCTTGAATATCCATAACAGAATCGGGTTTTGATTGATTGTAACAGTTACTGTACAATAAAACCTTTCGTCTGTTTAATATGTGCGCGCACAAACAAAAACATCACATCCACATCAGTCAACTTTAAGAGCTGAAAAGTAAATGATCCCGCTAAAGCGCAAATTTAGGCATTATATATAGTAATTATCTGACAATCAAGAAAAAATATCAAATTTGAAAAAAATTAATAGTTGATTTTTCTTATTTTTGGGTTATGGCTAACCACTGTGCAGCGTATTTAAAAGATATTTTTATTCAGGCCTATTTGCTTACAAGCTTCACGTGACCGATTGAGTCGACTTTTTAAATATTTTTTTTTTTGAGTTGGATCTCGTTGTCGACCTTTTTCTAGGGGGAGAGGAGCTTCCATTTCCCTCCTGCGAGGATTGCACTTCGTTCGTGGTTCGTCTCGTCGAACATTGCCGCATCGGTGGTATTGTTGTTGATTTCGTTGCTAGTTGCTGTAGATGCGCTTTGTTGTACATTGTTTGCAGTTGCTGATTGGTTGGATGGTAAGTTGTTAACTGCAGCTGGTGTACTTTGTTCTATAGGGGATACGTTGGATGGTTTCGTTGATGGGGATACTTCACTGTTGTTGGTGACTGTCATAGGTGTACTGGGGATGCTTAGGGTTGGTGTGAAGGAAGCACCGTTGTTCTTTGGTGTGGTTGTCTCCTTGTCCAGTTTATCACATGGCTTACCGTAGCGAACAGCTTTTTGGCAATATCGACATGTGGCCATCTGATTGTCATAGGTAACAAGTGATTTGCACGGAATTCTTGTATCTTGACCGAAAATCACATAAGAAGGTATAGGCCTCTTCAAGTGTATGCGTAATAAACGTACGCCATTTAGAATACCGGAGAAAAAGTTCTTCCACTTTTCTTTTTCGATAGAGAGAATCTCTCCGTATTGGGACATAGTTTTGCGAATATAGGAATCGGTGACGCTTGAGGGAAGATCATGCACACGCACTTCTATAGTACTATCTTCCATATATACTGGAATGTTGTACTTAATGTTCTCGTGCTCCACATAGTGCACATTGTTATTGTCTTTTGCGAATTGAATTGCATCCAACTCTTTATAAAACTTAATGTAAACAACATTATTCGTCTTATTGCATTGCGTCAAGATGCATTTGCTCCTTAAGCAAACCTTCAATTTCTCGTATCGAAGGTCGAATTTTGCACTGCCTGAAGTCAAAAACAATTTTATTATTTCGTGTCGGCGGTAGCTTTTGTTCGTTTGGTTTACTCATTGCGAGGTCGTTCTATTGTTCACTACACAATACTGTACTTGGTTTCTTCTGTCCCGAACGTAAGCGGTTTTGTTTTATCGACTGACTTGGATGAGATGTGAAAGCGAACTGACTGTGCAGCGTAACTCAATACAATACCTGCCAAGCTCAGTACTCACTTTTGAAAACTAGGAATTAGAGCTAGATATTATGAAATCAAAACTGAGTACCATCAATACCACCACAATTTGATGCCAGTGATGTACTGTATAGGTGAGTATGTTTGTTTAGATTAGCGATGAGTTTCATCTTTACCATCATGCGAAATGCATCATAAATCATGAGGTGAGCCGATGAATAAAAAGAAAATGAGCCTCATGAGCGAGTTTTAGCCACCCTTGGCAGTTGCACGAACATCCAACAGCGAACCGTCATGAAAGATCGTTGTTGCCGTCGTCACTGAAAGGCAGTTTTGATTCTAAATGGCTATAGAGTTGCACTTTTATGTAAACAAAAAATGATCATGATTACGGTATAGCATTTCATCGGATTTATCGGATTTCATCGAATTTATGTAACAGTTAAAAGACAGAAATTATTTTTTTATAAACTAACTATGCAACAAATTTTTACCAATTCCATCATACTACTAACGTCTACTTCCACTTCTAAGGTCATACAATCACACTTAAAAAAAACCCTGTGATTTTACATCTTATAAGATGCACATAAATGGAGCGTCGCAGTTTACGCAAATTTACGTCAAAGATCATTTAATATTGTGTCTAAAACTCCATGACATGAAATTTATTGAAATAAAAAAAAAAGAATACTGATAGCAACCGACACGACTTGAACCGAGCATCATTGGATCGTATGTACGTCTGTTAATCGGCTGAGCCACAGAAGCATGCATCTGCTTGGTTGGTAAAAATACAGTCGCACCTGCTAGCAGAACGCAAGTTACAGTCGAAACCAGTAAAATTCAAGCTCATCTAACATTAAGTCAATACAAATTAAATTTTGACGAATTAGGTCTTTATGAATTACATCGTATGAGGGATTAAGTCACCAGTAAAATTCCAATTTTAGAAACATATTTAAATTTTCTTCCACGTGAATTTGCGTGAACTGCGACGCTCCATTTATAAAATGTAAAATCACAGGGATTTTGTAAGTGTGCACGCCGAAAAATATGTTGACTAAAACGATGTACAAAATTTTATGAGTAGTGTTCGTGCATTTGGAAAAGTTATTGAAGTTGAATAAAACGAATTGATTGGTTGAACGGGTGAATTTTGCCGAATATTTTTTGTGATGCAATTTGAGTTCGTACACTCTTTATGATGTGTTTTAGCACGATTATATGAACAATAGCAATACAGGTTTGGTAACTTTTAGCGTATATCAGAGCATTGCGACACCCAAAACAACTAGGTCGACTGCAATTATTTCGCAGCGCCAGGAGTTCTATACCAATCAACAATCGCAACGCACGCACTACGGGAAAACACTCGGCGTATGTTGATCAAGTCACTACCAAACTGGATACGAACCGCAAGGAGCCATTTTTGGGAGGTTTCTTTTCATTCACCGTTCGGGTTAAGTTCGCACTCTCATGGTGGTATTTCTTGTGGCGGGTATTTCGCAGGAACCAGTCTTCAGAGTCCGGACCGGACTGAACCCCACGGTGCTAGCGGCGAAGAACTTTCGCAACCATCCACCAGTCAGCCGGTGTGCGTTGATGATAACATTAAGTCTGACGTGCGGAGAGGTTTCGTTTGTATCACAGCGACATTCGTAAAAAAAAGTAGGTTTTTTTCCTTCCCAACGTGATCTCGATCGGGCCGGGATCAACGGTCCCAACCAGACGGGAAGCGAGAGTGCGGTTTGCCGGGGAAATACCAGTGTATGTTTTGGGTGAATAATTCTTCCTTAATTCGGACTATTCGTTTCCGTGGCAGCTGATTAGATTATATCTGCTGTCAATCCGGGACGGGTTTGAATTCGCGCGGAAGAATTCGCCATCGAGGGACCCGCCAGTCGGTAGTTCGAAGCAAAATTGTGCTTTCTGTTGATTTGCTTAATTAATGTGACGGTGCGCAGCGATCTTCGCGGATGAAGACATGCCCGTTTAGATGGATAGCATCGGCGATTAAAACGTGCTTATCTTTATAGTGTTTAAGGTATTTGCGTATAATTTGAAATGGGAATTGAAAAAAGTGTTTCACGCTCCCGTAAGTGATTAATTATTATTACATAATCTACAGCTCATTAAAATTTTGTTGCTAATATAATAATTGCTTCTTCTCGAAGATTCATCCAACGGCAGCAGATCAAATTTTTCAACTATGGTTGTTATCCATAGATTATATGTGACTATGTTCTTTGTAAATAAGGGTACCTGACCGTATATTCGACCAAGACCGTAATTTATTCCAAAATTTAAATTTGTTTATTAGAGTGAGTTGCAATATTCAACATAATGTTTAGAAAATCTAATCAACATTTTATTATTGAATCAAATTTGGGATCTCACCAGAAAATGACTGCCTTGAAACATTCGCATTTCGTGTCTCGTAATAACACTCAGCTAAGATGTATTAATCCACATTATCTCATTTACTTCGCCTTCCTAAGCTGTTTTCAACATTTTTCATAAATGTCTTACCCTGGTGCGTCCCTGCTCCCCGGATTTCACTCATAATGCGCTATTCAGTAGCAGCTTCTGAGATAACTTCTGGTGGCACTTTTTGCGGTTCGCATTCTTTACTCTTTTTCGAAGGCGTTTCAACCGAGACTTACTTGCCGCTTTTCGCATGACAGTTAGATAACTTGCTCTTGCATACACCGGAGCGCAACTTAATATTGAACAAGAAAATAAATCGCCAGCAAAAGTCTTTGTTCATCCACCGCCTAAGTGGATAATTATAGTTTACATGTGGATTGAGTTTTTTTTCCTTCCAGTCTGTGTTCGTTCGTCCGTCCGAGCGACGGCAGAAAACGGATCTCAACCAGCCCGGGATTGCCGTGTGCACAGTCGCAAAAGCGGAGTGATTACAAGGCATCCCGACGCGTCGCTGCCACACTGCATAAGCCGGGAGAGAAGCCAGCATAACGGCCACAGAAGGGGCCACTCTTTTGTGCCTATAAGTGTAAGAGATCATCCGAGCGAGCAAAACATGAGGGACACAATAGCCTCTGTCCCGTGCACGATATACTTCTGGGGGATCCGATGGCCGCAGGGTTGGCTTCGACGCCGTTAAAATTCTGCAGCAGCAGCGGCAGCAAAGGACGGCAAGCAAAGAGCAAACGTTGTAAGGACCTTTACTCAAACGACGAATTTTTTGCTCAAATGTTGAATTGTGTCTGGAAGTGAGTGATTCTCGTTCTCATTCCTTATTGTTTCTATTGGTGTATAGCTTTCATGTTTTGTGTCAAAAAAATGTTGAAGGAAAAGAAGCGGAAAATCTCTTTCTGTGACTAACATTTGAATTTGAATTTTTGGGGGGAAATATGCATTTGATATGAATGGTCTTCAAAAATTGTCATTAACAGGAGTGGACATTTTCGTTTCTGCAAGAAATAATATTTCATCCAAGATGCGGTGCAGTTACGATTGTCGCGCACAGGAAGCCGTGTCTAAAACAATCAATGTTTTTGAACGATATCTCGGAATTCTCATGCACTGAGATCTAAATGAGTTCCGAGACTTGCAGCATATGCTGATGTAGGTGGTTTCCGCATTTTTATATTAGACTAATCAAAACAATCAGCTATCATCAAAGTACCAATATTCAACCAAAGGTTGCTTTAAACCCAATTAGCAACTAGGTTTATCTCAAAGAACTGACATTAAAACAGTAAACTTGATGGTAAAAGTCATAGAAAAAGTCGCTACCAAAAATCGTAGAGGCTTATGAATTGATAAAAAAAAGTTGATGTAGTCAAGCGGCTTAACACAACACATATCAATTATCTTGATCAGTCCAACCTGTTTTAATCCACCTGCTGGTGTATTGATACCTTTGTCTTGTCATTGACACAGTCTCATGAAAACATAGTCGCATAGTGTTATATACCATTCGATTCATGAGGGTATATGTGACGTAACCGACAAAACGCGTTGTTGTTTCCGCTCAATTTTCAAAGATGACTCAACCCATTTCCATAAACTTGGACTCTTTTGAAAGCTACTATTGAGCCATTGATCTAGTTCAAAGATCACATGGCTGTGACTTCTGGTTCCGGAGATATGATGGTATAAGTCGCAAAGTTCGTCAATTTTCTTAGAGATAAACCGATTTTAACAAACTTAGGCTTGTTTGAAAGCTACTAATTTCGAAGGTCAAAATACAATCTTCGTAATACGTAAAAAAAATCTAAAAAAATTGAACTAACTAACTAAATATTTGCTTACAAAGCGGACTTTATGTGTGAAATACACAACTTTTTGAATTCCACCAATGTCGTTGCGCGTTTGATTTCTCTTGGCATCGAGTTTTGCGATCTGGCTAACAGAAAGCTTGGTGTTCTAGCATCAGATGCGTTTCTAGTATTGTACCTATGCAAATCAGTTCCTCTTTCAATTCGATCACACAAATATCGAGGCAGCATGCCATTTAAGATCTTGAAAATAAATACCATGGTTAAGTAGTAAATTCTCCGTTTCACTGATAGCCATTGTAATGCGTTCAGTAGAAAATCTGAGGAAGTATATCTACTACATTTTAGAATTAATCGCATTAATCTAACGCGATCAATAATTTCACCATCAATTTCCACATTGGCGTCATGACCGGTGCTAATAGAAGAAATAACCATATATTTACTTTTCGCGACGTTTAGTTTCAGTTGCTTAAATTTTAACCAGCGAACTTAGATTGCAACAGCTTCATTGAAATCTTTAGCCGTAATGAACAGAACAGTATCGTCTGCAAACAAATTTATATCACAGAAACGTAAGACTCGCTTCATATCATTAATATACATAATAATTAGAATAGAACCTAACACACTTCCCTGAGGCACACCAAGTGAATTACCGAAGGAACTAGACTCTACATCGTTAAAAACAGTATTTTGAGTTCTACCACATAAATAGTTTTCAAACCATTCATATGCCATTCCCCCGATGCCAAAACACCGTAATGTCTGCAACAATAAAGGTCTAGAAATTGTTTCAAAGGTCACATGAGCTAGAAGTACATGTGACAAGTTCGATAGCAATCCATTCAGTACTTTTGGAGTTATGCCGTCACAAACATTAAACCCCCCTATTTAAAGGCACTTACTACATCCCGTATAGTCATATCCAAGATATGCAATATGTTCCTATGGTCTTTGACTTGCTACGCTCCTTCCCCCCATTAAAATATTCTTATAACCATCTCTGAAGAGCAAGAAGTACATGTGCAGAGTTTGGTAGCAATCCGTTCAGTACTTCCGGAGTGATGCCATTACAAACATAACACCCCCTTTTTAAAGACACTTTTTTTTAAAGATATTTTTTATTCAGGCCTATTTGCAAACAAGCTTTACGTGGCCGATTGAGCCGATTTTTTAAATAAATTTTTTTTTTGAGTTGGATCTCGTTGTCACCCTTTTCCTAGGGGGAGAGGAGCTTCCACTTCCCTCCTGCGAGGATTGAGGGGCACTTCGTTCGTGGTTCGTCTCGTCATCCATTGCCGCATCGATGGTATTGTTGTCGATTTCCGTCTTCTTTTCGTTGCTAGTTGCTGTAGATGCGCCTTGTTGTACATTGGTTGCAATTGCTGGTTGGTTGGAGGGTAAGTTGTTAACTGCAGCTGGTGTACTTTGTTCTATAGGGGATGATGATGGTATCGTTGAAGGGGATACTTCATTGTTGTTGGCGGCTGTCACAGTTGTACTGGGGTTGCTTGGGGTTTGTGTGAGAGAAGCACCGTTATTCTTTGGTGTAGTTGTCTCCTTGTCCAGTCTCCTTACCGTAGTGAACAGCTTTTTGGCAATATTGACATGTGGCCATCTGATTGTCATAGGTAACAAGTGATTTGCACGGAATTCTTGTATCTTGACCGAAAATCACATAAGAAGGTATTGGCCTCTTAAAGCGTATGCGTAATAAACGTACGCCATTTAGAATACCGGGGAAAAAGTTTTTCCACTTTTCTTTTTCGATAGAGAGAATCTCTCCATATTGGGACATAGTTTTGCGAATATATGAATCGGTGACGCTTGAGGGAAGATCATGCACACGCACTTCTATAGCACTTTCTTCCATATATACTGGAATATGATACTTAATGTTCTCGTGCTCCACATAGTGCACATTGTTATTGTCTTTTGCGAATTGAATTTCATCCAACTCTTTATAAAACTGGATGTAAACAACATTATTCGTTTTATTGCATCGAAGTGAATGCACACGTTTAATGTCAAGATACCTTTGCTCCTTAAGCAAACCGTCAAGTTCTCGTATCGAAGGTCGAATTTTGCACTGCCTGAAGTCAACAATAGCATTATTTCGTGTCGGTGGCAGCTTTTGTTCGTTTGGTTCACTCATTTCGAGGTCGTTCTATTGTTCACTACACAATACTGCACTTGGATTCTTCCGTCCCAAACGTAAGCGGTTTTGTTTTATCGACTGACTTGGATGAAATGTAAAACCGAACTGTAAAGACACTTGCTACATCCACTCACCATTTAATCATATCTAATACAAAAAACCTGTTTTAATCCACCTAGTGGTGTAATGATGCCTTTCTCATATCAATCATACTATCATATATAATACTGTGGTATTCTTCGAAATAATTTTATTCGATTCTTAAAAGAATAACCGAAATCGGTTTGTTTGACCATCTACTGATAAAAACTGTCAATTGGAAAAGATTTGAGGTCGATTTAGAATTTTTTTAAGGTTTTTCCCCATTTTAAGTGATGGTATACAATTTTTAACACACTTTACCCTATATTTCCGAATCCGGAAGTCGGATCCGCATGAAATTCAAGAACTACGCATGAGACCACACGACCTTTCATTTGAACCTAAGGTTGTGAAAATCGGTCTCGCCATCTATGAGAAAAGTTAGAACACATATTTTCTTTTTTTTTGCACATTTTTTCCGAACCGGAAGTCGGATCCAAATAATATTCAGGATTTTTTTATGGGACCTCAAGACCTTTCATTTGAATCTAAGTTTGTGAAAATCGGTTCAGCCATCTCCGAGAAAAGTTAGTACAAAAAAACGTTACATACACACATACGCACATACACACACACATACACATACATACTCACATACACAAACACACACACACACACATACACATACACACACACACACAGACACACACACACACACACACACACACACACACACAGAGAGAGAGAGAGAGAGAGAGAGAGAGAGAGAGAGGAGAGAGAGAGAGAGAGAGAGAGAGAGAGAGAGAGAGAGAGAGAGAGAGGAGAGAGAGAGAGGAGAGAGAGAGAGAGCAGAGAGAGAGAGAGAGAGAGAGAGAGAGAGAGAGAGGAGAGAGAGAGAGAGAGAGAAGAGAGAGAGAGAGAGAGGAGAGAGAGAGAGAGAGGAGAGAGGAGAGAGAGAGGAGAGAGAGGAGAGAGAGAGAGAGGAGGGGAGAGAGAGAGAGGAGGAGAGGAGAGAGAGAGATGAGAAGAGAGAGAGAGAGAGAGAGAGAGAGAGAGAGAGAGAGAGAGAGAGGAGAGAGAGAGAGAGGAGAGAGCGAGAGAGAGAGAGGAGAGAGAAGAGAGAGAGAGATACTATATGATACAATTATGCGTGGAACGGCCGATATTATCTCACAAATGATTATGTTACAATTTAAATGGGAAGAGACTATTTCAATTCCACCTGGTGGATGAGAAAGAGTTATTTTTTAGATTTGAGCTCATTTTGGATACAAGCTTAATCAATTTGATTCGGGTAGTTCACAAAAGCGCTTACGTAATATTCCTCAAACCAAATGTGTCAGCAATAATACATTTGAGCTTAATCATTGATGTTCGAAATAATTGTGCGTATGATAAAATATGATTTGACGGTTAGTTCACTTCTATATCCGAAAAAAATGAGCAGTTATGAGTTTTGTCGTTTTATGTACCCGTTCCCGTACTTTCTGTTCCTGTACTTAATGTGCAGGTATTCTATTATTATTATATTCTATTATTCAGAATCTGTATTCTCTGTATTTTATCCTGTACCTTCTATACTTGGAACAATTGCTATCCATTGAAAAAAATCATTACAACCGTATTTTTTTATTTTGTTATTAGGGTGACCATTTCTATGTTAAGGGGGATAAAAAATCCATTTGAACCACTCGACTGATTCCGCTAATTTTTGGATATGTTTTCAATAAATCCCTACAGTTTTTTAAAAAAAATATGCGAATATTGTAAAGTTTAAGTTTTGTGTTTGAAATAGTCATTTGTATAACTTTTTTGGTTTGCGACCAATGAGCACTATGGCATTTCAATTTTTTTCCGAAACCTAAAAGATTTTTATTTGAAAAATCCAAAATTCGGTATTTTTTGTTTTGTTTTTGAGTTGAATTCAATTTCTCGTTGTCTGGAGTTGTTGGGTAAAATATGTGAATATGACAAAGTCGGATCTTTATGTTTTAGAACGTGATTTGTATATCTTTTCAATGGTTTTCATGGTAGGTAGACTAATAGGCATTATCTAGAAATGATATCGAAATGATTGGTCTACTAACACTAACTTTTCCAATCTGCTCTGATTGTTTCTATCCTTTTCGATGTTACAAATGAGAATATATCAGATAATCTATAAACAAGATGAAAAAAATGCACTCAATCTACAATCTAGGTATTTTTTGCAACCGCATAGAAGAGAATTAATAATGATTGGTGAGTGACTGGAGCATTAGTATGGAACTGAGTGAAAGCAACTAAACTACTTAGATAGCAAGGAGGACATGATTCGGTCATCATATGGTCACATGCATACTGAAAAAAAGATCAAATTTGATTAGTAGATCGTCTCTTCCATAGATCAAAGCGTAGTATTTTTTTTGTTTCAAATTTAGAGGTTTTAACCTTAAGGTCATTCACCTCTTCGAGATAGAAAAACTTTCTGACCCTATATGTGGGGTCAGGAATTGATTTTTTGATCCACCCTAATGACAAACTAAAGATATGTTTTGATAGTTTTAAATATTTTCACAGATATTTCAGAATATTAGAAATACTTGGCACTTTTCTGGGAATATTAAGCTTAAAGCTGAGTACTTTTGGAATGGATGAGTCTGCGATATATTGGTTTGAAATAAATATATTTTTAATTCGATGGCCAAATAATCGTTTTTTTACAAACAATCGAGATTTTTCTGCGTATAGAAGGTGGAAGCCATTATTTAAAAAATACCAATCTATCTGTGCGAAACGTGGCTCGCAAAGTAGTGTAGTGAAAATCATACGTACTAAAAATAAAACAGAAGCAAGGACTGAAAGCGTACCAAGTGGAAAAAAGTGCCCAATAGCGATGACAAACAAAATTTCACTACAAAAAGTTGTACTAAGAAGCTGTATTACAAATTTTTGTGAAAATATTCTTGTACCATAATGGACGACGATGACTTTAAACAGCTTTCAAGTCTGGATTTTAATACCGCAATGCGATGGTACGGTGCTGCATATGCATATTCCAGTCTAAGAAAGTGTCTAAAGTCCCGAAGAAGTATTTGATTCGGCAGGTAATATGTAGTACACGGAAAAAAATCCGTTACTGCTCTCATGATTATAAAATCATGAAACCAATCATTTTAACTTCTCATGAGACCATGAGCAAAAAGTCTTCTCCCATGAAAATTAATCATGGTCCGAAAATGCGTTACTTGCGAAATGTATTTCCTTTAAAGCTCGTAACTCCAATTTTCTATCCGGATATCACTTTGAACCCACTGCCGCAAGTGATGTAATGGACTGTGAATTTTTAACACCATCCAACGAAAATTGGAATTTATTTTTTAACCACTTTGATTAATTTGTTTCATAGAAATAACAACACAAGCTGTATTGATTTACCAAAGTGTTTAAAATAACGATTTTGCTAATGATGTTTCGAAAAAATGAAAGAAAAAATCAATCCCTGATATTTGCAAGAATTCGACATAGAGTTTCTTTTTAAGAGGTTTGATTCTCATGTGTTTTTTCATGCAGTTCGTTCAAATGTTTAAATTCTGAAACACAAAATCAAAACTGGAACGCCAGTAAACACGTTATTTTAGGTGTCGAGATTTTCCAAAAAAAACATATTTCAATTGTTGATTCTTCAGATTAAAATAAATTCGTTGTGCTTTTCACCGTTTTGCTATTCAAGTGTACATCATTTGAGACATTAGTTAGAATCTTGTAAAAAATACGCCACACACTTTCACACCATTTCATTTAATTCATATTTCAAATCTTCATATTTTAAAACATACCACCTGAATTTATGTTGCAAAAATAACCATCGTATCAGAAACACGCCTGAAGTTATACCAAACAACGGTAAGTGCGTTACGCTTAAATTTCAACGAAATCAGTCCAAATGGATCATGGATGGAATGGATCCGAGAACTTTTAATCATGGTGTATTGTCATAACATGAAAATATTCTATTTTCCTATTGACTAGTTTTGCTCATTTCGAAATTCGGAATTTTGCCCGTGTAACGGTCGAAAATCTAAAAGTTTCGTTTGTACTATCAATAACAATGTGTTTGAAAAATAATCTGTCTGCGAAAACAGTTGCTTATAAAATTCCACGATGCTGGAGAGCTTGGTTGTGGCATGATTTGATCTTATGTTACTATGCGAACTCCTTCCTGGAATGGTATAAGGTATAAGAGGTTAAATACGTGCCAAAACCCGCCAATCCAAACTGCCCAGAACTTCGCCCAATAGAGAAATGCTGGGCTCTAGTTGAGCGACAACTCATCGAAACTAAGAAGAAAGCAAATAGTACCGATGATTTCAAAAGAAGATGAAAAATCACTGCGGGTGTTATGTACGGTACCTTATGGCGGGTATACCACAGAAAATTCAACAATTTTTCAGAAAATTCAGAAAGGATTAACATCTTAACAAATATATTATGTATCTATATGGATCACTTTAACGAATTCAATACAAATCAAAAAATACATCACAGTAACACCATCTCGTGATGGAAAAAGCTATTAGTTCAGTCATATTTAATAGTTTGCGTTAAGTGTGCTCTCAGAAATGAAATGTCAAAACTAATTGAGCATGATGCCCACATAGAGGTGTTAACATTTTCATTTTTTTGACGAAAGTAAATTTCGCCTATAAATAATGGAGAATTACGCTTTTTTTAGACCTATCATCTTCACTTTCAAGAGTTATGAAGTGGTATTTAACTTTGCTCATGAATGTTATGAATAGTGCTGAAAAGAAGAAAACTTTAGGCTGTGAAGGAAATGTTTGGCAGATCACTTTTGATATATAGAACAAAATTAAAATTAAATGAACGGTGTATTATAAGTTACTTTGATTGCTATATTTTTTTCATTGCGTTCATGACATTGAATTTAAATTAGCATTATCTTTTCACTCAGGAAAAGTTAGAATGTAAAAGAAAATTGTCATGTTCATAAATTGTCTACGAATTAAAAGTGCATATACTAAGCGATCTGCCCCTTGCTGTGAACTGTCAAAACTTTAAGCCAAATTTTAAATTTCGAAATTTATTTTCTAAAAAGTA
This sequence comes from Malaya genurostris, assembly GCF_030247185.1. NCBI lineage: Eukaryota > Metazoa > Arthropoda > Insecta > Diptera > Culicidae > Malaya > Malaya genurostris. Next base: position 181,209,295 of record NC_080572.1, read on the forward strand.
ATTGAATTTCTTTCAACAGACGAACCATTCCAAAATTCGACAAATAGAAAGTTTGTTTACACTGCAAGAATGTAAACAAATAGTATGATAAGTGCACTACAGTAAGCAAAAGAACAAGTTACACTTATTACTTTTACTTCAATTGATAGCTCTCGTTGATGCAAACTACGGATTATTCATATAATAAATTGTTTGGTTTTGAAGCATTTATTTATTTATTAAACAACCTGATATTGTATATTTCTATCCCGTAACCGTAGTTTTTCAAATCAAGAAATTGTAGAACATAATTCGGAAATGTTGGTAAAATTCTGGAAATAATATTAAGATTAATTTGTTCAGTTCTGCGTGCACATTTCACACATATTTATATAAATAGGGATTTTTATAGAAACAAAATGTTCTCATCCGAATTAGTATCAGATTGCTATTCTAAACCGTATTTACAGCTAATTTTTTCGTGCAGTGTAAATCGAGAAATATTCCACATATTTGGAGTTGTTTGGTTCAGTGTACTGATTGGGAAAACTGTCATATGTGCATTAAAAAATTTGTAGTGTATTAGTAACCTTTTTTGCCACCGCACTTTACTGTGATGTCCCTCATGAATCGCAAGAGTGATCCATATTGATATATACATATATATTTGATCTTAATCAATTGTTTCTAATGCACATGTGACTCTATCGTTCTGAAATAAACATTGCTACTATTCTTTTGGTGTCGGAATTTATTTAAACAACGCGAAATTTAATTCCAACACCCTCGATCGTGCGCGTTAATTAAGAATTCAGTATAGAACTATTGCACATTTATTAGATTTTATTATTTTTAATTTCTTTACAGCTTCTTAGTGACCGGGCTAAAAGTAATCCATTCAATGTGTAGACTCATTTATCAATGAAACAGTGTGTTGCTCCGTCTAATGAATTGACAGCACGATTACTCAAATATCCGCTCAGTTGCCAAAATTAAACAACTTGAGCCAAAGTGACCGGAACGAAATGAGCTGCCAAAAGAATTCAGCATTCATTTGTTTTCCTAGCGCCAGCAGTGCTTAATTATCAACACAATTATAAATGAAAATGTGATGGAACGGCCACGATTTAGTCCAATTATGGAAACATAAGCGGAATACTGGTTGCAAATGAATGCGAGAGTACAAACGAATGGAAGAGATAGTAAAGAGTAGAAATATATTTTCTGGCGAAGTGTCCAAAATCTTGCATGGAACACTTCAGAGTTCACACAGTTAGCAAAAACGCACCATTCGAAGGACCGTTTGTAAATGAGGAGGAAAAATGGAGTGTGTTAAGTTCAATCCTCTGTGTGTATGACACTGGTGTTTGTAACGATGCGCGTGATGATTATTTTGTTCTTTAGTTCTGCCCACTCTACTGAATCGTAACATTATAAGATGATGTACCTTGGAACGGAATTCGTTAGTGACGTGAATTCTTTACTGTTCCTATCATCGTCACACTCACATATTTCATTATTGTGAAAACAGTTTCTTTGTATCGTTGAGTTGTTTATTTTTTTTTCTTGGTCCTTTTCAGAATAGATACAATCATTTTGTGCTTATAGCATCAAACTAAATTCATGCTTCTGTTTGATTTAAGCTAGAGCATTGTTTGGATCCAAAATTGGAACATATACACTATACATGCAATGCCGTTGGCAGATCGTGGTTTCACTCTTTATTTTGCTTTCAGCGCAATTTAGCTCCGCTGCACCTCAAGTTCAACTGCTCTTGGATAGCTTATCGAAAGGGCTAAACACAGAATCTATCACCATATCGGAGGATTCACCGAATTGATTGCGTCATTGATCTCAAATAAAGTCCAATTGCTTATGTTTCTCAAATGTCATTAATCTATTCCGAGGGTATTGACATAATTACATAATTGTGCCGAAATAAATGCATTAAAAATCCTCCCGGCAAAAAAATTAATATGTTCAATCCCTTTGCAAATGTACACTCGTGGCCCGGTTTCGGTTGACTGAAGCAAATCGTCATCATAAATTTCCTACCACATTGCGTCCGATGTGGAGTCTGTTTTTATTTCTTCCAGTTCTGCTTCCGACGAATTCTTCCCAGCAGTGCTGTTGTTATTATTAAATATCTTAATTCAACCACCGCTCGCGGATCACACGGATAAGCCAGACCCAATCCGCAGGAGAAAAAAAACCTCTTTCACTTTATCTTTCTGCCTTGCTCTCCTCAGACGGAAGGCACGATCGACGAGAATCCGTTCGGAGCGCAGAAAAACACTAAACACGAATCATAAAATAGATATATCCCAAACCGTTTTTGCCGTTTCAGCTCCGAATCGTTTTTTCGTTCAGTTTTTTTTTCGGTGTATTTAAACAATTTAATTGCTTCAACCCTCATCACCGACGGGAACTATATAATTTAGGATCGAGCAATCGGAACAAGATATACGACGTGTGTCCGAATGAGATAAAAGAGAAGACTTAGTCACTGTCCTTCTGCGGTCGATTGGCTTTATCACGGTACGCCTGCGGGATTCCACACCGGTCGGGATGCGAACGAGCGACGAAAATCATCGATGCTGATCAATATATTATCTCGATGAATGACCCAAATGATAAACAGAGCGTTTGTATTTTTACCAACTCGAACTAATCGTTTGAATACCTTTCAAAGATATTAATGTAGATCTGCACAGGACAATATTGCCTAGAATCAATACAATCTATTTCATGAAGATTAAACTAAGTAATTAGGCGAGAACATTTTTATGTATTCTATTAGATGGTGTTCTAAATTCATATTCGAATATATTATACGGTTTTGGATAGCAATCGAAATGATATTCTACAGTCTGTTACATAAGAGCGTGGTCACGATTACTCGCGATCGGTAAAGTGGAAGAGGGCAGTAGTGTCCTTCATGCAATGCGAGTATTAATCAACTGACTATTGTTTAGAATTCGATCTCATCTTTTTTTCCAAAATAAGTACCGCGTACGCTACGCGCTTCGAAGCAGCTTTTTTGTACTCACACCCGAAAGGTCATAAAATTACCGAAGCTGCCGCGGCGAAATACATGCAAAAGCCGAAACAGTTTGTGAGTAAGTGGGTAAGTCGTTTTAAAGAGGTGAAAAATGTTGACGACTTCCCGAATCGCAGCTCTGTCGGTGTATTGTCGGAAAAAAAACGAAAAAGTGATTTGTGACCTGTTTTTAAAGAATCCGAAATCAACTTTGCGCGAAGGTGCTTCAAAATTAACCAAAAAAGTATTAAATATATCGTAAGGAGCTGCTGTTGAGTGAAAAACATGTCTTGAATGGGCAAAGGAGCAAAATGGTGTCGTGACCTTGGATTGGCCCTCTCAGTCGCCCGATGCCAATCCAATTGAGAGCATTCGGGCTCAAATGAAGATGAAGCTTGGGAAGAACCAACCACACAATTTGAAGTAGCTTGTTCGTCGAATTAACAAAATTTGGAGATCGTTTTTCGCTGAAGCGAATTGGACTTGCTATTTGATTTGATAATTACTTTAGTGTTTGCCAAATAGAAAATGTAACCGTACTTAGCCCGTGCGTGGTCTTATATGATGTGAATTGTCTGTCAGTCGGATTATCCATAAACACAATTGATTTGAAACTATTAGGTAAACATTCTTTAGGAATTAATTTTCTGATATTGAAAATCAACTGAGCAGGCTAGAATGTTATATCCCTACTCAGTTGGTAAAGCGGGAATGCAATATCGCTCTCTGCATCAAAACCGGTATCGGCATATTGGGATCATGAAAGATTTTCATAGGCGAAAAGCTAGAAGTAATAATGCAATATTTGTATACAATACTTTTTTGTCAGATTTGTCGTTTTTCGAGTACAGCCATTTGCAAAAAAATGTGAAAATAAGTTTTACCCTGTTCAAAAGACAATCTAGATCATTTATGGAAAAACAAAGTATGCAAATCGTTTTTTTTTGTGACAAAGTCTTCATGTAAAGCAAGTTTCATTAAAATCTGACAGGATGCTGCCAACTCTGAATACGATTTAGAGCAAAATTCGTCTATTGGGACTATGTGAAAGGATTATACACATCAATTTTCTCCAAAACGGTAATTTTTATATGTTGTAGCTGACAACTGATGAAGTTTACTGCAATTATGGAACGAAAAAGATATAGGTTTTCAAAAACGTCTATTCAAAATTCGCCCTGTGAAAGAATGTGTCGAACTTAATCGTGAATATCTTGAGTTGTACTAAACGCAACCAACATAATTCTTTCTGCATGCTAGCAGAAATATGATCAGAAATTTATGACAAAAATTTCAACTGTGTGAGATAACCATAAATAAGGCAAAAGTTAAGTTTTCTCAAACTTTGGTAACAATGAGGAAAACTCTTGCATGCCTTTCTCGTGCCCCGATTTTCAACTGTGCGAGTTTTATAGCAACGAAATTCGATCATTTCTTCTTGTGCTTCGAACGGAACTGGACGACATGGTGGGGACTTTCCAAAAACAGCAGCGAAGATAGACCTTCTTCGTGGTATAATGCCTCAAACGCTTAGGTTGTTCGCATTTCGGACGTCGCACAGTGACTCGGATCAATAAAAACGTGGACATAAATCAGTAGCCAAACCGTTCTTTTAATGCAAGAAATTATTTTCAAATATATACCGCGTAATTTGATTCTATCCCTAATTGTTCATGGCCTACTTTGCCAAAAATAAAACCATAACTTTTTCTTCTGAAGAGATAGAAAATTTTTTTCTTCGACAAACTTTGAGAACTATTAAAAATAATTTACTTTGTCAAATATACCAAAAGTGTAGGTCACACCGTTTCGGATACACAAAACGTTTTTGTGGCAACCCCCTTAAAATCAATTTTTTATTTATAACTTGTTTCAAGTTATTTTTTTATGCATACTTTATTTGGAATGATTGAAGCAAATAAAAAATACCATATTTTTGTTGAACGTAGTGCATAGGTTTGTTGTTTCCTGGCAAAGTTATACAACATTTTACTTTTTTTTTACCTATTATAAAACCATACACCGAAGCCAAAATTTGCAACTTTATGCAGCTGATTTTTACAAAATTTATGGGAAAAGGTATGCCCAATACTATAAAAAAAATTCTAAGTGGAACTCGATGGAACTTTTTTTTAAGTCATTCCAAAGTTAGTTCTAGTTTTTGAATCATGACAACCCCCTTAAAACTAGTTTTCTAATCATAACTTGTTTCAAGTTATTTTTTTACATATTTTGTTTGGAATAATTGTAGAAAATATAAAATCCCAAAATTTTGCGGAAAGTAATGCATAGGTTTATTCTTCTCTGAAAAAGTTATACATCATTTTACCAATTTTTACCTAGGAAACCTTGTACCGAAGCGAAATATGCAACTTAATGCACCAAACTTTTACAATACTTTTAGGAAAATATATTCCTAATCCAATTTATTTTCCAATGAGAATATCTTGAGTACTATTCGTGTGACTCATTTTCACTATGGCCTGATGAAACCATGCATGATTAAGAAACGGAGGGTGTCACGCGTCTGCTATTTCTGTAACTCACTTTTGCAGTGAGTGTAGAGAGCAACTCGTTCCTGAGCTTTTCCAGTGAATCGAATCTTTAAAAAGAGCTGATAGCTCACAGCTCTTTTTAAAAGAACCGCAGCTCACCAGTTTACCGCACTGGTATGCAGGGATGCCAGGTTCACAGATTATTCTGTGTTCCACAGATTTTCAACCTTTTGCACAGATTTAAAAAATGGCACAGATTTTCACAGATTCTGAAATCGATCACAGATTTTTGAAATTGATCACAGTTTAGCACCAAAAATTACAGAGCGTTAGGAAATACTGAGACCTTTTTTTTTGCTTACCAAAATGATTCCAATTAGTTATTATGGAAACGGGAAACGTGTACAGATTTTGCACAGACAGGTTTTTGGCTTGATCACAGATTTTTTAAAAAATGACCTCGCATCCCTGCTGGTAAGGTGGAAACAAGATACAAGCTGAACGGAATTTCGGCCTTTGAAGAGGGAGTTATAAATGAGAAGAAATGTGTGCATGAGCTTTTGTTCGTTTTTCCAAATGTGTATTTATCCTTTTTTAACAGATTGAATGAGCCATTGTCAATAAGAAATCTCACCTTTAACTCAGTAGGCTGAGGTACATTCAGGGATGCCACTTTTGCAGATATTCTCAAATATGACATAATAATAATTCGCAAACAAGTTAGTTCGCATAGCATTGTTCTTTGTACATCAATGATTTCGATCATGCATATGAAAGAAAAACGGCGCTCAAAACAAATGAGCTGATGAGCTGATACATTGAATCGATTCCCTTTAGTGAGTTGATCGGTTCGGACGACGACACGACCTGCCACTTGTCTATCTAAACTGTATCGCAAATTTAAGTACCCCTCAGTAACTGGTAATGTCAAAACGAAAGCACCTGAAAAATTATTAAAACTGGCAACACAAGTTGATGAATTATTGATTTTAAATAACAATTAACGAAACCTTGGTAACCGCTTATTGATGACTTGAGGAATGTAAACAAAACTAACTGCCTCGAGGGGAAAATCCTTATTTCGCGGCAAGTTGCAAGTTCTGCAGCATCACTAGACGTAGTGGATCGATTAGTTCAGCTGGGGCTCGAACATATGAAAAATTTGTTGTAAGACTAGCGCAATCAGGTTGCTGTATGTGACCAAGATCTTTTGTATGGAGTACCTCTGTTCCGAAACTTTTTATCAGTCCAATCATCGAAATTCAGTATTGAAATATGAACGATCAAACTGAGTCGATCCGGTATATTCGTACTATTCTACGAGATGCATGAAACTCGAGTGCAGCAAATCAAAGATACTTAAATATTTGAGCTTTATTTTTTAATCCATTCCAGAATCGTACTTCGTTAACAGGTACGAATACACATATAATCTGAATTCATATTTGCTTTTTCTAACGACTTTTGAAGGTAAAACTATTTCAATTGTTCTACAAATCTTTGTATATTTGCACTTCTGAGTTTGTTCCAAATCGTTCAACCCTCGTTGCTGATCAGCGTACATGTTGTAAAACAATACGCTGTCATATTTTACACATTCGAGAAACTCCTCTACTTCTGCTCTGTTATTTGGAGACCTTCGCAAAACATATGTAAAATTTGATGAACATGAAAGACACTTGAAAAGTGCGGGAATCAAGCTTCTTAGGATCAAATCAAAATTATTGGTTCTTAAGTGCACATTGTAAACCACCCACAAAGACAAGTTTCCTTCAGATAATTTGATAATTTATTCTCAAGCTGAAAATAGTCAGTAACTACGATTTCCCGTAAGGCGTCTGGAACCTGTTGAAGTAGTCAAATGTCATTTCAGATACATTCAAACAATAAATTTTTTCGTTTGTTCCGTGCAGACTGGCACGAAATTCCTAGTTTGATGACAATATATTAAGCTATAGTGATGTTTCCGAAACTCGATTGGATATTACTGAAAAGAATGACCAGCATCATAAATGAGTTTAATAACACTACATTACAGGTAGAGCTACTGGATAGCAATGATGATGATATAAGATGACGCATGTCTGTCATGTCAGATTAAGATATTGGGCACCCAGTTCCAGTCCCAGTTCGGTTGGTGCAAATCCAAAAAGTTAAACTTGTAGAATGTGAGAGTTTCTGAATCAGTCACCAGTTATGTTGAACGTCCTCAGAGGGACGAGTCGCCAGCCGATGGCTCGCGGCACCTTGTACAGCTACGTACATTCTCGATTTCTTTAGAATAATCTTTCGTTTTTATTAATTTGGCACTAATGGCACACAATTTAAAATAATATAACTTTCTCAAATGGTTTGTTTATTTATTATGGGGCTCCTTGGTAACAAGTTCGTAGCAACTTAAACAGTGTTGCTCAAGAAAATTATTTTTATCATTACCAAGGGGTCGCTATATTTTTGGTAACTGGCGGTAAATCGCTCACGAACACTTTTTATTCAGATTTTCCTTCGGAGTGCCTGGTCGTGTCGTCGGTTCGGAGCTGCTCACCGGTATGAGCTTCTTCGTACATCTCTAAGTGAGCGTCGCACGATCAATATATCATCTTAAAAAACGTGTTGCTTCGCGATAACTCAATTTATTTACACGTTTAAAAACGAAATCTCTTCGTAAAGGTTTGTACTTAAGCAATACTTTTTTATATTTTGATTGGAAAACATTTTTCCATTTTTTAATATGTGTTGAACTTTTGATAATTTTTCGGATTTTCAATATTTAAAACCCACTTTGAAAAGGCCTAAAAAATTGCATCGAGTTCCACTTAGATTTTTTATAATATTGTTAATTGTCAAAAAGTAAACAAAATAAAAATCACAACAATTTGCTTAAGTTGTGCGTGTTTACGCGCACTTTGTAGTAGATACTTAGGTAATAGAGATAGATTCTACGTAGATAAAACCCAAAAAATTGTTTTTAAAATAAAGTGAATATATATCAAAAAATAATTTTTTTACACTATTTATATCTTCAGCAAAAATATTTTGAATGTTTTTTTCTTTAAAATGAGATAGAAAAAAAAATTTTTGTGAAAAAAAAATTATTTTTATTCAAAATTGGTGCTACCCCCTTAACAAAAATTAAGGTGCCACTTTCCAAAGAAGCGTAATATAATCTTGTAAAACTTCTTCGAAGACACGTTAGCTCTTAAAAATCATTGAAATTCAGTACAGACTTTTGACCGTCTTTTTCCAGTTTTGGACCACTGTGCGTCGTGGCGAGCAGTCGCCTTCAATAAGCAGCAACAGGGAGCTGAATATTGGATTAAATAGATCTGAATTTAGAACCTGAATTCTAAACTTAATTACAGGTTTTGCCTTTCTCATATAGAAAGGTTATGCAATCACTGAAAACCGACTTTTGAACCGAGGCCACACCATATACCATTCGACTCAGTTCGTCGAGTACGCAAAATGTCTGTGTGTGTATGTATGTGTGTGTGTGTGTGTGTGTGTGTGTGTGTGTGTGTGTGTGTGTGTGTGTGTGTGTGTGTGTGTGTGTGTGTGTGTGTGTGTGTGTGTGTGTGTGTGTGTGTGTGTGTGTGTGTGTGTGTGTGTGTGTGTGTGTGTGTGTGTGTGCGTATGTGTATATGTAACGTTTTTTTGCACTAATTTTTCTCAGAAATGGCTGAACCGATTTTCACAAATGAAAGGTCTTGCGGTCCCATAAAAATTCCTGAATATTTTTTGGATCCGACTTCCGGTTCCGGAATTATGGGGTAAAATGTGCAAGAAAAACAACAAAATATGTGTTCTAACTTTTCTCATAGATGGCGCGACCGATTTTCACAAACTAAGGTTCAAATGAAAGGTCTTGTGGTCCCATACGTAATTCCTGAATTTCATGCGGATCCGACTTCTGGATCCGTAAATATAGGGTGAGGTGGGTTAAAAATTGTATACCATCACTGAAAATGGGGAAAACCATCATTACACCACTAGGTGGATTAAGACAGGTTTTTGTTTCAGACTTCAGTCTCATAACATAATTCCAGATCACAGGCTCAGAATTGAAAACTACGACTTTGGAACTGAATCCTAATTTTGGTTTCTTGACTAGAGAACTGACTTTAGATCCTTAATTTATATCTGGAATTCAAAACCAGAATTCTGATTTACGATTTCAACCTCAGAATTCATGAACAAAATTCAGGACACGAATTTCAGATCTGGAACAAATTATTTTGATCGAACCAGAAATTTAGAACTGAATTCTGAAATCTGTCTCAGAATTTAATTGATTGTTTAATTCCTAAATTTAATCTCAGAATTCATTTCCATAACTCAGAACCTGCATGCTGAAACTAAATTCGGATCATGGATTCAGGAATTAGACTTTGGAACTGAATTCAATTCATTCATTAAGGTTCGGAATTCAAGTTTAGAACTTATTTCTAGAACTAAATTGAGAACTGGATTCTGAAAATGAGTTTAGTTTCATAGTTCCAGAGATAAATTTATGACTAATTTCTTGATTTGAATTCCGGTCCTGAATTATGAAGCTGAATTCTGTGCCAGATTTCGAATTTAGTTGTTGAATACAGCTCCAGAACTCAGTCCTGGCCAAGAATTTTAGTTCTGTTGTAAATGAAGAAATGGTACTCAACAGTTGTAAACTTCGTTTTGTTTTAGAACCAGAGTACTTCCAGAAATTAACAGCAGAAAAAGTGACAGAACCAGAATCGACTTTTATAAATTTGATGAAAACTTGGCACGCGTTTTTCGAATGGCTAACCATTCGTTTAGCACGAATGAAGAGACCAATTCGACTCAAGAATGATTTTGAAAACGGGCAATTGTATTTTTGCATGCACTTTCTTCAAATCATGATAACTCGGAACTGTAAATTGTAAAAAATGGCCTCCAAAATGAAGTTGTTGGAAATAGAATAGGCATTTCAAAAAAATATTATCTTGATCAAAAAGTTCCCGGAATCACCACCGTGTGGCGCTCTCAACCACCCGATTAGATCTTTTTTATGTTGCCACATCTGTCATTGATATTCTATCAAATTTTCAGTTTGATACCTGGAAGGCGATGCTCACAGTTTTCATTAATTACAAGGGTGTTCTGTATCATGAACTCCTTCCACAAGGCCAGACTGTCAACAAGGAGGATTATTTGGGTATTATGAGACATTTGCGTGAAGCAATTCGCCGAAAAAGACCAGATTGGTGAGCAAACAACTTGTGGATCTTGCACCACGATAACGCACCGTCACACAATGTCATCGCTATCCGTGAACATTTGGCTAAAAACGAAACGAATACCATTCAGCAACCACCGAATTCACCTGGTTTGGCTCAATGCGACTTTTTCCTATTCGGTCGACTTAATAAACCGATCCATGGAACGCGTTTCTGTACCCGAGATGAGATTATGGAAAAATCGCAGATGGCTCTGATAACCATACCGTAAACTGAACATAAAAAATGTTTCGAGGATTGGATCAAGCGCTAGCATAAGTGTACTGCAGTCGATAGGGAGTACTTTGAAGTGGACAATATCAACCCTAACATAAAGCCCACATTTTGGTACAAAATTTGCAAAGCTCAAAGTTTCTGATGAAAAATAGTCATACAGACGGTAGAATATAGTTTTACAGATTAAAAGAAATAAATTTTTATATAACGACCTTTCTCCTAGAAGCAACCGTTCTTGAATATTTAGGTATGAAATTTAAAAACACTGTTGATTTGAGCCGTTCAAACAAAATAAGCGTCTCTTTAATAGAAAATAGATTCCATTCAATTCCACAATATTAAAAAGTCACTGCAAGACGCACTATGAAATAAATGAAATCGCATACGCACTTTTACACAAACCAAAAAACCCCAAATGAGTAAATGGTTTCTTCCAAAGTGTTTTAAAGCTTTTCTTCATACGCTATGTACCAAAGTATTCAATTTAACAAAACACCTTATCGGAGATCTGAGAGCTGTGAAGCGTAAGGTTGATTTGAATGCCACCTGAGCCCTCCCTCTGAAAGAGGAAAATCATGCTAGTCAATTTCGATAAACGTGATCTCGCTGAGAATTTTTCAAGGTTACTTTCAGAGCAGCGACCAGGCAACAATTAATCCATTTGAAATGTTTTATAGAGAATCAGAAAATCATTCAAACTAAATCATTTATTATAGAGAAACAAAAGAGCTAAGCTATTGCTATTCAAGTGTTTATTTCACACTTTTTTAAAAGAGAGTATCAGCAGTGTATATGTCAAATGGAGTTACCTAACAGTACAAAAACAGGGAACAATTTGCTAGTCTTTGTAAAGTTAAATTTAGGTATAACATTGATGCTGAGTGACAATTTTTTGTGGTAAAGGACCATGTGATGCAGTCGGTGGTAATTTCAAGCGATTGGCATGGCACGAAAGCTTGATGAAACTGATGTAATGTAATATGTACTCTCGAAATATATCTTTGAAAAAAATTTAAAACTTTCTAAGTGTCAGAGAATGGACTTAAAAATTTTCGGGATAACATCAGTTCTACACGCTTCGTGCATTTCTAAGACAAAACAACAAAACCGAATAACTTTGAAAATTCGCATAAAAAAGTCGTAACTTCGGAAATTCGTGTAAAAAAACCGCGAAAAAAAGACCTTAATGCATTACGGTACAATTCGTCGATTATAAACCGATGAATCATCAAAACAGTATTATGCCTCAACTAATACGATGAACATAAAAACAATTACCCAACTACAAATTGTCAATCTTTCTTGACCAAATGATACGCCAAAATGGATATGACATTGACATCCGGCAAATGATATGGATATGACATTGACATGTAATAAACGTTGAAGAATAAAGCTCAAACGTGCCATCAAAGTTACAATTTAAATAAAAAAGCGTTATCTTCAAATACAAAACCACATCAACAGGATGGAGCAAATTGGAGGAAACACATAATCGTACACATGTGTGTTTCCTCCAAGGATGAAGCAAATTGGAGGAAACACATTTGCTACACAAATGTGTTGCATGCACTGGCGATTTTTATTAATACATACTAGCTGACCCGTCGAACTTCGTCTCGCCTGAAATTATTTTTTTTAATTTGTGTTTTCGAACAGAAGAGTTGCCAAACGTTAATGTTTCTTTCCATTATTTTACTGATTACTTGGCTTACAATAAACGAATTACGACAAATTCATATCCAACACAATAACTTCGTCTCTCAAAGTAAAGATTTGACATGTGGGATGATGGATTGGATTGAATCATATCTGACTGGTCGTAGTATGACCGTGAGAATTGGCGACTGAGTTACTCCATCATTCATCGTGAGCTCTGGTGTTCCTCAGGGAAGCCATCTAGGACCATTCATATTTCTGCTATATCTAAATGATCTGAATTTCGCATTGCAATGCATGAAGCTATCATTCGCCGACGATTTCAAACTGTTTCATCTCATCAAATATCTGAAAGACTCAAACTTCTTGCAGTCACAGTTGGATGTATTTTCTAACTGGTGCAACGTCAACAGAATGGTGATCAATGCCTTCAAATGCTTCGTTATCTCCTTCTCTCGTAAACGAACCACGATCATGTATGATTACACTATTTCGCAAGCTGTACTAAAACGGGAGACATCAATCAAGGATCTAGGAGTGTTATTGGATTCAAAACTTAGTTTCAAAGATCACATAGAATATACCCTCTCTAAAGCATTAAAGATGCTAGGATTCATCTTTCGCATCTCAAAAAATTTCAATAACATATACTGCCTGAAATCGTTATATTGCGCTCTAGTTCGTTCTACATTGGAGTATGCTGTTGTTGTTTGGGCACCATATTATCAAACAGATAAGCTACGCATTGAAACTGTTCAGTGCAAGTTCATTCGTTTTGCTTTGCGTCGCCTGCCCTGGAGAGATCCATTTAATCTTCCAAGCTACGAAAATCGTTGTAGACATACACTTCGATTTGCTATCTGTCCGCCGTGATACATAAAAAGCTGTTTTCGTCGCGGACCTCATCCAATCTCGGATTGATAGTGCAGATCTCCTACAACAGCTAAGTTTTGACATTCTTCGGCGTAATTTGCGGTTTAATCCCTCTCTCAGAATTCCTCGTGCTAGAACTAACTATGGGTTCATTGAACCGTTTTCGAGTATATGTCGCGTATTCAATACTTGCTCTGATGGATTTAATTTCAATTTATCTCGTAACGCCATTAAAACCCGTTTTCTCCAAATATTTTCCCCCTAGTTTTATTAGGATAATTAGTCAATATGTATAGTTGATAGTTAGCTTTGTAGTTTAAATAAGGGTAATTTAAGATTTCGTTATGTATCATTTGGTCAAATCTTATTTGTTGATACAAAAGATGAGAAGGTTTTATGCCTGTTGGAGAAGGAGAACCAAAATCTCAGCTCCAGTAGGCTTTTCCCTTGCTCCTAAATAAACAAATAAATAAATTAACAGATGGATGAAAAAGAGATGACCAAGATAAATACCCCACAAATTTCCAAAAGCAGTCCTCGGGGATTGTTGTTTATCATTGAATATTAAGACTTATCTGTACTGAAGACGTTTAAAATTTAATAGCAAATCCTTAGGGTTTATCGAAAGTAATAAACTAATTTTGAACGGTTGTCCATAACCTACTTCACCGCTAGTGATATTATTTAGTCGTGTTTGATGAATGTTCGTAGCAGGATAATGACAGGATCAATTTTCGATTAACGAATTAGCGATAAAATGAAAAATACTTGGACATTCGAAAGTTCAAATTACCCTTTTATTAAATATTGTGTCCATTAACTTTGACATGAACGCTATATTCGTTCAAGAATTGTATCAAAAGGCCTCTCATTCGTCGAGCCACCACATCGGTTTGCTTAGTATTCAGTCCTGAGAATCAATATTCTGTTCTAGCGGAGTGAACATGAGGAGTGATTATACCAGTATTCTTATTATCGTTAAAGCCAATGTATAAAACAGCAGATCTCACAACTAATGGTTCTTACATGCCACGATTTCTCCTTCAGATATGATATTCACGATTCGCATATGGTAATTCGTCAAGTAATCCAAAGTTCGGAATATGTAATGATTTGGCTTAAGCAGCTTACAAATGTCATGAATAGCATCCTAAGCAGACCGTTTTGAAGTAAACCACTCTTGAAAACTTACCCGAATCGGCTGAACAAACTTCAGCATGCTAAATGCCAGGAAAATATTTTCATCTGAACTCATTATTTCAACAGCAGAATCCTAACAGTGATACGTAAAAAATCGTTACATAATTTGATTTGTTCAACTCACGCCCACGATGGCCAACATAATTCATCTAACTACATCTACTGGTAAATGACATTAGAACTTGTGTTTCTGTTTACGGTATAGCTAAAACAGTCATTTGGCAAGTAATGATTTTGATACCCTATTAAGCACGTGTTTCCAAATGACGAATCAATCATGCATGTAAAATCTCCACCCAAATCTACTCGTTGCGCGCCAAACGGTTTTCCAAAGATCTAGTATTCTTTTCTTCAACGGCGAAATACTGAGCATCTCCTTGCGCGCCAAACATCAATTGTAGATCTAGCAATCATTGGCGACTTTCTCAGTGGAAAATTCCATTGTCCATACAAAATAACTTTATTGGTTTTTCTCACTTTTCCGGTAAGTTTTCCTAATTTTTTTGATGTACGAACCCGGTGGGGGTAAAAACTGATCAAACAAAAAAAAAGCATCTCAATCCGTCCATCCGTTCTTACGTGATGCGATTACAAAGAATGATCTCTGCATTTTTATATATATAGATGAAGGCTAACACCGAATTGATACACAGATGGCGCTATAGTTGTGATGTTGCATTCAAACTACTATCATGTTGCATGCAATGATGTTGCGTGGTAGCGGAAATGGAGTGGTCAATGTCTGTCTAGTCATGATGGATGATATCCTAATTGTTACATGTTACATTTGCTAGTAAAACCCGTTGAGTTAGGATGGAATTGGACGAGTATAAATTGCGGAGGATCCACTGAAAGATTAGGATTATTTTTATATATTGGAAGAACTAGTTTTATCTTCCATACTGCTTTTGGAGGTGCTAAAAAACACTCACGACCTTGAAACATCATTGATAAAATACATTGTCCTGTCATTTGTCAATGCTCATAAAATCATCAAACTAAGTCCAATCTACTAAATTCTATCGACTACACAGACATCAAAGGAAGCAATTTAAATGTCAATTTGCGCTGGAAAATCTAAGCTCGTTTTATATTTTAAACATTTACTCGTTTTTTTCACTGGGAAATACTGAATTATCGAAGCAAATTGCAATAATGTAACGCTCATCTATTAAATCAATTAAAGGCCTTCATCGCTAGTGAGCTGTTTAACTTCCTGTAGTATACTTGACAAATAGCTTCCCGTTAACCACGTTAGGAAAAAAATAGTAAGCAATTTGGCGCCTTCAACATACAAATGCAATATGCTGCAACTGAAGTTTGCTACACCGCTTAAAGTTCGTTCAAATTCAACTAACATATCCATCAGTGAACCGGTTTTTCGATCAGCTGGTTCGAGAGCAGACTGATATGAACTAGAAAAAAAAACGAGCAAATGATCGATGACGTGCCAAACAGCACGGTTGAAGCAAATTCTCAATGCATGAGTTTTCGCGAATTGCATCTCCAAACACCGGCATTGCGTCATTCTCGTTATCTGTTGATTCGGAAACTACCGACTGTGGATATTCACGTGACGGTTAGGGTGGAACAATACCGCAAAGAAAACATATGCAAATTTAGTTTTTTTCGCTCTGATGAACTTTTTGCAAAATAATATTTTTGCACTAAAATATATTTTTGCACATAAAACTTTATTCGGAAATAATCACTTTAAACGTCATGCACAAAATATTCAAATATAGAAGCAAATGATTGAATCTATGGCAAACACACCAACCCATTCACAGAGGCATCCCAAATTGTTTGTTTTAACACATAGAAAATCAGAATACATGAACCAGACTGTGAAGATTTTCCCTTTTTTGATACTCGAAAGACGTAAATTTATACCAGTCCAGTTGCAGCCGACCTCTACTTCAAAGAGTCTTTTATAAAGTTGATTAGTATTTCCTAATGAGACGATAGTTGGATTGTAATATAAATAGACTATTTCCTGTGGTTTGGATTGTCTTAAAAGACCGGTTTTCCTGAGAAATTTTCCAACAATTAGAATGCATCAATCGATTTCACTGGTTCACCTCTGAAAACCCAAATCACATCTTAACAGAAATCTAATTTTAGTCTCACCCTAGTGACTATGCGCTATTCGGGATCTCCCGCAAAGAGGTCTGACACCGCGCGCAGCGAAGCAGTTTTTCTTCATGGTTATTCCGGTTCCACCACATGTTCTCTCTGGGCCACTCTGTTAATACGCATACACTGCACTTTTCAAATAGTAGGCTAATGTATGGGCTTGAGGTTCGTAACGGTAGTAACGTTCAATTTTCTTCTTCTTCTTTTTTCTGGTTGGCGTCACCTCAATTGAGATGACGCCGATTTGATGGCACAGCAACTTAGGCTATATTGCCAGTTAATTTTCGTTTATAATCCAATGGACGTTGATTTTCACTGGACTATAAGCGAAAATCTCGCTGTGTGGCTGCGTCGAGTCGTCAGAGTACGGATAAAAATCCTTTTTTTCTTGCGAAATACTCGAATTTTCTCCGGACTAACACGATGCAACGTGCTAACCCGTTAAGAGTTTCACCGGAAGTGACGGTCAATTTTCAAGATGAAATATTTTTTTGTTGTTGAAAATGGAATATTATTCTATGTGTATAACTTTGATAAAAAAAACTACAGACTTTAGACTACAGCATAAATAAAATAAACCTAGATTCCCCAGTGTAATAGTACTGTAGTTGAGCAACCCGTGACACCAAAAGCGCTGTCTGGTGGAGAATGGGTGCGTAAATGCTCCTAAAATGCATGCATAAAGTTGCCTGCGCATTTAACACAACCACAGTAGCTAATGGAAAAAAAGTATACCCGTTTCTCACTAGAGGTGCTGTTAGTATCACCGTAAAGTGGGAAATCTATATGTTTATTTGATTTATGACTACAGTCATAAATCAGGTAAACCTAGATTTCCCACCTTACGGAGAAACTGACAGCGCTTCTAGTGATAAATGAAATAAACATAGATTTCCCAGTGTGAAGACTGTCCCAGAAAGTATGGACGAAACCAAAAACCGCTGCCATTTCGCAATGGTTCAGAATCTGTCAATATTTATGGCTGCGTCCTGTTGTCCGTTACACTCTTCTCTAACCACTTGTGCAGTTGTTTATTTGTTTTCATTAGTTTGTTTCGAAATGCTTGGACTTTCAGCAGAACAAGGACGAAAAATTGTGTACAAATGGTGCACAGAACTGAGAAAATGGAAAAATGGAAGGAGTAAGTGAAAAAACCGTGCGAAATGCTATCAGGAAGTTCGGTGAGGATAACACCTTTGAGGATAAACCGAAAACGGGTCGAAAAAAACACAGACAAAAATATTTTGTGATTTTACATTTATTTTCATGCACATATTTGGAGCAGGCAATTGAATGGAAATTTACATTACAAAACGAAGCGGTTTGTAAATATACAGTCTTGTTCAATGAAAAACTAAATGAATTTTAATGTAATTTTACATCAAACATGGTTTTAAATCAGATTTTCGTTTCAATTGATGTCTATTTCATAGTACTATCGGTTTACATGTCGTGTAAATTTCATCTTTTCTTTCTGTGAAGGTCCTGCTAACCCTCAGTTGGATAAACGTATACTAAAGGCGTTCGAGCAAAAGAAGGAGGTTTCAGTTCGGGATGTGGCCAAAAAAGTGGGCACTTCGAAGTCAAATGTTCTTCGTACTAAAGAACGTTTGAATCTTCGAACCTATTAGAAGCAGAAACAACCAAAACGTCCGAAACAAGAAGCATCGATCAGACCGAGGGTTCGAAAGCTGTACAATACGATTCTTGCTGGAAATTTGACCTGCATAATCATGGACGACGAACCTACGCGAAACTCGATTACAAATCCTTGTCGGGACCACAATATTATACGGTGCGAGAAGGGCAAGTGTTAAACCAGTCCGAGACATCGATTGAAGGCCGAGCAAGCAATGGTAGCTGCGGTAAGATTTCGAAACCCTTCATCACCACTGCTTCAATGAACAGCGAAATATACATCAAGGAGTGTTTACAAAAACGACTTCTACCCATGATTCGAAGCCACAAGGATTCTGTTGTCTTCTAGCGAGATCTTGCTTCTTGCCACTACTCGAAATCAACGGTAGAATGGTATACTACCAAAAATGTCACTTTCGTCCCAAAAGACATGAATCCACCAAATTGCCCACAACTTCGACCAATTGAGGAATTTTGGGCATTAACGAAGGCACATCTTAGGAAACATGTCTCGGCAGCCGAAACCATTCAACAGTTCGAAAAAGATTGGAAAAAAGTGTCAAAACTTGTCGCCAAGAAGTCTGTACGGAATTTAATGAGGAACGTTCACAAGAAGGTGCGCCAGCTAGTCTATAATGGCTAAGTAGCAAATGTTGAGAATAATATTTTGTTGTTGTAGTCTAATATTATCAGTATATCGAATAAAATTTGAATATCTAACACTTGTGAATTATTTACAGCGAAATCAAAGTGCGTCCATACTTTCTGGGACAGTCTTTAGTAGTAATGTAGGTGAGCAACCCGTGACTCAAAAGCGCCGTCTGGTGGAGAATGGGTGCGTAAATGCTCCTAAAATGGATGCATAAAGTTGCCTGCGCATTTAACACAACCACAGTAGCTAATGGAAAAAACTACAACCGTTTCTCATTAGAAGGGCTGTTAGTGTCTCCGGAATCTACATGTATTTAATTTATGCATTTATTTTATTTATCGAGCCGTGTAAATAAGTATAAACTGCTAATAGGAACATTCATCTTCGTATCGTCCTTCAGAAATAAAACACTGCAATTTCTTACTACAGGCAGAAAAATGAGGCTTATTTGAAACAAAATAATTAGAGCCTCTTAAAACTTGATTCATGTTATTACAAAGTAGAACATGCTAGGTTTGAAGTTCGAACTTTGAACTAATTTCTACTCTTAACGACAACCTGTTTGATTTAAGTCGAAATTAGGGTCAAGACTAACGAAAATATATTTGTTTATTGTAATAAATAAAAGTTGTTTATTGTAATAAATAAAAGTCCCCGGTCTACCAAAGAAAACATTTTGTCCAACTTACGATTTACTTCATCTATATATTCTTCCTGAAGAGCAATACAATAGTTCCAACGGTATAGCAACATTTCCAAACCACGTTTATACCACGATTCCTCCTAAGTCTCGTAAAAAACGTTTCAGTCCCTGCGATGACCTCCTCATTCGATGAAATTTACACTCCAGCAAGCATCTCTGAGAACAGAGAATAATCGATAAGGGCTAAATCTTGCGAATATGATGGACAGCAATAGCATTTCGAATTTCAATTCATGAAATTTAATTATTGTAACGATCGACTTGCCACATGGTGTATTTGGTCAGCTATAAGAAAACGCAAAATCCTTTCTTCGATGACGGCAATAATTGAAAATTAAACTTAGCGGTATTTGACGAGAAAAACAGATCAGAATGATCAGATGAGGGAAAAATACAAAGTAGCGGATCAAAAAATCTGTACTATAGTACATACTTTTGAAAATGGGAATCTGGAATCTGAACCAATTGGCTGAAATAGCACGTTCCCCTGGTTATTTGGAGATTTATGCCTTGCCATGGATTCTCATCATTTTCCTTTGTTTTCAAAAGTGACACTATTCTGCGTTCCCGGAAGAATGCAGAACGATTCACAAATTTATGAGCAAAAGTAAATTATGTACTGCCAAACAATCTGCTTCAACGTTTCAAGGTCAATAATTAAGGATTCATTCACTTCAAGAAAAACGATGAATGTAGCTCCTTACCACATTGGATGAAAAATGATAGAATATCCTTTAATTTTAACTCACCATACACAGATTCATCCATGTGGGAAGAACCAAAAACCTGGAGACGTAGTTGCTTCAATGCGCGCCAGTTACATATTAGATGATATAAAGTATCGTAATCGCATTCACACAAATCACACGAATAATACTCAGCACGCGTCATCCACAAATCATAGGACGTTGGTCTTACAAGCCAGTTGTCGTATGTTCGAGCCCCGACCTGGAAGGATTCTTAGTGTCAGTAGGATCCATAGTACTAGCCATGCAATGATTCTGTACACTAAGAATCGGCTGCGAAGTCTGTTGAAACAGAAAAGCCAAATTTCACAAAAGGAATGTAATGCCAAGACTTTGCTTTGCATCCACAAATTACGTCACGCTTCAAAAGTGGAGAGAGGCTTTTAAATATTGTGGCAAATTGCGACGTGTGGGGAAAGAGGAATTTTCCAAAATGTTACGCCACGTAAACTTTATACAGATTCCAATATTTCGGCATATATATGCGAATGATGCCTAAGTGGAAACAGTGGAAACAGTAGAAACAGTGGAAAGAATGATGCCTAAGTGGAAACAGTAATGTTTTACATCCTTGTGAAAAAATAATCATGTATTCACTAAATCATATTTGAAGTGGCTCGCTCTGCGTATTACATTTCCCACAATGCTCTTTCGCAAATGTGCAGAATTACTCTCGATGTGGCCGAGTGGCCAAGAAAGTTTTGATATTTTCGGTTACAAGTTTGACTACATCACATAAAATTCAATAAAGCTACCGCTTGTGTGGCAGCCTTGCTGAGCCGATTTTATTTCTCTCTCATGTTTCGTTACGTTACCAGGATACAAGAGCAGAAAAAATTGGTGCCGCCATAGAAACGGACTTACCTTTACAAAAATAACTTACACTTAATTTTTATCGCGACAACATGTATGTTTTTATGCACTAATCGTATCTAAACTAAATTATCTAAACATTGTCAGGATAGATTTTTGATCCATGCTTTTGAGTTGAAAGACGGCGTTTTCAGCTAAGCAATTCTTTCTTCAGAAAAAAGACTGCCTTTCCAATGTGACATGGAGGAGGTTGGTGCAGGTCTGACAAACCACTTGGAAAATCAAGACCATATACGACTCAGAATTATCGGCAAAGATCTAGGCATATAATGAAACATATAATAAGCAAATCAAAGTTATGGCAATATATTCCATCCGTGGAATATGGTTTTGCTGTTTCAACAGAATTCGCAGCCATTTCATAGCATACAGAATCATTGCACGGCTAGAGTAATACGATCCTACTGATACTAATGCCGTTTCTCATTGAAAAACACTGGTGGCGTGGATTGATCTGGTTTTGCACTTTCGAGCAGAAATGCAACATTCTGACAGTGTTTCATTGCCATTTCTGCTCGTAAGTGCAAAACTGGAGCAATCCACGAAACCAGTGATTTTCAATGAAAAACGGCTTCCTTCCAGGTTGGGGCTCGAACATACGACAACTGGCTTGTAAGACCAGCGCCCTATGCATTGAACCACCAACCCGGGCCAAAAAAACATATAACAAAAATTCTATTCTGAATTCGCTAAAATTTAACAGAAAAAAACCTATTCTCAATTCACCATATGGTGTGATAATGCCTTTCTCTTTCTTCGAAACATTCTCAATAAAAACTTTTTTACCTTTTAAAATAAACCTTTTTTACCTTTTAAGATAAACCTTTTTACCTTTTCTGACAATAATTTGAACTCATTTTGGAAATCAATTTATTCTGATTGATTCGAGTAAAGACTGCCCCAGAAAGTATGGACGCACTTTGTTTTCGCTGTAAATAATTCACAAGTGTTAGATATTTGAATTTTATTCGATGTACTGATAATATTAGACTACAACAACAGAATATTATTCTCAACATTTGCTACTTAGCCATCGTAGACTAGCTGGTGCACCTTCTTGCGAACGTTCCTCATTACTTTCCGTACAGACTTCTTGGCGACAAGTTTTGACACTTTTTTCCAATCTTTTTCGAACTGTTGAACGGTTTCGGCTGCCGAGACATATTTCCTAAGATGTGCCTTCGTTAATGCCCAAAATTCCTCAATTGGTCGAAGTTCCTGATTGCATTTCGCACGGCTTTTTCACTTACTCCTTCCATTTTTGCTATCTTTCTCAGTGACAGTCGGCGTTCTGTGCACCATTTGTACACAATTTTTCGACGTTGTTCTGCTGAAAGTCCACACATTTCGAAACAAACTAATGAAAACGAATAAACAACTGCACAAGTGGTTAGAGAAGAGTGTAAACAACAGGACGCAGCCATAAAAATGGACAGATTCTGAACCATTGCGAAATGGCAGCGGTTCTTGGTTGCGTCCATACTTTCTGGAACAGTCTTTAGTTAAGCATGCTCCAGCGTTTATGTCACATATTCGGCATCATTTCTCAAATCTAGCGCATCACATTTGCGTTGCCTTTTTGTATGAGTATACATGAAATTTCCGAAATCGAAAAAAAAATTTCAATTTTTTGAAAAAATTGACTTTTTGGGACTATCAAAATTCTCAGTCCCAGAAAGTTGATTTCAAAAAAAAAATTTTTTTAGATGACACTAAATCTTGACGTTTCATGCAGTTTTAAGAGTTTCGGCATCAAAAAAAATTTTCGATTTTGGAAATTTCATGTACTCCCCTCCTATTGTGCTTTTTCAAGATCTAAAATTTTCAAACCTTAACCGCCGCGCAGCACCCCTTACGCATGTCCGATTTAGCTCAAATTTTGCATGAGGATATTTTTCGAGGGGCTTAAACTTTTGAGCACTAGCGCTTTACGAAATTAGAGGTGATCCCAAAATATTGGCACCCTCATATATATATAAGAGCGGTAAAAATTAACGTGTTTTGTCGGTTACGTCACTTATACCATCATATCTCTGGAACCAAAAGTCACAACCATTTGATCTTAGAACTTGATCAATGGCCCGACAGTAGCTTTCAAACGACCAAGTTTGTTAAAATCGGTTCAGCCATCTCTTAAAATCTTCAGCCTCAATTGAGCGCGTTCAAATATCTTCGAAAAGTGCACACACATACACACACATACACTCACACACAATCACACGCACACACACATACACTCACACAGAGAGAGAGAGAGAGAGAGAGAGAGAGAGAGATTTTCCGATCTCGTCGAACTGAGTCGAATGGTATATAACACTATGGATCTCCGAGGTTTCGTTCGATAGTAGGTTTTCCAACAATTATAATGCCTTTCTATAAAGAAAGGCAAAAAGCGTGCGATCGAATACTGCATGACGCTTCGATGTCGTAGCACTGAAGTACACTTCTGTTGGGTGGGTGTTGAAAAGCGGGCATTGAGCGTAAGGTTGCTGTCAGAGTGAGCGAGGAACGCGAAGCGAAGTGAAGCCATTCATTAGAAGTATTGTTATCGCATCGCTTTCATTCTGAGAGGTCTTCTTTGATAAAATATAATTATCTCAGACGCGCGTCTTGACGCTTCGCGAGACGCTTGTACTCTGACAGCAACCTAAAGCGTTTACAAGAGCGATCTAGAAATGAGTTTTATAGTGCTGGGGCAAGCTTATAATAAGCTCAAACTTATCGACGGTACTCAGCACTTGTCGTACATTACCGCCAAGACACGATCACGAGTAGAATCGTAGCGTATGTACTTCTGAGGATTAGGCGTTACCTTCCAACAAAATCTTTTTTCATTAACTATCTTTAGTAACTAAGCAGCGGGATTTTCTGGTGCTCGTGCCAATATGGATCACTTGTTCGCGATCCGACAAGTACTCCAGAAGTGTTGCTAGTACAACGTACATATGTATCACATATTCATGAACATCAAAGCTTCATACGACACAATCGATCGAGAATGATATGGCAGATTATGCACGAATACGGTTTTCTGGATAAACTGATACGTTCAAGCAACGACGGATAGTGTGATGTACTACGTTCGATTATTTGGGATGTTCTCCAGTCCCTTTGAGTCTCGGAGAGGTCTTAGGCAAATCAATGGACTTCAATGCCTCCTTCTTGATGTTACTGTGATATGATAAACAAAGATTGACACGAGTAGTATGAGTCTGTGCAGCTTTTGATTATTGACCCGAAAAAACTTAAATAGAGATATAAGCGCTATTGAACTGCGTGACACCCGAAGCTGTTTCTTCGTGTGTGCAACTCATGCAGAGTAGCTTAATTGGTGGTTATGAGTAATATAATAGTAGTTATAACTATTCGTAAGTCTTGTTTCCAATCTGTTTTTCTCGTTAGACACTAATAAAATTTGAGACAAGTTCAAAGCTCCACGTCTAAACAAGACTGAATTGAAAAATAGTTATTGCAACAGGCATGTAGATTTAATCACTAGAATAACTTGGATCAAACAGCTAAGATAATTTTAACATTCTACTCAGGTCCGTATGTTGTCAAAGGCGTTTTCAACATGTACTAGAAAAATTCGTGTAAGCTTACGTCCTCTGAGACTAACATATTCGAACGTAAAAAATTAATACAGTTGATCTAACACACGTTTAATGCATTCTGATATATTTTTAAGTGCTGAAACATGTACAGGGTGCTCCATCTTTTATGTCGGTATATAAACGCTGAATAACTTTCACATTTCAGTCGGTGTTGAACAGTCGTTCGCACCGCACGCATATAGCTCTTGGCTCCTGGAATTTTTTTCTGGCTACCTAGAGTTTCATTAATTCAAGGCTTCAGTCTTTTTCAAGGCTACCTGAATCATTAACAGTCTTTTTAAAGACTAACAATTAGTCAGCCTTTCTCAAGGCTATACAAAGAGTGATATTAGAGTGACTAAGAAATTAATCAGCCTTTTTTTAAGGCTAGCTATTCAAAGAACTATTATTCAAACTTCAAAATTCCATTCATTTCAAAAATGCCTGCGTCCAACCGGAAAGGCAACAAGCCTAAGGCTAAAAATAATTCAATACGGAATAAATCACAATCCGTTATTCAACATTTTTCTAATAACATTCACGATCTTATAGAATCTGAATGTAAAAATAAAAGACAACGGACGGATTTCCCTTCCGCCGATCCTATGCCGTCTAACAATATTTACGAGATTCTTCCTGAATCCGATTGTAGCGACATAGAAGAAAATTCTTCAAAAATTCCCAAAATGGACGCTTGTCGTTCTGGGAAGAAACAACAATCTATGCCACCAGTGACGGTGATGATTTCCGACTTCAAAACATTCCGTGCTGAGCTTTCTACTTTTCTCCTGGAAGTAAAAGTCTCATTTCAAATCGGACGAAGAGGAGAATGTCGAGTCTTGGTTGATGGATTGGAAGATTATGAACGTCTTATCCGATATTTGACCGAGAAACTTCATAAATTTGATTCATTTGATATAAAATCAGACAGACCCTTCAAGGCTGTCTTGAAAGGCTTATCAAATGATCAATCAATCGAAGTGATGTAAACAATTTGAAAACTTTAGAAAAAGTACGTTTCATTTCCCACATTAAAATTCATTGGGAACATTATAAACGGCATAATCGTATTGCAAACTTAACGCAATGTCGTCGTTGCCAAGGCTTCGGTCATGGAACCAAAAATTGTCATATGGATATACGGTGTTTGAATTGTGGTAAATCGCATTCGAAAGACGTCCAATGAATGAAACCACTGATAAATTTTCATGTTCAAATTGCGATGGAAATCATAAATCCAATTATTTGAAATATCCTGTAAGGGAAAAAATTTTAAACGCTCGTTCGCTTAGACAACAAGTCGAATCAACTAGCTTACAGAACATACCTGAAAATCAAAAAACCGTTACAAATGCCACGCCTGATTCTTCTAAGGCACCTATTTCTTCGAATTCAAAACAAAAATCAGGCATGCCTGCGAATTCGTCTTCTAACGAAAACAATTTATTGACAGGTAGATCGACCTTGTCATCATCTTCTTCTAATGTCAGTTATGCTGGTATATTAGGTAGAAATCTGCCACCTATTTCTTCTAATGTAAATAATCAAAACACAGGACCGCCTTGCAGTTCATCTTCTAACGAAAACAATTTATTAATAGGTAGATCGGCCAAACCATCTTCTTCTAATGGCAGTCTACCTACAAATATTCCTTCAATGCCATTCGCTTCTTTAAATGAAGTCGATTTAGGCGATATAACTGAAAATAAAATGA
This sequence comes from Malaya genurostris, assembly GCF_030247185.1. NCBI lineage: Eukaryota > Metazoa > Arthropoda > Insecta > Diptera > Culicidae > Malaya > Malaya genurostris. Next base: position 181,236,070 of record NC_080572.1, read on the forward strand.
TCTACCTACAAGATCAACTTTTTCAAATGATCATCCAAATGAATTCGACTTCATCACTTTTTGAAGCATTTCAAATCGGATGGAAATTTGCAAATAATATTATAATGAATTTAAAATTTAACAGTGATGTTAAATAATTATTTGAATATTTTAAATTGGAATGCTCGATCTTTGAAATCGAGTGAAGATGAATTTTATAATTTTCTCAAAGTTCACAAAATTCATATTGCCATTGTGACAGAAACTTTTCTTAAACCAAATGTAAAATTGAAAAGTAATCCACATTATGTGGTTCATCGATTTGACAGGTTTACTGGAATTGGTGGTGGAGTTGCCATTTTTGTCCAACGGCAAATTAAACATCGAATTTTACCTTCTTTCAATACTAAAGTTATTGAAAGCTTGGGAATCGAAGTTGAAACCATTCATGGAATTTATTTCATCGCTGGAGCATATTTGCCATTCCAATGCACCGGCGAACAATTAAATTTCTTTAAAGGCGATTTGCAAAAACTTACAAGATATCGATCGAAATTTTTCGTAATAGGGGACTTAAATGCTAAGCATGTCCAGTGGAATTGTAGGCAAAATAACAGTAATGGTAAAATACTTCATAATCAACTCTCAGCTGGTTACTTTACAGTTCTTCATCCCAGTAATCCTACTTGTTTCTCTTCCGTGAAAAACCCGTCTACAATTGATCTGGTTCTAACAGATCAAAGTCACATTTGTAGTGAACCGATTACTCATGCTGATTTTGACTCAGATCATCTTCCTGTAACATTCAGACTTTCCAACGAAGCTATAATTAATCCAATTAGTTCTATTTTCAACTATCATAGAGCAAATTGGTTGGATTACAGATCTCACATTGAAAATCATGTGGATCATGAAACTATTTTAGAAAATTCTGCGGATATCGACACAGCAATTGATAATTTGAATCATTATATTATCGAAGCTAGAAATCTTTCAGTTCCCAAAGCTCAAACTAAATTAAATTCTCCTATCATCGATGACAATCTTCAACTGCTCATTCGGTTGAAGAATGTTCGTCGACGACAATATCAACGTTCTCGTGATCCTGCTATGAAAAACATAGTTAAGGATTTACAAAAAGAAATTAAACATAGATTTACTCTTTTGCGAAATGAAAATTTCGCTAAAGAAGTTGAACAAATTAAACCATATTCTAAACCTTTCTGGAAACTTTCTAAGGTTCTTAAGAAACCTCAGAAACCTATTCCTGCTCTCAAGGAAGGAAATCAAATACTTCTTACAAATGGCGAAAAAGCTCAAAAACTTGCTCAGCAGTTCGAGAGTGTCCACAATTTTAATTTGAACGTTGTGAGTCCTATTGAAAATGAAGTCTCACTGAAATATGATCATATTTCAACTCAAGTGTTATCACACGATGACATTATTGAGACGAATTTTGATGAAATTAAATCAATTATTAGAAAACTTAAAAACATGAAGGCTCCTGGTAATGATGGAATTTTTAATATTCTTATTAAAAATCTTCCCGATGTTGCCTTGAGACTCCTGGTTAAAATTTTCAACAAGTGTTTTTCATTAGCTTACTTCCCAAAAAGATGGAAAAACGCTAAAGTAATTCCTATCCTAAAACCTGATAAAAACCCAGCAGAAACATCAAGTTATCGCCCAATTAGCTTACTTTCTTCTATCAGTAAACTTTTTGAAAAAATTATCTTGTTAAGAATGATGACTCATATAAATGAGAATTCAATTTTTTTACCAGAGCAGTTTGGATTTCGTCATGAACATTCAACTACTCATCAACTTGTAAGAGTTACGAACATGATAAAAACAAATAAATCTTCTGGGTTATCCACTGGAGTTGCTCTTCTAGACATAGAAAAAGCATTCGACAGTGTTTGGCACAAAGGTTTAATAGCAAAAATGTCTGATTTCCAGTTTCCTATTTATTTGATCAAAATGATTCAAAATTATTTAACTGATCGTACTCTTCAGGTTAGCTATCAGAATTGTAAATCTGAATTGCTACCCGTACGAGCCGGTGTTCCGCAGGGTTCGAGTGTAGCTCCAATCTTGTATAATATTTTCACTTCTGATCTTCCAAATCTACCCGTTGGTTGTCAGAAATCGCTATTCTGTGACGACACAAGTCTGTTAGCCACAGGTAGAAATCTAAGAGTGATCTGCAGTCGCCTACAAAGAAGTTTAAATATTTTCAGTGATTATCTGTCAAAATGGAAAATTAAACCAAATGCAGCAAAAACGCAATTAATTATCTTTCCTCACAAGCCAAGAGCTTCTTTTCTTAAACCAAACAATAATCACATTCTCAAATTGAATGGCTTGGAATTGACATGGTCTGATCAAGCTAAATACTTAGGTTTAACGTATGACAAAAAACTCACTTTCAAGGATCACATTGAAGGAATCCAGGCAAAGTGTAATAAATATATTAAATGTTTATATCCTCTTATAAACAGAAATTCTAAGCTCTGTCTAAAAAACAAATTGTTAATTTATAAACAAATTTTCAGACCAGCCATGCTTTATGCGGTACCAATTTGGTCAAGCTGTTGTTCCACCAGGAAGAAAACGCTTCAAAGGATTCAGAATAAAATTCTGAAAATGATTCTGAAGCGTCCTCCCTGGTTTAGTACAAATGAGTTACACAGACTCACAAATATAGAACCATTAGATGTAATGTCACATAATATTATAAGCAAATTCCGACAAAAATCGATGCAATCTTCAATTGAATCGATTCGCTCTCTGTATTAGTTAGTAAGTTAGTATATAAGTTCCTTTTCCCCATTACACAATACAAGTAGGTTTAGAATTTTCCCTACACAAAAATCTCAGAATTGCGGAAGCAAATGATGTCTTCATGGTAATAACCAAATCATATATATATATAACAGGGCTGAAAAGTCACCACTTGTGGCTGAACACCCAATTTAAATCTTAATAATTTAATTTTAACTCATATTCCAATAAATAGTTATTTAAAAAAAAAAAAAAAAAAAAAAGTTACTTTAAAAAAAAAAAAAAAAAAAAAAAAATGATAGAAGCAAATAAATCTTCTGGGTTATTCACTGGAGTTGCTCTTCTAGACATAGAAAAAGCATTCGACAGTGTTTGGCACAAAGGTTTAATAGCAAAAATGTCTGATTTCCAGTTTCCTATTTATTTGATCAAAATGATTCAAAATTATTTAACTGATCGTACTCTTCAGGTTAGCTATCAGAATTGTAAATCTGAATTGCTACCCGTACGAGCCGGTGTTCCGCAGGGTTCGAGCGTAGCTCCAATCTTGTATAATATTTTCACTTCTGATCTTCCAAATCTACCCGTTGGTAGTCAGAAATCGCTATTCTGTGACGACACAAGTCTGTTAGCCACAGGTAGAAATCTAAGAGTGATCTGCAGTCGCCTACAAAGAAGTTTAAATATTTTCAGTGATTATCTGTCAAAATGGAAAATTAAACCAAATGCAGCAAAAACGCAATTAATTATCTTTCATCATAAGCCAAGAGTTTCTTTTCTTGAACCAAACAATAATCTCATTCTCAAATTGAATGGCTTGGAATTGACATGGTCTGATCAAGCTAAATACTTAGGTTTAACGTATGACAAAAAACTCACTTTCAAGGATCACATTGAAGGAATCCAGGCAAAGTGTAATAAATATAGGATAAGGGCTCCCTATTTCATCTCATTTGTAAGGACGTCGCCTTCAAACCTCGATTTAGCCACTAAAATCACTATAACTATTTCATATTACTGCTTCATTCGCCTTGCTCTACATTGAGATTTGATTCACATTCCTTGCAAATTAAAATAATGTTCATAAAACAGCAAAAAACACTTATGAAATGTTCACTACTCTGCTCCTAATTTCATTTCAATGGATTTTTATCCATCCTATCGTTGATCCTTTATTCATCCAATAAATTAGCAATGGCGACAGCAATCAAAACGAAATATTCCACTATTACACTCTCAGGTTCAAAATGTCAGAATTCTTCTTAGAAACGGCCTAATGCCAACTATGAGACAATATACGATATTTTTAGAACCAGTTTGAAATCATTTCAACGTTTAAAATTTTTCAGTCGTTTCCGTTACCTTTCGCTTTAAATTTAAAATTTTACTGAAAAGTTAATTTGATGAACTTTAAATAAAAACAAAACTGTGATTGTTACTATTTATTCATTAGCCCTTCTTAAAACAAAGTGTAGAGCCAGAGATGCCATTTATACAGATTTATATGTATTGTATAGATTTTTGCGTTCGCATACTGGTTTAAATCGAAGTACCGATTTTGTAAAGATTTCCTAAATTTTAAACAGATTTGTACAGGTTCATAGAAAGAAGTTAAAAATTAGACTTTTCTTTCTGAGTATCTATTAGTATTTGATTGCAGTGATTCTTTGAAAGTTTATAAATCAACGGACAAATCACATGTTAAAGTGGAAATCTTTTATGTAGATAATTGATTATGAACACTGACAAACATTTATATTAAAATTTGGAACCAATTTGAATTATTTGAAGCCAGATATTTTTATAGAATATGTATTACGTTGCATAGAAAGTCTATATCTGGTCTATCTGTTCTCACTAATAAAATGATGTTAACAGATTTTATTAGTAAAAACAGATTTAACATCATTTTATTAGTGAAAACAGATAGACCAGATATAGAGTTTCTATGCAACGTAATACATATTTTCTATGAAAATATCTGGCATCTCTGTGCACAGCCCATGAAACACACACACTTCACAGCGTTATGTTGACGTATAGCGGAATGAAACCAGTGCTACTAGATTTGCCACAATGGTTATTTCATTAGTATTTAACATGCTCTTCCTGGTAATATTCGAAGCCAAAACAGTTTTATTGAAATATTAATATCAATAATATAATTAAACTAATGTCACGGATACAAAAAACATACTTTTTGATGAGATTTTGAAGAAGAAAAACAATTTTTGTTTTGTTACATTATGAGATAACTTGGCAACTTTGCGAAACCAAATGAGATGAAAACAAAGGGCAATCAAGTGAACTAAGTGAAAAACTTTCATCTCATATTTTTAAAGACTTTTATTGTTTGTCGGGTAGTTTTTGAAGTATTAAATCGTTAATTAAACAAGCAGCAAGTGAACATTACTAATTATGAAGTCATCCAGCATTCAATGGTAGTGTAATTGTGCGAAAAAGTGATCATGTTTTGAGACGAATCGATTAGTAGATAATCAGAAACATGACGAACTGTAAATCTTGAGACGAAAATGTGTCCTAAATTGAAAAGTGAGTATATTTGAAAAAAAAAACGATAACCGAAGAACTTAAAATCATTTCTTTAAATAAGAAAGTGTGACAATAGCTTTTATAATCATTTTAAAACATTTCACAGTTTGGTTCAGGTAGGTTTTAAAATATTATTCATGTTCAAAGTTATGAGGTGAAGGGATGAGATGGAAATAGGAGCTCAGATGAAATAGGGAGCCGTTACCCTATTAAATGTTTATATCCTCTTATAAACAGAAATTCTAAGCTCTGTCTAAAAAACAAATTGTTAATTTATAATCAAATTTTCAGACCAGCCATGCTTTATGCAGTACCAATTTGGTCAAGTTGTTGTTCTACCAGGAAGAAAACGCTTCAAAGGATTCAGAATAAAATTCTAAAAATGATTTTGAAGCGTCCTCCTTGGTTTAGTACAAATGAGTTACACAGACTCACAAATATGAAACCATTAGATGTAATGTCACATAATATTATAAGCAAATTCCTACAAAAATCGATGCAATCTTTAATTGAATCGATTCGCTCTCTGTATTTATTATTAAGAAAGTTAGTATATAAGTTCCTTTTCCCTATTACACAATACAAGTAGGTTTAGAATTCTTTACACAAAAATCTCAGAATTGTGGAAGCAAATGATGTCCTCATGGTAATAACCAAATCATGTATTAAATAGGGCTGAAAAGTCACCACTTGTGGCTGAACACCCAATTTAAATCTTAATAATTTAATTTTAACTCATATTCCAATAAATAGTTATTAAAAAAAAACTTTCACATTTGCCAACCGAGCGATTGCAACAGATAGCATAAAGAACTGTTTAAAATAACAACAATCGTTAAATGATACCAAAGCTTAATATATCAAATTTACTAATCTTTCTTACATTTTAGTATTTTTTAAATAATTTTTTCCGATCGTGAAATTCAATTTTAAGTGGTGCCCGTCTGTCTAATAAAATCTCTAAATTCTCAAAACACCACAAGAAACAAAAACTGTGTCCTACGTCGGGTGTGCATATTACTCCGTGACCCTCCACCTAAATTGACCCAAATAACAACCAAATGATATTCACTCCGTTTGTCAGCCAATCTATCTATCCATTCTTGCACTACACTGTTATTGCGTGCTGAGATTGTGCATAACGTAGAAGGAGAGCTTTGCTATACGAGTGTGATTCTCGAATCCAACGACAAAATTGAAGCGTGTAGAACATAACTTTGGTGTTTGTTTTTGAACATCTGTTAACATTAGGCCACGGATAGACGATTTGTGGCTGCATCTGCCTGATGAAAGCAGTAGGTATAAAAAGACGGTATATTTTCTGATAGCTTTCCTGCAGATGCAGTCGGACAGATTGAATATAAAAGAAAGTAAACGGAAGTGTGACTCCTATTGGATTTCTTTCACACCATAGATAAAAAAAAATTATGATTAGGATCGAAGTAGTCGTATTATTATAACGATCTAAAACTTGTTTGTACTGTTAGCAGAATTGATCTTTTAGTCTCGGAAGAATCGTATCACTTACTTATAAAATTTTCAATTTTCATCGTAAATTGACAAATTGATGAAATTATAATGCCTTCAATTTGTTTTCTTTTTCATACAACGGAATCATATTGAACCTAAAATCTAACATAAGCACTGTGCGTGCTTGTAAACTAAACATATGTTTATTTCGTAACCATCAGTCTACTCGTTTATGTTTCGTTTCGTACAGTCACCATAATGCATATTATTTCGTTCCGTTTGCATCATCTTTCTCCATCCCTAGAGGTATAAAATATACGTCATTGAGTATGAATACCGTTGTAACTACGTAATATTCTACGTCAGTATGTCACTCAAAACCAGCGCAATGTCTGGACAGTCATAACAGCTTTTACTTGTTTTGTCTGCACTTGTAGTTGAAAAAGGTGGTCTGTGAATGATTTTTTTTTTCTTTTGATAACACCGCTATCGTTACTGCCAAATGCAGATTCGCAAAAAAAGAGTAACTGGAGTAAATCATGTTAACGAGGTTAGCTCTCGCGCTCTCTGCAAAGGTGGTACTTTATTTTAGGCTGCGTAGATTAGAGTCGATTCATTTTTGTCTAAAGCAATGTTTTTCCCATGTGTTATGATATCGAATTCATATCATATATAAGTTAGGATATCGATGAGCTTACCAGTCAGAAATCAACTAAACTAAGTGGTTTAAAGCAAAGCGATTCCAGAATTTACCAGCAAAAAAACGTGACAAAACCCGAATTGACTAGTTTCACACACATCTTCAGTATGACAAACCATTTGTTTTGCATGAATGAAGGGACCAATTTGACTCAAGACTGATTTTTGAAAAGGGGGTAAATACTTTTGCATGAAATTTTTACAGTTTAAGTAGATGGTAGAAACTTCAATAAGAGCGGTGTCGAAGAAGAAGTTCGAAAGAACTATTGAGCGCTCTGAAGAAATGAACGCACAAAGAAAAGTCAGACGCTTTCTCAAGAACTGAGAAAATCTCATAAAAAAATCAACATAAAATAAAAATTTCTGCTCAATTTTTCAAAAAAAAGTTATTTCAAACCTGCTTTTGAAACCAGCCCAATAACATTTATGCGATGAGTTTTTTCTGGCAATTTCAAGTTATTTTCAAGAATGCAAGCTTTTGATGAAAAATAACCAATCACCACAAAATAATTTTTTTTTGTTTTGATTATAGAGGTTTTAACCATAATGTCATTCGCCTCTTCGAGTCAGAAAAACTTTCTGACTCTATGTACGGGGTTGGGAATCGAACCCAGGTGGGCTGCGTGAAAGATATCGACTAACCCACCACGCTATACCCATCCCCAACAGACAAAATAATTTCACAGATCAAAAGCAAGAAATTTTCTCGTTGAAACCTTTCTCCTGGAAGTATCCGTTCTATGAATATTTAGACAAGAACTCAGTGTGTTGAATTGTGTTCTTTTTATTTTAATCGGTGTTTTGTGTACAACAAGGATGTCGCAGAGGATTGAGCTATGTAAAAATACATTTATGGAAAAAAATCGAGCACATTTTTAAGAATTTGAAAAATTAACTTAAAGAATCAATTTAAAAAAAACGTCTCTTCAATTTTTTATATTATTTTATCTTAAACTTAAAATCAACATTTTTTGTTCATTTAAATAATGTTAGTTTAACATAAAGAAATTACATCTTATATAATCTTTGGGCCTTAAGTTTCTGATGAAAAAAAATCATTTGAGCAGTAAAAAAGGTTCTATACATTAAAAGCAATAAGCTTACTCATATTACCGACGAAACTTTATTTTCGACACATCCATGCACCTGCACTGAGGAAAAGAATTCTTCTTGAAAAATCAATAGTCCTGGGCATGAAAAAAATAATTATTGTGGATCTGATTCTTAGATATATTTATCTGTTTCTAAACGAATTGAACTCATTTTTATGTTTACATGGATTATATAATTATACAACTTATCTCCTTCACTTTTTTCATTACGGCTGCGCTAGCTCGAAATTCATTCCTAAATTACATTCCGAACAAGAACTTATACCAACTGACTTGGACATTCGAGAAAGCAGCAAATTCAGTACATAAGAAAGTAATATTTCGTTCAAATTGAATGAATTATGCAGTGATGGGGTTGTCCCGGGTTGGCGGTTCAATGCGTAGGGCGCTGGTCTTACAAACCAGTTGTCGTATGTTCGAGCCCCGACCTGGAAGGATTCGTAGTGTCAGTAGAATCGTAGCACCAGCCATGCACTGGTTCTGTACACTCTGAATCGGCTGCGAAGTCTGTTGAAACAGAAGGTCAAATTCCACTACAGGAATGTAATACCAAGGCTTTTTATGCCGTGATGGCATTTCACTAGAGTGATACACCAGTGCGTAAGTCTCATTTCTACACTGCGGATACATTTGGTGTGCTCCACACAAAGAGGAAAGCGCACTTGTTCTCAGTGTCCATTAGACAAACTTTGAGTGTGTGCTTGTGTTGAAAGAAGCTGTTGCGAGAGAACCACATTCTCTTCGCATGAATCGCTCTCACGTGCTCTCGCCTAAATACACCCAAGTGATCACTGGCGCGTGATGGTGAGCGAACACTTCTGTAAACTTCAATTGATAAAGAGTAGATCTGACCTTGCTATGAAAAACTTGCAAAGAAAAACAAAAATTCAACGATAAATTGTTTTATTCTGCTGATTTTGCGTGCCCCACGCTTCTTCTACGCAAACCATACACCAGAGTGTTCACCGGTGTGTACACCTCTGTGAAACTATCTGCATCCACCTCAGAGAATTTGGTAGCTCTGCATCTAGCACTTTGATGCGATTCAGTGCTTTTTGTTGAATTTTGCTTACTCTTCGTCACACAGAGGAGATGGACATCTCACTACCACGTTTTAAATAGACTAGAACCTTACTAATATACTAGCCGGAATCGATCAAATAAACTAGAAGCTTACTAATACGCTAGCCGGAATCAAAGTGGAAGCCATTTTTACTCTGTTAAGCTCACTTAACCTATGATTTTCTTCACACAAGATGGAATTTAAATTTCATTGCGCTGCACAGTGATACTTCCCCATATAAAAGATGTCAGAAACCTTAAATTTTCAAAAACTGCCTTTTTAACCAGGCGCGTACCCACAAAAAATTTCGGGGAGTGTTTTCATAATATAGGAGAGACCGGGGGTAAATCGGACACGTTTTAGAAATTGAAAAACACATCCATTAAAACTGGGTTTTACCCAAGTCATCTCTACCACGTCATCTTCAAGCCCGTTTACAAAGTCAATCCATAAATCGATATAATAGCACCACGATGACTTTGCCAACAAAATTTCCGTATTATTTTTCATGAGTATCAAACTTCAAGAGATGCCAGTTAAAACCTCATGCCAGTCTGAAGTTTGATCCATAAGTTATAGTGATTTAAGTGACACTTGGCTTGAAAAGCCAATTTATTCTGCTTCATCAAAAACAACTATTTGTCAGTGGTATGTTCAGTTCATACAGACTCGTACTGACACTGAAGCTGCTGAACGCTCCGACCGACCAAATGAGGTAATTACACCGGAAACCGAGAAATAAATTCTTCAAATCGTTTTTAAAAACCTTAAATAAACATAGCGTGATATCTTAAAAGTGTCATACGGCAATGTGTACACTATTTTGCAGTCTATGAGGAAGCTGTTGTCAAAGTCGGGGAACTAAAAACGACAACGACAACCGTGGAGGAATTGTATGAATTGCTGCCGCACCACAATATTAGCCGGATATGGACCTCAGCGACTGCTACCTGTTTGCAGGTCTAAAAAAATGCTCCTATGAAGGAGATGCCGCTATCCAAACAAGGAAGGCTTCGCTGAAACAAATGCTTATTTAGAGGCGAAAGATAAATCGTTCTACAAGAAAGGTATTGAAATGTCAGTGAAAACCCTGGACTGATTGTGTTGATTATGTTGATGAATAAAGTATTACAAAAAAGATGTGATTTTCTTAGTTAGTCCCGAAACTAATCATTTCATGCTCTAAGACAGTATAGGTTTCACGTTGAATATGATCTACTACTCCCAAGTATCATGCATTTGGTTGAATATGCAATTTCAACTGGTTTTTTATCAACCAGAGGAAACTCGAAGGCGGTCTACTAAGCTAAGCTATATTTTACTTTGATTATGTTAATAAGTAGGAAAATTAAATTATTGTACCATGTAACATATACTGTGATCGAGTAATATCCGGAATGGTGAAATTTGACCTCCGCGGGTTATTAAAGCTTGCTTCATTTAGAATTGGAACAAACTTTTGCTCATATTGTGGCGCTCCTGGTGGACGGATTTGGAAGCTCTTGGCGCCCACGTGTCGGGAATTTTGTCAGCTTCACGTATGATTTTTGACATTCCGAAAATCGACTGTACTTTGTAAACAATCAACATGGAAGCCGAAAGAAGGAAAAAAAATTGTGCACAGTTATTTGGAAAATCCATGTGGTCTTCATCTAGGCTAGCCAAACAGCTGAAATTCCCCAGAAATACCGTATGGCGCGTAAGATAAGAAAACATTGACGACGATTCGGAAGCCTCAAGCCGATCGTCGGAGTCGAACTGACGACCGGAAACTGCGTGGTAAGATTTTGAAGACGATTAAGATGAATCCTAATCTGTCGGACCGTGATTTGGTCAGAAATTCGGTGCTTCCCATAGTACCGTGAGGAGAACTCGACTCCGGGAAGGAATCAAGTCGTATCGAGCTAGCAAACAGCCAAATCGGACCATGAAACAGAATAGTGTGGTCAAAATTCGTGCTCGGAAACTATATGACCAGGTGCTGACCAAGTTCAACGGGTGTCTTCTGATGAACGATGAAACCTGTGTCAAGGCTGACTTCGGTCAAATCCCAGGTCAAAAATTTTACTTGGCAACGGCTCGGGGGGATGTTCCAGCCAAATTTAAATTTGTTTTTGCCGACAAATTTGCAAGAAAATTTATGATTTGACCGGGCATTTGCAGCTGCGGCAAAAAAACGAAAGTTTTCGTTACAAATAAGACAATGACATCGGAACTATACCAAAAAGAGTGTCTCCAAAAACGAATTTTGCCGTTCATTCGATCCCACGACCATCCTGTAATGTTTTGGCCAGATGTGGCAAGCTGTCATTACAGCAAAGCCGTTTAAGAATGGTATGCAGAGAAAGTGGTCCAGTTTGTTCCGAAAAACCTTAACCCACTCAACTGCCCCCAGTTCCGCCCTATTGAGAAATACTGGGCAATCATGAAGAGGAGACTCAAGCCAAAGGGAAACGTTGTCAAAGACATCAATCAGATGACGACCTAGTGGAATAAGATAGCTAAAACGATGGACGAAGAAGGTGTGCGCCGCCTACTGAGCCGTGTTACAGGAAAAATTCGAGAATTCCTTCAAAACCGTGACGAATAATTTTATCCGTATTTTTTCTTGAAAGTATGAAGAAAACGCTACATTTGTATAAAAAAAGATCTTGAATACAATAATAAATAACTGAAATACAGGCAATTGTCTTTGTTCCAATTCTATTTGAAGCAAACTTTATTTTCCGTTGATTCATTTCTTTTTCCCTTTTTTATATACATAAAAAATATTTAAAAAAAATGAAAAATTTATCTGAGGCACTGAGCAAACGCTATAGTTTTCGTTCTTTGATCCGTTGTTTACTTTTTTAGTTATACCAAGTTTTATGTCAAAATTAGCAGTTTTTTGGCAATATCTGTCTCAAAAACAAAATATATAAATCTCGTTGTAATTTTGTGAAAATGACTTTTCCTTTCTATTCCTGTATAAGGAGTTTTGAGCATTTCATGAAAAATCGATGTTTGAAAGCAAAGTGAAACACGATTTTAATATTTCTTATATATACAGGTTATGCAACTATTGAGAAAAGATTGATTCTCACAAACTTAGATTCAAATGAAAGATATATTAATCCTAGAGCCAGTTATTGAATTCCATCTTAGATGTCTTATGATTCCTTAAATACACTTTTTTTTAATCAGATCCTACTTCTGGTTTCGGAGACACAGGGTGATTAGTGTAAAAATTTCAATTTCACATAAATTAATCGGGTTTATCGGGTTTGCAGATTTCAATAGTCGATGACCAAATAAACTTATTTATGTTTTACCAGCATTCGGTTTTCGATGCCGAAATGTACCCCAAAATTTTATTTGGAATACACTACGATTCCTCAAAGATGGCAACAACACATCAAATGAAATGTTTTACAATCCCTTATGCGAATTTAACTAACTTCGGATACACAAATTTCCAAATCCCGGTATCGACAGCTTCGGGAATATCTCAGGCGTTTTCTCAAAGATGACCACATCGAATTCCATAAACAAAAAATCCAATCTATAGACTTATGGCCCTATACAAAATTGATGAATTTTATCCGATTCCGACAGGCTGTTCCGGAATCACAGGGTGAGTGTCAGTAGGATCGTATTACCAGCCATTTAATGATTCTGTACGCTAAGAATCGTCTGCGAAGTCTCAAAATCATCAAAATAATTTCATGGGACCTAAACACACCAAAGAATATTCATGCAAAAAACACATGCGGATTGATAAAAAAAAGGTATCGTCTCACTGCTAGGTGGGTTAAGCTCGTTTTTTGTGACAGCACTTTTTTCTGAGCCTAAACGATACTGGATAAGTTGGCCGCCGACATACAAACCTGTTTCGCTAAGTTTCTTTACCTTAGTTAGGTTTGAACGAGCGGTAGCGAGGTCGGACAGCACTCGAACAAAATCGATGTATCAAAGTCACATTAAATTTCTATTCTTTTGCTTTATGTTAAAGCAAAATGCCGCAAATATTTGCCTGGTAGATACTTCAAGCAAATGATTTAATGCTTTTAGCTAATAAAGTCAATAATTTGGAAAAGTTTATCAAGGAAATATTCCAGAAGTACGATTGTAGGTCAACGAAACGGGCGTAAACACGTAAGTAAATCTCATTTGTCTTAATTTTACATCAATTTCAATAAGTTAATAAGACAATTGTACGATTCGGTGAAATGACCCACTCGGCGAAATGACACTTTCGGCGAATGAACCTAACCCAATACAAAAAGCTCAAAAAAGACAGATGACGCGATGTGGACTGTCTTATTCGATTATCGTGGTATGGTGCAAACTATGAATTCCTTCCGCATGGTCAAACTGTAAAGAAGGAATATTATTTTCGGTTTATGCGTCATTTTTATGAAGCTTATGTCTCAAGACGCAAGGATTATGAGCTAACAACTACTAGTTTTCGCATCACGATAATGTGTCGTTTCATGCTGCATCGATTTTACGTGCGTTTTTCGCCGAATAGTCCACAAAATCCTTCCACAATCACCTTATTCGCCAGATTTGGCTCCGTGTGACTTCTGATTGTTCTTCATACTCAAAAGGCCACTTCGGGAAGCACGATGAGAGCCGAATCGAAGAAGGTGCTGAATGACCGTTGGGCATGCTTCGAGGCCTGGTAAAAAAACGTTGACACAAGTGTATTTTGTCGGAAGGGGATTGCTTTGAAAGGGATGGAATTAATTTAAAAAAATAAATAAATGAGACAAGTTTCATTTTATGATCACATTCCGGGTTCTCAGACACAGTAGTATGCTTCGGCGAAGAAAATTTCATGTATATTACCTTTTGAAATAAACATATTTGCGGACGTAAAAAAGGTTATCTTTCGTAAAAATTTAAAATTTGTCTATGAATTTAAATTTAAATTTTTGCGAAAGATATCCTTTATATTAACTAATAAACTAGAGTGAGGAAGGTCAATCAAACGCATCCGTCATATATCATACTCGAATGCAATATTAATCAAAAGTTGTTTAAATTTCATCACAATCAGCTCACATGTCGTACGCTGAGAACGAAATTCACTGGAAAACGTAACGCACTCACATCTACTGCAAACAATATGCCTTCAGTGGGTGGCGTGTAAGTTCCAAAACAAAATCTATGCCAACGTGCAAAAATCATCAATGACGGTGACGAGTATCGGCTTTTTCTAGCATGAGAGAGAGAGAAAGAAACGAAGAGTAACGACTCCGTTCATGTGGACACAATACTACTCCCCGTCTGTCTGCAGCAATCAACCGTCTCACTGACAAAACAGAGTGGAAACCCTTCAGACAGCTTTGTTCAGGGAACCAAACAGCACAATAATCATTACTTCCGACGGCATGTCGTCATCGGCGTTTTGAGCATTTCTCCTGGTAGCAGCGGTAACCGAAAAAGGTCACCTTCAGAGTCTCTTCCACCGAGAGGATATCCAAACGTAACGCCACGAAGTTTATATGTTGTGCCTGGGTCGACGCGTACTGGCATACGTATTCCGTCACTTGCACTGTTCATACGCGGTTCGCCAAAGCGGTGTGGTTTTCTACAGTACTAAAGTTGAAAGCACTTTTGTTTATCTGCTGGAAGCAATTGCTATTAAATGTGAGTTGGTGATTCATTCATTATTAGCGTAAAAATCGTGTATTAGTGGAATTTGTGTTATTAAAAAGTGGTGTGCGAAGCACATGGTGGTTCTCGAAACCGGGGGTTTCCAAAGTGACCTTGGGAAAAAATTTTGAATGAATGCTTGAACCGTGTGCTTGAAATTTTGAAAGTGACCTTTCGCTCAAGAGAAAATAACGGTGACCAATTTTCCGTCTTCGGTTCATTCCAGAAAATCAACAAAAATGTCTGTGAAAAATTTGCTGATGAAGGAAATTGCCGAACCGATGGCCACATCGGGAAACAAGGTTACCATCGTCGGTATCGGCCAGGTCGGTATGGCATGTGCCTTCAGTATCCTAACTCAGGTGAGTGGAATTTTGAGACCGGGATTCCCATCAACTAAAATGCATCAACCTAACAGAGTGTCTCCAGCGAGGTGGCCCTCATCGACGTCAACGCCGACAAACTGCAGGGCGAGATGTTGGATTTGCAGCATGGTTCAGCCTTCATGAAAAACGCCCAGGTCAATGCCAGTACAGGTACGTTCAACGGGGATTCGATTTCGGGAAATATTCTTACACTAGTGACGTTCGATACATGCCTGGCTTTCACTATCATTCAGACATCCTTGGGAGTAGCCTACATCTGATCAGAGGAGAGAGAGAGCACGAGAGAAGTTCTAAATAAAAAGTAAAAGTGACTAGGAGATTCATTGCACTCTTCAGCATGGGTCGAGTTTCCCACTCGCTAGTAGGTCACTGACAGCCAGGGAGGAAATATTGCACGATGTTGCGCATGCTTCAGAAAGAAATTTTTAAATTTTGCTCTCTGCGCTGCTTCCCGCGGTCGACAGCAGAAGAATGTAACTTTTTTTGGAACTGTTAGCAACAGTTATTTGATCTATCTTTCGTGGATTGCAACACGCCACTTTGAACGCGATTCACTTTGGTTAAATTTATTATAGTCAAATGTAGCGTATGATTCACCAACTGGTAAATTGACATAGAGTTGTTAATCGTTGGCATTAGCCGAAATTCACCGGAACGACTTGCAAGTATGCGATTTCGAAAAACAATCAGTGTCCGTTTAACGAAAGCAAGAAGAAGGCTAATCTGCTTATTGCTAATGTTGTACGCATGTCATTTGTCCCATTCTCGAACTCGTCATCTGAAATTTCAGTTTGACGAGATTAGAATGGTCTATACTGCTACAATCCAAAGCAAAGTCAAAGGCATTACATTCCTTTTGTGGAATTTTGCCTTTCTGTTTCAACAGACTTCACAGCCGATTCTTAGTGTACAGAATCATTGCATGGCTAGTACTATGGATCCTACTGACACTAAGAACCCTTCCAGGTCGGGGCTCGAACATACGACAACTGACTTGTAAGACCAGCGTCCTATGCATTGAACCGCCAACCCGGGAATCAATACAATCCATTCCATGTGAATAATCTTTCAGAGATTCGCTATATCATGGACTGAAATTCGTTTTATAATTATAAAACTGATATACTACTATAATTATTCCGGATGACCGATTCAAAAAAACGCTACTTTTGAAAGTCATTTGTCGTACATTCGAGCCCCCTGACCTGCAAGGATTCTTAGAACCGATTTAATCGCAGCACTATCCATCCAATTGTTCTGTACATTTACGAATTGGTTTTTAAGTTTATTGAAAAAGAATATCAAGTTCGGCATCGGAAAGTATCGCAATGACTTTGCTACAATCATTTTATAATGAATGATAGTTATTAAGGGCCGGATAGGGTCTAACACTTTTGAAAAATCATTTATTATTTTCTTTATATTTTTTTATAGTAAAACATTTCAAGAATATTCTGTGAAATTTTCAAGCCTATTGGAAGTTATGAACCTTTATCTATGGCTATCTCATTCTGCGAAACAGCAAATGCTCGGTGCACAGGCCCAAGATTTCTACTTCGATAGACTTCAAAACTTGACAAAACATTCTTGAAATGTTTCATTATAATAAATTATAAAAGACAAAATGGGATTGTTTGAAAATATTAGACCGTACGGGCTCCCTGGAGTAATAAATTGTTTCCATTGATTTTATAGACAAAAAACATTAAACGCGTTAATCTCGAAAGCAGGTTTTAAAAATCCGTGTCCATCGTCATTCAAAATTTACTGCACCTTTTTTTTTTTAAAAAAATTTTGCACACACTTTCTACATATAAAAGACCAGACCTCAACGTTTTCCTTTTCGTTGTTTGTTACTTTGGGGAGGTTTAACAGTTACAAAATGGTGGATTTTTTCGTGAAAAATCGTAGTTTTCACTTTGAACAACCACCAAAAATTTAAAAAATCAAACAGAAACGTTGGGAACTTCTACTCTATCTATGCTATGCTTTGCTATCTATGCTTTGATTTGTTGACTTCTGATTAGTGATTATTAGTGATTGATCGGCTTTAATACGTTTCATTTGAATCAAAGTTTGTTGAGACCACATGAGCCATCTCCGAGAAAAGTTAGTGAACATTTTGCAATGTTTTGCTCATTTTACACCATAATTCTAGGACCGGACGTCAGATCCAGATAAAATTCAGGAACTTTGTATGGGACCTCGAGAGCACCAATAGATGGTCGTATTTCGGGTATTTGAACTCAAATTCCGAGCAGAACTCGAATCCGACGAGGCAAAATAAAACCTACCAAATAATGAGAAAAAAATCGGTGGCAGAGCATAGTTTAATCATGTAATAAATTTATAAAATAGTTTTATAATATATGAAAGACAATTAAGGACTACAATAATAACAGAACCGCATCGGTAAAGCACAGTGTACAAGCAAGAATCTTCTCCATCAAAAATGTGTCTGGCACCAGAATTTATATATACAGATTTATACCACCCGGAAACAGACCCGACAACGGTTCCCGTCAGATCAGATTTGGGTTAGGAACTAGAATTTCTCGGGCTCGGATTGGGCATGGGTAGAGATTTTTATTCTTAATCGGGTTTGAGTTAAGATAAAAATCGAACTCGGGTCGGATACGGGATTCATGTTTAAGAGTTATGGCTCATTTAATCAACAAGGGAAATAATATTATGCAATTTCCACGACATGTGAATCAATAATATATATGAAAAAAAACCTGAATGAAAACCATCATCGAAATTAAATTTACTTGAAATGTGTTGTCATTGAATAGCATTGTATTATTGAATTAACACCTTGTTTTGCCTTCAAATAATGTAGTATAAAGTAACTTTATATTAAATTTCCTGCTCCAAATATGTGCATAGAAAAATATGTGAATTCACAAAATATTTTTGTCTGTGTAGGATTTCGAAAGATAAAGGATAAAGAATGTCTGAAGCAAGTCGCACTTTTAAATAGATTTATCTTAGTACTTTTTAAAAGTGATGAATGTTCATTTTTTAATATAATGCAACATAGCATTTAATTTCAAAAAATTTTGTTCGTTCTTCCTCAACTTGTGGAAATATAAGTCATAAGCCAAAGAATAGTAAATTTCGGCGCTGATCCAACCCAAATCGTAAATTTTCTGAGCACCGTTTCCCAATACACTGAGGGTTTTTTTACGCGGGGGATACGTACCGCGTAAAAAACCGCGCTTAAAAACCGCGTAACTTCGGAAATACGCGTAAAAATCAACCTTCAAACTAAAGAAAAACAAATGTTTTGATGCCAAATATCTTAGAAATGCATGAAACGTCCAGATGTGGTGAAATCTCAAAAAAATTTACTTTGTGAAAATCGACTTTGGGACAAAACCGCGTAAAAAGAGACCCCAGTGTAATGAGGAAAATGACTAAATATAACATAAATGATTCAAATATGTGTCGATCATACCCAGCTTTTCAAGCAAACTTACTTATGTCAGAATGCATTGAATATGTTATAGATAAACTGTAAAAATGAGTCCTTTTTGACACTTGAATATGTCGGTTTCAGAAGATGTACACACCTAGAAATAACCGTGTAAATTTACGTCTTCTGAGTCCGGCATATATGAGCGTCAAAAATAATTCAATTTTACAGTAAATATAACGTACATTTAATTCATTCTGACATACTTTTAAGTGCTAAAATATGTAAATTTACACGTTTGCTATGACTCATATGACTTACACGTTTGCACATACACACTTAAAAAAAACCCTGTGATTTTACATCTTATTAGATGCACTTAAATGGAGCGTTGCAGTTTACGCAAATTTACGTTGAAGAACATTTAATATTGTGTCTAAAACTCCATGACATGAAATTCATTGAAATAAAAAAATAAAATACTGTAGCAATCACCGCGACTTGAACCGAGAATCATTGGATCGCTAGTTCATCTGATAATCGACTGAGCCACAGAAGCATGCAGGCTGGTAAAAGGTGCATTTAGAACGCAAGTTACAGTCGAAACCATTAAAATTCAAGCTCATCTAACATTTGACAAATTAGGTCTTTATGAATTACGGGGCTACCACGTTTGGCATAAAGCCGTTTGGCATAATACCGTTTGGCATAACGACATTTGGCATAATGGTTATTTGGCATAATGGTCATTTGGCATAACAGATTAAGATGCTGCTTAATAGAAATTGATCTAATTTACTGCAATTTTGAAAGGTCTAACACGTGTAAACTTACATGTTTCAGAGCTTAAAAATATGTCAGAATGCATTTTAATTTGTGCTCGATCAACTGTAAAGATGAGTCATGACTCGAACATGGTGGCATCAGAAGATGTAAATTTACTAGATTTTTCAAAGTGTGTTGATTCAAACATCGTGTAAATTCCGTTATTGTTTTGCTGTGCAGGTAACCAATGAGCACAGACTAATGGACATTATGACAGCATACAAATCGTTATTTGGATTTTCAATGACTCTTGCTTGAATATCGAATACAGCTAAACATTGCTAATGTTTGTGGTTAGTGTATGCACAACATTTTGAATCAAGATTGCTGATTTAAAGCAAGAATAATGTTCAATACCTTTTGTTGGTTACCTAGGATGTGAACGTCTGGGGTTTATTCTAGGCTAACTGAACAAGTGGGCAATATGTGCACTGAATAGCCAATTTGTAAAGTTCAGTATTGCTATGTTAAATCATTTTATGAAATCTTTTGTAGCATTTCATTCTTGGCAATATTTCAAGATGTTTCAATTAATACACAAAGCATTGCGAATACAAACATTCCAGCATACTTGATAATACGTTCTATATTAAATTCATCGACCAAGCACGCATTTTAATCAAAATCGCACACGCCGTACCTTATCCGTCGCATTAGCCAAATGTCAACCTCAATTGACATCAATTGTAACATCCGTTGACGTTTCCAGAATCAAATCGTCCAAGCTGAGTTAAAAATAATCAAGTTAGTATCATTAGCCAAAAAAATTGATAGCTCGTGCGGCCTTGGCACATAATCGATTATACTTGTTCTGTTTACTAACAATGTGGCGTGTCACTGACCGTCAAATCATACATTGAATCACACCGCTGTGTGTATTCGTATATATTTGCTGCACGACACACATGCAACATACAGGTGGCACCCTCTGTGTGTGGAAATTTCATGCATCGTTCGTTTATTCGTAACAGTTACCACCCCGAAAACATAAACTCTTTACTGATATTAATTTTCTCATTCCAGATTTCGCGGTTTCCGCCAATTCCCGTTTAATCGTAATCACGGCCGGTGTTCGCCAAAAGGAAGGTGAGAGCCGTCTGAATCTGGTTCAGCGCAACTGTGACATCCTCAAGGGAATCATCCCCAAACTGGTCGAACTTAGTCCCGACTGCATTCTGCTGGTCGTTTCGAATCCAGTCGACATCCTCACATATGTCGCCTGGAAATTGTCCGGTCTTCCGAAGAACCGCGTCATTGGTTCCGGTACCAATCTCGATTCATCTCGTTTCCGATTCCTGATGTCGCAACGATTGGGTGTCGCTCCGACCTCATGTCACGGTTGGATCATTGGTGAGCACGGTGATAGTTCCGTTCCGGTTTGGTCCGGCGTGAACGTTGCCGGTGTACGATTAGCCGAAATCAATCCAGCCATCGGAACGTCAGACGACCAGGAAAAGTGGGGCGAACTACATCACGAAGTCGTCAACAGTGCCTACGAAGTCATCAAACTGAAGGGATACACTTCCTGGGCTATCGGACTCAGTGTTGCCTCACTGGCATCGGCTTTTCTGAGGAACACTTACAACGTACATGCCGTGTCCACTCTGGTCTCGGTTAGTATTCTTTATAATTGATTTTTAAACGTGAATACTAACGACAGTATACTTTTAGGGAGAGCATGGAATCAACGACGAAGTGTATCTATCTCTACCCTGTGTCTTAGGCAGAAACGGAGTGTCTCATGTAGTGAAACAAATTCTCACAGCTGAAGAAACTAACAAACTGCAGACATCGGCAAAAATCATGGCTGAGGTTCAAGCCGGCATTAAGTTTTAGATACTTTTAGCACTTTTAGGGCATTATTAAATTATTATATTTATTGGTAAGGGAGTATAGCTAATCTTCAACTGCAAAAAATAGAAACTACTTTTTCTAACCACGCGCACCAAATATCTTATGTCGTTTTCGTTTTTAAATTTCACTACACCGGTGTAGCGAAAGCTGCACCTAAACCGTTCGTTTTTACCAATTGCACTACACCAGTGCTACACTTTTTCTGCACCGATACCACTGGTGTAGCACTCATCAAAAGTTTGGTGTAGCTCTGTGCAATGGACTCGTTTATTGTAGTCAATGGTTACTGTTTATGTTTTCGTAATTTTTGTTCGTTTATTCATGCCTCCGTGTAGCACTGCACCGGTGTAGTGCAAATTAAAAACGAAAACGCCATTAATGTTCACCTCTCTCCAAAAATCTCTTTCGTAGTTTATGATAGAAAATATTGTCTTAAGAGAACGCATTGATCAAAACTGAAGCATTTGTTTTGACTAAAACTAAAAATCTCTGTTGACTAAGCAAAAATGAAAATTTATCAGAGCAAAACACAGCCTACCTCGGAAAGCATTTATACACAATTCGGAATTAAAGAATTGGAAACGAATGTTTTTTTAAACAGATCAAAATTAATGTAGAATAAAGTATTATTTCTCAAGGCATGATCAGTAATAACCAGTGACTAGGTTAGCTTAGATGAGAAGATTAGTGTATTTCTATCACAAAAAAAAACACACTACTAACAGATGATGTATTCGATGCCTTTGGATCATCGGTCTTTTCCGGCCAGAGCAGGCAGTCGAAGTAGAAGCCACCTATGAAGCCACTCAACTAAATGTGCGGAACTAAAATATGAAATAAATATTATTCCAACAATTTTGTTTGTTTTTCCTCAATCAAGATATCGATGAAAAAATTCAAAAATAGTTTGTCCACTAATGCTGAACCACAGAAAACAGATATACAGGCTAGTATATGAATTGTGTGTAAAATTTGCTGATTAATCGTGGCGAATAATTGCATATGTCATCACGATCGACACTATTTTGGGTTCTACATTCACGTCACGCTAGATTTTTGCTGTTGGTTAACGTGTGATTCAAACGACGTGGAAATGAAGTTGTCTTTTACACTTATTGTATGAGAATTGGTAAAATTATTCTGGCTGCAATAATTCTATAACAGTCAGAACTTTGTTATCGTTCAGGAACGTAGCGAAACGTTTTGAATGTTCGGGCGAATAACATCCTTTTCTATCTCTAAGGCGATTTCTGTTAAAAGGATATGTTCACTTCACTTGAATTTTTCAATTTCATGTAAAAACTGGTCTTTCAACAACATCAGTTGATTTTACGAATATATAAGAAAAAAAAACAAATCGCAAAAATTTAAGTATTTTCATCACTTAATTTGCCAATGCAGATTTTGACAGTGAAACTTGGGCTCTTTTCATCTGGTTGATGTTTTTTTCATTCATTGCCCTAAAGCTAAATTGGAGCCGGCTGGCAATGGTTGATGCCCTCGTCTGCTACCCAGTTGGGAAAAAATGGACCTGAAACACGAAACATTTTTTGTCATATACCAATCAATTCAGCTCGACCAACTGAGCAAATGTCCGTGTGTGTGTGTGTGTGTGTGTGTGTGTTTGTTGTCAACAAAGAGGTCGAGATCTCAGAGATGGCTAGACCGATTTTGATCAAACTAGTCGCAAATGAAAGGTACCCCAATTTATATCAATAGCCGTATTTCTGGTTAAACTTTCTCTCGCATACCGAAAGCAGGCTGATTGCGGTTGATGAAAATCGATTGATATTACGAAGAAAGACCTGAAAATTGGATTACAAATGAATTCAATGATCGCACGAATCTTTTTATACCGTTTTTCCCCAATTTATCCTTTAACTGAGTCTTAAGATTTTGCTCCACATTGAATTCATTTGTAAAATTTTCAGTTCTTTCTTCGTAATATCAATCGATTTTCATTAACCGCAATCAGCCTGCTTTCGGTATGCGAAAGAAAGTTTAACCAGAAATATGACTTATGAAATAAATTGGGGTAAAACGGGTTAAACAGGCTAGTACTGTCATTCCCATTGTGTTTAATTTTATCACAAATGTTTTACACGTAATATGTACCAACATTGGTAGGTCATACTGGATCTGCTTCGGGATTGTAAATTTGAATTGAACATAAAATTATATTTGTCGGAAAATTGGGGTAAAACGATGTAGCACGAAGCATGCGACCATGAACACTATCTGTAAATTATTATTTGAGGTTATATGCGAAACATAGAACTGTCTTGTTTAACCAAAATTGGTCCAAACACCGATAAGTAGAACTTTTTTTTTCTGAAAATTCACGGAAGAAGATGACTGGGGGTAAAACAGAATACAGTTGTTTGCGGTCAATCCTATTATAAACAATCCATTTATCTAACTTATGAGCTTGTCAGGAATACCATCCGATTGGTGGAATTGATTTTTTTTCCTGAGTTTCACAGTTAGTTTTCAAAGTAAAGTCAGAAAAAAGAGCAATTGGAGCAAAACGGACATGATAGTGAATTTTGCGGATCTACTAACTATCATAAATCGATTCTACAGAAAAATTTGCATAAGAAATACAAATTTTGAAAATATTTGTTCATGTTTTTATAAAATTATTTAGCAAAGTTGCGTTTTTGATCGTTTTTCCCCACTGTGCGCTGTTTCGGAGCCAAATGAAACACGATTTTTTATACTGTTACATACAGTTGTTTCTAAGTACCAAAAAGACTGTGTACAGCATCCTTTTTCATGGCATTTTGCCACGGATCGATTTTAGCACGGTTCGATTTTGGCAACATAATCGTTCGAGTATGACATGTTAACTAGATGATGGCAGCATTTTCAAGTTGAAAGTAATATCATAATTATTTAGATTTAAACTACTTACAGCAATAAATGTTAGAATAACATAACTCCCATATACCATTCGAATCAGTTCGTCGAGATCAGCAAATGCGTGTGTGACAAATAATTTCATTCAATTTTCTCGGAGATGGCTAAACCGTTTTCTACAAACTTCGATTCATATGAAAAGTAGTATACTCCCAAACAAGTTTCCTGAATTACGTTTGGATCCGACTACTGATTGCGGAACCACAGGATGATATGTGAAACGAAATTAAAATAATGCAACTCATTTTTCTCGTAGATGGTTGAACCGATCTAAGATTCAAATGAAATCTAAGAACCATCTATGATTCAAATAAGAGGTCCTAAAATCCTATAAAACATCTTACTTTTTAGTCAGATCCGACTTACGGTTTGGGAGATAAAGAGTGATTAGTATAAAAATGTCCATTTCACATAAATTAATCAGGTATATCGAGTTGGCAGATTTGGATAATTGATTACCAAATAAATTTATTTCAGTTTAAGCGGAATACAGTTTTCGATTCGAAATGTACCCAAAAATTTAACTCGCACTCCAATTTCTCAAAGATGCACACTTCTCAGGTGAATTTAACTGTTTTCGACTACACCGATTTTAGAATCGGTTCCAGTATCGAATCGTTTCTCAAAGCTCAATCATTTTCTCGAAAAGACCAAATCGAACTTCAAAAACAAAAATTCAAATTAAAGGACTTATGGTCCCAAACAAAATTGGTTAATTTTATCCGATTCTGGAATAACAGGATGATGAGTTTTTAAAATTCATACAGATGTAAATTGTTTGGCGTATTAATTTATGGCCATACGAATCATTTTGGGTTATGCTAGTTCCTCAATACCGGCTCTGGAAGTACCATAAATAATGACGAAAAACTCTAAAGTGGAACTTACTTCGACATCTCATGCAATGTTCAATCGATTGTCACACTTTAAGACTGAAACTCGATACGATTTGCAGTTTCGACATTACAGGGTAATGAGTGATTAAAATCTCAATTTGCCGTTCAAAACGACGATAATTAAAATAATGTCATGAGAACTAAAACAGCGAAAAATATCCATGCAAAAACACATGCGGTATCATCTCACTGCTAGGTGGATTAAGCACGTTTTTTTCTATCTCTTCGGCAACTTCATCATCATCTCCTATAAAAATCCGCTCCAGTCCGTCGACGGGCACGTCAACATGCGGGCCACCCGCCGGGTCCTCGTAGCCTGGGGGTGTTTCCCGTGGACCCACACGGATCAAGGGATTGGGCCAACATTTACCAACGTCATCTAGAAGATTCCCATGGTATATTCAATTCACGAGCCACTACCGATCACCAACTGAAGGCTGGATCTGCCAAAGTCGACCACTACGAGCCCAATACGACATTACCTAATGATACTATCCTAGTTTTAAGTTAGTCGTTAATTAAAATTAGAAAATGCCCTTGGCATCTTAGGTTGATGTCAGAGCCCAGTAAATCCGAACATCGGACGCATCGTGCACGAAAGCTTTTGATTGCGTTTCGAGCTTACATAGTGTATCGGTAGAACAAAAGAGTGAAGATATACCAAACCAGAAAGCGGATGTCTGATACTCAGGATAGATGCGATACATCAGGGTTTGGATTTCCAACCCTGAACATAGGGCAAGAGTTTTTCTGGCCCTAAAGAGGCGAACGACCATAAGGGTAAAGCCTCTATGATCAAAACAAAACAGTGTTTAACACTCCTTCACACACAATCGGGGAAACGGCGGCTCGAAAATGCGAAATTGTTTGATATTCCTTCGCTCTGTTTCTCTAGCGATACATAATGTAAAAATAAAGCTTTCTTAGGTCGACGCGGTTGATGCAAATGGTGCAGAATTGTCCGATGCCGGGCCGATCGAAGCGCTATGATCGGCTCCATATCGTGCCTAATCGGGCCGATGATCGGACCGATGCGGGTCGACAAAATCCACCGGGAGTGAGCGCGGAACGCGGACCGCAGCGAGGCGATGCAATGCGATGTACTGTTTTCGCATCGCATTCACTCTGACAGGTTTGCTTTGATCAAATGTAACTGCTCACATGCGCGTTCAGACGCTTCGCGTGACGCTTTCACTCTGACAGCAACCTTACCCGGTGGATTTTGTCGACCCACATCGGTCCGATCATCGGCCCGATTATCGGACCGATTGAGCACGATATGGGGCCGATCGTAGCGCTTCGATCGGCCCGCCATCGGACAATTCTGCACCATTTGCATCAACCGCGTCGACCTAAAAAAGCTTTATTTTTACTTTATGTATCGCTAGCGAAACAGAGCAAAGGAATATTAAACAAGGCATCTTCGAGCCGACGTCTCCCCGATAGGATGTGAAAGAGTGTTAAACATTCTTTTTCTTCGATCATAGAGGCTTTAACCTTAAGGTCATTCGCCTCTTAGGACCAGAAAGACTCTGGTACTATGTTCGGGGTTGCAAATCCAACCCTGATATATCCCATCCCCTGAGTATCAGACATCCGCTCTCTGCTTTGGTATATCTTCACTCTTTTGTTCTACCGATACACTATGTAAGCTCGAAACGCAATCAAAAGCTTTCGTGCACGATGCGTCCGATGTTCGGATTTACTGGGTAGAGCTGCCTAAAAATTATATTATGGAATAAAAAAGAGCTTCCTTAGTTAACCATAATTGGTCCAAAAGGGAATCAGTAGAACTTTTTTTCTGTAAATTTATTGGAGAAGGAGATATGGGGTAAAACAAAATACAGTTATTTGCGGTCGTTCTGATTAACAGAAACCTATTTATAGAGCTTATAAACATGACAGGGAAATGTTTTTTATGAGTCGAGTTCTTTTTTTCTCATAGTTTCACAGCCATTTTACGGCTATTCTGAATAGCATCAATTTATTGTATGGTAATTTTTGCATAAAAATACCCACTTTGAAAATATTGAATCAGATTTCTTTAAAATTATTGAGCAAAGTCGTGTTTTTTCTTTACTATTCTATTGTTAGAGCAATTATCATTGTGAGGGTTCGCTGTCGTATTGCTATTAATTTTCCAGGTTTTAATTTTATTGAAAAAGACGCATTTTGTTATACATTTGTTGCAAACGATGGTATCACAGATAAGATTGTTTTATTGTTGTTTGGTTCTGTTCCAAAAGCAGTAAGAGGTTACTTGGGACCGGTAAATAAAGTAACTTGATTGTCCTTTGGTATAGATGACTTCTTGTCAAATTTCTCGAGCGCGTTACACAAAAGTGGTGAAAATCCATCTATGTCGACCTAACTAGCATTTCTTAATGCTTTCGGGATCGTTTGTCTCTCGAAACAAATGATCTGTCGGCAAGCGGAACAACATCTCTAAATCTCAGCCTAATGTACTGCCCATACTTGTCCCATATCAGTCCCATATCGATTTTCACCAATCTTGAGTTCGCTTGAGGAGTGAAATCTATCCTCAATATACTCTCAGAAATTGCAATCAAAGTTGAGGGTTTCTTCAATGAAATGTGAAGAAAATATCAACTCATGTCTGTCCCATATGCAAAGTACCCGCATGTCAGTCCCATTCAGTGTAAATTTCAATAATTTCATTTGTTGCAATATTGGAATGGCAAAGGTGTATTACCGATATTTTATGTAATAATACCATGATTTGGAATTAGGTAACACAATAAATCAAAAAAATGGTTAATAAAATTTTGATCGGCTTTTTCTCGACATGCCGATTTTCCATATGGGAAAGATATGCAGGCCCATACCTAGTGTAGTGCAGTTGAATTTGAAACTACTCTGAAGTGCAGGCTGATTAGACGAAACCTTAACCTCTTCATCTAATATGTGGCTAGATTACTCTTTTTTTTACAAAGTGAAATGCAATTTACGCACGGAGTGTGGGACTCTCCACAGAACTACCCAACTGTTAATTGGAACTACCCACTAAAACACCTTGGATCTACAACCCTACCTCCCCGCACCACCGATAGGTATTACTTCGGGGTGGAAGGCTATTGGTGCTCACAGCACCCTCCCCAGATTTATGCAGAATGGGGATCAGCATCCTGCTCTCGAGGGATCGACCAGTTGGATGACGAGGTCCAGTGATGCCGGTTGGAGGGTAACTTCCGGTTTACTGGCGCCTCGTCGACCCAAAACTGATGCTACGTCGCGGAACTACTCGACTAGTCTCCGCCAAAAGATCTAGTCTACACCGACGGACGGTTCCCCGACGAGGGAAGTCCTCCCGAACCGACGCTTACGGTACACGTCTACGACCCGACCGAAAGGATGCCTAAGTCGATCCAATGATTCCGGTTGGAGCGTGACTTCCGGTTCACTGGCGCTCAGACGATCCTAACGGTACCACGCGACGATCTACTCATCTAAGACTCCTCCGACGGAAAGTTCCCCGGCGAAGGAGATTCTCTCGACACCGAATCCTCTCTTACACCACACGGGACACCCGAAGGAGTGCCGAGGTCGATCCGGCGATTGCGGTTGGAGCATGGCTTCCGGTTCGTTGGCGCATCGACGACTTGAATCGGTGTTGTGGCGACTACTCGACTAGCTCCCGCCGAAGGATCTAGCCTACACCGACGGAGAGTTCCCCGACGAAGGAGGCTCTTCCGAAACCGACGCTTTCGGTACCCGTCAACTCCCGACCGAGAGGATGCCTGTGTCGATCCAGTGATTCCGGTGTATGAATGTGGTATACATAGTTTGTTATAGAAATAAAAGCCCCAAACAGGAACACGAAGCAGGAAACCAATTCGAAAAACCTGTTTTAATCCAACTAGTGGTGTAATGATGCCTTTCTCATATCTCACATATTCTTATATATAAATGTAAGTATTTTTCAAAATAATTTCTTTGATTCTTAAAAAACAAAAATGTTTGTCCATAAACTAGTATAACCTACAGAGTAAAACAGTACTCAAGTCGGTTAGGCCATTTCTAACATCATCTTGCAAAACCGGAATCTGGGAATCGGTATAACCGAAGTTGGTTCGAGAAAGTGACTGGGATCCATTTTTAAGTCTATGGCTACAGTCTTCGGTCATTCATCAATAACCCAAGAACAAACAAGAAAGCCAAACTAATGCTTGGCTGTCTACTGAGAATGACTACCGGTTGGAATAGTTTTGAGGCAAGTTAAGAAATTATTTTACTTTTTATTTCCGGTGCTTCCGGAATCAGACACCGAGAACCAGCATAGCCGGAATCGGATTGTTTGGTTGTCTATTGACAATGGCTATTATAGAGACTTTAACCTTAAGGTAATTCGCCTCTTCGGGCCAGAAAAGTTTTCTGACCCTATGTGCGAGGTTGGCGATCGAACCCAGGTGGGCTGCGTCCCCCAGAGAACAGAATGATTACCGAACAATAGATTGAAGTTATGAGAGAACGAGTGCCTCGAAAGGCAGCTCAACAGGTCAAAAAGATCATAATGTCGGTTTTCTGGGATCGTCATATTATACTTTTGGAGGACTAGCCCATATCATAAAAAGCCAGTATAAGCGTGCATTAATGAAGCGATTGAAGACCGAAATCTCTGTGAAATGGCCTTACATAATGAACATAAGCATCTCTACCAAGGTTAAAATCAAAGGTTTACTTGTCCATCACATCTTGTTCACCTGATTTGGCTTCCTCGAACTAATATTTGTTCCCAAACCTTAAGTCATCTCTAAGAAACCATATGTGTTCCATTTTGGAATTTTAGACCGCTAATTCCGGAACCTATGAATTTAGATGTTTTGTTGTTGTTTTGTTTTTGATTATAGAGGTTTCAACATTAAGGTCACGTGACGTATTCACGTCAAAAATGGAAATGATAACTTATTCATAATTAAACGTTTAATTTATAAAAGCCGACATGCATTGGGAACTTCCTAACTAAATGTTCGTTTTTAAACTGATTTTTATTTTTTCCGCTCATCATTATAGTCGAACAATTTGATTACGCTAACGAACGAATTGGGCTCACCACCATCAAGACGGCATAGAATATGCATTAGAAATTACATTAGTGAAAAAGCGTATGAAATATAGAAAACTATACACAATAACTAAACGAAACATAAGAATAATCGATGAGAAACGCTTATTAATTGAGCTCGCCACAGCCTATAGTGTTTAAGAACGAAAAATAACATGAAAGAAGATTTTTTTCCAGGTTTGACTATTCATTCATTCATATCCCGTTTGTGCGTAGGGCATATAACCGTTTCGAATTTTCTTTACGTTTCGTCTTTGACTCAGCAATGTAGAGCATTGCAGAGCAGTTCAAATTGAACTGCCTAATGCAAAACATTGAAATCCGTGAACGTGAATACTTTTCTTTCATAGCTAAATTTTCAAACTCCATCTCTGTAAAATATCTATCAGAACATGACATTTCGACAGTACTGAAAAACTTAGACGCCTCAAAACGGGCCCGGACCTGACAGTATACAACCAATTTCTTAAAAAATCTTGCTGAAAAATTCACACTACCACTACTTTTTAATTTATCACTTAATAAATATACTTTTCCTACAGCATGGAAATCTTCTTTTCTTGTACCAATATTTAAATCTGGTTCAAAATCTAACATTCGGAACTACCGTGGAATAGCCATTATCTCTTGCATTCCAGAATTAACTGAAAAAATTGTAAACGAAAAACTTTTTCAAGAACTGAAGAACGTAATAACTAACAAGCAGCATGGCTTTTTCAAAGGCCGCTCAACTACAACAAATCTCCTAGAAATTGTGGCATTCACTCTGAACGCAATGGACGCTGGCAACCACGTACAAACTCTTTACACCGACTTTAGTAAAGCTTTCGACCGTACTGACACACCATTACTTCTATACAAACTACAAAAATATTGCATAGAACATACCCTTCTGGAGTGGCTTGAATCAAACTTAACGAATCGTGTACAAGTAGTTCGCTTCCAAAACATAAACTCTGAACCAAATAATATAACATCTGGTGTACCAAAGGGCTCTTATCTAGGGCCTCTTCTTTTCATTTTAAATATAAACGACATTTCCTTCATACTAAAAAATCTAAAAGTGCTTATATATGCAGACGATATGAAACTCTTTATGGAAATTTAAAATATCAACGACACTGTAATATTCCAGAACGAAATCAATCTATTCCACATTTGGTAATGCAAAAGTCCACTTCAACTCAATGTAAAAAATGCAACTCAATAGCTTTCAGTAGGAAAAACGAATCCCATTCAGTAGACATATTGTTGTTGTTGTTGTTGTCGTTTATTAGCGGCTTTAACCACGTTTGGGTCGTTCACCGCACAGTAGACATATTTTTAGGAAATCAAATAGTAAAAAAAAGTAAAATTGTAAGAGATTTAGGTGTAATCATGGACTCCAAACTAACATTTGTGGAACATTATAACACAATAATCAATAAAGCAAACAGTATGCTGGGCTTTATCAAATGCTTCAGTCATAATTTCCAAGACTCATATACTAAAAAATTGCTATATAGTACATATGTCAGACCCATTTTGGAATATTGCAGCCTAGTGTGGAATCCATATAACATTATTCAGGAAGAACGCATTGAAGCGAAACAAAAACAATTTCTTTTATATGCATTTCGTAAATTCAACTGGACAGCATTTCCTCTACCATCATATGAAGCACGCTACATGCCCATCAATATACAAACACTTAAAGAACGCCGCGACTTTTCAAAGCTTCATTTTATCAGCGACATAATTTCTCAACGCATTCAACCAGCTCCATTATTATCGCAATTAAATTTTTATATACCTAGCCGTAAACTACGTTCCAGGAAATTGTTTTTGTAAAAACATACTAGAACAAATTATGCAAAATACAGTCCAGTCAATCGAATAACGCGCCATTACAATCAATACTGTGAACATCTTGACTTTACTATGTCAAAAAATCAAATAAAATCTCAGCTTTGTCGTAGAAATAATGGGTAGTGTGTAAGTGAACATTATAAACAATTTATATGTAGTCTACATTTGCTTGACGAAATAAATAAATAGAAATAGTGACACTTTAAATCGAAAATAGTCGTTCCATTGTGTTCAGCACCATCTGATGATACTATCCGTGGACTTCTTTTCGTGGGGTTATCTGAAAAGCAAGGTTTACGCAAACCAGCCTCAAACTATTAACGAGCTCAAGGCAAATATTCGTGCTGAAATCGACACTGTAACACCCGAGATGCTCGAAAAGGTCAAACGCAGAAGAAAGAATCATTTTGAATTGCTAATAAAGGTGGTCACTTAATTGATATTGTTTTCTAAAACTAGTCCAAAAAAATTGTAAGGACATGCCCTGTATAAGAGCAAATTCTCTCGAATAATTAAGAATAAATAAAAACCACTTTGTTGATCGAAGTGCTAGTCGGGTAAGAAAGAGTTCTTGTAACTAAATATAGGAAAAGAAAAATTCCTTCAATTGTGGCCTTTTATGACATGCTAGTTGAAACTTAGCGGATATACTCTTGGCTACATTATCTTTTTTTGCCGCCGGATCCCACTGGGCCTCTAGGCTGCTCCTGTCTAGAGAAAGACAATATCACTATTCTATTGGACCCCAGTCTTTTACGAATAATCCCAGTTCTTCGAAACTCAAAAACAGCCAAACACTTTCATCAGATAAACCTTCATCTCTTTTATTTACTACCCTTGCATAGACCCCTCCCCCCCTTTCGTGCAAACCAAAATTGAATTTTTCACATGAATTCAGTTCTGTTTTATCACGACGATCTGCTTTCGTTGGCCGAACCTTCAAACGCGTTCTCCGTAGTGGCTGCCATTTTATTTATTTATTTATACGTCAAACAATTGTAGACTACAGACAAAAAAAAGTTACAATGGTTTTTTATATGCTTTACATTATTTCTACGATTTGGTTTCAATTTTTCTTTTATTTGTTTCCTGGACATAGTTTGATCTATTTTTGGCAGTTTTCGGCAGGAATATTTTTGACATTATTTTTTTTTTTCCAAGAATATTTGACGACTTCAGAGATGGCGACTAGAAGCATGAAATTTTAGTTGTGAAAGCAATGATTTAGATTGTACTCGTTGAAAAATAATGTCGTTGATAAAATAAAGAATTGTAGCTTTGCGGCGTTCTTCGAGTGTTTGTAAGTTTATGAGCATACAACGCGCTTTATATGATGGAAGAGGAAATGTAGTCCAGTTTAGTGTACGAAGCGCATACAGTAGAAATTGTTTTTGGACAGATTTGATGCGTTCTACGTGTACGGAGGTACATGGGTTCCATAGTATGCTGCAAAAATTGGCCTGACGTAAGTTTTATATAATAATTTTATTGTGTAAGGGTCCTGAAAATTATGACTGAAACATTTAATGAAGCCTAACATACTATTTGCTTTATTGACAATTGTATTATAATGCTCCACGAAAGTAAGTCTTGAGTCTAAAATTACGCCTAGGTCTCTAATAATTTTGCATTTTTCTACAGGTTGGTTTCCTAAATATATGTTAATAGAAGGAGACATGTTTTTTCTACCAAACGTTGCTGAACTGCATTTCTTAACGTTTAGTTGGAGTAAGCTTTTATTGCACCAAATGTTGAATACGTTAATTTCATATTGGAATACTTCAGCATCTACAGCATTTTTTATTTCCATAAAGAGCTTCATGTCGTCTGCATATACAAGTACTTTTAGATGTTTGAGCAAGAAGGAAATGTCGTTTACGTCATTTGTCGTGATTTGGGGAAAAGAGTATATTTTCATGTTATGATAATACACCATGATTAAAAGTTCTCGGATCATGATCCATTGGGACTGATTTCGCTGAAATTTAAGCGTAACGCATTTGACGTTGATAGGTATAACTTCAGGCGTGTTTCTGCTACGATGGTAATCTTTGTAACATAAATTCAGGCGTTATGTTTTGAAATATGAAAATTTTAAATGGAATGGGATGATGAACGAATTTGTTGGGCGATTTTAACTAATGTCTCAAATGATATACGTTTGAAGAACCAAACAGTGAAAAGCACGACAAATTTCTTCTAATCAGAATCAATAACAATTAAAACATTATGCTTTTGAAAAACGACGACGCCTAAAATAACGTGTTCACTTGCGTTCATTACTTCAGTTTTGATTTTTTGTTTCAGAATTTAATCACTTAAACGAACTGCATGAAAAAACACGAGTGAATCAACACTCTTAAAAACAAACAAAATTCTTGCAAATACCGCGGAATGATTTTGCTTTTTTTTCTTCGAAACATCATTTGCAAAATCGTCTTATTTAAAATATTTACGTGAATCAATACAGCTAGTGTTGTTACATCTATGAAACAAATTTTTCAAAGTTGTTGAAAAAAATTTTTTTCTTATTTTCGTTAGATGGTTCCAAATTTATAGTCGAATTTATTTTTCGGTTTACACTAGCTCTCGGAATATTATTCTAACAACAATCACATCAAATATGTTAGAATACATTCAGATATATTCATACGACATGTAACGTGTTTAGTCTCTAATAATGTAAATTTTCGGTTCATTATCTTTATGTAAACATTTTCAGTAGTTCTTGCTTTTCGATTTCTGCTTTTTGCCTTAATCTATTAAGCAATCCGTCACATCATTTGAGGCAGAGGGTTTAAAGTGATATCCGGCTAGAAAATTGGAGTTACGAGCTTTAACAGAAATACATTCCTCAAGAAACGCATTTTCGGACCATGATTAATTTTCATGGCAGAAGACTTTTTGCTCATGGTTTCATGAGAAGTTAAAATGATTGATTTCTTGATTTTCTAATCATGACAGCAGTAACGGATTTCTTTCCGTGTACAAGATAAAAAGAAGAGGGCCTAAATGTGAACCTTGGGGAACACCTGAAGTGACATTTATTGATTTCGAGTATGTGTTTTGCTAGCGTACAATTTGTTTACCTTCAACTACTACAGTGAAACGAAATCAAAACAGAAAAAATCGAAGATGCTTCCAACGACAATAATAGTAGTAAAAAAGTGTGTTCTAATAGATCTCCCAGATTCCGAGCCTTGTTAAAAAAACGTGCTTAATCCACCTAGCAGTGAGATGATACCTTTTTTTATCATTCGAATGTGTTTTGAGCATGACTATTTTTCGGTGTTTTAGTTCTTATGTAATTATTTCAATGATCGTCGTTTTAAGTGGCAATTTAATATTTTAATCACTCATTACTTTGTAATGTCGAAACAGCAAATCGGATCGAATTTGAATCTAAACGTGTGACAATCGATTGAACATTCCATGAGATGTCGTAGTAAG
Source organism: Malaya genurostris (assembly GCF_030247185.1). NCBI lineage: Eukaryota > Metazoa > Arthropoda > Insecta > Diptera > Culicidae > Malaya > Malaya genurostris. The sequence goes on from NC_080572.1 coordinate 181,272,049, forward strand.
CTCCACTTTAGAGTTTACAGTTATTTACGGTACTACCAGAACCGGAACCAGCATAACCGAAAGCGATTCGTATGGCCATAAATTAATATGACGAAAAAATTGCAATAGTTTTGAGTTCAACTTTGAAGCTTTTTTGGATTGTCATCTTCTATATCGCTATGAATTTTAAAAACTCATCACCCTGTAATTCCAGAATTGGATAAAATTTATTAATTTTGTATGGGATCATAAATCCTTTAATTTTAATTTATGTTTTTTTACCTTTTTTTATATATATAAAAAATAGGTATAGAATTCGCTCAAACTTTCGAAAATTTTTCCGAGGCCCGGAGGGCCGAATGACATATACCAATCGATTCAGCTCGACGAACTGAGCAAATGTCTGTGTGTGTGTGTGTGTGTGTGTGTGTGTGTGTGTGTGTGTGTGTGTGTGTGTGTGTGTGTGTGTGTGTGTGTGTATGTGTGTGTCTGTATGTGTGTTGTCAACTAAGAGGTCGAGATCTCAGAGATGGCTGGACCGATTTTGATCAAACTAATCGCAAATGAAAGGTCTCCCCGTCACCCAAAACGCTATTGAATGGTTTTGAGATCGGATGTTTACTTTTTGAGTTATTCGAAGTTTTATGTCAAAATTTTCAGTTTTTGACAGTATCTGTCACAATTGACCTTGAGAACAGAATATGTTTTCAGACTTAGATTCCGTACGATAATACCTATTCAATAAGCCATAGATTGTTAAAATCCGTCCATTTTTAACGGAGATATCGAAATTTTTGTGTAAACGACTTTTCCCCCTATTCCAGCAGTAGGAGTTTTGAGCGCTGTATGACAAAGCAATGCTTGGGCGCAACGGAAAACACGATTATTTATTCTGTTACATACAATTGTTTCTAAGTACCAAAAATACTGTGTGCAGCATCCTTTTTTATGACAATTTGCCTCGGAACGATTTTAGCACGGCTCGTTTTTGGCAACATAATCGTTCGAATATGACATATAAAAACCAGTAGTTTTATGTCAAAATTTTCAGTTTTTTGACAGTATCTGTCACAATTGACCTTGAGAACAGAATATGTTTTTAGACTTAGATTCCGCACGATAATACCTATTCAACAAGCCATAGATTGTTAAAATCCGTCCATTTTTAACAGAGATATCGAAATTTTTGTGTAAACGACTTTTCCCCCTATTCCAGCAGTAGGAGTTTTGAGCGCTGTATGACAAAGCAATGCTTGGGAGCAACGGAAAACACGATTATTTATTCTGTTACATACAATTGTTTCTAAGTACCAAAAAGACTGTGTGCAGCATCCTTTTTTATGACAATTTGCCTCGGAACGATTTTAGCACGGCTCGTTTTTGGCAACATAATCGTTCGAATATGACATATATAAACCAGATGATGGCAGATTTTTTTTAATTATATTGTTTAAAACTACTTACAGCAATAAATGCTGGAAGAACATAACATCCATATACCATTCGAATCAGTTCGTCGAGATCAGCAAATGCGTGTGTGACAAATAATTTCACTCAATTTTCTCTGAAAATTTCTTTTCTACAAATTCAGATTCATACGAAAATTCGTACGCTCCCAAACAAAGTTCCTGAATTATGTTTGGTTCCGACCTCTGGTTCCGGAACTGCAGGATGATATATGAAACGAAATCAAAATTGTGTAACTCATTCTTCTCGTAGATGGCTGAACCGATCTAAGATTCAAATGAAATCTAAGAATCATCTAAGATGCAAATGAAAAGTTTCAAGATTCTTTAAAACATCTTCCTTTTCAGTCAGATCCAACTTCCGGTTTCGGGGATACAGGGTGATTAGTATAAAAATGTCTATTCCACATAAATTAATCAGGTTTATCGGGTTAGCAGATTTGGATAGTCGATAAAAAAAATTAACTTTTTTCAGTTTTAGTGGTATTCAGTTGTCGATTCAGAAGGCACCTAAAAATTTAATTCGTGCTATGATTTCTCAAAGATGTCTTCACTGATTTTCAAATATTTTGAAACAAATGTGAACTATACAGCTTCTCAGGTGAATTTATCTGACTTCGGCCATACCGATTTTAGAATTCCGGTTCCAGTATAAAATCGTTTCTCAAAGCTCAATCGTTTTCTCAAAAAAGCCTAATCAAATTTCAGAAACAAAAATTCAAATTGAATTAAACTTATATACAAAATTAATTAGTTGTATACATACATACAAAAATTAATTAATTTTATCCAATTAAGCTTCAAAGTTGTACTCAAAACTGTAATTTATTCGTCATATGGCCATACGAATCAGTTTGGGTTATGCTGGTTCCTGAATACCGGCTCTGGAGGAAGTACCTTAAATTACCGTAAACTCTAAAGTGGAACTTACATATCATGGCATGTTTAATCGATTATCACACTTCTAGATTTAAATTCGATTGTATTTGCAGTTTCGACATTACAGAGTAATGAGTGATTACAATCTCAAATTGTCGCTTAAAACGACGGTCATTAAAATAATGTAATGAAAACTTAAACACCGAAGAATATTCATGCAAAAAACACATGCGGATTGATAAAAAAAAAAAGGTATCATCTCACTGCTAGGTGGATTAATCACGTTTTTTAAATTCGATTTGGCCTTTTTTGAGAAAACAATTGAGCTTTGCGAAACTATCCGACACTGGAACCGGAATTCTAAAACCGGTGTTTACATTTGATTCAAATTGTTTGAAAATCAGTATAGACATCTTTGAGAAATTGTAGTGCGAATTAAATTTTTGGGTACCTTCCGAATCGAAAACTGAATACCGGTAAAACTGAAATAAATTTATTGTTTATCGACTATCCAAATCTACAAACCCGATAAACCTAATACATTTATGTGAAATGGACATTTTCATACAAATTATACTGAATCCCCTAAGCCAGAAGTTTGATCTTACCTCTATAGGATCTTAAGACCTTTCATTTTAATCTTTTATGGTTGCTAGATTTCATTTGAATCTTACATCGGTTTAACCATCTACGAGAAAAATGAGTAACACTATTTCAATTTCGTTTCACATGTCACCCTGTAGTTCCGGAACCAGAATTCGGATCCAAACGTAATTCAGGAACCTTGTTTGGGAGAATACGACTTTTCATATGAATCAGAGTTTGTAGAACACGGTTCAGTCATCTCCGAGAAAATTGTGTGAAATTATTTATCACACAAGCATTTGCTGATCTCGACGAACTGATTCGAATGGTATATGCGTGTTATGCTCTTCCAGCATTTATTTCTGTAAGTAGTTTAAATCAATATAATTATGGAATTGCTTTCAACTCGAAAAAGTTGTCATCATCTGGTTAACATATGTCACATTCGAACAATTATGTTGCCAAAAACGAACCGGTCCGAGGCAAAATTTCACGAAAAAGTATACTGTTAACAATCTTTTAGGTCATTAGAAACAATTCTATAAAATATCGTGTTCCACGTTGGTCCCAGACATTATTTTGTCATTCAGCGCTCTTACTACTGGAATATGGTGAAAAGTCGCTTACACAATAATATCGATATCTTCGTTAAAATGGACGGATTTTGACATTCAATGGCTTGTTGGATAGCTATTATCGTGTGAAATCTCTAAAATAATATTCTGTTTTCAAGGTCAATTGTGACAGTTATTGTCAAAAAACTGAAAATTTTGCTCAGTTCGTCGAGATGAATCTATTGGTATATAACACTGGGCCCTCCGGGCCTCGGAAAATTTTTCTAAAGTTTGAGCGAATTCTATACTTATTTTTTATATTAATGAAAAAAGGTAAAAACTAATATAAAAACTTATCGAGTACCCCTCGCATAGATAGGTGTTGCGAGGGTGAATGACCTTATTAGACCTTAGCTCAACTCATCGCATTCTAACGAATAGTATCCACCCTAGTGGCAAGAAGTTAAACAATCAGCTGACAACCACACTCGGATTGGCCGCTCACATGGAAGCACCGGCGGCTGGGCGAGTAGTGCGCATACATTTGACTACAATTAGCCCAGACGTCACACATCGCGTTCACATACACATTATGGTCGCACACCTTTCGGCTGCACCAGGTAACAGAATCACAGGCAGTCTGGAAGCGGTCGTTCGGTTTTACAGTGATACAAACACACATTCGAATCGTTTACCGGCTAAGCTGCTCATGAACGACGCAAAGCAGTGAACGGAGCCCACGAAGCCCTCGTCGATCGAACAAAGGCTACCAGCGACGATCGTCGGCAGTCATGTCAGTATTCAAAGTGCACTCGAGCCGATTCGATCGATTCGCTGGAAATTTGAGCTGACCGAGTGGTAGTGTTGTGTTGCGGTGGTGGTTTTCTATGTAGCTCAACGCGACCCGCGATCGGTGCTTTCCATTCCATCCGCCATCCTCGTCGCTCCTATAGGAAACTAATCAGGTTCTGTACCAGCTTTTATCGAAATCTACTTTAAAATAATTAGAATTTGCAATAGCCATTTTCGTTGTTTTCCTACCTGTTCGATGAGTGCAGCGCTGGGCCGATTGTTGCGCTACGCTGCCGGTGTGTTTGTAAGTGAATAAGTTTCTGCACAGGCACACGACTAGTGGTGACCTAAACGCGATTTTCGAAACTTCCATTGATGGCGAACAATAACACTACCAGTAGCACCGGAGGCAGCGACAGCAGCGAACGTGGTTTTTACGCGTAATTCAAAACGATAGAAAATGTCGCGATCCATTTTCCATCTTCGTCATGCACGTGCCTGGTGCTTCTAGTGTTCGCGGCAATAGTAGAATGTCGTTGGGCTGGTGATGATGATTTTATTTTATTTTGCTGCTCATCAATGTCATGTGTTGTTTGTTGGTGACCCGATTGTCTCGGGGAAAGCTTATGCTGACCGTAAAGGGGGAGTGCTTATGTTAACCGTTACTAATGGCAGTGATAGTGACAGTGACACATCTTGCGACCGAACTGATCTCACTGATTCACTGGGAAAAAGGTGATCGTACTGCCAGTTGACGAGAAACGCCAGGCTTCGGAATTGTACGGCCAACGAAGGCTAACGTGTGTCAGCTGGAAGTGTAGCAACAGGTTGGAACGAAACGGTTGAAAACAGCTCGCGTTAACAATGTTGTTTGAGATAAAACTTGAACTTTAGAAGGTTGAAGTTTGACATCAAATTCGTGTACGAACGAAGTGAAATAATGAAGTAAAATTTGATGTTCGGGTACAATCCAAACTGCATCAGTGTCACGAATGCGTATTCTGACAACGAATTGCTTTCATGTTTCTTTGATAGAAATATTTTAGGATTGAGTAAGGTATGCTTTTAAATAAAAATAATAGTAGACTTCCTGCGCACGTAAAACTATATATTCAGCAGAGTTGTCTTATCTAGAAGCAAAAAACGATTTTTTTTCAACTATTAGCAGTATCTAACGAAAAAAACGAACCGAAAAAGGCTGATGGAATGCAATAGTAGAAGTGAAAATTTGCGAAAAAATTATCACAATGACAGAACTCGAGCCCGTCGTTGGCGAGGGCGTTTTGTGACCCATACGAATTGGCTATATGTTCTATCATATATCTGTTTAATTTGCTATATGTTCTATCAACAAAGTTTTGTGAATGCTTGTAACCCCGGGTTTGCGGTTTTTACCAGCAGCGGCGGCGTGTGCCGCCGTTTGCTTGAATGATCGACGGCGTCATACGACTTAGTTTATTATTACTTATTGCTATATTTTTTTCAAGAAAACGTATCGACCTTTGATGTAAACATTTTCTAAGAAAAATAAAGTCTATCGTTTATAGTTAATTCGTCTATGTCTGAAGCTTTAGCTTTATTTAGCGTTGTTTAATCAATATTAGAACAAGTAAAATTTAATTGACAACGTAGCATCAGAAATCGATTTTTTGATAACAAGAGATAGACTTCATATTCCATGAAAAAGGCCTACCCCAAACCGGAAAATTGACCGTTCTGTTTTCACAGAAGTTGCTGTCGATTTTCGGCATACAGAACCATTGAATTCTATTTTTCAATTAGTGCTACGTTCTTAAGAATCTAATGTCGTTTTCGCTTGATGCCAAACATAACACAGTTTCCACCCTAACTGCTCATAAAAAGTGTTTATTTTATGAAACTACCCTGGCTCAGTTATAGTTTTTTCAAGTGAAAATGATATAAAAATCCTTGCATACTCAAAGCTGCATGTGCTGCTCAGCCATAGCCGAAGCAGAAAAATGTCGGTACCGGAAAGCTCGGATCGGCCCAGTCCGGGTAAAAATAAACATTCTTTTCAGATATTCGTTTGAATAATATTATGAAGTCTCGCTAAAGCGCATCTTGTTGCAGAAAAAAATTCGGCGACACACTTGTCATCTAATGCCTTTTGTCGATTTAGTATCGCATCACATCGAACTACAGATTGAATAAAATGATATTCAGCGGAACAATTGGAAAAGAAGGTTCTATGACCTATCGAATAGTTAAAAATTCAAAACTAATTCTATGGATCTATTTTCCAAACATTATTTGTTTTATTTATTTCCATGATGAGGCGTTAAGGTGTAGGGGAGACCAGGGCTAAGCCGGACTCTAATGGGACATTGAAAAAAGTATCCATTGCAACTAGGTTTTTACCCAAGCTATCTATACAGTTATGTAACTTCATTTCCCAATTTGTGGTTTGAAAAACTATGCATTAGTTTCTTTAGAAAGTAGCGATAAAATAACCAATTCAAAATCTAAGAAACTGCGTAACTAAACCGGACCCCCTATGCCGGATACTTTTTGGAAATTAGAAAAACACTCATTAAACCGTTGTGTAGCTCCAACCTTCAGCTACCATTCTCAATTTGTGTCTTGGAAAAACATGTCGCTTTTGTACCAAGTCACGATAAAGGGACCAACCACCAGACTATAAAGTTTCACACTAAAATGAAGAACTAATACAGTAGAGCGCCAAATCATAAGATAACTCAATGTGGTAATTGATAATTGATATTGAAGCTGAGTCTATGTTATTGTTTCGATACATAGAATGCACCTTTAACTTAAATTTATAGTAAATCTAGATTACTATGAATTGATTTGGTGATAAGAAGAAGAATAGAAATGTAGATATAAAAATTTATGTATGTTTCAAGAATCCGTGTTTACAAAATCAATCATGCATCGAATTAGTTGCTGGTTTATAAGATACTTACGCCATCCGGTTTAACCCCGTGTCCGGTCTAGCCCCGGTCTTCCCTACTAGAATCAAATGCTTTTAGTCGTATAATTTTTATGTTTGTTTTTCTTTTTACCTTTCTTACATAGAAAGACTATGCAATCACTGTGAAAACCAACTTTTTGACCGAAACCCGGAGGGCCGAATGTCATATACCAATTTATTCAGCTCGATGAACTGAGCAATTCTCGGAGACAGCTGAACCGATTTTCACACATTCAAATGGTTGGTCCCATAATCTGCAATTAAATTTCATCCCAATCCGACATCCCGTTCCGGAATGTCGGAGTGTTATGCACATAAATAATGGAAAAAATATGCACCTTCTCTTTTTCAAAAGTCTATATCTATACTGCACATACTCAAATCTATACTGCACATACTTGTATATCAGTCCCATATGGAAAATCGGCATGTCGAGAAAAAGGCGATCCAAATTTTATTTTCGATTTTTTTTTATTTATTGTGCTACCTAATGCTAAATCAAGGTATTATTACATAAAATATCGGTAATATACCTTTGCTATTCCAATATTGCAACAAATGAAATTATTGAAATTGGCACTGAATGGGACTGATACGCGGGTACTTAGCAATATAAGACAGACATAAGTTGATATTTTTCCACGTTTTAGTGAACAAACCCTCAACTTTTATTTCAATTCCTGAGAGTATACTGAGGATAGATTTCATTTCTCAAGCTAACTTAAAATTGGCGAAAATCGATATGGGACTCATTTAGGGGTTAGCCAAATTTTGTGCTAGGGCACATAACCGTTTTTATTAGTTTTACGTTTCGTCTTTGACTCATCAGTGCAGAGCAGTTCAAATTGAACTGCTTAGTGCTAAACTCGGCAGTTCAATTTGAACCGCTAAGCAGACGTAAAGTTTCTGCTACTTACAGAACACTTTTTGTTTTGCAACGGAGTGCAATGTCTTTTCTGACGTGCCGAACGAAAACGTGTTTTCGACTATTTCTGGCCGATGCAGGTATGGTCATTTAGGGGTTAGCCAAATTTTGTGCTAGGGCACATAACCGTTTTTATTAGTTTTACGTTTCGTCTTTGACTCATCAGTGCAGAGCAGTTCAAATTGAACTGCTTAGTGCTAAACTCGGCAGTTCAATTTGAACCGCTAAGCAGACGTAAAGTTTCTGCTACTTACAGAACACTTTTTGTTTTGCAACGGAGTGCAATGTCTTTTCTGACGTGCCGAACGAAAATTTGGCTAACCCCTAAATGACCATACCTGCATCGGCCAGAAATAGTCGAAAACACGTTTTCGTTCGGCACGTCAGAAAAGACATTGCACTCCGTTGCAAAACAAAAAGTGTTCTGTAAGTAGCAGAAACTTTACGTCTGCTTAGCGGTTCAAATTGAACTGCCGAGTTTAGCACTAAGCAGTTCAATTTGAACTGCTCTGCACTGATGAGTCAAAGACGAAACGTAAAACTAATAAAAACGGTTATGTGCCCTAGCACAAAATTTGGCTAACCCCTAAATGACCATACCTGCATCGGCCAGAAATAGTCGAAAACACGTTTTCGTTCGGCACGTCAGAAAAGACATTGCACTCCGTTGCAAAACAAAAAGTGTTCTGTAAGTAGCAGAAACTTTACGTCTGCTTAGCGGTTCAAATTGAACTGCCGAGTTTAGCACTAAGCAGTTCAATTTGAACTGCTCTGCACTGATGAGTCAAAGACGAAACGTAAAACTAATAAAAACGGTTATGTGCCCTAGCACAAAATTTGGCTAACCCCTAAATGACCATACCTGCATCGGCCAGAAATAGTCGAAAACACGTTTTCGTTCGGCACGTCAGAAAAGACATTGCACTCCGTTGCAAAACAAAAAGTGTTCTGTAAGTAGCAGAAACTTTACATCTGCTTAGCGGTTCAAATTGAGCTGCCGAGTTTAGCACTAAGCAGTTCAATTTGAACTGCTCTGCACTGATGAGTCAAAGACGAAACGTAAAACTGATATGGGACTGATATGCGAGTATGGGCAGTATAGCCTGCCATTGAATTTCATTTGGATCCTAGTTTCAGTTCCGGAGTTACAGGGTAATATGTGGAAATTTATGAAAAAATGTGCGCTCGAATTTCTCGGAAATGGTATAACCGATTTTCACAATGAAATGTCTTATAGTTCTTTAAAAATTGCTAGAACATTTAATCTCGATACAACTTCCGGTTTCGAAACATAAGCGGGATAAGTGAAAAGTTTTCCATTTCAGGAGTGTTTTTTCACCAACAATGATAAAAACAGGTACAAACGCCCTAAAATTGACTGAAAAATGCTTCTAGTTTGCAGAATTTGTTAATTTGTGGGCATATAAACTTAATTCGTCAGTACTGGTCCCCCCTTTTCCTGTTTCGGAAGCACCGAAAGTAGTGAAGGAAAACTCCAAAAATAGAACTCATTTCGATTTCTCAACGATGCTTGAACCGATTTCACAAATCTTGGTTTAAATTAAAGCTCATATTGTCTCAAATGCTACCGTAAAATTTCATCCAGATCCGACTTCCGGTTCCGCAAGTACAGGGCGATGAGTGTCAAAGCTTGGAAACTGCCATATAAAATGATGAGATAAACCCTGCTTGCAATGCTACGTGCTGGCACGGAAGAAGAAAACACAACAAGGCTTTATTCAATTTCTATATCGTTTATTTAAGCCCGGTTTCAACCATTATGGTCGTTCACCAGGTCTTGTCACTTTAAAGACTGAGGCCAGTGTGTTTAAGGGTGATTTAGAGGGCTACGGGCCACGCTTCAAATCTGATTTTCTCAGAAACGGTGACGAATATAAAAAAAAACCAACTGACAATCTCTTATAAAATTAGTTTAGATTATTCTGTGAAAATTTCAGAACTATTCATTGACTTTAGCGGCCGGGAAAGTCTTTTTCCTGAAGGAAGAATTGCATAGCTGAAAACGCTGTCTTTCAACTTGTTCATTGAATATCTCGCCTTCAAAAGTATGGATCAAAAATCTATCCTGACAATGTCTAGATAACTTAATTTAGACGCGATTAGTGCATAAAAACATATATGTTGTCACGATAAAAATGAAGTGAATGTTATTTTGGTAAATGTAATTCGATTTCTATGTCGGCGCCATTTTAGTTCCCTGGTAACGTAACGAAACATGAGAGAGAAATAAAATCGGATCAAAAAGGCTGCCAAACAAGCGGTAGCTTTTTTTGATTTTATGTGATGTAGTCAAACTTGTAACCAAAAATATCAAAACTTTCTTAGCCACCCGGCCACATCGAGAGTAATTTTGCACATTTGCGAGAGAGCATGGAGAGAAATGTAATACGCACAGCGAGCCACGTGGTTTTACGCGACCTACTGGCCTCAGCCCTTAATTAAAACGAAACGGTGATGAATGTCTGCTATTGATAGGTGAGTGCTACGATTGAGAAAAATCATAGCTATTTTATGATAAGTGCGACCGAAAGAATAAAAGAATATCAATGAACAAAAATTTATTTGAAAAAAATACCATACATCGGAATTCCGGAATTCCGGTAATTTAATGTAATTTTCAGAGCAGGTAGTGCAGTAATACTGGGCCGGTGATTCTTGATGTCAATGAGAACAGTAAATAATATTAACATACATAACATACTGTTATGAAAATTATGTACAATGATAAAAATTATAACAATAATAATAATCCTAATTTGTTTAGCTCGAATTACATATAAAAAAGTAACATAAACGCTGTTTCGCTTGTTTTGTTAGATTTCGTTTAATTAGTTTATTCAATATAGAGCATGAGTAATAAGTCAACCAATTGGAATTTAAGCAAAGTCTTTGTCACAATCATAAATATTCAGAAGATACTTCTTTTCTCATATGGAAAGGTTATATAATCACTTTGAAAATCAATTTTTGCTACAAGGCTCGAAGGACCGTGTGTCATATACTATTCGAATCAGTTCGTTGAGTACGCAAAATGTATGCGTGTGTAGCAGTTTTGTGCAGATGGCTAAACTGGTTTTCACAAATTTAGATTCAAATAAAAAGTCTTAAGATGCCATACAAAATTTTTGAATTTCAAATCCATCCTACTTCCGGTTCCGGAATTACAGGTTGACGAGTGTATTTGGCTTTAGTATTTCAATTTTGAACTACTTACTCTCCTCAGAAAGGATCAATTCAAAGGTCGAAGCAAAAATCATAAGAAAAAATCTAAACTGGACTCGAACTACTGGATTAAGCGTTATAAATTTTATATCGCCACGCTGAATCCGGATTGGAAAGTATTGGAAATAGTGGTCAAAAACTGCAAAATGAAACTTACTCACTCTTTTCAAGATGGCCAAATCGATTCTCACAAACTTAAAGTCTTACGATGCCGGAACTATAGGGTGTTTTGATTTGTTGATTTTGCTAGATTCCGTTCGAAGAAACTTTCCTGTTTCTATTTAATGAACAGTTGTGTTTAGAATTCCACCGCAATTTTTATGATGTTATGAGTAATATGAGAAGGGCATCATTACACCACTAGGTAGATTAAAACAGGTGTTTATATTTAAAATTAAAATGATAATTATTAAAACACTCACCAACCCTAGGTTTTGTGTTCATTATTTTATACAATAGTAAAGCAAAATTCTTTTAATGCTGAAAATCGAAGGACTGCCCAATTCATGGGTTATTTCCGGGTGTTTTTGCCGTTTTTGCAGAGCTAAAAAGTGATGTTTTTGCAGACAATTTCGGTAATAACCAATTTAGCATTGCCGTGCACCAGAGATGTCCATCTTCTCTGTGTGACGAAGAACAAACAAAATTTCTCCCCTCGCACTGACAACTTCAACGAGAGCTTTTCTCTTTCACATATATACACCACTGCAGAGATGGCATTTCACCAGAGTGATACACGCTGGCGTCAGATTCATGTCCACACCGAGGATGCAAAAAACGAAGCATCGCACAAAGAGGAAAGCGCACTTCTTTTCAGTGTCGAATAGACAGCATTTGAGTGTGTGCTTGTGGTTAAAGCAGCTGGCGCGAGTGAAACACATTCTCTTCGCATGAATCGCTCTCACGCGCTCTCGTCTAAATACACCCAAGTGACCACTGGCGCGTGATGGTGAGCGAACACTTTTGTGAACTTCAATCAATAGAGAGTAGATCTGGCCTTGCGATGAAAAATTTGCAAGGAAAACCGAAAATATTACGATAAATTGTTTTATTTTGCTGATTTTTCGTGTCCCACGCTTCTTCTACGCAAACCATACACCAGAGTGCTCACCATACCTCTGTGAAAGTATCTCCATCCACCTCAGAGAATTTATTAGCTAATGCTCTAGCACTTAGGTGCAATTCAATGGAGGAGGTAAAAGGAAATAAACAAACGCACTCATGATGCGTGCACACTTTATACAACAGTGGTGTACATATGTGAAAGAGAAGAGCTCTCGTTGAAGTTGTCAGTGCGAAGGGAGAAATTTTGCTTGCTCTTCGTCACACAGAGGAGATGGACATCTCTGCACCACTGTTGTATAAAGTGTGCACGCATCATGCGTGCGTTTGTTTATCTCCTTTTACCTCCTCCACTGAATCGCACCATAGTGCTAGAGCAGAGCTAATAAATTCTCTGAGGTGGATGCAGATACTTTCACAGAGGTGTGGTGAGCACTCTGTAGAGATGGTCGGGTATCGGGTATTTTACCCGAAACCCGACCCGTACCCGTACCCGACGGGTTTTTGGTCGGGTACGGGTAAAAATTTTTATTTTCAATCGGGTACGGGTCGGGTACGGGTAAAAAAAATTTACTGCTTACTCGGGTACGGGTCGGGTCGGGTAAAAAAATTTACTACTCACTCGGGTACGGGTCGGGTACGGGTAAATTTTTTTTTCTGATCGATTACCCGACCATTTGTACTTCACATAAATATGTTTACACGTTGACGAGAATTTTTTATAGCAAAACAGTTGTTCCGAAAAATAAACAATTTGATTCAAGGGGTTTTGACATTCGCGCCTAGAACCAGACCTGAAAACTGGCATCTTTTTCCAGAAAAAAACATTTCTTTTCTTCATTTAAAAAAAAACGATCAATCATAGTTACGTGAAACGTTATGTGAATATTTTCCACCCTACTTTTTTATAACATATTTAATAAGATACACTGCCTTAGCTCTAAGATGTTGCGGTCAGACCCTACTTTCCACGTAGGTTTTAATGGACTGCCATTTTAAAGCTGTTTAATGCACAATCCAGTAAAAATTATTTGATTAATATATAAAATGTAGTGTAGTACTCATATCACATTCAGATGCCAGAAAATTGTTATTTTAAATATTGGTTGGAGATTTTCAAAATTTACATATAAATCATTAGGATTCTAACCATAAAAACATGAACATTTATTTCAGAAAATCTGCATAGAAGTTCTTCTTATTCTTCACTTCTGGATGGTGTCACCTCACTTGAAATGACACCGATTGATGGCACAGCAAGTTGAGCTATATTGCCAGTTCGATGTCAACATTTCATAAGGGCACATAAACCAATGAGAGTTTCTCTTTGTTTACTTTCTCTTTTGTGAATATCTCCTTAATTTTCACGTGTACCTACAAAGTGTTCGTGTAGAATGAAAGATAATATCTCCATGTTTCCAACATTACCAAATATGTAACGAATTTTTGTATAATAACGCAGATATAGTCGAAAGAGAAAGTAAACAAAGAAAATCTGTCAATTGTTTTTAGGCCCTTTTGAAATGTTGACGTCGAGTTAATTTACGTTTCTTTTCACTGAAAATCTCGATGCGTGACAGTCGCAAAAGTACGGGTGAAAATCTTTTCACGCGAAATGCTCAAATTTTCACCGTGTTCACTCGTTGAGGGTTCCAAGGGAGGTGGAACAGAAGTTCAATGGCTGTAAAAACCACCAGCTCCCGTTAACATCGTTGGTGTGGGTTTGTGAGGCTTACAAAACGGGCATATTTGACAGATTAATTTAAATCAAAATCATAATTCATTTTGCATTGTAGTAAAAAAAAATGTAACCAAAAAAAATTTCTCACAAATGTTCAAACTACTTACACTTGAAGGACTCACAGTTCACCATTTTCAAAATTGAATTTTTCACACTGGGAATACACGTGAATTATTTGATGTTTGGTCAATTCACGTAAACGAACCGATGATACTCTATTAATTTTAGGGGATGTTCGTGATTTTTCAAGTGATTCTAATGTGAATTTTTATTTGTGTGTCAAGATAATAAGCACGCTTACTTGTGGTTCTAAAGAATTGGATCAAAAGTCGCACTGTTTCGTAAAAACCATACCTACCCAAAATTGGATACAATGGGTATTACGACATTTTGGATAAATGTGCTTCTCGAAAAATTTGAGTAGATATCACTCCTATTTGTTGACATTTGTAAATGAGTATAAAGTACCAAAGACATTGGAAATCTATTCATGCTTCACAGTGTATTTATATGTTTAAATAAAAACAAGCATTTTAATGTATTTTACTGACAAACTAGAGCCTGATACGCTCTATCTAGCTCGCTATCTAAAACACTATTTTTTCCATCCTGAATTTTGGTAAACTTTTTACTACTCATTCGGGTCGGGTACGGGTACAGGTAATTTTTAATCGGGTACGGGTCGGGTACGGGTAATTTTTTTTATTTTTTATCGGGTACGGGTCGGGTACGGGTAATTTTTTTTTATTATTGATCGGGTACGGGTCGGGTACGGGTAATTTTTTAAATTTTTAATCGGGTACGGGTCGGGTACGGGTAATTTTTTTTGCTGATCACTCGGGTACGGGTCGGGTTCGGGTATAAGAATTTCTATACCCGACCATCTCTAGCACTCTGGTGTATGGTTTGCGTAGAAGAAGCGTGGGACACGCAAAATCAGCTAAATAAAACAATTTATCATTAAATTTTCGATTTTCATTGCAAATTTTTCTTAGCAAGGCCAGATCTACTCTCTTTTGATTGAAGTTCACAGAAGTGTTCGCACACCATCACACGCCAGTGATCACTTGGGTGTATTTAGGGGAGAGCACGTAAGAGCGATTCGCGCGAAAAGAATGTTATTCTCTCGCACCAGCTTCTTTCAACACAAGCACGCACTCAAAGTCTGTCTGTCTGGACGCTGAAAAGAAGTGCGCTTTCCTCTTTGTGTGGAGCGTAGCAAATGTATCCGCAGTGTATAATTGAAACCTACGCCCTGGTGTATCACTCTAGTGAAATGCCATCTCTGCCGTGCACTCGGTGGTGCAAATCTCGGCAATCATTTCGCTAAGATTCAACAATGAAAATTAAGATTGCAAGATATGTTATTTAAGAAAATATTATACATCGAGAACTTTGAACTAACGTTACGTTTATATTAGTTATTATTTATTTCTGAAACATAATCCGTCCGTCCTTCCGCACAACTTCTTTTTGAACACCATTTTTGTACAAGTAACGGCTTTTGAGTCTGTCTTGAGTCAAATATGTCTTTATATTTTTGAAAAACAAATATCACTTGATCCTTATCTTATCTTACATCCTTATCGAAGGAATTTTGAACCTCTGGTAATTTTTCTTTCTAATTCAATTTACCTTCTAATTTGCGTTTAACATTCCATTCCCCAGCCAATTTCTTAGTAGCTAAACAATGAGAATGAAAGAAACGATTAGTCAACAACTTGAGTGGAAGTAGAAGATAGCTGTTCGTTTAAAATAACATCGACACTTTCCAAGAGGCGTACCACAAAAACTCTCAACTTAACCTCATTCATTTTGTTGCTTCGTTAAGCAATGTTAAGTGGAAAATCAACAACCAAGTTGTTAGTTCCAATCTGCGACTATATATAAAAATACACTACTAGCACCTTCTAGGTATTTTTTTCATGAATGCAGTTGCATGATTGTCATGATATCCGTTTGATCTGAGCACCGAGGTGTTCAATAAAACACATACCAACGGATGTAGCGAACGTATCTCGTAGACGGTTTTTCCTTTCAACAAATTGTACAAGGGAAGTGGCGACCAAATGCGCAACTTGCGTCGTTCGATATAGCGTAGGAAAGGCATTCAAGATTCTGCAACAGATTATTTCATAATTCAAAAAACAAACTTACAGAAATGCAGAGAATCATAACTTCGATCAATTTTGATTTCGGACCCAAGAGTGTAATGAAACTTGTTTCTTATGTGCTGTAAACTAAATAATAGGAATATAGATATATCTGCAAAAAATACGAACTTAGTTCAACGAATATTTGATGAGAAATGATGTAGAACTGCGACGCCCCGCATATAACAGTGTTATAGTTTATTAGTTACTTGGTTTGCCACAAATAGCTCAATTAACTGTATAAAGACAACTTGCCGGATTGTCATTTCGAGTTAGTAATTTAAAAGTAACGATAGGTTTTCGTTGACGCAGTTGCGCAATCCTTGATTAGTAATTGCTTTTCAGTGATCTATTGCATCACATTTAATCCTTTTTATATCAAAGTTCAAATATCAATCTGCATGATTGCTTGAGACTACGTAATATATAAATAATTAATCGTGTAAATATATTTTCTAAGCGTAAACGTGATAAAGTACATCAATTGAAAATAGATGAGCTGTTTCACGGAGATCCTCGTTATTTGTTTCAAAATGATATGAATGTAGCATCACTGGTAGAGATGATGCCCTGCAGTTGGGTACGAGTCTTAAAAGCTGAAAACCCGCCAAATCGAAACCGACAAATCAACACAGGAAGCATGTTGCATAAAGATACTGCTGTGAGTGTATAATTGTAAAATTACTCAAACGAATTGAGTTAATCTAAGCAGGCGCAAATATATAAGCAGTGTTTTTTCTTCCAAATGCCAAACCACATGGGGATCGAGAAATGCTGTAAATCAACCCAGCAGTCTAAGAGCACTGTAATCAGGTTATTATCAAGACACACGGTTAAACGTATGAAGTGCCGGTGTTGCAAGTCAGTTATTGTATGTTCGTGTCTCAATATGGAAGGTTTCTTAGTTTCAGTAGGACCGCGCCAAAAACCTTGCAATTATTCTGTTCACTGATTAGTCGGTTCCAAAGTTTGTTGAAACAAGAAGTCAATTTCCGTGTTGGGATGTAGTACCGTGCATTGGCTTTGCTTTATGCTATACAGTTTAGGAATGTTTGTTATTTTTTCAGCCAGTATTGTTTAACAGCGTAGGGCAAAACAATGAAAGTGAGTATATAATATAGAATAAATATGTAAATAAGCAGTTACATTTCCGACACTTAATATAAATTGTTAGAATATACACGGATAAAAATCCAATTCCGGTACCATGATTAGTAAATCATGGAAATCATGAAACTCGTAAATGATTAATTATGAGCAAAATTATTTGAATCAGGAACATTTTTATGAGAGATTAGTTATTATTTGAATCATTTTCCTTCATTCGTGTGAAATTGCTTACAGGCAAGCATTTTTTCAGGTCTGCGAACAGCCAGTAGTCGTTGGGAGCCAAATCGGGCGAATACGGTGGATGCGGGAACAATTGGAAGTTCAATTTATGTAGCTTTGCCATTATTTTCATTGACTTGTGACACGGTGCGTTGTCTTGATGAAACAAAAAAAATTTTCTTTGCCATATGCGGTCGTTTCTTTGCAAACACTCAAATAACGCTATATAATATTCACTGTTACTTTTCTCAAGATAATCGATAAATATTACACCACGCACATTTCAAAATACCGAGGACATAACATTTCCAGTTGATTGCTTTGCTCTCGAGAGCTTTGAACGAGGTTCACTAATTGCTGTCTGGAGATGGTCCGGTCTCGGGTATTTTACCCGAAGCCCGACCCGTACCCGACGGGTTTTTGGTCGGGTACGGGTAAAAAATTTTACTGCTCACTCGGGTACGGGTATAAGAATTTCTATACCCGACCATCTCTATTGCTGTCCACTCAGATGACGATCGTGTTGATTCCGGAAAGAAGTGATAAATCCATGTTTCATCCATTGTAACATTACGACGCAAAAATTCCGGTTTGTTACGTTTAAACATGACCAAACACTGCTCAGAATTATCAACACGTTCTCGTTTTTGGTCAACAGGGAGCAAACGGGTCACCCACTTTGAACAGAGCTTTCTCATTCTCAAATACTCATGCAATATAAAGTCAATACGTTCTTAGCACAATAACTCACAAATTAATAAATAAAATATCATGACATTTCAACAGTTGTCTTTTAAAGGTTAGTATTAACTGAAAAAAGGTGACTGCAATAAAACTAGCGCCATCTATGTGTAAGGCTCGGGACCTTTCAGTCCATGTGTTATAGGCTCTTGTTAGTGGGCAGTTTCTTGGTCATAACTGAAATAGTCAAACTTACATTACCTTGAACATTATCATTAGCATTAGAGACCGCCCGAGTGTTGCTACTTCGTTATTGATCAGAACCAATTTCTCTGAAACAACTTGTTTGGGAATTGTTTCACATTATGTAAACTGCATTGATCCCTGCATACTGATCAATACCGACGCCAGCCACGTTCGAATGCAGATTTACTTGGGAAGTATGGATTGTTAGTTCAATACATGTTGCTACTAGAAACCGAGGAATCATCTGCATTTCTACATGCATAACAGGAAGGGGTTGTTTGCTAGTAAATTTTCGAATAATATTATCATGTGTTTATTGATCTGGGCAGCCGGCTACCGAGAATACGTTGCACGTTACGCGTTTTTTATTATTATGTGCATCCTACTAAACTTCAAAATTTCTTCCGAAACTCGTAAAACTGCGGACAGTCGGGTGGTTCGTTAAGAATTTATACATTTCATTGTGTTCTGTTTTTTTTAATAGACAGCCATAATACTGACAAAATCACACGATCATCATTAATCGAATAACATCATCTTACGCGATACAAAGTAATATTGATATCTACTCTCTAACCAAAATAATAAAATACCAAATGGATCCTCCTCGCAGTCTAAACTTTATTTACATACGTCCTAGTTAAGCACGGTCGCAAAAAAAACATGTGCACGATTATAAACTTCACACGCGCGTCATAAGCTTAGCATTTAATACGAAGAAAAATAGTTCCATTGATCAAACGTTCCCCGAATAATCGACGGAGTTTAGTTTAGCCCGATTTTTAGTAAGGAGAAATATAATAAAATAAGAAAAATGTGAAATATCTCTAAGGAACGATATGAAAACCAATTTTAGATTTTATGCTAGAATAACACGATTAACTTGTAAACTAATATAAAAATTAAATTAACATAAATCTGCTTACACCGACAATGATATGCAGATGGCGCTTCGGTCGGTTGACATAGTTTAATTTTGGGCGATGAATTCGCAGTATCCGTCGCTTGAACATTTTTTTAGTTTCGCGAATTAGCATTTATCGATTTGTGTAGTTTTGAGACAAGTTCAGATTTTTTTCGCGTATTTTGTTTCGCCGGTTCTAGTGCCGGTGCACAATATTTAACACACTTTACCCTATAACGGATCTAGATGAAATTCAGGAATTCCTTATGAGACCGTGAGACCTTTCATTTGAATCTACATTTGTCAAAATCGGTTCAGCCATCTCTAAGAAAATCTAGTGAGATTATTTGACACATACACACACATACATGCACACACAGTCATCGCTCAGCTCGATGAACTGAGTCGAATGGTATATGACTCTTGACATTTTTACTAGTCGGTTTTTGAAGTGATTGCATAACCTTTTTATATGAGAAATATCTCGATTCCATTAATGTTTTATTTCGATTATTACTTATTCACATCACCCTAAAGGCGCACATCCCGTTTCCGGAACGAAGTATACATTTTCAGGACACTAGATCCTGGACTACCGTTCTCCAGTTTTCGCACTCCCGTCGCATGCGCATCTTCTTCAATTACACACTTACAACAGGTGCGAAACGAAGTCGATTTGCTCTCCTGGCATACATGCTACATGTCCAGCCCACTGTAATCTACCACGATTGATCGGCCTTCCAACACCAGTATTTTTGTGTGTCTAGTTTGTGTGTGTGTGTGTGTGTGTCTGCATTATACGAGATTTAAACTGAGCTTAAAAAAATATGTTTCGTCTTCTGCTCATCAGTGCATTAGCAAATAATATTTAACTACTAATGAAGCTTAGCGGTTCTATAAAGACGATTCTTAGAGGTTTATGTTGAACTGCTAAATTGAAACAGCAACATGAACAGCTAACGCACTGATGAATCGAAGAGAGAACATAACAATTAAGATTTCTCCTAACAACTAGTAATCAGGAATGGTTCGCTACTTCGAAATTTGATGAATTTGATTTCGACGAAATCTTTAGAAGAAACTGTGGAATGACAACTTCCCTGCAAATGTAGGCTCTGCTGATTCGGCGAAATCACCATAAATAGCATTTCTTTCTCCGAAATAACATTCTGATCATTCATTCAAAATTTTTTTTCTTCTTTCTAAACTTTCATAAACACACAGTGCGCTCTTTATTCAATATCATTTCTTTCTGTTTTAACAGATCTCACGGCAGTTGATCATAGCACAATTAAAACATTTTTACTCCAATAAAAATTTCGCTTGCGAAAAAATTTCACTTGCGAAAATTTCACTTGCGGTATCGTTCATATATACCAATAGTTTGTATTTAATCTGAATCCGACTTCCAGTTCCGGAATTACAGAGCGATAAGCAGAAAATTTTCGATTTCAGGATTTTTTGTTTTTCGTGACGATGTAAAATGCAGCAAATTCCTTGAAACTAAAAAGCAAATTCTTCTCGCTTTGCAGAACTTGCCCGGTCCACTTTTGCAGTACCGATCCCTGATTTAACCAAGGTCAAATGATACCGAAACTTCGATTTTTTTAAAAAATTCAGACCAATTTTCACAAAATTAAAATTAAATAAAAGGTGCCATTGTCCTATGGGTTGCTTTTGAGTTTTATTCAGGTCTGGAGTTTATGTTCGATACCTTTAAGTTCAAACCGTGATTTAAATTGACGATGCAAAAAACGCACAAAAACATCTTCGTAACTGAGTTAGAAGCTGTTTCAATTAGTAGGATTTGTTAGTTAACGGACTGATTTGATCTCAATTTATAGTTATCGTTCTGGTTAAACCCATCTTTAGCGCACTCAATTTAGCTACATCAGTCGTTTATAACGGTTTAAGAGTCCACGCGGTCTGTTTGAACAAATGTTTGTACTTTTTTGATTCGATTGGAATGGTTTTAACACAGTGATCATTCACCTCGTAAATTTACTGTTTTTGTGTGCGTTGTGGGGATAGACCCCTCGTAGCAGCACCGTAACTTGGCATGTGCATGTAAAAATAAACTATGCCATCAACTTTACAGCTCATTCACCTGGTTTTGACACCGGAAAAGGCGTAATATTAAATTTTACTTATTTATAGATATAATATTCTGTCAGTACCCGAGAGAATACGGCAAGCTTGAATTTACATCATTTCTAAGTGTGAAGCCAGAGAAAAAGCGACACGCGAAAGTTGACAGAACGCACGGAGCCGCGCGGCATTGCTCGTCCCTTCAAGTTTAGCAGAAAAATGTATGTCAGAGTGAGTGCGATGCGATCGATCAGTAGCCGCTTCGCAACGCATCGAGTTCACTCTGACATACTTGCCATTTTTCTGTTGAACTTGAGTGGACTCCGACTCCGTGCGATCTGTCAAGTTTCGCTTCGCGTCGGTTATCACTTTCTCTCTGGCTTCACCCTAAGGTTGCTGTCAGAGTGAACGCGATTTGAGAAACGTCCACATGTGCGTGCAAGTTTTTTACATTCAATCAAAGCAAGCATTTCACTGTGAACGCGATGCGATAACAGTGCATCGCATCATAACGCTTCGCCTCGCATCACTTTTCGCGCTACCTCTGGCAGCAACCTAAGGTTGATGTCAGAGTGAGCGCGGAACACGGACCGAAGCAAAGCGATTCAATGCGATGTACTGTTTTCGCATCGCATTCACTCTGACAGGTTTGCTTTGATCGAATGCAACTAGCTCGCACGCGCGCCTGAACGCTTCGCGTGACGCGTTCACTCTGACAGCAACCTAAGAGTGAATCTTGGACGCACAATTCGGATATCAACCGAGACGATTCTTTGAATGTAAACGTTTTATTCGTATTTTTTTTTTTTCATTTAAAATTTTAATGAAACTAGTTTTTAACCGGTTTTTGAATTCCAGGAACGGGTTTTCCGAAATAAATTGCACGTGCAATCACAACGTGACTCCAACGAATCTTAGGCCTCAAGCTCACAAAAAAACTTGAACGTGGAAATTACTGTTACTGTATCTTAATAAATATCCGCTGCTTTATACTCATAGCGGGTATCAAATTTTCCAAGCTCAAAAAACCCATTCAGAATCGAAAATTCCCCAAAACCAAACTATCCTTCGAAACACCTGTACAGAAAAAAAAAAACAGTACACTTCCTCATTCTCGAAACAAAGGACGCGCATTCGTTTTGCTATGTGGCAAATTAATGAGCTTTTATTATGAGCAGCAACACAAACAACTCATCCATCATTTTGTTTTCAACATACTAGCAGTTAGTGCCGTCTTTTAACCCATCGATTGGCACCGTTGTTTTCGGGTGAAATAGAAACCACGATAGTCGCAAGGTCACCGTTGTTCTGTTTTCGGCAGTGGCAGAGCACCCCAAAGCCGTGTTTTCCAGCACGTCATTCTTGTTGATTGCCTCGATCGATTGCCAAGAGGTCGACGGTTGCGGACCGCAAAACAGCGCACGCCGGTGGAGAGATGAACGATCAGTTGATCCATCTGTGGTGCTCGTCCATGCCGTCCATGTGTGACTTAAATTTAAAAGGTTGGAGGTTGGTGAAGCCGGTGATAGGCACGCAGCAGAACTGGCTGATCCGGTCCAAACATACAAAGGTTTTCAGTAATTGAAATTCCGTTCCATCTGCTCTTTCGGAGTTAGTTTCGCTTCGGAGACTGGATTGACGGCTGCGAATTCCACAAGATTTAGGATGTGGGGAGTGGCCACAAAAATTCTTTGAGTATCGGAAAGTGTTCGCCGTTGCGAACATTGGTTACTTCAGAAAGGAGCCAGAAAACATTTCGTTGAAACGGTGTTCGTGATGTTCGTGCTGATCAAATTTCCATGATTTGTATGAACAGCAAGAAATAATTTCAATATTTTATTTGCAAAATGTTTTTCACATTATTAAGAGAGTTTGAAAACAAAGCAAGATTAACCGAATCTTTCGAACTACTCGAAGTAAAAATAACTCAAAACTTTGTTTATGACAGAAAAAATAGTGTTAACTTGGTAGATTATTTATATCACAAATTATATCTTTAGTGAAAAGAACAATTATGGATTATGGATACTATACTTCATAAAACATTTTGTAGAGATCGAGATTACAGTAGAGAAATTCTTCAATTGATTAAGCATAATTGATACATATAAATGATAGAATTAGCAATTTTTATATATTCCGTTAAGTTATACCCTGATAACGTAAGGTTTTCAATTACAATTTTGTGTCTTCTTTCGGGCTCCATCTGTCTTTTCAAATTATCGTGAATCGTAACAAAACTTTTACCATTACCAAAGTAAAGCTTAGTAAAGAATATACCGTTTGATAGGCATTCCGCAGCATTTTATCAACTCTATATCGGCTGAAAAGTTCGTATCGTTTATTAGAAACACACATTTTTTTGCCAAAATTCGTTTTTATTATTCAACATAATTGCCATCAGAGGCGATACAGCGATTATAGCGATCTTCCAACTTTTCGATACCATTTTTGTAGTACGATTTGTCCTTTGCCTCAAAATAGGCCTCAGTTTCAGCGATTACCTCTTCATTGCTTCTAAATTTTTTACCAGCGAGCATTCTCTTGAGGTCTGAGAACAGGAAAAAGTCACTGGGGGCCAAATCTGGAGAATATGGTGGATGAGGGAGCAATTCGAAGCCCAATTCGTTCAATTTCAGCATGGTTTTCTTCGACTTGTGACACGGTGCATTGTCTTGATGAAACAAAACTTTTTTTTCTTCAAATGAGGCCGTTTTTTTGAAATTTCGTTCTTCAAACGCTCTAATAACGCTATATAATAGTCACTGTTGATGGTTTTCCCTTTTCAAGGTAGTCTATGAAAATTATACCATGCGAATCCCAAAATACAGACTCCATAACCTTACCGGCCGATTGTTGAGTCTTTCCACGCATTGGGTTCGGTTCATCGCGTGCAGTCCACTCAGCTGACTGTCGATTGGACTCCGGAGTGAAGTGATGGAGCCATGTTTCGTCCATTGTTATATATCGACGAGAAAAATCGGTTTTATTTCGATAAAACATCTCCAAACACTGCTCAGAATCATCAATTCGTTGTTGTTTTTGATCGATTGTGAGCTTACGCGGCACCCATTTTGCACAAAGCTTTCTCATATCCAAATATTCGTGAATAATATGTCCAACACTTTGCTTTGATATCTTTAGGGTGTCAGCTATCTCGATCAACTTCACTTTACGGTCATTGAAAATCATTTTGTGGATTTTTTTCACGTTTTCATCGGTAACAGCCTCTTTTGGACGTCCACTGCGTTCATCGTATTCGGTGCTCATATGACCAGTACGAAATTTTGCAAACCACTTACGAATTGTTGCTTCGCCCTGTGCAGAGTCTGGATAACACTCATCAAGCCATTTTTTGGTATCGGCGGCACTTTTTTTCATCAAAAAGTAGTGTTTCATCAACACACGAAATTCCTTTTTTCCATTTTTTTCACAATAACAAAAGTAGTTTCACTCAAAATGCAATATCTCACAAGCTAATAATCAGACAGCTGTCAAATTTATACACGTATCTTTTGAAGGTTGGTACTAACTGAAAATGGTATGGATTTAATTCTAGTGGCGCCCTTTCATAGAAACGATACGAACTTTTCAGCCGATCTGTTATACTGACTGGCACTTCGGCAGCATTTTAGGATCGTAGCACCAGTCTACAGTGGTTTGAATCGATAAAAACGTGTACTTAATTCTCTAGTTGCTGAACCATTCATCCGATATACATGGTTCCTTTGAAAAACTCATTCACAAAAATATACCTCATAATTTGATCATAATAAAAATTGTGCAAAGCCTACTATGATAGAAGTTCATTTCAACAACTTTTTTCCCTTAAGAAATGGAAAAACAATGTATTCTATAAAGTTTCAGAACTTCTAACGAGAAAAACCTTTGCCGAAAAAACTATAGGTCTAACGCAAACAATTTCGGATATATGAAGCATTTCCGTTTGAAACCTCTTGAAATCAATTTTTTGTATATAACTTTTTTCGCAATTGTTTTTAATGTCTACTATGTTCGAGACAATTACTAAAAACATAGAATTACACATTTTTGTTGAAGACTGTGTACGATTTTTCCTTTTTTTTGAAAAGTTATTGACAATTTTAACTTTTTTATACAATAACTTTAACAACTTATAGAAAGCAGGGTCGCAGACCAAAAGGTACATGAATATAGTTTTTGGAAAGTTTAAATTAAGTAATGTAAAGTTGCGAAATGCGTTACGTGGCCCTTTTAAATTGTGTAAATAAGATAACGAAATATAGATTCCTTTTGTACCAGTTCTGTAAGAAATGTTTAAAAATTGGAATCAGTCATTAGTGTAGCTTTAGTGTAATGGTGTAATGATTAATAATATATTTCCATGATGCATTATTGTATGCAATTGATCAAACAAAAGAAGCACGTTAAGGCGCTCATAAAATTCGACAAGTTTTACTTACTCCTTTAATATAATATTATTTATGCGTTCTATTAATTTTTATTTACTATGGTTTAAAGATTACAGATTCATTTTTATAAGATCCGGAATTCAATTCCATTAATAGATGATATCTTACACCATTAACAGTACGTCTAAACACATTGTTTAAATTTACTTTACATTACTTGATTTGAGCTTTCCAAAAAGTATATGTTTGGTCTGCGACCCTGCTTTCTGTAAGTAGTACAAGTAAATGTATATAAACGTTAAAATGTAAATAACTTTGTACGGAAAAGGACAAACCGTACACAGTCTTCAACAAAAATGTGTAATTTTATATTTTTAGTGATTGTCTCGAACATAGTAGACATTGAAAACGAAACGAAAACATTACGAAAAAAGTTATGTATAAAAATGATTTTAAGGGGTTTCAAACGGAAAAGCTTCATATATCCGAAACTGTTTGCGTTAGACCTATAGTTTTTTCGGCAAAGGTTTTTCTCGTCAGAAGTTCTAAAACTTTGTACAAGACATCATTTTTCCATCTCTTAAAGGAAAAAAGTTGTTGAAATGAACTTTTATCATAGTAGGCTTTGCACATTTTTTATTGTGATTAAATTACGAGGTATGTTTTTGTCAATGAGTTCTCCAAAGGAACAATGCATATCGGATCAACGGTTTAGCTAGAGAAATAAGTTCACGTTTTGATCTATTCAAACCACTTTACAGTCATGCTATGGTTCTGTACGCAAATAATCGGCTGCGAAGTCTGTTGAAACAGAAAGTCAAATTCCACAAAAGGATTGCAATACCAAGGCTTTGCTTTGTTCTGAGATGTACAGAAAATAATCTAGAAAACAAATAAATATTCCCTCAATTGAGATTGATTATAATGATGATTCTTAGAAATGTAGAATGTTGTTGAAATTTGGAAATATTGTTGTTGAATAATGAATATATTTTGAACAGATTTTATACAGGAAAATTATACCAATAGTAATCTCATTCGCCCGGGTTGGCGGTTCAATGCATAGGACGCTGGTCTTACAAGCCAGTTGTCGTATGTTCGAGCCCCGACCTGGAAGGATTCTTAGTGTCAGTAGGATCCATAGTACTAGCCATGCAATGATTCTGTACACTAAGAATCGGCTGCGAAGTCTGTTGAAACAGAAAGGCCAAATTCCACAAAAGGAATGTAATGCCAAGACTTTGCTTTGCTTTACTTTGCTTTTAGTAATCTCATTAGCCTTATGATTAGGCCGATTACCCAACAACATTTATCAAATCCTACACAGAAAATCGCAATCTTATGATTTGAAAATAGCTCAAAACATTACTTTTTGACATCAATTCGCCATACCCGTATCAAAAATAATATTGTAAGAATTTGCAATAACCTCGGTAAAGTGGAAGTTGCCGAATGTAGTTTAATTGTGATTTGAAACATCAATATTTGAAACATTCTCGTCGACCCCATTTCAAAATACCCACACGTAGAGATGTGAAATAGTATCGACAACAATAATCATACACGAAAAACGAGAAGAGAAAAATAAAAAAGCTAGAGCAAAAAATCTGATTGTTTTAGGAACACACTGAACTGCGCTATTAAAATAGCCGTAACACTAAAACCGTTAGAGATACCACAATGGCGTTTTGGGCAAAGCTACGTGAAATCATGTGTACAACTTTGCTTCCGCCGTTCTTTTCCAAAATTAAAGCTTTATTGCGAAAAACTGCTTACAGATGTATTATTCAAAGTATTGTCCGTCGCTAGCAACAACTTTCTCCCATCTTTCCGGCAATTTTCGGATCCCGGCTCGAAAAAAGGAGACGCTATTCATGAAGCAATCCATTTTTCCAACTCTTAGAAGGATTGAAAATGTTGATCTGCCAGGCCGTGTGCCATCGAACGGAATAGGTGGAAGTCAGAAGGGGCGACATTTGGGGAACACGGCGGGTGGGGCAAGACTTCCCATTTCAGCGTTTCCAGGTACTTTTTGACCACATTTGCGACGTGAGGCCGAGCATTGTCGTGTTGGAGGATGACTTTGTCATGTCGCTCTTGATATTGTGGCCGCTTTCTTTTAGCGAGACTTTTTGAAATGGCTTGCTGACTCACTCCCAACGATTTGGTAAGCTCTTTTTGGGTTTGGCACGAATCTTCATCAAGCAATGCTTCTAGTTGTTCATCTTTGAAGGTTTTTTTCTCTTCCATCACCATGTTTGTCTTCGACATCGAAATCACCATTTTTAAAACGTTGAAACCACTCCCGACACGTACCTTTACTCAGAGCAGCATCACCGTAAGTTTCTGAGAGCATTCGATGCGCTCCAGCTGCATTTTTTTTCGAACTGTAACAGAAAAGTAAAACTTCCCGCAAATGGCGAGAAATAGGCACATAAACAGACATTTTCGAGCGTGAATAATACGAAAACAAGAACAACTGTCACTGACACGGCGATGAGAAAGTTGTGCAATGACTGAGCGGAAACATATATTGGAGAAGCCAAATGAATGAAAAACTAACAAAAAAGATGATTTATTGGAAAAAGATACGCTCAGAGACAGGACTCGAACCTGCGTTCTTATGCATTCCGTGAATACGCGCTACCATTTCGCCACTCTGAATCTTGTTATAGTCACTCTAAAACGCCAGTCAGACATGGTAGAACGTACATCGAACATGGGCTACATCCTGGTCGTCACCCGACCGATACCTTACATCCAAACATCTTTTCTGTCCTCAAACACTAGTCTTCTCGCTTTATACCTATTTCTACGCTCAAGTATTGAGTAGAAGAGTGTATTTATAATCGCTTGTCTCCTTCTTAAATGGTGCCAGTCGCTGGCTGGACATCGTCCTACTGACGCTAAGAATCCTTCCATGTCGATGCTCGAACATACGACAACTGGCTTGTAAGAGCAACTCCCTATACATTGTACCACCAACCCGAACGAAATTTGTGATCACATTCTATGCACATGCACATGCAGCTCCTTGACTATAAACATCAATAAAAAGTTTATAACTATCCTTAGCTGCCTCCCAAAAGTATTCGAGCGTATGGATATTATTTACACGTCAGTAAAGCACATCTTCACAACCGATCAGCACGGCTTTGTCAAATAACGAACAACTGCTACAAATCTAATGAGCTACGTTTCTGCTCTGATTGACAAACTTGAAAAACGACAACAAGTTGATGTGGTGTATTTTGATTTTTCTAAAGCTTTCGATTGTGTTCCTTATGTACTCACTGTTGAAAAATTGAGACGAAACGTATTCCCAGACTGTATAACAAACTGGATTCTTTCGTATCTTACAGATCGTAGTGCTTCAGTTCGAGTCGAAACTGTACATTCACGATTTCAGTCCCCAATTTTATTTGAATACTCAATGATGGCGATCGTCCCGGGTTGACGGTTCAATGCATAGGGCACTGGTCTTACAAAGCAGTTGTCGTATGTTCTAAAGCACCGACCTAGCAGGATTCGTAGTGTCAGTAGAATCGTAGCACCAGCCTTGGAATGGTTCTGTACACTCTGAATTGGTTAAGAAGTCTGTTGAAACAGAAGGTCAAATTCCACTATAGGAATGTAATACCAAGGCTAAGGAAATCCCTCAAATGACGCAAATCATAAATACCTAAATTATCAACAGACGAAAAATTTCATTTTCAATTACATAATATTGGATTAAACTAAATTTTACTGGTTTCGACTGTAATTTTCATTCCGTTATATGCACATTTACCAACCAAACAGATGTGTGCTTCTGTGACTCAGTCGTTTAACAGACGTACTTTGTGATCCGATGATTCTCGGTTCAAGTCGCGGCGGTCGCTATGAGTATTCATTTTTTTGTTATTTCAAGAAATTTCATGTCAAGAAATTTTAGACACAATATAAAATGTTCTTCCACGTAAATTTGCGTGAACTGAGACGCTCCATTTAGGTGCACCTTATAAGATGTAAAACCACAAGGTTGTTTCGAAGTGTGTATACATAAGCGATTGTAATTATTGCTGTGGAGCAGTATAGACCCTAAGGGCAACATTCCAAGTAATTCATGAATGTTGGAACATCTTATACGGTTTTTCATAGTCTCAAAACATACACAGATATTTTTGCGTATGTATATATCATATGGATTTTACATGTTATCTATACAAAAACTGAACAAAATTGAAAAAAAAATTCAGGCGAAAAATTTGAAATTACTCGAAATTTGTAAGTTAAGCACTACAATACCAACCTATTTAAATGATTGATGACTCTATGGTCAATGGAAGCCCCGGAAGTAGCGGTTAAAATTATCCGAATTAATACCTACAAGACCGATTATTACAAGCAAAAATTTGAACACCGGTTAGTGCCAGTCTCGTAGCTGGCTTGGTTTTTCGTTACGCCATAAAATGCAGGTTTTGCAATCCTTCCACAGATTTATTGCAGGGCCACTGAACGACAAAATGAAAGTAAATTTACATCGAAAACTACTCCGCTGTTTTATACGGCTGCAGAATAATAAACAACGCTGTGCATTTATTATTATCGTTAAGCACACATATTTTTGTTTCGTTTATTAAAAAAAATTGTGTACAACTAATCTTAAAAGATGGAAACTATTTATGGGATAAAAAATCCATCTATAAACTAGAGCGATTTTTCTAACAACAAAACAACAATGATAGGAGAAGGAAAATCCATCTTTCCGAAAGGGACTGGTAAACCTCAAGTAGTAACGATGTAATAACACCCTTCCAGTTTGACTGGGCATGCGACCATAAAACCACTACTGACTGGAAGTTCGCCGGTCGAGGCAATGAAGTAGGGACGGTCGAAGATTTCTGCAAATTAACGACAGCGCAACTACCATGAACCGCATGACTGACAGGCCAACAGAAGAAGTAGTGACCGACATTCAGCCGTTGGTAAATTTTCTCGTTGATGTATTAGTGTCTTCGGGTGCCGCGTAGACTTCCTTGAGAGTTGTTTGCACAATATGATGACCAGACGACGAGCACACTTCATCGAAGGGTGTTCGTGTCATCGGAACGATTCGGATTTGGGTTAAACTGAGAAGCCACCTTAGAATTTCATAGGTCTGTTCCGAATTCAAAGTCAACAGTGCTCCTCAGTCCCAGAATCATTAACCAAATCCAAGAATCTTATGTTAAAAACTTGATAAACACGCAACCCTCAATATTATAAATCCTTACATTAATTATCTGTTTAGTTAGTGTATTCCAACTAAATTTTCATTTATCCAAATCGTATAATCCAATGCCATTAGTATAAATTCCATGCGGTGTTAGTTAGAGGTCGTACCCAAACAAGAGCATCAGTTCCAGTTGATCGAGCAGGTTCCGGTTCACCTTCCAAAACCATTCTCCGATCCCAAAAAAATGACTCGCTCAGCAACATCTGTATTCAGTGTTGGCAACCGTAATGAAATCCACGTGGCCTTGGGATGGCGATTGGCTCGAGACTAATTGAAGCCCATTCGCATTTGCGAGATGATGCTTTGGGCTTCATGCAGATAATTGCTGTATCTTCGGCAGATAAGCCCCGTGTTTACTGCTGTTTTTGCTTGGCCAGAAGCGGCCAGGTCAAGGTTCCAATCGTTGCGCAACGGACAGTCGGTTCGTTTTATGCCACCGAACAATACAATTAATAGTTAAAAATTTCCGCACCCAAAGTAGCCGTATGTGGAATAGGAAGAGCCTTTCTTGGAATTTATGTGACATTCGATAGACATGCCGTAAAGATTTTCACTGACATCAAGATCAAATTGCCGTGTCAAAGATGCAGTAGACTGCAACATGAAATGAATTGCAACAGCAACGTATAACAAACTTCACGTGTCCTATTTCTGACAGCAGGTTTTGCCGATTTAATTGCACCATCTTTTTTATTGTATAGCTGCGTTCGTGATAGTAGTAATGTTTATGAAGCGCATTGAAATGTGTAATAATGATGTGACAATTAAAACTTTGCTACCATTTGCGTAGCAAGAACCACAGTAGCTGCCACGTGAGACAAACACATGTAATAAAACAATACCTTTTTCAGCATATCAACAACACACGAAGCGGGTCGGAAGTATGCCGTTTTAGCACACGATTCTGATAGTGTTAATTCATCAAAACAGCGCTTTAGAATACAATTGTAACTTGAAAGTTGTGTTTGTAGAAAATCGTAACACTTGAGCAGAACAAATTTAAAGTTTATTGTTTACTACCATTTGGTACTTTTTATGTAAATCAGAAAACTTCTTATCAATGAACTAATAAAAATCTACTCATATCGCATCAATATTGTGACTTTACATTTACAAAGATTTACTTGAAATCTCATTGCAGAGCATGTTTTGTTCTTGATTTCACAGTTCATATAGTTGCATTGGGTATCAATACAATTCAAAATATTTTGAATAAAATTTGAGTGCATGAATGTCGTATCAAGCCCAGGTCCGTCGAGTGGGAGCAGGGGATAGTGCGCATATTTTAAATGGTTCTTGCCTTTCTCTATAGAAAGATGATAGAATTGGTGGAAAAACCTACTTTCGAACCACGCACAGTGCACAGTGGCCCCAAACATGTCAAAACACGGGTTTTTTTATTTGCGTTTCAGAGGTTAATTTTGGAGCTTTCATGTCTTCAAAAGAATTCCTGTTTGAAATAGTCCGCTTCTTTTAATATAATCAAAGTTGTCATTAATTAACCTACAAGTGATTTAAAAAATTATTTTGCATACAATACGAGATAGAATATTTATGTCTTTGAAAAAGTTGTAGATCATATTGAAACAAAAAAACATGCCGACGACATGATCACTTTACAATGCATTGGTGTCGAGATATGATGCATTGTTTTTTAGAGACCACCAAGATCAAGTTTTTCCATCATAACTTTTTTCAATGAATTTTTAGAATTTTCGGATGTTCTACAATTATATTTAAATTATCAAAATACATGTTTTTTGTCAAAGGTTTCATGTTTTTTTTTATGTTCACAAACTAATAAATAATATTTCCTACAACTTTATTGTACAATAAAATCGTTTTTGAATTCTATTAGAAAAGTTAGATTTCAGATTTCAATCTAAATAAGGGGACGGGTATAGCGTGATGGGTAAGTCGATGCCCTTTCACGCAGCCCACCTGGGTTCGATTCCCAACCCCGCACATAGGGTCAGAAAATTTTTCTGGCCCGAAGAGGCGAATGACCTTAAGGTTAAAACCTCTATAATAAAAAAAATCTAAATAAGGACCACCCTAGTAACATTTTTCAACAAAAGGAGCTCCATTTGGTTACAAACAACTTTTGTGAAGACGCCAACTAAAAAAACTAATATTTAATAGTGAAAATATTTTTGTCACGCTAATTTCCCGTTTTGTACCACTGTGCAATGATCCAACGTATTGGACCAACAAAGGACCACCGTTGAACGTTTTTTTCTAAGAGGGAAATTTTTTATTCCGAACCCGACCCTTAAATGATAAAATCGTCACCCGTACCCGTCCCGAACCCGATAAACATATTTTTTTCTGAATACCCGAAACCCGACCATCTCTAATGCAAACACGACAAATCTCTGCTGAACAATATATTACAAATTATTCACCCGAAAGGGGAAATATTTTCATTATTGCTTTTAGTTTTTATTAGTTAAAATTTTCACCAGCTGTTTTTCGAGTTCAAATTTCTTTTTGATAAATTCTATTAAAATATTAATCGATTCGAAGCCAAACAAGTTTTAGTTTCAAGATTCTCAACAGATTGCGAATTGAGACAATCAGTCTTTCTTGGATCGCATTGTAACACCGATAAAGGGTAAAACCAAGTCTGCGGTGAAAATTTTTGCATACTAATATGGATAATCCTACCAATTAGACCTTGTTACTGCTTCGAAAGTAATAAAACGTGACCCGCTTCCGTGTTCATGATTTACGTAATCTAAACAGCTAATTGGTAATTAATATTTTTCTAAAGAAACGTGACACCATTTGCCAGTTAGACACTTTTTCTCTTCATCCATCGTTGGCCCTGTGTGTTTGCATCCCAAGTAAAGGCGCTATTATTCATTGTTTTCATGCCTCGCCTCATCTGGAAGTAATACCACAGACTAACAGACAGGACACTCA
Source organism: Malaya genurostris (assembly GCF_030247185.1). Lineage (NCBI taxonomy): Eukaryota > Metazoa > Arthropoda > Insecta > Diptera > Culicidae > Malaya > Malaya genurostris. Next base: position 181,306,202 of record NC_080572.1, read on the forward strand.
AATTAGATTCTTCAATCATTTTAACTGTCATTTCGAATATTCCTTTATTTGGGACAGTACTCACATGTGTCATGATGGCGCCACGTTACCCTATCAAAAACATCCTGTCTGTCATCTAGACTGTGTTTATTTTTTTCATTTACCAACAGAGTTGCCATTTATACAGAATTACCTGTAATGTATTGATATGTATTTGCATTTGTATGCGAATTTCATGCAGGATACAGATTTAATACATATTGCCAAAACTATATACAAAATTGTGCCTACCTCTCATCCTTCAACGCAATACAAAATCGAACCCGTTTAGTGGCAATATTTACTTGCTTCTGATCTGCCGCCACTTAATTTCGGGTGAAAATTACCAACACAATAAAAAATAGTCTAGATGAACAATGTTGAGAAAAATAAATGGTTACCTTCCAACATCGCTAAAAAGTTTAATATATTATTAACGTAATATAATAATTTACTGTGACGATTCATTTCCAAATATTATGATAAAATCCGGCATCCCTGCAAGCAGCTGATCGGTGTTGACAAACGAGGGGGAACCAACTAGTAAATTAACTTTTACATAACACAAGGGGTGTACCGATAGTAAATAGTTCGCGCAGTATAATATAGGTGGAACTAGTGCATCACGAATAATTATTTCTATAAGAATTTACTCATACTGTCATGTCTGTTAGTCTGTGGTAATACCACACCAACGGAGTGATAAGCATCTTTGAGAACGAAAATAATCTAGCCTTTTGTTTACCAAGTCAAATGGAAGAGACTCTATCAGACCCTACATCCATCATCGCCATTGAAACCGGTTTTACTAGTCACGGATTACCAATGAACGAACGAACGACCGAACGATGTTTCTTCAGAATAACTGCAATTGTAATGAATCCAGAATTACTCGAGCGTAAACCTCGTCTCCCGTAGCTTTTCTGTCAATGGATTATTGAGACAAATCGAAGACCTAATTCAACAAATCATCACTCACTTAGCTCGGTCTTCCGTATCCTGGTTGCTCTTTCTATCTGTATCCGGTGTACTAAATAAGAGTTGATATATGGAGTAATTTAATAGGCCTATTCAATTCATGAGAAAATTTGTGCTGATTGATGGCTCGTGTGCATTCGTTAAGGCATGGGACTCTGCCTCGTCTATACCCTGCAATGCCAGCGAACGAATCTAAACAAACAATGGAGCAGACGCGCGGTCCGGTAGGTAATGTTGTGTGTTAGCACACGAGGTGGCCTTGCACCTTGGAAAGCCGCGAACCAGAGCCAACCGGTCAGCTGAGTCGAGCACAAAGTGTGTTTGCTTGATGTGCGTAAATCATAGATACGTGCACATTAAGTTGCAAAATACGTATGGAAGGTTGTTTCCAGCCGATACGCAAGTTTCTGTCTTGGCAAAACAGCCACAGTCACATTTCACCTGACTTAGAAATACATACATTGTTATGGTGGCGGTTTTAGAGTGCCTACAGCAGGCAAAATGTGGAACGGGGTAGTGCACACCAAGATTTGGTTTAGCAGTTCGGCAATTTTACAGATGAAAACTTTCGGTAAACATAAAAAGGCGGGTGGGTAATGTCAGAGACATAACTGGATATCGTGAATACGAAAACAACTGACATGTTTCTTAACACTTCCGAATATCAATTACAAAGAAGGCATCACTTGATCTCGATTACTGTGAATTTCACACAGCGAAAAGTGCACAAATCTAACTAAACCCTACTAGATTTGCACTAAACTGAGGATATTTACCTTCGATTTGCGTACAACAAATCCTAATAGTTCTTTAGGAAACTTGTAGAGCCATCAGAACGGCTGATTTGGTGTAATGCTCTCTACCGCTGTTTTTCACCAATGCAAATGACTGGCAGCTGTGACGTAATCTCTCTTGCCGAAAGCGAAACTAGCTTTGCAAACGACATAAAATACATCTGCTCGCAATGGCGATAGAATCCAAATTGATCCAATTTTTGTTGAGAGGTTTCTTTCTACGTGATTTCGTTTGTAGCTTTTTCACTAATGGGCGGCCCTAACGGCTATAAAAATAGCCGCATACAGAATTTGAATGTCGATTATTTCATTTCGGATTTGCATAATTTATTGAAAGAAACTATCAATATGCTGTAGGGACTCGTTTCTAGCATTCAGAAGGGTCAAATTGTGGAACTCACTGCGATATTAAGCACAGTTCGGAACATTTTTCTCGAACGATTTGTTGTACAGCAACAGATATTTTGTTCTCTTCCTCAGAACGCGTTCTGATTGGCTGGTGTTGACATAGGTCACATGAGACAGGTTTTTCAATAGTGTACTATTAAAATACTTCAATGGTGTTGCTATACTCGTTTAAGTTATTTCGATTCTATTGGTAGTTAGATTATATAAATCCTTTCACAGATCACTGAGCTATGAGCTTTAAAAATACGAGAAAGGCAAACGCGCCTTATGCATTATCCTCTTTGATACTCGTTTTACCAAACATTTCAGAAAAGTTTAATTTTTAATTATTTGAGATTATGTCATACAACTGAATATTTTATCATAAAATTGTGATCATATTTCCGATGGCATGTAGCAAAAATTAAGTTGATTCGTTAGATACAACAAGAGAAATTCACGATCAAAAACTTATCACTCTCTCAGAGGGTAAATTTTGAAAAGGCACCCCATAGTAAAGTAAGTCGACACGACAAAAACAACCGATTGTTGGGTAAATGAAAACAAAATCTTGTGCAGATGAAAACATATTTCATTTAGAGCAGACCTAATATGAAGGCAACGGTCGTTGGCTCAATGCACAAGGCGCTAGTTTTTCCAGCCTGTTGTCAAAAGAATTCTTAACGTTAGTAGGATCATAGCACTAATAATGCAATGTTGAAGCGGAAGATGAAATTCAAGTATACTTTACTTTTCAGTGCCAAATGGTAATATAATCCAGATTGGTATTTTTATATCTACTCATCATGCGAATTTATCAGACGATTTTTAATTATTCTCCAACTTATTATTGTATTACTGAAAAAGCTCACTTTTTCTATGTTTTGCAACTAGTCTTTAAACTCTTTAGTTGTAACGAATAACAACTGTGCAAATTGTCCAATATGCTAATCAATTTCGTATATTTGATTATCAGTAAGTGAAATTGCATATGGCACATTCGCTCTAAAGAAATTGAATATGCAACGCCTAATTACATGAACTTAGAAAAACGAATTAGGAAACTTCCTTAAATAATAACCAAAATCATGTAACGTTAGTAGTTATATGAGCGTAGAAAAAAACAACGACACCGGTCACGACAATGGCTATACTACTGAGAAAGGGAAGGAATGTCTCCACGAGTATCACAAGATAGGATGTATTAGTAGGGATGGGAGAAGATATGGGATATGCCTTGATAAACAAAACGATCTCGATAGAAAATACGGTGTACGAAACGATAAACTTCCAGAATTCGTAGAACTACAGGCAGCTGTCAGGAGATCTGGCACATCATTCATTGGTAAATTTTTCTACTTTTGTCTTTACGATGATTAAGTAATTCGTAATATGCCGACCGATTGAACTATTATAGAACAAAAGCAGAACAAAAAGCGCCATCAAAAACTGCTTTGAAACCTGCTCTAAGACCAATATATTCAAATAAATTTGTCAGGGAAGCTGGTTACCAGGAAAAATCATTGGTTTTCCTTGTAATACTATCTACTATCGGTTATCAGGAGGGATCAGGGTCATTTCGCCGAAAGCCATTTCGCCGAAAGCCGTTTCGCCGAAAGGGTTATTTCGCCGAATGACATTTCGCCGAATGGGTCACTTCGCCGAATGCCATTTCGCCGAAAAGGGTCATTTCGCCGAATCCAAAAATCGTCCTGAAATCGTAATTGGAATTGATTCAATTTACAGACAAACGAAGGATGATAGCGTTAACGCCCGTTTTGTTAACCTACCATTGTACTTCTTGAATAATGATTGATTGTTGTACTCTTGAATAAAGATTGATTCATGAACCTCAGAAAGTAGTTCCCAAGAAAACTTGTTGACTATTAGCTAGTAAGCATCAAAGCAATTGCATAGGTGTATCTACTAGGCAAATGTAGGTGGTATTTTCCGTTTTTAAAGTGAAAATGAAAAAATACTAATGCGGCTACGCCACATCGTTTTGGTTCATGTGCTGTCCGACCTCGCTAGCGCTCGTTCGGACCTAACTAAAGCAAAGAAACCTAGCTTTGAGTAAACCGGGCAAACGAGGCGGTTACAGGTTTGTATGCAAGAGGCCGCCGCTTCCGACGGCGGGTCGGCGGCCGACTCAGCTGGCGTCGGCTCGGCGGCTTTGGCATTCGGCGAAACGACTTTCGGCGAAATGGCTTTCGGCGATATGACCCGCTCCCATCAGGAGTGAGAAAATCATATCAAATATTTTCCTTTTGTTTATTCAACATAACACAAAAGCAATCAAGAAGATTTACTTACATAAAAGAAAAGTCTTGGCATTACATTCCTTTTGTGGAATTTGGCCTTTCTGTTTCAACAGACTTTGCAGCCGATTCTTAGTGTACATAATCATTGCATGACTAGTACTATGGATCCTACTGACACTAAAAATCCTTCCAGATAGGGGCTCGAACATACGACAACTGGCTTGTAAGACCGGCTCCTATGCATTGAACCGCCAACCCGGGACGATTATTTACATTATTAATGCGATTTTAATGGATTTTTGCGAGAAATAATTTGAAACAGGAAAACGAACTTAGTAACTTAGAACTATTCTTAGAAGCTTAAAGAAATTGATAAGTCTCGAAAAGTTACGAATAAATATTTTAAAACTGCAAGGATCAGCCCCATGGGGTTGTTCGAGTCATTGAAAGGGAACAAGGCAACCAAAATTTTTAATGATCTACAATGAAACAGTTCAATCAATCGTCACACTTTTGAATCCGCAATTGCACAAAAGTCTGCTTAGATTGATCTTGATTAGGAACCAACACCGAACATTGTTTGTCTTGTTTTGTATTTGTTTTATAGCCGACGAAATTACACCAATATCCCAAATGTATGCAATTATATCTTTGTACATACTTGCGATACGGATTTCAATATTTAAGCTTCTCTTCGCCAAGCTTGTGTTCAAATTTTGTACGCAAGCAGTTGTTTTTATAGCGTTAAGTTTCTCTACCATTCTGCGATTTCGGTTGAAGCGATAAACTTACGTGTATTTTGCTTGAGTTTCTCTGATTTGCACCCCTATATCGAAAATAAAGATGTGTTCCACATCAAAATATTCATGTTGAACGAATGAATATTTTAGTGAAAAAAACAACCAAAGTTGAAACACTAAACAATCTGGTATGTATTCAAAATTAGGAAAAGAGAAACTTCTGGAATTGTGACAGCACGAAATATGAAAGTGCGTTGAATTTTCTTACATATGGCTCTAAATCTCAACAAGTTCGTTTGAGATTCTACTTGCAATCTCAGGAAAACAGTCATTGTTGGAAATCGCTAAAGCAGTTCCCTCCGTTACTGCTTGCTGAATTTTCAAGAAAAAAAACATATGTTTGTTTAGAAAAATGTCCTAAATAAACTGATATTTCTCTTTTAGATTTCCGCTCAACGAGTGCGAGGAAACCGGCTTTTGCGTTTTGCAATAATGGTCGTTTTTTAGGATTGTAAGTTACCTCTTAAACGAAATTTTCTTTTAATAATTGAAATTTGACTTATTTCAGTTTCATATTCGACACAAAGGGGGCACTCGCACCGGGCGCAATGTTTTAGGGGCGGCGAATCAATCCTTGGGACCTTTTTTTTTGCTCGCCCAAGCCATCTTTCCGGAGATGGAGTTCAGCTGTCACTCACAAAACCAACGATGGTGGCGGCAAAATCTCTTATTTTGCTATTTTTCAACGGGCGCCAATTTCCTCGGTACACCTCTGAGTCAATCCCATAAAAACTTTAAACTACGGGCGCGGAAATACAATTTCACCGTTCGAACTAAAATTTTGCATATTTATTTCCTATAGTACCCAAAAGAAACACGAAAAGTGTGATCGAGCGAGTAAATAAACCAGTAATTTTTCCCCCATACAATCTTGTCCCACCCTTATCGATCATACTATAAGTGCAGCATTAAAAACTGGAAAATACGATTATAGAACTTATTGAAATTACTATGTCGTATTAACAAGAATTGATTCATTGTGTAAAAAACATGTTTTAATCCACTTACAGGTGTGATAATGGAAACTTGAAGGAAAAGAAAATTACAGAGAGATTTTGCCAATTTTCTTATTTGGAAGAAGTCAAGAAGCTCAAGAACTTGAAGTACACTTGAAAAAGAAAGTGGAAAATATTTTCACTTCTATGTTTTTGCGAAAATCTTCTGAAAAACAATTGTTTTGGTGATCAAATTTATTAAAAATCTATTAAGTTGAAGCAATCAGTTCGGTTTCACATCTCATCCAAGTCAGTCGATAAACCAAAACCGCTTACGTTCGGGACAGAAGAAACCAAGTACAGTATTGTGTAGTGAACAATAGAACGATCTCGAAATGAGTGAACCAAACGAACAAAAGCTACCGCCGGTACGAAAGAATACAATTATTGTTGACTTCAGAGAGTGCAAAATTCGACCTTCGATACGAGAACTTGAAGGTTTGCTTAAGGAGCAAATACATCTTGACATTAAACGTGTGAATTTACTTCAATGTAATAAGACCAATAATGTTGTTTATATCCAGTTCTATAAAGAGTTGGATGCAATTCAATTCGCTAAAGACAATAATAATGTGCACTATGTGGAGCATGAAAATATCAAGTTCAACATTCCAGTATATATGGAAGATAGTGCTATAGAAGTGCGTGTGCATGATCTTCCCTCAAGCGTCATCTATCCTTATATTCGCAAAACTATGTCCCAATACGGAGAGATTCTCTCTATCGAAAAAGAAAAGTGGAAAATTTTTTTCCCCGGTATTCTAAATGGCGTACGTTTGTTACGCATGCGCTTGAGGAGGCCTATACCTTCTTAGGTGCCATTCGGTCAGGATACAAGAATCCCGTGCAAATCACTTGTTACCAATGACAATCAGATGGCCACATGTCAATATTGCCAAAAAGCTGTTCACTACGGTAAGCCATGTGATAAACTGGACAAGGAGACTGCTACACCAAAGGACAACGGTGCTTCCTTTACACCAACCCCAAGCAACCCCAGTACACCTGTGACAGTCACCAACAACAGTGAAGCATCCCCTTCAACGAAACCATCCAACGTAACCCCTATAGAACAAAGTACACCAGCTGCAGTTAACAGCTTACCATTCAACCAACCAGCAACTGCAAACAATGTACAACAAGGCGCATCTACAGCAACTAGCAACGAAATCAACAACAATACCACGGCAATGGATGACGAGACGAACCACGAACAAACTGCCCCTCAATCCTCGCAGGAGGATAGAAAAAGGGTGACAACGAGATCCAATACAAAAAAAATTATCTAAAAACTCAGCTAAATCGGGCACGTAAAGCTTGTACGCAAATAGGCCTGAATAAAATATATTTTAAATAAAAAAAAGTTGAAGCAATGGAAACATTATTTGTGCTGAAGAATCTGCAAAAAAACTGTACCGAGAAAATTAAGCTGCTCACCAGTCGTTATTATTAATATTTTTATTATTATTTTTATTATATTTATTATTATTATTATTATTATTATTATTATTATTATTATTATTATTATATTTATTATTATTATTATTATTATTATTATTATTATTATTATTATTATTATTATTATTATTATTATTATTATTATTATTATTATTATTATTATTATTATTATTATTATTATTATTATTAATGTCGTTTATTTACACCCAGCTTTAACCTTCTCGGTCATTCACTGGTGAAACCGTTATTGTTAACTACAAACGGGCTTGTTTTCGACCCGGACTAGGAATTGAAACTTTGTCTAAGGAGCAAATGCACATAGGTCTAAAGCATGTGCATTTGCGGTAACTAAATCAAATGAAAAGTGTTATCAACATTCATTTCTATAAGGAGTGTAAATTATTTAAAATCAACTACATGTACTATGCGGAACATGAAAACATCAAGTCCAACATATCAGTGTATGTAGAAGATTGTGGTTTAGATGTGCACTCAGTCGCGAACAGTGAATATATTCGAATAACTAGCACGGAGTAATTCTTCCATCGAAAGCAGGAAATGAGGAAACATTTTTTATTTGATATCCCCAATGGCGCTCAGAGAAGCAGAAACAAAATTAGCCTAGAATTGACTTCGGCGTTGATGCGTTGTAATATGGCCGTATTTACGAGCAGAAGAATATAAACGAATCACGGTCACCGAATGCCGTTTGTCGAATGCCATTTTACCAAAAGGACAAATTTATCTAATATTATGGACGAATGGATGATCTCAAATTAGAAAAATGAAAGATCAACCGCTTTAGGAAATAAAAGGGGAGCGTGTCATTTCGCCGAAAGTTGTTTCGCCGAATGGGTCATTTCGCCGAAAGGGTTATTTCTCCGAAAGGGTCATTTTGCCGAAAGAGTCATTTTTTTAGAATTAAAAATATATTTTTGTTTTTATATCTCCTGGATAATTGATGTGGCCCAGCCACATACCCGAAGCCAAGATGGCACAAAACCGCCGAGGCGACGCCAACTGCCTTACCAGTCCTTTTGAAGACCCTCTTCACGATTGCCCAGTAACGTTCGATGGTTCGAAGCTGAGGACAATTTTCTGGGTTGATATTTTTCTCAACGAAATTTATACCCTTTTCCGCAAGTCAATTGAGAGTGGTTTTGGCACAGTGAGCCGACGCTAAATCCGGCCGAAACAGTGGAGGTGTACTATGCTTCTTATATAAAGGCAGCAATCTCTTCTGGAGACACTCAGATCAATAGATTTCTGCTTTTATAGTCCCGGTAGTGTAAAAAATGGTTGACTTCAAACCACAGGAACATATTACTTGCCATACCAGCATCTTTCGACCGAATTTCTCCACTTGAATCGACCTGTCCGCATCGCTCACATCCTCCCCAACGACGACAGTAAAGTATTGTGGACCTGGAAGGGTTTTTGATTCCTCCTTTACATAAGTCTCATTGTCCATCAAAATGCATGCATCAGGATACTGCAAAAGACGGGAATACAATTTCCGGGCCCTTGTTGCTTCTTCTGTTCTATTCTTTGTTTCGAGATTTTCTGCTTCTTGTAGGTCTTTAGGTGATTTCGCCTCTTGACACGCTGGATCATTCCGACACTAGTTTCTGCTTTTTTGGCCAAATCACGTATTGACATTAACTTGTTCTTCGTGATTAGAGATACCACTCTCTTGTCCAGTTTCGGGCTGGAAGAACCGGCATGATGAATTCCAAACCGCTTCGCCAATTTTCGCAGAGTAATACCCTTCTCACTTAGCCCTGTGTCCAGAACCTTAATTTTCACTTGCTTTTCAATACACGATATTTTTAAAACGCAGAATTTCAACCGCACAAACAAGTAAACAAACGAAAACTGACAGCCAAACGCACCGCATGCTGTGATCTGAGCATAAAAAACCATCACAAATACATGCGTACAACACAAATGTATGTGGATAGCTTATTTTCGATACACTCTTTACTCAAAGCTAGGTTTCTTTGCTTCAGTTAGGTCCGAACGAGTGGTAGCGAGGTCGGAAAGCATACGAACAAAACATTAGGTATTTTTTCATCTGCACTCAGTTATCGGAAAATACCGCGAACAATTGCCTGATAGATATACTAATAAAGTCAAAAGTTATTCTGGGAATTCTATTAAGAGGATCATAAATAAACCTAGAAAAGTTTTTCGAGTGTCTGGATCATATCAGAAGTACGATTGTAGATCAACAAAACGGGAGTTAACCTAATCATTTTTTTGTCTTTTTCTATCAATTCCAATCACGATATTAAGACTAATGAAGAATTCGGCGAAATAATCTTTCGGCAAAATGACTTTCGGCGAAATGGCTTTCGGTGAAATGACCCTGATCCAATGAAAGATAACCATTGTTTAGGAAATGAACAGAATAAAGACTAAAGTTCAAGGTGCGACTTCGATTCGTCCGTGCCTAGCAGTACAAATTGAACTTCTAGTGTACTATAGTTGCTCAATTTGAACCGTTAAGCAGAAGTACAAGTTTGACTTTACTATGACATGTTTTTACTGACGTTCGCATTATGTAGTTTTATAACAGAATTCATGAATGATGTCGTTGAATTCGATGGGATTTTAACGAGTGCTTGAGGTAAACTATCAATAGTATATCTTGCAACATAGAAACAGACCTTTGACCAAGATATTTATTTCACCGGATGCCAAACGGTTTCCAGGCTGGTTTTATTCGGAGAAATACAATGGAACGATAAATATCCCCTATTTCGTTATTATGTAGACATCAATCGACCAACTCAAACAGTGAGATAAAATTTGCTCATCGTCATTTATATAACTTCGCCGAAGAAAGCAAACCGTTTGGCATCCAATGTTTTGCAGTTTGACTCGCCTACGCAATACAACTGTGATCAAGATCTGTCCAAATCGAAACGAAACAGAAAACCGACGACAGTTCATTGGCCTCGCAAACCGCATTGCAACAATAATGCTGGCAGTGCCTAGACCTGTGACTAGTGGGAAAAAGTGTCTCGATTAGCTCATCGCGGTGCGCTGCACATTCGCCCTGTCTGGGTGCGATATTGAGCGGTAGCAGGCGGTGTCTGTTCGAGTCGCTCCATAATGCCAACTCAATTATACTTCAAATTACCATCATATGTGATGATGGCACATGGAGGCGATATCAGGTTAGGCAGTTTTTGTTTTGCTATGCGTTCTGCGTTTTTTTTTTGTTTTTTTTACCTACCATGATTAGTTGCTGTTTTGTTGGGAATAACTGTATATTGCGCAAACTTTTGCTTCTTTTTCGCTTTCATCCATCTGGATTCTGTGATAACATTTTAAACAAATTGTGAAAACAAATTTTCTTAACATATTGCGGTAAAACATTAGTTAAAAATATGTTGTATAACATTTGTTTATGATCTAACAAAAACCCACTAATAAACTTTTTCTTCTATTCAACAGATTTCATCCTCATTCTCCGAACCAACACTGATAAATTGAAATAGTGTCATACATATCGAAAGAATAGAGTGAATTGAAAAATGAAAAAATTGAAGTGTTCCTAATAATAAAAAGAAGCAATTAACGTTCAACATTAACATGTGAATGATGATGTGATGATCATCAATCATTATTCGTGGAGGAAAATAACGCACCAAAAAAAAAATAAAGTGAGCAAAAAGCAAAATATCAATGTGAAACGAAGAAGTGAGATAATATGAAGTTACCATTTGGCCCAAACTGCGAAGAAACCCTGGGCCCAACTCCGTCAAGAGGAACGCCGCCGCCGGCGGCACCAACAACAACAGCCTCGGGAGATATTCTGCGGTGAAGAAAACCACCTTCGAACAGCAGTGTCATGCCAGCATGCCAAAACCGACGCCGTCAACAAGTGTTCGTTTGGTGTTGAAGTGAAATTTTTCCAAGTCAGCTAAAAATAAATATTCAAAGCCATTTGAAATCCGAACCAAGCAACGTTCCGCAAGCTACCGAGCTGCACGAACGAAGGCGAGGCAGGTCCGCGTGACAGCAATAACGTCACATTGACGTCGTAGTGGCTGTGTCTAGTGATAAATTGGTAAAGTGAAGTGCAATTGTTCGATCGACCCGATCGAAGCCAGGATCGTTGGAGTTGTCAGTTGAAACAGCAAACACCGATCAAGGAAACGAGCTGCCATAGTAACATTCCAACAGCACCGAAATGACTATTTCATATTCCGCTGAGGTACCTAACGGCAGTAATTTCGGATGTTTTTGGCGTATTTTGTGGAAGTAAGTATTTGACCATCAGTTCGATTACTTAGCCCTGATATTGAAATGGCCGCGGGAAACGTGTCTTCTTCCCCCAGTTACCCACCCATGGCAAATACCGAATCGCGTAATTCACCACAATTTAAAGGCCGCTTATGCGATGTAATCCACAATCCACACTGGCCGGGAAACGTTTCAGCATTCGTTTAGCCTGAGCGAAGTGGTAACTCGCTATGCTATTTTCAATACCCATAATCGATACGGATCGTTCGTGATGATAGCCTTAACGATAGAAAAATACTAATTAAGCAATTTGTTTCGAATTCAATTGATCACACCTGAACGCCATATCGTACGTCTACACAATGTACAATATAGCTTAAGATTACGACTCGGCTTCTCGCTTTTACCTACCGTTGAAGTTTCTGTAATATTGTATTAAATTAAGCAGAATGTAAGGTTCAGCTAGTTCTCCGTCGGCTTCTAATGCACAAAGCTATTGCACGGCTTATGCCATGATCCTCCTACTGACAACTGAAATTAGTTCAAACCTGCATTTAAACACCTGACTTCTGACTTGTTACACAGAGTATATTCTCTAAATAAAATTACTTCACATATTGAATATGAATAGCTAAAAACTACTCATATTATGTTGGACTTTATCAAATGTTGAAGAATTTAGTAGATTAAATTGGATTGCAGTGTTACATTCCAGGAATTTGTTTTTCAAATTTCCCATGCATTATCAAGTCAACCAGTTCGAATGGATTGGGGGGCCGGCACACATGTTACTAAGCCTGCCTGTGTTCGGTTCTCAACCCCGCATATGAGATCAGGAAGGTTTCCTGATTCAAGAATCAAAAATCGGACTATTACTACATATTTTTTTAATGTTTCGATGAGAGGGGTTATAAACTTAGTATCATTCGCCTCTTCGATCCAGAAAAACTTTCTGACCCTATGAGCGGAGTTAGAAATCGAACCCAGGCGGACTTCATAAAAGGTTTACCTATCACGCTGTATCCATCCAAGTATTTTTTCTATTGTATTGAGAGAGTAACTATTGATGATCAAACTCATATATAGTTGCAGACACTTTACGCCGTTTTGTAAAATGGACTGCCGTTTCTCGTTAGAGCGACCAACAGTAATCTGCCAAAATTTGTTGAATTTTGAGGGACATTCTACATTCCAGCATCATTCATGATTTTCGAATTTGTTGTCCAACAAATACCTTATTACGCCATTTTAGGGTTAGCCAAACTTTGTGCTAGGGCGTTTTTATTATTTTTACGTTCCGTCTTTGACTCATCACTGCAAAGCAGTTCAAATTGAACTGCTTAGTGCTAAACTCGGCAGTTCAATTTGAACCGCTTAGCAGACGTAAAGCTTCTGCTACTCACAGAACACTTTTTGTTTTGCAACGGAGTGCAATGTCAATGTACCTTTTTACGTTTTTTTTAAATATATGTAAAAAGTACATATAGAATTCGCTCAAACTTTAGAAAAAATTTCCGAGGCTCGGAAGGCCGAGTCTCATATACCAATCGATTCGTTTTCCTTTTTAGTTATGTAAAATTTTTCAATTTTTTTACAATATCTGTCACAATTGACAGAAACAGAATATGTAAAAGCTATTCAACAAGCCATAGATTGTTAAAATCCGTCCATTTTTATGCACCCTTTTTGATGACGTTTTGATTTTGGCACGGGTCGTTTTTGGTAACATAATCGTTGGAACATGACATATGTATTAGAAAGATGGCAGTATTTTCAAATTCAGAACAATTTCATATTGATAGACTGTCCCAGAAAGTATGGACGCAACCAAAAACCACTACCATTTCGCATTGTATCAGAATCTGTCAATTTTAATGGCTGCGTCCTGTTGGTTACACTCTTCTCCAACCACTTGTGCAGTTGTTTATTCGTTTTCATTAGTTTGTTTCGAAATGCGTGGACTTTCAACAGACGTCGAAAAATTATGTACAAATGGTGCACAGAACGCGGACTGTCACTGAGAAAGATAGCAAAAATGGAAGGAGTAAGTGAAAAAGCCGTGCGAAATGCAATCAGGATGTGATGTGACGTTTATTATACAAGATTTATAGTGTCGTGAGATACATAGTGAATTTGTATAGTGACGTGATATACTTATAACAGAATTAAATGGTAATATTTAAAAAAATTATCCTTGTGCAATCAGGAAGATCGGCGAGGATAACACCTTTGAGGGCAAACCGTTGGATAAACGTATACTGAAGGCGTTCGAGCAAAAGAAAGGAGGTTTCAGTTCGGGATGTGGCCAAAAAGTGGGCACTTCGAAGTCAAATGTTCTTCGTGCTAAAGAACGTTTGAATCTTCAAACCTATAAGAAGCAGAAACAACCAAAACGTAGTTTGAAACAAGAAGCATCGATCAGGCCGAGGGTTCGAAAGCTGTACAATACGATTCTTGCTGGAAATTTGAACTCCATAATCATGGACGACGAAACCTACGTGAAACTCGATCACAAATCCTTGCCGTGACCACAATATTATACGGTGCGAGAAGGGCAAGTGTTAAACCAGACCGAGACATCGATTGAAGTCGAAAAATTTGGTAAGAAAGCTATGGTTTGGCAAGCAATTTGTAGGTGTGGTGAGATTTCGAAACCCTTCATCACCACTGGTTCAATGAACAGTGAAATATACATCAAGGAATGTTTACAAAAACGACTTCTACCCATGATTCAAAGCCACAAGGATCCTGTTGTATTCTGGCCAGATCTTGCTTCTTGCCACTACTCGAAATCAACGGTAGAATGGTATACTACTTTCGTCCCTTTTTCGTGTCACTTTCGTCCCAAAAGTCATGAATCCACCAAATTGCCCACAAGTTCGACCAGCCGAAACCATTCAACAGTTCGAAAAAGATCGGAAAAAAGTCTCAAGCTAGTCTACAATGGCTAAGTAGCAAATGTTGAGAATGATATTATGTTGTTGTAGTCTAATATTATCATTATATCGAATAAAATTCGAATATCCAACACTTGTGAATTATTTACAGCGAAATCAAAGTGCGTCCATACTTTCTGGGATAGTCTTTATTGATTTATACTGCTTGCAAGAATAATTGCTGGAAGAACACAACTTTTTACACTCTTATACCATTCGATGAAGTTCGTCAAGATAAGCAAATTTGAATGAACAGTCATATGCTCCCATATAATGTTTCTGAATTTCATTTGGATCCGACTTCTGGTTCCGGAACTACAGGATGATATATGTAATGAAATTTAATACAATGTCACTCATTTTGCTAGTAGATGGCTGAACCGATTTCGTCCATCTAACATTCAAATAGAAGGTCTTATAAAAACTGCTTGTTTTTTAATCAGATCCGACTTCCGGCTCAGAAGATACAAGGTAATTAATGTAAAAATTTCACATAAATTCAACGGGTTTATCGGGTTCACAGATTTTGAGAGTCGACGACCAAATAACTTTATTTCAGTTTTACCGGTATTTGGTTTTCGATCCCGGAAGGTACCCAAAAGTTTTATGTGGAATGCAGTACAATCTCTCTAAGATGGCTACACTGAATTTTAATTTTCAAATAGTTAACAATCCATTAGGCGAATTTAACAAACTTCGGCTTCACCTATTTTCGAATTCTGTTTCAGAAAGTATCGAGAATAGAGAAAAAAGGCTAAAACGAATTTA
This sequence comes from Malaya genurostris, assembly GCF_030247185.1. Lineage (NCBI taxonomy): Eukaryota > Metazoa > Arthropoda > Insecta > Diptera > Culicidae > Malaya > Malaya genurostris. Next base: position 181,321,851 of record NC_080572.1, read on the forward strand.
ATAAACAAAAACTCAAATTAAAACAAACTTATGGTCCCATTGGTGAATTTTATCCGATTCTGACTTCTAATTTTAAAATTACAGGATGATGAGTTATTGAAATTCAAACCGTCATAGACGATGACGATACCAAAATATCTTCAAAGTTGGGCTCAAAACTATTTCAAATTATTCGTCATACTAATTCATTGACATACGAACTATTTTTGGTTATACTGGTCTCTGAAATACCGTATCTGGAATTACCATACATAATAACATAAATTTTAAAGAGGAACTCACTTCTACATCTCGTGGAATGCTTAATCGATTGTCACACGTTTAGATTGAAAGGAATAATTTTAAGGTATCATACAATTTCTATCTTCGATTCACCCTGCAGTTCCAAAATTTTAATTACAATTCATTTAAGACGACGATCATTCAAATAATTTCATGAAAACTAAACACAACGAAGAATATTCACGCGAAATACACAAGCTGATTGATAAAAAAGTATTATCTCACAGCTAGGTGGATTAAGCACGTGTTTACTGAAAAATTTAATCAGGCGGAATGAGCAATGAAGAGCATGGATAATTGTCATTTCGGGAAAAGGTATTCGTTGAACAGCTTTTTCGCGCCAAAAGTATAGAACTCAAACGAGAAACGAACGATTCTTTTCTTAGACAATGAAGTTCCAGTAAGCATTTCCAAAAATTGTGAAAACAAAAAAATAAATTGATATAAAAATGAATAAGCTCGGTTTACTTAGTTTGTTCTAAAACTTTGGATTAATTTTTGATTTTGTTTATAGAAATAGGAACGAAAAGCGAAAACGGTCTGAAACCATGATGCTAGGTCATATTTTCAATTTACGAAAATATAACACAGTTTCCGCAATTTTTGTCAAATTTTTGCAAATGATACATCAAACTGATCATCAATAAATATACTCTCTGAATGTTGCTAAATAGAAAAAGAATAGGATAAGAGTTCCAATAAATGATGTCCAATACCCTTTCAAAAATGTATTAGCTCTTGAATTACTACAAATATTCTATGAAATGACCAAATAAAATTATAACAAGGACAATTGCCTGTATTTCAGTTATTTATTATTGAATTCACGATCTTTTTTATACAAATGTAGCGTTGTCTTCATACTTTTGAGAAAAAATACGGATAAAATTATTCCTCTCGGTTTCGAATGAATTCTCGAATTTTTCCTGTAACACGGCTCATTAGGCGGCGCACACCTTCTTCGTCCATCGTTTTAGCTATCTTATTCCACCAGGTCGTCATTTGATTGATGTCTTTGACAACCTTTCCCTTTGCCTTGAGTCTCCTCTTCATGATTGTCCAGTATTCCTTAATAGTGCGGGTGGGTTAAAGTTTTTCGGAACAAACTGGACCCCTTTCTCTGCATACCATTCTTGAACGACTTTGCTGTAATGACAGCTTGCCAAATCTGGCCAAAACATTACGGGATGGTCGTGGGATCGAATGAATGCCAAATTCGTTTTTAGAGACACTCTTTTTGGTATAGTTCCGATGACATTGTCTAATTTGTAACGAAAACGTTCGTTTTTTGCCACAGCTGCAAATGCCCTGCCAAATCATAAATTTTCACAATATGAGCAAAAGTTTGTTCCAATTCTAAATGAAGCAAACTTTATTAAAGCGTGCAATCTGAAAACCTGTTTTGATCCACCTAGTGGTGTAATGAAACCTCTCTCAAATTACTCATACTGTCATGAATATTACATACACAAAAAATCTCCATTGATTAGGAACCGGAACCATTGTTCGGTCGTAAACTAGCATAACCTACAAATCGAAACAACCTGCAGTTCCGGAACCGTAGGTCGGATTAGAGCTAAATTTTGATAATTAAGTATGAAAGTGAAAGTATCCTTCATTTGAATTTAAGTTCGTGAAAATCGGTCAAACCATTTCTGAAAAGAACTGAATGTGTTCCATTTTAAACTATATGACCACTACTTCTGGTGTTTCCGGAATCGGAAACTGGGAACCAGTATAACCGAAATCGGTTTGTTTGACCGTCTACTGACAATGACTAACAAGTGAACAAGTTTGAAAATTTTTCACGTTTTTTACTGCGCCGCTTTAAAGCATGGTATAAAATTTTGAACACTCGTTACTCGTTACGTTACGTTACGGAACCGGAAGCCGGAGAACTGTCATTGCGAAGTCGGTTCGTTTAGCCGTCAACTAGTAAGACCAATCGTTTGGATTTTTTTTTCGGTTATAGATATTTTAACCTTAATTCGCGATTCGCCTCTTCGGAACAGAAATACTTTCTGAATCTATGTCCGGGGTTGGGAATCGAACCCAGATGAGCTGCATGAAAGGCATCGACTAACCTATCATTCTATACCCGTCCCTTCGATTGGAATTGATTTGAGCCAAGTTTTAAAATTCTTTCGCGTTTTGCATATTTGTATCATGTGATTCCGGAATCTCAAGTCGGATCTCAATAAAATTCAGAACTTTTTTAACGGACTCCTATATCTTTCATTAGAATCTAAGTTCGTGGAAATCGGTTTAGCAATCTCAGAGCAAAATAGTGCATATTTTCTCCTTTTTTGCACAATTGACGCCATAACTCCGGAACATAAAGTCAGATCAGATAAAATTAAGTAATTTAGTATGGGGCTAAAAAACCTTTCATTTTAATTTAAATATGTAGAAATCGGTTCAACCATTCAGAAAAGTTAATGCACAAAAACGTTACATTCACACATACACACAGACATTGCATACTCAGCAAACCGAGGCGAATGGTGTATGAAGAAGGCTTGGTCCAAAAGTCGGTTTCACAGTGATTGCATAACCTTTCCACATGAGAATAGCAGAAACTTGTTATTTAAATAAAGAGAATTTAGAGATTACAAAAATATTACAAATATATTTTTATAAATTACACACAAAATTATTTTTATGTTTGTCGGGAAAGTTTTACAAACTTTCGGTTGCGCTGAATTCCGATCAGTCATAATTCTACAGACTTGTTCATCACTTCATGTTGTGCGGAACAAAATAATCCCTAAAGTATTATTGTTTTTTGGTAAATTTTATTGCATCTGGGTCTGGATTGAATCTGTTAAAGGTAGGAACTATTTATATTTAAATTAAAAGATAATTTCTTCCAATTTAATAATCTACTTACGCACGATGAATGATGGTTTACACTGACTACCTAAAAATAGTTTATACAAATATAATGATCATATATCTTTCGGCAATCATGGTTAAATTTCAGTAGATTATGGGATCATCAATCATTTTATGAGAGAACTGAAATCAAAAGATGTGAAAGTCTTATTGAATATATTCAATCAGAGACAACTTATCATCAGAAATCAGTATTATCTATTTATTGCACAATAACTAATTTGTACTTTATAATTATTGAAAATTTTTCATCTGCACTTCCGAAAATGATGTTATTTGACAAATCTGTGTTTCTGCGGAATTTTTAGGGATAGTTACTTACTCTGGATAGTTACTTACTACTTACCGTGTCACTAATGTTTCGCAACTTTTACTTAAAATTCGCCGACAGTCAGTAGTTCTTTGACAGATGACGGTAAGTTGGGTAAACTTTACGTATCATTCAGTGAAAATAATGTTTTACAGATCGTAACCGAAAAAATAATTATTTAATTATGTTACTTTATAGATGTATTGTCAGCAGTTGTTCGAACAATTTGAATGCACGATAAAACACGAACCTGCAGTTTACGAACAAAACCGTATTGGTTACTCAAGCCGTGTTTACTAAAAAAGTTGGAAATAACTAAAAAGCATATATCAGATAGCGAACACGAAATTATTGCAATGCAGTAAATTTACTATGAAATTGTATGTATTGTATTTATCGGATCACATCCGATTTTGTAGGCAAGTTCTGAACATATACTAGATATTATTATAAAAGACATTGATTCTAGTAGCTGATTTATATGAGCTTCCAAGACATTTTATTTACACTGAAAATCAATTTTACCTAATTTTTTCACTCATTTTCGAGCTCTTCTATAAGCTACCCAGGTCGTTATTTACTCAAACTTTGACTTGATCATAAAAAATGGGTAGCATGGTTTGTTATGGCATAACACTTTGGGTAAACTTACATTTTCCTAAATTTTGCTGTCATCACTTGTTACCTAAAATTGGGGAGAGGCACATTAGTTGATTTTAGGTAGGTTTTGACCCAAAATTAGGTAGCGGCTGGTACATCTTTTATTGTCTTCTTGGTTGTTCTATGGTCCAATTCATAATTTCACAGTAGGTTTTGATTGTAAGTTGCTCAGAGCAGTTCGGTGGATTTATGAGCTATTCAATTATATTTACATTTAGGGTTTAGCCTTATTTTGAGCTAGGGCACATAACAAAATTCATTATCTTCACGGTTACACCTCCTGACCAAGCGCACGCAGTGATCTATCCATTTTTCCCTCGATCTTCCTCTAAAGCTTTCTTTGGAGCTTCTTGTCGCTTAGGGTCGTCGGCCGTCCGGAATCGGCCTTTCTAAATGTTGTCTAATAAAAGCAAAGCCTTGGTATTACATTCCTGTAGTGGAATTTGACCTTCTATCTCAACAGACTTCGCAGTCGATTCAGAGTGTACAGAACCATTGCATGGCTGGTGCTACGATCCTACTGACAATGCCAAGATATTGTAGTTGCTGGAACGGGTGTATCCGACTTTGAACACGCAAAACGGCCGAAAGCTGTAGATATATGACTGTAAGTTGAATGTCGTTGTGAACAGGTACATCGAAGCATGCCTGGTTTCCGTTCAGTCAATTGGACTTTCTCTTCATGTGTTTTAATATGCAGAGTAGTCTAACTGGTAAAAAAAATTCTCCGGTTAGGAGTTAGCTACAGGTTCGAGTCCCGTCTCTGCGGTAACATTTTCGCGGTTTCATTACATAATTGCATTCACATATTTATCAAATCATCTGCTTTGGTGTATTTACCAGGCAAATATTTGTGTCATTTTCCTCTATCTGAGTGCAAATGAAAAAATATCTAATATATAACCGATTTCTACAAACTTAGATATTCATATGAAAGGTCATATGCTAATTTATTAGCATAGGACGAAAACTTTTGAAGTTTTTTTTTATTTTATCATAAATAAAATAAAATAAAAATTCCATATATTCGACTTATTATGTTATCTTTCAGAAATCAAACGAACGATAAATGTAGAGGCTTAATAAGACTGACCCGTACTTTGGATAAACCAGATCAGATCGGAAACACCGGGCTGTTAAATATTTTAATATATGTATTGTTTATCAGATTAGTTGTTTCAAAATATTGTCTTGAATCCAATTTAAAAAGATCCGTTTATGGTATTCTTTAGCATCGTAAAACCACTTCATAAATCACGGATCGACTCGAATCAGCAGAGGATCCTTAGAGTGGACCCATTATCGGGACGTTGCCACTCGTTTTATAGCAATAAAAAAATCCTTCACCAAAGCAAATGGACTCAAACGACGTAAAAGAATCACCCAGTCTCCACGCCGATCAAGGTTACGCAAGGTGGAATCGAGTCGGAATCAGGTTTTGCATTTTTGCACTGCCGATGTGACGACTGATGGACAGACGGTAAATACGCCAGTGCTGCGACCGAGTGAAACGATTCGCGAAACCAGTGACCGGCTAGAGAAGCAGGTTATTCGGGGTTTCCTGGTCAGCCCTGCAGTGTGATGGTTCCTCATTGCTGCGTACTTGACAGAGTTCGTTACTTTTTGCTGTTTGGCTTTCTACGACAATGCGCTTGGCGTTATTTTATCATCAATTTGAGTTGTTTTGTTTAAGTGTTACAAACACAATGTAATGACGATTGATTTTTTGATGAATTTTTGCTCATTTCATAAAACAGCTGTTCTATTCTATTCTATTCTATTCTATTCTATTCTATTCTATTCTATTCTATTCTATTCTATTCTATTCTATTCTATTCTATTCTATTCTATTCTATTCTATTCTATTCTATTCTATTCTATTCTATTCTATTCTATTCTATTCTATTCTATTCTATTCTATTCTATTCTATTCTATTCTATTCTATTCTATTCTATTCTATTCTATTCTATTCTATTCTATTCTATTCTATTCTATTCTATTCTATTCTATTCTATTCTATTCTATTCTATTCTATTCTATTCTATTCTATTCTATTCTATTCTATTCTATTCTATTCTATTCTATTCTATTCTATTCTATTCTATTCTATTCTATTCTATTCTATTCTATTCTATTCTATTCTATTCTATTCTATTCTATTCTATTCTATTCTATTCTATTCTATTCTATTCTATTCTATTCTATTCTATTCTATTCTATTCTATTCTATTCTATTCTATTCTATTCTATTCTATTCTATTCTATTCTATTCTATTCTATTCTATTCTATTCTATTCTATTCTATTCTATTCTATTCTATTCTATTCTATTCTATTCTATTCTATTCTATTCTATTCTATTCTATTCTATTCTATTCTATTCTATTCTATTCTATTCTATTCTATTCTATTCTATTCTATTCTATTCTATTCTATTCTATTCTATTCTATTCTATTCTATTCTATTCTATTCTATTCTATTCTATTCTATTCTATTCTATTCTATTCTATTCTATTCTATTCTATTCTATTCTATTCTATTCTATTCTATTCTATTCTATTCTATTCTATTCTATTCTATTCTATTCTATTCTATTCTATTCTATTCTATTCTATTCTATTCTATTCTATTCTATTCTATTCTATTCTATTCTATTCTATTCTATTCTATTCTATTCTATTCTATTCTATTCTATTCTATTCTATTCTATTCTATTATATTCTATTCTATTCTATTCTATTCTATTCTATTCTATTCTATTCTATTCTATTCTATTCTATTCTATTCTATTCTATTCTATTCTATTCTATTCTATTCTATTCTATTCTATTCTATTCTATTCTATTCTATTCTATTCTATTCTATTCTATTCTATTCTATTCTATTCTATTCTATTCTATTCTATTCTATTCTATTCTATTCTATTCTATTCTATTCTATTCTATTCTATTCTATTCTATTCTATTCTATTCTATTCTATTCTATTCTATTCTATTCTATTCTATTCTATTCTATTCTATTCTATTCTATTCTATTCTATTCTATTCTATTCTATTCTATTCTATTCTATTCTATTCTATTCTATTCTATTCTATTCTATTCTATTCTATTCTATTCTATTCTATTCTATTCTATTCTATTCTATTCTATTCTATTCTATTCTATTCTATTCTATTCTATTCTATTCTATTCTATTCTATTCTATTCTATTCTATTCTATTCTATTCTATTCTATTCTATTCTATTCTATTCTATTCTATTCTATTCTATTCTATTCTATTCTATTCTATTCTATTCTATTCTATTCTATTCTATTCTATTCTATTCTATTCTATTCTATTCTATTCTATTCTATTCTATTCTATTCTATTCTATTCTATTCTATTCTATTCTATTCTATTCTATTCTATTCTATTCTATTCTATTCTATTCTATTCTATTCTATTCTATTCTATTCTATTCTATTCTATTCTATTCTATTCTATTCTATTCTATTCTATTCTATTCTATTCTATTCTATTCTATTCTATTCTATTCTATTCTATTCTATTCTATTCTATTCTATTCTATTCTATTCTATTCTATTCTATTCTATTCTATTCTATTCTATTCTATTCTATTCTATTCTATTCTATTCTATTCTATTCTATTCTATTCTATTCTATTCTATTCTATTCTATTCTATTCTATTCTATTCTATTCTATTCTATTCTATTCTATTCTATTCTATTCTATTCTATTCTATTCTATTCTATTCTATTCTATTCTATTCTATTCTATTCTATTCTATTCTATTCTATTCTATTCTATTCTATTCTATTCTATTCTATTCTATTCTATTCTATTCTATTCTATTCTATTCTATTCTATTCTATTCTATTCTATTCTATTCTATTCTATTCTATTCTATTCTATTCTATTCTATTCTATTCTATTCTATTCTATTCTATTCTATTCTATTCTATTCTATTCTATTCTATTCTATTCTATTCTATTCTATTCTATTCTATTCTATTCTATTCTATTCTATTCTATTCTATTCTATTCTATTCTATTCTATTCTATTCTATTCTATTCTATTCTATTCTATTCTATTCTATTCTATTCTATTCTATTCTATTCTATTCTATTCTATTCTATTCTATTCTATTCTATTCTATTCTATTCTATTCTATTCTATTCTATTCTATTCTATTCTATTCTATTCTATTCTATTCTATTCTATTCTATTCTATTCTATTCTATTCTATTCTATTCTATTCTATTCTATTCTATTCTATTCTATTCTATTCTATTCTATTCTATTCTATTCTATTCTATTCTATTCTATTCTATTCTATTCTATTCTATTCTATTCTATTCTATTCTATTCTATTCTATTCTATTCTATTCTATTCTATTCTATTCTATTCTATTCTATTCTATTCTATTCTATTCTATTCTATTCTATTCTATTCTATTCTATTCTATTCTATTCTATTCTATTCTATTCTATTCTATTCTATTCTATTCTATTCTATTCTATTCTATTCTATTCTATTCTATTCTATTCTATTCTATTCTATTCTATTCTATTCTATTCTATTCTATTCTATTCTATTCTATTCTATTCTATTCTATTTCTTAATAGCCACAAATGTATTTAACCGACTTTTCACGAAGGTATCAGGAGGTTGAGAGAATAAAATAATTGTCAAGCAGGAATGATAGTATATCAGTCGAACTTTTTATTAAAAAATCTAATAATTTGCCTTTTCAAGTCCAATTTATACAAAATACAGAAAATACCGATTCAAGCCTCCTTTGTAGCGAGAGTCATAACTTAAGAAGCCACGGATAACTTTTTCCGTGGCTTCTTGAGGTTCCTCTCGACGATGGCCCTAATGTTTTGCTCGGATGAAGAAATTGGAGTTTCACTTGAAACTATTCTCGTTTCGACATTTTCACGGCTTTCGGCGTTTCATTTCTACCTAATCCAGTGTTTCTAACTTTTAACAAATATTTCAAATCACTTTTTCATATTGGTGACAATATATTTGGGCACATTGAATATGGGGCTAACTTGGCGTGCGAGTAGTTCGGGTTTTCCCGTTGTGCGAGCAACATTTTGACGAGTTGCTTGAGCAAGTCATTTTTATAACTAAATGCTAAAATCGGATAAGTGCAACCTAGTTTGGGTAGCCTGTGATAAGTGATTATGAGTGCAAAAACCGGGCAAATACTTAACCGGTTCATCGGAAACAAATCTTTTTATTCGGTTCTGCCATTCAAAGTAATTTTTGTCTGTTTCTTTTAGAAAAGATGTTTTCAAACGTTTTTTGCATTGTCAGTGTTCGGCTTCGCACTTAATGTATTTATCCGGTTTTTGTATTCCAAAATACTTAAATGGATGTTCTAAACTAAGTTGCACTTGTTCGATTTTTGCATTCAGTCGTTCAAATGTCAAACAGTCGGTATGATGCTATCCACACACACACTTATCTTTAGAAGGAGGGATTTCAAATATGCATCAAGATAAAGTTGGTCAATTTTTTATCACGATACGTGTTATTGAAAATATGCTCGTTTGTTTATCAAAACAATATAATGGGTCCAATGCAATTTACATCAAATGCAATAATCATTATTTTTAGGATTGGTAAATAAATTCTCCTCGTGTTCGAAAATAAACTGAACCCATAGTTGAATGAGTATTGTCAACGTACGCACAATTGAGTAAATGTCTATATAAGTAAAGCAATATAATAAAGAAAAATAGCAAAATTTATTTACAGATTATCTTCATTCAAATCCGGTACGTGAAAGCGCTAGTAAAACTACATTGATAAATTGTAAATTTTAGCTTCACCGCAAGAAATTAATTGCCGCTTCTCCTACTCGCTATACAAGTAAGCAAGCATCGATGCTGCTGGGAAGTTCGTTACGTGACTTTAGCGCGAATCAAACAGTTGCACTGCGCAGTCAGTAGCGTCAGTCGGTGGAAAACAAACACAATATAATTGATCGTTGATGGGCCGCCTCTCAGCTGTGATTGCTCTAATACATACCAATCGAATGATGTGTTTGCATACCGGCAATGATTTTCCACACACGAATAAGTGGTTTGCGACACGCCATCATTCTGACTGTTCATTGATGTGTGATAACAGTGTGCAAAGCTTTGCACCTGTGAGGTGAGCATGCATCTGGCCATTGTCAATGAATTGCCGTGGCCGACTATTTTCAACTTGATAATGTCATCACTCATAATCAAGTGAAGTGTGCTATCATTTTCAAATTAGGCGAATCTTTGACGTTTGTAAGATTTCAAAATAAATGCCTAATGGATAAAACATTCGAATGCTTCACCAAATGGAACGGCACGCAACAGTCCATAGCGCGTTTTATGACCAAATAAATTGACCGTTTCGAATTGCACCGCCTCACATGTTACTTGAATAATATATATTGTTTCTATCTTCGCAATCGTTCAGCAGCTTAGAGAATTAAACCAAAAACGTGTTTCTCGATTTGAAACAAGATCTGTACGAACTTGACATTCAGAAAAATTTTGCTGGCTTGCTAAGGGTGCGTAAGCATGTCAAACCCAAGGACGTCCGGCGTTGGACCGATCTGTATTATGTATATTCATCTCTGATGAAACTGAACGGTTTCAACGTCAACCAACCGGAAGATAAAAACGAATCCGATTTAGGTAACTGACTCCACAGAGTCAACCGAATGAGCTGACCTCGTGTCTTGATCACGAACATAGGTATTTTGTATTCGGATTTTGATTCAATGCATGCTTCGATACAGTATTTTCTCACAGTCACGTGATCGTATGAGCAATAAATTTTAGCTAAATTTATAAACAAAGCTGAAATGTGCTAGCTTCCATAGAGGACCTTTTATTTCTGCAGTTGACTGTAACCAATAGAAATGGTATGAAACCGTAAAATTATTCTTAAAAATCCGGCGAACGACCGCAACTAAAGACTGTCCCAGAAAGAATGGACGCACTTTGATTTCGCTGTAAATAATTCACAAGTGTGAGACATTCAAATTTTATTCGATATACTGATAATATTAGACTACAACAACAGAATATTATTCTCAACATTTGCTACTTAGCCATTGTACACTAGCTGGCGCACCTTCTTGCGAACGTTCCTCATTAAATTCCGTACAGACTTCTTAGCGACAAGTTTTGACACTTTTTTCCAATCTTTTTCGAACTGTTGAATGGTTTCGGCTGCCGAGACATGTTTAAGATGTGTCTTCGTTAATACCCAAAATTCCTCAATTGGTCGAAGTTGTGGCCAATTTGGTGGCTTCATGTCTTTTGGGACGAAAGTGACATTTTTGGTAGTATACCATTCTACCGTTGATTTCGAGTAGTGGCAAGAAACAAGATCTGGCCAGAAGACAACAGGATTCTTGTGCCTTCGAATCATGGGTAGAAGTCGTTTTTGTAAACATTCCTTGATGTATATTTCGCTGTTCATTGGTGATGAAGCGTTTCGAAATCTTACCGCAGCTACAAATTGCTTGCCAGACCATACCAAATTTTTCGACTTTAATCGATGTCTCTGACTGGTTTAACACTTGCCCTTCTCGCATCGTATAATATTGTAGTCCCGGCAAGGTTTTGTAATCGAGTTTCACGTAGGTTTCGTCGTCCATGAATATGCAGTTCAAATTTCCAGCAAGAATCGTATTGTACAGCTTTCGAACCCTCGGCCTGATCGATGCTTCTTGTTTCGGACTTCGTTTTGGTTGTTTCTGCTTCTTATAGGTTCGAAGATTTAAACGTTCTTTAGCACGAAGAACATTTGACGTCGAAGTGTCCACTTTTTTGGCCACATCCCGAACTGAAACCTCCTTCTTTTGCTGGAACGCCTTCAGTATACGTTTATCCAACTGAGGGTTAGCAGGACCTTTTTTTCGATCCGTTTTCTGTTTATCCTCGAAGGTGTTATCCTCACCGAACTTTCTGATTGCATTTTGCACGGCTTTTTCACTTACTCCTTCCATTTTTGCTATCTTTATCAGTAACAGTCCGCGTTCTGTGCACCATTTGTACACAATTTTTCGACGTTGTTCTGCTGAAAGTCCACGCATTTCGAAACGAACTGATGAAAACGAATAAACAACTGCACAAGTGGTTAGAGAAGAGTGTAAACAACAGAACGCAGCCATAAAGCCATAACTGTTCTCAGTTTGTTCCTCCGTTTAGGCAATTCAAATAATTGACTGACGCCTATCAATGAGTGATTATCTCACATGATAGATATATTTGTAAAAAAGGTAAAAAACTAAATTCTTGTGCATCCGCGTTATCCATTTTCGGCGCCCGTTAGTTAAAACAGTTTTAGAACAGCGTCAAATCGATTGCATCATATCGGACTGGTTCGTAACAACAGGCAACCAATGATCATATAAATATGTTCCAGAGAGAAGTGAGAATTTTATTAAGGGTTTTTAGGGGTTTGTCTAAAAGCCGTTTTTATGCTTTAGCACATAACCATTTTCACTATTCTTTACGTTTCGTCTTCGACTCGTCAGTGCAGAGCAGTTCAAATTGAACTTAGTGCCTTAGTGCCAACTTAAACAATTCAATTTGAACCGTTAAGCAGACGTAAAGTTAAGGCTACTTGCGAAATACTTGTCTTTCCTGACCTTCCGAAGGAAACGAATAAGCAACTCGACTGACCACCCACAGATTTTGATTATTTAGGGGTTTTGCTAACAGCCGTTTTTGTGTTCTGGCACTTTTAAGAACAGCATGTTATGTCTGAAATTTTTATAACTTTTATTACTGATTAGTCCAGAACTGTCAGCAATCTTGTGCGCCATCAATATTTATAGTTCGAAAATGTTAACAATTCATTATCATTAATTTAGACAAAATAGAATCGTGGATTTTCCATCACTCTTTCGTTGATTTAGTTTTAGGTTTTAATCTACATTTTCACTCGATTCTAATTCACAAATATTTCCACTTTTAGATGGCGAGGCAGCGTGTACAAAGCAATCTGGCGAGAACTATTAGCATATCTATGTGTATATTACACACTGAATCTGACCTATCGGTACGGTCTAAGCGAAGAAGGCAGAAGGTAAGTCAGCACTTTGCGTACCACGCTTCGTTTACAACTGCAGAATCATTATTTTCGGTCGATGCTTACTGGAAATCCCATTCATCTCAAATGGTCACTCAATCATGCAAACAACATTTAAAAAACGCTAATTTACATCTGTTTCGCTTACTCACGACTCCGACAAGCAAAAACATCCTTAGTCACCTACAGTAGCGGCGTATGGAACAGTGACAACGCATCCTAATTAATTATTCCCTGATTGTTGTTTATTTTCGATAGAGTATTCGAACGGATACGAAACTACTGCGGTCAACAGCGAGAAAATGTTCCACTTTCCTTCGTGCTGGGCTTCTACGTCAGTCTAGTGGTGAAGAGATGGTGGGAGCAATACCGATTACTTCCCTGGCCCGACACGCTTGCCCTCTTCGTTAGCGCTGCCATCCAAGGTCATGTAAGTATTATTCGCTAAGGACGGACGCAATGGTCTGGTTAAACCCCCTCAAGGGGTACGATGAGTCACAGGTATCAGTTAATTACGTCGTTTTGTCATGACATTTTCAAAACCCCCTGGGAGTCAATACAATTGGTTCTAGATTGTTCAGATTTATTGGGATCTACGTGTTATCATAATAATTGTAGCGAGAAACATCCAATAACGGTGGAAAATGGTATTATTCATCCGTCAATATTTCGTGTAGTGACATAGTGAACCTATCATATGTCATCACTTTAGCACATGCATTATATCCCGATCATCAAGCTATAACAAGTTTATAACGGAAAATATATTCAGCAACAAATGTTGATATAAGTATTAGAATTGGTATTGGTATTGGAATTTAAATAACATGTATCAACAGGTATTACTGCATTTCCATCAAAGAGTTTGTTACCAACGAAATATAATTATATGCTCTCGTTAGGTTTTTGCAGAAATATTCAAAAGCCTCTCTTTTTAGGGTCTGAACGGCTCTTTGAAATGCACTGTTTTGCCTACCTCTACTCTAAAAAAATGACTCTTGGTCTGAGAAATGTGGCCGAATATGCGACATAAACACTGAATCGTGCTTTCGTGAATTACTCAAATTAGTGCTAGGAATTATATCAACAAAACCTGTTTTAATCCACCTAGTGGTGTAATGTTGCCTTTCTCATAACAATCATACCATCATATATACAGCGATATTCTTCAAAATAATTTACTTCTATTATTGAAAGAATAACTGAAATCGGTTTGTTTCGCCGTCTACTGATAATAACTACCGATTGGAGTACTTTTGAGGCCGATTTAGAAATTTTTGTAGGTGGTTTGTTTTGTATCTTTAGGGTGAAATGTAGTCTCAAAAACCTGTTTTAATCCACCTAGTGGTGTAATGATGCCTTTCTCATGTAAATATAATATTGTGGTATTCTATTCAAAATTTTTCTTTTCGATTTTTGAAAGAAACCAAGAGATTGTTTGCGCATAACATACAGAATAAAACAGTGCTCTGGTCGCGTAAGTCATCCTTAAAAAACGAAGTGGGTTCACTATTAAATGCACTTCCGGCACCGGAACCCAAGAACTGTTATAATCAAAGACGGTTCGTACGGCCACCAACTAACATGACATACAAACTCTATTAGTACGCACTCTAAACTACGATTTAAATGTTTGTTGCATCCGAAAATATTTTATCTGACGGTGTACAATATTGAAAACACTTTACCCTATAGTTCCGGAACCGGAAGTCGGATCCGGATGAAATTCAGGAATTCCGTATGGGACCGAAAGACCTTTCATTTGAATCTAAGTTTGTGGAAATCGGTCAAACCATCGCTGAGAAAAGTGAGTGAGATCTATTTTGGTATCTATGACCACTATTTCCGGTACTTCCGGAACCGGATACCGGGAACCAGGACAGCCGGAATCGGTTTGTTTAGTTGCCTACTGATAATGACTATCGATTTGTGTAATTTTGAGACCAGTTTAGAAATATTTTTACGTTTTTTGTTTCGCCGGCTTAAGTGACGGTGTACAATATTGAACACACTTCACCCTATAATTCCGGAACCGGAAGTCGGATGGGGATAAAATTCAGAAATTCCGTATGGGACCACGAGACCTTTCATTTGAATCTAAGTTTGTGGAAATCGGTCAAACCATCGCTGAGAAAAGTGAGCGAGATCTATTTTGGTATATACGAAAACTATTTCCGGTGCTTCCGGAACCAGATACCGGGAACCAGGATAGCCGGAATCGGTTTGTTTAGTTGCCCACTGATAATGACTATCGATTTGTGTAGTTTTTAGACCAGTTTAGAATTTTTTTTTCGTTTTTTGTTTCGCCGGTTTAAGTGACGGTGTACAATATTGAACACACTTTATCCTATAATTCCGGAACCGGAAGTCGGATCCGGATGAAATTCAGGAACTCCGTATGGGACCTCGAGACCTTTCATTTGAATCTAAGTTTGTCAAAATCGGTTCAACCATCTCCGAGAAAACCTAGTGAGATTATTTGACACATACATACACACACACACACACACACACACACACACACACACACACACACACACACACACACACACACACACACACACACACACACACACACACACACACACACACACACACACACACACACACACACACACACACACACACACACACACACACACACACACACACACACACACACACACACAGACATTGCTCAGCTCGATGAACTGAGTCGAATGGTATATGACACTTTTTCACAATTTTCACTAATCGGTTTTTCAAGTGATTGCATAACCTTTCTATATGAGAAAGGCAAAAAGGTGCGCAAAATTTCAACCGTTTGAGTTGACCGAATCGTCGTTGAGTTGACCGAATCGTCGCACAAAGCATAACAAGAAAAACCGACACATAGAAACCCGGAATATTTCCGGTGATTGAGCGCAGTAGACTTACCACTCATTTTGTTGGCTTGTAAAAAAAACTCAGTGACTCGTAACGGATCTTTGAATTCTTCACACTTTGAACATATCCTAATTCAATCGTTATTGTTAGTTAAACTATGAATCATGAGTAATTTTGATTGCTTACAATGTGTATGCCTGACTTTACTAGCAAGCATAGTAGCATGATAGAGCGCGGTCGATTTTTTTTTTTGCTTGACGATTTTTATTCGAATTTTTTTATTATCGTATACAATTATATGGAGATTGTGTCAAATAAATTATAGTCTGATCCACTGTTCAGTATAATGATACATTTTACATGAACATATATATTTTTAAATTCTGGTTCTGACACAAAGTTATATAAATGTTATAATTTTAAATGTTCTACATCAGCGATAATACTTGGCTTGTATTCATTTCATGCAGTACCCTATCAAGGTTGAATTTTTAGTTTTGCTATAATGAATTTCTACAATTTGAAGTAATACCTATTATGATATTACACAGGCATGCATTCTTGCTTCAGCAACATCAATGCATTGAACTCAACAGACTTGGACATTACTGGCATTACAAATGACAGTTACTTGGAAAATGAACGATTTCTTACAATACCCATTTTATTGTAAAGTTTTACAATTTTGTGTTGCATTTTCAGATTCTTTGTGAAATTCTGCTACAAACACTATTTTTCAGTTAAAAACCATGCCCGTGGAACCGAATAGTAACCGTTTATACGTTTCAAAAACCAATTACGGCTCGTCAAAGCAAAATTTCAAAATTCTTATAATACTTAGGTGTTATAAATTTTATTGTGAAAATTTAGGAGTTTTTGGTTTTTCGAAAATCGGTCTAGT
This sequence comes from Malaya genurostris, assembly GCF_030247185.1. Taxonomy (NCBI): domain Eukaryota; kingdom Metazoa; phylum Arthropoda; class Insecta; order Diptera; family Culicidae; genus Malaya; species Malaya genurostris. The sequence goes on from NC_080572.1 coordinate 181,338,869, forward strand.
TTTTGAATAATTGATCAAAAACTTGACGCTCATTTCGCTACATTTCACCTTAAGTGATGGTATAGCATTTTTAGCACACTTTACCCTATATTTCCGAGATCAGAAGTCGGATCCAGATGCAACTCAGAAATTTGGTAAAAGATTATAGGACCACTCATTTGAATCCAAGTTTTTAAAAATCGGTTTCGCCATCTCTGAGAAAAGTTAGTACACATATTTCCTTTTTTTATACATTTTACCCCATAACTCCGAAACCGGAAGCCAGATCCAAACCAAATTCAGGAATTTTGTATGAAACCATAAGAGTTTTCATTTGAATTAAAGTTTGTGAAAATAGGTTTAGCCATCTCCGAGCAAAATTGGTGCACATACCTTATGATCAAAAAAGAACCGGAATTTTCATTTTAAAATTCCCGCGCTTGTCCAATCGGTAAACTTTTATTCTCTCAACGTTGGCAACACTTTTATACACATTCTGTCAAATTTTGACGCATATCGTACGATCAGTTTTTGTTTGGCGTCTATACAAAGAAGTTGAAAAATTTTCGCGATTTTTATAATGAATGAAAATTTAGAACAACGTGCGTGCATCAAATTTTGTGTTTCAAATGGATTTAAGTGTTCCGAAACGTTGAAAATGTTAGAAAAGACCTTTGGTGAATCGTATCTAGGAAAAACACAGGCATACGAGTGGTATAAACGCTTCAAAGGTGGTCGTACAAGCTTGGATCATGATGAGATCCCTGGCCGCCCAACAACATCTGTTACTGAAGAAAACATTGAATCGGCGAAGCAACCGGAAGTCGGATGCAATGATGTTCAGGAATTTTGTATGGGACTACAAGACCTTTCATTTGAATCTAAGTTTGTGAAAATTTGTTCAGCCATATTCGAGAAAAGTTAGTGCAAAAAAACGTTACATGCACACATACACACACAGACGGAAGCGCACGGATACACACGCTTGAGCGGAAAAACAGGTATGGAGCGAGAAGACTAGTGCTATCTGATAAACAGAAAAGATGTTTGGATATATGATACCGATCGTGAGGCGCTAGGATTTAGACCATGTTCGCTTTACCAAACCCAGTCGTGTGGTATAGCCGTGTCTATCACAAGGCTTAGGGTGGCGAAATGGTAGCGCATATGCACGGATTGCAGAAACACGCAGGTTCGAGTCCTGTCTCTGAGCGTATCTTTTTCCAAAAAATCATCTTTTCTGTGAGTTTCTCATTCATTTGGCTTCTCCACTATATGTTTCCACTCAGTCATTCAAAAAATCTAATTAGGAAAAGGTTTTGTAAAAAAAACGATATCACACAAAAATATTTTTTTAGAAATACAGATATATGTACAGCTTCTCGAACTGTTTTTGCCTTTCTCATATAGAAAGACTATGCATTCGCTATGAAAACTGACTTAACAACCGACTCAATTTGACAATTTGATTTAGTTTGTCGAGATCACAGAAGACCGTGTGTGTATGTGGGTGTATATATGTGTATGTAACAAATAATGTGACTCAATTTTCTCAGAAATGGCTGAACCGATTTTCACAAACTAAGATGCAACTAAAAGGTTTCGAAGATCTTTAAAAAACAGTCTACAAAAATTGTATCCAGCTCCGACTTCCGGTTACGGTATTACAGTGCGATTAAAGAAAATTTTCAATTTCATGAGTATTTTTACATAAGCGATGGCGAAACGAGGTGCACATTTATAAAAAAAACTTACTGCTGAATTCATCTAGTAGGCAGATCTTGTTAGTTAGTAAATATATTGGAACCACCAGTTCCCGGTTTCCGCTTCTGATTTCTCAGCAACGGTTCAATCGATTTTCATGATTCAAGTTAAAGCGCTTGTTGTCTTGAAAGATACGGTGCAATACCAACCAGATCCAATTTCCGGTTCCGAAACATTAGGGCGATGAGTGTCAAAATAATCAAATCGTCATTCAAAATGACGATGCAAAACTGGTACGCGTCGGTTTGTGCTGTACTGAAGAAGAAAATACGATCGGCTTTGATACGTTCGCCGCGTGCTTTGTTCAATTTCGTATAGCGTGCATCGTTGTCACATCTCGTGCTCCACATAGTGCACATTGTTATTGTCTTTTGCAAATTGAATTGCATCCAACTCTTTATGAAACTGGATGTAAACAACATCATTCGTCTTACTACATTGAAGTAAATGCACACGTTTAATGTCATTGTCGCATTGAATTCATACCGCATCGGTGATATTGTTGTTGGTTTCCGTCTTCTTTTTGTTTTCCTCATTGTTCGCAGTCTTGAGTTCATTGCTAGTTGCTGTAGATGCGCCTAGTTGTACATTGGATGCAGTTGCTGGTTGGTTGGAGGGTAAGCTGTTAACTGCAGCTGGTGTACTTTGTTCTATAGGGGATACTGATGATATCGTTGAAGGGGATGCTTCATTGTTGTTGGTGGCTGTCACAGGTGTACTGGGGTTTCTTGAGGTTAGTGTGATGGAAGCACCGTTGTGATTTGGTGTAGCAGTCTCCTTGTCCACTTTATCACACGGCTTACCGTAGTTAACAGCTTTTTGGCAATATTGACATGTGGCCATCTGATTGTCATAGGTAACAAGTGATTTGCACGGGATTCTTGTATCCTGACCGAAAGTCACATGAGAAGGTATAACCCTCTTCAAGCGCATGCGTTTGTTACGTACACCATTTCGAATACTGGGGAAAAAGTTCTTCCACTTTTCTTTTTCGATAGAGAGAATCTCTCCGTATTGGGACATAGTTTTGCGAATATAAGGATCGGTGACGCTTGAGGGGAGATCATGCACACGCACTTCTCTAGTACTATCTTCCATATATACTGGAATGTGTACTTAATGTTTTCGTGCTCCACATAGTGCACATTGTTCTTGTCTTTTGCTAATTGAATTGCATCCAACTCTTTATAAAACTGGATATAAACAACATTATTTGTCTTATTGCATTGAACTAAATGCACACGTTTAATGTCAAGATGCATTTACTCCTTAAACAAACCTTCAAGTTCTCGTATCAAAGGTCGAATTTTGCACTGCCTGAAATCAACTACAATTGTATTTTTTCGTAGCGGCGGTAGCATTTGTTCGTTTGGTTCACTCATTTCGAGATCGTTCTATTATTCACTACACAATACTGTACTTGGTTTCTTCCGTCCCGAACGTAAGCGGTTTTGTTTTATCGACTGGCTTGGATGAGATGTGAAAGCGAACTGAGCGATGTGTGTATGTATGTGTGTGAGTATGTGTCAAATAATGTCACTCAAAAAAAAATATCTCATAGTCCCATAGGCTATTGAATTTCATCATGCTTTCATGAAATGGGGTTTAAAATTGCAGACCGTCATTTACAGCGACGATGCAAAAAGGGTAAAATTCTTCTAGATTTGGATCGAAACTGATTCGATTTGTAGGATATATTAGATACTTACTAAACGAACCGCACGGAGAACCCGCAGATCACAAAATTACAATATTGCAATTGTTGTTTCACGCCCTGGTTGTTTCAACTAAAATGTTGTTGACTTAACTAACATATACCATTCATGTAACCGAAATTGTTGTATTCAAATGCTGTCACTTGGCGGATAACGAAGACAGCAAAACGCAGAACAAAAAACCTCTTCATTTCACCAGAAGCGTTTCATATTGAAAATTTTCAATGGTAAATGAACGTCATTTATGTTAGTTACGTAGTGGTCGTTTTATGTAAGTGAAAGTATGCAGAAGAATATATCAGTTAATTGTAAAACAAGTTTTCCATGTGTTAAATAGATATTCCTACAGTATAAATGATTTTATTTCATCTGAGAGTAATGTATTCTAGGACAGTTCTCGTTCATGTTCGCCGAACTGAGCAATGCCTGTATGTTTGCGTATGTATGTATGTATGTATGTATGTATGTATGTCTATGTGTCAAATAATGTCACTCATTTTTCTCAGGAATGGCTTGACCATAGGTTGCTATTGAATTTCATCCAGTTCTGACTTCCGGATTTATAGGGTAAATTATGTCTGGTCACTGAAGACCAGTAAAAACTTTTGATTTTTTTATCCAGTTTCTGGCCACTATATGAATGTAGACTGGAACAATGCAATGTTTACCATGCCTTGCATTGTGACTTGACATGTGACATCTTTAGTACCTGCTACCGAGCAAAGTTGAAATTACGGTAGCTAAGGGACTGAAACACACGGTAACTTTTATAATTTTTATTTACCCAAGTTTCGTACAATGCACGGAAAGACCGAAATCAGCTTTTTGGCGAAAAAATTAGTTGATTTTTTGATTTTAGTTAGTTATTTTTTGAGATAACTAAATAAATCTTATGTTTGCTAATTTAGATTTTTTAATTCTCATTCTCTTAATAATAAAATTTTTTTTTGTTGAAATGACTATTTTTTTAGTTGAATTCACCAATTCAACGTGCTGTCATTTCTTAGCTAAGGCACACTTCATATACATTCAACTAATTTTTTAGTTGAATTAGAGAAATAAAACGTTGTTTTCAACCATCATAAATGGTTGGATGAATTGGCTTCTGAAATCTGCAGCTATATGGCGCACTGTCACCGAAAAAACGATAACACCGTAATGACTACTAGCCACTAGATGGCACACTACTACCGAAAAAAAATTGTGTCGCGGTTGTCTTTTCTATATTGGCAGGTATAAATACGTTGTTGTATTGGAGAAAAAGACATAAACGAAACATAAAATTCTTTTTGAAATTTTTTCCTCTAAAGCACTCGGAAAACAAAAACCGAATACAAGTAGTAAGCCGGACGGCGTAGCCCGGAAGGTTGGAAGATACAAAAAACATAATTTGACATACAGGGTCCGGCACTCGAAGTGTAACCAACTTCAGACCGCTCGCGCAGCTGACGCACGGGCATCAGCTCTCTAGAAATTTGCTAAATGACAGTTCGGAGTTGTATTGTTTACAAGCGCAAGAAAGCATTTTGCCAAAAGTGAACGCGAAAAAAAACAGTGATGGATTTAAAACGTAATAGTGTGATTGCTTTATATTTAGATGGAAAATCACAACCAGCGATTGTTCGTGAGCTCAAACACCTTAAAGTGAATAAATTTTTTGTTTATCGCACCATAACTCGTTACAATAATACTGGTAGCATCGCAAAACATCATGGAGGTGGTCATCAAAAGACTGCAAAGTCACGTGAGATGGTTCAAAAAGTGAAGAAGCGACTTGAACGAAATCCTCGACGAAGTGCCAATCAAATAGCAAAGGAACTGAAAATATCCGACCGTAGCATCCGCCGCATACTGAAAAATGATCTGAAGGTCAAGCCTTACAAGATCCAAAAGGTGCATGATCTCACAACAAGTTAGACAGCAACAAGTTAGACTTGAGAGAGCGAAGGAGTTGCTTCGTTTGGCCGAAAGCGGTCAATTTCCGAACATTGTATTTTCTGACGAGAAAATTTTTCCAATTGAGCAATTCGTAAACTCTCAAAACGATAGGGTTTACTTGACCGACCGTTCATACGAGAATTTGAGTCATCGATAGGCCACCAGGAGGCAGCATCCGCAACAGATAATGGTTTGGGCCGCTGTAACCGCAGATGGGCGCTTTCCAATCGTTTTCATCGAGCCTGGCGTCAAGGTAAATGCGACATATTATCGGGAAAGTATTCTGGAGGTTGCTTTGAAGCCGTGGGCAGACAAACATTTCGGTGGCAGACCATGGACGTTTCAGCAGGACTCGGCACCGTCTCACAAAGCTCGAGTGAACCAAGAATGGCTGAAAAACAACGTTCCGAACTTCATCACGTCCACACAATGGCTCTCGAATTCACCAGATGCGAATCCAATTGATTATTTTCTTTGGGCCATTTTGGAGAGCAAAGTCCGAACTAAAAGATACACCAGTCTCGAGGCGCTGAAAAAAGTTATTGTCCGCGAGTGGGCCAAAATACCTGCAAGTCACATTCGGGCAGCTTGCGATTCGTTTTTTTTCCGTCTCAAGGCCATAGTCAAGGCAAAAGGTGGTCATATCGAGCAAAAGTGAATTGATTCTGAATTTTGTATTATTTTAACACATTTTGTACTTTGAATTAAGTAAAAGTAATTTTCCAAACTGAATTTATGGCCTTTTTAATTGGTTACACTTCGAGTGCCGGACCCTGTATACAATTAAAGTGCAACATTCGAAACTCACTTCACTGTTCCGCGTAAAAACATTATTACGCACAATTGCATCAAATGTGCACAAATTATGAATAAATACACTTTCCACTAAGAGTTTACGGCATTTTTGTACATCGGTTTAGAAATTTAAATGTGGATATATCGTAACACATGCGAAAAACATCAGAATAATTTGCAAGCAGTTTCAACAAAGCTGTCCTTTTTAGCATTTTAATGGATTGTTTTGCTTTGACACTTCTCATGAGTTTTTGGCTAACAAACTTGTTGTTAAAACCAATTTCATTTTTGTTTTCTTTATACTGTCCTTCAGTAATGATGGTGATAGATAAATAGAAACATTTTTTTTTTTTATTTTAATAACAAAATTAGTTGTCAATGAGAATTTCGTGTTTGATTGAAATATTGCTGGTTAGTGTCCAGGATATTCGCCAACTAAACACATTCTCTAAAAATAAGAGTTTTTTTCAGCAAAGTAAATTCTCAATTTTAACTAATTTCGAAGTTATTTTGGAAAATTTGTTGTTAAAATCAACTAATTCAAAAACAGTAATACGAATTAGCCGCAGAGCTAATTTCGGTCGTTCCGTGTGAGAATGCGTCCCGTGTTAGTTAGACATACTCTAAAAGAAGTTACTTGTGTGATGATACTTTTACAATTTTACTGTACTATGGTGATCTGATTCATGACCTCGTTCGACCGCTGTAAAGAGGGTCCTTTTTATAGCCGACAGCGTCAAGTAGGAATTATACTTAAGCGGTGAAAAATACTCTACATGAGTGTAATAAGGAATATGATTTAGTCCCATGCCCAGCGATTGATATCGAATGCAATCGCATAATCAATATTATTCTAAACACGAATCTTATAACTGTCGGTGGCAGTCTTTGTTTTACCATTTGAAAAGTAGATTAACATATCAAGATTTTGTCATGGCTCGGTGTCTGTGTAGATATGAATAAATTGGAAAGAAATGAATTGATGCACTGAAATATAGCAAAATTACGAATAAGATATAAAATACTAAGCTGATTAACGGCATGTTTTATTTGAGCTTGAGCTTGATCTACTTGTTTAACCTTTTACCGAAACGTATTCTTTGGAAACAATCTGTAATTCAACCAAGAACAGAAATAAAAACTAAGTCTAATTAATTGACTCTGAAGTGACACCCAATGATTTCTTTTCTTCTCCTGCAGGACGAAACCGGCCGACTGATGCGACGAAACATCATGCGCTACATGGTCCTCGCATACGTAATCACATTGCAGAAAATCTCGCTGCGTGTGAAACGACGCTTTCCGACCTGGCAGCACCTGGTGGATGCTGGTCTAATGTTGGAAAGTGAACGCAAAATTTTCGAAATTATGGACTCTAAGAGTCCGATGTCCAAGTACTGGATGCCCCTGGTTTGGGCAACCAATATCATTAACCGTGCCCGAAAGGAAGAACTGATTCCGTCCGATCATATTGTGCAAACGCTGCTCATGGAACTGTCCGACATCCGTCGACGTCTGGGAGGTCTTATCGGTTACGATACGGTATGTGTGCCGCTGGTGTACACGCAAGTGGTGACGCTGGTGTTGTATTCCTACTTCACGGCCGCCATTATGGGCAGCCAAATGATTCCCACGTACGACGAGAAGACCCACACGTACATGGAGCTGGACGTGTATTTTCCACTGTTTACCGCTCTGCAGTTCGTATTCTACGTTGGTTGGTTGAAGGTTGCCGAAGTACTGATCAATCCATTTGGCGAGGATGATGACGACATCGAACTGAATTGGTTGATAGACAGACACATCAAAGCTTCATACATGATCGTGGATGAAATGCATGACGAACATCCGGAGTTGCTGAAAGATCAATACTGGGAAGAGGTAGTACCGAAAGATTTGCCCTACACGGTAGCGTCCGAACACTACCGGCGAGAAGAACCGAAAGGCTCGGCCGAGCACTATGTCGTTAAGGAGTCGGAAGCAGTTTATGCTAACATCGGTGGAGGGAAGCGAGCTCCGAACGAAGAGGTTTATGCTGATTATGTAAGTTCATAGGTTTCAGAAAGCGCCAGCGAGAGTGACGGCTCAAATTGTTTCTGTATTACAGGAAAGCGTGGATACTCCGATGGCTGAACGACGCAAAGGATGGTTCGGACGACAAATCACAAGAATCTCGATGCGTAGCTCATCCACTGCGTACTCGTCTGGTGGTTTGTTCAGCCGTAATCGACACAACTCGGTTTATTCTAGTCCCGAAGCTGGTCTTACGCAACCGATCACCGCCGGTGCACCCATGCAGAAGATCAGTTTCTACGATAAGTTTGTCAACCGAAAATCTGGTCGCAATCCAAGGCAAATTGTTAAACAAAGTAAGTTTATCATGTATGTGTCATGTGTAGTGTGTATCGAAAGGTATTTTTCTTCAATTTCAAATAGATTCAAAGATTAGCCTAAATGGATCCGTGATTTCAAATGTGCCACCGAAGGCTCGTCCTCGCATTCCCACACCCGACGTTGCTAAAGACAGCAAAACGCATCCACTAGCTGGGATCACTACTAACTCTGCACAGTTGGAGAAAACCTCCAACATCGCATCAGGAGTAGCCTTGATGGCTACACAGGTACGATTCACATTACATCATTACATTGTCTACCATCCAATAACTGTTCAAAACTCGTTTCTCTACAGCTGGCCAATAATCCGTCCATTTATCCAGCGACGACAGCTACCACGCTGAACAATAGCGACCTACCAGTAGTGGGAACGCTCCTGCTGGCTCCCATAAAGGAACTTGATTCCAGCTCAGTCACCAATACTCTACACGCTGGTCAATCAGCGACGGCGGCTCTGGCCAAGTCGATTTTGCCATCCAACATCAAAAGTTCCGGTAAGAATTTTGTACTTAATGTCAGGTTCCTCCTCAGAACACTAACAGCTTTTCTTTTTTTGTTTTCTCCTCAAATTCAGTATCCACCTTTGCCAAAGACGGCAAAATGTCACCGACAAGAAAAACCAACGCACTAAGTGCCAACACGGTCATCATGCTACCCACCACCAGTGCCAGTGGCATGAGTGACAGCACGGACAGTGGACCTACAACGGTCCCGGCCGTTTCCGATGCCATCCCCATTGCGATCACGTCGATACCGCTCACGTTTACCGTGACGCCGGTAGCCGAGGTCAGTGCCAATACCGGTACCATCATCACCGAGTTGCCATGTGACGACAGTGTCGGGGTCAGCACCGTGACACTGAACAATGAGAAAAAAGGACCACCAGGCTCCGAACCGTCGTCATCCGCCACATCCACACTAAGCAAGCGGAAACCCAAGCACAGTGAGGTCTACGTGTGAGTGGCACCAGGTCCGTCGTTTTACTGATTTTGGTTTTATGCAACATATTTTAATCGTATTTAGGAGATTTTTCAATTGTACTAGCATTCCGCAGACGATGTGTACGCTGTCAGGTGTTCTCTCACCTGTACGTACGTACACAGTGATAGGAAACAAAACATTATAGAACAGCAGTTAGCACTTGTTCAAATACTACGAAACTGATGATACGCTACAAAACATTGTTTTTAAAACAGCATTTCCATTTACTTGCGCTGTGTAGGTTTTTATAATTGTGTAAATATGTTTATTATTTTACCTTGACGATGAGCATAAAGTCGAATGCAATTTTATTCAGTTGAATTGACCGTAGAAAAATTTAGTACCACTGTTAAATACAAAAATGTTTTAAGCATCAAGAAGGCAACGTTAGTTCACTTCCAATATCCGAAAGCTCTAAGGTTTAAAACATAGCGGATCACTCCTTGGATACAACGTTTTCGATTTTGCGAATGTGTACTTGGGAATAAGTTTGGAATAAAGAAAATTATAATAAAATTCGTTAAAAAGGAATCAACTATGTTTGGTCAATGTGAACTACATGGGTAAGTATTGTCCCAGGTCATCAAAAGGAGTGGCTTTTTCGTGGGCGGTGAGGGTGATGTTGCCGAACAGAATGAAAGAAACATAGAAGAGTACATGTTGTGGAAAAAGGGGGTATGGGAACGAAATGTCTAAGAACGAAAAAGATCTGTAACCTTTGGTTACAAGAGTTTATTGTTGGCTTCGCCACAATTTCAAAGTATAGCTGTAAATGGCTCATCCTATTCCCAAATTCCATGACGGTGTTCCCCCGGTGTGTGAGTAATGTCCAAGTCTACAAAAAATTTGAATTTTACAGGTGACTTAATCCATCATACGATGTAATTCATAAAGACCTAATTTGTCAAATGACAGAAAAATTTATTTGTAATGACTTAATGTTAGATGAGCTTGAATTTTACTGGTTTCGACTGTAACTTGCGTTCTGCTAGAAGGTGCGACTGTATGAATTCAAATGCACCTTTTACCGGCCAAGCAGATGCATGCTTCTGTGGCTCAGTCGATTAACAGACGTACTTGCGATCCAATGATTCTCGGCTCAAGTCGCGGCGGTTGCTATCAGTATTCTTTTTTTTTTTATTTCAATGAATTTCATGGCATGGAGTTTTAGACACAATATTAAATGTTCTTCGACGTAAATTTGTGTGAACTGCGACGCTCCATTTATGTGCATCTAATAAGATGTAAAATCACAGGGTTTTTTTTAGGTGTGTAGATTCACGTCTCAGACGGGTGGGTCACTCATTACGGAAGAGCACATAGTGCAGCAGTGTGAGGAATATGTCGCGCCACATGCTGTCAGTTATTGTTGTCACCCACAGATGGGCTGCCAATGTTTGACAGATGTATGGTCAATATCCGGGAGTTCCGTAGCGAAATAATAGGTTTCGCCGAGTTAATCAAGCTTTAATATGTTCAGTATCGAGCATTTGGGGCTCTTTTCCGTACAACCTTCAGCGAAATGCTGAAGTGCGCGCGAGTAATAAATCGAATATGATTAAAATTGTTATAACCGGCTTTAAGTTGGTGTTGGCGGAATACAGGGCTAGAATTGTATCCAAATGTATTTCACCGGAGACATGGCAACAACTAATATCTCAAGTTGTCCGGCATCAATAACACAAGCTGTCGGCCATCAAGACGATTATTTCGACCGTCACCAAATCCACTGCGAGAAATCCACGTTCTTACTGTATCGCTCGTGAATCAATGAATTAAGGTTCCGAGAATCACCCAGGTTGCTGTCAGAGAAGAGCTGCTAAATGTCACTATCAACTAGCAACTTCGCACGACGAAGATTGGAAAGCTTATGTCACTGGACTGCTGCCAACTAGGCTCTACCAATCATCATATCACGCCTTTTTTGAGAACGGCCAATAAGGCACCTGTCAACTTCCACTTTCGAAAGAAATTGCAAGCGAGCTATGAAAGATAAAGTATTACATGTAACACCAGACGAAAGAGAAATCTTTTCTCTGCCGTTTACTATTATGACTTACTCTCAGCGAGTGCCAAATCACTCGAAATTACTCTTCAAAGTGAATGTTGATGGATGGCTTATTGGCCGTTCTAAAAAATGGCGTGATATATTGAGTGTCTTGAAGCCGATCTGTCATAACTTAAATTCTCCTAATATTACACTCACCATGACGCTCATTGATTGCCGATGCGATTGATATTATCTTCATTTCTCCTGTCACTAACAAAAATAAACTCCGAAGTCCGATGACTTTTTGAAAAGAACAATGAACTTTATCAATTTATGTACGTACTACTGAGTTAAACCTGCTTCGTAATAATTCAAAATTCAAGAAAGTTTTAAAACCTGCTTTACATAAAAATCAATTGTATTTCGTCCTTTTGTTTGTATTTTGAAATTTATTTGATATAAATAAATGCCACGGTAGATTATCAAAATGGCGGATTTCTTGATGCAAATTACACTTAAGGAGCAAGACTCCTTGCATGCGTATGAGTAATGTCAACAATGTGTGCGTAAAAACAAATTCCGGTGCTTCTTTTCCTCATTTTAATCAATAAATCTTCCGTATGATTGAAAAATAAACCAATCATTTTTTCTGCCTAAAATTGCAATGCAAAAGAAGCGAAAATCTTAGTCTAAAACACTTCCGTTTTCCTTAAAACTGCTCGAGAAAAATTATTTCAGTTTCAGCTTACTTTCACTAACACATTTGATTAGCAACTAACACATTCCTAAATTGATTTCCCCTTGCAGAAATTATTGCGATATAAAGATTCACGTACCTTCTATAAGTAAACCAGCAAAATAGGAACCTTTAATTTAACACGCGAAAGGCAATGGATATGGCATGTTGTCGTAAAAAGAAAATATTTAGTTTTGTTTATTTTGTGTAGCTGAATCTAATACAAATGCATTGAAGCAGTGTTGCTAACTTTTTTGTTAGGGAATTGAATTCTACATTCATAAAATGTAAGCAATTTTCCATCAAACGTACGTTGGTGAAAAGTTGATCAAAACTGATATATCATCCAAAAAGTCTGGCTTTACATTCATTTGCGAATAAATTATTGTTAACAAAGATTGTATGAAACTCAATCGTGCAAGCCACTTTGATAAACTGGTTGCACTGCATACATGAATACATACATCTACACTCAAAATAATAATCATGTTATAGTTACGTGAAAAGTTATGTGAATATTTTCCACCCTACTTTTCACGTAGGTTTTAATGGACTGGCATTTAAAAGCTGTTTAATGCCTAATCCAGTAAAAGTTACGTGTTTCATAGGTAAAATGTAATGTACTGTTCATATCACATTTACCTATCAGTTCATATCAAATTTAGATACCAGATAATCACTATTTTATATATTGGTTGAAGTCAAAAGGGAGATTTCAGATTTTTAATCTATGAAATGAAAAATACCATGAAAAATAAAACATTTATTTCAGAAAATTAGCATATATTTTCAATAGCTTAAAAAGCAACTAATAACGTCGTGGTATCTCAAATCGAAAAGCCTCCAGAAATCGTTTTTGTTGTCATCGCCATCCAACCGAAGCCGAAATCGAGATCCGAGAACTCCCCCAACACTACCAATGCAGTTTGATGGTTCATTACACGGTTCCAGTGTCTCTAGCTTCATGCCGATTTTGAACTCGTTTTTCGGCGGACCAGCGGCATTTGAAGCATTCGGCAGGAGCGCGCAAACTTCCGGACTCACGCAGGCACTCGGTCCAGTTGAACACATGGAAACTTTCATACTGGAATGATCCGGACGATGTAGTGAAAAATTGTAATTAAATAACATTTCTCGCAAATATTTACACTACTTACACTTTGAGGGCCACTGTTCGCCATTTTCAAAATCGAGTTTTTCACAATGGAAATTCACGTAGATTGTTTGACGTTTGATCAATTCACGTAAACCTTATGTGATGACTCTATTCATTTTAGGGGATGTTCGTATAACATTCATTTTCGTCACGTAAAATATTCAACTTGACATTTGAAACCATTTTACGTGATTTTTCAAGTGAATCGAACGTGAATTTTTATATGAGTGTATGACATACGTACCAAATAAAATATACGTAATACACAAATTACCAACACAAGTTAACTTGGTTTACTCTTGATCCTTAACATAAAAAGTTATAAATCCTATAGCCCACCACAAACGAATTTCCAGACATGACAGTCACGATCTTTTTTTAGCGCACATCTACGGTCCTCCGTGAAACTGGCACCAATGGTGATAAATTGGTTGCACTGCTGAGTTCCCATCATCGCATTCATAATGCAAATGTCAAACCGTGAGAACCTTTTTGATACGTTAGCTCATTAATTGTATATATTGAAATTTCATGGCACACTTTGGTCGAAATGATAACAATGAAATTAATCTCGCGCTCCACCAAGCGGTGAATGCGGTCATTTTAGAAGGTACCGGGAACGAACCAGATTTTTTTTAAATATTTGTAAGCACATACATGTCTTTGTTATTTATCTTTGAGCCCACTAGGAATATATCATAAATATACTTTTAATCACACATTGACACGAAAGTAGTTTTGTGAGAGAATTGAATTAACAATGTTTAATTGTTTAATTCTCGCTCTAGTTATTTTATTTTTGATGAGTTGTTCTTGCTAAGCTGTTAGACCATACAAAAGGTTTTATGAAAGCTGTGCGGTTCTAGACCACAACTCATGTCGTTTTCGCTTGATGCCAAACCTTTCCACTCTAACTGCTGTTAAACCGTTTGTTTGAAGCCAGTTTCGAACCTAGTTTCAACGTTGTTGCACTGAAAATCGAGTCATTTTCGAACCTGGTTTTTATATCAGGTTTGCTCAAACCCTCGTTGCTAAGTGCGAAATCAAAACAGTTTCGTGAAGAGTGTTTGTTTGATGAAACTACCCTGGGTCAGTTTCAGTTTTCTCAAGCGAAAACGACATTAGTTACCACGTTTCGCCTCATTCCGTGATCATTAGGTTGCTGTCAGAGTGAAAGCGTCACGCGAAGCGTCTAGACGCGCGTGCGAGCTAGATGCATTTGATCAAAGCAAACCTGTCAGAGTGAATGCGATGCGAAAACAATACATCGCATTGAATCGCTTCGCTTCGGTCCGCGTTCCGCGCTCACTCTGGCATCAACCTTAGATACCAGTGCATCTCCATCACAGCAAACGTTTGCGACGGTTGACATCTTCATCATTATCATTATTGGACTCAGTCGAGAAAGAACATTTTCGTGTAGGACTTTCCAGGAATTTAGAAATCACACAAATGTTGGTGATTCCAGGAACTCGGAAATGACACAAAAGCTTCAAAACGATTTTAAAACAATTATATTACTTTTAGAAAGAGAAATTGATTATAGCTATCGTGAAATATAGGATGGAATGCATGAAGTTTCCGAAATCGAAAAAAAAATTAATGCCAAATGTCTTAGAATTGTCTGAAGCTTCGAGATTTGAATTTTCTTAAATTTTTCTTAAATTTCGAAATCTATTGTCTTAAATTTCGAAATCTATTGTATTTTCTTAAATTTCGAAATCTATTGTCTCCAAAAAAAATTGTTTTTTTTTAATTTTTTAAATTTCGAAATCTATTGTCTCCAAAAAAAAATTTTTTTTTTTTTAATTTGAAACTTCGATACCGAACATTTGTTTTTTGGATTCCAAATGTCTTAGAATTGCATAAAATATCGAGATCTAGAGATATCCCAAAGTTTAAGGCAATTTTAAGATATTTAACAACAAAAAAAAATTTACGATTTCGGAAATTTCAAAGTCAAGTCGATTTTTTTCAAAAATATATTTTTCGAGATAACACTAGATCTCGATGTTTCAGACAATTCTACGACAATTGGCATTAAAAAACGTAAAAGTTATTTTTCAAGATCGGAAATTTTCAGACTTTAACCGCCGGGCATATGCGATTTAGCTCAAGTTTTGCATAGGGATTTTGGAAAATTATACATTGTTCGTTATTTATTAAAGTTTCGACCACCTACTATCTCAAAAATATAGTTTTATCTATTCGAATCGATGCAACCTAACCACTGTTGACACATTTTTTTGTATTTTGAATTCGCAATCCCATATAGAATTCAAACAGTAGTCCTACGTCAAAACGTGCGATATCAGTGCAGTGTTCTACGTACAAATATCTACGCACTGCAGGGAAACCTTCCCAATGGCTTTTAGAAAATCTAATTTTTACTCTTTAAGAGATTCGCAGGTTTGCTCTCGGAGAATTAGATCTTTGGTAGGTCCAAGTGTACATCCACAATCGTGAAACAAGTAACAAACAGTCGTCGCTAAACCGCCGTATTCAAAATGACTGTAAAATTGCATTTTCATGTATATCAATGATAATGATTATGGCAAGATTTCATCGGATTTTTGTAGCAGTATAATACTAATCTGAAACTTAATCTAATTTAAATAGTTTTCCCGGTCGCCTCACCTCACTACGGCACTGATTCTTAGCCTAGCTATATATATATTCAAATTATATATTAATAAATTGACTCGTTATTCATACAGAACATATTTTATTCAAACATCAAAAGAAAGATCATTATGAATACATCTATTTTAAAATATAATCCTTTAAGCATAATAATTGGACTTGAAATGTCTGAACGATGCCTGTTCAATATAAACTTCAAGATTAACCAGTTTACTATTGGAGGTGTGGCTTAAACCAATTGTCAATCCCGACAAGGGTAGAGCTTTCATCAAACATCAATACGCTATAATGTACTATTCAGACGGTCCGTCTTCTTCCGTCACCGTCACCGGAACGTTAGCTTCAATCATAATTAGTTTGATACTTTCTTTACCGGAACGTAGCATGGCGAAAGACCATGCTGATGCTGCTTCTCAGATAGGATATTCATAGGAACTGTATCAAAAGCCCCCTTGATATCTAGAAAAACTGATACCATTTGTTCTTTACGAGCAAATTCCATTGAATTTCTGTTGAGAGCAACGCAAGACGTTCGTTTCTTTGCCCCTACGGAAACCAAATTGTGTATCTGAAAGCAAGCCATTAGTCTCGACCCAGTTGTCTAGACGAGAGAGAATCATTTGAATGGTGACCACTTTCACGTGTCTCCAGTCGTGTGGGACAAAATTACCCTAAAGGAACTTGTTGAATAAATTCAACAAGCGCCTTTTGACAGGGTCAGCCAGATTTTTCAACAAGTTGTATTTGTTTGTCTAGTCCCGGAGCTTTATTGTTACACGACAAAAGTGCAAGTGTTTCGTTTGTATTCGAGGTCGCGACGTGGGAGATCTTCTGGTCCAGAACAGAGTCGGGAAATTTTTTATAGCGAAATCGAATACCCAGCGGTTAGAATATTCCTCTCTTTCGTTCGTGGTGTTTTTGTTGCGCATTCGTCGAGCTGTGTTCCAAAGATCGATGTTTCTTTTGTTAATCCGTCAACAAACTGGCGCCAGTCACAGCGTTTCTTTGCTTTCATTAAGTTCTTCATTTGCATGTCTACTGCCGTGTAATTCCGGTGTCCCATTTTGTCTAAACTTTTTGAACGCTGAAGTTCTTTCCGCGTTCTGTTATGAGCACTAGTTGTCCCACCACGGGTTGGGAGGACGGATGTTAGTTTTGGCGCCGGGTCATGTTTCGTCTGAGCTTGAATCGCGGTATCGAGAATCAAACCAGCCAAAAACGTGTAATCTTCCTTCATAGTAAGTTCTTGAATTGTTTCTAGTTTCTTAGACATCGAATTAAAATTTCATCCAATCAATATTTCGTGTGAGGTCATACGAAACATTGATTGTATCCGATGATCTTAATCCGCAGACAATTGAACAATTTACGATAGGGTGATAATTGCTACCATGAGGATCAGGGATCACATTCCACGTGCAATCCAACCGTAGCGATGTCGAGCAAAGGGATAAATTCAGCGCACTTGGTCTTGCTGGTGGTGCAGGAATCCTTGTCATTTCTCCCGTATTCAAAAATTGTTATATTGAAGTTTTCGCAAATATCAGATAAATTCAGCGAATTTATCTGATCTTTTATCGTTGTGAAGGCAACCCCATCCCATATCGTGTGAGTTAAAGTCTCTCAAAACCAACGTCGGTGCGGGGAGGAGATCTATGATATCACTGAGCCGCCGATGTCCAACCGAGGAACTTGAGTATTGGTGGAAGCAATTCAAAGATCCTTGCCTTTAATGGTAACATAACATGCGACAACTGCAATATCTGGTAAATTTTCTGATTGCTCTTTAGGGACTTTCGGGGGTTCTTAAGTCGTAGGGAGTGGTGAAAATTATTGCTCAAAATTTAATTTCCAAGACCTGGAGCTTTTTTCTCCGGATTTTGCCATCACTTCCAGTTGTTTTAATTTTTTGAGACCCACCAGAAGACACCTTCTAACCCTTAAACTCTTAAACCCAATTTGGTGTTTTGTCTTTATTACACAGGTTTAACCTTGCGATCATTCAACTCTTAGGCAAATATGTGAAACACATTAGTACAAACGCCTATCGAAAAAAAAGTATAGATTCACGATTGTACAAATCTGTTAAACAAACCCCGTGCCAAACTATTGATATTTGCTACATGTAAGAAGGATGTTCCGGGTAAGTTGGAACTATTGTTCGAAGAATGTTTCACACATGTCATCATTTTTTTCACAATTGGAAATCTAAACAACATTCATTCGAAACTTAAACATTGAGATTGGTTTTTCTCTAAATCAGAGCGACACGCATTAACGAGTGGACAGGAGATATTTTAATAGGAAGTTACCACTTTTCGGCACAATCATCAACACCCACATTCTAATTGCAAAAAGAGTAACTAGACACCGTCCAGCCTGTATAGGCCATCACGTATTCTCAAATCTGACCGCAAAATATTTGAGCTTCGTTAGTTGGGGATGATGGGGCATTTGAGTAAACCGGGAAATGTGAATTAAACCTACGACTTATCTGAATTCTGCGTTTTTATTTGAATTTTTTAATTGTCTTGTTAGTTGATTGCATACGCACGATATAATGAATATTTTACATCACTATAAAATTGCTCAAATCGCTTTATACAATCTAGCCCCGAATGCCACTATCACCCCTTTTGAGATTCTACCAACATTGCAACGATGTTGACTGCACATGCTATTTACTCTATAGTCGCTACAAATGGATTTAATTCACGCCTCGGTACGATCAATTTAGACATACAGATACTCGCACGGCTCACATTAAGTAAGCAGCGCGGACTTGATGCTAACTGGTTACCGAGGGATTAACCGCAATAAATCATTTGATCGCGTGATTGATTACGAAATGTAGTGATTTTTCAATTACTTAATTCCTACTTCTTGCGCTGTTGTTTGGTGGTGCTTTCGGAATCGATATTTCGAACTAGAAATATTGACCCTTATTATGAGTATCACTTCACGGTGGAAATCAAGTGAAGTGAATGTAGATCCTTATTACGAAAGTCGCTTCTGTGATAAAAGTAATTACTTGAATGAACCGGATGTCATTATGAACATCACGCCACCAACATTTTGTTGGAAAAATTAGTTTTTTTTTCCACCACAGTGATCACTTCACTATGCGTGATACTGGTAATAGGTAATATCAAGTGAGGTGACATGTAAGTGAAGTGAATGTGAAAGTGGAGTGAGAACGGTAATAAGGGCCATTATGTTGTTTATTAGCAAAAAATATTATGTTGTTTTTTTTTTCAATGAGATCCAAATGTTAAATTTAAAGATTAACAAACGTCAAAAGTCTTCGCGAAATAAATGGGATTTCTCAAGTTTTTCTTCCTTAAAAAATAACATTTAGTTCAGTTCATTCTTTTGTGTTTACTCGTTCTCTATTACTCAAATAAAAACTTTTCTTTGCCGTAGTAAGCACATACAGAAGAAGCTGGTTTAGAGTACAATTATTCAACTATATATATTCACTTGTTGCAACCGTATCGTTAAATATTAATTTCACGATTCATGATTGGGATCGGCTGCGTCGTATCATCCATCGATTATCTACTTTTATTACATCTATCTGGCTATCGGCATTCGTCAGTTCAAATGGATTCACTCATGTCAAGGATCACCATAAGTCTTCTTTCAAAACAGAAATGTTTCTGAAGCCTACGAGGTTTGAAAAAATCTGGAACATAATTATTTCTCCTTCAGCTACTCATTTACACTTAAACTTAAAAACACAGAACTTCATTGCTTAGATAAACAATTTGCATTACTTGTAGTTTGTGGTAGTTGCATATAAAGGGTTCCTTTACTTTGTAGCGTTCTGATCAGTTGTTTCGGCTGTTGTGGCTAATACAATTAATAGTTATTAGATTAGTTAATCGGGTCGAACTGTCAACGGGAAACAAAAGTAGAATAAACACTAAATCGGAAAGCGCTCAGCACAGCACGGCTTGCATGAAGTCAATTGATGCCATAAAATTAGTCAATTTTTACATTGGAATAAATTTTCCGCACGAAAATATTCGTGCCGATGTAGCCAACCGTACCGCAGATAATACCGAGAGCTCCGGAGAATAGCGCCATATATCCGAAATAGAACGCCGTCTGGAACAGTCCATACATTCTGCAATGGAGGATTGGGTGAAAAATAAATTAGAAAAATCGAACATTAGTACTATTGATTTATTGTTACGCGTGCCTAGCGGTTCAAGTGGAACCACAATGCATCACTAGTAGCTCAATTTGAACTGCTATACATTGGGCAGTAGAAGACGAAACCTAAACATATTTTTTTCAATTGTGTTGTATCCTTAGTACTAGTGAATTGTTTATAACAGAACCCCAGAATAACAAATAATATTGATGTTTCTAAATAATTTAATCTTGTCGATTTAGAAATAATGCTGATAAAAATTATCGCTTCCGTATTTTGTTGTTAATAAATTTGCAACAACAAAATTGAGTGATTGTTACTTAAAGACTGTCCCAAAAAGTATGGGCGCACTTTGATTTCGCTGTAAATAGTTCACAAGTGTTAGCTATTCAAATTTTATTCGATAATATTAGACTACAACAACAGAATACTATTCTCAACATTTGTTACTTAGCCATTGTAGACTAGCTGGCGAACCTTCTTGCGAACGTTCCTCATTAAATTCCGTACAGACTTCTTGGCGTCAAGTTTTGACACTTTTGTCCAATCTTTTTCGAACTGTTGAATGGTTTCGGCTGCCAAGAAAGTCTCCTAAGATGTGCCTTCGTTAATGCCCAAAATTCCTCAATTGGTCGAAGTTGTGGGCAATTTGGTGGATTCATGTCTTTTGGGACGAAAGTGACATTTTTGGTAGTATACCATTCTACCGTTTATTTCGAGCTGACCCATAGTAACCCAAACAACTTTTGATATGTTTGTTTTAGCAACCTGGGGTCGCTCTAGATCGGTATCCAATCGCGTAGTTTCGCTCTGAAAATTTTCTCAGGTCGCACCACGCATCCATACGAGTTTGTTTATTTTTTACATTTTTTTATGAGTTGTTGTTTAGGGCGCGTACCACGTGTTCTATTTACTCGGAGTCAGAGTCGCGTGTAGGTTCAAAAACGAAAACGGTATTAGTTACAGTTGAGTTACTTGACTGACTGAAGAAGCGCAGTTTTGACTGGTGACTGTTTTTACTCAAAACAATTATAGCTAATTCATTCGAAATATTTCCCATCACTTCCTCCATATTTTAGTCATATTTCTGGTAATTCGTGGATGTCTTGCTAGAAGAATAGACTGCCTTTGAGGAGTGAGGGGGGGAGAGGTTTAGCCACTAGCCTAACGTAGCAAACATATGGTAGTCGGATGGGGCTAGCTCTGGTGAGTAAGCCGCATGCTCAAACACTTCCCACTGGAAACTTTTCAGTGTGTCTCGAACCCCATTCGACTTGTGCAATAATGCATTCCCGTAGAGCAAAGTCACCATTTTCTGTCTGTTTTTATATTCTGGTCAATATATCGCAATTTCACTACACACATAGCATGACCTTCCGATCATACCGATTTGCCTGTTCAGTCGACGTTGTCGATTCTGGTTCTCGAAAAAATCAATTTCTATCACCAGTGACAATATGATGCAGGAAAGACTTTCCTTTGTACCGTTTAAACAGCATTCAACATGTCACTTTTCTGTTATCCGTTTGCCTCTTGGTCAGTTCATGTGGCATCCACTTTCCACACTTCTGAACCATTCCCATGGCTTGAACAAGTTCGTCACGATCAAATGATGATTTACAAACAATTTTCGATTGCCGGAGCGAGCAACATCGTTAAGGTTGAAATTTCCTTCTTTGAATTTTACAATCCACGTTCTTCATTTTCGATCCACGTTCTTCATTTTCGAAGGATTTCGATTCAAGTTCAGAAGTAAGTTTCAAAATTAAAATTTTAATATTTTTTTCCCTAGTCCAGTTTCCAACGTTCTTTGATCTCACGAATAGTTGTAATGTACGACTGATTCTTCTAAAACGAGTTATAAATACAGACGCGGTGAGCGACACTATAGTGGAAAACTACTAGACGAAAATAAACCTTCATTCTTTCACTTTTTGATTCCGTGTTCGGTTTCTCCCTCCCTTGTTTGATTACATTGTAACCAGAGAACAAAATATGTCAGGTTTCTTTGCGCACCCCTGTACATCTGGTATTGGCAGTCAATGAAGAACTGTTCATAATTAGTGGTCTCAGTTGTGGACCATCTCGCGAATTATTTGATGTTTTGGTAAAAATTTCACAGTTGAGCAATGATTTTGACGTTGTCAAAAATAACCCTGCTCAGAAGCATGGTTATTTTTGACAGTTCGATAGTTATTTTTCGACAATGAGAAAAATGATGTAAACTGAGAAAATAATACCAATTTCAGATCCTTAGCAAAATCTCTTCTGTGTAATTTCTTTTTATACTTTCAGTCAAAAAAAATAGTCCAATGAAAAGTTTCAATAGTAAAGTTTCTTCTCACTTAATATAATTTTATTTTCAGTGCGAAATAAAACCAAATAATTTTCAATCCGTCAAACTTTGAAATGAGCCGAATTTTTGGTTAAATTTAACTACTCGATGAAAACTAACTTCTCTACAGTTAAATTTGTCCTAAAATTTAAAATTATTCGCGAGATGATCCACGGCTTCAGTAACTTCTACTAAATTTATTACCTCTTAGACACCGACGGAAATAATAATAATAAAATACATTCTATCAAGAATAGAAGAGAAGCATGTTTTTTTAATTGCACAAATAAACTGATGTAGTCAGACATTCAAAGTAGTTGCCACCGAAAGCTATGGAGCTTTCCACAAACTCACGAATACCAGGTCAAAAGAACTGTAAAGTGCTGTTCAGTAAGTGTCTAAGACATCGATGAAAGCCAATAACATCCGGAAGGAGTTAAGTCTGGAGAACATGGTGTGTGGGGCAAAAGTCAGTTCAAAATTGATGTGTTTGGCCACTTGCGCTGCATGTGCGGGTGCATCACGAGCTGAGAATTGACTTTCTCAAGTCTTGTGGAGCATTCTGGTTGTTTTTCGAGCAAAGCTTGATTCAGTTTTATCATTTGCTGTCTGTAGCGATTAGTATTTACAGTCTTCCTTGGTTTATGGAGCTTGTTGTACAAGACACTTTTCCGATCACAGCAAATGCACAGCATTGTTTTATTTTCGAAGCAATAAAATTTTGCAGTTGATGTTGATGTATGGCTTGGGTCAATCCATGATTTTCTACGCTATGAATTCTCCAAATTAATTCATTTAGCTCCCATCACAATCCGGTGGAGAAAACCGTTTGATCTATGCCGAGAATGGAAAATATCGCTCACCGTGTTTCGCATTTCCCGGTGTCTATCATTCAGCTAATGAGAAACCCATTTTCCCACCTTCTAAATCATTCCTATGATGTGTAAACGATCAGAAATTTCTTGGAAACGTTTAATCTCTCCATCACTTTGTGTCACTAATATATTAATTAAGTTCATGTTGCCATTCATAACAAGTTTTATTTATGTTCGAGGTGGTTGCAGATGTTATAGGTGGAAGAATATCAACACTCAATCAAAATATATATCGTGCTTCAGTCACTAGTTGAAAATATATGATGTTTATATGCTGTTTTAACATCAATTTTTCAGGGAGAAAGGCTTCTAGATAGTTGACGCATGTCGGACTACATGTTGCCGAACCTCCAATATGATAATTGAACTTGAAAGATGGTTTCGTCCGTGAAAAAAGTAATGATTGATCTTTCCGGATTCCGTGTCATTCGATTGGTTACACTCCATTCTCAATTTTCTCATATATGGCTGAACCATTTTCAACAAACTCAGATTCGAGTGAAAGGTCTTATGGTCACATAGACTGCCATTAATTTTAATTCCGATCCGGCTTTCGGTTCCTGGCTGAACCAATTTTCACTACCTTAGATTCAAATGAAAGGTTATGACCTCATACAATTTTCCTGAATTTCTGTTGGATCCGTCTTCCCGTTCCGGAATTACAAGGAAATATGTGCAAATTCATAAAAATAAATGCGCACTCAGTTTTCTCGGAAAATTTTAACCGATTTTCACAAACGAAGAAGTGAATAAAAGGTCTTCTTAAAAAAAGTCCCCAAAAAGTTGATCCAGATCCGATTTCTGGTATTATGGTATTACAGTGCGATTAGTGAAAATTTTCTATTTCATGAGTATTTTTTCACAAGCGATGGCGAAACGAGGTGCACATTTTTATAAAACTTACTGCTAAATTCATCTAGTTAGTGAATATATAAAACTACTTTGAGACTACTAGTCCCCGATTTTCGCTTCCGAAAGCACCGATAATAGTGAAGAAAAGCTCCAAAAACGGAACTCACTTCGATTCGATCTGCAACAGTGAACCCGATTTTCATGAATCTCGATTCAAATTCAAGTTCTCATTGTCTTAAAAGATACTGCGCACTTTCATCCAGATCCGACTTCCGGTTCCGAAATTATAGGGCAATGAGTGTCAAGATATTCAAAATGACGATGCAAAACTGGTACGTGTCAGTACGTGCGATACCGGAAGAAAGAAACACCACCGGCTTTGATCCGTTCGCAGCGTGCTCTGTTCAATTTCGTATAGCATGCAGGGTTGCCATTTTTCAGGTGCAGAATATGTAATTTGAAAATCTTTTCTTCAATTTAGATACAAATTAGTATTGTTAGTATTATCACAAACTCATGATGACGATGCTTTTCTATAAAAGTGCACTTATTGCCTTTCTCATATAGAAAGTTTATACAATCACTTGAAATCTGTAAGTGTTCTGTATCATTTGACACACTTCATCGAGCTGAGCAACGTATGTGTGTGTGTATGTGTCAAATAATGTCACTCAAAAAATAAAAATTCTCATAGTCCCATAGATTGCTAATGAATTTCACATACACTAAGGTCTCTTTTTACACGGGTCTCTTTTTACCGTGTTAAATAATTCGTGTAAAACAAAACCGTGTTAATTGCGGAAACCGCGTAGGAAATTTGACGTAATAATTCCAAAAACCATAGATTTGATTATTTGTTTGTAAAATGTAACTCTTCGTAATTTGAAGGTGAAAAAAGCTTTTGTTTAACCCCCGAATTTATGCAAGGGGCCCATAACTGTGAAAATGTAACTGTTATTTCACATTAAAAATGGAAATCTTAAACCAGCCTGGGGTTACGAGAAGCGTCTAGTCATACTTGAAAAAACACATTGGATGACAAATTAACATTAGAACACTTAGGTAACGCAAATTAATCTAAATGGCTCATGCCTTCTGTATAATGCATTCAGTTTTCAAAAGAACAATAATACGTAGAACGTTCAACTGAAGAAGTACTAGTAACAAATACAAATAATAATACCCCTAAGTCCCATACAACCGAACCGCCAATGTTTGGTTCACAGCCTGAACAAGCAAGCCTAGCAAATTACTCCCTTTTGTTGCGATAGTTTGAAAATGTGGAAGGAGATCGTTTCTGGCAACGCTTTATGCTAGTTGCTACGGCGCAAAACAAGTTTGTTTGTTTATGTTTTCCGTTGCTGTATTGCAACAAATTCAAAGGTACACTCCAGCTAATCGATGGATGAAGAATTACGATATATTTTGGCAGTGATGGGAGTTTATTTCATAAACGGGCCTTGCGTGGAACATGGGTACAATTCGTATACGTACCACGGAAACAGCGATTAGCGCTCTACACGATAAAATAAAAGTTGAAAGAGAAACAAATGCAAGCTGTGTATGCGTTTTCCCAATAGTCACTCATCTATGCGTGACCCAGACAAATTGATTATAGCCCGAACGGTGGCAGACACAGCAGTTTTTCTCTCACGATGGATAAACTTATTAATTGAATTATTTTCTATTAGTATTATGACGTAAAGGTTCCCCGCATTTAGCAGATGTTGGAAAAATTCCTACTCCTCTGACGGGAGTGATTTGCAATGAGAAGAACGGGTGGCTACCATAACGATTCGGTGAACAGTGCCGAGACATTCTAACATATAATACTGAGCCATTTCCGAAAAGCCAAGGAGCAAATTTCTGAAAAGCCAAGGAGGACAAAAAACAAAATCCGATATAGAATAACCATATCTCATACACAACAACATAGTTCAAGTTTATTTTTCACTACAATAAACAGTAACCATGGTGAATTTGTTCTTACCCTTCAGTGTTGCTAGTTTTATAGAAAACTCGTTAAAGTACATTGTCACTCTGACAGTGTATCATGACAGTGTACCGCACGATGCAAAATGTGTCCTTGAAAATTTGTCGAAGTATTCCGTATTATAATTTGTATTTGCTAGTAATACCACCTATAAACACTTTCACTACAAATAAAGCTTGAGAATAAGTTGTTTTGTATTCCAAAGGTGCGATGTGTAGTAAACACTAACGATCTTAATAGTAATTTTCAACTAAACTGAGTGGGAAGACATGGGTATTGGCAGGGCCGCAGAGAGAAAATTCGCGCCCGGGGAGACTGCAACATTACAGGCCCTGTTGGCGCGTTTTTCGGGGCCAAGGAGGTGAACTTTTCCAACGGTAAATGACGATAATTATTTTCTCGATCAACAACCAAGTGCCATCGTCATAGCAACGAAAACAGAAAAACTCTTGCTGTATCTTGCTATTTATTATGTTAACGCTTCGAGGTCTAATTTAATACTAAAGTTTTTACATGCTATGTAGGCTGTTTTTATAGGACGGATCGCTGTTCATGTTGATCCTATGGTTACTGATTATAATTAATTTCCAGAGCGAACGATTTCTTCGCGAACATACTCCCCACGGCTGTGAAGAATTCACTGAACTAAGGAAGTATCTTTGTTGTCTTCAATCGGTAGAACTGATAATTTTGATACTGCTCGTCTGTAAATAGAACCACCGATACATACATCCACTGTTCGCACCATATTATCTGCACCTGGATAGACTTGCACGATTTTTCCCATTTTCCAACATTGGGGTGGCATATCCCTTTGCTCAAGTAAAACGATCATACCGGGTTGAATGTTTGGCTGTCTTTGAAGATTTTTTCCTCTTGGCTGCAAACTCAGCAAATAATCCCGACTCCATTGCTTCCAGAACTGCTCACGGAGATGTTGAAGGTATTGCCGACGACACGACCTGCCACTCGTCTATCAAAACTGTATCGTAAATTTAACTACCCCTCAGTAACTGGAAATGTCAAATCGGAAACGCCAATGATTTTTTTTAAACTGGCAGCACAAGTTGATATATTTATTGATTTTGAATAACAGTCACCATAACTTTGGTTACTGCATATCGAAGGCAAGATGAATGTAAACAAAATAAATTTCAGATCGGTTATTATATTACGGAACATTTTAATGGATTTACCTGACTCGAGCGGAATGTAAAAATTGAGGAGTATGAGTTATGTCTTTTATAAAGCCAAGTTCAAAATTCAGGTCTTGACATGAAACCGTTGTGTGAGAAGGAAGACATGGAAATGACCGACAACGAGCTGAGCGAGGCTAGTGCTCTGCGATACCTGCATAACGTACGGTAAAATGATTTCTTTGTGGAGTTCCGCTAGTAATCCTCGAATAGTGGTCAACAAGGTTAAATACTGTTTCCACTACTGCGCAATCAACCGACACAAAACAATTATGACACCGGCATATTACACCGAATCCTACTGCCCAGAAAAGCTAGCAGTTGAAGTGTACGAATGAATCGCTGGAAGCAGATCATTGTCCTCGTTCGTTGGTTTCATCCATAGATTCGATTAAATTCCGAAAATCGAGTTCATTTGAATGCATTTCTGCTTGATTTGGACAAAGTTTAACACTAATAGAAATATTCCACCGCTTTCAAAACATGTTTATTTGTTTTGGGGTTCCTTGGTAACTAGTCCATAGCAACTTAAACAGTGTTGCTCGAGAAGATTATTTTTATCATTTACAAGGGGTCGCTAGATTTGTGGTAACTGGCGGTGAATCGTTAGCGAACAGTTTTAATGCTGATTTTTCTTCGGAGTGCCTGGTCGTGTCGTCGGTATTGCCATCTTGATTGACGATTGATTGGTATTTCATTGTAACAAGGCTCTGGGGTAGCTATGAGGGAACGACCATTAAAAAAATGGCCCGGAGTTAATATATTTATTTCTGGATCGGATGTTGCGCATAACGGTCGAGAATTCATTATAGCCTCAACTTGGCTAAGAACTGTAGCATATTCTTCAAATGTCAGATGAGCAGCTTTCAATGTTCTCTTGAGATGATATTTTGCGGTTTTTACGGCACTTTCCCACAAGCCCCCAAAGTTCGGTGCTTCCGGTGGAATGAATTTCCAAGAAATCTCTTTGGGCTGGCAGAATGATGAAATCTCATTGATAGCACTACTGGTTTGAAATTGGAGGTATAGCTCGTGTAATTCAGACTTAGCTCCCTTGAAATTGGAACCGTTGTCGGAGTAAATTTCTTGACAAAAACCTCTTCGGCTGACGAAACGCTTCAATGCTGCAAGAAATGCGGTGGTTGATGTTTCTGAAACCAATTCCAAGTGGGCTGCTTTGGTTGCCATACAAATAAATACTGCTATGTAGGCTTTCACTATTTTTAGTTTATGTCGACCTTCTTTGACAAATACTGGTCCGGCGTAATCAATACCTGTTTTCAGAAACGGTGCTGCGGGTGTAACTCGACAAGACGGCAGATTTCCCATCAATTGACTGGAACTTCTAGGGTTGGAACGGAAACATGTGATGCAGCTCCTGGTTATTTTTCTGACAGATGATCTTCCCTTTAGCAGCCAGAAACGTAAATTTAAAGTTGTTAACAGAGTAGTAGGACCTATATGCATATTTTCTTCATGGTATGTAAGGATGAGTTGATCAGTAATTGGATGTTTTGGAAGTATGATTGGGTGCTTCATATCGAAAGGCAAACGAGAGTTCTGATCGGATCAAGAGAAGAAATGTTTTTGTACGGCCTTCTGGACATCATACGATGAATCTCGTCACCAAGAGCTTCGTGTTGAATCACCTTGATAATCAAATGTAGTGCTGAGCGAAATTCTTGGATTGTAAGATAGTGATACAAACTTCGTTCATTCGATGATTTCAATTTACAATTACTGATGAATCGCAGCACCAACGCGAGAACCCTCTGCATTTTCCTGAATGAACTGAACTTGGAGAACACAGGTAACCTTTCTTCGTTGACAACAGGGGCCACAATAAGGTGAACCTTTCTTAATTCTGGAAGATCTTCATCTGGAATATCATCAGGAATCTCCAAATTGTAATCGGCTTTGCTTAGAAACTTCGGCGCGTTCCACCAAAGCTCATTTGTACTCAAAGCGAGTGGCAGTTGACCTCTGGATATACGCCCTTATTCTGAATAACGACGTATTGATTTTTCGATCGAATGTGGTTCGATCGAATCATAGCTACCTTTGATTTTGCTAGCGTTATGGGGAATACAAATGAAATACGAGCGAAAAAACGATACGACGTTATTCAGAATAAGGGCGATAATATCGGCAGGATTTTGTTTAGATCTGATGTAATTGCATGTGCAACCTTGAGTGTTTTTTACAATTTCCATTACTCGGTTTCGAACGAACAATTCAAGTGATGGTAAAGGTTTTTAAGCCATGCTAGAACTACCTGACTGTCACTCCACAGAATCACATCTTATATTTTTAATTGGAAGGAATCCAGGACTTTCACCAATAGACGAGACAGTAATCGAGCACCAAGCAATTCTTTACGTGGAATAGTCATTTCTGCAATCGGAGATACCTTGGATTTACTGCACAGCATATTCAGTCGAATTGTACCATCAGACAGGATGCAACGAGTATAGATGACTGCACCATATGCAGCAGCAGATGCATCTGAGAAACCATGAAATTCGATATTTTTGACACCATTAGTTATAGTACATCGGGGAATCTTTATACTGTTAACATGGAATAACGATTTACGAAATTGCAGCCATGACGCAAGTAACTCTTCTTTTAATGGATCATCCCAAGCGAGTCCAGCTTTCCAAATCCTCTGCATAATTATTTTGGCAATAATGGTAACTGGAGATATGAGACCAAGCGGGTCGAACAGCCTGCTAATCTCGGATAGTACCGAGCGCTTCGTATGTGGGTTTTCTTCTCTGTTGGTAATATTGACGTTGAACACAAATTCGTCCTGTTGTGGGCTCCACATCAAACCCAATGTTTTCATTACGTTAACTGAACTGTTATCAAGATGCACTAATTTCTCACGATCGGATTCGGGAATTTGGTTGAGAACTTCTATGGCATTGGAACACCATTTGTGAACAGGAAAACTACCTCGCTCGAGTAGTTGCTGTATTTGAGATTGACATTCAATCGCCTCTCTTACAGTATTCGCACCTGAAATGACGTCATCTACGTAACAATCTAGACGGATAATTCGTTCAGCGAGTTGGAATGAATCGCCTTCATCTTCGCAAAGCTGCATTAAACATCGGGTAGCCAAATAAGGAGCTGCAGATGTCCCATAGGTAACTGTTGTAAGTTCCAAAATACGAAGAGGGTCGTCTGGGTTTGAACGCCAAAATATTCGTTGAAACCTTGTATGCTCAGGTATAACGCGTATTTGCCGGTACATTTTTGTAATGTCGGCAGTAAACACCACTTGATGGTTTCGAAACCGTAGTAGAATGCTGAAAATGTCACTCTGAAGTGTTGCTCCGACTTGTAGAACATCGTTCAGTGACTTCTCAGCTCGCGATGATTTGGCAGAAGCGTCAAAGACAACCCGAATTTTGGTAGTTGAACTTGATAGGCGGAAAATGGCATGATGCGGCAGATAATAACCGCTACAACTGATATCATCATCAGATTCAACCACTTCTTGGCAATGACCTAGCTGCTCGTATTCCTCGATAAACTTGCAATATTCCTGCATTAAGACAGGTTTTTTTTCGAAATCTTCTTTCCAACGCAAGGAATCTTCGCATAGCCAAGCTACGATTGTTTCCCAACTCCTGTACAGAATCTCGAAACGGTAAACTAACCATATAACGACCGGTCACGTCTCGAGCATGACTGGATTGGAATATTTTTTCGCACTCATCTTGCTCGAAACTTAAAGTAGCAGACTCTGCAATTTCCTCCAGCTCCCAAAATTGGCGAAGAATATCGGAAATGGAGTCGGTTGTGGATACTAAGCACTGCTGAGAAGTAATTGCACCGTCGAAATCACCTGCAACTACCCATCCGAAGTGTGTTTCTTGAAGTTCTGGCAAATTATTCTTTAACTGCATTCGACCTGTTTCCAGCAACCGCAAAAACTGTGAAGCACCGATTAGCATGTCGATATCAGAAGGGATGTTAAATTTTGGATCTGCCATAGGTCCATTGGCCACGAAGAAATATCGATTTTTGCAGATGGAATAGGTCCGGTAATTTTGGGAACCACTAAGCATTCGATGCATGTTGTGAAATCGGATAATCTGGATTCCACCTTCACCACTAGTTTTTCGTTGGCACAAGCTTTGGCTCCTCCAATTCCAGCAATAGGAACATACACAGCCTGTTTTTCAAACTTCAAACGATCTGCCAAGATCTTGCAAATGAAATTCACTTGCGAATCGCAATCTAATAGAACTCGACATGGTATTGTCCGTTTACACTGATCCTTGATTAGCACAACAGCAGTCATAAGCATCACGGTTTTGGAATTAGAATTGCTGCAAGCTACAACAGTTCGCGGATACTTCAAACTGTCCTTGCCGGTTTTGTTCATTGGATCTGGAGTCTGGCTTGTTGATGGGGCTTCTGTAAAAACACTCTCTTCATGTAGTAGAGTGTGATGTCTTTTATGGCAGCGATTGCAGGATTTTTTTGATGAGCAGTCCAGTGACCTGTGACCGAGCCGAAGGCAATTGAAACAAATGTTCAGCTCCTTCACTTTCTCAATTCGTTGAGTTGTTGACAGTTTGTTGAACTCCGGGCACTCAAAATGACGATGGTTGCCGCCACATACCTGACAGGAACTTGCACCAGTGACAGTAGTTACAGCATGTGATTTTTGATTGAGTGTTCTTGAACTGGATTGCTGTTTTGGTACGGCTTCTCTTGGTGTAATCTGGTGCCGATTTTGGAACCTTTCCAAAACTTGGCATTCGTTTCGTAAAAACAGTGCGGTTTCTTCATATTTGGGCAATTTGGCATGTTGCTGGGTTCTCTCCCACAGTTGAAGAGTTTGTTCATCTAATCGCGTGGTAAGGATCTTCGTGAGAATAAGACCAGAAAGTTCATCAACTACTAGTCCTTGGTACTCGAGACCACCAACATGTCGGTTAAATGTTTTTAGTAGCTCGAGTAAATCCTTATGGTTGCGTTTGGTCATCGGTTTCATCTCGAGCAGTCCTTCAAGATGAGTATCGACGATTACTCTTGGGTTTTCAAATTGGTCGCTCAGCTGCTTCCATGTTTGTTGAAAATTTCAACTATCATTTTTGCCGTAATTAATCCAGAAGCATCATCTATCAGCGCCTTATCAAGGTGATGTAACTTTACTGCATCGGAATTACAACTACGCCCGATAATGTCTTCAAACATTGTTCGGAATTTCGGCCAATTTTCCACCTTCCCATCGAAAGTGGGAACTGGAGCTCTAAGTGATTGCTGTTGAATGGTTGCGGAAGAACTTATATCTCGAACAGCAGCAGGAGAAAGGTTTTCGACGAGGTGCTCAATTAAAGAAAGCGTGTCCGTATGAAGAGCGTCGAAAATGTCCAGGGCTTCATCTTCATCTTCAATTTCATCGGAAGGGGTAACCTCAACAATTGCTTGGTGAATCGTAATAAACTCGTTATAGGGCAATTCTAGTTTCTTCGCGAATACTTTTAGCAGTGATGCACTTATTTTACTGGGATCGTTATTTGCTTCCTCCAGCGTTCGGCTTATCGTGCTTACTCTATTCTGGATCTTGGTACGTTGATGCATTAAACATGCTTTGGAATCTACCTTCTCAGTGCTGATGATGGGCTCTGCCTTGGGAGTATGGTGCTCCTTCGGTGGCATTCTCCTTCTTTTCTCTGATTACTGGTTCTTGATGACTTGCATCTGATAGGTGGACATCCGGCTCGAAGGACCATATGTTGGCGCGTTTTTCGGGGCCAAGGAGGTGAACTTTTCCAACGGTAAATGACGATAATTATTTTCTCGATCAACAACCAAGTGCCATCGTCATAGCAACGAAAACAGAAAAACTCTTGCTGTATCTTGCTATTTATTATGTTAACGCTTCGAGGTCTAATTTAATACTAAAGTTTTTACATGCTATGTAGGCTGTTTTTATAGGACGGATCGCTGTTCATGTTGATACTATGGTTACTGATTATAATTAATTTCCAGAGCGAACGATTTCTTCGCGAACAGGACCCTAAACATGAAAATGAAGAAACATTTTGAGTATAAGAATATCATCGTATCAAGAGATTTTTAAATACATTATTTTAACAAAATAATTTGTAAGCTGAAATTGTTTCGAGTTTTGATATTCTGTTTCGTTATGAAGAATGAAAAAAACAATTTTGAGTTTCCGGACTCCCTGAAAAAGTCCGAACTCGGGGGGATTCCTCCCTTTTCCCCTCCCCTCTTGGCTACCATGGGTATTAGATGAAGATCTATACTATTCATATAGATGAATATGGATCAAATTAGAAAAGATACTATGTGTCATACTGAAGCAACTCATTTCATCGGCTAACCCCTAAATGACTCTCATAATCGTTTTCTTACAGACAATCTGTTCCCTTTTTTAAACTAACTCTAACTTTTTCAGTCGTAGACCAAGCGGGTCTCTGCTGTATACAAACCGGGTTGTTCTCCGACATTCTAACAACATGCCCGGCCCACCGTAACCGCCCGGCCTTGGCCGTTTGGACGAGGGTTGGTCCTCCCAGCAACTGGTGCAGTTCATGGTTCATTCGCCTTCTCCACGTACCGTCTTCCATCCGCACTCCCCCGAAGATGGTTCGCAACACCGTCCGTTCAAAAACACCTAGTGCGCGTTGATCCTCCGCAAGCATTGTCCAGGACTCGTACCCGTAGAGGATAACCGATCTAATCAGCAGTTTGTAGATAGTTAACTTCGTACGACGGCGAATTTTGCTCGATCGAAGCGTCCTGCGCAGTCCAAAGTAAGCACGATTTCCTGACAATATGCGTCTCTGAATTTCTCTGCTGGTGTCATTATCGGCAGTCACCAGTGAGCCCAAGTACACGAACTCGTCGACCATTTAGATTTCATCACCGCCAATCAGAACTCGTAATGGGTGGCTGACATTATCTTCTCTCGAGCCCCTGCCTTTCATGTACATTGTCTTTGACACATTGATGTCTAGTCCGATCCGCTCGGCCTCAGCTTTTAGTCCGATGTACGTATCTTCCATCTTCTCAAAGTTGCGTGCTATAATATCAATATCATCAGCGAAATAAAGTAACTGGACGGACTTTCTAAAAATCGTTCCACTCGTATCTATCCTCGCTCTTCTTATCACACCCTCCAAAGCAATGTTGAATAGCAGACACGAAAGGCCATCACCTTGCCGTAGTCCTCTGCGAGTTTCGAAGGGACTCGAGTTTATCCCCGATACTCGAACAACGCACATCACTCGATCCATCGTAGCCTTGACCAATCGTATCAGTTTGTCCGGGAATCCGTAGTCGTGCATGATTTTCCATAGCTGTTCTCGATCGATTGTGTCGTAGGCTGATTTGAAATCTATGAATAAGTGATGTGTGGGAACATTGTATTCGCGGCACTTTTGCAACACCTGGCGGATCGCGAACATTTGGTCCGTGGTAGTGCGTTCGCCCATAAATCCTGCCTGATATTGTCCCACGAATTCGTTTGCAATCGGTGAAAGTCGACGGCATAAGATTTGAGAGAGTACCTTATAGGCGGCGTTCAACAGAGTGATCGCGCGGTAATTGCAGCAATCCAGCTTGTCGCCCTTTTTGTAGATGGGACACACGATTCCTTCTATCCATACCTCCGGTAAAATCTCGTCCTCCTAGATCTTGGTAACGACCCATTGCAGTGCTTTTCCTTTTTTTTTAATTTTTCTCAAAAAACAAATGACAGTGCTTTTTAAACTCTCGTCAGAAAACGTGTTAATTGCGAAAACCGCGTTAATTCCGGAATCCGTGTATAAAACCCGCGCGAAAAAAACGTGTAAAACTAAGGTGTACTTTCATAGGGTAAAAGGGGGTTTAAAATTGCACACCGTCATTTAGAGCGATAATGCAAAAGAGGGTAAAATTCTTCTAGATTTAGCTCAAAACTGATTCGATTTGTAGGCTATATTAGATACTTACTAAACGAACCGACTTCGGCTATACTGATTCCAAGTTTCCGGTTCCAGAAGTACCGAAGATAGTGGCCAAAAACTCAAAAACGAGACTCACTCAATTTTCTCAGAGATGATTTGATCGATTTCGACAAACTTAATCTCAAATAAAAGTATCATAGGCTACTGTTTAATTTCATCCGGGTCCGACTTCCGGTTCCAGAACTATAGGGTAAAATGTGTTTAATCATTTAGTGCGACGATGCAAAATAAAGAAAAATTCATATTAACTTGACATAACTGTTTACAAATTGAAAAGGTTATGTTAATTCATACTCAAAGAAAGTTTATTTATTCAAGATTGAAAAAAAAATTCTTGGCAAAATCTTCTAGGGGTATTTTTGTAAATATAAGTAATATGAGAAAAGCCTTATTACACAACTAGGTGGATTGAAGTTTTTTTTTTTGCAAATTGCCTACTGCATACTTTAGTTAATAATTTTGTCACACTAAACGATTTCTTTCAAGCATACATCCGATCAAAATAAATCCAGAACACCGTTTGCACCGATTAATAGTCAGGATCTGGGAAACCGAACAGCTACCGGAGGAGTGGAAGGAAGGGGTAATTTGCCCCATTCACATGAAAGGCGATCATTTGGAATGCGAGAACTTCCGAAAGATCACAATTCTGAATGCCGCATACGAAGTGCTATCCCAGATCATCTTCCGTCGTCTATCATCTAAAACGAATGAGTTCTTGGGAAGTTATCAAGCCGGCTTCGTCGATGGTCGATCGACAACGGACCAGATCTTTACAGTGCGGCAAATCTTCCAAAAATGCCGTGAATACCAGGTTCCAACGCATCCCCTCTTCATCGACTTCAAAGCGACATATGATAGTATCGACCGCATAGAGCTGTGGAAAATTATGGACGAGAACAGCTTTCCTGGGAAGCTGACTAGAATGATCAAAGCGACGATGGACGGTGTGTAAAACTACGTAAGAGTCTCGGGTGAACTATCCAGTTCATTCGGATCTTACCGGGGACTGCGACAAAGTGACGGAATCATGCCTACTATTCAACATCGCCTTGGAAGGAGTAATGCGACGAGCCGGGTACGACTTTCACGAAATCCAGTCAATTGGTGTACTTTGCGGATGACATGGACATTATCGCGAGAAACTTTGGAACGGTGGCAGACTTGTACACACGCCTGAAACGCGAAGCAGCAAAGGTTGGACTGGTGGTGAATGCGTCGAAAACAAAGTACATGCTAGTAGGCGGAACCGAGCACGACAGGATTCGTCTAAGAAGTAATGTCACGATAGACGGAGATACCTTCGAGCTAGTGGAAGAATTTGTTTACCTCCGATCCTTACTAACGGCTGACAACAATGTGAGTCGTGAAATACAAAGACGCATCATCAGTGGAAGTCGTGCCTACTACGTGCTCCAAAAAAATCTGCGGTCGAAAAAGATTCATCTCCACACAAATGTACCACGTACAAAACGCTCAACCTCTACGGATACGAAGCATGGATCATGCTTAAGGAGAACCTGCAAACACTTGAAGTTTTCGAGCGACGCGTGCTAAGGACGATCTTCGGCGGTGTGCAGGAGAACGGAGTGAGGCGGCAAGGAATGAACCACGAGCTCGCTGCACTCTACGGCGAACCCAGCATCCAGAAGGTGGCCAACGCCGGAAGAATGCGGTGGGCAGGACATGTTGCAAGAATGCCGGACAACCCTGCGAAACTGGTGTTTGCTACAAATCCGTTTGGAACAAGAAGGCGGGCAAGATGGGTGGACCAAGTAGAACGTGATCTGGCGAGTATTGGGCGTGATCGAGGATCGAGAGAGGCAGCCACAAACCGAGTATTGTGGCGCACTATTGTTGATTATGTGTTATCTTAAATGTGATGTAGTGCAAATAAATGTATGTAACATTTCTCTCAATGCTTTCAAATGATAGATAATTTTATAAGGGAAGAAGCTTGTCGGAAAGTATACCGAAATAAGAAAACAAATATTTTTCAAGAAACAGAAGCCAGTTGTCAGATCCTGTCCTAGGTTTTACTAAATACAAGTTTGCATTTGGTTTTACCGTGACCTCGAATCACTACATTGAACTTTTCAAACCTGTAAGCATTATACATATAATTGCATACATCTGGGTTATTGATATTTTTTTTCGGATGCAAGACAAATATAAAACCAAGGCAAATAGAGTCTATGTTCTTGGTTCGCGTGTTCGATGTTCTTCGAATTAACACAAGAAAATGAAACGCTTTTCTTTGCGATTCCATATTCACGGCACGCAGCATTGCACATCAATAATGCAGAAGGATTACAATTGTTGGAGCTGTTTGACAGAAAACAACAATCGTTTAAAATTTGGGTTGCCTTGTTCCACATCAATAGCTCAAACAACCCCTTGGGGCTAATACTTGTGGTTTTTTTTTTGTAATATGTTGCTTTCATATAGTGTTGTGAGATTACCTGAGCTCTTCCACGTAATACTTACTTTGTTTTAAAGAAGAAATAGTAGAACGAATAGATGTAAACGTAGATCGACGTGGATGCCGCCGACATGAAGCTGGTCCATTGCCATCGGTAGTCTTCAGCGTTGAGCAGAAAGTATGTGCAAACGATCGTCACGCACACGGTAACGATAATCAGGATCAGAAAAACGAGCAACATAAACCCGTACACGTAGTAGATTTTGTAGGCCCAGAACGAGGTGAAGATGAAGTACCTGAGAACAGAGCAGAAAATGAAGTCTCGCAACCACTGGCCCAATGGTCGGTGCCGGTTTACATTTCAATAAATATCGATCCAAAGGGAAGAACTCCGCCGAGAAGAATAATCACAGCCGGTTCCATGAACCATTTCTTCTCCGGGATGGGTCGAGGAACAGCATTAACTCGACATGGATAATCCGGTTGTCCGTCAAGGTTGCGGCCAACAATGGTGCCTATAAGCGTGAGCGGCAGTATCACAAAGATACAAATGCAAGTGACGGCCACCTGAGGAAAGGGTTTTTGAAACAATGAGTTACAATTTTCATTACCTATTAATTAGTGCATCACAAACCATTGTTCCGAACGGAATCGCACGCGATGCATGATAGTAGATGGCAATGAAGTTGATGAAGAACGCCGTTCCACACACCAAAGCCGGGATGATAAAAGCAGACAGCATCATTTGTTTTATCCACAATTTACCCCCCATTCGGGCATACAGAGATCCACCGAAGTACCCATTGATGGGAGACGTGGCTGCGTACACGAATATTGATGTTGATAATAAAGATCCTCGTCTGAAAAAAAACCGTGTTCAATTATTATTGGTGCATACTTCCTTCATCCACCAAAACCAACAAAATTATTTTTTCTCTTACTCTGTATACAATTCTCCAAGAATAGCAAATGTAATGACACATAGCACAACTGAAGTAAGTTGATAACCCGCACCTATCAGCGCCGAAAATAGCATTGCATTGGAAGCCGGTCTAAAGACATCACCGTGAATCTGTTTCCATCCGTACTCGTCACCTAAATCACGTTCCTAGGAAGAAACAATGCGTCAACAAAAGTGTTCTGCAATCATTCTCCTAGACCCATTTACCATATCATCAGCTTCTTCGTCCTTACTGTATCTGGCATAATCCTTCCGTAGCGTGCGCATCAGAATCATCGACACCAATCCAACCAGAAAAATGACCATCATAAAACTGTTGAATATACTGAACCAATGGATACGATGCTGGAAAAAGTTCGGATCCAGATATTTATCGAACCGATCCTCAAATTTTACATTGCTAGGCTTCCAGTTGACTTCGTAGGTGAACTTTATCCTGGCACCGACTTTCAGCAGTTCCTTCTTTTCCGGTGTCAGCGTAACGTCCACAATCTGCTTTCCGTTGTAGCTGATATCGAACTTTTTGTGAGTGTAGATGTAATACTTCTTATCGTCTTCCTTTCCGACCACCCCCCAAATAGGAAGATCGTCAATGTACATCTGATACCAGTATTGATTCATAACGGCATACACAAACGCTTTGTACTTCTTCTCCGTTAACTCAACCATACAGATTTCGGTTGGAGAGATGTCGTCTGTTGGAAGTGTGACGTACAGAAAATAAAAGTTTTAGTAAGTAAAGCTTCCATCAAATTATACAAACAACATTCGAAAATTGATCTTAAAACTAGATTAAAAAACGTGTCACATCTTGAAAATATGCACAATATTTGCCACATAACTGCGATTTTCTAGCTAAAGCTGTGTAAATAACAGATTGGCTTTACCCTTGAAGTCGATTTCGTAGCCACTGAATTCGAACTCCACTCCCTGCAGGGCTTCGCTCATCGTCTCATGGTAGTGACTGATTGCCTGTTTGGTTCCAACACAGAACGGCAACGAGAAATAAGCGTACGTTTCCTGTCGATTGTGGTACGGTCCGACCGTATTCATCCATAGAACCACCTCTTCGTGGTCTTCATACTGTAGAGTAACAACAAAATGCACATTAGTGTGGAACAATTTTCGCAGAATCGTATCAATAACCGCACTCACCGTGTGACTATGTTCGTCGGCATTCGTACGGGACAACACCAGTGCCAATACAGAAGCCAATATCGAAAATTTCATTGTTAGATTTTGACAAGAGCCTTTTCAGCAAGATTTTTGTCGACCAAGAATCGTCCACCAGCAACTAAAACATGCCTAATGCTATATCAAACAATATACACAAATAGCAATGCTAGCAAAGTGAGAAACTAAAAATTTCAATTATTTTCTCACTAGCTAGATGTTTATTTTTCTTTCTCTAGAAGAGTTGTAGCGAAAAACACGTAGACAAAACCGGAATGCAATTTTCTCTGCTTTTTCTTTCCCGTCACTTTTGTATAATTTTGTGACGTTTTGACATTTCTTTGATTATATTTCTATAGAACAGAGACGTCTGCACGGTGTTTGAATAATAAAAAGGGGCATACCATTTATTCACACGAGGGGACAGTAACTATACGTTTTTATATAGGACGGCTAAAACGACGACACGACCAGGCACTTCGAAGAAAAATCGCAATAAAAATTGTTTATGCGCGATCACTGTCAATTACCGAAGTATTGAAAGACCCCTAGGTAATAATAAAAATATATTTTACAAGCATCACTGCTGTGGTTGCTACGAAATAGTCACCATGCACAGCATAATAAACAAACAGGTAATACTTTAAAAGATTATAAGTATAATAAGTAAAACAGTTCAAGTTAGGCTAATTATATTGATTGCAGGAATAAACCAGTTTTCATGGCACTAACAATACGGCGATGTAATGGTGATCGAGCAAATTGGAACATATCCGTATATATTTGCCACTGAATTTTTCGTTTGCAATCTACGTATCTATCAACAATATTTGAATGACAACAGGAGTGGTAATGTCGTTTCGGGATGTTGGTTTTTTTCCTTAATGTGCAGAACCGCGATTTTGCGTTTCATTCTAATAATCAAAATACTCTGTCAAGTCGTTCCCACTGATTGTATCGTCTTCTACTGGCGTTTAAGAAGAGTTTCAGGCCCTAATAACCATTCTCACTTCCACTTTCACTTCACACTTATATCACTTCACTTGATTTTCCCTGTTACCAGTATCACGCACACTGAAGTAGTCACTGTAGTGAAAAAAATCATTTTTCCAAAAAAAAATGAGGTGATGTTCTTAATAACCACAAGCTCAAAAAAGTAATTACTTTTTCCTCTAAAGCGACTTTCGTGATAAATACCTACATTCAC
Organism: Malaya genurostris; assembly: GCF_030247185.1. Classification (NCBI taxonomy): domain Eukaryota; kingdom Metazoa; phylum Arthropoda; class Insecta; order Diptera; family Culicidae; genus Malaya; species Malaya genurostris. The sequence goes on from NC_080572.1 coordinate 181,380,130, forward strand.
TTCACTTGATTTTCAACGTGAAGTGCTACCTATAATAAGGGTTTTCACCGTGTAGTGATACCTGTAATAAGGGCCTCATTATATGAATTCGATATAAGGGACACTCCGTTTCCGCATTTTAGCGTAGGCCACTCGACTTACGGTTTCGTCCACTTATTTTGGTTCCTTCATATGAGCGAAGCGCAGATCACAGTTGACTGAAATTGTAATCGCAGCATATTTCACCGGTAACTAAACATTTATTTTTTGTAGGACTTTTATATAATTGAAATATTGGTGAAGAAGTCATATAAATTTTGTGAATGCTGATGCAATCGCGATCGAAATGATTCTAATAAGTAGCAACATCATCAAAATTGCAGCATAACACCGACATTCGCGGTCATACTGTTCATCTGAGTACTACAATGCAATGGGTTGAAGATCATTCTGGTCTCACGGTGGGATTTTCTTTACCCTCTAAGCATCACGCCGTAGATAAACGCAAAAGCGATTAATTTCGGGTCTTTACACACTTTGAAGAGAGGCTACAAGAATAAATATTATTAGTGAACAGAATATATAATTAAATACAAAATTAGCAAGCCATAAAAACTCTCAATTCCGATTTAGATCTGCAGTCGATGATGAGAACTTTTGAGATGCTCTAGATTGGGCATGTACAATAATGAAACCGAGAACGATTACCTTGAAAAGGTAAACAATGGTAACTAGGGTTACTGTAACTGTTATTTTGAAAACAACAATTTCTCTAACCGCGTTCCCAATTTTAAACATTTTTCATAAGATATCATTTTGACATTAGCAGTTACTGAGGGGTAGCTCGATTTGCGATACAGTTTCAAAAGCGAGTGGCAGGTCGTGTCGTCGGCTAAAATAACATTGACAGCAAATGGCGAAAAACATCAATAAATGTTGAGCCTTTGATTTCAATTCCCATTTAAAAATTATCATATGTTCTCTGATCAATTTTTGATAAGTCGATGAACTGTTGGTTTATCTTTAAAAGGTATTCAATTTTTTCCACCTTGCTTCTATATCCACTAAATAAATCAACATAAAAAGAGCTTCGCCCTTTAATGAAGTTACGCCCTCGCACATTTTTTCATGAATTTGGTTGGTTTCTGCGACCAATAGAAATCTGCGGGTAATTTTTTCGTCTCATTTACTATTTCCAGTAGTAAATAGTTCGGAAACCATCTAAAATAACGAATATAAATAGTTACACCCTTTTTATCTAGCAATTGAAGTAGCGCCCTGTAGGATGGCATGGAACATGGAGAGTGGAACTTACGTAAACAAATGGAATGACAGTTTCGCCCTTTATAACTCTTTGTATTACTAAGATTGAGATTTTCGTAGAATCCAAATTTTTAGGCATAATTCGACGTAAACGTTTCATAAGGTCTCATAAACCAATGAGAGTTTCTATTTGTTCACTTTCTCTTCTGTTAATAACTCCTTAATTTTCACGTTTACTTACAAAATATTCATGGAGAATGAAAGATAATATTTCCATTTTTCTAACAATACCAGATATGTAACGAACATTTGTATGGTAACGCAGATATAGTCGAACGAGAAGGTTAAAAAACAGAATCTTTCAATGGATTTTAGACCCTTTTGAAATGTTTACGTCGAATTGTATGATTTTGAAGCAATTATTGTAATTTTCACTGGCGGTCAACAAAAATTGCGATGCGACAAGATAGCGACAAAATGCCGTAAAGATAGCGAAACCAAATACAAATTATAATACGGAATACTCCGTCATATTTCCGAGGACACATTTTACTATATATGGTACACTGTCACGATACACTGTCAAAGTGACAATGTACTTTTTATGATTATCCTTAAAACTGGCAACGCTTCAAGCAGAAAATCAGTATTACCATAGATACTGTTTATTATTTGTAAACAAACAAAGTTACTACAACCATACATTACTGTTTTATGCCACCGCCGAAAATTACGTTTTATACGTATATCAGGTGGTATCGATGATACAAAGATTAAACTGGACACGACAAACAATGCGTAGGTACGATACGATTTGTTTAATACTCAAAATATCGTGCAATATTCTTCAGGTTGGAAAGCGAAGATGCAGCAATTTCCGTGAAGCTTACAAGAATTTCTACTTGTATAGAATCATCGGATCACAGAAAATTCAAATCAATTGGTCAGTCAAATGGTTCAATCAATCTTCGGTCTTTGTTATTTCATCAATTACATGAGCAGAACTTCTTAATACCGAAATGATGCATTACCTGTGGGGACTATCTATTTCCCGTAAATGAGTGATCAATGAACGCTTTGGTGTGCTGACAATCGAAGACTTTAATGATAGTCACTTTGGTAAGTTCAGACAAAATGAACGAATAGTTCGGGGGTACGTAAGCAGTTCGAATTGTACTAGATACAGACCAGATACACCAAGAAGGAAAAAAATCGAAGGTCGAGTTTTATTTCGTAAAGCAGTATGGCCAATCCATAGCTGAAATTAAGAGATACATCCCACCCAAATTTCATTGTAAAAATACGTAGTTGAGTTTGAACCAAGTCAAATAAATAGATGATGTAAAACGATATTTTCCATAACTACATTTACAATCAATAAAACTTTGTTACAAGTTAAACATTGAACGATCGGGGAAGCATATATTTTGCATTATAGATGGTCGGGTTTCAGGTATTTGCATCCGAGCTCCGACCATAATCTGATGGGTACGGTTCAAGTTCGGGTTCAGAAACAGAATGTTTGTCGGGTTCGAAACGGATACTAAATTTACGCTTCGTTCGAAATACATAGCATTAAGTTATTTTATCACTTCATATGGACAATTTATTGGACTCTGGAACAGAATGGTTAGTTACAATAAGCCTGAACAATACAGTTGAGGTGTACTTCCTTTCATTCTATTTAAGTATACACATTGTCTAGAAAGATTGGCTTCGAGTGGGCGGTCCAAAGTGAGGTCTGCAAACTTGATCAGTGATATTAGGTAAATTCTTAAGGTCCGAGTCATATGACTGTTCTATAGGTTCGCAATGTTTCGAATCTAGGAATTTCGAAAGCTATAATAAGTTGAACACACTTTAAATGAACTTACAAACGTACTTGTTTGGCGGATTTTTAAAAAAAATTTCGGATTCGTCAAGCAAACCTCGTAAATCGCCCGAAACACTTGTTTGTAAGATTATATTTTCAATTTTGTTATGACCACATAAACAAGCAAATTTAAACCTACACTCAGAAAAATATTATGGTAACAGTTACTATATAGAGGGCCAACCTGACCATGCGAGTATAGTGGTTTTCAGCCGACTATTAAATCAGATGATTTCAACAATAGTCAAGTTCATGTTTACTATAAATGGTATCGGCTCTAGAATAGTAATATTGAACAGTATACTGTATGAATAACTAATACGATTGAGATGGTTAGGCTAACCATGACCGAATCTTTATTTACATTGTAGTTTTCGCTATAACCAGAGCCATGGTATTTTTAACATTTCACTTCTAGTTATTTCGAAACTAAAGGCAGTGGTTGATTCAACAATGCTGAAGATCAGCAGAACATGAGCTAATGTTAAAAAGTTTTATGAATTTGAATTCTAGAACAAGAACAACAAAATAGTTTCATGGAATTTTATTTTATTTTCACATCATATTAAATGATGACATGCCTAGTGAAATGTTGAATAGCAACGTGGACACTGAGGATGTTATTTCTACAGCGACCGATAATGAATAATAAATCGTATACGAGACGTTGATTTCACTGGAAAACGTAGCCGTTGCCGGGAAAATGGTTGAAAAATTGAATTTCAATGACGGAAACTATTAAGGCTACAAACTTTACTCACCTGCAAGACCTACCAAATTACACAAAGTCATAATATAAAATATTTTTTTCATATCAATCACTGTTGTGTTAGCCACGTACGAAATTTTCTGTTATATTGTAACTTTATGTGACAATAACATAGAACATTCGTTTATTGACAATTTGTATAGTCAGCACAAATGAAATACATAGTCGGTTAAAAAACAAAAAATACACGATAATGTGATTACTACATAAATTCTGTTGATATGGACTACATGAATAGTGTTTTCAAACTTCATAATCGTCTATCAAACCATGTATCTATTTATGGTAACATTATTATACTGTGAACATATTCACATGGTAGCAATAACTATTTCGCTTTTCATATATCAAGGCTCAAGAGCAATTTCACCTTACTAGAAATTGTGAGTTTAACTATTTGTTCTTATATTTGAGATGACTACCATTGTCAGTATGACCATGCCAGAAAAGTCATAAATACAAATAGTTTAGTCAAGTCGTAGTCTTTGTTGTCTAGTAATTTATACAATACAGATGGCGAATAGTCATATATCATGGTCTTTGCTACTATTTTAGCGTATAGTAGAAATGACAATGAAAAACAGTTTGCGGTTACTATGGTTTTTTTCTCAGTGTAGCAACCCCAGCTAACGTTGCCAGTTTTACCTTTTTCAACAACTTAACAGCTGTCAACACAAAACTGTAAAACAGGCTAGGCTAAATCGATCATTCGGTGAACCAAACAATAGCGATACATTTGTATGGGACTTAGGGGTATTATTATTTGTATTTGGCGAAACTGTCATTCGCATCGATTAAACCCTTTCGAGACCACAAACCAGATTTTTTTTAAATGGACCGTTTTTTAAATGGACCGTCAGTCGTCTTTGACAGATGCATACTTGTTAATGCTTTTAATGATCAAACGAATAATTCTTGTCGCTAAATAAGGTTACCGACGATATTACGATTTGAATCTGTAATTGCCTTTAATCTAACACTTGATATAAAAATTCTGTACACTTCAGTACAACAGACAGCGAAAGGGTTAAAACAACTGTCCAACTCCTGGTAGAGATGCCAGGCAAAATTATAACAGTTCAATGAAATTAAATTGCAATATTACATCAATGCCATAGTGTTGATGAAAAGTAAATTAGTACCTTAATTTGAAGTTAGTCTAAATTTATCCTTATTTACCAATGTTTGTCGATAGTACTGAAAAAATGCATTCTCAAACACAAATTGAGATGTGGAGAACTCCGCTACCAAGGAATAGCTAAAATAATATATTATGACACATCCCGCATGTGAAAGTACCAGTTGATCAGCGCAATAAATTATTCCACATATAATCCAAACCATATTCTGGAATTTAATGCTGTATAATATTGGCTTATGCGAGAATTGCCTCATTGTCAAAATCATTGTCTCACTTAAAAAATTCTCCATATAATAAACATTATGATCTTCACCAATTACAATATTCAGCTTTCCATTTACTTCGAAATTTTCGAAAACAACTTTACCGGTAACGACTTCAGTAGTCATATCATATACCACAGATAAGAGATATACAGGCTCACATATGAACTGGGTGTAAAATTTGCTCAATCAGCGTGGCGAACACTTGCAGATGTCACCTCGATCGACCCGAGATGCCACCACGATTTGGGTGCCGCTTTCACATGAGCCACAATTATGGGTGCAACATTCACTTCATGCTAGATTTTTGTTTTGCTGTTGGTTAAAATATCAAGTTTATTTTGGATGTATTCCGATCGAATTCTCGTGTGATTAATGCGTCATAGGAATAAATTTGTCTCTAACACTTAGTGAAATCTTGTGATAAGTGTTAAAATTGTTATAGATCGATTATTTATGTAACAGACAGGAGGATTTTGTTATCGTTCCGGAGCATAGTGGAACGTTTTGAAAGATCGCGGCGAATAGTCGAGTAGGTGGCAGTAGAGTTTCCAACGTAAAGCAAATTTGAAATTTACACAGGATTTTGAAAATTTTTATTTGAGCCTGTATATCTGTTATCTGTGCATATACGAAATAGTAAGAGTGAGATTTGCTGTCTCTGTTCGATAAATATAAAATGAAAACTTGTTTTAATCCACCTAGTGGTGTAATGATGCCTTTCTCATATTTCTTCGATTCTTAAAAGAATAACCGAAATAGATTTGTTTGACCGTCTACTGATAAAAACTATCAATTGGAAAAGATTTGAGGTCGATTTAGAAATTTTTTTAAGGTTTTTCCCCATTTTCAGTGATGGTATACAATTTTTCACCCACTTTACCCTATATTTCCGGATCCGGAAGTCGGATCCGTATGAAATTCAAGAATAACGCATTGGATCACAGGACCTTTCATTTGAACCTAAGTTTGTGAAAATCGGTCTCGCCATCTATGAGAAAAGTTAGAACATATATTTTCTTTTTTTGCACATTTTACCCCATAACTCCCGAACCGGAAGCCGGATCCAAATAATATTCAGGATTTTGTATGGGACCTCAAGACCTTTCATTTGAACTAAAATTTGTGAAAATCGGTTCAGCCATCTCCAATTATTATTTTTGATCAGTAGACGGTCAAACAAACCGATTTCGGTTATTTTTTTTAGGAATCGAAGACAATTATTTTGAAGAAAACCACAGTATTATATATGATAGTATAATTGGCATGAGAAAGGCATCATTACACCAGTAGGTGGATTAAAACAGATTTTTTAATTTCTCAATGGTATTTTTTTATTCGATAATACATGAATCAATCATCAACCGACATTGTAACCAATGCCAATGAAAACAAAATACATTTTATTCGCTAAATTTTTGACTTTTCGACAAACAGATATTTTCGACGAAGATTTTGATTTCGAGTGTTCTTTTGTTACTTCACGAAAAAAAAGAATTTTTATCCGTACTTTGGTAACTCGACGTAACCACACGGCGAGATTTTAGCTTGTAGTCCAGGGAAAAGAAAATCCATTGGACTATAAACGAAAATTAATTAGCATTGTAGCCTAAGTTGCTTTGCCATCAATCGGCGTCATCTAAAGTGAGGTGACGCCAACCAGAAGAAATAAGAAGAAGAACAATGAAAACACTTCTCAACGGGTGAGCACGTTGTACCGTGCGGATAAAATTTGAGTACTTCGCGAAGAAAAAAAATTATCCGAACTTTGACTCGACGTAGCCACACAGCGAAATTTTCGCCTGTAGCCCAGTGAAAAGAAAGTGTCTCTTTCACACTCGGTTTCTTCTGTTCAATTTTTAAGCGGTTGGGGTCCATCGACCAGCCCCGCCTCAATGCGATGTTTGCATCAAATGAATTCAATATTACATAAAGACCTTCGAACTCTGGCAAATGGCAAGTAATCGATGCGTATTTAGTTAGTTTTCAGTTTTGTATGTACGAATAATATTTTCTGACCTTACCAATACTCCAATGTACATCCGATGTCCTATTTCTTACCAATCGTGTCCAAATATTCACTTAACGGAAACAACATATTACACTCCTAGGACATAGTATGATATTGTACACATCAGAATATTTTTCCCACAGACGCTCCTACATGAAAAACTATTAATGAGAATAGAAAAATTATTTATACCCAAATTATCTAGTTACTCTTTCTCATAAAACTTTTCTTTTTCTTTATACTTCGAATTATTTAAAAATGAGATGAAAAATGCTAATCTATGAATAATGCAAGGAATGTTACAGACGGTTTTTATCAAAACAAGTGGACTAAAAGTGTGGTTAATTTGAAGGCAATTTAAAACTACAATAAGGGGTTTAAATATACTTTAACAAAACAAGCCAAAATACTTAACCTAATTGAATGATTTTTCTTTTTTTGCGTTTAAAATGAGTGATTACGTACAAGCCAATTCGCACCCTCTCTTTCTACTACTAACGCAGAAGGCGATAGCACCCAGTTGACGCCGTTCAATTGGCCCAATATAATTTTTGACACACGGCAAGGCATGAGATGGGAGCTATTGAGCACTTTGTTAACTCACCTTTCAACGACCTTGTGTGTATCAACAAACACGATGTGATCCAATCTTGTAAAAAGCTTTTATTGATCTGTCTTGAACCATATCAAATGAATCAATAATGTGAAAAAATGACCAGCATAAATTAAATAAGTATATGCTACAGCTACTGTCACGCATCAGAGTACGAAAGTTGGTCAGCAATCGCGACGCTCCCATCATCCACCGATATTGTTATTTCTCCTTCCAGGTTATGCTGCTGCCGCAAATCCGATGAACCGGTAAGTTGAGATAGCCCACAGATTGTCATGTGTTGTTTCTTCATCTTCCTCGTTGCAAATGTCTGTTGACATTTGGTACAGCGTTCAACTGGCTTGCGAGAAGCTCTAGCCGCTCCCAGCAACTGATTGGCAACGGGTTTCACACGAACATTTGTTTTCAAGCCATGTTCGAGAAACATATGCCTGTTGAAGTGTAAATGGTACTTGAAATCACGATTACAGCAAACGTAATCACTGCGGTAGGTTATGCAGAGATGGCTGTCAAATTCTTGCTGACTAGTGAATGCCGCAAGGCAAGTTGGGCACTCCAAATTCCTAGGGTGTCTGTGGTGCTGGTTGTGCTCACTCAATTCATCGGCTGTCGTAAACGATTTCAAACAAATGTCACATGGAAAATATGTTTGAATCTGTGAAATAAAATCGAATTAAAATTTTTATTCTCATGGAATACGACCGATCATACCTTATGAGCTTTCTCAATGTGCATCCTAAGTTTGTCTTTGCGGCCATAGCTCATAGAACACATCGAACAACTGAATTTGATCGCTCGGTGAATCGTGTTTTGATGACGACGAAGATGTGCTGATGTTTTGAATGTCATTGCACACTCGTCACAAATAAATCCTCGCAATTCGGAATGAGTTTTCTCGTGAAGAGCTAAAGATTTTTTACTGCAACAAATTATATGTTGAAAATCAATTCTAACGAAATATTCGTTTTTACCTTTTGAACGCCAAACCGCAGTTATTACAATGATAATCTGCAACGTTAAGGTGCACCACCGACATATGCAGCTTCAGCTCATTGGATGTAAAAAAGGAATTCGAACAATACTGACAAGGATACTTGCTTTCGCCCGTATGTCTTCTCAGATGCACCTCCAGGGTATATTTATGTTTCAAAACCATGCCACAAATGTCGCACACATATTTGGAATGAATCTCTTTCTTGTGCTTCAGCAGTTCTTCTTTAGTGGGAAAAACTGCGTTGCACTTGGCGAATGAACAGATCCAAGGATTATCATCATCCGGTTTTTCGTGTCGATCAACATGATTTTGAAACATATCTTTGGACGTTGTTCGATACGTACAGTAGTGACATTGGAGCATTCTAATTTTCGGTTTCATTTTAGTTGGTATATTATGATCATTTGTTATAGCCTTGCATGGTTCAACCATTGGTTCGTCAACCTCTTCTACAATTTCATCGAGAAATTCTGTAAAAGATTCATCTTGCTGCTTGCCATCTTGGCTGAGTTTTTGCTCGGTATCATCTTCTATATATTCCACATTGTAATATTGAACATACTCACTCCTACTTCCGGGTAAATCAGTTATACCTTTATCTTCAACTTTGATTTGCTCAACAAATTCAACGACTTTCATCTGTCGGAAATCATTAAGTAAGTCTTCAACCTTCACCTCGTCCTGGGTGCAAAGATTCAACTCCTTAATAAGGCCAGTAAGAGCAGCAGATTCAGTAGCAAAGAGATTTAAAACTACAGTTTCATTTCCAGATTTGAGATGAGCCAGAGCAACTAGAAACTGGGTCAGCAGATTGATTTTCTGCCTATACTGCCATACAAACTCCAACACGGCAAAACAAGCCGGACACATTGCTTTTGGCAGTAAATCGGCTATATTCTACAAGTAGCAATCAAATTAGTCTCCGAATTCAATCTATTAAAAGTACATACCTTCGAAACCTCAAAAGTCAACTCGTTAAGCAGCTCAAGCAGAGTGCAATTACTGTTATCCAGAGAACTGCTTTCGATATATATCAGCTCCTCCCGAGGCTTCGACTGCACACACATCCGGCAAACGTTGGGAAATCGGTCCAAATTGAAAACGGTCATCTCTTAAGTGTCCGGCATTCGGGTTCCGAGACTGCATAAAATTAAAACAAAAATCAGCAGTAGAACTCAAAAGCCCAATCACAACAAACATATACACGCTCAACAAAAATTAACAAATTCTGCACAAATTGTTTTCAGGACGTAACAGTACACAGAAAATTACCAAAGATGAAAAAAGAAAACATTCATGTGTCTACGGAAATTAATTGGTGGAGCGCTAGGTTTATTGTGTTGTAAGATTCGACCAAAAGTGATCCACGAGTGAAACAAAATGTCAACATTTTTGCTTGTTTCATCAAAGATAAACTCAACATTTCATTGGGTCAGTAATCGTGAACCAGTGAGCTCAGTAATAGCAGACCCTGTCAGCTTGGAGTGAAATCAATCTTCAGTTCAGCAACGCCATCGCATGGCATCACATTCAACATAGCATGTCAATTGTATGGGTGCGCAGCCCTGCTATTTTGGCGCGCACGAATTTGACATTTCTCTCCCCTACTTATATGTATGAGATTCGATGCGGACTCACCTGAGGGCGACATGCTCGCAAGAAAGGATGTTGCCAATGATTTGTTCGGGAAATGTGAGAGCTGGATATCTTGTTAATATGATGTCTTTGGTAATAGTGTAGTTTTAAAGACCCTGCGTAAACAAGCCGGGTTGGCGGTTCAATGCAAAGGACTTTGGTCTCACAAACTAGTTGTATGTTCAAGCCTCGACCTGGAAGGATTCTCAGTGTCAGTAGGATCGTAGCACTAGCCATGCAATGATTCTGTACGCTGTGAAATCTACCAATCGGATTTGTATGACCGCTTTTGAACAACATAACTTTTCATGAAACTGAATATTGAATAAAAATGAGCCAAGTGGAACTTAGTAATTTTATTAACTTTGTAGTTTGCGAGTAGTTTGAAGAGACTTAATCCGGCAAAACTGAGCTCTAGTTCGATCTCCTTACTGAACTATTCAAGACTTTTCTGTAGTAGTCAGATATAACTCTTTGGGACATTTTCTAATTGCGATGAGACCAGGGTTTAAAATTGTTGCTTTAATTGAAATTTCTTGATACTTGTAGTATTCAAACACTTCTAAAATCATCTTCAACCATAACTTACACTTGCTATGTGATATTTTGTATCTAACACCAGTCTCGACTCAATTGAAAAATTTCGCTCCACAAATCGTGTTCTAAAGCAAGAATGGTCTGCTATTTCATTTCAATTCATTCTTTTTTTGAAATGGTTTTATTTGAAACATTGAATCAAAATGATTGTTTAATGATTAAGAAACGTTCTAAAGGGGTTTAACCACAGACTAACAGACAGGACACTCAAATTAGATTCTTCAATCATTTTAACTGTCATTTCGAATATTCCTTTATTTGGGACAGTACTCACATGTGTCATGATGGCGCCACGTTACCCTATCAAAAACATCCTGTCTGTCATCTAGACTGTGTTTATTTTTTTCATTTACCAACAGAGTTGCCATTTATACAGAATTACCTGTAATGTATTGATATGTATTTGCATTTGTATGCGAATTTCATGCAGGAAAAAGATTTAATACATATTGCCAAAACTATATACAAAATTGTGCCTACCTCTCATCCTTCAACGCAATACAAAATCGAACCCGTTTAGTGGCAATATTTACTTGCTTCTGATCTGCCGCCACTTAATTTCGGGTGAAAATTACCAACACAATAAAAAATAGTCTAGATGAACAATGTTGAGAAAAATAAATGGTTACCTTCCAACATCGCTAAAAAGTTTAATATATTATTAACGTAATATAATAATTTACTGTGACGATTCATTTCCAAATATTATGATGAAATCAGGCATCCCTGCATGCAGCTGATCGGTGTTGACAAACGAGGGGGAACCAACTAGTAAATTAACTTTTACATAACACAAGGGGTGTACCGATAGTAAATAGTTCGCGTAGTACAATATAGGTGGAACTAGTGCATCACGAAAAATTATTTTTATAAGAATTTACTCATACTGTCATGTCTGTTAGTCTGTGGTTTAACCTTATAGGCGTCGATCTTAACGAACCTTTTGTTTTAGTGGAAGACTGCAATCTGCGTATTTACCACGAAATAGCGCAAAATTTTTCAATTTTTCTTGAAGTTTGAGTTTGAACGATAACTGATTATAGATCCTTACAAATATTAGTAAAAATGATTATTCACGTATTATCATATGACTAAAAACCTGCCAAACATATTTTAAAATCTCGGATGAAATTTTCAACTACTAGTAGGCATACAAATATAAGTTCTATGATAATACATGTTCAAGCAAACGAATGAAATCAATTTCAATAATAATTTATCAATTAATTCCTGAATCCAACAATAAAAAATAAAAATGTCTCAGCTTCGTAAAGTTCTTCGTATTTGATATTTCTTTCTTCGAATCCTCCACATCAATGATCGAGTTTTTTACCAAATTTTGTATATTAGCATACGATTGATGAGAGAAAAATTTAGGCTTGTCACTTGGGCAGCGCAGCAATCGCAGAAGAGATGGCTGGATAAAAAAGTAGCACCAAATACACCTGTGAACCAAACATTGACGATTCGTTTATATGGGACTTAGGGGTATTATTTGTATTTGGTAGCACATTCATTTGTAAACATGAGTTAAGTCGTTCAAGTTCAAAAACGCTTCATACAGGGGTGGCAAGTTCTATGAAATATTGGGGGAAGCTACACGAAATCATTACTACAGATCATTGAACTTTGCAATATATAAAGCATTTTAATGAAGGAAACGGAGAGGTTAAAGCAAATAAAAAGCAACCAAGTAAAAACCACAAACATTTTCCCTACTATTTCAGTAATAACCAATATTCAAAAGTGGTGAAGTATAGCACATTTCACATTGTAGTAAATTAGTTTGAAAATTTTTGTAACTCAGCTAAGAAATGTGAAGGATTACAGAGACGAACTACAGGGATAACGGAAAAAAATTGTTATATCATCAAATATTTCTAGCAACTTTCTAATATTTATTCCAGTTGCCAAAATAATAGGAGGGGGGCATACCCCCCCTTAGATGTCGCGCCTGGCTTCGATGTTTGCTAACTACCATTGATTTGGATCTTTTTACATTGTCTACACAATTAACTTTGCTTGATACATAACGCGGTGTCGAAAATCAAATAAGTTGAATTGTATTAAGCTGTTTTATTTAGCAAACCCTTTAAACTATATCAAACTCTTGAAATAGCAGTGAACATTTGTAGACCCCTCGTGGAAACATTTGCACCATTAAAAACGTCTGGCACTCCTGGTCACAGTGCTGTCACCGCAAATGTCTCAACACTCTTCTATCCCTTCTATCCTTCCATCAGCAGAGAATCAGAGTCGATCAAAAATGGCTGGAGGAATCAGCGACATCAAGAAGCTCGAATATGAAATCTACAAGTATTCTAGCTACTCATCATCATATTTGCCGGAGTAAGTACTGTTTTTAAGCATTTCGGTATGGAACATCAATTTACCTTCAATATAGTACTGTTCGCGAACGTATATCGAGAGATATTGTTCATCGTCAAAAATGTCGCATTAAGATTGCTTGCAAAGAATTTAAAATTAGCACTTTCGCTACTTGCTTCCCGCATTCCGATGAAAAAAGGCAGTAACATATTGAATGGTGAACATGTTTTGATGATTAACTGAAGAGAATTTGCATTACAAATGTTGACATTTCTTGTGTTCGGCGTTTCACAATATCTATGTTAAAAAAATTATTTCGACATTAGGCAGTTCTTTTGTAAACTGTAGACAAATTCACGCTTGAGTGGTATACAAATAGTAACGAAAATGTAGTCGGCGTCCTTGAGGCAACGATGTGGTATCGTTTGTAAATAAAATGTCTTTTTTCAATTTCAATTCTATTCTACTAAAGTAAATATGGCAACTTATTCTTAACAGGAACATTCGCGAAGATAATCCCACCAACCAAACTTCTCGATGGTCCTCGAATACGAACAGTCCGCCGCAATTTTTAATTCTGAAACTGGAACGACCGGCAATCGTCACCAAGATCAAGTTCGGAAAGTACGAGAAAACTCACGTTTGTAATCTGCGCAAGTTTAAAATCCTTGGCGGATTGGAAGAGGAAAGGATGGTGCTGTTGTTTGAAGGGTAAGTGTTTTTTTTTTGTTTCTGTTGAAGAATTTACAACTCCTGAAGCCATTCACCGTCTCTGGTCAGGAGAACTTTCTAACCCTTTGTATGTGGGTTGAAAATTTGATACAGACAGGTGACGTGAAAGTCGTGCAACTAATTTACTGTGCTAATCCGACCCGCAGTTTTTATGCTTTCTAATTTTCAGTTTAGATAGTCGTCGTTTAGTAGTCATTTACTGTTTCTTTTTTAAGATATTTGAAATCAAAATTTGTTGTTCGTTTACAGCGGTCTCAAAAACGACTCGATTCCGGAAACTTTTAATTTAAAGCATCGAACGAATTCGGGTGAACTACTGCCAATCAAGTTTGTTCAAATCGTTCCATTGCTTTCCTGGGGACCGAGCTTCAATTTCTGCATCTGGTACATCGAGCTTCTTGGTATTGAGGATTCGATATTTATACTCTCCAATCTGCGTAAATACAACATGCTACGTGAGGTTGAAATTGTACGGCTTTTTATGAAGCACTGCCGCCAGCAGGGATATGTGAAAGCATTCAATGCTCTGCAGGAAGAAACGGGCGTCCGGCTAGAGGACGAAAAGATGACCGATTTACACGATATTTTGGTCAGTAAAGGAGATTTTAAGAAGACTGAGGAAATGCTGGTCGAGTTTATTAAAAGTAAGTGTTTCGCATACAAGATGTAAAATGCAATCTTAATTGTCTGAATGTTTTGTTTTCTTCTCCAAATAGCTGGTCTAATGGATGACTACCTCTCGAAACAGGATTATAAACCGCATTGGAATTTACAGTTGACGCCAGAGCATGAGCCACGACCCGGTCGGCGTGGAGGTCACCAATTGATTATTGATCCGTTGACTAGCACAATCTATTTGTTCGGAGGATGGGATGGCAGTGAAGATTTGAGTGATCTTTGGTCGTACGACGTGAAAAATAACCGGTGGACATTAATTCACGAGAAGTCAGAACTAAAAGATGGACCGACGCCTCGGGCTTGCCACAAAATGGTGTACGATCAGAATTCGCAGATTTTTATGATTGGACGTTATCTGGACAGCGCTTCCCGAACCGAGGAGAACACTAACAGCGATTTCTATCTGTACCACACTACAATTAAATCCTGGTTCTTGATCTGTAGTGACACTGCCCAAGTCGGTGGACCGCAGCTGGTTTACGACCATCAGATGTGCATCGATGTCGACAAACAGACAATTTATGTTTTCGGCGGGCGCATTTTGGAGCCCAAGTGAGTTCGAGTTCCTACTGACATTGTGTTGGCTTTGATGTTTAGTTCGATAATCATTGTTTCCTTTGTTTTCTTTTTATCCACATTCCCTTGCAACTTACAGATTTTCTTTCTCCTTTAGAAATGAGGAAGAGACAACGGGTGACTACAAGTATTCGGGTCTGTATTCGTACCACATCGACACTAACACGTGGAACCACATCCTGGTAGATTGTGGCCATCCGTCGGCGGCGAGCCCGCATGTGCAAAGTATAAAGTCCCGTGTGACTCACTCGATGCTGTTTCATCATGTAAGTGTTATGATCTATCAATTTATGTCATTATAACATAATATTATTGATGTTATGGTCAAAGTATTTGGTCAAATACATGTTAAGGGGGTGGTCATAAATTAGAAAAAGTACGGGTGTGTAATGTCAGAGACATAACTGGATGTCGTGAATACGAATATGACACGCTTTATTTATGCTTCCGAATTCGAACTGTAGTTGATCGATTGTTTGAATTGTGCAACTTTCCCCTCTTTCATTACTAGAAATTTAAACGATGTGCCTAGACTAAATTACAGATTAGTTACATTAAACATTCTGAAACGCAATTAAATATTATGAAATAAGCAGTATAGTTCTTTATAATAAAAAATGGTGGCTCTGAAAAGAACTTTTTATGAAAGTGTTCGTGATGAAGAGTGACGAGTTGAGCACGCAGACTCTGAATTCTAAACCCATATTCCGGAACTAAGCTCTGAAACTTGAAGACCGCCATGACTACGAGAATGGGTTGTATAGAGTACAATAAAGTAAATTTCCGCATGATTCATTAGGTGTGTTATTATGGTTCTAAAAAGAACCGAAAAGAAGAAGTCTGGAATAAAGAACTGGACCCTGAGTTCAAGAACTAAATTTAGAATCAATAACAGACTCAGAATCCAGTTTTAATTCTAGAACTGCAATTTCGATACTGAAATTAGTTCCGGAATACAGTTCCAGAATCCAGTTTCAGCACGCAGGCTCTGAATACTAAACCTATATTGCGGAACTAATATCTGAAATTTGAACTTCTCGTTACGACTACCGAGAAGCAAATGAGAGTTGCGTCCTGAGCGATTGAGCTTTTAACCACGCAGAAGGTGCACTCTCCGTCGCTGCTGGTTGATGATTTAACTCTCGCGATGGCAGTCTTCTCGCCTTGATGGCCAGCAAGCGAATGAGAGTTGCTACCTGAGCGTTTGAGGTTTTACCCATGCAGAAGGTGCACTCTCCGTCGCTGCTGGTTGAAGGTTTAACTCCCACTACGTCTGCTACCATCGAACGCACGAAAAGAAATGATCGATTTTCACCACGGTTCCCCTTTTATATGCATTCAGTTGAAGATATGTGCCTGACTACCTCAAAATCGTCGTCCTTGCGCGAAAAACCCAAGCGAAAGTGAAGAGTTTTCCGCATTTTTTTCAAATTTTGAGAAAACTTAATTTTTGAGTTGTTTGTGGTTATCTCATATCATATTTTTGACGAAATGGTGAAAGAATTATGTTGCTACCATTAATACAAGTCTAGATATTCACGATTAAGTTCTGCCCATTCTTCCATATGGCTAATTTTGAAAAGGCACCCCATAGTAAAGTAAGTCGTATTCACGACAAAAAACGTCCTTAATATGGGGCGAAGATGGCAAGGCAAAGCAATTCTTGGGACCTTTTCTATCACCAAACCAATCCAACCAGATATGGAGTTTTTTGCTCACTAAACCAACGATGGGGTCGGCAAATCAAATTTTGCTCCGGGCGAACATTTTTCTAGGTATGCCGATGTACCTCGGTGACCGGAAATACTTTCACCAATTAGAAATCCGACCTGAATGAAATAAATCATGTGATATACAAGGTAATAACTTAGGACCTTTTTACACGTGTTATTATTCAATGATTTTGCTTTGCACTTGGAAGATGGTTGTAGATTGTGATTCGTAGTACCTATAGAGGATTGTTGATTACTGTAATGTTCGCTAACATTGTTCGTGGATTGGTACAAGAAAAATAAGATTACCTTCAATGTAATCAAATTCCAAGTTATCACATTCCACCGGATATCAAGCCCTATTATAGTAGACTATAACATTGAGGGAACATTTCTGTTAAAAGTGACTCAGATGTGTAATCTTCGAGAACAACTGGATGATAAACTGACGTTCCAATGTCCAGCAGTCGCTAGTTATTATGAGAGCTTCACGTCAATTGGTTTTAGTTTCAAAAACAGTTAAAGATTAAAAGTCCTGCATTGATTGAAAGCCTTATATTGCTCAGAAGCCTTAGAATTGAATGATATTTGCTCCCTTATTCAAAAAGTACAAACCAACAAATTCTGCACTTTCGATTTTGTCGACAAATTCATCGTGTTCGGGTAAGAAGGTAACCTCATCCAGAGAACAGTCAAAGTCAATGTTTGGAATGGAAATAAGGGAAATGTTATCGTTATTTAAAAAATATTGAAGTTTTAGATCGTGATGTACGAAAGTAGTTTTGATCCGTAAATTTAACTGTATCAATGTGCGACTAATAGAAAATACATTCATTTTTTGCACATTTGTTTTTTTCTAATCATGTGTGGCATCACTGTCAATATAATTTCTCTGTCTTTCCCAGAAACACCGCAAGTTGTACATCTTCGGCGGTCAGCGTGGCAAAGATTATATGACGGATTTTCTGATCTACGACGTGGACAGTGGGGAACTAACGAACATGACACCGGAAAACGTCGGCACGGATTCGAAAAATGTTCCCCAGTCGGGCTTCACGCAGCGGGCAACCATCGATTGTACGAAGGACGAAATTTATGTACTGACTAGTTTGAGTAAGGAAAAGGAACGGCGCGATTTGAACATCAATTCGTTTTGGTTGTTTTCGCTTACGAAGAAGGAATGGTGCTGCGTGTATAAAAGCGATCACTCGATCGGTGAGAATTGCTACCTGAAAAATCAGAATGCTTGCCCCGAACCATGCCCAAGGTACGCACATCAAATCGTGTACGACGCAGCGAATCAGGTTCATTTCTTGTTCGGTGGAAACCCTGGCATGAACTCGCACTTCCGGTTGGATGATTTTTGGATGCTTCGGCTAGAGAAACCAACGAGGGACCACATACTGCGCTACTGTAAATACCTGCTCAGAAAACAAGAGTTCGAAGAAATAGCCAAAACAAATCCACTGTCGGCTATTTCCTATCTGCAAACAAAACTGTATGATATCATCGATCACAACGATCCGGTACAACTGAAAGAGTTTCACAAACTGGCCTCACTTCTGTTCAAATCAGACAGTATGGATTGTGAAACCGAACCAACTAGTCTTCTCTCTTGTCCGCTCGGTGGAAACTTAAAGCCAAACAGTCAAAAGCACCCGAATGAGCATGAACCGAATGAAGAGAGTGCTAAAATGATGCGCGTGGAGTCACCGAAAAGTGCGGACGAGGCAGACGCTTCCAGTATCAGCTCC
This sequence comes from Malaya genurostris, assembly GCF_030247185.1. Classification (NCBI taxonomy): domain Eukaryota; kingdom Metazoa; phylum Arthropoda; class Insecta; order Diptera; family Culicidae; genus Malaya; species Malaya genurostris. The sequence continues at coordinate 181,399,048 of NC_080572.1, forward strand.
CTCAGTAGTGAATGTTCTAGTTCGCAAACGGCTCGAGCAATCCCGTCAAGTTCGTCGAGCTTGTCATCCCGCGCAGGAAAAGGAAACGATCAACTGTTTGAGCTCAAAATTAGACGTTGTCTATTGTACAACAAACTCGTGGACCTGCTTCCAGAGAACCTGTGTCAACCAAAGAAAAATATCAGCGATTTTGTGCTACTTTAATCGATGACACGAGCTCCCCAAATGTACAGTCAACTCTAATGCTAATTTCCCTTCCCTACTTGACGCTTTGCATATCTTTACTTCGAACAGATCGAACGGATTTAAAACGAGGAAACGGAAATGTGATATTACTAACCCAGTTCTGGAATTGGTCCATAAAGCTTCCCACAACTAGTTTTCCGTGCTCCTTTTGCTAATGCCATTATTATTAGGACCCCGTACAGTTTTTCATACAAGCGAACACAACGGTTCTCATCAGTCAATTCTACGGTTTGCACCATGCGCGATATAGGTTATTTAGTTATCCATTAAGAAAGACAATCAACTCAATAGTGACGTACATTTCAACCAAACGACATCTTTTCTGTTCGAGTTATTAGTTGTATTGCAATAGTTTCTTTTTCGTTCTGACACTGCATCGTGACGCATCACAAGATTTTCTATTTCTTATTTTAAGCTTCGTTTTAAATTGTATCATTCGCAAAGTGCTATTTGTAATATAAATCGTATTTAAAATCTCTAAACTCGGCGAAGGTGATTAAATACATTTATGCCGAAATGAAATCCCTGTTCTACTATGCAAAGACAACGCAACGAACGTTTGGCTTTTCTCTATAGTATGGTAATAGACTTGCTGAAAATCCCGACTTTTGATTAGAGCTCCAGAGATCGTGAAATGTCCGTGTGTGCGCTTATCAAAGATTTTCTCTCCGCACAATTATCTCAAAGATAAAGCTATTTTCGGTTGTGAATCGAATTCTAAGATCAATTGGCTGTCGTTTCGGGTGTCTCTCTCACCTAAGCTGAGCTGAAGTAGATCGCCCGTAGTTGCACTTCGTGATTGACCGAATGAGTGGAAATGTACAATGAACCAAGAAGACGAAGCTTGGGAGAAGCAAATCATTTTCACTGTACTTACCCACCCATGCCTAACTTTCCATTAAATCGGTACTAACATGTGATTAGGGCATATCGTGCGGTATGCCCTTTTGAAAGTTACGAAAAATAATGCTCATTACTCAAGTTTTAAAAATGAAATTCAAGCATATTGCGCACAATTTCGTAGATTGGCCTTCTATCTACGAGATTATATCGATTATTGTGTAAATGGTGGTTGTAGAGCCGAGCAATGAGCATTATATTTTGTAACATTCGCAAGGGCCTATCGTACGATATGCCCTAATCACATGTTACTACCGAAATGATCAATTACGACGCCGGCACCGACCAAAGGCTACTGATGAATAGGAATGTTAGTCCGATACTCGCTGTTTCTAGAGACCGCGGGTACCACTGTATCTCCACGAGCATCACGGGATAGGAGATGTGTTACTAGGGAGGGAAAGAGATCCGGATATGTTTTGGAACGATCCCACCAGTATCCCTCCCCTTCCATTCGCATTGCTGTTAACAACGCGAGATGAAACACGATTACTGAAAAAATAAAATGAAATAAATGTTAATATTAGCAATTTTCCCGTCTAACTGGGCGCACTGCCACACGCCTCTCTCACGCAGAGATATTTCTAAAGGGTGATTTTTTAAGAGCTTGAGAACTTTTTTAAACAATAAAACGCATAAAATTTGCAAAATCTCATCGGTTCTTTATTTTAAACGTTAGATTGGTACATGACATTTACTTTTTGAAGATAATTTCATTTAAATGTTGACCGCGGCTGCGTCTTAGGTGGTCCATTCGGAAAATCCGCTTTTTTATCGACAAATTTTGTTCAGCGATGAGGCTCATTTCTGGTTGAATGGCTACGTAAATAAGCAAAATTGCCGCATTTGGAGTGAAGAGCAACCAGAAGCCGTTCAAGAACTGCCCATGCATCCCGAAAAATGCACTGTTTGGTGTGGTTTGTACGCTGGTGGAATCATTGGACCGTATTTTTTCAAAGATGCTGTTGGACGCAACGTTACAGTGAATGGCGATCGCTATCGTTCGATGCTAACAAACTTTTTGTTGCCAAAAATGGAAGAACTGAACTTGGTAGACATGTGGTTTCAACAAGATGGCGCTACATGCCACACAGCTCGCGATTCTATGGCCATTTTGAGGGAAAACTTCGGAGAACAATTCATCTCAAGAAATGGACCGGTAAGTTGGCCACCAAGATCATGCGATTTGACGCCTTTAGACTATTTTTTGTGGGGCTACGTCAAGTCTAAAGTCTACAGAAATAAGCCAGTAACTATTCCAGCTTTGGAAGACAACATTTCCGAAGAAATTCGGGCTATTCCGGCCGAAATGCTCGAAAAAGTTGCCCAAAATTGGACTTTCCGAATGGACCACCTAAGACGCAGCCGCGGTCAACATTTAAATGAAATTATCTTCAAAAAGTAAATGTCATGTACCAATCTAACGTTTAAAATAAAGAACCGATGAGATTTTGCAAATTTTATGCGTTTTATTGTTTAAAAAAGTTCTCAAGCTCTTAAAAAATCACCCTTTAGAAGGCGGGAGAGAACAGAAATAGCAGGTAGTCAGTCACCGTCGCAGCGTGTTACTTCATAACAGATATGATACTTAGGTACACCGCGCAGCTTAGAAGTCACAACGAAACACACATAGAATATCAATCGCTAGAGTAGTATGTACGCGATAGGTAGTAGGGTAGCAGTTATGCCTATAATGTTATCATTCTTTCCTTTATGATTACAATATGTGAATATACCATATGATATCTAGTGTCAGTAGTAATTTTACTTTGACACCGAACTAGCCCATTTCTGGTCTGCTGTGGAGGTTTTCTCCAGCAGGTTATCCGAAAGAGGTAATAGTCTTCCAGGTGAAGTATTTCACTGGAAGACTGTCCGCTTCGAGAAGAATTGCTTGAAGGAGATATTCCTTAAGCAATTCTGTCTCTCCGCTCGGTCTACGTCCCCTAACAATAATTTCTTTGAAATACCATCCACATAACCCCCCTTTCAACAATAAACACCCGTAAATGGGCCTGCCGCAGACCAATCCTATAGATCTTCAGTCTGAATAACATTGGCACAATGACGCAAAAATGAAATTTAGAGGCGCTGCTTGATTAGAGATGATATTTCAGCAAGAGCTGTCAAATTGGTAGTAAAATTTTTAATTACTTCACCTTTTCAACAATTTCTTATAAAAACGGGCAAATTCATTTGAAAAATCATAGTGGAAGTTGAAGAAAAAGTTTTTACTCTGAGGTGGTAATGTTGATCTTAATTTTTTGTGCGAAGACTAACGTATATTTAGAATGAAGCATTATACTTGGTTCAATACCATTTTTCAAATGCCAGAGAATCAGTCTTACACTGGTTACTATTTAAAAAAATGTTCCGAAAAAAAACTAACCTTACCCTATTTCACAACTTCTGAAGATTTCCCATGTTTGATCGTAGTTTACATAAAAAAGTAGTAGTAATCACTTTGAAATCGATTTTCTTCTACTTCGAGTTATTGCTGATATCTATTTGTACTATTAAATAAACGAAAAATATATTGCAAATCACTACTGCCGATACGAACATTTTCGGAAGAACCTTTTTTTTGGGACTTTTCTTGGTTCCATTTTTCATTTGCAGGTGTCACTACCGGTAATTCAGTTTTGCGACAATGTGCCAATTGACCTGTAAATCCTCACACATTCCATAGAAATCTGATAACACCGACAATGATATGCAGACGGTGCCTCGATCGGTTAATACCGTTGAATTCTGGAGCGGTAAATTCTCAGTTTCCGCCGCTTGATCATTTATACTTTTGCGAATCAACACTATTCCATTGATAGCATTCTCACTCCTAACCACATATTTGCCACACCTGTGTCGGAATCCTATCACCAAGGATGGCTTTTATCGTATCCAAGAACGCTCACCAGCAACTCTCCACACGATTGAATCAGTGTCATCAAAGAGAGACGGATATCATCGCAACAACAAAAACCCGACCTGGCTCATTTAACATAGAATAGACACCAGTGCGAGAGCGAATTTCTTTCGATGACATTTCTGAGAATCAAAGGTTAGCACGCTGCTGTGGGGATCCTCTCTGAAGCAACAAACGGTCGCTTATTCTCGTTTCGCGATCCGATTCTATACAGGCAGTTGATAATTGCGATAGAATCATTTTACGATTACCGTTCATTCTAACTATGTGCATATAACCTTTGTCAGACCCTGTCAGCTTGGAGCGAAATCAATCTTCAGTCCAGCAACGCCATCGCACGGCATCACATTGAACAATTGAGGCCTGAGGGCGCCATGCTCGCAAAAAAAGATGTTGCCAACGATTTGTTCGGGAAATGTGAGAGCTGGATATCTTGTTAATATGATGTCTTTGCCTTTGTATAATTTGTGTCTATGAAAATGTCTGTGAAAGCTCCACACAAGGGTTTTGAAATATTGCAACCTATACGTATCAAACAACACATCGAAATTAGACTTTTTTGAGTGCAGCACCACATCGCACTCCTAGTGATGGCAACTACTTTTCCTAAGATTGATTGTCTCTCTCACCTTCGGAGATATAATCGTATAAGTGACGGAAGCGACAAATCACAGTTTTATCTACCCAAACACTTTTTTCAGAAAGGGACCAATTTCATATGTAAAAAATCCTTGTTAATCCACCTAGTGGCGTGATAATGTCTGTCCAGAAATCGAAAATATTGTTTGATGTCAAGTCTTAGAATTGCATGAAACGTCAAGATTTCTTTTCTTCTTGAAAAAAATCAGTAAAACAAACCAGGTATAAAGCATGAAACGCTCAGGTCGTGCTCACATTTGGGTTCCGAGTCTTTACTGGTTATTATGAATTCTGAACTTCATTTCAGTTTTAGAATTTAGCTTCGAAATTCTTTCAGAATTTAGTTCCAGATTTCAGAGCCTGCATGATGGAATTGATTTTCTGAAGTTAGATTCTGGAACTAGATTTCGGAGCTTAGTTCAGTTTTGAAATTTAAATTTAGAATTCAGTTCTGGAATTAAATTGCTACTGAATTTTGAGCCTGTCTCGGGTTCAGTTCCTGAATTCTATAAATCGGTTCTTCCTAGAGCTATTAATATATTTCCGAAGTTTTCTGAAAAGTTTTTTTATGAACGAGCAGTAAGGTGAAATTCAGTTCCAAAATAGGGCACACTAAATTTTCAAACCCTTGAATTGAACGAATCATCGCACAAAGCGTATCGTACAAAACCGACATGTAGAAATACGACATATTTTTGAAATACGGAATAAATCTTTGATCTTTGAACTTGATCAATACACTTTCAAACCAGCCTAAGCTTCTTGAAATCGGTTAGGCCAACTCCAAGGAAAATGAGCGGTAAAACAATCTGAAAAGTGCTCATACTTACACACACTGCACTCGGTTATTGCCAAGATTTAGGTGGAAGGGGACCTCGCGATCACACTATTAAGCGCCGACTCCAAGGTTCTCTCTCAAATTCTTTGCCGCCGACAGTCACCTAGCTTCGCAAGCAAGTTCGTGAAACATTACCAAGCGAGATTCATGATCTCCCGCGCCACTACGGACCAAATATTCTTAATTCGGCTGGTTCCGCTACTTCAACGCGTCCATACCTTGTTCGTCGACGACGATCGAGACCAGATACGGCTTTCCGGGCAAACTAATAAAGGGACAATAGATCGGACGATATGCGTCGCTCGAGTATCGGAGACACTCTCGAGCCCTTTTGAATCTCGAAGAGGTTTACAACAAGGTGATGGTCTGTCGTGCCTGCAGTTCAACGTTGCGTTAGAAAGTGAGAAAAGGAGAGCTGGGATGGACACGAGTAGCACGTCCGTCCAACTTTTAGGTTTCGACGACGGCATTGACATAATTGCACGGAACTTTGACACGAAGTCGTAACATCAGACTGAAAACTGAAGCCAGCAGGATTGGACTTGTCATCAACATTTCGAAGACAAATTACACGAGTGGAAGAAGTTCAAGAGACGAAAATGTCAACCTCTTTTCCCAAGTTCGGATCTCTTAACTGCCGGCAATGATATCAGTAGAGAAATTCAGATGTGGATCATGGCGGGAAATCGGGCACAGTTTTGAATCCAGCGGACAATCCGGTCGAACAAAATTCGTCGTTACACGAAGTTGACTATCTACAATATGCTGATTAACGGTAGTTCTCTACGGTTACGAGATCTGCACTATGCTCGTGGAGTACCAACACCCCCTTGGTGTTTTTGAACAGAAGGTTTTGCACACCTTCGACCATGACCGACAAGTTGCATCAGTATTCACCTCATGGATGGGGCCCACAGAACTTTATTCAATCACCAATTGTCAAGTCCTACGAATAGAAGCGGTTTAGCGGATATGTAATAAAATTTCATTCAAATGAGAATTTTCTAGCCGAATCGATACTCCGGAACTCGAGGTATCCTTTTGCCACTACCTTCAATCTATAATTCGTTTGATATTAATGAATTTGAAAATTAAGCCATAACGAAGCACAAATTTCGATTTCCTACTAATGTGTCTTAATCTTTGAATCCGTATCGCAGATAGGCAACATCGATGATGCACTTTTCAGTAGTTAGCGTTATGCGTTTTTAATTGGTGCCTTCGATTGCTGTCGCATTTGCCACACCTTTCGGCATACCGTCGCTGTTTGCCCGTTCGTCCGGCTCCGGCTGATGGATGGATTTAGCATGAATAATTCAACAAACCTCGGGCTCAAATATTTATTAGGATTTTAATTACTTTCTGTAGACATAACTCGAGGACTGGCGTCTGATTTCCTTTTCAGTATCGCATTAGGGCGCATTTCGTTGCGTTTTGTCGCACTTTTCGGAAGAGTAGTGGAATATGGATGGCAAAGTCAGTGACCGTCGCCGTTGTTGCAATCACCGATATACTTTACGTGCGACGTGACCAACTTTCCTACATGTGCCCAGAATTGGAGGTTTAAAGTGAGAGTAAACAAATCGAAAACCTCGACGAAGGGATGAGCGTGACCATAATAAATTTTCTCAAGTTTTCCCTTTTCTACCTCTAATCCAAGTCAAACTATATCACAGTCTTTTTTTTGGCACACCTGGGACAAGAAAAAAAACTACTTTTATTGAATACAAATTTGGAACTTTCATTGAAATCCGGAAAAACACGATTTCGCCTCATTTGCGTCAGATCCTTGCTGTGCCACCATGACATGAAACTAATTTCAATTAGATGCGTCAAACGCACGAACGCAACTTAAATAAGTAGGCGGTTCTTGATCAGCAGAAAAATGCTTGATTTCAATATTTTTTCGCGCTAATCCGAATGAAAACTACGACAGATACTGCGACAGGCAGAGCAGTGAGTAAAGTTAAACGAGTTGCCGGAAATGATTCTTATCGTTTGAACTTCTTCATCTTCCCAGGGTACCGTAATATTTCTAAGTAACTATAGCAGCAAAAATATAGAAAAAACCCGTCGAGTGTCATATCATTCGAAACATTTCGTCGAGTTTGCACATGTGATGTGATTGATTCAAGTGACACGTCCCCTCAGAATAATTGGTGATTTTTATCGTAGTTTTTAATGGAATGACTTAATAATTGATAAATATTCCAGTAAGAGTTACGAGATACTTAAAGGGTGAACATGAAATTATTGGATCACATTCAGCTTACGTCACGTACCCAGAGGGAGGCCCGAGGGGCCCTGGCTCCTCTCGAAATCAAAAACAGATATATAATTATTTAGAAGGTCTCAGACATGTGTTACAGATATAACAAGACAGGAACGTAAAAAAATGTAATACAATAACAGTTCCAGTGGGAAAGTTTAAAGTGTCTGTTAAAAACACCCGTAAAAGGCACACCGAGAATTAGGTACATAAGCAATTTTCAGTAACATTATTTTTTTAATCTTTGGGCCCCTCCCGAAACGAAATCCTGGGTACGGGCCTGTGTACTCCCAGTCATCTCAGCTCCACTATTCATCTCATATACTAAAACCATATGCTGCATCTTTTCGACTCTGAGGGTAAGATGGAAATTGGTGATTTCGCTTCAAGTTTTCACGTCGCTATAACAGCAGTATTACACAATTGTCGAACTTAACATATTTTCTGAATACCATAGAACTTACTCTTTACTCTACATTTCAAATAAATTATCTTGCACATAATCGAAGAAATCACAGAAATCCTGATAAATGTAATTAGTAAAGTAGTAAAGCAGTAAATTAGTAATTTAGTAAAGCGATAAATTTTGGCCATTCCAAAAAAATGTTCGGTTACCGGCACCTCACGAAATTTCACTAAAAATGGAAAAAGTATAAGTAAAGACTGCAGTTATTCAAAGAAAAAACAGATTTTTTTCTTTTTGGAATCGTTTTGGACAAAAGTCTTCATTGTCCGATGGTGACTTCGCCTTGGCTCTCTTGGTCGATGATTTGTAAGGTTCCACGTTTTTTCTTAGCCGATCCATCTGCTGTATGAGCAGCTAGGTGTTTGTCCAAAACTTTGAGTTACTTTGTCTCGACAGCAGCCTGCAAACCACTGACAATTTTTCACGATTTGATGAAAAAAATGGAGTGCCGGTAACCGAAAACCTTGGTGTGCCGGTAACCGAAATCGGTAGACATTTTGAAAATGACAAGAACAATCTTTGGTTGCGAAAATTTTGATAGCATCCGGTATAAAATCACGAAATAGATCGATTTCACCTCATAAATATTTAATCCACTCACCTTTCCGATTGATGTTCTTCAATTTATGATACCATAAAAAAATCAGAAAAACTTTTGTGTTGATTTTCGCGCAATTAAAATTTGTTTTGAACGCAAATTTCTAAAAGCTTGTAGGAAAGGTTTCAACTCGGTTCGGATAACAGTAACAGATACTATTAATATTAAACAAACTTATAAAACCGATACACTGAAGAATGATGTAAATAACATTCCGAAATACGCGTATCTGTATTGTAACGTTTGTTAAGCTTCATTAAAGTATAGTGACTTTGTGAAAGTGTAATAACGTGACAGTGAAATAGTAGAATTAAATGGTACATAAATAGTGCAACTATTGAGTAACAGATAACATTTTCATTAATCTTGATTCTATTCATTGGTCTTCGTTATGTAAATCTTACTTATTTACTTAATTTTATTAATGTGAGTTTAAATTATATTAATTCGTCACGTATTATCTAGATCGGTAATTCACAATCTTTTTATATCACTCCGCGGATCTTCTCCTTTAAAATTGATTTTGTTCGCTGAAAATATATTTACACTCTATTTTTTAAAATTGTATAGTATCCACGGAAGTAAGGACACATAAGTTTGGAAAACGACAACTTGAGTATTATATTGACACAAACCATTACACCCAAACCTCCGTTTACGAACACTTTTTTTACGTTACCTCTTTTTACGTAACTCTTTTTACGAACTAAATCCCAAATAACGTAATCTTTTTTTACGAACCAAATCCCAAATAACGTAAACTTTTTTACGAACCAACATCGTAAAAAGAGGTTTTTGCATCCAATGAAAACAATTTCCGGCTCCATGGAAATTACTACAATATGGCTATTTTCGGAACGGGATTGATGAGTGGATGACGGAAATCGATGTTTGAAGTGGTTCGGAAATCCAAGATAGTTACTTTCGGTTTGTCGATATTCCTTAAAAACCTTTACAATGTAGATATTTTTGGACCGGAATTGATGAGTAGATGACGGAAAACGATGTTTAAGATGGTTCGGAAATACAAGATGGCGACTTGTTTAAAAACCCTTACAATATGGGTATTTTCGGAACGGGATTAATGAGTATATACCGGGAAATTATGTTTGAAAGCGCTTCAAAAATCAAAATGGTGGATTCAGTTGTATCGGTATTCTTTGACGATCATTACGATATGACTATATATAGTTTAAAAAAAAGTTATGCTTCTGACAAAGGTGTTTCCTGCTAATCATTATTGTTTGAATATTGTACTATATTTTCGAAATGACCATAACAAGTAGACGTCTGAACAGCTATAATAATTTTATATTGTTATAGTTATTTTGTATGCCTTCAATATTTTATTGAACAACTCGAAATATCAATCTAATATTTGGAAGCAAACATTAAAATTTGGTTTCAAATTAAAGACCGTGTTCTTCATTTTTTTATTATTTTCAGTGTTACACTTAGAATTTCAGTTGTTTTGGTGTACGTGATAAAGTCGAAAAAAGTACTGTTATTCTCATCACGACACATTTGTTTTTATTTAAACTTGTCAAAATCTCATGTCAACTGGCTCGTCGGAATATGATTTAACATTTTGTAAGCCATTGAGAAAATGGGATATTATTTGGCTCAAGTGATAAGAGTCAGTTAGACAACCACATGACACTGAATTTCTAACATTTATGAGCAATTCTAGAAATAAATAGCAGATAAACTGGCAGGATCAACTTTCTACGAATCGGATGAAACAATGTACACCTCTTCAGTATGGCAATCGCTTCTTCCTGATAAAGGAACCTTTTCGACTCAATGTTAATTTTTAGAATGTCGAAATTTAAAACCGTAACTAACCACTTCAAACATCGTTTTCCGTCATCTACTCATCAATTCCGGTTCGAAAATACCCACATTTTAAAGGTTTTTAAGGAATATCGAAGAAACCGGAAGTCGCCCCATCTTGGATTTCTTAACTACTTCAAACATCGTTTTCCGTCATCTACTCATAAATCCCGTTTCGAAAATACCCACATTGTAAAGTTTTTTTTAAGGAATATCGACAAACCGGAAGTCGCCATCTTGGATTTCCGAATCACCTCAAACATCGTTTTTCGTCATCTACTCATCAATGCCGGTCCAAAAAATCTACATTGTAAAGGTTTTTAAGGAATATCGTCAAACCGAAAGACGTCATCTTGGATTTCCGAACCACTTCAAACTTGTTTTACGAAGTAAATTCCAAATAACGTAAACTTTTTTTACGAACCAAATTCCAAATAACGTAAACTTTTTTTACGAACCAAATCCCAAATAACGTAAACTTTTTTTACGAACTACCTCCATTTACGAAACCCCGTTTTGTTCGTAAATGGAGGTTTCGGTGTATTATATTATTTGGATTCTTCCCAGAATATTTTCAAAAATTCGAAAACACTTATTTTTTCGTAATAAATTTTATCACATCTAAGAATGCCTCATATTTTTTTTATTTTCCATTGAAAGACGGTAAATACGAACGATTACAGTTCCGCTTAAAGGTCTCGGAGGGGATGGTATTGAAACTAAACAGTAGTTTTAATGCATAATTTCACAACAAACTTGAACATGCAACTCAAACCTATTCAAGTTTAGTACTAATAGACGAAATTTCATTCGCAAAATTTTCGCTATTTTCTTTATTTCTCGTGGGCTGCTGTTTCATATCGCTTTTTTGTGAGGAATACTTCGACTATCTTTATGTTACGTTGGTTATTGAAACAATTATCTTTGACGTTTTTTTAATGGAATCAAAAAATTACACTTTTGTAAGGTAATTGTTGAGCAAATGTTTTGGAAATATGAATCATCAATTCAAAAAAAAACACTTAAATTTGATGTACATTTGGTCGTCAGAACCGTCCAATTTTTTTGAAAGTCGTTCATTTATTTTCAAAGTAAAACCCAAAACATCAGTTAAAATGTGCTCGGCTGATCCATAAGAGATGCCCAACAACACAGCAATCTCTCTAATCGGTACAGAACGATTTTGAAACACGATTTGCTTCGCCGATTCAATGTTTTCTTCAGTAACAGATGTTGTTGGGCGGCCAGGGATCTCATCATGATCCAAGCTTGTACGACCACCTTTGAAGCGTTTATACCACTCGTATGCCTGTGTTTTTCCTAGACACGATTCACCAAAGGCCTTTTCTAACATTTTCAACGTTTCGGAACACTTAAAACCATTTGCAACACAAAATTTGATGCACGCACGTTGTTCTAAATTTTCATCCATTATAAAAATCGCCACACGAAAATTTTTCAACTTCTTTGTATAGACGCCAAACAAAAACTAATCGTACGATATGCGTCAAAATTTGACAGAATGTGTATAAAAGTGTTGCCAACGTTGAGAGAATAAAAGTTTACCGATTGGACAAGCGCGGGAATTTCAAAATTAAAATTCCGGTTCTTTTTTGATCATAAGGTATATCTTTAATTCAATCGAAAAAAAAGATTTAGAAGCTTCAAAAAATGGATTTAGACATACTAGCCTGAAACCAGTGCTTTCAAGAAAGTCATCCTGATCCACTGTCAAAGCGTTAAAATGTCCTAAGCTACTACTGCCCTGATGGCCTAGTGTTTTCTCATATTCTCGTTTACGTCGTTCAACTGATCTCGACTACAAAATATACCTAACAGCACCTTAGAATAATCGAGAGTGTTAGTTAATAAAATCTATGTGGTATTCTCCATATCCAATAACATTATATTATCAAGATATCCTGCTCTTACATTTTACGAACAAATCGTAAGCGACATTTTTTTGCGAGCACGGCGCCCACAGGCAAATCTGCATCGAATCTTGTACATACAAGCAGGTGAGAGAAATGTCAAACTCGTGCGCGCCAAAATAGCACCACTGCGCTCCCATACAATTGACATGATATCACGCGTATTTTTCTAGAACGGCCAATAAGCCACCTGTCAACTTAAAGTTTTGAAAGAAATTGCAAGCGAGCTATGAAAGATAGTGTATTAAATTTTACATCAGACGAAAGAGAAAACTTTTCTCTGCCGTTTACTATTATGACTTACTCTCAGCTAGTGCCGAGTCTTTCGAAATTACACTTCAAAGTCAATGTTGATGGATGGCTTATTGGCCGTTCTCAAAAAAAAAAAAAAAACGCGTGATATTTTCAATGTGATGTCGTGCGATGGCGTACTTGTTGTGGAAACATATCGTTAGCGGCCTTCACTTTCAACTTTATTCTGCTCCTCATGCCCTATAGCCCACACTACTTACACACTCATCTCATCGTATTCAAACTCATAGTAGCTAACACGTAACTCAAGATACAAGAATCGTTCTAAATTATTAGGAAAATTCAAGTTTCATGTCCCGTTCAGACTAAGAATGTATTAAGATTTGAAACAAGCTTTTAAATGTATTTGCGATGTAAATTTTACAAAACCAAATAAATGAATAAATTCGAAAATGTAGATACAACTTTCCAGTACCTGAGTTCTGACAATCAGCTTTAAACGGCATTTATGACCATTCAAAAGATATCAACTCTAGAAACTTAACCACTGTATGGTTTAATGCTTAAAAGCCTATTTGCACTATTCCGGGACGGGACCATCCGGGACATTTTTTTCCTCATCGGCGATGACTGAGTTGCCGGCGTCTGCATGTATTAGAATGCCGGATCCGGCATAAAATCCATTCGGTTGCCACCGATATTCCTCGCTGAGTTTTTCGCACCGTCGGCACCGGTAAAACCTCAGCGAGGAATATCGGTGGCTACCAATTGGATTTTATGCCGGATCCGGGATTCCAATACATGCACACGAGGGCAGCTCAGTCATCGTCGATGAGAAAAAAACGTCCCGGAATAGTGCGAATAGACTTTAAATAAATAATGTTTCCTTAATTCACAAAAAGTGAAGAAAAGAATCGCTAAATTACGAAATGTTCAAGTAATAACACAACTGAATTTCGAAACCTGTTCAAGTGCTACTTACAATCCTAGGTAAACAGCAATTGTTGAAAAACGCAAAAGCATTTTTCTTCGCTACTGATAAATGAGTCTTCTAGAAAAAAAAGTTGCCCCTTAACTTGTTCAAAATACCTATTTTTGCAGGTAACCAGTAAGCACTTATCATGGCTGTAAAAATAGCCTTTCATGGGCTTCGAAAATTATTATAGATTATAGCCATAAATAAGCATTATCTAAGCAAAGCCTACGCAAATCGAACCTAGTTAAGTCTCAATAGCGATTAGTCACTGTCATAATGGGGCATTAGTACGTGATAATTGGTAATCGGAGTTATGCACTAGTTCAATACTTTTTGAATAAAAAGAATGCATTAGTTAAACATCTATCATACACTCAAATGTTTACACTACATAATAGAAAGTCTTTTCAATCAGATCTCAGTGACATTGAGAAGTAACATTAGCATAAAGAGTGCACGAGTTTTTTCAGTTGAACTAAGATATTTTACCCGGAAAACACGAGCTCGGATTTGGCAGAATTGCTCTAGTTTCAAGTGTGGCCAACGCGCAGAACCAAAAAGACCTCATTACGTGCCTGAAAGAGCACTCGAAAACTGACCCGTTTTGCCAAAACAGTAGCTATAAATCTCGGGAATCGTATGGCATCTAAATAAGCGCCAATAATGTCACCTCGGCTTTTAGTGTGGGGACAAAATCTGTCGGATGAAGAAAACTATGTTTCGATTAATGTGCACGGCAGGTACGGCCAACGTTTGCGCACAGGCACTCGGGAGGGTCTAATTTAAATGAAAAGAATTTGTGCAAATACCGTCATAGTTTACAGGTATAGGAGAGTATGCTGTACTGTGGTTAGTTGCCATGCCATTCCGATATCATTAAGAATCTCGAAGTAAAAACAGGAATCAACAAATTTAAAAAAGCAAAATCTAGAGCAAATAGATTTTGAGACCAACATGAAGAATATAAAAATCAAATTTTTCACATTCTATGACTCTCGAACTAATCCATACGACAGTTTCCCCAAAGTGACTTCTGCAAAACATTCCCATTACAAGCCATTGCACTGCCTCCCTGTCGGAGAAAAGAGTGAATAAATGTTCCGTTAGTGATATTATTTCCTATAAAATGACGATCGCACAGTTGAAGTCCATTCAGACTTCGTACGTTGGTAGCAGATGTCCGTGAAGAGAATAACTTATGAGCTGATGGGACCTTCGGTCGTGAAATCTGGAAGAACGAATCCATGGAAGTTTGTCCCATCTGTCGGTTTGATTTATTCATTAGATAGGAACAAGTAGTCGACTTCGCGAGCTGCATGCTATATGTATTGCAATGAGTAATGGAGTAGCCTGAAAATGGTGTGTGGCCTTAGCTCCAGTTGTAATCGATGTCCGACAAATTTGGCTCGAAAATGCAATTGTTCTGCACTAGATGGCGAGCGTTGATAAAACAGGATATGCAGAAAGAGGTTAGTTACTTCTGGAATTCTGCTACGGCGAGAGGTCGGTTGCTAACTAACGGAATGTTGAAGGGGCATCATCATGATCGACCTAAAAAAATACCAGTTCCTCACAACGTGCAATTCGTCGGTACGATAAGTTTAATGAGTTGAAGATTCTCAAGTTGCTATACCAGCATGCGTACTAACGCTAGTATGCTTATTTTACAGATCAGTATAATTAAAATAAATTGCCGGATTTAAGTTGTAACTGTAACCATTAATCGAAAAACATTTCCGTATAGGACTAGTAAAATATACGAAGATCTATTCTATCGGGCTGCATTTTGAACGGTGTATATCATTTTCTAGAATAGTTCAACAAATGGGAGAATATTTCATGATTCAGTTCCTACCTATCTATACCTTGTCATCAGTTTTTATTTTTTTACGTGAATGACATTGACAGCTGTCTAGTATCCCCTTGTACACTAAGACAATTGGCATATGACGGCGTTGTTTCAGTTACTGGACCCAAAGCTATTGATCTGCAAAAACCATTGTAAGATACCTTAGATAATTTGTCCGTTTGGGCTGTTCATCTGGGTATCGAATTCTCTGCGGAGAAGACAGAGCTGGTCGTCTTTTCAAGAAAGCATAATCCCGCGCAGCTTCAGCTTCATATGATGGGAAGAATGATCCAACAGGGTTTGACTTTCAAATACCTCGGGGTGTGATTTGATTCCAAATGCACGTGGGAAGGACACATTAGGTATCTGATAACAAAATGCCAACAAAGAGTGAATTTTCTTCGAACAATAACAGGATCTTGGTGGGGTGCTCATCCGGAAGATCTAATAAAATTGTATCAGACAAAGATACTTTCAGTGATGGAATATGGATGCATTTGCTTTTGTTCCGCTGCAAACTCTCATATTATCAAACTTGAGATAATTCAGTATCGTGGTTTGCGAATTGTTTTAGGCTGCATGCATTCGACACATACAATGAATCTTGAAGTTCTGGCGGGAGTTCTTCCATTGAAAGATCGTTTTTGGGAGCTTTCATCGCGACTGCTAATAAGATGTGAAGTACTGAATCCCCTGGTTATTGATAATTTCGAAAGGCTGAGCTTCAATCTCAAACGAGATTCATGACAGTATATTTTAACCATATGTCACAGGAAATCGACTCTTCAAGATATATTCCTATCCGTGACAGCCTCCAATGAAAGAGCCGATATTTTAGCCATACGTGGTGCTATTGAGGGTGAAATTTATGAGAGACCGATTGCTTTCAACGGATTCTATAGCGCGTCTCGCCAAAGAACACTTGCCAGCTGCAAGCTTCTTGGGATAAAGATGATCTGGGTCGGTGGATGCACTCAATTATTCCTAAAATATCGACAAAGGCATGGTTCAGGGGACGAAATATTCGTTCAGTTAGCTAGAACGATTTGTTGTTGTTTTTACTCTTGCAAAAAAAGAGTGAAAATTAGGTGTTACCTTCATATAGAAAGAAGATTTGTTGATATTCTACGTGAAGTAGAAGTATTGTACAGGTATGTAGTGTTAGCTAAAAAATAAGTGGAAAAAACTTCAGAAATTCTCCAGTAAAACTAGTCCAACGGGGCTCCAACTCCTCATATTAAAAATGGCTCAACAATGGACCTCTGTCTACCGGGTTTGTTGAACGAAAAACATGGCATTCGGTTCAACGGTCTGTTTTAAAATCGCCTTACGAAGGTCCCGTGTTGGCCTCCCGTTGAACGATTGATTGTACTTTCATTGGACCAATGATTCAACGTATTAGACCAATGAAGGACCACCGTTGAACGTTTTTTTTCTAAGGGGGTAGGGAGTAGAAGGGGGTAATGTCGTGCACTCTTTTTATCGAATATTTTCCGTCTGAATATGACGAGTAAGCATTAGTTATTTAGGGGTTTGTTACCTTATGTGTACCGATTTGTGCAGAAGTGCACATGACTAGTTTTTATTTTTACGTTTCGCATTCAGCTCATCAGTGCGTCAGCAGTTTATGTTGAACTGCTAACGCCACCTAACGGTTCAACATAAACCGCTGAGCAGATGTAAAGTATTTGCTACTTACAAATCACTTATTGACACCGATGTGCCATGTCTATCCTGACGTGCCGAAAGAGCAAAAAAAATTGAAGGCATACTGGCCGCCAACAGATTGTAGTCATTTAGAGGTTTGGTACCTCATGTGTACCGTTTTGTAAGCATTATTTAGAAAGTTAATTTAATTATATAAAACGACACTTTCGTAGCAATAATTTTTTTAATAAAAGAAGGGCCATCGAAATTTGTGGGAAAATGCCGTGCAGTATTCGAAAATTTCATGACATACTGGGCCTTATTATCGATATCACTACACGGTGAAAACCAAGTGAAGTGATTGTGACCTTTAAAGCAAATTCAGCAGCTGCACACTGAAATAAAAATCTTTTTTATACTCATTAGATTCGTCATATGAATCGTATAACTCATTAAAGCCATATGGAAATTTGCATTTTTTATTAAGAATGTACATGATGTCTATATTAGTGTAACAATAATGAATTGATAAGCATATCACATACAATTTATATGAAAACTCGATAGAACTTATCCCATTTCATCATGTATGTGGTGAGTCCTCGATATTCATCAGCTGCTTCAGACAGTTCACCTGGGATTTCTGCATCATAAAGCAATTTTTAATCGCAGACGCGTTAGCTCTTTCAACTCCCATTAAGGATATATTTACGAATCATGAAATAATAAGGTATGTTTCATTTCTTCATTACTGACTAGTAAAATGATTTATTTTTTATTTAATAGCTTTGGGGTCACACTTCTTTACCGTTAATATCAGAAAGTGCTTCCAGGGATTCACCAGTAGTAAAGCTCGAATCCTGAAAGAACAGCGCGATAACAAAAAATCACCGATAGACGTAAGTGTAAAAACGAAATTATTTTGAAATGATAAAAATAAATAACAAAGTTTTTATAATAATGCAACTATATTTTATTGCAGCTTTTAATTCCTCTTAAAATAATAAGCCCATTGTTTTTAACAATATTGCATATTCGCATCACTTGTTTAATTCAATAGTAATCATTTGATCTATATATTACTGGTATATGAGACTATAATGGCCTGAATTAAAGGCTATTTATAAATGTTATACAACAAGCCATATGGTTTACATGAATGTATCTATATAAATTCTGATTGAATAGAATATGCACTTCATAAATTGTCCCAATATATGTTGTGTGATTATCTAATAGTTGTTATAGGGGGTGCTAATAAATTTTATTGAGTCTGGAAATTCCATTCGCTATATGAAATTCTTATGAAAATAACTTTAAGAAAAGTATTATGTTTTATATGATTATCTTATATGTTGGACATGATATTGATACACCATGTAATTTTCATTGGAATTTCCAATAGTGCAAATATATTAGAATATCATATAATAAGAAAATGAGAATTTAGCTCAGGATTCGTTTGGGTGCTCTATAATACGAGTAAAACTGAAACAAACGTATTCCCAGCAAGCCGTTTTAGTTTTATTTATTCGAACAGTTCTACTGTCAAATTGTTTGAAACACAGATAAAACGCTGCTGGGACTGCCAGTTTATTTTGTTATAATTTCTAGATTTAAATTTTAAAACTGACATAAATTATGCATCTAGAACTCGAACACTCCCAAACATGCTCTTAGGCTCTTACTACTGTGCCTACTTCTCATCCTCCAACGCAATACAAAATCGAACCCGTTTGGTACAATATTTACTTGCTTCTGGTCTGCCGCCACTTAATTTCGGGTGAAAATTACCAACACAATAAAAAATAGTCTAGATGAACAACGTTGAGAAAAATAAATGGTTACCTTCCAACATCGCGAAAAAGTTAAATATATTATCAACGTAATCCAATAATTTATTGTGACGATTCATTTTAAAATATTATGATGAAATCAGGCATCCCTGTAAGCAGCTGATCGGTGTTGACAAACGAGGGGAAACCAACTAGTAAAAAAACTTTTACATAACACAAGGGGTGTACAGATAGTAAATAGTTCGCGCAGTACAACATAGGTGGAACTAGTGCATCACGAAAAATTATTTTTATAAGAATTTACTCATACTGTCATGTTTGTTAGTTTGTGGTTCTACCCTGAAGACGATGAAATAATCTTTCGTAGCGTTGACCCGTAACACTAAATTAATATTTGATAAAAAAATACCAGTTTCAAGTTTAGGACATACTCATTCACCATTTGCGCAGATGGACCAATTTCCATGGGGACGCATTATCTTGCGTGTGCAAAGTCTCCACCCCTTCGCCGAAATGTGGTCCATGTGTTGACGAGTTCCACAAAATGCAAAACGAAAACCATGACTTTGGTTGAAAATGTCTTAGTTGAACCTGGCATTCGAAAAATTCCTCTCTTCTTTCTAACTTATCAACATTCAGCTACTGCAATTCTTCTCTGTCTCATTAACATGTGTCACAGCATGCTCCACCACGTCATGCATTTTGGATTTGGGTGTGAGTTGTGTACAGTTTGCCGGCTTCGACCGGCAAGGGATGGCTCGGAATAATCAACCGGTAGCACCTGCTAGGTAATTCACTTCACTTGGGACCCCGGTGGTCGTATTTGTGTTCAACGTTGTGCCGAACTCATATGGCGAGTGGTTCCACGATGGTTACATTTGTGTGAGTACCAAACAAATTTCACTATAAATTGATTTCTTTGGCGAAATTTCCGCACATAATAATGTTGGCCACCAGACTAAGCGGCAGATACAGGAATTTTGGAATTTTTGTGCTGTGATCATACTTTGGTACTTAATACTGGCTGGATCCAGTAGAGTGGCTATTTGTACACACACCAAATAGTGTTAAGGATCAGAAGTGCCGGCGAAGTGTAATTTAAATCTACACCAACAAGAACAGACGGAAGTGGAGAAATTATGTGCCGCATAACATCATTAATAGTGGTTGCACTCGTGCTTGGATCGTGTCAAGCAAGAACAGTTCCAATTCGTGTAAGTGATGAGAACAGCTTTGATACAGGACACTAGTGATTGATTTGCCAATTTCGGATTATAATCGACGATATTGCCTTCTTATGTGATTTTGCATTAGGAACTATCGAATACTTCACCATACACGTCTTATGTACGTTTTGGAAATTGTAAAATCGCTTTCATTTTCGAGCTTACTTTTACATCAATATAATGTTCGTTATTTGCGTTGGACGCCCTTCATCAAAGCCGTTCCCGGGACAATATTCTCAGCTTTCTTCTCTTTCTTATAATTTCCATTTCATCCTTCGCCGATTTTGCGATTCGTCGTGATTCAATTGGCTTCTGACATAGAATTCCTTGAATCAACCGCATACCGCTCGTACACATTCTTTGCAGCTTTTTTCGCACAATGCATATAGAGAAATATTTTATATATTTGGGGTTGTTTGATTCAGTGTGCTGATCATATGTGCATAAAATATTTGTAGTGTTCTAGTAACCTTTTTTGCCACTGTGATGTCCCTCGTGAATCGCAAGAGTGATCCATATTGATATGTTATATATTTGGTTTTTGTATTGTTGAGAAGAACAGAAGAAATCAACTCGAGCGAATATGTTGGAGCCATGGTCGTGATGCTTTTGCCTGCTGGCGCTCTGTCGTTTAAAATATGTTTTTCGCTTCGTGTGAAACCGTTTCGTAGTGATTTCGGCTTTCGATCGCTAAAATAAAATATATTCATACTTACTGTTGAACAAAAGCTCGTTTTCGAGCTAAACCACGAAAAGTTTGTCATGACAATCTTTGAAAACCGATGGCTTGACCATTGAGCTTGCCTAGGCTGCTTCGAAGCACTCGTGTCTGCCAAACATGTTTCCGAAGTTCACTCGTGTTCATGATTTTGGTCTGGAATCTGGTCTCTGTTGTCTTTGTAGCACCCAAGATTCTGTTTAAGTTAAAGAACAATTATTGCCGGTTTCAATAGGAGAGAAAACGTATTATTGTTGAGTTCGGCATAGCAATCTGTGTAAAAAGTATGGTGGTTCAAATAAGGGAATGCAGGGCAAAGGGAAAGTGGGCAAAGCGATGAGTTCTCGGTGACTCCCGTATGTCACTACGCCATCTACCATGGGCAGATTTTTCACTGAATAAATGTAGCGTAGAATCGAGCTGTTATATGATGCATATTTAATTTGCAAATAATGCATATTTAATTGTAAAAATGACATTCGTGGCAAAGTGGGAAGGGGCAACGTGAAGAGATTCAAAGCATCTATTTTCTGAGACAAGTTCTCTAACTTACCTAACCTTGTAACCGAGCCTTCTAACTTAACCTAAACCGGGCCGAAGCAGGCCATCACTGAACAATCCCGTTGTTTGCCAAAAGATGTGAGGGTCCACCACCATCGCTAATTCGGACTTAAACTTTGACTCGCTCGTGAAATAAGACGGGGAGAAATGAACATTTTCGTTTACAGTATGTATAGTATTGACAGATTATTATTATCTTTTATTATTAGTTTATCGATCAAAGGAAATGTACAATTTTTTTATGAATAAATTTTATTCGATAATATAAAGATAATTCGTTGGCCATTAGGGCACAGACTAACAGACAGGACACTCAAATTAGATTCTTCAATCATTTTAACGGTCATTTCGAATATTCCTTTATTTGGGACAGTACTCACATGTGTCACGATGGCGCCACGTTACCCTATCAAAAACATCCTGTCTATCATCTAGACTGTGTTTATTTTTTTCATTTACCAACAGAGTTGCCATTCATACAGAATTACCTGTAATGTATTGATTTGTATACGTCCATGCGAATTTCATGCAGGATACAGATTTAATACATATTGCCAAAACTATATACATAATTGTGCCTACTTCTCATCATCCAACGCAATACAAAATCGAACCCGTTTTGTTACAATATTTACTTGCTTCTGGTCTTCCGCCACTTAATTTCGGGTGAAAACTACCAACACAATAAAAAATAGTCTAGATGAACAACGTTGAGTCAAATAAATGGTTACCTTCCAACATCGCGAAAAAAGTTAAATATATTATCAACGTAATCAAATAATTTATTGTGACGATTCATTTTCAAATATTCTGATGAAATCAGGCATCCCTGCAAGCAGCTGATCGGTGTTGACAAACGAGGGGAAACCAACTAGTAAAAAAACTTTTACATAACACAAGGGGTGTACAGATAGTAAATAGTTCGCGCAGTACAATATAGGTGGAACTAGTGCATCACGAAAAATTATTTTTATAAGAATTTACTCATACTGTCATGTCTGTTAGTCTGTGATTAGGGTTCCCGCTTTGCCTCGAACTCCCCTAATAAAACTTAGATGGCGCTGTCGAAATAATGGCGTTTTCGTTTTTAATTTGCACTACACCGGTGCAGTGCTACACTGAGGCATGAATAAACGAACAAAAATATAAACAGTAACCATTGACTACAATTAACGATTCCATTGCACAGAGCTACACCAAACCATAAATCAAATAAACATAGATTTCCCAGTGTAATAGTAATGTAATTGAGCAACCCGTGACAGCAAAAGCACCGTCTGGTGGAGAATGGGTGCATAAATGCTCCTAAAATGCATGCATAAAGTTGTCTGCGCATTTAACACAACCACAGTAGCTAATGGAAAAGTACACCCGTTTCTCAATAGAGGTGCTGTTAGTGTCACCGTACAGTGGGAAATGTATGTTTATTTGATTTATGACCAAACTTTCGATGAGTGCTACACCGGTGGTATCGGTGCATAAAAAGTGTAGCACTGGTGTAGTGCATTTGGTAAAAACGAACGGTTTAGGTGCAGTTTTCGCTATACCGGTGTAGTGCAATTTAAAAACGAAAACAACATAAGTTTTTGCACTGGTGTAGTGCATTTGGTAAAAACGAACGGTTTAGGTGCAGTTTTCGCTATACCGGTGTAGTGCAATTTAAAAACGAAAACGACATAAGTTTTAGCAGTCGAGAGTATGTTTTTGCAAAACTATTAACTGTCGGTCACCGAGCCTATACATTTTTTCGTTTGGGGACCGTTCATAAACCACGTAATTTAGAATTACTAGAACTAGTTTTTACTGTTCTAGTAAATCTACAATCTTTTGTTTTTGCTAATATTTGTTTATCTAGATACCATCTATTCATTCTCAATGCTAGGGCCAGTATTACACTTGCCTCCCATAGACGTGAAAATATTCATGCAATATGCAATATGTGTTAGGTCATCAATGTTTACTATTCACGCAACATCCAAAACAGATGACAGTGCGTGTCGGCAGTGAAAAGTTTCCATTTCATTATTACAACAAACGACAGGTGCAGGTTTGGACTAGACCCAATAGAAAACTATTTTATGACATTTTAACACTCTGATTTTGGTGCGCTTTATTTGAGCATTTTCTTTTTCTTTAAATTAATTCCAGAGCAAACAAGCAGTGAAAGCATACTCGTACGTGCTGCCAGCCGGTGCCGAGGAAATACGTGATGACATTAACCATTCATTTGTGTGTGCGAATCGAACCGACGGATTCTACGTTGACATTGATAATGACTGTCAGGTTAGTTATGAGTATTGCAGGTACATGTCGATTAATTCTTTTCCGAAATGGTCCGAAGGCGACAATGAAATATATTTATGAATTCTTTTGGGATATTCTTAAATCATGTTTGTCTAGAATAAAAAGGGTTTATATTTTTTGGAATTTAAAAAGGTAGGCGCGATTCCCGTACGATTATTTTCCCTTTTCTGGCTTCTCTTGAAATTCTCAAGTCCAATAAATAATCGAAATTTTGATCTCTGTCAACAATCTTATGTCATTATCATTTGATGCCGAACCCAACTCAGTTTTCGCTTTAACTTCTATCAAGCCGTTGGATTAATGTCAGTTTTGGACTTAGGTTTAACACCATTGAACCAAAATACAGTTCAATTTTAAATCTAATTCTTGAGCAAAGACTACTGAGCATCGATATATTTATTACTTTTAGAACCAGTGATGTCAGGTCTGCCGAAATCTTTGTAAAAACATTCAGAAAAAGTGGAACATCTCTAAAAAACTCTTAACTCCACTTTAACGAATATTTGAGTAAAATCTTATTTAAATATGAACCAAAAAATGCTCAAATTTAAAGTAATATATAATTTTAATAAATTCGAAATTATATGGTATTTACGCAGTCTGTGAGTAAATCCGCACCAAAATTGCTACTGATAATTTGAATTACATGCAATTGAACCATGAATTTATCAAATTTCACTCAATTTTTTAGTTGAGCAAAACGTAGTTCTATGCAGATACTGACTTCTGTTAAGCTGAATGTCAAATTCAATGGAAAAGGGTTTCTGATACAGAAACATTACTTCTCCGGTTTATTTTCGTCTAGTAGTTTTGCATCATTGAGCACCGCGTTTTTTAATTAAAACTCGTTTTTGAAGAAACAGTCGTAGGTTACAACTATTCGTGAGTTTCAAAAACATGTGCTCGGTTTCGCCCTCCCTTGGTTAGTTCCAGTGTAGCCAGAAAACAAAATGTGTCAGGTCCTTTTCGCAATCCTGTATTTATTATCTATTGTTTCAATTAATCATGTTTTCATTACGATAACGCCCACCAGAAACTTCGATGAATGTTTAAACAAGTGGAACGCTGACTGTTAGAAATTAATTCTGAAACTAATATGTTAGTCTGTTCATCGTTATCATCAACTCGACCGTCCCACGACGAAAGGGCCTAACTGCAAATGACAGTTTCTCTTTGTTTACATTTTCTTTCGCGATTTGCCGAACTGATTTTATATTTGATGCTTTACTCTTCGCAAAACTTTCAAGGTAAAACTACAAGCTTTTGATTTATGTTAGAAACTTTAGAGAATTTGCAATAATGGCTCCGTAATAATCAAAAGAGAAAGTAAACAAAGAGAGGCTCTCATTTGCAGTTAGGCCCTTTTGTCGTGGGACGGTCGAACTATCATTGATTCATAGCTTGTGCTTCCACAGTGGCGTACCGAGGAAATTTGGAACCCGGGGCAAAATAAGAAATTTACGCCTCCATAGTTTATTGAGTGTTTATTGAGTAAAAGAAGCCGAACTACATCTCCGGAAAGATGACTTGGGCGAGCAAAAAAAAAGATCCCATGGATTGGTTTACCGCCCCCTAAAAACGTTGCGCCCGGGACGAGTGCCCCTTCGCCCCCTAGATACGTCACTGTGCTTCCACGAATAATGGATGAACATTTTCGTGCCGTTTCAAACTTTTGAATCTCTGATATGAATAACCATATTCGTAGCACAATCAGCTGCTCGTCTGATATTCAATTTGTTTCAGAAAATTACCATTCATCTTTTCGACGATTCTTTGGAATAGTTATCCAAAAATGATTCGTTACGTAATAACTTTGAATTGAGAATAAAAGATACTCATTATTATTAAAGGTACACGCTTAAAAATAGTTACTCAAAAATGAGTAAGATCTCACTCATCTACAGAAAAAGTGGAACAACTCTAATTTAGAGTAACTCCGAAGTTACTCAAATTTGAGTTCTTCCACTGGAAACGATATTTGGGTAAAATCTACTCATTTACTGAGTAATACTTTATTCGTACATGTACAAAAATAGAGTAACTATCACTCAAATTTTGTGTGAAATTTTATTTCACGTATACCAAATTTGCAAAAAAATTGTTCCTTTTCTGAGTGTATTGTATTAAAATGTTAAATAATTGAACTCAATACTATATCAGTGGTGGTCGCTTGGAGTAGTGTGTTATGCTCAGGCACCAATCATACACTTATTCCTCATAAATGACATTTGAGCATATTCGTTTCCATTCTAAAGCACAACACGAAGCTGATCATTCCGGTTTTTGCAGACACAACACCGTTTGTGTTGATCGACTCACCCTCGAAATACGCGTCTCACTAACAAAAAATACAACCTGTTGCTACAAATGGTTATTACAACTTTTAGACTTATCGCGAATGCGAATAGTAACTATAAAACGAGATTTCGCGTTAAACTCAAATTTAGAGTAGGAGTTACTCAATATCATTGATGATAACTACTCAATTTTTGACGTTTCCATGTATCATTTGAAAATGAGTAACTAGTACTCAAACTTTGAATAACTTTTTCTAAGCGTGTAACTACTCAATTTTTGACGTTTTTATATATCGTTAGGAATTGAGTATGAGGTACTCAGCGTTTGAGTAGTTGTTTTTAAATGTGCTGTAGTTCGTCGACCGGTATCGACAAGTTGGCTAATACGTCGATCATTTCTTCCGATGCGTTAGATGGGACTTCGTGGTGAGAACCTTCCACCAACATCAACAACAACAAAGGTATAATGCTTCAAATGCTCAGGCACATATCGATGGTGGACGCATCCTTCTGTCCGTGTGGATCCGCGGGATCACGAAAACCCTGCGATAATTTTGTAGACGAGAAAGATAGAAACAGAGAGAAGTATTGATGTATAAAATGAATTTAACAGGGGGAAGGGGAGCGAAAGAAGCTAGAGTCAGCAAAAAAAGATCTTATAAGTTGACAGTAGAGATGGCAAAGATACGGGGAGGATGGGGGTTTAGAATTTAGTGTCAGAACTTAGTTTTAATATACAGGTTGAAAAATTAAAACTAAAGGTACGATTACATTAGCCAGTTTATCTGCACAAACTTGTGCAGTTTGACTGTATCATAGTGTAATCGGTTCGCAGTTGTCTGCAAGCAGTCAAAATCGGCTTGACTGTCCATCTGTATGCAGTCAAAGTGTGCACATTATCTGTGACAATGTAATCACAGTGTGATCATAGTCGACAGACAAACAGTTGATGACTGTACAGACAAATTTGACTGTTTCTGAAACTGTTGTGCAGAAGTTGTCTGCCACAGATTCTATGACAACCAAAAACTTGTTTATTTCATCCAAACACAAAGCAAAAAGTTCCAGCACCAGTGTGAGAAGTGAGTACACGTGATTTTCCTCAATATTTTTTTTTGCTTCTTGAAAAAAAAATAATAATTAGCACAACCAACAACCATTCAGTAAAAACCATTCAAGCGAAGAGGTTGTGTTTCGATTGTACTGGCTCGTGAGTTAACGGCTGCTACCGAGACAATTCTAAGCTTCAGGTAGTTAAACTGCCCATAGCAAACGCAATATTCGGGGCGTTTCCCGACTGGAAAGCTAGCAACGAAGGCCATCCCGTTCATACGCACAGAGGTGTAGAAACACAGAGGTGCGAGAGCATAGAAGTGACGAGTCACAGAGGTGCCATCGCATAAAGGTGCGAAGACGAAGGGGTGCAAAGGCACAGAGGTGCTAAAGCAACCCAGTGCTGATCTACCAGGTACCAGAATTTGTACGCTGCGTAGGATCAAAAGAGACGGCATATATCGCGAGGTGCTACACTGCAAGCATCGCATTTGATCGCCACCAAGAGCAAAAGCACTGTACCTGGGGTCAGGTACAGCAAGTGCAGTGGTGTTCACAACGACGGCAGAGCAACTGAGATAGCAGTAAACGACAGAAGACTGCCAATTGGAAACAGCAAAAGACTGCCAATTGGAAATCGTTGGAAGAGCTTCACGTCGTTCTTCACGATAAAGGAACAGAGACATCAGCTACAAGGTAGATTTAATTTAATTTATTTTTTATTTCTTATATCTGAAATTTTACTAAACATAAGTTTTTATTTTGGTATTATTAATTTACAAAAAAAATTTAATGTAATGGATGATCTCATGGAAGATCATCCGAATCCGATTCCGGATACTAGTAAAAGTTTAAATACTCCGAGGGCTAAACATTATCCACAGGGTACCACTGGGCCATGGATAGTCTATCTTCGAAAAAAAGAAAAGATTTTAAACTTGATGCAAATTACAAAGGATTTGACATCACATTTCTCTGAAGTTAAAGAAATCTGTAAGGTTAATAGAGATAAAATTCGAGTTGTAGTTAACGACTTGAAACAGGCAAACGATATTGTAACCTGTAAATTATTTGCTATTGAATATCGAGTTTACATTCCATCGAAGGAGGTAGAAATTGACGGTGTTGTGACTGAAGCAAGTCTGACAGCAGATGATTTACTTAAAAATGGAGTTGGCCGTTTTAAAAACTCCATGCTTGAGGGAGTTAAGATACTCGAGTGCAAACAATTGTACTCAGCATCTATTGTCGATGGAAAAAAGTCTTATCGTCCCTCAGATTCGTTTCGCGTAACATTTGCCGGATCTGCATTGCCTAGCCATGTCTATATCGATAAAATTCGTCTTCCTGTTCGGCTTTTCGTACCGCATGTTATGAATTGCACGAACTGTAAAAAATTCGGACATACAGCTACTTACTGTAGTAATAAGTCCAAATGTATCAAATGTCAAGGGCCTCATAAGGATAATCTTTGCGATAAAGATGTTGAAAAATGTGTTTATTGTGGGGAAAGCCCTCATGATGATCTTTCAGTGTGCGCTGCATTTAAGCTGCGTAAAGACAAAATGAAGCTTTCTTTAAAAGCACGGTCTAAGCGCACATATGCAGAAATGCTCAAAACGGTCATACATGTCTCCCCTTTGGAAACCGAAAACGGTTTTTCAAATCTTGCGGAGCCAGAGGAATCTGACTCTGACGGAAATAGTGAAGATACCTCGTTTGTCACTCCTCAAGGGTCTGTTAAGAGGAGATTAACAAACCACAAAATACCAAAAAAGACACCTAAAATTATACCTTCAAAAAAAGATCCCCGTGTTAAAGCTAAAAAGCCAAATTTAAAACCAAAAACTGTGCCTCCTGGTTTGTCAAATTCACAAACCAATCCAGGAACTAGCTCAAGAAAAGACAATAATCCAGTGGGCTCCATTTCACATTCACCAACAGGATTACTGAAATTTTCGGAAATTGTAGAATGGATTTTCGCTGCATTCAATATTTCTGAACCTCTAAAGACCATCATAACAGCATTCCTTCCAATAGCTAGAACTTTTTTGAAACAGTTATCAGCTCAATGGCCAGCTCTTTCAGGTTTTGTATCATTTGATGGATAATTTATCATCCGCCGCAAATGATTCAATCACTGTCCTGCAGTGGAATTGTCGAAGCATCATGCCAAAACTTGATTCATTTAAAGTTTTGTTGCATAGTCAAAAATGTGATGTATTTGCTTTGTGCGAAACATGGCTTACATCAAACATAGCCTTAAATTTTAATGACTTTAACATTATACGTCTCGACAGAGACTCCCCGTATGGTGGAGTGCTTTTAGGAATTAAGAAATGTTATTCCTTTTATAGATTAAACATTCCTTCGACTTCTAGTATAGAAGTTGTTGCTTGTCAAATAAACATTAAAGGAAAGGACATTTGCATTGCTTCGGTATATATTCCTCCAAGAGCTCAAGTTGGACAACGACAGCTTAATGAAATTGTCGAAGCCCTTCCTGCTCCACGTTTGATTTTAGGAGATTTCAATTCGCACGGAATGATGTGGGGTTCCGTTTACAATGATAGCAGATCATCTCTAATATATAATATTTGCGACAATTTTAGCATGACGGTACTAAATATGGGTAGCATGACACGGATCCCAAGACCTCCTGCACGTCCAAGTGCATTAGATTTATCTCTTTGTTCGACTTCAATTCGACTAGATTGCACCTGGAAAGTATTTCCTGATTTACATGGTAGCGATCATTTACCAATCATCATCTCAATTAGCAGTAACAAAGGCATTGCTAATTCAGTTAATATTCCATATGATTTGACAAAAAATATTGACTGGATTAAATACCAAAGTAATATTTCAAGTGTCTTAACTTCAATGGAAGAGCTTCCCCCACTTGAAGAATATGACTTCCTCGTTTGTTCGATTCTGGAGGCCGCAGAACAAGCCCAAACCAAACGATTTCTTGGTCCATCGTCTAACAGAAGACCTCCAAATCCTTGGTGGGACAAAGAGTGCTCAGATGCTAAACACGCGAAACAAAATGCTTTCAAGACGTTTTTAAAACGAGGAGGAGGAACTCCTCAGAATTTTGAAAAATTCTTGGTTTTAGAAACCAAGTACAAGAACATACTTCGGGTTAAGAAATGCAGCTATTGGAGACATTTTGTGGAAGGTTTGTCAAGAGAAACCTCAATGAGCACTCTTTGGAATACGGCCAGACGAATGAGGAATCGTAACGTAGGAAATGAGAGTGAGGAGTACTCGAATCGATGGATATTTGATTTTGCGAGGAAAGTTTGTCCAGATTCCGTTCCTACGCATAGCATTGTTAGGGAGTCTTCTTCAAATGATGATTCCATTGATAGCCCCTTTTCAATGATGGAATTTTCCATAGCACTCATGTCTTGTAACAATAACGCTCCTGGATTAGACAGAATTAAATTCAACTTGGTGAAGAATCTGCCCGACCTCGCAAAAAGACGTTTGTTGGAATTGTTCAACAAGTTTCTTGAGCAAAATATTGTTCCACCTGACTGGAGACAAGTGAAAGTTATCGCCATTCAAAAGCCGGGGAAACCAGCTTCCAATCACAACTCATATAGACCCATTGCGATGTTGTCCTGCATCAGAAAATTGTTCGAAAAAATTATTCTACGACGTCTCGACACTTGGGTCGAGACGAACGGTTTGTTGTCAGATACTCAGTTTGGCTTCCGTAGAAATAAAGGGACGAATGATTGCCTTGCATTACTTTCGTCTGACATCCAAATTGCCTTCGCTCAAAAGCAACAAATGGCATCTGTATTTTTAGACATTAAAGGAGCATTTGATTCAGTTTCCATTGATGTTCTTTCAGACAAGCTCCACCAACATGGACTCCCAGCGGTTATAAATAATTATTTGCACAACCTTTTGTCAGAGAAACGCATGCATTTTTCACATGGCGATTTGGCAACAATCAGAATTAGCTACATGGGTCTCCCGCAAGGCTCATGCCTCAGTCCGCTCCTCTATAATTTTTACGTGAATGACATTGACAGCTGTCTAGTAACCCCATGTACACTAAGACAATTGGCAGATGATGGCGTGGTTTCAGTTACTGGATCCAAAGCTATTGATCTGCATAAACCATTGCAAGATACCTTAGATAAATTGTCCGTTTGGGCTGTTCATCTTGGTATCGAATTCTCTGCGGAGAAAACAGAGCTGGTCGTCTTTTCAAAAAAGCATGATCCCGCGCAACTTCAGCTTCATATGATGGGAAGAATAATCGAACAGGTTTTGACTTTCAAATACCTCGGGGTGTGGTTTGATTCCAAATGCACGTGGGGAGGACACATTAGGTATCTGATAACGAAATGCCAACAAAGAGTAAATTTTCTTCGAACAATAACAGGGTCTTGGTGGGGTGCTCATCCGCAAGATCTAATAAAATTGTATCAGACAACGATACTTTCAGTGATGGAATATGGATGCGTTTGTTTTCGTTCCGCTGCAAATTCCCATATTATCAAACTTGAGCGAATTCAGTACCGTTGTTTGCGAATTGCTTTAGGCTGCATGCATTCGACACATACAATGAGTCTTGAAGTTCTGGCGGGAGTTCTTCCATTAAAAGATCGATTTTGGGAGCTTTCATCACGCCTGCTAATAAGATGTGATGTGCTGAATCCCATGGTAATTAATAATTTCGAACGACTAGTCGAGCTTCGATCTCAAACAAAATTCATGACAGTATATTTTAACCATATGTCACAGGAAATCAACCCTTCAAGATATATTCCTATCCGTGTCAGCCTCCTAAATGTACCTGACTCAACTTTATTTTTCGACACATCCATGCAGCGCGAAGTGCGTGGAATCCCGGACCACCTACGCTCTATGGAAATCCCAAAAATATTTTCAAGTAAGTTCAGACATATTAACTCTGAGAAAATGTTTTACACGGACGGATCGCGAATGGAAGAAGCGACAGGGTTTGGTATGTTCAACAATAATGTTTCGGCCTCATTCAAGCTTCAAGAACCTGCATCTGTTTATATAGCAGAGTTAGCAGCAGTTCATTATAGCTTGAATGTAATCGTCACATTATCTCCAAACCATTATTTCCTCTTCACAGATAGTCTGAG
Source organism: Malaya genurostris (assembly GCF_030247185.1). Taxonomy (NCBI): domain Eukaryota; kingdom Metazoa; phylum Arthropoda; class Insecta; order Diptera; family Culicidae; genus Malaya; species Malaya genurostris. The sequence goes on from NC_080572.1 coordinate 181,431,508, forward strand.
TGCAATTGAAGCCATTCGCTCAAACGCTGCTGGCAAAAATGAACCGTTTTTCTTGGGTAAAATAAAACAGTGTCTGAACGACATATTGAATAATAATTATCTAATCACAATAGTTTGGGTTCCGGCTCATTGCTCCATTCCAGGCAATGAAAGAGCCGATATTTTAGCCAAACGTGGTGCTATTGAGGGTGAAATTTATGAGAGACCGATTGCTTTCAACGAATTCTATAGCGCGTCTCGCCAAAGAACACTTGCCAGCTGGCAAGCTTCTTGGGATAAAGATGATCTGGGTCGGTGGATGCACTCAATTATTCCTAAAATATCGACAAAGGCATGGTTCAGGGGACTGGATGTGAGTAGAGATTTCATTCGTGTGATGTCCAGACTCATGTCCAATCACTACACGTTAGATGCACATCTCCTTCGAATTGGACTTTCCGAGACTAATCATTGTGCTTGCGGCGAAGGTTACCGCGATATTGACCATGTTGTTTGGACATGCGTGGAGTTTCGTGATGTCAGATCTCAACTAATAAATTCCTTGCGTACCCAAGGTAGACTATCCAATGTCCCAGTTCGCGACATTCTTGCTTGTCGTGACCTTCCATACATGAAACTTCTTTATCATTTCATTAAATCCATTGGAGTTCCAATTTAAATTTTATTTTATGTTAAACTGTTTTCTCTTCCATGAGTTCAACCAATAGCCAACTATAGGATATTGAATATAAGTGGTGAACTGATACAAACAATCCTGAAATAGTTATAAGATCATGTACAAAATAAATGTATTTTATTTAATGTAATTAAAATAGCAACTCGCTTGATAAAAACAGTGTTTAGATTAACTAATGAGTACCAACATACTAATATGATATTCGAAATGTATTAGGTTTAAACTACTATGTATTGTGGATGCCACGGCGAAGAAAAACTTATGTATATTGCCTATGAAATAAACGTATTTATGAAAAAAAAAAAAAAAACAACCAACAACCAACAAAATGAAACAGTTTTGCTATTGGAGGTACTTCTGCAACCGGTGTAAATGAAGTCGGTTCGAATGACCATCTGTTAACATGACTTACAAACTGTATTGATTTTAGTCAATTTTATAAGATTTTATATGATTCGGCCATCGTACTTTAAACGACGGTTTAAGTTTTAAATACTTATAATTTTAGAAATGGCAAAACTGAAATTTTAAACACTTGCATCCGCGCAAAGTTCAGAAGCTCGGGAGTTTTGGCCTTTTATTTGAACCTAAATTTGTGAATATCGGTCAATCGACCTCTACGAAATGTGAGTGAGTTCCATTTTTGAGTATATGATCACTATTTCAGGAACAAAAAGCCGGGAATAGCCAAAGGCTCTTCGCATATGATGCTGTGGCTCTTTAGTTTTATACACAAATATTGTTTATTTTACAAAAAAGTACTTAAAATCGATCGAAATCGATTAACGAGTATTGGACCCCAATTCTATCGCTTAACCACGTGTACTAACTTCTCACCGAACCGCGTTGTCAATGTCGTCATTTCCGGTGGAAATAATGAAGCTTATCGCGAAATATGCTTATGCGAATTACTAATAGAAATTACTACTGAATTTTCCGAGCTCCTCCTTCACGATAAAGTGCAATGGATCTCCAGAAGCATAGTACTGGAACGTTTTGCTTTGTACTTGGATGAAATAATTATGAAACATTAAATAATGAATTAATGAAAAAAGTATTAACTACTCCAAATTAAAAAATTCTGAACGGTAACAGAAAATGTACTTATTTGAAATTTTTTTCTAGATTTTGTAAGTATTTACCGAATTTCCAATAGCTTATCGTTCGTTCATTAGTTCGATAATTGAATTGATTACAAAGCGTTTGGTAATAAAATTGTGGATCTGTCAAAATCTGAACTCTGCCCCAAAACGAATTCATACCGTTATACCATGTTTGAAAGAGCTTGGACTGGAGACAACCTTCCCAAAATCTTAACTCTTCAATTGTCATATTTACGGAGGTAGGATGATTCTATGGATTTTTATTGCATTTGATTTTTGAATCTACCACTCCATTTACAATTTATTGAAAATGTATCTGTTGCGTGAAAAATACTTAACAATTGCGAAACATATTTTTTCACGCTTTCGATCTTGGTGCCACTCTGGATTTTTAGTAATAGCAGATATACCAGTATGATGTGAGCGTTAAGACACAAACGTGTAGATAATGAACATATGATGTGAAAGAATCTCAATTGTTATTATGACATCTGCTAAACATATAAAATATACATCATAGTCATAGAACAGACAACATCGTATATTTTCATAATTTAAAAATGGTCGAATTTTGTATTAGAAGGAGATGATTTGGGGAAAGCATTAGAATTATGCTTGCATTTGAAGAACAATACTGCAGAGTCAAATCAAAATCAGTTTCAAAGTTCAGGAAGGATACAATCAAAGCACTTGACTGGGAGCTTCTCCCTCACCGTCGTATTCATTTATTTCCGAATACTATTTGTATCAAACGACACTAAATCAGTGAAAACCAAGATAAAGATAGGAAATAACAAACAGAACAACCAAAGATGAAATATCTTGAAATGAAATATGAATTTAAATGAAATGACTACCATTTGTTTTTATCGAATAGCCACGCATTGACTTTGCACCATTTCAATTCTTACGAAGAAGTCGAAAATGGGATGTCTGATTCTCAAGGTATCCACAAATTGCTAGAAAGATGGTCACTATTTCGACTTTTTTTTCTCATTCAAAATAAACGTTTCATTTTAACAAAAACCCGCTCACTTCATATTTGGGTAATAAATGATTTTTATATACATCGAAGAGCTTCGGTTTCACATTTTTAAAAACTGTGGAAAAGTTCAGTATTTGAAATTGTCTAAAATAATAACCTCCGGGCCTCGGAAAAATTTTCTAAAGTTTGAGTGATTTCTATACCTATTTTTGATATTTATAAAAAAGATAAAAAAAACCGGAGCACATTTATATTCCTTCTTTAATTTCTTCGAAACACAACACACCAAGTAGCAACGCAACGAACTTCCGTTTGTGAGATCAGATCGATATTTTATCATAATGCAATATTCCGTGAAAAGTTCTCTGCCCCACAAACTTTCTTCCAAAGTGATCACTTTGTGCAGAAAAACTGCAATAAACAGCCCAGTCCCTATATTTAAGTCTGTAACCAGTTTGATTTGTCTGATCAATGTAATCACAATACAGACATGCTCAAAAAGTCTGTCACAGTCAAACATAACAACTGTCAAAGTATTGACTGTCGGCAGTCAAACTTGACTGTTGCAGTCATTTAACTGTGAATAGTGTAATCACATTGCCAGACCAAATATAAACTGCCGAAAAATTACTTGTCTGTGGCAGATAAACTGTGACAGATAAACTGGCTAGTCTGATCGTAGCTTAAGACTTTGGAACTGAATCCTCTTCCTAGATTCTGAAAATAAATTTTTGGAACTAGTTTCTCGATTTTGGAACTGATATTAATACCTTAATTCAATTTCAGAATCCATATCCAGAATTCTGATTCTGAAACAAAATTCAAGATATGAATTGTAGATCTGGATTCTGACACTATAATTAAGATCTGAGTTCCGAATCAGAATTTTTGAACTGACTTCTGAACCAGAATTTATTTCCTGAATTCCTTGGATTCTGGAGCTAGATTAAGGATCTGAATTCAAATTTAGAACTTTTTTGAACCAATAAAATATATTCAAAGAGCTATGCAAAGTTTTCCTCAGCTGAGTATGTAAATCTATAAATAAAAACAACTACAACATTGTTTGTTGCAAAATTCACGTGTGTGTGAAAGTGTGAAAGAAGCATGTCAGTTATATTCGTATTCAAGTCCTCCAGTTATGTCTCTGACATTACCCACCCGCCTTGTTATTTTTCTATATACTTCAATAGCTAAACTAAGCGTTAATTTAAATATGCAGTCTCGATCATTTTTTGCCTTTCTCATATAGAAAGGCTATACAATACCATTCGACTCAGCTCGACGAACTGATCGAATGTCTGTGTGTGTGCATGTGAGTATGTGTGTGTGTATGTATGTACGTATGTATGTGTGTATGTGACAAATAATGACAAACCGGTTTTTACAAACTCAGATTCAAATGAAAGTTCTGACTCTTTAAAAAGTCCCCGAAAAGTTGCTCCACACCCGACTTTTGGTTCCGGTATTACAGTGCAATAAGTGACATTTTTTTCAATTTTATGAGGATTTTTTCAACAGTGATGGCGAAACGAGGTGCAAATTTTTATAAAATTTACTAGTAAATTCGTCTAGTTGGCAGACCTTGTTAGTTAGTGGATATATAAATTTACTTTGAGACTACTAGTACTCGATCTACGCTTCCGAACGCACTGGTAATAGTGAAGCAAAGCTTCAAAAGCGGAACTCACTTCGATTTCTCAGGAACGGTTAAACCGAATTTCACAAAACAAAGATTCAAAGAAAAACTCTCAGCTTCTTAAATGTGTGCAATTTCACCCAGAAATTATAGGGCGATCTTAAAACTTTCAAATTGTCATATAAAATGATGCAAAACCGGTACGCATCCGTACGTGCTGGTACGGAAGAAGAAAACGCCACCGCCTAGCGCACGGCGTGCTATAGCCACATTTAAATCTATATTTACTTGACATGACTGTTGAAAAACTGAAAAGGTGATGGATTCATACCAAAGAATGTTTTTGATTCTATTTAAGTTTGAAAATATATGTAATATGAGAAGGGCATCAACACTAGGTGGATTAAAAAAGTTTTTTTAGTACAAATTCGAATTTAATTTTACATCGTTGATGGTTCTCAATCAAATTTTCGATTCAACTGGTGTATATTTCATAGTGCTATAATTCTTTTTTTTTCGCATCGCCCTGTAATTCTCATTTAGCTTGGAGTTCCATTTCGGTGTCTGCATCCGATTAGTTTGATTTACTGACCAATATTAAGAAGTTAAATAATGCCTTCAAAACTTGTAATTTTAGAGCTGGAAATCAGATCCAGATAAAATTAAATAGCAGTCTGTGGGTTCATAAGAGTTTTCATTTGAATCTAAGCTCGTAAAATTCCATTCAGCCATCTACGAGAAAAGCGAGAGTACTTCTGTCGTTTCGCTCTGTAGTTTCGGATCCGATGGTCGGATCAGGATAAATCTGATAGCAGATCTACTATGGAACCATAAGACCAATCATTTGAATATCTGTTTAGTCATCCATACAGTGCATATATACGTTACTCAAGCAGACACTTTGCGATCTCGTCGAATAAAAAATTTGTTCTCACAGTGATTGCATAGCCTTTCTATATAAGAAAGGCAAAAATCCCAAGTAGCATGTTAAGTTGCTGTCCTGTATTTTTCTACTGATTGTGCAATTTATCAAGTAAGTTTATATTACTATTCTAGTAACTGTTGTGTTATGGAAAAAGCACAATTTTCTGTTTTGTTCAACATATCTTTAAGTTCTCCTCTATTACGAATATTTATTCACAATGATTATACAACTGATGCAAAACTCATACGTCGATCCCATCACAGAGGCAGTAATAAAATCAGCGATAAAACAATTGTGAAACTCGTGAAAACTACTATCTAATGTAAACAAGAAATGGAATGACGTTTACAAAAACATAAAAAACCTAATTTCTAATAAATAAGTTTCACATTTGATTTTCAAAACAACTGTACTTAACACAAACATGTATCTTGTAAAATAACCTGCACATGAAAAATGATAATGCTACATGTTGTAGAATTGATCTTTCGTGTTTTTGTAAATAAAAAATCGACAACGAACTGCTTTTTTATGGTGAAACATGTATTCGTACGCATGAAATTTTCAAGCGCCTTTGAATTAACGTGTTTTGATGATTGTACACCAACTTCTGTGAAAATAACAATCTATTATTTTTAAAGAGAATCATCGGAATGGTGTTTAAAATACGTATATTCAAACATACTTAAAATTTCCAGACGGTTTTGATCAAACTAATGTTTTATTGAACCTGAAAAATGTCGATATGAATTTTTCTTCAATCTTTTCCAATATGGCATCGATGGTAACAGTGAGTTGAATAGAAAATGGTTCACGCAACGTAATGATTTATATTATCTAAATAACGGGATACTTTAACATGTGAATATTTTAGAGAGAAATATTATACGTTTTGTTTTTATTTTGAACAAACTAGTTGAATTACGATACAGTATAAAAATTCATCTTAACGGGCCCGACATTTGTGATACGCACTGTAGGTGTTATTTTGGCAAGCCCATGTGTTGGAGTTGTACAAACAAGTTGCACAAACAGTATCATGAGAGTAACTTTGATGAACTTTACTTTTCGTTCACAAGTGATGTCAGATCTGCTCATTTTTTCAGCAAGATGAAAACCAAACACAATTGTTCTTATTGAGTTTTGTTTTTATTGCGTATGTAATGTTGTATTTCCACAACATTTATGATAATATTCTAATCTTTGTAAGTTTTGTTTTTATTTCAAAAAGATAAATCTTGCATAACGTTTTTGTAAGTTTTGGATTTCATATCATTGTTTTTCTAAAAACGAAGAAAATTACTCACACTGACCTACAATTTTATGAGGCAGCCAAAACTATGCAGATTTAACAGAAACTGTTTTTCCACAGTAAGGTTCTAATTCGGCTTATCAATTTTTATCTTGGGGAGAGTATAATTTTGTTAATTTTTCCTCCACAAGAGATTAATAATAATTTCGACATATTTTGTGTCCAATACAATTATGACAGCCATTTGGAATTTTTTTATAAGTTGCACACTTGGTGTAGTTACTTCCATTTTACATGACGATGCGAAATTTTTTGCAGAACTTCTACAACTGTTAGTGCAATATGGACAAGTTGGTGATCTGATGCATAGTTGATTTAGACGTACTGAAAGTAGTTCTACCATGATTTTTTCGGCAGTATTGTGAAACTTTACAATGACAATCAATTTTAATATGTTTAAAAATCTTTCTGAACATAGATAACATAAATAATAATTCTAAAACAATTGTAGAACATTTTTAAATTTCGATAAGTTACATTTGCTACTTGGGAAGTGATCATTTGAATTGGTTTATGTGTGGTTCAATTAAATTGGTCTAGGTAATAAATTTTTCAAACAAAATCAAGAAAATGTACTATGCGATTACCGTTCAAAAACACTTTTTACATCTATATATTAAATTGTACTGCATAAGATACATTTCTTATACCAATTAGTTTCTCGGACATAACAATTTTATTAATACTTTTAACACCGACTCTATCGTACTTTCACAGATTTTTCATCGATGCCAAGACCGGGCCCGCTTCAGTTTCATTTGTGCTGAGAAAACCGTCTTCAGCCAAATGTACCAAACCTGCGTGCACGATGGCCATCTAGGATTCCCGTGTGAGGATTCGGCTTCATTCTTTCCGGATTCCGAAGGAAATACTAACACAAAAAGCGAAAACACCGGTGATGCTGGAAAACTTTCTACTCAAACTAGTACGGTTGCTTCAATTCCTTCCCAGGAGCTGGTTGCTCCGGAGGAATCACAAAAACCGGACGCTACTGACGCGGCTGACGATGAACAACCAGCCGGTTCGGTATTAATGCCGGTTAGTGACAATTTCTTCAATGTCATCGATAATCATCAATTGAATGCCGACACTTTCGATCCGGTTGAGGAAAGTGAAAGTGAGAACACTGCTCAAGAAGTGATAGATCAAGCGGACGATTCTTCCACCGCGTCTGAAAATCAAGCTACTTTAGAAATTACAGATAGCACACAGGAAGTGGAAATCAGTGACGAGGATCGAGAGGCCGACAACCATGACAAAGAATCGAAACTAGAAGAAGAAAATACACAAAATCCTGCAACCAACGAGATTGTTCTGGATAACAACGATAAGCAAGTAGTCAGCGGTAGTGCCGATGAATCTTTGGATGATTCACAATCGTCATTGCAGAACAATATCCAAACCGTAGAAGAACCTGAACCCATAATTCATGACTTCCAAGAAGTAGAACTAGCTGCATCGAGCTTGAATACCAACGATGAAGTGGTGACTGATTTAATTAATACGAAACCGTTGGATACAACGGATGTCGCAATTATTGTGACAGAGCCGGAAATAAATTCAATTAATGATGGATTTGTACATCAGCCTCATTTGGATAATTCCGTTACCAAAATCGAACCTAATGACGACAGTGAAGAAGAAAGCGAACAGAAGGTTGGTGAACTGTTTAATGTAGAAAGTTCGATTGACGAACACAAAAACAACCCCGCGAATGAACCAGTTGCGGAAGTACTGAAACCGGAAGAAACTGAACAATCAACATCGGTAGTGGCAACTGCATCGCAAGCAGCGAACCATCAAACATCAAACGAAATTCATCCTTTGATAGCGGCCACACTTGCCGAGCGACTTGCAGCAGAGCCATCAAGAATCAATCTACCCGAATTCATCGTCTCAACGGTGGCAGATCTCCGGAAAGGTGTCCCTTCGCCAGCACTGCGTCGAAGGAAGACGTTCCTTTTCAAAGCCGATGCAATTTCCACGTGATGAACGGTGACAACGGCGGGGAGGTTCTCTTTCGCTGGCCGCAATCTTGTGAACCAACCACCACCGTAGGTCGTCTCCCCGAGAGGCATTGATAGTGTATTAGATTTAAGTAAACTAATTTATTAGCGCTCGAGAAAATAAAGTCTGGTATCAAATCAATCAAAGTCGAATCTTCTGTGATGCCTACCGAGGTCAGGTTTACTATTTCGGATGCAATGATTTGATTTATTTGATATGACGGGGCAGTCACCATGAAATCAGTTATACTTTTTTTATCAGTGTCCAACAAAAAGTCTATAGCTGTGAATTGACCTTTGCAACAAAAAGTGAAAACAATAAAAATTTGCAAAAAATTACCCAAAGATTGAACTATCTTGAATTGTTTGAAGGTTTCCGTCATACTCGAGTAGAAACTCGAACAACTAATTATTTGGGCTCCAAAACCTATAATAAAAATTGACAACAACTTAGGTAATTTTTTAATCAAAATCCAACGAAAAATAGACTAGCACTAAAACACGATTTCGTGTATTACTTATGATGTTCCAGTATTTAATTACGATAAAGGTAAGTAGATTCATGTAAAATTTGATGGAATTTCTTGGGTTTTAGCAAAGTGAGCGTGGTCTCGGTAGAAAAAATATGACGTTCGTAAAGTAGTTGTTTTGAACAAATAAAAACAAATTCCAATAACACAGAAAATTATCAATGACATTAATTGGCATACATAAACAGAGCCGCTGAGAAAAAATTCGAGCCCAGGGGACTGCAATATTACGGCCCACGTGAGAAATGAGAATTAAAAAAGGTAAAAACATTGTGAGAATGGGAATATTATCGAATCAAGAGCTTTTTCAATTACATTATTTTAACAAATTTGCAAACCAAATTTATTTCAATTTTTGAAATTTTGATTTGTAATGAAGAATGAAAAAACAACTTTGAATCTTCGAAAAGTCCAGACCCGAGAGAATTCCTCCCTTTTCCCATCCCCTCTCGGCGGCTCTGTACATAAACATGAGGTCAATGCAGCGCTGCCAACTATACCGATTTTTCGGTATTTATACCGATTTTTGGACTCGATACAGGAATACTCTCTCAAAATACCGATATTTCAATTTTCATACAGATAAATACCGATTTTCAGTTTTTGTGTTGGATTCCATAGGGGTAAACCAGGTCGAGCGACCTTTTTTTTTTTTTTGATCGCAAAATCAGTTGCCGCACTAAATCGATATTTGATTTTTCGAGAAAGATATTGTACAGATAGATTTTTCCGAAAACTACAGATTTTTGGAAAAAAAACAGTTGACAGCACTGGGTTCGGTCTCTTTCAGAGATAATAATATAATAAGCAAACAGCCCCAAATGCGAGTAATATCTTTTTTCATCATCTCCGGGAATCTCAACTAAACAACTAAGCAAAACTATGCTAAGCTAATTTTGTTCGAAGGGACTTTCAAATCAGTGTTTTTACCTTTCTTATATAAAAAGGCTATGCGATCACTGTGAAACCCGACTTTTGAACCGAGACCCGGAGAGCCGAGTGTCATATACCATTTGACTCAATTCATCGAGTACGAAAAATGTCTGTTGTGTGTTCGTAACAATAATGTGTGCTCGATTTTATCGGAGATACTAAATACGATTCACTCAAACTTAGACTCAAATGAAAGGTCTCTTGGTCCTATAGGGTTCAATTAAATTTTACCAGGATCGAACTTTCCGTTCGGGAGTAACGGGGTAACATGTGCAAAAAAAGAAAACAAGTGCACTTGATTTTCTCAGAGACCGCTCAACCGATTCTCTTCAACTTAGATTAAAATGAAATGCCTTACATTTCCAGAGGCTTCTATTGAGTTTCATCTGGATCCGACTTCCAGTTCCGGGGTTACAGGGTAAAATGTACAAGATGAACTAAAAAGTGCACTCGATTTTTTCAGAAACCACACATTTAATTTTCACAAGCTAAGGTTCAAATGAATTTCATCCGGATACGACTTCCGGTTTCGGAATTATAGACTGATAAGCATAAAAATTTATTTTCAGGAGCGTGTTTTTATACATGATACGGAAAAATCAAGCCAAATACATTCGAATAGCCCAGGGTCGGCAACCTGCGGCTCGCGAATCACATTCGGCTCTTTGGATGTAAAGCTGCATCTCTATAGTTCTTCTATACGCAAATATTATTAATTTTCTTAAAAATACTTAAAATCGTTTTAAATCGATTAACCGAGTAACGTTCAATGTCGTCATTTCCGGTCGAAATGATGAAGGTCAACGCGCTTTTTTGTGTAATTCTTTAAAGAAATGGAAACTCAATTTTCCGATCTCTTCCTTCGCATTAAAATTCAACGACTTTTCAAAAATATGGTGTTAAAACGTTTTTATTTATGCTTGAATGAAATAAATACGCTTCTCAATAAAAACCCTTTTTTAATCCACCTAGTGGTATAATGGTGCCTTTCTTATATTACTTATATTTTCAAAACATCATTAGAAGGTTCTGTCAAGATATTTTTTTAACCTTGAATAAAATTAAAAACTTTTTTTGGGTATAAGATAGTAACTTTTCCAATTTGTAATCAGTTATGTCAAGTTAACATAGACTTAAATGTGGCAACCCTGCACGCTATACAAAACTGAACAAAGCACGTTGAGTGCTAGGCGATGGTGTTTTTTTTTTCTTCCGTACCAGCATGTACCGATGTGTACAGATTTTGCATAATTTTGAATCACAGTTTGAAAGTTTTGATACTCATTGCTATAAAATTCCGGAAGCATTATCTGGACGAAATTGCAACAGTATCTTTTAAGACAATATGAGCTTTAATTAGAATCATGATTTGTGAAAATCGGTTTAACCGTTGCTGAGAAATCGAAGTGAGTTCCGTTTTTGGAACTTTTCTTCACTATTACCGGTGCATTCGGTAGCGTATATATCCACTAAAATCTTTCACTTATCGCGCTGTAATATTGGAACCGAAAGTTGGACCCGGATCAACTTTTCGGGGACATTTTAAAGAATTTAATTTTAATTGATTGTGCATTTTCTCATAGGTTTGCACATCTTGCCTTGTAATTCCGGGACAGGGAGTCGAATAAAGATAAAATTCAATAGCGAGCTATGGGACCGTATGACCTTTCGTTTGAATTTAAGTTAGTGAAAATCGATCACGCCAGCTCTGAGAAAAGTGAGTGACATTTTTTTTTCATTTTTTGGTGCATATCACCCTGTAAATTCGGTACCGGATCGGATCGGGTTAAAATTCAATATCGATCTATAAGATCATAAGACCTTTCACTTAAATATGAGTTTGTGAAAAAAATTTTTAAACATGCAATAAAACACAAAAGGTTTATCCGATTTCAAAATTTATTTTTTCATATTAAAGTACAATCCTTCCGGTTAATTGTGGAATATAATTTCATTCACATAACACTTATCTTTGACAGCCTCCCAAAGATAATAGTTTAACGGCGTCAAATCACAGCTCCGAGGCGGCCAAACGTCATCCGAATTTCGACTGATAATCCGATCTTCGAAGACTATGCGCAGAAGATCGATCGTAGCGTTGGCTGTGTCGCACGGAGCGCCGTCTTGTTGGAACCAAATGGTGTCCAAGTCTTCCTCTTCAAGAAACGGGAAGAACCAATCGCTAATCATGGCGCGGTAGCGCTCGCCATTGACCGTGGCGGCGGCTCCTGCCTCATTTTCGAAGAAAAATGGCCCAATGATGCCGCCAGACCAAAATCCGCATCAAACCGTCACTCTCTGAGGATGCATCGGCTTCTCCATGATGAGTGCGAGTTTTCGTCTCCCAGATGCGACAATTTTGCTTATTAACATACCCGCCGAGATGAAAATGTGCCTCATCCGAGAAGATGATTTTTTGGCAAAAATCGGCGTCTTCTTCAAGCTGATTTTCAAAGTAAAACTGCACTATTTTCACGCGTTCCTCAAGCGTATACGTTCAGCGAAGGATAAAACTAAGTTTCTGTCAAATCAGAAGTGACATTAAGGTTACCAATGTCGAAATAACCGCTAGTTCAAAAAAAAAAAATGTTAGATGGCGGACCCTGTATGACATTCGGCCCTCCGGGCCTCGGTTCAAAAGTCGGTTTTCACAGTGATTGTATAGCCTTTCTATATGAGAAAGGCAAAAATAGAGGAGACCGGAACTAGACCAGACACGGGGAAAACCGGATAGCTTAAATATCTTCTAAACCAGCAATTATTTCGATCTATTGATTAACTTTGTAAACGCGATTTCATGTGACAGACAGGCGTCAGTTTGCTGGATGAAGCTGAGTCAATTCTAGTAGCGTCAATCGTGTTCATGTCAAAATGTGGAAGTTTTTTACTTAAATATTTTTTTTAAATTCCTTATTTTTTGGGTATATCTATTTTTTGTACATTGTCATGATTGTCTGAGTAGTGCTTTCAAACGTTCATTTCGTACTGAGTTCAGTAGATAATAATAAGTGGAAAATTCATTCAGTAATAGCCGTTCAACCGAGAAGGTTGTGTATAGAAGCGTACAGTTTAATAACGCTGGTTAGTTTACACGCGTTAAATACGACAACGGTTGAACTACAGGTAGAGACCTGTTGGCAGCAGCCGTTAAAACGTAAAATCGTGCTGCATAAGAGAGCCCTAGTGCTGGGCCAAGCTGGTGAAGGAAACAACAAAGGGCGTTTCCCAAGCTCTACCCAGGCCACAATATACAGCCACAAGTGCTGAGCAGGAGAGTGCAAAGGCACATTGAAGAAGAAGAGTGCAAAGGCACACAGAAGCAGGAGAGTGCAAAGGCACACCGGTGCGAAGGCACTTCGGTGCAGAAGCATATCGGTGCCGAGCACAAGGAAGAAGGAGACAAGACAACTCGGTCTTTCCACGGCCATACAACACGCAGGTATACACCGGTGACCTGCGCTGGTTGCAGCTGGCGAAGACAAAAGTAAATCGGAAATCGAGTGGTGCTGGATGTCAGGTAGCAGTAGCATCACATCCAACAAGAACATCTAGAGCAACGAGGATCTACACGGCAGTGCAACGGAGATAGACAACAATTTCAAGGTAGAAGTTTTTTCTTTTCCTTTTGATTGAGTACTGTGTAGTGTTGGTTTCATTTTTTATTTTAAAGTTTGATTAAAAATTTTAATGTGATGGATGAATCCATGGACGTAAATCCTAGCATGAATCCTATACCCCCACGAACGAAAAAATATCAGGAGAGCTCTTCTGCGCCTTGGATAGTCTTTTTTAGACGTATATCAAAGCCATTAAACATTTACCAAATTTCTAAAGGTTTGACATCACGATTCTCTTCAATCAAAGAGATCATAAAAGTAAATAACGATAAAATTCGTGTTGTGGTAAATAATTTGAAACACGCGAATGATATTGTCTCTTCGGAACATTTCAATAAAGAGTATAAAGTTTACATACCCTCCAAAGATGTCGAAATTGACGGTGTTGTTACCGAAGCGAGTCTTTCGGTAGATGATTTACTCAAGCATGGTGTTGGTCGTTTCAAGAACTCTATGCTTGAGGGTGTGAAAATACTGGAGTGCAAACAACTGTACTCAGTAGTTTATGAAGAGGGAAAAATAGTTTATCGCCCATCAGACTCGTTTCGAGTGACATTTGCCGGGTCTGCGTTGCCGTCCTATGTCTATGTCGATAAAATTCGCCTCCCTGTTCGGCTTTTTGTTCCAAATGTAATGAATTGTACGAACTGCAAAAAATTCGGACACACAGCTACTTACTGTAGTAATAAACCAAAATGTATTAAGTGTGAAGGACCTCATAAAGATAATGATTGCAACAAGGAAATTGAAAAATGTATTTATTGTGGGGAAAGTCCTCATGAGGATATTTCAGTATGCACTGCATTTAAAGTGCACAAAGACAAAATTAAGCTTTCTTTAAAAGCACGGTCTAAGCGCACATATGCAGAAATGCTTAAAACGGTCATTGATGTCCCCCCTTTGGAAACCGAAAACAGGTTTTCAAATCTAGAGGAACCAGAGGACTCTGACTCTGACGAAAATAGTGAAGGTAATTCGTTTATCACTACCCAAGGGTCAGTTAAGAGAAAGAAGTCTTCTTCCAAATTACCAAAAAAGACACCTAAAGTTTCATCTTCAAAAAAAGATCCCCGTGTTAAACAAAAAAAGTCAAAACCAAAGACTGTGCCTCCTGGTTTGTCAAATTCACAAACCAATCCAGGATCTAGCACAGAAAAAGGTAATAATCCTGTGGGCTCTATTTCACAGCCACCAACAGGATTACTGAAGTTTTCGGAAATTGTTGAATGGATTTTCTCAGCATTCAATATATCTGAACCCTTAAAGACCCTCATAATGGCATTCCTTCCAATAGCTAGAAATTTTTTGAAGCAGTTATCAGCTCAATGGCCAATTGTCTCAGGTTTTGTATCTTTTGATGGATAATTTATCACCCGCCGCAAATGATACAATCACTGTCCTGCAGTGGAATTGTCGAAGCATCATGCCAAAACTTGATTCATTTAAAATTTTATTGCATAGTCAAAAATGTGATGTATTTGCTTTATGCGAAACATGGCTTACTTCAAACATAGCTTTAAATTTTAATGATTTTAACATTATACGTCTCGATAGAGACTCTCCGTATGGTGGAGTGCTTTTGGGAATTAAGAAATGCTGTTCCTTTTATAGATTAAACATCCCTTCAACTTCTAGTATAGAAGTTGTTGCTTGCCAAATAAACATTAAAGGCAAAGATATTTGCATAGCTTCGGTTTATATTCCTCCAAAAGCACAAGTTGGACAGCGACAGCTTAATGAAATGGTTGAAGCCCTTCCTGCTCCACGATTGATTCTGGGGGATTTAAATTCGCACGGAATGATGTGGGGTTCCGTTTACAATGATAGCAGATCATCTTTAATACAAAACATTTGTGACAATTTTAGCATGACGGTATTAAATATGGGTAGCATGACACGGATCCCAAGACCTCCTGCACGCCCAAGTGCATTAGATCTATCTCTTTGCTCAACATCAATTCGACTAGATTGCACCTGGAAAATATTGCCTGATTTACACGGTAGCGATTATTTACCAATCATCATCTCAATTAGCTGTAACAAATGTATTGCTAATTCAGCTAGTATTCCATATGATTTGACAAAAAATATCGACTGGATTAAATACCAAAGTAGAATCTCTAGTATTTTGAATTCAATGGAAGAGCTCCCTCCACTTGAAGAATATGACTTCCTCGTTTGTTCGATTCTGGAGGCCGCAGAACAATCCCAAACTAAACGCTTTCCTGGGCCAACGACTAACAGAAGGCCTCCCAACCCCTGGTGGGACAAAGAGTGCTCAGAGGCTAAACTCGCAAAACAAAATGCTTGCAAGACGTTTCTAAAACGGGGAGGAGGAACTCCTCAGAATTTTGAAAAACTTATGGTTTTAGAAACCAAGTACAAGAGCATACTTCGAGCCAAAAAATGTAGCTATTGGAGACATTTTGTCGAAGGTTTGTCAAGAGAAACCTCAATGAGCACTCTTTGGAATACGGCCAGACGAATGAGGAATCGTAACGTGGGCAATGAGAGTGATGAATACTCGAACCGTTGGATATTTGACTTTGCTAGGAAAGTTTGCCCAGATTCTGTTCCTACGCAGAGCATTATACGGGAATCTCCTCCAAATAATGGTTTTATTAATAACCCATTTTCAATGATGGAATTTTCTATAGCACTCTTGTCTTGTAACAATAACGCCCCTGGGTTGGACAGAATTAAATTCAACTTGGTGAAGAATCTGCCCGACCTCGCAAAAAGACGTTTGTTGGAATTGTTCAACAAGTTTCTTGAGCAAAATATTGTTCCACCTGACTGGAGACAAGTGAAAGTTATCGCCATTCAAAAGACGGGGAAACCAGCTTCCAATCACAACTCATATAGACCCATTGCGATGTTGTCCTGCATCAGAAAATTGTTCGAAAAAATTATTCTACGACGCCTCGACACTTGGGTCGAGACGAACGGTTTGTTGTCAGATACTCAGTTTGGCTTCCGTAGAAATAAAGGGACGAATGATTGCCTTGCATTACTTTCGTCTGACATCCAAATTGCCTTCGCTCAAAAGCAACAAATGCCATCTGTATTTTTAGACATTAAAGGAGCATTTGATTCAGTTTCCATTGATGTTCTTTCAGACAAGCTCCACCAACATGGACTTCCAGCGGTTATAAATAATTATTTGCACAACCTTTTGTCAGAGAAGTGCATGTATTTTTCACATGGCGATTTGGCAACATTCAGAATTAGCTACATGGGTCTCCCGCAAGGCTCATGCCTCAGTCCGCTCCTCTATAATTTTTACGTGAATGACATTGACAGCTGTCTAGTAACCCCATGTACACTAAGACAATTGGCAGATGATGGCGTGGTTTCAGTTACTGGGCCCAAAGCTATTGATCTGCATAAACCATTGCAAGATACCTTAGATAACTTGTCCGTTTGGGCTGTTCATCTTGGTATCGAATTCCCTGCGGAGAAAACAGAGTTAGTCGTCTTTTCAAGAAAGCATGATCCCGCGCAGCTTCAGCTCCATATGATGGGAAGAATGATCCAACAGGTTTTAACTTTTAAATACCTCGGGGTGTGGTTCGATTCCAAATGCACGTGGGGAGGACACATTAGGTATCTGATAACGAAATGCCAACAAAGAGTAAATTTTCTTCGAACAATAACAGGATCTTGGTGGGGTTCTCATCCGCAAGATCTAATAAAATTGTATCAAACAACGATACTTTCAGTGATGGAATATGGATGCGTTTGTTTTCGTTCCGCTGCAAACTCTCATATTATCAAACTTGAGCGAATTCAGTACCGTTGTTTGCGAATTGCCTTAGGCTGCATGCATTCGACACATACAATGAGTCTTGAAGTTCTGGCGGGAGTTCTTCCATTAAAAGATCGATTTTGGGAACTTTCATCACGCCTGCTAATAAGATGTGAGGTGCTGAATCCCATGGTAATTAATAATTTCGAACGACTAGTCGAGCTTCGATCTCAAACAAAATTTATGACAGTATATTTTAACCATATGTCACAGGAAATCAACCCTTCAAGATATATTCCTATCCGTGTCAGCATCCTAAGTGCCCCTGACTCAACTTTATTTTTCGATACATCCATGCAGCGTGAAGTGCGTGGAATCCCGGATCATCTACGCTCGACGGAAATCCCAAAAATATTTTCAAGTAAGTTCAGGCATATTGACTCTGAGAAAATGTTTTATACGGACGGATCGCGAATTGAAGAAGCGACAGGGTTTGGTATGTTCAACAATAATGTTTCGGCCTCATTTAGGCTTCAAGAACCTGCATCTGTTTATATGTATAGCAGAGCTAGCAGCAGTTCATTATAGTTTGAGTGTAATCGTCACATTATCTCCAAACCATTATTTCCTCTTCACAGATAGTCTGAGTGCAATTGAAGCCATTCGCTCAAACGCTGCTGGCAAAAATGAACCGTTTTTCCTGGGCAAAATAAAACAGTGCCTGAACGACATATTGAACAATAATTATCTAATCACTATAGTCTGGGTCCCGGCTCATTGCTCCATTCCTGGCAATGAAAGAGCCGATATTTTAGCCAAACGTGGTGCTATTGAGGGTGAAATTTATGAGCGACCGATTGCTTTCAACGAATTCTATAGCTCGTCTCGCCAAAGAACACTTGCCAGCTGGCAAGCATCTTGGGATAGAGATGATCTGGGTCGGTGGATGCACTCAATTATTCCGAAAATATCGACAAAGGCATGGTTCAGGGGACTGGATGTGAGTAGGGATTTCATTCGTGTGATGTCCAGACTCATGTCCAATCACTACACGTTAGATGCACATCTCCTTCGAATTGGGCTCTCCGAGACTAATCATTGTGCTTGCGGAGAAGGTTATCGGGATATTGATCATGTCGTTTGGACATGCGTGGAGTATCGTGATGTCAGATCTCAACTAATAAATTCTTTGCGTACCCAAGGTAGACTATCCAATATCCCAGTTCGAGACATTCTTGCTTGTCGTGACCTTTCATACATGAAACTTATTTATCATTTCATAAAGAAAATTGGAGTTTCAATTTAATAAAGGCCCCTTCAAGACTTAGTTCTGATCCCAGCTGCGTCCATGAGTTCAACCAATAGCTAAATTAGAATAAAAATTGTGTAATGATCAGGAATCAGGAATCAGAACAAATTGGCTCAAATGGCACGTTCCCCTTGATATTTGGAGATTTGTGCCTTGCCATCAATTTGTTTTTAACATCATTTTCCCGATATATAAGAGGGAAGGATTGAAAGGAAATGGTAAGGGTTGGACTAGGAGGATGGGAAAAATTGACGACACAAAAACACATAAAAGCAGAAGTAAATTCTGCACCCATAAGGGATGCTGAACAATCTGCTGAGGATCACATTTAGTGGAAGCAGAAGGAAATTCTGAACCTCTACGAGGTCCCGAACAGTCTGCTGTTAATAAAACCTCCAACCCCCGAGAGGATTTAGAGATCTTACAAAAGCGACACCATTCTGCACTCCCGGAAGAATGCAGAACGACTCGCAGTATGTACGAGCAGAAGTAAATTCGGTACCCCCCAGAGGATGCCAAACAATCTGCCAAACCCTATTTAAGGTGAATACAGAAGGGATTCATTCACTCCAGGAAGAACGATGAACCCTTCTGACTATAGCTCCTTACCACATTGGGTGAGAAACGAGAGAATATCCTTCAATTTTAGCTCCGCATACACAGACTCAACCATGTATGGAGAACCAAAAACCCGGATACGTAGCTGCGTCAATGCGGGACAGTTACATATCAGATGATATGAAGTACCACAATCGCATTCACACAAATCACACGAATAATACTCAGCACGTTGAATAGTAGCCATGTGATAATTGAGTTTGCAATGTCCAGTCAGAGCTCTGACCAGAACACATCAATGATACTTGGAGAAATGCAGTAGACACTTTGACATTTTCAGATCTAAATCTGGTAGAAATGCTTTTGTCTGAGCGCAAGTTTGCAAGCTGCGCCAGTAGCTGGCATGTTTGGATGCAGCCCAAGAACGTATCTTGTGCTTTATCCAACTAGTTGAAAGTGGTAAAGCTGGTTCAGGACCAACGAAATCATTCGTTGCACCAGCTCTAGCCAACTCATCAGCCCATTCATTTCCAGTAATACCAGAATGGCCGGGTACCCATAAGAAGTAAACAGCATTTGAAATGCTGAGGTCTTCAATTTGAGTTCGACATGCGATCACTAGATTCGACCGTGAGTCATTCGAACTGAGTGCTTTTAAGGCTGCCTGACTGTCGGAACAAAAATAAATACGTTTACCACAGATCCTCTGCTGAAGTGCCGATTGTACTCCACACAGAATTGCGTAGATTTCTGCTTGGAACACAGTACAGTATCTACCAAGTGAATGAGACTGCTCCAGCCTATTTCACGACAGTAGATACCAGCACCAGCACGACCATTCAACAGAGAACCGTCCGTAAAACAAACTATGTGTTCATCAAGTTGTCGTTCCAGACAACCAGACAATCATTCCTAACGAAGAGGATAGCTCACTTTGAATGTTTTAAAAGGAAAACTGCATGTGAGAGTTAGGTCACTAGGAGCGAGTAAATACTCATCCCACGGAACCATTTGAGACCACAAGCGAGTGTGACTGGTAGCATATTCTAATGGGTTACTGTTCCAAAGCCCTGTAACCCTAAGACGGTATGCACAAGATAATGCTTCTTGTTTTAGGAACACATGTAGTGGTTTAATGCACAGTAGCGCCTCTAGAGCAGCAGTAGGAGTTGTCGTGAATGCTCCTGTCATCGCCATTAGGACCATCCTTTGGAGATGATTTAGCTTTGACTGAACTGTCGCGACTTCTCCTTTCTGCCACCATACAAGACATCCATATGCTAAAATTGGTCTAACGATAGTTGTGTAGATCCAATGAATATATCTGGGTTTGAGTCCCCATGATTTTCCAAAAGCTCGTCTGCATTGGCCGAAAGCCATGCAAGCTCTTTTAATCCTGAAATCAATGTGAGCAGACCAATTCAGTTTTGAGTCAAGAATAACCCCGACGTATTTAACTTGATCGACCACAGTGACCCCTGAACCAAAGAACTGCAACGGACGAGCTCCTGTAATTATCCTACGATGAGTGAAAAGCACCATTGATGTTTTGCCCGGATTTACAGATAATCCAAACCTGACAACACCATTGTTCAACAGATCGCAGGGCTTGCTGCATTAAATCAAAGAGAGTGTTAATGCTTATACCGGTCATCAACATATGATAATCGTCGGCAAAACCATAAGTCGGAAATCCAAGGTTATTAAGTTTCCTTAACAAACTATCAGCGACTAGGTTCCATAAAAGTGGGGATAGTACACCACCTTGAGGACACCCACAGACACTCAGCTTTCTAATCTCTGGCCTGCCGAAGCGATGATCAAAGAAGTTGATTGCTAAGCATTGCGTGTATCCAGTAAGGGAAAAACCCAAGATATTCCGTTCACGACTGCAATGTTTAACCTCCTGCAGCCATTCAGCCATCGGCACGGAAATACACCTTGACTTAGGAGTTCCTATTTTTGTGGCCTTTTACGACATGGAATAGGAAACCAGTGGATCAATTCTTGGTAAAAAATAATTCCGCCGGATGCCACACGGCTTACCTGTTTGGTGGACTTATACCACCGGTACAGGTGGACCGTAGCGTTATTCTTAGCAGTTGGGAAACCGCTACCGACACTACACGGCTATCTAGGCTGCTCAGAGAGGGAAGTTAACATTGATGGTCAACTTCCATGGATGGCCGAGCAGCCGGATAAAGACTTAGTTCTGATCCCAGCTGCGTCCATGAGTTCAACCAATAGCTAAATTAGAATAAAAATTGTGTAATGATACAAACAAACTCGAAACAGTTTATGAAATTATCAACAAAATGTCTGAAAATAACAGCTTATTTTATAATTTATAGAAGTTAATCGTTTGGTTCAAATAATATTTCCGAGTAGATTTCATAATTAATGACGAGTTACCTAAGATGATATTTAAGCTATAAGAGAATATGTTTTAATAAATTCAAAACGTTGTGACTATGTTAGAATTTAGGATAAGAATATTATGTAAAAGTGATGCTACGGCGAAGAAAAACTTATGTAAACTGCCTTAAGAAATAAACGTATTTATGGAAAAAAAAAATAAGTGGAAAATTAATATGTTATAGTGTCTCGAAAATTAATTGTTTGTGCGGAACTAAACCGGACAAAAAAGTAGGGTTTAATCGGACACATAATATTTGACTTGAAATATCTCACGGATTCTAGAAACATACCTAAATAATGCTACCTAAATAATGTTTTGTATATTGTAATTCTACTTCTTATTATTAATTAAAACTAGATTTACTTTAAATTAAATCCAAATGTTCATTATGTGTAACGAAACAATAAAATAGTCAATTCAATAAAGACTCTTTATTCAATTTCACCATCAATTGTTTGGTACTGCAGGACATGAAGTTTTAAGAAAATATCTATATTCCCAGGAGAGATGTAATTTATACAGATTTATCTGTATCATACAGATTTTTTATGCGCATACAGATTTCATACAGAATACAGATTTCATACAGAATACAGATTTCATAAAGATTTTCCAAATTTAATACAAATTTATACACATAAAATAAGAATAAAAAAAAACAAATTTTTTCATCTGAGCTATCCACTAGTATTTGATAGCAGTGACGAGATAATAGTTTATAAATCATCGGACAAATCAAAACATAAAATAGAATTCTTATGTGCTTTGATATTTGACGATCAACTCTGAAAACATTCAAATTGTAATTTGAACTGATCCTTAAAAAAGTCATAGCATTATGAAACTTTATCGTCAAACTGAGAGTTTATGACCTAACTTGAGGTTGCATATCAAGTGTCAGAAATTTCATGTCAACTTGTGAAGTCAACAATTTGGAACTAGATAAGTATATGGAATTGCTGTTTCATTGTTGATAAAGAAAAAGTTCTATTAAATTTTGTCGTTGTATATTTTTGTGGGCGAGGCAATCAACTACGAAGATGGGAAGAATTATTGCTTATCGAATCTACCATTCTTTAGCAATAATCTGTAGGAATAGCATCTTTTAAGATTATTTTATTGCAGAAATTTTTTTTTCATACAGAATAAATCCGATTTTGTATGAACATGTCTGACATCTCTGCTTCCCAGCGAGCAGAATTATGTTTTTCGCAAGGTTGAAACCATCAAGCAATCCATTCGAACACCATTTCATTTCTTTTGCGCTCATTAATTTATCTTAAGACTAGCTGACCCGTCGAACTTCGTCTCGACCAGAATAGTTTTCTTGAATTCTCTGTGAACTTTTCAAATGGTCGTATAAGCAACTTTATTTATCTTCTCTTCTGTGAATACGAAGCCGTTCCCAAGTTTACAGGATCGGAATAACGGTTTTTCTTATTCAAATTGATTTCGCAAATTTTCAATGGGTGCCCTCGTAACTGGGTCGTCACTGCATTTGCAGACGCAATAGGACATTTTAACCCGAATGTTAAATCATTTCAGATCACCAGGAGGAAGTTTTTTTTTTACTTCTCTTCTCTCTCACCGCTAGTCTAATACCATAACAGAGTCGCAGTGAATCGATGTTACGCAGCGTGTCAGATCAATGGTCTATTAGAAATATAGCAATAGATAGATGAATTGCTGGACGTTAGAAAATTCAAATGACAGTGATCTTCACTGATCTTTCACTTGATAATGAACAATGAATTCATTTAAATATACTCACACACCAACAAATTTTGAATTTTAAAGATGATCTAATTCCACATATGAAGTAATTCATTAAGACTTAATTTGTCAAATGACGGAAAATTCCATTTGTAATGACTTAATGCTGGATGAGTCTGAATCTTACTGGTTCCGAATGTTATTTCTATTCGGCTAGCAAGTACAACTGCTTGAATTTATGTGTAAGAAAAGCTGATGCGTGATACCTCAGTCTGTTAATGGACGTACTTTGCGATCTAATGATTCTCGGATCAAGTCG
Organism: Malaya genurostris; assembly: GCF_030247185.1. NCBI lineage: Eukaryota > Metazoa > Arthropoda > Insecta > Diptera > Culicidae > Malaya > Malaya genurostris. Next base: position 181,455,300 of record NC_080572.1, read on the forward strand.
CCGCTCTCACTGTCAGTATTTTTCTTTTATTTCATTAAATTTCATGTACATGTTCTTGAACGTATATTTACTTGAAATGCGACGTTCCATTTATGTACATCGATAAAAGACCAGAGAATCAATGTGCAAAAAGTGCAATACTTCTGTTACAGTAAAGCGAAAATAAGCAGTCAATGTACCAGTACTCGTATTTTGAATGAACAGGTATCTCATAAATAATTTCATTTTGTGTATTGAACAGGTATCTCATAAATAATGGTATCAGTATACAGACTCGTTTCGATAGATTCGTAGCAATAGAAAAAAAAATTTAAGTCATAGAACGAATCTTAAGTTAAACTCAAAAACAGTTCTGACTGCCTTCTTTTGAATGTTCAGTAAATGCGCTAAAACATCCAACGTTTTTTACACATTGCATGTGACCGTTACTAATGTTCACTACCTATCTATATTCACCTATTCAAAAGATAAGCCCGAGTTTCTTATTGGAAAAATTAACACATTGTTGAAGAGGAATATATTTACGATTTGCACTTATGGTTATGAGACTCTGCATCTGTACTCATGGCAATGAAACTGAAGGCCCGCACTGATTTTAGTTTCCTTCTGATTTGTCAACTTTGATGTTCTTCACAAACACCAAAATATCTTATTTCATTACAGAAATCGTATTTCACAGTAGTATCTAATTAGCACTCATAATACGCGCCTTAATAAATTAATTCATGTGAAAGATAAATTCTTTACTTTTACGTTAAAACTTGAACAGTACAGCCCATTCGTCAATTCGTTCAACAATTTGCTGATTTGTTGACTGGTATACGATATTAGATTTTATTCCTCCTACCAACGATGGTTTTAATACAACATATATTTGGTTAGCATTACGCAATTCTGTCATTTGTTCAATTATTTTGATACACCTTTAAGCACGTGGTTCGAAATGACGAATCACATCGATCAAGTACGCATGTGAAATCTCCACAGAAAACAACGCGTTGAGCGCCAAAAGATTTTCTAACGATCTAGTATTCTTTTCTTCGACGACCAAACACTTATGCAACTCGTTATGAGCCAAACACATATCCATGATCTAGCAAACATAGGCAACTTTTTCAACGGAAATTTCCATTTTCCATACAAAATAACTTTAAGGATTTTTCCCACTTTGCCGGGAAATTTTTCTAATTTTTTTTATGTTCGAACCCGGTGAGGGTAAAAACTGATCAAACAAAAAAAGAATCATGTAAATCCGTCCATCCGTTCTTAAGTGTTGCGATTACAAAAGATGGCCTCTGAACATTAGGTTCCATGAACAATAGAGTACCTATTATATAAAAGTGCAAATAACTTGACTTTTCCTTCAAATTTGTGCGCCTTCCTCACCCTTGAATCTTCACCCTCCTTAAACCTCCCCCTCTTGAACACCTGTCCCCCTTTTTTTGAACCCTTCCTTGAACCCTTCCTTGAACCATCCCTTTAACCTTCTCTTGAAACCCCACACGGGCCTGTCAGGTACTGTGGCACTTTTGGTTGCTTAGAGGGATGTCGCTTAAATTTTAATTTGATATGGATCTTGCCAATTTGAACATTCTTCTCAGAATAAGAAATATAAAATGGCAGTATAAATCCATTATGGTAATCATATTGAACATTGATATCTAATGGCAACTCAGTTCGTGCTCGCATCGCAAACGACACAGTCGAAAATTTCTTACGGTCGCGACGACAGAAACAAAGACAATACAGTGCAGTGAACAATAGAGTGTACGGAATGGGCAAATACGATTTAACAAAGCCTGAAACTTGGCCTACAAGGCCAAATTCAATTTGTATTGATTTCAAGCGCTGCAAAGTTAGACCTGCAGCAACCGAAATTGAAATCTTGCTTAAGGAACGAATGCATCTAAACGTTAATGATGTAAGTGAGATTCAATTCAACAAGGCGTCGAACTGTGTGTACATTATGTTTAAACGTGAAAAAGATGCAATTGCATTTGCTTCGGGTAATAACGGGGTGCACAGTATTGATCATGACAATGTTAAATATAAAATCCCTGTGTTCATGGTGGACAATGCCATAGAAGTACGCGTGCATGACCTTCCCCCGCAGACCAGCGAGGGGTATGTTCGGGAATGTATGTCGCAGTACGGTGAAGTTCTTTCCATCGAAAAGGAAGTATGGCGGAATTTTTTCCCGGGTATCCGGAATGGCGTGCGAGTGGTACGTATGCAACTACGTAAAGCAATTCCATCTTACATCATTTGTGGTCAAGACGGGATACATCCGTGTAAAACGTTGATTACGTATGAAAATCAATTGGTTACATGTCAGTTTTGTGAACAACCTGCACACTACGGCAAACCATGCACTGAAACTGCGAAAACAAACAAAACAAACAAAAACAAGGACAACCACCCGACAACGGAAACTAGTGAATGCAGTGCTCCTGTTTCAAAAGCACCTTCACCATCTAACCAACTATCAACGGCAATCAATGTACAAAGCGCATCTACAGCAACTGCAAATGAACCCAAGACTGCGATCAACAATGAAAACAAGGAAACGGAAACCACTCACAATTCCAATGATGTAGCAATGGATGATATGAGCAACGGACAAAATGACGGACAATCTTCGCTAGAAGGAAATGGAAGCTCCTCTCCCCCTAGAAGAAGGGTGACAACGAGATCCAACAATAAAAAAATAATTTTATGTAACAAAAACATGGGTAAATCGGCCACGTAAAGCTATACGCAAATTGGCCTGAATAAAAATTGTTATAAATAAAAAAAAAATCTAATGGCAACTTATTATGTGCGCTAAATCATTAGAAAGCAAGGAAAATCTCTTAGTTTGACATTAGCGCTTCTACATAACAATCTTTTTCATTGATTCAATCAAAAAATTTCTGATTTGTTATGCCGTTTTTCATTGAAGAACACTGGTGGCGTGGATTGCTCTGATTTTGCACTTTCGAGCAGAAATGCAACATTCTGACGGTGTTTCATTGCGATTTCTGCTCGAAAGTGCAAAACCAGAGCAATCCACGCCACCAGTGTTTATCAATGAAAAACGCCATTAAACTCGCACTCACGATGACCAATATTATTTATCTATGTCCATTACACACAATCCATCAACTGGTAAACGATATCAGAACTTTTTCTCCTGCCTACAGCGGTTTTCTGGTCATATGCATTCCGTTATTGAGTCATTTGGCAAGCAATAAATGCGATATTAAATTAAGCACGTGGCTCGCAAAGACGAATCACATGCATCAAGTAGGCATGTGAAAACTTCACACAAAACAACTCGTTGCGCGCCAAAAGATTCTTTCAACGATCTAGTATTCCTTTCTTCGACGGCCAAACACTTATGCAATTCGTTATGCGCCAAACACCTATCAATGATCTAGCAATCATTGACGACTTTTTCAGTGGAAAATTCCATTGTCCATACAAAATAACTTTATTGGTTTTTCCCACTTTTCCGGTAAGTTTTCCTAATTTTTTTTATGTACGAACCCGGTGGGGGTAAAAACTGATCAAACAAAAAAAAATCATCTCAATCCGTCCATCCGTTCTTACGTGATGCGATTACAAAGAATGATCTCTGCATTTATATATATATATATATATATATATATATATATATATATATATATATATATATATATATATATATATATATATATATATATATATATATATATATATATATATATATATATATATATATATATATATATATATATATATAGATTTGGTATCCTACTGTATTCGTTTTTCATCTTTGTGTAAAACTTTAAAGTCCAGTTTAGCCCCATGTGGAGTCCGAGTAGTAGCTCCGAGGTTCCTAAACATTGGATTTTGGGTTGATCACATAATGGTAACTTGGTACAAAAACTTTTTTTTCAAGTCACAACTGTATAAATAAATTGGGTGAACACCTAGGTGTAACGGGTGTTTTTCCAATTTCCAAGTAGTGTCCAGGTTTAGCCCCGCAATATCTGGAATTTTGGATTTTGAGTAGTAACCAACATCGTGACTTTTTGTGGAAACTAACGCATATTTTTCCAAATCACAAGTTGGGAATTGTGGCCGAAAGTTTAAGCTACATAACGGTATAGATAACTTGAGTAAAAAGCTAGTTGTAAAGGGTGCTTTTTCAATTTCCAAAAAGTGTCCGACTTAGCCCCGGTCTCCCCTCTTAAGAGCATTAAGCGCAAAAACGTTTGCTATGAAAAAATCGTTTAAGAATACCTTTTTTGCAACAATCAGCAAAAACCTTTTAATGCAAAAACCAGATAAAAACATTTGTTTTGAATAAAAGATGTTTTAAAACAGTTTGGCATTGCAAAGCACGTTTTCATGATCAATATTCTTATGCAGTTTTCGCATTCAAAAAAACCTAAACGGAATTTTCAAAATTAAGTTGCACTATTCCGATTTTTGCATTCGGCCATTCAATTGTCAAATTTCCAATGAGAAAAAACCATAACAATCCTTCACGGTTATTGCAATTACCTCTAAGTAACTTAGGTTCCCCATTCCGCTCAATTTTATGGGGAACGTCTAAACTGATTCCAACAAGCTAGAGCTCGTTTGAAAGTAACCAACAGGTCATTTATCAAGTTCGAGGTTCAAATGGCTGTCACTTCTAGTACCGGAGATATAATAATATAAGTATTGTCGCTGCAGCACTAATCTGCAATTCGCTGGACAGTCCAGCGCAGCTACGTTGCCGAGCGACGTCAGTTGAACTGCCATTTCCTATACATCAACTGATAGAATCATGTTATTTTATACATATTTTGTTGTCTTGTTTATGAACCACGTGCTTCAACATAAATGAATACATTGTCTTGCCTCCACTATCGAAGCACATAACGATGGAATATTACTTTCTTCATGCGCTTAAAGTTGATAATGTATGTTTGGGAATGGGTTTGACACTGAACGTTACAAGGGAGTGAATTTTCGTACAATTATGAATGATTAATATATCAAATGACAGTCTACATACCATTGGGGCACAGTGAACTTCGCTGGAGCAACATAATCAGGCGAGAGAGACGTCGCTTCCGATTTTTATCTGCATGTACAATAACGTAATCGACAAAAGGAACGTCATCTTTTCTGCTTTTGCTACCGATATACTACACTGCTGAAAATCAACACTTTTCTCAGAAGTGTTTCTCTACATGAATTTCATGTTTCTAGTCCCATTAAACAATCAAGTACGCTCCATTTGTTTTGCAAAAATTGAACACATAAATATAAAGTGTTTCGTCATATGACATATGCGAAGGTCATCTTATTTGAATCTTAAGTGTGGAGATGTTGATATCGAATGCTTTGAAGATAAGATTAAATTGTGTAACTCTATGACTTAGATCAATGTCATAACATGTCAGTTTGAAGTGTCGCCGTACTGATGTTTATATGATAACTTAATAATCCTTATATTATCTGACAATTACGGCAATATTATGTGCAAAGCATATGAATAAGAAGTCCATAATGGCTGCAATAGTCTTCGTGCAACTGTTTGATACTGATGTTTCGTTTTGTTTTTACTGGGAAAATAAAGAAAGTGTTCGTGATTGCGTCAAAATAGTAGGAAAATAAGGTAAACTTGCTAGCCTTTTTTATTTTTATTTTGATGATTCATACGATGTGTTTGTGTTATCACTCAATGGAATTGGAATAAATCATATTTCATGTGTTATTTGAAGCCTAATTTTTATTTGAAGACATTCCAACAAAAAATCAACTTGCATTCATTATGAAAATGTATTTTTCATGATACTTAAGTCTAAAATTTATGGAATCTAAGAAGTTTCATCAGTTTAAATGTGTTTTTCTTACAGTTATGATTCAAGCATGTCAAGCAAATTAAATCATAAGTGTAATACATTTGGAATATATCTGCTGTTTGATTTATAGAATTTAAATGTCATATCTATAGGTTTAAATACAATCCCACTTAAAAAAGATTTGAAGTGATTTACACTTGCATTTTAAGTGTCGAGTCAAATGCGGCGAAATTAGGTGTAAAACACTTCAACTCAACGTGTCGATTTTTTATCAGTGTATGTTCGGGTCAAATGAAAACTCAACTTGAAATTTATTTCTGAACTCTATTTATCTGGTAGTGCTTCTGTATAAGTGCATTTTCATTCATTCATCCACTCATGTTTTCCATGGATTTTTTTTTCAAAAAACGTTTCTTTAAAATAAGTCTCTCACAAAATCTAAAACAGTAACAAAACGATATGTTAATTATGCCTACAAACTATCTTTGTTTGTGTATGTTAAATCGGTTTTGGTATATGTATATAGATAGGTCAGCGTTTCTTTAGCCATGCACGGCTGTGATCTGAAGGCCACGGTTTCTTATCTATCTTAGTTGTATGTAAAAAGACTAGCCGCAACACTGTTTTTTTTCTCACGGAATCTACATCTATTATGTGACGTCACGGAACTCAAACAAAATCACAAACGATATGAAATCACGCCTCTGTTTCTTGTTCGGTGATGTCCTGTTGAATCTCCTCCGGGGTTCGCAAATCAATTGCAAACTTTTTTCTTATCGACTTGCCATTCGTTTCTCCTCCGTTCTGCTCTTCCGCTTCCTTTACTCGTTTGGAATAATCCTGGAATGATGCGGCCAGCGCAAATGTCAATCTGCGGGCCATGGCTCTGTAATTGCAGAAAAATTCGATCAGAGGAAACAGTTTTGAGTATATATGGTAAAACGAAAGTATTTTTACCGACTATCACAAACGAACGCATGCACCTCGAAAGGATTCTCATCCTTCAAATTGTAATTTTCTTTAACCACAATCATGGCGAAAACTCGAGTGTACACCAGGTCTTGTACTCCATAGGAGATTGTATCGATGGTGAAGTTGGTAAGTGTACTCAGTTTGGAGGTTATCGTTTCCATTTTGACGCCATCTAGAGAAACCGTCAGATTGCAGAATGGAAGGATCCTGTTCGGAGGAAGACTTTTTGCAGCGCTGACCTAGAATGAAGGATTAGGAGAAATTGAACGATTCAGATTACTAAGTATGCAAACGTCGTTAAAATACTCCGTTCTTTAATATAATTGGTAATTGGAATGCGATTTAAACAAATAATGACACCACTAACACTGAATGAAAAGTCATATGGCCCTTTTCAAACATATATCATTCGTGTACAGTCAATATGGTGGGGCTAACGAGACTCAAAATACAACAAACATAATGAACATTGAATATTCTGTTAAAAATTCTTCTCACTCGGCCTTGGAGATGATTTTTAGTAACGCCATGATCACAGAGACAGCAAAATTTTTACATGCAGTACGACTGTTTAAAATGGATAAAAATGATGTACTTCGGCTGGAAACGAATTCAAGAAAACCGAAGAAGAGAAAACGATCGAATTTCGACAATGGTTTTTCTTTTATGATCCTCCAGTTAAATTAGATTTCAGTTTTGGCATTAAAAATGCCTTACTTCACTATACAGGGCCAATTAAAAAGTGCTAAACTAGCCGCGTAATCTTTTTCTGTCATAATTTGGAACGCTTATAATTCAGTCATTTGTTGATGGATTTGTAAAATTTAACTACCAATCAATCGACCGTTTGATTTGACCTATGTTTTTTCGAGCCAATCACTGCTTGCCATAATGATGTCATCCTCTCGACCGTACGAATTGTCGCACAAAACGGAATCTATAAATATATGCCCTACACGTTTGATTCTCAGTCTGGCTGAGATCGGGGTCGGTAGTTTGACTGGCGAGTAGATAACAAAAAAGAAAGTTACATAGATACTTCTTGTTCATTTAATGTGACAAAACACAAGAAACAATCTTTCTATCTTTTAATCAACTAAGCTATAACTACGTAACCTAATTGACATGATTTAATAAAAAAATGTATTTTGGTCTAATGTTTGATAAAAATCTTGCGTCGAGGATCACATAGAAGGAATTCAGACTACCAGGAATAAACGCTTCGAAATATTCAGAATAAAATTGTTGAAGTTACCATGAAGCGGCCTCCTATGTTTAATATAAATGGGTTGTACGGACTCACGTATACAGAATCATTAGATCTGATTTTGCATAGTATTATCAGTAGAATTCGACCAAAATATATGCAATATTCTATTGAATCGATTCACTGTTTATAAAATTAATAAATTTGTACGTACCCTACTTCCGGACCAAAAGACAAGCAGGTTTTCAATTTCTTCTATCACAGTATCGTGGAAACAAATGATTTCTTAATGGTCGTAACTGAATCCAGTAAATAAAAAAAAATGAAAAGCCGTCTGTCGTTAAAGAATATCCGAAGAGGGTAGAATCAATCATTATGAAGGAATCTAATCGCCAATTTCCTCATACGTTAACAACCTTTGCGCTTCGACTAGAATTAGTTTCTAGTTAAGTGCATAATCGAAAATTTGTATATTTTAAGATAACCTAAGAATTGCTTTATTTTAAATGTCATTGTGCTCAGTCGCATCTTGTATTTTCTAGTTAAGTTCATCCACCATAATGCAATGGATGGATCCATGATACATACATTGTTACATATCGACGCAAAAATCTGATTCATTACTTGTAAAAACAGCCTGTGCTACACTGCTCTGAATCAACAACTCGTTGTTGCTTTTGATCAACTGTGAGTAAACGCGGCACCCACTTTGAAAAGAGCTTTCTTGTGGTCAAATGTTAATGCATAATTGTAAACACGCTGTCTTCTGTTATTTTAACAAACCTACACGGATAAAAATCTATTGCCGGTACTATGATTAGGAATTATGAAAATCATGAAACGTGAGACAATGGGCCGTATGAATAAAACGTAGCATGCTTGAATTTCGGTAGTAAATGCTACGTGTGGATCACGTTCCTGTCAAAACATGCTACAAACTGTAGTATTTACTACAAGTTTTCGGTAGGTAGCTCTAGAGGTTGCTACTCGTGTGTTTGCTGATAAAGTGAAGTACAGAACTTAAAAAGTGGTATTTTTACAGATGTAAGTACGTTTCTTGCTTTGCGCATGCTTATGCCAGCTTTTCCGGCTCTGTGTCGATACGGTATGCAGTAAATGCTTAAATTCGGAAGTAGCATTAACTACATGTTCGAACTTGTTTTTATTCATACCAACCGCGTTATACTCTGTGGACTTTGTTTTTGAGAAGATACTACAAACAACAGACTTTACTACATTTTATTCATACGGCCCAATGGCAATGCATGCTTGAATTTCGGTAGTAAATTCTACATGTGGATCACGTTCCTGTCAAAAGCAGAGACTTTACTACACAACAACGTTCGAACATGTAGTATTTACTACAATTTTTCGATAGGTAGCTCCAGAGGTTGCTACTCGTGTGTTTGCTGATAAAGTGAAGTAGAAAAATTAAATTAAGTGGCATTTTTGCAGCAGTAAGTACTTTTCTTGCTTTGTACATACTTATTCCAGCTTTTCCGGCTCTGAGTCGATACGGCATACAATAAATGCTCAAATTCGATGGTAGCATTAACTACATGTTCGAACTTGTTTTTTTATTCATACCAAACGTGTTTTACTCTGTGGACTATGTTTTTGAGAAGATACTACAAACAACAGACTTTACTACATTTTATTCATACGGCCCAATATCTATTATTAATGATATGATGAGCAAAATGACTTAAATCATGAAAATTTCAATTTATGATTAGATATAACCAATTTGTGCACTTTTTTATTTTTTCTAGATTAACTACCTCCAGAACCAGAACGTTCAACACCATCGGTATTTGTATGACCACGTTCGAATTCAACAAACCAATAACAAATGTTTCTGTTCGATGGTGTAGAGCTCGAATTATACTTTCGAAGCCACTGCTGAGCTTGCACAGAATTGTTTTTCGTCAAGACGCAATGATAAATTAACACTCGAAATTGCTTTGAATCCATTGCTTTGAAAAATGACAAAAGTAGCTTCACTCAAATGGCTGTGACTAATGGAAATATCATACAATTTCACACACAGTCTTTTTAAAGTTGCTACTTCATGAACGCAAAAACATCATATTATCAAGGTATCCAGCTCTCACATTTTACGAGCAAAACGTAAGTGACATACTTTTTTGTGAGCATGGTGCCCTCAGGCGATTCCGCATAGAATTTTGTACATACAATTAAGTGAAAGAAATGTCAAATTGGTGCGCACCAAAATGCGCTGCACTGTGCGCCCGTACACTTGACATGATATGTCAAATTTGATGCCGTGCGATGGTGTAGCTGAACTAAAGACTGATTTCTCTCTAAGCTGACAGGGTCCGATAACCGTCATATGGATTTTACAATGATAGTGTCATTTATATGTCAGTCACACAACTTATTGAGCGATATGTTATGTACCACCCACCGAGGAAGCGGTTAGATCTTGTTGGGCGTTGAGCGTTTGTTCATCGACATACTTTTTTTTCGTGCTTTGCGTAAGTTTGATAGTTGACGATTAAGAATGTCGATCTACTACCGCATGCGTGACAGATCCCTGATCGACATACTGAACAAAATACTCGTTCAGTTGTTTTGGAACGTTTTTTTATTGTTTTTTTTTTCTATAAAAATAGTATAAAAACTCGAACTGTTCATCGCCGTAGAGCAGAGGTTGATTAGCCAATGTTTCCGGAAGAGCCTAACAAAGGCAAATGAAAATTCAGACGAATCTTCAAGAGAAGTTTGTTGTTCAGCAGAGCAACGAATCAAAGCATACTTCCAAAAAGATTAAAACTTTTTTCTGGTAATGTCACATCAAACCGCTGGAATGGCCTTCACAAAATTCAGATTCAAAATTCGTTGAGAATTCTTTAGTGATTCTCGATGTCGGAGTTGATGAAGCTAAAGCAATGCCATGATATTACATTCCTTTTGTGGAATTTGAGCTTCTGACACTAAGTTGATGTGTTGATAAAACTAGTGTTATCAATAAAAATGACAATTTGGAAACGGCTAGGGAAAAGCCAAATTACAGATAACAGATATACAGGCTCAAAATTTTTCAAAATCTTGTGTAAAAATTTTTCAAAATCCTGTGTAAATTTCAAATTTGCTATACGTTGCAAACACTACTGCCACCTACTCGACTGTTCGCCGCGATCCTTCAAAACATTCCACTACGTTCCGGAACGATAACTAAACCCTCCTGCCTGTTATAGAAATATTTTAACTACAATAATTTTAACACTTATCACACGCTTTTCCTAAGTGTTAAAGATGTCGCATAAATCACACGAGAATTCGATCGGAATAAACCAAAAATAAACTTGTCATTTAAAAAAACAGCAAAACAAAAATCTAGCATGAAGTGAATGTAGCACCCACGCTGATTGAGAAAATTTTACACACAGTTAATATGTGAGACTGTATATCTGTTTTCTGCGGCTGAGCCAATTTTAAACAGAATTCGATATTCACTACATCTAACGCTTGGCAATATTACTAAGTAATACATAGATTCGAGTAGATACAACTACACTGAGCTCTCTTTACGACGTTTTTATGCGGTTTTGTTTTACGTGCTTTTCTGAAGTTGCGCGATTTTTGGTGCGGATGTACGAAGTTACGCGGTTTTTTATGTAAATTTTCAAAGTAATGCGGTTTTCTTGTTTTTGCATGAAACGTCGAGATCTGATGTAGTCTTGACATTTTTTAAGTCAACTCTCTAACTCTTAGAAAAAAATTTCTTGTGCGGAAAGTATCCTCTGCGTAAAAAAGACCTCAGTGTATATATATTTAGATAATTATAGATCGAAATTTCAATTGACAAAGCCTAATGTCAAATTCTGTCTGGTTTCCATGCCATCTTTTATCATCTGGCTTTTTTTCATAAATACGTTTATTTCATAGGCAATATACATACGTTTTTCTTCGTCGTAGCATCCATAACACATGGTACTTTAAACCTAATGCATTTCGAATATCATATTAATATGTTGGAATTCGTTAGTTAATTTAAACACTGTTTTTATAAAGCGATTTATAACTATAGCTGACAAGTGTTTTTTGGCGAGACGCACTATAAAATTCGTCGAAAGCCATCGGTCTCTCAGAATATTTCACCTTCAATAGCACCACGTTTGGCTATAATATAGGCTATTTCATTACCTGAAATGGAGCAATGAGCCGGGACCCAGAGCACTTGGCTTAGTACACTATTATTCAAACAGAGCCACTATTAACACAACCAGAATTAGTATTAAACCGACTCGAACGCTGCGGTTCGTGAATGCTATTAGTGAAAGCCGTAAAAAGGACGCTGCACTTATCAACAAGAGTTCCTTCTGCGGATTTATTTTACGCACCATTCGCCTCGCATGAGACACAAAAACCTACAGTGATTTTGACAATAGTTGTGTAGTCCTACGTCAACAGTTTTTAGTTTTTTTTAATGTAAACTGACTATCAAATTAAGTAGTTTGGTATTGACATGATCTAATCAACGGAAATATTTAGGCTCAACGTATGATAAAATTTCTAAACTGAACTGAAAACTACACAAATCGATAGCTATTATCAGTAGGCAGCAAAACAAACCGATTCTGGCTGTCCTGGTTTCCGGTTTTCGATAAACGATGGGAGATAATAGTCATATGCTCAAAAATGGATCTTACTCTCTTTTCTCAAAGATCGCAGAACCGATATTCCCCATCTTAAGGTCCAATGAAAGGTCTTATGGTCTTACAAAAAATTATTGCATATTTTCGAATACAACAAAAATTTCAATCGTCGTATAGAGTACGATGTCAAAATCGTATGAAATCTTCAAAATTTGAATAAAAATTAGTAGAGTTTGTACGACATGTTAGTTGGTGGCCGTACGAACCGACTTCGATTATACTGGTACTCGAGTTCCAGCGCAGGAAGTACATATAATAGTGAACCCACTTCGTTTTGTTAAGGATGACTTACGCGAACAAAGCACTGTTTTATTATGTATGTTATACTAGTTAATGCACAAACAATCCCTTGGTTTCTTTCAAAAATCGAAGAGAAACATTTTGAATCGAATTCCACAGTATTATATATATGAGAAAGGCATCATTACGCCACTAGGTGGATTAGAACGATTCATTTTGACAGCAAGAGACCGAATTAGTGATAATGTTCCATGTTATTTCTGACCAAATATCGAAAAATAATCCAATCTTTCGAAATCTTTGAACTTCTCCACTTAAATAAAACGGTATAGATTTACTTACTAGATGATCCACCGGCCGCCTCGTGTGTTTGATGCCCCAAAGACCTCGTGCATACTGGCTGCCTAGATATTTAACCTGCGAATATGGAAACAAAAATAAAAAACCACGCAATGAAAGCAAAAGTTATAGCAATCTGAACCGGGGATCGGAATATAATTATATGTATAGCAGGAAAGTAAAGTCATTAATTTATAATGCGAAAAATGATGCGATACATACATGGCTGTATCATAACAATGTGAAAATAGCTTAAGAAACCAAAAAGTTTGCGTTCCACTTTCCATTTCAGTGCGCTTCTGCTCGTTCGTTAGAAGATTTCTCGATCAGAAATCAATTTGGGTAAAAAGCAATCGCACCAAAGTGGATGTGAAAAACCAAGTGCTGGACTGTTAATTAGGAACGCGAATATCTAAGCCTGCTCTGAAAAGATTAGCGTTGTTTATATTTTCAGTGATTAGCAGTTAGCTCAATTACTGGTAGCTATGCCTGGTGATCATCAGAGAAGTTACATGATAGATAATCATTTCCCGCTTAGCGCATCTGACCAGCTTCTTCCATCCCGCGAACCCATCGACTTCAACGACGAACGCATTGAGAGATTGAAAGGCTTTTTGTACTTCGCTATACCGTTAATGAACATCAAAATACCATTATATTAGTCCGCATGAACGAGGGGGAACCATCGAACGGGCGCGAAATTTTTACCATCTATTTTGATGGATTTTCACAAAGGTGGAACAATGATTGAGGGATATTTTGGAAATTTGACGATGCATCTGGAGCCTCTTAATGCGGCAATTAAACCGTTGACCTTTATTGGTAAAACGGGGAAAGTAGTTATTGTTCGGCAAAGGTTGATCTTGTGTTGAAGCAGTTTGAATAAAATACAATCCGTAGTGGTGTGGATTTTTTGGACAGTTTAACAATTTTCGAGACCTAATGGCATGGGTAGCTTAAAGCAAAGATTGTACAATTGGATTTGCAATGTAGTTTATAAATTGAACCATCGATATATAAATTATCACCCATCCATGTCAATGTTTCTATGTGTCAATGCTTGGTGAGATCTGGTTTTAAATGAAAATATACGTTTTTAGTTCTAGCATATATACCATCCAAATTAAAACTCAGCTCAAACAGTCATATTCACACAGATTCCGATGTAGATCCATTCCACTCGGTTTGAACGAAGACTTTCCGCTAAATTACATTTCACAATTGTTCGTACGAATTCAAATGGTGACACTGACTAATACTTAGAACAGGTGTGCCAATAGCCATTCGGTACATTTCAACACACTCTCCAAAAGAGCCCACACACAAAAAAAAATTAGGCAACGATGCGTTTCACTGGATGCACGTTAAATTCGATGGGCTAGTCTCGTCACTCGCCATTTTCCATTGTAAAACGGAAGTCAACCATGAACTTCCGCTGAGTGTCGAAAGCATCGCACTGGAACTATACCAAAGTGCTACCAACGAGATTATCATCATCGCAGGTCACGTAACAAATTGAGGAAAGATCATAACAACGAAAAACTATTCACCTAACAGTGTAATAATACCGATCTCATATGACTGAAAAAAGCTAACAGCTCGAAATTTTTCAAACTAAAACAAACGAATAGCCAACAAACATTTTGTGTTTTAAATTTTCAATCTGGAAATTATAACTACTTCCCATTATAACCCGACTTCCCTAAGTGTTTAAGATAGCTTTATTTCCATGTCGCATAATTCACACGAGAATTCGATCAGAATAAAACAAAAAAAAAAACTTGTCATTTTAATCAACAGCAAATTTTACACACTTAATATATGAGCCTGTATATCTGCACGGATAGACCGAAATCAGCATTTTGGCGAAAAAATTAGTTAATTTTCTGATTTTAGTTAGTTTTTTTTTCGAGGCAACTAAAAATATCTTACTTTTGCTAATTTAGATTTTTTAATTCTCATTCCCCTAATACTAAAAAAATTTTAGAATGGCTATTTTTTTAGTTGAATTCACCAAATAAATGTGCTGTCATTTCTTAGCTAAGGCACACTTCATTTCTATTCATTTAAATTTTTGGAAGATACAAAAAACATCATTTGACATATACAATTAGAGTGTAACATTCGAAACTCACTTCACTGTTTCGCGTAAAAACATTATTACGCACAATCGCGTCAAATGCTCACAAATTCTGAATAAATACACTTTCCACTAAGAGCTTACGTCATTTTTACATATCGGTTTAGAAATTTGTATATGGATATATCGTAATCCATGCGAAAACATAAAAACAATTTGCAAGCAGTTTCAACAAGACTGTCCTTTTTAGCTTTTTAATGGATTGTTTTGCTTTGTGAGGGCTGGGGTCCACTAGGAGATTGATAGTACCAATTAGCTCTCTCCGGACAATACCAGCCTAGATGCCGTGTGGAATCCGGCGGAAAAAAATGAACCAAGAATAGATCCACTGGGTTCCTGCTTCCATGTCGTAAAAGGCGACAATTGCAGGAGTTTCTTTTTCCTTTCAGTTATCAAATATTTTCAATAAATTATCTCTTCATTCAACCTATCAATTTCCGTCTAGCTTCGGAGAAAAGTTTTATTTGGAATGTTTTCTTCTTCCATGTTATTGATTGTCTTTCAGAATTATAAATTGAATTGATAACTATTGCGCAAATCCGTTGATATTACAAAGTTAATAACAGAGATAACATATATCGGTATATTTAATACATAGTAAAAAACACTTGATAATAATATTTCAAACAACAAATAATATTTTTCTCGGTAGCCGGCTGCCCAGATCAACCAATATAACCGATTAATAATATTAATAAATAATTAAAATAACAAAGCGGAAATAATCAAGATTCAAGACGCGCATGAAATCTGTTGACCTTTATTCGGTGATTTAAAATGATTTTATAACAACTGTTTAGAATATGTCAATGTAATGAATCAACTATTTTGTTTCACGTAATTTCATTCATAAAAAATAGTTTTTTTTCTTTACGCGATAGTATTGCAAATTTTTCTTCAGTTACCTCGAATAAGAGCTGTGAACAAAGACTTTCCGGGACTACAGTATCGGATATTACTGAAACGTTCACTCGGGAATTCAGTGAGTTTAGTGGTACATCCGAGCATCTTGAAACCGGATCATACTGAGTCGCGCGCGAAACCAATATTGAAATTTTTACTAACAAATATCCTTCTCCCGTGACACTTGTGGAGTGCGCAGTAGTATATACGGCCTCTAGTAACAACAAGTGTTGGACTAACATCCCTTCCCATTCCTTAGACGATCTACGTTCGGGCCTGGCCGGCGCCGGTACTGATCAATGAATTCTGGGGTTACCAGAAGATGTACATTGAAGGATGATTTACCAGTCCCAGGTCGGATCATCTAGAAACTCCCTGTACAATTTCAGGTAATCCCGATCAGTAACGGAGTAGCAACCAGGGGTGGTCGCTCAAGCTCAAGCAAGCTTTAATGGATTGTTTTGCTTTGACACTTCTCATGAGTTTTTGGCTAATAAACTTGTTAATAAAACCAATTTCATTTTTGTATTCTTTGTGCTGTCCTTCAGTAATGATGATGATAGATAAATAGAAATTTTTTTTCTGATTTTAATAACAAAATTAGTTGTCAATGAAAATTTCGTGTTGGATTGAAATATTGCTGGTTTTTGTCCAGGATATTCGCCAACTGAACACATTCTCTAAAAATAAGAGTTTTTTCAGTAAAGTAAATTCTCAATTTTAATCATTTCCATAGTTATTTTAAAATTTTGTTGTTAAAATAACTAATTCAAAAACAGTAATACGAATTAGCCGCAGAGCTAATTTCGGTCGTTCCGTGTGTTTTCTAGACACAGAGAGCGTGAAGGCTAAACCAGCATAGAGAATTCTAAAGAGTAGCATTTTGATCATAGTTTGTCTAGATAAACTTTGATGGACACTTTTTGGAACAATGTTATAAGAATGACAATTCGTAACGTGAGCAATACAAGTGAGGAATATTGGGACCGATGGATATTTGACTTTGCTATTTACCCAAATTCAGTTTTTACAAAGAGAGTTTCCGGGAGTGGTTATCCTTCAATAAATAAATACAGTAGGGGAGACCGGGGCTAGTTGGCCGAACTACAATTTGGCAGATCAGCTTTTCTGAAAGGGCTATTGTGCGCAGTGGCGACATCTATAATGATTTTGGTGGAGCATTAGGTCACCCATGTGCCGACGTAATTTTAGGTGTTTCTGTATTGTCGCTTGTGAAGGAGCACGTTTTTTTTTGTTTCGGCAATGGTAAATAAATTTCTGTTTTTGTAAAGTAATACGTGTAACGTGGATCAATTTATGTTTGATTTCCAAAAACATGGTACCATTTGAAAGGGTATTCAAAACTTTACAAAATGGCATATTGGTTTTCAGCATAACCTTACTTTTTTTTGTTAATCGTGATTGTTCTCGAAAACATTCATTGGGGCAGGTTGAGCATTTTTGTGCGGGGTTGGTTGGGCGAGTTGTAATTTTGGCTTAGAGTAAAGTGCACTTGGATCCTTTATTTGACGGAATTGGATTGTATGTTTATATTGATGATCATAAGGAAAAATATACATGAGAAATAAGTAATGGAAATAAATTAAAATCATTGACAAATAGAAATAAGAGATTAGAATCACTCCAAGTTGGAAATTGTCGATAGAAATGATGATTCCAATATTTTATGAATCAAATGCCATCAAAACTTTCAGCATTTAGAGTTCCTGTAAGGATTTCTCGCAGATTGACCCAACCCCGAACAAACGTCCATCATTATAGAAACTACAAAGAAAATTTTAACAATGCTCTTATAAAGGCAACATTGAAAGAGTGAAAATGAAACCAAGCGTAAACGCGAACGCTGGTAAAGGAAATGGTAGAAAGGAAACTGAAAAAGTTTGTTAATGCGGTCGAAACTAATTCCAGAATAGTTAAAAAGACTCAAAAACCAAAAAGGGGAGTTTTTTCACGTACTTAACAGTTCGGCTGAAAAGTTCGCATCGTTTATAGAAACACACATTTTTTTTGCCAAAATCTGTTTTTATTATTCAACATAATTGCCATCATAGGCGATACAGCGATTATAGCGATCTTCCAACTTTTCGATACCATTTTTGTAGTACGATTTGTCCTTTGCCTCAAAATAGGCCTCAGTTTCAGCGATTACCTCTTCATTGTTTCTAAATTTTTTACCAGCGAGCATTCTCTTGAGGTCTGAGAACAGGAAAAAGTCACTGGGGGCCAAATCTGGAGAATACGGTGGATGAGGGAGCAATTCGAAGCCCAAATCGTTCAATTTCAGCATGGTTTTCATCGACTTGTGACACGGTGCATTGTCTTGATGAAACAAAACTTTTTTCTTCTTCAAATGAGGCCGTTTTTTTGAAATTTCGTTCTTCAAACGCTCTAATAACGCTATATAATAGTCACTGTTGATGGTTTTTCCCTTTTCAAGGTAGTCGATGAAAATTATACCATGCGAATCCCAAAACACATACGCCATAACCTTACCGGCCGATTGTTGAGTCTTTCCACGCTTTGGGTTCGGTTCATCGCGTGCAGTCCACTTAGCTGACTGTCGATTGGACTCCGGAGTGAAGTGATGGAGCCATGTTTCGTCCATTGTTATATATCGACGAAAAAAATCGGTTTTATTTCGATATAACAGCTCCAAACACTGCTCAGAATCATCAATTCGTTGTTGTTTTTGATCGATTGTGAGCTCACGCGGCACCCATTTTGCACAAAGCTTTCTCATATCCAAATATTCGTGAATAATATGTCCAACACGTTCCTTTGATATCTTTAGGGTGTCAGCTATCTCGATCAACTTCACTTTACGGTCATTGAAAATCATTTTGTGGATTTTGTTCACGTTTTCATCGGTAACAGCCTCTCTTGGACGTCCACTGCGTTCATCGTCTTCGATGCTCATATGACCAGTACGAAATTTTGCAAACCACTTACAAATTGTTGCTTCGCCCGGTGCAGAGTCTGGATAACACTCATCAAGCCATTTTTTGGTATCGGCGGCACTTTTTTTCATCAAAAAGTAGTGTTTCATCAACACACGAAATTCCTTTTTTTCTATTTTTTTCACAATAACAAAAGTAGCTTCACTCAAAATGCAATATCTCACAAACTAATAATCAGACAGCTGTCAAATTTATACACGTATCTTTTGAAGGTTGGTACTAACTGAAAATGGTATGGATTTATTTCTAGTGGCGCCCTCTCATAGAAACGATACGAACTTTTCAGCCGATCTGTTACATAATAAAAATGATTCAAGCAGACTTTTTTTTAAATAATGAAAACGTTTATTGATACAATTGATGTGTTTCACATATTTTTTAAAACTCAGCCAACCTACCCCGGCTATGGAGTTGGTTGGTCGATTTTTTTTATCCGCATTTGAGTGTTAATAACTAATTTTCCTGATTTTCATACAGGAATGAAAAAAATCACACATGTGCTCAAAAGGTGTATCTTCATGACAGAGCAAAGCGTTTATCAAAATGTCTAACCAGAAAGCGTACAGAAATTCCGAAAGCGAAACTAGGCCAACTAGCCCCGGTCTCCCCTATGTACTCAAAGCCGGGAGCTTATGCTTAGAACTACACGGAACTGAAAACCTACCTTATTATGAGTATTTATTACATAACTTAGAGATTCCGCTCATTAACCTTATTTTAGGTAAAGAGGCGCTGTAGTTTCCCCAAGGCACTTGCAAAATTAGTGAGTTAAACCTACTCACTAGTAAGTTATAATTACTTAACATTTGAGTCGCATTGACTCGATTTCAGGTTGAATGCGGATTATTTAATTTTAGTTTATTGAACGAAACTCTCGCTGTTGGGCAATTTTTCCCATTGTGTTATGACAACAATGGAAAGAGCGAATGGAAGAAAATATTCAAAATAACTCAAGATTAAGTTTAAAAAAGTCAAACAATAGGTATTGTATTTATTGAACAAAGAAAAATATTTGAGTTCTTTTCACTGAAAATAAAGAAAAACTCTCTTAATCCACCAATAATGGCTTTCTCTTGTCATTCAAACAGTCTCATTGAAACATATTCTTTTCATTTGTATAATTTCAGACACAAAATTGCGGGTATATAACTAAAGTTAAAATTCAAAGACTAGAATAGTACTGGTAATTTGTACATTCGTAAAAATCACAGAAAACCGTCCTTTCCAACTTACAAACCGACCTTCCACGAAAAACCCATTTTCCGGGAGATTGCATAGCTTTTCTTCCTATGAAAACGGTAAACAAGACCTTGTCTCTGCCACGGTTAGTGCTTTCGAACGAATGCGATATGGCTGTTTGGAAGGGTGCTTGGTAAAGTTAGAGAGTAGGAATCTAGTTAACCTGGTTCACTGCCTATTGATGCTTTTATGAGTTCACTTGGGTGCGGCAATAATTAAGATTTTGAGTAGTTTACAATTTAAATGTTTTTTCGTGTGTGAGAGTGTGATTGGCATCACATCACACCATCATGAATATAAATCAATTATAACATAACATACAGCAAGTAAAATGTACCTTTCAGTTTGTTATTTCTGGATTTTATACATTGGTCTTGATCAGTGATTCCCAAACTTTTTTGGTCGAATGCCCATTTTGGATATATTATTCTATTCCCACCTGGTAAAAAATTTAATAAAATCCTATATTGATCTATTTAGCATTTTTGCAGTTAACTTGAGTTTAAAATTCAAATCTAGTTTCCTTTCCAATTCTGCAAGGGTAAAATAAAACATTAATTCAAGATCTTATCGAGCAAACATAGACTTAATAATAGCAGACTTGATAAATGTTAAAGTGCAGTATTAAACTAAAATTTAAACCATACCGGCCATGCACAGTGAGATCATATTCCAAGATCTATTCTACCACTTTCTGAATTGTGTTCCATCACATCCACAGTAGTTCAATTGGCAGAACGATTTCCCCGGATTGGAGAAGGTTGAGAATTATTAGCTCTGTCGCCACTTTACGTATTTCGTTATTTTCATTTCATCAGTAATACTTTTAATCTGTCTTTCCGTTGGGTAGTGGAAAAAAAAATTCTACTTAGGATGTGTTTTCAGATGGCATATGTGGACAATAGTGTGTATTTTCCGTTGGTGGTTTTCTAACGCGTGTTTACCCAAATCACTGACCGTGTTCAACTCTCGCTCAAAAGTAACTTCTTGAAACATTTATGGTGTTGGGTTTACTGCATGTGCGTGAGAAAAACAGAATCAAACAGTTGATTTACGACTCACAGTCTTCCAAATGGAAAATAAAGACACAAGTTTTATAGTTTTATAATATGCATGATTGTGTTTATCAATTTTGTTAATATTTGGTTCTGTGATCGACAAAAAAACTTACAAACCATCCCACTCAGTAATAATTATAGAATTTCTCAATTAGGCAACCAAAACTACATTGAATTTTTGTTTGACAGGGCATGAAGAAGGAATCGCAATAACAGGCCAAAATAAAGTTTGGGCATCTCGCATTCGTCCTCAACAAGTATCACGCCTACTGCCTGATTTTGATATTTTCTTCTCGATTGTGAAAACAGCAAAAGTAGTGACCCGTTCATAATTTTGCTTGTGCATCGCGAAAATTCATACTACTCGCTCTCAAAGTTTTCGAAATTGACGACATGATTTAAATTTTTGTTGAACATTTGAACATTTGGTG
This sequence comes from Malaya genurostris, assembly GCF_030247185.1. NCBI lineage: Eukaryota > Metazoa > Arthropoda > Insecta > Diptera > Culicidae > Malaya > Malaya genurostris. The sequence goes on from NC_080572.1 coordinate 181,477,311, forward strand.
CTCCATCTTTTACAAGGCGGATTATGATGAGCGACAAAGGCCACTTCCACCTGGACAACGCGGTAAACAAGAAAAACTGTCATTATTATGTCGAGACGAATCCGTTACAGGTTGTGGAGAAGCCCTTCCAATAATTAAAAATGTTTTTCTAAACTCACGAATAGTTGTAACGTACAACTGATTCTTCAAAACCAAACAACAACACTGTTTTAGTTGCTACGAACAGTAACTAAGAAACCCAGAATAAATAAACAAATAGTTTGAAAAAAGTAGTGAAATCGTCTGTGTTAATTCCGCAACGCTACGTATTGTTTTGGAAAAAACGCAGAGAAACGAATTCCTCCTTAGTGCGGATCCCTAAAGTCTTACCATCATCAAAACAAAAAAAAATAATCGAATCTTGGAGTACTTCGTGACATTACAGCTGAACCGAACCTCAGTAAAACCTGACTATCCAGGTTGATCTAAATATAAAACAATTATAACAAATAGTGCCCGAAATCATTCACCTCGAAGTCGAAGGGGTAGAACAGAAGTAGCGCAAGCATAATTCTTCAAACAAATTTGGCCTTCTGGTAAGCAGCAAAGAGGGATCGTCTCAAAAATTTTCTTATTTACAATCTAATTAATGTCGTTTTCGTTTTTAAATTGCACTACACCGGTGTAGCGAAAGCTGCACTGAAACCGTTCGTTTTTACCAATTGCACTACACCAGTGCTACACTTTTTCTGCACCGATGCCACTGGTGTAGCACTCATCAAAAGTTTGGTGTAGCTCTGTGCAATGGAATCGTTTATTGTAGTCAATGGTTACTGTTTTTGTTTTCGTCATTTTTGTTCGTTTATTCATGCCTCAGTGTAGCACTGCACCGGTGTAGTGCAAATTAAAAACGAAAACGCCATAAGTCTTCGAGTTAGCAGTAACCAAGGTTGCGGTAACTGTTATTCGAAAAACAACAGTTTTCGGTCTGGGTTGCCAATTTCAAACATTTTCCAAATGACTTCATTTTGACATTACCAGTTACTGAGGGATAGTTAAATTTACGATACAGTTTTGATGGAAGAGTGGCAGGTCGTGTCGTCGCTTCAGTGTTCCGTGATGGTAAACTACTAGAGGAACATAAACTTTCATTCTTCTACTTTCTGTTACCGTGTTCGATTTCTCCCTCCATTGTTTGGTTCCAGTGTAACAAGAGAATAGAATGTGTCAGGTTCCTTTGCGCAACTCTGTACAAAAGATAACTGCACCAGTCAATTCAAAGAAAATCACAGAAAAAGTTTGGCCCTTTTCAAAAGACAGTTTAGATAAATTTCGGAAAAATGAAGTATTCCAAGCGGATTTCTGTGCAAAAGTCAGAAAGTTTCATTGAAATCTGGAAAAGTACTACCAACATTTGTTCGAAATGGTATGAAATTCGACTATAATATAAATCAATTATCAAACTTAGCTTACCTTGAAAGTAATAGGTAAATCCTTAATGGTAACTTGCACCTCCATGCTCTGTGCGTCATTGTTGGTGTTACTCGCGACTGTATTATTGTTGTCATTGCTATGACCATTATTATTGCTGGCACTCATATCGGCTGTGGTAGACATTTTTTCAACAAAGTTAGTATTTATTCAATTTTGGTTAACAATTCCACTGAATTAGCATCACTCGAACTAGCGCAACTTTTTTGGTATGATCTTCGTACTTTCCGATCCACTAATGTGACTGAAACACTACTTTTAACTTTATGGTAGCACAAAAAAATAACGCACAATCCACCGATGTTGTCACAGTCTGTTTCGCTCGCAGATAAAATTCGGAATCATCAAACTTCCTTGTCACAGTTTGAAACAAACAACAAAAAACCGATCAGTGGTCATCGGGGGATTTCAAGTGGAACCTAGCTCCCGTCAGGCCGGAAGTGAATTTTAGCCCCTTCTACTGTTTTCGTTAACAGTCTCATAATCAGCGGCACCGCTGACATTGAAGCACAGTTTTTTTTCAACCTTCAATTAGTGTCCACGGATCTTTTAGGCATTTTCAGAGATACTATGCAGACGATTTTCCTGATGGAAGAGAAAAAAATAATATCAATCTATCGTGACGTAAGTACGATTTTCCAATTTATAAAAACAAAGTTCAATGTTCAAATTGTGCTGCTTCCAGCCGTTTTGTTCTCAACCATGTAGTCAAGGCTCTAGTTTATAATGGCATTATAAATTGTCTACTATTTTATGTAGTCAGTAGTTGAATGACTTCTCACCGGTGTCAAGGAAATAATTAGTCCACCCGTTCGAGTCAAGCGACTACTGTACGTTATGTCCACAAGTGTTCAGTGTATTTACTAGCAATTTTTCAATGGCTTCACGGTTCGGAAGCCATAGGCCACGGGAAAACAAACGAAATTCATTCTAATAACTGCGCAACAGTTGTTCTCAACGTCCATTGTACCAGCGACGGTTGACTTTCAGAATGCCTATTCAAACGACTCTTCCACAAAACTATTCTGCACTACAATTTACTCATTTCAAAGCTATGGTATTGTACATACCAGTGCATATGAAGGGATGTTCGCATTATGCTTACGATACGAAAAAAATCGAATCGCCTACAATCGATCTACAATAGTTGAGATTATATTGATCTGGTTTCAGATATCTAAACATAGAAATATATGGTTATGGTCTAGTCCTCTCGCTCCAAAAATTTTGTAATTTTTTTTCGAACATCCTTATTTCCTAAAACTCTTCGTTTAAACTGAATACCATAATAGTGGAAAACATACATATTAGAACTCAAATCAGCAGTAATTGATAAATGATCACTCCATGCAGACCCGTACCCAGGATTTTGTTTCTGGAGGGGCCAGTTGACTTCACCAGTTCCGGAAGCATCAGAAATAAACTATCAAAAACGTCGAAATGGCTCTCACATCGATTGTTCCGATATTTATTGGCCTATTTTACGAACTTATATTCAAATGACAGGTGTTATTATCCCGTATGGCATTTAAACTAATCGAGATCCAACTTCCAGGTCCGTGATGAGTGATGAAAATTTTAAATTGCCATTAGAAGTAACGATGCAACAAAAACAGACAAATCTTTTCCACTTAGTTCAAATCTGTTTCAACTTCATGGTCTTGTTAGTTAGTTTTTATACAAACTTGGCGCTACCGGTTTTCAAAACAGAACTGACATAGATTTATATGAGATGACAAGGCCGATTTTCACAAATGATTGAATGGATTCAAATGTAATTCCAATGTAATCCGAATTCGGATTCTGGTTTCAGAAATACAGAATATTGAGTGCTGAAAATCTCAAACTTAAATACACGTTTCTTCAATGACTTCTGTTAGAGTTGAAGAAGTAGTCTTTGAAGTCTTTCAAGAATACTACTATTGCTCGCAATCGAGAATGATGCTGTACTGTCTGTTAAAGACAGAACTTTTCCAACTGGAAGTTTCATGATTGAGCATTGAAATAAAATTGGTGAGTCTCCTTCAAGGCACGTGTGCCCCTTGGAAGCACTCGTGCCGACTTCAGATCATGGTCGAGTAGTAATTTTTTTCCTGGTGTATAAGATTGGATCCAGTCAAACATGTACTCGAAGTGCGCTTGCGTTTGTCTTTTTAGTTCTAAATAAGCGTGTGGGATACAACGAAAGGATATCTTTCTCATCTGCAGAATCTTTCCAGTCATTCAGTACAATTTTATGTATTATTACTATTAAGGTTTATTTGGTCATGCGTTAACCTACATTTTATGTAGTTTTGACACAGTCAAAGATAGTGAAGTTTTGAAAATCTTGAAACCACTATCTCACGGTGTAAACTGCAAGATCATCAGCCCCATACTATTCATCAAACTTTTTTTGTTATTATTCCTAATTTCGGGCCCCCCTCTAGGTAGCTTACATTATTTTCAGTATCTAAGCGGAAAAATAGAGTGAAAAACAAATGAATACTAGCTCACAGAAAAGAGATGTTTTAGAAAAAAAAATACCGACCAGAAGCAGAGCTACATTCTTGTGCAATCCGTGAATTCGCGGGTTGCATAAGAATACTGGTTCGAGTGCTGTCACTGGGTGGATTTTATTCCAAAACATCTATTCTATTATTATTTTTTTTGTATTTAGGTTTCGTCAGTAGTTCATGTTGAACTACCACGCTACGCAGCAGTTCAACATAATCCGCTAAGCAGACTCTACTTAAGCTTAGCTTAGTCGAACGCCCGAGTGTTTCACTTGATTGATCAGAACCCAGTTGTAGCTGCATATTGAACTAGATGCATGATATTTGGGAGTAGTAGATCATGAAAAATGATCAATAACGTAGATGGCCGTCGCCCATGCAGGTCACTGTAGGATGGAAAGGAATGTTAGTCCAACACGTCTTGCTCCTAGTGACACTTACTAATAGTTCTCGGCATCACCACAAGTATAACAGGAAAAAAGTGGTGTTCAGAAATTAGAACTAATTGGCTCAAGTAACACGTTTCCCTAGTTATTTGGAGATTTGTGCCTTGTCGTGGCTTCTCATCATTTTCCTACAGGGAAGAGAAGAATAGAATGAACATGGAAGGGAAATGTATAGTGGGTAGAGGTGGAAAAACAGCATAAAACTTAAAGAAACAAATCGTTCTGCATCCTCGAACAGCTGCTGAACGATTTGCAGGTGCCAAAATGCACAGTTAAGAAAACCTCCAACCCCCGAGAGGATTAAGAAATTTTACAAAAGCGACACCATTCTGCATTCCCGGAAGAATGCAGAACGATTCGCAGTGTGTGTGTGTGAGCAGAAGTATTTTCGGCACCCATAAGATATGTCAAACAATCTGCTAAAACATATTAAGGTCAATATAGAAAGGATTCATTCACTTCAGGAAGAACGATGAACCCCTCTGACTATAGCTACATTGGGTGAGAAACGATAGAATATCCTTAGCTTATAATTTTAGCTTCACATACACAAACGCAACCATGTATGGAGGGCCAAAAACCCGGTGATAATTGAGTTTGCAATGTCCAGTCAGAGCTCTGACCAGAATAATACAATGATGCTGTGAAATCATGAGAATCATGAAACATTACTTCTCATGAGACCATGCCTATTACTGATGATTTTGTGAGTAAATCTTAAAAAAAATTCATGATTTAAATCATTTTGCTCGTCATATAATTAATAATAGGTATGATCTCATAAGAAGACATGTTTCATGATTTTCATAATTTCCTAATCATGGTACCGGCAGTAGATTTTTATCCGTGTTTGAGAAATGCAGCAGACATTTTGGCATTTTCAGACTCAAATCTGGTAAAAATTCTTTTGTCTGAGCGTAAATTTGAAAGCTGCACCAGTAGCTGATATGTTTTGATACACCCCAAGAACGAATCTTGTGCTTTATCCAACTAGTTGAAAGTGTTAGTTGAGCGATTAAATGATTAGGATTTATCTTGGTTGTTAATTAAACCTATTTATTTGAAAACCTACACGCGATGTTCGTAATCAAAACGATCATGTATAACAGACCTCCAATTGCACCTCGAAACAAGAAATCAAGGACATCTATTTTATAAGAATAATCTACGAAAATGGAAATGATTAAGTTCATAATAAGCGTCTGATTTATAATAGACGAAATGCTTTGGTGAATATGTATCGAAATGTTGGTTTTCAACCTTGTAGTCTTTTCCTCAATCTCTTGGCAGCCCGATACCGAAAGAGAAATATGAAGTTATTCTAATTTACGGCCAATTAGGTCTAAACTGATACTTTGATAATAAGTGATACTCAGTCTGTCTCACAGTGAAACTTTATGTTCTGTAGCTACTCTCATCCTAACAGTTGCATGACATTTCAGTTCGGTTTTACATCTCATCCAAGTCAGTCGATAAAACAAAACCGTTTACGTTCGGGACAAAAGAAACCAAGTACAGTATTGTGTAGTGACCAATAGAACTACCTCGAAATGAGTGAACCAAACGAACAAAAGCTACCGCCGACACGAAAGAATACAATTGTTGTTGACTTCAGGCAGTGCAAAATTCGACCTTCGATACGAGAACTTGAAGGTTTGCTTAAGGAGCAAATGCATCTTGACATTAACTTCAATGCAATAAGACGAATAATGTCGTTTAAATACAGTTTTATAAAGAGTTGAATGCAATTCAATTCGCTAAAGACAATAACAATGTGCACTATGTGGAGCACGAAAACATTAAGTACAACATTCCAGTATATATGGATGATAGTGCTATGGAAGTGCGTGTGCATGATCTTCACTCAAGCGTCACCGATTCTTATATTCACAAAACTATGTTCCAATACGGAGAGATTCTCTCTATCGAAAAAGAAAAGTGGAAGAATTTTTCCCCGGTATTCTGAATGGCGTACGTTTATTACGCATACACTTGAAGAGGCCTATACCTTTTTATGTGATTTTCGGTCAAGATACAAGAATTCCGTGCAAATCACTTGTTACCTATGATAATCAGATAGCCACATGTCTATATTGCCAGAAAGCTATTCACTACGGTAAGCCATGTGATAAACTGGACAAGGAGACAACTACACCAAAGGACAACGGTGCTTCCTTCACACCAACCCCAAGCAACCCCAATACACCTGTGACAGCCGCCAACAACAATGAAGCTTCCCCTTCAACGAAACCATCAGTATCCTCTATAGAACAAAGTACACCGGCTGCAGTTAACAACTTACCCTCCAAACAACCAGCAATTGCAACCAATATACAACAAGGTGCATCTACAGCAACTAGCAACAAAAAGAAGACGGAAATCGACAACAATACCATCGATGCGGCAATGGATGACGAGACGAACCACGAACGAAGTGCCCCTCAATCCTAGCAGGAGGGAAATGGAAGCTTCTCTCCTCCTAGAAAAAGGGTGACAACGAGATCCAACTCAAAAAAAAAATTATTTAAAAAATCGGCTTAATCGGCCACGTATAGCTTGTACGCAAATAGGCCTGAATAAAAAATATCTTTTAAATAAAAAAAATGTTGCATGACATTTTGAGCTTGGCTTGTCCTGATTTCCTACGTCATACCTGGCTAATACAGTAAACACCCGGACACTTCTTCTATTTTAACTGAGAATATCAAAGACAGCCAAGACGTTTGAACCAAAAAGGTTTCAGACTTGACAGCTCGAAGGATCCAAAATCTACTCAAGCTATATAAATCGTTTTTCCTAGCTGGCCATACAAACGCTTAACAGAGCAATAAAACAACTAATTTAGTAAGTAGATATGTGTGCTAGATCAATAAAATTACGCACATTATTCTAGTGAAACAGTTTTATTGCTGACGAATCGTCATATTCGAAATAGAGATTAGAGACGCGGACAAATTGGGCTCACCACCATCCAGACGGCTAAGAATATGCATTAGCAAACTAAATTCATAATATTTTTTTTAAACTACACAAAATAGGGGTTAACCTAAGTTTGTGCTTAGGGAACATAACCGTTTTCACTTTTCTTTACGTTCCGTCTTAGACTCGTCAGTGCAGAGCAGTTCAAATTGAACTACTTAGTGCAAGCTTAAACAGTTCAGCTTGAACCGCTCAGTAGACGTAAAGTTAATGTTATTTGCAAAACACTTTGCTGACGTACCGAACGAACTGTTTAAGTTTGAACTAAGCAGTTCATTTTAACTGCTTTGCACTGACGAGTCTAAGATGAAACGTAGAGAAAAGTACACACAACAACTAACCGGAAAATAAGAGATAAGAAATATTTTCTTGAATAATTAATAATAAACTGAACACTTTGTTGAACGAGGTGATAGTTTAGTACACAGATAAAAATATTTTGTGAATTAACATAAATTTTCATGCACTTTTTTTTGGAGCAGGCCATTGAATGGAGAGTTATTTTACAGTTCTTCATTTTTCAATATACTTTGAAAGCAAAAATAAGCCATTTTTTGAATATACAGTTTTGTTCATATGAAAAATAAATAAATTCCTATGTAATTTTACATCGATTATTGTTTTTTAATAAGATTTTATATTGATTATATTGATATCTATTAAATAGTACTACTGATTTACAAGTCGTGTAAATTTCTTTTTTTTTTTTCATTTTTTTCTGCGTAGAAAAGAGTTCTGGAAACTAAAAGAGAAACTCATGCAATTGTGACCTTTTACGACATGGAAGCAGGAATCCAGTGGATCTATCTTTGGCTACATTTTCTGCCACCGAATTCCACACGACCTCTAGGCTGGTTCTATCCGGAGAAAAATAATAGGTACTATCAATTTCCTATCTACTACTTAAGACACTTAAACTGGTACAGTGTCTTTACTGATGATGTCCCGAACATAGAAAAGACGAAACTAAAATAAAAAAAAAATAAACCGGTTATTAGTTTCCATTTTTCGGTGCTCACTTTATTTTGCCGCTCAGACACAGGAAATCATTCATCTATCCATGCGTAAATTGCATTGTAAAAAGAACTGAAATGGACGTGTTTAGAAATTAAAATTTATGCCCTCAAAATGTTCTTATAGACATTATGAATAGGAACACAATCCAGTCAGATATGTAATTATAAGCCAATACATTACGCTTCGGCAGTCAAAATAATCTGGAACTTTGCGTCTGTTTAGCGGTTTAACTACTATGTGGGAATGGCAGTTTAATTTAAACTAGTAAAAGCAGTAAAAAACTGTAAGAATTTTGTATATTTGACAGTAAAATATTGAGTGTTTTCAGAAGTACTTAGTTATTTCTTTAGTGAAAACTGCTAACATTATTTCATTTTTCAGATTCTGGAATTAGATTATATGATCCTAAGATAATTACCGAAAGCATTTGAAAAATACCAAAAAATGGAAGTAATGCTGCGTTTTGTTACTAGATTTGATGTGATTTGTCATCGGGGGTAACCCGGGTAGGTGTAAATAGCAAACAAATATCAAAATAATAACATATTTTACCATCATATCTTGCCTTGATGTTTCTGTGCTGTCATGGCAATACTTGATATTTTCTTGACATTTCATCTAAGAAATTAGCTTCAAAATTAATTATTATATCTTATTTCGTTATTGATGAGTTATTCCAATTGCATTTAGTAAATTTATCCAGTAGCACTGTTTTCAAATAGAGTTCTATTGATTAAACTTCATCAGAATAAAAAAAGAGAAATACTTACACTATAACGGGAACAATATCGAAACTATAACGGGGAGAAATACTTATGATATTAGTCTATTCTGAATGCTCGAATATGAAATAACTGAAAAATTCTATAAATATTTTATTCTTGGTTTAATATTACAGTGACAGAATTTTAAATTTTGTTGCCGTTCTCTCATGCAGACCTTGTTATGATTTTTTTTATATTTCAACTCTTATTTAAAACTAAATAATGTTATTTTCTACCATTGAGATGTTTGGTTTTAACAACAGAATTTGTTATTGGTTTCCAAATCTCTTCTACCCAGGATCGTAACAAAAAACGAATCTTGTACAAAATAGACATTTGCGGACAGTTGGATCTTCAACTAGTAACAGCATTTACTTTTTCACAATCTGTGTCAGTGAATGTAAGCAAGAAGTCTGCTATTGAGCTCATGAAGGGGTTAAACAAGATAGTAATTGAAAGTCTTGTCTGACCGAGTTACGACAAGAAAGAAAATGAAATTCAGTCGAATAGTGAAGTAGACTAAAGTCGATTTATCTATAAATTGTTATTAATGTTATTTTAGACTATCTCTAAATTTCACAGTCCTAGTAAAAGTGAATCGCAAATTTTTGAAGAAATACGTGCAATCAGTGTCATTTCAAACGATATGTCAAATCTGTCAAATCCAAAACTCAAGAAATTGCCAACATTTCTTTATGATTTTTTCTGGTTGCTGGAAACATTACGGATAAAATGTTGTCACTCTGTTTATACCCAAACTGGCTAACTACTTTCGCTAAATGTGTGTGCATAATTTATTCATTTTAATACCAACTCAACCATCTGCTTGCATCGACACGTGTATCATACTGAATCAACACCTCACTCTGTGTTTGACGTTTCCTCGGCCAAATAATGCAAACTTATTACTTCCGATAAAGTACGAGTGTCTCTACTTATTGGTATACAATAAATTCACCAATGTAGTTTGAAGTGATATCACTCGGTTATAACGCTCATAAAATGAGTATTATTCAATTCATAATCGCTTTGTCGTACAAGGAATTGTTATGTCTAGAAGTTATCAGTTTTGATATTTCCATCAGTTGACCGAATTTGCCAGCTTACTGAAAATGTCAAACATTTGACGAAGAGTTAATTTTAATGCAAAGTGTTAGAAAGGATTAATTTCGCGATTTCATATAGTGAATGTTATTTTAGGCCAAATTTGCCAGTCCCACATCGACTCACAAGTTCCTATATCATGCCTTAGCGTGTGACCTTTGATTACCGGCATCGACTGAATACTACCAATTCACAACTACGATCTTCCCAAATTGCTTCAAATCTTTCGATTGAAAATTAACGTTCCGCTTCCAACAAAAATCATTGATTGTCAATAGAGTAAAAGCACTGAAACTAATCGCAAGCTACACGTCAATCAGTGCATATACCAGTCATTATTTAACTGATTCGACCTTGATTTTTTTCTTTCGCATCTTGCATGCATATCGCATTATGAACAATCGGTGGGAATTTTCCCATTTTATTCAGTCTGTTTCTCTCGATTCGTTTGCCGCATATAATGAACAATTCAACAAAACAGGTATCTCACATCCGAATTTAGAAACAATGCGTTCAGGTGTAGTAGCTAGAAGTCGTTCATGAACATTCTTTCATTGCCAATTCATTCTTAAGAATAGATCAATTTTCTTTATTTTATTTCTTTGTAAGAAACAAGAAAAAACACAAAATTCCGTTTTAAAAATGTGTAGATGTAAGATTGAGGGTAAGAAAACACGTTTTCAATTTAAAAAAAAATCAAAATGACGGTAATATTAAACATCTCGCGGGGTAGGATGTAAGAAAAATTGTGTCCCGTTCAAGCGATGTCACCTGAAGTTGACATTTGATGCATCCAGTGCGTGAGTTGACTGAGAAGGACGTTTTAGACAGTATACCATTAGCAACCGCTCATTAACCACGTTGATTTAGTACTTTTGAACCCCTTCTCTCGTAAATATTTCGTCAATAGAAAGGTCTCGCCTGGGTGCTATCACCTGCTGCGTTAATAGCAGAATGAGAGGGTGTGAATTGGTATGTATATAGTAGCCCCTTTGATATTGTGCAATTAATTGAAAATCTTTTAAAAACGTATTTCGGTTTGACGTCGTATTGCTCCTGTAATGGTATATGGCTTTAATAAATTAAACTTTTTATCAACTTGCTGATTTGTATTCTTGAAAACAATTTGTAAAATCCCTACATTATTCATATATTCATATAATTTTTTATCCCATTCTTTCTCAAAGTATAATTGTCTGGTTTGTCTTCAGAAAGTTGGGTACAATTGATAAGAGAAAGGTCACAAACTAAATACGCGTCGATTCCTTACCAGGGATTGAAAGTCTTTCTATAATGCTTGAGTCCATTTGATGCAAACATTACTTAAAAGCGGGGCAAGTGGATGTAGCGATGACCTCAAAGACGATTTGCTTTGTATACGTATGTATGGGTCATCGGAATTCGATTGAAGTATAAACAAAACACATGGAAACATATTTTTCTGTGAACCGCTGCCAAAGCGAAAAGTGCACATCATATCAAATTATTCTAGATTTACACAAAACTGATGATTTTCACCGTCGATTTGCAAGAAAAGTAATGTTAATAGTTCTTTATATAACATTTAGAGCCATTACAACGGCTGATTTTGTATAATGTTTCCCATCGTTGTCCACTTTCAGTTTTCTTTTCCTTCAATGCAAACGACCAGAAGCTGGATGATGCTATCACTTTTGTTTGAAGCGAAACTCACACAGCAATTGTCTAACAGCAGATATGCTCACAGAAGAACTAGTTGCCATTTTGCTGCGTTTAGGCTAGATGAATAGAAACTCATATTCGCCATTGACTGAAGCAACAGTTGAATAATACCGGGTGTAGTTTTACTGTCTTGCCGTAAATGACAGCCTACGCACTCGATGTGTCTCCGTTCATGGATTATCATAGACTGAAGCTAGCAAACGGGTCTATTTTAGATTCAATTGATTTTAATGTTTCGTGTTTGGAACTATTTTTTTACAATTTAAACAATGTTTACGTAATAAACGTGGTATTATTAACAATCTTACTTCTTTTTCCATTCTTTTCGTGAAATAATTAGAGAAAATACTCAAACAGGGTAAAAGTTATTAAAAACTTTCGTGTTGTGAAATTTAGAAAATGCACCCATGTGAGCATAGCAAAGAAAGACGTAGTTCTACGTCAAAACAAGAGCCTACTTGATCACTTCTTAGCACAGAACAAGAAGTATAATAATTATAATAGAAACTATCAATCTTATAATTCAACAATGAAATTCTGGAGTTCTTCGTTTGGTAGAACAGTTTCAAAAATTCATGAAAGTTTTCTATTTAGAGTTCTACTTCTGGAGTGTATGAAGTTTATTTTCTCAATTTATTACAACTCCATTTATCCAATCTATTTCTGTCTTTGAGTATGATTAAACTTTTTGTAATAACAAACAAAATACAGAATTATTCAAGCTGAGTTGCAAGTTACTCGATCCAACATACAGGTATTTTGACGGTTATCGAAAACGTCAAACGATTATTTACATAACTCATTGTGTTCAATAATATGACCAAGCAAACGCGAGTGAAGTAATAAGTAGAAAGCGTATTTATTTCCCGTCCAATTGGGACTAGTTTTACCCGAATTGGTGAAAACTTATGAAAATGACAGATAATTCAAGTGTCTCTAAAAATTGTGATTCATGGGCTGAAAAAACATTTTAATTTACCTGAGTGCAGTAATAAATCAGAGACAGGTTCGATTCTCTTAAAATGTTGATAATGTGTTATTTAATGTATCAGAAAACTAAATTAAAATAAACATATCGAATGTCAAACATCGTTTTTTTTTAGGTTTCGTCCGGTTTCCCGCCACTGTGGAACGTTTTGACCGTTTTTTTATGTGGCCTTTTAGAGAAATATGTCGTCGGGCTGTTTACAAAATAAGTCGTTTGACAACTAAATACAAGACTAAAAAACGTACGTAATCCACCTAGCAGTGAGACGATTCCTTTTTTTATCAATCCGCATGTGTTTTTTGCATGAACATTCTTCGGTGTTTTAGTTCTAATGACATTATTTTAATGACCGTCGTTTTAAGCGACTATTTGAGATTTTAATCACTCATTACTTTGTAATGTCTAAACTGCAAATCAGATCGAGTTTGAATCTAAACGTGTGATAATCATTTGAACATTCCATGATATGTCGAAGTAAGTTTCACGTTAGAGTTTACGGTTATTTAAGGTACTTCCAGAGCCGGTATTCAGGAACCAGCAAGGCCCAAACCGAGTCGTATGGCCATAGGATGAATAAATTGCAATAGTTTTGAGTCCAACTTTAATGCTTTTAGGGATTGTCATCTTCCATGTCGGTTTGAATTTTAAAAATTCATCATCATAGCTGTATAGTTTGCATTTGTTTCAAAATATTTGAAAATCAGTGTAGATCTTTGAAAAATCGTAGTGCGAATTAAATTCTTGGGTAACTTCCGAATCGAAAACTGAATACCACTATAACTGAAATAAGTTTATTTGGTTATCGACTATCCAAATCTGCAAACCCGATAAATCTAATTAATTTATGTGAAATAGACATTTTTATACAAATCACCCTATATCCCCGAAGCCGGAAGTTGGATCTGACTGAAAAGCAAGAAGTTTTATAGAATGTTAAAACTTTTCATTTGAATCTTAGATTGCATTTAAATCTTAGATCGGTTCAGCCATCTACGAGAAAAATGAGTTACACCATTTTTATTTCGTTTCACATATCATCCTATAGTTTCGGAACCAGAAGTCGGATCTAAACATAATTCAGGAATCTTGTTTGGGAGTATACTACTTTTCATATGAATCTGAGTTTGTAGAAAACGGTTGAACCAAAATTGAGTGAAATTTTTTGTCACACATGCATTTGCTGATCTCGACGAACTGAGTCGAATGGTATATAGGATTTATGTTCTTACAGCATTTATTACTGTAAGTAGTTGCAATCGAAATAATTATGGCATTACTTTCAACTTGAAAATGCTGCCATCATCTAGTTTATATGTCATACTCGAACGATTATGTTGCCAAAAACGAACCGTGCTAAAATCGGTCCGAGGAAAAATGCCATGAAAAAAGATGCTGTACACAGTCTTTTTGGTACTTAGAAACAATTGTATGTAACAGTATAAAAATCATGTTTCATTTGGCTCCGAAACTGCGCTTTATCATCAAACGCGTAAAACTCTTACTACTGGAATAAGGCGAAAAGTCGTTTTCACAAAAATATCGATATCTCCGTTAAAAATTGACGGATTTTAACAATCTATGACTTGTTGGATAGCTATTACCGTGCGGAATCTAAGTCTTAAAACAGATCCTGTTTTCAAGGTCAATTGTGATTTGTGAAAGATATTGTCAAAAAACTGAAAATTTTGACATAAAATTTCGTATAACTCAAAAAGTAATCATCCGATCTCAAAACCATTCAATAGCGTTCAGGGGGACGGGGAGACCTTGCATTTGCGACTAGTTTGATCAAAATCGATCAAGCTATCTCTGAGATTTCGACCTCTTAGTTGACAACACACATATACACACATATACACACATACACACACACACACACACACACACACACACACACACACACACACACACACACACACACACACACACACGGACATTTGCTAAGTTCGGGGTCTCGGAAATTTTTTTTTAAGCGAATTCTATACCTATATATATATATATATATATATATATATATATATATATATATATATATATATATATATATATATATATATATATATATATATATATATATATATATATATATATATATATATATATATATATATATATATATATATAAAGGTAAAAACACAATTTCAAGACATAGGCTAACGGTACCCCCCTTTAAATCAGATCAGCTCCTTTAGTCATCTCATATACGAAAACTATTAGTTAGATTGAGATCTGTTGTCTCTGTTCGATAGATTGACTTCAAGAGTAAGATGAAGTTAGGAGCATTTGCTTCGAGTATTCGCGTCGCAACAGCAGTATTGAACCATTTTTTGATCAACTTTTTTTGCGGTATTGCTTCTTAGGGCCGAAGCAATGGTATTGTATTCGATTTTATCACAATTCATTGATTGAAAGTCGAGTTCTCAATAAAATAACATGGTGACTCTACTAATAAGATTACTATTAGTACATTGACCCTACAAAATTTTCCAGTCAATCAACAAGTTCGTAACTAAAACAGCTATTTTTTTATATTTTCTTCCTTAGCACCGCGTGCAACTCTGCGACCGGGCAATTTTATTACTCTCTTTTGACCCACTTTATGCATTTGAGTGTTAGACTATTTTAGTCGTAAAAAGGTCTAGCCTTAGAGCAAATTCAGTAGCTGGAAATTTTATATGGGAGATCTATACTAGAACTGAAACTGAAACAAACGTATCTCCAGCAAGCCGTTTTATTTATTCGAACAGTTCTACTCATATTTAGAACTGGTATAGGCTGCCGTTTTTTTTGTATTTTTGAAACACGAGTAAAACACTGCTTTCTTGCTAAAATTTCCAGATTTAAATTTTGAAATTGACATAAATTATGCATCTAGAACTGGAACACTCCTGATCATGCCCTTACTATACATGCCCCGCCAAAATTCAGTAAGCGAGAAACTGAGAGCATACACAATTCACACAATTAATCAACAAATCAACTAATAAAAACAGTTTCCGATATTCAGAAGAATTCACTCTATTTTCTTCATACATTTTTCATTATTCATTATCAAATACTGAGTAAGTAAATTGCCATTCATTCATTGTCAAATACCAAGGAAATTGTGCATTCTTATTTGTTAGATTATTATTTCATTTATGATTTGCTATCACAATACATGTTCTGCAAACTCAAGTGGTCTATATATCTCTCTTTATGTTATTGGTCTGCAATGAAATTACAACTATCTGTTATCATGAATCTTGAACAATTTACACTTAAGCACTATAGATAGTGCTTCGTTATTTTATATTGCATGCTTCGTTATTTTATATTACTGTTAGTCATCCATAAGGGACTTATTAATTGTATTTTAACGAAGTTGAACACATTTTTCATTTTTATGTTTTCTATGAAATGTTCACTCATACTTGCAACATCCAGATGAAACGATTACTAAATTCAGTTCGTGCCGTAAAAATGATAAACTGTAGTTTGGCTAGTTGATTTTTGCTAGAAAGTGTAATTTTACACTCCATGCTTCACAATAGGTTCACATTCAGCTTGAATAGAAAATGTACCCGTCCGTATCTGAGTAAGTATCCATTTTCTCACACCACCACTACTCCCCCGACACGCGTAATTTCGTTTGCTTCTTTAGTTTATGAATAGAAAATGTGCTCACTTCTAGCTTGTAGTCGCCGTAGTTTAATCGCCTGGCCGTTTTAGTGGTCAGCCACCGCCGATGAAAGTACCTACAGACTCTTTACCTCAATTCCGCAGCTGGTCCTCAATCAAGTGTCGAGATCCGACTACAAAACGAACAAAATCTCACTTTTGTCTTATCGCGCTACAGCAACCAACGTCCACAGCGAGAGTGCCCACAAACGAAAAGTGACCTCACTTCACTTTCTTCCGCGAACGGTTCGGGCCCCAACCGGACCAGGCAACAATGAAAGCTGCACGTAATTGGACCAAAAATTCACACCATCCAACTCCGTCGAAAGCTTCCGCCAATGTTCCGCGCACTGTGATATCACCCTGTTTACTCGGGCTTGGCCAACGAGTTGCTGTTGCGTTGGCAAAATACCACACTGATTCCTGGGACGCGAAATAAATCGATTTGCTGCTGACACGAGCAGTGCCACGATTTGCCATGTAGATTTTTATCGGTTCTGATAAGGAAATATCAAATTTGTGTACACGCTCCAAGTGGGCCTGAAAAATGAGGCAATTTTAGCACTCGGACTGTTGGAAGTTTTTCACTTGAACAGAACTAATTGATATTGAATGTCTCGTAAAAAATTAAGAACTATAAGTGAAAAAACAATGTAAGCTCAGAAGACTGAATGACTTGTTTCAATAAGAAGAAATTATGATCGCGCCGCCAATATGAACAACCGCGCATTTTCACTGATAGGCAGAAATACGTAGCGCAATGAATGGCAATGAAGCATCGAGGTAAATAGATAAGATAAAACTAATGTTTGAGCTACTCCGAACAAACATAGTTCTGTAATCGTTAATCATCAATCTTTGCACTAAAAGACCTTTATATTTATCTTATTACCTACACACATCTCGTTAATGTACAAATATATATATGCAAATTAGATCTCCTTCTTATCTTCGTTATCATCACTCAGTCCCTTTGTTGTGGCTTTGATGTTGTCACTGTTATAACGAGTTATAAGAGAGAATAACGCTAGTATCAGCTAAACACAAAACAAAACAGGTTGGGCCGAAAATGATACTTCCATTCAAAGTTAACAGACATTTGTCTGCAAAGCACATATAAAAGTCTCTACTCACGGGTCCACCCAAATCAAAGCCACAATTATCAGGTTATTAAATGGATTGATCCATGTAATAGAAAATTCAAGAGGGTGGCTTTACATCTCGTTAATATAAATAAAACAGTGATTTAATCAAAAACCGCTTTTACAGAAATTCTGAAATCCGAATTATTTATCTCATTATTTATCAGATAGGTATTTCATTGAGGTAAAGATATAACTTCACTGTTCATGAGATGAGCTAGTAGTTTAGGGTTAAAATGAAAATTTTTCATCAAAAACTAATTACTTTGGTAATGTCTTAAAATTGCTTTTGCATTTTGCACCTACGATGTTTTTTTATGAACTATATAAACTTCACGTTGGATTTAGTAATCGAATTGTGTTAGGAAATGCTATGCTTGTTTCTGTTTAGTTTTCTAATTATTGATAAAGCTTTCAACTTTCTTTTCAGTGTGTGTATTTTTTACGGTGAATAATCGATTTTGTACAACTATTTTAACCACTTTAATGCTATTCGCGGTTTCCAAGTATCAACGAATTAAAAAATGCGACACAATTCCTCAAAAACCAGAGTTTCCTGTAAATACAATATTTTTTTTTATGTTTTTTCATTGTACACTGGAACCTCAATTTACGCGCAGAGCCGGGGGTACGTAAATTAAATAGAACATCGCGTTATTTCACATTTTCCGTGTAAAAAAAAATGTACGATGTACGTTCTACTTTGTCTTTGTTTTGAAGTGACTAAAACAAGATCCAGAGTGGCGATATGGTAGCGCGTATGCACGGAATGCATAAGAACGCAGGTTCGAGTCCTGTCTCTGAGCGTATCTTTTTCCAATAAATCATCTTTTCTGTTGGTTTTTCATTCATTTGGCTTCTCCAATATATGTTTCCGCTCAGTCATTGCAAAAACTGAACTTAGTTATGGCGGCTTTACGTCAAACCAACTAAAATCATAAATCGGAAGAAAAGGTTTTCTACATTTTATTTGATTTTAGTGTAAATATCATCAACAATTCTACTACGTAAAATGCTTTAGCGCCTGAGGAACCTCTGAGTATGTTCTGAGACTATGGAAATGCTTAAGAGATGTTCCAATATCCAAGAACTACTTGGAGCATTGTCATTAGGGGCTACACTGTGTCACAACAAGAACTACAACGGCTAATGCCTTTTTTGTTTGTGGTTCATACTTTTGCTTACTTGTCTATTTCTAGATGTTCCAGGTAGGTTCCTAGTCGTCCATAAATATCGGTGAAAACAAGTCTTAAGATCTACTCGAGCATTCAGCAATCTATGTATAGTTTTTCAATGCTGCTCATAGTCGTAGAGATACAGCTCCAGGTAGTTTTTGGATGGTCTAGAGCAATTACAATTGTCCTATTGATCGCATGTGGCATCACGAATATGGACCGAGAACGATAAGTCCGTTATAATGCACTTATTACACTTATTAAATGTTACACTGGTAGATCTTATGACACTTATTGAATGTTACACTGGTAGATCTTAAGGCCTGAACTTCAGGTAGTTTTTGGATGGATCATCGGTTACGTTGGTAGACCTTAAGGCCTTTCCGAGGATATTTCAGATGTGCAAGTTCTTCTACAGATCTTATCACAGTATGTCAATTTTCTGTAAATAGTACTACGAATACATACCGCACTCAATAGTCATATAAAAGTGATTATATACAATATTTGCCTTCCAGATAATTCTTGGACGCCCACGATCTTCCCTGAAGCATGTTAGATTGTTTTGTATATGCATATAAATGGAGATTTCCTTCATTATGCGACAAACCTTTTTTTACGCGATCATCGCAATGAGTAGAAGTTGATGAGTAGTTGAATGTTCAAAATGAAATCCAGACTGCTCTGGTAAAAAATAGAATTCACATTTATATGAGACATCATTCTTACTGCGATACATTTATCAAAAATTTTACTTACAGCAGAAATTAAACTAATTGGTCGATATCTATAAATTCATCATAGGAGAAAGCAAATTATAATTATAAGCACATTTATTGAATTTAACTACTAAATTCATGTTTTAATGATTAACTCGCTATCCTGGTTCCAGGTTTCCGGTTCCGGAAGCATCGGAAATAGTGGTCATATATTCCAAAATGAAAAGTGAGTGATTTCTCAGCGAACGTTTGGCTGATTTGCACAAACTTAGGTTCAAATAAAAGGTCTCTTGGTCTTATATGCCATCTGATTTTCATCCAGATGCGATTTCCCGTTCCAGAACTATATGATAAAGCGTGTTAAAGATTTTATGCCGTCACTTGAAGCGGCGCAACAAAATACGTAAAAATAATTGGCTACAAAGGTACTCTAATCGGTAACCATTATCAGCCAAACAAAGCAATTCCGGCTATTCTGGTTCCCGATTTTATATTAACGGCCGAAGGTGATAGTCATGTGCCCAAAAATGGGTCTTACTCACTTTTCTCGGAGATTTTAGAACCGATAATCCCAATCTTAGGGTCAAATGGTCCTACAAAAAATTACTGCATATCTTCGGATTCAACAAATTTGAATTTGAATAGAAACTTTTAGAGTTTGTACTATTTACCCGATTCCGACTTTTAATTTTGAAATTACAGGGTGATGAGTTTTTAAAATTCAACCCATCATAGAAGATGACGATACCAAAAAATCTTCAAAGTTGGGTTCAAAACTATTCCAATGTATTCGTCATTCTAATCCATGGACATACGAACTATGTTGGGTTATGCTGGTATCTGAATACCGTTTCTGGATGTACCATAAATAATGACAAAAACTTCAAATAGGAATTCATTTCTACATCTACATCTTCTACGTTTGCAGTTCTCATATTACAAGATAATGTGTGATTAAAATTTCAAACTATCATTCAAAACGACGGTCATTAAAATAACTTCATGAAAACTAAAAAATCGATGAATATTCTCGCAAAAAACACATGCGGGTAGATAAAAAAGGTATCTTCTAGGTTTTTGCAGCCTCGCTCTAAATGACAATTTTAAACACACTCCATCCTGTAGTTCCGGAACCAGTAGTCGGTAACGAATAAAATTCAATAGCAACCTATGGGACCATAAGACTAATGAAATAGAAAAAAAATAAAATCATATATTTCCTAATTTAATCGAGGGATATTTTATTTCGCATTGGTGGATGGATTACTCTGAGACATGTCATTATAATGTGTTCGTTTCTAAGTGTGCAATATTTAGCCAGAGTTTGAGGAGAAAGACGAATCGAAAATCAAACAAGCATTGTGTAGTTTTGATAATAAGGAACTAATGTATTAATGCTCTTATTTGGTGTCTTCGTAATAGAATTTCAATTAATAGATATGGGCAATACACTTCCCCACTGATGAATCAAAAATGTAATAATAATTGACATTTCCTATATACATACATTGTTGGTTTCTTCAAAATTTTGTTGCAACATTTTTCATGTCTCTTTTGTCACAAGTTTTTCTGATTATTGTTTCATTCATGTGTGTACTGTCTGAAGCGGTACTCGAATTCAAACATCTACAATGAAAATGTCGTGATTGTACTTCGCAGTGATCCACTCTGAATCATGACCTAGATTCATTCTAATTCAACAAAATAGTTAAACAATAGGATTTCGAGTACTACGTCTATGTCCATCCAGATTTTAAAATAATTGGATAATACGTATTGGGTCACTCGACGTAACGAAACGAAAAACGGAGAATGTGCAATCGAAATTTTATATTGATCTTATCATAAAAAAATGCTTTTAAAGTGTGATGTGTCATAAACTGGAGTTAAAACTTCAAGAGTAATTTAACCTAAATAAGAGTATTTCAAAATACGCTAGTCATCGGATTTAAACAAACTACTCAACAATGTGTTAGGATACTAGACCTGAAGAAGTTCAAATAGGTGTATAAACATGCATCGAACTCAAACTCAAACCTTTGCTGTTCTAACCTACGGCAACAAACCCCAACTTCATTTCCTCCCACACCATCTACTGCCGAAACCACAAGCACCTAATCCATATAAGTCACGCATAAACCAGTAAGCCATGACTCATCCGGCTGCTTAGATTAACTTCGCACTCCACTGACACTCGACTCAATCAAGCAGTTAGTAGTATTTACTGTTATTAAACGTCTGTTTATGGATCCGTCTGCTTGTTTGCTTCACTTCACAGCTTACTGAGTAAACTAATGGTGTGATCACTCACTAGAATCCGCCTTCAAGCCGCAGGAAATCGTACGTCTACTACGATGAGTCGTTACCGGAGCTCGTTACGCACCAACCTGTTGCCAATCTAATTGAATTCCAAATTTCGAAGAGAAAAAAAACACTACCTTAATTTTGAACTGTTCAAATCGTTACTGAAGATAGCACTGGTTTGGCACCTTCCAAACGCGACGGCTCGGCGAATCCTTATCTATTGTTTGTTCAGCGCAAATTATAAACGGAAGAAACGAACACACGGTGAACACTTTGGAAGCACACGTTTGATACCCTCCACACGTCGCAAATGGGTGATCATTTTCTTGAAATAAAAGAAATTACAGATCCGCTTCACCGCGGTACCTTTCTAACACTTGTGCACTGATGAGACCCCAAAATCAAACTGCAACGGCCGTTCGGCGGCAATCCGAAAAGAGCCGCACTCAAAAATGCTGAAAAAACAGTATAGGCTAAGTGCAGGAAACATGTGCCGCGCTGAAAAAGGGGTCTTTACCAACACCAACAGCGCCGTCAAGTGAAGACGACCCGCACAACGCTCTAACCCTCCTGAGTGTGCCCGCAAAATGTAACAGACTGCCAACCGAAACCGAACTAAACCAACGCACTGAATGGAAGCCCCAAGTTCACCTGCTTTCGGTCCGGAGCGTTAATTTCAAACCGTGCTGCTCACAATCGTTTGGTTGATGCCGCCTAAAGGCCTGGTCAGTGCATGCTGCTCTCTTGTTTCGCGTTTGTTGTTATGATTCGTTCGTTCTCCTCTATTGGTCTCGCAACACGTTCGCGTTCCTAGACCACATACTCGCAGGGCCAGCGAAGCGCTCCCCCCATCAACCAAGTGAATAAGTGCGAGCCAAATGTGAGTAACAAATGTTAATATGTACGGCAACAAATGGCGTGCAAGATATTAAAACTCCTAGTAGATCTAGAGCAATTTTTGTTTTGCACCGATTTGACATATCTGTGTCCGCCGATTTGACATATCTGTTGTTTGCCGTGTCAAACGAGTTACTTTAACTGTTGAAAGTTAGAATTTATGAATAGTAGATTGAAGTCATTCTTTAAATTATATATACGATGGTATGGAACATCGCAATTTTACATCCATTTAGAATGTGAAATTGAATCTAAAATCTTGACCTGAGGAAATGGTAAGGAAACACACATACGTCTGTGTATATATTTTACGAGTGTTATGTTAGTGTTGGCTACTAGATTCATCATATCTGCGTATCAGTTTACGCATGAAAGTTGAACGCATAGGACACAAGTGCCAGTAAACATATTATTTACGCGGCTATTTGTTCGATTGTTCACACTGATACTTTTTCATATAGATTAATGAGTAATGGAGTCCAGTTTTTATACAATACACGGTCACGAGCCATTATTCAACGTTACTTAATAACAGACATCAAACATAGCAAACAAATCACCGGTGGCGCTTGTCGTGAAAAGCAATCTCTCTTCACTAACGGAAGCGGAAGTTTGCAAAAAACTTCTTAAAAGCACTTGATATATCAGTAACTTAAGGTTCTTACTTCCAAAAATTACTAGAATAAAATTTTTAACACCATTTATTTCTAAAAAAGAAATTTTATTCTAGTGAAATTATTCTACTAAACGCTCAAACGCTGATAAATTAATTTCTAAAATTAACTTTAGAATCCTAGATAGTGTTTCGCAATTATTTGCCTATTTTTCAAATTTAAATCTGTTGATAAGAGAATTTTAAAATTGCATTTTTAATGTCATCATGAGCGGCCGAGTCTCGTACACAAAACTGCAATTTTTTAACAACATGTTAGATGTGCTGGCATTGGTGGCCTATTGTATTTGCAAAGAACTCGACGATACAACAAAAATAATGCAAAATGCACTTTTCTCCATTCTTTGTCTAGAACTCTAGTTTTGCCGAACATTGAAAGCCAAATAAATAATGTTCATATAATCAAACATTTTGTCGTTCGTTCGTCTATTGAAACTTTTTTCAGTGAACCAATCAACATTCCATTGAATGATGTGGCTAATCGTACAAGCGTCGGTGCCGAAACACTTATATACAAGAGAGACTATCGTTGCTTCAAATTATTTATCTCCAGTTTGCAAAAAGCATTCAAAGGTTCAAAACATATGTTATTCTTGCGTAAATACTACAACGACAAACTTATAAAAATGTTCAGATTATATTTCACAAAACATCTCTTTATATAAATTCAATATACATTTCTATAAAATAAAAACGCTCAAAAACATCATTGGTTCCCATTTTTCACTGTAATATCTTTACTTTTACAAGAGTTCAGAAAATCATATGCCATGTCAAGTCAAGAAATCAAGAAATGTTAGAAACGAAATATACCTGATTTGTATAGAAATGAACCTGAATACACTTCTAATTTACACCGAAATGCGTAAAAATACACGTAAATGAATCATAAGATCAGTCAGTCAGACCGAAGGTATAAAAATATCTGTCAGACGGAGGGTTAACAGATCTTAATATTTTGGAAACTTACATCTTTTCCAAAGCAGATTTATTTGAAGCACGAATTTTCATGTGAAATAAGTAGTCATCTATTTTTAATCTATTTGATAGTCATAATTACATATTCATTTAAAATTGCAGTGCCATAAAGATTCACAAGAAAAGTCTTGATGTTACATTCCTGTAGTGGAATTTGACCTTCTGTTTCAACTGTTTCGTGCTATGAGGTACACTGTCAACGTACACTGTCAGAGTGACAGCGTACTTTAGAGTATTTGCCACACAACTAGGAACACTGATGACTAAAATTCACTTCATCATAGTTACTGTTTATTCTAATGCAAAAGTTACAATGTCACTTACCTAGAACATGAAAATAATCATGATTGTAAATCTTGTGCCCAAGTAAAAGTGGATTGAGAAATATTGATTGGAAAACAACAAGCGCGAAAATTAGAACCTTTTTAATTATGTTAAATGTTTAAAATAGCGTACGATACACAGAATAAAGTATAATGAGCTCAGTCGGTGTTGAACAGTCGTTCGCACCGCACGCGTATAGCTCTTGGCTCCTGGAATTTTTTTTTCTGGCTACCTAGAGTTTCATTGATTCAAGGCTTCAGTCTTTTTCAAGGCTACCTGAATCACTAACTAAGTGACTAAGTGATACAAAGAGTGATATTAGAGTGACTAAGTGATACAAAGAGTGATATTAGAGTGACTAAGAAATTAATCAGCCTTTTTTAAGGCTAGCTAGGAGTCTAATCGAAGACTAATTTAGCCTAGTTAATTTAATTTAAAATTTCATTAATTTCAAAAATGCCTGCGTCCAACCGGAAAGGCAACAAGCCTAAGGCTAAAAATAATTCAATACGGAATAAATCACAATCCGTTATTCAACATTTTTCTAATAACATTCACGATCTTATAGAATCTGAATGTAAAAATAAAAGACAACGGACGGATTTCCCTACCGTTGATCCTATGCCGTCTAACAATATTTACGAGATTCTTCCTGAATCCGATTGTAGCGACATAGAAGAAAATTCTTCAAAAATTCCCAAAATGGACGCTTGTCGTTCTGGGAAGAAACATCAATCTATGCCACCAGTGACGGTGATGATTTCCGACTTCAAAGCATTCCGTACTGAGCTTTCTACTTTTCTCCCGGAAGTAAAAGTCTCATTTCAAATCGGACGAAGAGGAGAATGTCGAGTCTTGGTGGATGGATTGGAAGATTACGAACGTCTTATTCGATATTTGTCCGAAAAACTTCATAAATTTTATTCATATGATATAAAATCAGACAGACCCTTCAAGGCTGTCTTGAAAGGATTATCAAATGATCAAAGTATTGATGAAATTAAAAATGAACTAAAAGAATTGCTTGGTTTTGCCCCTTCCCAAGTAATACTTATGGAAAAAAGAGCGAATGGTACTTCTAAACCACGCTCTGGAATTTCCCATGAACTTTACCTAATACACTTCAATCGAAGTGATGTAAACAATTTGAAAACTTTAGAAAAAGTACGTTTCATTTCCCACATTAAAATTCATTGGGAACATTATAAACGGCATAATCGTATTGCAAACTTAACGCAATGTCGTCGTTGCCAAGGCTTCGGTCATGGAACCAAAAATTGTCATATGGATATACGGTGTTTGAATTGTGGTAAATCGCATTCGAAAGACGCTTGTCCAATGAATGAAACCACTGATAAATTTTCATGTTCAAATTGCAATGGAAATCATAAATCCAATTATTTGAAATGTCCTGTCAGGGAAAAAATTTTAAACGCTCGTTCGCTTAGACAACAAGTCAAATCAACGACCTTAAATTTACAGAACATACCTGAAAATTCTTCTAAGGCACCTGCCAATTCGTCTTCTAACGAAAACAATTTATTGACAGGTAGATCGACCTCGTCATCATCTTCTTCTAATTTCACTTATGCTGGTATATTAGGTAGAAATCTATCTCCTATTTCTTCTAATGTAAATAATCAAAACACAGGACCGCCTTGCAGTTCTTCTTCTAACGAAAACAATTTATTAATAGGTAGACCGGCCAAATCATCTTCTTCTAATGGCAGTCTACCTACAAATATTCCTTCAATGCCATTCGCTTCTTTAAATGAAGTCGATTTAGGCGATATAACTGAAAATAAAATGATCTACCTACAAGATCAACTTTTTCAAATGATCATCCAAATGAATTCGACTTCATCACTTTTTGAAGCATTTCAAATCGGATGGAAATTTGCAAATAATATTATAATGAATTTAAAATTTAACAGTGATGTTAAATAATTATTTGAATATTTTAAATTGGAATGCTCGATCTTTGAAATCGAGTGAAGATGAATTTTATAATTTTCTCAAAGTTCACAAAATTCATATTGCCATTGTGACAGAAACTTTTCTTAAACCAAATGTAAAATTGAAAAGTAATCCACATTATGTGGTTCATCGATTTGACAGGTTTACTGGAATTGGTGGTGGAGTTGCCATTTTTGTCCAACGGCAAATTAAACATCGAATTTTACCTTCTTTCAATACTAAAGTTATTGAAAGCTTGGGAATCGAAGTAGAAACCATTCATGGAATTTATTTCATCGCTGGAGCATATTTGCCATTCCAATGCACCGGCGAACAATTAAATTTCTTTAAAGGCGATTTGCAAAAACTTACAAGATATCGATCGAAATTTTTCGTAATAGGGGACTTAAATGCTAAGCATGTCCAGTGGAATTGTAGGCAAAATAACAGTAATGGTAAAATACTTCATAATCAACTCTCAGCTGGTTACTTTACAGTTCTTCATCCCAGTAATCCTACTTGTTTCTCTTCCGTGAAAAACCCGTCTACAATTGATCTGGTTCTAACAGATCAAAGTCACATTTGTAGTGAACCGATTACTCATGCTGATTTTGACTCAGATCATCTTCCAGTAACATTCAGACTTTCCAACGAAGCTATAATTAAACCAATTAGTTCTATTTTCAACTATCATAGAGCTAATTGGTTGAATTACAGATCTCACATTGAAAATCATGTGGATCATGAAACTATTTTAGAAAATTCTGCGGACATCGACACAGCAATTGATAATTTGAATCATTATATTATCGAAGCTAGAAATCTTTCAGTTCCCAAAGCTCAAACTAAATTAAATTCTCCTATCATCGATGACAATCTTCAACTGCTCATTCGGTTGAAGAATGTTCGTCGACGACAATATCAACGTTCTCGTGATCCTGCTATGAAAAACATAGTTAAGGATTTACAAAAAGAAATTAAACATAGATTTACTCTTTTGCGAAATGAAAATTTCGCTAAAGAAGTTGAACAAATTAAACCATATTCTAAACCTTTCTGGAAACTTTCTAAGGTTCTTAAGAAACCTCAGAAACCTATTCCTGCTCTCAAGGAAGGAAATCAAATACTTCTTACAAATGGCGAAAAAGCTCAAAAACTTGCTCAGCAGTTCGAGAGTGTCCACAATTTTAATTTGAACGTTGTGAGTCCTATTGAAAATGAAGTCTCACTGAAATATGATCATATTTCAACTCAAGTGTTATCACACGATGACATTATTGAGACGAATTTTGATGAAATTAAATCAATTATTAGAAAACTTAAAAACATGAAGGCTCCTGGTAATGATGGAATTTTTAATATTCTTATTAAAAATCTTCCCGATGTTGCCTTGAGACTCCTGGTTAAAATTTTCAACAAGTGTTTTTCATTAGCTTACTTCCCAAAAAGATGGAAAAACGCTAAAGTAATTCCTATCCTAAAACCTGATAAAAACCCAGCAGAAACATCAAGTTATCGCCCAATTAGCTTACTTTCTTCTATCAGTAAACTTTTTGAAAAAATTATCTTGTTAAGAATGATGACTCATATAAATGAGAATTCAATTTTTTTACCAGAGCAGTTTGGATTTCGTCATGAACATTCAACTACTCATCAACTTGTCAGAGTAACGAACATGATAAAAGCAAATAAATCTTCTGGGTTATCCACTGGAGTTGCTCTTCTAGACATAGAAAAAGCATTCGACAGTGTTTGGCACAAAGGTTTAATAGCAAAAATGTCTGATTTCCAGTTTCCTATTTATTTGATCAAAATGATTCAAAATTATTTAACTGATCGTACTCTTCAGGTTAGCTATCAGAATTGTAAATCTGAATTGCTACCCGTACGAGCCGGTGTTCCGCAGGGTTCGAGTGTAGCTCCAATCTTGTATAATATTTTCACTTCTGATCTTCCAAATCTACCCGTTGGTTGTCAGAAATCGCTATTCTGTGACGACACAAGTCTGTTAGCCACAGGTAGAAATCTAAGAGTGATCTGCAGTCGCCTACAAAGAAGTTTAAATATTTTCAGTGATTATCTGTCAAAATGGAAAATTAAACCAAATGCAGCAAAAACGCAATTAATTATCTTTCCTCACAAGCCAAGAGCTTCTTTTCTTAAACCAAACAATAATCACATTCTCAAATTGAATGGCTTGGAATTGACATGGTCTGATCAAGCTAAATACTTAGGTTTAACGTATGACAAAAAACTCACTTTCAAGGATCACATTGAAGGAATCCAGGCAAAGTGTAATAAATATATTAAATGTTTATATCCTCTTATAAACAGAAATTCTAAGCTCTGTCTAAAAAACAAATTGTTAATTTATAAACAAATTTTCAGACCAGCCATGCTTTATGCGGTACCAATTTGGTCAAGCTGTTGTTCCACCAGGAAGAAAACGCTTCAAAGGATTCAGAATAAAATTCTGAAAATGATTCTGAAGCGTCCTCCCTGGTTTAGTACAAATGAGTTACACAGACTCACAAATATAGAACCATTAGATGTAATGTCACATAATATTATAAGCAAATTCCGACAAAAATCGATGCAATCTTCAATTGAATCGATTCGCTCTCTGTATTAGTTAGTAAGTTAGTATATAAGTTCCTTTTCCCCATTACACAATACAAGTAGGTTTAGAATTTTCCCTACACAAAAATCTCAGAATTGCGGAAGCAAATGATGTCTTCATGGTAATAACCAAATCATATATATATATATATATATATATATATAACAGGGCTGAAAAGTCACCACTTGAGGCTGAACACCCAATTTAAATCTTAATAATTTAATTTTAACTCATATTCCAATAAATAGTTATTACATAAAAAAAAAAAATAAAAAAAAAGTATAATGAGCTTCGCCAGTCACGTTAGTGACACAGCAAATTAAAAAAAAACTACATGTTTACGTATCGGCTACAGTGTTGCCATATTTACAGATTTTTCAACTATTTTATGCTGAGAAAATAAATAATTTATTTAATTTAAATTTTTAGACTCGGTCTTTGGTTTGAAATAAACATGAAAAATGTTCTGTTGAATGCATTTGTGTTTATTATATATTAACGTTTAAAAACAGTCAATTGAGCATACTTCGACTGTTGAATTTTTTTGCGTTGTATTTAACCTCTCCTGTCTTCAAACGAAAAGCTAAAAATCGCTTTATTAAAGAATGTTTAAATTTGTAAACTTTCAGGTATAGGATAGAGTAATCAATTGTTGTCAACTTTTTCCACCTCAATGTTTTCACCGTCATATGTCACTTTTATCGATGGAACAATAGAAAATAAACAGACATTTTTCCATTTGGAAAATGAAACTTGAAAAAAATTTAAATATTATATTTCATTCACATTTCTACAGTTTGACTTACACCATTCTTATTCCTGCTTTGATGACAAAACACGAAATATCTCATTCATGTTGAACGCAAAATCGAATCGATTGTTGACTTATTACCGGATCTTTTGGAAACCGGAAAAAAGTCAGGTTTGGATAGAAATGCTTAGTGCGACCACAGTGTGGATTACAACACTCCATTCTTCTCGTAAAACTGAACACACTTTCGAGTTTACACTAATTTAACAAATCTTTTTTGGTTACACTTCAATTCACTCAAAGGGAAAACGGCTTGATGCTGATTTTAATAACACAGTGCTGCCACTATAAACATTTATTACAAATGAGGTTGAAAAAAAGTGTGTCTTGCTCCTTAATGTTTTCAAGACTTTCATGTGCATAAATACTATATACTTGTTTCTTCTATAAAAGCCAGTTTTGGTAGTCCTGGCTCGTTCTACGATAGCATTTGACAATTACCTTTTATCATACGTTTAGTACCAGTGAATTCCACTTTTATAAATAAGTAAATATTATTTAATAACTGGTTCCTTCGATGATACCCTTCAATATTTCCTTGCGCTCCTGTATTTTTCCTAATTCATGAAAGAAATCGTTCATATTTCCTGTATTTAAAAAGGGAGATAAATGCAATATATTAATATTATATTATATATAAATTACCGCGGAATTGCTGCATTATGTGATGTATCTAAGCTTTTTGAAATAATCGTTTCGGACTTCATTACCCACAATTGCTCTAGTTACATATCTTCAGTTCAACACGATCCACATCTACAAACCATCCTTCTCTGCTGTTTTTAACAAAATAAATCACCAAATAGCTATTGCCAACCTGAAAAGACTTGGATTCAATGGATCTTTTTTGAATAGGCTGCATCCGTATCTCATTGGTCGTAATATGATAGCTAAAATCGTAGACTGCACAGCTGCACCGACGACACGACCAGGCACTCCGAAGAAAACTCGAAATAAAAAGTGTCTGTGAGTGATTTTCTGTCAGTTACCACAAATATAGCGGCCCCTTGATAATGATAAAATTATTCTTTTTAGGCAACACTGTTCTGGTTGCTATGCGTTATTTGTCAAGAAACCGCAATTATAGGAATAAACAAACAAACTGGAAAACTATCCCGTTCCATTGCCACGAAAATGCAAGAAAAAAAAGGATTAATTTCGGAATACAGGGAGCTATTCTCTTGTGTGCAGCCACATATTTCCAAATCTGTTGCAATAAAATGGACACAAGACGAAACTGAATTTATTATAATAATAATCAAGTAAAATTACCTTTTTGTAAAAGTCGAAAAAAAACGTGGAGCAGGATGTTTATTTCGTTTATTATGCATTCAATTAAGGCCAAAAACATTATTTCGTAACACTAGAAGTACCCTTACAGAAGTTAAAATCAATGGGAAAAGAACGATAATGAAATTGCTGCGTTCTGTGATGTCGATTTGAAACACCAGTATTAAATTTAAGCTATTTTCAAAGATCCTTCATGCATTGAGTCATCAACAATAAAATGCATTTATTTATGTTATTTCTCTGCTAAATCATGCTAAAAAGCTTGATTGTTTTCCATGAAGATCTTTATTGGAGATGCGTTTCAAGTCTTTTCAAGAGAATTTTCCAAGAATTATCCAGATGTCATACTAAAACTATTCTACGGTTACCAGAAGTCATAAAACAAAAGTTTGTCTCAATGGCGCGAAAAAATAGTAATGCTGATGATACGATCTTAGAAGAAATTCTTAGTCGCACAATTTGAAGATTTTATGAAAACTATGCTAAAGTTTCAATTCATGTTTGATTTTTTCTAATGGTGTGAGATGCTGATGTAGTTGATTGGTAACTGCTTTGGTATCAAATTTCCGGTGCATACAATTACTGGTGGTGCAAATAAAATAATATAACATATCGGTATCGCAAAAACATAGCGCTTCACTTAACTTTTAAGGGCCGATTCTTTTTTTAGGCACAGTAGTAAAATGCGCAACTGGTATATAATGATTCGGAGTTAGTTTTGTTTATCTACATAAACATGTTTTTGAATAACAGTATCCAAGGTATCTGTTATTCGAAATCAATAATTTATCAAATCGAGTTGCCAGTTTGAACAAATTTTCAAGTAATTTCGTTCTGACATTTCGAGTTACTGAGGGGTAGTCAGATTTGCGATACAGTTTTAATAGACGAGTGGCAGGTCGTGTCGTCGGCTGCACCTTTTCAAGCTAACTCGGGGGTACTTCAAGGCAGTCATCTAGGACTATTTTTATTCCTACTTTATCTGAACGATTTGAACCATTCGGTACAATGCTTGAAATTATCTCTCACCGACAAACACAAATTTCAAACAGTTTTTCCAACTCCAATACATAAATGCTAGATTTAGCTTTAGGGTTAAGTATTGAACCTATTAGAAGTAATTAAAAATTTAAAACCTGTTATAAGTACTTAAAGTGCTTTCTTGGAAAGAATAATATTCTTCCTTCGGTTTGTCTCTAACATCCGCTCGATCCTCCTCGCGTGACACTTGTGAAGTGCGCAGAAGTATATATGGCCTCTAGTAACGGGTCTCGTTACATTACACAAAAAATAGTATCTGTCGTGGATTAAGAATTTTGGTGTACATTCCTGTAGTGGAATTTGACCTTCTGTTTCAACAGACATCGCAGCCGATTCAGAGTGTACAGAACCATTGCATGCCTGGTGCTACGATTCTATTGACACTACGAATCTTTCCAGGTTGGGGCTCGAACATACGACAACTGGTTTGTTAGACCTGTGCCCTATCCGTTGAACTATGCCAACCCGGGTACTATTAGAAGATCCTCTATGAATAAGATTAAAACCGGGTTGAATAAATAGATAAAAAACACTGTATAAAATGTTAGAAAAGTGGACGCAGAACCATAAAAATCGTACAGTATCTGTAAATATAAGTGTGCGAATAAGAAAAATAGGGCGGGTGGGCAATGTCAGAGCATAACCGGATTGACGTGAATACGATAACGATGGTCGTTGAAACTCAAACTGCATCCTTATGAAGTACGATAACAACAGGTCAAAAGTGCGTTATTTGAACATAAACAAACGAGTGTGTGAAACTTTAATATTTCACATAATCTTACGTCTTAAAATAGAACACTAGCACAATACTTTTCTTCTGCCCAAAAAAGTTATCCTCAATCAAAATAGTAGCCTCCCCTTCAGCGCCACGCTTAGTGCACTTGCAATTTTGTTTTGCGTTTTTTTTCCTATTATTTACATATTCGGTTTCAATTTTCAAATAACCACACGCGCACTACCACAACGAATATACAGAATTATAATACATAGGTAATAACACAGCTAGTAAATACACAATAATCAACCACCAATGAAAAATACACATTTATTGCCATGTCCTGCACCTAGCAACCCAGTCAAAATAAGGTTCACCTTACGGAACAGCACCACTACCATCACCACCGCAACCACATCTTCGCAATGAACGATGCGAAATTTGTGTTTTCTGCTACAACAACGTCGCCAGACCGCCACCGCCGCGTCACTGCCAGACACGATGACGATTCTGGGACTAGCGTACGTACGGCCGTGGAGTAAACAAACCGTTTGGCGAAATGCAAGTGCATGCTTACAATTATGTTTTGTGCGGTTCTGTACCCACATGTGCTCTCAATTGAATGCCAAGCGAAATCACTCGTTGCCACAGTGACTGTTTGCGAGAACACGTGAAAAAGCCAAACGTCAAAGCACAAGTGGAAACGCGAGATCTGCCCGAAAAAAAAACAAGAACGTGGGGTGGAGAATGTATGTATTACTGTTTAATAGGCATTCATTTATCTACACTATAGTTTGTATAGAATTAACGGAAATCTAGCGTATCATTAACATGGCGTACCAAACAACGTTCATTTTTCGTTTAAACTATGCATTCTAAAAACAGATCGATTTTGTGTTTAGTTTGGTTTCAAAATATGACAATTCAGATGATCCATACGCTACGAGTTTCTACAAATATCCACCACAGAATATTGATAAGAACTGAGACAAATTTGCAAATTTGGCACGTATTGTTAACATAACCAGCGACGTGATGAGAAGTATAAGCATTCCAAATGTGACCTGTAAAATTTTTGAATCAACCGGTCAATCGTTTATTAGTTTCAAGAAATCACATTCATTTTTGGATAGAATCCGTCTACACATGCTGTGTGTCTTACCTCTTAGCGTGAAAAAATCTTTCCGCTTGGATACTTACGAGACAGGTAAACGGATCCTCGATCATTTGAGTGAATAAGCAGGTGCTTGACACTGAAATGCGCATCGATATTAGAACAACGCTCAACTTTTTATATGGTGCCTAATTCTCATTCAAATTTATTTTATTCATTTGTCTTTTTCTTATAGAAAGATAATGCAATCAAAGTGGTTTTTGAACCGAGGCCGAGTGTAATATACCATACGACTCAGTTCGTCGAGTACGCAAAAATGTCGGTATGTGTGTATATATGTGTGTGTATGCATGTATGTAACATTTTTTGCACTCACTGTTCTCGGAGATAGCTTAACCGATTTTAATGAACTTAGATTCAAATGAAAGGTCTTGCAGTCCCATACAAAGTTCCTGAATTTTATTCAAATCAGACTTCCGGTTCCGGAATTACAAGTGTAAAAAAAATGTAAATAAGTGCTCTAACTTTTGGGTAAGAATTCGAAAAATGGCGAAAAATAGTGTTTTTAGTTTTTGTTCAAGTGTTGATAATTTGGTTCTATTTGATCATTAAAATGACTTTCTGAAAGGAACGTCGAAATTTTGTTTTACTTAAAGTTATTGTAAAACGAAACTTTTCGTCAAATTTTCAACAAAATCATTCTTTAACAAATAAAAATATTTGAACTCAATTTTTCATTTCTTCAACAAAAAAATTTTTTTTTTCATTTACAGTTTTTGAAAACAATTCACTATGGTCCGAAACGGGAAATTAGCGTGACAAAAATATTTTCACTATTAAATATTAGTTTTTTGTAGTTGGTGTCTTCACAAAAGTTGTTTGTAATCAAATAGCGCTCCTTTTGATGAAAAATGTTACTAGGGTGGTCCTCATTTAGATTGAAATCTGAAATCTAACTTTCTTAATTAAACTCAAAAATGATTTTGTTGTATAATAAAGTTGTAGGAAATTTTACTTTGAGCAACTTTGCTGAAAAAAGCACCTCTCTAACTTTTCATTTGATCGAGTTACATAAATTTTCCCGAATAAAAGTAGGGTGTCTCCTGAAAATTCACTTTAATTGTTCTAACTTTTTTGTGAAACGTTCTACGAAAAAGTTATCTTCAGAAGAGTTGTTGTACCAATCATTGCGCATAACTTTACTCAACTAAGCTTTTTCATATGAGCTACCAGTAAAAAGTTATGATTACTTTTTCATCAAAAACTAATCAAGCTTCAAATATCGATATTAATTAGATGCCAGATCGATAAAAATGTATCCTATGCGGTTCCTGAAAAGTCATAATATAAGTAAAAATTTAAGAGAAAATTGGAAAGGTGTTATTTTTTTAACTTATTTAAATTAGTCTTAAAAATACCTTCAAAAAACTCAAAAACATTGCATAACTCTTAAACGCCTTAACGTATCAATATACACTGAAGTCTTTTTTTATGCGAATTTACGTACCGCATAAAAAAAACCGCATAAAAAAAACCGCATAACTCTGAAAATTCGCATAAAAAAAAACCGCATAACTCTGAAAATTCGCATAAAAAAAACCGCATAACTCTGAAACTTCGCATAAAAAAAGACCGCAGAAGGGCAAACCGCATAACTCTGAAAATTCGCATAAAAAAAAACCGCATAACTCTGAAACTTCGCATAAAAAAAAACCGCATAACTCTGAAAATTCGCATAAAAAATGTCGCGTAAAAAAAACCCGCATTAAAAAAGACCGCATAAAAAAAGACCTCAGTGTACTTCCTTTGACAAAATGATAGTATCAAATTAGTTCTAGAAATGTTCCATACATTGTCCATTCAAGAAATGAGACACACAAAAACGACAGCCGAAAATAGATTTGTTGAAAGTCCAAGCACTTCCTGAAACCAAAAAAAAAATCATTAGTAATGAAATAAGTAGAATGTATTTATTCGAACCAAAACTCATTGTGCGTCGTTTTCCAGTTTTTACAGGCTATTCGGTACACAAGTGGATGAAAAAGAAGGGCCAGTGTCATAGGCGTCTCGGCACGATGTGGATAAAAATATTTGCATTTTACTAACTTGCACCAACTTATTGGAATGGTTGTCGAGATCATGAAAATTTCTGTTCATAGATTTATCATGGCCAACTATTTCTAAATAACCATATTACACAGTATCTCTAATCCTCAGTTGCTCAAACTCAATTGAAGTGGTTATTTTGGCAATAAATAATTAAAATTGTTACTGCAATCTATTTCCGACTGTAGAACTAATTTGATACTATCATTTTACCCAAGGAAGTATGTTAATACGTTAAGGCGTTTAAGAGTTATGCAATGTTTTTGAGTTTTTTGAAGGTATTTTTAAAACTAATTTAAACAAGTTAAAAAAATAACACCTTTCCAATTTTCTCTTAAATTTTTACTTATATTATGACCTTTTAAGAACCGCATAGGATACATTTTTATCGATCTGGCATCTAATGAATATTGATATTTGAAGCTTGACTAGTTTTTGATGAAAAAATAATCATAACTTTTTTCTGGTAGCTCATATGAAAAAAGCTTGGTTGAACAAAATTGTACGCAATGATTAGTACAACAACTGTTCTGAAGACAACTTTTCCGAAGAACATTCCACAAAAAAGTTAGAACAAAAAAAATGAGTTTTCAGAAGCCACCCTACTTTTATTCGGGAAAATTGATGTAACTCGATCAAATGAAAAGCTAGAGAGGTGCTTTTTTCAGAAAAGTTGCTCAATATAAAATTTCCTATAACTTTATTGTACAACAAAATCATTTTTGAGTTTAATTAAGAAAGTTGGATTTCAAATTTCAATCTAAATGAGGACCACCCTAGTAACATTGTCCATCAAAAGGAGCGCCATTTAATTACAAACAACTTTTGTGAAGATACCAACTACAAAAAACTAATATTTAATAGTGAAAATATTTTTGTCACGCTAATTTCCCGTTTCGAATCACTGTGCAATTGATTTCAATGTTCAATGTTCTGACTTTAAAAAAAAATCGGGAAAAATATATCATAATACAATAAAATGTAGTTGAATCTCAATCCGCTGAAATTTTTTTTCAGCGTTAACAAATTTGCATTGGAAAATTTCTAGAGCATCAAATGCACGCTTCGCACACCCGGCACGTATGAAAACACCAAGCCGGGAGTCATACTTTTCGTCACAGGTTTGGAATGAATTGCTGGCTCACAATTTTCTCAACGGACTCATATTCTACGACGTTTTATAGTATTATTTTACCCGATTTTTCGAAAGCAGAGAGCATTGAAAAAAAATTAATTGTTTACAAAAAATGTGTAGAAAAAAAAAATTCTTTTGATTTGTATACAATAAGTTTAAGATTATTGTATTTTGTGTAAGGCGTTGTTGATAATCGATAATCGAGCACGACAATCTATTGAAAAAAAGAACACAATAACTTAGATGTATGAATTTACATCGAACCTCCCGACAGCCGGCTGTCCGGAGTTTTACGAGTTTCGGAAGAAATTTCATATTTTAGTAGAAAGCACATGTTAATACAAACGCGATTACAGCGTATTCTCGGTAGCCGACTACTCAGAGCAATAAACACATGATGATATTATAAGTAATGAGTAAATCACATTGTCTATCAAGATAAATTCTGATCATTTCATCGCCCCACTAACACCACTCCTTTCCTGTGACACTTGTGGTGATGTAGAGAATTTCTCGGTCACTAGTAGCAACAAGTGTTGGACTAACATCCCTTCCCTTCCCATATTGATCTGCACGGGCGTGGCCATCTACATCAGTCCATGTTCTAAGTCAGTTTAAGTTGCACGTTGAGCATGATCTACGAGTCCCCAAGTATCATGAATTTGGTTCAATATGCAATTTCAACTAGTTTCTGATCAATCACAGGAAACTCACGGGCGGTCAATTAAGCTAAGCTAATTAGTTTGAGGTTATTGTATTATTTACAAGTGTTGTAAAAGTGTCATTCAAATATGATCAAATATGAGACGGCTGAACCGATTTTCTCAATTTTAGAATCAAATGAAAGATCTTATTGTTTCATACAAAACTTCCTTATTTCATCCGGATCCAACTTCCGGTTCCGGAATTACAGCATGAAGAGTGTTGACAATTTCATAAAGTTGTACAGATCGGTGATGCAAAACACTAAAATATATTTCAAAACTGGGCTCAAAACAATTCTAATCGATAGGCCTTGTCAGTAGACGGCCAATCAAATTGACTTCGGCTATTTCAGTCCCCAGCTTCCGATTCGGTAAGCACCGGAAATATTTTTCACAAACTCTAAAATTGAACTCACTTTTCTCAGTGATGGTTTGACCAATTTTCGCAAAATTAATTTCAAATGAAAGGTCTTGTGGTCTCATACGGAATACCTGAATTTCATCCGGATTCGACTTTCGGTTCCGGAATAAACAACGTGTTTTATCTGTCACTTATACCATTATATCTCCGGAAACGGAAGTGACAACTTTTTGATCTTCGAACATGATCAATTTCAAACGAGTCTAAGCTTGTTAAAATCGATTCTGCCATCTGCGAGAAAATTGCGCGATAAAAAACGACGCGTTTTGTCGGTTACGTCACTTATACCGTTATATCTCCGGAACCAGAAGTCACAGCCATTTGATCTTCGAAACTAGGGATGGTACTCGGAAGGCAAAGTATCGATACCTAGGGTTTCGGGATACGGAAATTTTGGGTATCGATACAAGGTATCAAAAGCAATAAAGTATAGATACCTGTAAGTATTAATTCTGTATAAAATGTTCAAAACGACGTATGTAACAATGAGAGATTCTCTTTGTTTACTTTTTCTTTTGGTTATTACGGCAATCCTTCTCTCCAATCATTTACCGATCATAATAACTAAAGCTATCATCTTTTAATCTGCTCTGGAGAAATTACCGAAAAAAGCAGGAATATTTCGCAATAATCGAAAAAGGAAGTAAACAAAGAGAATCTCTCATTGTTACATACGCCGTTTTGAATATTTTATACAGAATTGATACTTGCTCAGCAATCATTTCGAAATAAAGTAAAACTGTGGAGTTATTTTATTATGAGCCACATAGATTGCACTTTATCTTTCACGACTTTTGGTCCACCTCAAAGAATTTTCGCAAGCCACTTTGTGTTGGAGTCATGATGATTTCACATTTCACCTATGTCTCAAAAATTTTCATGTCATAACATTTATGTACACGGATACTACACTAAAAGCCAATTCCTATTGAATATTTAGGGATTTTGTTGGTTTGTGCAAAAGCACTTTTTTTTTCTTCGCCTTCGGCTAATCAGTGCAAAGCTAGCGGTTTAAATTGAACTGCTAGACGCTAGATGACAGTTCAATTTGAACTGCTTAAAGCACTGTTGAGTCGAAGGCGAAAAGCGAAGATATAAAAACAATTCCTATTGCTATTACGACGGAACCGAGGACGAACGAGAGCATCAGGCTCGCGCATGTATTGGTATGACGTGGACTAGCCATCGTTGATATTCATTCTCGCGTCGTCCCACAGGCGCACTGAAAGAAAGTGCTATGAGTGTGAAAAATGATATTATTGAGTACACGTCATACCAATCTATGCACGAGCCTGACGCTTCGTCGATGCGGAAGAAAAAATGTTAAATTGGGGACGGGTATAATCTATACCTTTCACGCAGGTATAGTCGATACCTTTCACGCAGCCCACCTGGGTTCGATTCCCAAACCCGCACACACGCTTATGACATTTTCATGGTTAATACTTCTACAATTTAAACAAACAAAAAATATTCCATCGTAATGGGAATTGACTTTAATCTGTTGCGATACTACAAGTATTGAGACCAAAAGTATCGATAATAACAGTATCCTTCTAATGTGATATCGATACCAAAAATTCCAGATTCTTGAAAGAAAGTATCGATACCGCAAAGTATCGACTCGGACATCTCTTCGAAACAGTAGCTTTCAACGAGTCAAAGCTTGTTAAAATCGGCTAAGCCATCTCAGAGAAAATTGCGTGGTAAAAAAACTCATTGAAAGGTGTACTCACAGAATCTTTCCGATCTCTTCGAGCTGAGTCGATTGGTATATAACACTATGAATCTCCTAGGCTCCGTTCGAAAGTCGGTTTTTCTATTGAATTACCTCTCTATAGAGAAAGGCGAAAGGTATAGTATTCGCTCAAAATTAAATTTTTAAAGAATTTCTAAGGCCCACAGGTCCGAGTCTTGTTTAGTCTTGTTTCTATTCTAGCACGGTTCGTTTTTGGCAACATAATCGTTCAAATATGACATATGTATTAGAAAGATTGCAGTATTTTTGAATTCAAAACAAATTCACATTTATATTGATTAAAACGGCTTACAGCAATAATTGCCGGAATAACATAAGTTCTTACATTCGTATACTATTCGAATCAGTTCGTCGAGATCAGAAAATGTGTGTGTGGGACTAAAAATTTCACTCGATTTTCTCTGAGATGACTTTTACATACTTTTACATACTTAGATTCTCGTGAAAAGTCTTATGCTCCAGGTTTCTGAATTTCATTTGAATTCGACTTCTAGTTCCGGAACCACAGGATGATATGTAGAACGAA
Organism: Malaya genurostris; assembly: GCF_030247185.1. NCBI lineage: Eukaryota > Metazoa > Arthropoda > Insecta > Diptera > Culicidae > Malaya > Malaya genurostris. The sequence goes on from NC_080572.1 coordinate 181,518,348, forward strand.
ATTAAAATAATGTCATTATTTTTTTTCGTAAATGGTTGAACCGATTTTCTCCAACTAAGACTCAAATGGAAGTTCTTAAGATCCCATAACAAAATCTGTTTTCTGTTCAGATCCGACTTCTGGTTCAGGAGATACAGGGTGATTAGTGCAAAAAGATCAATTTCACATAACCTAATCGGTCTTACAGATTTTAATAGTCGATTACCAAATAAACCTATTTCAGTTTTACCGGTATTCGGTTTTCGATCCTGGAAGGTAATCAAAACTTTTATTTGGAACGCACTACGATTTCTCAAAGATGGCTGCAATGACTTTCAAAGATCTCAAATCAAATTAAATGATTTATAATTCCTTAGGTAAATTTAACTGACTTCGGCTAAACCGATTTTGGTTTCGAAAGTATCGGGAATATAGGAGCTCAATCGTTTTCTCAATGAAGGCCAAAACGAATTTCATAAACAAAAATTCATATCAAAAGACTTATGGTCCCATACAAAATTGCTGAATTTTATCCGATTCTGGAATTACAGGATGATGACTTTTTTAAAATTCAAGCCGTCATAGAAGATGAAGTTGGGCTCAAAACTATTCTAATTTATTCGTCATGTTAACTCATGGCCGTAAATAATAACCAAAAACTCTAAAGTGGAACTCACTTCGACATTGTGGAATGCTTTATCGATTGCCACACGTTTCGATTCAAAGGAATAATTCTACTAGCAGTTCCGAAATTTCAGGGTAATGAGTGATTGAAATTTCAAACTGTCATTTAAAACGTCGATGATTAAAACAATTTCATGAAAACTAAAAACACCGAAAAATATTCATGAGGATTGATAAAAAAGCACGGTTTTGCATCGTTGCTCTAAATTCCGGTCTGAAATTTTCAACACACTACACGCTGTAGTTCCGGAACCGAAAGTCGAATCCAGATAAAATTCAGCAGCAACCAATGATGTTAGCTTTCGTTTAAGCCTAAGCTTGTGAAAATCGGTTAATACGGGTCTAAGAAAATAAAGTGAGTTCGGTTTTAAAGTTTTTTTAACCTCCGGTTACCTCTAGTGATGAATATTATTCGACTCAGCTTGTAGACATCAAAGGAATAATTCTACTAGCAGTTCCGAAATTTCAGGGTAATGAGTGATTGAAATTTCAAACTGTCATTTAAAACGTCGATGATTAAAACAATTTCATGAAAACTAAAAACACCGAAAAATATTCATGAGGATTGATAAAAAAGCACGGTTTTGCATCGTTGCTCTAAATTCCGGTCTGAAATTTTCAACACACTACACGCTGTAGTTCCGGAACCGAAAGTCGAATCCAGATAAAATTCAGCAGCAACCAATGATGTTAGCTTTCGTTTAAGCCTAAGCTTGTGAAAATCGGTTAATACGGGTCTAAGAAAATAAAGTGAGTTCGGTTTTAAAGTTTTTTTAACCTCCGGTTACCTCTAGTGATGAATATTATTCGACTCAGCTTATGTCTATATGCGTGTATAAAGATTTTTCTCTCCGTACAATTTCCTCGAAGATTTCAACAAGCTTAGGCTCGTTTGAAATCTACTATTGAGTTGTGAATCAAGTTCGAAGTTTTTTTTCTGCCCACACGTTTTTTTACAAAAAGTAAACAAAAATCAAGTTCAAATGTATTATTGCTGATACTGTTGGTTTCGAAAATGTTATCGAATATGAGATAAAAGCAATGAAATGGTGTTAAAAATCAGCCCAAATTCGTGTCAGAAATTATCCTAATCCAGGAAGTTCACATATTCTTATAACTCGTTTTTATCCAGAATGTCACACTCGTCTTTGGCAGTCACATACAGGTTTTATGGAAGTTTTCCAAAGTTTGAACGAATTCTATACCTATATTTTTATACTAATAAAAACAAGTAAACAGGTACAATGGCTTAAATGGACCAGACATCATCTCAAATCCACTAAAAAAGTCCGCAAATTTTTAACAAATTTCAATGACTAAAATTTTAACATCTCAGGTAAAATATCATATTGCTCATATAAAATTCAATGTCCTTGATCTGTTCGAGTTCCAACATTATGAATTTTTTGGCTCCATTATTAGTCGTATCGTAATAAGTTCAAGATGCTCAAATTGTCCGACTTGAATGTATTCTGGCGGCGCGAAGCTAGCTTTCTTACACAATAATTTCACTATTGAGACCAAATTATAACTTCTTCCTAAAACCTTACGAGCATGAACGATGGTCTCCTCAATTTGATAAAGTTATATTACAATTTTTACACTTAGATTAACATAAACATATTTGAAATCATTTTCATTAGATTTATATAACACTTTATGTAGTGTTGCGGATAATATTTAATTATTTCTTTAAGGCATTGAAACAAAACGGATGAAATTTCAGTGAGATGTCAGAAACCAACATCAAACTGTTGTAACTATTCGCTACCTTATTTTCGGAGTGCAACCAAGAACTGGAACTTGCCTCCAACATGTGATGCAAGCTTTGCAGCGATTCAGGATTGAAACATATTTTCATGCGCGCTACCCGATTCGACGGAGATAGCAAACTCATATCATAGCAAATGGTACTGCAGTATTTTTTTCACTCTTGTGGTAGAATTATCAAAACAAAGTGATTCAAACTGGTTTACTAGCTTGTTTGGTACTAACTGGCAACAAAAACATAAACTCTTAAATGCATACTGTATCCGTTCAATTCCTTTCATTTCATCCCTAGTTTAATAAAATAAAACCTTAACCAGACGCTTACATAATATCTAGACAGAGAGACTTTCGGATATCAAACACATTATTCAATCATTTCAAGGCTAAAAACGATATTTTGAATGTGATTCTTTTTTTTTGTATTCCGCAAAATTTTGCATTATCGAATGAATATAGCTTTAATCATATAACTCCATTGCGATGGTCATACGACCAGCATTAGTCAAACAAATTATAAGAAATCTCTAAACATTCGATTATATGTCGTTTATAGAGAATTAGATGGTCTATCGAAATAAATAAATAATAAATACAATAATCATCATGATCGATGTTTCTCACATTTCAATTAATTGTAATCTTTTCGTTATTAAAAATAGTCTCATGCCATGAAAGCATGTTAGGATTTTACTGTTTTAAGTATTTTAGTAAATACGTAAGTAAATTCAACGCCCTAAAGACTAGTCGACAGTAGTATAATATGGTAAGCAATTTACTATTTGCTTTGATTAGACAAAACGATTATTTGTCCATCAAACAAAAAAATGGTTGTTTCTAACCGGAATATCGCAGATTCAACAAAAACAAATGTTGTTTGATATAAAAAAACGTGATTAATCCACCTAGTAGTGAGATGATACCTTTTTTTATCAATCCGCATGTGTTGTTTGCATGGATATTCTTCGGCTTTTCAATTTTCATGACATTATTTTAATGACCGTCGTTTTAAGCGACAATTTAAGATTATAATCATTCTTTACTCTGTAATGTCGAAACTGCAAATTGGATCGAATTTGAATCTAAAAGTGGGACAATCGATTAAACATTCCATGATATGTCGAAGTAAATTCCATTTTAGAGTTTCCGGTTATTTAAGGTACTTCCAGAGCCGGTATTCAGGAACCAGCATAAACCAAACCGATTCGTATGGCCATATGACGAATAAATTATAACAGTTTTGAGTCCAACTTTAAAGCTTTTCGGGATTGTCATCTTCTATATCGGTTTGAATTTCAAAAATTCATCATCATGTAATTCGAAAACCGGAAGTCATATTTGGATAAAATTTATTAATTTTTGTATGTATGTATAAAATTAATTCATTTTGTATATACGTAAATTTTAATATTTGAAAATCAATGAAGACATCTTTGAGAAATCATAGCACGAATTAAATTTTTAGGTGCCTTCTGAATCGACAACTGAATACCACTAAAACTGAAAAAAGCTAATTTTTTATCGACTATCCAAATCTGCTAACCCGATAAACCTGATTAATTTATGTGGAATAGACATTTTTATACCAATCACCCTGTATCCCCGAAACCGGAAGTTGGATCTGACTGAAGATCAAGATGTTTTATAGAATCTTGAAACTTTTCATTTGAATCTTAGATGATTCTTAGATTTCATTTGAATCTTAGATCGGTTCAGCCATCTACGCGAAAAATGAGTTACACTATTTTTATTTCGTTTCACATATCATCCTGTAGTTCCGGAACCAGAGGTCGGAACCAAACATAATTCAGGAACTTTGTTTGGGAGCATACGACTTTTCGTATTAATCTGAATTTGTAGAAAAGAAATTTTCCGAGAAAATTGAGTGAAATTATTTGTCACACACGCATTTGCTGATCTCGACGAACTGATTCGAATGGTATATGGATGTAATGTTCTTCCAGCATTTATTGCTGTAAGTAGTTTAAAACAATATAATTTAAAAAAATCTGCCATCATCTGGTTTATATATGTCATATTCGAACGATTATGTTGCCAAAAACGAGCCATGCTAAAATCGGTCCGAGGCTAAATGTCATGAAAAAAGATGCTGTACACTGTCTTTTTGGTACTTAGTAACAATTGTATGTAACAGTATAAAAAAACGTGTTTTCCGTTGCTCCCAAGCATTTCTTTGTCATACAGCGCTCAAAACTCCTACTGCTAGAATAGGGGGAAAAGTCGTTTACACAAAAATTTCGATATCTCCGTTAAAAATGGACGGATTTTAACAATCTATGGCTTGTTGGATAGGTATTACCGTTCAGAATCTAAGTCTGAAAACATATTCTGTTTTCAAGGTCAAATGTGACAGATACTGTCAAAAAACTGAAAATTTTGACATAAAACTTCGTATAACTCAAAAAATAAACATCCGATCTCAAAACCATTCAATAGCGTTCTGGGTGACGGGGAGACCTTTCATTTGCGACTAGTTTGATCAAAATCGGTCCAGCCATCTCTGAGATCTCGACCTCTTAGTTGACAACACACATACAGACACACACACATACACACACACACACACACACACACACACACACACACACACACACACACACACACACACACACACAGACAGACATTTGCTCAGTTCGTCGAGCTGAATCGATTGGTATATGGCCTCGGAAAATTTTTCGAAAGTTTGAGCGAATTCTATACCTATTTTTTATATATATAAAAAAAAGGTAAAAAAGGTAAAAAGCATTGATTGAATCAAACCGGAATTATTTTTACAATTTTTTTTCTTCGTGTAGAGTGAAATTGATTCATTGGTCCCTATACAAAAAAGTGAAATACTATAGAAACTCAACCGGTCTGTCAAAGCACACCTTTAATAGAAATATCGGACGATTTCGTGTTCGCTGAGATAACACTCTATAAAAACAGGTTTTTCTTTTTTCTGCTATTAGTAGTAATCGAATAGTCAACGTTCGGCAGGAATTCTGATTCAAAGTGGATTTTGACAGGTTGATTGGCTGTTTGAATAATTCTTCATATATTACTTTTCGCAACAATTAACGTGAATGTCCATCCTTACTCCCATATAAATGTCATGTCGCCAATGGAAAGTATTTGTATATATAAAATAACTTACTATTTTAAACCTATACAATTTAATCACGCTAACGCGGAAAATGCATACTCACAAAGCGTTTTCGTTAGACTAGTACAAACTTCTGGCACTACAGTAAGAGAGACTGGGGCAGAATGGTAAATTGTCAAAATCAATAACCAGCATTATGTCTTGATCGATAACAGTTAACGACGTATCGTAATAACGGTACATAACACAAACTGATTCTAAGCTAATTTAAGCGTACTAATCACGAATATAATAAAATTCGATATGTATTTATACGCAATCTGTATGTATTTGGAGAGCTGCAGACTTGATTTTCTATTTTGCCCCACTTCTCATTTTACACATTCAAATTGATCAAAAGTCAATATTATTTTGTTTTAATGTTTAAAATTCAGATATTTGTTTTAACAATCCAGGTATGATCTATAGATTTGGAAACTATTTTGACATTTAGGGGAGACTGGGGCAAAATGCAAAAATTTCAGCATATTTTTTTGGGTATTAAATTGTCACACACATACATAAAATTTTAATAATTTTGTAGGATAATCTCTTCTCTATGTTTGTTAATAATATATTGTGATTACATCTCGAAACAATATTGCTATCATTTTTTCTCCCGAAGTGTAATTTTCTTCTCTTTTGCCCAACGCGCAGTGGTTTAAAAGCTCAATGTCACGCTCTGAATTAAAATCACCATAAAATCATGATTTTCAAGGTATAGTACCTTCAGCAAAGATGCTCAAAATAATGGGCGCCATCCTTAAAAGATTTGACATATGTGATAAATCCCCCTGAAAGCCCTAATATCTTAATATCAACAAAATTTTGTAGAAAGTACTTTCAAACAAATTTGCATAGGGCACCATACCCACAACTAAATAAAAATTAATTATGCAAAGTATTTCCTGAAAAGGGTCGCCGAAATCCAGTTTTCATAAGAAAACATATATTTAAAATTTATATGGCATGTTCTACAAAGTTGTTTATTAAAAAAATTTTTCTGCATGTTTTATGCCTCTGTCGTTTCATATGCAACTACTTAAAACCGTAGTCGAATGAATCGCCTACGGTAATCTTCAGGAGAGGAAGACTCTTTTTAAACATTGTTGTCCTTACTAATACCATACATATCGATGACACTCGCAATGATGAAGTTTTTATTCAGTTCATCAGGTTTCAATACAGTTCGCCGTGGGATAAAATGATAAGTGGGTGGGGAAATGGAAAATTAGGTCTGCAGGCTCTCAAAATACATACAGTATGCATATAAATATAACATAAATGTAGAATTAGAAATGAAACTACAGCCTAACGTGATTTCGTTATGCTCTCGAAATCCGAAATTTGTCAAATAATAGCAAGGTCAGTATAGTAAGGAAACTCGTAGTCCTACGTCAATAATAAAAAAAAAACATAGACTTTGCGAAACTGTCGATCCAGTTCGTCGAAATCAGAAAATGTCTATGTGTATGTAGATATGCATGCGACGCAAATGTGTCTCCGTTTTCCTCGATGAAAGTTTTCGTAGTTCTATAGACTGCTACTAAATTTTATTCGGATTATACTTTCAGTTTCGGAGGAACGAAGTAATATGTGCTCAAACAGAAAATATAGATACAGGGTGATTTTTTAAGAGCTTGAGAACTTTTTTAAACAATAAAACGCATAAAATTTGCAAAATCTCATCGGTTCTTTATTTTAAACGTTAGATTGGTACATGACATTTACTTTTTGTAGATAATTTCATTTAAATGTTGACCGCGGCTGCGTCTTAGGTGGTCCATTCGGAAAGTCCAATTTTGGGCAACTTTTTCGAGCATTTCGGCCGGAATAGCCCGAATTTCTTCGGAAATGTTGTCTTCCAAAGCTGGAATAGTTACTGGCTTATTTCTGTAGACTTTAGACTTGACGTAGCCCCACAAAAAATAGTCTAAAGGCGTCAAATCGCATGATCTTGGTGGCCAACTTACCGGTCCATTTCTTGAGATGAATTGTTCTCCGAAGTTTTCCCTCAAAATGGCCATAGAATCGCGAGCTGTGTGGCATGTAGCGCCATCTTGTTGAAACCACATGTCAACCAAGTTCAGTTCTTCCATTTTTGGCAACAAAAAGTTTGTTAGCATCGAACGATAGCGATCGCCATTCACTGTAACGTTGCGTCCAACAGCATCTTTGAAAAAATACGGTCCAATGATTCCACCAGCGTACAAACCACACCAAACAGTGCATTTTTCGGGATGCATGGGCAGTTCTTGAACGGCTTCTGGTTGCTCTTCACTCCAAATGCGGCAATTTTGCTTATTTACGTAGCCATTCAACCAGAAATGAGCCTCATCGCTGAACAAAATTTGTCGATAAAAAAGCGGACTTTCCGAATGGACCACCTAAGACGCAGCCGCGGTCAACATTAAAATGAAATTATCTTCAAAAAGTAAATGTCATGTACCAATCTAACGTTTAAAATAAAGAACCGATGAGATTTTGCAAATTTTATGCGTTTTATTGTTTAAAAAAGTTCTCAAGCTCTTAAAAAATCACCCTGTACATTCATTTTAATCTGAAACCACTAAATCGATTTCCATAAACTTGGATTCCAATTAAAGGTCTTCTTGTCTCATAGCATGCTTTTAAATTTTATCCGGATCCGACTTCCGGTTTCGGAGTAACGGAGTTAAATGTGCAAAAAAATTTAAAACAAATTTTTCTTAGAAAGCTTTACCGATTTCAACAAACGTAACTGTAATTGAAAGTTCTTATCAAATGTCAGATTATCAAATTTTGCCCCGTCCGATATTCGGTTCCGTAGTAACGGGGTAAAATGCTTTACATAAAAATGGAAAGAAGTGCTTTCGATTTTCTCGAAAATCACGCTAAAATTCAAACGAAAGGTCTCATGTCTCATATCCTGCTGTTGAATTATATCCAGAACCAAATTACTGTTCCGAAATAACGGAGTAAAATGTGCAATACAATGGAATAAGTACACTCCACTGAACCAATTTTTACAAACTAAGTCGCATAGCCAGCTGTGATTTTTTTTTTCCGGATCCGACTTCCGGTTCCGGATTCACGGGGTACGATTGAATGAAAAAAGCACACTAGATTTTCTTGGAATCCGGTTTTGCCTTTCTCATATAGAAAGGCTATGCAATCACTGTGAAAATCGACTTTTTAACCGAGGCCCGGAGGGCCGAATGGCATATACCATTCGACTCAGCTCGACGAACTGAGCAAATGTCTGTGTGTGTGTGTCCGTCCGTGTGTGTGTGTATGTGTGTGTATGTAACAAAAATATGCACTCACTTTTCTCAGAGATGGCTGAACCGATTTTCACAAACAAAGATTCAAATGAAAGGTCTCATAGTCCCATAGCCTGCTATTGAATTTCATTCCGATCCGACTTTCGGTTCCGGAGATATAGGATGATATGGACCAAAAAAGTGAAAAAAATATGCGCTCACTTTTTTCAGAGATGGCTGAACCGATTTTCACAAACTAAGATTCAAATAAAAGATGTTATGGTCCCATAGCTTGCTTTTGATTTTCGTTTGAATGTAACTTCCGGTTCCGGAGTTATATGGTAATATGTGAAAATTTGAGAAAAAGTTAACACTCAATTATCTCTAGAACAACTCAACCGATTTTCGCAAACTTAGATTCAAATGAAAGGTCTTATAATATCCTAAAAATTTGTGGAACATTTTATCTGGATCCGACTTCCGGTTCCGGAACTAAAGCGTGATAAGTGGAAAATTACCAATTTTATTAGTATTTTTCCACGAACGATGGTTAAAAACAGGTACAAATCCCATAAAACTGTCTGATAAATTCTTCTAGTTTGCAAAGCTTGTTAGTTTGTGGGCATAAAAGCATAATTCGGCACTACTGGTCCCCTCTTTTACTGTTCCGAGAGCACCGAAAGTGGAGAAGAAAAACTCCTAAAACTAAATTCACTTCGATTTCTCTGCGATGCTTGAACCGATTTTCATAAATCTTTATTTGAATTAAAGTTCATACTGTCTTTAAACCTACTGTGAAATTTCATCCGGATCCGACTTCCGGTTCCGCAGTTACAGGACAATGAGTGTCAAAGTTTTCAAATCGCCATATAGAGTGACAATATGTACAACACCGAAAGAAGAAGAAAACACAAAATGAACAAGGCGTGCTTTGTTCTATTTCGTACACGTTGTGTAGTGATGTCAATAATAATAATAACAATCCTACTACATGTTTCATGCTGCTGATTCATGCTGTTTAGCTTGACTTACATATGCAGAAGTAACAGAAACGCAGGTTCATTTCGTTAGATTTAGTTTAATTGGTTTAAACGAAATAGAGCATGAGGTAGTAAGTATAAGTTTAACTACGTTCAAAACTGTTCCAATTTGTAGGTCATATTTGTTGGTAGCAAACGAACCAACTTCGGCTATTCCGTTCATCTGAATCCGGTTTCGGGAGAATTGGAAATAGTGATTAGAAACTGCAAAAAGGATCTCACTCACTTTTCTTGGAGATGGCCGAATAGATTTTCACAAACTTATAGGTTCAAAAGAAAAGTCTTACAGTTTCATACGGAATTCCTTAATTTGTTGTGGATACTACTTTCGGTTCCGGAACTACAGGCTAAACAGGATTTATAGAGTTTGTGAGATTAGATCCGAACAAATTATCCTATTCCTATTCAATAAACAGTTGTTTTTGCGAATTTCACGGTTATATTTATGATGTAATGAGTAATATGAGAAAGGCATCATTACACCACTAGGTGGATTAAAATAGGTTTTTGTAAACTTTGATTCAAATGTAAGGTTTTATCGTAACATTAGGCCGTATGAATAAATGTGCTTCACTTCATCAGCAAACACACGAGTAGCAACCTCTACAGCCTACCTACCGAAAATATGTAGTAAACACTACAGTTTGTAGCATGTTCGAATAATGTTGCTGTGTAGTTAAGTCTCTTCTTTTGACAGGAACGTGATCCACATGTAGCATTTACTACCGAAATTAAAGTTTGCTACGTTTTATTCATTGTCTGCTATGAAATTTTATCCGGATTCGACTTTCGGTCCCAGTGTAACGAGGCAAAATATGTAAAAATTATGAAAAAAGATGCTCTCGATTTGCTCGAAAGATGATGGAATAATTTTCGTATACTAAAATTTAAATGAAAGGTATGAAAAACAGAATGTAAAAAGTGCACGCGAATTTTTCGGACACCGCTTAAGCGATTTTTGCAAACTAGTTCATGAAACAAATCGGCCCCCAGTATCCGGTTCCGGATGTACCAGCAGTAATGGCGGTTTTTTTATGCGGTACGTAAACTCGCATAAAAAAGACTTCAGTGTATATGTATTAATATAGACACGTAAATGTGCATATTTGTGTGTATCTTTATACATATATAAACTGGAGATGTGAATGTGCTTATGTATATGTATATATGTGCATATATGAATACATACCTTATGATCAAAAAGAAACAGGAATTTTCATTTTAAAATTCCCGCGCTTGTCCAATCGGTAAACTTTTATTCTCTCAACGTTGGCAACACTTTTATACACATTCTCTCAAATTTTGACGCATATCGTACGATTAGTTTTTGTTGGTGTCTATACAAAGAAGTTGAAAAATTTTCATGTGGCGATTTTTATAATGGATGAAAATTTAGAACAACGTGCGTGCATCAAATATTGTGTTGCAAATTGATTTAAGTGTTCCGAAACGTTGAAAATGTTAGAAAAGGCCTTTGGTGAATCGTGTCTAGGAAAAACACAGGCATATGAGTGGTATAAACGCTTCAAAGGTGGTCGTACAAGCTTGGATCATGATGAGATCCCTGGCCGCCCAACAACATCTGTTACTGAAGAAAACATTGAATCGGCGAAGCAAATCGTGTTGCAAAATCGTTTTGTACCGATTAGAGAGATTGCTGAGTTGTTGGGCATCTCTTATGGATCAGCCGAACACATTTTAACTGATGTTTTGGGTTTGAAACGCGTCGCTTCTCGGCTGGTGCCAAAAAAGCTGAATTTCATTCAAAAACAGCGTCGTGTTGATGTGGCCAAAGAGATGATTTCCAATGCAGATAGTGACCCCACATTCATCGAATGCATCATAACTGGTGATGAGGTGTGGATCTATGAATATGACGTCGAAACCGCACAACAATCGAACGAATGGCGCTTCGAAGGCGAGCCGTTGTTCTAAATTTTCATCCATTATAAAAATCGCCACACGAAAATTTTTCAACTTCTTTGTATAGACACCAAACAAAAACTAATCGTACGATATGCGTCAAAATTTGACAGAATGTGTATAAAAGTGTTGCCAACGTTGAGAGAATAAAAGTTTACCGATTGGACAAACGCGGGAATTTTAAAATGAAAATTCCGGTTCTTTTTTTATCATAAGGTATATACATATATAAGACGCGTAAATTGAGTTTTTTTTTGCAATAACTTTATGTCTGCCTATCGGTTTATGCTGAGCTGCAGGTGACACAACAAATCAACATGAACTGTTATGCACTGACGAGTCTAAGGCGAAACGTAAAGTCAATGTAAAAAATCTTTGACCCTAACCCTAAATGTTAATCTTGTTATCTAATAGCCATATAAATTTACTTGGCTATAATGATACCGGAAATAGTTTTTAGAAAATCTGTAAATGAACTAGCATCAATTTCTTATATTAGTGACTATGAGAAAAGCACCATTACACCACTGCGAGAACTGAAACAGGTTTCATTAAACTGATAAAAAGCAAAAGCTTTTATCTTTGTAGTTGGTATAGTATTATATGTTGTGCTCAGTGTTGGTGATTGCCGAAAATTTGACAGAAGCTGCTATATTGCTATCTATATTGTATACAACATTTTCAATCCGGTAGAAGATGCTACAAGAACTCGAGTCTCTCAATGCCTGAGAGCCGTGAGAGAATTTTGCTACATTTCTTTGCTCCACTTCATACTCTGAGTATTTCACGCCCTTAAAAAAATTTACAGTCTGATAACGATCGTTGCTGTGTGGAATTTTCCAAGAGAGAATCGCAAGTTGACAATTATCGCAGAAAATCGAATCGACGATTCAACTTGATGATTCTCATACTAGGTTGCAATATTTCGAAACCCTTGTAAGGAGCATTCACAGATATTTTCATAAACACAACTTATACAAAGGTTATATGTACATAGTTAGAATAATCGGCAATAGTAAAATGATTCTATCGCAATTATCAACTGCCCGTATAGAATCGGATCGCGAAACGGAAATAAGCGACCGTTTGTTGCTTCAGAGAGGATCCCCACAGCAACGTGCTAACCTTTGATTCTCAGAAATGTCATCGAGAGAAATTCGCTCTTGCACTGCTGTCGATTCTATGTTAAATGAGCCATGCCGGGTTTTTGTTGTTGCGATGATATCCGTCTCTCTTCGATGGCACTGATTCAATCGTGTGAAGAGTTGCTGGTGAGCGTTTTTTGATACGATAAAAGCGGCCCGCTGTCACGACGCCATCATGATGAGATCAAAATCGAAACTCCAAAATCAGCTGATTTCAAAGTAAACAAACAAACAGTAATAAATTTGTTTTACGCATTTACCTTGTTTAGTGCACGAAAATTAGTGAATTTTGGGTCGACTCTCTCACAATAACTTGCCAGTTTACCTAAAATACAGCAGACAGTGTTTTGGGACATCAAGTGGAGATAATTTTCACAATTTGAGAGTCGCGATGAGTATCAAAACATCACAGTTTTTGGGGCTCGAAACGCGAGGGGCTCAACGTAATCGGTATACTTTCAAATGGCTGGTGCTCACATACCGGTGTCAGATGGGTGGATAAAAGCCATCCTTGGTTGGGTTTGCGCAAGACAGTTCAATTCCTTGTAGAACATTGGCAACGTACAAAAACTAACAGGCAATATGCAAACCAGTTATTATACGTCAGTTACAATAATATTTTTTGCCTCTCAGGCTATGCAATCACTTTAAAAACCCGACTTTTAAACCGAGACCCGGAGAGCCGAATGTCATGCACCATTCGACTCAGCTTGACAAACTGAGCAAATATCTCTCTCTCTCTGTGTCTGTGTGTGTGAGTGTGTCTTTTTTTGGGTGTGTGTGTGTATGTAACAAAAATTTGCAGTCACTTTACTCGGAGATGGCTGAACCGATTTCCAGCTGTCCTAGTTCCAGATTTCCTCTTCAGGAAGCATCTAGAATAGTGTTTAAATACTCCTGAATAGTCTGAAACTCAGAATATTTTCTCAAAGATGGTTTGGTCGATTTTCATTAACTTAGGTTTCAGTAGTAGGAGTTACAATCCCAAATAAAATTCCTGATTTTCATCTGGATCCGACTTCCTATTCCGGAGCTATTGTGTTAAGCGCTACTTAAAGCGACGAAGCAAAAGAGTAATAATTGAAAACTGTTTCAATTTGTCGGTCATATTTGTTGCTGGTGATATGAATTAGCTTCGGCTATTCCGGTCCTCGAAATTGGGTTTCGGTAGTATTGGAAATAGTGGGCAAAAACTGCAAAAAGGATCAACCTTACTTTTCTTCTAGATGGCCAAATCGATTTTCACAAACTTATTTAATATTCAAAAGAAAAAAACGGTTTCATAAAGAATCCCTGAAATCGTTGTGGATAATACTTCCAGTTCCGGAACTATGAGATGTTCTGATTCGTAAATTTTGTCTAGATTACGTTCGAACAAACTTTCCTGTTTCTATTCAATGGATAGTTGTTTTTAGAACTCTATAGTAATATGTATGATGGTATGAGTAATATGAGAAAGGTATCATTGCATCACTAGGTGGATTAAAAACGGTTTCATGATATCCTATGATTAGTAACAACAATTTTTTGGACTTTGTTCAAATTATTTTTTTTTATTTAAATATAGCTGTTTTTTTTATTTATCAGCATGCCATCTATCCAAACAAAATTTTAGTCTCCTTAGTCAAATCAATTTTTAAGCGTTAGTTAGCACGATAAGGATTTTCAGATGATGCCTCGTATTTTCCACATTCTTATCTCCTTCAAATGTACAGCGCGGAAACTTCTTTCGAACACTAATCAGTACAGTGTCGTAAGATGAAAAAAGTTATTATTTTGTTTATACTAGCGCACCTAGTGCTTGGTGCGAAAAGATATTGCATACCAGATATCAAGGTGAGAACTCTGCAAACCAAACTCGATTCCGTTTCAACCGCTTAACTTGTTTTGTAGGCAAACTGGTTCAAGGCACATGAATTCTGCACGACTTTGGGGATGGAGCTGATCTCGATTGAATCCCAAGCTGAGCATAATGCACTGATCAAGTTCATCAGGTCGACCGATAAGTTTTCCAATGCTACCCGATTCTGGATCGGCGCTAGTGATCTGGCAGAAGAAGGAATCTACACTTGGATCTCTAGCGGTAGACTGGTCACCTTTACAAACTGGGCAGCCAACGAACCGAACAATATAAACAACACCGAACATTGCATCGAGATAATTCACAATATCTACATAAATCAGGTTTGGCAGTGGAATGACATGGAATGTCGTAATGAAATCGCCTATTTCGTCTGTGAAAGTGAGGATATACAGTGCGTCGATAATTTTTAAACACTACAAAATAAAAATCACTAGAAATTGCGCCCTCACTACTCGTGGTAACAGTTATTAAATATATTTATTTGCATCATATTTAACTCGGCTTATAGTATTGTTGGCCGAGTACCAAATCGACCCTGTTTCGCCTCCCAATATAACTTTGACAACACATTTGCCAACGGCACTTGGCCTGAAATAATGAACGCTTAGCTTTCGTTTCCCAAATTGGTAAATTTTTTGACTCACGGTTGGATCGTATATTTCTTAAGCATTTCATGAGCCGCCGGTTCCATCCAAGGAAAAGTAAAAGTACTTGCGCCGGCTGCCTTCAGGATGTTGGTATCAGTAGCACTGGGGCAAATCGCTGCGAATTTTACGCCAGTTTGGTTGTACATTAAGTCAGACTGTATATGAAAGTAAAAAGCTGATTCAGACTAGAACTAAAAGTAAGAAGGTTGTCAAGCACCCCAAGACTTCTAGTGAAACCTGTCACACCATGTTTAGAAGCAGTGTAGGCGGCAGCTACCGGGTAAGGTTCTAATCCTGCAATCGATGAAATATTAACGATGAAACCTCCCTTTCCCGATTTCTCCTTGGTCATCAAATCAACCGCGATCAAAGAACAATCGATCAAACCAATCTAGAACAATGAGCTAGATGATTTTGATTTTTAAATTTTTAACACATGTAAATACCTACCAAATTTACACCTATGCATCGAGCTGGTTCGCACTCAAATACTCCAGCCGAGTTCACCAGAATGTCTATTCCTCCTAACCACTGAATGGCATCCTGGCGCAAGGCTTTCTCCAGCTGCGGTTTTTTGGTTACGTCGCATTGAGCATAGTACACGGAAGCTTTCGGGTAGCATGTCTTCAGTTGCGCTTGCTGGGCTGCATCCAGGCCAGTTGTGAGATCCAACAAGAGAATTTTCTGAGTTGTCGTTTTCACATGCAACAGAAAGTGCAAAATTTCATTGTTTAGAAACAATCATATATTAGAACACAATATGAAACAAGATTTTTTAACATACTAGAGCATTTCACTGAACCACAATAAAAAAAAGATTCACCCTACCGATACGCCGTTTTTGAGTAGCTCTTCGGCGGTTGCAAACCCGATCCCATTAGCTCCGCCGGTAACCACAGCAGTCTTGTTACTCAATGACATGATCTACTAAGAAAAAAAACTTTTAGACTTTCCAGAACGAAAGACAGACCTTAACTAAACTGTCAAACAGTTTTCACTCGTTTCGCTATTTCATCTAGTGTCGATACACTAACGCACCAGCTGATTAGAATACTTGCACAGAATTTATTTATTTAGTGTTTGTACTTGTATCACCTGTTATTTCCCATATTGCTTGTTGCACAGTGGTCCAAAATACGAGACAATTCTATAACTAAACCATAATCATTTGTCTTGAAAGTCTTTGTTTGAATTTGTCCTTTTTGTGGTTATCTCGGATAATTTGTTTACTTCCAACAGCTAGTTCAACCTAACAAAATTGAAGATAACTGAAAAAGTAAAGTCTTTGTGCTGCATTCCTTTCATGTACTTGATCCTCTATTTCAACAACTTCTGGGTACCATTCATGATCTCAGAACTGACATGCCACCAAACAATGACGAGATCCTCAGCTATGGGAATAATTGCTCCGTTTATTCTTGATAATATGACGAAAAATAAACCGTTAATCCCACAAAAATATACCAACACATATGATTGCTTCGGTTCATTGAATCAAAAGACATATTTAGAATACATTAGAACACATTGTTCTTCAAATGTGATCTGATCTACTTCGAGTTTTCAAGGTGTTTTTGATAGTTTTTTTGATACCTCTAAAAAAACATGTAGTCGTCATGTCACAGAAAGTCATTATATTGCAAACTGATCTTCAAAGCCATTTCGGTTTGGCGAAATATTATTTTTCGGAAAATATCTTATAAATGACTAAGAACCGTAATCCATGAGTGTCACCGGTAGGATAGTTTTGGCCCGATTGTTTTTAATTCTTGAGGGTTTTTGTTTTGACATGAAACCGTCTTATTTAACTATGGGGTACCTCTTCAAAATTGTGAAAGAGTGGAAAGAACTCAATCGTGAATATCTCGAGTAGTACTAAACACAAAACCATAATTCTTTTTCCATGTCATCAGAAATATGATCAGCAATTTATTATTAAATGTTCAAGAGTGTTAAATAGCCATAACTCAAAAATCAAGTTTTAACATTTTTTTAGAAACAATGAGGAAAGCTAATCATGCTTGCTTACCTTTATTATACCAGTGATGACGATTATGTCCCAATGTTGAACTAGGCAAATATAAATGGTAAAGCAACCGGCATTTAATCGCATAGAAATCGAAAATCGATCATTTCCAGAGCAAATAAAAATCATTTTCATTGACTCAAAATAGACGAAAATGAAAAGAAATAAATGTCATTCTTAGATTCGCTTGCAAATTATGAGAACGAAATCCATGTCCAGTCAATGACATAAGCGGAACAAGAGTTTCACAATTGTGTTCTTTTTTTCGTTTGCCCTTTCTGTCATTTTCGGTTTCCCGTGGAAATTACATACTGTGCAGTGTTATTTAACCAAAGCAGTATGAATCGATAATGACAGGAAACGATTCATAATGACTTTTACCTGGTAGTGCTTGAATCTGTAGTAGTTTTGGTTTCCAAAGAGGATCTGGGGTGTAATTACCTCGATTTATCATATTTTAGACACTCTATAGCTTAACGTCAGATTTTCAATATATCGATGAAAGAATGAGAATTAAAATTCTACTAATTCTCCTTGCAGACATTAGTTTAGTGTCGGCATGTCATAGAGGATCGAGTGACATTGGCAATTATACTCTCTTTTGTTTCAATGAGCAACGAAAATGCTTCGTCTCTCTTTGTTTGTTTTGGATGCGGTCAGCTACGAATGAGGCAATAAAAACCTAGTAGTGCAATGATGCTTTTCTCATATCAATCATACTATCAAATGTAATACTGTGGTATTCTTCAAAATAATCTTCTTCGATTCTTAAAGCAATGACCGAAATCGGTTTGTTTGATCGTCTACTGACGAACTACTTCCGGAACCGGAAGTCGGATCCGGATTAAATTTTAGAATGCCATATGGGAGTCAGCACAGGACCTTTCATTTGAACCGAAGTGAGAAAAATTCGACCTCGAAAGTCGGTTTTCAAAGTGATTGCATAACCTTTCTATATAAGAAAGGCAAAACGAATATGAGGCTGTTGGATTAAGCAATTTTAAGCTATGTTCCTTTCCTTTTGTACTTTACACAAGGACTTTCCACCAACAGAAGCATTTACAGACTTTTCGCGTTCTATAAAGCCTCAAACGCTCAACTAGCAGCAGTAACAACAGATTATCAGTAATCGCATTCAGCTTCTAAATACTTTTGGATCTGGTTCCAAGGGCTTAAGGGCTGAGGCCAGTAGGTCGAATGACTCGCTGTGCGTATTACATTTCTCTCCATGCTCTCTCGTAAATGTGCAAAATGACTCTCGATGTGGCCGGGTGGCCAAGAAAGTTTTGATATTTTCGGTTACAAGTTTGACTACATCACATAAAATCCAAGAAAGCTGCCGCTTGTTTGGCAGCCTTTTTGAGCCGATTTTATTTCTCTCTCATGTTTCGTTACGTTACCAGGGAACTAAAATGGCGCCGACAAAGAAATCGACTTACCTCCACAAAAATAACTTTCACTTAATTTTCATCGCAACAATTTATATGTTTTTATGCCTTAATCGCATCTAAATTAAATCATCTAAACATTGTCAGGATAGATTTTTGATCCATGCTTTTGAAGGTGAGATATTCAATGAACAAGTTGAAAGTTGCCGTTTTCAGCTATGCAATTCTTCCTTCAGAAAAAAGACTTTCCCGGCCGCTAAAGTCAAACAATCATTCTGAAATTTTCACTCGATAATCTAAACTCATTTTCTAAGCGATTGTCAGTTGGGTTTTTTGATATTCGTCACCGTTTATAAGAAAATCAGATTTGAAGCGTGAAAATAGCCTTTTTCAGTATAATTTCAGAGTTCAGAGGTTCAGAAATTAAAACTATGACTCTGGAACTGAATCCTAATTCTACATTCTGAAACTGATACCTTGCTAAGATGTTGAAACTGAATTCTGTTCCTTTATTCATATTCGAAATTTGAGTTCTCAATGCTGATTCAAAATTTCAACTTCAGAATTCTAGAACAAAATTCAGGATTTCGATTTTTCGATCTAGATTCTGAAACTAAATGATAAATCTGAACTCCGAACCGGAATTTCGGAACGGAGTTCAGTTCTTGAACTTGAATGAATTAATGAATGTATATTTATAAAAATTCTAGAATTTCTGGATCGAAAATAAGCTCAGTTTAATATCTCTAGAACTAAATTCAAGAACTGAACTCTTGATCTGGATTCCTAGCCAAAATTTTGCAGCTGAATTCTGAGCTTGTTCTATATTTCGAATTTATTTCTTGAATTCAGTTCAAGTTCCTGAATTCTGGTTCAAATGAAAAAATTATGGCAAAAAGTACATCACAGTTATAAACATCGGATAAATTACGCAAATCTGATCTTTTTTGAACCATTAAAAAATTCCCAAAGGATTAGGCGAAGTTTTCCTTTACTGAGTATGTGAAAACGCAAAAATAAACTACTATAACATTATTTGGTGTAGTCGTACTTTAGTATAGAGTGAGGGAAGCATCAGTTTTATTCGTATTCGGGTCCTCCAGTTGTGTCTGGGACATTATCTACCTTTTATGAAAAAATAATTATTAGGCTGTAGTAATTAGAAATCTACCATTTTTCTATGTCTCGAGCTTGTAATTCATTCGCTTGATTTCACCTCGACCTGCTTTTCCCGGATGGGAGAAAGGGTAGAAATTGATGCGATGTACATCGATTTAAAAGCAAATTGTATTATACGAGGTCTGTTCAAAAAGTACTCATTTTTCTAAAAAAATATTTATTTATTCGTCTACATCTATATGGTCCCCTTCAAAGTAATCCCCCTAGATATAATACACTTATGCCAGCCTTTTTTCCAGTCTTCGAAACACCTCTGATAGTCACTTTTTGTAATGCTCTGTAGCACTCTCTGCGATTCTGCCTTTATCTCTTCAATCGATGAAAAACGCTGTCCTTTCATGGGTCTCTTCAACTTTGGGAACAGAAAAAAATCACACGGAGCGATATCTGGTGAATAAGGAGGTTGGGGCATGATTAAATGATGGTAATGCGTTTGTTTTTTTTATCAAAATTCAGCAGTTTTGGAACGAATTTTGCTGCCACTCATTTCATGCCCAAAACATTTGAAAAAATGTGATGGCATGAGCCAACTGATATGCCAACTTCATCAGCAACTTCTCTAATAGTGATTCGGCGATCATCCATAATCATTTTTTTCCACTTTTCCCACATTTTCATCGATTATTGACGTGCTGGGTCGACCGGAGCGTTCGTCGTCTTAAACGTCTTCGCGGCCATCTTGGAAACGCTTATACCACTCGTAAACATTTGTTTTTTTTTATAGCAGACTCACCGTAGGCTCTCTGTAACATTTCGCACACTTCGTTACACTTTATTTCATTTTTCACGCAATATTTAATACAAATTCTTTGACTCTTCAATTCTTCCATTGTTTAAACTAACAAAAATCGCCGAGCTCAAAAAACACGTCTACACCAGCCGCTACAAGACAGAATGTAAACAATGAATCCAACTGAAAATTTCACCATATATTAGGGACATATGTACCAATACAATAAAAAAAAAATTTGACCACCGGACTCTCCAGACGCGCGCAATTAAAAAATTCCGGGAACTTTTTGAACAGACCTCGTATACTAAGTTCGTTCAAAATGAGTCTCAATCTTCGATTTTTTAACCTAATATTGGATTCATTGAGACTTTTGTCGTCAGATGAAACAATCAAACAAATAAACAAATGAAATCTGAATTATTTTTTAGTTGTTAAGATGTTTCATGTCCCCTGTAATTGTCGCAAGGATTGTTCAATTTTTTATGATTCTTGTGATAACACATATCGATATCCACGAACAAACATCATAGCGAAAGTTCCTTTAAGATAAAATGACACCTTATTAATTTTGCGCTGAGAATGAAATACTATTTGCCGCCTTCACGTATATTTGTAACATATTTCACTGACATTTCGAAGGAAGTTGAAGAAAAATGGGCACACAAAGTCAAACGGACTGGTTTCTGTGATTCTATTGGAATTTCGGCTAGCCATTCATTACTTCAAATATGCTAACATTTGCACATCGGGAGTGTTGAAGTAGTTTTACTGCGCTGAAAACATTTTGCACCGATAACCATTATTTGCTCCGAACCATTGTTTGATTTAAAACCAGCATACTGTGAAGTAGTTACATCTATTTTTTGCTACATCATTATTGTTTTTCCCTCCACTTGAACAACTTGAACGTTTCGCTTAATTGTAGGAAACTATTTTTTACTGGCGACGTGAAATTATTTCACACCATTAAATCGAGTAATTGCTCCAATAGTCATCTCATCAATCGAGTCAACACATTATTTTACTGATTGGTCGGACTTAAACCAACGGGTTGCGTTGCAGTAGAGTCACCTCTTCTTGTCTTTGAGCGAAAAAACGACTCTCAACGTTACTTGTACTTAAATCATAAGTTCCTTTCTTTGGAATCATTCCTAGCGAATGCAATCGCTCGAGGTAGACGTATTATAATCGACATGAATAAATGAATTAGAATGGTAAAATAAATTGAATTTAAAGTTTCCTATGAAATAAAGATATTGGGTATACTCACACTGCATCATCTTTGGGCTATCTCTCACCGCGCGCGTGAACATAACAAACAACGTCGATGCAACAAGCAACTCGTTTATTGTCTCTACTGGTCCGAACCGATATCTGCAATACGTTGTCTTGGACACCAAACAAATTCACTAATAGTCAAACAATAACCCTTTCTCTCAAAAGGGCACTATCCCAAGTATGTGTTAAGTAGCTAAAATCGAATTATAGTCCTCAACCCAACTCAACCTTCTCGAATTTCTGTCGTGTTTCAGCCATATGTATTTTTTCGTAATCATTAACCTTTTGTTTCGTCCAAAAATTCTGAAAAACTTTAAGTTGTACTACTAAGATGCACTAGAAATACAATTTGAACTGTTATACATTGATGATTCGAAGACGAACGTGAATGAAAGACTTTTAATGGAATTGCAGGTAAAACAGAGCCTCGTTTAACAAGCCGATTTCAACAAGTTCAAGTTCGTCTGAGCCGATTCTCACAAGAAAGTTTCAGTCGATTTTTGAAAATTGTTTAAATATTTTTTAAAATGATTTTAGATCCGATTTTATGAAAGTACGCAAAATTCTAAATGATGAAGTAGCCAATCAAATTTCTGATAAATATTAACAAACATGAATTCACCAAATCAATCGGACCAACCGTTTTTGAAATATGGCAATTGTACCAATAGTCATCCTAATAGTAGAGTCACCATATTATTTTGCCGATTACTAGTCGACTTTCCATCAATGAATTGTGATAAAATCGGATACATCGGATCTTTGCTTCGGCTCGAAGACATAATATCACAGGATCACAATTTCGAAATTGAGTAGACTTGGATTCAATGGACCTTTTCTTAATTGGCTGTGCTCATATTTAACTTATCGCGACATGTCAGTGGAAATAGGAGATTGCACTACGTCTCCATTTACGGTCAGTTCCGGCGTTCCTCAAGGCAGTCATCTTGGACCGTTCATATTCCTACTCTACCTAAACGATTTAAACATTTTGCTAAAATGCATGAAGTTATCGTATGTTGATGATTTCAAACTCTTTCACCTTATCAAAACCGTCGAAGACGCCAGATTCTTGTAGTCACAACTGGACATTTTTACAAATTGGTGTAGAGTAAATCGAATGACCGTTAATGTTTCAAAATGTTCAGTTATATCATTCACTCGCAAACATTCTATGATTGAATTCGACTACACGATCTTACAAACTGTTCTTAGATGAGAATCGTGTATTAAAGACTTGGGAGTTATCTTGGATTCGAAAATGAATTACAAACAGCACATTGAATATACCATC
Organism: Malaya genurostris; assembly: GCF_030247185.1. Taxonomy (NCBI): domain Eukaryota; kingdom Metazoa; phylum Arthropoda; class Insecta; order Diptera; family Culicidae; genus Malaya; species Malaya genurostris. Next base: position 181,541,682 of record NC_080572.1, read on the forward strand.
AATAAAGCCTCGAAACTGCTAGGGTTCGTCTTTCGTGTGACGAAAGACTTCAAAAACATATATTGCCTCAAAGCATTAAATTGTGCTTTGGTCCGTTCTATACTAGAATATGCAGCTATGGTTTGGTCACCCTACAATCAAAACGACATTCAACGCATAAAAAATATTCAACATCAATTTACTCGTTTTGCGCTTCCGAAGCGCCGCTTCGCCAACTACCATGTTCGCAGAAATGTGTTCAAGGCAGTTTTCATTTCTGATCTTCTCCAGTCACGAATTGATTGCTCGTAGCTGTTACGTTTGCTAGATTTTGATATTCGTCGTCGTTGTCTTCGAACTAATCTTTTCCTACGCATTCCAGCCTCCAGAACCAACTATGGCCACAACGATTCATTTGTCAGTATGTGCCGAGTGTTCAATAGCTGTTCAAGTCAGTTCGACTTTCATCTACCTCGTGATACTATCAGGAAATTGTTTTGTCGAACACTATCTCTTTAGAAGTTTATCGTTAGTTCTAAGTACTTAGCTATGTAGTTATAATAGTTAATGATATGAAATAATATGAAATGTATCATTTGGATATTCTGTAATCTGTTGGTACAAAAGATGAGGAGGTTTTATGCCTATTGTAGACATAGTGATAGATTGATAATAACTAATCTCCAGTGGGCTTTTCCCTGCTGCAGAAATAAAATAAAATAAAGATAAAATATAAAATGATTAGAAAATTTTTCAAAACTGCTGTTATAGCGACATGAAATTCGAGGCAAATGCACCTATTTTTACCTTACCCTTGCGGTCAATCGGACAGAGACAGCAGAACTCACTCTAGCTAATGGTTTTCGTATGTTATGAGATGACTACTGGAGCTGAGATGACTACTGGAGTCGTCCTACATATTTTTGAAAATTTGCAAACTGGTGATGGCGAATTGTCCTTTTCGGTAATGAATAACTTTTTGGCATTAAAAATGCCTTAAGGGCTCTCCGCATTTGGCCGATCCGACCGATCCGAGCTCTCCGGCGTTGACTTTTTCTCTGCTTCGTCTATGGCTGAGCTACGGGCGTGCGCATGTATAGGTGCGCCGGACCCGACACAGTTGCTACGGTGCGAAAAGCTCGGTGAGGAATATCGTTGCCAAAGATATGAATTTTATGTCGGGTCCGGCGTACCTATACATTCGCACGCCGGCAGCTCAGTCATAGCCGAAGAGCGAAAAAAAGATCGGCGATGGCAATGTCGGCCGAATGCGGTTTGACCTTTACTCTTCACTATACGAGGCTGGGTGTCAATTTAAAAAATGCAAATCTAACCGCGTAACCTTTTTCTATTATAATTTTGAACGCTTTTAACTCAGTGATTTCTTGAAAGATATATATAATTTAACTACCAATCGATTCGGAAACATTTAACTTAAACTTATGACGTAATGTCGTTTAAGTATTTCAATTTCTTACCATTAAAAGTTTAGTTTGAATTGACCTATGTTTTCACGAGTCAATCACAGTCCCAGTCACAGTGCGTCAATGATGGCATCCTCTCGTCCGATTTGCGCAGTATGAACTATAGCACAAATGGGAATCTATAAATATATGCCCGAATACATTTCTGCTTTAGTTAACCCCTGGCTGCCAGCGAGGAAGGGTGAGTGGACGACAAAGCTGAAAGTTACATTCATTCGCTCACTGGATAGTCGCTTTTGTATGTGCGTGGTGTGTTGAAACCGTTTTCACTGGTATTGAATACAAGCAAAGACATCATATTAACAAGATATCCAGTTCTTACATTTCCCGAACAAATCATTGGCAACATCCTTTTTTGCGAGCATGTCGCCCTCAGGCGAGTCCGTATCGAATCTCGTACATAGAAGTAAGGGAGAGAAATGTCAAATTCGTGCGCGCCAAAATAGCAGCACTGCGCATCCATACAATTGACATGATAGGTTGAATGTGATACCACACGATGGCGTTGCTGAACTGAAGATTGATTTCGCTCCAAGCTGACAGGGTCTGATACAAGTTAGCAGTTTATTTTGATTCTCCAGTAACTAGTAGGCCAATTTAGAACCATCGGCGATAAACTTTTCGGGCCTAATTCTAAGCGCTTGTATCTCGATGATTTGTTGATGGATTTGCCTCATTTAACTTGATTCGAAAGCTTCAATATTGTACGTTTCAAAACAACAAGCGTCTTATCACTGCTTGTGTTGTAACTATAACAATGTTAGTTCATATATTAATAATATAAAGTTACAATATGAACCAGTGGCGTCTCGTCTTCACGTGCATCTCGTGCACGGTCAAATTAAGTCACATTATTTTTTAGATTCTCAATTTATTCGATGAAATCATAGTTGGATAGTACCGAATATAAAATAATGAACGGTTTTGTCCATAACAATTCCACAAAATTTCAAGTATCGCTCATTTCAAGTATCGCTCACTGTGTTAGTGTTTTTTCCATGCACATGAGTTACTGAACAGTTTCAAAAAAAAAAGAACGAATTACTCAGCTCAGTTTTAAGATTTGTGTTGTTCTCTCTGTCACGTTTAGCACTGTGCGAACTTCAGGAGGGGCTTCAGTAGCTTATGCTTATGGCAGTTGAAAACAAATTGCTGTCTCAGTTGCAAAATCAAACGGTTTATTGATGAAGTTAATGACAGATTTTCTCGATGTTCAGAGCGCCAAATGCTTCTATTGTGTCAATAATATGACATAAGTTTAATAAAAAAAAATCCCATTCAAAAGTATATCAATATTTCATTGTATTGAAAAACACTATCGAACATTCATTTCTCAATCGTTATCTTTCATTTACAACGAACTGTTACAACTGATTTCATACCACATAAGCAGTGCACAGCCCACTGATATGAACAAAATGAAAGAATTTGGTTCCTAATATGCAGAAGTGAAAATCAATGAAAGTAACCAAATATTTTGCGCGGACTGTTTCACATGTTTTCTTCCTTGTATTGTTGTCATTGTATTTTCGGACACTCGAAGATTATCGACGCCTTTTAACGAAGGATCATTAAAATTACACTATTACTGAGTTTATTGGTTGACGGTTATTCACAGTTTTCGATCAAAATATATAAAATCTTCTCTAATCGTTGTTTATAAAATGAATAAGTTTATGCGTTCTCTGTCTTGATAATTATTATTATGATATAAAATCGTTTCATTTGTCCAGACTTATATCTTGAGATTGTTCGTATCCAAAATTAATATATTAAGGAGTATATCGAAAATAAGCTATCCACATACATTGGTGTTGTACGCATGTATTTGTGATGGTTTTTTATGCTCCGATCACAGCATGCTGTGCGTTTTGCTGTCAGCTTTCGTTTGTTTGCTTGATTGTGCGGTTGAAATTCAGCGTTTTCAAAATGTCGCGTATTTAAAAGGAAGTCAAAAATTAAGGTTCTGGACACATGGCTAAGTGAGAAGGGTATCACTATGCGCAAATTGGCGAAGCGGTTTGGAATTCATCATGTCAGTGTCAAAACCATCATTAAAAAGTTTGGAGAACACTATTCTTTGGATGAGCTACCAGGAAGAGGCAGAAAACCCCGTTCTTCCAACCCGAAACTGGACCAGAAAGTGGTATCTCTAATCATGAAGAACAAATCAGTGCAGTGTCAACCGAGATGTCTATCTCCTCTGTGTGACGAAGAGCAAGCAAAATTTCTCCCCTCGCACTGACAACTTCAACGAGAGCTCTTCTATTTCACATTTATACACCACTGTTGTGTAAAGTGTGCACGCGTTTGTTTATTTCCTTTTACCTCTTCCACTGAATCGCACTAAAGTGCTAGAGCATTAGCTAATAAATTCTCTGAGGTGGATGCAGATACTTTCACAGAGGTGTACACGCCGGTGAGCACTCTGCAGTATGGTTTGCGTAGCAAGGCCAGATCTACTCTCTATTAATTGAAGTTCACAGAAGTGTTTGTTTAGACGAGAGCGCGTGTGAGCGATTTATGCGAAGAGAATGTGTTTCACTCGCACCAGCTGCTTTAACCACAAGCACACACTCAAATGCTGTCTATTCGACACTAAGAAGAAGTGCGCTTTCCTCTTTGTGCGGTGCTTCGTTTTTTGCATCCTCGGTGTGGCAAAAATCTGACTCTAGCGTGTATCACTCTGGTGAAATGCCATCTCTGAGTGTCAATACGTGATTTGACCAAAAAAGCAGGAACGAGTGTCGGAATGATCCAGCGTGTCAAGAGGCGAAATCACCTGAAGACCTACAAGAAGCAGAAAATCTCGAAACAAAGTGTAGAACAGAAGAAGCGAGCAACAACAAGGGCCCGGAAATAGTACTCGCGTTATTTGCAGTTGCTTTTTGATGGACGATGAAACTTTTGTAAAGGAGGACTCAAAAACCCTTCCAGGTCCACAATACTTTACTGTAGTCGTTGGGGAGGATGTGAGCGATGCGGACAGGTCGATTCAAGTGGAGAAATTCGGTCGAAAGGTACTGGTATGGCAAGCTATATGTTCCAGTGGTTTGAAGTCAACTGTTTTTTACACTATCGGAACTATTAATGCAGAAATCTATCGATCTGAGTGTCTCCAGAAGAGATTGCTGCCTTTATAAAAGAAGCATAGTACACCTCCACTGTTTTGGTCGGATTTAGAGTCGGCTCACTATGCCAAAACCACTCTCAATTGGCTTGCAGAAAAGGGTATACATTTCGTTGAGAAAAATATCAATCCACCAAATTGTCCTCAGCTTCGACACATCGAACGTTACGTTACAGTCTTCAAGAAGACTGGTAAGGCAGCTGGGAACATGCAGGAGTTCAAAAGAATTTGGACTCATGCGTCCAAAAAATGCGATGCAACACTTGTCCGGAACTTGATGAAGAGCGTTCGATCAAAAGTGCGAAAATTCGTGAAGGAATAACTTAAATTTCATGCGGTTATCATTATGCTTAAGTTTAACCTCGTACAATAAAGGATCAATTTTTAGTTTGAATAAAAAATCGTTTGTGGATAGCGTATTTTCGATACACTCCTTAAGTAATTTTGAAATCATCATAATTGACTTTCATTTAAACGATATTTTTTAAATGTAAAAATTTGAGGAATTCATCAAAATAGAGTAAGATCAATTGTTCTGAAAGGATCTAATCATTCGTCGTCGATTTGATCATTCGCAAAAAATCTAAACGCTAAAAGTAGAGTAAGTATGCAATTTGTCACTGTTTATCCACCATCATTTTAATTTTTGTATTTATTATGGGTATCTCAGAATTATTTCATTTTTAATGTAATCGTGCTCGCTCGCGTCTTGCATACAGCCCTTTAATTTTTTGTTCATCTCTTTTATTCAGAATTAATTTGCAAGGGGCGGAGTGCAAATATAAAATCAGAAAAGGGCAATAAATAAATAGTTGAAACACCAATTAACAAATATCCGCTTTGAATTATTATTGAATTGTGTCGTGAGTTGGTGTGTATTTTTTTCTTCTTTTGAGATATTAACTTAACAGCTTATTTTACTAAATAAACTTGTTGGGTTCAAAATGAATTTGACTTATTTTATTCTCAGACGCAACCCAAACTGATCCAGGGTCACCTTCCAGGATGGCCTTAATAACACATTTGCCAACGACGCTCGGCCTGTAAAAACAATTATTTAAATTTCTTTTCTATTGCATACATATTCTGTGCTACAAGCCATTACTCTTGAACTGTCATTGTTTCCATTAGCTTAACTGCAGCTGCATCTTTCGTGGCTAATTTTATCATATTGGTGCGAGTCGCTCCCGGACAAACAGCAGCCACTTTTACACCCGCGTCTTTCCACAACTGCTCAGATTGCTGAAAAAGGTCTATCAGATTTAAAGTATATCCGCACTAGGCCAATCCGACCGATCCGAGCTCTCCGGTACAGACTTTTTTCTGCTTCGGCAATGGCTGAGTTGCAAATGCACACAGCTACATGTGCAGCTCAGTCATAGCCGAAGAAGAAAAAAAGTTAATGACGGAGAGCTCGGATCGGCCTAATGCGGGTAAACCTTTATTTGAGTTCATCGCTTTTGTGTTTTTCCCTTACCCCTAAGCATCTCGTGAAACCAATGACTCCAAATTTCGAAGCACCATACACTGCGCAAACTTGTGAAGGTTCCAATCCAGCTACCGATGCAATATTGATAACGACACCCCCATTACCAGATTTATTTTTGGCCATCAAGTCGAACATGATCGTTGTACAGTCAATCAAACCAATCTGTAATGAGATGAGTAATCTGTAAAACCAATCAATTGAACGTGCTCTCATCCATGAATACTACCAAGTTAATGCCAATGCAACGAGCGGGATCACGATCGAACACACCTGCTGAATTCACCAAAATGTCGATCGATCCTAGCCATTGAACGGCGTCCTGGCAAAGGACCTTCTCAAGTTGTGCTTTGTTCGAAACATCACATTCAGAGTAGAGAATGGTAGCATTTGGATTGCAGGACTTCAATTGTGTTTGTTGGGCCGTATCCAAACTGATGCCAAGATCCAAAATAAGAATTTTCTGCAATTTCAGAATATTACGTTTTTGTTAAGAGCCAATCCAGTAAATACTCTAACAAACAAAATTGTTTTACCAAAATACAATAAAATACTTAAACATTCTTAAATATGCGCAGCTTTTCCATAGTTCAAATAGCCATTTGGGAGTTTTAGTATCAAGTAATCGGCAGATAAAAACTTCTTTCGATTTACTTTCCAAAGTTGCTCGAACTGTTGATGTAAGACTACAAACCTTTTGTCAAAATCACTGGTAACATTTGTTTTGAATATTTAGGCAACGTTTTTTTTGTGTTCCATATAAACTTATTTCTGTCTGTGCGAAATATTGATTCGAAAATAATTCTTTGTGAATTTTTGAAAACCGTGATTTTGAATGTTTTATCTGCTCGAATCGATGCGTATGAATATTTCCAAGTAATGGGTGTGATGACATCGAAATGAGATCGGATGAGCTGTAGATGTCCAAAGCCTAACCACTGATGGTACAGCTTTTTCCGTGTTTTGAATTCGCACCCCTGTATAGAAAACAAATACGTAGTCCTACGCCAGAAAATTATATTTGGAAAGTAGCTAAACTTATAGGCCGTTCCTTGGCGATTAGCTATAGAACACGAACGTACTATACTATTTTCACTATGCTCATCATAACCACGGCTCATTTAATGAGCCTATAGGAAATTCCATAAGAATATTGTAAACAAAGCAACACAGAAACGTATTAGATAAGAAAATGCAATTTACCGAAACTCCAGCTTTCAGAAGTTCTTCTGCTGTGGCGAAACCAATTCCGTTTGCTCCACCTGTAATCACGGCACTCTTGTTGCTTAATGACATGCTGCTTCTACAAATGACTACTGATCGACACTTGCTGCGAATGTTTCGAGTACTGGCTAAATTTATACCACACATAATAACATTGATTATCTAAGAGAAAAAAAATATGCATGTAAATCTAGCAGTAATGTTTCGAATGAACAATACGCTTTATAATTATATATGCAAATCAAATAAAAAGATTAGTACCTGTGTATTGAATTAAACTGCTTATTAATTGCTACTGAGCTTTTGAGTAATACAGTAATGAATGTTTTTTTTTAATAACTATTTATTGGAATATGAGTTAAAATTAAATTATTAAGATTTAAATTGGGTGTTCAGCCACAAGTGGTGACTTTTCAGCCCTATTGAATACATGATTTGGTTATTACCATGAGGACATCATTTGCTTCCGCAATTCTGAGATTTTTGTGTAAAGAATTCTAAACCTACTTGTATTGTGTAATAGGGAAAAGGAACTTATATACTAACTTACTAACTAATACAGAGAGCGAATCGATTCAATTGAAGATTGCATCGATTTTTGTCGGAATTTGCTTATAATATTATGTGACATTACATCTAATGGTTTCATATTTGTGAGTCTGTGTAACTCATTTGTACTAAACCAGGGAGGACGCTTCAAAATCATTTTCAGAATTTTATTCTGAATCCTTTGATGCGTTTTCTTCCTGGTGGAACAACAACTTGACCAAATTGGTACTGCATAAAGCATGGCTGGTCTGAAAATTTGTTTATAAATTAACAATTTGTTTTTTAGACGGAGCTTAGAATTTCTGTTTATAAGAGGATATAAACATTTAATACATTTATTACACTTTGCCTGGTGTTACGAAACCGCAGGGCTGATTCGTGCCGCGGTGGTGAGGTTCAACACCGATCACTGCTGTCAACGGAAGAGAGCATAAATGTCAGTCGAAAACGTCAGGCAACATGACCGCGTGCCAAACTGTCGCCTGCAGCATAAAACAGTACGTGAACTAACAGTGCAGTCTCAGTACAAATTTATTCCTGATAATTTAAAATAACTAAGTGCTAAGAGTGTAAATCTAAGTGTTTGAATTTATTGAATTTAACTAGGTAACTAAAACTATACATCCAATTGTTTATGAATTTAAAGAAACTGATGGAAATAATTATAAATACTTAGACTAATAGTACGGCTCGATTACATGGGCATGACAGTAATATTGGGTATGCGAATACCGTACAAGCAAATTTGAACCTATTAGCTATACAAGCTACTACGTACAGTTTTGCGCTATTTGTCTCGGATAGAAAAGGAAGAAGAAAACGAAAATGTAAGTTAAAATTAGTTTATGAAACTGAATTCATAGAAACAAAATATATTACAGCTTTGAAGCTGCGATTTAGCTGCTATCAAGATTGTGGTACTTCCCCATCCGAACAATCTTCAAAGATTTTCCTGTGATAATATTACCATCACGAATATCGACGAGATGGAGGTGGCGAGACACTGCACTAAATGCGATCGCCCGGATTCAGTTGATAATCTCGTAGGATGTGATGTTTGTGAGACATGGATGCACTTTGGATGTGCAAATGTGACAGATTCCATTGCGGATATCAATCGCAGTTGGAAATGTGAGCAGTGCAGGGAAGAGGAATCCATGATTCAATCACGTGTGTCAGTCGGTCGTTCGTCTACAAGCAAATGTTCAAGTCGAATTGAACTTAACCTAAAAATGTTGGAGGAACAAAAGGCTTTAAGAATGCAAAGAATACAGCAGGAAGAAGCAGCAAAAGCAAATGTTAGGATGCAATTAGCTGAGATGGAGGAAACTTTCTTGAAGAAAAAGTACGAGTTTCTGCTAGCAGAAGCAGATAATTCAGAAGATGGAGTCAGTAGGAAATCGAGATTGAGCAGTCGAGCTAGCAAGGAGAAAGTACGGACGTGGCTTAGCAAGCAGGAAGTGGACACATCACACAATGTGAAAGTAGTGTCATCCAGTAATCCTTCGCCAATGATCGTTAACACTGAAGCAGCTCAGCAGTCTGGTATTCCAGCTCTCATCACTTCAAGTCCACCTGCATCGAACGTTCCTGACATAGCAGTTTCTGGTCCTGCATCAGCATCAACACCAAATTCAACAGATGGTAAATGTTTTCCGTGTTCTGCTGCTGAGATTGTATCCCACGATTTGGTACCAGTGGGTTCAGATGGTTATGTATCTCATGCGGAAATAACGATCGACGTTCCCCGCCGAGCACCGGTGAGTTCTTCACATAGGACTAGATGCAGTTCGTTAATAGAAACAAACATTCTGGAGCAGATAGGCACCGATCGAGTCCAGCGGAAGATTACTAACAGTGCACCGCCATCTATTGTTAAGTTTCCTACCAGATCGAATTGTAATCAACAATCAGAAATAATAGCTAGTAATAACAATATGTTAGGCACGAGTAGGGCACTAGAGTACGACTACAATGCGGTCATACATTCCTCTAGTAATAGTAGGCCAATGATCCATGATACGCTAGTAGTAACAAGTGTGTCAGCAGTACCTCCCGTAACCTATAGGTCCTTGCCAGTGTGTAGCTATAATTCCATCTTTCCACAAAATACCTTTGCCTTAAATCAAGAGTTAAAACCATATGCTCCCGCGCACAGTGTTGCGGCCAGTCGGTGTGTTGCAACTAATCCAACAAAGTCATGCTTGACTGGGGAACATTATCGTCGGATGGGAGGCAGTACGGTTAACTTCCAATGCCCTGGGTTATCAGTATCGAGTGTTCATACTGGAGCAACGTTAAGCACTACTTGTCAAACGACATGGACCCGTAACAAACCCCCCGGGCCCTTTGGCGATGATGTACCAGGGATGGTAAATAATTACATACCGATTTCATCACAGCCAAACGTTATGCTTACAAATATTGGTGGCTACCGTGCAAATACGAATGTGTTGATACCACCAGTTTCCCACGTCACTTCACGTCCATTCGATATTCCGTTCCTTCAGCCGTCCGTACCCTCGTCCATATCCGTTTCTCAGATCGAACAACGACAGCAACAGTATATAGATCGACCCGCCGTCTCAGGGCGCTGTGGACCAACGAACGAACAAATGGCCGCAAGGCAAGTTATGCCAAGGGAGCTACCGTCCTTCTCCGGAGATCCGCAAGATTGGCCAATATTCTACAGTTCGTTCTGCAATTCGACTGATACATGTGGATTCAGTGTCGCAGAGAATCTGGCGAGATTACAACGTTGTTTGAAAGGACAGGCGTTAGACGCAGTAAAAAGTCGATTACTCATGCCACAATCGGTTCCGTTCGTGATTGATACACTGCGTCGATTGTACGGGCGACCGGAAATACTTATGTACTCGCTTCTTCAAAAGCTCCGAACAGTTCCTTCTCCTAAGACTGATAATTTGCAGTCGCAGATAGATTTCGGTCTTGCGGTACAAAATGTTGTAGATCACATGAGTATCGCTAATCTGTCTGATCACTTGTGTAATCCGATGCTTCTCCATGAGCTAGTGGAGAAACTTCCACCTCAGCTCAAGATGCAGTGGTCTTATTACAAAAGTAGATTTACTTGTGTCAACTTGGCGACCTTCAGCGCGTTTATGTCGGAACTAGTGCTGATGGCATCGGAGGTTACACTCCCTATGGATGCGCTTACCCTCAACTGCAAATCAACTAAATCAGGCAGAGACAAACCGAAGCTTTATATACACGCTGAGGAGATACGGGATGGAAAATCCAAAGCCATCGAGAAGAATGGGGCGCTACCAGAGCAAGGTATAAAGGCTTGTGTGTTTTGCGATAAAACAAACCATGAGATTGCAAACTGCAAGCAATTCAAGGCGCTCGATATCGATGATAGATGGAAGACCGTTAAGCAGAAACAGCTGTGCAGAAGCTGTTTAGTGCCACATCGGAAATGGCCATGTCGTACTAAAACAGAGTGCGGTATTAATGGTTGCCGAATACATCATCACAAACTTCTGCATTCTGAGAACTTTTCCAGTAAAGCTGATCTAATAAGCGTCGCCGGTAACAAGAATACGGTAGTACACCAGAATCTACACCGTACGATGTCGTTTTCACTATTTCGGTATTTGCCAGTAACGATACATGGAAATGGTAAACAAGTCCACACGTATGCGTTTCTCGATGACGGGTCCAACTCAACCTTACTGGAGTGTAATATTGCGTCGGCTTTGGGAATCAAAGGACCTACAGACGGCTTCTGTCTAAGTTGGACTGGAAATATTACCAGAGAGGAAAAGGAGTCGCAGCGTATCAGCGTAGTAATTCACGGAAATGGAAAGAAGTTCAAGCTTCATAACGTGAGAACAGTACAGAATTTGCACTTACCGGCACAAACGTTGGACTACGAAGAACTGTCTTATACTTTTCCTCATCTGAAAGGTCTTCCTATCCAGAGCTATACCAACGCAGTTCCTGGGGTAATCATCGGAATCGAGCATATCCGGCTATTGACAGCGCTGCGAACGAGAGAGGGTAATAACAACGAGCCAGTGGCGACTAAAACTCGCCTGGGATGGTGTATCTTCGGAAAGAGCTCCCAGAACAGTAACGTTATGGAGCAGTTGAATGTACACATAGACGACGGTATGTCAAATCGTGATCTGCATCAGTGGATGAAACAATTTTTCGCCGTTGAAGAGTCAAGCGTGACAGTAAAGCCGGAGGCTGACGAGGACAAACGAGCACGTCAAATCATGGAAACCACCACTCAGCGGGTCAACGGTGCGTTCGAGACGGGATTGCTATGGAAATACGATCACATCTGTTTTCCCGACAGCTACCCGATGGCACTACGGCGCATGAAAGCGTTGGAGAGGCGGTTGAGTAAAGAACCGGCTCTTGCATCAAGAGTGATGGAACAGATTTCGGAGTACGAAATGAAAGGATACGCCCATCGTATCACTCCGGAAGAACTTCAATCTACGGAAGCGAGTAGGGTCTGGTATCTACCACTAGGCTTAGTGCAGAATCCTAAGAAACCGGACAAACTGCGACTGATCTGGGACGCCAAGGCTCGTGTTGGCGGTGTGTCGTTGAACGATATGCTATTAAAAGGTCCTGATCTCTTGGTGGAACTAATTTCGGTACTGTTGCGTTTCCGACAGGGAGAGATTGCAGTGGTAGGCGACATAAAAGAAATGTTCCATCAGATCAGTGTTCGGAACGAAGACAAGCAGTCACAGAGATTCGTTTTTCGTATGCAGCCTGAGTTAGAACCCCAAATCTTCGTCATGGACGTATGCACCTTTGGAGCTACCTGTTCACCGAGTCTTGCGCAGTTCGTCAAGAACAAGAATGCAATGGAGCTTGCCGAAATCTTCTCAAGGGCGGCAAGGGCCATCAGGGATAACCACTACGTGGACGATTTTTTGGACAGTGTAGACACCGTAGAAGAGGCTATTCGATTAGTCAAAGAGGTGAAATATTCATGGACAGGCGGGGTTCGAGATCCGTAACTTCAGCTCAAATTCGGACGAAGTTCTAACGGGTATCGGTGAAACAGTTGAGCGACAGCAAGTATCGATGAACCTGGATAAACTCTATACAGAACGCGTTTTGGGCCTGATCTGGATACCGAAGGAAGATGTCTTCACATTCGATTTGAGCAACATGAAGGAGGAAATCAAAGCATTAGTTGAAAGCGAAAGTATACCAACTAAGCGTCAAGTCTTGAGAACGGTCATGTCTCTGTTCGACCCGATGGGATTGATTGCACACTTTGTTGTGCATGGCAAAGTTCTAATGCAGCAAATATGGAGAAGTGGAACGGATTGGGATGACCTGATATCGGTCGACTTGCGAGATGGTTGGAGGACTTGGTGCCGACAGATGCAGAAACTGAATGCTGTCAGCGTACCTCGTTGCTTCTTCAAAGGGGTCAACAGTTCCATGCTCAAGGATGTGGAAGCTCATCTCTTCGTAGACGCAAGCGAACTAGCTTGTGCGGCTGTTCTATATCTTCGATTCTGCAGTGGAGGCGGGCCTAGATGCGTGTTGGTAGCGGCAAAAACCAAAGTTTCTCCGTTGAAACCGTTATCCATTCCACGTCTTGAGTTACAAGCGGCGATGATCGGAACGAGATTGATGGATTCTGTGCTTAAATCGCTAGACATCAAAATTACTAACCGCTTCATGTGGACGGACTCTACTACCGTGCTTTGTTGGTTGCGATCCGACAGTCGACGATACCACCAGTTCGTAGCCTTCCGTGTAGGAGAAATTCTCACTACAACCAGCGTAGATGAGTGGCACTATGTACCTTCGAGAATGAACATCGCCGATGCTGCCACCAAGTGGAAGGACGGGCCGAACTTTGACCCAAACAGCCCGTGGTTTAAAGGACCAGAATTCTTGTATCAAACACCAGATCACTGGCCCTCAGAACCGTCATTGAACCGAGCAGAGGCCGAAACCGAATTACGTTCAGTGTTTCTTTACCACGGAACGATTCCTTATTCGTTGATAGATGCTTCTAGGTTCTCAAACTGGAATCGTTTACTGAGGACGACAGCATACGTACTACGAGCTAGGCGCCGATTCAAAGGTGAAAAAGTTATCAAACCGTGTATCATGTCTAAGGAGGAATTGTTTCTAGCAGAGAACCTTTTATGGCAGCAGATACAAGCGGAATCGTATCCAGATGAGTATGCCATTCTACGTCGTAGTCGAGAAAACTGTACAAGTCCAGTTTCAATACCGAAGTCTAGTGCACTATACCGACTGTCGGTTTTTATTGATGAGTACGGTGTTATCCGGATGAACAGCAGAATAACCGAGGCACCAACTGTGCCGTACGATACCAAGTTTCCGATTATACTACCCAGAAAGCACGTAGCAGTACATCTTCTGGCCGAAAGCTATCACCGAAAGTTTCGCCATGGGAACAACGAGACGGTCTGTAATGAAATGCGTCAACGATTTTTCCTACCCGGACTGCGAGTTTTAATTCGGAAGATATCAAAGCAGTGCATGGCCTGTCGCGTTGGAAAGGCAATCCCTGTTCCTCCTATGATGTCATCGCTACCGTCAGCTCGCGTTACTGGATTGATTAGACCATTTACTCATACAGGATTGGACTATTTCGGGCCAATTCAAGTGAGACAAGGCCGCAGTTTGGTAAAAAGGTGGGTGGCATTATTTACGTGCCTTACGATACGTGCTGTACATCTCGAGATAGTACATAGTCTCTCTACCCAGTCGTGTATCATGGCCATCAGGCGATTTGTGGCTCGTCGTGGTTCTCCGGAGACTTTCTACAGTGATAACGGGACGAACTTTCTTGGGGCAAGTAACCTTCTGAAAAAACAGATACAAGATATTCACGAAGACTGTGCGGTAACCTTCACGAGTGCTAGGACAAGCTGGATTTTCAACCCTCCGTCGGCGCCTCATATGGGCGGCTCCTGGGAGCGAATGGTGCGCTCAGTAAAAGCAGCCATGTTGGCGATAGCAGATCACCCTCATCATCCTAGTGACGAGGTATTGGAAACCGTAACGCTAGAAGCCGAATCGATCGTTAACTCTAGACCACTTACATACATCCCATTGGAGTCGTCGGAGCAAGAGTCGCTAACGCCCAACCACTTTCTGTTATTCGGAACGAAGGGAATTACACAGCCAGAGATACCAGTGAACAACGGGAAGAACGTTTTGCGAGATTGTGGCGCCTAGCACAGTGTTTAGTGGATCACTTCTGGTCTCGCTGGATTCGGGAATACCTCCCAACGATAACTAGGCGCTCTAAGTGGTTCGAACCTGCTCAGCCGCTCAAAGTCGGTGATCTTGTTCTAGTTGTGGAAGAATCCAAGCGGAACGGTTGGCTACGAGGTAGAGTCGTTGATGTAACCAAGGCGCCAGACGGACAAGTTCGTAGAGCAGTTGTGCAGACGAAGTATGGCTTACTCAACAGACCTGCAGTAAAGTTGGCTCTTCTGGACGTACTGAATCCGGGAGACGGTCCGGAACTTCACGGGCAGGGGAATGTTACGAAACCGCAGGGCTGATTCGTGCCGCGGTGGTGAAGTTCAACACCGATCACTGCTGTCAACGGAAGAGAGCATAAATGTCAGTCGAAAACGTCAGGCAACATGACCGCGTGCCAAACTGTCGCCTGCAGCATAAAACAGTACGTGAACTAACAGTGCAGTCTCAGTACAAATTTATTCCTGATAATTTAAAATAACTAAGTGCTAAGAGTGTAAATCTAAGTGTTTGAATTTATTGAATTTAACTAGGTAACTAAAACTATACATGCAATTGTTTATGAATTTAAAGAAACTGATGGAAATAATTATAAATACTTAGACTAATAGTACGGCTCGATTACATGGGCATGACAGTAATATTGGGTATGCGAATACCGTACAAGCAAATTTGAACCTATTAGCTATACAAGCTACTACGTACAGTTTTGCGCTATTTGCCTCGGATAGAAAAGGAAGAAGAAAACGAAAATGTAAGTTAAAATTAGTTTATGAAACTGAATTCATAGAAACAAAATATATTACAGCTTTGAAGCTGCGATTTAGCTGCTATCAAGATTGTGGTACTTCCCCATCCGAACACCTGGATTCCTTCAATGTGATCCTTGAAAGTGAGTTTTTTGTCATACGTAAGTATTTAGCTTGATCAGACCATGTCAATTCCAAGCCATTCAATTTGAGAATGTGATTATTGTTTGGTTTAAAAAAGAAGCTCTTGGCTTATGAGGAAAGATAATTAATTGCGTTTCTGCTGCATTTGGTTTAATTTTCCATTTCCATCACTGAAAATATTTAAACTTCTTTGTAGGCGACTGCAGATCACTCTTAGATTTCTACCCGTGGCTAACAGACTTGTGTCGTCACAGAATAGCGATTTCTGACAACCAACGAGTAGATTTGGAAGATCAGAAGTGAAAATATTATACAAGATTGGGGCTACGCCCGAACACTGCGGAACACCGGCTCGTACGGGTAGCAATTCAGATTCACAATTCTGATAGCTAACCTGAAGAGTACGATCAATTAAATAATTTTGAATCATTTTGATCAAATAAATAGGAAACTGGAAATCAGACATTTTTGCTATTAAACCTTTGTGCCAAACACTGTCGAATGCTTTTTCTGTGTCTAGAAGAGCAACTCCAGTGGATAACCCAGAAGATTTATTTGATTTTATCATGTTCGTAACTCTTACAAGTTGATGAGTAGTTGAATGTTCATGACGAAATCCAAACTGCTCTGGTAAAAAAATTGAATTCTCATTTATATGAGACATCATTCTCAACAAGATATTTTTTTTCAAAAAGTTTACTAATAAAAGAAAGTAAGCTAATTGGTCGATAACTTGATGTTTCTGCTGGATTTTTATCAGGTTTGAGGATAGGAATTACTTTAGCGTTTTTCCATCTTTTTGGGAAGTAAGCTAATGAAAAACACTTGTTGAAAATTGTAACCAGGAGTCTCAAAGCAACATCGGGAAAGTTTTTAATAAGAATATTAAAAATGTCATTATTACCAGGAGCCTTCATGTTTTTAAGTTTCCTAATAATTGATTTAATTTCATCAAAATTCGTCTCAATAATGTCATCGTGTGATAACACTTGGGTTGAAATATTCTCATATTTCAGTGAGACTTCATTTCCAATAGGACTCACAACGTTCAAATTAAAATTGTGGACACTCTCGAACTGCTGAGCAAGTTTTTGAGCTTTTTCGCAATTTGTAAGAAGTATTTGGTTTCTGAGTTTTCTTAAGAACCTTAGAAAGTTTCCAGAAAGGTTTAGAATAAGGTTTAATTTGTTCAACTTCTTAAATTTCTTTTTGTAAATCCCTAATTATGTTTTTCAGGATCACGAGAACGTTGATATTGTCGTCGACGAACATTCTTCAACCGAATGAGCAATTGAAGATTGCCATCGATGATAGGAGAATTTAATTTAGTTTGAGCTTTGGGAACTGAAAGATTCCTAGCTTCGATAATGTAATGATTCAAATTAATAAGTGCTGTGTCGATGTCCGCAGAATTTTCTAAAATAGTTTCATGATCCACATGATTTTCAATGTGAGATCTGTAATCCAACCAATTAGCTCTATGTTAGTTGAATATAGAACTAATTGAATTAATTATAGCTTCGTTGTAAAGTCTGAATGTTACTGGAAGATGATCTGAGTCAAAGTCAGCATGTGTAATTGGTTCACTACAAATGTGACTTTGATCTGTTAGAACCAATTCCACTGGACATGCTTAGCATTTAAGTCCCCTATTACGAAAAATTTCGGTCGATATTTTGTGAGTTTTTCGCCTTTGAAGAAATTTAATTGTTCGCCGGTGCATTGGAATGGCAAATACGCTCCAGCGATAAAATAAATTTCATGAATGGTTTCAACTTCGATTCCCAAGCTTTCAATAACTTTAGTATTGAAGGAAGGTAAAATTCGATGTTTTCGATCTACCCGTCAATAAATCGTTAGAAGACGAATTGGAAGGCGTACCTGTTTTTTGTTTTAAATTCGAAGAAATAAGTGCCTTAGAAATTAGGCGTGGCATTGGTAACGGTTTTTTGATTTTCAGGTATGTTCTGTAAATTTAAGGTCGTTGATTTGACTTGTTGTCTAAGCGAACGAGCGTTTAAATTTTTTTCCCTGACAGGACATTTCAAATAATTGGATTTATGATTTCCATCGCAATTTGAACATGAAAATTTATCAGTGGTTTCATTCATTGGACAAACGTCTTTCGAATGCGATTTACCACAATTCAAACACCGTATATCCATATGACAATTTTTGGTTCCATGGCCGAAGCCTTGGCAACGACGACATTGCGTTAAGTTTACAATACGATTATTCCGTTTATAATGTTCCCAATGAATTTTAATGTGGGAAATGAAACGTACTTTTTCTAGAGTTTTCAAATTGTTTACATCACTTCGATTGATGTGTATTAGGTAAAGATCATGGGAGATTCCAGAGCGTGGTTTAGAAGTACCATTCGATCTTTTTTTCTTAAGTATTACTTGGGAAGGGGCAAAACCAAGCAATTCTTTTAGTTCATTTTTAATTTCATCAGTACTTTGATCATTTGATAAGCCATTCAAGACAGCCTTGAATGGTCTGTCTGATTTTATATCATATGAACAAAATTTATGAGGTTTATCGGACAAATATCGGATAAGAAGTTCATAATCTTCCAATCCATCAACCAAGACTCAACATTCTCCTCTTCGTCCGATTTGAAATGAGACTTTTACTTCCGGGAGAAAAGTAGAAAGTTCAGTACGGAATGCTTTGAAGTCGGAAATCATCACCGCCACTGGTGGCATAGATTGTTGTTTCTTCCCAGAACGACAAGCGTCCATTTTGGGAATTTTTGAAGAATTTTCTTCTATGTCGCTACAATTGGATTCAGGAAGAATCTCGTAAATATTGTTAGACGGCATAGGCTCAACGGAAGGTAAATCCGTCCGTTGTATTTTATTTTTACATTCAGATTCTATAAGATCGTGAATGCTATTAGAAAAATGTTGAATAACGGATTGGGATTTATTCCGTATTGAATTATTTTTAGCCTTAGACTTGTTACCTTTCCGGTTGGACGCAGACATTTTTTTAAATGAATGAAATTTGAATCAGGAATCAGAACAAATTGGCTCAAATGACACGTTCCCCTTGATATTTGGAGATTTGTGCCTAGACTTCTAGTTTGGAAAAGTCTTGATAAAGACTTATTTCGTGGTTGTCTTAAAAAGACTAATTAGTTCGTAGAATAGCTAAGCGTTAAAAAAGGCTGATTAATTTCTTTGTCTTGAAAAAGACTGGTTATATTAGAATATCACTTTTTGTATAGCCATGAGAAAGGCTGACTAATTGTTAGTCTTTAAAAAGACTGTTAGTGATTCAGGTAGCCTTGAAAAAGACTGAAGCCTTGAATCAATGAAACTCTAGGTAGAAAAAATTTCCAGGAGCCAAAAGCTATACGCGTGCGATGCGGACGACTGTTCAACACCGACTGGCAGTAATGAATGTAAGTAATGTATCAAAATAACCAAAAGTGTATCCAAAAATACGATCTGAAAAAAAGAAAACACTTTTTGTTTTTATAATCATTGTAAAAATTCGTTCGATTTGAAGCGGAGAGTTTTTCTCCTTGCCTACACTGAAAATCATCTTTGCCTATTTTTGAGGAGAAATCACTCATTGTCGAGCTCTTATATAAGCTACACAAAATTAGGTCGTTATCTACTTAAACTTTGACTTGATCGTAAAAAATGGATAGCGTGCTTTGTCATGGCATAACATTTTGGGTAAACTTACATGTACTTAAATTTTGATTTAAATTAGGTAGCGGCTGGTAACAGTGTATATATTTACATATCAATTATAAATAATTTTAATCGAACGGAAAAATATTGATTTCTACAGGGATCAAGCACAGCAGAGATGCCAGGCCTGCAAATGATTTGATTGCGGATTGTTTTGAAAATTATGATTTGCGCAGACATTCGTCAAAATCAAGATCTTTTTTGGAGTTTACTTTTTCAACCCTGCTTGAAGATATTTAATTTTTTTATCTGGCATCTCTGAAGCATAGCGTGATTGGTAAAGTGATCACATTTCACAAAGCCTACCTGGAATCGATTCCATTTGTTTGGAAAAGAAGAGTCGAACTTATAATATTAAAAACAGTGGTTTACAGCAGGTTTTATAAGGAATATTATACTTTCATTGAAAACTTGATGTTATGTGAATATTGGTAAATTGATTTAAATGTATTTTCTTCATTTTTTGCATTCACACCAAACGAATTTGCTTCGAATTTGGACTTTAAGTTAACGCTAAAAAAATAAAAATGTGAAACAGACGTTCTGTTTTTCTTTGTAGAAAGGTAATAGAATTGCAGGAAAACCCGACTATCAAACGAAGCCTTGGAGACCCATAGTGTTATATATCATACGCTCAGAGATGACTGAATCGATTTCAACAAGCTTAGGCTTTTTTGAAAGCTACTATTGAGACATTGATCAAATTCAAAGATCAAATAGCGGTCGACATCAGATATAATGGTATAAGTGACGTAACCGACAAAACGTGTTGTTGTTTTTAAAGCGCAATTTTCATGTCAAACATTGCCGGTTCGGTAGATGTAATCTTATATATGACTTAACCGACAACGTAGTGTTTTTCAGTGCGCAAAAAAATGTAGAAAGTGTATGCAAAAAGACAATCACCCTTTTGAAAAATTTGTCTTGAGTCGAATTGATCTCCCCATCAGCGTTGCCAAAGCAAAGTCTTGGCATTACATTCCTTTTGTGAAATTTGGCCTTTTCTCTTTCAACATACATCGCAGCCGGTTCCTAACATACAGAATCATTGCATGGCTAGTACTATGGATCCTACTGACACTAAGCATCCTTCCAGGTCGGGGCTCGAACATACGACAACTGGCTTGTAAGAGCGTTGCCAGGTATGCCGATTTTTGACCTCTATACCGTAATACAGATATGTTTTACAAAAATACCAATTCACTGTTACCAATATATCAATTTTCGGATTGGCTTAGCATGAAAATGTGGTTCTGGGTCCTTTTTTTGCTCACTGATGCAGAATCGATTCTGGTACAGATGTAGTACAGATTTTTGCGCCAGAAACAGATTTTTGAAAAAATGACCTGGTAACTCTGCTCTCCATCCGTGCAAAAATGTTTTGTAATACTGAAGACACTGCTAATGCCGCCCGCAAAAGTTTTAGACTAAAGATTTGTGGCTCCTAGTAGTCCGGACCTCAGAGACCCAAATGTCTAACTAAACGCGTAATTGACAGTTGCAGAACAGCATTCAAAAGTCGTGTTGTTGTTGGGATGATATGGTAAAATATTCAGACACATCGAGCATGTTTGTTTTGAAATGGCTTAATGAAGATAACTGAACTGGAAAATGTTGATATCATTGCTTAAAGTAATTGTGAAAATGCACAGAATAAAATATTTTGTGAATTTACATCTATTCTCATGCACATATTTGGAGCAGACAGTTAAACATAAAGTTAATTTACAATTTTATACGTTTCAATATGATTTAATCGCAAAACTAAGCGTTAATTGAAAATTGAAAATTCAATGCAATCCAATTAAGTTTTGCATCGATCGATTCAACCCATATCTATTCCATGTTACTATCGATTTACATGTCATATAAATATCATTATTTCTTTCTGTGTGGGATTTGATAGAAATATCATGAGTTCCCATTTTTTCTTGCAGTTCTAGAGCGCAGTTCATGCTAACATTAATTAGTCGGTGAAGTTCGATTTAAACCCATTTACAAGTGGTTCATTATTAGTTGATATCCAGAAAAAATGAGCCGTTGGCTGATCTATAATGAACCCATTAAAGTCTACAGCAAATATCATTTAGTCTACATCAGCATTAGCATTTTAATCACCATTAAATTTTCATGACGCATGCATAAATATTTTTCAACCGATTAAAAATGAAAGATAAAACGGATTCAAAGCGGATAAAAATAACGACAATGTTGATTCGAAAAGAAGGATAAAAGGATTTCATCGAAAGACCTGGAGTTGCTC
This sequence comes from Malaya genurostris, assembly GCF_030247185.1. Lineage (NCBI taxonomy): Eukaryota > Metazoa > Arthropoda > Insecta > Diptera > Culicidae > Malaya > Malaya genurostris. The sequence goes on from NC_080572.1 coordinate 181,563,651, forward strand.
AACATCATAAATATCAACAAAGTCGGACAGGTTTAGTTCAAGGTCATCCTACCTATTCGCAGATGACATACAGATATTAATTACGATCTTGCGGTTACGAAACGACTACAACACAACCCGTTTTTTTGCAGGCGCCGTCCGACCGACAACGATGTCAAAACTGGTCTACCTAAGAACACTCGTCCTCACACTCAACATGCAAAGATGATGGATGTTGTTCAGAAAAAAAAATTTATTTGCACAGTCACCCTTTAAGCATTCCAATTTTTTTCATATTTAAATTTACCGTTCCTAGTTAAAACCAAAACAATTAAAGGAAATTTAAAATATACTAACATCATGTGAACAACTGAATGCAAAAGTCGGATAAGTGCAACTTAGTTTGGCAAACTTAAACGGGTATTTTGGAATGCAAGAACCGGATAAAAACATTGAGAGCAAAAACCGTATATGGACTTTACAATGCAAGAATCGTTTAAGGATCAAGAGTAAACCAAGTTAACTTGTGTTGATAAATTGTGTATTACGTACATTTTATTTATTACGTATGCATAGATCTGTGTATTCATATATGCAGCGCACCGAGTTTATCAAAGTGGATTGCACGATTGAGTTTAAAACAATCTTTTTTCACAATAATTTATTCTCAAGTGAATGTTAAGCCTGACATCTTGGATGAAATATCAGTTTTGATCAAGTTTTCACCAACGTTTGATGGAAAATTGCTTACATTTTATGAATGCATATTTTAATTCCCTAATAAAAAAGTAAGCAACACTGCTTCAATGCATTTGTATTAGATTGCGCTACACAAAATAGACAAAACTAAATTTTTTTTGTTACAAAAGCAGTTTGCCGGAAAAATAAATAGTTTTACGACAACATTTCATATCCATTGCCTTTCACGTGTTGAATTAATAGTTCCTATTTTGCGGGTTTACTTACAAAAGGTACGTAAATCTTTATATCACAATAATTGCTGCAAGAGGAAATCCATTTATGTTTGTTGCTAAATAAATGTATCAGTGGAGGTAAGCTGAAACTGAAATATTTTTTCTCGAGCAGTTTTAAGGAAAACGGAAGAGTCTTAGACTACGATTTTCGCTTTTCTTGAATTGCAATTTTAAGCAGTATGAACCGATTGGTTTATTTTTCAACCATATGGAAGATTTATTTAGTAAAATCAGGAAAAGAAGCGCCGGAATTTGTTTTTACGCACACATTGTTGGCATTACTCATACGCTTGCAAAGAGTCTTGCTCCTTGAAGACATCTTTTTTTACAAGAACCGGACAGAAAAACTTCGAATGCAAAAACCGAACAAAAGCTTAACCGCTTCTTCCAAACCAAATGTATTTATCCGGTTTTTGCATTCAAAGTTTTTACCGCCAGACTGTATCTCCAGTTACCTGTAATAAACTTCATTTCTGTTCCAAGATATTGGTTTCCCTTACAATTGGAGATTTACTATACACGTGATTGTGATTATGTACACCTAACAAAGCAAAATTTAAAAGAATATTTCTGTATAAAATGTTCATTTCGACCTAAGTAACAATGAGAGATTCTCTTTGTATGCTTTCTATTTCGATTATTGCGAAATATTCCTGCTTTTCTCGGTAATTTTTTCAGTGCATATAGAAAGATGATAGCTTTAGTTATTACCGGTAAATAATTGGAGGGAAGGATTGCTAAGAGTACCGTAATAATCAAAAGAGAAAGTAAACAAAGAGTATCTCTCATTGTTACTTAGGTCGAAATGAACATTTATACAGATGTCTTAAGTTCTTAATCTTATATCTAAATATTTAATTTCACTGGTTGTTGAATCAATTAGTGCGGAAATTTGTATCATCATCATTAATCATTTTTCCCGTTCTTTAAAAAATTCTGATCCGAAAAGCAATTTGCAGATGAGAAATTAAGTTTTCGTTAAAGGCGAAACTATGAACTCGAAGCATTAAAACGAAGGGTGTCTAATATCGTTCTCGCTTTATAAAACTGAAACTGACCCAGGGTAATTTCACCAAACAAACACTTTTCACAAAACTGTGTTGGGTTCGCACCTGATATAAAAAGTAGGTTCGAAACTGACTCGATTTTCAGTTCAACAACGTTGAAACTAGGTTCAAAGCTGGCTTCAAACAAACGGTTAGGGTGGAAACTGTGTTAGGTTTGGCATTAAGCGAAAGCGACATAGAAAAGTATTCTACGTTCCATCGAAGCACACCAAGAGTTTGCCTAGATGTGGTAACTAACAACTTAGTGGTACCATGACAACCGGATGGATATCATCGAAAATGAGTTCAACCCACCCAACCACTATCAAGTTCGCCGACTAAGGAATATTTGGAAATAGTTAAGCGCAGACTGAAAAAAGATTGAATGATGTAATAAAGTGGCCGCTAAAGTTAACGTACTGAGTGATGATACGAAATATTTCAAGAAGTGTTCGTCATTCATCGAAACCAATTTTTTTTAATCCTCTGTGCAATGGTTTCATAACTCTTGTCAATAAGTGTGAGTGTAGTTTAAACCGTGGTTGACGATATCAAATGATTTTGTAATTAGAACTCTGCAGTATTTCTTTTATTCAACTATACAGAGCAGTATCCTTTTACAAACTAAACTAATTGAATTAACAAAGTTTTCATTGCAACTGAAGAGAGATTTGTTCGTTACTCGCATCTTTGTCCATTGCTTTGTTGTTGCTTATCTCAATGTTGTTATCAGATGCCAATCGTTATGCGGGATGTTGTTTTCTTGTAGCTTCTATAATTTTGGATTATTAGTGATGTTGTGCATTGGTGCGAATCGACGCGAATTTATTGTATGCAGTCAATTTGCTTCGCTCTTCTGGCACGTCAGGAAAGATATTGCACTTCGGTGCAAATATAAGTTTGCTTATATTGATCCGCGAAGTGGCATTAGCAGTCCAACATAATCTGCTATTGCACTGATGAGTCTGAGACGAAACGTAAAAGTTAGACAGAGTTAAAGGGTGTATTTGATAGAAATAACACTCCGAAAATCTTCTGTAACATTTGAACCGTATGAGTAAAAGCGTCTTTTGTCATTAACAACGAAGTACGAAGGATCCACCCTGTTTGGCCTGGTGCATCATCTTGCATGACAATTAAACATACTTTGATTCATTGTAAAGGGAGCGGGTCATTTCGCCGAAAGCCATTGCCCTCGATTGCCCGGTCTACTCAAAGCTAGGTTTCTTTGGTTTAGTTAGATCCGAACGAGCGGTAGCGAGGTCGGAGAGCACACGAAACAAATCGATCGCATTAGATATTTTTTCACTTAGTAAATGGAAAATACCAAATACATTTGCTTGGTAGATAAACTTATGCAATTGCTTTGATGCTTAGTGGTTAATACTCAACTAGTTTCCTTGGGAACTCCGCTCTGAAGTTCATGGATCAATCTTTATTCAAGAGTAAAAGAATCAAAATTTGTTCCAGAAGTACAATTGTAGGTCAACAAAACGGGCGTTAAGGTATTTTTTTATATAAAATTTTTTTATCCAGGCCAATTTGCGTACAAGCTTTACGTGGCCGAATGAGCCATGTTTTTATTAGATAAAATATTTTCTTTTTACCGTTGGATCTCGTTGTCACCCTTTTTCTAGGGGGAGATGAGCTTCCATTTTTATCTTGCGATGATTGAAAGGCACTTTGTCCGTGGCTCGTGTCGTCCTCCATTGTCGCATCGGTGGTATCGTTGTTGGTTTCCGTTTTTTCTTCGTTTTCCTTCTAATTCGCATTCTTGAGTTGGTTGTTAGTTGCTGTAGACGCGCCTTGTTGTGCATTAATTGCAGTTGCTGCACGGAGAACCCTTCGATCATAAAATTGCGATATCGCAGTTTTTGATTTTTGCGATAGTTGATTTAACTAATTTTCTTTTGATTCAACCAAAATGGTTTTTGGTTTGCATTTATTCAAGTAGTTGAAAATATGTTGTTTTGAATGCTGTCAAATGCCGGAGATAGTTGAAAGCAAAACAATAACCGCAATGCAAAATTAACAACTTTTTTAGTTGAAATCTTCAAAACGTCAATGAAAACAACATCGATGGTTAAAGCGTTTGGTAAAATTGTGTTCATTTGATTTGAGAAATTTATGATTCCATAACAAGTGTTTATCTAACAGCGGTGTTGTGATAAAGTTAACCTTGTTTTAGATGAAAAAGATTTGGTGACAAATTAGAAAATGTTAATGATTGATCTATAGGAGCATTCCACACAAGTCCTATAACGATGACGATCGTTACGATTAATTCATCAGAATCTATTTCATTCAATTCGGGTACATTTCTTTAGTTTACAAGACACGAAAAATCAGTTTCAGACTCAAAATGCAGAACTGTACAACAAATAAAGTATGCACCACACACATAGAACAAACAAGGTCATAAACTAAATGAGCAGACCTTTGAGTCATAAACACAGACCAAACTTAACTTTGTTTATAACCTTATCCGACCTTATCCTGAATAAACATGAATTGTTTGTTTCATCCCTCTTCAAGGGATGAAACTTTGTATGAGCCGACACGCCGTTTGGACTCGGTATCTGATACTTTTTTATTGCTCAGCTCAGACCCAAAAAGAAAGATAAGGGCCGACCGAACTAGCTCGGTCGAAGGCTAGGTACCATCGAAGGCTAGAAAAGGAACACGATAATGCACTTGATCACGATGTTCGGTAGAGCCGAAATATGGATGTATATGTAAAAACGTCTATCTGATTCAAGTTTCTGTCTCATTTTAGAAGTACTAGATTAATTTCATTTGTATATAAATTCTATTTTTGTTTTAATAAACGTCAGTCTAAGTCTAAATCACGGTGTCAGTGTAATTATCCGAAAACAACCGCACGATCCGAAAGCGTCTTCAGTGTGCAATTTTGTACTTGCGACTAGAATACTGAACGTAGTATCTCTTAAGCAAACGTCTAAATCCACTATCTGAAAGGGCGCCCAAAATTCTAACAGTTAGCGTGGTGTTTCTTCTTTCCTTCGCGGAAGAACCCACAAGTGCGGCTAACATTTGGTGGCTCCAGAGAGGAGTTAGATACTCTTGGACGCCTTTTTTCTTTGGTTAAAAGTGTGGTGTGCACGGCGCCTTAAGATCGTGCAGCGCGTTCTAATTCGGAAAACTATCGGTATCGCAAACAGCAGCAGCCATCAGCGTACTATCGTAGTAAAGAACTGGACAACAAATTAGAAGCCCAGCATCATCAACGGCGAGTATAGTAACTCAGAACCAGCAGCGCATTTTATTGGAAGTAAGAGAAAATCACAAAATGGCTACCGGCATTCAATTCATCACCAATCTCAATGGAGATTGCAGATTGTGCACGGAGAAGAACTCCAAGGATAATATGATTCAATGTGATGATTGTGACAGGTGGTTCCACAATGTATGTGCGAAAGTCACAGTCATTCCGGCAGCTAATGAAAGATGGGCCTGCATTAAATGTAGATTAATCGAGGAGAACCTTATGGAGCTCGACCAACTTCGACTGGACTCAAGGGTACCGAAACAAGAATCTGGTTCAAGTAACCAGTTTCGGTCAGATGATAATTGGATCATCTATTTAAAAAGGCAGTCACTAATGACATTGCCGAAATTTAGCGGTTCGGCCAAGGAATGGCCGAAATTCAAACAAATATACGACAGCACCACAGAAGCTGGAGCTTTCACGAATTTGGAGAATTTAACTCGTCTTCAAAATGTATTGGAAGGATACGCAGCAAGATGCGTACAACAATTGATGCTCAATTCCGAGAATGTACCAAAGATTATAGAACGTCTAGAAGACAACTTTGGTAGGCCGGAATTTGTTTACAAAGAGCTACTTTCGGATATATTCCGAGTAAAGAAGGAAAGTAGAACAGCTATCATAGAGCTGGCGGATGCTCTTGAAAATTTGGTAGCGAACATAGAGGTGATACAAAAAGAGGCGTACCTACAAGATCATAGGTTGATCGCCGATATTATCATGAAACTGCCATATGCAGTACAGGTGAAGTGGACAGAAACACTTCAATCTAATACCAGGACCCCCACGCTAAGGGACCTAAGTAAATGGCTGAAGCCACATGCTGCAACAACCAGGATGATGAATGCAAATTTTCATCCGAATGAAAAAAGATCTCGGGTAAATGTACACGAGAAAATTAACCCAGAATGTAGCTTCTGCAAAGAAACCCATTCATTGCCGAACTGTGGAAAGTTTAAGAGACTTGATGTTTCGGAAAGGATCCAGTTCGTGTATAAGCAGCACATGTGTCTTAGCTGTCTTAAATCTTCTGGACATATACTGCGGAATTGCAAACAACAGAAGAGATGCGGTATAAATAGGTGTAATAGAACTCATCATCCTCTGATTCACGACGATAATATGAGACAGAATCAGAAAGCAGAGCAACCGAGAAAGGTAGAATCCTCCAACCACCATATGGATTCGAAATCAAATATCTATTATCAAGTAATACCAGTTACGCTGAAAAATGGCGAACAAAGCTTGGATACATTTGCGTTTTTGGACGCAGGATCTTCATTGACGCTAATAGATGAGCAAGTTGCAGATAAACTTCAGCTCAAAGGCATGATCGATCCGTTGAGGCTAAAATGGACTCAAAATGTGTCTAGAGACGAACATAATAGTAGGCGCGTCCATTTGTGGATAAATGGAGAAGGAAAAAAATTCTACGCGCTGAAAGGAGTTAGGACAGTTAAGAATCTACAACTTCCTACTCAATCATTAGATACCGAGTTGATAAAAAATCGGTATAAACATTTAAGAAATTTGCCTGTAAAGAGGTATAGTGATGTTCAGCCGAAAATACTGATTGGGCTAAATCACACCCACCTAATAGATCCCGTCGATAGACGCATCGGGAAGGAAGGTGAGCCAACAGGTATTAAAACCAAATTAGGATGGCTAATTTACGGTAACATCAGTGGAACCGTAGAATGCGGACAGATTATGATTCATAGGGAGGACAACGATTTGCATCGTATGATGCATGATTACTTCACCACAGAAAATTTTGGCGTGAAAACAGTTGCTGAACTACCAGAATCTAAATCAGACGAGCGTGCTAAACAGATAATCAAAAGCACGATGAAATATGTAAACGGACGTTTCGAAATCGGGCTGTTGTGGAAAGACGATCAATTCCAGTTCCCGGATAGCTACAACAATGCTATGAATAGATTGAGAACAATGGAAAAGGGTTTAAATAAAAACATCGAATTAAAGAAATGGGCAATCCAGACGCTTAATGATTACGAGGAGAAAGGATATATAAGGAAATTAACATCAGAAGAACTGAAGGAACCAGAAGCAAGAACATATTATTTACCTCATTTCATTGTTCAAGGAAAAAATAAACCAAAACCGAGATTAGTATTCGATGCTGCAGCTAAGGTAAAAGATATATCGTTCAATGCTGCGTTGTTATCAGGTCCCGATTCGACTACATCATTGTTCGGGGTACTTATTCGATTCAGAGAAGGCTCAATCGCCATATCCGGGGACATAAAGGAAATGTTCCACCAGGTGAAAATTAGGAAAGAGGATCAACATGCTCAACGGTTCTTATGGAGAAGTTGTAATTCTGATGCAGACCCCGACATATATGTGATGCAAGTGATGACGTTTGGTTCCACTTGCTCGCCTGCGTGTGCTCAAGCAGTAAAAAATTATAATGCCGAGCTATTCGCTGAAAAATACCCGGAGGCTTCAAAGGCGATAGTGAAACAGCACTACGTGGATGACTATTTGGATAGTTTTGATAATGACGAGGAAGCTATTCAAAGAACAAAGCAAGTAATCGAAATACATGACAACGCTAGCTTCTACATTCGAGGATTCGTTTCTAACTCTACAATTTGCACTAACGCCATTCCAGAGGAACGACGCCTTCACAGTGGTGTCAAGATACTCGAGGGAAAAAACAATGAGTACGAGAAGGTGCTCGGCGTATATTGGAATCCTCAACGTGACGAACTCTGATATCGTCTTAATCTATCCAGTTTATCGAAAGACATTCTTTATTATCACAGAAGGCCAACAAAAAGGGAAGTCGCGTCATTCGTTATGAGTGTATATGACCCCTTAGGATTAGTGGCGAACATTACCATTCGGGGAAAAATACTATTACGAGAGCTACATAAGGCTACTGAAAACTGGGATGCAGAGATACCCGAAAATATGTATAACCAATGGAAAGAATGGATCGAATCAATTAAACAAATCGAAAACATAACAATTCCAAGGTGTATAACTAACGATCAATTATCACCGTTAAATATACACATGTTTGTCGATGCATCTGAAGAAGCATTCGCTGCTACAATCTACTTGAATATAGGAGACTCATTCAAACTAATAGCAGCAAAGGCGAATGTTGCCCCTATAAAGGTACTTTCGATCCCGAGACTAGAGTTACAAGCTGCGGTCCTTGGGACAAGGCTACTAGAAACAGTAGTAAATGAACTTCGGCTTAAAATATCAAAGAAATTCTTATGGCCAGACTCAAGAACGGTGTTAGCTTGGATCAAAAGCGATCACCGAAAGTATAAACAATTCATCGCTAACCGAGTGGGAGAAATATTAGATAGTACGACTATGGATCAATGGAATTGGATTCCAACGGAATTGAATCCTGCTGATGAAGCAACAAAAATAAATAAGGGTAATTCCAAATGGTACACTCCTGACCTGGAGAAGATAGTCAAGTTAATACCTCGGACAGATAGTCAGCCCAAGTTTGAAACTACAGAAGAAATGAAGGAATATGTATTCACTCACAACAAACAAGATTTTTCTATCGTTCAAGAAGCCAAATTTTCAGATTGGTGGAAATTAGTACGAAGTTTGGCTATTCTAAGAAAATTTGCTCAGTGGTATACCAGTAAAAATAGAATGGAAATTCAACCGGGAATACCCTACGGATTAAGGAAGGAAATTGAAAATGTCCTGTATAGAAAAGCTCAGTGGGAAATGTACCCACAGGAAATGAGTGAATTGGTAAAATATAATCACTTAGTTAAGTTGAGTCCACTAACTAAGCTAACGCCTTTCTTGGATGATCATGGAGTCATGAGATCCAACAGCAGGTTGAATAACGAGACAAGTATACCCGGTAATATGAAAATACCTATTATTTTACCACCGAAACATCATATTACACGATTAATTGTAAAGCATTTTCGCGAAAAATTCCTTCATACTAATATCGGGGTAACTATAGCGGCATTAGAACAACACTATCACATAAACAACATAAGTGGAGTTTTAAAAACAGTGAAAGCGGCCTGTTCGAGATGCAAAATCCTCGAAGTTAAACCAAAAAATCCACTAATGGCACCATTACCAGCGGCTAGAACCGAACCTGATTGTTTTCCCTTTCTACACACCGGCGTTGACTACTTCGGCCCATTTGAAGTAGTAGTAAGGAGATCAATTGAGAAGCGATGGGGAGTAATTTTCACATGTATGAAAACGAGAGGATGCCAAATAGAAATGGCAGACCGATTGGATACTGACTCATTTATTAAATGCCTGAGAGATTTTCAGGCACAAGTTGGTCAAATCACCGATCTCTATAGCGATAATGGTACTAACTTCGTAGGAGCCGACAACGAAATGAAAAAATTAGTAACCGACATCAATAAAAAAAATGGGTTCTAGTATGGCAGCGAAAATGAACATTTCATGGCATTTTAATCCACCTTCTGCCCCCCATTTCGGAGGAGTATGGGAAAGGCTGATCAGAATCATAAAATCAGCACTCAATATAATGATAAACCCTTCAGGACCTAGAAAGCCATCGCCCGAAGAACTTAGATCATCCTTTAAGCAAGCACAAGGTATCCTTAATGCTCGACCTTTAATCGACAAGGCATGTAATTTAATGGATGTTGTTTTAACACCTAATCATTTCTTGATCGGTAGAGCGAATAATTACATTCCACCATATGACTCGAATGCTAAGATAGTTGATTCACAGATCTGGAAAAAGATTCAGCACAGATCAGAAATGTTTTGGGGATACTGGATAAAGCGTTATCTACCCACACTTCGTAAGAGGTCCAAATGGAACGATAAAATAGAGCCTATTGCAGTGAACGACATCGTTGCAATAGCTGAGGACGATAAAATACATTCAAATTGGATAAAGGGGCGAATAATTCAGGTTCATACTGCCAAAGATGGTCAAGTAAGATCAGCCGAAATTAGAACCTCGGATGGGAAAACATATACGCGACCAGCGGTTAAAATAGCTGTCATCGATATTCAAGATACACCTGAAATTTATACGAACAAGGAAATGAACAAGGATCACGTGATGATTATCGAAGAACTACCGCCAGACACGCAGAAATCAACATCGTCGTCGAAAATAAATAGGAGCGTCGATCTCAGTTTTCCTAACTGGGGAAAACATGAAAAAGTCAATATGGAAGAAATAAAACGACGAAGAATCGAACCAACTGCAGCCGTAAACAAGAGAAGGAAAATTAATCCCGGTAATTGGTGGAAACCAAACATCTTGGCTAGTACGATACTGGCAACCACAACTATACTATCGATGGTCGATAGTTTAAAAATACGTCCTGTTGACCAAGAAGGACTTATATTCGACCATCTTGGTACAACGCTAATAAGAAGAGGAGAGTGGACGACGAATATATATATACAAATATATCAGTACCAGAGGACATCGAGACAATCAACTTGGTACACGCTTCGGTACGAAAATCATTTGAAGCAGCTGAAAAACATCTAAAGACGAGACATTATCGGCAGCTTATGTCTTCTTTGGATTACTATTGCAGCGAGGCAATAATGGAGATACAACGAGGAAGTCGATCAAGACGCAGTAAGGGAATTTTAGGCTTTCTCAAGGATTTAGTATTCGGAGGCAACGATATAGAAGATGAAATTCATGCAATGCAAGTGCACGAAGATCAGAAAATCCATCGTATATCGGAGTCGGTCGAGAAAACTAGGGAAAAAACCATGGCGATTGCAACTCAGCTACAGGCGAAGCTATCGAATCTGAATTTCACTGTTGCAGAGATGGAAGCCAGAGGAGACACAATGGATAGACTTCAATTCCAACTAGAATTAGTAGAATCAGTTATATTAGCCAGGGAAATGATTGATGATATTGTACTGAAACATAGGAAATTGAAAACACGTCCTTTGTCAGAAAAGGAAGTTAGCGACATACAATTAAATATTAGTAAGTCATTACAAAATGATCTAGTTGTTTTAAATCATAAGGATGCAATAACATTTCAAGTGAAAATAATTAACGATCACATTGTCGTATCTATGAAAAGCTTGATTATTAATCGAGAGGAGTTTGAAACATTTAGAATTATTGCAGTACCTCACTCACAGAATCATAGCATTATTGATATTGAAAAACCAATTATTTCAATCAACAAAAAAGGAGAATACTTTTATGATTTTGCAACGGCCTCGAAATTAAACGAGAGTTATTTCTTATCATCTCATGTCGAAGTAAAAAGCTCTCCGGATTGTATATCGGCGATGCTTACACATACGCAATCAGATAAAAAATGTAAACAAACCTATTTGAAAGTTCCGTATTCTCAATTAATACGATTATCAGAGCCAAACTCAATTTTATATTATACCGATAATTCTAAGCAAATTATAATTCACTGTAAAAACTCAGTACTTTCTCCGCCGTTCGAGGCAGCAATGGTCACGATGGATTCTGACTGTAGAATCCAGAGTAAAGAATCAGTAATGTATGCTAGCATAACAGGAGTCAGCAAAAAATTGCTTACGTTCTTTAAACCAAAATCAAATTTCGAAGATTTATTTGAATCTATAAATCAAACAAATTCAGAACATAAAAAATTAAGAAATAATGGATCTCGATTACCAAAGCTAGATTTCTCTAAAGATTATGATGATCCTGAACCTGAAGACTACAATCAATCTGAACATAGTAAGATACTTTTAATAGTATCTGTAATAAGCACATGTACAATTATTGGAATAATTATTCAAAAATTCGGATTTGGAAAAAAATTGTTCAAAAATAGAAATCGCACTATTAGAAACCCAGACATAGAGATGTCGAATTCTCAGTCAACTATACGACCCTCAGGTCCACCAACACGAAATTAAAGAGTTACATAAATTAGGTAAATCAGATAGATTTACGAGGATCGGGATATAACGATGACGATCGTTACGATTAATTCATCAGAATCTATTTCATTCAATTCGGGTACATTTCTTTAGTTTACAAGACACGAAAAATCAGTTTCAGACTCAAAATGCAGAACTGTACAACAAATAAAGTATGCACCACACACATAGAACAAACAAGGTCATAAACTAAATGAGCAGACCTTTGAGTCATAAACACAGACCAAACTTAACTTTGTTTATAACCTTATCCGACCTTATCCTGAATAAACATGAATTGTTTGTTTCATCCCTCTTCAAGGGATGAAACTTTGTATGAGCCGACACGCCGTTTGGACTCGGTATCTGATACTTTTTTATTGCTCAGCTCAGACCCAAAAAGAAAGATAAGGGCCGACCGAACTAGCTCGGTCGAAGGCTAGGTACCATCGAAGGCTAGAAAAGGAACACGATAATGCACTTGATCACGATGTTCGGTAGAGCCGAAATATGGATGTATATGTAAAAACGTCTATCTGATTCAAGTTTCTGTCTCATTTTAGAAGTACTAGATTAATTTCATTTGTATATAAATTCTATTTTTGTTTTAATAAACGTCAGTCTAAGTCTAAATCACGGTGTCAGTGTTATTATCCGAAAACAACCGCACGATCCGAAAGCGTCTTCAGTGTGCAATTTTGTACTTGCGACTAGAATACTGAACGTAGTATCTCTTAAGCAAACGTCTAAATCCACTATCTGAAAGGGCGCCCAAAATTCTAACAGTTAGCGTGGTGTTTCTTCTTTCCTTCGCGGAAGAACCCACAAGTGCGGCTAACAAGTCCAGTCAGCAGTTTGCAAGCCGAAACCGGAATACCAAATATGCGAACCCTCCTCGAACAAAGAACGGCTATGTTCACAGCGCGCCGAGCTGCTAAAGACGACGGTAGTATTGATAATCTTAACGAGGGTAACACGACTTTGAGTGAAGAAAGCTTCCCCTCCAGTGACGATGAAAACGATAGCGGAGAGCTCTGGGGAACAGAAACACGCACGACGAAAGAAGTGAACTCCACCACAACCAGAGGAAAGCAAACTTTACACACACTTCAGCTAGATCTACCGGAACTAGAAACCTTCACGTACCCAAGTACTCCACCCTGGACTAGGTCGAAGATACCGACGGACAATAGCCTTCTTTCAATTAAGCAGCAAACAGCCAATCTGCCAGAACTACGTTCACAGTTCAAAAGATTAAAAAGAACCAAGTACCCCATACACCAATGCATTTATACAGATGGATCCAAAGACGAAGACCGATGTGGTTACAGTGTAGTATCAGCAGATCTAATAATTCGGAAAAGGATAAACAATAACTGTAGCATATATACAGCTGAGAGTCTGGCAGTCATGGACGCACTATCTTGGGTGGTGAACAGCCCAAGAATAGGAGCATACCTCATATGCACAGATTCGATGAGTGTACTCTCAGCGCTCGAAAAGTGGAAAATTAACAGCAGGTGGAAAGACAATGTCCAAGCACTGTATGCTCAAGCTAGGCAAAAAGGCACAGAAGTGATCGTATGCTGGGTACCAAGTCATATTGGTATCACCGGAAATGAAAAGGCAGATCGAGAAGCGAAACAAGCCCTGAAATCTCCAAACATGGACAATAAATCAATTGACGTAAAAGAATTCAAAACGGTCATAAAAAATCGGATACGCTGGAGATGGCAGCACGATTGGAGCCTGGAAACAAACAACAAACTACGCGAAATTACAAACACCATTATACCTTTCACTAAGGCAATAGGAGGAAACAGACAAGAATGCGTCAAATTGTCGAGATTGCGCATAGGACACACACTTTTCTCACATAGCCACCTACTGGACAGAACCGAAGCACCCCGATGTCAACTGTGCAATGACATTTTAACAGTAAAACACGTAATTGTCAACTGCGCAGCCCTCACAGAAAAGCGAACGGAACTAGGACTAGCAGCAAACATGCGCGAAGCTCTAGCGGATGACCAGGATAGAGCTAACACAGTTTTAAAATTTTTTAAAGAAATTAATCTTTATGAGAAAATTTGAATTGTACATATCGTAAATGAATTGTATCTATACATTCAACGGACCTGAATGACAAAGTTTAAAAGGTCCTTAAACAAATTAAAAAAAAAAAAAAAAATGATTGATCATCTCGTAATCTTTCAGGTATGCGCAAAAATTTTATGCTTCAAATTCGATCATTATTTACTTCCAGCAGACTGTTTTACTTCCAGCAGACTGTTTTACTTCCAGCTGTTTGATACCGAATATGATGTTCATACATTAGCAATAAAACGCTTTTTAACATGAATTTAAATCATAAAAGTAACAGGAGGAGTTTCAAACACACAGAACGCGCTGCGATTGAATGGCGCGTTTGAATTGCCGTCGCAAAATTCCAATTCCCAGCGGTTGATGCACCCAAGCTCATATAAATTGACTAAAATTATCAGTGCATAACTTTTTTTCAACCGTTTGAAGGCATCATTTTAGGTAAATTTAATAATTACGCTAATTTACTCGCCCCTCCGGGCACATTTGCTGATTAAAACGTTTTTCTACATCAATCATTTCCGATCGAATCAGAAGTATTTTTTTTAGAATTTAGATCTTTACTGATCTCAAAACAAACAAACAAATAAAACCGATTTATTTTTCAACTAACAGAATTTTGTTTCAATAACAACACCAGTTATTTCAACTCTAATATTTGTTAAAATTGAAAGGTCCTCACTAATTGACAGCTTTTTTTTTTCAAACAGTTGAATTAGTTGTTTCAACCATCATTTCTGCTAATAGAAAAACAAAAATGACAGTTTAGTTAAAACAACAATCGATTAGTTGTACCAAATTTTAACCAATCGAATTCAGAAAATCAACTAATATTCTGGTTGAAATGGGATCGCGGGTGGTTCCGTGTGGTTGGTTTGATGGTACAACAAGAGTACTGCGCTCACTAGTTTCCGTTGTTGGGCGGTTGTCCTTGTTTTTGTTTGAAGATGTTCTTTTCGCAGTTTCAGTGCAAGGTTTGCCGTAGTGTGCAGGTTGTTCACAAAACTGACATGAAACCTGTTGATTTTCATACGTAATTAGCGTTTTACACGGATGTATCCCGTCTTGATCACAAATGATATAAGATGGAATTGCTTTACGTAGTTGCATACGTACCACGGACACCCGGAAAAAAATTCCGCCAGACTTCCCTTTCGATGGAAAGAACTTCACCGTACTGCGACATACTTTCCCGAACGAACCCATCACTGGTCTGCGGGGGAAGGTCATGCACGCGTACTTCTATGGCATTGTCCACCAAGTACACAGGGATTTTATAATTAACATTGTCATGATCAACACTGTGCACCCCGTTATTAACCGAAGCAAATGCAATTGCATCTCTTTCACGTACAGTCTATTGTTCACTACACTGTATTGTCTCTGTTTCTATCGTCTCGACCGTAAGCAATTGTCGACTGTGGCGGATGAGATGCGAGCACGAACTCGGCGTTAAGGTATTATCATTCATTTGTGTTTAATTTAAATCAATTCCTATTATAATATTAAGACATTTGCAGTAATCGGCGAAATGACCCTTTCGGTGAAATGGCTTTCGGCGAAATGACCCTGATCCCATTGTAAAATAGATCCTGTGGCAAATAGTGGTCAATATCCTTAAATGGTTAATGTGATATGTTATTTTATGTTATGTTATGTTATGTTATGTTATGTTATGTTATGTTATGTTATGTTATGTTATGTTATGTTATGTTATGTTATGTTATGTTATGTTATGTTATGTTATGTTATGTTATGTTATGTTATATTATGTTATGTTATGTTATGTTATGTTATGTTATTTATGCTATGTTATGAACCAATTTGTAGATATATTCTATTGTTATGACTTGTTGATATTTGTTTACGAAACCAATAAAATTGAAACTCCCGAATCCAATACCACCATTGAAACTCGTTGCGTTGTGATGATGTTCTAGGCGGATTGTACACTGATATCACTAAATAGTATAGGAAGTTGATACCATTTCAACTCAAACTGAACATCCAAACCGCATGATAACACTACTGGCCGCCTCCACCTCCATTCTACGAAACGATTTCATGTGCTCGCACACGTTACTCATAACACATTTATTATGTGTTCTATTTTCTATACCTCATTTTACACAAACTTTTTTAGTGAAATAAAGAATGATAGATCTTTTCACTTATTCGTTCAGAAACACATTTGTCGCCTTGGAAATAAGTTTTCTTTAACATTCATTTAAAAAAAACATCGATTTAATAGTAATTGAAGAATCTATAGCGATTTTTATAGAAGGGAAACATATTTCCCTTGAGCGTTAAGGGGTTAATTTTGTTATTTCATTATATCGATTTCAAATTATTGCCGTATGATATGATTAAAATAAGTTGATTTCAAGCTCGGTTGAGCCAACTCCGAGAAAATTGAGCGGTAAAAAATATTCGGATAGTGCAAACACACATATAGACACACAGACGTTTTCCGATCTCGTCGAGTTGAGTCGAATGGTATATAACACTAGGGGTCTCCGGAGCTCCGATCAAGAGTTGATTTTTCCTACAATTCTATTACCTTTTTAAAAAAAATAGTACAGAAATTCCAAAAGCAAAACTCGGCTCACCAGTTCTGGTCTATTGGAAAAGTGACAGACAATTTCATTTTACAATAACTATGTTTCTTTCAGCAAGTCATTATCAAATAGAATCAAATTATGAATATTTAAATAAAAATACAGGATAATCATATAATTTCTTTCTGGATGATTTTGCGAATTCCCTGCTAAAAAAAAACAAACCAAACCGGAAAAGGAGAAATATTCCTTCAATTTAGAAAAAAAAACCGCTAGATCAAAGATGGATGTACCATTTAAATCAACTAACATTTTTCTATGAATGAAAGATGATTTTTCAAACTTACCTCAATTTCTCAAAACTAAGAAGATTATTCTTTGAAGCTCGAATATAAAAACAATGATACTACTAAAATCTATAAGTCAACACTATTTGGGTATACATTTCCGTTGTAAGAATACATAAAGTAGTTTAATACTCTAATATATCCAAATTTGTGCAAATTAATTTACTTTAACAACTTTGAAGCCCACCCTTGCGTGTATCATGAAAATACAACTTCGATTTAACTTCGTTTCAAATTGATTCGACAATTTAAAACTGTCGAATTTTGTGTTGATGAAAAGGAACTCACAGAAGCTCGAAAAAAACTGGAATTGCCTAAAAGGAAAATATAATCATCCATCATAGCATTGTTATCGCAGATCAAGGCGCAAATTCGAGCCGCTAGTTTTCTTCCCAAGCTTGTTAGCTAGTTCGAGCATACTCGCATACCCATAAGGAATCATTGACTGCTATCGAAAGTGAATGTGCCAGAAGAAACGCAGGGCAATTGTCCCTCCACGAAAGCTGAACTAGTTCTGTAAAGTAGTAGCGGGGTTGATAATCGGCTTTGACTTTTCGCACATACTTTACAGTGCCCATTAACTAGTTTGGTATTCTTGAACTTGAAAAAGAATCCGGAATACAGATGGCATAGATGCGGATAATAAGTGATAAATGTAGCAAAGCTGTTGTAGCCGGACCAAAATGTTAATTTGCCCATTGTTTCGTGTTGCTTTTAGCTACTTGCTTGTGAGCTGGTGTTTCCAACCGGTTTACCAATAAGGGAAGTACAAAAGAGATGTGATTCCACCCTATTTCTTCCTTCCCGTACACTTTAGCACGTATGAGCCAGCAAATATCAAAAAAGCTGGTTCTGACCAGGCGAAGTACCTACTAGCACAAAAAATTGCGATTAAGAGACAACTTTTATTGTATCAAGTTCAATTTTTTCACTGCTTCAAACTGATATCCACAAAAGAATGCTAAAAGCAGGAACGTAATGGACGTGAAAATAGATGCTTCGAAGGATGCCTGACGAGTAGGATGGAATCAACAGGACCGAAGTATAAATAGTCCAGTAATTCGATTCTTAAGGCATCAATCGTGTTCAATCCTCCGCATTAGCGAGTACTGGTGTACCAGCAGCGCTAAAGTTTCCAACATTATCAAATATGAAAGTGTTTGTCGTGATCTCATCTCTCCTGGCCGTTGCCACCGCAGCCCCACCGTTTTTGGCGCAGCCTGTATTCGCAACCATCCCAGCTACGACATACATCGCTGCCCCAGCGGAAGTGACCAGCCAATTTCACGCTCAGGATGAACTAGGTCAATACTCATATGGATATAGCGGAGGACTGTCGGCGAAGACGGAGACCAAGACTCTGGATGGAGTTACTCGTGGATCGTACACTTTCCTGGATGCCGACGACAAAGTGCAAACCGTTAGTTATACCGCTGATGCCGTCAATGGATTCCGTGCAGAAGCCAGCAATTTGCCAGTTGCTCCCATCGAGACTCGTGCTGCCCCAGAACCAGTTCAGGACACTCCCGAAGTCGCTCAAGCCAAGGTTGAACATTTGGCGGCGGTTGAGCAGGTGAAAGCGCGTAATCTCGCTGCTGATGAGGCAGATGCCGCAGAACAGGCCCCCGTTGTTGTGAACTCTGCCCCCATTGCTTCTATCACCACCTACAGCGCTCCTGTTCCTGCTGTTGCCTTCGCTCCTGCTCCCAGATTTTCCTACTCTACCTCTACTGTATCCCTTAAACCACAACCTATTGCCATCAGCACATATGCCGCTCCAATCGCTGCACCTGCCGTTGAGATCAAAGCTCCAGCTTCCTTCGCATATTCGACCTACACTCCTAGCTTCCCTACTGCTGCTGTTCAGTATAGTGCTGCCCCCGTAACGACCTACGCTGTTCCGGCCGCATCATACGCTTACGCTTACAATGCACCGGCCTACTACGCTGCAGCCAACTACGCTCCAGTGCTTGTGAACGCTCGTTCTGCCCCAGTTGCCGTGCCAGAACCAGTTCAGGATACTCCCGAAGTTGCCCAAGCCAAAGCTGAACATCTTCAAGCAGTAGCCGAAGCCAAAGCTCGCAACTTACAGTAAAACTAGCTCGGTCAACGACGGTCTCAAATACATCTCAACGAACTACCAGTTACACAAACTAGCTCACCGAAAACAAAAGTGCAGAACCATTGTAAAAATGTACAATTTCGAAATAACCGCAGCAATCTAGCTTATACGTGGAGTGATAACTATTACCTATCGTCTCATAAGATGACACTGTGCTGATGAACGCAAATAAAAAAAGGAAAAAAATAATATGAATGAATGTCAAGTAGAATTGTTCGGTTTTTTATTATGCTTGTAAAGACTGTCCCAGAAAGTATGCACGCACTTTGATTTCGCTGTAAATAATTCACAAGTGTTAGATATTCAAATTTTATTCGATATCCTGATAATATTAGACTACAACAACAGAATATTATTCTCAACATTTGCTACTTAGCCATTGTAGACTAGTTGGCGCACCTTCTTGC
Organism: Malaya genurostris; assembly: GCF_030247185.1. Classification (NCBI taxonomy): domain Eukaryota; kingdom Metazoa; phylum Arthropoda; class Insecta; order Diptera; family Culicidae; genus Malaya; species Malaya genurostris. The sequence goes on from NC_080572.1 coordinate 181,583,382, forward strand.
GAACGTTCCTCATTAAATTCCGTACAGACTTCTTGGCGACAAGTTTTGACACTTTTTTCCACTCTTTTTCGAACTGTTGAATGGTTTCGGCTGCCGAGACATGTGTCCTAAGATGTGCCTTCGTTAATGCCCAAAATTCCTCAGTTGGTCGAAGTTCTGGGCAATTTGGTGGTTTCAAGTCTTTTGGGACCAAAGTGACATTTTTGATAGTATACCATTCTACCGTTGATTTCGAGTAGTGGCAAGAAGCAAGATCTGGCCAGAAGACATCAGGATCCTTGTGGCTTCGAATCATGGGTAGAAGTCGTTTTTGTAAATATTCCTTGATGTATATTTCGCTGTTCATTGAAGCAGTAGTGATGAAGGGTTTCGAAATCTTACAGCAGCTACAAATTGCTTGCCAGAACATAGCTTTCCAACCAAATTTTTCGACTTCATTCGATGTCTCGGACTGGTTTAACACTTGCCCATCTCGCACCGTATAATATTGTGGTCCCGGCAAGAATTTGTAATCGAGTTTCACGTAGGTTTCGTCGTCCATGATTATGCAGTTCAAATTCCCAGCAAGAATCGTATTGTACAGCTTTCGAACCCTCGGCCTGATCGATGCTTCTTGTTTCCGACTACGTTTTGATTGTTTCTGCTTCTTATAGGTTCGAAGATTCAAACGTTCTTTAGCACGAAGAACATTTGACTTCAAAATGCCCACTTTTTTGCCACATCCCGAATTGAAACCTCCTTCTTTTGCTCGAACGCCTTCAGTATACGTTTATTCAACTGAGGGTTAGCAAAACCTTTTTTTCGACCCGTTTTCGGTTTATCCTCAAAGGTGTTATCCTCACCGAACTTCCTGATTGCATTTCGCACGGCTTTTTCACTTACTCCTTTCATTTTTGCTATCTTTCTCAGTGACAGTCCGCGTTATGTGCACCATTTGTACACAATTTTTTGACGTTGTTCTGCTGAAAGTCCACGCATTTCGAAACGAACTAATGAAAACGAATAAACAACTGCACAAGTGGTTAGAGAAGAGTGTAAACAACAGGACGCAGCCATAAAAATTGACAGAGTCTGAACCATTGCGAAATGGCAACAGTTTTTGGTTGCGTCCATACTTTCTGGTACAGTCTTTAGATCATTGCTTTCCTTTACTACAGCATGGCCGCTGCGATCGTCCTAACGTCATAGTAACACCTGCTACACGCCCAAATGTTTAAAACAACTAAACAATTAGTTTAGTTGCTATGTTTGCATTAAACAAGAATATGGTTGTTCCAAACAAATGTCGGTTGTTTCAAAAAATCATCAAACCAGAATTGTTATTGTCACTATATCAACAACAAAAAATCGTTAGAATTACGCGGAATTTATTTTGTTTTACAATTTTTTTCTGAGTATGTGTCAGTAACGATAGCAGTGACACCTATGAGCGACAATAAGACCACAGACTAACAGACATGACAGTATGAGTAAATTCTTATAAAAATAATTTTTCGTGATGCACTAGCACAGACTAACAGACATGACAGTATGAATAAAGTCTTATACAAATAATTTATCGTGATGCACTAGTTCCACCTATATTGTACTGCGCGAACTATTTACTATCGGTACACCCCTTGTGTTATGTAAAAGTTTGTTTACTAGTTGATTTCCCCTCGTTTGTCAACACCGAGCAGCTGCTTGCAGGAATGCCTGATTTCATCATAATATTTGAAAATGAATCGTCACAATAAATTATTGGATTACGTTGATAACATATTTAACTTTTTCGCGATGTTGGAAGGTAACCATTTATTTTACGTTGTTCATCTAGACTATTTTTTACTGTGTTGGTAATTTTCACCCGAAATTAAGTGGTGGCAGACCAGAAGTAAATAAATATTGTAACAAAACGGGTTCGATATTGTATTGCGTTGGAGGATGAGAAGTAGGCACAATTCTGTGTACAGTACATACAAACTGTAGGAAGATTTATAATAAACTTAGAGCTAGCTGTAGTGTCCATCTATGCATCTCCGGGTACCAGCATTGGCGAATTCAAAGAGAGCATGCTGGAGATTATACGACAGGTGAGCAAAACGAAAAAATATATTATAGGCGGAGATTTGAACGCCCACAATAGACTCTGGGACGAGCATCATGCCGATAACAAAGGAGAAGCCCTTTACGATATAATAACAAACGAAAATGTAATTCTACTTAACAATAGACAACCAACGTACATACCAGCGGAACTAAACAAACAACCCTCAACAATAGACCTAGTTTTCTGCGCCCCCACAATCTATCAACAAACCAGAATGCAGATATTAGATTACAGCATTGGAAGCAGACATATGGTAATAAAAATAACAATCGATACGGACACAAGAAAAACTGAAGAGAAAATCATTAACAAGAAAAGATTATTGAAAGAATTTCGAGAATTAGACACGACGAAAATCAAGAACATAAGAGAATTACAAAATGAAACAAAAAAAATTATTAAAACCTGCAAACAAAAAAACCGTTACCAACCAAAATACTGGTGGAATACTGAAATAGAAGACGCGTGGAAAAATAAAAACGAAGCAAGAAAAACATTCAATCACACTGGAAAACTGCAGGATCTAATCGAGATGAAAAACAGAGAATGCATATTTAACAACAAAAAAAAGTTATTTATGAAACAGAAATTTATAGAATTCGCGGAAAGTATAAATCCCAGAACCAACTCGAGAATCTTATGGCAAAAGATTGGAGCATTCACAAGAAGCAAGAGACCATATGCAACGCGGATTCTACTTGACCCGGAAATGACCGAACAATTTCTGGAGAAACATTTCCCAAGATCAGAAGAATATCCCGAGGAGCTAAGAAGAGTGGCGACAACGGAAAACATCCTAGACGTAGGCAAATGGGACCAGATCCTGGAACGCAAAAGAAAAACCTCTGCCCCGGGGCCGGACGGAATGACGTATGAAATGCTCAAAAATGCCAAATTTGATGTCCGTAATACTATTATAGCTGAATTGAATAATATGTGGAAAACCGGGAGAATAGAACATAAGCTCAAAATAATAAAAATAATACCAGTACCGAAACCAGGATATGATCCAGAAATCACTGATAATCTGAGACCAATATCATTGCTCAACTGCCTAATGAAAGTAATTAACACGGCGGTATTAGACAAAATTGAAACATTCCTAAAGACTAATAAAATTTTACCGAATACGTCGTTCGGATTCCGAAAACACAGATCTACATCCACTGCGCTGAGCTACATAACAAACAAAATAATGAATATAAAACGGCAAAAAAAAATAGTCGCTGTTATATTTTTGGACCTCAGTAATGCCTACAATTCAGTGAAAACGATTGCTCTTAATGAAATCTTGCATAGGATTGGCATGCCAATAGCAGTATGCGTCTGGATAAACGAATTTCTCACCGGGAGGCAAGTACAGGTACAATCAACGACAGGAATTGTTGCACGTACGGTGAATGACGGTCTGCCTCAAGGAGACGTACTCTCACCAACGCTATTTAACGTATATACACTGGCATTACACGATATACGTGTAGAGGGAACAGAACTGATACAATTTGCGGATGACTTTTCAATAATAATTGAAGGTGAATCAGTTGAGATGGTCAGTCAAAGGGCACAGACATTTGTAAACAAACTAGTAACTCAGACAAACGAATTGAATTTGAAGATCAACCCTAATAAAACGAAGGCTATGCTATTTCAAATGAGTAACAAAGACCTACAAATTAAAATAAATGGAACAACTATTGAAACCACAAACGTACACAAGCACCTTGGCTTGAATTTTGATAGAGGATTAAAATTCGGAGCACATATCAGAGAAGTGAAAAGAAATACAGTAGACAGATTAAATATGCTGAAAGTTATCAGCAGCAGCAGAACTGGAGGGCATCCTCAAACTATGGGACGGATATGCAATGCAATTATTCGCGGATACCTAGACTACGGGGCGTCGACGTATGCAAACGCCCATAAGACAAATGCACATACCTTGGATATTGCTTACAATGCATGCCTAAGACAAGTGACTGGATGCTCGAAAACCACACCAATCAATACACTTTGTGCAATTGCAAGCCAACACCCCTTGGGATACAGGAGAGAACTAATAACAACTAGAGAGATAATTAGACATGCACAATTCAATACCCCAGTATGGAATCAGCTGAAAGGCTTAAATGAAGCCGATCTGGCAGAGAAAAAGGCAACATACCTAGAACTAATGTTTCTAAAATATAAAGAAATCATTACTCAAACATCTCAAACGTGGCACGTAGAGAAAAAAGTATCGATAATGATAGAAAGTGATCTAGGCGAAGAGACAAGCAATAAGAAGTCTACATCAGACAGAGTTCTTAAACAAAGAACACTTGGACTCCTCATGTACAAATATCATACCTGCACAAAAGTTTACACTGACGCCTCAAAGGTCGAAGATACATGTGGGATAGGTATTTTCGATCAAACACACAATTATCGTCTCAGCTTAAAGTTGAAAAACTCAGTATGCAGCATGTCAGCAGAGTTGGAGGCTATATATGTCGCACTGCAATACCTGGAAAAAAATCAAATCTGCAACGCCGTTATACTTACGGATTCAAAATCAGGATGTGAACTGATAAAAAGTCAAATGGAAAATGAAGAACAGGACGAAACAATCTACAAAATAATCAGAATGGCCTTTAAGATGGATACGAAGATACAGTGGATACCAGGCCATATCAATGTGCGGGGAAATGAAACAGCGGATAGTCTAGCAAAACTAGGATTACAACAAGAGATTGAAGCAAACAACAAAATTTTCCCACACGATGCAATTAACATATGCAAGTATACGATAATAGAAGAGGTTCAAGAATGGTACGTGAAATACTCACAAGAACAAGGCAAAGGACGTAAATTTTTCCAATATCAAACAGGAATCAATGATAAATCCTGGTACCATAACTTGCCGCTAACCAATTCCGAAGTCAGAACTCTGAACAGATTAATATCTGGCCATGATTTTTCACCATACTGGTTGAGCATCATGAACAAAAAGGATGAAAGATTCTGCGACTTATGCGAAACACCGAACACATCGGAGCACATAATCCTACAATGCACAAAACATATCCAACTACGAGATAAACACAAACTGCAATCGTTCTTCAGAATACAAGAAGTGTTTGAAACAAAAAATATCAACAATATCAGAAGGCTAATAAACTTCCTAAAAGAGCTTCAATTACAAATATAACAATGCATAACCACCATAATTACGACATAAAAACTGACTGGCGTTATAGCAAATAGCTGTGCCATAAACAGATGTGACAGCTGTCACATCAAAGGAGAAGAAGAAGAAGAAGAAGAACGAGTCCAAATTGAAATCAGAAATTATCTTAATAAAACCTTTCTTAATCCACCTAGTGGTTAGTGATACCTTTCTCATTGTCATATTACTTATATTTTCAAAAAATATCTCAAGAAGATTCTGCCAAGAATTTTTTTTCAATCTTGAATAAAATAAAAAACTTTTTTTGGGTATGAACTAACATAACCAACATTCAATTTGTAAACAGTTATGTCAAGTTAATAAAAAAAATCATTATTTTGCATCGTCAAAATGACTGATTAAACACACTTTACTCTTTAGTTCTGGAGCCTGAAGTCAGACCCGGATGAAATTGAGAATTTCACTTTCATTTGAGACTAAGTTTGTGGAAATCGATCAAATCATCTCTTAGAAAATTGAGTAAGTCTCGTTTTCGAGTTCTTGACCACTATTTTCGGTACTTGTGGAACCGGAAACTGGAAACCAGTATAGCCGAAATCGGTTCGTTTAGTTAATAACTAATAAAGCTTACAAATTAAATCAGTTTTGAGCCAAATCTAGAAGAATTTTACTCTTTTTTGTGCCATCACTCTAAATTACGGTTTGCAATTTTAAACCCCCTTTTACCCTATGAAAGTATGATGAAATTCAATAGCAACCTATGGGACTATGAGATTTTTTTATTTAACGAGTGAAATTATTTGACACATACTCACACACATACAGACATTGCTCCGCTCGATGAACTTTGTCGATTGGTATAGAACACTTAGCCCTCTGGGCCAATTTTCACTAGTCAATTTTCAAAATCGGTTGTATTTCCGAGAAAATTGAGCATTTTTTCATAAGTTCGCACATATTTTCTTGTGATTCCGGAACCGGAGGTCGGATCCACATGAAATTCAGCCCATAAGCCCTTTCAGCCGGTTCAGCCATCTCTGGGAAACGTGTGTGACTTTTTTTTCTCATTTTTTTGGTGCATATCACCCTGTAATTCCGGAACAGAAAGCCGGATCGGGGTAGAATTTAATAGCAGTATATGGGACTATAAGACCTTTGATTTGAATCTGAGCTTGTGAAAATCGGTTCAGCCATCTTTGAGGAAATTGAGTGACAGTGTTTGTCACATACACACATACATACACACACAAACAGACATTTTGTGATCTTGACGAACTGAGTCGAATGGTATATGACATTCGTCCCTCCGGGTCTCGGTCGGTTTTCACAGCGATTGCATAACCTTTCTATATGAGAAAGGCAAAACATGCTTTGATGAGACTGTGTATATGACAAGAGAAAGGCATTATCACACCACTAGGTGGATAAATTGTTCTTCATACTTCCTAATTTTTCAAAAGTTTCGTAACTGAAAGCATAATAACTAATGAACCCAATGTTACGAAATTTGGACAGATGACATCTGAAATATTGATTGTTGATTAACTACTCCATCTGTCTGTCAGACTGGAGACTTATTGACCAAAATGTTTGACCATTGGGGAATAGACATTGCTTTCTCTGCGAAAGCAGTTCTCTTCGCGGTCGTTGAGTGAAAAATTTATTACACAAATGTTCACCCCTTATTATGTATTTCAATCGAATACGAAAATTGGCATTATGTATCTCGATCGGGTTGAAGTTTTTCATACTAAAGCATTACTCGATCGAAAAAAAGGTTTAAAATTTCATCGGAATCGCAGACTAATAGTAAGTTTAAGTATACAACTGTTATAGCTAGTACAAACTGGGATAAAACTTCAAACGCGACTTTCTCAGAACACATTTTTATCGACTTCTTGGTAAGATTTCTCGAAAACATTCTTACAGAATTATATAATGAGTGATATATTAATTGTTTGCCATGATTATACAAAACAAATAATAATTTTAACCAAAAAATAGAAGAGAAGAAAAATTAAAAAAAAATGTTTTAAGCTTCCATTTCTAACAAATAATTTGATATTCGTGAGCGAATCTTGTACTTGACTCGCGAAAGGTCAAGCCATCACAACAATTTTAAACTTTTTCAAAAATAAATCCAACACGTTCCAGCAGTAAACGCAAGGTATATAGTTTTATACGTAAAATATTTATTTTTATATATTGGAATTTATATTGAAATAATGAACGTTTATCGCGTAAAAAACGGAAATACTTCCTTAATGGTCTGATTTTAAATGCTACGTATATTTATACTAAGGCCATAAATTCGCAGCTATCAGTTTAGAAATTTTGGAATAAAACACACCTTTCACAGAGAAGTAAAATCTTTATTAAGAGCACATACTTCTACGTCACATATCTAAAATCAACAATCCATAATCGTAAATGAGTCTTAAATTCAATGATTACACCGCGTGCCCAAGCGTCGATATCGTCTCATTGCTCTGGGCAACCGTAGTTGGGTAACTGGCCATGCTGGATAAAGTTTCCATTGAACTACCGACACCGGGCGATATAGTCTGCAATGCTTTGTACCCATCGAGTTTGATGATTTCTTGTTCCCGTTCATGACCGCATTCGCAGGCCACGTAGATACTCGTTCGAGCAAAGTCAAGGAATGCCAACAACGTCGGCGAATTCAGATTAACGAACGCCCTCCGTTCATCGGCAGATTCCTTACGTTCTAGTTCCTTCGTGTACGACTTGCTTACATACATCACTTGAACGCAATCAGAATGGGCAATGAATAGGCATGATTCGCGATACTTGAAATCCAGTGGCTCCTGTAACCAATTTATGTTGTCCGGTCGGGAACGACAGCCGTATTCGTCAACAAAGATACCAACTTCTTTGAAACAAAGAAGGAACTCCTGACTGTTCACTTTGAATGCTGCTGCCGGGGTACAAGAGCGAATATCCCTCAAACTAGAGTCCGACATGTCCAAAAATTCTTCCGCACCGAATGACGAGAGATCGATTTCAAAAAACTTATCTGAACTTACAATGGCGGTGTGTCGGGTGAAGAGAACCGACGAAACTGGTAAAACCGTATCTAAGCCACGTACAGGCTTGAATCGTCCTAAATTGACATCAAATTTCAGAATGACAATCCTCGAGGAAGTCGCCGCAATCGCAATCGCGTCCGACAATTGCTGCGATGAAACTTCATCCATCATTCGAACCAGATGCCACCGTTCGCTGTGCGTTCGGTTGGCAATCGAAAGATCCAACACAAAAGTCTCCACCTTAGGAGACAGGCAAGAGGAAGCTTGAGCACGGCTCTGCAGATGGCGTACGTCACACTGGTACAAATATTCGCCATCGTTGCCAATTATAATTGCCTTTGGAATGTGCTGCGATATAGCAAAGGACTTTACATTGGAGATACCTTTTATCTGAACGCATTCCGCTGTTTCCACGTTGTACGAATGTAATCCGCTGTCGGTAGCTATAATTAAGTGTGAAAAGGTTTGATTAAATGTGAAAATATTTCGAATAAGTCACAAAACTTACCCAACAGTACCACACTTTCGTTTACATCGTAAACATCATTGATGACCAATTTTGGCTCCAACCGTCGCGACTTGAACAGCAAATCACCTACATATTTATCCTCGTCGTCATTAACCTTCTCGTCAGCACTGCTAACAGGACCCGAATCAGTGCCCATCAAACTGACTCTATCCTGTATCGAGTCCGTGTCACTCGACGCACCAACCTCCTGCAACAATTCGTTAGCCAGTGAATCTAGATCGCCGTCTTCCTGGCAATCATTTTTGGCACCCGATCGACACTTCCGATGAACGTTTTTGGAGCAAACCGTACACTTCCAGTATGGCTGACCGGCTAGGATATGTCGATCGCAAACACTGCACAGTTGGACCGGATTTTTCGATGACGGCGTTTCCAATGTCATATCGAACGTATGCGCTTTGGAAGTGCTAGTTTTACATGGTTTTTGTGATGTTTTCCTCTGCACAGTTGGAACAGCTTTTTCCGGCACTGGCTTTTCCTCGACAATCTCATATTCTAACTGCTTCTGATTTTCTTTATCTTTCTGAGTCTTCTTCAGTGAACCTTGCATGGCAATCATGTCTGTTTTCGTGCGCAAAAGTTGCTCCTTCAGTTGGTTAGTGCGCTGACGCTCCTTCTGCAATTCTTCCTGAAGCTTCTTGTAACTTGTTGTATTTTCAATCATAATTGGATTGGGGGGAACGTTTTCCTTTTTGTCGTGACCACTGGAGCCAAAAATCTTATCCGCAAAAGATTTTTTCTTCTTGTGTGCACTTTCGTCCACACGAGCTTGCAGGAAATCGATCAATTTTTTGTACTGATCCAATGTTGCTTCCGATTTGATGTTTCGTTCGGAGTAGAATTGTTTCTGTTCGACAAGGACCTTCTTCACGTGACCGAGTTCATTGTTTAACTGATTGATCTTGTTTTTATAGTCTTTAATTTCATTGTTTTGCTTAGTTATGTGTTCCTTGGCCATGAATAAGTCCGTTAGCACTTTCGAGTTTTCTTCTTTGAGCAACAGATGCTCATGTTCGTAATTGGAAACAACCTTCTGCAGATTGTCGGTGTCCAAGTTTAACATTTCGATGCGTTCCTGCACTTCAAACAGGCTAGTTGTCTTTTCAATCAGCTCCTTCTGCTGATCGACCATCTGTTTCTGAAGATCTTCAAATTTCTGTCTCAATTTCTCGTACTCAGACTCAAGCTGAACGGTTTTTGACTCGTTTAATGTTTTGGATGATTTCTCTTGATGTAGATCTTGCCGCAGTTTGGCAATTTCAGAATCCTTTTCATTCATTTCCTTCCATAGGTTGTTTATTTTCTCTTGATTTTCCTTGCTCCGTTTCTGCTCTTTCGTAAGTAAGATCTCCAGTTCCGTTAGTTGTGTCTCAGTTATACTGCAAGCTCCCTTTAGCATATTAAAATTCTTGGTAACAGTAACCAATTTTTCCTCTAAATGTGTTTTGGACTCCTCGACACTCGATAGCTCTTCCCGGCATTCATTTAATTCTCGGAGAAGTCGTGAATTTTCCGTAGTTAGAACCCTCAAATTATCATTGGCCTGGCTAGCCTTCAGTTTTGCTTCATCTAATTTATCCTCCATACTTTGCAGCTTGGCGGTAGCTGCAATCAAATCAGCCTTCTCCGTAAGTCGTCCTCTTTCGATCAAGTCCCGACTGTTTTTCTCCTTTTTCAAATCATCTTTCAATAAACGAACGTCTTCCTTCAAATCGTCAATCTGCTTCAATTTGTTTGCCACAGTTTCCTCCGATTGTTTGATTTTAAATTCGGCTTCTTCCTTTTCCTTGCGGATTTTGTTCGCTCGTTCTTCGGCCTGTTCAACCTTCCGACCAAGAATAGAATTGTCCAGCTTCACCCGGTCCAACTCTTTTTCCAGCTTCCACAGTGACAGATTAGCCGTTCGAGCCGATTGCTTGTCCAGGATCGACTGCTCCCGAACGGCATTAAGTCTTCCTTCCAAGCGCTCGTTCTGACGTTCTAACAGTGAAGTCGTCGTCGCCGATTCCGATGGTCCGCTCGCACCCGGACCAGTCTTGAACTGATCGATGATTTTCTCCAGTCGCGAAACAACCTCCTCCAATCCGTCAGCTCGTTTGCGTTGCAGGTCTTCGCTTTCTCTGAAAACGTTGGAAACAAATTAGACTATTACTCATTACATCTTCGTTTCGTTCGTATCATTATCTGAAAATGGTCATGCTTCACTTTCAATTTTTTTTTATTCAATTGAATAATGCAATTTTCTTTTTTTTTTTGGCAGATTTGCACCATATGTGGGTCTCTCTGAATAATGAAAATTACCATCTGGTTTTGATACGGTTATAAAACACCGACAGTTAAAAACAAAATCGAGACAAAAACAGACCGATATCGTATGCACAGTAATTGTTGCGAGTACTCGTTTTCATTCACTTGCGTCTTCGTTTTGTCGCTATTTCCATGCGATCAATTGTTTAATATACATGCATACTGCCCTAACTCAACGCAAAACGTTGATCGGCTATCAAACCGAGTAACACAAGTAGGTATTCGGAACATGTTTTTGCTTCAGTTGCAACTGCTACTGATGTGTTGTGCCCACACACAAAGAGATCAGGTCAGTGTGCGGTTCATCCATCTGAGCAATTAAACACAAAAGCTGGACGAAAATTCACACGTTTTTGCGCTTTTGAATCAAATATATTTCCACGCATCGCATGGTGATCGATACTACAGTGCACCTTGTATAGCTCGGTTAGTTGGGGAATAGATAAAAACAATGTGAAAAACACTTTACAGCTCAAGTTTGTTGCAAACTTGCTCATGCAACTATTTCATCAGAGGTGTCCATGCGATAATTCGAGTACGACGTCAACGCCGGTGAACATATAATAGCTACCTGATAATAAACAGACAGATGTGGAAAATAAAATAATAATGTCTTGTGAATTCATCGAATTTCCTTCCTGCCACAGATTTAATAAGCCATTATCGTTGCAAATCGAACTACATGCAGAAAGAAATATTGTAAAAGCAATTAAATTCCAGGTAATTCTAACGAACTTGTTGTTGACGTAGTGACAATAAAAATTCTGAATTGATTCAACTAATGTTTTTTTTTTTATACAACCGGCATTTGTTGGGAACAACCAAATTCTAGTTTGAAGTAAGCATATTTTGTTTAAATCTCGATATCTTGTTTTTTTTTGTCGTGAATACGACTTATTTTACTATTGGGCGCCTTTTCAAAATTTACCCTTTGAGAGAGTGATAAGTTTTTGATCGTGAATATCTCCTGTTGTATCTAATGAATCAACATAATTCTTGCTACATGCCATCGGAAATATGATCACAATTTTATGATAAAATTTTCAGTTATGTGACATATTCTCAAATAGTTCAACATTAAACTTTTCTGAAATGTTTGGTATAAACGAGTATCAAAGAAGATAATTCATAAGGCGCGTTCGCCTTTCTCGTATTTTGAAAGCTCATAGCTCCGTGATCTGTAGAAGGATTTATATAATCTAACTACCAATAGAATCGAAAATTTTCAACTTGAACGTGTATTGCAACAACATTGAAGTTTTTCAATAGTACACTTTTGAAAAACCTGTTTGATTTAACACATGACAGATCCAGCCAATCAGAACGCGAGATGTCTGCATCTATACAAGAGCATCCATATAAAAGTTGAGTGGTTCATTTTTCCTACCATTTCCAATTCGTCATCTAACACTCGATGTGGATAGACGAATAACCTACTACGACTAATTTCGATTTTGTTTTATCTTTTATTCGCAGCTGCCTACCTACCCGCGACATGAGTAAAACGCGCCATAGATCCGAGAAGGATCCAAAGGATGCTAAGTGTCTGAAGCCAAGTGATGTACAGATAAACGACCGTTTGCTGAGTAACAACCAATACGCTGATCTGCCAGTTGATGTCGAAGAGGAAGAAGGAAAAATGCCGCCATTCTACCTGAAGGGCTTACCACCAACTCTACGCTCGGATTTCAACACGCTGATCAGCAAAGGACTACAGGCAACAATCCGTTCATGTACTGAGGGTTACAAAATACCTGTTCCGGCTTTGAACCACTACAAAGCAGTGGAATTGTACCTGAAGCAGACAAAAGCGGAATACTTCACACACGATATTACCGCCAACAAACCTATGAAAGTTGTACTTCGAGGATTCCCCGACATGATGGAAGCCGAACTAAAGCAGGCACTGTCGGAGGCTGGACTAAGCCTGTGATGGTGTTTAAAATGAAACGACATAACACGGAAGAAAAGTATAGAGATCAACTGTACCTGGTTCATCTGGAGGAGGGCTCCATCACCATGAGTCAACTAAAAACGATAAAATCATTATTCCATATAATCATCGAATGGCAAAAGTATAAACCGGTACATCAGGATGTCACACAGAGCACGAACTACGGCCATGGAGCGAGGAATTGCCACATTACGAGTCGGTGCGGGAAATGTGCCGAATGCAGTAATATTGACGTTGAGATCTTCACCAGAAACAGTGCCTATTCAACCTCTGAGGAACTAATATCGCACTGATTGGGTCCAATTTCAACAAATCGCCGACCAACTTATTAATATCGATTTGCCACTTGATTCCACGATGGAAATCGATGCGGCCCTATCTTCCTTCCAGCATTCAATCACAGTCGCTCGTGATAGGACGGTTCCAGTACAACATATGCCGAGTTCCTCTCTTCAAATCGACAGTGTCACCAAGAAACTCATCCGACTTCGAAATATCTACCGGCGGCAGTATCAACGAACTGGCATCCTAGATAAGAAGACTTCTTATAACAACTCAACTAGGATAATCCAGGATATCTGAGCTTCGCAACAGGAATTTCCAGCAAAAGCTTCGAGAAATTCTACCACATTCAAAGCCCTTTTGGTCCTTAACGAAGGTGCTTAAAAAAAAAACCGAAGCCTATTCCTCCTCTGATGTCACCCCAGGACACAGCTGAAGGAATACCTTTAATCACACCAGTAGAGAAGGCAAATGCGCTAGGCCAGCAGTTTGTCTGTTCTCACAATTCAGGACTTAACATTGTTAGCCCACATGAAAGAGCCGTTGCTGATAGCGTAGCTGAGGTTGAGCAATCAGACAGCTTAGTTCCTGAGGAAAGTAGAGTCACTGCGAAAGAGCTGATAGCTATTGTGAAAAAATCAAAAAATATGAAGGCCCCCGGCTTCGAAAACACATTCAACATTGAGCTGAAACATTTGAGTATTCGCTCATTTGTTTTCTTAGCTTAAATTTTAAGCAGGTGCTGGGAGCTTGGTTACTTCCCTTCAATGTGGAAGTTAGCTAAAGTTATCCCAGTTTTGAAAACGGGGAAAGATCCTTCCTTTTCCAAGAGCTATCGGCCCATCAGCTTACTCTCTGCCCTATCCGAGCTGTTTGAAAAGTCAATACAAAGGCGAATTCTTGCTTTCGCAGATGAACAGGATATATTTCTGGAAGAACAGTTTGGGTTCCGGAAAGGAAGATCCACCATCCACCAACTCACAAGGGTTAACAACGTCATCCAGCAAAACAAATCAGTGTCCAAAACGACTGCCATGGCAATATTGGATATTGAAAAGACATTCGATAATGTGTGGCACGATGGCCTGGTGTTCAAACTGCATTGGTATAATTTTCCCATGTATCTTACTAAAATTATCAAAAATTATCTTGCGGATAGAGCTTTCCAGGTTTCTCTGAATAATGCACTTTCAGAAAGATTTACTACTCCTGCTGGTGTAACAGTTCGGCTGAAAAGTTCGTATCGTTTAATAGAAACACACATTTTTTGCCAAAATTCGTTTTTATTATTCAACATAATTGCCATCAGAGGCAATACAGCGATTATAGCGATCTTCCAACTTTTCGATACCATTTTTGTAGTACGATTTGTCCTTTGCCTCAAAATAGGCCTCAGTTTCAGCGATTACCTCTTCATTGCTTCTAAACTTTTTACCAGCGAGCATTCTCTTGAGGTCTGAGAACAGGAAAAAGTCACTGGGGGCCAAATCTGGAGAATACGATGGATGAGGGAGCAATTCGAAGCCCAATTCGTTCAATTTCAGCATGGTTTTCATCGACTTGTGACACGGTGCATTGTCTTGATGAAACAAAACTTGTTTCTTCTTCAAATGAGGCCGTTTTTTGAAATTTCGTCCTTCAAACGCTCTAATAACGCTATATAATAGTCATGGTTGGTTGATTTTCCCTTTTCAAGGTAGTCGATGAAAATTATACCATGCGAATCCCAAAATAAAGACGCCATAACCTTACCGGCCGATTGTTGAGTCTTTCCACGCTTTGGGTTCGGTTCATCGCGTGCAGTCCACTCAGCTGACTGTCGATTGGACTCCGGAGTGAAGTGATGGAGCCATGTTTCGTCCATTGTTATATATCGACGAAAAAATCGGTTTTTTTCGACATAACAGCTCCAGCTTCACTCAAAATGCAATATCTCACAAACTAATAATCAGACAGCTGTCAAATTTATACACGTATCTTTTGAAGGTTGGTACTAACTGAAAATGGTATGGATTTAATTCTAGTGGCGCCCTCTCATAGAAACGATACGAACTTTTCAGCCGATCTGTTACCCCAGGGAAGTATCCTAGGTCCCATTCTATACAATATTTTTACATCAGACATCCCACCTCTTCCGGGTGGTGGTGTTCTGTCACAATTTGCTGATGATACTGCCATTCTTTACAAAGGTCGTGTCATTAATGCTCTGAAGAATAAACTACAGACAGGTCTGAACGCTTTAATGGAATACTTTACAAGCTGGAAAATTGTGATCAATGCAGCAAAAACTCAGGTCATCTTGTTTCCACATTCAAGATCTCCAAAACTTGTTCCATCAGACAAATGCCGAATACGATTCGGTGATGAGGTCATTCAATGGTCCGATGAAGTTATCTATCTAGGATTCACCTTTGACAGACATCTGATATTCAGGTCACATGTTGACAAAATCGTTCAAAAATGCAGCATACTCATTAGGTCTCTGTATCCGCTAATTTGTAGAACATCTGAACTGTGCCTGAAGAATCAGATGGCGCACAAACTTAGGCTTCAGCGCATTCAAAGTAAGATCTTAAAGATGATTCTAAATCTACCCCTTTGGACAAGGACTAATGAAGTACATAAGGTGGCCTCCCTGGATATACTAGAACAATAATTCGAACAATACTGCACGAAATTTGAAGAGAGGTGCTCAATCTCTTTAATACAAGTAATTCAAAATTTGTACGTACCAGTTAGGGATAGGTAGATATTTTATTAATAATTAAAATAAATATTGTGATTAAACATTAGTATGTAAAACAAGAATAACTAAAACACCTATTATTAATAACGAATCGTATGAACAACAAAGATGAAAGGCCAAAAGGTCAAAACACTTGTACTGTAGAACGTTGATGTAATACACAAAAATAAGATTAATATTTATGGAAAAAAAGAAATAGCGTCATTTAAGTTAAAGCAGCTACTCTGAACGCACGAGCACCGTCAGCAAGATGGCACCGAAAACCGGTAAAAAGGCAGCCAAAAAGTCCAGCAAGGCCCATTCAAAGCACTTTTCCGTGCTTTTCAGACAATTCAAAGCACTTTTCAGTGCTAAATATCATCATAAAGAACTAGTTGAATTTCATCGCTTTCCTACCATTTTCTGAGCAACTGTTGCCGAAACAAGACACACCATCTCAGATCTAAATACAGATCTTGTTGATTGTGACAATTCAAGGTACTTTTTAGTGCCTCAGATTATCATTAGATAACAATAAAAACAGAAATACAATTATTCCTCAGTTCGCACTACTTTTGTTATTGTTTTCTCGGTCACATAAAAGATACTGAAATTTTCGGAAAAAAATTTAAATGACAATAAGACTTCATCATACCAAAATACAATAAATTGAATTGTTCATGGATAAAGTGAATGAATATAATATTTAAAAATATTACATTGAAATATAAGAACAATTTTTGTCATCTAACCAATCAAGTTGCTCCACTCCTCCTATATATGTAGCTAACTGAATTACCCGGCGTTGCTCGGAAATGTTTCGTGAAGGTAAGGTGGCAAAATTCTAGAAATTGTTCTGCCCATTGAAATACTCTGTTTGTTAGTGAAACGCAATTTAAATGGCAACTCGGTTGAACAATACTCTGCACACATTGCGCACGGCTAGTCTATTAGTTTTAAATCTCACAATAGTTATAATTTTCTCGGTATTCTTGTTAAATCGGTAACACTTGCTAATCCCTCCTCGTTATAAAAATTCTTATGACATCATTATTTCCACGTAATCGCTAAAGATTTTCCATCTGATTATGTTCATTTGATTACGAAGAGCTGTTTATCATCATAACTACATTCGTACTGTAGAATAACGATTCAGTTAATACAATATTGTAAATTTATTTTCATCACCATCACTCTACATTCTTCTCAATTTACATAAAAAAGTATACATTGATTATATGATTTCTTCATCCATTGAGATCAATGTTACCTCCCTTTGTTAAGAATACTTATCCCCTCTCCCTCTTGTGAATATTTTGTGACCCTCACATAGTTACTAGAAATATGATGTACTCGTCAAAAAGAACCAATTAAGTTCTCAACAGCGGGCGTAATTACGTCGCATATCTGACAACATTCTCGAAACCAGTACATATTGTGAAAAAATCGAAATTTCGAAAATCGCGACTGAATTTTTCACAATTAAATTTCAGACAAAAAAATCTACTGATTTTTTGCAAACGCAATTCTCACTGAAACTGATCTCACATGGTCAGTTGTATTATATCTGATATGATTCTCAAACAGAAGATTTCTCAGAACTTTGCAGAATACATGATAAATAAATTCACCGATGATCAGAAACTGATTAATTCTGAAAATGTTAAGTGCGCGTAGGGTGGTTGATACGTTGATCAATAATATTGATGTATTCGACACTTACTCAACAATACCGTGATGGTGGATTAATATCATCAATAAAAGCAGAATGTGCTGTGATTATAATGAAAATAAGAACGATAATAAAAATCCAATGCAATTGATTAAAAAAATATTACCTAATTTAGCTGCGCCGGCAGTGTGTTTGAGACATCCATAATGCTATATTTTTTTTTGTAAGTAGGGACTCTTCTCCCGCATAACGACACAACTCCCTGCATCGGCTACCAGTACCTCAAGCTGTAGCATCGGTGGAAGAAATGGAGCGAGCGACGAATGAGAAGCTAATGATGATAGGGAGGTCGCTCGACACACAGAAAGCATCGGGATCAGATGGCATCCCGAACGTAGGTTACCTTAAAGGTTACGATTGTGGAAAAACCGGACATGTTTAGGGAGGCATGGACGAACGCATTTTCTCGGATATATGGAAGAGGCAAAGATTGGTACTACTACCTAAACCTGGGACGAACAGACGATCCGTCGAACAGTGGTTCGATTCAATAAAAACGTGTACGTGCTACTGTGTCTGTCTGACGTTTTAGAGTGACTAAAACAAGATTCAGAGTGGCGAAATGGTAGCGCGTATGCACGGAATGCATAAGAACCCAGGTTCGAGTCGTGTCTGTGAGCGTATCTATTTTCAATAAATCATCTTTTCAGTTAAATTTTCATTCATTTGGCTTCTCCAATATATGTTTCCGCTCAGTCATTGCAAAACTGTATAAAAACCTGTTTTAATCCTCCTATTGGTGTAATGATGCCTTTCTCATGTATAATATTGTGGTATTCTATTCAAAATTCTTCTCTTCGATTATTGAAAGAAACCAAGAGATTGTTTGTGCATAACATACAAAATGAAACAGTGCTTTCCTCGCGTAGGTCATCCTTAAGAAAACGAAGTTGGTTCACTATTATATGCACTTCCGGCATCGGAACCCGAGAACCGGTATAATCGAAATCGGTTCGTACGGCCACCAAATAACATGACGTACAAACTGTACTAGTTTTTATTCATAGATTTTATACAATTTTACCATCGCACGAATGACGATTTAAATGTTTGTTGTATCCGAAAATATGCAGTAATTTTTGGTAGGACCATAAAATTTTTCATTTCACCCTAAGATTGGGAATAACGGTTTTGAGTCCAGTTTACAACATTTTTTACGGTTTTTGTTCCACCAGTTTTAGTGACGGTGTACAATATTGAACACACTTCATCCTATAAATCCGGAACCGGAAGTCGGATCCGTAAAAAAATCCAGGAATTCCGTATGGGACCGTAAGGCCTTTCATTTGAATTTAAGTTTGTGGAAATCGGTCAAACCACCGCTGAGAAAAGTAAGTGAGAGACATTTTGGAATATATGACAACTGTTTCCGGTGCTTCCGGAACCGGATACCGGGAACCAGGATAGCCGGAATCGGTTTGTTTAGTTGTCTACTGATAATGACTATCGATTTGTGTAGTTTTGAGACCAGTTAGCCACCAGTAGAAATTTGTTTACGTTTTTTGTTTCACAGGTTTAAGTGACGGTGTACAATATTGAACACACTTTAACCTATAACTCCGAAACCGAAAGTCGAATCCGGCTGAAATTCAGGTATTCCGTATGGGGCTATGAGACCTCGATTCAGCCATCTCCCCTAGAAAACCTAGTTAGATTTTGTGACACACACACACACACACACACACACACACACACACACACACACACACACACACACACACACACACACACACACACACACACACACACACACACAGAGAGAGAGAGAGAGAGAGAGAGAGAGAGAGAGAGAGAGAGAGAGAGAGAGAGAGAGAGAGAGAGAGAGAGAGAGAGAGAGAGAGAGAGAGAGAGAGAGAGAGAGAGAGAGAGAGAGAGAGAGAGAGAGAGAGAGAGAGAGAGAGAGAGAGAGAGAGAGAGAGAGAGAGAGAGAGAGAGAGAGAGAGAGAGAGAGAGAGAGAGAGAGAGAGAGAGAGAGAGAGAGAGAGAGTTTATGACAACCCCCTTAAAATCAGTTTTTTATGCATTCATAACTTGTTTCGAGTTATTTTGTAATGCATACTTTGTTTAAAAAAAATTGTAGAAAATAAAAAGTTCAATATTTTTGTTGAAGGTAGCGCATAGGTTTGTTCTTTCCTGGCAAACTTATACATCATTTTACCTTTTTTTGCCTTTCTCTTATAGAAAGGTTATGCAGTCACTGTGAAAACCGATTTTTGAACCGAGGCCCGGAGGGCTGTGTGTCATATACCATTCGATTCAGTTCGTCGAGTACGCAAAATGTCTCGGAGATGGCTGAACCGATTTTCACAAACTTAGATTCAAATGAAAAGTCTTGTGGTCCCATACGAAATTCCTCAATATTATTTGGATCCGACTGCCGGTTCCGGAATTATGGGGTAAAATGTGCAAAAAATTGTGAAAACAAGTGCACTAACTTTTCTCAGAGATGGCAGAACCGATTTTCACAAACTTATATTCAAATGAAATGTCTTGAGGTCCCATAAAAAATTCCGACTTCCGGTTCGGGAGTTATGGGGTAAAATGTGCAAAAAACGATTGTGAAAATAAGTGCACTAACTTGTGTTCTAACTTTTCTCAGATGGCCCGACCGATTTTCACAAACTTAGGTTCAAATGAAAGGTCTTGTGGTCCCATGCATAATTCCTGTATTTCATGCGGATCCGATTTCCGGATCCGGAAATATAGGGTAAAGTGGGTTAAAAATTGTATACCATCACTGAAAATTGGGAAAAACATTCAAATATTTTCTAAATCGACCTCAAATCTTTTCCAATTAATAGTTTTTATCAGTAGACGGTCAAACAAACCAATTTCGGTTATTCTTTCAAGAATCGAAGAAAATTATTTTGAAGAATGCCACAGTATTATATATGATAGTATGATTGATATGAGAAAGGCATCATTACACCACTAGGTGGATTAAAACAGGTTTTTACCTATGATAAAGCCTTGCACCGGAGCGAAATATGCAACTTTATGCAGCTGATTTTTACAAAATTTATAGGAAAATTGGGCATATCCAATACCATAAAAAATCTCAGTGGAACTCGACGGAACTAACGGCCTAAACCTTTTCAAAGTTAGTTTTAGTTATTGAATTATGGCAACTCCCTTAAAACTAGTTTTCCAATCATAACTTGTTTTGAGTAATGCATAGGTTTATTCTTTTCTGGAAAAGTTATACATCATTTTACCTTTTTACCTAGGAAACCTTGTGCCGAAGCGAAATATGCAACTTAATGCAGAAAACTTTTACAGGACTTATAAGAAAATATATTCCTAATCCAGTTTATTTTCCAATTAGAATATCTTGAGTACTATTCGCGTTACTCATTTTCACTATGGCCACGCTGAAACAATGAATGATTAAGAAAAGGCAGGGCGTCACGCGTCTGCTATTTCTGTAACTCACTTCTTCACTTTAACTCAATTTTTTTACACGTTTAAACATGGAATCTCTTCGTAAAGGTTTGTACATTTACAATACTTTATCATATTTTGTTTAGAAAACATTTTTCTATTTTTTAAATGTGTGTTGAACTTTTGATAATTTTTCGGATTTTCAATAACTAAAACTAACTTTGAAAAGGCCTAAAAAATTGCATCGAGTTCCGCTTAGATTTTTTTCTAATATTGTTAATTGTCAAAAAATAAACAAAAAAAATCGCAACAATTTGCTTAGGTTGCGCATGCAAGCATGAGCTTGTTTATGCGTGTTTACGCGCGTCCAGACTGGTAGTCGCTGGTTTCACTCCGATAGAAATATCTTTCATATATTTGAATACATGCATAGCATATACTCTAAGATCTTTTTTATGCGGTCCTTTTTTATGCGACTTTTTTTGCTAATTTTCAGAGTTATGCGGGTTTTTTATGCGGTACGTAAACTCGCATTAAAAAACACTTTAGTGTACAATAAAAATCTATATACATACATTATTATCTTGTTGTACACTATATTAATCTGAAAGCTGGGAAGTAATTGTCACTGGAAGCAATTGATATGCTAGAACTTACAACAGAAAATACAGAGCAAGAAATTAGCGGCACAGAAAACTCGGACGATAGCGTGACTGATATTGATTGATCGAATGCAAAGCGACTAAGTGACATATTGTAATGATTTATTAGGTAACATTGATTACCTAATCATTGTGAAAAGTATTGGGAAAAGTTACTAGGTAGATTCTACGTAGATAAATCCAAAAAAACTTGAGCTTTAGCTTGAGCGACCACCCCTGGTTGCTACTCCGTTACTGATCGGGATTAGCTGAAATTCGATGATTCGACCTGGGACTGGTGAATCATCCTTCAATGTACATCTTCTGGTAATCCCAGAATTCATTGATCAGTACAGGCGCCGGCCAGGTCCGAACGTAGATCGTCTAAGGAATGGGAAGGGATGTTAGTCCATCACTAGTTGTTACTAGAGACCGTATATACTACTGCGCACTCCACAAGTGTCACAGGAGAATGATATTTGTTAGTAAAAAATTCAGTATTGGTATTATTCGCGCGCGACTCTGTATGTTCCGGTTTCAAGATGCTCGGATGCACCACTATTCTCAAAATAAACGAGTGAATAGGATTTAGACAAAATAGTTGATTCATTGCATTGACATATTCTAAATAGTTGTTATAAAATTATAAAAGTACAGACTTTTGATGCCATTAAGTCGGAGATACCAACCACGGAGGTAGCCAATAAAACGCAAGCGGCGTGGTATTCGCCACTGAGTGGTGGTAACACTGGAGGTAAAGAACGCCTTCAACAGCGCCGGAAATAGCAGATGCGTTACTTTGACTGGAGGTATCGGAAGGAAGCATTGTACAGGATCATCAATAGCTACTTTGAGAACCGGATATTGCTCTACGAAACAGAAGAGAGCACAAGTAGCTCTTCCGTCACAAGTGGAGTTCCGCAAAGATCTATCCTGAACCCATTGCTGTGGAATGTTATGAGCGATGCCGTACTAAGACTCAAGATCCCTCCGGGAGTTAAGTTAGTAGGGTTTGCGGATGACGTCACATTAACAGTGTATGGTGAGGTCAACGAAAAGGTCGAACTTAGCACGACAACCTTAATTTGATTAGTGGTAGAAGAAAAAAGGGCCCCGTGCGGTATTGCAACCTTGCTGCATCTTACCAAAATCAATCGTCAACGTGAACCACACGACTGTATGAGCCGTTGCTTAATTTTCTGATCGGTGCAATTTTGTCTCTCGGTTATCTGGTAAAATATTTTCTAAACATAGGTAACAATCTACATGCAGAATTCTTCAAAAATCCACCATGCTATTCTGGTGCTATTTTAAATCAATCGTTGCTGACCCGAGTATGATACTGGACAAGGATTAACAGAGGAAATTCCAACACAAAATCAAAAGCAGTACTGTAAGTTTTTAGGCATCGTTGATTAGGGAGGAGTGTCATCGTTGTTGGTAGTACCGCGTTGCTAAGAACTTCACTTTACATAAACAATCATTCCACTGTTATATTTCAAACCATCCAGGAGATTTTACTTTTCACTCTGCAATTAAAAAGGTGAAAAAAATCAACAGTGCACAGAATGAGTGTACCATCGTTTACAAACTGGTTTTAGGCTATATATTTTTATACTGGTAGACTTTGAGGTTAGGTTTTGTTATGGCCCACATGCTTCATAGCAATATGGCGGACTTATCTCGTACCGAATCGACTTATCTCGTATTGAATATGAAATTTCCGAAATCGAAAAAAATATTTATTGACAAAATGTCTTAGAATTTCATGAAACGTCGAGATCTAGTGTCATCTCGAAAACAATTTTTTTGAAAATATCGACTCTTCGGGACTTAGAAAAATTTTAAGATTTCCGAAATCGAAATTTTTCGTTTATGCCAAATGTCTTAGAATTGTCTGAAACGTCGAGATCTAGAAATCGATTATCTGGGACTTGGAAAATTTTTTGAGATTTAAGGTCTGAGGCCAGTGTGTTTTAGGTTGTTTTAGAGGGCTATTTTCACGCTTCACATCTGATTTTTTAAAAAACGGTGACGAATGTCAAATAACCCAACTGACAATCTCTTAGAAAACTAGTTTAGATTATGCTGTGAAAATTTCAAAATGATTCATTGTCTTAAGTTATCGGAAAGTTTTTTTGTGTTTCTCTATAGAAAGGTATTAGAATTGCTGGAAAAAACCGACTTTCGAACGGAGCCTCGGAGACCCATAGTGTTATATACCATTCGACTCAGTTCGACAAGATCGGAAAATCTCTCTCTCTGTGTGTGTGTGTGTGCACTTTTCGAAGATATTTGAACGCGCTCAGTTTTCTCAGAGATGGCTGAACCGATTTTACCAAACTTGGGCTCGTTTGAAAGCTACTGTCGGGCCATTGATCAAGTTCAAAGATCAAATGGCTGTGACTTTTGGTTCCGGAGATATAATAGTATAAGTGACGTAACCGACAAAACACGTTGATTTTTACCGCTCTTATACATATAAGGGTACCAATATTTTGGGATCACCTCTAATTTCGTAAAGCGCTAGTGCTCAAAAGTGTAAGCACCTCGAAAAATGTCCTCATGCAAAATTTTAGCTAAATCGGACATGCGTAAGGGGTGCTGCCCGGCGGTTAATGTTTGAAAATTTTCGATCTTGAAAAAGCACCAGAGGGGGGAGTACATAAATTATATAATAAAAGTATGAAATATATTTTCATGAGACTGTTATGGAATCAGGAATCAGAACAAATTGGCTCAAATGGCACGTTTCCCTTGATATTTAGAGATTTGTGCCTTGCCATCAATTTGTTTTTAGCATCATTTTCCCGATATATAAGAGGGAAGGATTGAAAGGAAATGGTAAGGGTTGGACTAGGAGGATGGGAAAAATTGACGACACAAAAAACACATAAAAGCAGAAGTAAATTCTGCACCCCTAAGGGATGCTGAACAATCTGCTGAGGATCACAATTAGTGGAAGCAGAAGTAAATTCTGAACCTCTACGAGGTCCCGAACAGTCTGCTGTTAATGAAAACTCCAACCCCCGAGAGGATTTAGAGATCTTACAAAAGCGACACCATTCTGCACTCCCGGAAGAATGCAGAACGATTCGCAGTATGTATGAGCAGAAATAAATTCGGTACCCCATAAAGGATGCCAAACAATCTGCTAAACCCTATTTAAGATGAATACAGAAGGGATTCATTCACTCCAGGAAGAACGATGAATCCTTCTGACTATAGCTCCTTACCACATTGGGTGAGAAACGAGAGAATATCGTTCAATTTTAGCTCCGCATACACAGACTCAACCATGTATGGAGAACCAAAAACCCGGATACGTAGCTGCGTCAATGCGGGACAGTTACATATCAGATGATATGAAGTACCATAATCGCATTCACACAAATCACACGAATAATACTCAGCACGTTGAATAGTAGCCATGTGATAATTGAGTTTGCAATGTCCAGTCAGAGCTCTGACCAGAATACTGCAAAGATGCTTGGAGAAATGCAGTAGACACTTTGACATTTTCAGATTTAAATCTGGTAGAAATGCTTTTGTCTGAGCGCAAGTTTGCAAGCTGCGCCAGTAGCTGGTATGTTTGGATGCAGCCCAAGAACGAATCTTGTGCTTTATCCAACTATTTGAAAGTGGTAAAGCTGGTTCAGGACCAACGAAATCATTCGTTGCACCAGCTCTAGCCAACTCATCAGCCCATTCATTTCCAGTAATACCAGAATGGCCGGGTACCCATAAGAAGTAAACAGCATTTGAAATGCTGAGGTCTTCAATTTGAGTTCGACATGCGATCACTAGATTCGACCGTGAGTCATTCGAACTGAGTGCTTTTAAGGCTGCCTGACTGTCGGAACAAAAATAAATTCGTTTACCACAGATCCTCTGCTGAAGTGCCGATTGTACTCCACACAGAATTGCGTAGATTTCTGCTTGGAACACAGTACAGTATCTACCAAGTGAAAGAGACTGCTCCAGCCTCATTTCACGACAGTAGACACCAGCACCAGCACGACCATTCAACAGAGAACCGTCCGTATAACAAACTATGTGTTCATCAAGTTGTCGTTCCAGACAACCATTCCTCACGAAGAGGATAGCTCACATTGAATGTTTTGAAAGGAAAACTGCATGTGAGAGTTAGGTGACTAGGAGCGAGTAAATACTCATCCCACGTAACCATTTGAGACCACAAGCGAGTGTGGCTGGTAGCATAATCTAATGGGTTACTGTTCCAAAGCCCTGTAACCTTAAGACGGTATGCACAAGATAATGCTTCTTGTTTTAGGAACACATGTAGTGGTTTAATGCACAGTAGCGCCTCCAGAGCAGCAGTAGGAGTTGTCGTGAATGCTCCTGTCATCGCCATTAGGACCATCCTTTGGAGATGATTTAGCTTTGACTGAAATGTCGCGGCGTCTCCTTTCTGCCACCATACAAGACATCCATATGCTAAAATTGGTCTTACAATAGTTGTGTAGATCCAATGAATATATCTGGGTTTGAGTCCCCATGATTTTCCAAAAGCTCGTCTGCATTGGCCGAAAGCCATGCAAGCTCTTTTAATCCTGAAATCAATGTGAGCAGACCAATTCAGTTTTGAATCAAGAATAATCCCGACGTATTTAACTTGATCGACCACAGTGACCTCTGAACCAAAGAACTGCAAAGGACGAGCTCCAGTGATTATCCTACGATGAGTGAAAAGCACCATTGATGTTTTGCCCGGATTTACAGATAATCCAACCTGACAGCACCATTGTTCAACAGATCGCAGGGCTTGTTGCATTAAATCAAAGAGAGTGTTAATGCTTATACCGGTCATCAATATATGATAATCGTCGGCAAAACCATAAGTCGGAAATCTAAGGTTATTAAGTTTCCTTAACAAACCTTCAGCGACTAGGTTCCATAAAAGTGAGGATAGTACACCACCTTGAAGACATCCACAGACACTCAGCTTTCTAATCTCTGCTTGCCGAAGCGATGAACAAAGAAGTCGATTGCTAAGCATTGCGTGTATCCAATTTATGATACTTGAAGGTATGCCATGACCACGGGCTGCTTCCAGAATTGAACTGAAAGACACGTTATCAAAGGCACCTTCAATATCTAGGAAAACACCCAAGCAAGATTGCTTTTGTGAGAAAGCTTTTTCAATGTTGTACACAACATCATGTAACAGGGTTGTAGTGGACTTTCCACGCTGGTAAGCATGTTGCATTCCATGTAGCGGATGCACGCCCAGGCTAACATTCCTGATATAGTGATCTACTATGCGTTCCACTGTTTTAAGAAGAAATGAGCTTTGACTGATAGGCCTGAAACTCTTCGCTTCCTCATAAGTGTCGCGACCGCCTTTGGGAATAAATTTGACAATTATTTCCTGCCAGGCTCTTGGAATATATCCTGTCGCAAGACTAAAAGTAAGTATTTTCTTCAAAACATGTTTGAAATGTTCATACCCTTTCTGCAGTAACACTGGGAAAACTCCATCCTTTCCAGGAGACTTGTACGGAGCAAAACTCTCAACTGCCCATTTGACCGATTCAATCGTCACAACGCTTCGAGCAAGGGCCCAAGAATCGTAACTACCTGAAAAAGTCTCGGGAAGAGCTGTCGGTGATGGATCCATACAACCTGGAAAGTGAGTGTTAAAAAGATAGTGAAGTACATCACCTTCATCAGACAAGTGTTCACCATCTGAAGTTCTTAAGAAACTGACATTAAAGTCCTTGGACTTCGAAAGTAACTTATTTAATCTGCAAGCCTCGTTGAGACTAGAGACATTTGTGCAATGGCTTTTCCAACCACTTCGCTCAGACGATCGAAGAGCGTTTTTGTAAGCCCTTCGAGCCGACACGAATGCCCCCGACCCATCTCTGCGTCGGTGGTTCCAAGCTCTTCTGCATAGTTTCCTTAGTCTAGCAAGTTCAGCATTCCACCAAGGAGTTCCTCTAGTAGCTCGCACAATCCGAGGTGGACAAGCCTCTTCATATGCTGCAACTATGAGTGAGTTTGTCTCGTCGACAACATTTTCCAAATCAATTGGGATTTCAATTGTTGGTTGGTACCCGTAAAATCTAGTCGCCAAGCCCTCTTCATAGAGGTCCCAGATTGTAGATTTGGGATTACGATATGTGATAATATCAAATTTAACGTTTGAATGATCAAAGAATATGTACTTATGATCAGACAACGAAGGTTCGAGCTCATCGGAGACGAGCCAATTCACCAACTCATGCGCAATTCTATCAGAGCAGAGAGTTACGTCCAAAACCTCCTCTCTTCCAGATCTCGCAAAAGTTGGACGGTTTCCTGCATTGACTATGTGCAGGTTTGTACTGCTCACAAATTCCATCATATCAGAGCCCCTCGAATTTATATCTGTGCTGCCCCAAATGATATGGTGAGCATTTATGTCACTGCCGATTACAAGCGGTAAATCACTCTTGCAGCAGTATGATACAACCTATTTGAAGTCATCGCTTGGCGAAGGTTGGTTATGCGGTAAATATGCCGAACAATAGACATATTTCCTGTCTATGCCATCAATAGTCATACCAACTGTGACAGCACAAATATCCCGAGTTGTGAGCTCCGATATGAGAGAAACATCGAGAGCACTATTTGCAAGTATTCATGCTCGAGGCATTTCACGTGGATTAGTCATACCGGTCTTGTTGAAGGCAACAAAGACTGGGTTTAACAATTTTCCAACGTAGAAGTTTCCCAGTCGGTGTTGAACAGTCGTTCGCACCGCACGCGTATAGCTCTTGGCTCCTGGAATTTTTTTCTGGCTACCTAGAGTTTCATTGATTCAAGGCTTCAGTCTTTTTCAAGGCTACCTGAATCACTAACTAAGTGACTAAGTGATACAAAGAGTGATATTAGAGTGACTAAGTGATACAAAGAGTGATATTAGAGTGACTAAGAAATTAATCAGCCTTTTTTAAGGCTAGCTAGGAGTCTAATCGAAGACTAATTTAGCCTAGTTAATTTAATTTAAAATTTCATTAATTTCAAAAATGCCTGCGTCCAACCGGAAAGGCAACAAGCCTAAGGCTAAAAATAATTCAATACGGAATAAATCACAATCCGTTATTCAACATTTTTCTAATAACATTCACGATCTTATAGAATCTGAATGTAAAAATAAAAGACAACGGACGGATTTCCCTTCCGTTGATCCTATGCCGTCTAACAATATTTACGAGATTCTTCCTGAATCCGATTGTAGCGACATAGAAGAAAATTCTTCAAAAATTCCCAAAATGGACGCTTGTCGTTCTGGGAAGAAACATCAATCTATGCCACCAGTGACGGTGATGATTTCCGACTTCAAAGCATTCCGTACTGAGCTTTCTACTTTTCTCCCGGAAGTAAAAGTCTCATTTCAAATCGGACGAAGAGGAGAATGTCGAGTCTTGGTGGATGGATTGTAAGATTACGAACGTCTTATTCGATATTTGTCCGAAAAACTTCATAAATTTTATTCATATGATATAAAATCAGACAGACCCTTCAAGGCTGTCTTGAAAGGATTATCAAATGATCAAAGTATTGATGAAATTAAAAATGAAATAAAAGAATTGCTTGGTTTTGCCCCTTCCCAAGTAATACTTATGAAAAAAAGAGCGAATGGTACTTCTAAACCACGCTCTGGAATTTCCCATGAACTTTACCTAATACACTTCAATCGAAGTGATGTAAACAATTTGAAAACTTTAGAAAAAGTACGTTTCATTTCCCACATTAAAATTCATTGGGAACATTATAAACGGCATAATCGTATTGCAAACTTAACGCAATGTCGTCGTTGCCAAGGCTTCGGCCATGGAACCAAAAATTGTCATATGGATATACGGTGTTTGAATTGTGGTAAATCGCATTCGAAAGACGTTTGTCCAATGAATGAAACCACTGATAAATTTTCATGTTCAAATTGCAATGGAAATCATAAATCCAATTATTTGAAATGTCCTGTCAGGGAAAAAATTTTAAACGCTCGTTCGCTTAGACAACAAGTCAAATCAACGACCTTAAATTTACAGAACATACCTGAAAATTCTTCTAAGGCACCTGCCAATTCGTCTTCTAACGAAAACAATTTATTGACAGGTAGATCGACCTCGTCATCATCTTCTTCTAATGTCAGTTATGCTGGTATATTAGGTAGAAATCTATCTCCTATTTCTTCTAATGTAAATAATCAAAACACAGGACCGCCTTGCAGTTCTTCTTTTAACGAAAACAATTTATTAATAGGTAGACCGGCCAAATCATCTTCTTCTAATGGCAGTCTACCTACAAATATTCCTTCAATGCCATTCGCTTCTTTAAATGAAGTCGATTTAGGCGATATAACTGAAAATAAAATGATCTACCTACAAGATCAACTTTTTCAAATGATCATCCAAATGAATTCGACTTCATCACTTTTTGAAGCATTTCAAATCGGATGGAAATTTGCAAATAATATTATAATGAATTTAAAATTTAACAGTGATGTTAAATAATTATTTGAATATTTTAAATTGGAATGCTCGATCTTTGAAATCGAGTGAAGATGAATTTTATAATTTTCTCAAAGTTCACAAAATTCATATTGCCATTGTGACAGAAACTTTTCTTAAACCAAATGTAAAATTGAAAAGTAATCCACATTATGTGGTTCATCGATTTGACAGGTTTACTGGAATTGGTGGTGGAGTTGCCATTTTTGTCCAACGGCAAATTAAACATCGAATTTTACCTTCTTTCAATACTAAAGTTATTGAAAGCTTGGGAATCGAAGTTGAAACCATTCATGGAATTTATTTCATCGCTGGAGCATATTTGCCATTCCAATGCACCGGCGAACAATTAAATTTCTTTAAAGGCGATTTGCAAAAACTTACAAGATATCGATCGAAATTTTTCGTAATAGGGGACTTAAATGCTAAGCATGTCCAGTGGAATTGTAGGCAAAATAACAGTAATGGTAAAATACTTCATAATCAACTCTCAGCTGGTTACTTTACAGTTCTTCATCCCAGTAATCCTACTTGTTTCTCTTCCGTGAAAAACCCGTCTACAATTGATCTGGTTCTAACAGATCAAAGTCACATTTGTAGTGAACCGATTACTCATGCTGATTTTGACTCAGATCATCTTCCTGTAACATTCAGACTTTCCAACGAAGCTATAATTAATCCAATTAGTTCTATTTTCAACTATCATAGAGCTAATTGGTTGGATTACAGATCTCACATTGAAAATCATGTGGATCATGAAACTATTTTAGAAAATTCTGCGGACATCGACACAGCAATTGATAATTTGAATCATTATATTATCGAAGCTAGAAATCTTTCAGTTCCCAAAGCTCAAACTAAATTAAATTCTCCTATCATCGATGACAATCTTCAACTGCTCATTCGGTTGAAGAATGTTCGTCGACGACAATATCAACGTTCTCGTGATCCTGCTATGAAAAACATAGTTAAGGATTTACAAAAAGAAATTAAACATAGATTTACTCTTTTGCGAAATGAAAATTTCGCTAAAGAAGTTGAACAAATTAAACCATATTCTAAACCTTTCTGGAAACTTTCTAAGGTTCTTAAGAAACCTCAGAAACCAATTCCTGCTCTCAAGGAAGGAAATCAAATACTTCTTACAAATGGTGAAAAAGCTCAAAAGCTAGCTCAGCAGTTCGAGAGTGTCCACAATTTTAATTTAAACGTTGTGAGTCCTATTGAAAATGAAGTCTCACTGAAGTATGATCATATTTCAACCCAAGTGTTATCACACGATGACATTATTGAGACGAATTTTGATGAAATTAAATCAATTATTAGGAAACTCAAAAACATGAAGGCTCCTGGTAATGATGGAATTTTTAATATTCTTATTAAAAATCTTCCCGATGTTTCCTTGAGACTCCTGGTTAAAATTTTCAACAAGTGTTTTTCATTAGCTTACTTCCCAAAAAGATGGAAAAACGCTAAAGTAATTCCTATCCTAAAACCTGATAAAAACCCAGCAGAAACATCAAGTTATCGCCCAATTAGCTTACTTTCTTCAATCAGTAAACTTTTTGAAAAAAATATCTTGTTAAGAATGATGACTCATATAAATGAGAATTCAATTTTTTTACCAGAGCAGTTTGGATTTCGTCATGAACATTCAACTACTCATCAACTTGTCAGAGTAACGAACATGATAAAATCAAATAAATCTTCTGGGTTATCCACTGGAGTTGCTCTTCTAGACATAGAAAAAGCATTCGACAGTGTTTGGCACAAAGGTTTAATAGCAAAAATGTCTGATTTCCAGTTTCCTATTTATTTGATCAAAATGATTCAAAATTATTTAACTGATCGTACTCTTCAGGTTAGCTATCAGAATTGTAAATCTGAATTGCTACCCGTACGAGCCGGTGTTCCGCAGGGTTCGAGTGTAGCTCCAATCTTGTATAATATTTTCACTTCTGATCTTCCAAATCTACCCGTTGGTTGTCAGAAATCGCTATTCTGTGACGACACAAGTCTGTTAGCCACAGGTAGAAATCTAAGAGTGATCTGCAGTCGCCTACAAAGAAGTTTAAATATTTTCAGTGATTATCTGTCAAAATGGAAAATTAAACCAAATGCAGCAAAAACGCAATTAATTATCTTTCCTCACAAGCCAAGAGCTTCTTTTCTTAAACCAAACAATAATCACTTTCTCAAATTGAATGGCTTGGAATTGACATGGTCTGATCAAGCTAAATACTTAGGTTTAACGTATGACAAAAAACTCACTTTCAAGGATCACATTGAAGGAATCCAGGCAAAGTGTAATAAATATATTAAATGTTTATATCCTCTTATAAACAGAAATTCTAAGCTCTGTCTAAAAAACAAATTGTTAATTTATAAACAAATTTTCAGACCAGCCATGCTTTATGCGGTACCAATTTGGTCAAGCTGTTGTTCCACCAGGAAGAAAACGCTTCAAAGGATTCAGAATAAAATTCTGAAAATGATTCTGAAGCGTCCTCCCTGGTTTAGTACAAATGAGTTACACAGACTCACAAATATAGAACCATTAGATGTAATGTCACATAATATTATAAGCAAATTCCGACAAAAATCGATGCAATCTTCAATTGAATCGATTCGCTCTCTGTATTAGTTAGTAAGTTAGTATATAAGTTCCTTTTCCCCATTACACAATACAAGTAGGTTTAGAATTTTCCCTACACAAAAATCTCAGAATTGCGGAAGCAAATGATGTCTTCATGGTAATAACCAAATCATATATATATATATATATATATATATATATATATATATATATATATATATATATATATATATATATATATATATATATATATATATATATATATATATATATATATATATATATATATATATATATATATATATAACAGGGCTGAAAAGTCACCACTTGTGGCTGAACACCCAATTTAAATCTTAATAATTTAATTTTAACTCATATTCCAATAAATAGTTATTTATAAAAAAAAAAAATAAAAAACGTTTCCCTTTTGGAAATATGGTTCTTGAACCAAAGCTATAGAAGCTTTACCTTCTTGCAGAAGTCTGGATAGATTCATAGTTGCTGTACGTTTATGCTGAAGATTGATTTGTGCCACTCTAACCATTATCAATTAGAGTAACGAACATTCCACCTCCAGCACCAACCGTACAACAACTACAAGAAACCAAATATATTGGCTTATAATCGCCTATAGCGAACCATGTAAGGATTTTTTTAGATGTTTTAATCATTTAAATCCCACGAGTTTCGAAGAAAGAAATCGTCCACTGTGCCAGAGCTTCGCTTAACACAGTAAGGGAAAACCCCAAGATATTCCGTTCACGACTGCATTGTTTAACCTCCTGCAGCCATTAAACCATCGGCACGGAAATACACCTTGACTTAGGAGTTCCTATTTTTGTGGCCTTTTACGACATGGAACAGGAAACCAGTGGATCAATTCTTGGTAAAAAATAATTCCGCCGGAGGCCACACGGCTTACCTGTTTGGTGGACTTATACCACCGGTACAGGTGGACCGTAGTGTTATTCTTAGCCAGTTGGGAAACCGCTACCGACACTACACGGCTATCTAGGCTGCTCAGAGAGGGAAGTTGACATTGATGGTCAACTTCCATGGATGGTCGAGCAGCCGAGGGGGGTGCCCGGCGTAAGGGGTGCTGCCCGGCGGTTAATGTTTGAAAATTTTCGATCTTGAAAAAGCACCATAGGGGGGAGTACATAAATTATATAATAAAAGTATGAAATATATTTCCATGAGACTGTTATGAAAGAAGAGAAAGGCATTATCACACCACTAGGTGGATTAAGAAGGGTTTTTCTGAAGGAAGAATTGCATAGCTGAAAAGGGCAACTTTTAACTTGTGCATTGAATATCTCGCCTTCAAAGGCATGCATCAAAAATCTATCCTGATCATGTCTTGATAATTTAATTTAGATGCGATTAGTGCATAAAAACATAGGTGTTGTCGCGATAAAAATGAAGGGAATGTTATTTTTGTGAAGGTAAGTCGATTTCTATGTACGTGCCATTTTTTCTGCTCCAGTTTCCTGGTGACGTAACGAAAAATGAGAGAGAAATAAAATCGGCTCAGCAAGGCTGCCAAGCAAGCGTTAGCTTTATTGGATTTTATATGATGTAGTCAAACTTGTAACCGAAAATATCAAAACTTTCTTGGCCATCCGGCCCATCGAGAGTGCAAAATGACCCTCGATGAGTCGGGTGGCCAGAAAAGTTTCGATATTTTCGATAACAAGTTCGACTACATCAATCGGTCGAATCGGATTGACATGTATAAGCATATATGCTACCGCTTGTTTGGCAGCCTTGCTGAGCCGATTTTATTTCTCTCTCATTTTTCGTTACGTTACCAGGAAACTGGAGCAGAAAAAATGGCACGTACATAGAAATCGACTTACCTTCACAGAAATAACATTCATTTCATTTTCTATCGCAACAACACCTATGTTTTTATGCACTAATCGCATCTAAATTAAATTATCTAGACATTGTCAGGATAGATTTTTGATGCATGCCTTTGAAGTAGAGATGGGTAAAACAGTTCACTTCAAAGAACCGTTCAGTGATGCAGAGTTCTATTGAAAGAACTACTTCTCCAGAGCCGTTCGTTCGTTCCTTTCATTGTTGGTTTGTTTTAGTTATGGGCAGAACCGTATATTTGAAAAAAACCGTTCAGCCCATGTAGCACTTCTGCTCTGCAGTGACAGCTTGCCAAACAGGCCAAAACTTGACAGGACCATTGTAAGGTTTAATGTAGTGATAGGCAAAACCGTTCATTTTGAAAGAACCTTTGTATGTTTCTGCAAAGTCGACACGAAAGCTTAGGTTTAGCGAGCAAAAAAAAACAAAGAAAAAGGTCACACGAATGAGGTTTCGTGATGTCCTTATAGTTTCCTTATATCGCATTTTAGTGGGGAAAGGGTTCCAATCAGCCTTACAACCCTGTCCAAAATGTGTTTCCCTCCCCGTTAGTTTGTATCAGGCCGAATTAGCGCATGCGCGCCATATAAACGCCATTATTATTACCCAACAGTTTTTATTATTTATGCTAGCTTGATTTATTTATTTTATTTATTTATTTTCGTCAAGCAAATGTAGACTACATATAAATTGTTTACAATGTTCACTTACATACTACGCATTATTTCTACGACATAGCTGAGATTTGATTTGATTTTTTGACATAGTAAGGTCAAGATGTTCGCTGTATTGATTGTAATGGCGCATTATTCGATTGACTGGACTGTATTTTGCATAATTTGTTCTAGCTTGTTTTTCTAAAAATAATTTCCTGGAACGTAGTTGACGGCTAGGTATATAAAAATTTAATTGCGATAATAATGGAGCTGATTGAATGCGTTGAGAAATAATGTCGCTGATAAAATAAAGCATTGCAAAGTCGCGGCGTTCTTTAAGTGTTTGTATATTGATGAGCATGCAGCGTGCTTCATATGATGGTAGAGGGAATGTTGTCCAGTTTAATTTACGAAGTGCATATAAAAGAAATTGTTTTTGAATAGATTCGATGCGTTCTTCGTGAATAATATTGTATGGATTCCATACTAGACTGCAATATTCCAAAATAGGTCTGACATATGTAGTGTATAATAATTTAATTGTATATGGGTCCTGAAAGTTATGACTGAAGCGTTTAATAAAGCCCAGCATGCTATTAGCTTTATTGATTATGGTATTGTAGTGTTCAACAAAAGTGAGCTTGGAGTCTAAGATTACGCCTAAATCTCTTACAATTTTACATTTTTCTACAAGTTGATTTCCTAGATGTATGTTTGTGGATATAGTTTCATTTTTCCTACTGAAAGTTATTGAGTTACATTTTTTTACATTGAGTTGGAGTAGACTTTTGCAGCACCAAATGTGGAATAGATTGATTTCGTTCTGGAATATTACAGCGTCGTTGATATTTTTAATTTCCATGAAGAGTTTCATGTCGTCTGCATATATAAGCACTTTCAGATTTTTGAGTATGAAGGAAATGTCGTTTATATGTAAAATGAAAAGGAGAGGCCCTAAGTGAGAACCCTGAGGTACGCCAGAAGTTACATTAATTGGTTCAGACAGAATGTTTTGGAAGCGGACTACCTGTACACGATTCGTTAAGTATGATTTGAGCCATTCAAGAAGAGTATGTTCTATGCCATATTTTTGTAGTTTGTGTAGAAGTAAAGGTATGTCAATACGGTCGAAGGCTTTGCTAAAGTCAGTGTAAAGAGTTTCTACGTAGTTTCCGGCGTCCATTGCATTCAGAGTGAATGTCATAAATTCTAAGAGATTTGTTGTAGTTGAGCGGCCTTTAAAAAAGCCATGTTGTTTGTTTGTTATTACATTTTTAAGTTGATGAAAAAGTTTTTCGTTTACAATTTTTTCAAATAATTTTGGAATGCATGAGATAATGGCTATTCCACGGTAGTTCCGAATGTTAGATTTTGCACCAGATTTAAATATTGGTACAAGAAAAGAAGATTTCCATGCTTTAGGAAAAGTACATTTATTAAGTGATAAGTTAAAAAGTAGTTGTAGTGGTAGTGTAAGTTCTTCAGCAAGATTTTTTTAAAATATTGGTGGTATACTGTCAGGTCCAGGCCCTTTTGAGGCGTCTAAGTTTTTCAGTGCTGTCGAAATGTCATGTTCTGATAGATAGTTTACAGAGATGGAGTTGGAAAATGCAGGTATGAAAGAGAAGTATTCACGGTCACGGTCAGTTTCTGAATAAGATGTATATACTTCTTGGAAAAAATTTGCAAAGTGATTGTAGATTTCTGTACTATTTGTCCCTTCATGTTCGTCGAGGTGCATTTGAGATGGAAAATTGTTGCTTTTTAGTTTAGTTTTTGTGTAGTTAAAAAAGTTCTTAGGGCAAGTCTTTATTTCGTTTTCAATTTTGCGGTTGTATTCTTCGTGTGCTGTGTTAATTGCTATTTTGAGCTGATTGCATAGATTTAAGTAATTTTGAAGATGAGCGTCACTTTTTTCTTGTTTGTAAGTTTTGTGTGCTTTTTGTTTCCTATTTTTCAAATGTTTTAATTGTGAATTGAACCATACAGGTAATTTGCTGTTATGATTTTTTCTTCTTCTTTTCATGGGCAAAGTTTCGGCTAATATTTTGTTTATAATGTGATAGAATTTGTTTACTTCGACGTCGACATTTCCTTCTGTACTCAGTATGTTCCGCCAATTTATTATACTTAGTCTACACTTGACTTCTTCAAAGTCAATTTTATTGTATACGCTTCATTTTTCCATAATGGCAGGTTTGATGCGTTCACACAAAAGTCTTCTGTGCAATTTGTGAAAAGAAGGTCTAAATATGCATTTTGTTGATTTTTTACGGAGTTTACTTGATGCAGGCCAAAATTAGAAATTTTGTCGAAAAAGTAATGCAATGTTGCGTTTTCTCCTACGACTGGAAGTAAGATTGATTCATTTTCAATGTCAGAAATGAAGTCCGCATTACGTTGATTGAAGTCGCCAAAAATATGAAGCTTTACTGCAGGTTCCATATTCGAAATAATTGTGTCTAAAGATTGAAAGAATAATTCAAAAGCGAATTTGTTCGCATTTTCGGGTGGGAAGTAGACAGAGCAGTAAATATGTTCTTCTCCCAATATTGAGACTTTGGCCCATACATGCTCAAATTCTTTATATTTAGGAGTAATAATTTCTTCAGAAGTATAGCAAGAGTTGTATATTGGTTTTCTTACCTTTGGTCATAGTTTATATTATGTTCTACCTTAATTCCAGTGATTGTATTCAATTGTGTTTCGTAAGTGTCTTTTGTTGTCATTCTATTTTATTTCCATTCCGTACTTTGCAGATATGTTATTTTAATTCCTTAAATGTAAAAGTTAGTTGTATGCAGTGGTGTTGTTATTCTTACCCATGTTCCATTTTGTATCTAAGATCTCCTAAGATTGTTAATTAAATTATTTTCCAATTTGCAGCTTTCTTATTCATTCTCAGTCATCAATTTCCGAAAAAAGGATTACTGTTTTTAATGACATGTTTGTAAGCAACAGTTGCACTTTTTCTGTACCATTTAATTCCACTATTTCACTGTCACGTTATTACACTTTCACAAAGTCACTATACTTTAATGAAGCATAACAAACGTTAGAGTGACTAAGAAATTAATCAGCCTTTTTTAAGGCTAGCTAGGAGTCTAATCGAAGACTAATTTAGCCTAGTTAATTTAATTTAAAATTTCATTAATTTCAAAAATGCCTGCGTCCAACCGGAAAGGCAACAAGCCTAAGGCTAAAAATAATTCAATACGGAATAAATCACAATCCGTTATTCAACATTTTTCTAATAACATTCACGATCTTATAGAATCTGAATGTAAAAATAAAAGACAACGGACGGATTTCCCTTCCGTTGATCCTATGCCGTCTAACAATATTTACGAGATTCTTCCTGAATCCGATTGTAGCGACATAGAAGAAAATTCTTCAAAAATTCCCAAAATGGACGCTTGTCGTTCTGGAAAGAAACATCAATCTATGCCACCAGTGACGGTGATGATTTCCGACTTCAAAGCATTCCGTACTGAGCTTTCTACTTTTCTCCCGGAAGTAAAAGTCTCATTTCAAATCGGACGAAGAGGAGAATGTCGAGTCTTGGTGGATGGATTGTAAGATTACGAACGTCTTATTCGATATTTGTCCGAAAAACTTCATAAATTTTATTCATATGATATAAAATCAGACAGACCCTTCAAGGCTGTCTTGAAAGGATTATCAAATGATCAAAGTATTGATGAAATTAAAAATGAAATAAAAGAATTGCTTGGTTTTGCCCCTTCCCAAGTAATACTTATGAAAAAAAGAGCGAATGGTACTTCTAAACCACGCTCTGGAATTTCCCATGAACTTTACCTAATACACTTCAATCGAAGTGATGTAAACAATTTGAAAACTTTAGAAAAAGTACGTTTCATTTCCCACATTAAAATTCATTGGGAACATTATAAACGGCATAATCGTATTGCAAACTTAACGCAATGTCGTCGTTGCCAAGGCTTCGGCCATGGAACCAAAAATTGTCATATGGATATACGGTGTTTGAATTGTGGTAAATCGCATTCGAAAGACGTTTGTCCAATGAATGAAACCACTGATAAATTTTCATGTTCAAATTGCAATGGAAATCATAGATCCAATTATTTGAAATGTCCTGTCAGGGAAAAAATTTTAAACGCTCGTTCGCTTAGACAACAAGTCAAATCAACGACCTTAAATTTACAGAACATACCTGAAAATTCTTCTAAGGCACCTGCCAATTCGTCTTCTAACGAAAACAATTTATTGACAGGTAGATCGACCTCGTCATCATCTTCTTCTAATGTCAGTTATGCTGGTATATTAGGTAGAAATCTATCTCCTATTTCTTCTAATGTAAATAATCAAAACACAGGACCGCCTTGCAGTTCTTCTTTTAACGAAAACAATTTATTAATAGGTAGACCGGCCAAATCATCTTCTTCTAATGGCAGTCTACCTACAAATATTCCTTCAATGCCATTCGCTTCTTTAAATGAAGTCGATTTAGGCGATATAACTGAAAATA
The DNA here is from genome assembly GCF_030247185.1 of Malaya genurostris. NCBI lineage: Eukaryota > Metazoa > Arthropoda > Insecta > Diptera > Culicidae > Malaya > Malaya genurostris. Next base: position 181,623,403 of record NC_080572.1, read on the forward strand.
AAATGATCTACCTACAAGATCAACTTTTTCAAATGATCATCCAAATGAATTCGACTTCATCACTTTTTGAAGCATTTCAAATCGGATGGAAATTTGCAAATAATATTATAATGAATTTAAAATTTAACAGTGATGTTAAATAATTATTTGAATATTTTAAATTGGAATGCTCGATCTTTGAAATCGAGTGAAGATGAATTTTATAATTTTCTCAAAGTTCACAAAATTCATATTGCCATTGTGACAGAAACTTTTCTTAAACCAAATGTAAAATTGAAAAGTAATCCACATTATGTGGTTCATCGATTTGACAGGTTTACTGGAATTGGTGGTGGAGTTGCCATTTTTGTCCAACGGCAAATTAAACATCGAATTTTACCTTCTTTCAATACTAAAGTTATTGAAAGCTTGGGAATCGAAGTTGAAACCATTCATGGAATTTATTTCATCGCTGGAGCATATTTGCCATTCCAATGCACCGGCGAACAATTAAATTTCTTTAAAGGCGATTTGCAAAAACTTACAAGATATCGATCGAAATTTTTCGTAATAGGGGACTTAAATGCTAAGCATGTCCAGTGGAATTGTAGGCAAAATAACAGTAATGGTAAAATACTTCATAATCAACTCTCAGCTGGTTACTTTACAGTTCTTCATCCCAGTAATCCTACTTGTTTCTCTTCCGTGAAAAACCCGTCTACAATTGATCTGGTTCTAACAGATCAAAGTCACATTTGTAGTGAACCGATTACTCATGCTGATTTTGACTCAGATCATCTTCCTGTAACATTCAGACTTTCCAACGAAGCTATAATTAATCCAATTAGTTCTATTTTCAACTATCATAGAGCTAATTGGTTGGATTACAGATCTCACATTGAAAATCATGTGGATCATGGAACTATTTTAGAAAATTCTGCGGACATCGACACAGCAATTGATAATTTGAATCATTATATTATCGAAGCTAGAAATCTTTCAGTTCCCAAAGCTCAAACTAAATTAAATTCTCCTATCATCGATGACAATCTTCAACTGCTCATTCGGTTGAAGAATGTTCGTCGACGACAATATCAACGTTCTCGTGATCCTGCTATGAAAAACATAGTTAAGGATTTACAAAAAGAAATTAAACATAGATTTACTCTTTTGCGAAATGAAAATTTCGCTAAAGAAGTTGAACAAATTAAACCATATTCTAAACCTTTCTGGAAACTTTCTAAGGTTCTTAAGAAACCTCAGAAACCAATTCCTGCTCTCAAGGAAGGAAATCAAATACTTCTTACAAATGGTGAAAAAGCTCAAAAGCTAGCTCAGCAGTTCGAGAGTGTCCACAATTTTAATTTAAACGTTGTGAGTCCTATTGAAAATGAAGTCTCACTGAAGTATGATCATATTTCAACCCAAGTGTTATCACACGATGACATTATTGAGACGAATTTTGATGAAATTAAATCAATTATTAGGAAACTCAAAAACATGAAGGCTCCTGGTAATGATGGAATTTTTAATATTCTTATTAAAAATCTTCCCGATGTTTCCTTGAGACTCCTGGTTAAAATTTTCAACAAGTGTTTTTCATTAGCTTACTTCCCAAAAAGATGGAAAAACGCTAAAGTAATTCCTATCCTAAAACCTGATAAAAACCCAGCAGAAACATCAAGTTATCGCCCAATTAGCTTACTTTCTTCAATCAGTAAACTTTTTGAAAAAAATATCTTGTTAAGAATGATGACTCATATAAATGAGAATTCAATTTTTTTACCAGAGCAGTTTGGATTTCGTCATGAACATTCAACTACTCATCAACTTGTCAGAGTAACGAACATGATAAAATCAAATAAATCTTCTGGGTTATCCACTGGAGTTGCTCTTCTAGACATAGAAAAAGCATTCGACAGTGTTTGGCACAAAGGTTTAATAGCAAAAATGTCTGATTTCCAGTTTCCTATTTATTTGATCAAAATGATTCAAAATTATTTAACTGATCGTACTCTTCAGGTTAGCTATCAGAATTGTAAATCTGAATTGCTACCCGTACGAGCCGGTGTTCCGCAGGGTTCGAGTGTAGCTCCAATCTTGTATAATATTTTCACTTCTGATCTTCCAAATCTACCCGTTGGTTGTCAGAAATCGCTATTCTGTGACGACACAAGTCTGTTAGCCACAGGTAGAAATCTAAGAGTGATCTGCAGTCGCCTACAAAGAAGTTTAAATATTTTCAGTGATTATCTGTCAAAATGGAAAATTAAACCAAATGCAGCAAAAACGCAATTAATTATCTTTCCTCACAAGCCAAGAGCTTCTTTTCTTAAACCAAACAATAATCACTTTCTCAAATTGAATGGCTTGGAATTGACATGGTCTGATCAAGCTAAATACTTAGGTTTAACGTATGACAAAAAACTCACTTTCAAGGATCACATTGAAGGAATCCAGGCAAAGTGTAATAAATATATTAAATGTTTATATCCTCTTATAAACAGAAATTCTAAGCTCTGTCTAAAAAACAAATTGTTAATTTATAAACAAATTTTCAGACCAGCCATGCTTTATGCGGTACCAATTTGGTCAAGCTGTTGTTCCACCAGGAAGAAAACGCTTCAAAGGATTCAGAATAAAATTCTGAAAATGATTCTGAAGCGTCCTCCCTGGTTTAGTACAAATGAGTTACACAGACTCACAAATATAGAACCATTAGATGTAATGTCACATAATATTATAAGCAAATTCCGACAAAAATCGATGCAATCTTCAATTGAATCGATTCGCTCTCTGTATTAGTTAGTAAGTTAGTATATAAGTTCCTTTTCCCCATTACACAATACAAGTAGGTTTAGAATTTTCCCTACACAAAAATCTCAGAATTGCGGAAGCAAATGATGTCTTCATGGTAATAACCAAATCATATATATATATATATATATATATATATATATATATATATATATATATATATATATATATATATATATATATATATATATATATATATATATATATATATATATATATATATATATATATATTAGAGATGGTCGGGTATCGGGTATTTTACCCGAAACCCGACCCGTACCCGTACCCGACGGGTTTTTGGTCGGGTACGGGTAAAAATTTTTATTTTCAATCGGGTACGGGTCGGGTACGGGTAAAAAAATTTACTGCTCACTCGGGTACGGGTCGGGTACGGGTAAAAAAATTTACCGCTCACTCGGGTACGGGTCGGGTACGGGTAAATTTTTTTTTCGGATCGATTACCCGACCATTTGTACTTCACATAAATATGTTTACACGTTGACGAGATTTTTTCATTGCAAAACAGTTCTTCCGAAAAATAATCAATTTGATTCAAGGGGTTTTGACATTCGCGCCTAGGACCAGACCTGTCAACTGGCATCTTTTTCCAGAAAAAAACATTTTTTTCTTCATTTAAAAAAAAGATCAATCATATGTCGTTTTCGTTTTTAAACTGCACTACACCGGTGGAGTGCTACACCATGGCATGAATAAACGAACAAAAATGATGAAAACATAAACAGTAACCATTGACTACAATAAACGATTCCATTGCACAGAGCTACACCAAACTTTTGATGAGTGCTACACTAGTGGTATCGGTGCAGAAAAAGTGTAGCACTGGTGTAGTGCAATTGGTAAAAACGAACGGTTTCAGTGCAGCTTTCGCTACATCTGTGTAGTGCAATTTAAAAACGAAAACGACAATAGTTACGTGAAAAGTTATGTGAATATTTCCCGCCCTACTTTGTTTATAACATATTCAATAAGACACACTGCCTTAGCTCTATGATGTTGCGGTCGGAATCTACTTTTCACGTAGGTTTTAATGGACTGCCATTTTAAAGCTGTTTAATGCACAATCCAGTAAAAATTATTTGATTCATATACTGCCCATACTCGCATATCAGTCTCATATCGATTTTCGCCAATTTTGAGTTAGCTTGAGGAATGGAGTCTTTCCTCAATATACTCTCAGAAATTGCAATGACAGTTGAGGGTTTGTTCAGTAAAATATAAAAAAATATCAACTGATTTCTGTGTCCCATATGCTAAAGTACTCGCATATCAGTCCCATTCAGTGCAAAATTTCAATAATTTCATTTGTTGCAATATTGGAACAGCAAAGGTGTATTACCGATATTTCATGTAATAACACCAAGATTTAGCACTAGGGAGCAAAGCAAAGTCTTGGCATTACATTCCTTTCGTGGAACTTGGTCTTTCTGTTTCAACAGACTTCGCAGCCGATTCTTAGCGTACAGAATCATTGCATGCCTAGTACTATGGATCCTACTGACACTAAGAATCCTTCCAGGTCGGGGCTCGAACATACGACAGCTGGCTTGTAAGACCAGCGTCCTATGCATTGAACCGCCAACCCGGGACCAGCATTAGGGAGCACAATAAATAAAAAATTATGAAATAAACTTTTGATCGTCTTTTTCACAACATGCCGATTTCCCATGTGGGACTGATATGCAAGTATGGGCAGTATATAAAATGTAGTGTAGTACTCATATCACATTCAGATACCAGAAAACTGTTATTTTAAATATTGGTTGGAGATTTTCAAAATTTTCATAAAAATCATTAGGATTCTTACCATAAAAACATGAACATTTATTTCAGAAAATCTAGAGAAGTTCTTCTTATCCTGCACTTCTAGGTGGTGTCACCTCACTTGAAATGACACCGATTGATGGCACAGCAAGTTGGGCTATATTGCTAGTTAATTTTCGTTTCTTTTCACTGGACTACAAGTGAAAATCTCGATGCGTGACAACGTGGAGTCGCAAAAGTAAGGGTGAAAATCTTTTCTCGCGAAATACTCAAATTTTCACCGTGTTCACTCGTTGAGGGTTCCACCGGTTCAATGGCTGTAAAAACCACCAGCTACTGATAACATCGTGGGTGTGGGTTTATGAGGCTTACAAAACGGGCATAGTTGACAGATTAATTTAAATCAAAATCATAATTCATTTTGCTTTGTAGTAAAAAATTGTAACCAAAAAAATTTCCTACGAATGTTCAAACTACTTACACTTGAAGGACTCACTGTTCACCATGTTCAAAATTGAATTTTTCACACCGGGAATACACGTACATTGTTTGATTCTTTCGTCAATTCACGTAAACGAACTGATAACACACTATTCATTTTAGGGGATGTTCGCATAACATTCATTTTCGTCACGTATAATATTCAATTTGACATTTGGAACTATTTTACGTAATTTTTCAAGTGATTGGAATGTGAATTTTTATTTGTGTGTCAAGATAATGAGCACGCTTACTTGTGGTTCTAAAGAATTGGATCAAAAGTCGCACTGTTTCGTAAAAACCATACCTACCAAATATTGAATACAACGGGTATTACGACATTTTGGGTAAATATGCTTCTCGAAAAATTTGAGTTGATATTACTCCCTTTTGTTGACATTTGTAAATGAGTATAAAGTACCAAAGACATTGAAAATCTACAGGGTCCGCCATCTAACATTTATTTTTGAACTAGCGGTTATTTCGACATTGGTAACCTCAATGTCACTTCTGATTTGACAGAAACTTAGTTGTATCCTTCCGCTGAACGAAAATGGTTGTGTATACGCTTGAGGATCGCGTGAAAATAGTGCAGTTTTACTTTCAAAATCATGGTAATGTTGCGGAATGTGTGCAAAAAAATCATCTTCTCGGATGAGGCACATTTTCATCTCGGCGGGTATGTTAATAAGCAAAATTGTCGCATCTGGGGACGGAAAACCCGCACGTCATCATGGAGAAGCCGATCTCAGAGAGTAACGGTTTGGTGCGGATTTTTGTCTGGTGGCATCATTGGGCCTTTTTTCTTAGAAAATGAGGCAGAAGCCGCCGCCACGGTCAATGGCGAGCGGTACCGCGTCATCATTAGCGATTGGTACTTCCCGTTACTTGAAGAGGAAGACTTGGACACCTTTTGGTTCCAACAAGACGGCGCTCCGTGCCACACAGCCAACGCTACGATCGATCATCTGTGCACAGTCTTCGAAGATCGAATTATCAGTCGAAATTCGGATGTCGTTTGGCCGCCTCGGAGCTGTGATTTGCCACCGTTAGACTATTATCTTTGAGCGGCTGTCAAAGATAAGTGTTATGTGGACAATCCAGAGACAATTCAAGCCTTGAAGGATAACATTCGTGCATCCATAGCTGAAATAAAGCTGCAAACAATCGAAAATGTATTAAAAAGCTAGACCGACCGTATGGCGTACTGCAAGGCCAGCCGAGGCAGCCATTTGAATGAAATTATATTCCACAATTACCCGGAAGGATTGTACTTTAATATGAAAAAATAAATTTTGAATTCGGATGAACCGTTTGATTTTTTTGGAAGTTTAAAAAAAAGTTACATTACATTATTCATGCTTCACAGTGTATTTATATGTTTAAAAGTAAACAAGCATTTTAATGTATTTTTCTTACCAACTAGAGCCTGATACGGCTCGATATCTAAAACACTTTTTTTTCCATACTGAATTTTGGTAAAATTTTTACTACTCATTCGGGTCGGGTACGGGTACAGGTAATTTTTAATCGGGTACGGGTCGGGTACAGGTAATTTTTTTTATTTTTTTTCGGGTACGGGTAATTATTTTTTATTATTGATCGGGTACGGGTCGGGTACGGGTAATTTTTTTAATTTTTAATCGGGTACGGGTCGGGTTCGGGTATAAGAATTTCTATACCCGACCATCTCTAATATATATATATATATATATATATATATATATATATATATATATATATATATATATATATATATATATATATATATATATATATATATATATATATATATATATATATATATATATATATATATATATATATATATATAACAGGGCTGAAAAGTCACCACTTGTGGCTGAACACCCAATTTAAATCTTAATAATTTAATTTTAACTCATATTCCAATAAATAGTTATTTATAAAAAAAAAAAATAAAAAACGTAGAAGTTTCCCTTTTGGAAATATGGTTCTTGAACCAAAGCTATAGAAGCTTTACCTTCTTGCAGAAGTCTGGATAGATTCATAGTTGCTGTACGTTTATGCTGAAGATTGATTTGTGCCACTCTAACCATTATCAATTAGAGTAACGAACATTCCACCTCCAGCACCAACCGTACAACAACTACAAGAAACCAAATATATTGGCTTATAATCGCCTATAGCGAACCATGTAAGGATTTTTTTAGATGTTTTAATCATTTAAATCCCACGAGTTTCGAAGAAAGAAATCGTCCACTGTGCCAGAGCTTCGCTTAACACAGTAAGGGAAAACCCCAAGATATTCCGTTCACGACTGCATTGTTTAACCTCCTGCAGCCATTAAACCATCGGCACGGAAATACACCTTGACTTAGGAGTTCCTATTTTTGTGGCCTTTTACGACATGGAACAGGAAACCAGTGGATCAATTCTTGGTAAAAAATAATTCCGCCGGAGGCCACACGGCTTACCTGTTTGGTGGACTTATACCACCGGTACAGGTGGACCGTAGTGTTATTCTTAGCCAGTTGGGAAACCGCTACCGACACTACACGGCTATCTAGGCTGCTCAGAGAGGGAAGTTGACATTGATGGTCAACTTCCATGGATGGTCGAGCAGCCGAGGGGGGTGCCCGGCGTAAGGGGTGCTGCCCGGCGTAAGGGGTGCTGCCCGGCGGTTAATGTTTGAAAATTTTCGATCTTGAAAAAGCACCATAGGGAGGAGTACATAAATTATATAATAAAAGTATGAAATATATTTCCATGAGACTGTTATGAAAGAAGAGAAAGGCATTATCACACCACTAGGTGGATTAAGAAGGGTTTTTCTGAAGGAAGAATTGCATAGCTGAAAAGGGCAACTTTTAACTTGTGCATTGAATATCTCGCCTTCAAAGGCATGCATCAAAAATCTATCCTGATCATGTCTTGATAATTTAATTTAGATGCGATTAGTGCATAAAAACATAGGTGTTGTCGCGATAAAAATGAAGGGAATGTTATTTTTGTGAAGGTAAGTCGATTTCTATGTACGTGCCATTTTTTCTGCTCCAGTTTCCTGGTGACGTAACGAAAAATGAGAGAGAAATAAAATCGGCTCAGCAAGGCTGCCAAGCAAGCGTTAGCTTTATTGGATTTTATATGATGTAGTCAAACTTGTAACCGAAAATATCAAAACTTTCTTGGCCATCCGGCCCATCGAGAGTGCAAAATGACCCTCGATGAGTCGGGTGGCCAGAAAAGTTTCGATATTTTCGATAACAAGTTCGACTACATCAATCGGTCGAATCGGATTGACATGTATAAGCATATATGCTACCGCTTGTTTGGCAGCCTTGCTGAGCCGATTTTATTTCTCTCTCATTTTTCGTTACGTTACCAGGAAACTGGAGCAGAAAAAATGGCACGTACATAGAAATCGACTTACCTTCACAGAAATAACATTCATTTCATTTTCTATCGCAACAACACCTATGTTTTTATGCACTAATCGCATCTAAATTAAATTATCTAGACATTGTCAGGATAGATTTTTGATGCATGCCTTTGAAGTAGAGATGGGTAAAACAGTTCACTTCAAAGAACCGTTCAGTGATGCAGAGTTCTATTGAAAGAACTACTTCTCCAGAGCCGTTCGTTCGTTCCTTTCATTGTTGGTTTGTTTTAGTTATGGGCAGAACCGTATATTTGAAAAAAACCGTTCAGCCCATGTAGCACTTCTGCTCTGCAGTGACAGCTTGCCAAACAGGCCAAAACTTGACAGGACCATTGTAAGGTTTAATGTAGTGATAGGCAAAACCGTTCATTTTGAAAGAACCTTTGTATGTTTCTGCAAAGTCGACACGAAAGCTTAGGTTTAGCGAGCAAAAAAAAACAAAGAAAAAGGTCACACGAATGAGGTTTCGTGATGTCCTTATAGTTTCCTTATATCGCATTTTAGTGGGGAAAGGGTTCCAATCAGCCTTACAACCCTGTCCAAAATGTGTTTCCCTCCCCGTTAGTTTGTATCAGGCCGAATTAGCGCATGCGCGCCATATAAACGCCATTATTATTACCCAACAGTTTTTATTATTTATGTATATTGGTTTTCTTACCTTTGGTCATAGTTTATATTATGTTCTACCTTAATTCCAGTGATTGTATTCAATTGTGTTTCGTAAGTGTCTTTTGTTGTCATTCTATTTTATTTCCATTCCGTACTTTGCAGATATGTTATTTTAATTCCTTAAATGTAAAAGTTAGTTGTATGCAGTGGTGTTGTTATTCTTACCCATGTTCCATTTTGTATCTAAGATCTCCTAAGATTGTTAATTAAATTATTTTCCAATTTGCAGCTTTCTTATTCATTCTCAGTCATCAATTTCCGAAAAAAGGATTACTGTTTTTAATGACATGTTTGTAAGCAACAGTTGCACTTTTTCTGTACCATTTAATTCCACTATTTCACTGTCACGTTATTACACTTTCACAAAGTCACTATACTTTAATGAAGCATAACAAACGTTACAATACAGATACGCGTATTTCGGAATGTTACTTACATCCTTCTTCAGTGTATCGGTTTTATAAGTTTGTTTAACTTATAAAACCGATACACTGAAGAAGGATGTAAGTAACATTCCGAAATACGCGTATCTGTATTGTAACGTTTGTTATGCTTCATTAAAGTATAGTGACTTTGTGAAAGTGTAATAACGTGACAGTGAAATAGTGGAATTAAATGGTACAGAAAAAGTGCAACTGTTGAATACATTCCGCTAACAGCTCCAGGTGAAAAATAGTGATGTTTGTAAGGCCGGTCATGATGGTTTGACGGAAAAGAACTGAGGACATGCGTTTTTATTTAAATTATATTGACACTTGTGTCCCATAAGTATTACTACAGCATGTACACATTGCGTTATCTTCGATTGATCCTTGACAGTGTTACCTTCCGCTCTGGCACTTTTGCGTATCTGGTGTACACTGACTCACAATCGAAATGCATCACTACCATTTTGACACAACGCACCCAAAGGCACGGTAAAATGTATATTGTACATACACACAAAAACACATACATACATACATACACACAGACACACACATACACACATGCATACGTACCTACATGTATTCCACACGCAAGTATTACAACATTGAGTTACTATTTCTACTCTAATAGATCCTAACTAAAACTAGTGTGCCAATAGTCATCTCATTAGTAGAGTCACCATGTCATTTGTTGTAATCGTGTGTAACCCAATTGGGATACGTTCACTCCACTTAATTTCCACTTCACACTAGTAATAAGGGCCGGTAGTATAAAAATAAAACATAAAAAGAGCTCAGTTAAGCCCTACCGGCCTCTCCAACCCCGGATGTTGGAGCGTAATGCAATCAACATCTTATTCATTTAATTCGTCCCATATCTTATTCATTTAATTCAATTATGAAACTAAAAGCTGTAACGCGTATCTTAATCAAATTGTAGCCAATTGATTGTATGTGATGATGTTTGCAATACCGTCAAGCCCACCAACCAATGGGAGGGACGAATGAGGTTTCGTGATGTCGCACTTTTATTATGAAAATACTGTTCTTCAACAAAGAACTACTGATCACTCATTTGAACCGTTCGGGAATGAAATGCCCATCTCTAGTTTGTGCAAAGAGAAAACGAGCGCTTAGTGTTGAACTTAGTAAGTGAACAAGTTGAAAGTTGCCGTTTTCAGTTATGCAATTCTTCCTTCAGAAAAAAGTCTTTCCCGTCCGCTAATACTGTGGTAATCTATTCAAAATGTTTCTCTTCGATTTTTGAAAGAAACCAAATGATTGTTTGTGCATTAACTAGTATAACATGAAGAATGAAACAGTTCTCTGATCGGTTAGGCCATCCATTACAAAACGAAGTGGGTTCACTATTATATGTACTTCCAGCACCGGAATCTGAGAACAGATATAATCGAAGTCGGTTTGTACGGCCACCAACTAACATGACGTGCAAACTCTACAAGTATTTACTTTAATTTTGAAGATTTTATACGATTTTGCCATTCGTTGTGTCCAAAAATATGCAGTAATTTTTGGACGAATCATAAGACCTTTCATTTGATCCTAAGATTGGGAATAACGATTTTGAGTCCAGCTTAGAATTTTTTTACGGTAGTTGAAAAGTGAGTTATTAAGTATTTCTAATTGAACTTCCACTGATCATTCAAATGCTATAGAAGCAACGCAAATAATAAATATGGATGGATGATAATAAACTCGAACAATCGAATAATTATTTTCAAATATATATTCGATTGTTGAATAATCGAGTAATCCGAAAAAAACAGACATCTCTAAACATGGTTTCTAAATCACATAAAAAACCGATTCACTTACCTCGCCTTAATCAGATCACTTCGCAACTGCTCTTCCACGTGCGTGTGTAGCTCCTGCAAACTGGAATTGGCACTCTTGAATTCCGGCTCGTTGACGCTAACCATCGAACTTCTGTTGCTACTAGTGCTAGTACTGCATGAAACGCTTTGTTCCTGCAGTTTAGTAATCTCTCGTCTTAAGTTGTTGCACTTCTGCTGCATTTCTTCACTTATTTTATCCGATACCTGCTTGGCCTCTTCCAGCTGAATGGTCATTCTTCGTTTGAGATTATCCACATACTTCTGGTGAGAGTGTTCAGTATTCTTGGCATCATGTTCGTATTCGTGGAGCCGTGATCGAAGTTCTCGAATGTCCTCTTCCTGTTTTGCTCGCAGATCTTTCTCGGTTTTCCATTTTTGCTTCAACTCCATAATTTTCGTCTCATAGGCCGCCACCAGTTGGTTGTGATTTTGATCGTACTCTTCCTTATCCACCATCAATTTGTCTTTCGATTTTCTGAGCAGATCCTTATAATTTTCAATCATCGACTGCAGCTGACTGCACTCATCAACTTTCGATCGGAGCTCGTTGGACTGCGATCGCAACTTCTCACTCAACATGTTGTATTCTGTGCGTCTATCAGCAATTTGTTTTTCATAGTTCTGATCCGATGCTTGCTTGGCCTTTTCCCACTTTTTATAAGTTTGTTTCAACATGTCCGCCAAAGTTGCCTCGTTTTTCAAACGTTGCTCTTCTTCGATTTTGAACCTGTTCCGCAGAGTTTTTATATCCGTTTTGGCCGTCGCAAGCTCGGCGGTTTTTGTTTTTAACAATTCCTGTAAATTTTCCATTTCTTTTTTTGTGTCCCCATAAACTTTACTGTGTGCATTAATCGTGGCAATTTTGCGATCCCTCTCTAGTAGACCTCGCTGGAGCTGATGAATTTCTTCTTTGTACTCCTTAATCAATTGATTCTGCTCTTTGATTTTCTGCGATAAGCGAGCTGTGGCCATATGTTCGTCAGTATCGCGATACTTTCCTGCTGGATCTGCCTCCTCATAAACGTAACTGTAACCGAGGAATGGAAGATTTTGTCCACTAAAATCGTGAACCTTTGATATCGGATAGGTCGGTTTGCTTATAAGCATATTCCTTTTAACGGATTTGTCAACGTCTTCGAAGTTGGACGTGTCGTCATCGCTACTAACGGTTGGGATTATGGGAGGAATTTGATATCTCAACTTGGTCCAGTTTACATCACTGAAGAACGGATGTTTTTTAATCTCACTGTACCCCATTCGGTTGGACACTTTCGTCACGAGTCTGTCAATAAGATCTCTGTAGTGAGCGGATATGGACACATGATCTGGATATGACAATTTGTTTGTATATCGACCCTCACAATGGGCGATAATTTTCGAATAAGTTTCGTTTACATTTTCATCATGAAACGGAGTCGATTCAGTTACAAACTCATACCCAATAATGCCCATTGACCAAAAATCGCAAGTAACATCGTGATTGCTTCTCGGTGATCGTGATGTCGTCGAAAGTGTTTGTAGCAATTCCGGGGCAACATAATCGGGTGTTCCGACGGGTGTAATACTGGTAACACTACCGTCTTTGTTGATCGCAATCGCATTGCCAAAATCCGCCAACTTCAGGTGACCGAATCGATCCAACAGAATGTTTTCCGGTTTGATGTCTCGATGAACATAACCAAGAGCGTGCAAAGAATTGAGGGCCTCCGTTAACTCCGCTAGATAGAATTGAGCAAGCTCTTCATCGAAGATACCCACACGAATCATCAAACTGAGCAGGTCACCTCCCGGAAGATACTCCATCACCAGGTACAAGCATTCTTGATCCTGCAATTCAAAATTAGGTTCTTAGCCTTCGCTGATGAAATGTATATTTTAAGATAGTTCTACACTAGGTAGAATGATTGTATCGAAACATGGACTAGCTTATCAAATAGCTAGATTAGACTTCTTTAAGCGCATCGGACGGAAAGACAAAATTATTACATTTAAAACCCAAAACAGCTACAAAAATCAGAACCGAAAGACAGTTGTAAAATGTGTTCTACAAACTACACAAATTACAATGTCTATGCTACTATCTTCCCCTATTTTGTGTACCAGTCCAGACAATAGTAATCCTGTTTGAACCATTTTGCTTCCCATCTGCTACTGGAAGAAACACAGAACAAAGAAAACGCGAGAAGACAAAAAACAACAAACCTGAAATGCATACTGTAGCGAGGTTATCCACTCTGACCGCCTGGACGCCATGATATCCCGTTCCTCTCGAATTTGAGTAGAAGTAACCATTGCCTTGCACATTTTTTTCATGGCATATACCTCGCCGTTTTTGTTCCCGCGTTCATATACCAACTAAAAATGAAATGATCTTTTTAATATTTTTCCGGTTGAATTATCTCACGTCAGTTTTACATGAACTTCTCCATAGTAACCTTTTCCGATTAAACTTTTTACATCAAAGTCGTTAACGTTAACTCGCATCGAGCGAGTTTCTTTGACGATAGGTCGGTCTGTAAAATACAAACATTTGGGCATCATTTCAGTATTTTTTTTGTCAGTTACTAATATTAAACGAATCTAACACATTTTTTTCGTTTTAGTATCGTTAAAGAACAAATTATTTTACTAACATTTGTTGACAAAATCTGAAACATTTTTATCTCTCTTTTTGAGGGCATCCTTGCTGCATTCCTCATACAGCAAAAATAATGAATCCAAAAGTCCTTCCCGGGAGATGGCCGTCTCCAATGATATATCGCCGACCTGGTCAATGGTAGCCGAAAAATGATTTTCCACTGCCGGAGTCGATCGGCCAAGAATTAAATCGTTCAAACACGCAGTACGCGCGCTTATTTGTTTACCACCCATTTTTTCAATTATGCCACCCGACACAATACACAAGTCCTGTATATAAACGAATATAAACTACGATAATCTAAGTTATTTTTTTCAGACTAATGTTTATTTATCGCACTAAAATCCATTTTTCACAACAAAATGCATTGCTTTTACGCGTATTAAAATACAAGAAACCGTTGAAGATGCGATATTGGGAGTGCTGCCAGTCCAACACCAGGTGCATTTTGATGGATTGAAAGCGGCTCCCAAATGTTTAACGATGTGGATTGAATCGGTAGACAGGAAAGATCGACGAATGAGGGGCGCATGGATGCTGATTTTTTTTGTAGTAGTAATTGTAAACTGATAAAATTGAATTCGTTGACATCATGTGCTACATATTTATTTTCGGATTTTCAGTTCGGTAATATTTTTGGGGAAAAAATCATCACTTTGATCTAAAGAACCGAATTGTCCGCTATTCTTATAATAATTGACATATTCCGTATAATTTTTTTTCCCGAAATTCGGTTGTCTAAAATACATGTACCGAAAACTTGGTTATTTTGTACCGAACAGTTCGCACTTCGAAATAATTTGGTAAATTTGACAGAAATAGTACGGAACGATCAGCAGTTTATCAACTTTTAACGAATCGTTCGGTAAAAATTGCCGAATCCAATTGTTATACGCAAACACCTAGCACGCCATTTTGTATTTTAGTTGAATTTTAGCAAAGTGAGTAAATTGGAGTCAATTTTGAACAAAGTTCAATGTCTGAATGCATTCAGCAAGTAATATAATTCTTTCTACAACATTTCATCTTAACAATAAATGGATGCAATCACTTGTTTTTCTCTGTCGGAAGTCAGTTTCCGGTTATGTAGAAAGGCTTGGACGACATGTCTCTAAACATATCCGCAATCACTATTAAAATAAATATAAATTATGTTTAAATTTATATTAAATCTGTTTTATTTCAGGTTGATGACCCGTTTCCCGAAATAAATCCAGATTTTCAAATGTGATTTATAAATCTGATGGTGGAGCTATTTGTTGGCGCGATCACTTAATTCCAGTAAAGAGCGACATTCTGTATTACTTCGGATTGTTGTGCCAGTTCATTGTAGTGTTTAACTGTAAAAGCCACCTTGCAGATAAACTGTTTGGAATCGGAACGCTGGGGAATGTTTCCGACGAAGTTTGGATTTAAATTCATAGAAAAATATTTATATATGAAATAAATAACAAAATGCATTCGGATTTCGATTGTTTTGGTGTGTGTTTTAATTGGTTGTTTTTGAGAATACGTCCGGTTATCTTCCCATGCTAACTAAACAGTATAATATTACCGAACCCTCATCACAAATTACTGATCAATATAGTGAAAAATGACAGCTCGAACAAACTTCAGTTTTACGGAACGTTCATCAATAAATAAATTATATGTGTAGACATATCGATAGTCCCACGACAAAAGGGCTGCAAATGAGAACCTCTCTTCGTATACTTTCTCTTCTGATTATTACGGAGCCATCCCAAGTAACAATTCGAATGCCTTATGATTTTGATTATAATTTATAGGAGTTTTGTAATTGATTTTTCAATCACTACCTGTTTTATGCCAACTATAATAAGTGTCTCTTTTAACCAGTAATATAGTTTTCAAAGCTTCTATAAAACCCTTTACCTGCACTAAAAATAAAATAAAAATAAAACAATTTGCACTAGAATAAAACCATGCAAACACTCTTAATATTGCTTTCAAAAATTTTCTTTAAAACATTATTGCCAGTTAAATTCTTTCATAAATCTAGTTTTTTTGTGTGTGCGTGTTCATTCTATGACAATTTCACTCAGAGTAAATTTGAGGGTTCTAAAGTATATTTATGACACATTGGTTGTAGGCTATTTGATTTATTGCTTCTTAGGTTAAGTGTAATTTGCATTAAAAGGAATTTCATGGCCGCCATTATGATGTTCTATACCGTAGCATTTATTGACATCAAATAAACTTCGAAATGCAAAAACGAGGAAATATGTTGGACTTTCATGATTCATTTTCAGATCGTATGCACAAGTTTTATCGCCACAGAATAGTTTTATACAAAAATGACGATGAATCACAAAAAATAATTTTCATAAATCATGGAGACTTTCGCAAAAACCGCATTTATTTCGAGGCGATTAGTTATAATTCTTATTTTTATCCTTATATTCACGATAAAAATAAAAGCGCATAAAGTTTTTACGTTCGGAAAAGGTCTCAAACTCGTAATTAAAATATAATATATTCTTACTTCAAAGTAGACATGACGCACATAGTCAAGAAAAATATCATCAAAACGACAGTTTATTCATAGCGGAATTCATTCCATCCAAAGAAATTTAATGTTGATCGTAAAGCTGGTTTCAAAATTTTCTTGAATTTGGAGTTTTAAAGCAGGTTTATGCTGATTCTTCATTTTGATTTATAAACCTTATGAAGAATGGTCCACTTTGCAGGAACATGCTCTTATAGAGGTTTTCAGTAGGTTTTCGTGGAGTTTAAAGTTTTATTGCAAGATTTATTATGTAGCATTGAAGACAGCTACAAGTATTTAATAATATTAAAAATGTTACTTGGGATTATTGCAAATTCTCTAAAGTTTTCAATATCGAAAGTTCGTAGTTTCCGCCTTCGAAGTTTTGAGAAGAGTAAAGTGTCAAATATAAAATTAGTTCGGTAAATTGTGAAAGAAAAAGTAAACAAAGAGAAACTGCCATTTGCAGTTAGGCCCTTTGTCGTGGGATGGTCGATATCTCGAGATTTTTTTGCGGCCCGGTGGCAAGGTTAAGGCGCTTAAGCAAGTGCTATCGTAGCCAACATATGGGGCATTTGGTAAGCAATCAGAGCTCTCAGAGTATGGTAAACAAACATTCGCGCATTTCAAATCTTAATTTCGTTACCGTATTGATGATGTTCTGGTCGATAATTTGCATGGAATCGCGGTAAAGGGGACTGAATAAACAAGTAGTTTGTAATATCCAATTTTGTGTTAGCCATTCTTCTTCATTGTTTTGGTTTTGGCAGAATAATGCTGGTCACAGTTACATGACGTCATAGCAGGGGGTTGTTTTTTGTGATAAAGGCCAATAAGCCCGAATAAAAATATTTTAGAAAAACAATACGATTTGTTGTTACAAAATCTTAACAATTTTGCTTAGACCATTGAAAAATATTTTAATGTATTGTTATACACTATTCAATTAATTGTGAACATGCTTTGTGCAATAGAATGTATGGGTTGTTAAGAATCGTAACAATTCAAAACATAAAATTTTCTCATACATGTTTTCTTGGAAAACAATCAAATGTACAGTTTGCATATTGTTTGAAACACCACGTGTACAATAAATTCAATTGTGAATCGTAGAAACAATATATTGAATGGTTGAAAATCCTGTCAAGATACAAGGATTGTAACCCATAGATCTAATTGTGAATCAGTTGTTTATGCTGTAAAATCAATTGTATACTTTTAAGAGGATTTTCGAATAACTCGGTAGTCGCAAAGAGTAAGTCATAGCAGTGAACGATAGAGAACTGCTTTCTCTTTTGTCTGGTGTTAAAATTAATTCTCTATTTTTCATGGCTCACCTGCAAAGTGGTTTATTGGACAAACCAAGGATCACTAAATTGCTTATTGGCCGTTATCACAAAAAAAACTCGTGATATACATTATGACTATATGTACAACACATGAAATTCGTATAGAGGCCATACACGAGAATTCGTAATGTCATTTTTAATAATTACTATGTTATGACATTCCAAATTTGTATGAAGAATTCATCATTACCGTCTATATACGTTCATTAAAAATGACATCAGCCATTCTGGTGTCCAGTTGCCTTACCGTTACCAGACATTCACCCTAAACGATACAATCCACCAGGATTTCTGGGGTAGACGTGGCTGCCAGCCGTTTGTCATACCGATAGAAATCTGACATTTTCAGCGAAGGCGAAAAAATGAAAACGCTCGGCTAACAAAGATACAGGCGACTATGTATTGCCAAATTGAATTTGACAGCCGTCACTGAAACAATTTTGGTTGCCGTCTGGTGGCGATGGCTGCTCAGGTAGTCAAAAGGGGTACTTCCAAATAATCACATTACTTGTTCTCGTGTAAGGCTCCCTTAAGAATTCTATTTAGATTATAAAATAAGTGTAAACGCTATGCATTTCGAAATGATAAGTAAAAACAAAGATAAACTCTAGATTACAATGTCCCTTATGATCCATTGAAATATGTTTGTCAGTAATCGTGAACCAGTTGGCTCAGTGATAATGAAAATTTTATCGTTAATAGGGGTCGATTAGTTCCATAGTTGCCATAGAAACAATACAAGTTGAACATGAAGCGAACATATGTTTACATTCAGCACATAATGATTTCTTGCCACACCTGACTTTAATGCTTCATGGGATGAGGCAATAACAAACTAAATAAATTCTATGCAATGGTTCTAAGAAGTTTTTACTTTCTTATTATAAGAATCGCTGGATATAAGACAAAATTGTTCAATATCGTTCATACTGTAACTCAGGGTTTGGAATATTCATTCACCGGTGAATGAATATATAGTTTCCATTGCATTATGAACGAACAGTTCTACCGCTTACAATGAGGACGTCTTTCCAGCCAAAAATAACCAAACAAACAAAACGCTAGTGGAAGCAAATATATTCCACATATGCACAGATGGTACAGTGTGCTGGTATTAGAGTCTTCATGAAGCACAGAAGCCGTGAATAGAATTTTCTCTCAGGTGGTCTGAACGTCGTTCTTCTCACAAAACAATTCATTGCAAGCAAACTCTCTTCACGGGGCTAGGAAGTGATGAAGATTATATATTCAGTTTTCGCTAATAGACTGACGACTGGCTCTCAGAACGCGAACGGCTGTTAATGATGACTTTATGCCACTAAAACTGTTGCATATCACTTATTTAATTCGTGTCAAGTTATGAGAGGTTAAGAATTCTTAATTTCACTTGAATATTATAAATATAAGTAGCAGGAGCAAAGGATCAGCGATAGCAATCTGTCGATTTCAGTAAATACTGCAAACAAACAAACGCTTCGTTTGCTAGCTGCAAACGTTTGCAAATTCCTGCTGAATAGCGTTTAATTTGGGTTTAAACAAAAAGTGCATGATTGTTAATCAACCAGTAGGATAAAAAATAAGTCTTTTATTCAGTATTGCGCATTGAACATTTTTATTGAATTTTCATTGCGTATTGCTATCACAGACTAACAGACATGACAGTATGAGTAAATTCTTATAAAAATAATTTTTCGTGATGCACTAGTTCCACCTATATTGTACTGCGCGAACTATTTACTATCGGTACACCCCTTGTGTTACGTAAAAGTTGTTTTACTAGTTGGTTTCCCCTCGTTTGTCAACACCGATCAGCTGCTTGCAGGGATGCCTGATTTCATCAAAATTTTTGAAAATGAATCGTCACAATAAATTTTTTGATTACGTTGATAATTAGAGTGCCTATAACCAGAGTGACGACATCTCATCCGTAATGCTGGCAACAATTAAAAACATTCCATTAGCTTTACATTGAATTGACAGGCCGTTTGCTCGTTTGGAACTGGTAGCTGTCATTCCAAACGAACAGCTGTCGCCACTCTGATTATAGTAACTCTATTGATAATATATTTAACTTTTTCGCGATGTTGGAAGGTAACCATTTATTTGACTCAACGTTGTTCATCTAGACTATTTTTTATTGTGTTGGTAGTTTTCACCCGAAATTAAGTGGCGGCAGACCAGAAGCAAGTAAATATTGTAACAAAACGGGTTCGATTTTGTATTGCGTTGGAGGATGAGAAGTAGGCATAATTCTGTATATAGTTTTGGCAATATGTATTAAATTTGTATCCTGCATGAAATTCGCATGGACGTATACAAATCAATACATTACAGGTAATTCTGCATGAATGGCAACTCTGTTGGTAAATGAAAAAAAAACACAGTATAGATGACAGACAGGATGTTTTTGATAGGGCAACGTGGCGCCATCATGACACATGTGAGTACTGTCCCAAATAAAGGAATATTCGAAATGACCGTTAAAATGATTGAAGAATCTAATTTGAATGTCCTGTCTGTTAGTCTGTGTTGCTATTATCTGTGAGAGCTGTGAAAAACACATGTCCCCATTACAGCAAAACCTTTATCCCAATAGACGATAGCCAGTCATAAGTCTGTTAGCCAAAACTGAATATATAATCTTCATCTCTTTCTAGCTTCGTGAATAGAGTTTACTTGAAATGAATTATGGGGCTAGACAAGATCTTACCGAGAGAATAAGAAAAAGTAGTATGAGTGAATATTGTTTGCTCTCTTCCATTCTCGTGCATGGACAGCCATTCCAATAAAGCAACAAGGCTCACGCTTCCTTAAAAGCGACATGGTTCGTAATAGGTAAATTCATGAATATCATACGCCATGAAGCATGTATACTCATCTTCACTGCTTCGTTCATCCAAACCCTGCTGTAACTTGATATTTTACCAAACATAAACAATCATTGTCATAATTACGACGCATCTAGTGATCAGATGCTTGTTGTTTCGCTTCAAAAGACTGAAACTGACAGTGAACCTAGCTCATCGAGGGGTCCTCTTCAAATGATACATAAGAAATCGCAAACTACTCTATCTTGAGTTTATCTTTGGTGTACATTCCGCATAAATGATTTTTTGCTTCAACTGACTTTAATCGACGACACGACCTGCCACTCGGTTATCAAAACTGTATCACAAATTTAACTACCCCTCAGTAACTGGTAATGTCAAAATGACATCTCCTGAAAAACTATTCAAATTGGCAACACAAGTTGATGAATTGTTGATTTCGAATAACAGTTACCAAAACCATGGTTACTGCATATTGAAGACTTGAGGAATGTAAACATAAGCTGCCACGGGTGGAAGATCCTTATTTCGCGGCAAAGTTGTCGGTTTCATATAACATTTCAATATCCGTTGATACTTGTTAAATAATTCAACGTAACCAGGCTTCAGATCAGATCTATGACGTGAGTTTTAAAATGTTAGCAAACTAAATAAATGAGTTTTAAAATGTTAGCAAACTGCAAGAGTCATTGAATCCGTCATAATAAATCTTATTATCAATCTGATGATTTAGTACCGAAATATGAATGACAAAGCTGAGTCAATCCGGTATATCAGTACTATTCTACGAGATGCAATCGCACTTCATATGCAGATGCGAATACACTTATAAATAGAATTCATGCTTGTTCTTTTATAATGAATTTCTAAAGTATTCATCATATTTATGTATATTCGTCACTTCTGAAATTTTTCCAAATCATTCAACCCAAGTTTCTAATCAGCTACATATACGCTGATACAATACAATACAATACAATACTCCGTCATATTTTGGACATTCGAAAAACTCCTTTACATCGCAAAGCGGGTGAAAAATCTGATGAACATGTAAGACTCTTGAAAAGCACGGGAAACCAGTTTTTTTTAGGATATGTGATCTGATCAGAATTATGACCTGTAAAAACTAATTTACTATAAATAATTTTATAATTGGTTCTCAAGCAAAACATAGGCCGTAACTTGATGATTATATAGAATGAAGCCTGTCTATCGTAGCACTACATTTAGGTTAGATTTGGATTATGTTCCGGTCGGCGCGAATACAAAAAGAACGTTGTAACATTAACTTGATAGATGAATAAATCTTTTAATATTAAAATTCGTTCATTATCAACTATTGAACGTGGGCTTTGGCGCAGGATAATTCTGTAATTCATGATAAATTATATATTAGTTATTTTTAATTATTATTAATTTATTCCTCGTACCTAGCGTATTGTGAAATCGTCTAACTTTGTCGTATGTAATAAATAAATTTTTCAGGGGTACCAGTCCCCGGCCGATAGCTCGCGGTTTTTAATTTTACGCTGATGGCACAAAATTTAAATTAAAAAACTATTTCAAAACATTCTCGACTGGTTTGTTTATTTATTATGGGGCTCCTTGGTAACTAGTTTGTAGCAACTTAAACAGTGTTGCTCAAGAAGTTTATTTTGATAGTCATCAAGGGGTCGCTATATTTGTGGTAACTGGCGGTAAATCGCTCACGAGCACTTTTCATTCCGATTTTTCTTTGAAGTGCCGTGTCGTGTCGTCGCTTTAATGCTTCAATAACAAGCTAAATAAATTCTAAACAATAGTTCTAAGTAGTTTTTACATTCTTGTTTTAAGAATCACTGGATATGAAGCAAAATTGCTCAACCTCGTTTTTACTTGATATTCAAAAGATTGAAACTGACAATGAACCGAGCTCATCGACGCACTCTATCTTGAGTTTATCTTTGGTAAAACGCTCTTAAATTAATGTGAACTTATAAATTCATGTAAACTATGTCTATAAAAATTGTATAGCCATAAAATCAAAGTAAAGAAGGCAAGGCAGGCCAAAGTCATCAAAGCAACGTTGGTTAAATCGACCACTAACACTATTACTAAGTTCACTGGTTCACGATTACTGGTCCGAAATTTTTCGATGGATCGTATGGGACATTGTAATCTTGAGTTTATCTTTGGTAATAGTAAACAAAATCGAAAAGCTTTCTCTTTCGTCTGGTGTCAAAATGTATAATCTATATGCCATGATTTGCCTGCAGCCTCTCGTCAAAGTGGATGTTGACAAAGGCCTATTAAACTTTACAAAAAAAAGATCGTTTAAACTTGCTCGTCTATTCCACTGAAATCCATCGAAATACTTGGTAATACTTTTGCACGAGTCTCTTTGAGGTCCCTTCGTACAAGTTATCGATTTAATAAAAAAAAATCGACGAACGTATATTCCATTCGAATCTTTTCTTGTCAAGTGTCAAATTTAAGTGTACGAAAACATTTTCGTATCAGATTTTCATGATGCATCTGTACGCGAAAATGTAGAAAAAATCCTAATTAATTAGCACTGAATAATCGTTCTGAAGTTTTAGAAAAGCAAGCAGTTGGCACATTGGTTTCAAACGTTTTGCTAGGAAAAATACCCATTAAAAGGTCCATTATTCGTCACTTGCTAATGACTTAGGTGCGCAGCTTAGTGTTTTGATTTAAAAAGTGAAAATTTACTTGCTGACTGCAGTGCGGCAGCTGATCAGCTTTTGTTTTTAATTTTTGTTGTGTTTGAAATCGGTGGGGAAGTGCTAGTCACCATGAATTCAGCTGGAGGCGTCCGAGGTCCAAGTGCGACCAGTAATGGTAAAGAGCCAAGCAAGCGATTCTCAATTCACGATGCCTTCGAAGAGGAGACTGACGAGGTAATCAAAGTCTATGGCACGACAGTGATATCGACACCGATACGAGCCAAAACCCGATCACCGGACGACGTTTCCATACGGGTGCACCACGATCAGAGGTACGAAACATTGTTCAGTTCTACTCCAAAGAGTGTTTCTTCAGGTGATGGGCACCGAGTTTAAGTAATTGAATGTAGATTTATCTTTTCTGGATGTTAACAAACAAACATGTTTGCAAAATGTACAAAGCAAATAATTGTCTTTATGAAAGTAAAATTCTAGAATTGGGTTCTTCTCTGTTTCCTTTTCTTATCTTCCTATCTCACTTTCTATGTTCCGTGTGTGGTATTGGTTCTACCGACAAAAAAAAAACTCAGAACTCTAAAGTACACCGATGATACCACCTCTAGGGATAGTGATTCACTGATACAGGAGTACGGCAATTTATCTACGAACGACACCTACACTTACTGCTGGCGACACCCGAAAGTACGGGAGAACTGGCGAACGGTACTGGCTGCAGCCACTCTGCTGGTTATTGGAACCGGTCTAATAGCAATGGGAGCGTACGCAATCGCTGAACCCCACAACGGTTCGCAGGCGGCAGTGTTCTTCGTCGCAGGATTCATATGCTTTGTCCCCGGAGCGTATCACGTTGTATATATCTGGCTAGCAGCTCGCGGTTATCGGGGCTTCGATTTCTATCACCTTCCACTGTTTACGTAAGATGGAGACATTGATAGGCCACAGTAGGCGAGTACTACTTGACAAGTTTGAAGCGGCAATAGAAATACGAACCATGCTCATATTTCCTTCCCCGGGGAGAAGGACGGTGAAAATTGAGACGACGTGCGAATATTTTTCACGGCACTTTCTGAAACAAATGGTAAGTGACTCAACCATAAATTAATTAAAACTTTTATCCTATCATCAGACGCGGATAGTTATACAGGAAGATCTGTTTGGAACAAAAAAATGTCGAAATTAAATGTTTTGATTTATTTTATATTTCCCACTAGTTAAGGCAGGCATATACACTCTCTAATAATGTATAGATTTTCAATGGAAAGAAAACAATGTAAACATCGCAATCCGTATCACAGTTTAATTTAGAAAGCAAAATTGGAAACTTTCATACACCTAGTGACAAATCAAAAACTGCTTTATGGTTATGGTTGATGATGTAGATCACGCTGTCGAATGCACTAAAGTGGATTCCATCTGTAATTGCAAAGAAATTTTAGAGTAATTGTAAATTATTTATTTGGAAAAAAATTATGTTCATAGATTCCAACGTTTTGCTTGAAAAAAATCAAAATGTATAGTTAGTCAAAAAGGCTGAAAGATACATAAGCTACTCACATTCAATAAACATAGCTGGTATCAAAATCGACTTTGCCAGATTTTTTACTAATTTACCAATCAAAAGTTTGACCCAGTCGAATCGAGATATGCGTTTCCTAATTTCATTCAACTTAAACAATATCAGAATCGGCCAGTGTTTTGCGGAACGAAATCGACTAATAATAATGCAATTATCAGTGAACTCATTATGTAACCAAAAGCCGCTTATATCTTTTGACAAGTCGTTAAAGTTTAAGTTTCAAATATACATTCGAGTCTAAGGATGCAACTCATCTATCAGCAATATAGGCAAAATCGGACTCTTATCTGCCAGTCACGCAATAAATTTTCACAACTCGATTTTGCAATGAAACAATGTAGTGTAAAAAACTTATAGATCCGTTAAACATTATGTAGCATCGGTTTAATTCCACCTGTGATGAAAAATCAACAAGTCAATGTCCCAACTATTTTATTTGAGAATTCTCTCGCTGGGATTCTACTCGATATGCTAGGCTTTTCTATATGGTTTCATCTACTCGGAACTCGCTAGAATATACAGCAGTGTGCCATGTATTTTCGCAATTCGCATATATAAAAAATAATGAACAACAAAAAAAACTTGCACCCTGTGTGAGAACGTAATGAAATGGCTTTGCATGAATAAAAAATCAACCGCATATGATAGAACAGTTATAAAACATTCTGCCGCTTTTCTAACTCTAACCAACGGTACCCAGCTCAGTATTCGCGTTCAAACAGGGTAAGACTGGATTTAACAATTACATACTTCTGAAGCTAGAGTGTTTTGGATTCATCGATTGTGTCTTCAAAATCGTGAAAAGGCTTCCCGGATTTGTATCTTAGATATACTATATGATATTAAAACATTTTGAAATCATCGTTATATTGATCATTATTTATTTTTACTATACAAAACATAATCTAGAAGGAACTGATCGGCGAATAGAACACTAATCGATTCAATTTTTATTGGACATGACGTTACATTGAACGTAAAACAAATGTTTAATTTAAAGTAGACTTGCTAAAAAGCTCAACTGTTAGAATTTTCAAATTATATTGGTTTGAATAGAGGAGAAAAAAACCTTAAATTTGTTTTTCATGGCGTTATAGGAAAAAAAAAACTGATAAGAAAATAAAACAATGTACTTTAAATTTAAATAAGTTACACATACAAACTCGATTGACATGATAACACATTATTTGTTCGCAGTGAACTGAGGTGTAGAAGCAACAACGAGGCATTCCACGTGATGTAACACACTTGCACTGACAAATACTATCACATTACTCGGTAAAATTTTCAAAAGACCATATCAGCAAATCTCCCATAATCTCTCTTTGTTGGGATTTAACCATCGAAATTTCTATTGGATTGGTACTGCTGTTGTGAAGGACGTGTGAAAACGATCGACAGAAGAGAAAATAAACAAAGTATGGTGTCATTTGCGAATACGGTCTTTTAAAAAATTCTTCGGGATTGTTTTTTTTCTTATTTTTTCTCTACCCTCTTTTCCTATCACTTACAATTTTATATCATATTTTCCGTACACCAAAATTAGTCTGATATGCGCCAGAAAAAAATATATATCTCATTTCAATCTTCACATGGAATGCATCATCGTGTTGTAGACAATTAAGTTCCACATTTGGCATAATGTCAATGAAATTGCAATTACTGTAGGCTAACTATTGAAATTAAGCAAACGAAAAATAAAAATTTATATATAACACATTATTATCATATTTACAGTGGGATATTTTCATGCTCAGTTGAAAGAAAAGGTCCGTAGATATCAGGTGTACAACTTTGCTTCCGCCGCTTCCGATAGGTGGCTGTACCGGCTGAGGCTGGTCAAAATACATAGATGATAATGTCTTCGAAGTGAGTGTGTACAGTGCCTAACGAATTGTCATCGCCGTTTCAGTGACAGTTGTTCTTGTTTTCGTATTATTCACGCTCGAAAATGTCTGTTTATGTGCCCAATTCTCGCCATTTGCGGGAAGTTTTACTTTTCTGTTACAATTCGAAAAAAAAATGCAGCTGAAGCGCATCGAATGCTCTCAGAAACTTACGGTGATGCTGCTCTGAGTAAAAGAACGTGTCGGGAGTGGTTTCAACGTCTTAAAAATGATGATTCCGATGTCGAAGACAAACATGGTGGTGGAAGAGAAAAAACTTTCAAAGATGAACAACTTGAAGCATTGCTTGATGAAAATTCGTGCCAAACCCAAGAAGAGCTTGCCGATTCGTTGGGAGTGAATCAGCAAGCCATTTCAAAACGTCTCAAGGCCCTGGGCATGATTCAGAAAGAAGTAAACTGGGTGCCGTACGAGTTGAAACCGAGGGACATCGAGCGCCGTCTATTTGTATGTGAGCAACTGCTTTAAAGACAAAATCGTAAGGGGTTTTTCATCGAATCGTAACGGGTGATGAAAAGTGGGTTCGATACGATAATCCTAAACGCAGAAAATCATGGGGAAAGCCCGGGCATGCTACTTTGTCGAAGGCAACACCGAATATACACGGCGCCAAGGTTATGATTTGTATTTGGTGGGATCAGCTCGGTGTAATTTTCCACGAGCTCTTAAAAACGGGGTGAAACCATCACAGGAGATCTCTACCGAACGCAACTGATGCGCCTTAGTCGCGCGCTAAAAGAAAAGCGGCCACAATATCGAAGGCGACATGACAAAGTCATTCTCCAACACGACAATGCTCGGCCTCACGTCGCAAAATTGGTCAAAAAGGACCTGGAAACGCTGAAATGGGAAGTCTTGCCAAAGATAAACTCAAGATTACGAAGTCCCATATAAATAAAAGAAAAAAATTGTTCGGTAATCGTGAACCCGAGAACTCAGTAATAGTATACTTTTAGTAGCCCCTTGTTAAAAAGCGTCGCAAAAATACTAGAGGTCTGCAAAACAGCTCATTTTGGTGAACAGCTCCGAACCGATCAGCTCACCAAAGTGAATCGATTCGATGTATCAGCTCATCAGCTCTTTTATTTTGAACTTAAGGTTCATTTTGTGGTCCGTTTTTCTTATGCACTTATGTTTTCTTTCAAATGCATGATCGAAATTGAATCATTGATTTGCAATGATGCAATGAATGCAATGCGAAATAATTTATCTTTAATTGATGTCGACTAAATTGAATCTCTTAAAGAGCCGAAGATCCGATCAGCTCGTAGCGTGTTCCCTGCGTCATAATGCAGTGAACTGGGTAGCAAATGAGTGAGCTGGTGAGCTGCGGTTCTTTTGAAAAGAGCTGTGAGCTGTCAGCTCACTTCAATGATTCGATTCACTGGAACAGCTCAGGAGCGAATTGCCCATCTCTAAAAAATACCATGGTTACGCTACAAAACCAAGAGAAAATAAACAAAAGTTTGCAAGTTTTGCGTAAAAAATTGTTGAATCTGATTGCTTCTAAAGCAGATTAAACCGTCTTAAACGAATTAAACATTAGGCTAGTTGAATATAATAAATTACTTCTACATTCAAATACAAAGAACCGCAGAAAGTGTTCGATATTATGCATATTTGAACACGATTTGTTACTAATATGAAAACAAACATCCTCATAGTAACTAACGACGCATAGAGCGACTGGGCGTTTGTTGTTTCGGTTCAACTAATCATTGCACTGCGACTGACGGTGAACCGATTTCATCGAGGGGTCATATTTGAATGGTGTATGAAAAAATATAGACTATTCCATCTTGAGTTTATCTTTGCTTTCATTTACTCTTTTCTCAAATTCTGATCGTTTTAGGAGACTTTCTTTGTTTTCTGAAGCTTTTCCTCCACAATCGCCCATATTTTTCAATGTGGCGAAGTTTTGCCAAGTTCGACGGACTTGCCTCTTTCGGCACAAAAACACAAGCGTTAGTTCCATACTATTCCGTCATCGGTTTCGAGTAACGGCACGATGCCAGGTTAAGCCTAAATAGAGTGTCACCTTCGTGGAACCGGAGTAAGGACCACATTCGCTTCTGGAGGCATTTATTTTCATATATTTGGCACTCACAGATTCTCTTGATCATTCAGGCGAAAATTGCTGACGGGAAATTGCAGAATAGAACGTGGATCTGCTTGGTGTCTGTTTTAATGTATGCGTTAGACCCCTCGTTACCTTGAAAACATGAAGTCCGTCTCGCTTCATTGCCTTTTGGATAAACCTGATAAACCAGACGGACGAACTGACCTTCTTGAAAAACAAAGTCTTGGCATTATATTCCTTTGGTGGAATTTGGCCTTTCAGTTTCAACAGACTTCGCAGCCGATTCTTTGTGTACAGAATCATTGCATGGCTAGTACTATGGATCCTACTGACACTAAGAATTCTTCCAGGTCGGGGCTTCTGACCTTCTTGACCTCATCCCGAATCAAAAGGTTCGGATTGTGCTTGAAATAGTCGAAATAATCTCTTATCTTCCTTGCGTTCACAGGGTTGCATTTCTTCGCTTTTGTTCCGATGCCAGTTTGCTGCGGGTTCGTCTGAGGCTCCTCGAACGATTTAACCACAAGGGACAGAGTCGAGATGTCGATTCCTTACGGTTTCACAATCCACCTGTGGCATTGACCTCAAATTGTTTTGTTGAAGCACTTCTTGTGTGGAAGCCACCTAACAGTTTGTAGCGAAATTTTGCACATGTAAATATTATACTCTAAACTAGTTTTTCCCCGGAATTCCATCAATTTTTACCCATGCAATAAAAAGTTGTATGCAAAAAAAATTTTTCTTTCAAACAGAGTTTTAATCCACCTAGTGATGTAATGAAGCCTTTATTATAATCGTTAAAACCTTCTGATCAAAATTGACAAGGACTGGATTGGAAAAACATTTTTTTTTAGATTTCAGTACATTTCTTCATTATCATCTTCAAAATATTCTCATTGTGAACCAATTCAGGCATTTCAGCGCTCAATTCAATTTTCCATACACTTGCCATAGATCTCGGCCAAGATGGCCTTTAGTTGCTTCAGCGAATTACTTTCTATGTCCTCGAATGTCGTTTTGGAAACAGGAAAAAGTCACCGGCGAATACGGTGGCTGATCAATGACTTTCATTTCATGTTCGGCCAAAAATTCGGGTACAATTATGCTGGACTGCGACGGTGTGTTCAGTTCTTTCGATACGAGCTTGGCATCGACGCGTTTCATACCCAAAACATTAACCAAAATGTGCTGGATCGATCCATAAGAGATACCAAGATTCTCTACACTCTCTTACATGACGATTTTTGAGCACAATTTCCTAAACTTTTTCGATGTTAGCATCGTTATCAGAGGTGGACTCGTTCAATTTTTTCCAATCAAAAAAGCCAGACAAATTTTTCGTGTCGTAAACATACAGCTGCTAAACACACAACTAGATGACATGTCCCGCTCAAACTTAACAGGAATATCAAAGAAGGTTGTACCAACCTAGGAAAAAAATTTCAACATAAACTGTTATGTACTGACGAGTCGAAGACGAAACATAAAGTATAGAAAACAATTATGTGCCCTATGCACAAAACTGGCTAACCCCTAAATGACCACCACCTGAATCGGCCAGTATAACTTGAAACCCGTTTACTTTCGGCACGACAATAAAGACGTTGCACCAAATACAAATAAACGTAAACTAAAGTGAATTTTTTTTTTGAAATTCGCTACTTTTAAACGTGATCTGGAAGCAGCGAACATAAATCAATCAAATGAATAGACATTTTAATTAGTTTATTAACCAGTTATTTTATTTATACAATAACATACCTAGCAACATTTTCTAGCTGAATTTGCTTCCGCGATATTTTTATTGGTAATTTTTCGTTTATTATGGTCTGATAAACAAGCTAAACTAAACCATGGCAACATAAAATAAAGTTGCCAGTAATGTCGTTTTCGTTTTTAAATTGCACTACACTGGTGCAGCGAAAGCTGCACTGGAACCGTTCGTTTTTATCAATTGCACTACTCCAGTGCTACACTTTTTCTGCACCGATACCACTGGTGTAGCACTCATCAAAAGTTCGGTGTAGCTCTGTGCAATGGAATCTTTTATTGTAGTCAAGGGTTACTGTTTATGTTTTCATCATTTCTGTTCGTTTATTAATGCCATGGTGTAGTACTGCATCGATGTAGTGCAGTTTAAAAACGAAAACGACATAAGATACATTTCTGTTCACTCTGACTTGTCAAGGAATCACAGGTGGAACGGAATCATATTTCTCGGTTAATTTTTCATTAGGGCGTATAAGCAAGTGACTGTTTCTCTTTGTTTACTTTCTCTTCTATTAATTGCCAAGCGGCTTCCACGTTTATCACTCAACTCTTTGCAGAAAATGGTACCTGGAACTTTCGACTTTCAAACAGAGTAGTGAAATCAAAGAAAATCTCTTTAAACACATCACAATAATCGAAAGAGAGAGAGATTAAAGAGAAACTGTCACTTGCTCATACGCCCTAATGAAAAATCAACCGAGATTTGTATTTGGTTGCACTTCGGTGCAAACGGAAAAAGTGTTCTGCTTGTAGCAGAAACTTTGTGTCTGCTTCAGTGGCGTACCGATAAAATTTGGTACCCGGGGCAAAATAAGAGATTTGCCGCCTCCATCGTTGGTTTAGTGAGTAAAATATGAACAGAGCTGAACTCCATCTCCGGAGAGATGACTTGGGCGAGCAAATAGAAAAGGTCCCAAAGATTAATTTGCCGCCCCCTTCTCCCCTCTTCTGCAGTATGAAAGATTTTCCAAAAAATCATTTTTTTCTGTTAGTTTCTCATTCATTTGGCTTCTCCAATATATGTTTCCACTCAATCATTGTATTTAGGAATTCGTATATATTTAGATGGTATGTCATAACAAAACTCTCCACATTGAATCCAAACAAAATGGAGGGATTTCAGATGGAATTTTAAATCCTTTCATTTGAATCTATGTTCATGAAAATCGGAGTATTCCGAGAAAATTGAATTTATATTTTTACATGTTTTAGCCCATATCACCATGTAATTTCGGAAGTGAGATTCGGATAAATAACAAAAATTGCGTGAGGAAATATTATTCCTTTCGTTTGAATCTAAGTTTTTGGCAATCTGCAAAAATATGTGGAGTTTCAATTTATTTTTTTCTGTATTAGTCTCCTTCCTCTTCCATGCCTTCAATGTTCTGATACAATCAAACCTGAAATAGTTGTAAGATCATGTACAGTATATACAAAAATAAATGAGTTTTTGAGTAGGTTAAAGAATGACTACCGAAATACTTATATGACATATAAGGAAACTAGTAGTAATATGTTTTGTTAAATACTTACCGTTATGACTTTATTCGAAATATATTAGGTTTACTATATAAACACTAATGTATATTGCCTTAAGAAATAAACGTATTTATAAAAAAAATCTGCAAAAAAATGAAGATACATATTTGTTTCGAAAGCACCTCACGACGATCTTAATTGAACGGTATGTGTCACTTCGACCTTCGATTGAAAAGTTGATTTTCACGTCATTCCATAGCCATACTGTATGAGAGATGCAAAATACGATACGAATACTATACGAGTCTCAGAAGTTAATTGTTTTACGAATCTCTGAAGTCATTTGTTTTTTTAATATTTTTTTTTTAATTTTTTGTTTTGTCTTATTCTAATTTAAAAATTTTTAAAGTTTTTATACGGATACATGAAAAGACTTTGGTGCATGAGCATTTGTTTTTTCTACAACCTAGCATCAGTTCTTACATAAAAATGCTTGGCGTGATTTGTAGCAACAACATCACTCAGTTTGTTCCACTTGATTATTGTAAAAAAAAGTAACTTAAATTTAATCGATCATTAGATTAGGGTTATAGAATACATTAGTGAGAGTTTTATGAATAATGTGCATCACGTGTTGGTATAAACAAAGGTCGGGACATTAAGCAATCTTAATAAGTTCTAGTTAACGTGTCTCCCTATAATCATGCTCTTAACGAATGAAAAAACGCTACCTCAAATTATTCCACTAATTAGTCATATGCTCTAACTACTTCACGGAAGAGTGACCACTTTCTTTTCACAAAAACGGTGAACTCATACATGCACGACATTTCGCGAACCTTCGCGTGATTACAAAATATAATCATAAATTCAAATGCAGTAGCTGCGGTTTTTCTTTATGCCATGCGTTGGGTCCTTTTCATAGTCATTATCATTCCATTGTGTTGAAATAATCCGCTTTTCCCAGAAGTACTTTCTGTATGCCATACTGTTGCAATTACAATCCGACATTGACCGATTGAAGAATATAGTCGGAGTCTTTGTCAAGCTAATATAACTCCTGATATGATATGATATGCTTTTCCAATATTGAACGTTTCAGTCGTTTAGCAGAATATAATGTAGAGGAGTAAAATTAAATAGGAAAATATAACTAGTTAGTACGAGGAAAAAATATTAAAACATCATCTATAAGTTTAGCTTAAATTTATTTTCGAATGATTAGAATGCATACAAATTTTAATGGGTTACAATAATCAGACTCCATTCCCCCATATCTTATCAATGCTGATGCAGTTCATATTTTAACTCACTAATACGCCAACGCCATCACCATCCTTCGAGAGTCGTTTTTTATGTTTCTTACCTTTGAAGTCATACATGTTTTGGTATTTGTTGATTGAATTTTTCAGTTTCTTATTTAACCACGCGGCAAATGCCTCCTCATTGGTCTGTGCTTTGATTTGCTGCTGTTCTACCTTCTTCTGGTACCGTTCATAGAATCGCTTTCTTTTCGCTTCCACTCTTTTGTTTTTTGCATCCAGTTCTTCTTTGGACAATCCATACTCCGAATGAAATCCGTTATAGTACGGTAACTTGTCGTCCAATTTCTTCTTAAAACGGCAGCATTTTCGTTGGCACTTGGCCGACTTGTTCCGAAAGTGAGCCTGAACAGGACTGTCACGTTCCCGCGATTGCTTGTTATATTGTGTTTCAGTGTTATCTTCGTTTGCTTCAGATTCTAAATCATACGAAAGCGATTCTCTCATCAATCGCTCTTTCAAAATTTCCCGTTCCTCTGAATTATCCTCCTCATTTTGAGAATCCTCGGAATAATTTACCTCACTCTGACCATCGCCGGATCCCGATCCCTCTTCACTGGCACGAGCCTTTGTCGGACTACTGCTGTCTTCACTCGTAGTTTCCGGATTCGCCACTTCCGTATCGAAACTGGATTCCGTCACTTCTTCTTCGAGTTCCTCGTATTCATCTTGTTCTTCCTCTGCTTGTTCTTCGTTGACAACTGCGGTTTCTATTCGAGACTCAATTTCATCCTCCGTGGGTTCATTTATGCTCAGTTCCTCGATGATATCTTCGTCTACCTCGTCCATATCATCGGTAGGGTTTTTACTCTCCACACAATCATTCAACTCTGGTGAAGTTTCCGGTTCCTCGCTCACAATACCTGATGAAAGATGTAAAACATTGATTTTAAATTATTGATACTAAAATTATGGAATGATCATAATTTTATTCAACTTATATTCAGTGCTTAAGAAATAAAGGGTGCGCCATCTATTTCAACATTAAATAACATCGAGCCATTTTTTAAAGTAGGAGAGACCACCGACGGCGCACGCTACCGTTGGATTTTGCCGTATTTGTTTACCAATAAACGCAGACAAAAATATCTGAGAACTTATATTCTCAACAAGATAAAAATTGCCACACCAGAACGGCTACAATCAAGTTCCCAGAACGCATTCCCTCAAAATATGGTAATTTGGAATGTCCTATTCGTGAGGTTATGAAAAAAACGAAGCTCATTCTAGCAAGCCGAAGAACATTGACGAAATTAAAGCTGATAAACTAGCTAAAATAGCTGCGATAAAGCCCGTAATCCCGGCCAATGTTTGGCAAAATGCCCGCAAAAGAGCTACTTTTTGTGTATGAAATAAGGGTGCCCATTTGTTCGACGTTGTATCCTAAACCTAGTTTGAAAGAAATAGAATAGAATAGACTTATTTATTTGTTAAAAATCGGTTGAAAAATGGTGGAGTTATTCAATGTTGAAATAAGATACATCCAGATTGCGCACCCTGTAAAAAAAAAACACGAGTTCAAAATCAGAATTAGGATGCTAAGGAAAGGGATGCTGTTTTCTCTTGGGGCGATTTACAATTTCAGGAAAACGGCAATTGTTTTCAAAACGCAATAGAAGTTTTCTTCGCTGTCGTTGAGCGGAAATTAAAAAAAAACAAATATCAATTTGTTTGATACATTTTGAAAAATAAACCAACATATCGGTATCGGAAGATTCATCAAGCAAAAGTGGAGAAAACTGCTTCTGCGTTTTTCAACAATGACTGGCTAAGATTGTAAGTAAAACCTTGAAGAGAATATTCAATAAACCGACGCCAAAAATAAACATGTTTTGACAAACTATTTAAATAAATCATAGTGGACGTAAGGAGAATGATAACAGCTGTTTGTAATGAAGATATAAGAAGGCACAAAGAGGAAGATAGTTTTTTTTCTAAAGCCAGAATCCAATAACCGAATGGTTAAAATCTTTATAGGCGATTTAATTGTATCTATACTCCCAAAGACCTCACTGTGAAAAGCTCCTGAACTATACGTCGTTTCATTTGTGCCTAAGCTTGTTAAATCTATTTTACTGTACCTGAGAATCGAGTTTGTTTTGGAGGTGTTGATCGTTACCTCCGGTACTTTTAGAACTTTGACTTATCATCTCATATGACGGTTTGAATTTTTAACACTTTCCATATTATATTTCCTAAACCGGAGGTCGGTTCTGGATAAAATTTTACCGCATGCTATGTGACCATAAGACCTACAATTTGAATCAAGTTTGCAAAAATCGGTTCAGCGGTATTCGAAAGAATCAAGTGCACTGTTTACACCGTCAATCCAGAAGTCGAATCTAGATAAAAATCAATAACAGGCTGGGAACCCAGCAGAAACATCAAGTTATCGCCCAATTAGCTTACTTTCTTCTATCAGTAAACTTTTTGAAAAAATTATCTTGTTGAGAATGATGACTCATATAAATGAGAATTCAATTTTTTTACCAGAGCAGTTTGGATTTCGTCATGAACATTCAACAACTCATCAACTTGTCAGAGTAACGAACATGATAAAAGCAAATAAATCTTCTGGGTTATCCACTGGAGTTGCTCTTCTAGACATAGAAAAAGCATTCGACAGTGTTTGGCACAAAGGTTTAATAGCAAAAATGTCTGATTTCCAGTTTCCTATTTATTTGATCAAAATGATTCAAAATTATTTAACTGATCGTACTCTTCAGATTAGCTATCAGAATTGTAAATCTGAATTGCTACCCGTACGAGCCGGTGTTCCGCAGGGTTCGAGTGTAGCTCCAATCTTGTATAATATTTTCACTTCTGATCTTCCAAATCTACCCGTTGGTTGTCAGAAATCGCTATTCTGTGACGACACAAGTCTATTAGCCACAGGTAGAAATCTAAGAGTGATCTGCAGTCGCCTACAAAGAAGTTTAAATATTTTCAGTGATTATCTGTCAAAATGGAAAATTAAACCAAATGCAGCAAAAACGCAATTAATTATCTTTCCTCACAAGCCAAGAGCTTCTTTTCTTAAACCAAACAATAATCACATTCTCAAATTGAATGGCTTGGAATTGACATGGTCTGATCAAGCTAAATACTTAGGTTTAACGTATGACAAAAAACTCACTTTCAAGGATCACATTGAAGGAATCCAGGCAAAGTGTAATAAATATATTAAATGTTTATATCCTCTTATAAACAGAAATTCTAAGCTCTGTCTAAAAAACAAATTGTTAATTTATAAACAAATTTTCAGACCAGCCATGCTTTATGCGGTACCAATTTGGTCAAGCTGTTGTTCCACCAGGAAGAAAACGCTTCAAAGGATTCAGAATAAAATTCTGAAAATGATTCTGAAGCGTCGACCCTGGTTTAGTACAAATGAGTTACACAGACTCACAAATATAGAACCATTAGATGTAATGTCACATAATATTATAAGCAAATTCCGACAAAAATCGATGCAATCTTCAATTGAATCGATTCGCTCTCTGTATTAGTTAGTAAGTTAGTATATAAGTTCCTTTCCCCATTACACAATACAAGTAGGTTTAGAATTTTCCCTACACAAAAATCTCAGAATTGCGGAAGCAAATGATGTCTTCATGGTAATAACCAAATCATATATATATATATATATATATATATATATATATATATATATATATATATATATATATATATATATATATATATATATATATATATATATATATATATATATATATATATATATATATATATATATATATATATATATATATATATATATATATATATATATATATATATATATATATATATATATATATATAACAGGGCTGAAAAGTCACCACTTGTGGCTGAACATCCAATTTAAATCTTAATAATTTAATTTTAACTCATATTCCAATAAATAGTTATTTAAAAAAAAAAAAAAAAAAATAACAGGCTGGGGAACCATAAGACCTTTCAATTGAATCTTAGTATGCGAAAATTCTCTAATAGTACTGTTGTTGTACCGTTGAATTCCACTATGTCACGTCATTACACTCTCACAAAGTCACTATTTTCACAGTCACTATTTTTACGAATGTGTATCAAACGTTACAATACAGATACGTATTTCGGAATGTTATTTACATCCTTCTTCAGTATATCGGTTTTATAAGTCAAACAGAAATTTACACACTTAGAAAATTTCGCAGAATTCGGTAATTTTTTTACCGAATTTTCAACAGCTGAACGTTCGGTAATCAGTTCGGTAATTAAATTGATTACCGATCGTTCGGTAATTGCTGAACTGTCAAACAACTACCGTAAACTGTAAACCAAATGAATCTAGCTGATTGTTTGGTAATTTTTTGTTTGTTTGTTTTCCTTTGGTTAAAATTCTGGATTTTCGGATTTTGAAAAACAACACAAATTCCAACCTGTTGTGGCTATGGTTTTATTCCAAGAAAAAAAGGGTCAAATGTTCCGGCTGACCAGAATTATGAGCGCCTTCCAAAACACTGCACAATCCGTCGAGTCCACCAAAAAAATTCCCTCGAACGATTTGTGTAAACAAATGTGTAACTGGACAAATTTTTTTTCTGCCTATAACTAAACAAAAAGCTTTTAGTGGTTCAAATGTTTTAAAATTTTAGCACCAGTATCTCAATTCATTCGATGAACTCTTCAAGATTCTTCGTTTGGTTAATAAAAAGACACTGAAAATTTTAATAAATGTTTGACAGTTTGTTTCACGACAATCAGTTTTCACAGAAGTTCGGTTATTGGAAGATAATTTTACCATACGGACGGTATGGTTTTTACCGTACTCGGCGACTGTTCAGATTTACCGTATGAATTGTATATCTATTTACAGAATTCTGTAATGAAAACTTGCGTAAAACTGATCGTCCGGTAAAAATTTGCATAATTGTTGTAAAATGAAGTTCATGTACCGAAATATCGGTAATTTCTATTGATTACCGAAAGTTTTCGTCAAAAACATTACCGAACAACGGAATCGAATCTTAGTGTGTACTGATGCGAAAATTGTTTCAGCAGTTTCCGAGAAAATCGAGTGCACTTTTTTCCATTTTTAGCACATATTACCCCGTAACTCCGGAATCGGATAAAATTCCATAGCAGATTATGTAGCCACAAGGGTTTAGAAGCCTAGATCTTATGGCCATTTTAATCAATTCCGCGATACCTATAGATGAGTGTGATTTTATTTTATTTTATTTTTGTTTTTTAGGAGCAATAGAAAAGCCCGCTGGAGCTGAGATTTTTGTTCTCCTTCTCCAGCAGGCATAAAACCTTCTCATCTTTGTATCAACAGATAACATTTGTCCAACTGATACATAACGAAATCTTAAATTACCCTTATATCGTCTAATTATCTAAATATAACTAGCGGGAAAAAAATCGGAGATAACGGGTTTTAATGGTGTTACGAGATAAATTTAAATCAAATTCATCAGAGCAAGTATTGAATACGCGACACATACTCGAAAACGGTTCATTAAAGCCGTAGTTAGTTCTAGCACGAGGATTTCTGAGAAAGGGATTAAACCGCAAATTACGCCGATGAATGTCAAAATTTAGCTGTTGTAGGAGATCTGCACAATCAATTCGAGATTGGATGAGGTCCACGACGAAAACAGCTTTCAGTGTATCACGGCGGACAGATAGCAAATCGAGGTGTACGAGCCTACATCGATCTTCGTAGCTTGGGAGATTCAATGGATCTCTCCAGGGCAGGCGACGCAAAGCAAAACGAATGAACTTGCGTACGTAACAGGATTAGTTTTGCTATCATTGCGAAGACAGAGTCGGAAGAACAGCAGTTGCGAAAAATAATTTTGCGCGCCTAACTTGAAAATTAATGGAAGAATATAGTGGAAAATTACGTGCATCATGAAGCTCTTCACCCGGATGTTGACAAAACCGCAATGTCTCATTATGGATGACGAGACGTACGTAAACGTCAACTCTCCTCAACGGGACTCCTGTTTTCCACTGCTCATCATAAGTTTGATGTCCCAGAAAAAGTTAGACATGACAATTGGACAGGAAATGTGCTTCACCCGGATCATTGCGCCTGTATCGTATCGGTATGTTGTCATCCTACCAACTGCTTATTTCTTTTTAATGTTTTCTTATATAGTTTTGTATGTCTGAAGCGGTATAAACTATTATTACTTTAATTATCTTGAAATGATATGCAAATGTTTGGTCCACTAGCACTAACTTTCCTAATCTGCTCTAATTGTTTCTATCTTTGTCGATGTTTCGCATGAGAATATATCAGAAAATTTATAAACAACATTAAAAATGCACTCAATCTACAATCTTGAAAGTGGAAATGTATTTTTTTTTTGCATTCGCATAGTAAAGTATGAATGATGATTGGTCAGACAAGCCCTGAGACCGAGACAGCGTGATTCCATCTGTCTCAAAGTTGTGCTAATGCCCAGGGATGAGAAATGGACAATTTTTCATTATTTTCTTGTACAGAAACAGAAAAGTTAGAAAAATTGTCACCATCACTGCTAAAAGACAGCATAAAGAAAACAAAAATGAATTTGGTTTCAATAATAAGTTTATTAGCCAAATACTCATGAGAAGTGTCAAAGCAAAACAATCCATTAAAAAGCTAATAAGGATAGTCTTGTTGAAATTGTCAGCAAATTGTTTTGACATTATTCGCACTTGTTACGATATATCCATATTTAAATTTCTAAACCGATATGTAAAAAAGCCTGTGTATTTATTCAGAATTTATGCGCATTTGATATGTTACGTGGAACAGTGAAGTGAGCTTCGAATGTTGCTGAAGGCTATATCGAAACAAAAATAAAGGTAGGTTTATATTTGTTCAAAACCTAATTTTGGATCAAGAAAATAAGATCCTTCACAGTTTGTGTAGAACAATCGTAGTAGGCGGTTGCTCTTCCCGATGGTTTCTTGTTATTTCATGGCATATTTCGCTCGGGTTACGCCTTCCGGAGTACTACCGAGTTTCCGAGTTCTCCGAGTTTTTAATGAGAGAGTGGAGAGATTTTATGAAAAAGAAGCTTATGTTTCGTTTATGTATTTTCCTCCAATACAACACGGGAAGTCGCTATCGTATTTATACCTGCCAATATATAAAAGACAACCCCGACTGCAAAGATCTTTTCGGTAGTAATGTGCCAGCTAGTGGCTAGTAGTCATTACATTGTTAAAGTTTTTTCGGTAACAGTGCGCCATATAACTACAGATTGCAGAAGCCAATTTAACCATTCATGTTGGTAGAAAACAACATTTTATTTTACTGTGATTCAATTATAAAATTAGTTGAATGGGAATGGAGTGTACCTTAGCTAAGAAATGACAGCACGTTTAATTTGTGAATTCAACTAAAAAAATGCCATTTCAATTAATGTTTTATCATTATTAGGGGATTAGAATTAAATAAACTAAATTAACAAAAGTAAGATTTTTTGGTAGTCTCAAATTTATATTACATTAAATGAAAAAATATATGTGATACAGGTATCCCTATTCAATGTTTGAGCAGATTTTTAAACTCCGCTTTCATTATTGTTCAAAAATTATTTCTGTGTA
Organism: Malaya genurostris; assembly: GCF_030247185.1. Classification (NCBI taxonomy): domain Eukaryota; kingdom Metazoa; phylum Arthropoda; class Insecta; order Diptera; family Culicidae; genus Malaya; species Malaya genurostris. The sequence continues at coordinate 181,664,567 of NC_080572.1, forward strand.
TTATCATCGCAAATCAATAACATTACTCGAGTATGATTCAACTAATTGCAATATCTAAAACAACTAAAGCTGATTCGTTTTCCAATTTTGTTTCAATTACAACGCCGGTTGTTTCAACTAAAATAATCGTTCTGCGTCCTGGAGTAAAAGGACTAAATCATAAAAAAAAATGTTTCAAGCGTCGTTTGTGCTTATTTTAAAACAAAAATGACAGTTTAGGAAAAACAAAAATCGATTAGTTGTACCATATTTTAAACAATCGAATGCAGAAAATCAACTAATATTTTGGTTAAAATGGGATCGCGGGTGGTTCCGTGTAGAAGCGATTTAGATGAGAAGAATAGACTTGCTTTCTCTCGATTTATATCATTATGCGTAAATGGCAACTCCCTTAGATTATAAATGCCTTGAAATTTGAAGTAATATATTAGTACTAATCATTTCGCAACGCGTTCTTTAATTGTAATACAAATAATGCCCATTGTGCTATGGGAGGTAGTTCTGCTACATCAGATGGTTGTATAACACATAACATATATTACGTCACAATAATTATTTTAGTCTTTGTGTACTGTACTAACAAATCATCCTAAATTTTATCCACATAATCTGCTTACCATTAGCAATACAATACCCATGCTCTTCCTCAGCATCACTGCACTCATCCGGCTCGTAGTCGACCAATTGATCCCGAAAAGTAACCCTCCTTTCACCACAACCGAATTTCGGCGACGGAGGTGTCGGTATGGCAAACGACTCCTGGTTGGCTTGCTTTATTTTCTCCTTGATGTTGTATTCGTTGGCAGGCCGCAAAACTGCAAGTAACATGTCAAAGCACACCCACATAACAACTAACTGAAACGATTTGACTCAGTTGAGCTTCACTTTACTCACAGTATCCTTCGTAGTCATCCTCGTCGTCGTTGTCGATCATTATGTCGTTTTCGGATTGGCAAATCCGAGTAGTCATCGCCTCCGACGGGTTCTATTGGGGATCCAACCGAACTGATTGGAGAAAATTGGTTCGACGCTTTTGCTGAGATTTTTTGCTTTGATCTATTTTGTACAATCGACAAGAAACATTTCACTTTCACTTCAGTGAACGATTTCTCTCAATGGTATAATTTTCAGGCTATGGCGGAATTATTTTTTCAAATCGCTTCTTCAACAAGTAATTGAGCTTTTTGAATTTTTATTGTAGACACACCCATATTATTTAATTGTTATAAATGCTATGTTGCAAATTAAAGCACTCGTAGTATGTACGAACTAAACGCGACGAGTAACCTTAACAAACTGAAAGAAGCAGAAATCCTTTAGCATGTGGAAACCTGCGAGTTTTGCACTGGTATCCTAGCAGGCTGACTGTGTGCAGAAATATTAGAAAATTATGTTAGGGAATCGGGAGATAATACGGTCATGATGAGTACCTTGTTTGACAAATTGCAATACTCTACAACTTTTTTGTTATTTAGTCTTATTAAAATTCATTAAACTTCGTAATATTCAAGAGCTTGAACTATGAAGAGTTATTATAGAAATTGAATATTATTTCAAACAGTATAACATATTTTTAAATTCTTCACCTATACGACAATCCTTTAAAATTGTTCAAATAGTTGTATGCAAGATTGACTTGTTTTTGATTACTTGAAGAATTTGTACAATTCAAACAAGTTGACGACAAATTCACGTAAATCCAGCTTATAACGCAATTTACGGTTAGCGATGCAATTGATTGTGACAAATGCATTGGTTCACTAGTGCGTGTGTTCATGTACTAGAAAACGCCTGAATTTTGCTCAAGAACTTCCCGAATAGATGTTAAATGTCCACACTGCACCATACTCCTCTACTTCTAAATGGCGGTTTATAGCTTCTAGTTAACAGTGAAGCCACGTGGTTCATATGAGCAGTACTATATATTCTAAAATAGATAGATAGATAGATAGATTTTAGTGAACTGATGTTTCTTACTAAACCACTAAAAAGCATTATATGCTGGAATTACCTGTCTTTTGAGTGACCCTACTAATCAGTACTCAGTAATGTGATGTGAAAAAAATCGTATTTAGTGCTCTAAACTCCAATAGTAAACGAAACAATAAACTATATAGGTAATTAAATAAAACAATTACCGTATTATACTAACGTTCCCCTGATTCATAAACAAAACACATTACAAAGGAAGGGGACAAACATAAACAAATACGGAAACTATATCGATCAAACCGACGAGGTTGGTGTTCCGGTAAGTCGTTTTTTATACACCCCCAACTCAACATCTGTGTTTTTCCGACTGCCAACATACTACCATCAGCTGCCGAACGAACAGTATGTGGGTAGTGTACTCCAAAGACCCGTAACTTGTTGTACATATTGCCTTCCCCGGTGGCAACTGATTAGCATTGCGATGTTGGGGAAAACCGACGAAGCTCAGGCTCGCGTTGTTCTACTATTGAAGGCAGTGCAAAACATAGTCGCTCCGCTTGATTAATGGTGTACTTTGTCACCAGAACGGAGGAAACAAAGATTTCCGGCATGGCCTAAAACGGTTGCCACCGTCACGGCATGTGTGTGGAGTGATGAAGGAATTAATGGTTTTGAGTTTACAAGTCAGGCTAATGATAACCGAAAATCCAGCGTGACAGAAAAAGGATTTTGGGGGAAAGATGATGATTTTTTTTAAATAACTATTTATTGGAATATGAGTTAAAATTAAAATATTAAGAATTAAATTGGGTGTTCAGCCACAAGTGGTGACTTATCAGCCCTATTATATATATGATTTGGTTATTACCATGAGGACATCATTTGCTTCCGCGATTCTGAGATTTTTGTGTAGGGAAAATTCTAAACCTACTTGTATTGTGTAATGGGGAAAAGGAACTTATATACTAACTTACTAACTAATACAGAGATCGAACCGATTCAATTGAAGATTGCATCGATTTTTGTCGGAATTTGCTTATAATATTATGTGACATTACATCTAATGGTTCTATATTTGTGAGTCTGTGTAACTCATTTGTACTAAACCAGGAAGGACGCTTCAAAATCATTTTCAGAATTCTATTCTGAATCCTTTGAAGCGTTTTCTTCCTGGTGGAACAACAACTTGACCAAATTGGTACTGCATAAAGCATGGCTGGTCTGAAAATTTGTTTATAAATTAACAATTTGTTTTTTAGACAGAGCTTAGAATTTCTGTTTATAAGAGTACATTTAATATATTAATATATTTATTACACTTTGCCTGGATTCCTTCAATGTGATCCTTGAAAGTGAGTTTTTTTGTCATACGTTAAACCTAAGTATTTAGCTTGATCAGACCATGTCAATTCCAAGCCATTCAATTTAAAAATGTGATTATTGTTTGGTTTAAGAAAAGAAGCTCTTGGCTTATGAGGAAAGATAATTAATTGCGTTTTTGCTGCATTTGGTTTAGTTTTCCATTTGGACAGATAATCACTGAAAATATTTAAACTTCTTTGTAGGCGACTGCAGATCACTCTTAGATTTCTACCTGTGGCTAACAGACTTGTGTCTCCACAGAATAGCGATTTCTGACAACCAACGGGTAGATTTGGAAGATCAGAAGTGAAAATATAATACAAGATTGGAGCTACGCTCGAACCCTGCGGAACACCGGCTCGTACGGGTAGCAATTCATATTTAAAAAGATGATGATAAATTTTGAAGTTAAATAGTAAGGAACACAACCTTTAACTCCTCGATGATTAGATATTAGATATTCTATCAATTATAATTACAAGCTTAAATAAACGCAATCGAAAGTAATTCAATATATTGACAAACAACACGTTTGGTAAATTATGCTCATCCTCGATTGATTGCTTTGATCTACTTTTCGTTGTCCTGATTAGTACCATAAATAAAATATATCTAGATTCCCTAGTGTAATAGTAACGTAATTGGGATGCTCGAGACATCAAAAGCGTATGGATGCGTAAATGCTCCTAAAATGTATGTATAATTTTTAATTCACCTGGTGATGTAATGATGCTTTTCTCATTTTACTTATAGTTTCAGAAACATCACTAGAAGATTTTGTCAAGCTTTTTTCTTTCAAACTTTAACAAAATCAAAAACTTTCTTCGGGTATAAACTACCATAATCTTTTCAATTTGTAAACAGTTAAGTTAATATAGATCTAAATGTGGCAACCTTGCACGCTATATAAAATTGAACAAAGCACGCTGTGTGCTAGGCGGTGGTGTATTCTTCTCCCGTATCTGTTTTGCATCATTTTTGAATGACTTGTTGGTAAACAAGCTACCGCCATTGTTGTTGTGCAGATAGCTCAACTATTTTTGTCTTTTTCGAGTGTTTTTGATCGTTCTGTTGTAGCTTTTTGCTCATTTTCGATACACGGACTTGCCGTTTTTGATTTAGTTTTGGAGTGCATAGAAAGTGTTATTGAGCAGTTTCACCGCCGTTAGAAATTCAGTTATCGAGTAGTATTATTGATCATAGATAACGCATCAATAAGATATCTCGTTTTCCGCGTCATATTTACCGTTCGTAGCGCCAACTGTGTTTCAATGTCGGCTGGCTTAAATTCGAGTGCTATGGCTGATGCATGCGATCGTTGTGCGAAAACCGTTAAACCTGACGAGGATTTTATCTATTGCTCAGGGTTTTGCCATCATGTTGTCCATATGAAATGTGGCAAATTGAATAAGCCTTTCTTGAAGGTACTAGCCGATAGTCCTAATTTGCTCTGGTATGGATTTATTTGTCTCGGTTTCATCCCAGCGTCACCAAGCAAATGGTCGAACAACTAACAAGAGACGGTCTTCAGTACAACGAAGAGGTTAAGGTTGTCCCATTGGTGAAAAAAGGAATTGACGTCAATAGTATGAATTTCATTTCCTTCAAAGTCGGGGTACTACCCCAATATCGCGACGCTGCACTCGATCCCGATACGTGGCCTCAAGGTGTCCTTTTCCGCGAGTTCGAGGACAATCGCAACAAAAACATTTGGTGCCCACCGATCGATGTTTCACCACCAACACCCGATGAGCCTACCATTCCAGAATCGTCTCCCGGTACTTCGTCGCAGGCTTTATTGAATACACCCGACTTATGATCATGTGATGAGTACGAGAGTCTTCCAAACGCTTTCTCAAGGCAAGTATTGTTTTGTATCGTCGCCTTCTAGTGTTCACCCGCTTCGCACTTCCAGAAGTCAGCATCCTGAATTCATTCAACAGCCGTCTTGCTCTAGCGCTGAGCACAACGCATCGATTGATGCCACACCGGGACACACCAAAATTCGCATTCTGGAAGCTCCTGATACGTCCCCCACAGTAGAGCTTCCGCAGTCTGCGTTCATCAGTCGTCCCGATCCAGTGCGCGGTGGCGTGGAAGGAGTCTTCCAAACCACAACAAACGGCAATCATACATCCAATTTGCACATCTACTACCAAAATGTAGGCGGCATAAGCACGTGTATTGACGGCTAGCATGTGCGGACGATTGTTACGACATCATCGCTCTCTCTGAAACGTTGCTTAACGGAAATACGTTATCCGTTCTAGGGTACGGATCTAATTACGAAGTCTTCCGTACTGATCGTAGCATTCGTAACAGTCCCAAGAGCATAGGAGGTGGAGTACTTGTTTCGGTACATCGTCGTCTGAAGGCTCAGCTGGTTGAAAACACACCAGGATTTTGTGTCGAGCAGGTATGGGTGTGTTTGTGCGATTTATCTTCCTCCGGACCATTGTCGTAACTTACAGCTTATTAATGCACACATTGAGTCGTTGAACGAAATTTTGTCTGCTCAAGCGCTGCCCATTGACGAAATCATGATTGTCGGTGATTTCAACTTTCCCGGCTTACATTGGTGTGCCACTTCCGATGGATTTTCGTTTGCTGACCCCGTATTATCAACATTCCATATTGGGATTACCACTCTGCTCGACGGGTACAATCTTAATTTGTTACGACAGTTAAATAATGTCGTCAATGAGAACGGCCGAATGCTCGACCTCTGCTGTTCCTCAAATCTGACGTCGCACCCAGGATCAGTGCTGCAACATTTCCTCTTGTCAAATCTGTTCGACATCATCCTCCGCTGCATATTATTCTCGAGACTAAACGTTTGTCCAGCAACCGTGACGCACCTGCCATCATCAGCTATAATTTTAAAAGAGCCGCCTGTACTAGCATGACTGACTTCCTATCGAACATCGACTGGGATAAAATTCTTGACAACGATGATGTCAACGTCGCTGTTCAGACCTTTTCTAATGTTTTGATGTATGCGATTGATTACTTCGTACCAAAACGGTCCAGACGAAATTCTCGGCATCCGCCGTGGCAAACTGTTGAATTAAGATATTTGAAAACTACCAAAAGAGCTGCTCTGAAACAATACTCTAAACATGGTGGATATGTTCTGCGAAATCGTTATGTGAAGATAAATCAGATATACAAAAAAAACCGCGAAGCGTTGCCATGCACGTTATTTAAATAATATACAACGTACAATGAAATCTAACCCGACAGCTTTCTGGAAGCATGTTAATGAGCAAAGAAAAGAATTTGGTTTGCCATCACAAATGCAATTCGGAGATCGTATTGGTTCGTCTACTCAAGAACTTTTCCAGCTGTTCTCGGAAAGATTCGCAAGTGTTTTCTCTTGCGATTTTCTATCTCCGCAGGAAATAGCACGCGCCGCGAATAATGTTCCTGTATCCAATTATGCTTTGTACTCGATCAATATAGACGAGGAATCGATACAAACGGCAATCGTTGGCATGAAGGCTTCCACCTCTGCAGGCCCAGACGCCATACCAGCAGTCATCTTAAAGAAATGTTCTACCGGGTTAATTGTCCCCCTTTGCCGTTTATTTAATATGCCACTAGCTACAGGAATATTCCCCAACTTATGGAAAGCTTCATTCATGTTTCCGGTCTACAAGAAAGGAGACAAAAGTGATATAAACAACTACCGTGGTATAACTTGTATAAGCGCTATCCCCTAGCTGTTCGAAAAAGTAATACTGACTCCAATTTTCAATCATTGCAAGCAGTATATCGATGATTCCCAACATGGGTTTATGCCTAAGCGTTCCACAACCACCAATCTATTATCATTTACATCTTACGTGACCAACGCCATGTCAAATGGTTTTCAGACGGACGTAATCTATACCGATCTTTCCCTCGCCTTCGATAAAATTAACCATGACATCACAATAGCAAAACTGGATCGACTTGGTTTTGGTACAAACGTCCTTCGATGGATACAATCATATCTCAGGAATCGTCATCTTGTGGTTAAAATTGATGATTGTGCTTCGGAAGAATTTGCTGCAACATCTGGAATTCCGCAGGGAAGCCATCTCGGCCCTTTGATCTTCTTGCTTTACTTTAACGACGTTAATTTTTCTCTGGAAGGACCGCGCATGTCTTTTGCAGATGACCTCAAGATCTACCGTGTTATTCGCACCTTAGAGGATGCGACGTTTCTTCAGCGACAAATGGCAATCTTTTCGGATTGGTGCAAATTGAATCACATGACCGTTAATCCTCGATCATAACGTTTACGAGAAAAAAGTGCCTTTGAAATTCGAATACTTTGTTGAGCGATTCATGATTGGTAGATCGACATGCATCAAGGACCTCGGCGTTTTCTAGACACACTGCAAGTAAGACGGGAGCTATCGCGTGCTTTAATGATAGCAGACGTTTTGAATGATAGGATCGACGGCCCCACTTTGCTCCGTGAAGTCAACATCAATGTTCGTCCTCGAGCTCTCCGCAACAACGCTTCTTCCTTTACGCCGCACTAACTACGGGATAAACGATGCGATTATCGGCTTACAACGGTCATTCAATCGAGTGTCATCTGAATTCGACTTCAATCTTTCACGGCATAAAACAAGGACCAAATTCTTACATAGTATTAGATTTAATCATTAGGACCACATCGTGTCCGTTGATTTTACAATAAATAAATAAATAAATAAATAAAAAAATAAAAGACAGTTTGAAAGTTTTGATACTCATCGCCCTATAATAAAAGATCTGAATTGAATCATCCCGGGTTGGCGGTTAAATGCATAGGGCACTAGTCTTACAAACCAGTTGTCGTATGTTCGAGCTCCGACATGGAAGGATTCGTAGTGTCAGTAGGATCGTAGCACCAGCCATGCAATGATTCTGTACACTATGAATCGGCTGCGAAGTCTGTTGAAACAGAAGGTCAAATTCCACTACAGGAATGTAATACCAAGGCCTACTTTTGAAAAAATACTCATGAAATTGACAATTTTTCACTTATCGCGCTGTAATACCGGAACCGAAAGTCCGGATCTGCATCAACTTCTCTAAAGCTTTTTAAAGAATTTTAAGACTTTTTTTTATAACAATTTTTTTCAGGCCAATTTGCGTATACATAAGCTTTACGTGGCCGATTTACCCATGTTTTTGTTACACAATATTATTTTTTTATTGTTGGATCTCGTTGTCACCCTTCTTCTAGGGGGAGAGGATCTTCCATTTCCTTCTAGCGAAGATTGGGTCATTTTGTCCGTGGCTCATATCATCCATTGCTACATCGTTGGAGTTGTGAGTGGTTTCCGTTTCCTTGTTTTCATTGTTGATCGCATTGTTGGGTTCATTGGTAGTTGCTGTAGATGCGCTTTGTACATTGATTGCAGTTGATAGTTGGTTAGATGGTGAAGGTGTTTTTGAAACAGGAGCACTGCATTCACTAGTTTCCGTTGTTGAGCGGTTGTCCTTGTTTTTGTTTGTTTTCGCAGTTTCAGTGCAAGGTTTGCCGTAGTGTGCAGGTTGTTCACAAAACTGACATGTAACCAGTTGATTTTCATACATAATCAGCGTTTTACACGGATGTATCCCGTCTTGATCACAAATGCTGTAAGATTGAATTGCTTTACGTAGTTGCACTAGTATGGCGCTACTAGTATACGATTTCGGAAGCAAATCTTCCTTGGTCCGCATCCAAGCTGGCTAAGTGTTGAGTTTTCCTAGAAACACCGTATGACGAAAGCTCAAAGATATACGGAAACTTTTACGAAGTCTCGAAGTAAACGCCGGTGTTGAGCTGCCAACGAAAAATTTTCAGGATCAACATTCTACAAAGTAAACGCTGCAGGAGATGTCCGTGATTCAAATTCTTATTTTTCAGATAAATTCACACGCAAATATTTGATCTGGCAGGAAATTCGCAGCAGTTGATAATAACTACAGTGTTTGTCGCTGGGAAAACGTTGAACTCCAGGTTTAAAAAAGTTCGACTCCAACAACGGAAGTCAAGCAACTTTTTGTTTGGCTCTTGCGAGTTGTCGCTACAGCTGGATAGTGCATCGGTATAATGACAATGAATTTCAGTTTAATCCGAAGAACCTCGATTCACCAAATTGTCCCCAAGTTCAGGTTAATTGAAAAACGCTGGACTATTACGAAGAGGTAGCTGAAGGTAAAACGAACAGTCTTCATAACGGTAGCTCAGACAAACGCCGAGCAGTAAGTTGTGGTGACTCCATGAGTCGTGTCGAGGGAAAAGCTCGAGAATTTTTTCGAAACCATGACGAATAATTCGAAATAGATATTCGAGATACCAAGGCGACCAATGAAATTTCAGTGGTCATGTATGGTCAGGATTCGCAAACCGTCCGTCCTGTTCGTTTGATTTTGCATCTCAGACTGAATCTGAATATCAATCTAATTGACCAACCAAGAACAAAAAAAATTAGCAATTCGATTTCGAAACCACAGCATAGCTAATTTATTCATTTTAGGTGTGAAAATCTTGTACCGATTATGGCAGGAATTAATAAAAAGGAACAAGCTTGAAATATGGCTGGTAAATAGCTCCCCTGGTGTGAGGAAAAATTCTTAGCCCAATTACCTACCATGCCTTATCAAGCAGGGTGAAGACGTAATCTTTAGTCTACGAGAAAAAATAAAACGATATGCTAATGTTGAGAAAAATAAAATGATATGCTAATGTCGACAACCTGACCAAAGTTTCCTAGTGACTAATGACGACTGTATAGCATATCACTCACCGCACTACCATGCCACGTGTCAAAGGTTCTGTTTATTTATTGCTACTAACGCTCATTAGTTATCTGCCACGTGCCTTCCAAGAGAGAGCCAAGACTTATTTCTTGGTAAAATTTTCTCCGTGGATGTTTATCATAGTGTTTGTGAAAAACACATGTTTGCATATCTAGCTACAGCTAAAAAAAATAAACATGATTTCTATTCGAAAAGGTCAGCATTGTCTATCGTTCTTAACTTTAACTGGATTTGAATTGGAGTAACAACTATATTTACTACTTATGAGTGCATAAAGACCGTTTTAATGCCACTTGGTAGTTAAACTTGTACTGCTAGAGAAATAAAAAGTTTGAAATTAAGAAAAAAAGCATTTGTCTAATTGCAAAATTCCACTCAAGGTGTTGTCCACTGGAAACTGTAACATTTTCCTATTTGTATACTTTTTGAATTCTGAATCAAAAATTGCTCCCAAATATATGATGTTCAGATAGTGCCAATCTTCCTTCAATTTCAGAGATTTTATCCTTGCGGTCATCCACCTTTCGGATCAGGAAAATGTGTTTGCCCTATGTGCGGGTTTGGAAATAGAAACCCAGGCTTACCCAACACCATGGTCGAGCGTTGTGATGGAAAATTAAACGCGTGCTGGGTATAGACAATGACACCGATTTCTTTTCAATGTCCCTTTGAAATGAACTCATCACAATTCTGCATTTCGATCGAATGTGAAATTTGCACCCTGCATTTCAATTGAAATACCGAGTGCAAATTCGATCAAAATATTCCGATTCGATTCCAATGCAGAATCGGAGTGATAAACTGAGTTGAACGATGCTCGAATGATTTGACCACTAGCATAAATAAAATATATACCTATAAATTCCCCAGTGCAATAGTGATGTAATTGAGCTGCGCGTGACACCAAAGGCACCGTCTTGTGAAAAATGGGTGCGAAAATGCTCCCAAAATTTATGTATAAAACTGCCTGAGAATTTCACACAACCACAGTAGCTATTGGAAAAAAGTACACCCGTTTCTCACTAGAAGCGTTGTCAGTGTCTCCGTACAGTGGGAAATCTAGGTTTGCTTGATTTATGCCACTGGGCAGCAAATCGTGGTATTCCACTGAGAAAGTGGTTAGCACCCCGACTCTGCACTCAGAAAAATAAGATGGTAACTGCTACCATATGGGAGGTTGGTTTAACCATACGAGTATAGTGGATTTCAGCACACAATAAAATCAGATGATGTTAACAATATGCAAGCTCACTTTTACTATGAATGGTTTTGGCTCTAGAATAGTAATATTGAACTGTATATCGTATGAATAACTACTACAGTTGGAATGTTTAGCATAACCGTGATAGCATCTTATTTTTACATTGTACTTATTGTTTTAACTAGTGCTATGGTATTTTTGATATTTCACTTCTGGTTCGTTCGAAACACGGAATTATGGTTAATTTGACAATGGTGAAGAGCATTCGAACATGCGAAAATGTTTAAAAGTTATATTAATTGAAAATTTGATGCAAGAATAACAAGAGTACATTAAAACCTGCTTTATTTTCCTAATAGCCATTGCCGGCAAAATTGTTGAAAAATTTAAACTCAACGACGGAAACTGTTAAGGCTACAAATTTTACTAACCTGCAAGATCTACCAAATTACACAATATAAGTCTCAATATAAAATATTGTTTTCAAATCAATCACTGATGTGTTATCCACGTACTAAATTTTCTGTTATATTGTAACTTTATGTGACAATAACGAAACACACCCGTTTATTGACAATTTGTATAGTCAGCACAAATGAAATACATAGTCGGTTAAAAAACACTATACGATAATGTGCTTACTACTTAAATTATGTTGATATGGACTACAAGACTAGTGTTTTCGAACTTCATAATTGTCTTTTAAACCATGTTTCTATTTATGGTAACATTATTATACTGTGAACATGTTTACATGGTAGCAATAACTATTTCGCTTCTCATATATATGAAGGCTCGAGAGCAATTTCATCTTACTAAAAATTGTGATTTTCAGGTAAACCATGCCAGAAAAGTCATAAATACAAATAGTTTATTCAAGTCTTTGTTGTCTAGTAATTTATACAATACAGATGGTGAATATTCATATATCATGATTGTTGCTACTATTTAAGCGTATAGTTGAAATGATAATGAAGAACAGGTTGCGGTTACTATGGTTTTTTTCTCAGTGTACTAGTTTTTATTCAAATTTTGAAGATTTTATACAATTTTTTTATACAGAGAGCGATGGAACTCTAAATGAAAATTTAAATGTTTGTTGTATCCGAAAATATGCAGTAATTTTTGGTAGGACAATAAGACCTTTCATTTGACCATAAGATTGGAATAACGGTTTTGTGTCCAGTTTAGAACATTTTTAACGGTTTTGTTCCGTCGGTTTAAGTGACGGTGTACAATATTCAACACACTCTAGATTATTTGACACATACACACACAGACATTGCTCAGCTCGATGAACTGAGTCGAATGGTATATGACGCTGACAATTTTTACTCGTCGATTTTTCAAGTGATTGCATAAGCTTTCCATATGAGAAAGTCAAAAATATGATTTTTTTTTAATTTTAGACCCTACGGGCTCCCTGGAGTAATAAATTGTTTCCATTGATTTTATAGACAAACAAAATGAAACGCGTTTTTCTCCACAGCAGGTTTTGTAAGTCCGTGTCCATTGTCATTCAAAAACACTTTCTACTTGTAAAATACCAGACCCCAACGTTTTCCTTTTTGTTATTTGTTACTTTGGGGAGGTTTTACAGCTACAAAATGGCGGAGTGAAAAATCGTAGTTTTCACTTTGAACAACTACCAAAAATTTAAAAAATTAAAAAAAAAAATCAAACAGAAACATTGGGGTCTAGAAAAACTTCTACTCCTACTATGCTGCTTTGATTTGTTCACTTCTGATTAGTCTGCACTGAAATACAGTGGACACCGCAAATCATGATTTTTAAGAAGCATCCTCAAAAATACCTGTTCACCGACTTATTTCTCAATAATTCTCCACGAAAAAAATACATAACGTTGTTCGAATGATGCTTTTCATCATGCAAAATATTTGAATTTATTTTGTTGAACAATTCTGAAAAAATCGCAAAAATGATAATTTTTTCCATCGTTTAGACCCTACCCCTCCCTTCAAGTTTTTTATCACTATTTCCTGTACTTCCAGAATCGAGAACTGGGAATCGGTATAGCCGATGTCGGTGCGTGTTCAAAGAAATTATCATGATCTACTAATTTGTAACGTTTTTAGAAGATTTTTTTCTTTTTTGCATCGTCGCTCTTAATGACGGTATACAATTTTAAAGAAATTTTAACCTATAGCTCCGGAAGTCGGAACCGGTTAAAATTCAGTAGCGTTTTATACGATTATAATACCTTTCATTTGAGCCCAAAGTTCCCAAAATCGGTCCACCTATCTCTGAGTAAGTACAGTGAGTCACGTTTTGAAGTTTTTGACCACTATTTCCGGTACTTCAGGAACCGGTAACTGGGAATCGGGAACTAGGAACCGGTTTAGCCGAAGTTGGTTCGATTAGCATTTTAAAAGTATTTTTCCCCTCTTTTGCATCGTCGATTTATGTGACGATTAGCAATTTTAAACACACATATAATTCCGGAACCGCTCTGGTTCTTTGAACCCGCGGCGTAACAAAATACAAACCGTTCAAACCTTCCTGCCTTAACGGGAAACAGAACAATTGGAATAAGAAGATGTATGGTTGGAATACTCCGGACGAGGTTTTTGATATGAGATCTGCAGTCAGTAGTTTTTTTTTTTTACACGGTTTTTTATGCGGATTTCCGAAGTTACGCGTTTCTTTTACACGGATTTCCGAAGTTTCACGGTTTTTTTTTACACGGATTGCCCAAGTTACGCGGTTTTCTTGTTTTGCCTTAGAAATGCATGAAACTTCGAGATCTGGTGTTATTCCGAAATTTGTTTTAAGTCAACTCTTTGACACTTGAAAAATGTTCGATTTAAAAAAAATGTTCAGATCACACCAGATCTGGACGTTTCACGCGTTTCTAAGACATTTGGCATAAAAAAAAACTCTTCCATTTTGCGGTTTTTTTTCTACGCGGATTTCCGAAGTTACGTGATCTGAAGTTCTCTAAGTCCCGAAGTCGATTTCCACAAAAAAATTCACAAAAAAAGTCGATTTTCACAAAAATTTAGTGCAATTTCAGACACGTTTTAGTACCGAGTGCCAAAATTTCTATAATCGCCCTTATTCTGAATAACGTCGTATCGATTTTACGATCGTATTTCATTTGTATTCCCAATAACGCTAGCAAAATCAAAGGTAGCTATGATTCGATCGAATAATCAATACGTCGTTATTCAGAATAAGGGCGAATATCTCTTGGAAATGCCATCGAAGACCCCTAATTCTATGTTTTGTTCAAACCGAAATATTTCGATCGAATGTGAAATTTCCATTCTGAATTTCGTTCGAATCGAAACATTCCGATCGAATGCGAAATTTTGCATTCTGTATCTCGATCGAATTCGTATTTTCCCTACAAAAACATCATTCGATAGAAATACAGAATGCAAATTTTTACATTCGATCGGCATAATCCAATTCGATCGAAATACATAATAGGGGTGAACATCACTCGAACGAAATGCAGAATGGAAATTTTTGCGTTTGTTCGAAATATTATCGAACGAAATAGAGAATAACACATATTTCCCTTTTAGCCAGTTGACTCAGGGGCTAACGTAGTTGGAGAGTAGAATTTCTGATGTACAGTTCAACTATTGTGGTTGCTCGCATCGGGTCCCGTTCGTTGTAGTCATCGACATTTTTGTACACCATCACCCCGATTCTCCAATCCGACGGATTTGTGATACGAACGAATCTACACTTTCGTTCGAGTTCGAATTTTGCATTCTTTATTCCATTCGACTTGCATGATTCGATCGAACTCACGTTGAAATTTCGAACACTAATTATCAAAGCTGTCAACACTACTTACACGTTCTATATTATTTATATTATTCAATTCTTAGTAAACGAAACCGTCACACTTGTATAAACAAAATAGAACGATTCTAAACCGAACAGAAGTAATACGTACGCAAGTCGATCGAGTAATGTTCGAAAATAGAACAACTCGAACGAATGATATTCGAGTTCATACCCAACTCGAACGGAATACAGAATGGAAATTGCACATTCGATCGGAATATTTCGAATCGATCGACGTATAGAATAGGGGTGCATATCGCGTTTCGCAACAAGTTCCACTTGTATTATTCACCCCGATTCTGCAATCCGACGAATTTGTAATACGAACGAATCTGCACTTTCGTTCGAGTTCGAATTTTGAATTCTTTATTCCATTCGACTTGTATGATTCGATCGACTCTCGTTCGGGAACACTTGTAACTTCGAACACTAACCATCAAAGCTGTCAACACTACTTACACGTTCTATATTATTTATATTCACCCCGGTTCTGCAATCCGACGGATTTGTGATACGAACGATTCTATTCTTTCGTTCGAGTTCGAATTTTGCATTCTTTATTCCGTTCGATTTGTATGATTCGTTCGGAACACTTGAAATTTCGAACACTAACTGTCAAAGCTATCAACATTACTTACACGTTCTTTTTCTTTTTATATTCATTTCTTGGTAAAAGAAAACGATCACACTTGTACAAACAAATTAGAACGATTCTAAACCGAACAGAAGTAATACGAACGCAAGTCGATCGAGTAATGTTCGAGAATTTAACAACTCGAACGAATGATATTCGAGTTCATACCCAACTCGAACGGAATGCAGAATGGAAATTGCACATTCGATCGGAATATTTCGAATCGATCGACGTACAGAATAGGGGTGATTAAGTGTCCGATTGGGATGACGATTTGGGTCTATTTTTATGTTTACAGAGACATACGACCTCGAAACGCTTCACGTACACAAAACTTACATTCATAAACATCTCTGACTTAAAAAAGTTATGTGTACACTTTCTTCTGACACAGCCACATCGGAATCTTGAATAAATGTCAACATTTATCGACAATGAGTAGATGAAAGGATATCGTGGAAATGGTTTTTCGGATCGTTTTATACTAATTTCAAGATTTTTGTTTGTTTCGCTTCTGTAGAGTTCAGTGTATTTTTTAACTCTGTTATGTTGTATTTTTTCTGAAGAACTGTTTTTTTTTCAATCTTACATTTTTGATATTCTCGTCTGTTCTGTTCACAAATGTTTTACTCGATACATTTTCTTTCGTAGTTTGAAAACAAAAATAGTTTTGAACTGCTTAAGCAAATTATATATTGTTTCGCCAAAATGAAATGGTTCTATGGATTGTTTTTTTTTTATATTCAATTATTTTCTCTAGTAGTGACAGATGCTTTTGTACCAGCTTTCCGGTATGCTTGTTTTGACACGATGCCTCACTCATTCGACAATCTAGAACGCGATTAAATCTTTAAACATTCAGTTAGCGGTGGTTGTATTGAAAGAAGTTTTACATTATTACAAGTAGCCAAAACGTTTTGCACGATTGCAATTCTAGACTATTTTTATACAACTTGGAAAGGCACCGGTTCAATACAATCCTACTGGAAATTTTGAAACCTAAATAGGTTGTAAAGATAAAGTAAAGAAAGGGCTAATGGAAAGAAAGGTATTGTTACAATTATTTATGTTATATTGGATGATTTTTTAGTGACTCCAATTATATAGCAAACAGCAAATACCTGTATTCAGACTTTCAGAGCACCTACGTGATGCATAGCTTTGAGTGATTCTTATAATGCCTAAGAGCACACATCAACTTCATCATAGAAGGAAATATGAAAACCCTCCTCTCCGGAATACCACCGAGCTTTATAATATTCTGTTGGATTTCGTTAAACTAGATCTTCTCAAGATGTTTTTGTTTTCATTGATCAAATTTAAAAACAAAACCGAAACAAAGCGTTTTGCTATTCACATATATGCCAGGAACAACCATCCGTTTTATTTGCTATGCTGTGGTTTTGCAGGGCTTTGAATTTTTTAAAACAAATATTTTTTTGTTTCTCACTTACCAATGCTCGATTCGATCTAAAGAGCAGTCAATATTAACGCTCTCTGGTGCTTGCAATGTGTTATTGTTATGCCACAGCCGCAGAAAGCATAGTGAAATTACTAAGCTAGAGAACGGGATGTTCTCATTAGCGCATGTCTCGTCGTCTAGCAAGGTGTTTTGAGCAGATAATTTTTGTTGCTTCGTTCATTCACGAATGGTACGCAATCCCTAGCCCTGCGTGTCAGTGACTATTTTCTAAATCGATTGTGAACTAGCTGAGAGAGAAATTGATTTTATGGATGGATATCAAGTGCTTGAAAACGGCACTGTGCTAATGTTGGAAAAGTAAACAATGTTGATAACTTTGTTTTAACGGCTTTCAATTAAAACCTATGGTTCGATATATTTTGCAACATTACGAGGCAATTTTTAGAATTTTTGAATAATAAATTAAAAATAGCATCCAGTATAGCTACAAACTAACATTTGGAAGCTGCTATCCATTTTCTTAGCAATTCGAAATGTATTCCAAACATTGCACAACGGAAATTGTAAATGAGTATGTATAACTGCTAAAAACATAATGCAAAGAAAAAAAAAGATTATACAAAACTTGTTCAGAAACCTTCTTTCGTAGTAGTACACAGAACTGTTTCCAATTCTTCAGTCAAAGATGCTCTATCAGACCCTGTTGATTATCATATCCACTGTTGAAGTAAAAATGGATTATTTTTACTGTAGGACCCAGTTTTGAGAGATAGTGTTCTATGTTGTGCTAGCAATGATAAACATCGATAAACTCTGGTTAAAACGGACACGTCAAGAATTTCGACACGACATGGGACAATAGAACAAAAGTGAACTGAAAATGATAACTGTGAGATTTATGGCTTACTATCTGACAGATAGATGAAACAAAATAAAAAAAAAACTAAAAGAGGGTCTGTTCCAAATGCGCAAGAAGGATCGCGGGTATACTGTCAAATTTAGACCTTCTAATATATACAACTAAGGGCATCATGAAGGAGTCTACTCTGTTTAACATGAAGCCATTTGGGATAACGTCATTCAGTATGATGAATTTTTGGCATAATGCAGACCATGTCAGCTTCGTGCAGTGCTGCCAATTTCGCGCGCACGAGTATGATATTTTTTCACCCACTTGTATGTACGAATATCGTTGCGTAATCGACTGGGAGCGCCATGCTCGTAAAAAAAGTATGCCGCCTATGATTTCCTCTGTGGATAATGAATATCTTTGCAAAACGGCTATTTGGCAGAAAATCATGTGGTATAATAGATAATCATCGTTTGACACTAAATCGAAAAAAATAGGAATACTTGTCGACAATAAGAATTCGGTGTATTTCAATGTCATTGATAAATGAGAAAGTATACATTTGTTAATTATGCAAATAATTATTTGCCAGTGAGTGTTCTAGCTGTGCATTAGACCGAGCAAACTCGTCTTCGCAATGAAATCAAAACGGCGGGTTTGAACTCAACTGAGGGATGGCTCTTAGCTTTGAGGAAAACTGGACAAATGGATGGATTACAGGTTTGTATTCGAGGGACCGCCACTTTCGACGGCAGATCGGTAGCCGACTCATCTCGTTATTGTGTCAAATGGCTTTATGCCAAACGGGCCGCCTCCCCCTCTCATGAAAAACTATTCTAGTTTATCTTTCGCGCCAGACAAGCGACTCATGTCCATTGTACCCACAGTTTTCCAATGTTATTTCTTTTAAATAATATCACCTCCAGCGGCACAGGATCCATACTTCCAAGGGATCGCAACTCTGTGTATGTTTGTGATACTAAAAAAAAATATTAAAAAAAAGGTGGATATGCACTAAGCATATCAAGCTTTTTTTTTAGTTTAACACAAGGGTTAGTGTTTCTAAATTTATGGAATATAGACCCCAAACAGCTATTTCTTCTTTGATTAAAAATATAAAATACGTATCTCCACTGCCCTTCACTTTGGCCGGTCATTGGATCATATAGAATGCGCGATTTCGTCAGACGAAAGGCATTGGTTACCAGGATTCATTATGCTTTATCTTGCTATTGTTAGTTTTGGATGCTAAAACGTTACTACAACTGTTTCATCTCCTACACACATTGGACCGAATTTGGCTTTGCTCTGTCTTACATTTTGTCTGTACATGAAACAAATTTGATGTTTAAGAAAGTCTTTGTGGTTCTATTTTGACTCAATACTTAATATTATATGTGTACGTTGTACATCTACATCACGATTTTACCTTGGAACCCCCACACTAACTCGATTGCTTTCTACTGAAGGAGGTGGATGTTTATATGCATGCTGCTTTTATTATTATTAAAATAGTGTCTTCGTACAAAATTCAGGAATTAGGGAATCGGATCATAAAACGACCACTGGACCACACTGCGAATGAGACAACTATTTTTTTTTTCGTTTTCTGTTGTGCATTACGCAACCGTAACAAAAGTTGCTCTAAATTTTCAAGCACAAAACGAAAGCATGTGGTTTTGGCTTGAACGTCATTGGCAATTGGAAGCCGGTCGTTCCACTATTCCAATTGTGATCTATCGTAGGTTCTGGCTTCTTTCTTTTCCGAAATTCATCCATCACTCACTCACTTCCACACACGCCAACAGTCTAGAAAACTAGCACGGAAAAATGTTAATTCCTGTCCACATATCTCGCAAATCGCCGTACTGATCTCGCATTTAGTAAAAACCCACTTTTCGTTACAAACTTCTTATATATTTAGTTAATAGGTATCTGCGTTTTGTTCATTTTTCCTAAATCAGAAAAAAAAGTTCGCCTCGTTTCTCTCTTAACTGACATTTTTACCTTCTTCTTCCATTTACTGGATCCTTAGCTTTGTGACATTCCCATTATTTCATTGAATCATTCCGGAAATCACCCGCGACAGCAGTAAGGAGCCCATTCGAAAGGGGGGGCGATCCGGAAATTTTAGCCAGCATTATGTTGTACTACCAATCCTTATAAACGCACACACACACACTCACACATGCGTGCATGAGTTACCTTGGATAACACCTTTGCTTACGAACGCGATTTACAAACTAATAGTTAATGAAGTTCGTTTGCTGTTTGCTCCCTTAACGTCTACGTCAATGCACGATTTAGCTAGTATCTATTTTCTATTTTATACGTAGTAGGAGTTCATGAAAAGGGACTGTTTTTTTTCTTCTTCAATGTATTGTTTCATCTGTTCTGTTACTCAGCTTTAAGTTTGCATGAAATAATTTATCTCTCTGGTTTCTTCAGCTACATATAATATTTATAATTATTCAATATTATTATCATAATCATAATTATTACAAATCTTTTTCCAATATCCTACAATTTTTCCATCGAAATGCTATGCGAGATTACGGGTATACCTGTTGATATAACATTCAATTGGTTGATGCAATGGTCGCGAGAAATTAGTGGTTGACGTGAGAGGTTAATATATCTGGAACTAATTCAATAGGAAGAAAAACCTTTTCCAGAATTTCTTCGATCCTCAGGAAACACATGCATTTTGGTTATGTTAAAAAATAATTAAAATTAAAAGAAATGGGGATAGCAAAAAAACTAATTAGATATGAAATATTAACAAAAAAAACTTCATTGCTAAGTACTCTATCTTACACAATTGAAGAACATTTTCAATTCTAATCGTTTCCTGAATTCCTCCAATCTTGGTAAACTTCTCGCTGAAACTCTTCTATTTCATCTCCCATCTCATTTCGTGGTTCTATATCGCTTCGCAAATTTCTCTCTCAATCTTCCAAATCTAGCAATGTTTAAATACAAAATTCTTACTGTTCCACTCCATTCCTTCCGTCCAATATATCTTCACACTTTTATCTCCTCTGCCGCGAGGGGAGTATAATTTAGTATAAGTTTCTGTGGCTTCTCCAATAATAGCTACATGAATATTCAAATTTCCCACATATGAGGTGTTCGTTCACCTTCACTTCTACTTCAAAAACAAAGTGTCGATTCCTTTTGTTCCTGCGTTTGGTTCCGTGCTACCTATCTGCTTCACTGCGGTTGAAATTATAAAAACTTCAGACCTCTAAATACTCTTACTCTTCTTACGCCTGAGTGTACTCTTCAATAATCACACTGGCTAACGTAACCAAAAATACGTCACCTTCCTTCCTTCTTCTTCTTCTTCTTCTCCTTCCTAGGCTCTAGACTTGATGTGCCCAGTTTCAAGACATCCGCCAACTGTCGCCTCCGCCGGGGGTAAGATTTTCTGTTGCCAGCAATAGAAAAAAACGAACATCATCTATGAGTTCTACAATCTTTTTTTTGTTAGATTATCAGCATTTAGAATCGACGGGAAAGAAAGCGATTCCGTTTATGGTTGGGGTTTTGTTTCCCGGTTCGCCAAGCACTCCTCTAGTTTTACTAGTTTCGCTTTGTGGGGTTGTGGGGACATACGTTCCACGTTGTCCTCGTTTTTTGTTGCAAAACACGTATAAGATAGAGTGCCTAACAATTGTCAATCAAAATGATCACTCTCCGCGGCCTGCAAATTAGCGTATTAGGAGAATAATCCTGATTGTGATTTTCAACTGTCTTTCGTTTGTGTTTTCATTCCATTCAGTACTGCCTTACGCATTCTCTCAAAAAACCGCTCGATTCGATACAATTCTGCTTTCGATGTTTTCGCTGATGGGAGGCTAAAGGGGATAACGCTGGAAAACCGCCGTAGAATAAGCAACGTATTTTTTTCTGTTAACAAACTTTGCAACAGGAATCTACTGTAATTTTTTTCATCTTGTTTTGATTTCTCGTATTTTTGGTGATAAGCTTAACGGAACTCTGGTCAGCTTTTTAAAAGTAAACTTGAATCTTTAAATGTTGAGTAGCATTATTTGCCTGAAGGAGAAACAAGAAGTGGAATTCCGTTATTGTTTCATTGTCAAACAAAAAATCACCATTATTCATCATCTTACCTGCTGCGACCTCAATTGGAGCAGGTTGCTGCTGCGGGGGTTGAGGTGATTGCAAGCGTTGCTGCTGTGGCTGCTGCGGCTCTTGTTGCGAATGGTGGTTGTTGTGGTTGCGAGGACCACCGTTGTTATGAGGAAGACCATTGGATTGGTTGTTGTTGCGGTTACCGCTGCGTCCCCGGTAGTTGTTGCGATATTGGTTGTTGCCACGATAGTTGTTTGGTCCGCGGTTGTAGTAACCGCCGCGTCTGTTGTAGCTGAGGAAAAATGAATAGAAACAATAGGTTAGGGTATTTCACAGTTTTAGTTTATCTTTTAAATGGATTATTTTTTGGTGAAGACTGTATTTGAAAAAAAAATGCAACACTTTATTCTGTGTATAACTTTTTATTCCACTGGCAGCGATTGATAAAATGTTGGAGCTAATGAGCTTAGAGTGCAATGTTTACATGCACGAATTTTCGTTAAAAACTTGCACCGCTAAACATTCCAGTGTGTAAATTTCGCGCACATAGGGGAGACCGGAACTGGTTGGGCGAAGGGGCAGACTGGCCGAGTGGCTTTTCTGAAAAGGCTATTATGCGCAGTTGCGACATCTATAATGCTTTTGGTCATCCACGTACTGACATAATTTAACGTGTTTTTGTGTTGTCGTTTATGTTTATTGGATCAATTTATATTCGGTTTCCACAAACATGGTACCATTGGAAAGGGTGTTCAAAGCTTTACAAAATGGCATATCGGTTTCCAGTATAACCTTACTTTTATTTTTGTTAATCGTGATTGTTCTCGAAAACATTCATTGGGTAAGGTTGTCCGAGTTGTAATTTTAGCTTAGAGAAAAGTGCACTTGGATATTCGTGAAATGATATCCATTTTTGAACGGAACTGGATATTTTGCTTATATTGATATACATGAGAAATAAGTATTGAAAATAAATTAAAATTATCGAAAAAAAGAAATAAGAGATTAGTATTATTACAAGTTGGAAGTTGTCTACAGAAAAAATGATTCCAATATTTTATGAATCAAATGCCATCAAAACTTTTAGCAGGATTTGTCACAGATTGACCCAATCCCAAACAAAACTCGTCCATTAGTAAGAATCTCCAGCAGAAGTAGCCCATCTTGAAAACGTCAGACCTCTCCCAGGATAGTTACGAAAAATTTCAAAATCAAATACCGTGAAATCCGCGCAAAGTCGAAAAAAAACGCGCGAAATCCGTGCGAAGTTGAAAACTAAAACGCGCGATATTTGAGCGAAGCGTTTACACCACTATTTTTGCGGTAAGCATCGCAGAACTAACATTGAAAATTAAATTGCTTACAATTTTGTGGAAAATAAATCCTAACAGCTTAGAGTCTTTAAAAATAGTAAAATCTATGTGCTTCTTGAAATTTAACTTGGAATCCAGAAGAACACCCAGGTCCTTAACAGACGATGCGCGTTCGAGAACAGTTTATGAAATATTATAGTCGAACTTGAATACAAACTTTTTGACTAGAAGATATGACGCAGCATTTAGAGGCATTTTAAACCATTTTGTTGATTTTACACCAATTAGTTAAATTATCTAACTGTTATTGTAGGTACTCTGAGTCAGCTACAGATTTGATTATATGAAATATTTGAAGGTCATCGACGAACGATAGTTTCATGCACTTGATCGAAAAATTTATATCGTTGAGATACAGTAAAAATATAAAAGGTGAACTCCAGAGGTTACAGTAAATGGTGATGTACAATCTCTAATTTTCACTATCATTTCACGACCAGTTAGATATGATCGAAGCCATATGGTATCAACGAGTATCAAAGAGAAAAACTCATGAGGCTTGTTTGTCTTACTCGCGTTCGGATGACGGTTTTGATGCAGTGAACG
Source organism: Malaya genurostris (assembly GCF_030247185.1). Classification (NCBI taxonomy): domain Eukaryota; kingdom Metazoa; phylum Arthropoda; class Insecta; order Diptera; family Culicidae; genus Malaya; species Malaya genurostris. The sequence goes on from NC_080572.1 coordinate 181,688,597, forward strand.
ACATTGCATTCTCGTGGTACCTCTCAGTAAATTAATTATTTAATTAGTAAAGAACTTTTTGATACTTTTTCCATAGAAATTCTTGCTCAGGAAATTAAGAAATGGAAGTATGCAAAATTCACACAATATATCATCTTCCGTTTCAGATATCAAGAAGTGTGAAGAAACACCATGTCATTTCATATACACGTCATCCAGTTATGTTTCTGACATTACCCACCAACTTTTGTAAACCGGAAACACATAGGATTTCTTCCATATATCAGGAAAAAATCCTGAACGCAAAGAGCAATTGACAATGTTGGATAGGGGAACCAACAAACTTTTAGAATAATTTCTTATCATAACAGATGGAATCCTGTCGGATGAACGTTTTAACTTTTTCTTCTCCGCTTCTTTTCTTGTCAAACTTCGCTTCGTAAGCCTATCGTGCAAATTTTGTTTTGAGAATGAGATTTTTATCACGAACAAAATTTGTGATAATATTATCGAAGTATAGCATTCCATTAATAAAGTTCTTTGCATTATTGAATGTGTTTTCACTGAGACGATATCTTCCATCAGACATTAATATCTTCGAGTGCAAAAATCTTCTTTCGATTTCCGCATTAGAATGGGACAACGCAAGCACATATATCGGAAAGTTTTTGTAATTCCTGGTAACAGCTATGCTTAAATACCGATATGTACAACTCGAGATTGGAGAGTATAAAATCGAAGTTTTGTCCACTGAAGAAAATATTTGCTAGAGCCGCATCCTCGTAAACTTTGGTTTTATCAAGGTGGAAATTCACGATTTCGGTCAGCTCGACCTGCTGGCTCGATTGCTGAAACGTTCCTCATCTTTAATTTTTTGGGGTTTCATAAAACTAACTTTGTTTTTTTGGGGTTTCATAAACGAACTTTTTTTTCTCGAACAAATGATTCACAAAACTGAAATAATATTTTTTTGCAATTCGCGCGAAATCCGCGATTTTGATGCATCTGCTCAGAAACCGCGCGAAATCCGCGCGACCGTTACAACCCTGCTCTCCCCAAGGCGAGTGTGCGAGGAGCGTCGAGGTCGTAAATCGCAAATTGATTCAAATTCTGATCGATTTCCCAATAGAAGCAGCTTTGGAGGAGGAGAAATTAAAACCAAACGTAAGCGCGTACGCTGGTGAAGGAAAAAGTAGAAACGAATCTGAAAAAGTTTCGCCAATGCTGCCGAAATCTAGGCCAAAATAATTCAAAATACTCAACAACCAAAAAGGGGATTTTTTTCACGTGCCTACATAATAAAAAATGATACATACTAACTGTTTTCATCTAATGAAAAAAATGATTGAACATTTGATGTGTTTAACATATTTTTTCAAATTCGGCCAACCTACTCCGGCTCTGGGGTTGGTTGACGGCCGATTTTTTCTCCGCATTTCACTGTTTTATATTCAGGAATGAAAAAATCACACATGTGCTCGAAATGAACAGAGCGAACCGTTTAGCAAAAAGTCTAACCAGAAAGAGTCCAGTAATTCCGAAAGCGAAACTCACCCAACCAGCCCCGGTCTCCCCTACGACATAAAATATTCAGTTGATGATAAGAATACAACACAATTTAAGTTTGCAATTAGATATGAACTGATGCAAAACTATAGCATTTCTGACGAATCGCTACTTGAAAAAATCTATTTTAATCCACCTAGTGGTGATTAATTGATGCCTTTCTCATAATATTTACATTTTCATCAATATCATTAGAAGATTCTTCCAAAAACACATCCATACTTTTCTGTTACAATTCGAAAAAATGCAGCTGAAGCGCATCGAATGCTCTCAGAAACTTTCGGTGATGCTGCTCTGAGTAAAAGAACGTGTCGGGAGTGGTTTCAACGTTTTAAAAATGGCGATTTTGATGTCGAAGACAAACATGGTGGTGGAAGAGAAAAAACCTTCGACGATGAACAACTAGAAGCATTGCTTGATAAAGATTCGTGCCAAACCCAAGAAGAGATTGCCGAATCGTTGAGAGTGAGTCAGCAAGCCATTTCAAAACGTCTCAAGGCCCTGGGTATGATTCAGAAAGAAGGAAACTGAGTGCCGTACGAGTTGAAACCGAGGGACATCGAGCGCCGTCTATTTGCATGTGAGCAACTGCTTCAAAGACAAAATCGTAAAGGGTTTTTACATCGAATCGTAACCGGTGGTTCGATATGATAATCCTAAACGCAGAAAATCATGGGGAAATCCCGGGCATGCTACTTCGTCGAAGGCAAAACCGAATATTCACGGCGCTAAGATGTTGATTTGTATTTTGGTGGGATCAGCTCGTTGTGATTTACTACGAGCTCTTAACACCGGGTGAAACCATCACAGGAGATCGCTACCGAACGCAACTGATGCGCCTTAGTCGCGCGCTAAAAGAAAAGCGGCCACAATATCAAGAGCGACATGACAAAGTCATCCTTCAACACGACAATGCTCGGCCTCACGTCGCAAAAGTGGTCAAAAAGTACATGGAAACGCTGAAATGGGAAGTCTTGCCACACCCGCCGTATTCCCCAGGTGTCGCCCCTTCTGACTTCCACCTATTCCGTTCGATGGCACACGGCCTGGCAGATCAACATTTTCAATCCTTCGAAGAGTTGGAAAAATGGATTGCTTCATGGATAGCGTCAAAAGAGGACTCCTTTTTTCGAGCCGGGATCCGAAAATTGCCGGAAAGATGGGAGAAAGTTGTCGCTAGCGACGGACAATACTTTGAATAATACATCTGTAAGCACTTTTTCGCAATGAAGCTTTTAACTTTGGAAAAAAAAGCGGCGGAAGCAAAATTGTACACCTGATATGATTTTAAACTTGAATAAAAACTAGAAAGTTTATTTGGGTATAAACTAACATAACTTTTTCAATTTGTAAAAAAATTATGCCAATTTATGAAGCAATTTCCCGTTTCGTCAACTTCGTTCTAAGTCATGGTTTGAAATTTTCAGTACACTTTACTCTCTAGTTCTGGAACCGCGAGTCGGACGCCAATGAATTCAAATAGCAGTTTATGGAACCACAATTTTCTTCTCATTTGAGCCTAAGTTTGTGAAAATCGGTGCTGCCAACTGGAAGATAATCAAGCGAGTTCCGTTTTGAATTTTTTAACATTATTTCCGGTACTTCCACAACCGGGAACTAATCTACATGATCTACAAATTGAAACAATTTTGAACCGATTTTAGAAGAATTTTTCCTTTTTTGCATCGTCGCTCTTAATGGCGGTTTGCAATTTTAAACACGCTTTAACCTATAGCTCCAGAACCGGAAGTCGGATGTGGTTGAAATTCAATAGCGTTCTATGCGACTTTAATCCCTTTCATTTGAGTATTAGATTCCTAAAATCGGTTCAGCCATCTCTGAGAAAATCAAGTGAGTTCCGTTTTGAAGTTTTTGACCACTATTTCCGATACTTCCAGAACCGGGAACTGAGAACATGTATAGCCGAAGTTGGTTCGATTAGCAAGCAACGATCATATTCTACAAACTCGCTTAGTGCAGTTCCTAAACTGTTTGAAAAGGTTATCCTGGCACCGATTTTCAACCACTGCAAGCAATATATTGTTGACACTCAACATGGTTTCATGCCTAAGCGCTCCACAACCACCAACCTATTGTCATTCATGTGCTACGTGACTGATGGTATGTCAAAAGGTTTACAAGCAGACGCGATTTACACCGATCTCTCTTCTGCCTTTGATATAATAAACCACAATATAACAATTGCTAAATTGGAAAGACTTGGATACGGCTCTAACATTCTTCGATGGCTGCAGTCATATCTTATAGATCGTCGTTTAGCAGTGAAAATCGACGATCACGTTTCCAATGAGTTTATCGCTTCGTCCGGAATTCCGCAGGGTAGCCATCTCGGGCCTTCAATATTTTTACTGTATTTCAACGACGTCAACTTTACTCTAGGGGACCCTCGTCTATCGTTTGTCGATGACGTTAAGATCTACTATTACATTCGAAGCCCAGTAGATGCAGGTTTTCTACAACGACAGCTGTTGAGCTTCGCTGAGTGGTGTAAAGTAAACCGTTTTGCAGCTTTCGGCCTTTTGTGCTTCGGCTTTTTGTAATATTCGGCTTTTTGTGTTTCGGTCTTATGTAATTCGGCCTTTTGAGGTACTCCCCCGACCCCGTGCTCTTCGTAACAGTGCATTTCTTCGACTTCCTTTACGACGAACTAACTATGGTGCTATTATTGGCTTGCAGAGATCGTTCAATCGTGTATCATTAGGATTCGACTTAAATCTATCACGCAGTAGGATACTCGTTTTTTTTTGTATATTACTAGAAATTATCATTAGGACCATAACTGCCCATACTTGCATATCAGTCCCATATGGAAAATGTCGAGAAAAAGACGATCAAAATTTTATTTCCGATTTTTTTTATTTATTGTGCCACCTAATGCTAAATCATGGTATTGTTACATGAAATATCGGCAATACACCTTTGCTATTCCGATATTGCAACAAATGAAATTATTGAAATTTGCATTTAATGGGACTGATATGCGGGTACTTTGCAAATGGGACAGATATGAGTTGATATTTTTTTTCACATTTTACTGAACAAACCCACAACTCTTATTGAAATTTCTGAGAGTATATTGAGGATGTATTTCATTCCTAAAGCTAACTCAAAATTGGCGAAAATCGATATGGGACTGATATGCGAGTATGGGCAGATAATGTGTCTGTTAAATATACCCAAATAAAAAATAATAAAATTTTTGCTGAAATGACAAACATCTACACCGTAAACCGTAAACCAAATGGATCTAATGAATGGTTCGGTATTTTTTGTGATTGTTTTCTTCATTCATATTATTATTATTATTATTCGAAATTGATGAATGAGAATCTAGACGACGCGGAGTTTTTGATTGCGCCGGAAAGTTTCGAACCAAAGGTGTTTGTAAAGCACGCTATTTGTACCCTGTATTTGGTTTATAATCATCTATTTTATTCGCAAAATGTGCAACAATCGCTAAAATTTACAAAGAGGAATACTAGGAGAAAAGATGACTGTCCCTGTGCGGGGGCAACCCATTTGGTATAAGGTCATTTGGCATAATACAGTTTGGCATAATGGTTATTTGGCACAATAGCTATTGGCATAATGTCATTTGTCATAACAATAATTAAACTCGCCATATTTTAATCTAATGTGAAATTTCGTTTGTGGTTCGGTCGAGTAATGTTTTGCAAGGAAAACTCGAGCGAAATGTGTAAATATTATACTCGGTCCAAATATTTCGATGATATTAGGTGAAATGTTATTTTCTATATAACTCTGTAGTAAATAGCACACTATTATTTTATATAACAACTCATTTAGGGTTAGCACAATATTGTGTTCGTCATAGATGATTCAGGCCACGAGAGCGCCGGCGACCCACCTATGCGGGGGACTAATCGAAATTACCTCTGTGTAGTTGTGGGTGTTTGCCCGAATTACCCAAAGCTAGGGGCTATCCCTCAGTTAAGTCCGTAAATTAGCATAAATTCTATTAACCCCTTAACGCTCAAGGGAAATATGTTTCCCTTCTATAAAACTCGTTATAGATTCTTCAATTACTATTAAATCGATGTTTTTTTACTGAATGTTAAGGAAAACTTATTTCCAAGGCGACAAATGTGTTTCTGAACGAAAAAGTAAAAAGAACTATCAATTTTTATTGCATTGAAAAGTGTGCAAAATGACGTATAGAAAATAGAACACATAATAAATGGGTTATGTGCAACGTGTGCGTACACGAAATCGTTTCGTAGGATGCCATAACTAACTATTTATTTTACTATTCTGATAATCAAAGCAATAAATTAAATTACGATTTAATAAACCCAACTCTTTTTTCATTTATGGCTAAGAATCGTAGGGAAAAATATTTCCGATGGAATTATTGAAACCTATGCACCCTGCTATGTTTTTTGCTGATATTCTCTTAATTTGCACCCCCAATAGCTAAAATATTGTCTTGTACTGACATATTTCGTCCCGCACATCTTATGGTCGTGAAGGGGTTAACCAGCATGTTGATCTGTTAGGCCAAATGACTGTTGTGCCAAATGCTCATTATGCCAAATAACCATTATGCCAAATAATCATTATGCCAAACGTGGGAGGGGGGTGTGGAAAAAGACATCTCAACAAACCAAACTGTCTGGAGCTCAGAACCATTGAAAGATATTGGGAAAATGTCTCCTGAAACAAGGAAGAATTCAAGAATTACTGAACAGAGCATGTATTTTTTCTTGAATTCTCCCTTGTTTCAAGAAAAATGTAAATGCAGAAAGAAATGCACAAAAGCAACGGTGCAGATTTTGCAACACATACTGAGTACCAATAAACAGAACAGAGAACTAAAATAAAGATTTAACTTCGAAAACTGATTTGTCCCTATTCTAAACATGAAAATGAATTCAACTTACCCTCCACGTCTGGTGGAACCGACGCCAAACGTCTCGGTGTTTAGCTTGCGCTCCTGTCGCCAATCCGTTCGCTGCTGTTTGCCCTTGGCACGTTCGATCGCCTCGCATGAAATCGTATCGAAGAACGACTTGGCTTTATCGTAGCAAACGACTTCGTCCTCCTCCTGTTCGTGATCACCGGCGCCAGTCTCGTTGCCGGAGTCGTCCTTCTTGTCAATGGTTTCGCTGTTCAGCTGGGGTTTTGTTAAACAATCACGATATTAGATTTAACAGTGATCTTGGAAGAATATGAATATTCACAGTTTGGAGAGACGCTTGAATCGAATAAGCAAAATTTTTCCGAAATTACAAATGAGCCAAATATGCGATCATTTGCTTACTCTTCAAACCGGTCTCAAGTGAGTATATTTGTCGAGTTCTGTAAATTTTGAATATGATCGAATTGAGTACACTAGTGGAAGTGCTCGACAACAATACTTTGATTTTCTGTTCCGGAAAAGGTTAAGGTTAGGAGCCACAAACTTTTAACACATTTACAAGCGATATATCAAAAAGCAAATACAACCACCGGTCACAAAAATAGGCTTCGGATGGAACGATGGTGCTCATTTATTTGTCGTTATTTGATTGTTCAAACATGGGAAAACCAATCTCGTTATTCGCTCAAAAATAGTAGTGAGACAGTCGAAGATGAAGAAGTGAAAATATATGTTTGGCAAATAAAAAAGTAAGAAAACAAAAAAAAGATACCTGCTCTGGCTTCACATCATCGCCCACCTTTAGTTTTGACAGCTGGGAACGCAACTCCTCGAACTTGTTGTTGGCCTGCTCGAAGTCATAGTCATTCTCGAACTTGAGCAGATTCTTCGCACGATTGAGACCCTGTTTGTGATTATGATTAGGCTTCTTGTTAGTGGGATTGGCATTTTTGGGCGGCTTCTTATTGCTATTGTTATCACTAGGTGTAGCACTCTTTCGGCGATAGTTGTCGCTGGAACTCTTCTTTTTGATTGAATTTAATAATTTCGTCAATCGCACGAAGGTGTTTCGTAATAGGACGGCGTAAATAGAAAGAACGATTGTTAGAACAAAAAAATAGCATTGCTTTGGGTTGTTTTCCGGAATCTGTGTTTGTTTGGTTGCAACCAATAAATGGATCAGAGAAAAGTATTACGAATCATTCTATTAAGACTTTTTTGGCTGTCATAGAAAGAGAAGGCCCTCTGCTCCGATGGAGCATTGGAGTATTCATAGCAATATTGTTGGAGCTTGCGAGGAAAATGGGTACCGCTATGATGTCGGCTTAATCATTTAAACCTTTATTAAAACTTCTCTACAGTACAGGCACTTCAATGTAATACAAAAAAAGTGTTTCTGGAGTAGCGTTAATTTTGCATCTGCTTAACGATTAAAATCGAACTGCAACATAAGCACTAGGCAGCTACATTTAAACTCCTCTGAACCGACAAGTCAAAGAAGGAATGTAAAACGATTGTAACTCTTTTGAAGAAATTCAATCATACGTATTTGATGATACATGTAATTTACTTCATTGGAATTTGATAAAGGTTCATATGAATAGAAGAAGGGCAGAACTTTCCATTCGTTTAATAACAATGTTGCTATAACTGAACAAGTTCTAACAGTATATATGCTGGGTGCTGACGTGTTCGATATGCGCTTTAAGCACTACAAAAGATTATACCAGAAAAAATTGAAAGCAATCTATGATGCGAATATTACGAAAATTAAATTTAATCGAAATCCAATTTCAATCTACCGAAGAGTGTTACGTTTAAAGCTAAATGTCTTAAGCGCTAAGTGGTTATCGAGAATAATAAGAATGTTTGATTAAAACATATAGATACACTTATAGGTCATGTTTTATGCGGTTGCGGATTTTTTAACACGGATTCCCGAAATTACGTGTTTTTTTTAGGCGAATATCTAAAGTTACACTTTTTTACGAGGGTTCCCGAAATTACGCGGATTTCCGAAGCTAGTGTTTTCCCACGTAAAAAAAAAACAGTGTAGCATAATTTAAATTTAAACATTTTAAATTTAAACTTTTTCCTAACTAAATGTGTTTTGCACTTAATAGAAACTTAAGCTAACATTCCTGTTTCTTTTATACCAGCTTGATTGTTCAACAATGGGATTGGCGGTTAGGCTGTATATAGTGACATCCTAACGCTACTTAACATACTGATAATCTACCCCTTCTCCCTACTGCACTAGCTGAGGTAGACGTGACCTTGGTTAAAAAGAGGATTAACCCAAAACCAGATAGGCTTTCAAAGCCATCGGATTAACAAAATAGGGACAACTGGAAAAAGTGTCTGGCTCGGATCAGGTGACTGAATAAAGCAATGAAGTGTTTTGTCTGCTGACAGCCCCATATCGAGGATAGGTACCGGAATACTAAAATAGTAACTAGCTGTAGATACAGAATGGATCAATTCTTGGACAAAGTATTGTTAAACAGAAATTGATTTGATGCTGTAACAGGACTACACAAGATGGTAGTTGTACAGATAACGGAAATTACATCCATGATATCTGATCGCATAGAGTCCGGAATCTTAGAATAACGATTGACTAAAAGTAAAGTGTTCGCCGTTTCGTCAAAAAGCGTAGCACAAAGATAGCACTTCGCCGTGGCCAGGTGAAGTTCGCTGCCTATTTATCTAAACAGTGCTGACACGATGGCCCTCCGGCGAGACAGGAGGTTGGTGCAGGCCTAACAAGCCGCCCGGAAAACACATGTTACGTACGATCAAGAAAAAAATACGCCTCGGAATAATCGGTAGAGACCTAGGCAACGAACAAAGAACTACGATTGGAAGCTTGGCACATGGAACTGCAAATCGCTTGGCTTCCCAGGATACGACCGAATGCTGCATGATGAGCTTCAAATCAGCGGCTTCGATGTCGTAGCACTGCAGAAACTTTGTTGGACAGGACAGAAGGTGTGGAAACCTTCTACCACAGCTGTGGCACAACCAACGTTCTAGGAACGGGATTTGTAGTGTTGGGCAAGATGCGCCAGCGCATGATTGGGGGGCAGCCAATCAGTGATAGAATGTGCGTATTGAAGATCAAGGGCCGTTTCTTCAATTACAGCATCATCAACGTGCACTGTCCACATGAGACGAGACCCGATGACGAGAAGAAAGAATTCTACGCGCAGCTGAAACGAACCTACGACAGCTGTCCACGGCGGGATTTAAAACTCGTCATCGGCGACATGAATGCTCAGGTAGACCGGGAGGCAATGTACAGATCCGTGATCGGGCTGGAGAGCCTGCACGCGGTAACAAACGACAACGGTCAACGATGCGTAAACTTGCAGCCTCCCAAGGAATGTTAGTTCGAAGCAACTTCTTCCCCCGCAAAGATATCCACAAAGCCACCTGGAGATCACCTGATCAACATACGGAAAATCAAATTGACCACATTCTCATCGACGGGCGATTCTTCTCCGACGTCATCAATGTCCGCACTTACCGCAGTGCCAACATTGATTCTGACCACTACCTTGTCGCGAGTTGTATGCGCTCAAAACTATCGACGGTGCACAATACTCGTCGCACAGGAACACCGTGAGTCAATCTCGAGCAGCTGCGTAGCATTCGTACTGCAGAGAAATACGCGCAACAACTGGAGCTAGTGCTACCAACGGAAGCACTAGCTCGCAGCTTGGCGCGGCGACTCTTGAAGACGGCTGGAGGAACATAAGGTCCGCCGTGAGTAGCACTGCTGCAACCGTTCTAGGTACGAGGTTATCGAATTGAGGAAATGACTAGTTTGACGGCGAATGTCAGCAGTTAGTCGAAGAGAAGAATGCAGCAAGGGCGAGGATGCTGCAACACCGCACTAGAGCGAACGAGGAACGATACAGACAGACGCGAAACAGACAGAACACGGTTTTCCGGAAGAAGACCAAGGGCGCGAAGCAATGGAACAGCTGTACCGCGCAAATGACACACGGAAGTTCTATGAGAAGGTGAACCGCTCACATAGAGGCTACACGCCACAGGTCGAAATGTGCAGAGATACCAGTGGTAACCTTCTCACGAACGAACGTGATGTATGTCCCGTCTACAAAAAGGGCGATAAGCTAGACTGTTTCAATTACCGCGCAATCACATTGCTGAACGCCGCCTGCAAGGAACTCTCCCAAATCCTTTGCCGTCGTCTATCACCAATAGCTAAGGAATTCGTAGGGCCGTACCAAGCGGGATTTACTGGAGCCCGCGCCACTACGGATCACATAATCGCGATAAGACAAGTACTCCAGAAGTGTCGTGAATACAACGCACCCACGCATCACCTATTCATTGACTTCAAAGCGGCATACGACACAATCGATCGAGAACAGCTATAGCAGATAATGCACGAATACGGTTTCCCGGATAAACTGACGCGATTGGTCAAAGCAACGATGGATAGAGTGATGTGCTACGTCCGAGTATCTGGGACGCTCTCGAGTCCCTTCGAATCTCGAAGAGGGCTACGTCAAGGTGATGGACTTTCTTGTATCTTATTCAATATTGCCCTGGAAGGTGTGATTCGAAGAGCCAGGATCGACACGAGTGGCACGATCTTCCGAAAGTCCGTACAACTTGTTGGCTTCGCTGACGATATTGATATTGTGACACGTAACCTTGAGAAGATGACCTACATCGGACTGAAAACTGAAGCTAAGCGTATCGGACTGGTCATAAACGCGTCAAAAACAAAATACATGAGAGGAAGAGGCTCTAGAGAAGAAACACTACGCCTGCCACCACGAATATTGATAGACGGTGACGATATCGAGGTGGTTGACGAGTTCGTGTATTTGGGCTCACTGGTGACCGCCGATAATGACACCAGCAGAGGAATTCATAGACGTATTTTGGCAGGGAATCGTGCGTACTTTGGACTCAGAAAAACCCTTCGATCGAGCAAAAGTACGCCAACGCACGAAATTGACCCTCTACAAAACGCGCATTAGACCGGTTGTTCTCTATGGCCACGAGACCTTGACTATGTTGGCAGAGGACCAACGCGCCCTCAGTGTTTTCGAAACAAAGGTACTGAGGGCCATCTATGGCGAAGTGTAGATGGAAGACGGAACGTGGAGACGGCGTATAAATCACGAATTGCAACAGCTGCTAGGAGAACCACCTATTGTACGGACAAAATCGGACGTCTACGATGGGCTGGGCATGTCATAAGGATGTCGGACGACAGCCCAGTGAAAATGGTTCTTGAATCTAATCCGACTGGTACAAGAAGAAAAGGAGCGCAGCGAACAAGGTGGATCGATCAAGTGGAGGGTGATCTCAGAAGCATCCGTGCCTTGAGTGGCTGGCGACGAGCAGCCATGGACCGAGGTATGTGGAGACGTATGCTTGATACAGCAAAGGACACCCCAGGCCTATAGCTGTTAGGTAAGGTAAGTAATGAAGGACTTCCAGATTGACGATGAACTTACAGATATTGCAATGCTTCATGACATGCGATGTCGTCAGAGGAGAGAAGAGAAGACTGTGAATAGGACTTTCAAGGCATTACGTAGTCAAACACGTACCACAAACACTCAGAACAAGTTCCGCGACATAACTTCAAACCATAAGCCCTTTTTGAATCGCTCAGCGAATGCAGCAACCACTATGAATAATTTTTAAATTAAAATATCCATCAGAAAACTTTCCGCATCCAATGAAAAGCATCTGAAATGAAGAATACTACAAACTTACATAGTCTGACTTACATACTATCGATAATTCGCATTATCGGATTGCCTTCAAAAATCTATCAATTAAAATGTCTAGAATTTAAACTTTTCCTAATTCTATTCATAAATTAAAATCTAATAATATCTAGGAGGATGACTCAAAGGAATACGTTACCTGTGGTATACCTCCACGTCCGCGAGGACGACCACGCATATTATTGCTGTTATTCTGGTTATTGCTACGATTGTTGTTCCATCCACGGTTTTGATGATTTTGACCACCTTGCCGCTGCATATTCTGCTTTCAGAAATAGTGTTAAAATTTTATTTGATCGAATAAAAAAGAAATATCCTACCTTGTTGTAATTGTTATCCTTCATCTGACCGACATCGTTTTTGCCCGAATCACGTCTTTCTCGTTGGTTGTTGTTGTTATTGTTTCGTTGGCTATTGTTCCGATTGCGTTGATTATTGCCACGGTCCATATTGCCACCGTCACCACCGCTACGATTTCCATCACGATTGTTGTTTTGTTGTGGGCCACCGCCCTGCTGTTGTTGTTGCTGCTGTTGTTGTTGTTGATTCGTCTGAACACCCATGTCCACCGTTGGACTCTTGCGCGACAACAGATTACTCGGTGTAGTGGAACGTGAGCCGGTCGCTCCACCTCCTCCGCCTCCACCAATCAAATCTAAAACAGATGCTAACATCAAACATTTCAATCAACCATGATAACAATGAGATGCGATGTTTTTTTTTTCGTTTGTACGCTTATGATCGAACTCAAATACAGTACGTTGTGAGTAGCAAGCAGGCAGCAAAGCAAATAATTAGAATGAATATAAACAATCGGTAACTATAGAGTAAATTAGCGAAAGGAAGAGTCACAAACGAGTAGTCGCTTTTGTTACACAGTCGATGATCAGTTTTCTGGTTGGAAGCATGGATACGATATGAAACTTATGATACGATGATGAAACTCATGATGCACTGGAACCAAGTTACAATATTAGCTGGACCAAATGACAAATGAGAAAGATAACAGTAGTTTTAAAATGTGTACCTACGCAACCTATCAGTATTCAGTTTACACATGCATAAGGAAGTCTACTTACTCTTGATGATTTGTTACTTTCAGTTTCTAACTAACTCCCGCTATGGTATTTCTAACTAATCGGACCTAGCATGCAAAATATTTTGATTCCAAACAACTTTTCTGAATTATTAATTCTGCCATGTAGAAAAGAAGCCTCTGTACGTGTTCAACTGCTAGAGTACGTAAATTCAATCCAAATATTGATACTTTGTTTATTTGACTTGTTTTGTTGATTGGACTGTAACTTTTGTACACCTGGCGCTCTATATCCACTTAGGAAAGTCATGCTCTGAGTTTGACTTGGTTTATTTTTTTTCCGAGCCGTAATATCTAAACGGATATCTGCATCAATTACATAATACGTGTGTTCCCTTTGTATCTATACTATTGTTTTACTCAGAATTTGAGCACGATCAGTGGGGTTCTTCTTGAAATGGCGTTGAAAAATTATATTATTGCTTTTATTGATAGACATTTTAATTGGGAATACAATTATAAATTAAGGTCAAAGTAGAATTTACTTGCACTCAGCCATGCCTTTGAAGCACCTAAACGCGATTTCTCGAAATCTAGATAAAACCCCACTTCTCAATCAACCTAGTGGTGTGATGATGCCTTTCTCTTGCCACTCATGAGCTTATTCATTTTTCATCAGATCATTGAAAACTTTCAAACAGTTTGCAGTTGTCAAACGATGTTCAAATCGCTGCAGCTATCATCGAGTAACGTGTGCGGATAGAAAAATGCGCTGCTTATCTATTTCGATTATATCCCCGAAACCGGAGCCGTACACCTCTTTGCATTCTAAAATTATCAGTAGCTTCATTGCAGCTTTCAAATAAGTTCAAATTTACCCAACTCGATCTGACCATCATCGAGAAGATATGGCGGATAAAGGGAAAATGCGCTAACGGTTGTCGGTTACGTCACTTATTCGATTTTCAAACGAGCTTATGTTTATCAAAATCGGTCTAGTTATCGCAGATAAAACTATGCGATTAAAATAAAGGACAATTTAACGGACATTTATACTATTATATCTCCGAAACTTGAAGTGTCCGTCGTATGCCATTCGAACTTGATCAATGACCCAATAGCCCATTTCAAACGAGCCTAGATTTGTCGAAATCTGCTCAGGCGTCTCCGGGAAAATTGATAACATAAAAAAATCGACTTGTCGGTTACATCACTTCAACAACTATATCTCCGAAACCGGAAATGTCGGTCATTTGATCTTTGAACTTAATCAATGATTCAACAGCAATTTTCAAACCTTCCCCCAAAAAAAATGTGCGGAAAGAAGAAACATAGAAAGGAACACCCACGCATACACACAGACCTTTTCCGATCTCACCGAACTCAGTCAAATGGTATACACTAGAGGTCTTAGATTAAAAGCTTTTTTTCGTCATCTGGAGGATAATTTGTTTACACGTAACCAGTTTTTACCGAGAGCACTTGGCTGTATTTATTATTTTTGGTATGCATAACGTTGAACATAAATTAATAAGGAACAACTCTTAAAATTTTCCTAAATGAAAAACAAAATGAAATTTGAAACAAATCTAGATTATAGACCTGGATTTTGGAACTAAATTTTGGCAACGAATTCTGGAAAATCAGCTTTTTGTAGAATTCAGTTCTAAAATGCATTCCAGAATAGGTTCAGAATTTAGTTCCAGAACGTAGGTCTAGAGTTTGGATCCAAAAGCTGAAATCAGGAACTAGATTCTAAATTTTTTTTAAATAAATTCCGGATCTGGATTCTAGAACTGAATTTCGGAGCTGAATTCTGGATCCGAAATTGAAAATTGAATCCTGAACTGGAACTCTGTAATTCAGCAGAAGATCAGAATTCAGGTCCAGAGGTCCGTGCTAGGATTAAAAAAATTCAAAAAATCCTGGTCTCCAATTAAGTTCCAGAATACGGGTTCAGTAATTAGTTCAATAATCCAGATCTAGAATTCAAACGTAGAACTCAGTTTCAGAATTTAATTCCCGAGTTTAGGTTCGGAATATTCGTATTCACGTCATCCGGTGATGTCTCTTACATCGCACACCCGACTTTTTCTTAATAGGATTCCAAATGCCAAGCATCTCGAGTATAAGTTAAAAAGAAAATACGAGTTCTACATAATGAGCTGTCCGCTGGTTTCTAGCCAGTTTTATTTCCGAATAGCCCAGCTAGTTTATTTTCAATGAGAAATCCTTCTACAATGGATCTGATTCTAGCAGTTCAATTTAACGTTTTCAGTGTGCTAATTATAGACTTTGATGCAGATAATCTACCAATAACATTCAGGATTTCAAATAGAGCAATGATTAAATCAATTAGTTCTGTATGCTAACCACCATCTCATACCGAAGGCAATGTAAACCCCGAAATTGTTTTGGGAGAAATATTTTATTGAAGTTAGGAGTCTATCAGTTCCAAAAGCTCTAATTTTATTTCATTTTCCTACCATCGACAAACTTTAACTGCTTCTTCGTCGGTATCAATATCAACAATCCATAGTTAAGGACCTTAAACATAGATTCACTGAGCAAATGAAACCATATCCTAAACTATTCTAAGGTTTTTTTAAAGCCCGCAAGAAAAAAGGTAATCCCTGCAAGCGGTGGATAAAATCTAGGTCGACAACTTTGTGCTATTATTGATAATAACTAAGAAAGCTCTTGTGCTTCCTGATTGTTTTTAACTGCTGTTAAACCCTTAAATAATCGTTGGACGAGACATGGGGTGTTGGCCGAATTTCCAATGGATTGTTCAACAAAGAGCACGTAGCTCTTTTCCTGAATTTCTCGCTCAAACGCAAAATTGGGCTATACTTCCTACTTTTCATTTTTGTTGAATAAAAAAAATCATGATGCTGAAATTTGTTACTTGTTTTTGGGTTACAATTATTTTTCCCAATTTTGCCCAGAGAAATCAAATTCTCGATTTTTCCCAGATTTTCCCGATCACTTACCACCTTACCACATCATTTTCATATCCAATTGTCACCATATTTGAGTAATGGAATGAATCCGTCCCTCATATACAGATATTGCAATAAAAATTGAGTTTATTCAGTAAAATGTGAATAAATATAAACTTTTTTCTGTCCCATATGGAAAGGTATTTGCATATCAAGTTTATTTAGAGCAAATTCAACAAATTTTATTGTATTTCCATTATTTAACGTTTAGGAGCATAAAAAAATCAAAAATAAATCGGGAAATAATCTAAATTATCTATTTTTTAAACGTCGATTAATAAGAAAGCATGGGCAGTATAGAGAAGGACAGAACAGATTTTCTTATTTGCATATTGCTAAAATTTTAAATGTGACAGAGTTTGGCAGATAGATGGTGTCGCTCATCTGCAGAGATGCCAAATTTTTTCATAGGAAATCTGTATTACTCTGTATAAAAAAATCTATTCTCTAATAAAATTAAACATCAACAATAAAATTATGTTCAAAGATGTTAGTCCAACACATTATGACTGTAGAATTGTTGATCCAATGAGCAATAATTATTTCCATCAGTCTGTTGGAACAGAAAGGTCAAATTCCACAAAAGGAATGTAATCGTCCAAGACTTTGCTTCTTGTCACTGCATTCAAATACTAATAGTTTGCTCATACGAAAAAGCTTTTTATGCTTCTTATGAAATCCGTATTAAATTTAGAAAATTTGTACCAAATCTGTATTCTGTATGCGTATGTAAAAATCTGTATAATACAGATAAATCTGTATAAATGACATCTCTACTCATCTGTTCAAATTTAATGACATTCGGTTCCATTCGAAAAATTAGACTGAATAAAAACGAATGACAACTATACCAAGCGGTCGACTGACCAACAATTTCTCATACAAAAACGCATTCTGACTTTACACCCATTTGCCGTTGATTACACCCGAAACTTAACAAACTAGAAACAGCTTTATAACACTCGGATCAAGTCCTGGGACTGATAAAAAGATGGTGTAGCCAATAAAATTTCCATATTATTAGTATTGAAATGTTTGAAAAGCGCTGAACTGATTGTGTTGCTTTTAACAATGTTGATGAATAAAGTTATTTTGCCAAAAAAATGCATTTTTCTTAGTAGGTTTTAGAATCTTCCAATTATTTAAAAAAAATCAGCGTCGTTTGGCATAAAAATAATGACCATTATAGGAATTATATTCGAAAATGATTAAAATTTCATAGATTTAGGCATTTCATCCGTTACAAGAATGGAATTTGGAAATAGTATTATAAGATTTTCGTTATGAATAAATCTATGAGTATTTGAAGCCTTTAGAAAAAACGTACATTAAAAGCTTAAATGCCAATCTTATTCCATGATAGCATCGCTACCTTAGAGCGACTACTAACCCTAATATCCACCCAAATCTCCTACTCCGCGATACCTATGAAAGAGTCTGATAAGTCGTTGTCCTTCCGTAAAGTATGTGAAGCATCAAAAATTTTGCTCTTCCTTATTCTTCGCTGTTGAGATGCTTAACCTGAGTATCGATTTCCAATGCCATTTTTTAAGCAATTATGATTAGTTAAACAACCAAAAGTATGATGACTTCAATGTACAATTCGTCACCATCGTCTTCCATAACTCAACGAATTGACGGCCGATCCAGCTCACAAACAAATCATATACCGTTTTCGTATTTGAACCTACACGCGGGCGACTCTGACACCGAGTAAAACGAACACGTGGTACGCGCCCTAAACAACTCATAGGAAAAAAATTAAACAAACTCGCATGTACAACGTGGTGCGAACCGAGAAAGTTTTCAGAGTGAAACTACGCGATTGGAGTCCGATCTAGAGTGACCCCAGTTTACTAAAACAAACATCTCAAAAGTTGTTTGGGCGACTCTGGGTCAGCTCTCGGGCTGCTCTGATCAATTAACGAAAACGGTAATAGTAAGACAACAGTAGAGTGAAAATTGTATGTTTGGCAACATAACCCACGAAAGCCGCAAAATGATATTAATCCGATCATTGAGCCATGCGAACTAAACCCTAATTAACATGAAAATTGTATTAGGTCAGCATCAATAAAGCAAATGTCAACCTTTAACCTTCCGCAACAAAACAATGCAAAATATATATTTATTCACAAAAGTCTTGTTGTTGGGGATTTGAGACCCAAACTGTCTCTAGTCCCGTCATACCTATAAACGTATTCTAATAAGCTAAATCATCTTTGAAGGATGGATATGAAATTTATACAGGATAAAATTAATTTCACACACTAGACTACATTTGCGATTCTCAAGCTAGAACAGTTACAGTAATATGGAAAATTCAAACTAGACATGAATAACAGGAATAATGGAGAAAAACACCCAAGAAACTATAGCCGGAAAAAAGATGCATGGCACATTTCTAGATCTTTCATTCAAAACTTCATATCCAAATATGAGAGCGCCCTTCTTTTGCTCTTTCTTTTTCGTGAACTTGTCGACCCTACATTTTTTTCAGAATGCATGGACGATCTATTTTATAAATTTTACAGAAAAATATGATAATCGAAAGTCGAAAGTAAACAAAGCGAGTCTCTCATATTTGATGCTATGATGTTTTGAACATAAAAAAGTCCAGATTTCACCGTACACTTTCCCACCTTGATCTTTGTGCTCGTTACCGACGGTCGCCGACGATGACGAGGATCCCACGGGTGCCGACCCAATGGTGCCCGGTAGCGGTGGCTGTGGCTGCTGCTGCAGTGAAGATTCTACGTTTAGCAGGTTTGCCAGTTCGGCACCGGGAGCTTTTGCAGATCCTCCCCCGGACACAACTGAACTACCAACCGGATTTGGACCCTGTAGTTGCTGTTGTGCCTGCTGCTGCTGTTGCTGCATTTGATTGACCGGTCCCCCGGGTGGGAAAGGACTTTTATTAACCAAATCGTTCGATAGCATACCTCCGAGATTGTTGATTCCACCGAAGGAACTGTACGGCTGACCCATTGGCTGATGTCCTGGAGGGGGTCCAGCCATCGGACCGGGCCCCATCTGGGGTAGCATAAATCCAGGCTGAGACTGGAAACCAGGCTGGCCAAGTTTGTTCTGCATCGGTGGAAGCGGCTGCTGCGGTGGCAAATGCATCTGCATTATGGCCGGATCGTTCGGAACCGGGTTGTTGTTGATGACGCGAATGTCCTTGATGTCGGACCCGCGGAACAGGATGTAGTCGTAGCATTGGTTCTGCGGGGCGATGGGAAACTGCGTTTCGCGATCTTCCGTGCCATAGGATTTTACTGAAATTAAAGAACACAAAGAAACGATAGTGCACTTGAGTCAATATACATTCTATGAGGATTTTCTTGAATTTCGGATTTTTTGCTGTTAAAAAACTTGTCCGGAAATATTTTTTGCAATTGTCTGAGTCAACGCCCAACGGTAGTATTTCTTAACTTGTATGCCTGTCAGTCGATCCTTTTATCTTTGTATTAGCGTGCATATAATTTACTAATTGTAGTTATTAAAATGATGTATCAAATACAGGAGCCGCTAAATATTATTTCGACCATGTGCTTGTAATCGGTTTTCTACAAACCAAAGCCAAACAAGAAGTCGAATTTGGCTAAAAGTATCTCGTAAGCCATATGTACAGTCGGTAAAATCAGAAAGCCATTTATCTCAACCGGAAATATTAACAATGAAGTCTATATCAAAGAATGACCTTCAAAAATGCATATTATCACGTCAGAAGTAGCATTTTCAAAACACCTTATTTTAGCCTCATTCGGCATCTTGCCATTACTCAACAGAGACGAAGGAATGGTGCAAGGAAAATAATAGTTGGCAATAATCATTCAAACTGCCGTCCAAAGCTGATCGATCGATAAATTTAAGGTAATAATAAAGGCAGAGAGTCGAAAAATGAGAGAAGAGGCAAAATCAGTTGAAAACTGTTGAAAAATTATATTTTATGTTGTAACTTATAAGGTTTATGTGATGATACAAAACACACTTTAGTTAGTACTACCAATGGAGGAGCCGCGACGAGTATCTGAATAGCGAAAGACAAGATACATCACTCTCAGTCGACGACAGAATTCCAGTACCAAAACATTCGGAAATAGCTGAGAAGATCGGTAAAATGAGAAACAACAAATTGCCAGGTGTGCTTCTCAAACACTGGAAGATGATGGAAACCTTCATCGGACTGAAAACTGAAGCTAGGCGTATCGGACTGGCCATAAATGCGTCGAAAACAAAATACATTAGAGGAAGAGGCTCTAGAGAAGAAACACTATGCCTCCCACCACGAATATTGATAGACGGTGACGATATCGAGGTGGTTGACGAGTTCGTTTATTTGGGCTCACTGGTGACCGCCGATAATGACACCAGCAGAGAAATTCATAGACGTATTTTGACAGGGAATCGTGCGTACTTTGGACTCAGAAAAACCCTCCGATCGAGCAAAGTACGCAACCGCACGAAATTGACCATCTACAAAACGCTCATTAGACCGGTTGTTCTCTGGCCACGAGACCTGCACTATGTTGCCAGAGGACCAACGCGCCCTTAGTGTTTTCGAAAGAAAGGTACTGAGGACCATCTATGACGAAAAGTAGATGGAAGACGGAACGTGGAGACGGCGTATGAATCACGAATTGCAACAGCTGCTAGGAGAACCACCTATCGTACGGACAGCTAAAATCGGACGTCTACGATGGGCTGGGCATGTCATAAGGATGTCGGACGACAGCCCAGTGAAAATGGTTCTTGAATCTAATCCGACTGGTACAAGAACAAGAAGAAGAGCGCAGCGAGCAAGGTGGATCGATCAAGTAGAGGGTGATCTCAGAAGCATCCGTGCCTTGAGTGGCTGGCGACGAGCAGCCATGGACCGAGTTATGTGGAGACGTATTCTTGATACAGCAAAGGACACCCCAGGCCTATAGCTGTTAGGTAAGGTAAGTAAGCTTCTCAAACACTGGCTAAAGCACTACTCTGGACAATTTCTAAGATTGGGGAGAATGGAATTTCAACTAAGGAACATACGGAAGAGTGCTTACCGTCAAATAATTTCTAGGTCGCACACAACACAATCGTTGGCGGTTCAATGCATAGGATGTTGGTCTTACAAGCCAGTTGTCGTGTGTTCGAGCACCAACCTGGAAGGTTTCTTAGTGTCAAAAGGATCGTAGTACTAGCCATGCAATGATTCTGTGCGCTATGAATCGACTACGAAGTCTTTTGAAACAGAAAGGCCAAATTTCAAAGTGATAAGAGCAAAGTGCAATAGAGTATTGGAAAATAAGACATATCGTCAAGACTCAACATGGTTTTATGCCGAAACGCTCTATGACTACTAACCTTCTGGCGTTTACATCTAAAATGTTCAATTCCTTATCAAGCGGCACTTAGACTGATGTTATATATACCGATCTTTTATCATCTGCATTTAATAGGATTAACCAATACATTGCAATACTTAATTGGGCAGACTATTGGGCTTCGGCTCCAAAAATATTCCTTGCTTTAAATCGTATCTCTGCAACCGTCTCATTGTCGTTAAGTTAGACGATTGAGTCTCTGAAGAGTTTCATGCCTCTTCTGGAATTCCACAAGGTAGTCACCTGAGACCTTTGATCTTCCTGCATTGCTACGATGACGTCAAGTTTTGTCTAGAAAGTCTGCGTGAATTGTTTGACGATGTATCATGAAATCCGCAACAGCAAAGATACTGTTTTTTTAACGACAACTAGAGAACTTCTCAGAATGGTGTGGAATTAATCGAATGACACGAAACACGGAAAAGTGTTCAATCAATCATTAAGTTTTTGAGGAAGAAGCTACTTCTCAAATTCAATTATTCGAAGGTTCGGGAACATGTTGAACAACATGCGTAAAAAATCTAGCAGTGTTTCTTGATGAAAAACTGACGTTTGAACAGCATTTAAACTACATTATTGCAAAAGCATCTCGCTCCTTGGGGCTTATAACGAGAATAGCCAAGCACTCTACAGACATCCATTGTTTGAAATCCTTATACTGTTAACTAGTTTGATCTAACTTTGAGTATTGCTCTATTGTATGGAACCTTCACTATTGTAATGGATACACTGCACGTCCGGCATACATTCTTCCGCTCATTCTTCATTTCTGATATCTTGAACAATAGAATGGACAGCCCTTCACTGCTTGGAGAAATCAACATTAACGTTCGACCTAGAGTTCTTCGCAGAAATGATAGCCTTCAAATAAACCTAAGTTTATCAAAATTCGTTTATTTAGGTATAATCAACAGACACAATATGGTCCTAATGATAATTTCTAGTAATATATAAAAAATTTCCAAGTATCCTACTGCGTGATAGATTGAAGTCAAATCCTGATGAAACGCGGTTGAATGATCTCTGCAAGCCAATAATAGCATTGTTAGCACCGTAGTTAGTTCGTCGTAAAGGAAGTCGAAGAAATGCACTGTTGCGAAGAGCCCGGGGTAGGACGTTGATATTAATTTCGCGGAGCAAAGCAGGGCAGTCAATCCTATCGGTCAAAACATCCGCTATCAGTGAAGCACGTGCCACATCTCGACGAACTTGTAGTGTATCGAGACCGATTAATAACCCGCGACTTTCGTAGCTTGGTAGTTGGTGAGGATTGTTCCACGGTAAGCGCCGTAGGGCGAATGAATCTGCGTTGTATCGATTCGATTCTATGAGCTCCGTTTATGTAGTGAGGGTTCCAAACGACAGAACAGTACTCCAAGGATGAACGAACAAGCGAGCAAAACAGAGATTTTAAACAGTGCACGTCTGTAAAATGTTTAGCCATCCTCATAACAAATCCTAGGTTGCGAGAAGCTTTAGAAACGATATAGCTGATGTGTTGCTTGAATGTCAGTTGCTCATCGAGAAAGACACCAAGGTCTTTAACACACGTCGTTCTGACTATCGGGGATCCTTCCAGAAAGTAATCAAAATGAAATAGCTCTTTCTTCTTCGAGAATGTGATGGTCGAGCATTTGTCAGGATTCAATTTCATACGGTTTACTTTACACCACTCGGCGAAGCTCAACAACTGTCGTTGAAGAAAACCTGCATCTTCTGGGCTTCGAATGTAATAGTATATCTTAACGTCATCGGCAAACGATAGACGAGGGCCCTCTAGAGTAAAGTTGACGTCGTTGAAATACAGTAAAAATATTAAAGGCCCGAGATGACTACCCTGCGGAATTCCGGACGAAGCGATAAACTCATTGGAAAAGTGATCGCCGATTTTCACTGCTAAACGACGATCTACAAGATATGACTGCAGCCACCGAAGGATGCTAGAGCCGAATCCAAGTCTTTCCAATTTAGCAATTGTTATATTGTGATTTATTATATCAAAGGCAGCAGAGAGATCGGTGTAAATAGCGTCTGTTTGTAAGCCTTTTGACATACCATCAGTCACGTAGTCATTCATGACAATAGGTTGGTGGTTGTGGAGCGCTTGGGCATAAAACCATGTTGAGTGTCAACAATATATTGCTTGCAGTGGTTGAAAATCGGTGCCAGAATAACCTTTTCAAACAGTTTAGGAACTGCACTAAGCGATGTGATGCCACGGTAATTGTTCACGTCTTTTTTGTCACCTTTCTTATACACTGGAAACATAAAAGAAGATTTCCATAACTTGGGAAAAACTTCTTTAGAGAGTGACATCCGAAATAGTCGACAAAGGGGAGCAATTACACCAGTCGAGCAATTTTTCAATATAACTGCCGGTAAACCGTCAGGGCCAGAGGAGGTAGACGACTTCATGCAAGCGATTGCCGTCCGAATCGAATCCTCGTCAATATGAATGAGATTTAAAGAATTATTAGATTCTGGAACGTTGAGCGCGGCGAGTGTAATTTGTTGCGGGCTTAAAGTTTCGTTTGTAAAGACACGAGAAAAATTTTCCGAAAAAAGCTGGCAGATTTCCCGCTTACACGAACCAGTAAACTCTCCAAACTTCATTATAGAAGGTAACTCAGACTCCTTCCTTTGCTCGTTCACGTGTTTCCAAAAAGACTTCGGATTGGATTTCAATTTCCGTTGTACATTTTTCAAGTAGCTGACATGACAACGCTTGACAGTTTTCTCATATAATTGATTGATCTGGACATATTGATTACGCAGTGTGTATCCGCCATGTTTTGAATACCGTTTTAGGACGGCTCTTTGTCGTTTTCAGTTGTCTCACTACGGTGGTCTGCCATGGTGGATGCAGGGACAGCCGTTTGGATCGTTTTGGTACAAAGAAGTCA
Source organism: Malaya genurostris (assembly GCF_030247185.1). Taxonomy (NCBI): domain Eukaryota; kingdom Metazoa; phylum Arthropoda; class Insecta; order Diptera; family Culicidae; genus Malaya; species Malaya genurostris. The sequence goes on from NC_080572.1 coordinate 181,713,135, forward strand.
ATCGCGTAGCTCATGACGTTAGAGAACGTTTGTACAGCAGCGTTGACATCATCATTGTCGAGAATTTCCTCCCAGTCAATATGTATTCGTTGAGTAATGTCCGAGAAAATTCAGCCAACAGAAAAATTGTGTCTTAACCGTTTGCCGTTTTTTTATCTCTGGAATCAGAGGTGAACGCCCTTTAATCTTTGAACTGTATTAATGATCCAATGGTAGCTTCTAGCATAAGATTATGGAAATTCCGAGTAAAGTGAGCTGAGAAAAAAGTGCGCCCTGTCGATCTTCGAAACCGAAAGTGACATCCATTTGATTTTCGAAATTGATCAATGACTCGGCTATCAGCTATCAAACGAGCCGAAGCTTGTTGAAGATGGATCAAACATCTCCGAAAAAATTGATAAATTATTGAAAAGGGCACAAAAGAACATACACAACTTAGAACTAATATACTGATGAAGGATGCAAATAGCACACCGAAATACTGGTATCTGTGTCTGTTACTATCTTGTGACACTAATAAAGACTTTATAGTGGAGTTAAACAGTGGCGTCTCGTGTCGACATTTATGGGTTGTGCATATGAAATCAGTTGTAACAGTTCGTTGTAAATGAAAAATAACGATTGAGAAATGAATGTTTTCAATACAATGAAATATTGATATACTTTTGGATGGGATTTTTTTTATTAAACTTATGTCATATCATCGACACAATTGAAACATTTGGCGCTCTGCTTATCGAACAAATCTGTCAATAACTTCATCAATAAAACCGTTTTGACGTAGCAACTAAGACAGCAATTTGTTTTCAACTGCCATAAGCATTAGCTACTGAAGCCCCTCCTGAAGGTATGCATACAAGTTCTCACAGAGCTAAACGTGACAGAGAGAACAACACAAATCTAAAAACTGAGCTGAGTAATTCGTTCTTTTCTTGAATCTGTGCAGTAACTCGTGTGCATAGAAAAAAACACTAAAACAGTGACAAGCGATACTAGAAATTTTGTGGAATTGCTATGGACAAAATGGCTCATTATTTTATATTCGGTACTATCCGACTATGCTTTCATCGAATAATTTGAGAATCTTAAATAATTTGACTGAATTTGATCGGTTGTGCAGTGCACGGGATGCGCATGACGGACGGAATAGTATATAATACTAAATATTTCCGGAGCTATGATCAATATTTGGTCTTTCAGAAATTACATTACAGCAGTAACAGCGACGAAATCATTTATTTATTTATTTATTCATTTATTGTAAAATCAACAGACACGATGTGGTCCTAATGATTAATTCTAATACTATGTAAGAATTTGGTCCTTGTTTTATGCCGTGAAAGATTGAAGTCGAACTCAGATGACACTCGATTGAATCTGAGTGTATGCGAGATGAAGTTGTGGAGTGTAGATAAAAGACGAATTGCAACAGTTGCATCTATCGTACAAACAATTTGAATCTGATTCGGTTAGAACAAGAGATGCGCTACTGGTAACGAGCGTCAATCTAGTTAACGATAACTTACAAAGTATTGATGCCTTGTGGGGAGTACTACAAAAGGCCGAAACTCAGAAGGCCAAATTTTCAACGGGTATACCGAACTAACGGTTTGCTTGCGAAGGACCGCACCGCGCTCGCGGAACGTGTGAACGTTCCGGTAAAGAAAGTATTAAACTAATTTTGGCAGAAGCTGACGTTCCGGTGACAGTGAAGGAAGAAAGCGGACCGTCTGAATCGTACATAACTGTGACACGGACAAGCGCAAACATTTTTCTCCTTGAAGCCGGTTTGAGTTTGGTCTATATGAGAAAATTCACTTGAATTTGAAAAATAATTCAAAACTGATAATCCACACGCTGCTAGTCTATCAATCAACTAGAACAATATTTTTTTTTGTTGTGTGTCAGAAATAGTGCTCTGTTCTTACAGATTATTCATGTAAATTAATGAAACAATCAGCGTCCAAATATCTAGACAGAAAAATCAAATGTAGAATTGTGTCCCTATGTTTGTCTGCGTTTGGTAATTTGTTTATTAATTGTATGATTGCTTAGTAGATAAACATTTTGTCAGAACGAGGGTTTGTCATTATCAAAGGAATACTGTTTCAGTGAATGCCTGCTTTGATGAGCACTGAAGGATTATTGATTCTCGTTGGCTCACATGCAGTTGCACTTACATAGGCATTTTCAGCAAATAAATTGAAAATTTCTTTCCTGAAAAACGAAAATCAATTTGATTTACAAAATATGCAAGTCCACAACGTCATAGTTCTCCGTGCATCGCGTACCATTTCATTCCATATGCACGAACACATGGACTTACTCAGTGTGTGTGTGAAGAGATAGCAAAGCTGACTCCCCCATATCTTCACGATTAACAAAAAAAAAGTAGAAAACGTAACCGCTACTCATGAAACAAAAAAAAAACTAGCTTATTTAGCAAAGTAAACCGTGGTAGCCAAATTCGTTGTTTTGTCATTTATACCGAACATACACTTCCTGTTTATGGAACAAGGAAAAGGCGAGAGCGAGGTTAGATTTGCTTCGCTTATCTTTCCACATCGTGAAAAAAAAATGAAAGCTGTACTGTGAAAGGAAGCTGTCAAACAATGGCTGCTCGGATTTGACTGAGCCCGAAATTCGACCTCAATTCGTTTCTTTCCTCGATGACTACTTACCTCTTGCTAGAGCGATAGTACAACGATCCGGGTCCACGGTAAATAGCAATCCTTCATAACGGATGTCTGCTTTCGAGATCAGCGATATGCAGGAACCAATTTCGGGCATTGGGCAGCTCATTTTCGCTGGCGATTCTCTGAGCTGCTCCTACCACGTTGAACACTTTCTTCCTATTTTCGCTGGTGAATTATCGTCTGGCAACGAGCAGGATGATTTCGCACAAAATGTAACTGCACAACGGGGGAAACTAAAATTTTCCCTAAACCACTCTTCCTTCGCACACACTCAATTATACGCTTTCACTCCGAGACGAGAGTATCCTTCTTCAGCACTTTATGGCGTACGAATGCGAATGTGAACGCGAACGCAAACTGGTGATCGAAAAAAGCAGCAGGCGACTATTCAAAGATGGACGATTTTTGCTGTTGATCGATGACGATGATGCTGATGATTGTGAATAGGAAACGGCTGGAAATAAAAGCAGTGTTGCTTGTTTATATGCTTAAAAAATAAAATTTATACGTTACATGTGAGATGAATTTATATATCATTTTAATGTGAAATGCAATTTACAGAAGGTACACAAATGGAAAACGATCTAACTATCTAATAAAATATTATTTGATACATTCGAAAATGTCGATGACACTTTCCGAAATAATTTCAAAAAATCAAAAATCGAACAGAAACAAAACCATGATCTTTATTTTTTTAACTGGATAAGCATGAGCATTTATAACGTTCGCATTTCATGTCATGTTAATACAATTGCATAAAAAAAAACAACATAATTTAAACATTCTTTTGATTCAATAGAAGGGTGTTTTTAGGACAATGATCAGGTTAACCCGGCCCCCTGTCACGACGCCATCTTGATGAGATCAAAATCGGAACTTCAAAATCAGCTGATTGCAACGTAAACAAACAAACAGTAATACATTTGTTTTACGCATTTACCTTGTTTAGTGCACGAAAATTAGTGAATTTTGGGTCGACTCTCTCACAATAACTTGTCGGTTTACCTGAAATACAGCAGACAGTGTTTTGGGATATCAAGTGGAAATAATTTTCACAAAACAAGTCGCGATGAGTATCAAAACATCGCAGTGTTTGGGGCTCGAAACGCGAGGGGTTCAACGTAATCGGTATACTTTCAAATGGCTGGTGCTCACATACCGGTGTCAGATGGGTGGGTTAACCTGATTATATAGTGCAGTCTTTACCGTTATACTGGCAACCGAATCAAAGTGTATCTGTGTTAGTAATCAGCCGAGAGGAAAAAAAACATAAGGCCAAAATCGCAGAACAGGAAACAACATAACGGAATATCAAAATACACAAATCGCGCCACTCTTCATACCTTCATAAGCGATCAGCCAGCGATTACTAACTATAAATCCAGCAGGTTGTCTTTTTTCGTAACACAGATTTAACAACCACAATCTTTCCAAGTGACAACGAAATTACAAATCCGTATACGAATGCCGACCGAAGTTTGCTGCCGTTTTACCCGACCGGACTGACACATAGTGACATTTGATCGACTTTCAATGATGATGACGAATCACAAATGGCGCACGGTTTGATCGATTGTCCATACTATGCACACACAAAAAATATATTCAAATGTGAGTTAAAATCATCAAAGATGTTTTATAAAGTAAATGTCACATTTTCTTATAATGACCAAATAATGATTACTTTGAAGAGGAATTCTCAAGCATTCGATAAACGAATCGAAAACAACAAAAAAATCGCACGGTTCGCCTGGAGTTACTCTTCAAAGCCAACATTTTTTTCGAAGAGGTACTACAGGAGAACAGTTGCAAATAGAGTGATGGCTTGATAGTCATTACAATATTTCGATATATGTTGAACAAAAATTCGGATTGAATTGAACATTTTAATTATATCCCAAGTAACCATATGTATTATATCACTGCACATTTACAACTCTATTTTAACAGTCTTAATGTATAATTACACTAATCCTACATACTTTGAAGTAATGTGCATTAAATTTGCATTCAAAACATAACTGCCCAAGTAACCATCACTGCACATTTACTACTCTATTTTTACATTGTTAATGTATAATTACACTAATCCTACATACTTTCAAGCAATGTGCTTTAAATTTGCATTCAAAATGAAACTGAGCATCATCTTACAACAACCTTCCGCCGTGCTATATATCGACATTCAATGCTATATTTTGAAGCAACGAAACTTTAATAATAGCAGTGCAAGGAAATTTAATAGCTGCATTAAATTAATGTCATGGTATTAATAAATAGTGGAGTAATTCTATGATTTAAAGCTAGTCCAAGTTTACCTTTATTCACTAATATGTGTCGGTGGTACAGAAGTAAAATGGATTCCGAGGAAAATTTGCCCTTTACTTACATCGAAACATTCGAAAACAACACTGTTAACATTGTGCAGCGTTATACATTGATAAAATATATAAATGTTATGTAAAATTGTTAAATTGTTAAACTATAATGCTATTAGTGATAAAGTAAGATCACAGACTAACAGACAGGACACTCAAATTAGATTCTTCAATCATTTTAACGGTCATTTCGAATATTCCTTTACTTGGGACAGTACTCACATGTGTCATGATGGCGCCACGTTACCCTACCAAAAACATCCTGGCTGTCATCTAGACTGTGTTCATTTTTTTCATTTACCAACAGAGTTGCCATTCATACAGAATTACCTGTAATGTATTGATTTGTGTACGTCCATGCGAATTTCATGCAGGATACAGATTTAATACATATTGCCAAAACTATATACATAATTGTGCCTCGTTCTGCCTACATCTCATCCTCCAACGCAATACAAAATCGAACCCGTTTTGTTACAATATTTATTTGCTTCTGGTCTGCCGCCACTTAATTTCGGGTGAGAACTACCAACACAATAAAAAATAGTCTAGATGAACAACGTTGGGTCAAATAAATAGTTACCTTCCAACATCGCGAAGAAGTTAAATATGTAATCCAATAATTTATTGTGACGATTCATTTTGAAATATTTTGATGAAATCAGGCATCCCTGCAAGCAGCTGATCGGTGTTGACAAACGAGGGGAAACTAACTAGTAAAAAAACTTTTACGTAACACAAGGGGTGTACAGATAGTAAATAGTTCGCGCAGTACAATATAGGTGGAACTAGTGCATTACGAAAAAATAATTTTATAAGATTTTACTCATACTGTCATGTCTGTTAGTCTGTGGTAAGATTCTTATCTGAAAGCAAAACATGTCAAGGTTCCAGGAGAAAGATGCTAACTACGAAACCAGAGAACCACAGTTTATGGGTTCAAATACAAATAAATATAATACATCATAAACAACATTAATAGTGATTTTCATTTATTTATGTTTAATAAATATATTTTTCAATATTTTTATTTCATTCGTTACTTATTATTAAAGCACTCTCATTGCTTTGTGACATTTATAATCTACAGTTGAAATTGTTACCATCGATAAAGTAGATATTTGCATTATAGCTACTTTAACAATGCGCAGTTCCTGCTTCAACTGTCAGATCCTATAAGAGTCTAATAATCGCCCTTTTCAGCTTTATAACAGCATTGTAAAAACATGTGTAACTCCGCTGCATTTAATCAATTTCTTCACGCGAATTTTCAAAGCTGAAATAATGTAAAGTTATAATGCGTCGTGGTTACTTGGGTGAGCATTATTTTACAACAACCTTTCACCGTGCTATATATCGACATTCAATGCTATATTTTGGAGCAACGAAACTTCAATAATAATTATAAGAAAAATAATCTTATGAGAGACTAATAATCGTCCTTTTCAGTTTTATAATAGCATTGTAAAAACATGAGTAACTCCGCTGCATTTAATAAAATTTTATACACATTCATAAAGCTGAATAAATGTAAAGTTTTAATGCGTCGTAGTTACGTGGGAAATTTCATTATTTGAACCTTTCTTAGGACGACGATTGAATTTTACTCGAGCTCTTATGGGGAACTCATATAATTGAAATTATATTGTAGAATTTTAGTATCTGTTCCAAGAACTGTTCATTTGAAAATGCAAATAAATAATTTTCTTTTATTTCGTGTAATCATTTTTGATTCTACAAGACCATCTGTAGACAAATATCGAGATCCGGAATTTGTTTCGGTTCGGTTGAGGTTATTTTAAAATTTGTATTTGCTTTAGAGGTTCCCTTTATAATTTCAAAGGGTGTTTTAGTTCATGAGTTTAAAATAAATAAAAGTTTAAAGCAGAACAACTACTACTACTACTTAGAACCATTGCTCACAATTTACAGTTTGTTAATGACTCATCCCACGAAGTAATAAGGCCAATTGAAGCAAGAAATCATTATGTGCTGAATTCAAACATATAGTCCGCCATGTAACTTTTTTTTAAACATGCATTAAAACACAAACGTTTCATCCGATTTCAAAATTTATTTTTTCATATTTAAGTACAATTCTTCCGGTTAATTGTGGAATATAATTTCATTCAAATGGCTGCCTCGGCTGGCCTTGCAGTACGCCATACGGTCGGTCCAGTTTTTTAGTACATTTTCGATTGTATGCAGCTTTATGTCAGCTATGGCTGCACGAATATTGTCCTTCGAGGCTTGAATTGTCTCTGGCTTGTCCACATTATACTTATCTTTGACAGCCCCCAAAGATAATAGTCTAACGGCGTCAAATCACAGCTCCGAGGCGGCCAAACGACATCCGAATTTCAACTGATAATTCGATCTTCGAAGACTGTGGGCAGAAGATCGATCGTAACGTTGGCTGTTTGGCACGGAGCGCCGTCTTGTTGGAACCAAATGGTGTCCAAGTCTTCCTCTTCAAGTAACGGGAAGAACCAATCGCTAATCATGGCGCGGTAGCGCTAGCCATTGACCGTGGCGGCGGCTCCTGCCTCATTTTTGAAAAAAAAATGGCCCAATGATGCCGCCAGACCAAAATCCGCACCAAACTTTCACTCTCTTATTTGCTTCCTTTCTAACTTGTATTGTTTCCATGGAATTGTGCCGGAGCTTTTCGACGCTTATTAACAAAGGCTTAATAAAATTACATTATTACTGAGCCTACTAAATGCAAGCCATGTGGTTTGCACCACATGTTTATATTATATTGATGTCTACTCACTAGTGAGTTATTTTTACTCAGCGGATGAATTCTAATAACTCAATTTCAGGTTGAATGGAGTTAACCTAATTTTACCTAATTGAACTAAACTTTCTCTATTGGATGGGTTTGCTCATTATTTTTTGACCACAATGAAGACAGCGAATAAAATAAAATATTCACGCTAAATTAAGTCAAAAGAAATTTACAAAATTGGTAGTTTTTATTTTCTGTGTTCTGATTTTCCCCTTTGAATTCACCTGTATTTCGCCCACTGAAATGTCAGTTTGGAATTTCAAAAAAAAATAGAGAGCGAAAACTTGACAGCACAGCTGTGCAAAAGAAAAAAGGAAAACGACATCAAGTCGACTACCATCAGCGAACGATCCATCACTTTTTCCCATCGCAGTCCATCATGGCGGCTTTCGTAGGAAGAATTTGTGGGTCCGGCTTGTTGTGCACGAAAAATGGAATTACCTTGCAGAAGGTGGCTATTGGTGATTTGTGGCAGATACCGTATTAGTCTGGCTAACGAGTGGAGAGCGTGTTTACCATGTTGCAACATGATTTTTCATCCCAAATATAATAACCAATGCTCAAGTTGTGTAATCAGCAGTCGAAACAGTGGTCACCGTAAAAAGAACAAAAAGTAGATCGGAGGGGAAAATCATGTTCTTATAAGTCAAATATAACCAACTATCGATTCTAATTGTATCAATTATCATTTTCCAAAATGTTTGAACATCAAAAGGCTGAATGAAAATTGTGCTATTTGTTGCAGGGTTATGTAATCATGTAATTTAATGCGATACTTCAGAAAAATATCACTACAATATATCAAAATTTAGCTCTCCACTTAGCAAGACATCGTACTTTAACAAAAAAAATCTCATGGCGACATTGAACTAACTGACAATTTTGTAGGTTCAACAATTCTCAACTAGCCGCGCTTGGACCAAAAATCAGAAGGTGAGTGAGTAGTCAATTTCGAACGTAAACTAGAAACTCAATTTTTTGCCTCCAGCTAGCAACCGCTGCCGGGATCGTTGTCGGTGGTGCCGGCGCATTACTGTATGCTCTAGAGCAATCGGTAGCCGCTTCGGGAACCGAAGTTCACCCGCCAGCACAGCCATGGGATCATAAAGGATTGTTTAACTCGCTAGACTATGCTTCGGTAAGACGTGGCTACGAAGTGTACAAGCAGGTGTGTGCTGCATGTCACTCGATGAAATATATCGCCTATCGTAATTTAGTTGGTGTATCCCATACCGAAGCGGAGGCTAAAGCTGAAGCTGCTGAGATTCAGGTATTTTCAAAAATATTACAAAAATCATTGCAACAATTCAGTAACTGTTACGCAGGTTCGAGACGGTCCTGATGAGGCCGGCAATTACTTCATGCGGCCTGGTAAATTATCTGATTATTTCCCAAGCCCGTATCCCAACGAAGAAGCTGCTCGTGCTGCTAACAATGGAGCTTATCCACCGGATCTAAGTTATATCGCCTTGGCTCGTCACGGTGGAGAAGACTACCTGTTTGCTCTCCTGACGGGATACGTTGATGCCCCAGCCGGTGTCGTACTACGTGAAGGACAATATTACAATCCTTATTTCCCAGGAGGTGCCATTTCGATGGCCCAAGCTTTGTATAGCGAGGTAATGCAAAATGTGAGCTAAGACGTATGCTGTTCATTTCTAACATCTTTTGTCTTTTGCAGGCTGCAGAATACGGCGACGGAACGCCAGCTTCAGCTAGCCAGCTTGCCAAGGATGTGTCCGTATTTTTGGTATGGGCTTCCGATCCTTTCCACGACGATCGCAAGCGTATGGGTATCAAATCACTCGGCGTTATGTTAGTCTTAGGTACACTCGCATACTACATCAAGCGACACAAGTGGGCCGCCATCAAGAGCAGAAAGATTTCTTTCTATCCAAAGCATAAATAAATGAAGTAACGGAATACAATGGTGAAAGACCTATCGCCATTAGAGGTGCTTTTCGACCGTAGTCAGATGAAATGAGGAAGGAATGCATTCGTGTTAACTACAATTAATAAACTACCGCAAAACATCAAATTTTAGATCTTTCAGTAACATTTACCATCAAAGAACAAACACTGCTGCTAATTTGATAATTGTCAATAAATGACGGGACAGAATAAAGCATTACCAATACCAATGCTGCTGTAAATCTATGTTAGAAGGTAAAAATTGTGAAAGGTGTCGATCAGCCTTGTGTTATTACGAATAGTTGGGAGAAACTAAAATAAAGCAAAATGTTAATACGAATTTAGTTACATGTTTTAATTTTAGTTTTTACGAGTTAGTAACCAAGCTATTCATTTGTAAATCGCCATCGACGCTCAACGGATTAGTAATTAAATTATGATTTTACTGAAAATTAATTTAATGTTTTCTACATCGTAGCACAACAAATGATGACGATTCAGTGCATTGTATGAAGAAATTACTTGAATTTGTGGAGTCTTGCTTTTGTTTGCAAACATTTATTTGATTACGTCATTTAGCTCCCAATTTTATATTTAAAAAAAACCCCTTTTAAATCTACCTAGTGGTGTATTAATGCCTTTCTCTTGCTATTTAAAAAGTCTGATAATTACATTTAATAGCTTCCTCAGTCAATAGTATTCTGCCGTTCCATAATTGTTACATATATAAAAAGGAAATCCCATAAAATATTTAACAATTATGAGTAGAACGACCATATTGTGAGCTTATCAAATAACCTAATTGTAGCTTTCAAGCGTGCCTAAGACTTTTGAGTTCAATTCAGACATCACCGAGAAATTATGGCGCACTGAAAAACACTACGTTTTTTCGATTAGGTCATGTATAAGATTACGTCTCCCGAATGTTTGGGAAATGTTTGCCATAATTTTCCAAACTAAAGACCACATTGCAGCCTTTAAAAAACACACGGGGCCTAACAAAGAGAACACGATTGTTTTTGGTTCAAAATTAACTTTATTCAACGTAATCTCCATTAAGAGCAGCGCAATCATCGACGAAGCTCTAACATTTCAATACCAATTTTGTAGAACTGTTTATCTTTTGCCTCCAAATAGGCTTCAGTTACAGCGATAAACTCTTTATTCGTGCAAAATTTCTTACCGGCGACCATTATTTTCAGGTCTGCGAACAGCCAGTAGCAAGGATGGCTTTTATCGTATCAAAGAACGCTCACTGGCAACTCTTCACACGATTGAATCAGTGCCATCAAAGAGAGATGGATGGGTGTACGTTATTTGGCCGAATTTTGTTTGGCATAAATTTGACTGGCATAACTTTTGATTGGCATAAATTTGTTTGGCATAATGTCTTTTGACATAAAATAAAAAGACATACTGTTTCATTTGGCATAACTGTTGTTTGGCATAATTTTCATCTGGCATAATTTCAATTCTGCATATTTTCTTTAGATATTCTATTTATTCTGGGAGGCTCGGTGGCACTCAGCCACCGAGGCGACACCGGCTGTAACGGCCGCCGACCCGCCGTCGAAAGCGGAGGCCCCCGCACACAAACCTGTAATCCACTCGTTTGCCCGGTCTATGCAAAGCTAGGAGCTATCCCTTGGCCTCGCAATAAAAAACAGCAGAATTGATTTTCTAGTTTTAGACCACAACGAGGACAAGGCAACCGCGGCGGCGCCAAGCCGCCGAGGTAACGCAGTCCGAGTCGTCCAATCACTAATCGGAAAACCTATAATCCAAGTGTTTCAAGCCGTTATGTATTTAAACCTTTTAAATTACTCCTAGAATAAAACGAATCAAAAGAAAATATGCACAATTGAAATCATGCCAAATGAAAATTATGCCAAACAACAATTATGCCAAATGAAACAGTATATATTTTTTATTTTATGCCAAACGACATTATGCCAAATAGATTTATGCCAAACAAAAGTTATGCCAAACAAAGTTATGCCAAACAAAATTCGGCCAAATAACGTACACCCGAGACGGATATCATCGCAACAACAAAAACCCGACATGGCTCATTTAACATAGAATCGACACCAATGCGAGAGCGAATTTCTCTCGATGACATTTCTGAGAATCAAAGTTGAGCACGCTGCTGTGGGGATCCTCTCTGAAGCAACAAACGGTCGCTTATTCTCGTTTCGCGATCCGATTCTATACAGTCAGTTGATAATTGCGATAGAATCATTTTACTATTGCCGCTTATTCTAACTATGTGCATATAACCTTTGTATAAGTTGTGTCTATGAAAATGTCTGTGTATGCTCCACACAAGGGTTTTTAAATATTGCAACCTAGTATGAGAATCATCAAGTTGAATCATCGATTCGATTTTCTGCGATAATTGTCAACTTGCGATTCTCTCTTGGGAAATTTCACACAGCAACGATCATTATCAGACTGTAATTTTTTTTAAGGGCGTGAAATACTCAGAGTATGAAGTGGAGCGAAGAAATGTAGCAAAATTCTTTCACGGTTCATGCATTGAGAGACTCGAATTCTTGTAGCATCTTCTACCGGATTGAAAATGTTGTATACAATATAGATAGCAATATAGCAGCTCCTGTCAAATTTTCGGCAATCACCAACACTGGCCAGTAGTTACTGGGAGCCAAATCTGACGAATACGGTGGATATGGGAGCAATTCGAAGTTCAATTCATGTAGTTTTGCCATTGTTTTGATTGACTTGGTTTTGGACAACAGTAAGCAAACGCGGTACCCACTTTGAACAGAGCTTTCTCATAGTCAAATGCTCATGAAATAAAAAGCCAACGCGTTCTTTTGATATCTTTACGATGTCAGCTAACTCGCGCAACTTCACTTTTCGATCATTCAAAACAATTTTGTGGACTTTCTTATGTTTTCTGGTGTTACCACCTCATTTGAACGTCCACTGCGTTCTGCATCATCGATGTCTCTACGACCATGTTTGAAGTCAGCAAACCAACGTATTATTGTTGTTTCATTATCAGACTGTAATTTTTTTTAAGGGCGTGAAATACTCAGAGTATGAAGTGGAGCGAAGAAATGTAGCAAAATTCTTTCACGGTTCATGCATTGAGAGACTCGAATTCTTGTAGCATCTTCTACCGGATTGAAAATGTTGTATACAATATAGATAGCAATATAGCAGCTCCTGTCAAATTTTCGGCAATCACCAACACTGGCCAGTAGTTACTGGGAGCCAAATCTGACGAATACGGTGGATATGGGAGCAATTCGAAGTTCAATTCATGTAGTTTTGCCATTGTTTTGATTGACTTGGTTTTGGACAACAGTAAGCAAACGCGGTACCCACTTTAAACAGAGCTTTCTCATAGTCAAATGCTCATGAAATAAAAAGCCAACGCGTTCTTTTGATATCTTTACGATGTCAGCTAACTCGCGCAACTTCACTTTTCGATCATTCAAAACAATTTTGTGGACTTTCTTATGTTTTCTGGTGTTACCACCTCATTTGAACGTCCACTGCGTTCTGCATCATCGATGTCTCTACGACCATGTTTGAAGTCAGCAAACCAACGTATTATTGTTGTTTCTGATGGAGCGAAGTCTCCATAATACTTTTCAAGCCATTGCTTCGCTTGAACGGTATTTTTTCCCATCAAGAAGCAGTGTAAAATTAAAACACAAAATTGTTTTTGATCCATTGTTCTGAAAATAACAAAAGTATCGTCACTCTTAGCACAATAACTCACAAACTAATGAATAGAATATCATGAAATTTTTACAGCTGTCATTTAAAATTTAGTATTAACTGAAAAAAAGTCACTGCAATAAAACTAGTGCCATCTAAGGAGTGTATCGAAAATAAGCTATCCACATACATTTGTGTTGTACGCATGTATTTGTGATGGTTTTTATGCTCAGATCACAGCATGCTGTGCGTTTGGCTGTCAGCTTTCGTTTGTTTACTTGTTTGTGCGGTTGAAATTCTGCGTTTTCAAAATGTCGCGTATTGAGAAGGAAGTGAAAATTAAGGTTCTGGACACATGGATAAGTGAGAAGGGTATTACTATGCGAAAATTTGCGAAGCGGTTTGGAATTCATCATGCCAGTGTTAAAACCATCATTAATAAGTTCGGGGAACACTATTCTTAGGATGAGCTACTAGGAAGAGGCAGAAAATCCGGATCTTCCAACCCAAAACTGGACCAGAAAGTGGTATCTCTAATCATGAAGAACAAATCAATGCCAATACGTGTTTTGGCGAAAAAAGCAGGAACGAGTGTCGGAATGATCCAGCATATCAAGAGGCGAAATCACCTGAAGACCTACAAGAAGCAGAAAATCTCGAAACAAAGTGTAGAACAGAAGAAGCGAGCAGCAACAAGAGCCCGGAAATTGTATTCGCGTCTTTTGCAGGGTCCGGATGCATGCGTTTTGATGGACGATGAGACTTATGTAAAAGAGGACTTCCAGATCCACAATACTTTACTGTCGTTGTTGGGGAGGATGTGAGCGATGCGTACAGGTCGATTCAAGAGGAGAAATTTGGTCGAAAGGTACTGATATGGCAAGCAATATGTTCCTGTGGTTTGAAGTCACCCATTTTTTATACTACCGGAATTATAAATGCAGAAATCTATCAATCTGAGTGTCTCCAGAAGAGATTGCTGCTTTTATATAAGAAGCATAGTACACCTTCACTGTTTTGGCTGAATTTAGCGTCGGTTCACTATGCAAAGCCACTCTCAATTGGCTTGCGGAAAAGGTATACATTTCGTTGAGAAAAATATCAATCCACCAAATTACCCTCAGTTTCGACCCATCTAACGCTACTGGGCAATCGTGTCTTTAAGAAGACTGGTAAGGCAGCTGGGAACATGCAGGAGTTCAAAAAAATTTGGTCTCAATCGTCCAAAAAATGCGATGCAACACTTGTCCTGAACTTGATGAAGAGCGTTCGATCAAAAGTTCGAAAATTCGTGAAGGAACAACTTAAATTTCATCCGGTTTTCATTATGCTCAAGTTTAATCTCGTACAATAAAGGATCGATTTTTAGTTGAATACAATATCGTTTTTTATCATAATTTGAAAGAAAAATTTGTGGATAGCTTATACCATGTTCACATTAGCGCTTATATCACTTGATATACCGAGATGATACGCATATCACGTGGAAGTGTTCACATATGATCGAAATGATATCGTTTGACAATCAAGTTGTCATATTGAATGTTCCCATTAGGAGTAAGATCAATAATATTGCTTTTCTCTCCTACGATTCCATCAATAATTTAAGTCTTGCATTTAATGGTCTCCGAACGCAAGTATTCGTTGAAAAATTCGAAATTATAATGATTGTTTATTGTCACTCTCAAAGTGACGATCATAAATAAGTGCGTTCAATGCCATTATCCGTGTTGCTAGTTGCGATTTTTGACAACTCGAGATGATATCGTGCATGATATCCCGTATATCATGCCAAAATGGTGATACGCGTTGACATCAAATTGTATGGGATATCAAGTGATATCGCACATGATATCATCGGATATCAAGTATATCTGTATATCACTTGATATCACCGCTAATGTGAACGTACTATTATGTTCGATACACCCCTTATGTGTTAGACACGGGCCTTTGTGTTAAGCCTAAGTTTCGAAATTCGTGGATTATCGTCGAGAATCTTGAGCCGATGTGTAAAGTGCAGTTTGTCGATTACGTTACTTAATCCATTACATCTCCGGAACCGCAAGTGACAGCCATTTGATCATCGAACTTGATCAATAGGCCAATAGTAGCAACTGTAGCGTGCACGACGATGCTACCAATATCAGTCTGTCTAATCGCTCCACCTATCCGAACAAATGGTTTAAGCGCCACCTCTTTCGAGGACCACTTGTCGTGCCTAGGGTTGCCCGACCAGAAACCCAGCCTCAGGGCGGGTCGTTATAAAAGAGTTTAGGGGAACGATCTGGCAAACACAACCGATCCGAAAGGTACTCAGTTCAACAATCAACTATACCGCAACAAAACCCAAGAAATTCGTTTGTCTATCCAGATAACCTAAGAACACCAACTCGCGCGTATCATCACTGGAGGAAATCGTCCACCCAGAATCCTAAACCGTATCCGAAACGCGAGTGGTGGGACTAAGATTCCCAAGTAGTCCAACTCGGAGTAAACCACAAAAACTACACAATTATTACGACGCGAAACATGAGATACCTCCTCAAACCAGTAACATCTGTTTAACTATAGCAGCTATCTACCTGAATAATATACACATCATTTATCGAAAGAACAGAAACATATTTATATTTATTAAGTAACTTTAGCAATTCGTAATCCTAACCTAGGTTTCCATCTCGGTGTTTCCTATACTAATTGATACCTAACTGTGTGCGGGTGGATATCTAGCTTGCTTCGTTAAGGTGCCATAATACTAGATTTAAAGCTCACTTTTAGGTGGGTGTCTAGGCTACCCCCTTTTTAACCATGCGCATGGATTTAATTTATAGCGTACTTACAGCTTTCTTCGCTGCTACCTGCCTGTATTGCGACGCTCCGCCGAATGATGACGATGCTGGCGTCGATACGGATGATTCTGCGCTGACGGCGTTTCGGTATGCCGACGCCGGAGCGGGTTTACGGCTGGACGTCCTTCGTGGGTAACTGTTGACAGTGTCGGTACGCCGGACTGCTGTCAGCAACAAAAAACGTGCACACCGGTTGGTTGTGACGTGTGGCTCTGATGGGCGGAAAATGACGAACTTCGCCCTTCTGGCGATTTTGACGGAGATTGCCAGAATTTCCAAGCCAGAGCGTGGGGTCTAGAACGCGTCGCTGGATGAAGAACGGTGCGGCGAGCCGAAGAGCGTCTAAAGTAGGGAATAAAAAGCCGTCGCACGGCTACACGACGCCGTGAGCTTATTGTATCGTGATTGAATAGCACCATTGTAAATTACCTTTGTTATAATTTCCTTCCAACGCACACGATCTTTTCCCGCACTTTCTACTGCTAATATTAACGCAACACCTAAGAACAGAACTATTACCAAATTTTAAAGACATCTCATGTTTGAATTTAATACCTTCTAACACGCACCGCGGAACAAAAGTAAAAACACGCACTCTAGCCTCTTCCACGGTCTAGATGGAAATGGATTAGATCTTTTCCCTAAAACCCTCAGAATGCCGAATTTCAGTCTTAGCTAACCGGAAGTACGTAATTTTACCGAAGTAAGATTCGTATTTTCGAAAACCGAACTTCTTGGACAATAGTTTTAAGATTCGTTAGCTCATTCCCTCTCGAATCTTAAATGTAGATTAGCCGCCGGTGTTCATTCTTCATCTGATTAGAGATGCTTAACTTTTTACACGGAAGGGAATTATTTCAAGCGGCGGCTGACTTATTTGAATCATGACAAACGTGACTGCTACACAACAAGCCTAAGCTTGGTAAAATCTATTCAGGCATCTTTGAGAAAATTGAGCAATTGAAACATCTTTAAAAGGTGCACCCACATACACATACATACATTTTCCGATATCGTCGAGCTGAGTCGAATGGTACATGGAAGGGGGCGCATTCGCTCCGGGCACAACGTTTTTAAGAGGGCGGAAAACCAATCCTTGGGACCTTTTTTTTGCGCGCCCAAGTCATCTTTCCGGATATGGAGTTAACATTTTCTTGCTCACTAAAACGATGGGTGTGGCAAAACTTATTTTACCCCGGGCGCCAAATTTTCTCGGTACGCCACTGGTGAGGACGATGCGCTTCCGTGCTTTAAAAAACTATTCTAATCCACCTTGTAGTGTGATGATGTTCTTCTCATATTTTTCATATTCCCATGTTTTTGGGGCTTTTTAGAAGAATTTTTAAAGTAATGAGGTTTTTTGCCTTTCTCATAACTCGGGTGATTTTTCAGAAGGCCGTAAAAGCAAGTGACAGTTTCTCTTTGTTCACTCTCTCTTTCGATTATTGTGATGTGATTAAAAAGATTTTCTTGGATTTCATAGTTCAGTTTGAAAGTCGAAAGTTCGGGCATCATTCTATGCAAAGAGTAAAGTGATAAACGTGTAAACCGCTTGGTAATTATAGAAGAAAAAGTAAACGAAGAGAAACTTGCTCTTACGCCCTTCTGAAAAATCAACCGAGATACAGGAAGGTTATGCAATCACTGTGAAAATCGCCTTTTGAACCGAAACCCGGAGGGCCTAGTTTCATATACCATTCGACTCAGTTCGTCGAGTACGCAAAATGTCTGTATGTGTGTATGTGTGTGTGAATGTGCGTGTGATGGCTGAGCCGATTAGCATGAACTTAGATTTAAATGAAAGGTCTTGTAACCCCACACAAAGTTCCTGAATTTCATTTGAACCCGACTGCCGGTTCCGGTATTACAGGGTGATATGTGCAAAAAAATGAAAACAAGTGCACTTACTTTTCTCAGTGACAGCTTACCCGATTCTCACAAACTTAAATTTAAATAAAAGGTACAGTTGTCCTATACAAAGTTCCTGAATTTTATTTTGATCCGACTTCCGGTTCCGGAGTTCCAGGGTGATTAGTGAAAAAATTCTTATTCCAAATTACTTTTTCACCTTCTCCGAGATGGCGTGACCGATTTCATCAAACTCAAATTCAAATGAAAGGTATCATAGTCCCAAATAAAACACCCAACACCGACTTCCGGTTCCGGAATTATATGGTGAAGTGTGTTAAAAACTGGATACCGTCACTTGAAGCGGCGAAACAAAACACGTAACAAAATTTATTAACTTTCCCAGAAACTATTTCAATCGGCAGTCATTGTCAATAGACAACCAAACAACCCGGTTCCGGCTATGCTGGTTCTCGTTTTCTGATTCGGAAATATAACGTCTTCACAGGAATGGAATAGCTGTGGTAAGGCTTTCGTCTGAATGAAATACAGAAATTGTAAGTAAGTTGGAAGTCAAACTAAAACTGAGCCAGCTCATCTACATATTTCCAAATAGTTTTATGCTTATAAATTAACATAGTGTGAGTGTGTCAAAGCACACTGTAAATTCATACTAGTTACATTAATTTATGTTCAGGAAATAAGTTCTGAATCGAATATGCACTGAAAGAAATAATCATCTGAAAGCTGATATAACAGCTCTTTTCCCTTAAAATAAAATTCAATAATTTGCCTGAACTACAAAACTGTAAATTCGAGATCGACATAAATCGACAGTTTCCTTTTAGTCTTAAACTTAAATGTTTGCTTAAGGCAATAGATATTAACAAATATTAATATTGACCTTATATCCAGCGAAATCAATATACAAAATCTTCGTTCATCCTTTTCGTCTTTATTCGTTTCGATCGCCGAGTTTGGCGAATAGGTGAGTTCACCTCTTCTAGTCTTCTTTTTATGCCTCTTCCTATATCCTCCTCCACGAATCCCTTAAATTCCTCTTCGCTATCATCCTGTCTTTCTTCCATCGTTGGTTTCAAATCCGAATTGGAAATAACCACATTCGGTCTCATTGCCTTATTACTCCTGTCTATTCGTATTTGGGTGCGATGCGCCAGCACCACGACGTTTCCAACAAGAATCTGAATCGTTCTTGTCTTCATCGCTGTCCGAAAGATTGGTATCCAAACGACTGAACAAATCGCTAATCCGGCTCGGTCCTACTCCAGAGTCTACAAATTGAACCGTATTCTTGCGAAGGTTTTTTAACTTGAAACACTTTCTCTTCAAATGTCCCTTTACGCCACAAAAATCGCAGACACGGTTCTCATTTCGTTGTGCATCTTGTCCACTCCTCCATTCAGCGGGACGATATCCTGTAGAATAATGAAATCCACCCTCCTTTCCCCTAGAATAGCTATATGGTCTAAAACCTAAACGATTTTTTACTGAATCTCTATTCCTGGCTGGCCGTGATTCTACATCTTCCGCTCTGGCCCGAGAGAACGTTGCTGCCAGTTTCTCCAAGGTTGTATTTCGCGGTTTTTGAATGTCATTTTTCATATAAGAAATTTGTTCTGCCTTTGAACCAATTCCCAACGATCTGGCATTAGCCCCTGCCATCTCCCATGTGGCTATCAACTTTTCCGCTGAATCTAGCGTCAAGTTTTGCTCATTGAGCAATCGTTGTTGAAGAACCTCATCCCGCAAACCGGCAACGATGCGCTCACGAATCGCCTCATCCTTAAAATTTTTAAAATTGCAAAATTCCGCTTGCAACTTGATTGCAAGTACAAAATCCTCAGCCGTTTCGTCCGGATGTTGCTTACGATTGTTAAATTTGAAACGCTGTATTATGTCAGATTCAACCTTATCAAAACGCTTTAAGTTTTTCAACCATTGTTTCATAAGCAACATCCGCCAAATTGCTGTTAGGAAACAATAACTTCAATTCGGCGAAAACTGATGGGCCACTAAGGGTTATAAAATGAGATTTCTTTGCCTCTTCCGCAACATTGCTCATTGCAAAAAAATAACCGAGACGTTCTATCCAGTCCGAAAAGGAAGCTCCTTTTTTATAAGGCTCAATCATGGCCGCCATATTCATTTGAGCCATCTCAAATGTATCCTTCAAGGTTTCCGCCGCCAAATTTTAGCGACCAAACTGCAACAATAATCCCAACAATGGAATATATTTATATTCTTCAAAAACGGGAACAAACGCTATCCAACCAATAATCTTCCTCAGCCAGTTAGCTGGAAAATCTTCCTGCGTTGTTGTAGCCCACGAAACTGGTCAATCCAAAAAAAGTTCTTAACACACGGTGACCTTTTTTTACTTTTACACGTGCTGCTGGGGAACCCGAGCTGGCGTTTCCTCCAAGACAAAATGAAGACACCGCCCTTTAACCTTGATGCCACCTGCCTAATATCAGCCAACAAAATCACGTGCACCTGAACTTTTTCTCGTCGCCACTTATAACGTCTTCACAGGAATGGAATAGCTGTGGTAAGGCTTTCGTCTGAATGAAATACAGAAACTGTAAGTAAGTTGGAAGTCAAACTAAAACTGAGCCAGCTCATCTATTTCCAAATAGTTTTATGCTTATAAATTAACATAGTGTGAGTGTGTCAAAGCACACTGTAAATTCATACTAGTTATATTAATTTATGTTCAGGAAATAAGTTCTGAATCGAATATGCACTGAAAGAAATAATCATCTGAAAGCTGATATAACAGGAAATAAAATAAAATAACAAAAAGTAAAATAATTTCTAAACTGCTTTCAAAATTATTTCAATCGGGAGTCATTGTCAGTAGACAGCCAAACATTAATTTGGCTTTCCTTGTTCTTGGGTTTTTGATGAACGACCGAAGATTGTAGCCATAGACTCAAAATCCCAGTCACTTTTCTCGAACCAACTTCGATTATACCGGTTCCCAGATTCCGGTTTCGGAAGTATCTCTTCTCGTTTCCTCAGAGATGGCCTAACGGACCTGAGTACTGTTTCACTCTATAGGTTATACTAGTTTTGTTTTTGAAGAATCAAAGAAAATACCACACATTTATATATGAGAATATATGAGATATGCGAAAGGCATCATTACACCACTAGGTGGATTAAAAAAGGTTTTTAAGCGAATGTTCAAAGTAATGCATTATTTTTTTTATTTCGTCATAGAAACGCACTATACGCCGAGATCTAATGTTATCTCGAGAAATACTCTAGTGGTGCCTTTTAAAAAATACCGCAAGAAGATTCTGTCAAGAATATTTTTTTTAACTTAAATCAAATAAGGTACTCTCTTTGGGTATGAACTAGCATAACCTTTTCAATTTGTAAACAGTTATGTCAAGCTTATATGAATTCTTCATTATGACGGTTTAAAAGTATAAACACACTTGACCCTATAGCTCCGAAACCCGAAGTTGGATCCGGATGAAATTCAACAGCAACCTGTGAGACTATAGAACCTTTCGTTTGTGAAACCAATCAAATCATCTCTGAAAAATTGAGAGAGTTATATCGTATTCCAGGATGCAACAGGTCGGAATCTGAAATTCGAGACAACTTAAACGGGAAGCCGACAGGGTCTGGTACGTTTGATTACAACACGTAATTTTTTGTCGTTTTACCTTCTAAGGTTTTACCACGTGCAATCGTTCCAACCTCAATAAATTCCAAAATTTCGTCTCAAATTTTTAAGATACATGGAATATTTCAAAGCATCACAATAACGCCATCTCGTGGTAAACATGCTGTTTCGACCCCTTAGTCAATTCCGGTGAAACTTACAACAAGTAACCACGTCGTGTCGTCTTATTATCCTCTGGTAGTCTATTTGACTATAACTATATGATGGATACCTGGAAAGCGACAATGTTTCAATTTTTAAAACGAGAAAGCTCAAGCATGCACAATTCACGCAGTTCATCAACTAACGCGAACGAGTTTCAATACTGTGGACGAATCGTATTCGTTTTATTACCCAACTAATCAAAGTTTGGATAAAAGGGAATGATTTGGCTAAAGCAGTTTACAAAGATCATGGTACCTGTTTTGTGAGTAATCCACAGTTAAAAGTTCACGCGACGCAACTGAATGAACTTCTAAGAAGCACCTGGAGTAAACTGTTCAGCTCCAAAGTTCACGCGGAACTCATGCGCTTTTCAGTTGCTCAAAAATACGTGTTTTCTTGAGCAGCGAGAAAGTTTACGCGGAACTAGTTCTATATTTTTAAGTTGTCAAAAGTCTCGGGTGCATTGTTTAGATTTTTCAGTAATTGTGGAACTTTCAGTTGCTTCAGTTTTTTGATCGTTCAGTTCTGTCTTTGATTTTATCCACCCGCCCCTTTTTACAGAAATTTCTGTTTTGTGTGTCCTTTGAATAAACATAAGGCATTCAGATTAAGGATAAACAAACTTCATTTAGGTTTTTATTTACCATAATATGCCGTTTTTCAGTAAGAACAAAAACTTGGGTTTATTTCATTGAAGTTTTTACAGTCGGTAGAACAGATTTTTTTAACGAATATAGATTAGTTTTATTCTTTACTTCTTTCAGTTCCTTCCTAGATCTTCACACGAACCGATGGAACAAAAGGTGTTGTACGATTGAGATGAAACGCAAAAAGTTTCATTTCGCTACAGTTTGAAAGTATTCACTGTTTCCAAATATGTATGGCTTCGTTTTATTATAAATTGTTTACTAGCAGGGCTACGAATGTCTTGTTTCTAAATCATAGTTCCGGTAGATTTCACAATATAATTTTACTGGTATTACCTTAGACATTCTAGTTAAAGCAGCTTTCACAATATGTAACAATCTACTGAGAATTATATGCATTCATTCGTGAAAATGTAGACACAATTCAGTATTTTTAGTTTGATTCACCGGTTAAAATTATTGATATTAAAAAAAAACTCCTGAAGGTAGGCAAATTATTATTCAGTATCGTACAATTTGCCTTGCTTTTATGTTGAACATCGCATAACATAGTTTGAGTAATACGTTCTGGATGAATAGGACACAATAGGATAGGATCCTACGACAAAAACAATTGATAGCAAAAAGTAAGAATTTCTGTTAGTGTTTATTATTTATTGTATCCGTTGATTTTGTCAAGAGTAGCTACTATCTGTCAGATTTATATTTCAATTTAACCAAATATTCAACTGTATTCGTTCACCCAGAAATATCCTTCGAAATTGAACGTGGATTAAAACTCATCAATGTTCGTCATTTCCCCCTTTCATCAATCTCTTTCTGTTGCATATGCATTCGGGTATAATAGTATGATAGAAACACAGGGTCATTAGGAGGGTATATTCTCACCGATCACTGGATGTATTTGCTGTTTCATCTTCTGCTGTTTTAAATCAAATTTCAAACCATTGTAAAATTAGTTTATTAGCAACAACAGTAGCGATAGTGGTAATAGCGACGGTACGCACGCACACAATCCATTCCGACGACGACAAAAATGACAATGCTAAACAGAGCATCAAGAGCAAAGCTTGTGACCGTCTTCCCGACCATTTTTTTTTTCGCGTTAAAACCACTAAAAGCAGCTTCCCTCCGGTGGTTGTGTTAACTTTAAATTTTCCTTTAACGTCATAATCCTACGAATTTCTTGAAGTATAGTCTTAATTGTGTACTCCCGATTCCATCTGTTAAGAACTGGTACCATTCGTTGATCGACCTTCAAAACATTAACGGCATAAGCAAGGAAAACGAATGAATAAACCAAACTACGTACCACTCCGTTCTGACTATTTATGCAGTTTATATTAATTTTTGATAGAAATTTAACGGTTGGTGGTTCATCCGGATAGCGTTCGCCACATTCCACTTTCAGCGAGTACATTCTGTTTTCATACGGAGTCTGTGGAAGAAGGGGAAAAATTAAAACCAAACAACGGGTTCTGGCGAAATACCTAAATACTTACTCTAGGAGGGCCAATGATCATGACAGTCCAGTGAGTAAGTGTCATATCATCGTCGTTTTCCAAACCCCAGGAAACGGAGCCATCTCCCACGCCTTTCTGTCCCGCTTCCAGTTCCTCCAAGAGACGGAAGTTACGCGGTACCACTGTATAAACAAACAAACAATCAAACACACATTAGTTAGTAGAACTTTAGTTTTGTGAACTGGTATCATATTTCCTATATGAGAACAGATTAGTTGTAAATTTAATGCGTTTTTTGGGACAATAATGCAGGTAATAGATTTCATTATAAGAACAATTCCACCACAAATGACAGATTTTTTTTCGAATATTTTTGTTGTATTTTTTGATTGGCTCAAATTTTGCATAAGCCTTGTTCATGGTTAAACGAAACAATTTTCATCATCAATTTGCCCTTTTTACGCTAGCCTTACTTTTGGTGTCTACTGCAGGTTAGGTAACATAAGAACTATGTGAAAAATTAGAACGGTTGAAACAAATTTTTTGTTTGATTTTTATTTGTTGAGTTTTGTTGAAGGAAGAGTCAACGAGTTGTATGAAATAATTGATCAGCTTAAAGAAAAGTTTTCCAGTGAAAGTACGACAAAAGCTGAACAATTTCAACTCTTAACTGTGCTGCCTGAATCATGGACAGCCGAGAAAATAAAGAAAACATTCAATACGACGATATATACGGCAACGGTAGCAAACAGATTACTGAATGAGAGCGACGTGCATTCTACTATTGAATCGAGGGCAGCCAGTGCACTAGATGAAAATATTACCAAGCAGACCGATGTCTGGTCAACGTGATTGTTTGACAATTAGGAAGGACGGAAAACACCAAGCTGTTCAAAAAAGGCTAATGATCACTACATTGCAAGAAGCCTACAACCGATTGAAGGAATTGAACACTGAAATACAAATCGGATTTTCATCCTTTGCTCAACTCCGGCCTGAGAATTGCAAACTATCAACAGGCTCATGGACTCGTAACGTGTGTGTGTGTTACCATTAAGGCAGTACGCGTTACGATTCTATATCCGTTAACTTATTTTTCTGAAAAACGATTGCTTTTATACGACAACAGTTACATGTGAACAAAATTTATTTCATGTCCGATGGAGTTGCATCGCAATATAAAAAAGCTTATTTTTAGGGGCGAGTAGGGTCTAACATTTTTGAAAAATCAAAAATCTCATACTGCGAAGAAGCAAGAGTTCGGTGCACAGGCCCAAGAGTTTTGCTTCGATTGATTTGAAAATTTGGCAAAACATTCTTCAATATAGAAAAAAATGATTTTTCGATGTGTTAGACCCTTGTTTCCTTCGATTTTATATAAACTTTAAACACGTTTTTCGTGAAAGTAGGTTTGGAAAGTCCGTGCCCATCGTCATTCGAATTTTTCAAACTATGCACACACTTTCTACATGTAAAATACCAGACCAGAACGCTCCTTTTTTCGTTGTTTGTTACTATGGGGAAGTTTAACAAAATGGCGGATATTTTCGTGAAAAATCGTAATGATTTTTACATAGTCCTTATAATTACCTAAAACATTGCAGTAGACACCACATCGTTCGGACCCACCGTTTCTGAAACATGTATTATTGAAAATTTTCAAGGGAATTTCGCTTAGTCCCTCCTCAAAAATAGGGCTAAAGTAAAAATGACAAACTTATGAGGCAAATTGTCTCTTTTGATCATGAAGAATGCATATGCAAAATTTTAGCCAAATCGAAAAATACAAGAAAAAATCGACCTTCGATTTCGCATGGAATTGCTCTAATGAGTATTAATTTTTTACTAATAATGTCTCATTCAATCCGCTTAAGAAGGATAGATGCATGTTAGAAATAACGAAACTTGGTGCCACATTAAAATTCATTGGGAACATTATAAACGGCATAATCGTATTGCAAACTTAACGCAATGTCGTCGTTGCCAAGGCTTCGGCCATGGAACCAAAAATTGTCATATGGATATACGGTGTTTGAATTGTGGTAAATCGCATTCGAAAGATGTTTGTCCAATGAATGAAACCACTGATAAATTTTCATGTTCAAATTGCGATGGAAATCATAAATCCAATTATTTGAAATGTCCTGTCAGGGAAAAAATTTGAAACGCGCGTTCGCTTAGACAACAAATCAAATCAACGACCTTAAATTTACAGAACATACTTGAAAATCAAAAAAGCGTTACAAATGCCACGCCTTATTCTTCTAAGGCACTGATTTCTTCGAATATAAAACAAAAAACAGGTACGTTTTCCAATTCGTCTTCTAACGAAAACAATTTATTGACAGGTGACCTTCTTCTAATGTCAGTTATGCTAGTATAACAGGTAGAAATCTACCACTTAATTCTTCTAATGTAAATAATCAAAACACATGACCGCCTTGCAGTTCATCTTCTAACGAAAACAATTTATTAATAGGTAGATCGGCCAAATCATCTTCTTCTAATGGCAGTTCTAATGCCAGTCTACCTGGCAGTGAAGTTGATTTAGTCGAAACTGAAAATAAAATGATCTACCTACAAGATCAAATTAAATATCGAGTTTTACCTTCTTTCAATACCAAAGTTATTGAAAGCTTGGGAATCGAAGTTGAAACCATTCATGGAACTTATTTCATCGCTGGAGCATATTTGCCATTCCAATGCACCGGCGAACAATTAAATTTCTTTAAAGGCGATTTGCAAAAACTCACAAGATATCGATCTTTTTTCAATAAATCATCTTTTCTGTTAGTTTTTGATTCATTTGGCTTCTCCAATGTATGTTTCCACTCAGTCATTGCAAAAACAAAACATCTTGTGAATTTTACAGTAAGATGGGTTGTTCAAAGCACTTCTCATCGGTGATCATAATATTATATAAAACAGCTAATTGTTAGCACTAGATATCACCGACCCAAATCAAAAATGTTTAATTGTTCTGCAAAAATGAGTGCAATGCAAAACTGGCGTGATTGTCCAAATTCCTCAATATCTCACATGGCCAGTCGAAAATGACGAAACATTTTGTGGAGTGGTGACAGCAACGTGCTATTATTTGGCTTAGATGGCAGGCGTCGATTTGTCAGAAGGGCGCCAGACACTTAAATTTTACTACAATTCCCAATGAAAACGGTTAAACACGGCGATACCAAAGTCGTGGTATAAAGTTTCACCTCTTTCAGCGAAGTCGGATACATTGTCTGAATCTCAGGCACCGTAGATGCAGTAAATTTCGTGGAACTAATAGAGAATGTTACGTTGTCTTTTCGAAAGGACATTTTCTTGAAATGGAACTTTCAACGCGACAATCATCTGAAAAATTTCAAGGGACGTGCGAAAGCTTGGTTTTACAATAAAAAAAAACTTCCGTGTGATTAAGTAGCACACGCAGTTGCCTGACCTCAATCCGATCTAAAATCAGGCAAGAAACATTAAAAAGAAGTATTTGGGGCTTAGTCTAAAATATCCATCACAAAACGTAAGTAGAGTTATTGAGCTCTATGCCTCAGTAAGGAAGGTACAGATGTGGCCTAAAATTAATAATAAAACACGAAGTCCTGATCGTTATATGCTACAACAGTTTCTAGGAGTAACGAACTAGTTGTTAGGAATTTTTCAATTCATTCCATACTTGTAAGCAGTATGATTCAGACGTTATTCAATAAACCTTAACAGATCGGCTGAAAAATTCGTATCGTTTCTATGAGAGGGCGCCACTAGAATTAAATCCATACCATTTTCAGTTAGTACCAACCTTCAAAAGATACGTGTATAAATTTGACAGCTGTCTGATTATTAGTTTGTGAGATATTGCATTTTGAGTGAAGCTACTTTTGTTATTGTGAAAGAAATGGAAAAAAGGAATTTCGTGTGTTGATGAAACACTACTTTTTGATGAAAAAAGTGCCGCCGATACCAAAAAATGGCTTGATGAGTGTTATCCAGACTCTGCACCGGGCGAAGCAACAATTCGTAAGTGGTTTGCAAAATTTCGTACTGGTCATATGAGCACCGAAGACGATGAACGCAGTGAACGTCCAAAAGAGGCTGTTACCGATGAAAACGTGAAAAAATCCACAAAATGATTTTCAATGACCGTAAAGTGAGTTGATCGAGATAGCTGACACCCTAAAGATATCAAAGGAACGTGTTGGACATATTATTCACGAATATTTGGATATGAGAAAGCTTTGTGCAAAATGGGTGCCGCGTGAGCTCACAATCGATCAAAAACAACAACGAATTGATGATTCTGAGCAGTGTTTGGAGCTGTTATATCGAAATAAAACCGATTTTTTTTGTCGATATATAACAATGGACGAAACATGGCTCCATCACTTCACTCCGGAGTCCAATAGACAGTCAGCTGAGTGGCCTGCACGCGATGAACCGAACCCAAAGCGTGGAAAGACTCAACAATCGGCCGGTAAGGTTATGGCGTCTGTATTTTGGGATTCGCATGGTATAATTTTCATCGACTACCTTGAAAAGGGAAAAACCATCAACAGTGACTATTATATAGCGTTATTAGAGCGTTTGAAGGACGAAATTTAAAAAAAAAACAGCCTCACTTGAAGAAGAAAAAAGTTTTGTTTCATCAAGACAATGCACCGTGTCACAAGTCGATGAAAACCATGCTGAAATTGAACGAATTGGGCTTCGAATTGCTCCCTCATCCACCGTATTCTCCAGATTTGGCCCCCAGTGACTTTTTCCTGTTCTTAGACCTCAAGAGAATGCTCGCTGGTAAAAAATTTAGAAGCAATGAGGAGGTAATCGCTGAAACTGAGGCCTATTTTGAGGCAAAGGACAAATCGTACTACAAAATTGGTATCGAAAAGTTGGAAGATCGCTATAACCGCTGTATCGCCTCTGATGGCAATTGTGTAAAATAATAAAAACGAATTTTGGCAAAAAAATGTGTGTTTCTATTAAACGATACGGCCTTTTCAGCCGAACTGTTAGTCAAGTTCTAATTTTTTTTTCCACGTTCCGGTTATCGAATCCCACTATGAAGTCTCACATGAAACATGTCAGAGGAAGGTTGTTGCTAAACAACAATCATCACACAAAGCGCTATCGAGCGATTTGAAAGTTCTAACAGGTTCGCATTGATCAATTTTAATAACCTTGTTCGCGCGTGACTTAAAAGCCATGCGAGTTTGAACGAAATGCTATGTTATATCGTTTCCGCCTGCAAAACCTGGAACTAACCCAAGGTAAATCTTGAGTGCTTAAGAATTATTTTTGATTTAGAAAAATGAACACGGTTCAAAATGAGAAAAACTTGGTCGCTTTAACCGAAATCAAAGACTGGAGAACCATAGAGCGAGCACGAATCGCTACGTTACACTTTCACAAGAGAAACTTAGCGAAGAGAAGGTTAAATTACAAAATCCGTAACACTAGTAAACACATAGCACTTCTAATTGCATATAATTGGGCTACTGATACAAATTTCGTTGGATACAAGACTAAAACCAATTAAGGCAAACAGAGTCTATGTTCTTGGTAATCTTAAATGAATCTCTCTCATGATTGCACATTAAAAATGAAATGGTATAACGATTAATGGAGGTGTTTGATTGAAAATATTTATTTATGTGTTTATGTTCATCGAATAAACGGATATAAATGGACAAATAGGGTGGAGAAAAGCACTTCCATGAGAGTTGAGTCTTGTTTGTCATTCTCACATGGGTGTAAAAACCACCATCCTTTAAAGCAGTTATAGGAACAAAACAACTACAATAATTCGAATCCTAAAACGGCTAAATACATACTAAATAAATGACATGAAAAATAAATATTGTAAAACATTGTCAAAACATAATGGCACATCGTTCAATTTTACTAGCAAAGCGACTAGATGATTCATCAAACTCGAAGTAATCTTCGACTGCAGTGAACGTTCGAATACAAGCGGCTATCGGTTCATTATATCCGAGAAGAGTCCTGTGGAATATGTGCTGAAGCAGAGTTGCATTTCGTAGTGTTCTATTCGGTGTCCGAAAGTTTACTTTACAACGTAACTTAGGTGCATCAATCTCTCCGTTAATCAATTTTGCGTCGAACAATGCTTGCTGAATTCTTCGCCGACGATGTAAAGTATCGATACCAATTGGTTTACATCTATCAGGATAGGGCATGTGTCGCACGCAGTGCCAAACGAACGAAACATTTTTGAACACATTTAATTCGCATGTACCACGAAATTTTATGAGGAAACCAAACAACTGACGCAGTCTCAAGAACTGGCCAGTGAACAGTACAAACCCTTCAAACAGTGTGGGTCCTCCGGCGAGACAGGGGATTGGCGTAGGCCTAATAAGCCGCCCGTAAAACATCTATTACGAATAATACAGGAGAGAATACGACCCGGAACAATCGGCATAGACCCACGCGACGAAATGAGGATTACGATTGGAAACTTGGAACATGGAGCTGCAAGTCGCTAGGTTTCGTAGGCTGCGACAGGATAATATACGACGAACTAAATCCTCGCAGCTTCGACGTCGTAGCACTGCAGGAGCTTTGTTGGATGGGACAGAAGGTGTGGAAAAGCGGACATCGAGCGGCTACCTTCTACCAAAGCTGTGGCACAACGAACGAGCTGGGAACTGGCTTTATAGTGCTGAGCAAGATGCGTCAGCGAGTGATTGGGTGGCAGCCGATCAATGCTAGGATGTGTAAAATGAAAATTAAAGGCCGTTTTTTCAATTACAGCATCAACAACGTGCACTGCCCACATGAAGGGAGACCCGATGACGAGAAAGAAGCGTTCTACGTGCAGCTGGAACAAGCATATGACGGCTGCCCAGACAGACAGGCGCGGAACAGACTAAACTCGGTATCCCATAGAAAAAAGCGCCAACAGGATGACCGAGATCGCGAAGCGATGAGACAGCTGTTCCGTGCTAATGACACAAGGAAGTTCTACGAGAAGGTGAACCGTTCGCAGTTTTACGTCAATTTAATTTTGCCCGCCTTATTGATTGTAAACGTAGAATGACACAAATATTTAAAGACAGCCTTTTCATTTTGCTTGCGTCAGTTATAATCAGTTGAAAGAGTTGCTGCAGAATTCAGTAATATAAAGTAGGAGAAACTTTGTATTATGTGTTCAGTAACGTACCCAGAGAGAGCACATCAACCTGTTGCCAGCGACATCCGTTGAAAATCGAAATCAACTCGTCATCCCTTAACACCAAAGTCTAAGTTAATAGGTATAGTATAGGTACAGCGCTTCAAATTTAGGAAGCGAAGAAGTGAAAGCTTTCATAATTCACACAATCGACTAATTGAAACAAATTTGACAACATTGAAGTGTGTCAGTTTTATTTGTGTTCATGTCATCCAGTTATGCCACTGACATGACCCACTTGTCTTTTGCTAAGAGACATATATTGGAAAAATGGAAAACTATGTGAATTCGCCTTCCATTGACTACTATTTCATTTTATTCGGATCGTACCTTCAGTTCTGAATCTCAATAAAATGTTGTATTCTATCTCACCTCATAAAATGAAACACGATTCACGATAATATTTCATGAATTTGTGATTTACACCCTGTTAAGTCACTTGCCTTAATATATTGAACAACAAACAAACAGACGTTGGTTTGTTCTTGAAGTTTTCAAGGCAACAGAAATATTGCTTTAACCGAATATACGATGGATTTCGACATGGCCATGATTGATGAAACAAATATGCACCGGATCAAAATATTGAAAAACCTTTAAGCGACATAAATATTAATACGACTGTCGATTTATTCTATCAATATATATTCCCAGTAAAATTCCACTTTTCGTTCAAGAATCCAACAGGTATACGAATATAGGAATAGAGCTCTTTTTCTACGTAATGAAGATGTACTTCGACAAAATTTAATAATGCTTATGATGACAGCAATTATTATTCTTCTATGAACATTGAAACCCAAATGAAGTTTTAGCATTTTCATTTTCTTAGATATTTTGCATATGTAATAATCCAAGTGGAAGCTTTTGGCTCATTTGAATTTCAATACTTCAATATGGACGTTTAGAAATAGAAAATCAGAACGGAAATGAAGAACTTTTCCTTCTGCTTCTATTTTAACCAATACATTGAAAGGAGGCATCAGATGGCAATCTAGTTAAAGCATTGAAATTATGTTACTGTACTGAAATAGTAAGGGGCACCTTATTCATATATCATAAATCTCAAATTTGATGCTAAATACTCGTAACATATGAAGTTACTTCCATGATAATGAAGGATTTTTGCAACACATCTGTCGCTAATGTGTATTTAATAAGAGAAATAACATATTTATTTTTATTTTAATACATAATGTAATGTTGTCGTTGACCAACATTGAATTTTAATTTTTTAATTCTCGACAAAAGAAGTGAAAGGAAATCAAAAATGTCCATGTGCACGATCAATAATATGTGTTTTAAATACGATATTGGGTCCTATGTAGGAAATAGATTTCCCTTTTCGAACTGCGTGTTTTTTTTTAGTGTTTTTAAAAACCTGTCAAAGCCATACACTTTTCTTGTATTTCTGACAAATATACAGTTTGTATTGCCCAATTTGTATAGTATTTTGACCAAGAAAAAACTGCAAACTTTTCCATCGCGACTGACATAAATCGTCATCAATCGATGCGGGAAGCCAATGCAAAACAGCAAAGAGAAAACAATTTCTGGTATATTCGATTAAAAATGCTGTTGATCTGTCAAAGCAAACTCCACCTGACATAATAATATGAAAATCGAACCAGACTGCGCACTTTCGATTTGTCGGCGATTTTCTACGTGCCATCATTACTCACTGCCGCATCGAACGAGAGCTACCTTCATTGTCATTCGGTCATTTTTTTCCTTTCCTTGCGTCCACCGTTTCTCACTTGAACTATGGAATTTCGCTGATGCACTCATTGATTTGGGAGGTTCTTTCCATTGTATGAAGGATTAGGATATGCCTGCATGTGATACGGATGTGAGCAAACGATGAAAAAAAACTTACCAACACCGGTTGTGGAGGCCATTTCAGACGAGCTGCTACTTCTAAAGAACGTTGTGATAGAAGAGCAAAAACGATCGACTTTTAATTTTTAGCTCCACCGACGACCGTAAAGGCGACTCCAAATGTTACACAGCCAAACAGGAGTCAAAATTAAACGCTGTACTGCGGCTGGAATCGTTTTACTTTTCCGCTTTTCCCGATCGAACCGTATTCACGTCACCGTCGTCGGTTTTCTTGTGCCGTGAGTTTTTTCTTCTTCGCTCTGTAGCACGAATTAGATGCGTTGCAAATTGTGATGTCCGATTTCATCAAATAATCGATTAGTGGTTATGTCGATCACATACACGCTCATAAAAAGTGAATACATTTCGGTTAAATGCGAACCATAACAGTCGACTATTTTAATGAAACCAGATGAAAAAGCATATCTTTTGATTTTAAATTAAGTGTTGAAAGCAGGAAAATATTATCCACGACAATCATCCTATTCAACGTAGAATATATGATGTCGTAAGCCACACACAAAAAAAAATGCAAGGGGCACATTAAGGTCTGAGGACAGAGGGTCACGTGTTGAGTTTTAAATCTACCACGTGGCTCGCTCAATTCCCATTGCGCATCATATTTCTCTTGTACTCTCTCGTATATGAGCAAACTGTACCGGGTTGCCAGCATACATTTTATTATTTTGATGAGAAGTTTTATCATATTAATCTATCGTATGGGTTGGACATTACATGGATTCCAATGAACAATGAAAAAATATCCAACTTTCACAAAAATTGAATGTTGTGTTTGGCAGCCTTGTCGAGCCAATTTTATTTCTCTCTCCTTTTTCAGAATGCTATCAGGAAACCAAAGTGAAAAAAATGGCAGATGCATTGAAAATGACTTTGTTTCATAGAAAAATACAAGACTTTATGTTTATCGCGATAACATATTTGATTTTATGAACTAATCGCATCTAAACTAAATTATCTAGACTTTGTCACGGTAGATTTATGATACAAGCCTTCAAAGCCGAGATATTCGATGAACAAGTAGAGGTATGCATTTCCGAGCGTTCCAATTTTCAGCAGTTCTCCAGTCAGCAAAAAATACAACACGACCGCTAAACTCAATGAATCATTCAGAAAATTTCACAGAATATTCTCAACTAAATTTCGAAGACATTGTCAGGTGGGTTTTTCTATATTCTGCACCGTTTCCAAGAAAATTTAATTTGGAACGGGAAAAAAGCAAAAAATCTACCGCTTTACGGTTACCGAAAGCTAGGGGCTATCCCTCAGCAGGTCATTAAAAACGATGAGGCGTAGCCGCATTAGACCTTTCAAAATCGCAGTAAATTAGAACAAACTCTATTAAGCAGCATGTTGATCTGTTATGCCAAATTATCATTAGGCCAAATAACCATTATGCTCTCCCACGTTACTGTAGAAAACTGCTTGAGCTTGGGTACGAACATCGAGAAACCGACTGAATTAGTGATCGCTGTGTGTATAGGGTGTTGGTGATTAAAATTTGTTTTAAGTTTAGCACAGCAGACACCAATTGAGCAGCTTGATCAACTCCTGTCACACTCACAGGAGGCAAATTCTGAAATTAGGAAATTTTTCACGTTTTAACAAGAAATAAAAATATCAAGCAACTTACCAAGGAATTAGCCAGCCTCAATAAAATACATAGTCGGCTGAAAAACATTATACGATTATGTAGTTATCACATGGATTCTGTTCATATGAACAATATGAATAGTGTTTTCAAACTTCACAATCTTCTAGCCAACTATATATGTACTTATTGTAATCCTTCGGAAGACCCCTCGACAACGCTAACATAACAAATGTTGTAAATTAATCTTGGTAGTAAAAGTGTCAAATGTCGGTTGCATAGTTTAGAACAGAAATTTGTTTCCGTATCCAGTGCCGATCAAACGGATAGATAGTATAAGCCTTCAGGCTGTATGGCTGAGACCAGTTAAGCTTGGCAGATAGCAAATAGTAATTAACCACGCTGATGGTTAAGTTTAGTTTATACGAATTGAATTGGTAAGTGAAGAACATGAATGAAGATTAAAATGAGTTATGTATTATGATTGAATTAATTAATAGGGCTCAGCTCAAGAATATATTTCCCGGTAAAGAGACTCGTGTGAATTGATTAGAAATACTAAACGTAAGTTGGTTTCAGTTCCTTATGGTATAACTAATTACATCTGAAATCCTTTTAGGAGATTTTAACACATTCTAATAAATTTGTTGCGATCACGGAAAATCTATTCATTTCTTGTGGTAAAACCACAGTACTCATGGTAACATTTGTATATTGTAAATAAGAACATACTGACATGATAGCAATAACTATTTCGCTTCTCAAATTTATCACGAGCGATTTCACCTTCCTTGTGATGGTTATTTTATCTATTTGTTCATAGTTTTGAGATGATAACCATTGTTAGAATGACCATGCCAGAAAAGTCATAAATACAAATAGTCTTCTCAAGTTATAGTCTTTGCTATCTAGTACTTTATACAATACAGATAGTGAATAATCTCATATCATGGTCGTTGTTACTATTTAAGCATATAGCATGACCATGACAAACAGGTTATACGGCTACTATAGTATTTTTCTCAGTGTATGTTTGATGGCAACACGTGAATAATCCTTTTTTACCCATATTTGCAAGGTTTTGCCATCTGCCAAGTAAATTGTTTGTTTTGTTATTTTTTTAATTATAGAGGCTTTAACATCTTAGGTTATTCGCCTCTTCGGACCAGAAAATCTTTCTGACCCTATGTGCGGGGTTGGGAATCGAACCCAGGCGGGCTGCGTGAAAGGCATCGACTATCCCATCACGCTATACCCGTCCCCCCAAGTAAATTGAAAAATTCGTCAAAAAAATTTTTTTTGAATACATGAGATATGTGTAAAGGATCACCATAACGCTCGTGGTGATCACTTTGATTGGATTCTTCAATCGTAAGAGTGCACATTTTGAGAACAATCAAATATTTTATTGGGTAATTGCCTTTTTGTCAAGATTACTTTTATTTTGCAGTGTATTTGTCAAAAAATTTAAATGGCGTCCTGTGAGCAGAACGTTCGCATTGTCGGCTTGTGTTGAGAATAGTAATAAAAACGTGAAATTCGCAAGCAATAGTCGCAAAGCGTAAAAAAACTAAAAGATTTTCTAGATATTTTGTGGTGTATTGGTTTACGTACCATGGATACACCTGCTCCACCTAATGGTAAGATGAAAGTAGCAGAGGTTGTTCCCGGTTTGACTCCAGCTTTCAGTAGAAAAAATATTCTTCCATGATCGTTTGTCTTTCCCCCGTATGTACTCATTTTCAGATATTGAATTAAGGAATATCATCGACAAGCTTGCAGAATTCGTTGCACGCAATGGTCCAGAATTTGAGTCGATGACAAAATCGAAACAGAAAGGGAACGCTAAGTTCGCCTTTCTACACGGGGGCGAGTACTATGACTACTATCAGTACAAAGTAGCAACGAAACAGCAGTCGAGTATGTTTTAGTTAGGTGTCCTTTTATCAAAACATTGATATATGTTATTTACTTAGTAATGCAACAACAAGGGGGACATTCTTCTGGATTCATGGGACAACAAATGAATCCATTTGGCCAACAACAGCAATCACAAAGTCAAAATAATCAGATTCCGCAAATTTGGTCAAATCCGCCGCTTCCTCAAGTTTCGCAGCAACAATCACAACCACAACAGCCTGTCATCTCTCCTCAGATTGCTGCCCAGATTGAAGCCCTCGCAACGCAGCAAACCACCTTGAGAGAACAGATTCGCCAGTCGGAACTGAATCTCCAGGCTCAACATGGAGTAAAAAACCGTTGTTTCGTGAAGCGAGTGGAAAATAATTCTCTTTTTTTTCATCTGCTAGGTTCTACTTCAACAGCAACAGGTACAAATTGACGAGGCTGTGACAAGAGCTCAGAATGATGCTCTGGTAAAACAAGCAGACGATCATAACATATCGCTAGGCGAATTCGATGCTAAACTGCAACCCATTGTTGACTCGTGCACCAAGGATAGTATATCTTATGGTATGTCTAGCTTGAAAATATTTAACTCTAGTCATCAACAAGTCGTTTTTCACATCTCGAGATGAAATCAACTAGCGGTTAAAGTAAAAGGGCGCAAATTCTCTTCTCTACCGCTGCCAATATTGTACCATGTGTTCTTCAAAATTCTTAGTTTACTATGTTCTCTATGTTCGGCAGCTTTGAGTTTTCTATTGTCAAGACGCCCCTTGATCCCCTCGTTTCTGTCTTTATAATGATTTCCATATGCTTTGACAATAACATATATAATGTCATATACTAAATTTCAATCATTTTATAACCATATTACTAAACCAACAAATATCAATCTACATATATTTTTTTGTTAATTACAATTTTAGGAAAAGGCTGGATTTTACAGCATTGTACCGATTCGGGAAAATGTCAAATTATTTCGCAGTATCTTTTGAGAAAGTAATTAGAAGCATTCTAATGTTTTTTTTGTCTACTATATCCCTCATACACGTAACATCAATAACAACAAACGAGAACGAAACTTGACCGGACCGCTGGATCTAATTTTTCACCGAGGGAATAGTTATACACCTTTTTCGAATCCTTCCTATATACGGTGAAACGTTTTGATCTTGACATTTGACAGACACAAAAACCGACCGTTCAAGCTCTTGTAGATACCTGCAGATAAATTTTGCTTTCGTAGTTTTTGTTTGTTTTTCGATTGACTAAAGACACGGACAGACATTTTTGATTTCACTAGAGAGAGAGCGAGAAAAAACTAGAAACGAAATCCGAATTTTTGTTTTTCGATCTTATCTACTTATAGGGCGTTAATAGCTGGAGTATTATTTACGCAAAAGTTGCACCTGATATATTTAGTTAATGATGTAATTCATCACTGGTAAGTCTGAACAGGCATTTATGCTGTAATCAAAATTTTCACAGTTGATCCCATTTGAAACTTGAGATTATAGAAAAAAAAACGGAAGAAGAGCGAAAATTCAACATCGGAAGTACAAAGTGTGACAAAATTACAATTTAAATATTGCTTAGTCTAGTCAAAAATGTCTGGAAATCGCCGTTCGAAGGTTACTGTTTTATTCATCCTAACACCCATTACTATTGTTTTCATGATATCTTTAATTATTATCTACGCAATACGTGCAGAAATTAATAAATAACGCTGCAAACTTTGCAAACCCGTTTCATTGATACAAATCACTGGCACCGAGCGAGTGGAATCAACGGAATCAATGCAAAACGACGTAAAATGGCTAAAGGCTGAAATATTTCAACAGTGATTAAATGTTTCAATTGTCAGAACTCTGGATGAATTATTTCTACTGATACATACAATATTTTTAAAATCTAAATTTGTTTAATGTATATTATAATATCGAAATTATCAGCTCCCATCCATGCTATTTGCGTATTGATATGATAACTATTTGTTTTTAACAAAGAAGCGGGAAGAACTAAAAAAAGATCATAGCTTTTCTCGCGTTTTGTTTCTTCTTTTCAATCGTATGGGGCCAGAGCACAACTGTCAAACTATACTGCTAATCTTCTCGAATTAAATGCATTAGCAAATTTTTCATTTTTTGTTTTATTCTCGGTGACGTTATTTCGTTTGAGACGGTGCCGACCAAGGATCGCTTTTAGGTAATACAACCACCTTCCAACGATAGTCTCACGGAGTCGCAGTTCAATTCCTGGCCAACACCAGTGTTTTCAATCCAGTGGTGTAATAATGCCTTTCTCATATAACTCATGTTTTCATAGATATTACTAAGGGAGTCTTAAAAACTTTTTTTAATTTTGAATAAGAACAAAGCTGCTTGTTTGGGCATACCCTAGCATACCGTCTTAAAAAAATTAAAAATTCGAAACACACTTCACCTTATTGTAGTGAAAGTCAGATCCGAATGAAAGTTTTGTTTTGAGTC
The DNA here is from genome assembly GCF_030247185.1 of Malaya genurostris. NCBI lineage: Eukaryota > Metazoa > Arthropoda > Insecta > Diptera > Culicidae > Malaya > Malaya genurostris. The sequence goes on from NC_080572.1 coordinate 181,752,346, forward strand.
TAATTTTGTGAAAATATAGTCAGACGTCTCTAAAAAATGAAGAGTGCTCCGTTTCGTTCATGTGCGGTACTTTCGGAACCGGGAATTGAATACCGGTAAAGCTGAAATCGGTTTGGTCAGCAACTAGCATAACCTATAAATTAAAACAATTTTGAGTTAAATTAAGATTTTTTTCTGTTTTTTGCTTTGTCACTCTAGATGATGACTTGCAATTTCATGCACAATATACTCTGCATTTGCATTTTGAATCTAAATTTGCGAGAATCGGTCTAGTCTAATAAATTTGTGTGATTTCCGGTTTGGAGTACACGATCATTTTTTTCCGGTGCTTCTGGAACCCAGGACGAAGATTCGGTATACCCAAAATCAATGTATTTGGTCACCAATCATCCAGACCTGTCCAACTGAAGAGCTATACGGCCGTATTCCGTGTCTTGTAAAAAAAACATGATCCTACCATTAAAATTTTTATACTTATCAGCCTATAATTCCGAAACCGGAGGTTGAAATTCGGTAGATTTCTTTGAGACCTAGTAAAACCTTTCGTTTGAACCTAAACTTGTAACATTGGTTAAGCGGTCTCTAAGAAAATCGAGCGCGTTTTTTTTTTTTATTATTTTGCGCATTTTACCATGTAATTCTGGAAGTCGGATCCGGATGAAATTCAGTAACAGTCTATAGAATTATAGGGGTTTTTATTTGAAGCTGAGTTGAAAATTTTTTCAGGCGGTTTCTGAGAAATTTGAGTTTGTTTTTTTTTTGGTTTTTAGCGAGGCTACTTCGTTTGTTTGCATTTTTCGGAGTAAAAGTAGGGTGTCTTAAAAATCTTTTTTTGTTCTTTTTTTTGTGACATTACACTGAGGTCTTTTTTTTATGCGGCCTTTTTTTATGCGGTTTTTTTTTACGCGATTTTTTTTATTCGAATTTTCAGAGTTATGCGGTTTTTTTTTATGCGAAGTTTTAGAGTTATGCGGTTTTTGCCTTTCTCATATAGAAAGGTTATGCAATCACTGTGAAAACCGACTTTTGAACCGAGGCCCGGAGGGCCGAGTGTCATATACCATTCGACTCAGTTCGTCGAGTACGCAAAATGTCTGTGTGTGTATGTGTGTGTGTGTATGTGCGTATGTGTGTATGTAACGTTTTTTGCACTAACTTTTCTCGGAGATGGCTGAATCGATTTTCACAAACTTAGATTCAAATGAAAGGTCTTGTGGTCCCATACGTAATTCCTGAATTTCATCCCAATCCGACTTTCGGATCCGGAAATATAGGGTAAAGTGTGTTAAAAATTTTATACCATCACTGAAAAGAGCGAAAAACCGTAAAAAGTTTTCTAAATCGACCTCAAATCTTTTCCAATTGATAGTTTTTATTAGTATACGGTCAAACAAATCTATTTCGGTAATTCTTTTAAGAATCGAAGAAAAATAATTTTGAAGAATACCACAGTATTATATATGATAGTATGATTGATATGAGAAAGGCATCATTACACCACTAGGTGGATTAAAACAGGTTTTTTATGCGAAGCTTCAGAGTTATGCGGTTTTTTTATGCGAATTTTCAGAGTTATGCGGTTTTTATGCGGTACGTAAATTCGCATAAAAAACACTTCAGTGTATTCTTCGAGAAAGTCGTCTTCGGAAGAGTTGTTAAGCCAATCCACACGCATAATTTTGTCGATTTTTTTTTTTGTAATATAACTATCATTAACCCATCATAATCCAAATCAAATCAAATATTAGCCAAATAAATTGATACCAATTTCAATTCAATTCAATAATATTTTGTGTTGGACATGTTGGGAATTGCCAAATCACTATTGAAAATTTTTTCCAAACGAAATTATTCTATGTATGATAACTCATACGCTGGGTCAATACAGTAGCAAAAATATTTTAAGAGATATATCTGTATTTTTAGAGTGTTCATTTGTGAAAACTATAATTGGTAATCAAATATACCGTTCAATATCATTTAAATAGTACATTACCCACCCGCCTTTTTTTGAATTGTTACGATTTTTTCTTCGTATTTATTGTTGTTTTGACGTTAAATATGAAATTAAATATTGTCTTTCTCTTCGTGTTTATATATGTAATTTTATGATTTGGGTAGACCGAGCGAACGGATAAATTACAGGTTTGCGGAATTACGTATGGGACCACAAGTCCTTTCATTTGAATCTAAGTTAGTGAAAATCGGTTCAGCCATCTCCGAGAAAAGTTAGTGCAGAAAACGTTACATACACACATACGCACATACACACACATACACACACATAGAGACATAACTGGATGTCGTGAATACGAAAACAACTGACATGTTCCTTAACACTTCCGAATATCAATTAGTTGATCAATTGTATGAATTATGCAAGCATTCCCCATTTCCACATTTTTCGCAAAAACAAAGAAGGCTTCACTTGATCTCGATTACTGTGAATTTCACACAGCGAAAAGTGCAAAAATCTAACCAAACTGTTCTAGATTTGCACTAAACTGAGGATATTTGAATTCGATTTGCGAACAACAAATCCTAATAGTTCTTCAGAAAACTTTTAGAGCCATTAGAACGGCTGGTTTTGTGTAATGCTCTCCACCGTTGTTTTTTCATCCATGCAAATGACTGGCAGCTGTGACGTAATCGGTCTTGTCGGAAGCGAAACTAGCTTTGCAAACGGCACAAAATACATCTGCTCGCATTGGGGATAGAATCCAAACTGATCCAATTTTTGTTAGGAGCTTTCTTTTTACGTGATTTCGTTTGTAGCTTTTTCACTAATGGGCGGTCCTAACGGCTATAAAAATAGCCGCATACAGAATTTTAATGTCGATTATTTCATTTCGAATTTGCATAATTTATTGAAAGAAACTATCAATATGCTGTAGGGATTCGTTTTTAGCACTCAGAAGGACCAAATTGTGGAACTCACTACGATATTCACCACTTTTCGGAACATTTTTCTCGAACGATTTGTTGTACAGCAGCAGATATTTTGTTCTCTTCCTCAGAACGCGTTCTGATTGGCTGGTGTGGACATGGGTCAAATGAGACAGGTTTTTCTATAGTGTACTATTGAAATACTTCAATGCTTTTGCTATACACGTTTAAATTGAAAAATTTCGATTCTATTGGTAGTTAGATTATATAAATCCTTTCACAGATCACTGAGCTATGATCTTTAAAAATACGAACAAGGCAAACGCGCCTTATGGATTATCCCCTTTGATACTCGTTTATACCAAACATTTCAGAAAAGTTTATTTTGAATTTTTTGAGATTATGTCACACAACTGATAATTTTATCATAAAATTGTGATGATATATTCGATGGCGTGTAGCAAAAATTATGTTGATTCGTTAGATACAACAAGAGATATTCACGATCAAAAACTTATCACTCTCTCAGAGGGTAAATTTTGAAAAGACACCCTATAGTATAGTAAGTCGTATTCAGGACAAAAGTTGTCATAATTTTGACCTTAAATAAAGTAAGTAAAAATAAATTACAAAATCATCAGAGTTATTTTTATTTCGGTCCCAACAATACTGCCGTTGTCTTCATTCATTAATTTTCTTTTGTGCTATTTTCATTACATTGGCGTTATTACTCTGGTTCAATGTTCTTCGCTTTTAATAAAAGAGTACAATTCATGCGCAAATGAATAATTTCAATTCGTCTGATTTATTTTCATATTTTATGCCAAAATAACCTTTATGCCAAATGACCTCTATGCTAAATGTCTTTATGCCAAATGACCTTTATGCCTATTCACCGTATGCCTAATGACCGTCGGAGAAGTACAGCATTCCACACGGCCTATAGGTTGGTCTTGCCAGGAGAAAATAATATTAATATTTGAATAGAAATTGAAACTTTTTTTTCTCTGGACGATATTACAAATTCTAACCCAAATACAAATTATTAAGGAATTCATGTGAGCGTGACCAAGCTAGAAGCTATCCTTTAGTAACGAATAGATCTGTATCGCCGTTGCGGTGAAATCCATTAATTTTATTGATCCTTTGATTTCATTGTGAACAAAGTCACCGAGGTAACTCTGTCCGAGTAGATCAATTACCAGTCGGAAGCGGCAGCTTCTTCCAATCAAGCCTGTAATCGGTTGTGTCAAGTTACTAATATATCACATGGCTCTATGACAAACGGCGTTATACTGTACGACCAACGTAGTATCACAGACTAACAGACAGGACACTCAAATTAGATTCTTCAATCATTTTAACGGTCATTTCAAATATTCCTTTATTTGGGACAGTACTCACATGTGTCATGATGGTGCCACGTTACCCTATCAAAAACATCCTGTCTGTCATCTAGACTGTGTTTATTTTTTTTCATTTACCAACAGAGTTGCCATTCATACAGAATTACCTGTAATGTATTGATTTGTATACGTCCTTGCGAATTTCATGCAGGATACAGATTTAATACATATTGCCAAAACTATATACATAATTGTGCCTACTTCTCATCCTCCAACGCAAGACAAAATCGAACCCGTTTTGTTACAATATTTACTTGCTTCTGGTCTGCCGCCACTTAATTTCGGGTGAAAACTACCAACACAATAAAAAATAGTCTAGATGAACAACGTTGAGTCAAATAAATGGTTACCTTCCAACATCGCGAAAAAGTTAAATATATTATCAACGTAATCCAATAATTTATTGTGACGATTCATTTTCAAATATTTTGATGAAATCAGGCATCCCTGCAAGCAGCTGATCGGTGTTGACAAACGAGGGGAAACCAACTAGTAAAAAAACTTTTACATAACACAAGGGGTGTACAGATAGTAAATAGTTCGCGCAGTACAATATAGGTGGAGCTAGTGCATCACGAAAAATTATTTTTTATAAGAATTTACTCATACTGTCATGTCTGTTAGTCTGTGGTAGTATCGAGCGCTAAGTAAACTTAATGTTAAATGAAATTTATGCCAAACAGTCATTGTGCAAATAACCATTACATTTTGCCAAACGGTATTATACCTACTGACGTTCTATTAAACAAGGTGGATACTCCTTGTTCAAAAGATTTTTTAGAAAATTGAAAAATTTTAGAACTCAATGACTAAAAAATCATTTCAGAGATTTTCATTCAAATTCTGAGCCTCAAAGTTTATAAGTGATTTTTTTGTGTCAACGAAACTTGATGACGAATTTTCACCCACACAAATATCGCTTAAGATATAATCGAAAGGGAGAAGAGTCTTCGATTATATTTCGAATTCGAAGTCTTCGATTATATTTGAATTTCCACTACGCTTCGGTTCTACTGAATAAGTTTGTAACTGAATCGCATCTGACAAAGAATTACTGCGATATTTTCGATGCACGTAGAGTGGTCAATATGAACAATATTTTTTCCATTACAAATAGTGATTATAACGACGAAAGGTTGTTTCAATACCAGCTGGTTAATTGCACTGCAATATTTAGATCAAACCCAAAAAAACGCTATTCAACATGAATTTAATTCATAGAGGTAACAGAAGCGCAGCATTTCGCATGCCTCGAACACATAGCAGACGCAGCGTTTGAATAGTGCGTTTCAATTGGCGTAGCGATAACCTGCGCTCCTGTTACTTCTGTTCGAGAACCATTTCAAACTGAACTCCATTCGGTAATTTTTTCATCTTTTGCCAAGTTTAGAACAGCTGATGTACCGAACATTCTCATTCTACTGATATGTGAGCATAATAAACATTTGTTCACAGCAATATCTTAAGGTACCTAAAGGTACTGAAAAGGTCAACTACCGAGGTTCGAACAGCTGAGATCGGTTATTCAATTTAAGTGTGTGTGAACATTTTTTTCTTAAATATCATTAAGGAAAATGTTCGCTAGTGAATTTTCCACAATCTTTTTATGATCCTTCAGTTTTTTAATCGATACCATAATCTCAAGTTCATATGGGTGATAAGTTCTTCGAATATTTGTAAGCCCGATAAAGCGATAAATCATTTATAAATTAGCAACTACTTAGCAACAAATTTTCCAGCATCCGAAAGCGTACCGATGAACTGAAGAAATGCTTGGAGGGTGCTGTTATTCCAATGTTTTGCAACGCCCAAATAAGTGAGTACCCGAGCACAGTTCAGCGTGAATTCGTCGTTAACTCGATGCTAAAACTATCATTTACAGCGGCCGCGACCGACGAGCAACGAGCCAAGCTTACGAAGCTACTTTCGCTGTGGGAATCTAAGGGAAACTTTTTCGATGCTTGCGTTATCTCGAAGCTGAAATCACCACCATCCTCGCTGCAAGAGTATCAAAATTCATTACTCACTCAATACGCAGCCGTTGTCGCTCAGATCACCCAGAACACAAAGGCAACTTTCGAAAAGTGAGCATGCAGTCTTTGATTCGCGATTGAATTTCAAATTGTATTGTTTTTTTGTTTGTACTATTTGTCATAGCTATCAGCAACAACATCAAGCGTTCGTCCAACATGCAACTCAACAGTTGGCGTTACTGGAGAAGCAAAAACAACAAATCGAACAGCAAGCAATAAAGGCAGCTCTGGTTACTCAACAGAAACCTTCTGGGCCGATGCCATTGTTGCCAGAACTTTCTTCGGCTTCTAACAATGGACACGGACAGGTAAACTCAATGATGGGAGGTGGTCGAGGTATGGAACGGGAGATGGCTATCCCTTCGTTGCTGGATCAGAACATCAATTTCAACCTACTGTCAGGGGCAATTCAAAATCTTCAGAACTTAAACGCACAGAACCCTGGTAATCGTAACAGTGACAGCGGAACCAACAACAATCCGGGAGGTGATAACCGAAGTGGGAGTTATGCTGTAAGTTATGATTCCATTGTGTGATTTAAAATCGTAATCTTACCCTCTTTCATTTTTGCAGCATTCGAACGATTCTGGTGACGGTAATAATAATGGGGATTACTCTCAACCACCGCCCAATTTCCCTATTCCTGACATGTCCAGACCGCCGCCCGGTATGCATCAATTTCCTTATGATTCGCAAGATAATGAACACCTGGACGATAGAGATAACGATTATGACGACCATATTCCGGATGAGGAAGATGACAATCGCGAGGATGATGACGATCGTGATATCGTCCGTGATGAGGATGAGGTGGGGGAGGATGACATCAATCAAGATGAGCGACCGCCCACTCCACAACCGCTCACCCCATCGATACCGTATTTCGAGTTGCCTGCGGGTCTCATGGTTCCGTTGATTCGCTTGGAAGATTTCAGTTATCACCCTCTAGACCCTGACCAGATTCGCCTTCCTCCCCCAGCGCCACCGAACGAACGTTTACTTTCAGCAGTTGAAGCTTTCTATGCTCCGCCAAGCCATGAGCGGCCGCGAGATGGAGAAGGCTGGGAGAAACTGGCACTTTACGAGTATTTTAAAGTTAAAAATGCATCTCGTAAGCAAAAGGAAGAAGAAATCGAGAACGGAGTTCGCGAACGTTCTCGTTCACCAACACCGATTGATCCGAGCTGGCTAAAAGCCATAAAGAAACAGAAGAAACGCGAGTATCGATCTCGAAGTCGTAGTCGGTCAAGATCGCGTTCACGATCCCCCCGTCTGCGAAACAGACTGGGCTCCCGCTCACGGTCCCGATCTCGATCACCACGCAGAGCACATAACAGAAGTCGATCGCCCCGAAGGGATCGTGCTCGATCTAAGGATAGAAAATCACTTACTCCGCCTAGCTTCGGTGGCAGTGGCTTCGGTGCTAAGTCCAATCAACCCGTTCCAGAAGGAAAATTGCCAGCAGCGCCAAAACCTTCCACTACTCCCGTGATGAGCAATCCCAGTATCATGCCGCCACTCGATACTAATATGGATGACGATTTTTGGGATAGTAATGAACACGAAGGTTTGGGTTCATTTGGTGCAAGAAATTCCGATCCCTATGAAAGCTTTCGGAAAAACAAAGGAGCTGCATTTATCACACGAATGAAGGCAAGAACTGACGATAGATAGATGAGCTGTTGTTAATGTCACGAATCATCCGAAGTAGATATCACGACAGTAGGTTGTGATTTTATTGGAAACACAAACGAAAAGTCCTTAATAAAATACATTGAAGAAAAGGAGAAAGTTTTTTTTTACAATTTTACTATTTTCAGAGTTTGTGTCGTACTTAGAGTGCCTGTAATGTCAGAATGACGAGCAAACGACCTTTCAAACTAATATGAAGCTTACAAAACTGCCAACATTTCGGGGTAAACGTTTTGAGTTGTTGCCAATATTACGGTTGAGATGTCGTCACTGTGATATTACGGCCACTCTAGTCGTACCTGTCCTCGTAGATATCGAAGCATCCCAATGAATTGCGCCCAAGAAGGGAACGTTTTTGTGTTGTGTTATATTTTTTTCTCTATATTTATGATGATCTAGGAAACGTGATAAAACTAACGAAATTAAACTAAGTAGTAGAAAAACAGCAGAGAAAGGAATTACAATCATTTTTATTCAAATTGAGCAAAATGCAACATCAGTACTTGTTTTTATCTTTTGTCTTCAGTTCTGAGCTATCACTTCGTATTGAACTGATAGTGCGGAATTGAGCCCCTTATTAGGAATTATCATTAGGACCAAATTGTGTCTGTTGATAGATTGTAAATAAACAAATAAGAAATCTTGATCAATCAGCATAGCATAGCTTGATTACTCAGTCAGATTCAAAGTGTGGTTTGAAATTCCCAACTGTGGGTCCTGAAAAGGACCATTTGAGGCATACTCCATAATGCCGGGTGTACGTTATTTGGCCGAATTTTGTTTGGAATAAATTTGTTGGCATTAATTTGATTGGCATAACTTTTGATTGGCATAAATTTGTTTGGCATAATGTCGGAAGCGGCGGCCCCCGCACACAAACCTGTAATCCACTCGTTTGCCCGGTCTATTTAAAGCTAAGAGCTATCCCTTGGCCTCGCATAAAAAAAAACCGCAAAGCGGCAAAGCCGCCTTTAGAATATATTTTCTAGTTTTAGACCACAACGAGGACAAGGCAACCTCGGCGGCCGAGGTAACGCAGTCCGAGTTGTCCAATCACTAATCGGAAAACCTATAATCCAAGTGTTATCAGGCCGTTATGTATTTCAACCTTTTAAATTACTCCCAGAATAAAACGAATCAAAAGGAAATATGCACAATTGAAATTATGCCAAATGAATCAGTATATTTTTTTTATTTTATGCCAAACGACATTATGCCAAACAGATTTATGCTAATCAAAAGTTATGCCAAACAAATTTATGCCAAACAAAAAACACCCGTTATAGTCTTGTTAAGATTGAAAACACATAAAGAGACAGCCTAATTGACTAGAAGAACCGAGCATGCTTCGCTTTACTCGGCCGCCATATCATTCAATTATAATCATAACTCTATGGAAACTCATCTGACTGAAAACATTCACACCGCATCGCAAGTCTATGTTCACTTCACTGCTTTGTCGTCAGACGCTGATTTGAAATTTTGCCTCATTATCCATCAGCTGAGAGCATCAAATAGATGATGATCTGGAAAAAATCATTACGCTCTCGAAGAGTGAAATTTTGAAAATGGGATCCCAGGTGAGTATAGTGAAGTAAGACGTTGTCTTACATAAAAAGATGTAGCCAAGTAGTTGGTTTATACATGCAAGTAACTGAGGGCTCAGGTAGGTGTTAGCTCAACCTCGAAAATCTTAAAATGGGTAGGGCTTTAATGACCAGTCACATTTTGACGTAGGAAGCAATCAGACATGACCAACTATTGTGTGTAAATAAATTTTTTGGCCTTATAATACATTCATACATGAAATATATCATTCAATTTTAAAATTACTGATTTTTTTTAATCCAACTAGTGGTGCTCTTATGCCTTTCTCATGTAACTCATATTTTCATTCATATTTTTGAGGGATTCTTCCCCCCAAAGTTTGTTTGGACATGCAACCTTTTCAATCTTTAACCGTTTTGACCCAGCTTAATAAGAATTCTTCCTCATCCTGTAGTTCAGAAACCGGAAGTAAGGTCCAAACAAAGGTAGTCTATTTTTATAGACGTTGACCCTTTTATTTGAGCCTAAGTTGGTTAAAATCGACTCAGCTGTTTCTGGGAAAATGGAGTTCCATTTAGCCTTTCTCATATAAAGAGGTTATGCAATCACTATGAAAACCGATTTTTGAACCGAGGTCCGGAGGGCCGAGTGTTATATACCATTCGACTCAGTTCGTCGAGTACGCAAAATGTATGTGTGTGTATGTATGTAACATTTCTTCGCACTCACTTTTCTCGGAGATGGTCGACCCGATTTTCATGAACTTAGATTTAAATGAAAGGTCTTGTAACCCCACACAAAGTTCCTGAATTTTATTCAAATCCAACTTCCGCTTCCAGAATTACAGGGTGATATGTGCAAAAAAATGAAAATTAGTGCTCTTACCTTTCTCTGAGACGGATAAACCGATTCTCACAAACATAGATTCATATAAAAGATTATACATATTGCATATAAAAGATTATTCATATTGCCTTATACAAAGTTCCTGAATTCATTTTGATCCGACTTCCGGTTTCGGAGTTACAAGGTGATAAAATTCTTATTTCAAATTACTTCCTCACTTTTCTCAGAGATGGCGGGACCGATTTCAACAAACTTAGATTAAAATGAAAGGTCTCATTGTCCCAACTTCCAAATATCATCCGGATCTGACTTCCGGTTCCGGAATTATATGGTGAAGTGTTTTAAAAATTATACACCGTCACTTGAAGCGGCGAAACAAAACACGTAAAAAAATTTTAATAACATGCCTCGAAACTATTTTAATCGGTAGCCATTGTCAATAGACCAACAACTCGATTCCGGCTCGTTTCTGATTCCGGGAGCACCGGAAATAAAAAGTAAAATAATGTTTAAGTTTGCCTCAAAACTTTTGCAATCGGTAGTCATTATCAGTAGACGGCCAAACATTAATTTGGCTTTCCTTGTTCTTGGGTTTTTGATGAACGACCGAAGATTATAGCCATAGATTTCAAAATGGATCCCAGTCGCTTTTCTCGAACAAATTTCGCTTAAACCGGTTCTCAGATTCCGGTTTCGGAAGTACCTCTTTTCGTTTCCTCAACGATGATATAACCGACCTGAGAACTGTTTCACTCTGTAGGTTATACTAGTTTATGGACAAACCTTTTTGTTTTTTAAGAATCAAAGAAATTTATGTTTAGGAATACCACACATTTATATATGAGAATATGTGAGATATGAGGAAGGCATCATTACAGGTGGATTAAAACAGGTTTTTGAGTTTTCGATTACTATTTCAGGTACTTTCGGAACCGTGAGCTGAGAACCGGTATAGCTGAAATCGTTCCGCAACATTTATTGTTGAATGCATTTTGTGCGCTCAGCTAAGTACGGTTGCGGTATTGACTCCTCTACTTCCTTTCGTTCAATAATTTCCAAAGGTTTACTGTGAAACCGTTCTCTGGAATAGATACAAATGTAAGGTCTCAGTACATACATAATTCATAACCTACCTATCCTATGAAAGCACTCACTATAATATAGCACAACTCGAACCATTGAAATAGTGCAGATAGTTTAAACTCGTCAGCTGCTCCGAGAGTTATTAATTTCTCGAACGACGTTTTCCGTTTCAATGATGTAACAAAATAAAATCTCAGCAAAAGTTGTGTTAAATATCACAAAATCAACTAGTACCAATGTTTGATTCAATGAAAATATTTTAGAATCAATCATCTTTGGCATTTGATTCAAGGACGAAAATTTTTAATCATCATCAGGCCCGTGCGCAGGAATCATTCAATGGAGAGTTCAAGGGAGTGGGAGAGGAGTGAGGATTCAAGGGAGTAAGAGGGGTGGTGAAGGTGCAAAAATTTGAAAGAAAAGTCAAGATATTTGCACCTTTATATAAAAACTACTCTATTGTTAATGAAACTTACTTAATTGAAAATTAAAACCCTCCTGCGCACGGGCCTGATCAACATCCATGAATTTGAAGCTAAGACTCAGTATATTTGATTCAGTTTAATTCAAGAGTCAACATAATTTGTTATTTGAATCTATTCAACGACATATTTGATTCAAATATATTTAATGTACTGTAACAAACATATGAATCAAATAAATATTTGATTTGATTCAATAAAATTTTGAAATTTGAATTCATATTTCAATATACAGGGTCCGGCACTCGAAGTGTAACCAATTAAAAAGGCCATAAATTCAGTTTGGAAAATTACTTTTATTTAATTCAAAGTACAAAATGTGTAAAAATAATACAAAATTCAGAATCAATTCACTTTTGCTCGATATGACCACCTTTTGCCTTGACTTGATGACTTGAGAGGGCGAAGGAGTAGCTTCGTTTGGCCGAATGTGACTTGCAGGTATTTTGGCCCACTCGCGGACAATAACTTTTTTCAGCGCCTCGAGACTGGTGTATCTTTTAGTTCGGACTTTGCTCTCCATAATGGCCCAAAGAGAATAATCCATTGGATTCGCATCTGGTGAATTCGAGAGCCATTGTGTGGACGTGATGAAGTTCGGAACGTTGTTTTTCAGCCATTCTTGGTTCACTCGAGCTTTGTGAGACGGTGCCGAGTCCTGCTGAAACGTTCATGGTCTGCCATCGAAATGTTTGTCTGCCCACGGCTTCAAAGCAACCTCCAGAATACTTTCCCGATAATATGTCGCATTTACCCTAACGCCAGGCTCGATGAAAACGATTGGAGAGCGCACATCTGCGGTTACAGCGGCCCAAACCATTATCTGTTGCGGGTGCTGGCTCCTGGTGGCCAATCGATGACTCACATTCTCGTATGAACGGTCGGTCAAGTAAACCCTATCGTTTTGAGAGTTTACGAATTGCTCAATTGGAAAAATTTTCTCGTCAGAAAATACAATGTTCGGAAATTGACCGCTTTCGGCCAAACGAAGCAACTCCTTCGCTCTCTCAAGTCATCAAGTAAAGGCAAAAGGTGGTCATATCGAGCAAAAGTGAATTGATTCTGAATTTTGTATTATTTTTACACATTTTGTACTTTGAATTAAGTAAAAGTAATTTTCCAAACTGAATTTATGGCCTTTTTAATTGGTTACACTTCGAGTGCCGGACCCTGTATTTGAATCTAATATGCATTGCCACACTAAATTTGATTCAAAAAAAATTTATTTGATTCAAATTTTTATTCAAAAATAGTTTTATTTGATTCAAACAACTGTTTGAAGTTGACTTAGAGACTCAATATATTAGAGTCTAATGTGTTATATTTCTCTGTGTGTAGCATAACCTATAAATTGAAACAGTTTTGAATCGAATTTAGTACAGTTTTTACGTTTTTGCCTTTCTCATATAGAAAGGCTATACCATACGATTTAGCTCAACGAACTGAGCGAATGTCACTCGATTTTCTCGGAGATGGCTGAACCGATTTTCACTTAGATTCAAATGAAAGGTCTTACGGTCTCATACAAAGTTCCGGAATATGTGATATGCACAAAAAATGTGAAAATAATCAGCCCGATTCTGTTTTTCGTTCGAATCGGATTGCTTCGATCGAATACGAAATTTTGCATTCTATAGCTCGATCGAGTTCGAGTTTTCCATACAAAAGCCTCACTCGATCGAATGACAGAATGCAAATTTTTACATTCGTTAGACAAAATCCGATTCGATCGAAATACAGAATAGGGGTGGATATCATACATTTTCCTCGAAGATGACTGAACCGATTTTCACAAAATTAGATTCAGACCTTTCGGTCTTATGGTCCTGGACTTCTTATGATCCCATACAAAATTCCTGGATTTCATTTAGATCAGGCTTTCGGTTCCGGAATGACAGGATGATATGCACCAGAATGATGGAAATAATTTCAGTAACTTCTTTCAAAAATGGTTTAACCGATTTTTATCATCCTAGATTAAACTGAGAGGTCTTCAAATACCATAAGAATATCCCGATTATTTTTGATGTTATATATGAGGTAATGAATCATATGAGCAAGGCATCATCACACCACTAGGTGGATTAAAACAGGTTTTGCATTACCGCTCTATATGATAGGTTGCAATTTCATACACACTACCCTGTACCTTGTACACCCCGGAACCGAAAGCCGAATCTGGACATGACATAATACTTTTGTGTGGGAACATTCAAGTCAAACTTTGTAGTGATGATGATTGAGTGTCTCAGTAAACGCAGGATTTGTTTAAATCATTCGATAGTTTGGAATATTCATTCATCTTTTGTGCTGCTGGTGCCAGATGTGGGTTATAGTATGTTCACATTAGCGCTGATATCAAGTGATATTGGGATATACTTGATATCCGATGATATCATGTGCGATATCACTTGATATCCCATACAATTTGATGTCAACGCGTATCGCCATTTTAGCATGATATCCGGGATATCATGTACGATATCATATCAAGGGGTCAAAAATCGCAACTAGCAACACGGATAATGGCATTGAACGCACTCATTTATGAACGTCACTTTGAGAGTGACAGTAAAGAATCATTATAATTTAGATTTTATCAACGAATATTGGCATTCGGAGACCGATAAATGCGAGACTTCAATTATCGATTGAATTTTAGGAGAGAAAAGCAATATTATTTATCTTACTTCTAATGGGAACATTCTATATGACAACTTGATTGTCAAACGATATCATTTCGATCATATGTGAATACTTGGACATGATATGCATATCATCTCGGTATATCAAGTGATATCAGAGCTAATGTGAACATGGTATTAGAAACGTACATGTCATCGGTAATATCGTATTTGTGATCATGATTTATGTCCGAGGTTTGGAGATTTTTGGACTATTTCGTTGGTACACACTGGAAAATAGTGTTGAGCTTAATTAAATCAGCCAGTTTTGTTTGTAAAAAACAATAAATTTACGACTCATACCGAGTTTAGGGGCCATTTATGACACACCAAAAAGTGACCATTTTCCGCTTCGTTTCGCTTTTGCACAAATAGAAATTATTTTATCATACAAAGCAATATCATTTGATTCAGCGCATCCTAATTAGCTAAAAAATACTAACCGAATATAATTTGTTTGTTGCGTTTCACACTCACCGGCTACTGAGACCAATTTTAGCTGATGTTCGGGCCCACGTGTAGGGGGCTATAGTCGATAGGATGTGACACTTAGTGTTCGGAGTTATTACGAAAGGGTCATTTTTGCCCTGGTCTCCCCTACACTAAAATTGATGATTATAATATTGTCACAGACTAACAGACATGACAGTATGAGTAAATTCTTATAAAAATAATTTTTCGTGATGCACTAGTTCCACCTATATTGTACTGCGCGAACTATTTACTATCTGTACACCCCTTGTGTTATGTAAAAGTTTTTTTACTAGTTGGTTTCCCCTCGTTTGTCAACACCGATCAGCTGCTTGCAGGGATGCCTGATTTCATCAAAATATTTGAAAATGAATCGTTACAATAAATTATTGGATTACGTTGATAATACATTTAACTTTTTCGCGATGTTGGAAGGTAACCATTTATTTGACTCAACGTTGTTCATCTAGACTATTTTTATTGTGTTGGTAGTTTTCACCCGAAATTAAGTGGCGGCAGACCAGAAGCAAGTAAATATTGTAACAAAACGGGTTTGATTTTGTATTGCGTTGGAGGATGAGAAGTAGGCACAATTATGTATATAGTTATGAATATAGGCAAGATGTATTAAATCCAAGATTAAATCTGTATCCTGCATGAAATTCGCATGGACGTATACAAATCAATACATTACAGGTAATTCTGTATGAATGGCAACTCTGTTGGTAAATGAAAAAAATGAACACAGTCTAGATGACAGACAGGATGTTTTTGATGGGGTAACGTGGCGCCATCATGACACATGTGAGTACTGTCCCAAATAAGGGAATGTTCGAAATGACCGTTAAAATGATTGAAGAATCTAATTTAAGTGTCCTGTCTGTTAGTCTGTGATATTGTCGCTTGTGCATAGAAGGACAAGAACTATTCAGCCACTTATTATTTATGATAAAAAAAGTTTCGAAAAAAGTAATATTTTTGTTTTATTTATTACTTCTTGCGACTCCTTAATGTGTTCACAATTGGCCTCCTAATGACAGTTCGACAAATAGATAGCGCTGTAGTTTAAACGATGATGTTTTCGAATGAAGCTGTCGAAATACTTATCACGCGTTTTTTTTTAGAACGGTAATAAGCCACCTGTCAACATTCACTTTGAAGAGTAATTTCGAATGACTCGGCACTCGCTGAGAGTAAGTCATTAGAGTAAACAGCAGAGAAAAGTTTTTTCTTTCGTCTGGTGTTAAATTTAATACTCTATCTTTCATAGCTCGCTTGCAATTTCTTTCAAAAGTGGAAGTTGACAGGTGTCATATTGGCCGTTCTAAAAAAAACGCGTGATATAATATGTACTCTTCAGTGAATTTTCATTTATTTGCGGTTGAAATTCGAATGATCGAGGAATATTTGTTTTTCTTGCCAATTTTTCATAGCAATGCCAATCTCTATTAATTGAAATTCACAGAAGTGTTCGCTCACCATCACGCGCCAGTGATCACTTGGGTGTATTTAGGCGAGAGCACGTGGGAGCGATTCGTGCGAAGAGAATGTTATTCTCTCGCACCAACTTCTTTCAACACAAGCACGCACTCAAAGTCTGTCTGTCTGGACACTGAGAAGAAGTGCGCTTTCCTCTTTGTGTGGAGCGGAGCAAATGTACCCGCAGTGTATAATTGAAACCTACGCCCTGGTGTATCACTCTAGTGAAATGCCATCTCTGTTTGGTGCATATGATCAAAACTTGGTTCGAAAGCCGAAATCTTTGACGCGCGATAAAAACTGGTTAAAGGAACTTTGTTTGACCAAGAGCAACACAAAACATAGAATACCATCTTTCGGAAAAAACGGAAATTAATAAGGAGTATTCAAAATGTTATTGAACTCCATCCGGATCCGACTACAGGTTCTGGAATTACAGGACGATGAGTGGAAAAAGTTGCAAGTAGTCAGCAAGCGGAATTTTTGAAAATAATTGTCGTTCGATGCTTATTGACATTGCGATGCTCCTAATTTTCGTGTAAATTATAATATTCAACGAACATTGACCATCATAGCAGGTAGGCTTTCTGGAATCCTAAATCGATTACCGGAAACTCCGGAATTATAAATTCCAACAGTATGCAATTATGGGGTAAATGAATAGAACAATGGTTTTCTATAGTTATCCACAGTTTATTCAAATTGTAATTTACAATAAATACTGCATTATCTTGTCTTCCCACTTGCTTTGAGTCATTCAATTCACAAACTTCGCATACGTCATTAGTATTTCAATTTTCTATTTCGACCGCATGATTTGCTTTTCCAGTTTCTTGGTCAAAATTGAGTTACACTGTAGTATACTGCTCAAGTAGGCTTCCGCTGCCTCAGTGGATCATGGCTATTGAGTGTGCTATTTTTCTTCACCTGTGCTCGTCGTATAGGGTTTAGCGTTATTTTGATATAGAGTTATGTGTTAATCTCCCGACAACCTTTTTTTTGTAACAAATGTGTATTGCGGATGTGTTTTTTTTTTCTAAAATTTGCTGTGTTCGACTCCAGATTTTATTTCGCTTTTTTATAGTTTTATGAATGCACATATCACAATCAGAAACAGTAGTGCTTTATCTACATACTAAACATGCTATTAGTAGCTTATATTTTAAAGATAGTGTGGGCATCAAGTGTATTTATAAATTCACGTTAGGCTACTAAAACTGGGATAGATTTCGAAAGCTACTAATCAGCCCTTGAAAAAGTTTCATTAAGATTCGATTCCTATTGCAGTTCGGTTTTCATTGTGGGGATTACAATAGGCTCGCTGTTTTAAGGAAAAGTTGTTTCTTGCTATGACTCAAAAACAAAAACATCCTAGTGGAATTTGAAATTTTAACCCATTCACGAAAATAATCGTATTAACAATAATCAACATATGTATCTATAATTCAACCTTATTGTTGAACAATCAAGTCGAAATCGATCAAACCATTTCCACATAAATAAAATTAGTAGAAACAGAAGTGCGTAACGTTCGATTGGCTTACGATCATTCAATGTTCATGCTTTTGATCACATAATGCACTATCAACGCAAATATCACGAATCCAATTAGCACAATTAAATTCGTATAGAGGGAATGCCAAATGTTGTTACTATCATCGCTACTCGAAAGTCCATTGGCACCCTCCGGCGACTCTACATCCAATGCGTCGGGTGATGCCGTTGTACCGTTTGCAACACCATTGGCAGTACTGGAATTGTTGTTATTTGTAGCATTTTGTTTCCGGTGTTCCTCGATTTTAGCTAGTCGTTCATTGATTTCATCACATGTTTCGGGAAACAGCTCGAGGAACACTTCATTTTTCATGTTGAACTCCAGCGATTGACGGGCATACTTCCGCTTTTCGTATGTTGTGGACTCACACGAGCCTAGTGTAGGTGTCGTTTCTAGCATAAAGCTTAGTAGACCTATGAGTGAGAATCAATTTAGCAATAGCCCTATACTTCTTCAGATAATTGACGTACCTGTTAATATGGTTGCCACAGACCATGCTGGATTCCAGGTATCCGGATGAAAATCAGATATACTGAGGCATAGTCGCTTATTCGTTTTGAATCGACCATTGGGTGTTATCATATAAATAGAAGGTGGTTTGAAGGGAAATTCCTTGGTAAATAACAGTGTTCCATGATAATAGCCACCATGATAAGGGGAATCCTCTGGTCCTTTTATAACATAATGCCACTCAAGGATATTCGATGGCAGCGGTTCTGCCGTTATGTACGGCACTAATGAAATGAAGGTTATAAGATGACGGCCAGATAGAAATTAAGATAGTCTTACCAGGATCTCTTTTGAGACGCATGTAATCCTGTTTCAACCGAGAAGTGGCTGTTGGTTTTTGATTGGTCATTTTTGCATATGTTCAACGACTACCTATCACAATAAAAGAACCTTGTTAAGTAAACAGCCTATCAATTTAGATGAAAAAATTCGATATTTTTCTTGTAAACAAAAAGTACACGTAATTGTAATTATTCACTCACTTATTAATGCAATCCGTTGTTTTGTTTGTCAAATGTTTTTACACGACTTCAGGTTACGCGGAGATCTTATCTTAAGTTAAATCCGTTAGACAAACAAAATATGTACTTATTTACAGCGCAGATGCCTATGTTAACAAAAAAATACTACGTACGAGCAATTAATTAAAAACGTAAAAATTGGAATCCACACGAATGACATCAAATCCAGATCTCAAAATATGACTGCTAAGTTGACATTTGGCGCCCCAGTAAAATTAATATATCACTGATCCTGAAAAAAATACACGCACGTAACAGGAAAACTACACTTAAAAAATAAATCACTTCAGTTTTATGAGATTATTCACGTTACTTCATTGTATTAGGGCATGTTCAGGAGAGGTTTAGTTCTAGATGCATGTCAGTTACAAAATTTAAATCTGAATTTTATAACAAGAAAAACTGGCAGCCCCAGCCGTGTTTTACTCGTATTTCAAATATACAAAAATTAGAACAGCATCGTAGATCAGTTTTAAATTTGACAGAAGAAAGGGTCGAATAAATAAAACTAGAACGGCTTGCTGGGGATACATTTGTTCCAGTTTCTGCTCTATTATAGATCTTCCATATAAAACTTCTAGCTGCTGAATTTGCTCTTATATCTCGGTTGATTTTTCAAATGGCCGTACTCGCTTTCCAAAACTGTGTCACAATTCAACTACCCCTCAGTAACTGGTAATGTCAAAATTAAATCCTTTGAGAACTGTCTGGAACTGGCAACACAGTCTTCAAAATTGTTGTTTTTAGTATAACAGTTACCATAACCTTGGTAACGATTTTTATTCAATTAAAAAATGTAAACAAATGAGAACAAACCAAAATTTGTGAGTTTTGTGAACGGGAATAACACCAAATACAAATAATAATACCCCTAAGTCCCATATAAACAAATCGCCAATGTTTGGTTCACAGCATGAACAAGCAATCCTAGCAAATATCTCCCTTTCGTTGCGATAGTGTGAAAATGTGAAAGGAGATCGTTTCTGGCAACGCTTTATGCTAGTTGCTACGGTGCAAAACAAACTTGTTTGTTTATCGTTGCTGTATTAAACTGCAACAGTCAGTCTAAATATGGCCGGCTAATAAACCGAGAAGCTTTCGAAATATATAAACATATATTCTCATTTATATAGATTTTTCAGTACTACTGATCTATGAAGAATTTCGAGCTTGCTTATTGAATTATTAAGGTAGATTATTATTATTATTTGAGAACTTAATTTATAATAATACATGCATGTATTCTAGAAAATCAAGTTAAACAACGCAAATTGTCGGAAGTCGTTCGTTCTTCAGATCCTCTATTCACTTTAACTCAATTTATTTTAGGACAACTCAATCGCTTCCACTGTGTCTTTTACGACACAAACAATCAACGAGATTTATCAGCCCGCATGTATGGCTAATTTAAATAATATTCCAAAGTACTTATCTTTGTTTTATTAGTTGCTGTAAGCATAAGAATGATCAAATTTGATAGTTTTATAAAACTACAACGCGAAAATGTACGGAATGGGATAGGTTATTGTTAATCTTCGAGGTTTGAAAAATAAAGGAATGTATTTTTCAAACCTCGAAGATTAACAATAACCTATCCCATTCCGTACATTTTCGCGTTCTACGAAGATGTAATCATAAACGAAATCTCTACAATACTTTGAAACGCAACCCTAGAAGATCAACTGATCGTTTCCGCGTAGTGAGACAACATTTGCAATTCAACATTGACGGCATTGCCTACATACATGGCTTATCTCAGGGGTAGTTAGTGATTGAAACATACATTCCCAAGTAACATTTTTAATATTAATAAATACTTGTAGCTATCTTCAATGCTACATAATAAATCTTGCATTAAAACTTTAAACTCCACGAAAGCCTACTGAAAACCTCTATAAAAGCATGTTCCTGCCAAGTGGACCATTCTTCATAAGGTTTATAAAGCAAAGTGAAGAATCATCATAAAGCTGCGTTAAAACTTCAAATTCAAGAAAATTTTGAAACCAGATTTACGATCAACATTAAATTTATTTGGATGGAATAAATTCCACTACGAATAAACTGTCGTTTTGGTAATACTTTTCTTGATTATATGTGTGTCATATCTGATTTGAATGCAATCAGTAACAATTTATTGGATATTATTTACAAGTTTGATGCTTTTACCGAACGTAAAAACTTCATGCGCTTTTATTTTTATCGTGAATGTATGGATAAAAATAAGAATTATAACTAATCGCCTTGAAATAAATACGGTTTTTGCGAAAGTCTCCATGATTTATGAAAATTATTTTCTGTGATTTATCTTTATTTTTGTATAAAACTATTTCGTGGCGATAAAACTTGTGCATACGATTTGAAAATGAATCATAAAAGTCCATCATACTTCCTCGTTTTCGCATTTCGAAGTTTATTTGATGTCAATAAAGGCTACGGCCAAGAACATCATAATGGCGGCCATGAAAATTTCTTTAATGCAAATTACACTTAATCTAAGAAGCAATAAATCAAATAGCCCATAACAGGAGTGTCATAAATGTACTTTAGAACCCTCAAATTTACTCTGAGTGAAACTGTCATTCAATTAACACGCACACACACAAATCTAGATTTATGATAGAATTTTACTGACAATAATGTTTTAAAGAAAATTTTTCAAAGCAATATTAAGAGCGTTTGCATGGTTTTATTCTAGTACAAATTGATTTATTTTTAGTCCAGTTGTTAGTCTAGGTAAAAGGTTTTATAGAAGCTTTTAAAACTATGATATTACTTGTCAAAAGCGACACTTATTATAGTTGTTATAAAACAAGTAGTGATTAAACAATCAATTATAAAACTCCTATAAATTATAATCAAAACCATAAGGCATTCGAATTGTTACTTGGGTTGTTATGCTTTTGAGTGAGTTTATTAGTCAATTTTTTTCCAATGCTATCCTTATTGATACAATTTATTTTTCGTAGATTTTTGTTGCTTTTTCCTATCGACAGCGTTTTGGTGAATATCAAGAATTGGTTCATCAAGCTGGTAGGCAGAACGGTAACATTTTCAATTTTAGAAACGTCAGATTATGCTATGCAGCTGAGGAAAGCTTTCGGTTAGCATTGTAAATAAATGGTAATGATGCAGTTGATGGAATTATATGTTTATTCTGTAACCTCACTTTAATAAATATACTGACTTAATGAACCGACCTTCGTACCGTTTCTTTTACTTGTTTGACCATCGCCAGAAGAAACACTCAAATCAATTGCTTTATCCTGTAGTTCATTTTCATTTTTCTTGCCGATAGTTTCGATCACCTTCAAAATATTGATAAACACAGGTCTTGCCGGGAATCATCTAGAGTCTGCTGAAAACATATGAGATTGTTTATCATAATTTAAAATGTTTGTTAAACCTTACTTTTCTTATAACCGACATCAGTTCATCGATTCGCACCAATTCCTCGCTAACAACGCTTGTTGGCCGTCATCATCAGTAGTACTTTTTGACGGCGCTCACTTGTTGCATCAATTTCTGTTCCTTCATCTCTAGATCAACAAGCACTGTGTTCGTTTTGTTGATCATTGAATTAACTTGTTTGTAGAGCATTTGATTATAGAGCATTTGACTGCGCGCGATTTTTTTACCTTCATCTCTCCAGGTTTACAATACCTCGGTTAAGATTATAGTTCTTCTGACTTCGCTTGTGAATTTGTTTACATATTTTTTACTATAATAAACAGTAACTATAGTGAACTTGTTCTTACCCTTCAGTGTTGCTAGTTTTATAGGAAATTCGTTAAAGTACATTGTCACTCTGACAGTGTATCATGACAATGTACCGCACGATGCAAAATGTGTCCTTGAAAATTTGTGGAAGCATTCCGTATTATAATTTGTATTTAATCTATTTTTTTATATTTCACGAAATAGTTTTTCTTACAGGAAAATTTACAAAGGGGTTATTTTGTTTACAAAACATTTGCGACGTGAAGACATTAGTCTAGGATCTACTTGAATCGTTACGATTTGAAGCAGAAAAGTGTTCAAGATACAGGATGCAGACGGCAAGATGTTTTACTGCATTTTAAACACCTGATCTAATCGTGTAGGACAATTTCTACACAATACAATTGAATTCCTAATGAGAGTTGAACAAGTTTTCGCTAGCTTCAGTTTACTTAGATCGTTGGAAATCGTATGAAAACCAAACCTGAGACTTGGCGACGAAGTTGTTGCAAGAATATCACATGATTTTACCTCGATTCTACTTGTTAGGTTTTGTTGGGTAGGGTTCAATGCGTAGTATTATTCTTTCTATAGTTTGGAGTTGCAGTATGTTTTTAGTTATGTAATTTCCTTATTTTTATGGCGACCATGTGACTCTGACACTCAATTAGTATTAGTTAAATAGATGTTATGTAATAAAATTCAATCCATACTATTTAGTTACGATATTACGATTTACGTCGGGTTTCGATCCTTTATACAGTCAAATCAAGGGTCAGTCAAATCAAGGGTCATGAAATTATAAATTCCATAAAATAAGGGCAATCATGCGTAGAACAGCAGTAATTGTCTATGATAATTTATTTAAGGCCCCACTTGCGATTAAACGATAACAGTTGTATATTCAAGAATGAGTTATAGAAGTCTTTTTGCGATTTGTATCAATATATTTATAATTATAATCAGCCCCGTATGAAGTTTTCATATGCCACACAATACATTGAGATAAGAATAATAATAAGGGCTATGAGTCGAAATTATAGGCGCAATGCAGCGAATGTATTTGAATTATTAAAAAAATATTTGATTTGTTCATCCAAATGCTTTCAATTTAAATAATTTTATTTATATACTAAATTTCTTATGGAACACTTCATTTGTTGTACTGAACAACACAACAGGTCGACTGGGCTTCACGAACCCAAACAACGAATCAATCGAACGTTTCATCGACGACACGACCAGGCACTCCGAAGAAAAATCGATACTAAAATTGTTTGTTGACGATTTACCGTCAGTTACCACGAATATATCGACCCCTTGAAAATGATAAAAATAATCTTCTCAAGCAACACTGTTCAAGTTGCTACGAACTAGTTACCAAGGAGCTCCAGAATAAATAAACAAACATTCCGTGATCGCTAAACATACGGGGAAGCATAATAGTTCAGAATGTTCAAAATATTGTGGAAACTTTTGATTAGGACGTGTTTCAGGCAAGAGAAACGACATATACGTTGGACTGCTGAATGAGACCTCATGATAGGATCGTGTAAAAAATGAAAACATCTGGATTCGTTGGTATGGTAAGATTCACTCGACATATTTAGTGAGATAAACTAGAAAATTAAAAACTTATTTCAATCAGAATGCCATATGGACTTTGATGAAGAACAAGTATCAGTGAATTACCGGTAAACACCTGGAGTGCACCATCTGTTGCATTTGGCACAATAGGCGATGCTGAATAAAGAGCGATAAGATTTGTATTGCATGAATAATCGCTAAATTAAGTAATTGATTTACCAATCTTTTTGTTAATTTCAGTTTCATACCAAGAAAAAAAAAATTGTAATTTAAAATTCTCAGCGAATCGAAGAAATAATCCAGACAAATGATGAATGACAAAAGTTCTGCACGAGAAAGCTACCACGAAGTCAAGTGGTTAAAACGAAAAATAAAACATAACTTAAATGACACTTATTGTTAACAAAATATTTTCGACGCATTAGATTTCAAACTAAGGATAATGATTTTTTTATTTGTTTATTTGGGTTCTCATCTCAGAATTTCAGTAGTATTGTTTTATTAATCGGGTCTAGAAACAACGATCATACAGTAGTTAATATGGAGATTCATGTGCTTAATTTCGTAAAGAGCTTCTGATTGCGTTTTTTTATGGATTTATAGGAAACCGTTGAACTTTAAAATCAGAACATTTAAACTTGTCAAAGGTGACATTATTCATACTTATCAGGAAATCGCCATTTTTGATTTAGCAACGTTACTTGAAAATACTCCATTTATTTGAAAAAGAATCTGTTTGATTAGCATATTTCGTCAGTGGTTTGGGTGTTCTCAGTGTTTGGGTATTGACCACAAACGGGTTCCATCTCCACTAACTAAGATAAGCGAAGTTCGTATGATGATATCTTTACAGTATCGATAAACTTATCGATTTACTGCTCTGACACATAACGATGCTGGATCATTTGCAAATTTACTGCGATAAGACCTTCCATTAGAGGCTGTTAGCCAAATTTTAATTTTCCGCGATTTACGTTACTATTCGGAGTTGTTTTTTGTTTACATTTCTCATGTCTCTTATATATAGTAACCAAGGTTATAGTAACTGTTATTCAAAATCAACAACTTATCAACCTGTGTTGCCAGTTAAATTTTTTGTTCAAGAGATTTCGTTTTGACATTACCAGTTACTGAGGGGTAGTTAAATTTGCGATACAGTTTTGAATAGTGAGTGGCAGGTCGTGTCGTCGGTTTCATCCAATGTTCATTTTCGACACGGGGGGATGGTAGGTGGCAGCGCAAAAATTCGAATGAAAAGTGCATCATCCACTTTATTGACAATATTGAATTCATTATGATTTCCACATGGAATCCCGAATGAAAATTTCTCTTCGATTCGGAATTAGGTTTTGAACGAACATAACATAACCTCACAAAAATGAACAATATGAATCAATTCTGACAGCTATCAGTGGTTTGTTTATGTGTTCATTGCGTTTATTCTAATTTGAATACGTGTTAATAGATATGTAAACAATCCACTGATAGCTGTCGAAAGGTGAACTTGATTCATCGGCAGTTCATTGGTAGTTCATTCGAGTGGTCATCGTGCAAAACCTAATCAGGTTTCCCACGAACATGACATAACCTCACAAAATGAACAGACTGAACTTACTTTGACAGTCGTCGTGTACTTGTTTACAGTTTAAAAGTTCATCAGAGGTTCATCGTTCGAATGTAAAAATTGCATGTCGCCTCACACTAAACAGATTCATACATATATCGCTCCTTGATGCTGGAAACACATACAGGGCAATCTTTTTAGTTCTTTTCACTGTGCAATACGTTTTTAACAGGCACTTTTTCGTCATTTTTCAATTTTCAACTTGCAGTCGCAAAACAAAACAAGTACACGGCAACTGTCAAAGATGAACTTGAATCATCGGCTGTCCATTTGTGTTGTCATCGTGCAAAATCTAATTGATTCGTAATTCATTCGGATTTGATAATGTGAGTTATGATTTTCGAAGTTCATTTTGTGTGAGCGTGGTATTTCTTAGCGGGTAACATTCGACGAGTTTATATTCGCTCAAATAGCATCAGTTCCATTGTGCAAATCAGCATTTTCAGTCTCAGGGGTATGTCTGACACGTAGATTGACGTTTTGTGGCCAGAATAATACAATCGAGGAATTTCTGGTTTATTAAAACTTTGAATAAATCATTATTGTAGGGAAAATATACGAAGTCATCTCTGTGTCAAACTACCAGAACTACCTACGATCTATTTCGAAGTGAAAATGATTGATTTTTCTATGCGAAGACGGTGAAATTAGACAAAACAAGAACATCGTCCCCCGTGATTTCGCTGCTGTATAACGAAAGCATTTTTCCTAACTTACTAAAAAAACGGACTTTTGGATCACTGGAAAAGATGGCTAGTCCTAGAACAAGGAGAGTATTGAACGATTTGAAACCAAATAATAATAACACTGTAAGTTGTACCTTGAGATGCCAAGAAATCATATTGGCAGTTTTTTTTTGTTCACTTTACAGAAATGCTTCGAATGTGGAACGCATAATCCTCAATGGGTGTCCGTGACATATGGTATTTGGATTTGTCTCGAGTGCTCCGGAAAGCATCGTGGACTTGGAGTACATCTATCGTTCGTTCGCTCAGTTTCTATGGACAAATGGAAAGATGTGGAGCTCGAGAAAATGAAGGTCGGAGGAAACAAGAACGCTCGTGACTTTTTCGATAGCCAGGATGATTGGGATGATACCTTAACGATTCAGAAAAAATACAATACTCGTGCAGCCGCTTTATATCGTGATAAAATATCAACTCTAGCCCAAGGTAAACCTTGGGATCAAACCTCAGCTTTAACAAGGATCAAGGATGTAGGATTTTTGTTTTCGTCTAACACAACCAATAGCGGTGCTGGTGGATTGACCCATTCGAGAAGTAGTGGATCTGTGCAAGCAAGTAATTACTCAACATCTTCCGGAGGGTATCAGAACGGAGGAAACTATCAGGAGACGAGCTACCAACAGTTCAATACAGCCGAATTCAAATCGCAGAAAGAGGACTTCTTCAGTCGGAAACAAGAAGAGAATGCTGCACGACCGGATCATCTTCCGCCAAATCAAGGGGGGAAGTATGCTGGTTTCGGATACAGCCGAGATCCACCACCGCGAAGTCAATCGCACGAGCTATTCGACTCAGTGCAATCGTCTCTGGCTACTGTATGTAAACAGTGGCTTTTTGTTTTCATAACAGATTTTCAACAGATTTTATTTTCAGGGATGGAACGTATTCTCCAAGGTAGCTAATGTTGCTAGGGAAAATGCAATGAAGTACGGAACGTTGGCCTCTCAAAAGGTAGTTGAGGTTTCTGGTACAGTCACTGATAAGGTAGTTTGTTGTTTTTTTCAGTTTTTTTTTGTTGTCATACATTTGCTTTGAGTTACTTTTATTTGTTCCTTTTATTTTATCATGTTTAGGTTAAAGAAGGTACACTCCTGGAAGGTGTTGGCTCGCAGGTTTCAAGTTTAGCCAACAAGGTAATGTTCTGAATTTTCTTGCAAATAAGGAATGGATCATAGTATCTCTTAAACGGGAAAAAAGATAGAATTGAATTTAAAATATGTTCATCGAACGAACGATAGAAGAGAACAATAATACAATACCAATACCGATTGTACATAGCAAACATCTTTGTCATATTGGATTACTTCGAATATGTGGTTTCCTCCACAGATTCAGTGCAACTCAATTGATTAAATAATGGTTTGTAGGCTCGAATTTTGCCTCGAGTGCATTCCCAGAGAACAGACGACCACGCTATAACAAATTTGTTCGAAAAGTATTTCTGTTCTCGGCAATTCTTCTATTGATTCAATCGGTTTTTCGTTGGGTATTGATAAAAGGCTTAAACATATGGTTTACCTGTCATTAAACGGAGAGGATTATGAAGATTTTATTTAAAGAAATAAACACAGAATATTGATTTTGGATATATCTTTACGCAATCCATTATTTCGTCTCTTCTGCATATTTATCTGTTTGTTTGTTGTTGTTTCTCTATGATCATAGAATTGCCCTCGTATTGTCCAACTAAATATATTTAATAGGTTTGTAGTAGATTCAACAATCATTGGAACATATTTTGATCCTAAACAGGTAGGCGAGGTAGGTCGCAAAGGCTGGGGTAATCTTAGTGGAGCCGGTAGTTACAACGCTACGGGAGGTAGTGATCAGTACGACAGTTTCTCGTCGGAAGTCGGGTCCAGCGGTAGCAATGGATATCAACGTTCTTCCTCCAATGGGAAACTGAGCGGAAACGGTGCCAGCGCGGGCGGCGGTGATTGGAATTCCTGGAACAACGACAGTAACTCCAACGCTCTGAAGTCATAGTAAGTCATTTACATTCAAGGATTTCTTTTTCATTAATCTTTATGCCAAATCTAGTCAGAATCCGGAGACCGATGATCAGGAATGGACGGGATTTGAATCTCATATGACCACCGCAGTAAAATCCACAGAAGAAGGGTTTCAGAATGCGTCGCTTACAACGGCAGCAAACGATTTGGCGAATCAAAACACATCTTCTTCCAACAGCCAGCAGAGATCTAGCACTCGGGGCAGCATGAAAATGAAACAGAGTTCCAATTTGGAAAGTGATTTTGCTTCATTGGACGTCAAAAGTACCACAGTTTCGGCTGCCAGTAAAAGGAACAATAATACAGAAGACGATCTGTGGAACATGCTGAACAATTAAGAATATAGAAACGCATTTGTGTGAACAGTTTTATCAATCAATATAGCTATGCGGTTAGCGCATCCATGAAAGATCGATGATATTTTTTTATATTTTTATTACTAATTTAAAACAGTTTGAAGAATATTTATCTCACATGCCACTATATCTTGTTTGGTTTTGTTCGAATCAACAATAAATTTAATGGTTGATGGTTAGCGAAGATTCAAAGAAAGCTGTTAGGAAAAAAAGAGACATTTAGCAAAATATTTCAAATATGTAATTAGCTGGCATTGTAAATCATGTTTTAGGTGAAAAATATAATGAAGGATTATTCTACGAAGCAAAATATATGTGCAAAAGATATACCAAGCATTATTTTTTGTGGTTCATGTGAAAGAAATAAAAATGATTGATGAGCAATTATTACACCACAAATCTGGATCTGAATTTATATTCGTTTCCCGTTGCTATTTTTTAATGTAAATTCTGAATTGAATTCTCGGACAAGCTGTACTTTCGATTTGTCTCGAGGATATGCAGAAGCGAGAAAGGTTGGCCGGCGCGGATGGAAGTGAATCTTGCTTAATAGGAACCCAAGAACCTTTTCGCGTGAGGTTACAGTAGGTGGCAGAAAATTTGGGAACGGATTTTATAGACCGTAGCTTATCGCTCTTTTTGTAGCTAGAACACGGTAAACCATTCATCCATTTCTCTAGTATTAAGGACTATTCACACATATCCGGTCCGGTTCAGTGCCGGCACAACATCGTGCACGGATATTGATATTATTTCATTCGTTTTCTATGCGCGCATTCACACCTATCCAGCACAGTGCCGTTTCAGTGCAGCTCGCCGTCAGTGTCGCGTCCGTCCGGCAAACTCAAATTCGTCGTCACCGATATTTTTTATTTTCACTGAAGTCGGTATGTCATTCCATTGGCTGTGCCGGAACGGAAACAGCACGGAAACGCAACGGAAGGGTTCCGATAAAAAAAGAACACTGACGGCGCACTGAAGGCACTTTCACTGAACCGTCACGGAACTGAAATGTGTGAATAGTCCTTTATTCTTCCCTCCCATATTTCAGAAATCCTCAAGTGAAGCGTGCTAACAAACTCCTCCCTTCCATATTTGAAAAGCTCGGCCGCCCACACAGTTCTTTTTACCCTTTCCAAGCTGCGAGTGCTTCTGTTTCTTCAACCGTCTTCGTGTTTTTTAACCGTTTTTTACGTAGAGGTGCTTGCTAAAGAACTGCTTTCACCTATCCAAAAGTTCACCTTTGTTAAGGAGCAGGTTTACGTCAGCGTCTCGTTATGAATCGTTTTGCAGTACGTAGTATTCTCGGGAATGTAGTGATATAAGGAGTGTATCGATAAACGGTTAGCAACATTCACACAGTTATTACTCTGAAATGGCTTAATTTTTTGCAGCGTGTTTTGCGGTGACATGTTTGTTTACACGTCAATAACAGCTGCGCAATCGATTGGTTTCAGTAGGGTTTATCGTTTCAATGATGAGTCGAATTGATCCGGAAACACGAAAGAAATTTCTGAACACTTGGTTCTCAGAAAGTGATTCAACGTTCAACGATATTGCAAAACTGGTGAAAGTGCACCACATCAGTGTCAAAAATATTATCGAGAAGTTCGGTAAGACCCTTTCCATGAAGGATTTGCCCCGATCCGGTAGGAAAACGGGTCCCCGCCAGCCCGGCCGGGACTTAAAAGTGGTTGAGTACATCAGGAAAAACACATCGGCGTCGACGAGGGATTTGGCCAAGCAGTTCAACACCAGCATCGAGATGATTTAATGGATCAAAGTTCGGAACTCCCTGAAAACGTACAAGAAACAGAAGGTGCCAAAAAAGTCCCTGGTACAGCAAGTTCAGGCCAAAACAAGAGCGCGAACACTGTATAACCGGATTCTACAGAATAAAGACGGATGCATCCTGATCGACGACGAAACCTACGCCAAGGAAGACTCTCGAGCGCTGCCCGGACCGCAATATTATACGAAATCGGTGTACCAGGACCTGGACGACGCTGACACCACGGTGGCGATGGAAAAGTTTGAGCAGAAGGTGTTGGTCTGGCAAGCAATTTGTACCTGTGGTTGGGGTCGTCGATTTTCTTCACGAAGGGCACAATTAACGCCAAGGTGTACGAGGAAGAATGTTTGAAGAAGAGAATGCTGCCACTGTACAGAAAGCATAAGGCTCCTCCTCTCTTCTGGCCGGAATTGGCTTCAGCCCACTACGCCAATTCCTTTCTACAGTGGTTGTCAAAAAATAATGTACCATTCGTGAAAAAGGACATCAACCCACCGAATTGCCCGGATCTTCGGCCAATTGAAAGTACTGGGCAATTGTCTAGCGGCACTTTCGGAAGGAAGGTACAGTGTCCCAAAACATGCAGGAGCTCAAAAAAAACTGGACAGCTGCCACCAGGAAAGTCACAAAAGTAACTGTGCAGAATTTAATGTCAAGTCCAAAGTGCGAGCGTTTCACAGAAACTAGGATTTTCTTCAATATAATCAGTGAAATGCATAAAAATGTTATTTTTCTACAATATATCGAAAACTGATGTCAAAATATGTTTTTTTTTTCGCTTTTTTATTCAATAATCAATGTTGCTAACTACTTTTCGATATACTCCTTAGTCGCTAGTGAATCCAGTTTGGCACGGTCATTTATTTGATATGGTTCAGGAACAGGATCCTTAAGACCAAACAAAGACGGTTTTGTTATGTATTTAATGTGTGAATGAAATTATGATTTTTTTTTCAAATTTTAAGTTGTATCTTTTTGATGCTCTTTTTCTTGGTGGAAACTTGGAGGGGCAATCACCTCTATTCTGTACTTTGATTGAATCGGTATATTTCGATCGAATGTAAAAATTTGCTTTCTGTACTTCGATCGAGTGATGCTTTTGTATGGAAAACTCGAACTCGATCGAGCTACAGATTGCAAAATTTCATATTTGATCGAAAGAAATGTTTTTGAAAGTAGTAGTAGTAATAAGTTTTGCCTTTCTCATATAAAAAAACCTGTTTTAATCCACCTAGTGGTGTAATGATGCCTTTCTCGAGTATAATATTGTGGTATTCTATTCAAAATTTTTCTCTTCAATTTTTGAAAGAAACCAAGAGATTGTATGTGCATTAACTAGTATAACATTATATTATATTATTGAATAAAAAAAAAAAAAAAACTAGTATAACATACATAATGAAACAGTGCTTTGCTCGCGTAGGACATCCTTAAGAAAACGAAGTGGGTTCACTATTATATGCACTTCCGGCACCGGAACCCGAGAACCGATATAATCAAAGTCGGTTCGTACGGCCACCAACTAACATGGCGTACAAACTCTACTAGGTTTTATTCAAATTTTGAAGATTTCATACAATTTTGCCATCGCACTCTAAATGACGATTTAAATGTTTGTTGTATCCGAAAATATGCAGTAATTTTTGGTGGGACCATAAGACCTTTCATTTGACCCTAAGATTGGGAATAACGGTTTTGAGTCCAGTTTAAAACATTGTTTACGGTTTTTGTTCCGCCAGTTTCGGTGACGGTGTACATTATTGAATACACTATACCCTATAACTCCGGAACCGGAAATCGGATCCTTATAAAATTCTGGAATACCGTGTGAGACCGTGAGACCTTTCATTTGAATCTAAGTTTGTGGAAATCGGTCAAATCATCACTGAGGAAAGTGAGTGAGATCCATTTCGGTATATATTACCACTATTTCCGGTGCTTCCGAAACCGGAGACCGGGAACCAGGATAGCCGAAAAGGTTTGTTTAGTTGCCCAATGATAATGAGTATCGATTTGTGAAGTTTTGAGACCAGTTTAGGAATTTTTTAAAGTTTTTTGTTTCGCCGGTTTAAGTGACGGTGTACAATATTGAGCACACTTTACCCTATAACTCCGGAACCGGAAGTCGGATCCGGATGAAATTCAGGAGTTCCGAATGGGACCATGAGACCTTTCATTTGAATCTTTGAATTTGAATCTAATCTGTCAAAACCGATTCAGCCATCTTCGAGAAAACCTAATGAGATTATTTGACACATACACACACAAACACAC
Source organism: Malaya genurostris (assembly GCF_030247185.1). Classification (NCBI taxonomy): domain Eukaryota; kingdom Metazoa; phylum Arthropoda; class Insecta; order Diptera; family Culicidae; genus Malaya; species Malaya genurostris. The sequence continues at coordinate 181,785,650 of NC_080572.1, forward strand.
ACAACACACACACACACACACACACACACACACACACACACACACACACAAGCACACACACAGACATTGCTCAGCTCGATGAACTGAACACTGGAAAATGGACCAAAAACACAATTTGTTTTGAGACATGATACAGATTCCACGTATTTAGAAGGACCGCACGGAACGCTATTATGTTCATTTTACCCCAAGTTCTCTTTTTGTACTGTATTGTTTTCAATCTCAACTATACCAGACCCTGTCAGGTTGGAGCGAAATCAATCTTCAATTCAGCAACGCCATCGCACGGCATCACATTGAACATATCATGTCAATTATATATACTTATATGCACGAGTTCCGATGCGGACTTACCGGAGGGCGCCATGCTCGCAAAAAAGGTTGTTGCCAATGATTTGTTCGGGAACTATGAAAGCTGGATATCTTCAGACCCTGTCAGCTTGGAGCGAAATCAATCTTCAGTTCAGCAACGCCATCGCACGGCATCACATTCAACATATCATGTCAATTGTATGAGTGCGCAGCCCTGCTATTTTGGCGCGCACGAATTTGACATTTCTCTCCCCTGTTTCTATGTATGAGATTCGATGCGGACTCGCCTGGTGGCGACATGCTCGCAAAAAAGGATGTTGCCAATTATTTGTTCGGAAAATGTCAGAGCTGGATATCTTGTTAATATGATGTCTTTGATATCTTGTAAATATGATGTCTTTGAGTATACACAGCAAAAAAGAATTGTAGCAACTACGATGTAATTGAATTGTGAAAAAATAGACGTACAATACAATAATTGTCTCGGTGTCTGCAAAATTATTGAAGTTATTGTATTTGATGTTCAGTACGTCTAAATTTTTTTCACCTCAATTGATAAGCACATCGAGATTGTTACAATTCTTTTTCTTGCTGTATATAACATAAAACCGAAGTAGTTGTAGAAGAGCGAATAGAGTCCATATTACCAAAGACATCATATTAACAAGATATCCAGCTCTCACATTTCCCGAACAAATCATTGGCAACAACATTTTTTGCAAGCATGGCGCCCTCAGGCGAGTTCGCATCGAATCTCGTACACAGAAGTAGGGAAGAGAAATGTCGAATTCGTGCGCGACAAAATAGCAGCACTGCGCACCCATACAATTGACATGATATGTTGAATGTGACACCGTGCGTTGCTGAACTGAAAATTGATTTCGCTCCATGCTGACAGGGTCTGATATTACGTAGAAAACTTCGGTGATCCAAGGACACATAATGGGAATGACAGTAGAGAATAAATTGGGGTAAACGATATATGTGGTCATTGAATCTTTTTGTAATCTACTTTTCAGGGCTTTCTTCCTAATATCAATCAAGAAAGTTTAACCAGAAATACTATTTATGAAATAAATTGGGGTAAACGGTATAACAAAATTCCTGCGGTCATTGAACCTACTTATACTCTATTTTTCATGGCTTTCTTCGTAATATCAATCGATTTCCATCAACCGCATGCGGAATGCGAACGAAAGTTCACCTAGAGATACAACCTATAAAATAAATTAAGGAAAGAGGGTTAAACGGGCTAGTACTGTCGTTTCCATTATGTGTATTTGGATCACTGAAGTTTTCTACGTAATATGGACCAATATTGATAAGTCATATTGGATCTTCGGGATTGTAAATCTGAGTTCGAGGGAAAATAGGGATAGAACGAAGCAGCACGATTCATGCGATCATGGAAACTATCTGTTAACTATTTTTTGAGGTTATACGCCAAACATAGAACTGTCTTGTTTAACCATAATTGGTGTAAAACAGGATACAGTTATTTGTAGTAGTTCTTATTAAAAGCAATCTATTCATCGAGCTTGTGAACATGTCAGGAGTACCTTCCGATTAGTCGAATTCACGGAAGAAGAAAATAAAACACCGCCTCTGCGAACGAAGCACGCGGTAAAGAAAACGAAAACCGACACCGAAGCTCGGTCACTTTACGCGAAGTGTGGCTGATGCGCATAAAATTTTCGGATGCATCACAATGGATTGAAGTTTATTTGAAAAGACATGGGTCGGACTTGCATGCTCCCTGATGTATAGGAAATGTTGCTGGTTCAAAAGTATTACCCTACATAAAGTGAATTTCATATATAAGAGTAGCATAAGCTTTTTCTCGATGCAAGATCCATGTTGAAATACCAGTGTCTCCGGAATCGGCCAAAAGCCTTGGTATTACATACCTGTAGTGGAATTTGACCTTCTGTTTCAACAGACTTCGCAGCCGATTCAGAGTGTACAGAACCGTTGCATGGCTGGCGCTACGATCCTACTGACACTACGAATCCTTCCAGGTCGGGGCTCGAACATACGACAACTGGTTTGTTAGACCAGTGCCCTATGCATTGAACCGCCAACCCGGGACTTTCAATGAATGACGGAATCGGCCAAGCAATGTTTTAATTATGTATTTCCCATTATCATTTTACGCGAAAGTATAAGGTTTCATTTTAGAGTTAGTGATCGTTATTTCCGGTATTTCCAAAACCGAAGCCCGGAACGAGTATATCCATAGTCAGTGTGGTATCCTGAATTATGTGATATCCACATTGAGTATGATTTGGGTTAGCGTGTAGCAGTGGGTGACAGTGCGGAATAACGGTGGCTTGCGTTGAGTTAAAGGCCGCGAACGAGTGTCGAGAATATAAGTGGATATCTGCGGAAAGGAGAACACACTTATTTTCGGATTTTCAGTTCGGTAATATTCTTACTGGAAAATTCGTTATTTTTATCGAAATTACCGATTAGTCTGCTGTTCTTATAAAAATTGACGTATTCAGCATATTTTGTTACCGAAATTCAGTTCTTCAAAAACATGTATTGAAAATTTGGCAATTATCTACCGAACTGTCTTCACTTTGAAATTATTCGGTAAATTTAATAGAAATCGTGCTGGTCGATCAGTAATTTATCGACTTTTAGCGAATTGTTCGGTAAAGAGTACCGATTCAATTTGTAAAACGCAAGCACATAGCACGCCATATTGGTTTTTGTATACTGTGATCGAAGTGAGTAAAATGGAATATATATTGAACAAAATCCAATCTTTTATCCCCGAGAACCGCAATTTCTCGTGAATTCTCCGTCATTTCAATCTGCATTTGAATATGCGGAACTAGCGGATAATGAGTCAGTAGATTCAATTAATGAAGACACTAAACATACCGAAATGGATTAAATTAAAAATTCTCGTGGCGCGAAAAGAACAAAGGATGCAGATCCAGAGAAAATAAACCCGTTAAACGGTTTAATTCAGTGGTTAAAGGTAAATAACTGTATTGTTTGTTTTGTCCCGGGTTGGCGGTTCAATGCATAGGATGCTGGTCTTACAAGCCAGTAGTCGTATGTTCGAGCCCCGACCTGGAAGGATTCTTAGTGTCAGTAGGATCCATAGTACTAGCCATGCAATGATTCTGTACACTAAGAATCGGCTGCGAAGTCTGTCGAAACAGAAAGGCCAAATTCCACAAAAGGAATGTAATGCCAGAACTTTGACTTTTTTTTTGTTTTTTAAATTCCGTCTTGTTAATACCATCACAAAGAACGAATATAATATTAGTATTAATTAATTACGCAGTTATATCTGTGAATTTATATGTGTTATTCCAGGTTGATGACCCGTTTCCTGGGGTTAATTCCTATATCCCGATACTGCTTTACAAAGCTGAAGGAGGAGCTATTATTTGGCGCGATCTTAAAGTTCCAGTAGAGGGAGATATTCTGTACTGCTTTGGATAGCTGTGCCAGTGTTTTGAAGTATTCAACTGTAAAAGCCATCCTGCAGATAAACTCTTTTATTTGTTCATTATGAACTCTTTATATGGTATTGGAACTCTGAATACAACGGGTGAAAACTTTCGCCGAAGCTATGAGATGAAATAAAATTAATGTTTTTTAAATCAAAAATAAAACGGACGTAGAGCAATCAGTTGTTCAAGATATTTTTTTCCGAAATTTCAAATGAAATAATTTAATCATTCAAAATTAATTTTCTGCTGCACTGAACTGTAAAAATTACTGATTCAATCAGTTGGTTTAACCGCTGGTTCGGTAACTTTTCAACGTAAAACAAATGCTGATTAAACAGCAATATTTACTGAATCCTCATCAACATTTGCTGACCAGTATAGTTAAAAATGACAATTCGAACAAACTTCAGTTTTACTGAACGTTCGTCAATTAATAAATTACTGAACAGATTACCGTACGTTCAGCTGTGTAAAAGTCGGTAAAATATTGCTGAAGTCGGTAAAGAAAACTAAGTGTGAATATCACATTGGCGATCCTGCCATGATAAACTGAACCTGCCAGAAATGCGCAATGAGTGAGCCAAGTTCAGCTCATAGCAAATAAAATTAAAAATAATCAGCAAAAAAAAAAACAAAAAAAACGATAAGTGATGCGTTGGGTTAAGCAAATAACCAACATGGAGTACATTGCACCGAGTAAAGCTCATGGTCAATATTAAAAGAAAAAAAGAACTGTTGCATCGGGTTAAGCCCATGGCCAACATAAAGTTCATTGAACCGAGTTTAGCTCATGGTCAATATTAAAAGAAAAAAAAAAGAATAACTGTTGCATCGGGTTAAGCCCATGACCAACATGAAGTATATTGCACCGAGTTAAACTCATGGTCAATATTGGAAAATTCAAATCACAAAGGATTGAGTTCAACACAGAGCTCAGAAACGTGCGAAACAGGACAAAAGCAAAACAAACTGTCAACACTGCTTTGTAAAACATATGGTTGATTGAAATGTGAACGAGTAGCAGCTGATGTCCTTTGAATAACTTTCGGTACCGAAAAACACGTTTATTCCGTATACAAAGAAAGTAGTATAAACTGCTTCCGTATACGTTACATACACGTAAAATTTATAAATTGATTAGAATATGGCAACAGAGGCATTTTGTGCGAGAGTGATTTGGTTTTCGAAGCATGGCCGTGCTGGTGTTCAGTTATGTTAGTGTCTAGCGTTATGGAGGTCTTGAGGATTCATATAACGTGTGCGAACGAAAGAGCTTCACCCGCTGCTATTCGCACTCGTTCTTATGTTTGGTGCAATTTATCGAGAGGAGCGCAGGACGGTTGCTGTTTTCATTCGGTGCTTTCAGAGCATGTACATAAGCTGTTTGTGCGCGGTGGTGCCATTTTCATATATATATTATGAACAACCACAGATTCTGTAATCCAATATGTTACACATATTTTGTGCCACAGATCGCATTTTTTTTCATGTGAAGAGTTTGCAACTTATTACAGAGAGCGTACGCAAGAATAAATATGGAGTGTCGAGTTTTCTGTAGAAATTTTTGAATTTGTTTTTCTGGAAAAGCAGAAAAGGGTTGAAGGATTGAAGTATAAATGGAGGCAGATGTTGAAGACTGGCATTGACAGCTTATAAGACATATAACCGCGGTTAGCCTCAATCAAAACCACGGTTAGGTCTCTGTAGGTAGACTACAAATATATCTCGGTAATTACAATTGTTAATAACTGATATTTATTAATACTGTTGTTGATGGGGAGGATGTGGTATCCTGAATTATGTGATATCCACATTGAGTACGATTTAGGTTAGCGTGTAGCAGTGGGTGACAGTGCGGAATAACGGTGGCTTGCGTTGAGTTGAAGGCCGCGAACGAGTGTCGAAAATATAAGTGGATATCTGCGGAAAGGAGAATATCACAGTCAGGTTGTACGACTTACTTAATCTACAAATTTAAACTGATTTGTAGACTTTCTACGTTTTTTGCATCGTCACTTCAAAGGACCGTCAGAAATGTTCAATAGTTATCAATCTACATTTTCGGGTACGCATAAAATTCAACGACGGCCTGTAACACCCTAAGACTTTATTTGTAGGGGCGACCGGGGCTTGTTTGGTTGATTTTTACTTTCGGAATTTCTGTACTTATTCTGGTTAAACTTTTCGATAAACGGTTTGCGCTGTCCTGAAGATACAACTCTTGATATGTGAGTTTTTTCATTATTGAACAAAGATCAGGGAAAAAGTTATTTACAATCAAATGCGAAGAAAATATCGGCTGTCAACTCCAGGCTCGGGGTAGGTTGGCCGAGCTTGATCAAATATGAAAAAAAAGTTATGTTTGTCGGGTTTTGGTGGGCACGGGTTAAAAAATTTGGTCGGGTTTCGGATTTCGGAACTTTCTTCGGATTCTGCTGAACTTATCAGTAAACAACAAATATACCGAAATCAGTAGATCCGTTTGTCGAGATTTCGAACAGTGCACAGTGGGGAAAAATGGACCAAAAACGCGACGATTTTTTTGGAGGCATGATACAGCTGACCACAAAGCACTTTTTTGGTGTAAAATGGTCAGTAAAATCGATTCCATGTATTTAGAAGGACCGCACGATACTCTATCATGTTCATTTTACCCCAAGTTCCCTTTTTATACTGCATTGTATTCAAGCTTAACTATTTAACATGAAACTGAAGAACTTGCAGAAGAGCGAATAGAGTGTTTCCGATGTAAAAAAGTCTAACAAATCGATTCCATGTAGTTTTATTGACAGCAGAAAACTCGTTGCACGGTTTTACCCCATTTTTTTTCTAGTTATAATATTCAGTTGAAATATGATCTACAATCCAAAGGCAGATCCAATGCGATCTATCAATATAATATAATATAAACACAATGGGAATGACAGTACTATCCTGTTTAACCCGTTTTACGTTTTACTTTCTCTCGCATATCGAAAGCAGACTGATTGCGGTTGATGAAAATCGATTGATATTATGAAGAAATACTTGAAAATAGGACTACAAATAAATTCTATGACCGCACGAATCTTGTTATATCGTTTTACCCCAATTTATTTCATAAGTCGTATTTCTGGTTAAACTTTCTTTCGCATACCGAAAGCAAGCTGATTGTGGTTGATGAAAATCGATTTATATTACGAAGAAAGACCTGAAAATTGGATTACAAATGAATTCAATGTGGAGCAAAATCTAAAGACTCAGTTAAAGGATAAATTGGGGTAAAACGGTATAACAAGATTCGTGCGATCATTGAATTCAATTTTTAATCCTATTTTCAGGTCTTTCTTCGTAATATCGATCGATTTTCATCAACCGCAATCAGCCTGCTTTCGGTATGCGAAAGAAAGTTTAACCAGAAATACGACTTATGAATTAAATTGGTGTAAAACGGGTTAAACAGGCTCACAGATGTTTTGCACGTAATATGAACCAATATTGGTAGGTCATACTGGATCTGCTTTGGGATTGTAAATTTGAATTCTACATAAAATTATATTTGTCGGAAAATTGGGGTAAAACGATGAAGCACGAAGCATGCGATCATGAACACTATCTTTAATTATTATTTGAGGTTATATGCGAAACATAGAAAAAACCAAAATTGGTCCAAACGCCGATCCATAGAACTTATTTTTCTGTAAATTCACGGAAGAAGATGACTGGAGTTAAAACAGAATACAGTTGTTTGCGGTCAATCTCATTAAAAACAATCCATTTATCCATGTCAGGAATACCTTCCGATTGGTGGAATTGAATTTATTCCTGAGTTTCACAGTTAGTTTTCAAAGTAAAGTCAGAAAAAAGAGGAATTGGAGCAAAACGGGCATGAGAGTGAATTTTGCGGATCTTCTAACTATCATAAATCGATTCTACAGAAAAATTTGCATAAGAAATATTAATTTTGAAAATATTTGCTCATGTTTTTATAAAATTATTGAGCAAAGTCGCGTTTTTGATAGTTTTTTCCCCACTGTGCAGTGTGTTAGAGTTTATTGAAATTCGGCGAGACACTTGTCATCTAATATCACCATTTCTGTTAGAGCTGTAAAATGTAAAAGATTAACAAAGCAAAATCGTTTCTGCGCTCGATTACTGATGACTCGGCAATTCATGATTCAACCGTGATTGCTTCTGCCGAGCTAACAAAAAAAAAATTAATGATGAAAATTTCGACAACAATTGACAGTTGAAAAATTTAGGAGTTCTGAGATTCTCATTAATTGTACATATCATCAAGCTCTTGTCTGTGCAAATCTCGGCACTTTTTTGCCTCGTTGGTTCAGTGTGTATCACTCTGTAATTTCGGTACAGGAAGTTGGGTCAAAATAGGTAATAGAATTACTGGAGAAACCGAATTGTTGATCGGAGCTTTAAAGGTATATGTGACGTTACCGACAAAACGCGTTGATTTTTCCACTTCATTTTCTCAGAGTCGTTTAGGCTCGTTTGAAAACTACTATTGGATTTTGGATAAAGTTCGAAAATCTAATGGTAGTAAAATCTCAGACTTATTTGAAAGCTAACAATGTCATTCAAATTTGGAAGGGTTATGGCGAACATTGCCGGTTCGAGGGATGTAATCTTATATGTGACGTAACCGACAAATCCCAGTGTTTTTTAATGCATCAAAGTTTCTCGTATTTGAAAGAATCGATTTTGAAAGACTTAGACTCGTTTGAAAGCTGCCATCAGGTTGTTTGATAAGTTCACAATACAGGTAGCCGAGAAAATTTTTTGATTACCTCTATTTTCGTTAAGCTCTAGTGCTCAAAAGTTTAAGCACCTCGAAAAAAGCCTTCATGCAAAATTTGAGCTAAATCGGACATGCGTAAGGGGTGCTGCCCGGTGGTAAAGGTTTGACAATTTTCGATCTTGAAAAAGCACCATAGGGAGGAGTACATGAAATTTCCAAAATCGAAAATTTTTTTTGATGCCGAAACTCTTAAAACTGCATGAAACATCGAAATTTAGTGTCATCTCGTTTCATGCAATTCTAAGCCTTTTAGCATCAAAAAATTTTTTTCGATTTCGAAAATTTCATGTACTCCCCCCTATGGTGATTTTTCAAGATATATGAAAATTCCACTAAGTGGACTAAGTAGGCTTTTTTTAGATTAGCATCACTGATTACAAATAGGCAACGCAAATGTCAAGCACTAATTTGGAAAAAGTAGAGTCACTTACTCGTATTCCGCGGGAATAAAAGATGCTCTTCCAACCATAATATCCAGTGCATGGATGAAGCATATCGCTATACATGCTTGAACCCGCCTGATGGTTTGTTTGAGAAGGGCGCGTCAGACTCATGTCAAACCTTCAGAAGGAAACAAGTTTCCTTCAAGTGACTTGGGCTGGCTATCCACAATCCCTCGTCTAGTCATCAATTCGTCCGATGCCCTGATGCTCCCTCCTCTTTACGCCCCCGTGCAAAATGTTTTATATTGATAAATACAATGAAACATAGGCCCTTTTTCTGCGAGTCGGGTGAGGTGACTCGACAAATCTCACCTCGCTGTCACATGACTGTAGTCACCCTATTCTACGAGTCGACTCGGGTGACGTGACAGATTCATTCCATGGTGAGTGAGATGATAAACCTAAAGTGACAAACGATTCATTTTCCCAAACGTCAAAGCAAAAAAAATGGAACAGTAATATTTACTTGGGACAAATCTTCAAGAACACCAATTTTGAAGAAAACTGTTTTGAATTCAAGCTGTAAGTAGTTTGGATTTACAAGAACGTATTGATTTTAATATTTTCTGCATGGTTTTCAGGAATTCGATGTGAAAATTGATAAACTGGACATGCAGTTTATAACAAGAACATAAGTACCGGAACTGCTCATATGGATGGAGCTGCCACCGACGAGAGAACATCTGCTACTTGCCAAACAAATCGGAGTCAATCAGGAATCAGTCGTGGTGTTTATCGACAAAGTTGATGCTGACGATCTGGAAATGGTTGAACTAATGGAAAATGCTCGAGCTGATCAGTGACATGGAATGATGGGGTTAATAAATATGTTGCAGCAATACTAGACTTGGGCAAGCCATTCCTGCTAGAATCCAGAGAGGGGTAACTGTTGTGACCGGTAGATTAGAGCGCGGAACAGTGGGAAGGGTACAGGATTCCGATGCAGTAAAAATCCATTATTAATTCAAACCCAATGAAATTTGCATAATCTTGAAATCTTTGCGCTTTCTTTCAATTTGTTCCTTGTTACTAGCCCCACCGATGTCGATTTCAAGACTAAGAAGTTAGCCTCTCAGTATGAGAAAGGCACAAATAAATCAAACTTGACTACTAACAAATACAAATATAACGGAAAAGTTCGATTTAGTTAGCAACAAAAAACAAAATTAACAAAACCTGTTTTAATCCACCTAGTGGTGTAATGATGCCTTTCTCATGTATAATACTGTGGTATTCCATTTAAAATTTATCTCTTCGATTTTTGAAACAAACCAAGAGATTGGTTGTGCATTAACTAGTATAACATACAGAATAAAACAATGCTTTGATTGCATGAGTCATCCACATTTCCACAAACCAAAGTCGATTCGTACGGCCACCAACTAACATGACACACAAACTCTTCTAGTACGCACTCTAAATTACGATTTAAATGTTTGTTGTATCCGAAAATATTTTAAGTGACGGTGTACAATCTTGAACACACTTTACCCTATAATTCCGGAACCGGAAGTCGGATCCGGATGACATTCAGGAATTCCGTATGGGACCACGAAACCTTTCATTTGAATCTAAGTTTGTGGAAATCGGTCAAACCATCGCTGAGAAAAATGAGTGAGATCTATTTTGGTATATATGACCACTATTTCCGGTACTTCCGGAACCGGATACCGGGAACCAGGATAACCGGAATCGGTTTGTTTAGTTGCCTACTGATAATGACTTTCGATTTGTGTGGTTTTGAGACCAGTTTAGAAAATTTTTTACGTGTTTTGTTTCGCCGGTTTAAGTGACGGTGTACAATATTGAACACACTTTACCCCATAATTCCGGAACCGGAAGTCGGATCCGGATGAAATTCAGGAATTCCGTATGGGTCCACGAGACCTTTCATTTGAATCCAAGTTTGTCAAAATCCGTTCAGCCATCTCCGAGAAAACCTAGTGAGATTATTTGACACATACACACACACACACACATACATACACACATACACAGACATTGCTCAGCTCGATGAACTGAGTCGAATGGTATATGACACTTGGCCCTCCGGGCCAATTTTTACTAGTCGGTTTTTCAAGTGATTGCATAACCTTTCTATATGTGAAAGGCAAAAATGTAATTTCGGCTTTTCTGCTCGAAGAAAGTAATAAAATCCACTTCCATACATCATTTACATTTTCTAAAGCAGAAAGTTTAGAGATCTCTAAGATTTTTCGTTTCATATTTCTACTGTCACTTGTCTCATACGTATCGACTGTAAAACTCACCCCATAGTGACTTTTGTCACTGTGATTCGACTGCAAGAATACGGTGAGAGTTCATCCTGGTGACTTTTGTCACTTCATTCGACTGTCAGAATCGTGTGACTCAGGCGACTCGACTAATCTCACCTCACTCGACTAGCAGAATAAGTGCCATAGTGTAATGAAATTAATATAACATAAAATGATATAATAGATTACAAAATAATATAATATAACATAATATAATATAATATATTTTAATTTAATATACTATAATATAATGTCATACAATATAATATAATATATTACAAAACATGATATAAAATAACAGTTAATGTAGAGTGTCAGTTATGCTCTTCTATCTTCGCAATACTGCAGGAAGTGGAATATTTCTCTTCTAATAACAATAATAATATCTACATCTATAAAAATAATATATGTTATTATTATTGATGACAAATTAATAATAATAACAATAAATATAATTATGAAAATAACAATAAAAAACAATATAATATAGTACAATGAATTATATAATAAATAATAGAATAAATAAAATAATATGTTGCGATATGCTATGATATTATATTACTTGAATTTATATGTCATTTCTCATCCTCTCATTCTGCCATCAACGCATTCCATAGACCATTTGTCACCACAGACACACGTGTAGGCATGAAACAGGAACCAGTGAGAACCAAGCTCACCTTGTGACGACCTTGATATTTAGTTGAAAGTTACTTTAAAAATGAAAACTTATAAGGAAAACAAATTTATATTTTGCGCAGAGGTACGTAGTACTACTCATAATAAACCCTATTATATAATATAATATAATAAAATATATTATAATATAATACAATATAATTTGATATAATGCAATGCAGTATAATACCATACAACATAGTATATAACAACATAAAATAAGACGATAATATATGAAATAATATGCTATGATACAATATAATAGTAAATGTCGCAGTGTAAGTTACGCTCTTCTAATAATAATAATAATAATAATAATAATAATTTTCTCCCGAGACCAACCAGCAGTAACGACACCGGTTCTCCGGATGACAATTGTTTGAATGCAACACGTTTTTCGGTGGACGGTGGGAGCCCAAGGGCTCCCATCAGAGGCGAGTATTTGGATGTATTTAGTTCTTCTGCATTCAATCATTTACAGCATTTGCCTGTTTGTGATAGTGATATTTCGATTTATTATCAAAACGTGCGAGGCTTAAGAACGAAAATCGACGATTTGTTTCTGACATCCACCGATTGTGACTTCGACATAATTGTACTAACTGAAACTGGACTCGACAATTGCATCACGTCGCTCCAGCTATTTGGAACTGCCTACAACGTGTTTCGATGCGATCGTTCTTTTCGTAACAGTAATAAATCTCGGTTTGGCGGCGTTCTGATCGCAGTCGCTCTTCGGTACACAAGCATGATGGTAACGACGACCAATGGACAAAATCTAGAACAGCTATCTGTTTCGATTCGTATAAACAATAGGTATGTAACAGTATGTGCCATTTATATCCCTCCGGATCGAAGTCAAGATTTGAATGTGATAAATGAGCACATTGCTTCTGTGAATGAACTCCTTGATAAAAGTTCCGATCGTGATACTGTTTTAGTCTGTGGTGATTATAATCAGCCACGAATGCGTTGGGCACGGAGTGAAAGCGGTACTTTTTGCAATACTTCGCAATTGCCTCCAGCCAGTCACACTTTACTAGACGGTATGGAATTTCTGAGCCTCGTACAGGCGAATCTCGAGTGTAACTTATTAGGACGCACACTTGATTTGGTTTTTATCCCGATAAGTAGCCAGACTAGAGTCGATCGTTGCCCTGCCCCGCTGCTTCCGTAGACAGCCATCATCCACCGCTTGGTATATATATCCCTGCAAAAAAAGGAAACGCACAACTTTCGTCAAACAGTAGCAGCAGTACGGTGCGCCCATTGAATTATCGTTCGATAGATTTCTCTGCTCTTTCGGATCATTTGAACAGTATCGATTGGACTTTATTGTTCTCAACTGGCGATGTTGATGATATGGCAGATGGTTTTTGTTTGGAGATTAACCGATGGCGTGACCTAAACGTTCCTCGTGTCAAACCGCTCGTTTCCCCTGCATGGAGTACGACTCAACTGCGTCGTTTGAAACGTGAGCGCAACGCATTTCAACGTAAACTACATCGTCAACGGACCTCTCTCAATATTTCTAATTATCATCGATCAGTCAATGCATATAGATCACTTAATGCTAGCTTGTATAAATCGTACGTCCTTCGAATGCAATCTAATCTAAAACGTAACCCACGTAGTTTCTGGCGGTTTGTGAACTCTAAAAGCAAATGCTCATCCATTCCGGCAGATGTTTTTCTTCATAGTGAGGTTGCATCGTCAGTTTCAGAATCCTGCGAGTTGTTTGCAAAACACTTCGCAGGTGTTTACTCAGTAAATTCGACGTCTTTAAATGAGGCTGAAGAAGCTACCACCTACGTTCCCGTGGATATGGTGAATTTGAGCACTTTTATCGTTACTCCAGAGATGGTTAAAAAAGCTGCAAAAAAATTGAAATGCTCGTTCGCTCCCGGGCCTGATGGATTACCCGCTGCTATTTTAACTCGTTGTATTACTGCTTTAGCAGGACCGCTTAGCACTATTTTCAATCGATCGTTTGAACTAGCAAAATTTCCACTTGTATGGAAACAATCATTCATGTGCCCCGTATTCAAGAATGGGGATCGACGAAATGTGGCAATCGACCAACATGGGTTTATGCCAGGACGATCAGTAACAACTAATTTAATTACGTTCACGTCAAAGTGCATCGCTTGCATGGAGACTAAGGCACAGATGGATGTTATCTATACGGATCTAAAAGCTGCTTTTGACAAAATTGACCATAAAATACTGTTGTGCAAATTGTCTCATTTCGGATTTTCTGCTCAGCTTGTGTCGTGGTTAAACTCGTATCTTTCTGGTAGGATTTTACGAGTAAAATTGGATAATTGTACGTCATCGCAATTTTCGAATTGTTCTGGAGTTCCACAAGGCAGTAATTTGGGACCATTGCTATTCACACTGTTCTTCAATGATGTTTCATTGGCTCTGGGAGATGGTTTCAAACTGATATATGCAGACGACTTAAAATTGTATGTCGTAGTTAGAACTGTGGAGGATTGTCGGCGACTACAGCATCAACTACAACTCTTCGTCAATTGGTGCTGCGTGAATAAACTTTTCATCAACGTTTCAAAGTGTCAGGTGATGACGTTTCATCGTAATATGCATCCTGTTAAATTCGACTACTGTATTGGTGGTTCAGTCCTGACTAGAGTGAACCTGGTGAATGATTTGGGAATACAAATGGATGAAAAATTGACATTCGATTCACATCGATCATTAATAATCACGAAAGGGTTACGTCAATTGGGATTCATCTCTAAAATTGCTAAGGAATTCAAAGATCCACATTGTTTGAAGGCTTTGTACTGTTCACTGGTTCGGCCAATCCTTGAGACCGCGTCAGTTGTTTGGTTTCCTCATCAAATTTCATGGTGCATGCGAATTGAACGTGTTCAAAAACGCTTCGTTCGTTTGGCACTGCGACACCTGCCGTGGCGAGATCCAGCAAATCTGCCACCCTATCCTGATAGATGTAAACTAATTGGTATCGATACTTTGCAACGTCGCCGAAAAATTCAGCAAGCATTGTTCGTCGCAAAATTGATTAACGGAGAGATTGATGCACCTGAGTTACGTTGTGAAATGAATTTTCGGACACCGAGTAGAACACTGCGAAATGCAACTCTGCTTCAGCACAGTTTCCACAGGACTCTTTTCGGATATAATGAACCGATAGCCGCTTGTATTCGAACGTTCACTGCAGTCGAAGATCACTTCGAGTTTGGTGAATCATCTAGTCGCTTTGCTAGTAAAATTAAACGATGTGCCATTATGTTTTGACAATGTTTTACAATGTTTATTTTTATGTTATTTATTTAGTATGTAGTTGGCCGTTTTAAGATTATTGTAGTTGATTTGTTCTTGTTTTTGTTCCTGTAACTGTTTTAAAAGATGGTGGTTTTTACGCCCGTATGAGAATGACAAACAAGACTCAACTCAAATGAGCTTTTTCCCACCCAATCTGTCCATTTAGATTCGTTTATCCGATGGACATAAACAGAAATAAATAAATAAATAATAATAATAATAATAATAATAATAATAATAATAATAATAATAATAATAATAATAATAATAATAATAATAATAATAATAATAATAATAATAATAATAATAATAATAATAATAATAATAATAATAATGAAAATAATAATAATAATACATGATGTAATAAACAACAGAATTATATGTTGTAATATACTATGATAAACACTGCATTTTAGGATGGGCTTCAACCTACAAGCCATTTCGCACCCTCTCATTCTGCTACTAACGCAGAAGGCGATAGCACCCAGTCGACGCCGTTCTATTGACTAAATGTCATCATAGACGCTCGGGGAGGCATGAGATAGGGACTTGTGAGGACTTAGATCTCACCATTTGACGACCAGAAAAATGATGCTGACTGTGTGACATAAACACTGAAGCATGCTTTTGTGAACTACTCGAATCAATCTGAATCAATTGGTGTCAAAATTAGTATCCAAAATTATTTAATAAAAGTATGACACATATTTTCATGAGACTGTTATGAAAGAATAGAAAGGCATTATCACACCACTAGGTGGATTAAGAAGGGTTTTTTTATTAGATCGTTAGACTTTTCCAGACCGGCCAGTTCTAAGAAAATTTTATTCATACTTTTTTTAGTATATATCACCTTGTCATTCCAGAATCGGAAATTCAATCCGCATAAAATTCACACACATACACGCATACATTTTGCTATCTCGGCGGACTGAGTCGAATGGTGTATGACAACCGGTCCTTTGACATCTGTTCAAAAGTCTGATTTTACCGTGATTGCGTAGTACGGTGCCAGTCGGTTGGTATGTATAATTCTATAAGAAAAAGGTAGAAGGGGGAGAGGAGGTAGTACGAGAGTTTGCCGGAAACGAAAATTTTATTTTAATGCATGAATGAAACAGCGAGATCTGGTGTTATCGCGCAACAATATTTCTCAAACAGTTCTGAGACTTCAAAAACTTTTGAGTAATTATGTGATTGGTGTTAAAAATAACGGACTTAAGAAATGGCTGAACAGATGTTTCCAATACCATTTAAATGTCTCGTAGGTTATCTCGTTCTGTGTTTTCCATTTGGAATGTGATGTTTGATTTCACACTCCAGTCTCATTTCAAATCAAAGAAATAAAATAAAATAAAAAAATAAAATTTGACACAACAGTAGATCTTGAAGTTTCAAGCATTCCCAATACAATAGATATGAGAAATTCGGAAAATAAATTAACGATATTAAACTTGCAGATTTTAAGTTTGATTATTTATTTACGTCACCACCGAAGTCTCATTTTCAAGTAGATGTCCGCTTAGTACTACACCCAAACCTCCATTTACTAACCTTATATATGTATGTATGTATGCTTACACACTCAGTCGTTTGCGTAAATATGTATATATTTATACATATAAATGATCGCTTTTACTTCACCAATATTTATATGTATTAAGAAATACATATATTTGCACACATGCGTACGTATAATAATACATATATACATATATAAGTTACGTAAATGGAGGTTTGGGTGTATATATACTAGTACTTTTGTTGTTGCTTTCTCTTTCTGTATGTATTCAAAGAAGCGAGTTACATAATTTCGAATCGTGTTTAATTTTGTTACATATGCAACCAGTATAAGATATAATTTGGAATATTTACGGAACTTTTTCTTAGCTTCATACATTTTTCTATAATCTATACTGCAGGTAATATCAATTTTGAATCGACTTTGTTTGCTGCTCTGTTTAATTTTATGTCTCAATTTCACGATTTTGGTTACAGTATTTTATTTTCAAAGACATCGAAACATTGGTAATTGGGCTTGAGTTGCAAAAATTTGATTATATATTAAAATAAGTACTGACTTGGTGTTGTTTTTAATGTTCTACGTTGTATTGTTTCTCGAAGCAGTGTCTATATTTGCTGTCAAACATAGCAACGTAAGAAATACTGTTCCAAAAATAGTATTTGTTCTTCAACATATAAAAGCTAGCTGACTTTTTGTCCTTTATTTTTGTAGATGGTTTCGTTGGAATTTTATCAGGAAAGTGTAAAAGAGGGAAGCGAAAGCGCCAATTCCATTACAGATAAAGATTCTGACAGGATTAATAAATTTGTTTCTGCTTCGTCAACCAAGCAGCAGGTACAGTTCCAAAATTTGAACGATTTCTGCAATTACATCTATAATTTTGTTTTTCAATCACGGTTAATTTTGTAAGGCGATAATTTGTCCGAGTGATCGAACCTTTGTTGCGATTTCTTCATTGTCATATTGCAAATAAATGTGCCATTGGCAGAAGAATAAATAAACTCACATAACAGGGGCAAAATGGGCAACAACAAAATAAAATCAAATATTGGGGTTTTGATCACGGGTTTGGACGTAGATGTTGATACTAAATCAAGTCGCATCTATTTGTATTATTTATTACTATATCTGACATTGAACTTCTCTTATGCGAATATATTCGTACACAATCGTACAACTTCACCGATTATCACTTTCGTAAACTCAAGGTTGTAAAAAACAATAATATACACATTTGGGGAGATGGAAATATTCCTTCTCCTTAGAGGTATCTTAAACATTTTACTTCCTATAGACACAATTTTACTGCTATGACAACTCTTGTCATAGAATAATTTCAATGCATTTTACGTTAAAGATAATTCCTGCTCATCTTGACTCCTATTGTACCCTACTCTCTCTTCTTTATATCAATATACAATAAAGTTTACATTATTTAGTAATATCGCCTATTATATATTGAAGTCTTTTCTCACAATGCTGAAACGGAATGGACCGAGAAGGGTTCGTTCCTTAGGAACGGAACCGGAATTTACAACCTTAGTCTAACAAAAAAAGAACAGAATATGAAAAAAAACAGAACAAAAACACACACTCTTGCTACGCTTTCTAAACGTAATATTGCTCCATGAGTACAGAATTGGTTTCGAAATTAATCTCAACATTGTTTCTCAAAAGATCTCCTACATCAAACGCAGTCACTCACTGTCCAATCCTAATAAGAATTACCATTTTCCTTATCTTTATTTTCAACGGTTCGTTTCAGTTCAGCCGAACCAAAAGCATTGTTGTCCTCGTCCGAGCTTGAGTCACTGGAATCATTATTATCAATTTCAATATCGCCATCATCGTCGTCGTCGTCATGATCATCATCATCGTCGGTATCTTTCG
The DNA here is from genome assembly GCF_030247185.1 of Malaya genurostris. NCBI lineage: Eukaryota > Metazoa > Arthropoda > Insecta > Diptera > Culicidae > Malaya > Malaya genurostris. Next base: position 181,804,351 of record NC_080572.1, read on the forward strand.
CTGAAGTGGTACTCTTCTGCATGATTTGCTGCTGTTTGCCGACGGTACGGTGCCGTTTAATGTCGGCCACCAGTTCCGGATTGCTCTCCAGTGTCGATCGCTGACTGGACGGAGCGTGACTGTATTCAGAGGTGTTTTCCTCATCCGAAACAGTCACGTTGGAGACATGTTTCATATGCATGATGGCAGCAACCGGGAGGCATGCAGTTGGACTCGGCGACGAATCGACGCTATTGGTGGTGCCAACTGGAGACGTCGTACCGGAAAATCCCAATCCGGAGGGTAACTTACAACGGCGGCCACGTTTAATCGGCAAACGACCAATGCTAGGGAAAAGGAAAACGTAAAAAACATCTATGAATACATCATTTATGAATTATTTGTAATAATTCAGCAGAAGACCAAGGGCAGATCACTTTAAAAATGCACAATTCGCAAAAATTACAATTATTTCCGTTTAAAAAAGTAAAAGTACAGTTTATTCCAAGTTAATGCGATACACGCATTGAAAAAAAGTGAATTGTGAAAATAATTCAAAGTTGGTAATTTGAAGGGAAAGGAAAAAAATTGTTTTCCTTTACCCCTAAATTTATGCTAGGAGCACATATCCGTTTTGACTAATTATACGTACCGCTAGGCACTGATGAGTCAAAGACGAAACGTAAAATTAATCAAAATGTTTATGTGCACCTAGCATAAATTTAGGGGTAAAGGAAAAATTTTTCGCGGTAGCAGTTCAACATAAACCGCTAGACATTGATGAGTCAAAGAAGAAAAACGTAAAATTTATCAGATCAGTCCATCCATCTCTTTGTAGAAGATCAGTGGTGATGCAATTACGTAAAATTAAGCACAATGGCATTTTTCGGAAAATTCAGTAAACATCATATCGTATTAACTACAATCGCATTTTTTTTTCATAAATACGTTTATTTCTTAAGGCAGTTTACATAAGTTTTTCTTCGCCGTAGCATCACTTTTACATAATATTCTTATCCTAATTTAATTCTAACTTAGTCACAACGTTTTGAATTTATTAAAACATATTCTCTTATTACTTAAATATCATCTTAGGTAACTCGTCATTAATTATGAAATCTACTCGGAAATATTATTTGAACCAAACGATTAACTTCTATAAATTATAAAATAATCTGTTATTTTCAGACATTTTGTTAATAATTTCATAAACTGTTTCGAGTTTGTTTGTATCATAACATTATTTTTATTCTAATTTAGCTATTGGTTGAACTCATGGACGCAGCTGGGATCAGAACTAAGTATTGAAAGGGGCCTTTATTAAATTGAAACTCCAGTTTTCTTTATGAAATGATAAATAAGTTTCATGTATGAAAGGTCACGACAAGCAAGAATGTCTCGAACTGGGATATTGGATAGTCTACCTTGGGTACGCGAAGAATTTATTAGTTGAGATCTGACATCACGATACTCCACGCATGTCCAAACGACATGATCAATATCCCGATAACCTTCTCCGCAAGCACAATGATTAGTCTCGGAGAGCCCAATTCGAAGGAGATGTGCATCTAACGTGTAGTGATTGGACATGAGTCTGGACATCACACGAATGAAATCTCTACTCACATCCAGTCCCCTGAACCATGCCTTTGTCGATATTTTCGGAATAATTGAGTGCATCCACCGACCCAGATCATCTTTATCCCAAGAAGCTTGCCAGCTGGCAAGTGTTCTTTGGCGAGACGAGCTATAGAATTCGTTGAAAGCAATTGGTCTCTCATAAATTTCACCCTCAATAGCACCACGTTTGGCTAAAATATCGGCTCTTTCATTGCCAGGAATGGAGCAATGAGCCGGGACCCAAACTATAGTGATTAGATAATTATTGTTCAATATGTCGTTCAGGCACTGTTTTATTTTGCCCAGGAAAAACGGTTCAGTCTTGCCAGTCATATTTGAGCGAATGGCTTCAATTGCACTCAGACTATCTGTGAAGAGGAAATAATGGTTTGGAATTAATGTGGCGATTACACTCAAACTATAATGAACTGCTGCTAGCTCTGCTATATAAACAGATGCAGGTTCTTGAAGCCTAAATGAGGCCGAAACATTATTGTTGAACATACCAAACCCTGTCGCTTCTTCAATTCGCGATCCGTCCGTGTAAAACATTTTCTCAGAGTCAATATGCCTGAACTTACTTGAAAATATTTTTGGGATTTCCGTCGAGCGTAGATGATCCGGGATTCCACGCACTTCACGCTGCATGGATGTATCGAAAAATAAAGTTGAGTCAGGGGCACTTAGGATGCTGACACGGATAGGAATATATCTTGAAGGGTTGATTTCCTGTGACATATGGTTAAAATATACTGTCATAAATTTTGTTTGAGATCGAAGCTCGACTAGTCGTTCGAAATTATTAATTACCATGGGATTCAGCACCTCACATCTTATTAGCAGGCGTGATGAAAGCTCCCAAAATCGATCTTTTAATGGAAGAACTCCCGCGAGAACTTCAAGACTCATTGTATGTGTCGAGTGCATGCAGCCTAAGGCAATTCGCAAACAACGGTACTGAATTCGCTCAAGTTTGATAATATGAGAGTTTGCAGCGGAACGAAAACAAACGCATCCATATTCCATCACTGAAAGTATCGTTGTTTGATACAATTTTATTAGATCTTGCGGATGAGCACCCCACCAAGATCCTGTTATTGTTCGAAGAAAATTTACTCTTTGTTGGCATTTCGTTATCAGATACCTAATGTGTCCTCCCCACGTGCATTTGGAATCGAACCACACCCCGAGGTATTTAAAAGTTAAAACCTGTTGGATCATTCTTCCCATCATATGGAGCTGAAGCTGCGCGGGATCATGCTTTCTTGAAAAGACGACTAACTCTGTTTTCTCCGCAGAGAATTCGATACCAAGATGAACAGCCCAAACGGACAAGTTATCTAAGGTATCTTGCAATGGTTTATGCAGATCAATAGCTTTGGGCCCAGTAACTGAAACCACGCCATCATCTGCCAATTGCCTTAGTGTACATGGGGTTACTAGACAGCTGTCAATGTCATTCACGTAAAAATTATAGAGGAGCGGACTGAGGCATGAGCCTTGCGGGAGACCCATGTAACTATTTCTGAGTGTTGCCAAATCGCCATGTGAAAAATGCATGCGTTTCTCTGACAAAAGGTTGTGCAAATAATTATTTATAACCGCTGGGAGTCCATTTTGGTGGAGCTTGTCTGAAAGAACATCAATGGAAACTGAATCAAATGCTCCTTTAATGTCTAAAAATACAGATGCCATTTGTTGCTTTTGAGCGAAGGCAATTTGGATGTCAGACGAAAGTAATGCAAGGCAATCATTCGTCCCTTTATTTCTACGGAAGCCAAACTGAGTATCTGACAACAAACCGTTCGTCTCGACCCAAGTGTCGAGACGTCGTAGAATAATTTTTTCGAACAATTTTCTGATGCAGGACAACATCGCAATGGGTCTATATGAGTTGTGATTGGAAGCTGGTTTCCCCGGTTTTTGAATGGCGATAACTTTCACTTGTCTCCAGTCAGGTGGAACAATATTTTGCTCAAGAAACTTGTTGAACAATTCCAACAAACGTCTTTTTGCGAGGTTGGGCAGATTCTTCACCAAGTTGAATTTAATTCTGTCCAACCCTGGAGCGTTATTGTTACAAGACAAGAGTGCTATAGAAAATTCCATCATTGAAAATGGGTTATTAATAAAACCATTATTTGGAGGAGATTCCCGTATAATGCTCTGCGTAGGAACAGAATCTGGGCAAACTTTCCTAGCAAAGTCAAATATCCATCGGTTCGAGTATTCATCACTCTCATTGCCCACGTTACGATTCCTCATTCGTCTGGCCGTGTTCCAAAGAGTGCTCATTGAGGTATCTCTTGACAAACCTTCGACAAAATGTCTCCAAAAGCTACATTTTTTAGCTCGAAGTATGCTCTTGTACTTGGTTTCTAAAACCATAAGTTTTTCAAAATTCTGAGGAGTTCCTCCTCCCCGTTTTAGAAACGTCTTGCAAGCATTTTGTTTTGCGAGTTTAGCCTCTGAGCACTCTTTGTCCCACCAGGGGTTGGGAGGCCTTCTGTTAGTCGTTGGCCCAGGAAAGCGTTTAGTTTGGGATTGTTCTGCTGCCTCCAGAATCGAACAAACGAGGAAGTCATATTCTTCAAGTGGAGGGAGCTCTTCCATTGAATTCAAAATACTAGAGATACTACTTTGGTATTTAATCCAGTCGATATTTTTTGTCAAATCATATGGGATACTAGCTGAAGTAGCAATGCAATTGCTACTGCTAATTGAGATGATGATTGGTAAATGATCGCTACCGTGTAAATCAGGCAGTATTTTCCAGGTGCAATCTAGTCGAATTGATGTTGAGCAAAGAGATAGATCTAATGCACTTGGGCGTGCCGGAGGTCTTGGGATCCGTGTCATGCTACCCATATTTAATACCGTCATGCTAAAATTGTCACAAATGTTTTGTATTAAAGATGATCTGCTATCATTGTAAACGGAACCCCACATAATACCGTGCGAATTTAAATCCCCCAGAATCAATCGTGGAGCAGGAAGGGCTTCAACCATTTCATTAAGCTGTTGCTGTCCAACTTGTGCTTTTGGAGGAATATAAACCGAAGCTATGCAAATATCTTTGCCTTTAATGTTTATTTGGCAAGCAACAACTTCTATACTAGAAGTTGAAGGGATGTTTAATCTATAAAAGGAATAGCATTTCTTAATTCCCAAAAGCACTCCACCATACGGAGAGTCTCTATCGAGACGTATAATGTTAAAATCATTAAAATTTAAAGCTATGTTTGAAGTAAGCCATGTTTCGCATAAAGCAAATACATCACATTTTTGACTATGCAATAATATTTTAAATGAATCAAGTTTTGGCATGATGCTTCGACAATTCCACTGCAGGACAGTGATTGTATCATTTGCGACGGGTGATAAATTATCCATCAAAAGATACAAAACCTGAGACAATTGGCCATTGAGCTGATAACTGCTTCAAAAAGGTTCTAGCTATTGGAAGGAATGCCATTATGAGGGTCTTTAAGGGTTCAGATATATTGAATGCTGAGAAAATCCATTCAACAATTTCCGAAAACTTCAGTAATCCTGTTGGTGGCTGTGAAATGGAGCCCACTGGATTATTATCTTTTTCTGTACTAGATCCTGGATTGGTTTGTGAATTTGACAAACCAGGAGGCACAGTCTTTGGTTTTGACTTTTTTTGTTTAACACGGGGATCTTTTTTTGAAGATGAAATTTTAGGTGTCTTTTTTGGTAATTTGGAGGAAGACTTCTTTCTCTTAACTGACCCTTGGGTAGTGATAAACGAATTACCTTCACTATTTTCGTCAGAGTCAGAGTCCTCTGGTTCCTCTAGATTTGAAAACCCGTTTTCGGTTTCCAAAGGGGGGACATCAATGACCGTTTTAAGCATTTCTGCATATGTGCGCCTAGACCGTGCTTTTAAAGAAAGCTTAATTTTGTCTTTGTGCACTTTAAATGCAGTGCATACTGAAATATCATCATGAGGACTATTCCCACAATAAATACATTTTTCAATTTCCTTGTTGCAATCATTATCTTTATGAGGCCCTTCACACTTAATACATTTTGGTTTATTACTACAGTAAGTAGCTGTGTGGCCGAATTTTTTGCAGTTCGTACAATTCATTACATTTGGAACAAAAAGCCGAACAGGGAGGCGAATTTTATCGACATAGACATGGGACGGCAACGCAGACCCGGCAAATGTCACTCGAAACGAGTCTGATGGGCGATAAACTTTCTTTCCCTCTTCATGAACTACTGAGTACAGTTGTTTGCACTCCAGTATTTTCACACCCTCAAGCATAGAGTTCTTGAAACGACCAACACCATGCTTGAGTAAATCATCTACCGAAAGACTCGCTTCGGTAACAACACCGTCAATTTCGACATCTTTGGAGGGTATGTAAACTTTATACTCTTTAATGAAATGTTCCGAAGAGACAATATCATTCGCGTGTTTCAAATTATTTACCACAACACGAATTTTATCGTTAATTACTTTTATGATCTCTTTGATTGAAGAGTATCGTGATGTCAAACCTTTATTAATTTGTAAAATGTTTAATGGCTTTGATATACGTCTAAAAAAGACTATCCAAGGCCCAGAAGAGCTCTCCTGATATTTTTTCGTTCGTGGGGGTATCGGATTCATGCTAGGATTTACGTCCATGGATTCATCCATTACATAAAAATTTTTAACCAAACTTTAAAATAAAATTTGAAACCAACACTACACAGTACTCAATCAAAAGGAAAAGAAAAAACTTCTACCTTGAAATTGTTGTCTATCTCCGTTGCACTGCCGTGTAGATCCTCGTTGCTCTAGATGTTCTTGTTGGATGTATCTGGACGTTGATACAATGCTGAAGCTCACTGTAGCGATAGAATACGATGTGATGCTACTGCTACCTGACATCCAGCACCACTCGAATTCCGATTTACTTTCGTCTTCGCCAGCTGTAACCAGCGCAGGTCACCGGTGTATACCTGCGTGTTGTATGGCAGTGGAAAGACCGAGTTGTCTTGTCTCCTTCTTCCTAGTGCTCCGCACCGATATGCTTCTGCACCGAAGTGCCTTCGCACCGGTGTGCCTTTGCACTCTCCTGCTTCTATGTGCATTTGCACTCTTCCTCTTCGATGTGCCTTTGCACTCTCCTGCTCAGCACTTGTGGCTGTATATTGCGGCCTGGGTAGAGTTTGGGAAACGCCCTTTGTTGTTTCCTTCACCAGCTTGGCCCAGCACTAGGGCTCTCTTATGCAGCACGACTATACGTTTTAACGGCTGCTGCCAACAGGTCTCTACCTGTAGTTCAACCGTTGTCGTATTTAACGCGTGTAAACCAACCAGCGTTATTAAACTGTACGCTTCTATACACAACCTTCTCGGTTGAACGGCTATTACTGAATGACACAATCGCATTTTAGCAAATATATTAAATATCAATATGGATCACTCTTGCGATTCACGAGGGACATCACAGTAACAATGCGGTGGCGAAAAAGGTTACTATTACACCATAATTTTTTTTATACACATATGACAGCTTTTCCAATCATTACACTGAATCAAACAACCCTAAATACATCAAACATGCACGAAAAAAACTGTGAATACGGCTTAAAAAAATGTTTTTCCAATTCGAGATAGAATACATTGTTAACGCAGAACGAACCAAATTCATCGAATTCAGAAAAAAAGTGTTACAATTTCTTGATTTTAGAAAGCAATCCACTTGCATTTAGGTTTATGATGATGACGATTTCCAATTCCAGAGGTATAAATACACAATATAGTTTTATTTTCAGAACCACTTCATCACATTTGAATGTGAAGACGATAAGATTGCTTATAATTCCGTACAAAATTTTGAATTGTTTGTTATGTTAATTGTCGTATTGTTCATAGGCGATATTTTATTTTATCAGAAAAACATGATTAATCCACCTAGCAGTGAGATGATACCTTTTTTTTATCAATCCGCATGTGTTTTTTTTGCATGGATATTCTTAGGTGTTTTAGTTCTCATGACATTATTTTAATTATCGTCGTTTCAAACGGCAAATTGAGATTTTAATCACTCATTACCCTGTAATTTCGAATCTGCAAATCGTATCGAATTTCAATCTTAACGTGTGACATTCGATTGAACATTCCATGAGATGTCGAAGTAAGTTCCACTTTAGAGTTTTTCGTCATTATTTATGGTACTTCCAGAGCTGGTATTCAGGAACTAGCATAACCCAAAAAGGTTCGAATGGCCTTAAATTAATACGCCAAACAATTTACATCTTCTATATCGGTATGAATTTTAAAAATTTATCATCTGTAATTCCAGAATCGGATGAAATTCACCAATTTTGTATGGGACCTTAAGCCCTTTAATTTGAATTTTTGTTTTTGAAGTTCGATTTGGCCATTTTGAAAAAATGATTAAACTTTGAGAAACGATTCGAAACTGGATCCGGAGTTCTAAGATCGGTGTAGCCGAAATCAGATAAATTCACCTGAGGAGTGTGTAGACATCTTTGAGAAATTGTAGTGCGAATTAAAATTTGGGGGTACATTCCGAATCCAAAAAAGAATACCGCTTAAACTGAAATAAATTTATTTGGTAATCGACTATCCAAATTTGCAAACCCGATAAACCTGATAATTTATGTGAAATGGACATTTTTATACTAATCACCCTGTATCTCCTAAACCAGAAATCGGATCTGACTAATTTTTATAGAATTTTAAGACCTCTCATTTGAATCATAGATGATTCTTAGATTTCATTTGAATTTTAGATCGGTTCAGCCATCTACGAGAAAATAGAATTGTATTATTTTAATTTCGTTTCACATGTCATCCTGTGGTTTCGAAATCAGAAGTCGGATCCAAATTTGGAAGTATACTAGTTTTCATATGAATCTGAGTTTGTAGAAAACGGTTTAGCCATCTCCGAAAAAAAATGAGTGAAATTATTTGTCACACACGCATTTGCTGATCTAGACGAACTGAGTCGTATGGTATATGGAAGTTATGTTCTTCCAGCTTTTATTGCTGTAAATAGTTTAAATCAATATAATTATGGAATTACTTTCAACTCGAAAATGCTGATATCATCTGGTTTATAAATGCCATATTCGAACGATTATGTTGCCAAAAACGAACCGTGCTAAAATCAGTCTTTTGGGCACTTAGAAACAATTGTATGTCACAGTATAAAAATCGTGTTTTCCGTTGCTCCCAAGCATTTCTTTGTCATACAGTGCTCAAAACTTCTACTGCTGGAATAAGGGGAAAAGTCGTTTACACAAAAATATTGATATCTTCGTTAAAAATGGACGGATTTTAACAAACTATGGCTTGTTGGATAGCTATTACCGTGCGGAATCTAAGTCTGAAAACATATTCTGTTTTCAAGGTCAATTGTGACAGATACTGTCAAAAAACTGAAAATTTTGACATAAAACTCCGTATAACTTAAAAAGTAAACATCCGATCTCAAAACCATTAAATAGCGTTTTGGGTGACGGGGAAACCTTTCATTTGCGACTAGTTTGATCAAAATCGGTCCAGCCATGTCTGAGATCTCGACCTCTTAGTTGACAACACACATACAGACACACACACATACATACACACACAGACAGACATTTGCTCAGTTCGTCGAGCTGAATCGATTGGTATATGACATTCGGCCCTCCGGGCCTCGGAAAATTTTTCGAAAGTTTGAGCGAATTCTATACCTATTTTTTATATATATATATAGTAAAAAAAGGTAAAAAAACACTTTAATATAGAAAAGTTACCACCTGTAAGTGGGCAGCATGCTCAATTAGTTCTGACATATAAATTAGTTCTGACAATATAAATTTGAGAGGCTCTGAACTGATAGAGTTTGTGAGCAATACAAATTTGTAATCGTCTAACTGTTTCGAGATATGGAAGAGAAGAGTTTTTGAAGGAGCTGAGGTCCACTAGGAGATTAACAGTACCTATTATCTTTCTCCGTACAGTACCAGCCAAGATGCCGTGTGGAATCCAACGAAAAAAAAAACTTAACCAAGAAAAGATTCATTGGGTTCCTGCTTACATGTTGTAGAAGGCGGCGATTGCAGGAATTTCCTTTTCCCTTCAGTTATGAGATTTTTTTAACGTTTCACACAAGGGGAGAGTCGCCTAGCACAAACTATATTATGCCACTAAAAAACATGTGATATATTGTGAATCTAATTGTGCCACTCTGTGCCCCATGAACAGCTACTTGTCAAAACTGAGCCCTTTGTGTGCCGCAATTGTGCAACTGTATGAAAACGAAAGTGCCAATATTGATAATTGCACCAACGCATTGTGTTAATGTGTGATTGGCACATTGTTCTAAGCGTCCTCCCCTTGGTTTCACATCTATTTACTCTATTTCACTAAATTATCTCTTCATTCAACTTATCAATTTCCGGTTAGCTTCTGAGAAAAGTTTAATTTGGTATTTTTCTTCTTCCATGTTATTGCTTGTCTATGCAGATTATAAGATCCGTTAATATTGCAATGTTAATAACAGAAATAACATAGTTCGGAATATTGAATAAATAGTAGGATAATACTATTAGTAGTTCGTTTGATAATTTAATTATTTTTTTCTCGATAGCCGGCTGCCCAGACCAACCAATATAATCAATAAATTATTTTTCGCGATAAGTTACAAAATGGAAACAATAAACAATCAAGACGCGCGTGAAATCTTTTTGTCTCTGTTTGGTGATTTGATTTAATTGATAGAATATGTAAATACAATGAATAAATACAATGATATGTAAATACAATGAATACAATGATATGTAAATACAATGAATAATGAACTATATATGTGAATATAATTTAGGCAAATCATATTCACTCGTTTATTTAATAGCAGGTAGCAATTCCATTAAAAACAAAATAGGGAAGTTTTTGTTCGTTACGCGATAGTATTTAAAATTTTCCTTCAGTTTCCACGAATAAGAATTGTGTATCAAGACTTCCCGGGTAGGCAGTATCGGATTGGCATTACATTCCTTTTGTGGAATCTGGTATTTCTGTTTCAATAGACTATGCAGTTGATTCATAGCGTACAGAATCATTGCATGACTAGTACTTCGATCCTCCTGACACTAAGAATCCTTCCAGGTTGGGGCTCGAACATACGACAATTGGCTTGTAAGACCAGCGCCCTATGCATTTAACCGCCAACCTGGTCGGCGCCAATTCTGGAGTTACCAGAAGATGTACATTGAAGAATAATTTTCCAGTCCCAGGTCGGATCATCTACAAATTCCCTGTACAATTTCAGCTAATTGCGATCAGTAAAGGAGTAGCACCCAGGGGTGGTCACTCAAGCCCAAACTCAAGCTCAATATAGAAGCGAAGAGGTTTTGAACTAAGGGGTGGATCACTTCTGATATATTTAATATATTAGCAAAACTAAACGATATGAACTTTTAATAACGGTTTTCTTTTAGTTGCGTGTACTATTTACAGTTCATCCCGTTCGGCCTCCGCACGGTTTTTTGGCTACCTGGGCAGCCATGGTCACCAGACGGCTACCAAAATTGATTCAGTGACGGCTGTCAAATCCAATTTGGCAAAACATAGCCGCCTGTATCTTAGTTAGCCGAGCGTTTTCATCTTCTCACCTTCGCTGAAAATGTCAAAAATTTCGATGTGGAAAAATCCTGGTGGATACGGTTGTATCGTTTGAGGCAGCGTTGAAACAGTCGGTCACCAGAATGGCTGCCAGCCATATTTTGCCCGCTGACAGCGTTTAGTCAGCCGTATGGCAGCCATGTGTATGCGGGATTGCGTCCCACGTTATCAGATCCGAATGAATTCCGAATCGGCGAGAAATTTTCATTCGGAATTCCATGTTGAAATCATAATGAATTCCAGCTCCAGTGCAACAACCGATTCCGAATGAATTTCGCCTCTAACCGATTGGAGGCGAAATTTATCGGAATTGAGTGAGAAGATGTGGACTGAATTGTCAATTCGTTTTCTTTTTATTTTTCCCGATTTTGCACGTTTTCGTGCTGATTTTCATTTTATTTATAAATAAAAAATTATACAACTGGATATATAAATTTGAATCTTCAAGCTTTTTGGATATACAAAACTAGTAATTAACCAGTTCTTCTTAAAATTCCAGCATAAACTGTTGAAATTCATCTATTCCTCTAGCTGGAGTGTAATGAAATGGCGTAAGTCGCCTAACTTTCACACTAACACAATCTTAGAATGAGCGAAATATCAATGACATTTATAATGTCACTGTCAATCGGGTTGATCAAGCACCCAGAAACGAACAGTCGATTAAGAATTCATTGCTCATTCCGTCATTTCGACAATATGGGGTGTATCGCATTAACTTTGAACTGGCCCTGTCAGCTTGGAATGAAATCAATCCTTAGTTCAGCAACGCCATCGCACGGCATCACATTGAACGAATCATGTCAATTATATGGGTGCGCAGTTCAACTTTCGCGTGCACGAATATAACATTTCTCTCGCCTACTTGTATGTACAAGAATCGATGCGAGCTCGCATGAGGGCACCATGCTCGCAAATGATATGTTAATATGATGTATTTGTTTTGAATTAATATATGAAAGTTATAAATTAAATGTGCATTTTTAAAGTTTGTTTTGGACGCAACTCTTTGCGCCGACAGAATTTCACACAAGTAGTAAGTAAGCTGGCTCGACCACTGGGACCACCTCTACTAAGAGAACTTGGCGACTAAATTTCACGATTACTATCCAATAATTGAATCCCCATTTGACTTGGATAATGTTGTCGATGAAACAAACTCACCCATAGTTGTTGCATATGAAGAGTGTTGTCCATTTCGAATTATCTTCGGAATTAAGAGAACTTGAATGGTTTTTAGTTTTTGGAAAATCAGGGAGACTCAAACCCAGATACATTCATTGGATCTATACAACTGTTATTAGACCGATTTTAGTATATTGATGTCTTGTGTGGTGGTTGATGTTGCGTCAGTTTCATCACAGACATGCATTCACGAAAACTCGCATCACTCGTATATACCACTACTCATAATATTTTTTATCAAGTGGTTACTTCAGTATACAAGATAGACATTGCTATTCTTCAGCAATGTTGTAGTAAATAATAGCATTTACATTTTCCTCGCTTACATTTAATTGTTTAGATATTTTGCTCACAAAAAAGTTATAATTAAATTTAAAAATTTTTCGATTTTAACAGAACACCAACGTAAGCGCTCTTGTGGGGTACATTTCAGCCGGTTAACATGGAAAAATGCATGCAATGCATTCGTCGTTTTCAAAAGTCAATCTTGAGTAGAATCGGTCTTCCTATCCGTGAAAAATTACCGGTTTTCCACACTGGAGACGTGTTCAATGTTTCATCCTAATCGAAACAAATCAATTCTGATGCTGCCACTTCTGTTGTTAAAGACATTAGGATTTGCTCAGCTGACGTTTTACAAACAAATTGCAAAAGCTATTTCTTCTTATCTCATCTCATGTCCATAAATAAGACGGGGAGAATTCCATCGCGCATTAGTCACTGAGCGAATTTTAGATAATAGTGTAAACTCATACTAATACCCATTTTAGATTTCAAGTAGCTTTTATCAGAACAGGTTATTTAACGTGCTTATTTTGTACTGATTAAAACAATAGCTGTAGTATATGTACTACTTTTGTCAACCATTGGCCACCCGCGCATGACCACGCCATTTATCAGAGATAAGAGCCTACATTTATTGAATCCGGTCAGGACAATAAAAACTTACCTCTTTCTTCGAAGCGCATAATTGTACTGTTCAACCGGATCTTCACCCTCCTCGTCGGTCCAACTATCATTGCACAGTTCTTCGTCCTGGATCGCTTGCCGGGCCAGATGATGTGGAGATTCGTCATTAGGTCCGTTGCCACTGTATAAGTAAGCACCGATTGCACTGCCGCCAGCATTCAAATTATTGCCTGCTGTCGGATGTTTCATCAAAATTGCACTGTCCAATCGTTTGGATCCTTTGCCCATGCTTCCGTTTAAGATCTTATTACAGCGATACACAATAACATTGTCATTCAAGATGTTACTGTAATCCGTGAGTTGTTGCGCATGGCTATTTCCACTAGAGACGCTCTGCTGTTGTAATTTTTCCGAGATGAAACTAACCTTTCGATTCAGAGTATCTATCTTGTCGTCATCACTACAGTCTCGATCTAACCTTTCGTTACTGTTCATGGCGTCCATGATTGGATCAGGACTAGAACAGACCGGTTGATCGGCATCATTATCATCATCATCATCGTTGTCATCATCCTCGTCTGGATTGGGAAGCTGCTGCTGATGATTACTATTTGTCAACATATCACTACTTCGGCTATTCGTCATAATCGATATTGAGTTTCCATTCTCTTCATCTTCAGGCACTTCACCGTCGTCTTCCGACTGAGGTTTTCCACATTTGTAAATCTGCGAAGCAGCAACCAATGGAGGAATTTCATCCCGTTGTTCCTTTTCCACGTTCGTTTCTTCCCGTAAGCTGGTCGACATTCGTTTCGAAGCCGCGTTAGGACTAGGACTCGCGTCAGTCTCGCTAATATCCATCGCATCAGTTTGAGTCTCCGTATCGACTAGCCGAATGGTTCTCGTTTCCGGTTCACTTTGTACCCTTCGATCCCGGCACGGACTGGACTTTGGTGAGCTGAAAGTTCCCGAGCCAACGCGTCGGTGACGGAATTTTTTTGCTCTGCCAGAAGAGTTCGCACCGGACGATGTTACCCCCGGTGGAATTATGACCACCGATTTAGGATTGTGAGTCGTACCGTCTAATTGAGCATATAACGTTGCCTTCATGGGGCTGTTTGGAACGGAAGTTGGACTGGGTGTAGTCGATTCGCCAGGAACGGCCTGCGTTGCTGCTATCGTAAGCTGTTGCTGGTGGCCAGGGGAGGTGACCATTGCTGCTGGAATGTTAAACGGAGCTCGTTTCCGGTTTGTCTTATCGCCATTACGCCTCAGAAGGATGCCACATTTTCGTAGCTTATAGCCGGGAAGTTGTTTCTCACGTCTGAAATAAATAATGTAGTTTGATAGCTACCCTTTGCTAAATTCCGGGGATTATATTTATACTTACTCTGCGATTTCCCTTTCTTTCTGCTGGAGCTGAACCCAGACGGCACTCAGTTGCATGTACATCGTGTTGGCCCGCTCTAGCTTCCGTTCGTAGACCAAGCGAATATCTTGAGCATGTTTCCATTCGTCCTTCCTTTTTTTAATTAGCTCCTGTTCGTACTTTTGAATATTCATGCCATTAGTGGTGAGTTTCTGCATGTGACTTCTGATCTCTTCCCGCCACGACTTCTGAGTTTCGTAGTAACCCTGATCTTCCGTGCATTGTTGTAACAGCTCTCGTCCAGCAATTTCCAGATGGGTGAGTATAATCTTGAATGATGGCCTGTTCCGGGGTTTTGGGCTCCAGCATTGCTTCAGCAGAAGTTTAAAGCCCTCGGGACAGCTGCCGGGGATGGGCAAGTAAAGTGAGTTGTTGCCAACACCGAAGATAATTTGTGACGAGTCTACATGCTTGTATGGCACTTCACCGGTTAACAGCTCCCACAGTACGACTCCGTAGGACCAAATGTCGACTTTCTCATTGCAAGGCTCGTTTCGGATTACCTCCGGTGCCATCCATGCTACCGTACCGGCAAAACTCATCTTTGTACTGATCTCATTCCATTCACGCGAGGTCCCGAAATCACTAATCTTGATCACTTCACTTTCGCCTATCAGAATGCTGCGAAAAAAGAGTGACGAGAAAAATCGTTAGTACACGTGATATTCTAGGATTTTCCTAAATGAAAATAGCTTCGGTTGCGTCATGTGGCAAAACCAGCAGGAAAACAATTGCGTCATCTTTATATAAATTATGTAATATGATTTGTACTTCCTACCGGCTACATCCGTGACGTCATTGATGAAGGACGAAATTAAAGCAGAGCGGAGAATTCGTTGCGCGATGCGCATGGGCGCTCTTTTACTAACGATATTTCATTCGATTGTATCGGTATTAGAGTTAGGCATATGTATATCAAGGTGAGAGAAACTGCGTGTCGTTGTTTCGTGTTGATTTGAGTTTCGCTTATGCTACCGGGTAATGTTTTATATGTTCTGGTACATTAACTTTTTGAGATTTTACGAATCTGTAAGATTTTTAGCTAATTTTGTGATAGAAAACAAATTGAGACTAATAATTAAATTATTCAAGACTAGAAGTTTAGGGTAGTTTTAACTGTACGCCAAAATAGCTGTTATGTACATAAAATTGATTTTTTTATGTAATACTCATCTTTGTTTTAGATATACAAGTGCAAATTAGAATCTCACGTAATGAACATAAATAAAAGTAGCCAGGTTTTAAACAAAGCTCAGCCAGTTTTGTGTCGATTAGGAATTTTATTGCATCTACTGTTTGAACACATCCACGCATCGATTCGAAAAGACAGTTTTCAATTGAAGCACAATGAATTATTATAATATTTATGTAAAGTGCAAATATTTATGTAAAGTATATAAGAAAAGCAGATAGTTTTTTATTCCACTTATCTTTTCACGAAATCTAAAAATCTTTTTCCTTCATCCAATTTATGTGTTTACCAGCTCGAGCAATGGCTATGTGGTGCTTTGTTAAATCGACAAGAGACATTAGATGACAAATATTGTCTCACGGAGTTTCAGTAAAAGTTGTTCGAAATACTGATACTGATATACTGATTTCGATTGCCGAAATTCGACAATGAAAAACGCACTTTACCGAGATATCAACATATTACTTTTACGAATTGTGTGAAAAGCATGTGCATTACTGAACAATCAGTAAAATGTCGTGTTGCCGATCTACGCGCAGAGAAATTGAGCATGTTTAAAATAACAAAACAGTTAGTAGTTTTTTAAATTTTGTTTATATTCATTTCAAGCTAGAATATGATTGTTACAAACCAATTTCTCCCTTCAACAAAAACAATGATCTCTGTTCGATTTGAATAAAAATTTCGGTCTAACCAAACCAAAAATATATTTGTTCCGGCTGAGTTTATCGTTGAAATAAACTGACTTTTTTTACATGTCAACCAAAGTTGATTTAATGTTATCGGCAATGTCCTCGTTGACACAATCCTGCTATACCTTCGTATCAAGAAAAAACTTGGTACAATTTATCTAGGATATTATTTGTGTAATGATACAACTATGTTTACTGTTTAAATGAACTGCATTAGTTTTAATTCATATAAACCAGAACAATTTTTTCTCGTGCGTATAAACCACAGCATTTTCGTACGTGTTTCATAAGTAAAATTTGATCTGCTTCTTTCATTTCATAGGGGGCTTCCAACAATTCAAGTGTATGTATTGATGATTAAGTATATTTTAAAAATTTGCATAAGATTACATAACAAGTTTTCTTTACAAAAAATATTTGATGCAGGTTCTCTGTTTTGGTCGGACAGATGGAGCACCGAATCATTTAGATGCTATAAAAATAAAAAAAACAGGGCTTTACAGGGAATGACGAAACGATCAAATGTGTTAAAAAATTTCAAAATTAAAAATAATTGTTTTCCAGAAATTTTTTAAACCAACATAAATCGAAATAAAAGTAGTATAAAATATAAGGTAAATTAGTTTGAAAGAAATCATTTTATTTTTAAAAACAAACAAAAAATGTATGATGTCAACAAACAAAAGCGTTAGTTGAAATAGCTAAATTTAAGGTAATTTATTTCAACTAAAAATTTTGTGAATTTAAAGCGCAACAATTCTTAATTTTATCTAAAGTTCGTTCATTCATAACAAATTTTTCAAAATGAATTCACTGTGAAATTGTTTGTCAAGAAATTGACAGGAACGCAAAAACGAAATATTTGTTGCTTTTATCGAAATGTCGTTTGGAACAAACTAACATACTGACTAAAACTGATTTGCCAAACAACCGTGAGAATTCTTACACTCATTGAAATCACTACTAGGTATGAATATGTACTTCATACCCTATTGATCAAATTAAAATTAATAATAGAGAACATCGATCACAAGCTTATTGCTTTGATACCAGAACAGAGAGCTACGTCACTACTTGTATTTGCTTATTTATCTGACGTAGTAATTCTAATAATTATTACATAAAAAAATTAGTGGGTTGTATTCAAGACACGACCGAGCACCATAACATTAAAAATGAAACGTTTCTAGGGTCTCCATAATAAATACAAAAATAAAGATGATAATGATGATGATACACTAAACTAAGAACTTATTCAATTGACTAATTTCAAACTTGCTCTAGTTTAAGCGCTTAGATTGTTAGCGAATGATAAAATTGACAATTAGATTCTTTCTTGATAATTGATTCAATTCAATTGTGATCCCTTTCCACAAATTTGTTAAGTTTTACATTGTTAAGTTTTTGAATAACGTCCTTTAACTAGAAGTCAATTATGATGAATTCAAAGTTTCAAGTAAGCTCAATTTTATATATAAACAACCTAAAGATTTCAACCTGGAGAAATGAAACGATTTTATTTTATGATGATAATTTTCGAACAACTTACAAACTTATTAATTTTATAAACAGTTAATCGATACGAGGAAGAAAATATGTAAAACAGTCCGCATACAATAGTTACTTGCTTACATTGATTTTCGCTTTGCACATTAGGAATATACGGAATGGATACGCAACAAAATTTCGAAATTTTGTCCATATTGTAACTTGATGATTTTTTTTTTTTTCATAAATACGTTTATTTCTTAAGGCAGTTTACATAAGTTTTTCTTCGCCGTAGCATCACTTTTACATAATATTCTTATCCTAATTTAATTCTAACATAGTCACAACGTTTTGCATTTATTAAAACATATTCTCTTATTACTTAAATATCATCTTAGGTAACTCGTCATTAATTATGAAATCTACTCGAAAATATTATTTGAACCAAACGATTAACTTCTATAAATTATAAAATAAGCTGTTATTTTCAGACATTTTGTTAATAATTTCATAAACTGTTTCGAGTTTGTTTGTATCATTACATTATTTTTATTCTAATTTAGCTATTGGTTGAACTCATGGACGCAGCTGGGATCAGAACTAAGTCTTGAAAGGGGCCTTTATTAAATTGAAACTCCAGTTTTCTTTATGAAATGATAAATAAGTTTCATGTATGAAAGGTCACGACAAGCAAGAATGTCTCGAACTGGGATATTGGATAGTCTACCTTGGGTACGCAAAGAATTTATTAGTTGAGATCTGACATCACGATACTCCACGCATGTCCAAACGACATGATCAATATCTCGATAACCTTCGCCACAAGCACAATGATTAGTCTCGGAGAGCCCAATTCGAAGGAGATGTGCATCTAACGTGTAGTGATTGGACATGAGTCTAGACATCACACAAATGAAATCTCTACTCACATCCAGTCCCCTGAACCATGCCTTTGTCGATATTTTCGGAATAATTGAGTGCATCCACCGACCCAGATCATCTTTATCCCAAGAAGCTTGCCAGCTGGCAAGTGTTCTTTGGCGAGACGAGCTATAGAATTCGTTAAAAGCAATTGGTCTCTCATAAATTTCACCCTCAATAGCACCACGTTTGGCTAAAATATCGGCTCTTTCATTGCCAGGAATGGAGCAATGAGCCGGGACCCAGACTATAGTGATTAGATAATTATTGTTCAATATGTCGTTCAGGCACTGTTTTATTTTGCCCAGGAAAAACGGTTCAGTCTTGCCAGTCATGTTTGAGCGAATGGCTTCAATTGCACTCAGACTATCTGTGAAGAGGAAATAATGGTTTGGAATTAATGTGACGATTACACTCAAACTATATTGAACTGCTGCTAGCTCTGCTATATAAACAGATGCAGGTTCTTGAAGCCTAAATGAGGCCGAAACATTATTGTTGAACATACCAAACCCTGTCGCTTCTTCAATTCGCGATCCGTCCGTGTAAAACATTTTCTCAGAGTCAATATGCCTGAACTTACTTGAAAATATTTTTGGGATTTCCGTCGAACGTAGATGATCCGGGATTCCACGCACTTCGCGCTGCATGGATGTATCGAAAAATAAAGTTGAGTCAGGGACTTAACTTGATGATATTAACACATGAATGAACATTGTCATAGTTACAACGCGTGTAGCCATCAGACGCTTATTGTTTTGAAGCAAATAATAATTGAACTGAAACTGGTCATTAACCAAATTCTACGAGGGTTCCTATTCAAACGATACATGTAAAAATACTTAACAACCAATATCTCAAAACCTCGTGAGTGAGAGACAATTTCTCTTTGTTTATTTACTCCTATCGAGAGGGATGACAGTAATTCATTTCACTGTTTCTAATGATAAATATGCTAGCGTTTCACTTAACTTCGCTTAACTTGATTCTCCTATGCGTCATTTTTTTCCAATATAATAAGAATGTGAAAAGTAAACCTCGCTTTTCAGATCTTTTTGGGTATATCATCAATTTATAATATTATTGACAGCAATCAGTGAGTTGATTTCATTTTCAATAGAAATCCTACACCAGTCATGTTCGAATCTGTTAATTAAACACAAACGCTTCGTAAGGTTGAAAGATTGTAAGTTATCTTATTAGTCTATTCATTTCTAATTCAACCTATTATTCTAGGAGTAATAGCTTGTAACTCCATGTATTGAAAATGTGAACATTAAAACTATTCGTCAGGACGCAAGGAAGAAGTTTCAAAGCACGGAAGGATGAACTTTTAAAGCATTTTGCTCTCTAAAAAAACCCTAATGTGTACAGACGTTGAATGTACTAGGTGTAAAACACATCCCTAATAATTCTTCTGTGCCAGGAAAGTACATTGTGTTTGCAGGAGTTATTGATGTATTCAATAGGCCAACACGGACTTTTATTTTACAATTTGAATACTATAGATAAAATGAGCTCAATAGCAAATTAATTTCCGCATTCATGATTCCGTCTATTTCACTCGAACAATGCCTCCTCAAAATGTTGTAATTCAATAAGAAAATATTGAAATTTTATAAGGATATAAAAAAACATTAACATGTAATTCGAAATATATATAAAATTGTAAACAATAGTGTGTCGTTATATTATATGAATAAAATCTATCACGATGTAAAAATTATGACCGCTTTGCCAAACCTAGCAAGTAACTTTTTATCTTTCATTTGATGGAAATGGAAAAAGAGTTCACGTTTTGAACCTTACTAGTAAGAACTTAAATAGCAAAATTAAAATTAAAGTAAAGAAAAGTCTAAGCAATAAAACATTCCGGTTGACAGAAAAAACTTTGTTACGAGCTGTCAGTCGTTTCTCTCCATTGAGACATTTGCGTTGATATTTTGTAGAGATGCATGTGGATGTATAATGTAGAATAATGTGCATTTCGAAGAGTTTTTAAGTTGTCACAGTAGCAATATGAGTGAATTTTCATCACAAGACTGATTTCTCAATTGGAATCGGAATTAACTCAACACTGTCATTCCCATTGACTCCTATATCAATTACCTATTTTCATTTTACAACTATATGTATGAAATGATGACCTGAAACGAAGCGTTTTGATGCGATGCACTTTGGCAACGACGTTTTCACTCGCCCACTTGTACGCGGCGGGCAGATTTCCCTCCAGACGGCTGGCAGATTTCCCTCCAGAATTCCGGCAAAAGTCTGGCAACAATGCAACAACCGTTTCCTGCAGAGAATTTGCCTAGCGGTTATTAACGGTTCTGTTTATGTCGGATTCTTGCCATACAAGATTGGCAGAACCGTTTTGAATCGGTTCTACAGTTTTAGCGTCTTGGTTTTATAAGTTAATAAAAGGCAATAAGTTACTAACACTAGCTATGGAAAACGTTATTGCCAATAACATTGCTTTCTCACTACCAAACATACCCATATTTCAATCTTATTTACCTCGTCCTAATATTCGCAATTTTACGCAAATTTGGTATATGTGGAATAAAATTTAATTCAGAATTTAACTAATTACTCTATTTTTGGCACATGGTCAAATAATATTACTCAGTAAATGAGTAGATTTTACCCAAAAATCGTTTCCTGTGGAAGAACTCAAATTTGAGTAACTAAAGAGTTACTCTAAATTAGAGTTGTTCCACTTTTTCTATAGATGAGTGGCATCTTACTCATTTTTGAGTAACTATTTTTAAGCGTGTAAAGTGTGTGTGTTTCATCGGCTGTGTACAGAGATGCCAGATATTTTCATAGAAAATATGTATTCCGTTGCATAGAAAGTCAATATCTGCTCTATCTGTTTTCACTAATGAAATGATGTTAACAGATTGTTCTTTATATCTCCGTGTAAGTCATTGCCTCGCTCACGAGAATATTCAACGATTTAATATATACAATGACAATATATATATATATATATATATATATATATATATATATATATATATATATATATATATATATATATATATATATATATATATATATATATATATATATATATATATATATATATATATATATATATATATATATATATATATATATATATATATATATATATATATATATATATATATATATATATATATATATATATATATATATATATATATATATATATATATATATATATATATATATATATATATATATATATATATATATATATATATATATACAACGGGTGATTTTTTAAGAGCTTGAGAACTTTTTTAAACAATAAAACGCATAAAATTTGCAAAATCTCATCGGTTCTTTATTTTAAACGTTAGATTGGTACATGACATTTACTTTTTGAAGATAATTTCATTTAAATGTTGACCGCGGCTGCGTCTTAGGTGGTCCATTCGGAAAGTCCAATTTTGGGCAACTTTTTCGAGCATTTCGGCCGGAATAGCCCGAATTTCTTCGGAAATGTTGTCTTCCAAAGCTGGAATAGTTACTGGCTTATTTCTGTAGACTTTAGACTTGACGTAGCCCCACAAAAAATAGTCTAAAGGCGTCAAATCGCATGATCTTGGTGGCCAACTTACCGGTCCATTTCTTGAGATGAATTGTTCTCCGAAGTTTTCCCTCAAAATGGCCATAGAATCGCGAGATGTGTGGCATGTAGCGCCATCTTGTTGAAACCACATGTCAACCAAGTTCAGTTCTTCCATTTTTGGCAACAAAAAGTTTGTTAGCATCGAACGATAGCGATCGCCATTCACTGTAACGTTGCGTCCAACAGCATCTTTGAAAAAATACGGTCCAATGATTCCACCAGCGTACAAACCACACCAAACAGTGCATTTTTCGGGATGCATGGGCAGTTCTTGAACGGCTTCTGGTTGCTCTTCACTCCAAATGCGGCAATTTTGCTTATTTACGTAGCCATTCAACCAGAAATGAGCCTCATCGCTGAACAAAATTTGTCGATAAAAAAGCGGATTTTCTGCCAACTTTTCTAGGGCCCATTCACTGAAAATTCGACGTTGTGGCAGATCGTTCGGCTTCATGATGAAATGTCAGAGCATACTGAGCAAATAATAATGCATGAAAATCATAACCTCAAAAAATCTGAGCAAATACTAATGCATGAAAATCCTAACCTCAAAAAAATCACCTTTTATATATATATATGTATATATATATATATATATATATATATATATATATATATATATATATATATATATATATATATATATATATATATATATATATATATATATATATATATATATATATATATATATATATATATATATATATATATATATATATATATATATATATATATATATATATATATACACACTTAAAACCATTTCTTGAGCTCGGCATAATAAAATGCCGAAACTGATCAGCAACACGTAAATTTGCTGATTGCTCAGTAATCAATACGCATGTTTCTGAACTTCGTTAAATGCATTCACTGATATTTCGGTAAAATGTTTCATTTTGCCGAAATTTGGCATAATTGCTTGCTGAATTTATCAGTAAACAACAGATATGCCGACATCAGCAGAGATGTTTGCTGAGATTTCGGAATATGCGCTAGCAGTTGCCGAGAATCAGCACGACAGGTGTCATTTATTGCTGCGTTACATTTTCGCTTCGCATTGTGCGATTATTTTCTAATGAAATCCTCGAGTGAAAAAATGGATAATCTTCGAAGAAGCGTGGAACCACTTGCAAGTAAAAATATTGAATAAATATAGTGACATGTTTCGCTTTATAAAAAGCGACTTTATCAGAGCACTCGCGATTATAAGGGAAAAGCACCCAACACGGGGCTCAAAGCGTCCTCGAGACAAAACTTTGGGGGATATGCGAAAAAATAATCCAATGCATGGAATAATTCAATAGATCAAAGTAAGTTTATTTTTTGAACAATACCGTATATGTCTCATTAAATATTGAACATTTTTGTAAGCCAAAAATCAATATATATTCTTATTTTCATATGTCCAACTCGACTGAAGGTGATTGCATCTGGAAACGCCGCTTTTTTTTTATGCTACATGTTTTCAGGTAGAGGTTTTAAGCACTACTGGCAACAAATTTGTAAGCCTCCTTTAAGTGTTAATAAAATTTTTGATCCTGAATGGCGTGTTTATAATGTTGAGAAATTACAAACAAAATTAATTGACTAGCTTTTAAAATACTGATGATTCGGTAATTTATTTTTTTCATTTTTTCGTTTTGTTGGATTGCCGAATATTCAGTGAACGTTCCACTGAGCAAACAGTAAATCTTATGCTGACGATTTCGGCAATATTTGACGTTTGTCAAATTTGAGGGTGCCGAGACGCTCAGTAATTTTATTTTTGCCGAGATGATTGCTGATTACTCGGCTGTGCAAATCTCGGCATTTTTTTGCCGAGACTCAGCTAAAAAATTTAAGTGTGTATATATATATATATATATATATATATATATATATATATATATATATATATATATATATATATATATATATATATATATATATATATATATATATATATATATATATATATATATATATATATATATATATATATATATATATATATATATACATATAAAATTGGTTCAAAATTTTAATATAAATGTTTGTCAGTGTTCATAATCAATTATCTACATAAAAGATTTCCACTTTAACATGTGATTTGTCCGTTGATTAATAAGCTTTTAAAGAATCACTGCAATCAAATACTAATAGATACTCAGAGAGAAAAGTCTAATTTTTTACTTCTCACTTTCTATGAACCTGTACAAATCTGTATTAAATTTAGGAAATCTGTATAAAATCTGCACTTTGATTTAAATCAGTATGCGAACGCAAAAATCTATACAATACAAATAAATCTGTATAAATGGCATCTCTGGCTCTACACTTTGTTTTAAGAAGGGCTAATGAATAAATAGTAACAATTACATTTTGATTTTTATTTAAAGTTCACCAAATTAACTTTACAGTATAGTTTTAAATTCAAAGCGAAAGGTAACGGAAACGACCGAAAAATTTTTAAACGTTGAAATGATTTCAAACTGGTTATAAAAATATCGTGTGTTGTCTCATAGTTTGATTAGACCGTTTTTAAGAAGAATTCTGACATTTTGAACCTGAGAGTGTAATAGTGGAATATTTTGTTTTGATTGCTGTCGCCATTGCTAATTTATAGGATGAATACAGGATCAATGATAGGATGGATAAAAATCCATTGAGATGGAATTAGGAGCAGAGTAGTGAACACATCATAAGTGTTTTTAGCTGTTTTATGAATATTAGTTAAATTTTCAAGAAATGTGAATCAATTCTCAACGTGGAGCAAGGCGAATGAAAAAGTAATATGAAATATAGTGATTTTAGTGGCTAAATCTGGGTTTGAAGGCGACGTCCTTACAAATGAGATGAAATAGGGAGCCCTTACCCTACTAATTATGGAAAATGTTATTGCCAATAACATTGCTTTCTCACTACCGAACATACCCATATTTCAATCTCATTTACCTCGTCCTAATATTCGTTTTTTGTATGAAAATACGAGATTGACGAATATCAAATGAAGTCGGTTAAAAAAACAAGGAATAGAGAAATAAACAAGACACGTACAGCGAGATAATGACTCAATTTCGCCTGGACAATTTTGACACCAGCCGGAATGCAGCCAGTCTTCTGACTGTTGCCAGAATTCCTCACAAGCGGGCGGGCATGTTTGGCACATACTCGCATATCAGTCCCATATGAGTTCTAGCCACTTTTGAGTTAGCCTGACGAATAACGTCAATTTTTACCATAATTTTAGGAATTGAAAAAATAATTTGGGGTAGTTGAGTAAAATTTGAAAATAAATCGGTACTAACATGTGATTAGGGCATATCGTGCGATATGCCCTTTTGAAAGTTACGAAAAATAATGCTCATTACTCAAGTTTTAAACATGAAATTCAAGCATATTGCGCACAATTTCGTAGATTGAGCTTCTATCTACGAGATTATATCGTTTATTGTGTAAATGGTGGTTGTAGAGCCGAGCAATGAGCATTATATTTTTTAACATTCGCAAGGGCCTATCGTGCGATATGCTCTAATCACATGTTACTACCGAAATATCTAGTCGGGTCTGTCCCATATGGTAAGTACTCGCTTATCTGTTCCGCGCATTAAGAATTACGTTTTAGTAACAAAACAATGTACAGGTTGCATTATTATTATTTTTTTGACCGCTGTACCAATATTCAGCGCTGGCAGTGAATGCAAAAATTTAGATAATGTGAGATAAACTATCTTTGAATCGCTCCTTGGATATAGCCGGTGCAATAATTGTACATATACTACAAACAAACACTTTATCATGTCTAGTCGTGTTTTAGAGCTGTGTCTATCACTATACTTAGAGTGGCGAAATGGTAGCGCTTATGCACGGAATTCATAAGAACGCAGGTTCGAGACCTGTCTCTGAGCATATCTTTATCCAACAAATCCAATTTTCTGTAAGTTTTTCATTCATTCGGCTTCTCCAATATATGCTTCGTTATTTAGTTATGGCGACTTCACGTCAAACCAATCAAAAATTTATAAATCGGTAGTTATTCTTCGTTTTATTTTATTGTGTCATTCATTTTGTATGCATCAATAATCATCTACTTCTCAAAACCGTCAATCGTGTTCCCTCAAAGCTAATTCAAATACGTTTCAAATTTACTCATTCTTTTCTAGATTTCAATGTTACTGTGCTATTAATTTGATATTAGAAATACCTCAATCAGCTCATCAACTACTCAATAAACAATCTACTCAATCAACTATTTTAGTTATTAATTCAATCTCACTAGCTGTTTTGCTAGTCGATGATAAGGGCATAATAAGCTATACTTTAACTATTTTCTTCTGATCGAGAAGGCAACCAAAACTTCAAATGATCGATATTTTTAATCAAACAGTTCACAATCAATCGTCATACAACTTCACTTTAATGTGGAATTGAACGAGAGTCTCATTAGATCGATCCATATTAGCAACATAAAGCTTTCAGTTGTCGTGTGACAATTTAAAAGAACATCAAACACGCGAACCAAGACTCTGCTCGACTGGATTTGTTTTTGTCTTGCATCCGACGAAACTATACCCATAGTCCGAATATATGTAATTATATTTTGCGCTTATCAGAGTTATGGATTTCGGTTACGTCTAATTACGTCTCGGCAAAGCAAAATTTCAAAATTTTAAGAATACTTAGTTGTAATAAATTTAGTTGCTAAAACTTAAGCGTTTTTGGTTTTTCGAAAGTCGGTCTAGTTTTTGAATAATAGATCAAAAAAAACGCGACACGCATACTCTGCTACGTTTTACCTTAAGTCACGCGCTTGCCAGTTAATTACAATTGATCAAAGCAATCCTATTAGAACTTCAAATCGTGCAATCTTTCACTAACATGTTTCATGTAAGTCTCAAGTTTTAACCATAATTTCGCTTATGTTTATAGATTCGGGAGCTCCAACAATATCGCTTTTGCATTTAAGGACCAATCAGAGCGATATTCTCAGCTGATATATCGTTTACTCATCGTCTCCGTTAACACTAGATTTACGGACCGAGCCAATTTGACTCACAAAACATTTGTTCACTATATGTAGATAAAACTTTTATACCACTTCTAGAAAATATTCGTTAGTTTCTAGTTAAGTAATGAAATATATGTGAACATTCATTCCTCTCCCTCCGCAGACCCCTTCATTTCGTATTATTGAATGTAGTATACGTATTTTCACGGTTGTAAACCATTTTGACTCATGAATGGTTTAACAATTAATCGCATAATATAAAAATTATTGGCTCTATCATTCCACACATGCAATATTTGTGTGTATGCTAGTGGTGGTAAACCATCGATTCCGAATACGCAAGACGCGTTCAATCGAATGCTGATTGTCGAACAAAGAACGGATGCTCGTGGGGAACGATCCGAAACTTCACATTATGAACCTACTGTTGTTAGTGTTATCATGAACAATCGAATCGAACCGATCATTTTGTCCCTCTTCTGTTTCTGATGAGCAGCCGGTTCGTATATGTGTTGGTGAACCAAAGGGTTCAAAACAAATTGCTTCGCCGAACACCAGGTACACATTACCTCCACACAAACCAAGTGAAAAACATTTCACATTTCATAGTAAGGCGAAACGTTATGCAGTACGAAAAACGGCATTATGGTGTATTTCAGTCGGTGTTGAACAGTCGTTCGCACCGCACGCGTATAGCTCCTGGAAATTTTTTCTGGCTACCTAGAGTTTCATTGATTCAAGGCTTCAGTCAAGCTACCTGAATCACTAGCAGTCTTTTTAAAGACTAAAAATTAGTCAGCCTTTCTCAAGGCTATACAAAGAGTGACTAAGTGATACAAAGAGTGATATTAGAGTGACTAAGAAATCAACCTTTTTTAAGGCTAGCTATTCAAAAAACTATTGTTCAAAATTCTAAATTCCATTCATTTAAAAAATGCCTGGTCCAACCGGAAAGGCAACAAGCCTAAGGCTAAAAATAATTCAATATGGAATAAATCACAATCCGTTATTCAACATTTTTCTAATAACATTCACGATCTTATAGAATCTGAATGTAAAAATAAAAGACAACGGACGGATTTCCCTTCCGTTGATTCTATGCCGTCTAACAATATTTTTCGAGATTCTTCCTGAATCCGATTGTAGCGACATAGAAGAAAATTCTTCAAAAATTCCCAAAATGGACGCTTGTCGTTCGGGGAAGAAACAACATTCTATGTCACCAGTGACGGTGATAATTTCCTACTTCAAATCATTCCGTACTGAGCTTGCTACTTTTCTCCCGGAAGTAAAAGTCTCATTTCAAATCGGACGAAGAGGAGAATGTCGAGTCTTGGTTGATGGATTGGAAGATTATGAACGTCTTATCCGATATTTGTCCGAGAAACTTCATAAATTTTATTCATATGATATACAATCAGACAGACCCTTCAAGGCTGTCTTGAAAGGCTTATCAAATGATCAAAGTAGTGAAGAAATTAAAAATGAACTAAAAGAATTGCTTGGTTTTGCCCCTTCCCAAGTAATACCTATGAAAAAAGAGCGAATGGTTCTTCTAAACCACGCTCTGGAATTTCCCATGAACTTTAACTAATATACTTCAATCGAAGTGATGTAAACAATTTGAAAACTTTAGAAAAAGTACATTACATTTCTTACATTAAAATTCATTGGGAACATTATAAACGGCATAATCGTATTGCAAACTTAACGCAATGTCGTTGTTGCCAAGGCTTCGGCCATGGAACCAAAAATTATCATATGGATATACGGTGCTTGAATTGTGGTAAATCGCATTCGAAAGACGTTTGTCCAATGAATGAAACCACTGATAAATTTTCATGTTCAAATTGCGATGGAAATCATAAATCCAATTATTTGAAATGTCCTGTCAGGGAAAAAATTTTAAACGCTCGTTCGCTTAGACTACAAGTCAAATCAACGACCTTAAATTTACAGAACATACCTGAAAATCAAAAAAAACCGTTACAAAAGCCACGCCTAATTCTTCTAAGGCACTTATTTCTTCGAATTCAAAACAAAAAACAGGTACGCCTGTCAATTCCTCTTCTAACGAAAACAATTGATATTGACAGGTAGATCGACCTCGTCATCATCTTCTTCTAATTTCAGTTATGCTAGTATAACAGGTAGAAATCTACCACTTAATTCTTCTAATGTAAATAATCAAAACACAGGACCGCCATCTTCATCTTATAACGAAAACAATTTATTAATAGGTAGATCGGCCAAATCATCTTCTTCTAATGGCAGTATACCTACAAATATTCCTTCAATGCAATTCGCTTCTTTAAATGAAGTTGATTTAGGCGATATAACTGAAAATAAATGATCTACCTACAAGATCAACTTTTTCAAATGATCATCCGAATGAATTCGACTTCATCACTTTTTGAAGCATTTCAAATCGGATGGCAATTCGCAAATAATATTATAATGAATTTAAAATTTAACAGTGATGTTAAATAATTATTTGAATATTTTAAATTGGAATGCTCGATCTTTGAAATCGAGTGAAGATGAATTTTATAATTTTCTCAAAGTTTACAAAATTCATATTGCCATTGTGACAGAAACTTTTCTTAAACCAAATGTCAAATTGAAAAGTAATCCACATTATGTGGTTCATCGATTTGACAGGTTTACTGGAATGGGTGGTGGAGTTGCCATTTTTGTCCAACGGCCGAATGCAGATCTACTTGGGAGGGAAAGGATTGTTAGTTCGATGCATGTTGCTACTAAGAACCGAGGAATCCTCTGCATTCCCACATGCATCACATGAGAGGATACTTTGTTAGTAAATGTTTTAATAATGTTATCATGTGTTTATTGCTCTGGGTAGCCGACTACCAAGAATGTTTAAAAGTTTTATCGTTTTATGTGTTACTTTGTGCTGGCAATATAATGCACGAAACAGTCAATCTCCGAAATTGACAAAACTCCGGACAGCCGGCTGTCGAGTATGCAGTCACTCGTTTATGCATCTACCTTTCGCGTTTTTTTAGTCATGCAAAAAAAAACACATGCGAATTGATAAAAAAAGGTATCATCTCACTGCTAGGTGGATTAAGCACGTTTTCATAAATGAAACTACGTGATACAAAATAAACGAGCGAATAGGATTTAGACAAAAAAGTTGATTCATTGCATTGAAATATTCTAAACAGTTATTATAAAATCATTTTAAATCACCAAACAAAGGTCAACAGATTTCACACGCGTCTTGATTCTTTATTATTTCCGCTTTATTATTTTAATTATTTATAAAAATTATTAATTGGTTATATTAGTTGAAATTAATTTACTGTTTGAAATATTAATATCAAGTGTTTTTTACTATGTATTCAATATACCGATATATGTTATCTCTGTTATTAACTTTGTAATATAAACGGATTTGCGCAATGGTTGATTTTTATCATTCATTTTATAATCCTGAAAGACAATCAATAACATGGAAGAAGAAATCATTCCTAATAAAACTTTTCTCCGAAGCTAGACGGAAATTGATAGGTTGAATAAAGAGATGATTTAGTAAAATAGAGTAATCAGAAGTAAAACATTGAAAGTATCTGATAACTGAAAGGAAAAAGAAACTCCTGCAATTGTCGCCTTTTACGACATAGAAGCAGGAACCCAGTGGATCTATTCTTGGTTCATTTTTTTCCGCCGGATTCCACACGGCTTTCGAATTTATTTCATCGCTGGAGCATATTTGCCATTCCAATGCACCGACGAACAATTAAATTTCTTTAAAGGCGCTTTGCAAAAACTCACAAGATATCGATCGAAATTTTTCGTAATAGGGGACTTAAATGCTAAACATGTCCAGTGGAATTGTAGGCAAAATAACAGTAATGGTAAAATAATTCATAATCAACTCTCAGCTGGTTACTTCACAGTTCTTCATCCCAGTAATCCGACTTGCTTCTCTTCCGTGAAAAACCCGTCTACAATTGATCTGGTTCTAACGGATCAAAGTCACATTTGTCACCGATTACACATGCTGACTTTGACTCAGATCATCTTCCTGTAACATTCAGACTTTCCAACGAAGCTATAATTAATACAATTAGTTCTATATTCAACTATCATAGAGCTAATTGGTTGGATTACAGATCTCACATTGAAAATCATGTGGATTATGAAACTATTTTAGAAAATTCTACGGACATCGACACAGCAATTGATAATTTGAATCATTATATTATCGAAGCTAGAAATCTTTCAGTTCCCAAAGCTCAAACTAAATTAAATTCTCCTATCATCGATGACAATCTTTAACTGCTCATTCGGTTGAAGCATGTTCGTCGACGACAATATCAACGTTCTCGTGATTCTGCTATGAAAAACAGTTAAGGATTTACAAAAAGAAATTAAACATAGATTTACTCTTTTGCGAAATGAAAATTTCGCTAAAGAAATTGAACAAATTAAACTATATTCTAAACCTTTCTGGAAACTTTCTACGGTTCTTAAGAAACATCAGAAACCAATTCCTGCTCTCAAGGAAGGAAATCAAATACTTCTTACGAATGGCGAAAAAGCTCTGTAGTTCGAGAGTGTCCACAATTTTAATTTGAACGTTGTGAGTCCTATTGAAAATGAAGTCTCACTAAAATATGAGCATATTTAAACCCAAGTATTATCACAAGATGACATTATTGAGACGAATTCTGATGAAATTAAATCAATTATTAGGAAACTTAAAAACAGAAGGCTCCTGGTAATGATGGAATTTTTAATATTCTTATTAAAAATATTCCCGATGTTGCCTTGAGACTCCTGGTTAAAATTGTCAACAAGTGTTTTTCATTAGCTTACTTCCCAAAAAGATGGAAAAACGATGGAAAATTAAACCAAATGCAGCAAAAACGCAATTAATTATCTTCCCTCATAAACCAAGAGCTTCCTTTTATTAAATCAAACAATAATCACATTCTCAAATTGAATGGCTTGGAATTGACATGGTCTGATCAAGCTAAATACTTAGGTTTAACATATGACAAAAAACTCACTTTCAAGGATCACATTGAATGAATCCAGGCAAAGTGTAATAAATATATTAAATGTTTATATCCTCTTATAAACAGAAATTCTAAGCTCTGTCTAAAAAACAAATTGTTAATTTATAAACAAATTTTCAGACCAGCCATGCTTTATGCAGTACCAATTTGGTCAAGTTGTTGTTCCACCAGGAAGAAAACGCTTCAAAGGATTCAGAATAAAATTCTGAAAATGATTTTGAAGCGTCCTCCCTGGTTTAGTACAAATGAGTTACACAGACTCACAAATATAGAACCATTAGATGAAATGTCACATAATATTATAAGCAAATTCCGACAAAAATCGATGCAATCTTCAATTATATATATATATATATATATATATATATATATATATATATATATATATATATATATATATATATATATATATATATATATATATATATATATATATATATATATATATATATATATATATATATGTATATATGTCATATATGTTTTCTACAAAACTGTATAGATCTGGGAATCGCACCCTAACTATTTATAAAAGCAAACCCAATAAAAATGTTTGACTTTTTAGTACAAAACATAAAAATATAACAATGGAAAAAAATAAGAAACTTGTTCCGGAAACAAGAACTTATTATAAAGCACCAAGTATGGTGTTGATGCACATGACCAAATGGCCCGAA
Organism: Malaya genurostris; assembly: GCF_030247185.1. Lineage (NCBI taxonomy): Eukaryota > Metazoa > Arthropoda > Insecta > Diptera > Culicidae > Malaya > Malaya genurostris. Next base: position 181,837,764 of record NC_080572.1, read on the forward strand.
AGTATAGCGTCAAAGCAAGTTTACGCAGATGGCCTCTACAAGTTTTCGACAACATTTTAGACTTAGCAGCTATCAATGCTTAGGTTCTGTATGAAGAGACGACTCAAGTAAATATTTCAAGAAAAGATTTTATTTTCCGGAGAAAACAGGAAAACGGCTGTCTCAGTATTATAAAACAAACGAATGTTGTTTACTATCCGACGTTCTGGAAAATTTTATTGTATGACAAAAACATAAAGCGTTGAACAAATGATATAATGTAAAAACGTCTATCGTTTACAGTACTTTAGTAAGTTTTTACATTGTATCATTTGTTCAACGTTTTATGTTTTTGTCAATGTAACACGATCTGAAGAACTAGGAAATAAATATAGAGAAGAGGTCGAGAACACACTTATTCCAATGACATAAATTCATGCTACTGACTCGCGAAAGAACTGTCAAATTCAACAATCTTGCAACCAGAGATGCCATTTATACAGATTTATCTGTATTATACAGATTTTTACATACGCATACAGATTTAATACAGAGTACAGATTTTATACAGATTTTCTAAATTTTATACAGATGTCACAAATGTATGAAAGAAAAAATTAAACTATTAGTTAAGCTATCTATTAATTTCTATTTCTTCGCGTTTGGTCTTCGACTTGTAAGTGTTTAAAGCAGTTCAAACTGAACTGCCATCTCGCGCCTAGCAGTTCATATTATACCGCTAAGCATACGCAAAGTTTGCACTATTTCTGCAACCCTCAAATAATATTGCACAAGTGCCATATTATTTCTGACGTCTCAGGCGTAAACGAGCGACGGCTTATTATTTAAGGGTTTTGTTGGTTTGTGCAAAAAGCACATATTTTGTTTCTATTGCTTCGCGTTTCGCCTTCGATGAGTCAGTGCTTAAAACATTTCACAGTTTTTGCAGAAACCAACAAAACCCCTAAATGTATCTATTAGTATTTGATTGCAGTGACGAGATAAAAATTTATTAATCAACGGACTATTTGTCTGGACATTGAAATGGAGATCTTTCATGGAGATGATGAAAACTAAAATACATTTTTAATTTGGAACCAGTTTGAACTGATATTCGAGTCATGGCATCATGAAACTTTGTCAGTCTGAGAGTTGTATGACTTGACGTTGCATATTGGGCGTTGCGTTCCAGGTCAACTTATGAAGTCAACATTTTCGAACTATTTAAAGTATCGTCAATGAATTCTGAGCGCGTCAATGACTTACGAAAATGTGAAGAATGAATGCTCATTAAATCTGTTATTTTAGCATTATTTTTTTGTAGAAATTTCATTTTATTAGTGAATACAGATAAATACAGATTTTTTATGCAAATCAATACAGATTTTCTGTTAAAATATCTGGCATCTCTGCTTGCAACAGAAACAGATGTACAAACAATTAGGTTTTTTATCGTGACGACACAAATGAACAAGTATTCATCCTTGACAGTTCAGCGGTACTGTTTACAAACAAGCCTAAACAAAAATCGAAGAGCACATCTAAAACAATCATCTTTACACTTCGCAACTAGTCACTTTTATTTAATAAATATCAAAAACGAACCGTATTCAATCGTGAACAAATGTTTTAAAACTTTATTTAGGCGATACGGACTGTAAATGGTCTGATCCAATTTGTCAATAAACAAACAAAAGAAATTTCTGTTTACAAACAGTACTGCTGAACTGTCAAAACGTGTTCATCCGATTGAGGTTAGCAGTGACGGTAAAAAACCTAATTGTGCTAAATGTAATAGTAAACGTTTGCGGAAAATGTGTTTCAAAACAGAAGTTTACATGTACAAAATGTTTTCAATTATTATTTTGATAATAAACATTTCATTTAAATTAATTTGGAACTTTTTCTTCGTAAAAAACTTCAATTTCCAAAGTGAAATTGGCTCATTCCAGTAGAAATAGGTATATAACCAAAATCCGTATATCTAGTGTTAAGGAAAGCCAAATCCTAGTCTTAGATTTTTTTTGCAGATAAAATAGGACGCTGTTCGCTACTAATCAACCTTCAATCAACGGTACTAAAAGATTAAAATAGGCGCAATAGCTTGCAATACAATAGCCCTATGTAAATGTAGCCCTAAATACGTGAATGTGTCAGTCAAACTAATACTTGGAAAGATTCCCAATCAGTGGGTGAAATAATATTAGTGATTGAAACAAATTTGACTGAGATATAAGTGTTCAAAACCTGATCACATTTTTACATGTATTTTTCCTAAAATTTCTTATTTGCACCCCTATACAGAAAGCAGAAATGTGGTCCGCATAAAAAAAAACAATTAATATTTTAGTTGTATTACGATCGCGTGTGGTTCCATGTTCAGTATTATAGGCATTAAAAAAACCAAAACTATCCTACCACATGAATCAAAACCGGCTGAATTTACCACTAAATACAATTTAGCTGTTGCACTTACTTGGGACTTTTGAGATCACGGTGAATGATCTTGTGTGAGTGGAGGTACTGCATTCCGTGGGCGATTTGTTGCGACCAGGACACCAACCGGTTCGGATATATGATGTCTCTACCGTCCGCCAGGATCTGGTGCAGCGGTCCGTACGGGCAAAATTCCATGATCATGCAAAACACCGGCGCTTGAGTGCATACACCTCTGTTTACATTCAGTCGTTGTTGTTGTTTTTAGGTTGCAGATTGATTGATTGAAAATGGAACGTGAATAGGGCAATACGCCAACCAAGGAGCCATCGCAATATTATTATGAAGGCGCGATGTCGTTACCGGTGTTGGCGCATTTTTATGTGCAGACATGGAAGGGTTTGGCGTCGTCCGTCCATCGGTGCCAGAACGTTGGCGTTGGCGTGTGGAGCCATACCCATTCAGGTTGACGGCGCCAGTCGCATTTTGTAGTACGGTATCCGGCGAGAGAGAAAGTGAGCAGTGGAATAAAGAAATAAAAAAAAGACAGCATTTCATTAGTTTGGTTTTTGGGACAAAAAATATAGCTATTCAAACGATTGCTGCCGAAGTTATTCTAAGAGAGTTGGGTAAAAAATAGTATCAATGCATAAATTAGAAATGATTGATAAAAACCTAGCGGTCATGATAACCATGACAATAATCTATAGTACATGACTATACAAGTAACTAGCGGGGTTACAGTAAAAACAGAGAATCTCATGTTTCCTTGAGAGACTCTTGCCGCCAGGCGAGACTGCAGTCATAGCCGTAACAGCATGCTCTAGCGGTTCGAAAATCGTGCCAATGTGGCAGTCTAAGGCAGGGTGTAGGGACTTCAACGAGGAAACAGTCTAAGAATAACCTCACGGCTAGTCACGTTATCGCTATTAGGAATCTCGACTATGCAAACATAAAGTTATATATGTCACAGATGGCGACAATGTATACCTACTTGAATTTAACTATGTTCTCGTGATCCAGCTTTCGTAGGTGTTTTATGTCTGTTTCCTTGACGTCTCGGACTTTCTTAACCGCGACAAGTTCATTTCGCAGTTGGCCACGGAACACGGCACCCTGGGCCCCACTGCCGAGCCACACCAAATCGGTAATGGACTCGAAGGGAATTTCCCAGTCATCAGTCTGTTTACTCTTCATCTCCATAATGTGGGTCTTGCCGATTAGCGACAGCACTGGCCGCATGCAACCGAACAGACCGTCCATCCAACCGGCCGGTTTATTTGCAACGCCGGGAATCCCTCCCGGCATGGTCGGCCATCCGTTCTGGCACACATTGCTGTTGTCGACGCTGCTGTCGGTGTTGTTGACGTCGTCGCCGGCGATTGCCTGCGAATAGGCCGGCGGTTGGTCGTTTTTGATGCCCATCTGGTCCAGCTCTTCTTGGATCGACATCATACTGGAAAGGGAAAATTGAAAATAGCCTGATTAGATACGTGACCATTACTTCACATCAAACCGAAGAGCATGTCTACAGAGTACAGATTAAGCTGACCAATGTCACCTTCACCTCAAATTGTCAAAATAATATTGTAAATGTAAATGTTTAAAAAAATCGTGTTTGTGTCGCCACTCATTCGCGCGTTACACGATTCATAATTCTACTAAGTGTCTGACAGTAGTAGAAAGTCACATAGAAAGCAATATCACAGGTTGCGGTCCAGTACGATCCAACCCGAACCGGTGCCCACACCTGCCACCCGTCATGCGCGTCGCTACGGTGGACTTGACCCAGTTTATTTATGCGCGTTTTCGCTTTTCTTCGCTTCGACCATCCAATTAATTAGCTTTATCACTTACCCACCCAGCCTCTACCGCGAGAATTTTTAATTCGTTGTTTGTGATTTGCGATGCCTCCGGAAGGGAGAGAAAACAACGGAGATAATTTTATGATAACTGCGAACAGAAAACACAAAGGATAATTTCGTTAGCAGCTTCAACTGTGATTTCAATCAACTTTCACCTTTCTACGCCAGTCATCACAACATGCGAACTTAAAGTTGTGGTGACATTGTGACTATATTGCGTTCTAGTGCCGTATTGTTTTTTAACCTCCATATGTCACAAAGATTTTCCTAACTTCCCAATGCAATAAAAGAAGTGTGTGAAAAACGGTAATCATTTTTCATGATAACAATTTGAATAATCAAATTAAAAGCTACAAGAATTTTGCTGTTGTTGCAAAACAAAAAATTGGTAATCATTTTTGCAACGTAATGCGATTTTTTTTTCCATAAATACGTTTATTTCTTAAGGCAGTTTACATAAGTTTTTCTTCGCCGTAGCATCACTTTTACATAATATTCTTATCCTAATTTAATTCTAACATAGTCACAACGTTTTGAATTTATTAAAACATATTCTCTTATAGCTTAAATATCATCTTAAGTAACTCGTCATTAATTATGAAATCTACTCGGAAATATTATTTGAACCAAACGATTAACTTCTATAAATTATAAAATAAGCTGTTATTTTCAGACATTTTGTTGATAATTTCATAAACTGTTTCGAGTTTGTTTGTATCATTACATAATTTTTATTCTAATTTAGCTATTGGTTGAACTCATGGACGCAGCTGGGATCAGAGCTAAGTCTTAAAAGGGGCCTTTATTAAATTGAAACTCCAATTTTCTTTATGAAATGATAAATAAGTTTCATGTATGAAAGGTCACGACAAGCAAGAATGTCTCGAACTGGGATATTGGATAGTCTACCTTGGGTACGCAAAGAATTTATTAGTTGAGATCTGACATCACGATACTCCACGCATGTCCAAACGACATGATCAATATCCCGATAACCTTCTCCGCAAGCACAATGATTAGTCTCGGAGAGCCCAATTCGAAGGAGATGTGCATTTAACGTGTAGTGATTGGACATGAGTCTGGACATCACACGAATGAAATCCCTACTCACATCCAGTCCCCTGAACCATGACTTTGTCGATATATTCGGAATAATTGAGTGCATCCACCGACCCAGATCATCTCTATCCCAAGAAGCTTGCCAGCTGGCAAGTGTTCTTTGGCGAGACGAGCTATAGAATTCGTTGAAAGCAATCGGTCGCTCATAAATTTCACCCTCAATAGCACCACCTTTGGCTAAAATATCGGCTCTTTCATTGCCAGGAATGGAGCAATGAGCCGGGACCCAGACTATAGTGATTAGATAATTATTGTTCAATATGTCGTTCAGGCACTGTTTTATTTTGCCCAGGAAAAACGGTTCAGTCTTGCCAGTCATGTTTGAGCGAATGGCTTCAATTGCACTCAGACTATCTGTGAAGAGGAAATAATGGTTTGGAGATAATGTGACGATTACACTCAAACTATAATGAACTGCTGCTAGCTCTGCTATATAAACAGATGCAGGTTCTTGAAGCCTAAATGAGGCCGAAACATTATTGTTGAACATACCAAACCCTGTCGCTTCTTCAATTCGCGATCCGTCCGTGTAAAACATTTTCTCAGAGTCAATATGCCTGAACTTACTTGAAAATATTTTTGGGATTTCCGTCGAGCGTAGATGATCCGGGATTCCACGCACTTCGCGCTGCATGGATGTGTCGAAAAATAAAGTTGAGTCAGGGACATTTAGGAGGCTGACATGGATAGGAATATATCTTGAAGGGTTGATTTCCTGTGACATATGGTTAAAATATACTGTCATGAATTTTGTTTGAGATCGAAGCTCGACTAGTCGTTCGAAATTATTAATTACCATGGAATTCAGCACCTCACATCTTATTAGCAGGCGTGATGAAAGCTCCCAAAATCGATCTTTTAATGGAAGAACTCCCGCCAGAACTTCAAGACTCATTGTATGTGTTGAATGCATGCAGCCTAAGGCAATTCGCAAACAACGGTACTGAATTCGCTCAAGTTTGATAATATGAGAGTTTGCAGCGGAACGAAAACAAACGCATCCATATTCCATCACTGAAAGTATCGTTGTTTGATACAATTTTATTAGATCTTGCGGATGAGCACCCCACCAAGATCCTGTTATTGTTCGAAGAAAATTTACTCTTTGTTGGCATTTCGTTATCAGATACCTAATGTGTCCTCCCCACTTGCATTTGGAATCGAACCACACCCCGAGGTATTTAAAAGTTAAAACCTGTTGGATCATTCTTCCCATCATATGGAGCTGAAGCTGCGCGGGATCATGCTTTCTTGAAAAGACGACTAACTCTGTTTTCTCCGCAGAGAATTCGATACCAAGATGAACAGCCCAAACGGACAAGTTATCTAAGGTATCTTGCAATGGTTTATGCAGATCAATAGCTTTGGGTCCAGTAACTGAAACCACGCCATCATCTGCCAATTGTCTTAGTGTACATGGGGTTACAAGACAGCTGTCAATGTCATTCACGTAAAAATTATAAAGGAGCGGACTGAGGCATGAGCCTTGCGGTAGACCCATGTAGCTAATTCTGAATGTTGTCAAATCGCTATATGAAAAATGCATGCGTTTCTCTGACAAAAGGTTGTGCAAATAATTATTTATAACCGCTGGGAGTCCATGTTGGTGGAGCTTGTCTGAAAGAACATCAATGGAAACTGAATCAAATGCTCCTTTAATGTCTAAAAATACAGATGCCATTTGTTGCTTTTGAGCGAAGGCAATTTGGATGTCAGACGAAAGTAATGCAAGGCAATCATTCGTCCCTTTATTTCTACGGAAGCCAAACTGAGTATCTGACAACAAACCGTTCGTCTCGACCCAAGTGTCGAGACGTCGTAGAATAATTTTTTCGAACAATTTTCTGATGCAGGACAACATCGCAATGGGTCTATATGAGTTGTGATTGGAAGCTGGTTTCCCCGGTTTTTGAATGGCGATAACTTTCACTTGTCTCCAGTCAGGCGGAACAATATTTTGCTCAAGAAACTTGTTGAACAATTCCAACAAACGTCTTTTTTGCGAGGTCGGGCAGATTCTTCACCAAGTTGAATTTAATTCTGTCCAACCCAGGAGCGTTATTGTTACAAGACAAGAGTGCTATAGAAAATTCCATCATTGAAAATGGGTTATTAATAAACCCATTATTTGGAGGAGATTCCCTTATAATACTCTGCGTAGGAACAGAATCTGGGCAAACTTTCCTAGCAAAGTCAAATATCCATCGGTTCGAGTATTCATCACTCTCATTGCCCACGTTACGATTCCTCATTCGTCTGGCCGTGTTCCAAAGAGTGCTCATTGAGGTTTCTCTTGACAAACCTTCGACAAAATGTCTCCAATAGCTACATTTTTTGGCTCGAAGTATGCTCTTGTACTTGGTTTCTAAAGCCATAAGTTTTTCAAAATTCTGAGGAGTTCCTCCTCCCCGTTTTAGAAACGTCTTGCAAGCATTTTGTTTTGCGAGTTTAGCCTCTGAGCACTCTTTGTCCCACCAGGGGTTGGGAGGCCTTCTGTTAGTCGTTGGCCCAGGAAAGCGTTTAGTTTGGGATTGTTCTGCTGCCTCCAGAATCGAACAAATGAGGAAGTCATATTCTTCAAGTGGAGGGAGCTCTTCCATTGAATTCAAAATACTAGAGATACTACTTTGGTATTTAATCCAGTCGATATTTTTTGTCAAATCATATGGAATACTAGCTGAAGTAGCAATGCAATTGCTATTGCTAATTGAGATGATGATTGGTAAATGATCGCTACCGTGTAAATCAGGCAATATTTTCCAGGTGCAATCTAGTCGAATTGATGTTGAGCAAAGAGATAGATCTAATGCACTTGGGCGTGCAGGAGGTCTTGGGATCCGTGTCATGCTACCCATATTTAATACCGTCATGCTAAAATTGTCACAAATGTTTTGTATTAAAGATGATCTGCTATCATTGTAAACGGAACCCCACATCATTCCGTGCGAATTTAAATCCCCCAGAATCAATCGTGGAGCAGGAAGGGCTTCAACCATTTCATTAAGCTGTCGCTGTCCAACTTGTGCTTTTGGAGGAATATAAACCGAAGCTATGCAAATATCTTTGCCTTTAATGTTTATTTGGCAAGCAACAACTTCTATACTAGAAGTTGAAGGGATGTTTAATCTATAAAAGGAATAGCATTTCTTAATTCCCGAAAGCACTCCACCATACGGAGAGTCTCTATCGAGACGTATAATGTTAAAATCATTAAAATTTAAAGCTATGTTTGAAGTAAGCCATGTTTCGCATAAAGCAAATACATCACATTTTTGGCTATGCAATAAAATTTTAAATGAATCATTTGCGGCGGGTGATAAATTATCCATCAAAAGATACAAAACCTGAGACAATTGGCCATTGAGCTGATAACTGCTTCAAAAAATTTCTAGCTATTGGAAGGAATGCCATTATGAGGGTCTTTAAGGGTTCAGATATATTGAATGCTGAGAAAATCCATTCAACAATTTCCGAAAACTTCAGTAATCCTGTTGGTGGTTGTGAAATAGAGCCCACAGGATTATTACCTTTTTCTGTGCTAGATCCTGGATTGGTTTGTGAATTTGACAAACCAGGAGGCACAGTCTTTGGTTTTGACTTTTCTTGTTTAACACGGGGATCTTTTTTTGAAGATGAAATTTTAGGTGCCTTTTTTGGTAATTTGGAAGAAGACTTCTTTCTCTTAACTGACCCTTGGGTAGTGATAAACGAATTACCTTCACTATTTTCGTCAGAGTCAGAGTCCTCTGGTTCCTCTAGATTTGAAAACCCGTTTTCAGTTCCCAAAGGGGGGACATCAATGACCGTTTTAAGCATTTCTGCATATGTGCGCTTAGACCGTGCTTTTAAAGAAAGCTTAATTTTGTCTTTGTGTACTTTAAATGCAGTGCATACTGAAATATCCTCATGAGGACTTTCTCCACAATAAATACATTTTTCAATTTCCTTGTTGCAATCATTATCTTTATGAGGCCCTTCACACTTAATACATTTTGATTTATTACTACAGTAAGTAGCTGTGTGGCCGAATTTTTTGCAGTTCGTACAATTCATTACATTTGGAACAAAAAGCCGAACAGGGAGGCGAATTTTATCGACATAGACATGGGACGGCAACGCAGACCCGGCAAATGTCACTCGAAACGAGTCTGATGGGCGATAAACTTTCTTTCCCTCTTCATGAACTACTGAGTACAGTTGTTTGCACTCCAGTATTTTCACACCCTCAAGCATAGAGTTCTTGAAACGACCAACACCATGCTTGAGTAAATCATCTACCGAAAGACTCGCTTCGGTAACAACACCGTCAATTTCGACATCTTTGGAGGGTATGTAAACTTTATACTCTTTATTGAAATGTTCCGAAGAGACAATATCATTCGCTTGTTTCAAATTATTTACTACAACACGAATTTTATCATTATTTACTTTTATGATCTCTTTGATTGAAGAGTATCGTGATGTCAAACCTTTATTAATTTGTAAAATGTTTAATGGCTTTGATATACGTCTAAAAAAGACTATCCAAGGCCCAGAAGAGCTCTCCTGATATTTTTTCGTTCGTGGGGGTATAGGATTCATGCTAGGATTTACGTCCATGGATTCATCCATCACATTAAAATTTTTAATCAAACTTTAAAATAAAAAATGAAACCAACACTACACAGTACTCAATCAAAAGGAAAAGAAAAAACTTCTACCTTGAAATTGTTGTCTATCTCCGTTGCACTGCCGTGTAGATCCTCGTTGCTCTAGATGTTCTTGTTGGATGTATCTGGACGTTGATACAATGCTGAAGCTCACTGTAGCGATAGAATACGATGTGATGCTACTGCTACCTGACATCCAGCACCACTCGAATTCCGATTTACTTTCGTCTTCGCCAGCTGTAACCAGCGCAGGTCACCGGTGTATACCTGCGTGTTGTATGGCAGTGGAAAGACCGAGTTGTCTTGTCTCCTTCTTCCTTGTGCTCCGCACCGATATGCTTCTGCACCGAAGTGCCTTCGCACCGGTGTGCCTTTGCACTCTCCTTCTTCGATGTGCCTTTGAACTCTCTTGCTCAGCACTTGTGGCTGTGTATTGTGGCCTGGGTAGAGCTTGGGAAACGCCCTTTGTTGTTTTCTTCACCAGCTTGGCCCAGCACTAGGGCTCTCTTATGCAGCACGACTATACTTTTTAACGGCTGCTGCCAACAGGTCTCTACCTGTAGTTCAACCGTTGTCGTATTTAACGCGTGTAAACTAACCAGCGTTGTTAAACTGTACGCTTCTATACACAACCTTCTCGGTTGAACGGCTATTACTGAATCAACGTAATGCGATGTATTGCATAAAAATTCCTTAGAATTAATGGAAAACCGACAAACTGGATTTTTTTTATTCGCTATATTTTCTCGAACCGTTCTCAACAATCTTAGGCTCGTTTGAAAGCATATGTTCGGTATAGTTTCCGGGGAAATCCATTTGGTGTGCCACAGGGTGGTGTTTTAGAACCGATCTCGTTTATTATGTACATAAATGACATGAATCAAGTTTTATGGTTTTGTGAAATAAATTTGTTTACTGACGATACTGTTCCAGATACATTCCAGCTAAGGGTTGGGATGAAGTGGTTGCATATTTGAACGAAGCCCACATTCTCTGGGTCAGTGGTTAAAATTCAAACAACTAAAACTTAATGTCGAGAAAACTTAATATATGAACATTGAAGCTTTTTGGTTTGAGCAAATAGCACAATTTGAACTGCTTTAAACACTGATGAGCCGAAGGCGAAACGTGGCTAAATAAGGAGTGTATCGATAAGTAGTTAACAACATTCAAACAGTTATTACTCTGGAATGGCTTATTTGTTTGCAGCGTGTTTTGCGGTGACATGTTTGTTTACATGTCAATAACAGCTACGCAATCGATTGGTTTCGGTACGGTTTATCGTTTCAATGATGAGTCGAATTGATCCGGAAACGCGAAAGAAAATTCTGCACACTTGGTGCTCAGAAAGTGGTGTCACGTACAACGAAATTGCAAAACGGGTGAAAGTGCACCACACCAGTGTCAAAAATATTATCGAGAAGTTCGGTAAGACCCTTTCCATGAAGGATTTGCTCCGATCCGGTAGGAAAACGGGTCCCAGCCAGCCCGGCCGGGACTTAAAAGTGGTTGAGTACATCAGGAAAAACCCATCGGCGTCGACGCGGGATTTGGCCAAGCAGTTAAACACCAGCATCGGAATGATTCAACGGATCAAAGTTCTGAACTCCCGGAAAACGTACAAGAAACAGGAGGTGCCGAAAAAGTCCCTGGTACGGCAAGTTCAGGCCAAAACAAGAGCGCGAAAACTGTATAACCGGATTCTACAGAATAAAGACAGATGCATCCTGATCGACGACGAAACCTACGTCAAGGAAGACTCTCGAGCGCTGCCCGGACCGCAATATTATACGAAATCGGTATACCAGGACCTGGACGACGCTGACAGTGTTGGTCTGGCAAGCAATTTGTACCTGTGGTTTGCGGTCGTCGATTTTCTTCACGAAGGGCACAATTAACGCCAAGGTGTACGAGGAAGAATTTTTGAAGAAGAGAATGCTGCCACTGTACAGAAAGCATAAGGCTCCTCCTCTCTTCTGGCCGAATTTGGCTTCAACCCACTACGCCAACTCCGTTCTACAGTGGTTGACAAAAAATAATGTACAATTCGTGGAAAAGGACATCAACCCACCGGACTGCCCGGATCTTCAGCCAATTGAAAGGTATTGGGCAATTGTCAAGCGGCACTTTCGGAAGGAAGGTACAGTGTCCCAAAACATGCAGGAGTTAAAAAAAAAACTGGACAGCTGCCACCAGGAAAGTCACAAAAGTAACTGTGCAGAATTTAATGAAGAATGTCAAGTCCAAAGTGCGATTTCTTCAATATAATCAGTGAAATGCATAAAATTGTAATTTTTCTACAATATATCGAAAACTGATGTCAAAATATGTTTTTTTTTCACTTTTTTATTCAATAATCAATGTTGCTAATCACTTTTCGATACACTCCTTATATGGTTCCTTCTTCTTCAGGCACTGGATATGAAGTCAATGATGAGACTGATGGAGAGATTATTGATCGCGTTAGAGAGATGAAGTATCTGAGAGCTAATAACACGCAAATATCGAAATTACAGCGATGGCAAACAAAAGTCATGTGATTGACATTAAAATATTAATAGATATACTTCTTATAATTTTATATTGAATGCATTACATGTGCATAATAGCTTTTCATGAAGCAAAGGGTATATCATTCAACAATGATATTCATTTTCCCAGGTTGGCGGTGCAATGCACAGGGCGCTGGTCTACCATTTAAGTTATCGTATGTTTTGAGTCCCGACCTGGAAGGATGCTGTCACACGGAACGACCGAAATTAGCTCTGCGCCTAATTCGTATTACTGTTTTTGAATTAGTTGATTTTAACAACAAAATTTCTAAAATAACTATAAAATTAGTAAAAATTGAGAATTTACTTTGCTGAAAAAACTCTTATTTTTAGAGAATGTGTTTAGTTGGCGAATATTCTGGACACAAACCAACAATATTTCAATCCAGTACGAAATTCTCATTGACAACAAATTTTGTTATTAAAATCAGAAAATTTGTTTCTATTTATCTATCACCATCATTACTGAAGGACAGGACAAAGAAAACAAAAATGAAATTGGTTTTATTAACAAGTTTATTAGCTAAAAACTCATGAGAAGTGTCAAAGCAAAACAATCCATTAAAAAGCTAAAAGGGACAGTCTTGTTGAAACTGCTTGCAAATTGTTTAGATGTTTTTCGCATGTGTTACGATATATCTATATATAAATTTATAAATCGATATGTTAAAATGACGTAAACTGTTAGTGGAAAGTGTATTTATTCAGAATTTGTGCGCATTTAAAGCGATTGTGCGTAATAATGTTTTTACGGGGAACAGTGAAGTGAGTTTCGAATATTGCACTCTAATTGTATATGTCAAATGATGTTTTTTGTATCTTCCAACCTTCTCGGCTACGCTGTCCGGTGTACTACTTGTATTCGGTTTTTGTTTCCGAGTGCTCAAAGTTTTCAGTGAGATAGTCAATTTCGCGAAGTCGAATGAACAAAACAGCAATTGAGAAGACAAATTTTTAAAAAGAAGTTTATGTTTCGCTTATGTCTTTTTCTCCAATACAACATCGTATTTCTACCTGCCAATATAGAAAAGATAATCGTGACTGAAATTTTTTTCGGTAGTCGTGTGCCATCTAGTGGCTAGTAGTCGTTACGGTGTTAACGTTTTTTCGGTGACAGAGCGCCATATAGCTGCAAACGGCAGAAACCAATTCAACCATTAATGTTGGTTGAAAACAACGTTTTATTTCTCCAATTCAACTAAAAAATTAGTTGAATGGATATGAAACGTGCCTTAGCTAAGAAATGACAGCACGTTTAATTGGTGAATTCAACTAAAAAAAATAGCCATTTCAACAAATATTTTATTATTATTAAGAGAATTAGAATTAAAAAATCTAAATTAGCAAAAGATTTTTTTAGTTGTCTCAAAAAATAACTAACTAAAATCAGAAAATCAACTAATTTTTTCGCCAAAATGCTGATTTCGGTCTTTCCGTGCAGTGTCAGTAGGATCGCAAAACCTGCCATGCATGGTCCTGTACACTATGAATCGGCTGCGAAGTCTGTTGAAACAGAAAGACCAATTCCACGAAAAGGAATGTAGTACCACGGCATTGCTTTGTTCATTTTCAAAATATTAAATCATATGCAGCTTCGATATTAATGTGATCTGATTGAAGGATTGCATCTGATGCGAGACCACCAAGCTTTTTATCGGCTAGAACGCAAAACTCGATATTGTACGAAGGAATCAGTTTTTTTTTAAATCAATGCCAGGACGGATCAAACGAGCTACAACATTAACGGAGTTCAAAAATAGGTTTTTCTCACGTCAAATCTATTCTATCATTCGGGTCGGGTACGTGTGACTTTTTTTTTGTTTTAAACGAGTACTGTTTGGGTTCAAAAATTTGGCTAGGCTTCGCTCATCTCTGTGGTCTCGTTACTTCATCGTAGCCTATGTTTGTAGCGATGTACTGGTCCGGCAATAAGGGTCTGCTGAATTACTATACTGATAGAAATATCGTGTTCGAATCTTAATTTATTCAACGACCCTACCGGGTTGGAAATTTTCTTGATTAACCCTAGATAGTAAACCGGAAATATTTGAATGTTTTCTTGTTCTCAGTCGTTCTTTGGAAGAAGAATCTGTACCTGCTTGAATCGTTCTTTTTATTTTGTTCAAAGGTTACGATCATTCATACAATATTTATTATCATTCAGATAAAACGTTTGTACGGGTTCACTCAGGTCCGCCGAAAGAAAATATGGGCCCGGGGGGAATTGCACTATTACCGGCATTATTATACACGAGAATAAACCTTACGTGTATTTCCCACACCAAAACGCGACTCTCGAATGAATTGCACCTTAAGGTCTAACCGCACTCGACCGGGGAGACCCATCAGGCACGTTATTTTTCTCTTCGGCTTTTAGATTGTCCTATTTCCGGCCCCCCTGCAAAAAATCCGGTGGGATTCACGCCTTAGGCTTGGCTTAGGTCAAAGTGAATATTCCCGTTTCGAGAGATAAAATCTTATAAATGGAGTAACCGACAAAACGCAATTTTTATCGGCAAATTGGCACGATTTTCTCATAGTTGCCTGAATCAAGTTCGAAGATATTTTAGACGCTACTTTTGAGTATTTTGATATGTTTTCAAGGCGCATGGAGGACACATTCGGTTCCGGAGTTACAATCGTATTAGTGACGTAACCGTATTTTCTCTCTTCAGTGGTTTTTCATCTTCCACTAAGCCCTTAGTACGCAGTAAAAAAATATTAAATTTATAGGTGACGCAAATCTACATACCAAAATTCTTCTTCAATGTTCAGTAATTATTTTTAGGGTTATGAATTGTAAAAGATTATTTTCACTAGAAGAACTGAAAAACCGATCCAATTCACAGTCATCTGTCAATAAACTACCGGGGTTTGATATTTACTTCAAAACAAAAAAAAAACTTTTGTTTCTACACGCACAGAAATTAAATTCAATTATATTGTGCGCTGAATTCAAATATATTTTATTAGAATCTGGATCTAGTTTCGTTTCATTTTGGATTGTTGTTATTTGATTCAAAGCAAATTATTTTTTTGTATAATCAGGCTTTTGTGCGATTGTGTAAATTCAGTGATAGACTATGTTAAATTTGAATAGTTCTGTTAAATAGTTATCATTTGAATTTCTGCAGTTTTATGATCAATAAAACTGATCATTTTCAAACGCATTAGCTGTGTTTTAATATCAACGCGAATGACACGAAAAAACTCCAAGCGGAATCACCATTCGAATAGTAGGTATGCGGCTATTAAGAAACAAACAAGAGTCTGAGTCTGTTGACCACAACCGAGTGGAACCGGTTGTTGTAGCGGTTGGAAGAAATGCGTCGTTCCACTGCTCGGGCTTATCTTATCAGTAACGAAAAGCTAACATCGATGTGTGTACGGGTTTTTTGCTCATTCAACGAGAAGCAATAAAACAGGTTCATGCGAATCCCCGTCAATTCGATTGTTCCTGAACGATTTTAACTCCGTTTATAGATTAAAAAATTCCTCCAGGCTAAGAACGAAAGAAAACTTGAAAATTAATCCCGTTATGCCATTACTTGTTGCCACGTTTCTTGTCATAATTGTGAAATAACCATGGATGATTGTCTCGTAACTTTCAACGATGTTCTTTAAGCTGAGAGAAGTTCATTGATCTTGAAATGCGTCTCGATGTTTTCTTATCAATACTGCTTGCAAAATTAAACATTATATTTTTAAACTATATCCGAGGGGTCGTACAAAACATTAACTCATCTTCTGGATTTTCTTTAACTTTCGGATATTTGACCTTTGGACTTTGGCTGTCAGCTTTCGTTTGTTTACTTGATTGTGCGGTTGAAATTTAGCTCTTTCAAAATGTCGCTTATTGAAAAGGAAGTGAAAATTAAGGTTCTGGACACATGGCTAAGTGAGAAGGGTATTACTATGCGGAAATTGGCGAAGCGGTTTGAATTCATCATGCCAGTGTTAAAATGATCATTAATAAGTTTGAGCAACACTATTCTTTGGATGAGCTACCAGGAAGAGGCAGAAAACCCCGTTCTTCCAACCCGAAACTGGAGTGGTATCTCTAATCATGAAGAACAAATCAGTGTCAATACGTGATTTGGCCAAAAAAGCAGGAACGAGTGTCGGAATGATCCAGCGTATCAAGAGGCGAAATCACCTGAAGACCTACAAGAAACAGAAAATCTCAAAACAAAGTGTATAACAGAAGAAGCGAGCAGAAACAAGGGCCCGGAAATTGTATTCGCGTCTTTTGCAGTGTCCGGATGCATGCGTTTTGATGGACAATAAGACTTATGTAAAGGAGAACTCAAAAACCCTTCCAGGTCCAAAATACTTCACTGTTGTCGTTGGGGAGGATGTGAGCGATGCGGACAGGTCAATTCAAGTGGAGAAATTGAAATCGGTCGAAAGGTTTTGATATGGCAAGCAATATGTTCCTGTGGTTTGAGGTCTACCATTTTTTACACCACTGGAACTATAAATGCAGAAATCTATCGATCTGAGTGTCTCCAGAAGAGATTGCTGCCTTTATATAAGAAGCATAGTACAACTCCACAGTTTTGGCCGGATTTAGCGTCGGCTCACTATGCCAAAACCACTCTCAATTGGCTTGCGGAGAAGGGCATAAATTTCGTTGAGAAAAACATCAATCCTCCAAATTGCCCTTAGCTTCGACTCATCGAACGTTATTCGGCAATGGTGAAGAGAGTCTTCAAGAAGACTGATAAGGCAGCTGGGAACATGCAGGAGTTCAAAAAAATTTGGGCCGAATCATCCAAAAAATGCGATGCAACACTTTTCCGGAACTCGATGGAGAGCGTTCGATCAAAAGTTCGAAAATTCTTGAAGGAATAACTCAAATTTCATCCGGTTTTCCTTATGCTCAAATTTTTTATCATAAATTGAAAGAAAAATTTGTGGATAGCTTGTTTTTGATACACTTCTTAAATACTATATTCAACACAGTAGAAATATCTGAAAAATAAATATAAAGGAATCTCAATGTTGACTTGAACAACGAAGACGGAATTTATCATTCATTTCCGAAAATTTATTCACATATTATGTTTGTTTCCAATCAATTTTTTTTTCCATAAATACGTTTATTTCTTAAGGCAGTTTACATAAGTTTTTCTTCGCCGTAGCATCACTTTTACATAATATTCTTATCCTAATTTAATTCTAACATAGTCACAACGTTTTGAATTTATTAAAACATATTCTCTTATAGCTTAAATATCATCTTAGGTAACTCGTCATTAATTATGAAATCTACTCGGAAATATTATTTGAACCAAACGATTAACTTCTATAAATTATAAAATAAGCTGTTATTTTCAGACATTTTGTTAATAATTTCATAAACTGTTTCGAGTTTGTTTGTATCATTACATAATTTTTATTCTAATTTAGCTATTGGTTGAACTCATGGACGCAGCTGGGATCAGAACTAAGTCTTAAAAGGGGCCTTTATTAAATTGAAACTCCAATTTTCTTTATGAAATGATAAATAAGTTTCATGTATGAAAGGTCACGACAAGCAAGAATGTCTCGAACTGGGATATTGGATAGTCTACCTTGGGTACGCAAAGAATTTATTAGTTGAGATCTGACATCACGATACTCCACGCATGTCCAAACGACATGATCAATATCCCGATAACCTTCTCCGCAAGCGCAATGATTAGTCTCGGAGAGCCCAATTCGAAGGAGATGTGCATCTAACGTGTAGTGATTGGACATGAGTCTGGACATCACACGAATGAAATCCCTACTTACATCCAGTCCCCTGAACCATGCCTTTGTCGATATTTTCGGAATAATTGAGTGCATCCACCGACCCAGATCATCTCTATCCCAAGATGCTTGCCAGCTGGCAAGTGTTCTTTGGCGAGACGAACTATAGAATTCGTTGAAAGCAATCGGTCGCTCATAAATTTCACCCTCAATAGCACCACGTTTGGCTAAATTATCGGCTCTTTCATTGCCTGGAATGGAGCAATGAGCCGGGACCCAGACTATAGTGATTAGATAATTATTGTTCAATATGTCGTTCAGGCACTGTTTTATTTTGCCCAGGAAAAACGGTTCAGTCTTGCCAGTCATGTTTGAGCGAATGGCTTCAATTGCACTCAGACTATCTGTGAAGAGGAAATAATGGTTTGGAGATAATGTGACGATTACACTCAAACTATAATGAACTGCTGCTAGCTCTGCTATATAAACAGATGCAGGTTCTTGAAGCCTAAATGAGGCCGAAACATTATTGTTGAACATACCAAACCCTGTCGCTTCTTCAATTCGCGATCCGTCCGTGTAAAACATTTTCTCAGAGTCAATATGCCTGAACTTACTTGAAAATATTTTTGGGATTTCCGTCGAGCGTAGATGATCCGGGATTCCACGCACTTCACGCTGCATGGATGTATCGAAAAATAAAGTTGAGTCAGGGGCACTTAGGATGCTGACACGGATAGGAATATATCTTGAAGGGTTGATTTCCTGTGACATATGGTTAAAATATACTGTCATAAATTTTGTTTGAGATCGAAGCTCAACTAGTCGTTCGAAATTATTAATTACCATGGGATTCAGCACCTCACATCTTATTAGCAGGCGTGATGAAAGCTCCCAAAATCGATCTTTTAATGGAAGAACTCCCGCGAGAACTTCAAGACTCATTGTATGTGTCGAGTGCATGCAGCCTAAGGCAATTCGCAAACAACGGTACTGAATTCGCTCAAGTTTGATAATATGAGAGTTTGCAGCGGAACGAAAACAAACGCATCCATATTCCATCACTGAAAGTATCGTTGTTTGATACAATTTTATTAGATCTTGCGGATGAGCACCCCACCAAGATCCTGTTATTGTTCGAAGAAAATTTACTCTTTGTTGGCATTTCGTTATCAGATACCTAATGTGTCCTCCCCACGTGCATTTGGAATCGAACCACACCCCGAGGTATTTAAAAGTTAAAACCTGTTGGATCATTCTTCCCATCATATGGAGCTGAAGCTGCGCGGGATCATGCTTTCTTGAAAAGACGACTAACTCTGTTTTCTCCGCAGAGAATTCGATACCAAGATGAACAGCCCAAACGGACAAGTTATCTAAGGTATCTTGCAATGGTTTATGCAGATCAATAGCTTTGGGCCCAGTAACTGAAACCACGCCATCATCTGCCAATTGCCTTAGTGTACATGGGGTTACTAGACAGCTGTCAATGTCATTCACGTAAAAATTATAGAGGAGCGGACTGAGGCATGAGCCTTGCGGGAGACCCATGTAGCTAATTCTGAATGTTGCCAAATCGCCAAGTGAAAAATACATGCACTTCTCTGACAAAAGGTTGTGCAAATAATTATTTATAACCGCTGGAAGTCCATGTTGGTGGAGCTTGTCTGAAAGAACATCAATGGAAACTGAATCAAATGCTCCTTTAATGTCTAAAAATACAGATGCCATTTGTTGCTTTTGAGCGAAGGCAATTTGGATGTCAGACGAAAGTAATGCAAGGCAATCATTCGTCCCTTTATTTCTACGGAAGCCAAACTGAGTATCTGACAACAAACCGTTCGTCTCGACCCAAGTGTCGAGACGTCGTAGAATAATTTTTTCGAACAATTTTCTGATGCAGGACAACATCGCAATGGGTCTATATGAGTTGTGATTGGAAGCTGGTTTCCCCGGCTTTTGAATGGCGATAACTTTCACTTGTCTCCAGTCAGGCGGAACAATATTTTGCTCAAGAAACTTGTTGAACAATTCCAACAAACGTCTTTTTGCGAGGTCGGGCAGATTCTTCACCAAGTTGAATTTAATTCTGTCCAACCCAGGGGCGTTATTGTTACAAGACAAGAGTGCTATAGAAAATTCCATCATTGAAAATGGGTTATTAATAAAACCATTATTTGGAGGAGATTCCCGTATAATGCTTTGCGTAGGAACAGAATCTGGGCAAACTTTCCTAGCAAAGTCAAATATCCATCGGTTCGAGTATTCATCACTCTCATTGCCCACGTTACGATTCCTCATTCGTCTGGCCGTATTCCAAAGAGTGCTCATTGAGGTTTCTCTTGACAAACCTTCGACAAAATGTCTCCAATAGCTACATTTTTTGGCTCGAAGTATGCTCTTGTACTTGGTTTCTAAAACCATAAGTTTTTCAAAATTCTGAGGAGTTCCTCCTCCCCGTTTTAGAAACGTCTTGCAAGCATTTTGTTTTGCGAGTTTAGCCTCTGAGCACTCTTTGTCCCACCAGGGGTTGGGAGGCCTTCTGTTAGTCGTTGGCCCAGGAAAGCGTTTAGTTTGGGATTGTTCTGCTGCCTCGAGAATCGAACAAATGAGGAAGTCATATTCTTCAAGTGGAGGGAGCTCTTCCATTGAATTCAAAATACTAGAGATTCTACTTTGGTATTTAATCCAGTCGATATTTTTTGTCAAATCATATGGAATACTAGCTGAATTAGCAATACATTTGTTACAGCTAATTGAGATGATGATTGGTAAATGATCGCTACCGTGTAAATCAGGCAATATTTTCCAGGTGCAATCTAGTCGAATTGATGTTGAGCAAAAAGATAGATCTAATGCACTTGGGCGTGCAGGAGGTCTTGGGATCCGTGTCATGCTACCCATATTTAATACCGTCATGCTAAAATTGTCACAAATGTTTTGTATTAAAGATGATCTGCTATCATTGTAAACGGAACCCCACATCATTCCGTGCGAATTTAAATCCCCCAGAATCAATCGTGGAGCAGGAAGGGCTTCAACCATTTCATTAAGCTGTCGCTGTCCAACTTGTGCTTTTGGAGGAATATAAACCGAAGCTATGCAAATATCTTTGCCTTTAATGTTTATTTGGCACAGCATTTCTTAATTCCCAAAAGCACTCCACCATACGGAGAGTCTCTATCGAGACGTATAATGTTAAAATCATTAAAATTTAAAGCTATGTTTGAAGTAAGCCATGTTTCGCATAAAGCATTTTTGACTATGCAATAAAATTTTAAATGAATCAAGTTTTGGCATGATGCTTCGACAATTCCACTGCAGGACAGTGATTGTATCATTTGCGGCGGGTGATAAATTATCCATCAAAAGATACAAAACCTGAGACAATTGGCCATTGAGCTGATAACTGCTTCAAAAAATTTCTAGCTATTGGAAGGAATGCCATTATGAGGGTCTTTAAGGGTTCAGATATATTGAATGCTGAGAAAATCCATTCAACAATTTCCGAAAACTTCAGTAATCCTGTTGGTGGCTGTGAAATGGAGCCCACAGGATTATTACCTTTTTCTGTGCTAGATCCTGGATTGGTTTGTGAATTTGACAAACCAGGAGGCACAGTCTTTGGTTTTGACTTTTTTTGTTTAACACGGGGATCTTTTTTTGAAGATGAAACTTTAGGTGTCTTTTTTGGTAATTTGGAAGAAGACTTCTTTCTCTTAACTGACCCTTGGGTAGTGATAAACGAATTACCTTCACTATTTTCGTCAGAGTCAGAGTTCTCTGTTTCCTCTAGATTTGAAAACCCGTTTTCGGTTTCCAAAGGGGGGACATCAATGACCGTTTTAAGCATTTCTGCATATGTGCGCTTAGACCGTGCTTTTAAAGAAAGCTTAATTTTGTCTTTGTGCACTTTAAATGCAGTGCATTATGAAATATCCTCATGAGGACTTTCCCCACAATAAATACATTTTTCAATTTCCTTGTTGCAATCATTATCTTTATGAGGTCCTTCACACTTAATACATTTTGGTTTATTGCTACAGTAAGTAGCTGTGTGTCCGAAAATCAATTTTCCATGCAGCGAAAACTTTGAACTATACACGGAAAGACCAAAATCAGCATTTTGGCGAAAAAATTAGTTGATTTTCTGATTTTATTTAGTTATTTTTTGAGACAACTAAAAAAATCTTACTTTTGCTAATTTAGATTTTTCAATTCTAATTCCCTTAAAAATAATAATAAAATATTTGTTGAAATGGCTATATTTTTAGTTGAATTCACCAATTAAATGTGCTGTAATTTCTTAGCTAAGGCACACTTCATTTCCATTCAACTAATTTTTTAGTTGAATTAGAGAAATAAAACGTTGTTTTCAACCAACATAAATGGTTGAATCGGTTTCTGCAATTTGCAGCTATATGGCGTCACCGAAAAAACGTTAACACCGTAATGACTGCTAGCCACTAGATGGCACACTACTACCGAAAAAAATTTCAGTCGCGGTTGTCTTTTCTATATTGGCAGGTATAAATACGATGTTGTATTGGAGAAAAGGACATAAACGAAACATAAACTTCTTTTTGAAAATTTTTCTTCTAAATCGCTGTTTTCTTCATTCGACTTCGCGAAATCGACTCTCTCACTGAAAACTTTGACATATACAATTAGAGTGCAACATTCGAAACTCACTTCACTGTTCCGCGTAAAAACATTATTACGCGCAATCGCTTCAAATGCGCACAAATTCTGAATAAATACACTTTCCACTAAGAGTTTACGTCATTTTTACATATCGGTTTAGAAATTAATATTTGTGCTGTCCTTCAGCAATGATGGTGATAGATAAATAGAAACAAATTTTCTGATTTTAATAACAAAATTAGTTGTCAATGAGAATTTCGTTTTGGATTGAAATATTGCTGGTTTGTGTCCAGAATATTCGTCAACTAAACACGTTCTCTAAAATTAAGAATTTTTTTCAGCAAAGTAAATTTTCAATTTTAACTAATTTTATAGTTATTTTGAAAATTTTGATGTTAAAATCAGCTAATTCAAAAACAGTAATACGAATTAGGTGCAGAGCAAATTTCGGTCGTTCCGTGCGTATACTGCCCTCTATCTACAAACTACAAAAAACCGTTGAAAAGTGTAAAAGTCAGTTTCCTAACACAAGAATCCTTTTTCAAATTTTTTGTATTTTTTTCGGAAAGGATAAGCTTTTTTACACAACATATCGAAAAATTTAAAAAAAAATTGGTTCAGTGGTTTTTTAATCACCCAACATTAAAACGATAACCCTAACACAAACACGGGTTCAAACATTTTTGATGGAGAACAATTGTTTAAAATTTTACGAATTTCGAAGAGGTCGTATATCGTTTTCTAATGGAATAGCTGGTAACATATTGTCGTGATAAACTTCAATTTCATTTAAGTTTCTGCGAAAAAATCTTTGATAAAAGCGAGCGTTGCGTAGCAGCTAATCAGAGCTTCTCTCAATTTACTTTATTTTTCTTTAATAATTTTATAAAATCATCAATTTATCAAAATTAGAGAAAAAAAAGTTGTCACAAAGCACACCGAATCGTACAGACCATGATGGGAACAAACAACCCACATATTGATGAACGAAGCTAGTGTAGAACGTAACAGGAATGAGTATCAGTAATTATTTTCCCCACATCCCCTTTCCTTTCCACCTGCTAGTAAATATTAGCATAACGTTTACTACCTGTGCGAAAAAGCGTCTAACTTTATCGCCTACGTTGCAGTATCCATTCTCACCACTATTCCGTCCGGTACAGCCAACAGCCAAGTGCAAGGTGCCGAGGAGGGAATTTGAACCTTTCACGTCAAACGAAGGCAACCGTCGGTAGTGGTGTTAGTGAAGTATATGATATAGATAAAATCTGCTGATGGGGAATAAATAATACAGAGTTGAAATAAAAAATAGCCTGCATTTTTGCCGTAGCTTTTCTTTCTCACGAAACGAGGCCTTTGTGTTTTGCCTCTTTCACTGATGTATAAAAAACAGTTGGTTGAATTTAATTTGCAAATCATATCAGGAGAAACTGGTGGCTCGTTTAGCACGGGGCAGTAGTTTTCAACGGTTTCCCAGGTATTTCCGACAGTACAGGACCACAGGGAAGTGGACAATCGACATTTTTCTGCGCGTCATTTATTGCGCACGTGGGATTTCGTTTTGCGGTGACCATTCGCTATTCGACAGGTTTTCATTCCTCCTGTCACATGTCTACGTGAGATTATCTCTCGCTGATTTGATGTTACCCATTGGCATTGAAACTGCTTAGCGGAAATCGAGGGTTTAGATGTTAACTCATGAATAACGTATAAAAAGCTTCATGTATTGCGAATTCATACTAGATAATGGGGCTTTTAACTACATTATTACATTTTTGATTTTCACTTTTGCGAAGCCTTGTCTTGCCTATCCTCAATGAACAGAACAATTACAGGGCTGGTGACATCATTCTACTGGTAATAAAATCAGGCACAGTACTTCGGTACTACCCAAGTGTCTCGTGTAGACATAACTTTAGGCCTACTCAGCAGTTTATGTTTAACTGTTGAGTGGCGTGACAGTTCAACATGAACTGCTATGCATACATGAGTCGAAGACGAACCGTAAAAAAATATTTACGTAGGATTATGCTCCGGTCAAATCTTACTCTCTGGAGTACCGATCCATACCCATCTGAATGACACAAAATATTCTAAAATTAACACCTAATTACTTTGGTTTTGTTTCTATGGGCCGCTAATGGCCAATTGAATTAAATGAAAGGTCTCATAGTTTGTTATTTTGTCCGGATTCGATTTTCGGCTTCGGAGATATAAAATGAGCAAAAATTACATATAATGTATACTCAAATCTATTTCAGAAGGCTAAACTGAAAGGTCTTATAATCCAGTAACCTGCAACTTAATTTTATCCGGATCCAACATCCAGTTCCGGAGTTACATTGTGATATGTGCAAAACCATGACAAAATGTGCACTACATTTTCTAGAATTGACTTGACCGATGAACACATTCTTAGATTCAAATGAAAGGTCTCATAGTTCCATAAATGATTATTAGCTTTCATACGAGTCCGACTTCCGGTTCCGGGATTAAAAGGGGGATGAATGAAAAACAAAGTCTATTTCAACATCATAATTTGTATTGTATTAACAGAAATTTTTCCTAGTTTGCAGAACTGGCTACACGAAAAATATGTAGAAATGTGTAAATCAATAGCAATATGAAAAAAACATCAGAAGGATCAAAAAATTGATTAAAAAGCATCATCGATCCAAAGCTAAAATAAAACCCACTAAGAAAATGATTAAATCTTGTTGGACGATGAACATTTGTTGAACGACACACTGAACAGATCATACAGATAAATGACGTTTTATGGTTTTTGCTTGGAGAGACATGAGAATAGGTTGTGGTAAGACCTTTTTTTTGCTCACCTACTAACTGAGCCCCGTGTAGTGCACACACACAAATAAGCCCAGTATATGAAAACTAGTGATGCCACCTATACAGACTTATCTCTGAATCTACAAATTTCTGACTATCGTTGCAGATATTCAAGGATTTTGCTTATTATCAAATGTTGAATGGACATTTAGGATATTTACATCTTTAGAACATTTGACTTTCATTTTTGATCGCTACAATGCGATATTTTTTCCACTGTAACTGCAACAGTTTGATTGCACAAACTTTTTAAACCCTGCTCAAAATTTTAATCTGGCATCCCTGATGTGAACGGCATCTGGCATTTGTACTAATATTAGTGTATGAGCAAAAAGCTCTTGTTAAAATTTTAGCGCTAGTTTCTAAAAATTCATAACATTGGCGATATGTTGATGTAGATATTCTAATATAGATATGGTACAGATAGATTTTTGCACCGTATACAGATTTTTGGAAAAATGACCTGGCAACGCTGGCTCCAACTCCTCATATTGAAAATGGCTCAACAATGGACCTCTGTCTACCGAGTTTGTTGAACGAAAAAAAATGACGTGCGGCGCTCTGTTTCATAACCGGCAAACGAAAGTCCCGAATCGGCCTTGGACGATCTACTGGACATTCATCAGACCAACGGAACACTTCCGTTGGACGTTTTTTCTTAGAGTGCATTCATCGATTTTTCACTGTATAAGACCGTATTGTTAAATTAACGTTTTTTCTCGCCTTCAAAGTACAGTGAAAACTAGAGATCTCTAAAGTAACTTTATTTTCGATTTTCTGTTCCAAAAATGTGCATGAAAAAAGGTGTAAATTCATAAAATATTTCTCTCTGTGTAGTTGATGAACTAAAAAACTTATTTAGCCATGTACCACAAAAACAATAAATTGCACAATTTCGATTCCTCAAAAATGGCTGAACCGATCTTAGTTTCAAAGAACACGGCTTTCATTGAGGGGTTTTCGTAAGTCATGGGTAACCGCTTTGTGCAAGTGTAAATGACACTGGAAAGGAACTTTTACAAGACTATTCTTTTTGATGAGGTAGCACTGATAAGTCTAAAATGAAACTTAAAAGTAAGTGAAAGACTCGATAATCCTATAGAATACTATTGAATTTTATCTGTAACCGATTTCCGGCTCCGGAGTTACAAGATGATAAATATATTTAAAATTTCAAACTATCTTTAATGTTGACGATGCAAAATACGTAACAAAACTTAAAAACTGCAGCAACTTTTTTTCAGAAGTTATTTATTTTAGAGTGCTTTTTGATGTTCTACAACTTTTTCTTGGACATCATTTGTGTACAAAAAACAGTTTCCACGTCACAATGATTTCATGAAAGTGCAAACAAAACACGCATTCGCTCTTTAAAAAAAATCAGTTTTGAGTTGAATCGGTCCCACTATCCGTGCAAAATTAATGATTTGCAATACTGAAGACACGTACAAAGTTTCATCCAAGTCGGAGAGAGTCGATCCTGATTCTGCCTGCCGGTAATTTCTGGAATTGTTCAACATTTGATTCAAAGTAAAGATCTCTTCGATTGCTATCGAATTTTGTCTAAATCCAAATCTCGATTCTGAAACAACGGGTACATGTGGAGAATTGCAAACTGTCATATAAATGAATATGCCTTAATAATCCACTTAACAATTAGTTGTTATCAGACAGTTTTATTCAAATTCGACTTTCGGATCCGGAATTACAGGGTCATGAGTGAAGTAGTAGATATGTCCCAGTCTTACAAACTAGTTGTCGTATGTTCGAGCCCTGACCTGAAAGGATTCGTAATGTCAGTAGAATCGTAGCACCAGCCATGCAATGGTTCTGTACACTCTGAATCGGCTGCGAAGTCTGTTGAAACAGAAGGTTAGATTCCACCCCAGGAATGTAATACCAAGGCTACTCTTTCAAGTTGGAGTCCAAACAAACTTATTTTGATTATAGCGGTTCTAAATTAGTAATCAAAAAACACTGGAGTGGAATGTTCATCGTTTTCTCGGAGATAACTCAGCCGATTTTCACAAAATTAGATTCAAACAAATGGTTTTATGTTCTCATAAACTGTTTTCGAATTTAATCTGGATCTGAAATTACAAAGTGAGGAGTGACTCCAAAAACTATTTCAATCTGTAACTATTACTAGTTGGTAATCGTCTCAATTTGCAAAGTAGTTTGAAATTTTCCACGAATTTTTCAAGATGACAATGTTTTTTTATAATCCTTATAATTTTGAAAAAAGGCATTTCCGAACTCTGTAACATCCAAAAAGTGACATTTTACTTCTACTTTAACCCTAACTTTTTAATTTTGAAAAATTACGCTGTGGTACGAAATTCCTCACTTTCCCCTGCGTAAGCCGCGTTGGGTGGGTAATGTCACAGCCATAACTGCAGGACGAGAATACGAATAAATCGGACATGCTTATTTCACACTTCCGAATATTAATAATCGTTTGTATCAGTTGATTGATTGTGTGAATTCTGGAACTTTTACTTCTTCGCTTCCAGAATTGTAACAGCACATCTACAAACAACCGATTTGTGAAATTTATCCATTATTTTATTGAGTACTTTTAGCCATCATTTATTTACATACACCAGACACTAAATTCTGGACCAGAATTCACGAGTTGAAACTGAGTTCAAGAACTAAATTCAGATCCCGTGAATGGCTCAGAATTTAGTTGAAAAGTCCCGGTTCGGAATCCAGATCAAGAATTCAATTCATCAATTTAGTTTTAAAATTTTGGCACTGATCTCATTTTCAGCAGCCAGATTCCAAATTTATTTCTAGAATTAAATTCCCAACTTCCGAACCTGAATCAAGGCACTTAATTCAGTTTCAAATTCTATCTCCAAAACCCATGTTCCGAATTCAATTCATACATGCAGGTTCGGAATCTTATTTTTTTAAATAAATTCTAAAACTGAATTTAGCAATTAAATTGTGAAACTGAATTCCTGAAGTAAATTTTGTGATAGAATTTAGGAATCAAATTCTGGTTCAGAAGTCAGGTGCGGAGTTTAAAATTGTGTTCCAGATGTAGATCTGAATCTCATATTTTGTGCTTTGTTCTAGAATTCTGAAGCTGAATTCATGAATCTGAACTCTGGATTCGAATTCCGAACATAAATTAAAGCACTAAATCCAGTTCCTAAAGACTAGTGCCAGATTCCCGAATTAGAATGTGTTTCCAGACTCTTAGTTTTATCTCTTGAATCCGTATTCTGGAACTAAAATTCTTAAGTTGAATTCATGAATCTGAGCTCTGGTTTCGAATTCCGAACATAAATTGAAGCACTAAATCCAGTTCCTAAAGACTAGTGCCAGATTCCCAAATTAGAATGTGTTTCCAGGCTCTTAGTTTTATCTCTTGAATCCGTATTCTGGAATTAGATTCTTAAACTAAACTCTAAACTTTAAATTAAGAATAAGAACCAGATTTGAGGTGGACCAGAATCCAGGTTCAGAATTCAGTTCCAAAAGTAAGTTTTAGAATTCAGTTCCAGAATCCAATACAAATAAGACTTTACACCGCGTAGAAAGTTTGTTGCTGTTGGTGGAAGGTCCTCACCACGACGTCCAGTCGCGTCTAACGCATAAGAAGAAATGGTCGATTTTCGACCATGCTTCACCTTTTCTAGTCGTCTAGTTGAACATCGGTATTGAGACTACCTCAAAACCATAATTCGAGTGCGAAAAAGGCAAGAATGCGTGATGAGTTTTCCGAAAGTATGAAAAAACTTAATTTTAGAGTTATTTATGGTAAACTTGGACTATTTAATATTAATCATAACTTGCTGATCATATTTCATGGTTCAGAGAAAGAATTGTGTCGTTGCGTTAAATACTACTCGAAATATTCACAATTAAGTTCTACTCATCCTTCCACAGGGCGAATATTGTAAAGGCGCTCCATAGTAAATAAGGATGCATTCACGTCAAAAACACTTCAACAATCGCGTGGGAAACAAATGTGATTCAATGGTTGCATGCTCGTGCCAATGGCCAGCTCCACGACGCCGCTGGAAGAGTCATATGAGTCGTCGTCCTTCCGTTAAGTCAGTAAAGTACAAAAAATCTAAACACCCTTATTATTTATATTTTCAACTGAACGAAGAGTTCTATTTCTTCATCCACTCATAGAAAAAAAAAGAAAATTATGCATTACGTGAATTCAAGCATGAGACATTTTTTTTTAGGTGATAGCTGAACATTTCATCCATTAGTATGCACACTCAAGTGTTGTGCCAATTTCGCTATTAAGTTCAGTTGAAAAAGCTGTAAATGGTTAATTTTTTTCATGCAGCTGGGTGTAGATTTAAGTAAATTGCAACGCTCCTTTTATGCGCAGCACTTAGGGGCCCTAACACCAGAATCAGTGATGTCATTTTTAATGATTACTAAGTAATGACATTTCAAGTTTGTATGGAGAATTCATTATTACTGCCATAGTCATTTGGGACCATCTATATTTTTACTATACCTTAATGAGCTCAATTTTTTGCTTAAATGCTGTAAGCTGTCCTTTGCTGACGATTTCAAGCTATATCACCAGATTAAATCTCAAGAAGACACAATATTTCTACAATCACAGCTTGATTCATTCGCCAATTGGTTAGAATTCACTTACAAAAATTATCCATAAGTTATCAATTTAATGAATAATAGTGAACAATCTTCCACCTGGCAAATATTTTGTCAACTAAAAGTCTAAAGTTTTCTTTAAAGAAGAAGAAGAAGCTTTATAAGAGTGCATATTGCCCCGTGGTTGTCATGAGCTTCAATCCGTTATTTTGATGGATGTTTAACCGTTGTTTAAGATTATTTTGCCTCTATGTTCAGATGATCGTCACTTCGCGTAATTTAAAATGTATATTTTTCATGTTTTCCACGATCGGGCGTCATGCCCCGCATATATTTCAATAGACAATTCTTAAGGGTTTTGAAAAATAAGATATTTTATGTATTTTTCAATGCATTCAGCAAGTATTTGTACGTAATTTTGAGAAATAATGATTACGGAAGATAGTCATGCATGAAACTCTTCCGTGTTCTTCTCTATAGTTAAGACGACGACACGACCAGACACTCCGAAGAAAAATCGGCACTTAAATTGTCTGTTAACGATTTACCGCCAGTTACCACAAATATAGTGACCCCTTGATAATGATAAAAATAATCTTCTCAAGCAACACTGTTTAAGTTACTATGAACTTTTGTTACCAAGGATCCCAAAATAAATAAACAAACAATTTAAAGGAAGAGGTATTTTCAGAGAGCTATAAAAGATTTTGGGTTCGATTAAAGCAGGATATAATCTAAAATATGTCTGTAAATTCAAATTTCGAGTGTGGACTCTGATGATAGGAAAAGTTTTATATTATGTGCTGTTAAAAACGATTTCTTCGTTGTGTCGGATGGGAATCAACGATGCCAGATAGAAGTAGTGTCATTTCCGTAGATTGGCATTTTTCTCGGATGCTCTCGCGGTGAAAAGATTTTTTTTTGCTCGCCAGTCAAAACTAGTTTCCGTTGGTCTCTGTTGATAAATACACTGAGGTCTTTTTTTATGCGATCTTTTTTTATGCGGTTTTTTTACGTGACTTTTTTTATGCGAATTTTCAGAGTTATGCGGTTTTTTTTTATGCGAAGTTTCAGAGTTATGCGGTTTTTTTTATGCGAATTTTCAGAGTTATGCGGTTTACCTTTCTGCGGTCTTTTTTTATGCGAAGTTTCATCGTTATGCGGTTTTTTTTATGCGAAGTTTCAGAGTTATGCGGTTTTTTTTATGCGAATTTTCAGAGTTATGCGGTTTTTTTATGCGGTTTTTTATGCGGTACGTAAATTCGCATAAAAAAAGACTTCAGTGTATAAATTTCCGTAGATTTCCGTAATTTCCGTAGATTTTGTCTACGGATCCGTAGATCCGTAGAAAATGTTCGAATCCGTAGATCTACGGAGATTTCCGTAGATCTGACATCGCTGATGGAAATGCAGGCACTATTGATTTCGAAGAAAACCAAATATTTATTTAAAGTATGTTTATAACGTCTGGATAGTATATTAAACTTTGAATGCATTTGAATTATGTTGGACAAATCGAAAATTTTATGTCAGACGGATTGATATTCAGCGAAATGATTTCGTTCAAAGCTCAAAGTATTCAAGCAAAACAAAATTCCATCGTAACTTCAACCAACATTTAATTGGATATTCCATTACACTCAATACTTTGGTTTTATAAGATTACTTTATCGTTAATGTAGATTCCACTTTTTGTCTCATCTCAGCTTTCTTTCGTTCCGCGCAATTGGATAGCGTCAATATAACCTATAAAGTGAATAACATTCTGTTAAATTTTTCATTTAATTATTTTTACTTTTTAGCTAACCTGATTCACTTCAGATTCTGTTTTAGCAAAAGCGACTCGTTGACAAACTCTATTAATGATTTGGGAATGTTCAGAGTATGATCCGACTAAGATAAGCGCCCGCATTTTGTCGGCAGTACCAATTCTCTTTGAATTACAATCCGGCTAAATCTGGATTGATGGAAATTGGGCTAAGAAAAAGCTTAGAATAATTCACTGATTTGCCCCTACTATACAACTACAAAAATTGTTTTGTGTCTCAAACTCATTTTTATTGCACGAAACTTCGTTTGTGGATCCCAATTCAGTCAAAATGAGCAGGGTCCGCAATGTTGTGTATATTTAAAAAATAAAAACAAACAAAGTGATAAACTACGCGACTGGTCTATCGATTCGGAGTTGGTTTTGTTCACCTTCATGAACATGGCTTTGAAAAACAGTATCCATAGTTTCTGATATTCGAAATCAATAATTTATCAAAGCGAGTTGCCAGTTCTAACAAATTTTCAAGTAATTTCGTTTTGACGTTACGAGTTACTGAGGGGTAGTCAGATTTGCGATACAATTTTAATGGACGAGTGGCAGGTCGTGTCGTCGGTTAAGATATAGCTACATTTCCTTAGGGGGTGCGTTTTACCCCATCTACCCCTATATTGTGCACTAGTCCGTTCGACGCTTGAATATGGCGCTATTATTTGGTCACTATCACTATCAAATCGACGATGAGCGCGTCGAAGATATCCAGCGAAAATTTGTTCGGCTTGCTCTACGCAATCTACCATGGAACAACCCTGCAAATCTACCTAGTTACCAAGATCGTTGTAAACTTATATATCCAAGCCGGATCTATTATCTGTTCGTTGGAATGTCTCAAAAGCAGTTTTCATAGCCGATTTGTTACAATCACGTATCGATTGTCCCGAACTCTTACAATTAATTAATTTCGACATTCATCGTCGTAGTCTGCGTTATCACCCCTTTTTAAAATTACCTTCCACCAGAACAAACTATGGATTCAATGAACCATTTACTAGTATGTGTCGTTTATTCGTTAACTTATATAATGTCTTCGATTTTCATGTATTCCGAAATGTAATCAAACAATTGTTTCATAGTCATTTATCATGTTAGTTTTAGAATCAAAGATTGGTGCAAAGATGGGGAGGTTTTATGCCTGCTGGAGGCAGAGGTTTAAAAATTCTCAACTCCAGTGGGCTTTTCCCTGATCCACATACATGCATACATACATTATTGTATTTTCGTTCAACCCCACTCCTCTCCACCATTCTCCATTGGAAACTAACTAGATTCGCTCGTCGAAATTAGCCCGGTCGTCTCTTCTTCTTTCTCTCTGTCTTCCACCATGCATTCTTCGATCACTAATTAGATCTACATGCTGATTCTAAACCCGTCGTTTTCTCTGCCTTCCACCATCTTTTTGAACACTAATTAGATCTTCATGCCGATTCTAACACAGTTGCTAGCCCACGCTCGTCTACCACCTTCTCCGCCAACCCTTGTATACTATTCCCACTCTTTTCTTCTCAATCACTTTTTAAGCAAGAGTACTATTACTGCCATGTAAGGCTTGGCGTCATCAACTAGTTTTAGGGTTATAGATTTAGTTTTAATTGTTAGTTTTAATTGTTAGTAACAAGTCCAAATGTATCTGTAATGTAGAGTTTTCTGTTCTGACTTCCTAACCTTTTACTAATCATCGATTCAAAGGAAAGATCTTTTCCTTTGCCGAATTTAATGCGAATCCCAACTACGGTTTTGGATATTTGTGCGAAGAGCTGCAAACAATCATATAAATCACAGTGCAGAAAGATTGCACTAATGAATAGATCGTACATCAATTAATTAGAGATTACTGAACCGATTTTCATAAAGTTCGTATCAAATATGAAATCGAATAAATTATTGACGAATTTCATTTAAAATTGATTTTAAGATCGGAAGGTATGGATCGATGAGTAAAGTTAAGCCAAATATATTCTCATATCATGGGCCCTCGAAAAAACTTCGCAGAATAAACCAATCGTTCACCTTCAAATACGAAAGTCACATGAAGGCCAATACCAACGTAGTTAAATTTTTTTATAGAATTTGTTAGAAGTAACCATAACACGTAAGTTTTTTTAAAACGAACTATCTACATCCGAATACGTGAACTACAATCTATAATTGTTACCCCTTTTGAACGATGATCTTTTCCATGGTTGACTTATCCGGAGGCTCCTCGTTGTGGTCACTTAAAAGCACCGGCTTGGTGATGAAGAACACCATTTCCGTGAACGAGTTTCGCCAACTTTAGAACTACACACGCTAACGTTTACGTGATTTCACTGCTTCTTACCCCCTGATTTGTTTTCCTCAGGGCGACCCAAATTCCACATTCACTTATCTGAATAATAAATACTTTTGCACTTTTTCGGTTTCAATAGCTCTTCGTCGGTTTTCATACCAGAGATTTCGACTTTCACATCCAACGTAGAAACACAACAATCAATGTAAACACAGACACCTTATTTCGAGGTCACGCCACATTTAGCTGCTACGTCCTTTTATTTTTCTGTAGCAGTGCTTCTTTGTGGTTTTCGAAACAAGCTATTGGTAGAAGTTTCGATACTTTATTCAAACTTGTTACCTACAGTGACGCAGTTGGCCATTAATAGAATTTACAAACATTCGATACTTGATTGTCCCACGTCAGGAAATATGACGAAACAGACGACGAACGCGAAACGAGATATCCTATCCAGAATAGTACACTCCCGCTCTAATCTTAAAAAAAAACACGCGTGCGCCACCAGACTCTACCTTTCGCTTGTCGAGAAATACGTCGTACGAGAGCATTCAATGCCCTTTCCAATGGTCTGTGAAGGCTACACAGGCTCAAAACGCGCACGGATCCCGTTCAACGGCGCAGAAATGTTGCTATACACGCAGTTTTCGCGACGACCGACACCTTTCAACTGAATGTGGTTTTAGCTTTCAACTTCTCTCACCACTATTGCCGTACCGTAACGTCTCCAGTCGTGTACATGTGACGTGCACGATCACATGAACTGACAAGGCTCGGGCTGGCTTCCTGGTGTTTGTGCGATGACTGTCCGTAGGGTAATTTTACCGGACGGTTTCAATCAATTCGCGTCAATCGGTCAATTCTTGAATAAGTTTCTGTAATTTGTACTGGCACATCGCGAAAAAATAACCCAAGTTATTTATTTCTTAGCAGTTGAATAGGGGAAAATACTAATACTAAAATGAATGTTTTCTAAATGTTGATAGGAAAAGTATTTTGCATATTAAAATTGAAACTGAATGCTCTATGCAAAAGATGGACGTAATGCATCACCCTACAGTGGTGCCTACGCATAAAGGTGCTTGTTCTCAAGCTCAGCTCGGTGTGCTGCCTTATCTCTCAGCGCGCAATTGGTAGTAGTAACGCATAAGCCTACTTGTGTAGCGTTTTGTGCCTAGAAGCACCATAAATTGTTGATATAGATTGAGAAATTCAACACAAACATTAAACTGATGTTTACTCGCTACGTCAACTAACAAGTTATAAAAACTAGCATGCACTGGAAATCGTTGGCTTTGTTGCCAGATTAACTGCAGGTTAGGGTCGAATTATCGATTCTGTCGATTTCGGTATAATTTGTGGAAAATGCTCTCAAACACTATTGACAATTAGACCTTTAAACCGTAAACTAATTTTCAGTTTGTTTGGTTTAGTAAACTCAGAGAGCAGCTACAAAGAAGAGGATTGGGGAAACGGAACTCGCAGAGTTACACATACGCCTTGAGCGTACAAAACCCTGGCAAAGAGAAAGAAAGAAACATGAAAAAGGTAATGAAGGCAGCAAAACCCTACCTTTAAGTTTTATGATTATTGATGAAACGGCCGAACGGTGCAAATGTTACTTGGTTAATGTTTATTTTGTTTCTCTGTGTTTTCTTTTGAGCGGATTCGTTTTGCACATGAAACTGCAGCATTCAGCGTAAGCACCTTTGATAAGTTGTTGCTTGCTGTTTTGTTTTCGTCGATTCGTAGAGAAGCGACTTCAAAACGAGGTGGTTATACAGCCAAAGACTACGGTTTCTTACGGTTACAGCAGACAGGAAACCCACAAATTTGACGTTTCTAACAGTTTCCCTTGAACCAGTATCGAGGAACTGGGTCTCTGATTGAGTCAGATGAGAAAGCGGACAGAAGCTTTTAATGCAATTTCATCTGAACATTATTGTACATATTTTTTCAATGCACGTTGACTGTAAAAATTCAAAACACAGCAGAAAAAAATTACTTTGAGATAATTCTTCATTGGATAGAATCTGTTTTTTATTGGTTTAATCAAGCGATAATGGCGGCAATACATTATATCATGATTCAAAACGAACAATACTAGGCTATAAGCAATTATAATGAATACAGTCAGTTTCAAACATTGTAAAATTTAATAATGTTATCATGTAATGAAACATCAATGAAAAAATCGAACTCGTGTTATAATTGTTTCTACTTAATCGAAACTTTCCGTGTTCTTCTCAGGATAAAATATTAAACAATGGAGCAGCAGTAATATTGAGATAGTTGTACAATTAGGTTTTTTACCGTCACTGCTAACCTCAATCGGATGAACACATTTTGACAGTTCGGCGGTACTGGTTGTAAACAGACTATTTTTTGTTTGTCTGTTGACAAACGGATGAGACCGTTCACGGTCCATATCGCCTAAATAGAATTTAAAAACATTTGTTAACGATTCGATACTGTTAGTTTCAAAGACTCATTAAATAAAAGTGGCTAGTTGTGAAGTGTAAAGATGATTGTTTGAGATATGTTCCTCGATTTGGTTCAAGCTTGCTTGTAAACAGTACCGCTGAACTGTCAAGGATGAAGGATTTTTGTTCATTTGTGACGTCACGATAAAAAATCTAATTTAGAATTAGAACGGATAGAAGTAGAGCGTAGTCCTTGCTGCTTAAAAATTTTTACAACAATTTCAGAAAAATGTTTCTTTTAAACTTTAGAGTTTATCATATTAAACCGTTATCATAAATACAAGATTACGTATCGGACTGGCATTTAAAGCCAGCAACAAAATATATGAAGAAAGAGTTTCTAAAAAATCTCCCACCACGAATATTGAAAGATCGTGATGATATCGAGGTAGTTGACGAGTTCGTGTATTCGGGCTCACTGGTGACCGCCGATAATGATAACGGCAGTGAAATTCAGAGGCGTATTTTGACTGAAAATAGTGCGTACTAAAAAAACCCTTCGATATACGCCACGAAGGTTAACATCTACAAAAACGCTCATTAAACCGGCATATGACCCACGAATTGCAATAGCTGCTTGGAGAACCGCCTATCTTACGGACAGCTAAAATTGGACGGCCACGGTGAGCTGGGCATGTCATTAGGATGCCGGGCGGCAACCTAGTGAGAATGGTTCTTGAACAGCACATAACTAGAATAATAGGTAAGATAAAAAAGGAATCAGAACAAGTTGGCTCAAACGGCATAAATTTTGAAATTTGTGCCATACTTATTTCCTATATTCGTTTCGCATTTTTTTTGGGATGCATAAATCTTTGTTAACATCTCATTTGTTTACTTTGTTGTCATTTTTCGTTGACAATGGAAGCTGAATGATCAATATGTTGAAGAGATAAATGTCTTGAAATTTGCTTTCTTTGTGTTTGTATGTGTTATCGGATTGCAGTGCGCTATTTCTACATCTAAAAATCTTTCAACAAAAAAAAGTTTCCTTAAACCACAAATAACAGATATACAGGCTCGAACAAAATTTTCCAAATTTTCAATTTGCTATACGTTGGAAACACTACTGCCCGCTTACTCGACTATTCGCCACGATTTTTCAAAACGTTCCACTGCAACAATAACAAAATCCTCCTGCCTGTTAGAGCAAATTCAGCAGCTAGGAGTTGTATATGGAAGATCTATAATAGAACTGAAACTGGAATAAACGTATTCCCAGCAAGCCGTTCTAGTTTTATCTATTCGAACAGTTCTACTGTCAAATTTGAAACTGGCATACGATGTTGTTTTAATTTTTCTATATTTGAAACACAACTAAAACACTGATGGGGCTGTCAGTTTTTCTTGTTATAAAATTAATATTTAAATTGTAAAACTGA
Source organism: Malaya genurostris (assembly GCF_030247185.1). Taxonomy (NCBI): domain Eukaryota; kingdom Metazoa; phylum Arthropoda; class Insecta; order Diptera; family Culicidae; genus Malaya; species Malaya genurostris. Next base: position 181,876,143 of record NC_080572.1, read on the forward strand.
CATCAACCTTATGATCAAAGAAGAACCGGAATTTTCATTTTAAAATTTCCGCGCTTGTCCAATCGGTGAACTTTTATTCTCTCAACGTTGGCAACACTTTTATACACATTCTGTCAAATTTTGATGCATATCGTACGATTAGTTTTTGTTTGGCGTCTGTACAAAGAAGTTGAAAAATTTTCGTGTGGCGATTTTTATAATGGATGAAAATTTAGAACAACGGCTCGCCTTCGAAGCGCCATTCGGGCGATTGTTGTGCGGTTTCGACGTCATATTCATAGATCCACACCTCATCACCAGTTATGATGCATTCGATGAATGTGGGGTCACTATCTGCGTTGGGAATCATCTCTCTGACCACATCAACACGGCGCTGTTTTGGAATGAAATTCAGCTTTTTTGGCACCAGCCAAGAAGTGACGCGTTTCAAACCCAAAACATCAGTTAAAATGTGTTCGACTGATCCATAAGAGATGCCCAACAACACAGCAATCTCTCTAAACGGTACAGAACGATTTTGCAACACGATTTGCTTCACCGATTCAATGTTTTCTTCAGTAACAGATGTTGTTGGGCGGCCAGGGATCTCATCATGATCCAAGCTTGTACGACATCCTTTGAAGCGTTTATACCACTCGTATGCTTATGTTTTTCCTAGACACGATTCACCAATGGCCTTTTCTAACATTTTCAACGTTTCGGAACACTCAAATCCATTTGCAACACAAAATTTGATGCACGCACGTTGTTCTAAATTTTCATCCATTATAAAAATCGCCACACGAAAATTTTTCAACTTCTTTGTATAGACTTCAAACAAAAACTAATCGTACGATATGCGTCAAAATTTGACAGAATGTGTATAAATGTGTTGCCAACGTTGAGGGAATAAAAGTTTACCGATTGGACAAGCGCGGGAATTTCAAAATGAAAATTCCGGTCCATTTTCGATCATAAGGTGTGAGCCTGTATATCGGTTTTCTGTGCTTAAACGCTTTTTCGGGTTTGCATCTTTTCTTTGAAGTGAGAGTCTGATGTTTTCATGTTCGACACTGAAATGCAAAATCAAGATATTCTATATCTTAAGAGTAGTTCCAGAACTGCGAAGTAAGTCATCAGTCTTTACATGTTTCGATTTCTATGCAACTTGGTCTTCATCATGGCAAACCATTTGTTTTGCACGGTCAGAGAGAGAAGACTCAAGACTGACTTTTCAAAAGAGCGAATGTACTTAGACATCCTAAAATTTTTGTAGCTAAAAAACCTGTACAAAATATTGTACAAAAATAATGTAAAAATTCAAATATAAACTGGGAAAAGTATATTTAACAAAAAAAATGTTTTAATCCACCTAGCCGTGTAGAAATGCCTTTCTCATATCATTTATATTCTCACATATAAGGTAGTATTTTTCGAAATAATTTTCTTTGCCTTTTGAAAGATAACAAAAAAATTGTTTGTGCATCAACCTACAAATTGAGACAGGTTTACTATTTCCGGTGCATCTGGAATCGTAAACCACAATAACCGGACTAGCTTTGGTTGGCCTTCTACTGAAATTACCTAGCGATAGGAATAACTTTTAAACCTGTTTAGAATTTCTTTTACTTTCTTCCGTCCCCACTTTAAGTGACGATATAAAATTTTTAATACTCTTCACCCTGTAATTCCGAAACCGACAGCCGGATCCAGATGAAATTCAAGAGTTTCTTATGGGATCACAAAAACATTTATTTGAACCTAATTTTGTGAAAATGGGTCAAACCATGTTCGAAAAAAAGTGAATGAGCTCCGATTAAGAGTATATGACCACTGTTTTCGGTGCTTCTGGAATCGGAAACCGGGAAGCACGATAGTCGGAATAGGGTTATTTGGCCTTCTATCGACAATGACTACTCATTGAAGTAATTTAAACCCCAGATTAGAATTTGTCTTGTTTTTTGGTTCGCGGCTTTGAACGGCAGTGTAAAAATTTCATCACTCTTCATCCTGTAATTTAGAAATCGCAAGTCGGATTCGAATGAAATTTGGCAGTTTTGTATAATACCGTAAGACCGGTCATTTAAACCTTAGTTTTTTCAAAAATCGGTTACGCCATCTCTGAGGAAACTGAAGAAGTAGTTTGAAATTGAAACAAATTATATTTCACAAATTTTCCTATGATTCCGGGAGTCGGATTTGAAAAAAAATCAGAAACTTTGTATGGGTGTACAAGACCTTTCATTTGAATATAAGTTTGTTAAAATCGGCTCAGGCATCTCTGAGAAAAGTTAATGCACATATTTTCATTTATTTTTGCACATATCACTCTGTAGTTCCGGAACCGGATGTTGAATAAAACTCCGGAGCTTTGTTTGGGAATACAAGACCTTTTAGTTGAAATCGGTACAGGCGTTTCTGAGACAATTGAATGCAAAAAAATGTTGCATTCAGACATACACACATACAGACATTTTGCGTACTCGACGAACTTTTTGTAAGCGTAATACTTTGGTAGTTATTTTGATTTTTCGGTTTCAGCATGTTTTTTACTGTATGTGGAAGCAGGATTTTAAATTAATTCAAACGTTTAGACGTTTATTTAAACATTACCACAAAATCGTGTGTTAAACTTTCTTTTGGTCCTAGCCTGTATTTGTTGCCTACTTACAAAATATTCTGCTCACTTGATTATAAGTAGTAAATGTTTCCTGGTTCCTCATTTAGTTAAAGACCGTTTGCCGAGAATGAAAAATCTATGTATTCATTACTAGTAATTTTGTTTCCAACGAAATATAATTAGTTGAACTCATATCTTTTTCATTGGAACATATAAAACATTGAAAAACGGAAGAACGGTTCAAAGGAACAGTTATTTCAGTAGATCTATCCAGCACTGAAACGAACGAAACATTTCTAGTTTACTTAGACGATGCAAAATATTACATCTAACAAACAACATTTAGGAGAAAATGTTCGCCAGTTGCTTCGGAAAACCTTTTTTAATCCACCTAGTAGTGTAATGGTGCCTTTCTTTGTCTTTTCTTCTTTTTAATGATATTACTTATATTTTCAAATATATCACTAGAAGATTCTGTGAGTGAAATTTTTTTTTTCAATCTTGAATAAAATAAGAAAATTTCTTTGGGTATAAACTAACATAACCTTTTCAATTTGCAAACGGTTATGTCAATTTTTCTTTATTTTGCATGGTCGCACTAAAAGATTATACACACTTTATCCTATAGTTCTGGAATCGGAAGTCGAACCCGGCTGAAATTAAACAGCAACCTATGAGACTATAGGAACTTTTGTTTGAGCCTGTTTGTGGAAATCGATCAAATCATCTCTGAGAAAATTGAGTGAGTTTCGTTTAAAGCTTTTTGACCACTATTTCCGGTACTTTTGGAACCGGGAACTTGGAACCAGTATAGCCGAAATCGGTTCGTTTAGTAAGTAACTAATAAAGCCAACAAATTGAAAAGGTTTTAAGACAAATCTAGAAGAATTTTACCCTTTTTTGCATCGTCGCTCTAAATGACGGTGTGAAATTCAATAGTAACCTATGGGACTACGAGATTTTTTTATTTTATGATTGACATTATTTCACACATACTCACACACATACACGCACAGACACATACATTGCTCAGCTCGATGAACTGTGTCGAATGATATAGAACACTCAAGGGCTGAGGCCAGTAGGTCGCGTAAAACCACGTGGCTCGCTGTGCGTATTACATTTCTCTCCATGCTCTCTCGCAAATGTGTAAAATGACTCTCGATGGCCAAGGAAGTTTTGATATTTTCGGTTACAAGTTTGACTACATCACATAAAATCCAATAAAGCTACCGCTTGTTTGGCAGCCTTGCTGAGCCGATTTTATTTCTCTCTCATGTTTCGTTACGTTACTAGGATACAAGAGCAGAAAAAATGGTGCCGCCATAGAAATGGACTAACCTTTACAAAAATAACATTCACTTAATTTTTATCGCGACAACATGTATGTTTTTATGCACTAATCGCATCTAAACTAAATTATCTAGACATTGTCGGGATAGATTTTTGATCCATGCAAGTTGAAATTTGCCGTTTTCAGCTATGCAATTCTTCCTTTAAAAAAAAGACTTTCTCGACCGCTAAAGTCAATGAATCATTCTGAAATTTTCACAGAATAATCTAAACTAATTTTATAAGAGATTTTCAGTTGGGTTTTTTTTATATTCGTCACCGTTTCTGAGAAAATCAGATTAGAAGCGTGAGAATAGCCCTCTAAATCACCATAAAACACACTGGCCTCAGCCCTTAACCCTCTGGGCTAATTTTCACTAGTCAATTTTTCAAGTGATTGCATAAACTTCCTACATGAGAAAGGTAATAATTGTACTTTAATAGAAAAGGATCGTTATCATGATCTTGTAATAACACTAACAAGTAGGTACAAATTGAATAAAGGGATTAGTAATTTTCATTTTTTTCCACCTGAAAAATATAAATTTTAATGTGGCTACCCTGCACGCTGTACGAAATTGAACAAAGCACATTGTGAACGGAGCAAAGTCGCACGTGCCGTCGCGTACTTGTTTTGCATCGTCGTTTTGAATGACGATTTGAATGTTTTTATACTCATTGCCCTATAATTTCGGAACCGGAAGTCAGATCAGGATAAAATTGCACAGTATATTTAAAGACAATGAGAGCTTTAATTTGAATCATGATTCGTGAAAATCAGCTCAACAGTTGAGAGATTGTCTTTACTATTATTGGTAAAAATGGGTTAAGCCATCTCTGAAAAACGTGCTGACTATTTTTTTTATGCATATCACCCTGTAATTCCGGACCCGGAAGTCGGATTCAAATGAAACTCAAGAACTTTGTATGGGACCTTAAGACTTTTTATTTGAATTAATGATTGTGAAAATCGGTTCAGCCATCTCTGAGAAAATCGAGTGGCATTATTTTTTACACACACACACACACACACACACACAGAGAGAGAGAGAGAGAGAGAGAGAGAGAGAGAGAGAGAGAGAGAGAGAGAGAGGGGAGAGAGAGATTTTGTGATCTCGACGAACTGAGTCGAATGGTATATAACACTCGGCCCTCCGGGCCTAGGTTGTAAAGTCGGTTTTCACAGCGATTGCGTAGCCTTTCTATACGAGAACGAATGAACGAAGAACGAATGTCAATGAGATTTAGAACGTTCAAAACATCGAGTCATCCGCCGTATAGTCCTGATTTGGCCCCCAATGATTTCTTCTTATTACCACACGTAGAAAAAAAAACTCCCTGAAGAAATGGTTGATGCGTCCAAAACCCATGGTTTGGATGGATACCTTCATCGGAATGGGAAAAGTGCTTCAGAAAATCGTCCCGGCGAAAACTTCGAAAAATATAAAGTAATTTCTGGTAACAACCCTTTGTTTCCAATTGGTCATCACAAAACCCCCCTTGTACAACAGAAAAGCCTACATCTTTTCCAATGTGCAAAATTCATTAGTTCTAATGTGAAAGTATTGAATCCGTTATTCTGGTGGTCAATGGTAGAAGTTTATTAAGAATACTGGGATTCGAGAAGTGCATAATTAATTTATCATCTATTACTGCAACGAATAACAATATCAAGCATTAGTGCACGCGGCTGTTCGAAAATTACCTTTTCCTGAGATTGTCCGGTTCATCCTGAGCAAGATCCTGCATCGATGTGCTCACGTGTCCATAATCCTCTATCCGTGCCATCTGCTGGCTGGTGGTCGCCCTTGTTTCGCCTCCGTAATCCATTTCCGTTGTTGAACTTGTTCGCGAATTCGGTGGACCGACAAAGGGGCGCATTATTGTGCAAAATTCCTGACACTCTTTTCCCTCTTCTAATTACGTTATTTAAATTTTGTTTCTATAGATATTACTAGGGGAACCCACATCAACCCTAAGACACCCAAATAAGTATTCTGGGAGAACGTCGTCGCTGAACTTTGCCATTACACCTTTTATTGCAACAACCCGACCAGTCGGCTTTGTCCATTTTGACATTCAGTTAATTGATTTATTCTATTCTTCGACTACCATAACACTTCAAAAACTGAACAGAATCGGTTTGCGTCAGAGGACGATTACTGCCAAATCTTCACAACACACGCACACACAAAATCGAAGTCATCAATCAATGGCTTGGCGTACACTGGACCGGTAAATTATACTCTTTAGCCTAGTTGATGGGAAAAGAAACTCTACTGTAACAATTTAGCCGATATGAAAGGCAACAACTCGGATTGCGTGCTGCAGTGCACCTAGGCTCTCGTAACACAAATTTTCACACAATGCAGCATTGCCCTAGTAATTTTTTACTAGCTCACAAAAACATTGATTTTCATCCACTGATAAATGGTTTCTCCATAAACACTAGTTCTGACTGACGATGCAATAGATTTTCGTCACTTGGGAAAATTCTGGAATAAAATGAGAAAAAAAAACAACGTTAGTTTGATTCTGACAACGTATTTTCTAAGTAGATTAGCATTCATTAGAAGATTTTACACCAACCGATTGTAATTCGTTTGTAATTATAATAATGCGAACCCGGTTTCTGATTGCTAGCTATGCATTTTGTATGTGGGTACAGTTTATGTTTTTTTTTTGTCGCAATTAAAACATCGATTCAACTGGGAAGACGCATGCGTGTAATTCAAACGAAGGAATCGGTTTATCTCATTGACTCTCTGATGTGATGGGATGCAGGGTGAGTGACGAAATGTATGGCACGTTCGGAGGGGTGCATTCGCAGAAGCCATAGGGGTGAGATTTTTCTGTTCAAACTGATGGTATTGAGTTCTGCAGTGAAAATGTTTTTCTTTCATCAAATCAGTGGGAAGCTGGTAGGGTAGACAATTATGACAGATTTTGGTCATAATATTATAATTATAAGAAATAAAACTCGCAGTTCGAAGTGTACTGCACAGTGTCCTTCGTCACTTGTCTGGAGTGATTTTCACACTTTTCAGCAAAATATTCCTCATTATTTGCCTTTCGATTTTGCAAGGTTTCACTTCACAACGGCCCAATATCTTTCTATTGAACAAAGTGCTTAGGTGTTTGGGAGATTGCAGTCCTCTGGTACAATGTTGGTGGTATTTTCCTGCATACCATTTCTGAGCCGTTCTACCACATTGGTAAGACGTTAAATCATCTCAAAACAACACTCATGTGCTTATGGATGAATGGTAGTACACAGATAAAAATATTTTGTGAATTTACATCTGTTTTTATGCACATATTTGGAGCAGTTAATTGAATGATATAGTTCTATTCAATAAAAATTCAACGCAACCCAATGCAAACTCGATTCAACCCATGTCTGATTCATATTACTATTGATTTACATGTCGTGTAAATTTCATTATTTCTTTCTATATAGCCACTCGTTGACAAAAACTTTCTACCTAATCTGTAATTATAACGTTTTTGTTCTTCGTTAATGCACGCTAATACTGGCTTTTTTCTGATTTGAGCTAGTCCTCCTATACTATACCGATTCCTATACTATACTATACCGATTCCAGAAAACCGACATTGTGATCTTTCCGTCCCATTGAGACGCCCTACGAGGCACTCGTGCTGCCTCGAAACACTCGTGCTGACTTCAGTCTATTGTTGGGTAATCATTTTGTTCTCTGCTGTATAATAATGGATTCAGCCAAACATGTACTCGAAGTACGCTTGCGTTCGTCTTTTTAGCCCTAAATAAGTTTTGTGTGGGATCCAGCGGCAGGTTATCTTTTTCATCTGCAGTATCTTGCTTAACTGAGGCATGTTCGCGCACTTTATCTTTCCGATTGTTCAGTACAATTTTTTGTATTATTATTATTATTATTGTCATTTATTTTACCCCGATTTCATCCTCCATTTTATGTGGTTTTGACTCTGTTTTACTTCGTAGAACCAGCCGCTGCGTGCTTTATCGGCAGTGGAGTTTCGACCATCACGTAACTCTCAAAACCTCTATCTCACGGAGTAATCTACAACCCCATAATATTTCCCTAACTTTTTTTTTCGTATCTGTTACAAACTTGCAAAATATAACGTTTCGTAACGCATAAAACTCAAAAAAAGTAACACATGTAACGTTTCGTAACGCCTATCACTTATAAAAAAGTAACGCATGTAACGCTTCGTAACGTCTATAACTTACAAAAAAGTAACGCTTCGTAACGACTGTAAATTACAAAAAAGAAACGCATGTAACGCATCTTGACGCTTGTAACTTACAAACAAGTAACGCTTTTTATGTTTCGTATCGTCTATCTCATAAAAAGTAGCGCATGTAACGCTTGTAACTGACAAACGAGTAACGCTTGCAACGCTTCGTAATGTAATAACTCACAAAAAAATAACGCCTATAATTTACAAAAAAATAACGCATGTAACGCTTCGTAACGCCTATAACAGAAAAAAAGTAACACATGTAACGCTTTGTAAAGCCTATAACTCACAAAAAAGTAACGAATGTAACGCTTTGTAACGCCTATAACTTACAAAACAGTAACGTATATAACACTTTGTAACGCCTATGACATACAAAATAGTAACGCATGTAACGCTTCATAACGTCTATAACTTACAAAAGAGTAACGAATGTTACACTTCGTAACGCTTATAACTTACAAACAAGTAAGGCATGTAACGCTTCGTATCGCCTGTAGCTTATAAAGAGGTAACGCATGTAACGCTTCGTAACATCTATATCTTATCTAAAATCTAATAACTTATAACGGTTTTTGCCTTTCTTTATAGAAAGATATTAGAATTGCTGGAAAAACCGACTTTCGAACGGAGCCCATAGTGTATTATACCATTCGACTCAGTTCGAAGAGATCGGAATATGTATGTCTGTCTGTGTGTATGTATGTGTTTGTGTGTGTGTGCGTGTGTGTGTGTATGTGTGTGCACTTTTCGAAGATATTTGAACGCACTCAATTTTCTCAGAGATGGCTGAACCGATTTTAACAAACTTGGGCTCGTTTGAAAGCTAGTGTCGGGCCATTAATCAAGTTCGAAGATCAAATAGCTGTGACTTTTGGTTCCGGAGATATGATTGTATAAGTGACGTAACCGACAAAAAGCATTGTATTTTTACGCGCTTAATTTTCTCAGAGATGGCTGAACCGATTTTAACAAACTTGGGCTCGTTTGAAAGCTATTTTGGGATCACCTCTAATTTCATAAAGCGCTAGTGCTCAAAAGTTTAAGCACCTCGAAAAATGTCCTCATGCAAAATTTGAGGTTTTACAGAAAAATCTGTGAATATGGTAACTCTGGACAGGGCCTCTAAAGCTATAAATGTTACAACTACCAAAAAAGTTATTTATGAGACGATTTGTAACGCCTATAAAATATAAAAGAGTAACGCATGTAATGCTTCGTAACGTCCAAAACTTATTTAAAGCTACGGGTGCAACACTTCGTAACGCCTCTAACTTACAAAAAAGAAACGCATGTAACACTCCGGAAGCCTGTAGTTCACAAAAGAGTAACGTACGCAACGCCTACTACTAATAAAAAACTAACGCATGTAACGAAACGCCAAAACCTTATACAGAGTAACTCAAGTCACGTTTTGTAACGCCTGTAACTTACAAAAAGTAACACCTGTAACTTACAAAAGGTAACCCTTCGTAACGCCTAGAACTAACAAAAAAGTAACGCATATAACGCACGCAACGCTTGTAACTTACAAACGAGTAACGCCCGCAACGCTTCGTAACGTATATAACTCAGAGAAAGTAATGCATGTAGAGCATCGTAACACCTATAGCTTGCATAAAAGTAGCGCATGTAACGCCCAAAACTTAAAAAAGTAACGCATGTAACGCTTGGAACTTACAAACGAGTAACGCTTGTAACGCTTCGTAACGTCATAACTCACAAAAAATTACCGCTTCTAACACCTATAACTTTAAAAATTGTAACGCTCCGTAACGCCTATAACTTAATAAAAAGTAACGCATGTAACGATTCGTAACGCCTTTAACTTACAAAAAAATTAACGCAGGTAAAACTTCGTAACGTCTTTGACACACAAAAAGTAACACATGTAACGCTTCGTAACGCCTATAACGTACAAAGAAGTATCTCATGTAACGATTCGTAACGCCTATAACTTACAAAACAGTAACATACATAACGCTTCGTAACGCCTGTAACTTACAAAAAAGTAACACATGTAACGCTTCGTAACGTCTATAACTTACAAAAAAAGTATCGCATGTTACACTTCGTAAAGCCTATAACTTACAAAGAAGTAATGCATGTAACGCTTCGTAACGCCTGTAACTTACAAACAAGTAACGAATGTAACGCTTCGTAACGCTTATAAGTAACACTTCATAACGTCTATAGCTTTCAAAAATGTAACGCATGTAGCGCTTCGTTACGTTATTACTCACAAAAAAGTAATGCATTTAACGTTTCGTAACACCTTTAATTTACAAAACTGTAACGTATGTAACGTTTCGTAACATCTATAATTTACAAAAAAAAGAACGCATGCAACGCATCGTAACGCCTATAACTAACAAAAAAGTAACCTATGTAATGCTTCGTAACGCCCATAACTTACAAAAGAGCGACGGATAACACTTCGTAACACCTATAACTTCCTTAAAAGTAACGCATCGTAACTCGTTTACCGCTAGAATCTAATAACTCATAACGGTTTTGTACACTTATAATTTCACAAAAATTTTTACTTTTTTATTTATGACTTCTGGTCAGTCAGTATTTTTTACTTTTTTCGGTTTTTTAACGATATCAAACTAACTAGAGATTATAAGAGGAGAAAGAATATGAAATCATAGAGCCATAGTACTCAAGGAAGAGCAAGGATGTGAAGAATAAAGTGAGGAATAGTGAGACGTGACAAGGGTCATTTAAGTAAGCAGAAGGCTTCTCGTATCTAAACTTTCACCTTCTACCAGAGGAGTCGAACTTAGGCATCTTAGCGATACGAGTTATCCGAGTCTCTGATATGTCAGAAAGTAAAGGCAAAGGTCGTTTGCCATTTACTGTCCACAAAATAACTCATATGATTTGTAACTCCTAGTTTAAGAAAACTATCGTATGCAACGTTTTCTAGCTTCTTTAACTTAACGTAACGCTTCCCATCTCACGATAATATCGAGTGGAACGCTTCGACAATTTTTTCCATATTGAGGACGGGTATAGCGTGCAGGGTACGTCGTTGCCCCCACACCCCCTCTGGATACGTGACTTTCTTTTTGATTTAAATTAAAATTATAGTTGAGAATAACAATAAAAAGACATGTTCCAACTGATTTAATCGTTGAAATGAATAAAAAATTTGTTACCAAAGAAATAGATACTAGAAAAATAATTGAGCAATTATCCAGGGTTTTTATACAATTTTTCAATAAAATTTTACTATTCGAAATAGCTGCAGAAAGAATTGGAAAGAAACAATTTGATTCTTAAAGACAAAAAAGAGATATGATTTTATTAAATAAACGCATACATGGAAATAACAATTTCATTATAAATTATTATCTTATTCGTTTAAACAATCAAGTTCGTAAATTCTACTAATACTACAAATATTGGATCTATCCAAAGTTCGTTCATTTTAAACTAATTTAGCAAGAAATCGTTTGTTCAGAGTTTGACAGGAACGCATGCTCATTTTTATATTATTTGTTATTTCTATCAAAATATCTGATGAAACAAAACAATCTACTAAGAAAGAACAAATATCTTCAGTTCTTGCAATCACTAAATGGAAACATATATTGGAGAAGCCAAATAAATGAAAAACATAGTTAGACACGATTATAAAAATCGACTGGGTCTAAATGGTTCAAATCCTAGGCCGCCTCACGACCGGTATTCAAACATCTTCTCTGTTCATTAGACAACAAGCACTAGTCTTCTCGCTCTATAGCTATTCTTTCGCTGAAGCACTGGGTAGGAGAGTAAATTTATAATCACTTGCTGCCTTCTGTATTGTGCCAGTTGCTGAATGGAATGCATAAGAACGCAGGTTCGAGTCCTGTCTCTGGGCGTATTTTTTTTTTCAAAAAATCATCTTTCTGTGAGTTTCTCATTTAGTTGGCTTCTCCAATATATGTTTCCACTCAGTAATTGCAAAAACTGAACTTAGTTATAGCGACTTTACTTCAAACCAACTAAAATTAATAAATCGTTAACAAATATCTTGTTTCAGGAATAAATATTCACAACATCACACCAGAGTTTCTGTTTTCACTATTTCATCAAACTAATCTTTTTGTGAAACCAAAATTTAGTGATTTTTACAATATTTTTCTCTGTGTGTAGATTAAGGCAAATCATAGAACTCAGAACTACGGAATTTTCATACTAATGAAAATATACGCTAAAGTTACATTTGTATGAAACCTATGCAGGAAATAGATGAGAAATTAAAAAAATATCGCAAGCAAATGTATAAACCGCAAAATAGAAGACTTGTGTGTTTCATTGCTGGATGTCTGCCGGTCAGTCTCGCTTGTTTTTATTCTCGATTCTTTCTAACGGTCTGATGATCTGACGGAAATTGTACGTCATTGGTTTCATTGCTTTATTTCCATAAGACAAGAAGAGTCTGATTTCCGAAAGTGTGATTAAAATCGTACTCATTGTGCGGGAAAAGCTTTGTCTTTTGTCCGCATTCTTCATCCTACTATTCGGTAGAATAGAATGAAAATCAATACTGGATTCTGGGAACAGAAAAAGTTAGCTAGATTGGGGTGAGTATAATTGAATTTTGTCTTGTGTTCGTATTTCCAATATGATCACAAGAAGCACCTACCTAAATTTATATTTTATTTCTTTCTTTTTGCTAGATGCTATTATCGAAGCAAACATAGAAACATAGTACCCCTCTGCCAGTCGCCCGTAGATACAGACATAAACAAAATGTTTACCCTCCATGCACGTTTGATAAGCACATGCCGCACATGGCTTATGCAGTGCATTGTGTGGGTGTTTTTATTTGTTCGGAAAAGAGAGAGAATAAAATACTATGGGGAAACCCAGCAAAACCGTCAGGTGAGCACCACACCTCAACTTAATTTATCTTATAAGGTTAATCATTTTGTATTATATGCTTTCCTCTCGCATTGTATCCTTGATCTACGCTGGCACTATAATTTACACAGCGGAAAGTACGGTTATATATTTTAATCCCCATATACAATCAGTCAACTATTCATGTGCTAGGGTGAATGCTTTTACTTTTCATTCAGTTATGCACTAAAATATAATTTGGTCCGGTTTCACGCACTAAACTACGTACAACCAGTTTCTAATTTTTTTTAACTAATCATGCGAATGTGTGCATATGCCATTCGTTGTTCAAGATGAGTAATTTAAAAAAATCGACTGATATTGTTAACATCGAAACGCCACATATGTTGACCTAAGGTCAAGCCATTCCAAAATTTATAAATTTACATAATGTTTTCTGTTCGAATGAACTATCGAATGCTGAAAAAAAAGTGAAAGTGAAAGAATGATAATTTTTGAACTGAAAAAGATTTGTTGATTTTCATTTGTGATGTTTCGAACAGTTTTGATATGCTTTATATACGAATGATTCCGCGATGGTTCTGCACATCGTGATTTACATTTAAATGGTTGGATAAAGTAGAGAATTTCGAGCTACACTTTGATTCTGAAGTACCAGAAAAATGTATGTTTTTTAAAATTGAAGGAACAAAGGTTAAACTAGAAGCAAACGTCTCGTTTTAGGATTTGACGAAATAAGAAAATCGTATTTATATCGAAGTTATTAGAATTATATGAATATAATCAAATTTGTCATTTTGATAAATTGTGGGCAACTTCGAACCACTTTGAAAATTAAGACAATTTGAACAAAATGGAGAAACATAATCTTTTAATGGAAGTTTAGACAAAAGTTCTATGCTATTTTTTGGGAACCGCAATTTCCGATTGATTATGTTTTGCAACGTAATGCGGCATATTGGCAAAACAAAACAAAGCTAAATCATTTATGAGCACAAACATTCCCTACAAGCTACGATCTACATAATTGTTGCATATGAGTCAGAAAACCAAATCCATGCAAACATTTTTCTAGATTGTAAGTAGTATTCACACACACACACACACACACACACACACACACACACACACACACACACACACACACACACACACACACACACACACACACACACACACACACACACACACACACACACACACACACACACACACACACACACACACACACACACACACACACACACACACACACACACACACACACACACACACACACACACACACACACACACACACACACACACACACACACACACACACACACACACACACACACACACACACACACACACACACACACACACACACACACACACACACACACACACACACACACACACACACACACACACACACACACACACACACACACACACACACACACACACACACACATTTTAAACATAATAACATGTTTTGCTTTTCCCAGAAATGTTGGAAAACCAATGTAGGTTTTAGAACCAAAAAAATGAAACCTCAAAAATCATTTTATTATAACAAAGAGCACAAAATACGTCTGATCAGCTCTACTGCTGATGAAAAAAAAAGAGATGAAGCTGAAATAAAACGATGACAGTAGTTTCGTAAAGACCAATGTTGGAAAATGACAGATAAGACTAGTGGTTCGAGTTTCCCTACTTACTTTTACTAAATTTCATTTCTCAATCCACCTCCATCGCTTGCCATTCTTGTCTTGTGCTTTGGCGCTTACTTCCGGTAAAACTACTGGAACCGAAAGAGTCAGAATATACATTTAAACTTTATCATGGACTCCTTCGAAGCTTTCGAACGAGCTCAAGTTTGTCGAAATCGATTATATCATTTCCGAGAAAATTGTGCGGGTGGTATGCAGTTTGTTGGTTCCGGAATAAAAAGTATTGCCATGAGCCAACTAAAAAAAATGATCGAATAAAAGAATTTGAATCTTGCAACCTTGATAAAAAATTTGGTGTGGTTCGTCGGTCACGTCATTTTTACCATTATATTTCCGAAACCGGAAGTGTGCTCCATATGCCATTCGAACTTAAGCCAATGAACCAATACTAGTTTTCAAATGAACATAAAATTGTCATAATCGGCTCAGACATCTCAGAGAAAAGTGAGCGGATAGAAAAGTGCGGCTAGAACGATTTGAATAAAGTGCATGCAGAAATACATCCACCCTTCTTAAAAAGTCAGTCGTGAGTCGAATTGGTGCAAAGTAAATGGGGGTAATAGGGGAAACTAGGGCTGAGAGGGAAATTTTCTGCATTTGTTTAGGTGTTAAATTCTTATACACATACATATAATTATATTTATTATTATAATTTTGTCTATGGGGTATTTTTTATATACTTACATATCATTTTTTGTGAAAGATACGATAAAAACTTATTTTTGAAAAATTTAGGATTTCTCTAGAAGTAGAATGAATAAAATATCTTATTTTCTCGAATCTTATTGTTATTAACATCCATGAGATTCACGAAAAAATCATAATATGCAAAAAAAATGTTAGTGTACCACTTTGACCCACCAATTTTTTACCATTTTACTTCACGGAACTATTCCGTCAACTATGGCAACACAATTAGATAATTTCATTATATTTGTATTTAGTAACCTCTAATTAGCTCAGAAACTTACTGTCAAAATTCACTTTGGGTTATGTACCTTATGATCAAAAAAGAACCGGAATTTTCATTTTAAAATTCCCGCGCTTGTCCAATCGGTAAACTTTTATTCTCTCAACGTTGGCAACACTTTTATACACATTCTGTCAAATTTTGACGCATATCGTACGATTAGTTTTTGTTTGGCGTCTATACAAAGAAGTTGAAAAAATTTCGTGTGGCGATTTTTATAATGGATGAAAATGTAGAACAACGGCTCGCCTTCGAAGCGCGATTCGGTCGATTGTTGTGCGGTTTCGACGTCATATTCATAGATCCACACCTCATCACCAGTTATGATGCATTCGATGAATGTGGGGTCACTATCTGCGTTGGAAATCATCTCTTTGGCCACATCAACACGACGCTGTTTTTGAATGAAATTCAGCTTTTTTGGCACCAGCCGAGAAGCGACGCGTTTCAAACCCAAAACATCAGTTAAAATGTGTTCAGCTGATCCATAAGAGATGCCCATCAACACAGCAATCTCTCTAATCGGTACAGAACGATTTTGCAACACGATTTGCTTCGCCGATTCAATGTTTTCTTCAGTAACAGATGTTGTTGGGCGGCCAGGGATCTCATCATGATCCAAGCTTGTACGACCACCTTTGAAGCGTTTATACCACTCGTATGCTTATGTTTTTCCTAGACACGATTCACCAATGGCCTTTTCTAACATTTTCAACGTTTCGGAACACTCAAATCCATTTGCAACACAAAATTTGATGCACGCACGTTATTCTAAATTTTCATCCATTATAAAAATCGCCACACGAAAATTTTTCAACTTCTTTGTATAGACGCCAAACAAAAACTAATTCGACGATATGCGTCAAAATTTGACAGAATGTGTATAAAAGTGTTGCCAACGTTGAGAGAATAATAGTTTACCGATTGGACAAACGCGGGAATTTTAAAATGAAAACTCCGGTTCTTCTTTGATCATAAGGTACCCTTCAATTTTAAAATGTTAATTTCGATAATTTACCATTTTGTCACCAGTCTCGTCTACTGAAAACGTTTGCAAAACTTAATACTACTCGTAGCAAGCCGAACCTGATTTTGTCCCCTTTTTTCCTATTAGTTTCTGGAATTGCCCTAGATACTCCGTTCGAGGCTCACTCTGCACGAAGGATTGGCGAACTTCGATAAAAATATTATTTTCAGCAGTTTTCAGATGTTTTTTTCTTCAAGCAGTTTTAGCCGCTCTATCTCTCTGGTCTGCTCTGAGACATGACTGGCATCGATTCAAGAATCCGCATGGAAAAGTATATGTTGTTTGTGTACTTCTTCAGCGTTTGAACGGTTGCCAAGAGCGTTCATCCTTCTCCAGAAGAAAGATGTTACTTTAAATACAGGGTCAGTTATATTCGATGCTCACGAAGTCTGTCTTACAATCGACAACTTTTTCATTCTGTTGTGAAGTTAGCAATATTAAGAAATCATCGCACGTTGATGCTTGAGCGTTTTCTTCATGACTGCTGCAAATCAACTGATTTTTTCCTCTATACAACAGCAGTGAGAGCATTTCACTAGAGTGATACACCAGTGTGTAAGTTTCATTTCTACACTGCGGATGCATTCGATGGGCTCCACACAAAAAGGAAAGCGCACTTCTTCTCAGTGTCCTTTAGCCAGACTTTGAGTGTGTGCTTGTGTTGAAAGAAACTGGTGCGAGAGAACCACATACTCTTCGCATGAATCGCTCTCACGTGCTCTCGCCTAAATACTCCCAAGTGATCACTGGCGCGAGATGGTATACTACAGAGGAGACAGATATCTCTGTACAACAGGTTTGATACAATTGCTGATACACAGGTGAATTTAGAATCGAGGAGCCGGGAAATCACATGAAAAATCGCAAACATCATTTCATTTTTTTTCAATGCATAAATTTTTATTCGAGAAAAATATCTTTAGCTTGAATTGTGGGTGCATATTAATTTTGTCTTTCTATGTAGACAGGCTATAGATTTGCTGTCCGGGACCACGAAAACCCATAGTTTTATATACCATTCGACTCAGCTCGACGAGATTGGTGCGAGTTCTTTTTAAAAGCTTTTCTCTCCCCTTAATTTCCTCGGAGATGACTGAACTGATTTCAGCAAGATCAGGATCATTTGATAGCTACTATTGATCCATTGATCGAGTTTCAAGATAAAATTATAGTTTGAAGATAAAATTATTCGGAGATATAATGATATAAGTGGTGTAACCGACAAATCTCCGCTTTTTCTCCTTTTTTCTCTCCGTTCATTTTTTTCCGAGATGGCGAAACCAATTTCAGTAAGCTTAGGCTCGTATAAAAGTACTGTTAGTTCCTTGATTAACTTTGAAGATCAAATGACGGCCACGTCCGATTCCGAAGATATAATTGTATAAGTGACATATCCGGCAAATCGCAATTTTTTCAATAAGCTAAATTTTCTTGGAGATGCCGGAAATGTTTTTGAGAATCTTATACACGTTACCAGGTTGTTTGAAATGTTTTCAATGCTCATGTCGATGCCCTTAGAATTTTGGTGTTTCTAATATAGAAAAGCCGACTTTTGAATCGAGGCCCGGAGGGCCGATCATTCGACTCAGCTCGACGAGCTGAGCAAATGTTTGTGTGTGTATGTTTGTGTGACAAATATTGTTACCCACTTTTCTCGGAGATGGCTGAACTGATTTTCACAAACTTAGATTCAAAAGAAAGGTCTTATGGTCCCATACAGAATTTCTGAAATTTATCTGGATCCCAGTTCCGATTCCGGAATTACAAGGTGATATGCACCAAAGATGTGAAAATAATGTCACTTTCTTTTCTCGGATATTGCTGAACCGATTTTTACAAACTTAGATTCAAATGAAAGGTCTTATGGTCTCATACAAAGTTTTGAATTTCATTTGGACCCAACTTCTGGTTCCGAAACTACAAGGTGATATGCATAAAATATTTGAAAATAATGCACAAAAATGTGAAAATAATTTCACTCAATTTTCTCGGAGATGGAAGGTCTTAAGATGCCATAAGAATATCCCAATTTTCATTCTGATCAAATCCCTGGTTCCAGTGGTAGGGTGCTCAGTATAAAAATGTCAGTTTCTGGAATACTTTGTTCATAGGCTACTTCTTTATATTGGCTAGTGATTTTCTCTAGTTTGCAAACCATGAGAGTCTGTAACCAAATAAACCATAGTCCGATAAATAATTCGCTAAATTTTATCCCAGCCCGACTACCGGTACATTTTTTTTTCCAAAACTCAAATCGTTACAGAGAATCATAAAAAATGTGTAGGTCATATTAATGTATGGTTGGATGAATCGAATGTCACTATGCCGATAACCAGTTTTCGGTTCCGGAAGTACCGGCAAATGTTCAAATGTGCAACAGAAATCTTCACAAATCTTTACTAATTTTTTAAAAATTATATTCCGGGGAGTTTCTGCTGTAATATAAAGGAAAAATGAATGAGATGAGAAAAGCATCATTACACCACTAGGTGGAATGAAACAGGTTTTACCTTTTATATATATATATATATATATATATATATATATATATATATATATATATATATATATATATATATATATATATATATATATATATATATATATATATATATATATATATATATATATATATATATATATATATATATATACATATATAAAATAGGTATACAATTCGCTCAAAGTTTAGAAAAATGTTCCGAGGCCCGGAGGGCCGAGTTTCATATACCAATCGATTCAGCTCGACGAACTGAGCAAATGGTCTCACCGTCACCCTGAATTCTGTTGAATGGTTTTGAGATCGGATGTTTACTTTTGATGTGGAACACATCTTTATTTTCTACATAGGGGTGCAAATTAGAAACTCAAGGAAAAATACACATAGAAATGTGGTCAGGTTTTAAACACTTACAGTTCAGCCAATTTTGCATCAATTATTAATATTATTTCACCATTTGATTGGAAATATTTCTAAGTTTTGATTTGAATGTATCAAGACACGTATTTTCAATTATGTATGATTGAAATTTTGATTAATAGCTACCAGTGTCCTATTGTCTGCTAAAAATCTCCGGCATACCGGATTTCCCTGCCACAGACGACGGGTTTGAAGAAGTAAGCGATATATCAAAGGGAAAGCATCGCTCTGATTGGTCAATCGATTCAAAAGCGAAGCTGTTGGAAGCACGCGAATCTTTAAATAAAAGCTAAATAACATGGAAAAGCCAGCGATCGCAAAACAACTAAAATATTAGTTGTTTTTCTGATTTTGATTAGTTAAAATTTGGTACAACTAATCGACTGTTGTTTTAACTAATCTGTCATTTTTTATTTATCGTGCTGGCAGCTTAGCAATGACACCCAACAAAGACACGCACCACAAACAAGTAATGAAACGTTTCGGTTGAGCAATGCCAAACAGCCTGAGCGAACAATGAAACGTTTCAATGAGGTGTCACTCGTGCAATTGAGCAAAGACACAATCCCAGCAAAGTTACTTATATGCATGAAGGCAAAAAATGTCTCAGTTGTTTCAACCAATTATTCAGTTATTTGAACTTAAGACGCCAATTGCAATAAATATTTTTTACTGTTAGTCTCTTCGGAGGGCAGCTTATCGTTCACTGCTTGCACAACGAAATTTTACCTAATGAACTGCTTATATCTTTATCACTAAATTCACAAAGAATATAGAAATGCACCAAAAGATTACATTTCTCAAAAGGAAACTCACCAGAAAAATGGTCACAGGGAATTCGGAAATTTTTCCTTCACTTGCAGAATGGCTCGCTGGTAAACCTAATGCTACAGATACACTTTCAAGAAAATACAAATAGTACCACTTCATTGACATGAACTGTCCTAGAATACATTACTCTCAGATGAAATTAAAACATTTATACTGTAGGAATATCTATTTAACACATGGAAAACTTGTTTTACAATTAACTGTTATATTCTTCTGCATACTTTCACTTACATAAAACGACCACTACGTAACTAACATAAATGACGTTCATTTGCCATTGAAAATTTTCAATATGAAACGTTTCTGGTGAAATGAAGAGGTTTTTTGTTCTGCGTTTTGCTGTCTTCGCTCTCCGCCAAGTAACAGCATTTGAATACAACAATTTCGGTTACCTGAATGGTTATGACAAAATCAACAGATATGTTAGTTAAATCAACAACATTTTAGTTGAAACAACCAGGGCGTGAAACAACAATTGCAATATTGTAATTTTGTGATCTGCGGCTTCTCCGTGTATAACTAACGATTCAATCCTACGCATAGCATGCTAGAGGTAGATTGTTGCTAGACAGCAAGACAAAAAGTGTCATAAAACGATTTGAAGCTTTAATTGGTTTGCTTTGATCTTGTGTCATGCGAGTTTGGATAAAATGCTTAGTGATTTTAATTTAAATAAGATGAACTCGATAGTAGAGAACTGAACGCTATAAAAATAACTGCATGCATACGAAACTTGAATACAAGCTTGGCGAAATGAAGCTTAAAAATCGAAATCCGTTACGCTAGTATGCACGTAGTGATAATTGAATATATTTGGGCTATTTATGTAATATCGGTAATTTCGTCTAATACAAGACAAACACAAATCAAGGCAAACAGAGTCCGGGTTCGCGTGTTCGATGTTGGTTCTTATAACACTGAGGTCTTTTGTTACGCGGGATATACGCACCGCGTAATTTCGGAAATCCGCATATAAAACAGTATAGCTTCGGAAATCCTCGTAAAACAAACTTGTTCCACATCAATAGCTCGAACAACCACATGGGGCTGATCCTTCTAGTTTTTGAGTTATACGAAGTTTTATGTCAAAATTTGCTGACAGTATCTGTCACATTTGATCTTGAAAACAGAATATGTTTCCAGACTTAGATTCCGCATGGTAAAAGCTATCCAACAAGCCATAGATTGTTAAAACCCGTTCATTTTTAACGGAGATATCAACATTTTTGTGTAAGCGACTTTTCCCCCTATTCCGGCAGTAGTAGTTTTGAGTGCTGTATGACAAAGCAATGCTAAGGAGCAACGTGAAACACGATTTTTTATACTGTTACATACAATTGTTTCTAAGTACCAAAAAGACTGTGTACAACATCCTTTTTCATGACTTTTGCCTCGGAACGATTTTAGCACGGTTCGTTTTTGGCAACATAATCGTTCGAATATGACATATGTAAACCAGATGATGGCAGCATTTTCGAGTTGAAAGCAATTACATAACTATATTGATTTAAACTACTTACAGCAATAAATGCTGAAAAAATACACCAATATACCATTCGAATCAGTTCGTCGAAATCAGCAAATGCGTGTGTGACAAATAATTTCACGTTTTCTATATACTCAGATTCATATGAAAAGTCGTATGTACCCAAACAAGGCTCGTGAATTATGTTTGGATCCGACTTCTGGTTCCGGAACTACAGGATAATATGTGCAACGATTGTGTAACTCATTTTTCTCGTAGATGACTGAACCGATCTAAGATTCAAATGAAATCTAAGAATCATCTAGGATTCAAATCAAAAGTTTTAAGTTCCTATAAAATATCCTGCTTTTCAGTCAGATCCAACTTCCGGTTTATCACCCCTAATCACCCTGTATCCAGTATAAAAATGTCCACTTCACATAAATTAATCAGGTTTATCGGGTTCGCAGATTTGAATAGTCGATAACCAAATAAACTTATTTCAGTTTTAGCGGTATTCAGTTTTCGATTCGGATTCAATTCGCACTACGATTTTTCAAAGATGTCTACACTAATTTTCAAACATTTTGAAACAAATGTAAACTATACAGCTACTCAGGTGATTTTATCTGACTTCGGCTACACCGATTTTCGGATTCCGGTTCCAGTATCGAATCGTTTCTCAAAGCTCAATCGTTTTCTGAAAAAAATTTAAAATCGACAAAGACAAAATTAATTAATATTATCCAATTTGGACTTCCGATTCTGGAATTACAGAATGATGAATTTTCAAAATAATCAACAAGATGATAATCTCGAAGAGCTTTAAAGTTAGGCTCAAAACTATTGCAAATTATTCGTCATAAGGCCATACGAATCGGTTTGGGTTATGCTGGTTCCTGAATACCGGCTCTAAAAGTACTTTAAATTACCGTAAACCCTAAAGTGGAACTTACTTCGACATCCCACGGAATGTTCAATCGATTGTCACACGTTTAGATTCAAATTCGATCCAATTTGCAGTTTCGACATTACAGAATAATGAGTGATTGAAATCTCAAATAGCCGCTTAAAACGACGGTCATTAAAATAATGTCATGACAACTCAAACACTCAAGAATATTTTTGCAAAAAACACATGCGGATTGATAAAAAAAGGTATCATCTCACTGCTAGGTGGATTAAGCACGTTTTTAATATGTTAAAGCAGCTTTTGTGTGTTGTTTATTGAACATGTTGAAAAAGTATCGATCACAATTATTAACTTCAGTAAAATTTTGTGAGTGTCTTCTTAATTCTTTTAAGTATACATACCACAAGAAAATGACGTTTGAAAATTGATGCTGCTACTTTACTATATCAAACAAGATAACCTGTTTTTATTCTATTACAGAGAAGAACAGGACCGCTACTTTCATCCGATTTTGACAAATCAGCCAGTCTTACAATTTTAGTCATGGTTTGATTTACACCAAAAAAGCCGTGTTGAAATTGTAGATTGCTGCTATTACGTTCGAGTTGTTGTCAAATATAATGCCAGCAAAATAGTCGCTTTTCATGTGTTTAATGGAAGCGGTCATTTGATCGACATTATTTTCTAAGTTAATTGTTAATACATGGCATCATACATAAATAAATCTTATTCATTTTCTATAATCGGCCTAAAAAAACGCGGAGTTATTAAACATTTCAATTGGTCCTGTCTAGATAGCGCACTCTGCGCTAATGAAAATTTTTTTTCAACTGTTTGAATCTTAGTCATATCAAAAATTTTAAGTTGAAACTGTCAGAGCAAGAAACAATAATTTCAATATTACAATAATGTTGCTGAGAGTGGTTTTCCGTGTATAAGAAATGTGTTTTTGATATGTTGCGTCTTCTACTTATCAGTGCATTGCAGTTCAAATTGAACTGCTAGTGCAACATGACCCGAAGCAATTTTTTTAATATCATTTATAAACTCACACATGTAAACTATCAGTACTAATCAGTACAGTGAAGTTTACTACTTTTATA
Source organism: Malaya genurostris (assembly GCF_030247185.1). Lineage (NCBI taxonomy): Eukaryota > Metazoa > Arthropoda > Insecta > Diptera > Culicidae > Malaya > Malaya genurostris. The sequence continues at coordinate 181,900,122 of NC_080572.1, forward strand.
CTCCGATCTTAGAAAGTCAACTTACCTAGCATGCGATCGACAAATGGTCAAGCATGTTTAGCCTTTTTCGTACAGGAAACTGCTCGATACTCGATACGGTTACTTCTCGGGCTTTCCTTTGTTTATCTATCTATCTGCCCGATTGGTAATAAGCGACAAATTTGTTTATTGTATTCCTAATCCGTTGCACACAAAATGAACAAAAGAGGCGATTATTTTTTTTTGTTCTCACTGCATTCCATTCATGTAATATTCAAAACACCAACTTTGCTCTCCCCTTTCCGCATATTTCAGGCCCATATAAATCGATACTTCGCCATTTACTTTCTTTAGTTTCCCTGTTTTGGTAGAGCTAAGCTGAATGTACCGAAAAGCCACCCTTCCTACAATGTTAAGGTGTCTTTCGTGCAACCACTCTGCTACGCTTATTGCGAAAAGTGGCAAAAAAATCGATAACTTCGCTCCCAATGGACACGGCTTTGCACTTTTTGCCTTTTCATTACATACTTCTATTTGTAGTTGCACACGTGTATTCGGTTCACAAACCGCATAAACAAATTTGAGTGCTTATGCGAGCACTGAATTCGACATTTTCGCATTCATTAGTACCAAGTAACCTTGTATGGTTGTAGGAAAATGTTAGTTTCGTTTATTTTTTCGTTCGCCACTAAACCGCGCACTATCGTTTCACATCGGTAACGCAACATCCACTGTTGTTCTTCGGCTAGAGGTATGGGAGCCAAGATGGCGACCCAACATAGCAACCCACTTCTTTGCTAACCGCAGCATAGACTTTTCCCGTACAGTTATTCGTACTATCTTCACGAATCCTAGGTACCTAGGATATCCCTAAGAAAGAAAACCTCTTTTTTTATTGTTTCGGAACCACTACCGATCAACTCGCGGGTAAAGAATTTTTATTGTTTTGCTCGTAGGGTTGGATTGAAAGATGATAGGTCGGACTGGGACGAGGCAATATCAGGAACGTACGCGCGCGATGGTGACTTGCCTCTGTTCCGCACGGTGAGCGATTTGAATGAGAACTAAGCCAGCAAACGCTCGATATGTCCACGAAGGGTGCAATGTATCGGAGCAGTGGCTATAACATGCCATTTACCGTCGTCGGCGTCCCGCTGGGTTGTATATGTACAGATGCGCGTTTTCTCTCTTGTTCTCTCATGTTGTCTTTCTGGATCTCTTCTGTTTGCATGGATGGATGCCGCACTAGCAGAAGAATACATAGCGAACGGTATCCAAGCCACCTTCACCAACATGAATGGGTGGGGTGGTTCCAACAGGATTTTTATGCTTGTATGCTTCGTTCTTGTTTTTATTTGCATTACGAGCTGCCGATCTTCATAAGGTTGCCATCGTAGACGGAGAAAAAAGATAATCGAATTGAAAAGAATTTATTTATCTAATTTTTTAAAAACATGGCCTTCCAGTGCAAGAAAACAGGCCTATATCTTTTTATTACACTAGGAAGTATGAGATTGTTTTTTCAATGAATTAAAAAGAATCGAATAGTACATGTTTTGTTAAGTTTGTGAAATAATGTTTATGTGGAAGGTTATAGATTGTACGACTCCTGCCATAAACCCCTTTTTCTCTTTCTCATATAAAAAGGCTATGCAATCGCTGTGAAAACCGAACTTATAGCAGAGGCCCGGAGGGCCGAGTGTCATATACCATTCGATTCAGTTTGTCAAGATCACAAAATGTCTGCGCGCGTGTGTGTGTGACAAATAATGTCACTCACTTTTCTCAGAGATTACTGAAACGATTTTCACAAACTCTGATTTAAATGAAAGGTCTTATAGTCCCATAGACTGCTATTAAATTTTATCCCGATCCGAGTTCCGGTTCCGGAATTACAGGGTGATTTGCACCAAAATAGGAAGAAAATAGTCACACACGTTCCTCAGAGATGGCTGAAACGATTTTCACAAACTGAGATTCAAATCAAAGGTCTTATGGCCTCACACAATTTTTCTGAGATTTGATAGGATCTGACTTCCGGTTTCGGAATTACAAGAAAATATGGGCAAACTTATGAAAAAATTCTCGGAAATTTCTTAACCGATACTTACAAACTAAAGAGCAAATAAAAGGTCTTGAAATTCTTTAAAAATTTCTCGAGAAGTTAATCCAGATCCGACTTCCGGTGCCGGTATTGCAGTGCGATTAGTGAAAAATTTCAATTTCATGAGTATTTTTCCACAAGTGATGGTGATACGAGGTGCACATTTTTTTTAAAACTTACTGCTAAATTCATCTAGTTGGCAGATCTTGTTAGTTAGTAAACATATAAAACTATTTTCATGTGTTTACGTTTCGTCTTCGACTCATCAGTGCGTCAGCAGATTAAAGCTTGCTTCAGATAGAATTGAAGCAAAGACAATTGCCTGTATTTCAGTTATTTATTATTGAATTCAAGATCTGTTTTTAGACAAATATAGCGTTTTCTTCATACTTTTAAGAAAAAATACGGATAAAATTATTCGTCACGGCTTCGAAGGTATTCTCGAATTTTTCCTGTAACACGACTCATTAGGCGGCGCACATCTTCTTCGTCCATCGTTTTAGCTATCTTATTCCACCAGGTCGTCAAATGATTGATGTCTTTGACAATCTTTCCCTTGAGTCTCCTTTTCATGATTGCCCAGTATTTCTCAATAGGGCGGAACTGGGGGCAGATGAGTGGGTTAAGGTTTTTTAGAACAACCTAGACTTCTTTCTCTGCATACCATTCTTGAACGACTTTGCTGTAATGACAGCTTACCAAATCTGGCCAAAACATTACAGGATGGTCGTGGGATCGAATGAATGGCAAATTTCGTTTTTTGGAGACACTCTTTTTGGTATAGTTCCGATGTCATTGTCTTATTTGTAACGAAAACTTTCGTTTTTTTGCCACAGCTGCATATGCCCTGCAAAATCATAAATTTTCTTGCAAATTTGTCGGCAAAAACAAATTTAAATTTGGCTGGAACATCCCCCCGAGCCGTTGCCAAGTAAAATTTTTGACCTGGGATTTGCCCGAAGTCAGCCTTGACATAGGTTTCATCGTCCATCAGAAGCCACCCGTCGAATTTGGTCAACAGCTGGTCTTATAGTTATCCGAGCACGAATTCGGACCACACTATTCTGTTTTATGGTACGATTTGGCTGTTTGCTAGTTCGATACGACTTGATTCTTTCCCGGAATCGAGTTCTCCTCATAGTACTACGGGCAGCACCGAATTTTCTGGCCAAACAGTCCGACAGATTAGGATTCCACTTAATCGTCTTCAAAATCTTACCACGCAGTTTCCGATCGACAGTTCCACTCCGACGATTGGCTTAAGGCTTCCACATCGTCGTCAATGTTTCCTTATACCGTTTGATAATGCACCATACGGTATTTCTGGGTAATTTCAGCTGTTTAGCTAGCCTAGATGCAGACCACAATGGATTTTCCAAATAACTGTGCACAATTTTTTCCCTTCTTTCGGCTTCCATGTTGATTGTTTACAAAGTACAGTCGATTTGCGGAATGTCAAAAATAATACGTGAAGCTGACAAAATTCCCGACAAGTGGGCGGCAAGAACTTCCAAATTCGTCCACCAGGAGCGCCACAATATGAGCAAAAGTTTGTTCCAATTCTAAATGAAGCAAGCTTTATGTTGACCTTCTGACGCAAACCATCTGATCGACATAATCCGCTGAGCAGACGTCTAAACTGACGTCTCAAACGAAACAAGTTTCGGCTTGCTGACCGTACAGATTGTGTTAATTAGAAGGGAAAAAAAGTTTAGTTTAGACGTTACACTTCTTGTGTAATTAAAAAGTGTCTTGCAAATAGCATTAACTTTACGTCTGGTCAGCGGATTACGTTGATCCGGGGTTTTGCGTCAGCAGTTCAACATAATCTGCTGACGCACTGATGAGTCGAAGACGAAACGTAAACATATGAAAGAGGTTTTGTGCGCCTAGCATAAATTTGGGGGTACAAAACTTTTTTCCCTTTCTAATTACCATATAAAACTACTTTGGGACTACTAACAGTTCGGCTGAAAAGTTCGTATCGTTTAATAGTAACACACATTTTTTTGCCAAAATTCGTTTTTATTATTCAACATAATTGCCATCAAAGGCGATACAGCGATTATAGCGATCTTCCAACTTTTCGATACCATTTTTGTAGTACGATTTGTCCTTTGCCTCAAAATAGGCCTCAGTTTCAGCGATTACCTCTTCATTGCTTCTAAATTTTTTACCAGCGAGCATTCTCTTGAGGTCTGAGAACAGGAAAAAGTCACTGGGGGCCAAATCTGGAGAATACGGTGGATGAGGGAGCAATTCGAAGCCCAATTCGTTCAATTTCAGCATGGTTTTCATCGACTTGTGACACGGTGCATTGTCTTGATGAAACAAAACTTTTTTCTTAATCAAATGAGGCCGTTTTTTTTTTTTAAATTTCGTCCTCCAAACGCTCTAATAACGCTATATAATAGTCACTGTTGATGGTTTTTCCCTTTTCAAGGTAGTCGATGAAAATTATACTATGCGAATCCCGAAATACAGACGCCATAACCTTACCGGCCGATTGTTGAGTCTTTCCACGCTTTGGGTTCGGTTCATCGCGTGCAGTCCACTCAGCTGACTGTCGTTTGGACTCCGAAGTGAAGTGATGGAGCCATGTTTCGTCCATTGTTATATATCGACGAAAAAAATCGGTTTTATTTCGTTATAACAGCTCCAAACACTGCTCAGAATCATCAATTCGTTGTTGTTTTTGATCGATTGTGAGCTCACGCGGCACCCATTTTGCACAAAGCTTTCTCATATCCAAATATTCGTGAATAATATGTCCAACACGTTCCTTTGATATCTTTAGGGTGTCAGCTATCTCGATCAACTTCACTTTACGGTCATTGAAAATCATTTTGTGGATTTTTTTCACGTTTTCATCGGTAACAGCCTCTTTTGGACGTCCACTGCGTTCATCGTCTTCGGTGCTCATATGACCAGTACGAAATTTTGCAAACCACTTACTTGCTTCGCCCGGTGCAGAGTCTGGATAACACTCATCAAGCCATTTTTTGGTATCGGCGGCACTTTTTTTCATCAAAAAGTAGTGTTTCATCAACACACGAAATTCCTTTTTCCATTTTTTTCACAATAACAAAAGTAGCTTCACTCAAAATGCGATATCTCACAAACTAATAATCAGACAGCTGTCAAATTTATACACGTATCTTTTGAAGGTTGGTACTAACTGAAAATGGTATGGATTTAATTCTGGTGGCGCCCTCTCATAGAAATGATACGAACTTTTCAGCAGATCTGTTAGTCCCCGGTTTCCGCTTCCGAAAGCACCAATTATAGTAAAGAAAATCTCTCAACGGATAAGCTGATTTTCAGGATTCATGATTCAAATTAAAGCTCTCATTGTCTTTTAATATATTGTGCAATTTCATCCTGATCCGACTTCCGGTTATACGAAATTATAGGGCGATGAGTGTCAAAACATTTAAATCGTCATTCAAAATGACGATGCAAAACAAGTACGCGACGGTACGTTCGACTTTGCTCCATTCGCAATGTGCTTTGTTCAATTTCGTACAGCGTGCAGGGTTGCCACATTAAAATTTACATTTTTCAGGTGAAAAAAATGTAAATTTCTAATTCTTTTATTTAGTTTGCAGCTACCTGTTAGTGTTATTACAAAATCATGACAACGATTGTTTTCTATAAAAGTACAATTATTTCCTTTCTTATATGGAAATTTTATGCAATCACTTGAAAAATTGAATAGTGAAAATTGGTCCAGAGGGCTAAGTGTTCTATATCATTCAGTTCATCGAAAATCATAAAATAAAAAATCTCGTAGTCCCATAGGTTCCTATTGAATTTCACACCGACATTTAGAGCGACGATGCAGGCTATACTAGTTACTTACTAAACTAACCAACTTCGTCTATTCCGGGTTATTATTATGGTTTTTGGTGCAGTGTCGTTCACTGCATCAAAACCGTCGGTTTTCTCTTTAATACTCGTTGAAACCAAACATTTAAGAAAACTATAATTTTGAGTTGTTTGTGGTTACTTACTACTATTAAAAATTTTATCATTAATTGCTGATCATATTTTCGATAGAAAGGAGAAAAAATTATGTTGTGGTGTTAAGTACAACAAGAGATATTCATGATTAAGTTCTACCCAGTCTTGCACACGAAGAGAAAAAAATTGTAAAGATAACCAAATTTGGGTTTCACACAACTATTTTTTTTATTGAAATAGTGACAAAAGAAAATATGGTTTAATATAACAAACATCGCTGCTTTAAACTACAAAGCATGATAATTTCAAGAGGAAAAAAAGCTTACTTCATGACGGAATAAACCGTTTGTTCAAAAGTCTAACCAGAAAGAGTACATAAATTCCGAAAACAAAGCTCGACCAACCATCCGGTCTCCCCTATATATGCAAAGCGGATAGTTTTTGATTTTACTTATCTTTTCACAAAGTATACACATTAGTTTTCCCTTTCTATATTTTTCTATTAATTTGTCGCACATACTAGATCATCAATGTTAACTTCCCTCTCTGAGCAGCCTTGATAGCCGTGTAGTGTCGGTAGCGGTTTCCCAACTGGCTAAGAATAACGCTACGGTCCACTTGTACCGGTGGTATAAGTCCACCAAACAGGTAAGCCGTGTGGCATCCGGCGGAATTATTTTTCACCAAGAATTGATCCACTGGTTTCCTGTTCCATGTCGTAAAAGGCCACAAAAATAGGAACTCCTAAGTCAAGGTGTATTTCCGTGCCGATGGCTGAGCGGCTGCAGGAGGTTAAACATTGCAGTCGTGAACGGAATATCTTGGGTTTTTCCTCAAGGTGGTGTACTATCCCCTCTTTTATGGAACCTAGTCGCTGATGGTTTGTTAAGGAAACTTAATAACCTTGGATTTCCGACTTATGGTTTTGCCGACGATTATCATATATTGATGACCGGTATAAGCATTAACACTCTCTTTGATTTAATGCACCAAGCCCTGCGATCTGTTGAACAATGGTGTTGTCAGGTTGGATTATCTGTAAATCCGGGCAAAACATCAATGGTGCTTTTCACTCATCGTAGGATAATTACAGGAGCTCGTCCGTTGCAGTTCTTTGGTTCAGAGGTCACTGTGGTCGATCAAGTTAAATACGTCGGGGTTATTCTTGACTCAAAACTGAATTGGTCTGCTCACATTGACTTCAGGATTGAAAGAGCTTGCTTGGCTTTCGGCCAATGCAGACGAGCTTTTGGAAAATCATGGGGACTCAAACCCAGATATATTCATTGGATCTACACAACTATTGTTAGACCAATTTTAGCATATGGATGTCTGGTATGGTGGCAGAAAGGAGAAGTCGCGACAGTTCAGTCAAAGCTAAATCATCTCCAAAGGATGGTCCTAATGGCGATGACAGGAGCATTCACGACAACTCCTACTGCTGCTCTGGAGGCGCTACTGTGCATTAAACCACTTCATGTGTTCCTGAAACAAGAAGCATTATCTTGTGCATACCGTCCTAGGGTTACAGAGCTTTGGAACAGTAACCCATTAGATTATGCTACCAGCCACACTCGCTTGTGGTCTCAAATGGTTACGTGGGATGAGTATTTACTCGCTCCTAGTGACCTAACTCTCACATGCAGTTTCGTTGGTCCTGAACCAGCTTTACCACTTTCAACTAGTTGGATAAAGCACAAGATACGTTCTTGGGCTGCATCCAAACATGCCAGCTACTGGCGCAGCTTGCAACTTGCGCTCAGACAAAAGCATTTCTACCAGATTTAAATCTGAAAATGTCAAAGTGTCTACTGCATTTCTCCAAGTTTCATTGAAGTATTCTGGTCAGAGCTCTGACTGGACATTGCAAACTCAATTATCACATGGCTACTATTCAACGTGCTGAGTATTATTCGTGTGATTTGTGTGAATGCGATTATGGTACTTCATATCATCTGATATGTAACTGTCCCGCATTGACGCAGCTACGTATCCGGGTTTTTGGTTCTCCATACATGGTTGGGTCTGTGTATGCGGAGCTAAAATTGAAGGATATTCTCTCGTTTCGTACCCAATGTGGTAAGGAGCTATAGTCAGAAGGGTTCATCGTTCTTCCTGGAGTGAATGAATCCCTTCTGTATTCACCTTAAATAGGGTTTAGCAGATTGTTTGGCATCCTTTGGGGAGTACCGAATTTACTTCTGCTCGTACATACTGCGAGTCGTTCTGCATTCTTCCGGGAGTGCAGAATGGTGTCGCTTTTGTAAGATCTCTAAATCCTCTCGGGGGTTGGAGGTTTTATCAACAGCAGACTGTTCGGGACCTCGTAGAGGTTCAGAATTTCCTTCTGCTTCCACTAAATGTGATCCTCAGCAGATTGTTCAGCATCCCTTAGGGGTGCAGAATTTACTTCTGCTTTTATGTGTTTTTGTGTCGTCAATTTTTCCCATCCTCCTAGTCCAACCCTTACCATTTCCTTTCAATCCTTCCCTCTTATATATCGGGAAAATGATGCTAAAAACAAATTGATGGCAAGGCACAAATCTCCAAATATCAAGGGGAACGTGCCATTTGAGCCAATTTGTTCTGATTCCTGATTCCCCTATATATGCAAAGCGGATAGTTTTTGATTTTACTTATCTTTTCACAAAGTATACACATTAGTTTTCCCTTTCTATTTTTTTCTATTAATTTGTCGCACTTACTAGAGTTGATCGTGTTAACGACCTTGGTGTTGTATTCGATGCAAAACTTACCTTTAATCAGCATCGTTCAGCTTTAATATCTAAGACAACGAAACTTGAAGGATAAAATTCATTAATTTTGTATGGGACCATAAGTATATTTAAATTTTAATTTTTGTTTATTAAATTCGTTTTGGCCTTCTTTTAGCCATCATTTCATTAGAATCGGAATTTTTGAAATTCAGTGTAGCTATCTTAAAGAAATCGTAGTGCGATAAAATTTATGAGTACCTTCCGGGATCGAAAACTGAATACCGATAAAACTGAAATAAGTTTATTTGGTCATCGACTCTCAAAATATGTGAACCCGATAAATTTATGTAAATTGTTTACACTAATCATCTTGTATCTCCAGAACAGCAAGTCGAAGCTGATTAAAAAACAAGCAATTTTTATGCGACCTTAGGGCATATTCAGAAATGAAGGAAGAGGAAAAATGTAGCAAATAAGATCATAGATAGATTGAACCATTTTTTTCTTGATATAACAGATCGGCTGAAAAGTTCGTATCGTTTCTATGAGAGGGCGCCACTAGAATTAAATCCATACCATTTTCAGTTAGTACCAACCTTCAAAAGATACGTGTATAAATTTGACAGCTGTCTGATTATTAGTTTATGAGATATTGCATTTTGAGTGAAGCTACTTTTGTTATTGTGAAAAAAATGGAAAAAAAGGATTTCGTGTGTTGATAAAACACTACTTTTAGATGAAAAAAAGTGCCGCCGATACCAAAAAATGGCTTGATGAGTGTTATCCAGACTCTGCACCGGGCGAAGCAACAATTCGTAAGTGGTTTGCAAAATTTCGTACTGGTCATATGAGCACCGAAGACGATGAACGCAGAGGACGTCCAAAAGAGGCTGTTACCGATGAAAACGTGAAAAAATTCCACAAAATGATTTTCAATGACCGTAAAGTGAAGTTGATCGAGATAGCTGACACCCTAAAGATATCGAAGGAACGTGTTGGACATATTATTCACGAATATTTGGATATGAGAAAGCTTTGTGCAAAATGGGTGCCGCGTGAGCTCACAATCGATCAAAAACAACAACGAATTGATGATTCTGAGCAGTGTTTGGAGCTGTTATAATGGACGAAACATGGCTCCATCACTTCACTCCGGAGTCCAATCGACAGTCAGCTGAGTGGACTGCACGCGATGAACCGAACCCAAAGTGTGGAAAGACTCAACAATCGGCCGGTAAGGTTATGGCGTCTGTATTTTGGGATACGCATGGAATAATTTTCATCAACTACCTTGAAAAAGGAAAAACCATCAACAGTTACTATTATATAGCGTTATTAGAGCGTTTGAAGGACGAAATTAAAAAAAAAAAAACGGCCTCATTCGAAGAAGAAAAAAGTTTTGTTTCATCAAGACAATGCACCGTGTCACAAGTCGATAAAAACCATACTGAAATTGAACGAATTGGGCTTCGAATTGCTCCCTCATCCACCGAATTCTCCAGATTTGGCCCCCAGTGACTTTTTCCTGTTCTCAGACTTCAAGAGAATGCTCGCTGGTAAAAAATTTAGAAGCAATGAAGAGGTAATCGCTGAAACTGAGGCCTATTTTGAGGCAAAGGACAAATCGTACTACAAAAATGGTATCGAAAAGTTGGAAGATCGCTATAATCGCTGTATCGCCTCTGATGGCAATTATGTTGAATAATAAAAACGAATTTTGGCAAAAAAATGTGTGTTTCTATTAAACGATACAATCTTTTCAGCCGAACTGTTAAGGTATAACAGGATTGAATCAACCTAGACATTGCCGATAACATCAACTCAACTTTGGTTGACATGTAATAAATAGTTGGTTTATTTCAACAATAGAATCAGCTAAAACAAATATTTTTTTCATTTGACTAGACAAAAATTTTGATTTAAATCAAACAGAGACCACTGTGATATTGATGGGAAAAATTAGTTCAAAACAATCATATTTTAGTTTGAAATCATCATAAATCAAATTTAAAAATCTACTAACAGTTTTGTTAGTTTAAACATGCTTCATTTCTCTGTGTGATATAGGACTATAATTGAATGCTGTGGTGGTCAAGTAAAGCGAAACGTGCTTCTTCTAGTCAATAGGGCTGTCTCTTCATGTGTTTTCATATGCAGGGTAGTTTAATTGGCAAAACAATTTCCCCGGTTAAGAGTTAGAAACGGGTTCGAGTCCCGTCTCTGTGGTAACATTTTCGCGGCTTTCATTAATACACGGAATACATAAAAACGGAGGTTTGAGCGTATCTTACAAAAAATAATCTTTTCTGTGACTGTTTTATTCCGACAATTAAATTTATGTTCCACTCAGTTATTGTAAAACAGAGAAAAAGTTAATTTTCATTAAGATTTGCGGGAGTGAAATGTTTCTACACCTGACATTTGGAAATTTTCATAAGAAAAAAATCGCATAACTCAGGAAATTCACATTAGAAACTTCATAATTTTTTAGATCTTTAAACTACAAACCACTTAACTTTGCAAATTTACAAGAAAAACTTAAATGGTGGAAAACCGCGTGTATCAGGGTATCAGTTGACTGCTGGAACAACCATTAAAAAGCGTAGAAGGAACAAATAACTATCATGATCGCTAACTGTTACTGTTACATGTTACTTAACGATGATTCATCGTTTAATCATTTAGAATGAATTCTTTGCTTTTTGTTTTGCTTGTTTGCATTTCCTTTTGGCCACCATCGTCGATCGCCGCACGTTCGTCCCTACCGAAAGCATTCAAGTCTCCACCACATACGCGAGGTATATAGGAAAGATCGCCGTAACTTGTTCTGAACTCACACCCCGTAGCAGTATTTATTTTGTCGTATTTTACCACATACGCACATTGAGCGAGGGTTCCCGTCTTGAGATCGAGGTCAGCATTAAACTCTACTTCTGACCGTCTCTGCTTTGAACTCGAGTTTTCGGCACCTGAGCAAACAGAACTCCCAGACTGGAAGATGTGAAACATGACTTTCCAGTTTCAATTTCAGCCCTCTTCTTTAACGAATCTTCGGAGGAACCTGCATTGAACCAGAACAAAGAACAAAATAATTTCACGGTAACATCAAGAAGTCTCGTTTCCTCTGCATCCCGCATATTGTAAACATATAATTATGCAAGGAAAGGTAAAAAGTGATCGCTGAAGAAGAATTTTGTATGGCTTCGGGGAACCTGTTTGTCGGTAAGATTCTGCCGGTTGAAGGGATCTACTGATGACTCATCCGGCGCAAATTCGTTCAATGCTTATAGAAAAAGTTTCACGGCTTTTAACTTAATTTAAAGACATTGAGGTGATATAGTTTGAGGTCCGTGTTTTATGTCCCACTCTGCAAAAATTGATGATTTTGTATTTTAAACAATGGTCACTTTACCTCTTTTAATGAAAGAATCAGCTTATAATAAGCTCCAAGTTACAAATGATTTCAATAGTCAATTGAAAGTTTGATTATGAATAAAATTTGGTTGAATTATTTATGCTCAGTTTTGGACTCATTTGTGCCTTGCAGTTCAAATTGAACATTGCTGCTCAACCTGTTCACTATGCAAACGTAAAGTTCAACTCTATTATAGTAAGAGGTGATATTTATAAACTGAAACATCTTTTAAAAACGGATCGGAATATTTCGATCGAATGTGGAATATAGCATTCTGTTTTTCGATCGAGTGATGTTTTTGTGTGGAAAACTCGATCGAGATAATAATCGAAATACAGAGTAGGTGCAAATGATTATAAAGGGCAGTCCCAACCTTTTCATATCGCTGACCCTTTTGAAATTATAATAGTTCTCCGCGGATCACCATGACTAAACTTAATTTTGTGCACTGGAAATCTATTTACACACTATTTCGAAAATGACCTAGTAGCAACGAAAAATATCACAAAGGTTTGAGAAAACGACAACAGGATCATTATATTGACCGAAGACCATTATTATTTTGAATTTGACACATCACAACAATAATAACACAGACAGAAAAAAATTCGCGGTTCCAGAAAAAAGCCGGGTGTGTATCGTTAGAGACACAACCGAATGACGTGAATACGAAAAGAAAAGGATAGTTCAGTTTATTTGATGTAAAAGAATCTGAATGCTGCACCTGGATATCTAAAACCAAATTTTACAGCCGAATGCTAGAAGTGAATTTACGACCTGAATTCTTAACTTCAATGCTAGATTGTGGAGTTGAATTCTGAACATGATCTCGGGAACTGAATTTTCTGGATTATTAAACATTTTGAATTTTCTGGATATAACACATTTTTTCATTACAACTCAAATCTGTACCAAATCTGATGGTTTAAAGTTGAATTGGCATTGTTCTTATGCATGTACGATGTTTAAAAGTGTCATTGATTTGAACGTAAACGGTAATACGAATTTGACATACTTTCGAAGGTATCGCATGTGGCCGTTCACAAGAATGAGGGTTATAATCAAGCCGAGTTGTAATTTTAGCTTTGAGTAAAGTGTATATTTATTTTATCCTTTTTTGGACGGAACTGGATTGTATGTCTATATTGATGATTATAAAGAAAATTATACATGAGAAATAAGTAATGGAAATAAATTGAAATCATTGAAAAATAGAAATAAAGGATTAGCATAATTAAAAGTTGGAAATTGCCGATAGAAATGATGATTCCAATATTTTATAAATCAAATGTCATCAAAACTTTCAGCATTTAGAGTTTCTGTAAGAATTTCTCGCAGATTGACAGAACCCCGAACAAACGTCCATCATTATAGAAACTGCTGCAGGTGTAAGCCATCCCGAAAATAACAGACCTCTTCCCAAGGCTGATTCGGTAGAGCGTCAAGGTCGTGAATCCCGAATTAATCCAAAATTTTAACAATTCTCTAATAAAAGCAGCATTGGAGGAGTAAAAAATGAAACCAAGCGTAAAGACTCAAAAAATCCAGAAGGGGAGTTTTTTCACGTACTTACATAATAAAAATGATGCATGCAGACTGGAAATTGATTTAACTATATATTTAGTTGGAAGTCAACTAATATTTTTGTTTGATCGGATCACATTTATTTTCAAAATTAACCGAAACGCATGATTAAAACTGGCATACAATATTGTTGTGAAGTTGTGATATTAAATTCAAACTAATATATTTTCAAAGTCACTTGATTATAGTTAATATAACTACAGGTTTGGAACCAAAATAGTTTCCGATAAAAACAAACATATATGAGGTTAATTCAACTATGAATGTCGGTTATTATTAGACTTCAATTTATTCTTAAAATTTTTCGTGTGTACTACACTCCATTTTATGTTTTGTGTGTGTGTAATATTTCATTATGGCGTCTGACATCGAGTACATTCGAGTGGAGTGCCTGGATGAATTTCATCCCGCTGATAATAATAGTACTTGGTCCTGACCTTTAGTCAGTTGATGACAATTTGCAGGGGTGGCCAGGATGCAAGCAACCAAGCGGGTCAACAGGTTGCGGATAGTGGAACGGCTTCCAGATATGGAGGCTAACTGCAATAGCAGTCCCGGGCAAGCAGCGGGGGAGGGATAGCATGTGACGGTTTCATGCAGCTGGCAACTGTAGAAGCATCCCGAAATGTCACAAGCATCCGTACACCCCCTTGACAAGGGGAGTAGACGCCGCCTTAAAAGCGTCAGCTTATCGAAACCCCCTTGCAATGCGAACGTCTGTTTCCCACGTTAGGGACGGCTGGTATCCAGCGGCTGAATAAGAAATACTATTCCTCGGAAGCTATATCTAAGATGGGAGCCCCATCCCAAGGATAGGGGACCTTAGGCTAACCACCTACTGTCTCCGAAAATCAAGAATTGTTACAGAAACCAATAGAGAAAGATTACGAACTGATTCAACGGCAACGACTTTTAGCGCAAAACAACGGACAAGAATTGGAACATGGAATGTACTAACGCTAGCCCAACAGGGTAAATTGGCACAACTTGTCAGTGAGGCTCGACGCATGAAGCTCGAAATCCTGGGACTAAGTGAAGCCCGTTGGTCAAACTTGTGAGAACACAAGCTACCGTCGGGACAGGTACTACGAGGTGAAAATGCTCCCCATCACCGTGGAGTTTGGAGGTTTCCTACTTAGCGCCCAAGCAAATGCGGCGCACATCAAGTGGGAACTTATCAAAGAGAGAATAATCGTTGCCAGATTTAGAACGCGGGTCCGGAACCTAACCATAATCCAATGTTATGCGCCAACCGATGCTGCCGAGCTACTATATAAGGAGAATTTTTACAGTAAACTGGATGCCGTCGTGGATAAAATTCCAAAGGGTGAGATCAAGATCTACACCGGTGACTTCAATGCGAAGATCGGCTCCGACAACGTAGACTATGAGCGTGTCATGGGGCGCCATGGTCTTGGAGATATGAGCGACATCGGTGAGCTGTTTGCAGAATTTTGTGGCAATTACGACATGGTGGTCGGGGGCTCGCACTTCCCTCATCGCCCAACGCATAAAGCCACGTGGGTTTCCCGCGATGGACATACTGAAAATCAAATCGACCATATCTGCATCAGCCGGAAATGGAGATGGAGCCTTCTTGACGTCCGGAATAAACGCAGTGCCGACATCGCGTCTGACCACCACCTTCTCATCGGAGAGATTCGCCTACGTATTGCGCGGGTCATGCGACAGGAGGAGAGGCTCGGGCGACGATTCAACACACGCCGATTAGAAGACCCAGCAGTTAAGAGGTCATTCGTGGAAGAACTGAAGACAAGAGCTGCGGGTATTCCTGAAGGTGGCAGCGTAGAGGAACAGTTTATGGCGTTCAAGAATGCCTTTACAGAGACCTGCCAAAACAACCTGGGTGAACTGCGCGCCCGGAGGAAGGAATGGATTACGGATGATACCTGGCAAAAAATCGAAGAACGGAGAGACGCAAAAGCCGCGATAGATCGAGCGAGAACCAGAGAAGCGAAGCGCCAAGCCCGCCAAAAGTATTCGGCCCTCTCAAAGGAAGTAAAGCGCTCGTGTAGGCGGGATAAGCGAGCGTGGGTGGACTCCCTGGCCGATGAAGGTGAGAAGGCCGCAACAACCGGCGATATCCGTCTCCTCCATGATATCTCACGACGCGGACGTGGTTGGTCAGCTGCTAACCTACCCCATTGACCAGTTAAAACGTTGGTTGGAACACTTCGAACAACTTCCTAAAGTTTCGACGGTCAATCAGCCATCAACATCTCGGCATGAGCCGCCAAGAGTGCGACGCATCTCTCGTGTCAGCTCCGAGGCCATCTTTACCGGAGATCAAAGCCGCCATCCAAAGCATGAAATCCAACAAGACTCCTGGGGTCGATCGCATATCAGCGGATATGCTCAAAGCTGACCCCACGCTATCTGCTCAAATGTTGCATCAACTATTTCGAAATATCTGCGACACCGCGACATTCCCGGTCGACTGGACGCGTCTTAGTGAAGGTCCCGAAGAAGGGGGACTCAACTGTATGCGACAATTGGAGAGGTATCATGTTACTTTGTATTGTTCTCCAAGTTCTGTGTAAAGTTATCCTCAACCGGATACAGCAGAAGATCGATGTGACTCTCCGACGGCAGCAGGCAGCATTCCGTGCCGGAAGATGCTGTGTGGACCATATTGTTACGCTTTGTATTATTCTGGAGCAGGTCAATGAATTTCAAGAGTCCCTTTACTTGGTCTTCATTGACTACAAAAAAGCCTTCGACCGACTCAATCACGAAAGCCTGTGGGGCGCTCTAAGGCGCAAGGGAATGCCAAATAAAATCGTCAACCTCGTCGAAGCGCAGTATGAGGCTTTCACGTGTAGAGTACTGCATAATGGAGCCTTGTCTGATCCTATTCGGGTAGTCGCTGGAGTGATGCATGGATGTATTCTATCACCGATACTGTTCCTCATCGTGAGATGAGATAATAGTTGGTGCCATTGACCGTGTACAAAACCGTGGGCTGCTTTGGCAGCCTATCACTATGGAGCATCTCAACGACCTTGATTTGGCAGATGACGTTGTTCTAGCATCGCAACGGTGCTCTGGCATGCAGAGTAAGCTCAACGATCTCGTCGAGCGCTCCTCAGCGGCGGGTCTCAACATCAACGTCAGCAAGACTAAATCGTTGGATGTCAACGCGGCCAATCCATCCAACTTTACGGTAGCTGGTCAGGTAATGGATAAAGTTGAAAGCTATCAATATCTTGGCAGTCAGATAGCGTCAGACGGTGGGACCAAGAGCGACATAGGCGCGCGGATTAAGAAAGCAAGGTGCGAGTCTACGAAATATCTGGAGATCAAATCAGATTCGTCTACGCACGAAGATCCGAATTTTCAACACAAACGTGAAATCTGTACTGTTGTACGCCAGCGAAACCTGGGGTATATCAGCTGAAAGCACGCTTAAGTTGCAGGTGTTCATCAACCGATGTCTGCGGTACATAATTCGTACCTGGTGGCCTGACAATTGGATTTCGAATGCCGAGCTCCATCGTCGTTGTCATCAAAAGCCGATATTGACTGAAATTCGGGAACGTAAGTGGCGATCGGTCGGACACTCACTTCGAAAAAGCGGAAAGGAAATCTGCAAGCAAACGCTGGACTGGAATCCAGCTGGACATCGCAGCAGAGGAAGACCTAGGGGCTCATGGCGGCGGAGCCGAAACAAGAAATTTAAGCGAGTCGAACAGAATTTGACCTGGGCTCAGGTCAAGGTGAAGGCAAACAATCGCCCAGGGTGGAAATCTTTCTCGTTGGCCCTTTACACCACTGCCGGTGCGCAGGACACATAAGTAAGTAAGATGATAATAGTAGACCTCATGTCGTTCCACTAGCTGCGAATCTGCGTAAACTTCAGTAAGCACGAGGTTCACTTGTTTCGATGAATTTTGTCCATCGGAAACGAGCTGTCCTCTACTGATTTTTAGTCACCTACGCCGATTCCATGAACCGGTCGAAGTATATATCTGCACAGTGTACAACTGTAGCAGAAGATTCAAGGTATTAATTCCTTCGTCACTACATCGCTACATCGAAGCTCTTGGCACAAATAGACATTTTAAAGAACAGTAAGCAGATGAATATGTGCTGAAGTTTATTTATTGAATAAATTTTCAAAAAAAAATTAAATTTGTTTTTCAAAGAAAAAAGAAATTAACTTTGACTAAAATATTTTATTTTCAACTAAATCGCTGTTTCATTCAGTAATCTATAACCATTTGTTTTTGCAAGAATATTTTCAAATCAACTGTATTAAATTTTCGAAAATTTATTTTTCAAATTAGAGACTGTTGATTTGTTGGTTGATTCAACATAGATATTCTGGTAGTATCAATCAGTCATCTTTGTTAGATTCACCCATGTTATTTGGTTGAATCGATCAGTACGTATCGTAAGCAATGAAACAATATAGAATTATGTTTGATTTTACATGAAATTTATAAATGGCAGATTTTTTTCTCCGCGTTTTATTGTCAATAACTATTTTCCTGAATTTCATACAGGAATGAAAAAAATCAAGCATGTGCTCAAAAGGTGTATCTTCATGACAGAGCAAAGCGTTTATCAAAATGTCTAACCAGAAAGAGAACAGAATTTCGAACACAAACCATCAAAGCTGTCAACACTACTTACACGTTCTATGTTAATTATATTATTCATTTCTTAGTAAACGAAACCGTCACACTTGTATAAACAAATTAGAACGATTCTAAACCGAACAGAAGTAATACGTACGCAAACCGATCGAGTAATGTTCGAAAATTGAACACCTCGAACAAATGATATTCGAGTTCACACCCAACTCGAACAATTGATCGGAATATTTCGAATTGATATTTTTATCGACTATTTTGAGAAAGGAAAAACAATCAACAGCGAAAATTACATGACGTTATTAGATTGTTTGAATTCAAAAATCAAGGAAAAGCGAACTCATATCATATATCGAAGGAAAACCCAATGTTGCACCAAGACAATGCACCGATTCACCAGTCGAGGCCAACGATGATTAAATTGAAGTTGAACGAATTTTACTTCGAATTGCTTCCTCATCCACCGTATAGTTCAGATCTGGCCCCCTGTGACTACTGGCTCTTCGCTGATCTTAAAAAGATTTTGAGACAAAAAAAAACAAATCCTTATAGAAGAACGACATCGAGAAGCAAGAGAAGTGTTGGAATGATTCTATTGCTCTTAAAGGAGATTACAATGATGAATAAATTGATTTTTGGCAAAAAGGTGTTTTTCACGACTTATTCTGAATAACGACGTATTGATTTTTCGATCGAATCCTAGCTACCTTTAATTTTGCTAGCGTTATTGGGAATACAAATGAAATACGATCGTAAAAACAATACGTCGTTATTCAGAATAAGGGTGATTGAGTGATGTGTTATTAATTAATATTCATAGACAGAGCTGTGCCATTGCCGATAGGGGCTACTTGGAGAATCGCTACATGGGATTGATTACTGAAAAGCGATACTAGTGGTATTACCATTCTAATATACTTTGAAAGGAGGACGAAAAGGGCGTTCCGGATCAGCATTGACAATAACCGTGTTTTGTTGTCTGTGGTCTCTTTTTGTTGCTTTTTTGCGTCTTATATTTTTCTATATTTTTTGGATTTTTTCATTTTTTATTTTTATTTAGTTTCACTTTACAACAAGGTTTGTGTATTCAATCAATAGGTTTCTTTGTTTTTTTTTTTCATTTACGCTTATCTTTTAGTTTAATTAATATACTTTTTGATTTACTTTAATTAAATTTTAAAGATAAGTGTGTGTCTCATATTTCTCAATTTCTCGATGCTTACGTGCATGTTTCTATGCAAACGCTTTAACCATTTTCCTTCCACGCCCTACTAGGTTCACTAGTATTTAGTTTCAATCAACTTTGAATTTACAATTATTATATCTTAATATACACTTTCATATATCTTTTAGTCATTATGTAGATATCTTTTTTTAAATATTACTTTACATAGCTAACCTACTATTGATTACAGTGTGTATTTTCACATGTTATTTACCAATAAGATAATTATCCCACATTTGTTATTCCTCAAAATCTCGCCCCAACAACGGATCCGAATGCAAAACACCCGAACAGTTCGTTTCGTTTTCGGATGTTTGCTTCCGCAAACGTCTATAATTCTTTCGTTTATAACTCCTAGCAAAATAAAAACAAACAAATTAATGTCTTCCTTAAAAATAGTTAGCAATTGGTAATTTTTCCTTTATTTAGTTTCCCTACATCCACTTGCTAGCAGCAAACTTCCTTGCGCACACCTCACAATAAATGGGGTTTCCGGTCCGGCGTTTCATTCTTCTATGAAAAATTGGCCCAACATGAAACTCTGCCGAGTTAGTTCACCTCATCGCCTTCGCTAGTAAAAGAGATTGCTTTCCTGTGTTTCCCAGCCCATTTTTACTTTAAATAATAAACAGTTTGCTGCTTCTTGACGCACATGATTGAAAAAAAAACAAAACGAATTAATCAACGCTCATTTCCTAAACATTACTGGTTTCTCTGTCTCTTATACGATTTTTTTTCCTTCTAGTTTTGCATTGGCAGTACATTCTGGGATTTTTGCTCCTACTTTTCACCGTCGCTCTCTTCAATTGCATACCTTTCGGAAATCGGAGAAGGAAACGAGTTTCTTCGTTGAATGATAAGTAATTATAATATTTAAATTGAGAATATGGTATTCGTACGTTTGATTCAAATAATTTGATAAAAATGTATGAAATCGGGATCGCTAATAAGTAATTGAGAAAGCTGATTCCACAAGACTAGGCATTTTCCGGTTTTCCACATACACTTTTAACTATCCATCGAACAAAAATAACTAAGAGAAAATAAACAGTGCATCAAAGTTCTATATAAACAGGCGTACATTTATAAAAACGATTCTGTGCAACATTCTAATTTATGCGAGAATATTATTAAACGTTTGACGTTTACGATTTTATTTGTTTTTTTTTGTTATAATCGAAAGTGAGATACGCGTTCCAGATAATCATATTTTCAGCAGAGTTTTTTTTAGTCCCGCAAGTCGCTCTTCTATTTCAAACATCTAGTACACTTGTTTGTATAAAACTTTGTCTTGTCGATCGATGTAATCTAAAAGAAAAAAAAAATATTGAAAACCAAATATTTGATCTCCTCAAATTTAGTTGCGTTCAGAAAAAAAATCGGGAGATCGTAATCACTTAATAATACTCCTCCTTCTTAGCCACTTCTCGGTTTCAACATATTTTACGATTTTCCGCTGCAATTTTTGGAATCTACGCTTCTCCTGAAATTTATTAATTTATTACTCCTACTATATTCCTATGTTTTGTCGTTTCGTTTTGTTGTGTATAGATTTAATCGTTTAGATTTTTTTACATTTAATTTCATTATATATATATAACAACTAGAGCTTTTCCATATCCTCATTTGCTTTCTTCGCTTTACCACTGGTTTTGCTATTATTCAATTGTTCGTAAATTGAGTTATCCTAACAATTCGTCGTGAAAACAAATAAACAGGATGTGCTCCACGCATTTATCCTTGTTCAAATTTTACATTCAGCCTTGTTCCTGTATCAAACTGAGCCACGACGATAGGTGATAGAAGTACGCACACGTTTACAAAATCAGTCAGTCCGTTGAGTGTCGAAGCGCATGGTCTGATAGTTATTGTTTCGGTCAAAACAATCGAGTGAAGGTGATATCAACATCTATCATATCACTCAATATGTCGTGTGACTGACGCACAGATGGCGCTATCATTGTCAAATCCATATGAATTTTAATGAAGTATACACGCTTATAAAAAAGGTACTCAGAGTTTGAGTACTAGTTACTCAATTTCAATTGTAAGTCATACTCTAAATATGATGTTAGAATTCGTTTTTTAAGCTCTAAATATAATGAAAGAACTTTTTTTCAGGTTACATTTCTAGAGTCGAATCTGAAAGACGTGATAACCATTTGCAGCAACAGGTGCCATTGTTTTCTGTTAGTGGGATCGTGTACTTTTATTTCGCTGTTTAAATTTGAAAAAACGAAACTACAAAAAATATCGGAAGAAGTAGACACCGGAACAGCAAGGAAATTACAATGTAATTATTTAAATGCTATCTTGTTTTCGGAGAACAAGTTCCGACTTGTTTCAGAATGGGATTATCTCGAGTGTATCGTATATAAATTGATCGCTCATAGTCGTCGAGCAACTGTAAATAAACCGTTACAAACATGACTTGCGTGCGTTACCGTAACGATCAAAAGTAAGTGTTATCACACAAAATACAATGACAACCATACTTTGAACCATACCATAAATACTAAATATGAGAATACATTAGGAAAATCTGCATCTTCTGTCTTAAATAGAGTAAAGTATATATCAATACTTTACTTTCAATAGTAAACGAAATAATGAATAAATATAATAGGCTAAATTCAAGTATTAAAGATCTGAAGACAGAGGGCCACGTGTTGAGTTTTAAATCGACCACGTGGCTCACTCAATTCCCTTTGCGCATCGTATTTCTCTTGTACTCTCTCGTATATGAGCAAACTGTACCGGGTTGCCAGCATACATTGTATTATTTTGATGAGAAGTTTTATCACATTACATGGATTCCAATGAACAATGAAAAAATATTCAACTTTCACAAAGATTGAATGTATGTGTGTTTGGCAGCCTTGTCGAGCCAATTTTATTTCTCTCTCCTTTCTCAGAATGCTATCAGGAAACCAAAGCGAAAAAAAAAATGGTGGATGCATTGAAACTGACTTTGTTTCACAGAAAAATACAAGACTTTATTTTTATCGCGATAACATATATGTTTTTATGTACTAATCGCATCTAAACTAAATTATCTAGACTTTGTCACGGTAGATTTATGATACAAGCCTTCAAAGCCGAGATATTCGATGAACAAGCAGAGGTATGCATTTCCGAGCGTTCTAATTTTCAGCAGTTCTTCAGTCAGAAAAAAATACAACACGACCGCTAAACTCAATGAATCATTCTGAAAATTTCACAAAATATTCTCAACTTAATTTCGAAGACAGTGTCAGGTGGGTTTTTCTATATTCTGCACCGTTTCCAAGAAAATTTAATTTGAAACGGGAAAATAGCAAAAAACCTACCACTTTACGGTACTGTCCTCAGCCCTTAAGCCTCAATTACACAATTTTTGTTATGTATTTATATACAAAAAATTCATAAATAGAACCATTTTTGTTATATATGAATATAATATACCAATAATTTGATTAACTAAGGAGTTATGTGCCGCGTTTCAGAGCGGTCTTGGGCCATATTTACAAGTAATAAATCAAATTTTTTGCGTCGATATGTGACAATGGATGAAACATGGATCCATCACTTCACTCCGGAATCAAAACGATCATCATCTGAGAGGACTGTAGCCGGTGAACAACGTCCAAAGCATCTAATGGCACAGCAATCAGTCAGGAATATATGCAGTATTTTGGGAGACACATAGTATAATCTTTATCGACTATCTTGTGAAAAAAAAAACAATCAATAGCGAATAGCGTTGCTAGATCGTTTGAAGTCAAAAAATCAAGGAAAGACGGCCTCAGAAGTCGCAGGAAAACTGTTTCACTAAGACAATACACCGATTCAATAGTCGATGACAACGATGGTTAAATTTAACGTAATCACCCACCATGTAGTCCAGATTTGGCCCCAAATGACTACTGGCTCTTCGCTGATTCCAAAAACTACTGACCGGTAAGAATTTTTGAGACAAAAAACAAATCATTCTACAAGAACAGCATCGAAAAGTAAAAGAAGCGTTGAAATGATTCATGAATAAAATCGATTTTTGGCAAAAAAAGTTAGTTAGTCACACGACTTGAGTTTAAAGGCGCTGAACTCTCTAGTTCCGATTCTTATAACTCTTGAAATAGGAACTGAATCAGTTTCTAACCTAACTGCTATTAAACAGTATGTTTGAAGCCAGGCTTTAAACTAAAAATCGGTATCGATTATGATGGTGTCTGTCTTTTTGACACTCAGGAGGTCGTTTGGCTTGAATCCATTAAACAGAACATTCATCCCTATTCTGTACTTCGGTCGAATTGGAATATTTCGATCGAATGTGAATCGAGCTCGATCGATACACAGAAAGCGAAATCTCGCATTCAATCGGAATAATCCGATGCGATCGAAATACAGAATAGGGAGATTATTTAATATAAGAGTTGATCGAAATAAAGACCAATAAATTTTTTTATTATAAAATCTGTAAAATCACAATTTTTTGTTTTTATTTGATGCATTTTTTTTGTACTTGTGTGGAGAAGTACAAACAAAAATTCGCCTTTTTATATGGATATGGTTAATAAACTTGGACATATGGATATGGATTGAATAGCATGGAACCTTAACGAGAATATTCTGTATCGAACAAAATGAATAAGAAAGATTACTTTCGATCAAAATGTGTCGAATCGTTACGTTGTGACGACGGTCTTAGCAAAATGTACAGTGAGGATATCATCATTTTTTTCTGCATATTAACTAAAAAATGGTTGCGCAGGAAATAGTATTGGGCATTGAATGAGTTCCTCCAAGGCTACTATCTAGATTATCTGATATTCTTACTGTTCTGTAACGATATTTATTTTTCCTTGAGGATTCTAGGCAAACGATACTCCAAATATCTACTACATTATTCTCGATGGGTTTTGAGCTTTGTTCTAATTCGAGATTTCCATAAAAATCAATCGATCGAACTACGGAATGGAAATTGCCAATTCGATCGAAATACAGAATCGAGGTGTTCATAGAATGCTGGCGTACACTGGGTGCTGTCGCCTTTTGAGTCAGTAATAGAATGAGAGGGTGCGAATTAGGTTTCAACTCATTTGAAATGCGAAATTAATAAAAAAAATAGGTCAAGTATTTCGGTTCAAGTGTATTAAAAAAACCTTTAATTTGTTTGAATAAAAACCGTCTATAACATTGTTTGTATTATTCATGGATTAGCATTTTTTATAAGAGTAACTGTTTGAGTATAAATAATCTTTCATGTAGGACCGTCTATAGGAAAAATATTCCGATGTGTGCATTATCACACTATATCCCAAAGGGTGTAATTCGCTGGTTACGAAGGCTGAAGGTATCGATACGATTGGTAAGAAATAGGACATTGGATGCAAACTGGAGTATTGGTAAGACCGGAGAATGGTAATTATTTAAACAAAACTAAAGCACATAAACTAAATACGGGTAGATTAATTGCCATTTTCAAGAAATTGAATGTATTTCTGTAATGTATGAAATCCATTTGATGTAAACATTGCTTTAGGGCGGGGCTGGTCGATGGAACGATCCCTGATAGATGAAAAAATTGTTTCTTTTGTTGTTTATGTTTTTTGAATATTAAATGATGTAGAATTTACCACCAAACCACCCAACTTCTAAGTAGTGTCGTTGTTTGTCCATTGAATCTTGGTAATCGTTGCGTACAACTGTAATTCGTGGCTCATACAAAATTCCAATTACTCGCATTGTATCGATTTTCCCAAATTTAAATATCCCTTTTTCTAGTTGGTTTTTCGCTCCAGTGAACGAAAATTAATTTGTTATTCTAATAAATTACCACGTTTATTTTATTATTATTATTTTCTTATCTCGCAACACTCAGTATGTGGGTTCAAAGCTAAAAACAAAAGTTCCATAATAGATTATTTCACTCAGTTCTTACACGCAACGCATACACTCACACATCCTTCGAACTCATACACGCAGTTTTAGTTGATATTGTTTGCATCGTACACGCGCACATCGATAAAAGCACATTTGCTAAAGCCCGCGACGCACGCGTATCCGTCAGTATAAAACGAAATTAATTGGTTCGTATGCACGAATCCTACACCGCAGTTCAGAATTACGGTCATTTAAAAATATAAGTATAACTAGTAACAAATAACAAAAAGTAAGACGTTCAAGGAAAAGGGGTAGGATTTTACTTTTACTTGCTCTTCTTCATTTTCACTGTATGCAACGTTTTCTTTTCTCGTGTGTTCTCGATAACGTCTAAATAAATCAGTTAAAAATAAAATATAGATATATAGAAAAACAAACAAAAGACTAAATAGAGGTTTTTTTGTTTCCTTTTTTTGCAGATATAAACAATAGAAGACTAGGTTGTTTTTTTAGTTATATTTTTTTCTAATATTTAAGTTCAAAGTAACGATAACATGTTTGGTTTTAATTTTGAAAACAAACTTGGGCGAACCTCGGTTGAAAAGAATGACAGGGATTTGATGATGATGCTGAACTTTCGGCAGTAGACAGAAGTGAGATAGACCCACTGCCAGCAATGTAATCATTACAGTTTATAAGTAATAGTATAGTCGATCGGTTGCCTCCTAGAATGGTCGTTATTGAGCAATCATTGGTGAGAGCTTAAACAGATTTGCGCCAGCAAATGTTTTATTATAGTATTATTTCGTATTTCAGTTTAGCTAAATTCAATATACCAAACACTTGCCGGTGGTTGTAATGATGAAAGCTTGAATATCGCAAATCTATTTATGGCTAACACTCACATACAGCATCTTGAAAGAAGTCCAAATGTTGCAAGCAGGCAAAGGACACTAAAAATAGGGCAAATATCACGACACTAACATGGTATCTTACGCCGTATATACACAAACAAAACCGGACCAACAAGCTTTCAACTAATAGATTATACATTTGCAGTTATTTTTCTCTCGTTTTTATCCGAACGCATCCTTCGCCAATAAACAATGGAAATTCCTTCTTTCCTGTAATCTACACCTAAAAATTGTCATAATAATGAATAAAGTAAACCACGAATCAAGTCGCAATCGTTACCATCGCTTGTTCGTATGGCTCTCGGACCCAAACTGTTCCAGCTGTCCGACAGTGCTTGCATGAGATCGCTAACTCTAACCGTAGTAATAGTAATAGTTGTAGTATTAATAATAGTAATAGTAACAAATCACTTTCAAGGAAAATTTCCCATTTCCTCTACCGATCAAATTCACTCTTTCTGAAACCCATTTATCCGTGGGAAAATCCAGTATTGTTTCCGCTAATAAATGATTGAAACTTGTCTTCTTCCAAACACAGTTCGTCTGACTTAACACAAAAAAAATAACAAAAGTTCTGAATATCTCTCTGCCAGCTTACAAAGTGCTGCCGTGTTAGTACACACGAAGCAAAACTTGCAACACGACTGATAACCACCACATTTCGCTTTCGTTGCACTACAAACCTCGCAAACAATGAAACAACGCGGGCTTTTAAATCCAAATTAAGCGTCATCATTTGGGACTGCGCGGTCCCTGCTGTGGCTGGACGTAATCCTTCAACTGATGTGGCCTTGCTGTTCTGCCACTACCGGCGCTGGGAGCCTTCAGGCTGTTGTTACTGCCGTAGTTGTTATTGTTGTTAGTGTCTCCTCGGTGACCGGCACCTGCGGAGGAAGCTACTGTAATTCCCGCTCCACTAGCAGATACGACAGCAGCAACAGTTGAGGATCCACCGGTGACCCCACCAACGGCAGAAGTGGTTGCAGATTGAGTGGTTCCAAGTGTACCACCGCCAGTACCGGTGGTCCCACCGGTCGCCGAACGGTAGTCTTTGGTGCCACGAGAGCTGGCAGAGTTGCTGACGTTGCTGCCACTGCTATAGCGAGTATCTGCAAAAAAATGGACAGAGTATTCGGTCAACATTGTGTTATTAGTAGATAAAAAAAAGACCTAGTCTTAAACCGGTTACATAAATGCGTGATTTGTGAAGAACAACGTCGAATGGATCTTGAAAATGTCGATGATTTCCTTGTCGCGAGAGTGACAAGCAACGTGACAAAAACACGGATAATTTTCATTTGAGGTGTTCCAAACGACTGTATGACATATCTATTCGCAGAACACTTGCTTGAGAATTAAGTGGAATATCGAAGTACTGTCAATGTTATGTGAAAAATCTGTTCTAATCCACTTTTTTATGTCATGATGCCGGAACTGCCGATCTCTCAACTTCATCGGCCGCCCGTGTGTTGCTACTCCGTTATTGATCTGGACCAATTGAGATTGCAAAATGATTTTTTGAAGTAACATGTTTGGGAATAACACATTGTTTCACACTGTGCAAACTGTATTGAACCATGCATGCTGATCAATACCGACGCCGGCCACGTCCGAATGCAGATCTACTTGGGAGGGAAAGGATTGTCAGTTCGATGCATGTTGCTACTAAGAACCGAGGAATCCTCTGCATTCCCACATGCATCACAGGAGAGGATACTTTATTAGTAAATGTTTTAATAATGTTATCATGTGTTTATTGCTCTGGGTAGCCGGCTACCAAGAATGTTTTAAAGTATTATCGTTTTATGTGTTACTTTGTGCTGGCAATATAATGCACGAAACAGTCAATCTCCGAAATTGACAAAACTCCGGACAGCCGGCTGTCGAGTATGCAGTCACTCGTTTATGCATCTACCTTTCGCGTTTTTTTTAGTCATGCAAAAAAACACATTCGGATTGATAAAAAAAAAAAGGTATCATCTCACTGCTAGGTGGATTAAGCACGTTTTTATAAATGAAACTACGTGATACAAAATAAACGAGCGAATAGGATTTAGACAAAAAAGTTGATTCATTGCATTGAAATATTCTAAACAGTTATTATAAAATCATTTTAAATCACCAAACAAAGATCAACAGATTTCACACGCGTCTTGATTCTTTATTATTTCCGCATTATTATTTTAATTATTTATTAAAATTATTAATTGGTTATATTAGTTGATCTGGGCAGCCGGCTACCGAGAAAAATATTAATTTACTGTTTGAAATATTAATATCAAGTGTTTTACCTATTTTTTACTATGTATTCAATATACCGATACATGTCATCTCTGTTATTAACTTTGTAATATAAACGGATTTGCGCAATGGTTGATTTTTATCATTCATTTTATAATCCTGAAAGACAATCAATAACATGGAAGAAGAAATCATTCCTAATAAAACTTTTCTACGAAGCTAGACGGAAATTGATAGGTTGAATAAAGAGATGATTTAGTAAAATAGAGTAATCAGAAGTAAAACATTGAAAATATCTGATAACTGAAAGGAAAAAGAAACTCCTGCAATTGTCGCCTTTTACGACATGGAAGCAGGAACCCAGTGGATCTATTCTTGGTTCATTTTTTTTCCGCCGGATTCCACACGGCATCTAGGCTGGTACAGTCCGGAGAGAGCTAATAGGTACTATCAATCTCCTAGTGGACCCCAGCCCCCGATCTCTCAACTTCATTGGGAGCACCCGCATACTCGCCGATCGACTGAAGGACCGTGGGTTCGGCATCGCAATGCTGCAGGAAGTGTGTTGGACAGGATCTAAGGAGCGAACGTTTAGAGGTGCTCATACCATTTACCAGAGCACGCGAGCTGGGAATGGCTTTGGTTGAAATGCAGAGGCGCTTGATCGCTTGGTGGTCGATCGACGAAAGAATGTGCAGGTTAAGGATCTAGGGCCGTTTCTTCAACTTTAGCATAATCAACGTGCACAGCCCTTACTCCGGAAGCACTGATGATGACAAGAACGCATTCTACGCGCAGCTCGAGCGCGAGTATCACTGTTGTCTAAGTTACGACCTCAAGATCATCATAAGAAATCTAGGAAAGCCGTTCAGGTAGGCCAGGAGGAGGAATTTAGACCGACGATTGGTAAGTTTAGCACCCACCGGCTGACAAACGAAAACGGCCTACGACTTATTGACTTATTGGCCATTCGTACCTTCTTCCAACACAGCCTCCCTTATCGTTACACATACGAGGTCTGTTCAAAAAGTACCCGGAATTCTCATTTTTCTAAA
This sequence comes from Malaya genurostris, assembly GCF_030247185.1. Lineage (NCBI taxonomy): Eukaryota > Metazoa > Arthropoda > Insecta > Diptera > Culicidae > Malaya > Malaya genurostris. The sequence continues at coordinate 181,929,797 of NC_080572.1, forward strand.
AAAATATTTATTTATTCGTCTACATCAGGGGTTCCCAAAGTGGTCGATATAGACCCCTTGGGGTCGATATCCTTTTTGCGGGGGTCGACGTAAACGAAAACTGACTATGGGGGTCGACGAGGTCTAGAAATCGACCCCCTATTGCTTGACATAAGTTGTGTTTATTTTTAACTATTTTACATCAATATTTAAAAAGCAGGAAATTGAATTTTCAAAGAAATTTGTTGATGGGGGTCTGAGGCCTAAGTTAAATTTAGTGAAGGGGTCCATGACCCAAAATAGTTTGGGAACCCCTGGTCTACATCTATATGGTCCCCTTCAAAGTAATCCCCCCTAGATATAATACACTTATGCCAACGTTTTTTCCAGTCTTCGAAACACCCCTGATAGTCACGTTTTGTAATGCTCTGTAGCACTCTCAGCGATTCTGCCTTTATCTCTTCAATCGATGAAAAACGCTGTTCTTTCGTGGGTCTCTTCAACTTTGGGAACAGGAAAAAATCACACGGAGCGATATCTGGTGAATAAGGAGGTTGGGGCATGATTAAAGTCTTGTTTTTAGCCAAAAAATCACGAATAAGCAGAAGCAGTTTTGGAACGAATTTTGCTGCCACTCGTTTCATGCCCAAAACATTTGAAAAAATATGATGGCATGAGCCAACTTCATCAGCAACTTCTCTAATAGTGATTCGGCGATCATCCATAATCATTTTTTCCACTTTTCCCACATTTTCATCGATTATTGACGTGCTAGGTCGACCGGAGCGTTCGTCGTCTTCAACGTCTTCGCGGCCATCTTGGAAACGCTTATACCACTCGTAAACACTTGTTTTTTTCATAGCAGACTCACCGTAGGCTCTCTGTAACATTTCGCACACTTGGTTACACTTTATTTCATTTTTCACGCAAAATTTAATACAAATTCTTCAATTCTTCCATTGTTTAAACTAACAAAAATCGGCGAGCTCAAAAAAACACGTCTACACCAGCCGCTACAAGACAGAATGTAAACAATGAATACAGCTGAAAATTTCACCATACATTAGGGACATATGTACCAACACAATAAAAAAAAATTTTGACCACCGGACTCTCCAGACGCGCGCAATTTAAAAAATCCGGGAACTTTTTGAACAGACCTCGTACACCTTGAGATCACCACACTAGACGGAATCACAAATCGACCACGTTCTAATTGATGGACGGCACTTCTCCGACATGATCGATGTCAAGATCTATCGTGGCGCTAACATCGTCTCTGACCACTACCAATGTTGTTTGTGAAACAGCACCCAAAATTCTCCGTCATCAACAATGCACGATGCTAGTCACCGACTCGGTACAACCTACAGCGACTGATGCAACCGCATGTCGCCTCAGCATACGCGCAGAATTTCGAATTATTTTGGAATCCGGAGGCCGGTACAACCAATTGGATTTTGATTAAATTATCATAGTAATCAGTTGTTCTTTTTTCAGATTATTTCAACTGAACATCTCACAATCAACAAGGTATTTCAATATTTTTATTGATTACTGAAAGTTTCAAAGTTACAAGGGTACACACTTAGAAAATTTTTCAGGATTCGGTAATTTTTTACCGAATTTTCAACAGCTGAACGTTCGGTAATCAGTTCGGTAATTGAATTGATTACCAATCGTTCGGTAATTGCTGAACTGTCAAACAACTACCGTAAACTGTAAACCAAATGGATCTAACCGGTTGTTCGTTAATTTCTTGTTTGTTTGTTTTCCTTTAGTTAAAATTCTGGATTTTCGGAATTAAAAAAACAACACAAACTTACAAAAACGAATGAAGAAAATTCCAACCTGTTGCGGCTACGGTTTTATTCTACACACTAAGATTCAATTCCGTTGTTCGGTAATTATTTGACGAAAACTTTCGGTAATCAATAGAAATTACCTATATTTCGGTACATGAACTTCATTTTACAAAAATTATGCAAATTTTTACCGGACGATCAGTTTTACGCAAGTTTTTATTACAGAATTCTGTAAATAGATATACAATTCATACGGTAAATCTAAATAGACGCCGAGTACGGTAAAAACCATACCGTCCGCATGGTAAAATAATCTTCCAATAACCGAACTTCTTTAAATACTGATTGTCGTGAAAACTAACTGTCAAACAGTTATTAAAATTTTCAGTAAGTGTCTTTTTATTTACCAATCGAAAAATATCTTGAAGGATTCGTCGAATCGAATGAGGTACAAGTACACAAGTTTTTAACATTAGAATTACTCAAAGCTTTTTGTTTACTTATAAAATGATTTCATATCACTATGTCCACTTGCTGCCAATACATTTCGTTCGAGTTATTTCTGGTGGACTTGACAGGTTGTGCAGTGCTCCGAAAGGCGCTCATAATTCCGGTCAACCGGGAAGTGAAGTTACATTTTTTCTAGACTTTTTTTTATATTTTTTTCATGGATATATAGTACATCGTAGTCACAACTGGTTCGAACTTTCTTCACTCGTTTCTATGAAAAATATCCAAATCCGAAAAACCTTATCGTAAACATAAAATGCATGTTGTTTTATGTACTCCGAAAATCTATTCAAATTAAGAATTTAACCAAAAGTAAACAAACGCGAAAAAATACCAAACCATTCGTTAGATCCATTTGGTTTACAGTTTACGGTAGTTGTTTGACAAAATCCAAAAATACTGCACAATCCGTCGATTTCACCAGAAATTATCCTCGAACGATTTGTGTAGGCAGCAAGTGGACAAGTGATACAAAATTATTTTCTGCCTATAAGTAAACAAAAAGCTTTTAGTGGTTCTAATGTTTTAAAAACTTTAGCACCTGTACCTCAATCCATTCATGATTTTTTTCGTTTGGTTAATAAAAAGACACTTACTGAAAATTTCAATAACTGTTTGACAGTTAGTTTCACGACAATCAGTTTTCACAGAAGTTCGGTTTTTGGAAGATAATTTCACCATACGGACAGTATGGTTTTTATCGTACTCGGCGACTATTCAGATTCACCGTATGAATTGTATATCTATTTACAAAATTCTGTAATGAAAACTTACGTAAAACTGATCGTCCGGTAAAAAATAGCATAATTATTGTAAAATAAAACTCATGTACCGAAATATCGGTCATTTTTATAGATTACCGAAATTTCTCGTCAAAAATATTACCGAACAAAGGAATTAAATCTTAGTGTGTACCCCTGACTGACGGAAGATGAACGAAGAATTATGAGATTGTTTAAAGAGGAGGACAACACCAATGTCTCAAATGCACGAAAAATTGGTCGATCTGAGAAAGTTTTGCGCAAATATGATTCAAAATATGGTATGAAAAACACCCCACCAAAGGCCGTGCCGAAGTTTTTTTAGGCTGAAAAGCCAAATTAGACATGAAATTACAATGAATCGACTGTCTCTCGTTGGATGTTCCGGTGACCCTTTCGCCAAATTGCTCGGATTCTAAACAAATCGCCGGACATTAAATGGAAGAAGCTGTAAAGCAAACTGATGCTTAATCTGCAACTATGGACTGGTCTTATGATCAATATGTCGAAAATAAGAATGTTTCACCAATTACCAAGAATAATAAGGATTGTTTTATTTATTTAAAACAACAGGAAAAATTGGGGTCGACTAAACGAACGTCTACTACTGTATGACCTACTAGAAACTGGCCCAGTATAGAATTGATTGTACGGTAAAACACGCATCATTTAGTCTGAGTGGATCCGAAGATGACACCTTGTTATGAATTTTCTTTGTTCTAGATGCGAAGCTTATTCTTCGAAATTGCTTATTTTTCCTTTTACAGGTGAAAGAGACTGGAAACTAAACATCATAGACCTACATAAGGGGCACAGGATTGGAAATCGCATGAAAAATTTAAATTGAGAATTTTGTATGAGTGGATATGCACAGTGAAAATCACTTGCTTCTCTTAAGCATCATTTTCTTAGTCCATGATGAATGTTCAATCATTCTTTCAATTTACTGGTCTAATACTGCTCAGTTCGAAAGGTTGTTATCTGGGAAGCTATGGTTGATCAGTAAAAGTTTGATTCTTCAAGAAGAATAATCCTGGACTACGGAGAGGAGAGTTGGCATCACTGGGAGTGCGATGCGGTGTCCTGGTGCTGCTCTCAAAAAAGTATAATTTCAATGTGTTGTTTGATATGTATAGTAAAAAATTAGGTTGAAATAGTTATTTTGAGTGATAGTGCAAGTGTGTGTTTAGTAGTGGGAGGGCTATTTATTGAATAATATTGATCCGCGAAACTAAAGATGCTCAAGTGGCGGATACTGTGAATTTGCCGCCCCAAAATTCAACGATGTTAGACCTGTCAACCGATCGAAGCGCCGTCTGCGTGTCATTGTCGTTGTTTTCGGGTTGGTCTGCAGCGGACCCATTCGCGAGTATTTTTATTTTATTCTTTCAGTGGTCGTGTTTCATCTCGCGTTGCTGACAGCAGAGCGAGCAGGAGAAAAGGGATACTGGTATTCCTTGGAGTTATTTTATATTTTTCTTACTTATTATGTTTCTCCTGAGTATCGAAAATGGTTTTGTTGAGATCATATTGTTTACCAAAACATATCCGGATCTTTTTCCCTCCCTACTAACAAATCTCCTATCCCGTGATGCTCGTGGAGATACAGTGGTACCCGCGGTCTCTAGAAACAACGAGTATCGGACTAACATTCCTTCCTTTCCCTCAGTATTACAGCCTGTGGTCGTAGCCAGCGTCGTTATTGATCATTTAATGAAAAGTTAGGCGTGCGTGGCTATGTACAGTGAAAATGATTTGCTTTTCTCAAGCTTCATTTTCTTGGCGATCTACTCAGGCTCATCTCAGCTCAGCTCAAAAAGAATAATCCTGGACTACTATATTGCCGTTCTACGCAAAATTGCCCTATATCTTATGGGATTTGTTATATATGGGACAATTAGTCTTGGAACGGCAGTATAGCAATGACGAGTAATTGAATTATAATGTGCAAGTTTTGAAACAAAAAATCTATTCTTGTTATTAGTTCAGATACCACGCTCTTATGTAAAAGACTCGATTTTGGACACACTAGGATGGGATAATGAACCTCTAGAATCACTTACCTCGTTGTTCCCTAAATCCATCGTTGCTGTGCTGTGATGAGGTTGACAGTCTTGAGCTTGTCGGCGAATCCTTCTTTTTGTTACTAATGGTAGTAACATTGGCGTTGCTGACATTACTAGAGCTACTGTTACTGCTGCTACTACCGACTTGTAAGCTATTGTTATTCTCTTTCTCAATCATTTTAGTACTACCATCCTGCTGATGTTCCTTCTCCTTCATCTGTTGCTCTTTCAGGTGTTGAGCTACCTGAGCATAGCTAAGACGTACCTGGGTTTGCTGTTGCGGCTCTGGTAAAGCAACGGAAACACCACCAAGCGGAGGGTGATTCTGTAGGGAAAAGGGCGGTGGTGCTGCCGGTTGAGAAGAACTACCGGATGACGACGACGACGATAATGATACTGACGAGTTTGACGCAGCATGAGATGATACAATGGCCGCAGTGGATGATGCAGCCGGCGTAGTTTGTGGCCGTAAATTTTTGTATCCACCTTGCTTGGAACCGGAAGTGTTGATATTGGCGTTGGTTTTGGCAGCAGATACCGATACAGTCATAGTCGATGCGGAGGTCACAGCCACAGATGATGTATTAGTTGTTGAAGTAGTCGTCAACGACGGATGCTGCTTGGAGCTACCAGTGGAAGAGGAGGAAGAGGAAGTAGCAGCAATCACGTACTCAGTGGATGTCATAGTGGCAGCATTGGTAGTCGTCGGGCAGTTCACGATTTCAGAGCTGTCACCAATCTTACGATTCGTGGAAATCGAGCCGACTCCCAAGGCTGTTGCTGCAGTCACTGTCGTCGTTGATTCCAAGCCGTTCATTTGCAGCAAGGACTCGTCAGTCTTTGTAGATTTATCAGCAGTGGTGCTTGCAGATGTACTAATTGTTGTACACTTTATCACAGGAGGAGGATTATTAGTTACTTTGCTAGAGTTATTGTTGCTGCTGTTGGCGGTTCCGTAGGCCAAACTGGTGGACTCGTTGCACCCGCTGCTGGTACCATGTAAGGAATCGATTGCAGTTTTTGAGTTTAGCTGCTGTTGCGACAATTTGACGGTTGCTGAGAAAGGTTGTTGTTGTTGCTGTTGTTCACGACCGGCAGCTGCGCTCACTTCTGAAGTGGCAGCGGCCGAAGCTGTGGCGTTTTTTTGACTAAGCTCACTACTGTTGCTGCTTTGGGTTGGCTGTGGTGGAGGGGACGTTGTGTTTTTTGCCTTCATGGAGGCATTCGTTGCGAGTGCAGTGCCTGGAAATGAAAGAAAACAAAACAAATTTCAAATGATCGCGTGTTTCTCGCATTTGTTCGAATTCTGAACTGAAGATAGGTACTACTTGCTTGAGACTAACTCCACAAACCAGCTTACCTTTAACGACATCGGCTAGTCGGCTCTCGCCCCAAGGAGCGATCGGGTGCGTGGGGACCTCGGAGACGCCCACGCCACCATATGTGGACGAGTGATCAACGGAGGAACCATGGGTGCTACTGGTGGCAACCGTCGATTGATTGCTGGCACCGTGGGAATGGTGCTGCTGTTGCTGGTGGTTCTGATGATCACGGCCATGGTGGTGCTTGTTGCGGCTACCACTGGTGCTACTGGTGCTAGTGTTATCATCATGGCCGGGAAGTGGCGGAAATGCAGCTGGTTCGAGGTCGAATTGCGTCGATTGAGTGGTGCTGGGGGCATTCTGCTGCTGCGCACTGGTGTTGCTGCTGGAGGTTTGTTGTAAGTGCGACTGCTGCGGCTGATGCTGTGGTTGGTGGTGATGGTGCGGGTGCTGCTGATGAAAGCCAGTAGCCACCGCGCTCCGAGTATGATGATGAGGATGATAGCCTCCACCACCACCACCACTGTGGTGATGATGGTGACTACCACCGCCGCCAGCTTCGCCACCCATCGACGCAATCACGTTTCCCGAGGCTGTACCGTGAAGATTTTCATTGTTCCCGCCAAGACTGCCTCGTGGACCGCGCCCATGCGGCGGCCCTCCCGAAGACGGTATCAATTGATTTGGACTAGTTGGATTCATAACTTTCACATTGGAGTTTGCACCGTTGTTGATACTACTGCTAAGATTACTACTATTACTATTGTAGCTCATATTACTAGAACGAACACTGCTTGCGTTGCTGTACAAAATGCTGCCAGCTCCGCCGTCCAGGTCATCTTTTCTTCGTCGAGTATGTCGCCGTGATTGATTTGATGCCCATGGACCAGCCGCTTGTTGCTGCTGCTGGTTATCTAGATTTTTGTTACGACCACTGTTGTACGGTAGACTGCTGTATCCACTACTGTCTTCGTTTGATTGGTAGTGTTCAGCACTGCTGGTGGTCGATCGCATGCTAACAGTCGTTTGCGTATTTCCTGTCTCGTCACATTGCTGCTGCGGTGCCGGCGGCTGCTGATGATGGTGGTGAGGCTGTGGATGATTGCTGTAATGCTGTTGCTGAGGCTGGTAATGCTGATAATGTGGCACAATTGTTGTATCCTTGTGGTATGCCTTCCCTCCGTGACCAAGCAGGGAGGAGCCTTTGCCACCCGGTTGAGGCTGATAATGTGATTGTGTTTGTGGCGGCTGTTGTTGAGCAGCCTGCTGAACGTAGTGTGGTTGTTGGACCGATATTCGATGGTTTGGTTGGTTATCGTTGCCACCAGATCCCAGAGAGGTCTGGCTACCGGCGATGTTTGCACCACCACCGCTGTTGGCTCCACCTGACCGATGCTCGTTCCCACCACCCGGTATCGGATTTGGTTGACGTTTGCTGCGTATGTTGCCACGATGAGCACCTACACCAGCCTGCACATTGTACCGGCCATTCTGCTGTTTTGCTCCCGCTGTAGCAAATGTTACCTGTGGTGCCAGCCCGTTACTAGTTACAAATGTACTAATATCATAGTAGTTTTGAGCGGGCGGAGGTGCTGCAGGCCATGGTTGCATTATACCCGGGTAGAATTGTTGTTGGAATGGCTAGAGAGCATAAATGTAATCATTTCGGTTAGTCAACATGTTGGTCGAAATCTTCTTCAATAGGTACTTACAAACATATGAACTGGTGTGTTGTATGCTGGTACAGCGGTACCTTGTGGTATCGCTCCAGGATTATGTTGCACTGTAATGTATCGCTGCTGACCAGGGAAGGCGGCCGCGGCCGCTACTGCTTGTGTAGGATCATAAACGGCTGCCGCTGCTGCAGCTGCGGCAGCGGCAGCAGCAGCGGCTGCCGAAGGTCCTGCTGCCCCTGGTGGTACAGCGACGGCGGCTGCTGTAGCTGGCGGAGGAGTCGTCCGGAAACCATTCTTCAGCGGTACACCGGCAGCGATTGGAAGCCTGTTCATTGGTTTGGCTTTTATTCGTGCCATAATTGGTTTTCCCTAGTGAAAATTAAATGATGGTAATTTATTCTTTTTATTGAGTTTTGTTTAAAAAAACACCTGAAATTCTTTGATTTCCTCTCGCAAATATCGAAAAGCTTGCTGGGCGTCTTCATCCGATTCAAACGTTATATACCAAGAGTTGTTGTGAGCAAACTCGCACGAAATGAAACGAGGACAGTTTTCACCTTGGAATATGTTCTGCAAACCGAAAATAAACATGATCAAATAGCTTCGTGCTGAAAATCGTTCTGTTGAACCTACCTTCACTTCCTCAATCGGTGTATTGTCCGGAATCTCTCGCAGGATAACGATGCAGCGTTTGTGATTCGGTCGTACCTTTAGGCCCTCTTCGTCGACTTGCACATTGGGAGACTCGCGAAGCACTTCAGTAATCAGCTTGATATCCTTGGTGAGCTTCTTCACAAGATTGAAGTTGGCCACTGTCCAAATGGGCACGTATTGATCATTGTCCATTTGCGATAGTAGATATGTGTCATTGGCTAGATTTTCTCTGTGGGTAAAGGTGGAAATAATAGTTACAATTATTACAACTATTGAGATTGTCAGCGATCCGCAAAATCAGAAACCATATATTAGAAAACCATCAACCAATCGTTACCTAAAATGACTGAAGAAGTGTCGGAAAAGACCCATTCTTGCTGAGTGAATCATTGAAAGCTTTTGTGTTTAGCTCTCAATCTAACATTTACATTTCGTTGTTTTACCTGCTCAATAGAGTGACGGTGAATCATCAGAATCTCCTACATAATCCCAGAGTTGGTTATTCGCTCTAAAGAAGCGATGGAACTAAATATATATTTTTTTACCTTATTGCCGAACGGTTCAATCTATCCGGTATTTAGGAACAAATCATTGTTAAATGCAATGTATTGACATTGGACTATGTTATAACCGATTCTACAATTTTGTGAAAAAGTAAATAATCAAATCGAACAAACTAATGTACGTTTTTTGCGTTACCTTAGTTTAGATTTCCAAGGCTTGATAAAAATGTCGAACTGCAAACTACACACTTAAATTATATTGATGACTAGTCAAGAAAGATAACACAAGAGATTTCTAGAGACTCATTTGAGCATCAAGTTTTTCAGCACTGCAGGAACTTTGTTGGAGCGAACAGAGAGTGTGTGGAAGCAGACTACGAAAAAAAATTCAAATAGTACACAGGGAGTGTTTTAATCCACCAAGTGGCGTAATTAATGGTATATCATATTACTCATACCATCAAAAATATAAAGGGTAGTATTGTAATTAGTATAGGATTTGATTTTCAAAAAATATCACAAAAAATTTGAGAAATTTGATGAAATCTTTATATGAATCGATAGAACGATCAATATATTTTAATATTTGAAGATGATTTCATGCACATGTTGGCCGCGGCTCCACTGGCCCATGCGCAAGGTCCAATTTTGACACACTCTCTCCAACATATCGGCCGATATTTCATCAAGGTGGTTGACGAGTTCGTGTATTTGGGCTCATTGGTGACCGCCGATAATGACACCATCAGAGAAATTCAGAGACGTATTTTGTCCAATAGTATAAACTGGGTTCGAAATTCAGTCACAAGCTTCCGAATAGGTTCCCCAGTAGGCTGACCAAACAGCCCATAAATTGGACGAAGTTCGCAAGCGTTGTTTGTTCGTCAGTTGATTCATGACTAAATTATAGACCAAATTGAACAAGATTGACAATGACACAAGACACGATTCACAAAAATCACCCTTTATTACTGTGAAATTCTTTAAAAAAACATTGAATTGAAAGAGGAAAGTTTGGTCACACGTAAACTAGCAAAATGCACTAATCAAAACACCTTCTAGCTCCAAAACCAGAAGTAGTACCCGTACCAAAGAAACCGTAAGACTTTTCATTTGAATTGAAGTTTTGAAAATCGCTGTAGCCATTTTGGAGAAAATGAGTGAGATACTTTTTGCAGCCTTTGATCACTATTTCCGATACTTCCGAAACCGGATTATATATACCAGTATAGCCGAATATGGCTTACAAATTGGAACAGTTTTAAGCCAAATTGAAAAAGCCCCTGCTTTGCTTCGTCGCGTCATATGACGGTATAAAATTTTTTAAACCGACGAATTTGAGGAATTTGGTATGGGAGCATATGATCATTTATTCGAAGCTGAGTTTGATCAAACCATCACTGTGAAAAGAGAATGAGTACTATTTTAAGTATATGACCATTATTTCAACTAGCAATGACTACTAATTGGAATAAATTTGAGCCTAGTTTAAGTGTTGGTATAAAATTTTTAACACTCTTCACTCAGTAATTCCGAAACGGGAAGTCGGATCCGGATGAAATTTTGGTGTTTTGTGTGGAACCACAAAACCTTTCATTTGAAAGTAAGTTTGTGGAACCGAAACTGATACACAAATAATATTCAGAAATTTTTGATGGGACTACAAGACTTTTCAGTTGAATCTAAGTTTGTAAAAATCGGCTATGCCATCTTTGAGAAGAATGAGTGCACAAAAATTTTACATATACATCGAAATTTTATGTACTCGACGAGTTGAGTCGAATGGTATGTGGCACTCGGTTAAAATATCGGTTTTCACAGTAATTGCATAATATTTCTTTATGAGAAAGGCAAAACTGCTATTTGTTGACGGCCATGAAGCCGTCTGTAAGTTTCGTAAAAACATGGAATTTCTATGCAAGAAGTGTTTTGCAAATAGCATTAACTTTACGTCTGTTCAGCGGTTACTATTTTTGTCGAGTCATTACAGATTGCGTCAGAAAATTTTGAGACTCTCACTAACACTACCTTACCGCTCAAGTAACTCAACCTAGTTAAACAAAATTTTCTGCATGTGTCAATTATTGTTTAAAAAAAAAATTGGTATACTTGAATTTGTTTTTATTTAGGAAGATTTTTTGAAAAATTTACGACAAGGATGACATCCTTAGATTACTTCACGCCCAGAAGTCAGTTTGAGATATCATGGCTCTTGTAAAATGTTTAAGGGCTACTGTATTTCGTGTCAAGGCGTCAGTTGGACTTCCAACAGTATCAAAAAAAAACATGGAAGTGGTCGGAAACGATCTGTGAGAACGCCAGAGTTGATACAATCCATTAAGATGAAAGTAACTCGTAATCCCGTTCGGAGCATGAGTGAAATGTCAAAGAAGGCTAATGTATGATGTATGTTGTGAAATATGACTTAAAAGGAAAATCTAGAGCTCGAGTTAAAAGACATTTGATTACTGACAGAATTAAAGCAGCAAGAGTGGAGCGAAGCAAGAAACTGCTTAGTAACCTGAAAAAAGAGGTCCACCGTAAGTCTCTTTACTGTCGACAGCGTGTCCAACAGTCGCACCAACCGGTATATACGTTCGAAGAAAGCATCTGAAGTAGGGTAACAGAGGTATTTTGGCCACTTCATATATTTTGGCCCACCTAACAAACTTTATCGATTTTATCGAATTTAATTGATGTGAAGTAACTCATGTTACATAAATTTGAAGGTAAACACATTAAATTACCTATTGCGGAAGGGCTTTTCAAAGATATTACAACATTTGATGGATATTTATTCAACGTGGGCCAAAATAAAATCAATCCTAAAGTGGGCCAAAATACCTCTGTGACCCTACCTGATATTGGTTACTCCCGATGGCCAAAAAAAGCGATATCCAGGACTTTGCTAGCCATATTAGGAACACATCTACGATTTTTTTAATACCAAAGTACCGATTAAACTTTGTAAAGCAAAATAATTCAGAGACACTATAGGAGAACATCTTTGTTCACCAATCGATTGAAAGGTGCATCAGGTGGAGGGAAACTGTTTACTTTACTATTTTCCTAGGAATTTTAAATTTGTAGAAGTTGGGGGAACATATGTGGAATTCAAAGTTAATACCTATGTATTTTTATTTATCGGTCGATTGAAGTAGGCAGCTGATAAAATAATTCAATATTAGTTACAAAATCTCGAAAACAACGAAGAAATTCTAGAATTTCTAGTGTTCGAAGCTAAACGAAGAATGCAAATCAAACATCTATGAATTTTTGTATTCTAATCGATTGAATTCGTTACCAGCTAAAATTTACAGAAAGAATAATTGCATCTATATTAGGAAATCTGGAATTTACGAATCTAGTATTCAGTATTTAGCGAGAAATAGAAAGCCAAAACCCAAACATTTTTGATCACTAAACGATCGGAGCTAAAACCAACTATAGAGCAAAATTATATTCTTAAATTTACTGAACTTATTTTCTTTTCCTGTAAATATCAAAAATATCTGCGATTTTAGAATTCATGTGAAAATATCTATATATTTCGATTTTTAGTGATTTTCAAATTATTACAGTCTACAAAGTTTAGCTGATACCGAATTAAAACGATTAGTAAACAAAATTCGATACATGTTCGTTTTTTTAAGCTCCGAATTCGTCAAGAAATCTATAAAAAATCGAAGTTTTTGACATTAGTCGCAAATGTAATTTTACTTGTCAACTTCAATAGATCGATAATAAAATCATTTTTTGAAAATTGGTAGTGAATTTGAAATATTTTAATTTGTTCTTGTATCACAATCAATGGACGATGAAAATTTCAACGGAATCGGTTATATGATATTCGTTGATTTTCCATGAAAAGCGTAAAAACGTTTTCCAAAAATGTGTCCGAATGTGATCCTTGTAGCCAACATAAGGTTTATTTCAAAAAAAAAAATTCATACCATCGAATTATTTTTTCAAATAATTGTGACAGATCACAAAAAAACTCATTTTTTCGAAGCTATTTTTGATAAGACTCGGAAAATCCTCCGAATTTTTCAGCCATTTTTGCCCTGCAGATAGATAAAAGCTTTTCAAAGGTCTGTATGTTTTTGGTTTTGGCAAATTTTTCAAAATTTCCACCGAAAATTTCCTAAAACCACCCGCGCGCATGGACTTGGACGATGGCCTTGAAACGACTTTGGTTTGCCGTTTTCCTTATAGCTTTGGGTAGACAACTCTATTTTCATAACCCTAAATAAATTTTTCTTTAATTGAAATTACTTCTCGAATGGTGATAAAACTTTCAAAATTGGTCAAAAACTAGCAAATGCCCTTGATAGTTCGCGTAACTTTTTAGTCCCTTGCTATTCGAAGCAGTGTGGGAAAATTTCATTATCAACAATAATATCAGATGAAAATAAAATTTATTGCCACTAACCGTCAGCATATCGATATAAATCCATTTGACTTTTGCTGCCATTTTCAAATGAAGTTCCTAGAATTCATCGTCAGTTGAATAATCGTACCTAGTCATTTAAAGTTTTGCTTGCTCAGTCTAAAGTGCCAAGTAGTCTAACTGATTCATTGTCTTCGCTATTGGTAGTGAGCAAGTTCGAAGGAATAGAATATTAAATGGAGTAAAGTACTAAAAATGAAAACTGAAGGAGGAAACTATTAATTTATGTGTGTTCTGTAATTAATGTTTCAGTTATCTGGTTTGTCTTTCGTCAATTTTCTTGAACCAATTCGAATGTTTACATGAACCTCATTTGAAGACCGCTCTCACACACTCGAAAGAGATGAAGGTGGTTAAATTGAGCTTTGATTTGAAGAGAATCGATTTAAGAACTAAATGCTGCTCGTTCGGCACGTCAGCAAACTTATGTGTGTCAGATTGTGAAGTTTACTGCAGCAGAGAGATCGTCAGTGTGTTTCTCACTCGGTTTCAATTGAATTGAATGAAGTTTTACTGCACTGATTCGAAGTGTTAATATTGTTTTGGAAGATATGATTCGAGGAGCGAGGATCGACACGAGTGGTACCGATCTTCCGAAAGTTTGTACAGCTTTTCGGCTTCGCTGACATCGTTGATATTGTGATATGTAACCTTGAGAAATTGATGGAAACATACATCAGACTAAGAGCTGAAACTTGGCGTATTGTACTGGCTATAAATGCGTCGAAAATGAAATACTTCAAAGCAAGAGGCTCTAAAGAAGAAGCACTGTGCCTCCCACTACGAATATTGATACACGGTGACGGTGGTCAAGGTGGTTGACATGTTTGTGTATTTGGGCTCACTAGTGACCGCCGATAATGATATCACAGAGAAATTCAGAGCAGTATTATTTTGGCAGAAAATCGTGCGTACTTTACACTCAGAAAAAAACTCTTCGGATGAGTAAAGTGCAAATTTTCTGAATATTACTTAGAAGTATCAATGGGATCACATAGTGTCTGTTAATTTCAAATAATTAAAAACATAAATCTACGACTGACGATGTGGAGGGAGATTTAGCACATGGATCAATAAGTCCCGAGACTAAAGCAGAGATGGCGCTCGTAGTAAACCAATAACCACGTCTTTCTAGAATACTAACCTTTGCTTGAAACGGGTCAAAATTTTAAGTCGATCCGACCAGAAACAGCTGAGTTATCGAGGTTGGAGTAAAGTCGTTTTGTAGTTTGTTAAAAAAATGGAAAAAACCGAGTTTCGTGTTTTGATAAAACATTGTTTTTTTACCCATTAAGCACCGTGCAAGCGAAACAATGGATTGAAAAATGTTATCCGGACTCTTGTCCATCAAAGGCAACGATTTGTCGGTGGTTCGCCGAGTTTAAACGTGGTCGTACCGACACAAACGACGCGGAACGCTCGGGTAGACCTGTGGAAGCCGTTACACCGGAAAATGTGAGTGAAGTGACAAAAATTATAATGAAAGATCGTAAAGTGAAGCTCCTTGAGATTGCTGAGATGACACAGATATCATATGGAATTGTATTTACTATCCTTCATGAAAAATTGAGCATGAAAAAGGTTTTTTCCAAGTGGGTGCCGCGATTGCTTTCGATGGAACAAAATGCACCCTGCCACAAGGCGATGAAAACAATGGCGAAATTGAACGAATTGGGCTTTGATCTGCTTCCTCACCCCCCATACTCGCCAGATTTAGCACCCAGTGACTACTGGCTCTTTGCTGATCTTAAAAAAATGCTCCAGGGAAAAAGATTTGGCTCAAATGAGGAGGTCATCGCTGAAACTGAAGCTTATTTTGAAGCGAAAGATAATTTTTTTTATAAACATGGTATTGAAAAATTGGAAAAACGTTGGAACCATTGTATCACCCTGAAAGGTGATTATGTTGATGAATAAAAAAAATTTTGCAAAAAAAATGTTGTTTCCATTGTTAATCTCGGGACTTGTTGATCCATGTGTTAAGAAGTATCCTTTCCTTGAGTTACTGGCGACAAGTAGCCATCGACCGTGTTAATTGGAGACGTATGCTTGGAACCCTCATCATTATAGCTGTAGGTAAGATAAGTACTCAACCAAACCGGCTTTCAAACGCAACAGAAATTGAAAAAAATCATTGCAAGTGACTGAAGAAACTATCAGTTTTTTTTTCAAAGTCATGGAGAGTAATTTGAAAACATAGAGAAGTCATACTGCGTTTCTTTGTTGGCGAACAGCTACTACAACGGTAAACACGAAAAGGATCGCACCGTAGCTGGCAACAGAAATTCGATCTAATATGATAATCCTAAGAGCAAAACCAAACATTCACGACGGCAAGGTCATACTCAACAAGAGCTGCACGAAAGGCAAAGATGATGTACAAGGAAAGACAAATAGTCATTCTTCAACCACCGCACTTGGAACGATATTTCGTCATTCTCAGGGATGGCCCATGGGATGAGGATGTAACCATTTGTCCTCAATTAATCAATGGAAGCAAAGTTATGCAAACATATGTGATTATATTTATCTACTCTTTTTAGTGATCATCTTAAATTCTCATGTAGATGCATTTTTTTCTCAAAAAAAACGAGGCGTACCAAATAATCTGCACATTCAAAGTTAATTCCAAACACCAAAACGATGAAGGTAATTCTAACATCAACACGCTGCTAGATACCGAATCGTGAGAATGTTCACCAGCGCTCAGGTTAGTAAGAGATCACAACGTAACTGTACGGTTTTTGCCTAAGGCACCCAATCACTGCTGCGGCCTAGATCTGTTTGGTGGTTGCTCACAGGAAAGTATGCATTTAGCAGCCTTGCTCGGGAACAAATACCCGGCTCTATCATTAGAGAAATCCAGTGGCACACTCCTTGGCAGTGGAATTACACAACCACACACACACCATTACCTGCTTCATTAGGATGATAGGATAGTAGTTTTGCTGGTTGATGACGAATTGCTATAAAATTACTACCCGTCAAGATTGTTCAATGAAGATTTATATTCCTATTGCACAGTGCAGCCCATGCTACAGTCAGTCAAGTGTGAAACTTGCAGCTTCAATTAACAAGCGACAGAGTATTGGGCGTGTTCTGCGATCAAGTTTTAGGAACAACATATTTTACAGATTTTGTCTCAATGGCAGGTTAGTTGGGAGCGTTAGACAAAAACTGAACGTAAAGTCGATTGATCGATTATCGTCATATCCTATATAGAAATCAACATGATCTTCCCGTTATAATATTAGAGGGGAACATGCACGTTCATGTATCAATCTATTGTTTTTAATGCATCCGATCGATTGGTTGATGGTATTCAAAAAGATATGTTTTTTTTATTAAATCAAAACCAGTTTCATACCTCGAAAAATAGTAATCGAGCTGCGTTTGTAGCTGCTGCTTCAGCTGCTCTAAAGGCATACCACTGTATTCGGTACTACTAGTATCACTGGTGATGGTGGTGGCATTGGCTGCTGCCGTAGTAGCACCTGTGCTACCACTGATGACATTGCCAGCAGCACCACCACCGCTGCCGCCGACCGTCGTTTGTGTGCCGCTACTAACATTACTACTAATGTTATTATTGTTGTTCGCAGTTAGACTGCCTTGATTGCTGTTGTTATTGTTTGTGGTAACCGTAGACGAAGAAAGAGAAGCACTGTTATCCATTGTTTGTGGGGTGACCGCATAGTAATCGCCCGCGGCCGGTTCATTCGATAGCATGATGTTGCTGCTACTACTGCTGCTGCTACTGTTAGTGTTGTTATTGTTGTTGTTGTTGCTGCTGATAGCTCCGTTCGTGACAGTATAATCGGGGGCAACAGCAACGGTAGCAGGAACGGCAATGACTCCCGGAACTACCCCTGCCGGGGGAAGTGTGAGGTGTGTGGCCTGTGAGGGATGTGGTCCAACCAGCGTCAGGCCGGACATTCCGCCGCTAATGATGGCTTCGGCACCGAGCGGATATACGGCAGTAGCTGTGGACATTTTTCCAGCGTCTCCATTCATCAGCACGAAACCTCCTGGAAGATTCGGAAAACAGAGAAGATAATAAAAACAATTAGTTTGATATTAAATTGGAAAACATGGAAATAGCTTTCTAGCAAGGAAAATCGAAATAAGGAATTAATTACGCTTTTATCGCGTGGTTGCTGCTGCTGTAGCAAACACATAATTTTAAAGGCTAATCAATATAACTAATTGACAAGGTGCAACCACCATTATGGTTGTTCACATTGCTCGCATTTCGGTTGAACAACGGTTTTTGTTTCCATCTCCAAAATTTACTAGCTCTTAGCATTAAAATCACAACCGCGGCAAATAGAAAGTTTGGAGGAACGCACCGATTCACCGCAATGTTATTATGCATTGATTTGTTCAAAACGATCGATGGGTAATGGGTCTAACATTTTCATCTGATTTGTTGAACATAAACTTTGTTTTTCATATTTCGTCAGTAATTAATGTACATAATATACATTAGAAAGTTTGTGACAAAAATGTTGGAGTATGGTTGTGCAACCTGTGAGAAAAAAAGAGGTAACATACGGGATTGGATGAATAACAATGTCATTTCTATGACAGAAAAAAAAATCGAGTAACCATAGTAATGCGTCAAAATTATTATCTTAAATTAATCTTAATCTTAAAATATAGGATTTATTGCTCTACACTTCAACCCGACAAGTGGTCGTTGATCGCAGAGGAGTGATAGAGTTTTTTTAGTCATTTACAAAAATCACAAGAATAATGTTAGTCGCATCTTGTCTTCAAACACTAAAGATTGTACTCAACAGAAATTATCAGTTTAAGTGGGATATTTTTTTTCAGAGAATAAATAAACAGATATGTTTTTAAAAAGTTGAATTAAACATCCTCCTCTCCTAGACCGAATGACCGCCACTTGAACTTAACGCTATTCATGTGCAACACTTGCACCATTTCTCTGACACACTTTCTTGAAATTCTTAAACAACATCGTTGGCTTCGCATCATTCTATTACCAATTACCAATTGCCAATTGCCGATCTTTTCTCGGTTTGCGAGATAAAAATTCCCGGTTTATGGAATAGGCTCGAATCGCATCTGTTTAGTATTTTATTTTAAATATTTCTTTAAATCAAGTTTTGAACGGAGAACCCATGTCAAAAAAAACTATGCGAACCTAACACAATATCGTTATTGCCAGGGGCTCGGCCAAGGTACAACAAATTGTTATACAAACATACGCTGTTTAAATTGTAGTATTTCGTTTGCAAACACGCCTGTTCAATCAACGACACCCTCAGATAAATTTTCATGTTCTGATTGTGATGGAAATCATAAATCGAACAAAAAAATTGAATTCTCATCACGGACCCGAATGACCAGTTTCTTGCCAGTTTTATTTCCAAATAGCCCAACTAGTTTATCCTCTTTAGGCAAACCTTAGACATTTGATCTGGTTCTAGTAGGCCACTTTAAAATTGAACGAAAAGTGTAGTGTTCAAAGTAGTCATGAAAAAATGGCGTACATTTACTTTTGACGTGACATTGGCCAGAATACGCACTAGTCAAATAAAGTTACGACAGGTATACAAACATGGTAACATCGGAAGACCGACGAACTTTGAGTTACTAGTCAAGTAAATAAATTTTACCGATGTATTCAATATATTGAAGATGTTATTATATTCTAACAAACCTGGCTTTGGTCCTGCAATAAGAGTGAACTACCCTATATTTCCGGATCCGGAAGTAGGATTCGGATGAAATTTGAGAATTCCATATGGGACCACAGGACCTTTCATTTGAACATATTTTCATTTTTATGCACATTTTACCCCAAAACTCCGTAACCGGAAGTCAAATCCAAATGAAATTCAAGAATTTAGTATGAGATCTACACAGCTATCATTTGAATCTAAGTTTGGGAAAATCGGTTCAGCCATCTCCGAGAAAAGTTAGTGCAAAAAACGTTACATACACACATACCCACATATACACACATACACAGACATATCTTAATCCTAAAATATAGGATTTATTGCTCTACACTTCAACCCGAGAAGTGGTCGTTGATCGCAGAGGAGTGATAGTTTTTTTTGTCATTTACAAAAATCACAAGAATAATGTTAGTCGCATCTTGTCTTCAAACACTAAAGATTGAACTCAACAAAAATTATCAGTTTAAGTGGGATATTTTTTTTCAGAGAATAAATAAACAGATATGTTTTTAAAAAGTTGAATTAAACATCCTCCTCTCCTAGACCGAATGAAAATATCGATTTCGAAGGACTTATACTTGTTTGAAAGCTACTATTAGCTTTTTTGTCAAGCTCACAATACTAATGACCGAGGATAGAATCTTATAAATGATTGGATGGCACTATTTAAATAATAACTTGATGATACTATTTAAAAGCCGTTTTCACACCACTAGGTGGAATAAGAAGGGATTTTCTATCGTTGCTGGGTGATTTCGTCTATACTTGATCTGTAGATATCCACATGTCACTATTTATGGCCAGCGTTGACGACTGAGTGCTAACGCATTCCGCGCTAGGAGAAAATGAGAGGATGTGAGTAAACAGGGGCGAGAGAGAGGCTTGATTCAAGTCTAATAAAACGCCTGGGAAATAAAAGTTACGTACAATCTAGAAGAAAATACGACTAGGAATAATCGACCTAAGCGACGAATAAAGCGCTATTCACACGTATCCGGAACGGGACTGGACCGGATCCCGTCCGGGTTTCGCTTCAAATTTGTTTAATGCAGCTCCATGTGAATATCCTCACTAGACCGTGTCGTACCCGTGTCTGTATCGACACACGTCCGAAGCACGGTCAAAGCATGCGTTGACTCAAAGTTACTATTGGCAGGTACTTGAATTGTCACATGCTTTCCATCAAAGGCTCCAAGACACAGCGGGAAATTCCACAAAAATTGTTAGCAGTCTTCTTCTGTTGGCTTCGGCATTATCGTTTATTTATTGCATCGTCGATTAATTTTTCGGTAATTACACGACATATCTCGTGAACAACCTGGTAGACATCCCCAAGTCTGTAACTAAATGCTATGATTTTTTGCGTGTCTCCTGTTGCTAAATATCTGAAATCATGAGACGAACACAAACTAAAAGTCATCTCAATGATCGTTATACAATTTTTGGTTGGAGGCTTCTTGACATTTACAAAGAAATCTTGCTAACAAATCAATGAAAATATCTTAAACAAACTGCCAGCCTCTTTCAGAGAGACACTGCTAATCGGAATGTAGAGTCATGCTTTTTAAGGCATGGATGAATTTTACTCAACAGCGCGTTGAAACAGGCTTCTGACATTCGGAAATATTCCTTGGCTTCTCAAAGTGCTATCGAATACTACATGACGAGTTCCAAAGTTGCAATAGTAGCACTGAAGGAACGGTGCAGAAGACGTGTAGAAACAGACATCGATCCTTCGACCTTCTTTCGAAATTGTGACAAATCCAGCGTGATAAGAGCGGTGCTGGACATGATGCGTCAGTGCGTGATTGAGTGGCAACCAATCACTGACAGAATGTGCGTATTGAAGATCAAAGGCCGTTTTTTTCAGATAACAGCATCATCAACGTACACGGGCAACATTAAACGAAACCTGATGAAGAGAAGGAAAGTTTCTATGCGCAGCTGAAACGGCGGGATGAGAAACTCGCAGCAGTTGCTTGGAAAACTAACAATCGTGGGCACATATAAAAATGAACGGCTATGATTGGCTGGCCATATCTTTAGGATGCCGGACGACCGTCCAGTGAGAATGGTTCATGAATTCGGAAGGTTGGAACAAGACGAAGAGAAGCGCGCCGTGCGAGGTGAATCGATCAAGCGGAAAGGTGATCTACAAAGTGTTTGTAACTAGCGACGAGAAGTCATGGACCAAGTTAATGAGAGACGTACGTTCGATACGGTAAGGGACACCACAGGCTTTGAACGATCCACTTCTGATGACATTTTAAGTTTTCGACACAAAGCCGAATGCTACATGCGCTCGCTCCTTTGTTAGAAAGATAATTATTGAAGTGATTGTATAATTTTTCTATGAGAGCTATGCAAAAAAATTAAATGTCATATGGTGCCAACGTAACTTACCTATCTCCAAAGTTATGGACTGAGTTCTACAGAGAAGCAAAAGTATTTTAAAACAGTGATCCCATCTTGAGAAACACTCTATCGTTGCTATTTCATCATCGTTCTTATCGTTTATTTTCAAGTGTGAAATTATTCTGTTATCAGAGCGGAAAGAGTCAAACAGCAACATATGTTATCTAACAGCGGTAGGTACCTGATAAGAGCTTGTGGTAAGTGCTGTCGACTCGAAAAACTGTGACGCAAAGTAATTATTGAACATGCCCTCGCCGGCATCCTGGGGATGGCTAACCTATCACCAATGAAATCTGAGAAGCAAAGAGCATTGACGATATTCTGGTTACTGAAGCATTATTTTTTTTTTGTAAAGTAACGTGATGCATAGATTTTATGTCAAGGGCATAATCGGTTAGCACGTGATAAGATAAGCAAATGGTTACAAGTTTGAAACATACGGTTCACTATCGCAGATCTGTTCAGTACAAATCGGAAGTGATGAGATTACGTCTAGTACAGTGGCTATTCAAGGGCAGTTTGTAAAGATCTATCTCCTAGACTTCGTGAAGCTTGGTTTTCCAACTTTGTTTATTTAATCGGCATTTGATTCGGAATTATAATAATTCAGTATTATTCAGGGCAGTATTCGAAGTCTATTTGTGTGCATTTTCGCTTGCATTTGTAATCCGTGGGTGATAAGCCATCCAGCTGTTCATATATATACACGCAACTGTCTTATCTTGACGAGTAAAATGTAGAACTGAGGTAGATTACTGGAGTTGGGAATTTCTGTTCCGCAACTACTCAAAAGGTATATAATTCTCGGAAATGTTATTGACATCTTTTGCTTTCTTATCTAATGCAATCTGTAGATCTGATTAGAACACCTTTAGTTGAAATATAAACCTAGAAATGAGGGTTCGATAGTTTTCTCAGAATTGTGATATAAAACACAAAAATACTCGATTGATTGAACATACCGAGCCACCATCCAAAATTGGAGCGTATAAACGTAAATCTTGCTTACCTTAAACAGCCAATGAATGGTATTTCTGTAACGTTTGCAATAAATAAGGCAAACGGGTGCATCTAGCGTTTGTCAGCTGCTCCATGATACCGGCATCGCCTAGTATCAATTAACAACCACTGTGGCGACCACACGAGTTGCACCTGATCAAACCCATGAGCACACGTGTTATGGTAGGCTTAGTGCAGAATTAGCCACAGATCAAGCGACTCAGTCTGTTCAGAGTGTATCACCATTTTTCGTCACGACCAGTTTCAGTTAAGCTTTCATATTATCTGTCCATATCTACCATTTGGGTGAAGTATCCATTTGTCTGTGAGTAAATTGGAGTACCACCGCACCACCAACACGGCCGCGGTGCATGTAACCCTCCGGTCTGGTCTCCGTCTCAATTATCCAAGGTTGTACGCAATCGCATGGATGTTAATCTCTCACCGAGGGAGTTTATGCAACGTTATAGGAACACGTTATTTTTTTCTGCATGCTAATTCTCTGCAAATCATGAAAAAGCGAGCACACACGGAGTAAGGAATCAATTGATATAATCGTATACAATCGTATCGGTTTTCCCATTTTACATTTCAAGTCTACCGACTGAATTTGTTGGAGGTGGTTTGGCGTGTGTTGACTCCGGCACGCTTTCGTCCGCTTGACCGACCGACCGGGCCACAACATTGCACCCGTAAATAATACCAGTTGGCGTATGCGGTTGGCCGCAAAGCGTTGAAGATGTAAATTCAGTTTTGATACCAGTCAAGAAGGATGCGGTGAAACTTATTGGCATTTTACGGTTGAATTCGCGTCGAAACGTTACTATATCTATAAGAGTACATTCAAGTAATCAATTAACAATCCGCATCTCTCCCTATTGTAGTTTCAAAACACAACACCATTGTCGAATTGAAGTGAAAATTCGTGAACCACTTGCGTTCCATCGAAGGAAGCATTCCAAGTTCATAAAAAACCCACTCTCGTCACCGGGTTCAATAGATGGAACACAGCTGGATAAGGGTTCGTTTACTTAATTATTATTAATTATACTGATTGAGATAACACCCAATTTGTAACCCGCAATCGATCCGATTGTCCGATTGTACCATACGGATACGAAGGAACCAATTTTCATCACATCATTTGCATCACTGCAGTGATTCAAGGGGATATGATTTGATATAACATACAACTAATTGCAAAAAAAGTTCTAAAGGTTCAGGGGAAGCAGTTGGTCACTGCAATGAAGTTAACACATGGGCTGAAAAGTGCCGGGTCTAACACATAGATAGCGCTAGTTTTATTGCAGTCACCTTTTTACCTTTTTTTATATGTATAAAAAATTGGTATAGAATTCGCTCAAACTTTCGAAAAATTTTCCGAGGCCCGGAGAGCCGAATGTCATACTCCAATCGATTCAGCTCGACGAACTGAGCAAATGTCTGTGTGTGTGTGTATGTGTGTGTGTCTGTATGTGTGTGTGTGTCTGTATGTGTGTTGTCAACTAAGAGGTCGAGATCTCAGAGATGGCTGGACCGATTTTGATCAAACTAGTCGCAAATGAAAGGTCTCCTCGTCACCCAAAACGCTATTGAATGGTTTTGAGATCGGATGTTTACTTTTTGAGTTATACGAAGTTTAATGTCAAAATTTTCAGTTTTTTTACAGTATCTGTCACAATTGACCTTGAAAACAGAATATGTTTTCAGACTTAGATTCCGCACGATAATAGCTATCCAACAAGCCATAGATTGTTAAAATCCGTCGATTTTTAACGGAGATATCGAAATTTTTGTGTAAACGATTTTTCCCCCTATTCCAGCAGCAGAAGTTTTGAGCGCTGTATGACAAAGAAATGTTTGGGAGCAACGGAAAACACGATTTTTTATACTGTTACATACAATTGTTTCTAAGTACCAAAAAGACAGTGTACAGCATCCTTTTTCATGACATTTAGCCTCGGACCGATTTTAGCACGGTTCGTTTTTGGCAACATAATCGTTCGAATATGACATATATAAACCAGATGATGGCAGAATTTTTTTTAATTATATTGTTTTAAACTACTTACAGCAATAAATGCTGGAAGAACATAACATCCATATACCATTCGAATCAGTTCGTCGAGATCAGCAAATGCGTGTGTGACAAATAATTTCACTCAATTTTCTCGGAAAATTTCTTTTCTACAAATTCAGATTCATACGAAAAGTCGTATGCTCCCAAACAAAGTTCCTGCATTATGTTTGGTTCCGGAACTACAGGACGATATGTGAAACGAAATCAAAATTGTGTAACTCATTCTTCTCTGAACTGATTCGGCTGAACCGATCTAAGATTCAAATGAAATCTAAGAATCATCTAAGATTCAAATGAAAAGTTTCAAGATTCTATAAAACATTTTGCTCTTCAGTCAGATCTAACTTCCGGTTTCGGGGATACAGGGTGATTGGTATGAAAATGTCTATTCCACATAAATTAATCAGGTTTATCGGGTAAGCAGATTTGGATAGTCGATAAAAAAATTAACTTTTTTCAGTTTTAGTGGTATTCAGTTGTCGATTCAGAAGGCACCTAAAAATTTAATTCGTGCTATGATTTCTCAAAGATGTCTTCACTGATTTTCAAATATTTTGAAACAAATGTAAACTATACAGCTACTCAGGTGAATTTGTCTGACTTCGGCTACACCGAATTTCGAATTCCGGTTCCAGTATCGAATCGTTTCTCAAAACTCAATCGTTTTCTCAAAAAAAGCCTAATCAAATTTCAGAAACAAAAATTCAAACTTAAACAAACTTATATAAAAAAATTAATTAATTTTATACATACATGCAAAAATTAATTATTTTACCCAATTATGACTTCCGGTTCTCGAATTACATGATGATGAATTTTTAAAATTCAAACCGATATAGAAGATGACAATCCCGAAAAGCTTCAAAGTTGGACTCAAAACTGTTGTAATTTATTCGTCACATGGCCATACGAATAGGTTTGGGTTATGCTGGTTCCTGAATACCGGCTCTGGAAGTACCTTAAATTACCGTAAACTCTAAAGTGGAACTTACATATCATGGCATGTTCAATCGATTATCACACTTTTAAATTCAAATTCGATCCGATTTGCAGTTTCGACATTACAGAGTATTGAGTGATTAAAATCTCAAATTGTCGCTTAAAACGACGGTCATTAAAAAAATGTCATGAAACTTTAACACCGAAGAATATTCATGCAAAAAACACATGCGGATTGATAAAAAAAAGGTATCATCTCACTGCTAGGTGGATTAAACACGTTTTTCAGTTAATACTAACCTTCAGAAGACAGCTGTTAAAATTTCATGATTTGTGAGTTATTGTGCTAAGAATGACGGTACTTTTGTTATTTTCAGAACAAAGGATCAAAAACAATTTCGGGTTTTAATTGTACACTGCTTCTTGATGAAAAAAAATACCTTTCAAGCGAAGCAATGGCTTGAAAAGTGTTATGGAGACTCCGCTAAAACGTTGGTTTGCTGACTTCAAACGTGGTCGTCAGAGACACCGATGATGTAGAACGCAGTGGACGTCCAAATGAGGCGGTAACACTAGAAAACATAAAATAATAAACATCGTTTTGAATGATCGAAAAGTGAAGTTCCATGAGTTAGCTGACATCGTAAAGACATCAAAAGAACATGTTGGCTTCATATTGCATGAGCAACGTGGGTGCCGCTAACTGTTGACCAAAAACGAGAACGTGTTGATGATTCTGAGCAGTGTTTGGCCATGTTTAAACGTAACAAACCGGAATTTTTGCGTCGATATGTGACAATGGGTGAAACATGGATTCATCATTTCACTCCGGAATCAAAACAATCGTCAACTGGTGAACCTCGTCCAAAACGCCCGAAAGCACAACAATCGGTTGGAAAGGTTATGGCTTCGGTATTTTTGGGATGTACGTGGTGTAATATCGATAATCTCGAGAAAGGAAATACCATTAATAGCGAATATTATATACCGTTATTGGAGCATTTGGAAACTGAAATTGCAAAGAAACGACCGCATATGGCAAAGAAAAAAGATTTTGTTTCATCAAGACACCGCACCGTGTCACAAGCCAATAAAAAAAAATTGCAAAACTACATGAATTGAATTTCGAATTGTTCCCACATCCACCATATTCGCCAGACTATTTTTAGGCAAAAGATAAATCGTTCTACAAAAGTGGTATTGAAATTGTGCTGGAATGATTGCGTTGCTCTTGATGGAGCTTACGTTGATGAATAAAGTTAATTTTGAACCAACAAAAATCGTGTTCTCTTTGTTAGGCCCGGAACTTTTCAACCCATGTGTTAGTCTTTTATGTATGAAGCGGTACATACGATTATTGCAACACTAACTTTTCTACTCTGCTTTGATTGGTTCGATCTTTGTCGATTTAATTTTTTTGTATTTTTTTTACATCCCCGTAGTGATCCCCAATGATGATTGATGAGTAAGTGTAACATTAGTGAGGTACTTAGGAGTGAAAGTAACGAATGTCAGAGAAAGGTACCAAGCATTCTACAATGCAATATAAGAGAGAGTTACACTTAACATGCAATCAAACTACTGGGTGTGCAGACTTTGGATGTCGTCCACGTTGTTTGCGGCTCCCAGAGGTAACAAAGAGAACATCATTACACTTCCCCTTCTGAGCCAAAGGACAGGGGAAATAGAAGTATTGAGTTAATCATCATGGGTGATTTGATTAGCATATTTAATTTCTTCCACAGATCAGGGGACATCCGTATCCGTTATGTCACAATCATTGCAATGTGTTGAGGGGGTCGCCAAACTAAGTCCTCACAAGTTCCTATCTCATGCCTCCCCGTGTGTCTATGATGACATTTGGTCAATAGAACGACGTCGACTGGGTGCTATCGCCTTCTGCGGTAGTAGCAGAATGAGAGGGTGCGAAATGGCTTATAAGTTAAAACCAAAGTGCAATATTTATCATAGTATAAAGCAACATATAATTATATTGTTTTTTACATTATGTATTATATATTTAATTGACTTATATTGCATTATATATAATTATTATTATTATTATTATTATCATTATTATCATTATTATTAATACAGAAATTCTTGCAGTACTGCGACGAAAGAAAAGCATAACTTACACTGCGACAATAACTGTTATATATTGTATCATATTATTTCATATGTTATGGTCTTATATTATATTATATTATATTGTATTATGCTCAATTATATCGACAATGGGGAGGGATAGGGAGTGCATCAGGGTACCTTACAAGTGAATGACTGGATGATGGAGTGGATTGCCAACCTGAGTCACGTGGGGGAAGCTTTGTGTTTCTCCCTAAAGTTCTGAAAGGTCTGAAAGGTAACACGCACCCTTCTAACAAACAAAGTATCAGGCGGGTTTAAGCGGGTATAGCGAAACTCTTTATTATATGGCCGGATGTTCTTGCTGGAAGGCACCGGGTCTTCAAAACCCATTTTTGCCTTCTTAACAGCATTTATGCGAAAGCTATATGATGATCAAACTCGGATTTACTGTAAGTCTACCGCATACATTGGTAATGCCTTAAACTGATGTTGGCTTCACATATACACACATGAACTAATTTTTCGAAAAAAGTACATAACTTCCTTTAGTTCTCAAATCTAGCAAGTTGACAACCACACAAACTCTCATCGGTCCCCAGGATCCGGTTCAGGAAGTACCGGAAATAGTGGTCAGAACGGCTCAACCGATTTTCTCAAATTTAAATTCGAATGAAAGATCATACGATCTTTTACGAAATTTCTTAACCTGGTCCGGGTCTGATTTCCAGTTTCGGAATTACAGTGTGATGAGTGTTTAAAATGCAAGCTGTCGTATCCGTGTTCTATACGACGGCTTGACATTCGAAACAAAAAACGAAAAAAATCATCTAAATTGGGCTCAAAACTGTTCCAAAGTAAAGGTCATGTACGTCGCTGGCCATACGAACCGACTTCAATTATATCGGTTTCCGAAATGTAGTTCCGGAAGTACCGGAAATAGGAATCAAAATCTCCAAACCGAAACTCACTTTTCTCCGAGATGGTTCAACCGATTTTCACAAATAGAAGGTAAGGTCGTCAGTTTTGATATTACGCTTAGTTCTAATATCAAAGAAGTGTTTTGCAAATAGCATTAACTTTACGTCTGCCTAGCGGTTTATGTTGAACCGTCAGGTCGGAGGTAGCAGTTCAACATAAACTGCTACGCACTGATGAGTCTAAGACGAAACGTAAAATAAAAAAAAGGTAAGGTTTGTTCGCGACAAAATCTGGAAATATTTCGCAGACTGATGAACGTATGTCTGTTCATAGCGTGAAATTAATTTTTGATGACAACTACACAAGCTTTCAGATCGAAGATGGCATCAAAAGAAGAGCAAGTGCGAAAAGCAATTGTGCGCGGTCGCAATGAAAATCCGTGATCTGTTGCAATAAAAGTTGATCTTCCTGCAAGCACTGTTCATAACGGTCTATAATATTTCGATACACCACTCGACAACAACCAGGAAGTCTGGGAGTGGAACAAAAACGGATCTCAGGAACCACCAGAAGGACAAGAAGATTAAGCAAACATTGCAGAAGAGACCAGATCTTTCGGTATGTACTGTTACTTATCTTACCTAACAGCTATAGTCCTGGGGTGTCCTTCGCTGTATCAAGCATACGTCTCCACATAACCCGGTCCATGGCTGCTCGTTGCCAGCCACTCAAGGTACGGATGCTTCTGAGATCACCCTTCACTTGATCGCTGCGCTCCTCTTCTTCTTGTACCAGTCGGATTAGATGCAAGAACCATTTTCACTGGGCTGTCGTCTGACATCCTTATGACATGCCCAGCCCATCGTAGACGTCCGATTTTAGCTGTCCGTACAATAGGTGGTTCTCCTAGCAGCTGTTGCAATTCGTGATTCATACGCCGTCTCCACGTTCCGTCTTCCATCTGCACTCCGCCATAGATGGTCCTCAGTACCTTTCTTTCGAAAACACTGAGGGCGCGTTGGTCCTCTGCCAACATAGTCCAGGTCTCGTGGCCATAGAGAACAACCTGTCTAATAAGCGTTTTGTAGATGGTAAATTTCGTGCGGTGGCGTATTTTTCTCGATCGAACGGTTTTTCTGAGTCCAAAGAACGCACGATTCCGTGCCAAAATACGTATTTGATTTTCTCTGCTGGTGTCATTATCGGCGGTCACCAGTGAGCCCAAATACACGAACTCGTCAACCACCTCTATATCGTCACCGTCTATCAATATTCGTGGTGGGAGGCGTAGTGTTTCTTCTCTAGAGCCTCTTCCTCTCATGTATTTGGTTTTCGACGCATTTATGGCCAGTCCGATACGCCTAGCTTCAGCTTTCAGTCCGATGTAGGTTTCCGTCATCTTCTCAAGGTTACGTGTCACAATATCAATATCGTCAGCGAAGCCAAAAAGTTGTACGGACTTTCGGAAGATCGTGCCACTCGTGTCGATCTTCGCTCTTCGAATCACATCTTCCAAGGCAATATTGAACAAGATACAAGAGAGTCCATCACCTTGCCGAAGCCCTCTCCGAGACTCAAAGGGACTCGAGAGCGTCCCAGATACTCGGACGTAGCACATCACTCTATCCATCGTTGCTTTGACCAATCGCGTCAGTTTATCCGGGAAACCGTATTCATGCATTATCTGCCATAGCTGTTCTCGATCGATTGTGTCGTATGCCACTTTAAAGTCAATGAATAGGTGATGCGTGGGTACGTTGTATTCACGACACTTCTGGAGTGCTTGTCTTATCGCGAATATGTGATCCGTAGTGGCGCGGGCTCCAGTAAATACCGCTTGGTACGGCCCTACGAATTCCTTAGCTATTGGTGATAGACGACGACTAAGGATTTGTGAGAGCACCTTGTAGGCGGTGTTCAGTAATGTGATTGTGCGGCAATTGCAACAATCTAGCTTAGGGGCTGTCCATAAAAGACGTCACGCCGCAAAGGGGAGGGGGGTGTTTCACAAAATGTGACCTTTTGTGACAGAGGGAAGGGGGGGAGGTTTTTGGAATGTGACGTCCAATATTTTCAATGAGCGCATTTTTTAAATACTTAATTATATTACTACTTTGCCCTATTTCCTGAAAGAATCTCCACAATAAACGTTTACATTCTATAGGAAAACGTGTATTTGTTGATGTAAAAACTTCTTCTTGTAAATTCGGAAATGAATGATGCAGGAAATCATTTCTGTTGTGATCAGCAACAGTGCACGGAGGAGCGAGTAAATTAGCAGCAAAGTTAATAAATTTTTCCTAATATGAGTGAAAAAGAAAAATATGCCTTCAAACGGTTTAACTTAAATTATGCACTGACAATTTTTTCAGTAATTTGATTTTCTAGCATTAATAATAGTATATCATAAGAATTTCTCTTATCTGATTCTGATGCAGTTTAATCAATTGTACTCCATTTGAAAAAGGGCGGGAGATCAACGATTTCAGACGTAGATCATGTCGTGTCTTATCTTGATCATATGTGATTTTCCTTCACCAACATCAAAGCTTATCGAATCATCCAATGATTGAACTTACATAAATCAAGAATCATTATAGCTCAAAATCACTACCCATTGTGTGACGGAAGATCAGTACCGATATTGATCGATGTGATTTAAAATTCACTGATCAACTGATCATGAGAAGATTCTTCGGCAGTGATCTCGTTTTGATGAAGTTTTGATCTATATTTTCTCAGCCCTGTATGCTACACTAAGGAAATATTATTCTTTACCTAAAACAATAATATATCTGTGTACACCTAGGAGGATTAAAACAGATGATTCAAATGTTTCATCAATTCCAACCAAATACTTTTGTTAATTTATATAATTGATATTAATAAAATATTTTCGATGATTTTGTAATTTTAGGGATATTTTTAATCTAATGACAGCGTGTAATAAATCGATTTTTCTCTCATATTTGTATGGTTTGTCATACACATTGAGAATGTATTGAGATGAATTTTATTTATTTTGAATTCGTGACATGTGACATAGGGGTGGTGGGGGGTCTTTACTTCTGTGACAATTTGTGACAAAGGGGGGAGGGGGAGTCAAAAATCGTCAAAAAGCGTGACGTCTTTTATGGACAGCCCCTTATCGCCCTTTTTGTAGACGGAACATACCACTCCATTCATCCATTCCTGCGGTAGAATCTCCTCCTCTCAAATTTTAGAAATCATCCAGTTCAGCGCTCTAGTCAGTGCCTCTCCTCCATGTTTGAGCAGCTCGCCTGGAAACTGGTCATAGCTCGCGGCTTTGTTGCTCCTCAGCTTGCCGATCTCCTCACTTATCTCCCACAGAATAGGTGCTGGGAATCTGTCGTCGGCTGAGCGTGCACCCACATTGATTCCTGTGCCGTTCTCTGTATCTTGTGCTTCGCCATTCAGATGCTCGTCATAGTACTGCGATCAACAAGTAAATCAAATGTAAGAAGCGATTGTTACCATTCCTACGCAGCCTTGACGCTCCCTCACTATTCTGGCCTGATTTTGTATCTTGTCACTAAGCCAAAGATGTTTTGGAATGGTACAAAGCGAACAACTAACAACTGGCGACCACTATAGAAAAATTTCGACCATATAGGAAAATAACAGCTAAATCGGTAGCAGAGAAGTCTGCACAGATCCTAATGACTGGAAAACCAGTTTTGGGTTGTACAACCCAATACCTACCGGACTCATCTGCTAGTGATGATCCACGTTGATGCAATTTCTCTGTGCGATGGCGAATTTCTACGGGGCACTCTGTTTTCGTGCTTCCCCAAAATTGCTATTTCATTCATTCGCACATTGAGCGAAACGTTACCGAACGAACGAACGTACATGTCCTTTGCAAGCAATGCAATGCATTCTCGTTGATTTGTTTTACATTTGACGGCATCCGACATTGGTGAAAGTTTTGGTAGCTCTGTGGAAGCAACAAAACATACACACACATACACAGCACAAATGATGATACACTGCCACTACCTACTGTGGTCAAGGCTCAAGGCGTTTATGAAATGACAGTAAGCAAAGCAGTTCGGAATTTCGTCGCTAGCTTTTTTTTTTAAAGCTTTTTGTCACGCGCTTTCGAGTATATTTTTGAAAGTATTGTTAAAGAGAGTGATATTTAGTGTTTAATAAAAAAATAAGCCATTTTCACAGTAACAATTCGAGCAGATATCAAAAACATACATTTCCAAAAATAAAACAAAATGGTCAGAATGCATTTTCTTTCTGAATAAAGAAAAAAGTGGTACGACCGAGTGTCAAAGTATGTAAGTTGATATCAACACGGGAAAGCCCAGTAATCAAGCTTCAACCTTGGCTGGCTGTATGTGCCCAATACCGCAGCAACACATAGGAGATAAAATTGTCTGCCAGTCCCAATCCACTGTGCGCTGGTGCGTTGTTGGTCAAATGTACGAGCTCACGAAGCGATAGTATGTGACTGTGGCAATTACAAAAGCCACATTTTTTTCTGTTTGAACCACCCGGAGAAGCGAACGCTACGGTATACTTTGTATATATATGGGATTTTAATTGCAGCTTAATTCACTTTTATGCGTCTGCAAGTTGATTGACGCGCAGATGGACATTCCGACAAGCCGAACGAGTTTATCTTTGCGAACTACGTGAACACCTACATATCGGAGTTCCGGGTGCTTCAAAATCTTTGGCTTTTATTTTATTTAAGAAATAAATATTTCAATTTGTAGGTATTGTTAAGCTTCATTTACGAACCAGAAAAGTCAAATTTCATCGAAAAGTAAATTTAAAATGATCGATTTTGTTTTATAAATTTCAATATAAAGGACACCTTAACGCACGTTCACATGCAAAATTAAATACTGATTTTACTGTGTATGTACTGGTTTAATGGCAGTTTGCATTAGTTCACTAGACTCCGTTCGATAGGGCCAATCAAGTATGTGCTATAAAAAAATCCAAGCCGCAAGAATGTGCAATAAATGTGCGATGTGAGTTTTCTTTCTTTTTTACCTTTATCACGACGTATTTACTCACACTTATCATTGGTTCAACTTGTCGTGCGTTTTATATACGGACGATGCTAAAACATTGTATTGTTACTGGCCAAGCTCGAACCTGCACGTCACGAAACAATGTGATCTACCCGTTGGTGTACGGAAAGCAAGGAATAGACATTCGGGGAAAGCTATTTTTAGTCCGGCAAAACTGAGAACCTTGAACACAGAATATACATTATTTCGAATTGTTTTGTTATCAGGAATCAGAGCAAATCGGAAAGTATTCTAAAACCATTAATAGAATCACCAGCAGGAATAGGTTACCGCTGTAAAAATCAACTGGAGCAAAACAGGCCATCTTCTTCCCGAGCGAAGATTCGAAGCACTACGCTGTCAGTCACAACACAGATCATAGAAGCTGATGCTGATCGCTTTGTCTAGATGTCGAAGCATCTTTTCTTCGTCTCTAGCTCCTGACACGGGTGTCTGTGTGTATGTGTATGCGTATGTGACGGAACGGTCTCAAGAGCGACCGAAGAAGCCAATAAGCTAATAAATAGAGCATTGCGATTTTGCGAGACATCTGGCAGAAAAGTTTCTACTCATCCGAACCGACCGAGTTGTCAGTGTTTCTTCCTTGTTCGACGGTACCAGGAACAGAGGCAGAGTGCGAGAGAAACACATTCACACGCTCCACCGTCGTCGCACATCGCACAATTCGAGAGCATTCACGTTGCGCATGGAAATTAGTTTCATGTACGATTCGAATGTACCGCCGCCACGATGTTTGTTTTCTTCACTTTTTTCTTTTTAGATCGTCCATCTGTCAGGTTAATTGTCGACATCAGTGTTGTTAACTTACTTACATCTTTATTCGCACGGGTTTCACTTATAGATCGTTCACGACCATGTTTCGGATGGTTTGGTTTTATAATAGCTAATTATGTCGAATTGAGCTTTTTTTTGTTCACTTGGTAGGTTGATTTTAATGTCTCCTATTCATATTTTGTGTCTTAGCACATAGCAGGAAAGTAGCAGGAAAAGCTACCGAAAAACACTCAGTATAATCGTACTTACAGAACAATTTACTATGTTTCAATATTAGATTACATACTGTCCCACATTCCCATGGTTTAAATTATTGTACTGCATTCAAAATGTTTCACTAACTGAAGCAGCTTAAAATTTGAAATCATAATAAAAGCGTGCCCAAGCCCAACGAATAAAACTACAAGGATCAGCCCCATGGGGTTGTTCGAGCCATTGATGTGGAACAAGGCAACCAAAATTTCTAATGATCTACAATCAAACAGTTCAATCAATCGTCTCACTTTTGAATCCGCAATTGCACGAGAGTCTGCCTAGATTGATCTTGATTAGGAACCAACACCGAACATTGTTTGTTTTTAGCCGACGAAATTACACCAATTGTATGCAATTATATCTTTGTACATACCTACGATACGATTTTGATATTAAAGCTTCTCTTCGCCAAGCTTGTGTTCAAGTTTTGTATGCAAGAAGTTATTTTTATAGCGTTAAGTTTCTTTACCATTCTACGATTTCGGTTGAAGCGATGAACTTTCTCTCATTATCAATCGAGTTTATCTTATATAAATTAGAAATTAATCATAAGCACTCAAAATTTACCCTGGGGTAGATGTCAATTTCTCAGGCGAAACGATATTACATGGAATTTCATCCGAGCTTGCATGACACAAGATCAGTATGCTCTAAAAGCTTCAAATCGTTTTATGGCACTTTTTGTCTTGCTGTCTAGCAACAACCTACCTCTAGCATGCTACGCGTAGGACTGAAACGTTAGCTATAATTTCGCTTCTATTTATAGATTCGCGTGCTTCCAACAGTTTCGCTTTTGCATCGATTGACCAATCAGAGCGATGCTTTTCCTTTGATATATCGCTTACTCCTTCAAAACCGTCGTCTATGGCAGGGAAATCCGATATGCCGGAGATTTTTAGCAGACAAAATAGGACACTGCTCGCTACTAATCAAAATTTCAATCATTTATAATGGAAAATACGTGGCTTGATACATTCAAATCGAATTGTAGAAATATTTTCAATCAAATAATGAATTAATATTAATAATTGGTACACAATATACTAAGCTGTGAGTGTTTAAAACCTGACCACATTTCTAGGTGTATTTTTCCTTGAGTTTTTAATTTGCATTAGAAAAAAATGTGTTCCACAGATGAAAATAAAGATGTGTTCGAATATTCACAGTTGTCATATGTTGATGTGTTTCTTAAAGCTCGTTAACACTATTTAACACTATTCCACTGCGTTTTTATATAACAAGTACAATAATTAGAAAATGGCCACCTTCTCTTTTTGCCTTTCTCATATATAAAAGCAAAGCAATCACTGTGAAAACCGACTTTTGAACGAAGGCCCGGAGGCCCATTCGACTCAGTTTCTTCGAGAGCACAAATTATATGTGTATGTATATGTCTGTATGTATGTATGTATGTGTGTATGTGGCAAATTATGTCAAATGAAAGGTCCCATATGATCCCATAGGCTGCAATTGAATTTCATCCTGATCCGACTTCCGGTTCCGGAGTTACAAGGTAATAAGTGTGAATCTATGAGAAAATTACGCACTCAGTTTTCTCGGGAATTTCTTAACCGATTTTCACAAGCTAAGATGCACATAAAAGGTTTTGAAATTCTGTAAAAAGTTTCCAAAAATTTGATCCAGATCCGACGCGATAAATGAAAAAAAAAATCGATTTCATGAGTATTTTTCCACAAATGATAGCAAGACGAAGTGCAAATTTTTATAAAACTTACTAGTAAACTCATCCAGTTAGCAGATCTTGTCAGTTAGTGGATATAACAGTTCGGCTGAAAAGTTCGTATCGTTTAATAGAAACACACATTTTTTTGCCAAAATTCGTTTTTATTATTCAACATAATTGCCATCAGATGCGATACAGCGATTATAGCGATCTTCCAACTTTTCGATAGCATTTTTGTAGTACGATTTGTCCTTTGCCTCAAAACAGGCCTCAGTTTCAGCGATTACCTCTTCGTTGCTTCTAAATTTTTTACCAGCGAGCATTCTCTTGAGGTCTGAGAACAGGAAAAAGTCACTGGGGCCAAATCTGGAGAATACGGTGGATGAGGGAGCAATTCGAAGCCCAATTCGTTCAATTTCAGCATGGTTTTCATCGACTTGTGACACGGTGCATTGTCTTGATGAAACAAAACTTTTTTCTTTTTCAAATGAGGCCGTTTTTTTTAAATTTCGTCCTTCAAACGCTCTAATAACGCTATATAATAGTCACTGTTGATGGTTTTTCCCTTTTCAAGGTAGTCGATGAAAATTATACCATGCGAATCCCAAAATACAGACCATAACCTTACCGGCCGATTGTTGAGTCTTTCCACGCTTTGGGTTCGGTTCATCACGTGCAGTCCACTCAGCTGACTGTCGATTGGACTCCGGAGTGAAGTGATGGAGCCATGTTTCGTCCATTGTTATATATAGACGAAAAAAATCGGTTTTATTTCGATATAACAGCTCCAAACACTGCTCAGAATCATTGAAACAGAATGAATTAAAATTAATCTTTGACAATCTTCTAGTGCTATTTTTGAAAATATAAGTAATATGAGAAAAGTATCATTACACCATTAGGGGTATTGAATAAGGCTTTTATTTTTATAACGAAGGTTATCAAATATTGTAATATATCTTCATATCATTCCTGACTCATATGTAAAAATTCATTCTAATTTACAACCACAG
The DNA here is from genome assembly GCF_030247185.1 of Malaya genurostris. Lineage (NCBI taxonomy): Eukaryota > Metazoa > Arthropoda > Insecta > Diptera > Culicidae > Malaya > Malaya genurostris. Next base: position 181,967,477 of record NC_080572.1, read on the forward strand.
TTTCTACAAATCAATGCTTGCTCTGAATGCAAAAAAAAAGATTTATCTTGAAACCATGAACATGAACTTAGCGAAGCACCTATCGCGAATGATAACCCAAATAGGTGAATAATTTGTAGCTAATTAGTTACAGTAAATTCGAATTCGTTGCTCAAATTTTGTTTAGAACTTCGCTGAATTTATATGAAGTTAACGAGCTCTAGCCCTACTAAATAAGCTTAAAATCGAACCGAAACCAAGCGGATAATTTGTTGCTAATTAGTTACGGTAATTTTAACCTTGTTGGTTCATTTATTGACGTGAATAAGCCTTACTTTATTATGGAGCGTCTTTTTAAAATTTACTCTGTTAAAGAATGGGTAGAACATAATCGTGGATATCTCCTGTTGTACTTAACGCAGAAACATAATTTTTTTCACTATACCATTGGAAATATGTTCAGCAATTCATGATAAAATTTTTGGTAGTATGAGATAACTACAGTGGCACTGAAATCTTTTCTTGCGCGAGGATTATATATTGTGTAAAAAAACCGTGTAACTTCGTGTAATGGATGAATCGTGTAAGATCTGGTGTAATTTCAAAAAATATTTTTTTTTTAAAGACTCGTCTTTGGGACCTGGAAAAATTAAAAAAAAAATTAAAAAATTAATTCGAAATCGAAAATTATTTTTTGATGTCAAATGTCTTGGAAATGCATGAAAGGCCGAGATCTGGTGTAAACTCAAAATATTTTTTTTTTGACAATAATCGTCTTTGGGAACGTGTAATTTCAGACCTCAGTGTTCCTCAAAATATAAGTTTTCTAGAATGTTTGGCATTAACGAGCATTAAAGTGAAATTCAGTGCCAGAATAAGGCGCGTAAATTTTTTAATTGACTAATATAAGGAAGACAAATTTGTACATGTTGTTTAAGACGATCAATTTAGTTATTTAATTTATAACCAAACTGCTCTTATAATTGATATTTTCGCATAACGCGATATTTTTCATTCTGTCTATAACATTCTTTATTACGATTGTTAGAGAAGCAATTACTCAGCTCAGCACTGAGATTTGTAGTTCTCTATGTCACGTTTTGCTCTGTGAGAACTTGTATGCCTACCTTCGGGAGAGGCTTCAGTAGTTTATGTTTATGGCAGTTGAAAACAAATTGCTGTCTCAGTTGCAACGTCAACGCGGTATTATTGATGAAGTTATTAATAGATTAGCTCGACGTGCAGAGCGCCGAATTCTTCTACGGAGTCCGCCATCTAACTTTTTTTTAACTAGCGGTTATTTCGACATTGGTAATCTTAATGTCACTTCTGATTTGACAGAAACTTAGTTTTATCCTTCCGCTGAACGAAAATGGTTGTGTATACGCTTGGGGAACGCGTGAAAATAGTGCAGTTTTACTTTGAAAATCATGGTAATGTTGCGAAATGTATGCCAAAAAATCATCTTCTCGGATGAGGTACATTTTCATCTCGGCGGGTATGTTAATAAGCAAAATTGTCGCATCTGGGGGACGTTATCATGGAGAAGCCGATGCATCCTAAGAGAATGACGGTTTGGTGCGGATTGTGGTCTGGCGGCATCATTGGACCATTTTTCTTTTTGGCGAGCGCTACCGCGCCATGATTAGTGATTGGTTCTTCCCGTTACTTGAGCAGGAAGACTTGGACACCATTTGGTTCCAACAAGGCGGCGCTCCGTGCCACACAGCCAACGCTACGATCGATTTTCTGCGTACAGTCTTCGAAGATCGAATTATCAGTCGAAATTCGGATGTAGTTTGGCCGCCTCGGAGCTGAGATTTGACGGCGTTAGACTATTATCTTTGGGGGGCTGTCAAAGATAAGTGTTATGTGGACAAGCCAGAGATAATTCAAGCCTTGAAGGACAACATTCGTTCAGCCATAGCTGAAATAAAGCTGCATACAATCGTAAATGTACTAAAAAACTGGACCGACCGTATGGCGTACTGCAAGGCCAGCCGAGGCAGCCATTTGAATGAAATTATATTCCACAATTACCGGAAGGATTGTACTTCAATATTAAAAAAAAAATTCGAAATCGGATGAACCGTTTGTGTTTTATTGCATGTTTAAAAAGAAAAAGTTACATTAATTTTCGAATGATATATGTTACTCGGTCCTTGGCTTGGCCTTGGCTGAAAAAGGCAAAAATTCAAACCCTTCGCACCAAATTAACAACAATTTATTCACCTTTTGGAAATTACTATTGGAGATAGGTGCTTCGCTAAGTTCATGATCATCATTAAATTCTATTGTTTACTGTAACATGAGAAAGAGCGCATCGTCATACACGCAATTTTTCTGTTGTTATTACTGAAATTGTTGCATCATTTCACAGTCGGTGACGGTGTTCTACATACTGATATATCAACAGTTCTAATGTATCTCATTGATAGACAACAACATCACAGTCACTGCAGAGTTGCGAAAAGTACATTTGTTGTTATCTTCACAAGCGAACTGATTCCACAATCATGTTCAAATTGTGTCATTCTAATTTGTGCTCCGATTCGAAGAATTGAAAACTGTCCGATTCTTTTCCATTTACTTTGTCATTCCACGTCTACCTACTTCCCAATACATAACAATTCTGACCCCGGATGGTAGCTGCTACCAGAAATGAACCGATGTTAGATTCACGTCACCATTGTTGATTATCTCTCTTCCTTTGGGGAATTTTCTTCACATTGAATAGAACTGTCTTTTTCTTTGTCCGACGAAGAACGGTATGCCATACGCAAGGCAAACTTCCACAAAGGGGCCGTCGCGTCGATGGGATTTCCTGCAAGACATCCGATTAATAGTTTTGCTTATCAGTTAGGTTATCGGCTTTCCTTCGGTCAACTAGATAACAAATTTGTTCGACCATATATCTGAAGGACAATTTTCATTGGTTCGTCTTTCACATATACCATAATTGCACGCTTGGAAGAGAGAGATCGAGAAATTTCATAAAACAAACTGCATTAAGAATATACTATTCGAATTAACAACCCGCATCCATCTATCAGCTTGGACGACAATATCTTAACTCTGAAGCCCCGCAGGATTTCGCATCTACAGCAAACACCATTTTAGCAACACAATGTCGAAACGTCCATTATACACTCTGTTACCACGTGGTTAGACCCGCATTCAGTACGCCCAGTCCAAAACAAACGAGTCAATCAAGGCTGCGGGCAGTCGGACGGACGGATGGATTGGATCGGAAACAGTTGTACGTCAAGTGCCGCGCCGGCTCCGAACATAGGTGAAATTTGGGATCGAAAGGAAAATGCGACTGCACTGACCAACGAGGCAAGAAGAGCAAAGGCGCTGTTGTTACAACCCATTCAAATGAGTGAGTGCGTTCGAGATGGAGTGCCGGCGGGATGGAGAGAGGGTACACGGGCACCGCCCCTCTCTGGACAATAGAGAGCAGCCGACTAAAGTAAAAGCAATAAAATTTCACTCATTCCACTAATACTGTCGGACCGCCCACCCTCGTCCGTCGTCCTGCCTGCTGCCTGATTGCACCCGTTGTCCGTTGTTTAGCTGAGTAACTTTTCCTCGACTGTCATCGTCGCCAAGTCAAGTCGTGCGGAGAGGTACGGCAGCGAATGAATGAATTTATTATTATATAGTGCATATTCGAAAACGAGGATCTATCTTCCATTGTTGCTTACGGCACCGAGTCGGTTCGAGCAGAATTGGAGCCACACGAATACTGGAGTACACCCAAGGGAAATTTTAAGAATTTAATTTTCCTCTTCAGATATGCATTTCTCATGAAACTAAATACCATTAAAATCAATCGTGAGTTTAGTTAAATTATGCGAGATAGACATTTGAAAATTAAGTCGATTAATTAGGATGAATTGGAAACTGGCAGTCGAACATATTTGCTATTAAATCTAGGTGTCAAAAACTGTGGAATGCCTTTGCTGTTTCTAAAAGATGAGCTGCAGATGAAAACCAGGAGATTCAATTGCTACAAACTGCTCTGGTAAAAAAGATAGAATTCTAATTTATATGAGACATCATTCTTACTAATAAGGCTTTTTCGCGTCAAAATCTGGACATCACTAAATACGTATACTTCTAGAAATACTCCATCAACGCGTGAAATATTTCGCAAACCGATGAACGTATGTCTGTTCATTGCGTAGAATCAATTTTTGGAGATACCAAAAGCTTTTAGATCGAAGATGGCGTCAAAAGAAGAGCAAGTGCGAAAAGCAATTGTGTGCGGACGCAATGAAAATCCGGATCTCTCAGTATGTAAACTTGCAAAAAAAGCTTCATTTTCCTGTAAGCACTGTCCATAACGTTATTCAATCACGTTTGACAAAAGCCAGGGAGACTGAGAACGGAATAAAAACGGAGATCAGGAACCACAATAAGGACACAAAGGTGGCAAGGCCAGATCTTCCGATACGTACTGTACCGAACCGTAGAGATAAACAGAACGTGACGACTAAAACCCGGGCTCGAAAGTTGTATTGCGAATATTTGATAAAGATTTCCAGCGTGGTGATGGGTGGTGTAGATGAGCATTTTAGGACGAAGAAAATAATTAAATTTCCCAAAAAAGTACTTAGTTTGGCAGGCAATATGCAGCTGTGATACCATTCCTACACTACCTTGACGGTTCCTTACTATTCTGACCTGATTTGGCAACTTGTCACTAAGCCAAATATGTTTTGGAATGGTACAAAGTGAATGGAGCGAATCCATGTTGTATCGGAAGAGGTTAATCCACCTGCCACTGTCCCGAGTCTCGACCTATCAAGTGATTCTTAAAACAAAGTGTAGAGCCAGAGATGCCATTTATACAGATTTATATGTATGGTATAGATTTTTGCGTTCGCATATTGGTTTAAATCAAAGTACCGATTTTGTAAAGATTTCCTAAATTTAATACAGATTTGTACAGGTTCATAGAAAGAAAGAAGTAAAAAATTAGACTTTTCTCTCTGAGTATCTATTAGTATTTGATTGCGGTGATTCTTTAAAAGTTTATTAATCAACGGACAAATCACATGTTAAAGTAGAAATCTTTTATGTAGATAATTGATTATGAGCACTGACAAACATTTATATTAAAATTTGGAACCAATTTGAACTATTTGAAGCCAGATATTTTCATAGAATATGTATTACGTTGCATAGAAAGTCTATATCTGGTCTATCTGTTTTCACTAATAAAATGATGTTAACAGATTTTATTAGTGAAAACAGATTTAACATCATTTTATTAGTGAAAACAGATAGACCATATATAAAGTTTCTATGCAACGTAATACATATTTTCTATGAAAATATCTGGCATCTCTGTGCACAGCCGATGAAACACACACACACTTCACAGCGTTATGTTGACGTATAGCGGAATGAAACCAGTGCTACTAGATTTGCCACAATGTTTATTTCATTAGTATTTAACATGCTCTTCCTGGTAATATTCGAAGCCAAAACAGTTATATTGGAATATTAATAACAATAATATAATTAAACTAATGTCACGGATACCAAAAAACATACTTTTTGATGAGATTTTGAAGAAGAAAAACAATTTTTGTTTTGTAACATTATGAGATAACTTGGTAACTTTGCGAAACCAAATGAGATGAAAACAAAGCGCAATCAAGTGAACTAAGTGAAAAACTTTCATCTCATATTTTTAAAGACTTTTATTGTTTGTCGGGTAGTTTTTGAAGTATTAAATCGTTAATTGAACAAGTAGCAAGTGAACATTACTAATTATGAAGTCATCCAGCATTCAATGGTAGTGTAATTGTGCGAAAAAGTGATCATGTTTTGAGACGAATCGATTAGTAGATAATCAGAAACAGGACGAACTGTAAATCTTGAGACGAAAATGTGTCCTAAATTGAAAAGTGAGTTTATTTGAAATGAAAAAAACGATAACCGAAGAACTTAAAACCATTTCTTTCAATAGGAAAGTGTGACAATAGCTTTTATAATCATTTTAAAACATTTAACAGTTTGGTTCAGGTAGGTTTTAAAATATTATTCATGTTCAAAGTAATGAGGTGAAGGGATGAGATGGAAATAGGAATTCGAATATCTTGGGAAAACAGTTAAATCGGTTGCAGAGAAGTCAGCACAGATCCTACTGACTGGAGTAAACTTAAAAGTTCGCAATTTCTTCAAACAATCTAATTAAGTAACTATAATTAATTTTAAAATGACTAATAAGGCACAATTTAATGAATAAAAAATGCATCATAGATTGAATTAATAGAAAATTTGTTTTATTCAAAATTTAATCTGTTCAGATTTTGTCCCGATAAAGCCTTATAATTGTTTCAAAAAGTTTCCTGACAGAAGAAAGTAAATTAACTGATCGAAAACAGGATGTTCCTGATGGGTTTTTATAGGGTTTTAAAAAAGGAACTACTTATGCGTTTTTTTTTTCATCTCCTAGGGAAGTAAACTAAAGTATAAAACAATTTAAACAAAGAGTCCCAATGCAACATCGGAATTCATATTTATTCCAAATTTTACCATTGCCAGGTGCCTTCAAGTTGTTAAGGGGGAAGTAAGGGATAATTTCAATCAAAAACCACTTCTTTGTAACATTTTTACGGAGAAACGAATTAAACAAATTTATTCAAACTTTTTTTACATTATAAAGCATCATTTAAAGAATATGTAGTTAAATTTCCATATATTATTATTGAAAAATAAGGCTCTCCATCGTTCTCAAGTTATTATTTTGATTTTTCAACAGTTCGTGACATATGTAAGCAAAAAACGCGATCTTACGCTAAATTCTCCGCCAATTTTGAGGTGAAAAACTACCAAAATATGAAAATGGAAAAATGTTGAAAAAGGTAGGTGGGATGCATTTTATACCAAGAAAGTATGTTCCAAGTTTGATCGGAATCGGTTCAGTAGATTTTGCAGGAGCGTGTTTACGGACTTCGAAGAATTGGTTTAGAGAAAAACGCATTTAATTTATTTTTCTCGAAGTCAACTGGGAAATTAAGGCACACACAAAACCATCATACACCCGATCTGGTCCGATGCGAATCCATGTCCAAGTCTATGTTGAACTACAAGAAAATGTAAAAAAAAAAACGATTTTCCGAAACTAAAGAAATTTGTTTCTGAGGTTTCTTTAGAACCATAGAAAGATTCCAGAAAGGTTTAGAATATTATTCAATCGAAATTTTCGTTTCGAAAATGATTAAGTCGATTTAATCTATTTAATTTTCTTTAGTAAATATTTAGCTATGGATTTCATAGTGGGATCACAAAGTACGTTGATGTTTCCGTCGAGGAACTTGCTTCAAACGTATGAGCGGTTGAAAATTGTCGTCGATGATAAGAGAACTAATTTTAGTTAGAACTTCTGAAACTGATAGATTTGTTTGAATTGTGCATTGAATCAAATGATTTTTCAGCACAATTTTATGAATCATATTTTTTCGATGTGAGAGTTGTATCCTAACCATTTAACTCTATGGTAGTTCAATGTTGAACTAATTGCATTGTTTATTATTTGAAATACTGTAAGATATTGGTTTAAGTCAAAATCTGCATGAGTAATCAGTTCACTACTAATGTGACTTTGGTCAGGTAAGAAAAACCCGTTTATAGAAGGGTTTCTCATCGAAGAGAAACAAGTTGGGCTATGTGGAAGCAAAATTAAACGGACGAATTTTGCGTTATATCGTATTCGGAATGGCAGCACTCTCTCAGATTTTACAGAAACTTATAGACTTTATCACGGAAAGCCACTTTTCATACTTTGTTTTTCCAAAATTGATCTAGACTGTCTTATGAAAAGGGTCGAGCTTTTTTTTAAATTTTAACTTTTCTTTAAGTTATGGAACTTTAAGTCATGGAACTTTAAGTTATGGAACTTTAAGTTATGGAATTGCAGAAAAAAACGACTTTCGAACGGAGCCACGGAAACCTCTACCCTGGAACTTATCATTCGAGATTGCCAAGTGTGTCACAGAATGAATTCACAGACAGATATAATGGTATAAATGTCGGAAACGACAAAACGCGTAGTTTTTTCATCACTTAATTTTGTCAGAGATGACTGAACCGATTCCAACAAGCTTGGACTCATTTGAAAGCTATTATTGGATGACACTTCCGGTTTCGGAAATATGATCGTAGAAGTGGCCTGGAGAGAATTCATCGAGCCCTTAGACATAGTCCCTGCTGCCCCAGCTCATGACTCTCGGAATAAGACTATGAACCTGCCTTTCGTGGAACTATCCCAACCTCTTTGGCATCTGACTTAAGATGCAACCTTCAATGTTTTGCGCTTTCAGAAGCTGTCCATCCTGCTTCGAGCAATTACAACCGAAGTATCAAATTCCGCTATGGCTATCATCGACTTGACGGCATCCATCGTTGACCTTTCTCTGCGAAACCAGAATTGCTAAACACAATTCGATGCAAAACTAATTATCTTTCGGTTCTTTTGAGCAAAACTACACTAGTGGTTTTCCATCTGTCTTTCATTCAATTCTACATTTTTGGATTTTCATCATAGCTTTCTAACGGCCAGAAATCGTTTGGTGTGCCATATTTAACATTGCTGTCTTTCGCATTTCACGCATTTTCCAGTTATCTTTATCTCTGAACCTTCTAACAAACCCCTCCTCCAAACATGACACCAACCACCAAGGCTCAAAATCAGTCGGAGCGGTATTTTCAGTATTTATTTGACTCATTTAGGTATCAATAGATTTTTTGGAACATCTAGATTGATGTAGACTGATATTGACTTGGATTAAGACATTGGGTAATTTTGGAAAACTGAAAATGTCGGTGCAAGTATTGGAAAAAGTTTTATGTATCACAATAATTGTTGAGAAATAAAAAATGTATCGTGAAAATCTACGGTTTTTTAAATTTTAAATCATCACTAGTGACATTATGAATGATTTAAAATTTAAAAAAAACCGTAGGTTGTCGTGATAGATTTTGTTTCTCAACAATGCCTTTTTTCCAGAGCTTGCTCCGGAATTTTCAATTCTACAAAATTGTAAAAAGCAATGTCTTGGCAGTACATTCCTTTTGTAGAATTTGGACTTTCTGTTTCAACAGACTTCGCAGCCGATTCTTAGTGTACAGAATCATTGCATAGCTAGTACTATGGATCCTACTGATACTAAGAATCCTTCCAAATTGTCCAATGTTTAAATCTAAGTCAATATTATTATAATGTTTTTTACAGTGACTCTCGATGATGGTTTCACGACGTTGCAACACTGATTCACTCCAGAACGAAAAAAAAGGCGGGTGAATAATGTCAGAGACATAACTGAAAGTCGTAAATACGAAAAAACTGGCTTACTTCCGAATATCAGTTAATCAACTAACTGATATTCGGAAGTGTGATTGTGATTGATTCTGAATTGTGCAAGCTTTCCGCCTCTTCACTACTAGAAGTTGGAACGATGCATCTACATTAAAGTATAGATTAGTTATATTAAACAGCTACTATTCCAAAACTGTATATTTTAAACTTGAAACACTTTCTTTTTAATTTGCTAATGTGAGCTAGGTACAACAAATTTGCTGTTTTTTTTGAAAACTTTTAAGTATGAAGATATTTGATTCTTCGCAAAATTTCCGTAAGAGACAATTGCAATGGCCTATTCTGAAATATATCGATGATATTGGTTGTACAAAATATTTCGCTCTCGTACTCAGAACGCGTTCTGATTGGCTGATGCTGACATGGGTCGAAGCTTAAGGAGTGTGCCTTTAAACTTATAAACTGTAGGCAGCCGTATTTCAGGCAGTCGTATCTCTCTCGATGTCCTATCTTCGACAGATATAATATATTTTTAATACTAAATATGACCTGCAAAGAAGTCTTTTATGGCTACTGATATTCCTCTTATTCATCAACGATCTTTAAGCTCCTATAAACTCCTATTTTCATCTGGAAAATAGCTCAATACAATCTCTACAAGCATTTCGTAACACTTCGAGGGCACAAAGTTGATATGGAGCAATATTATTGATTGAGAACAAATGCCACTTCATAAAAAATGCCCTGTTTTAGCGATTGAAACAAAAAAAATACACTCTCGGATCACGTGAAATCTCGAACAGAATGAAACTAAGATTTCAATAAACAGAGATTCATTCAATGAAGGCCAAGTTCTGTTAGAATGTAGGAACAAGGCGTTGTGTTTATTTATTGTTTGCAATATAAGAAATTATGCTGAAGTGAAATATTTTTTTCTGGTCTCGGACGAATCAACGATCAATAATATGTAGCCGTATTATCTTGGAAATACAAAATAAGTTATTCGAAGAAATTTACTCCCTTGCTCCTTAATACGAATTTTACTATAAACGCGGCAAAACATTTTCCTTCTGAGCTTTAAACCAGTTTTAATAAAACAAAAATCGAACTAATCAAATGTAATCATTTTTTTTTCTCAATCGAATGTTTCCGGCAAGCTAAAATGTCGCATGCGGCGAAAGAAAAACCGATTATGTCAGAATGGCCGAATGCTGATTTTCGTCTCTCAAGCGATTCTCGGCCTGTAGCGAGTTATTCGACGAATGTGCTCTAGCGCATTTTAGGAGAGGAGGGAAATACTTTATTCGTTTGATTCTAGGATAATGTTACGTTTTCTTACCGGTATCCATTACTCCGACCACCTTTTAGCTTCGGTCTCGATCCTGAAATAGTGTTTCTCGAACCCGAGAAACTAGAATTTCGTGCCAAGCCGTGTCAGGAGGAGGGAACACAACGAAGGAGACGAGTGCTTTCTGGGCTGGGTCCAGTAGCCAGACGTGTCTCACTCCGTCAGAGGATTTTACATGTGTGTGAAGTAGTGGATGACTTGCTGCTTGCGTTCAACTACTACCGCGGTCGTCATTCGACGGAAAGAAAAATTTCCACCCGTGCGACAATAGTACTTTTCGTTCGTTTTTTTTTCTTCTTTTAAATTCTTCCACTAAAGTGGCTGATGATATCACTTAGTACACTTCCAACTTTTACACGATTAGAGTTGGCAATCGTTGCCCGATGAACAAGCACAGAAATCAAACAATTGAATAACAAAAAACGATGTATTGAACAAAATAGAAAAAAGAAATTCGATGATTACAATATTATCACTTGAATTTCCTTTGCTGCTTGTTTCGCACTTATTTCTGAAAATGCCGTTTTTCTTCAACAAGAAAAAAACACTAATTCGAAACTACACTGACACTTGCGATGTTGAATTTCGCCGTGTGTTCGTATATATTATTTCCTTGCTGCACTGTATTGGTGGAAACCTCCTGGATTGACGTTTATCCACGACTGTATTGATGCAGCCGTTTTGCTTGAATATCACTTCAACTCTTCTTGTTGTTTGTTGTTATTATTCATTACTTCTCTTTCGCGCTCTTTGCAATCACACTATCTATTTTTCTCTATCACACTCGCACTGACAGCCAATGCGCTGTCACTTTTGACTTTTTTCCAATTATCTGCTCGGCCTCTCTTTTTCTAACATTCACTTTAATATTTCAACTTTTCCATTCACTGCTGTGTTGCTCAATCAAAAATTATTTCCGAACGACATACCTAAATTTTTCATACTGAGTCTAGATACACACAAAAATAAACTTCATAAAATTAATATTGATTCTAATTTACAGTCTTAAGTATTCGATCCAACGATTGAGATCCAATATGTCTTCCACTTTGTGCTCAAAATAAAATAAAAATCAGTAGCTATTACACGATTAAAATTTTATTCTTTGAAGCTTTACCAGCAGTCGAACCCAACTGATACATTTAAATCAGAACTGACGGCCACTATTATCAACAATGTTCGAAATTTTCAATTTTTTCGATTCCGGAAACCATGTGTCTTATCGTCTGATACTTATTCACTTTTCTGTGCTATAAGCTGCTGAACAACTGGCAGAACCGACTCTTCGCTTGCACACCACAGTATAAGAGCTAGCTGCCAAAACCTGCATAAGTACAAGTCCTATTCGTCCATCGTTCCAAATCCAATCACACAACACAGACAATACAACCACTACCCGTTAATGATGATATGTACTTATGAAAGCTACAGTGGAAAATGTAAATGCAGTGTTGCCGTTTTAATAATTCTAGGAGATTGTTAATTACAGCGTTATTTCACCAGTTTTGTTTTGGATAACGGCCCATGAATGCATCAACATCTACTTCAAAAAAGATTTCCAGAAGAAATATTTGATAGAGTATATATTTAAACACCAGACAGTGAAAACTTTTCTATTCCGTTTACTGTTATGACTAGCTCTCAGCGAGCACTGAATCGTTTGGAATTAGATTGTTATATCGTGATGTCACCAATGAACAAACATTCATACTTGACAGTTCAGCGGTACGGTTTACAAGCAAACATTAAGCAAATTCAAGAAGCGCATCTAAAACAATCTTTACATCTTGCAACTAACCACTTTTACACAATAAATTTTCAAAACAAACCGAATCGAATAGTCAATCAATGTTTTTAAACTCTATTTAGATGAGATGAGCCGTAAACGGTCTCATACGTCTACCAAAAGACAAACAAATATCTCTATTTAAAAACAGTACTGCTGAACTGTCATTTGATTGAGGTTAGAAGTGACGGTAAACACACTAATTCCTCTTAAAAGTAAATGTTGACATATGACTTACTAGCAGCTATAAAAAGTGAAATTTTGCTTTCAAACGTAAGTTTGCAAACGACTGGACAAAAACCACCATGTCATTTTTAAAAATTTGAAAAAACTAAATATATAGAGCAAAACTTTTCATATCTGTCAAGTAATTGTGACGAATGATAGACACTTGAGTTAAAAGTTATGGTGTGTTGCAAAAAATTACTAATAATTAAAAAATATGTAGTAAAATAGTAGTAGATGTAGAAGGTAAAAGTACCATTTGATCACAAAATTGCCTCACGAATTAAAATCATCACCAATAATTTAAATCATTACTCAGTTGGACTTCGATCAAATTCGAGTTTTCCATATAAAAGTATCACTCGATCGAATTACAGAATGCAAATTTCTGCATGCGATCGAAATACATGAACCTGTATGGAATTCCCATTACCTGATCGAAAAAAGTAAACAAACTGAGTACTTTATTTGGATTGTTCAAATGTATGCATTGTCCGAACTTCGTTTCTCAATCCACTATAGGTTTGCTAGAATATCGTCGAGATTAATGGAAAATAACGCAAAACGCATGTAAAATGAAAGATTTTATGAAGAGACAGGTTATTTCAACTAACCATTTCAACATCGCTTTCCTCGATTCAACTGATATTACTGATATTACTTCCGTCGTATTGAAAATATCATGCGGAAATATTGTCAAACTTTCAAGAATATAGTTTGATTGACCATATAATATTTCATTTGGAAGGTCTAATGGTAATTCTACAAAATTCCACCCCGGTGTATTTGCAACAACCTACGTTCAGAAAGTACTTCACACTGTTACCAAATACTAGATTTTAATTTCACAATTGGATTAAAGACAGTGCTCGTGTTTGCTTGCATTTAGGGCATCCTATTCTGCGCTGGAATTGAAATTCCTAACAATATTTAAACGATTTCAAGAAAAAAATCATCGTTACATTAGATCTAATAAAACAGCTGTTTTTCAAAGGTCGAAGTAAACAAATCAAGTTTCTTTCTTTCCTACGTTTTGTTTTCTTTCCTACGAATACATGCTTCAAAGTCCTACAATTTGGACTAGAAATATTGGTTCTGCAAAAATCTCAATCTTAGTAATACAAATAACTATATAGGGCAAAACTTTCATTCAATTAGACGGTTCCCGAACTGTTCACTATTAATGAGACCATACAATCTTCTGCATGTTTGTCTTAATCGCGAAAACTAGTTTATTTCACGAAAAATGTACTAAGGCATAGTATATTTATTTACACAAGAAGCATAGAAGTAAACAAATCGAAAAAGGGGAACGAAACTTCTGATATAGAAAATAAGAGTAAATTTTGTATGCCTTTCAGAGATAAACCCACAATTCGTCGACTTTTCAAAAGATTTTCTGAGAATCATTTCTAAATAGGAATTGAAACCAAATTCAAAACATTTATCGGTTTTTCTCCATTTACTGTCCTTGTTAGTTTCGCCCTCCTTTAAAAAACAGCTGAAATATGAAACGTGGCTGCTGATCTCTGACTTCACGTTGGCTAATGAACATAAGTTGAAAGTGAGAAATTTTAAATTTTGCAATTAAACTTGTTGAACAAAAGGCATAATAGGCAGCACTGCATTCACTCATCAATCGAATATTTTCAGCCGTATTAGTGACCACCGCACTTTCCATTGCCTCATACACAATCGCTATGCGAAACTGTCAAACTTCTTGCTCGCTATCTCGCGATCGCTACTACTATCTCACTTTCACACTCACTTGTACGGGATTTTGATTCCCGGACACCACTTTCCAAAACTGCGGGGAGGCACGTTTTCTGTCAACTTTTTTCGCCAACCCCACCAATAAATTTTTGCACATCCGGGATGAGTTATTCTTGTTGATGCCAATATTACACTGCATCGAAATATTTCAATATCTTCATCAAGACACACTGAATTTTAACTACTAGATCTGCACTTTGTGAGTAACAGAATGACTTGCCTGGGTACGAAAGAAAAATGTCCTCTTCTCAACACTAGGAGTTTCACTTCGGTCAATTCAAATTTAAAAAAAAATCAAATTCACATCACGTCACGAGCCGAAAATGTCCACAATTGCTTCGTCGTGAAAACCGCAAGTTGCTAGAGTCTTTTCCAGAACTTATTCCGTGCTAGTACAAGGGAAAAATTTCGATTCTAGCTGCTGCGTGCTGCTTCTGGGCTGACTGCCACTTCGAAATCACCACACGAGACGAATATCACCAAAATGGCCGCGCACAGAGTATTCCGCTGCACAACAAGAAAAGATCACCGTTGTGTTCGCTGTCGACGACGTTCGTCAGCAGTGTGCATGTGTTTTCAGATTGTCGCTACGAGTGTGAGACCGACCAAATGTAGAGAGAGAAGACATAATTTGTTGCTATATTTCTTTACTCACTCACTCCCTCATCAATCGGCTTGACAGAGAACAATGTTGTTATCTCGTTCGCTCACAACGTCCTCGTCAAGGCAATGCAGTTTCGTTCGAAGAAGTGCGCAGTGTTGCTAGAAAGCTGATGTGAAACAATACACTGAACCAGAAAATCGAAGAATTAAGAACTTCTTTCAAATTACTTATTTACTTTTTCTTTTTCTTTCACATTAGTGTCGAAGATCAAATTGGAAACCTACTCGACAACGGGAATATGAGAAGTTAACTAGAACTTTTTAACATGCCACCGTGATGACATTGTACCATATGTAAATGATTGAATGAACCGCTGAATCCATTCGTGACATCATCTTGCAAAACCGTTTGTAGACGTATAATTATTGTCGCTGCATCTGAAAAACGCAACCAGCGATAATCGGTTTTATCACGTTCATTGGCCAATCCATAACGTCGCTACTAGTGCGCATACTAGTGCATCACTACATGAATTAAGCGCGGTATTTGCGTCATCATATATTCCACGTAGAACGTGATAATAATGATTGTCGCTGGAAGTATTTTCCTGTTTTCAACTGCAACGAGAATACAATGTTGACGGCACGGACGATTTAAGCCAGGGTTTCTCAAAGTGGTTGATATCGACTCCTTGGGATGAAATCGCTTTCCCGGGGAACAACTTAGAGGACAATTTATGTTTAGAGTTAGACGAGGTTTTCTATCTATCGCACCTAAATAACATAAGTAGGGCATAAAAGTCAAAATTAATAGGGTATTGTTTAGCCTATTACTCTACATATTATACTATATTTGCTTTGGCTGTATGAAGCAATACCGCAGAAAAATATCTCGAAAATTGGTCGATACTGCTGTTATAGCGACAAACAAACACGAAGCGAGTGTACCGATTTTCGTCTAACCCTTAAGTTGGATATATCGAACATAGATCACATCTGAACAAGCAGTCGAATGTTGGTCAAAATACTATCCCGAGAAAATGTCTTTAATTTGAAAACCAAAACTCGCTAAAATGCCGAAATTATTTTAAATTTTATGCGACAAGAACTTTAAAATGTATAATACTTTGTAAAACGAAAAGAATACCTTTAGAATGCAAAAAGGAGCAGTCGGCTTAAATATTACCTGTTCTTGACAAAATAATAAATAACAGCATAAACTACAAGCAAGTGAAAATCTTCGAGAAAAACACAACAAGCAGTTATCGTGGGAACCCGTTATTACATCTATTTTCAACAATTTTTTTGAAAGGAAGCTTTGTAAACTTTAGCCTTGCGTTGACAACATATAATCCACGTACCTGTTGATGAAACGCTAGATTTCACTCCGGTGGACGTATGCATGCTTTCTTCTGGGGCACTGATTGCCATCGTTATCGGGTGTAACATGGTCGGTACTTTAGTAACGTCTCCAACAAACTCGACACTCGCCGAAGCACTTGCACTTGACCCTGTGGTTCCGGTATAACCGAAACTCGACACACTCGAGGAAGCTATTGGTACCACTTCACTATTATTACCGGCTCCTGCACCAATCGCTTCTATCACGCTCAACAATTCGTTATGCCCACTGGACGCGCTATTCGATGCGGTAGGGTTTCCACCACCACTTCCACTAGAACCGGTAGTCGTTATCACTTTGGGATTGTTTGAACTGCTGATGGCACTGTCGACGTATTGCACTATTTGTGGTGGCTGCTGCTGGAAAACATTCACTGTGGTCGGTTGAGACTTTGGAAACTCAGCTATTTCTTCGATGCATGCCGAGCTGGTACTGTTGGCGGAGCTTGTCACTGGGATCGTTGTGAAGGGAGCTACTGGAGTTAACTCGTATGCTATGCAGCTGACGGGCGTGGGTGTCAGCTGAAATTTGTAATAGGGAACAGAGAAGCAACATGTTATCTAAAAATAAATCAATCTATGTTTGTGTGGGTTAATAACATTCGATTCAGGAAACTATGAAATCGATACTTCATCCTGACCAGTAAAATTTCAAATGGATATTTAAAATGCGTATGTTTTCCGCAATCTGCACACTAAGATTTAATTTCTTTGTTCGGTAATATTTTTGACGAGAAATTTCTGTAATCTTTAGAAATGACCGATGTTTCGGTACATGAGTTTCATTTTACAATAATTATGCCAATTTTTACCGGACGATCAGTTTTACGTAAATTTTCATTATAGAATTTTGTAAATAGATATACAATTCATACGGTAAAAAGAATAGTCGCCGAGTACGGTAAAAACCATACAGTTATTAAAATTTTCAGTAAGTGTCGAAAAAAATCATGAAGAGTTCATCGAATGGATTAAGGTACACGTGCTAAAGTTTTTAAAACATTAGAACCACTAAAAGCTTTTTGTTTACTTATAGGAAAAAAATTGTATCACTAAATTGCTGCCTACATAAATCGTTCGAGGGTAATTTCTGGTAGACTCGACGGATTTGCAGTGTTCTGGAAGGCGCTCATAATTTCGTTTAGGCAGAACATTTGACCCTTTTTTTCGTGATATAATACGTGGTATTTTCTTCATTCGTTTTTGAGAATTTGTTTTGTTTTTTGAAATCCGAAAATCCAGAATTTAAACCAAAGGAAATGAAACAAACTTAAAATTATCGAACAATCCGTTAGATCCATTTGGTTTACAGTTTACGGTAGTTGTATGATGGTTCAGCTATCGGTAATCAATTTAATTACAGAACGTTCAGCTGTTGGAAATTTGGTAAAAAATTGCCGAATTCTGCGAAATTTTCTAAGTGTGTGTGTGTAATTTGGTGCACATTTTGGCAGATTTTTGCCCTTTCGCATAGTTTCTAAAATGAGAATACGGATTGACGGTTCAACGCATAAGGTGCTGGTCTTACAAGCCAGCTGTCGTATGTTCGGTTCCGATCTGGAATGATTCTTAGTGACAATAGAAGCATTTGCCATGCACTGTTTCTGTACGGTCAAATTCCACAAAAGGAATGTCGTGCTAGGACTTTGTTTTGCTAATATGAGAATTTTCCAGCCAATCCTATACACTAAGATTTGATTCCTTTGTTCGGCAATAGTTCTCATAAAAACTTTCGGTAATCAATAGAAATAACCGACATTTCGGTACATGAATCTCATTTTACAACAATTATGCAAATTTTTACCGGGCTATCAGCTTTATGCAAGTTTTCATTACATTAGATTGTCGTCGAACAGTTATTAAAATTTTCTGTAAGTGAAAAAAAATCTTTAAATGTTCGTCGAATGGAATGAGGTGCAGGTGCACAAGTTTTTAAAACATTAGAACTACTCAAAGCTTTTTGTTTACTTCTAGGCAGAAAATAATTTCATAGCACTATGTCCACTTGCTGCCAATACATTTCGTTCAAGGAGTAATTTCTGGTGGACTTGACGGGCTGTGCAATGCTCCGGAAGGTGCTCATAATTCCGGTCAAACGAGAAATGAAGGTTCATTTTTTTTCATTTTTTTTTTCGTGGATATATGGTGCACCGTAATCACGACTGGTTTGAGTTTTCTTCACTCGTTTCTATGAAAAACATCCAAATTCGAAAAACCTAATCGTGAGTTTAAAATGTGTGTTATTTTACGAAATCCAGAAATCCATTCAAATTCAGAATTTTATCCAAAAGAAAACAAAAACAAAAAATTACCGAACCATTCGTTAGATCCATTTGGTTTACAGTTTACGGTAGTTATTCGACAATTCAGTAATAATCGAATGATGGGTAATTAATTCAACTAACGAACTGATTACCGAACGTTTAGCTGTTGAAAATTCGGTAAAAAAATCCCGAATTCTGCGAAATTTCAATAGTTCCATAACCTAACTCAGATTTGGATGAAACTCAATAACGAGTTCATTTTGTAAGAGAGCCTTGCAAATGAATAGTAAATTCTCGACTACTAACATAGAGCTGTGCGCCGATCAAAATTGTCAACATCGGCGGCTGGAACTTCTTTTTGACCAGCGGCGGCGGCGAATCGGCGTGACGCTATTTCCTGAAAACATCGGCGGCGGAGGCGGCGCGATTCGGCGTAATTAATTATAAACATATTAAAAATTTTAATATTGATTCACACAGGACAATTTCTCTATCTTATTGTTTTGTCGACCTACAATCAAAGATCCTAATGTTTATGTGATCCATTAAAGCCAACGTAGTGAATAGAGATGGTAAATGGTTTCGAATGCATCGAATTAGAAGAGAAATTGAGATGAGTATAAGTGCGATTATTTGGAGATGGTTGACTATTGTTTAAATAAATATTTCAATCATATACAAAGGGTTTTTTTTATTATGAGCAAGAAATATGAAGTTTTATTCGGAACTATTTTTCAAATCGCTTTTTACATAGTTGATAATTATCATGTATAAAAATTGTTTAATCAACTCAAAAAATAAGTATATCTTTTTCGTACGTATGTAATTAACATAAAATCGATTTGGCGCTCAAATTCATTCAGATATCAAAAATAATATCAAATTAACAAATTCAAATTTTAATTACTTCACATTTGTAAAGATTTCTTATAAAAACGGGTAAATTCATTTGAAAAGTCATAGTAGAAATAGAAGAAAATGTTTTTACTTTGAGTTGGTAACGTTGATCTTAATTTATTGTGCGAAAACTAACGTTTATTTAGAATGGAGCATGAAACTTTGTTCAATACCATTTTTCAAATGCCCAGAAATAACAAATAAAGTATCCAAAATAAATGGTACTCGATCGCTAAACATTCTAGTACCCGAGAAATCAACACTACACTGGTTTCTAGAAAAAATGTTAATCCGAAAAAACCTAACATTATTTATTTTTTTCGGAAGAACCCTCCTTTTCTTGGTTCCATTTATCATTTTCAGATGTCGCGACCGATAATGTTGCGATAATGTGCCAATAGCTCAAAACCTTTTAAATAAAGACAGAAAATAGACTTTGAATCAAATGACGGTTGACAACGGTAGTACTGATTTTCAGTATAAGTAGGAAGAAAGTGACTGTACTGTAATTTTCAATGAATTTTCATGAAAACTGTAAACAATTTTCCACATTGATAAAATCATTTTTTCGGCTGATGTAATATTATCGGCGGCACGATTCAAATGGGATAACCGGCGCGCTGATCATCTTTTTCTTAAATTGGCGGCGTGTCGAAATTATCGGCGGCGGCGGCGTGGCGCAGCGGCGCACAGCTCTACTAACAGCTGTACATTAAAGTGGGTGCATTTAGATTTGTTGATTTTATAAATTGCTTTTAATGTCATTATAAACAAAGCTTATTTGAAAGCATTCCACCAATTAGTAATTCCAATGGGATTTTTTATGATTAAAAAAAATGTTTAATTCATCTATTATTTACATTGTTGTTGATGACAAATTGTAACAAATTAAAGTTATTTTCATGTTGCGTAAATATTAGTTATCCTAGTAAGTCCTTGCAAAGAAACAACATTTAGTTTTCAACTTATTTTTAATTGATGTCCAATATGTCATTAGTAGAAACTGCACTTATTTATTCACTCAAGTGGCTAGATGTACGTAACAACCACTCATTTTTTTTTGCTGGAAACTGACCACAAATAAGCTTCAGTAACTGAAATTGTTACTGCATAATTTTTTTAACAATATAGAAATGTGCGAAGTTTCAGTTTCCATTACTTCTATTTACACACATTTTTGAAAATTATATGGCTTGAATTCGAGCGAAATAAAAAACAAAAGATTATTAGCAGTAGCGCGACTTGATCCGAGAAACATTAGGTCACAAGCACATCGGTTACTCGACTGAACCACAGAGCTCATATCTGTTTATCGAATAATTGATGCATATAAATCCATACAGTGGCATTTGGTAGCCGAGTGCAAATTTCACTCGGAGCGTGTAAAATTCTGTGCGAGTGGAATATTGCGTCATTTGAAAAATTAGGTAGTTGTGAATTGTAACGTTAGTAGAATTCTGTCACCTGTAAAAATCATAATTTTTTTCTGTGCATTAGTTTGATTAAAACCAGTCCTGCGGATGCAGAGTACGTGTCAGGATCATTTTATCGCAACCGAAAACCGGTTTGCCAGAAGGAAAATTTCACCGAATTAAAAGATCTGGATGTTCAAACGCATTTTTTTGTCCAAAACTATTATACATGACAACTTGTCAGCTACCAATAGGGGATAAAAACTTTCATCGGCTAGAAAAAAGCATCGATACAAACATCACCAGTTTAAAACAACTACAAAACAAATAAAATCGTAATTACCGCAGTCGTAATATGAAACGACATGCAAGCAAAATCGACGTATTCCAGGTTAATCAATATTACTACGAAAAAATGCAAATAAATCTTGCATTGCGGAATATTACGTCATACAACAATACGCAATGTTCGTTTAACATCGAAAGAATGTAATTTTACGCATCGTTCCAAACACAGATTTTTATAAATTTTCTGCTGCTTTTTTTTGTTTTTGTTTAAAAAAACGTTACGAGAATATTAAAAAAGTAAATTAAATCTACCACAGATTTATTTCATAACACAACTTCGCATCTATTTCACACGACTAACATATGAGCTACGTTTTAGAGTGGGTAAAAGTTAAACATATGCCATTTTTCGAACTAGATCAAAGAGCAGCCACCAGTTTACCTTGCCTACGTAGACACGCCACGAATATATTGCTTCACGCAAAATCAAAGCACGTGTGTGACACACATCATCATACTGATGAACTGGCACGGAGTCGAAATGTGTGCGTCACTCACTTCAATATACAAACAACTCGTATGAGAGGTGAAAGCACGCATGGAGACCCTTAGTTTTAATACCAATCGACAAACTTGGTTAATCATCGATTGATTGAAAAATGCCATCAAACCTAAATTTTAGTTGAATTTTCAAAACAATGCATCACAGGACAGTGCAACTGAACAGTCTGAGTAATCAAATATAGAGCAGCATAGATTTTTGTAAGTTCGTTTTCTTCCTGGTAAAATATAATGAAAGATCAAAGTAACCATATATCCTTCGTTGAAGGAAAACAATTATTTGTCGTGCATGGACTTCTATACAAAGTATTAGTAGTATAAAATTCGAGGAAATACATTTCTCTAACACTTGCCCCCACCACTTTATAAAGGCGTTTTCAATATTGTTCTAGTTCTAGATGCCTAATTTATGTCAGTTTTAAAATTGAAATTTGGATTTTATAACAAGAAAAACTGGCAGCCACAGCAGTGTTTTACTCGTGTGTCAGATATAGAAAAAATAATCATTACCAATCAGGTCAACCTAAAATATCAGTTTGAATCAAAGCAAACATTGGATATAAACAACCCAATTTTTCGATTGAATAAATTCGCGCTTCTCATCTTCACAAACCTGTAGGCTATAGTTAGATGGACTGTTGGGTTTGATATTGAACATTTTCATTGATTCACATTTTCATTGATTCACATTTTCATATACTTGACTACATTGTCACTACATAATGTCATATGAAGTGCCCGCGCTAAAATTTATCAACGGGCAGGGTTCCCAGTTCTTGAATTGGGAACATGGCATTCTGTGAACGAATAAGCTGCTCAGTTACGGCGACCCCAACTGTCACCAACAGTAACATCTATAGGTTGTTAGAGATGTTACTGTTGGTGACAGTTGGGGTCGCCTAGTTGCTAGAGAAGAGAAACTTTTCCATCAGTACAGTACACCTATCAGAATAGTTCATTCTTGAATTAAACTACTTTCAATTGTTTCCCTCCGGTCTTGCTTGCTGAACTCTGTAGCATACAAGAGGTTATGGACACTCCGCAGATTCACGGAAATTCCACAATATTCCGGTGGATCAGGCTTTGAAAATTGAAATTTCCGGGTCAAGTTGTTTCTGGATAGAGTGGACTTATTGAAGCCCTTGACAGCCGATGTTCCATCTGTAGCAGCGGAGAAGCAAAGAAGAAGAAATTCGAAAAAGTTGATCGGAAGGCAAAAAGCTGAATTATTGGGCTCCTGACTGGATCAGGAATCAGAACTAGTGGCGTCCCTCAGTAGTTCAGGATACGTATGATCCGTCGGGTACAGCTCTTGAAAATATCAGGAAAGAAGATTTGAGCTTGGATTCCGTCAAGTAAAGACAGCTAGTGGAAGAGCAAAAGCGTACCGATCGAATGGATGAAACCTCTTAAGTAAGCCCAGCATCGTTTGCAGCAGAAGAGGTATGCTGGCAAGTTAAAGAGAAAATGCCATAAATGTGGAACAATTGGTCACATGAAGCAATCACATGCAGCCACAGAAGAAAAAGCTGTCAGTACTATGGTGATTCGGGAAGCATTAACAAAACCGAGCGAAAAGACTAGTTTCTTTGATAAGATTGAAACCTTGACGAATCCCGTGGTAATCAATGTAGCAAAGGATAGGTAGAATCTAGTTGCGAGGGAAAAAGGGGCGATAGATGGTTGTTGTAACCAAGCAACCCCTGAACATGCGGAAAGTGCTGTATGTACCGAATCTACCGAAGACAACAATAAGGCTTTCGGTGAAAAAGCTTGCGAAGCTTGGTATGGCCACAGACTAACAGATATGATAGTATGAGTAAATACTTATGAAACTTAATTTTTCTGATGCACTAGTTCCACCTATATTGTACTGCGCGAGCTATTTACTATCGGTACACCCCTTGTGATATGTAAAACCTTTTTTACTAGTGTGTTCCCCCTCGTTTGTCAACACTGATCAGCTGCTTGCAGGGATGCCTGATTTCATCATAATACTCGAAAATTAATCGTCACAATAAATTATTGGATTACGTTGATAATATATTAAACTTTTTTAGCGATGTTGAAAGGTGTTGGTAATTTTCACCGGAGATTAAGTGGAGGCAGACCAGAAACAAGTTAATATTGTAACAAGACGGGTTCGATTTTGTATTGCGTTTGAGAATGAGAAATAGGCACAATTATGTATACAGTTTTGGCAATATGTATTAAACATGTATCCTGCATGAAATTCGCATGGACGTATACAAATCAATACACTACAGGTAATTCTGTATGAATGGCAACTATGTTGGTAAATGAAAAAAAATAAACACAGTCTAGATGACAGACAGGATGTTTTTGATAGGGTAACGTGGCGCCATCATGGCATATGCGAGTACCGTCCCAACTAAAGGAATATTCGAAATGACCGTTAAAATGATTAAAGAATCCAATTCCTGTCTGTTAGTCTCTGGTATGGAAGTACTGTTCCTGAAAAATAAAGCGGTGTTGAAAAAGAGGGTAATGTTGTCGCCACTACCGGAATGAAAGCAAATCTGTGCGAATCTCGATCGAATATGGTTCGGTCGAATCCTAGCTACCTTTGATTTTGCTAGCGTTATTAGGAATACGAATGAAATTCGATCAAAAAAACGATACGTCGTTAATCAATACCTTATATATATATATAACTTCGTCTCGCCCAAAAATAATTTGTTCCCATTTATGTGTTCTGAGAGCAGAATTGTCGAACGACTAAGTGGTTAACTTAACCTACAATCAACGGAATTCGACAGCCATTCGCTTTAGCCCAAAAAAAGGAACATAACCCAAAAGTAATGTGAACATGTGTACAGCTTTTAAGCATCGATAATGTTCTCTAAAAACTTATTCTGTATGTTCAAGTTGCCAAAAAGTACCACACGTACTTTAGAGCTCTAATAAAGTGGATATTTTTAGATACCAGATAGGAACTTCTGGTGCCTTGAAGAGACGACACTTACATTTTAAGTTGATACTGAACTTACCAATTTGAGTATTCTTCTCAGCAAGAATGGCTTTTATAGTATCAAAGAACGCTCTCTAGCAACTATTCACACGATTCAATCAGTGCCATCAAAGAAAGACGAATATCATCTCAGTAACAAAACACCTGCATGGTCCATTTAACACAGAATGGACACCAGTGCGAAAACGATTTTCTCTCGACGACTTGTCTGAGCATCACGGGTTAGCACGTTGGGGTAGGGATTCGCTCTGAAGCAATTCTCGTTTTGCGATCCGATTCTATACAGGCAGTGGATCATTGTGATAAAATCATTTGACTATTGTCGCTTATTTGAACTATGTACATATAACTTCGGCATAAGTTGTGTCTATGAAAACATCTGTGAATGCTCAATACAAAGGTTTTGAAATATTGTAACCTATTAGTATGAGAATCATCAAGTTGATTCATCGGTTCGATTTTCTGGGATAATTGTCAAATTGCGATTATTCCTTGGTAAATTCCACACAGCGCCGATTATTGCAAAACTGTATCTATTTTGGTAAGAGCCGTGAAATACTCAAAGTATGAGATGGAGCGAAAAAATGTAGAAAAAATCTTTCACGGTTCATGCATTGAGAGGCAGCGAGTTCTTGTTTCATCTACCAGATTGACGATGTTGTATACAATTTAGAGAAAAAGTATCAATCCATCTTGAATATTTGCCACTTATTATGTGCGCTTCGTGTAATCTAAATCATTCGAAAGCAAAATGCAAGAAAAATCTCTTAGTTTGACTTCAGCGCTTCTAGAGCACAAACTTTTTGTTGATTCCCAATGACCAATAGTATTCATCTGACTCCATTGCACACATTCTGGAATTCCACCAGTCATTTAGTAGGCAACAATGTTGATACCCAATTAAGCACGTGGCTCGGAATGGCGAACCACATGAATCGAGTATGCACTTCACACAAATCAACTCGTTGCGCGCCAAAAGATTCTTTCAACGATCTAGTTTTTCTTTCTTCGACGGCCAAACACTTATGCAACTCGTTATGCGCCAAACACCTATCGATGATCTAGCAATCATTGGCGACTTTTTCAGTGGAAAATTCCATTGTCCATACAAAACCACCTTAAGGATTTTCCCCACTTTTCCGGTAAGTTTTTCTAATTTTTTTGATGTACGAACCCGGTGGTAGTAAAAACTGATCAAACAAAAAAAATCATGTAAATCCGTCCATCCGTTCTTACGTGATGCGATTACAAAAAATGATCTCTGCATTTTTATATATATAGATATATGTATATATATATATATATATATATATATATATATATATATATATATATATATATATATATATATATATATATATATATATATATATATATATATATATATATATATATATATATATATATATATATATATATATATATATATATATAACAGATCGGCTGAAAAGTTCGTATCGTTTCTATGAGAGGGCGCCACTAGAATTAAATCCATACCATTTTCAGTTAGTCCAACCTTCAAAAAATACGTATATAAATTTGACAGCTGTCTGATTATTAGTTTGTGAGATATTGCATTTTGAGTGAAGCTACTTTTGTTATTGTGAAAAAAATGGAAAAAAAAGACTTTCGTGTGTTGATGAAACACTACTTTTTGATGAAAAAAAGTGCCGTCGATACCAAAAAATGGCTTGATGAGTGTTATCCAGACTCTGCACCGGGCGAAGCAACAATTCCTAAGTGGTTTGCAAAATTTCGTACTGGTCATATGAGCACCGAAGACGATGAACGCAGAGGACGTCCAAAAGAGGCTGTTACCGATGAAAACGTGAAAAAAATCCACAAAATGATTATCAATGACCGTAAAGTTAAGTTGATCGAGATAGCTGACACCCTAAAGATATCAAAGGAACGTGTTGGACATATTAGTCACGAATATTTGGATATGAGAAAGCTTTGTGCAAAATGGGTGCCGCGTGAGCTCACAATCGATCAAAAACAACAACGAATTGATTATTCTGAGCAGTGTTTGGAGCTGTTATATCGAAATAAAACCGATTTTTTTCGTCGATATATAACAATGGATGAAACATGGCTCCATCACTTCACTCCGGAGTCCAATCGACAGTCAGCTGAGTGGACTGCACGCGATGAACCGAACCCAAAGCGTGGAAAGACTCAACAATCGGCCGGTAAGGTTATGGCGTCTGTATTTTGGGATTCGCATGGTATAATTTTCATCGACTACCTTGAAAAGGGAAAAACCATCAACAGTGACTATTATATAGCGTTATTAGAGCGTTTGAAGGACGAAATTTCAAAAAACGGTCTCATTTGAAGAAGAAAAAAGTTTTGTTTCATCAAGACAATGCACCGTGTCACAAGTCGATGAAAACCATGCTGAAATTGTGTGTTGTCAACAAAAAGGTCGAGATTTCAGAGATGACTGTACCGATTTTGATCAAACTAGTCGCAATTGAATGGTTTTGAGATCAGAATGTTTACTTTTTGAGTTATACGAAGTTTATGTCAAAATTTTCAGTTTTTTGACAATATCTGTCACAATTGACCTATGTTTTTAAACTTTGATTCCGCACGGTAATAGCTATCGAAGAAGCCATAGATTGTAAAAATAAACGTCCATATATTTTTGTGCAAGCTACTTTTCGCCTTATTCCAGTTTTACGCGCTTGATGATAAAGCGATGTTTCGGGACAAAGTGAAACACGAAGAATATAACTCCCAAATACCATTCGAATCAGTTCGTCGAGATCAGCAAAAGCGTGTGTGACGAATAATTTCACTCATATTTTTTTCGGAGATGGCTCAACCGTTTTCTACAAACTCAGATTCATATGAAAAGTCGTATACTCCCAAACAAGGCTCCTGAACTTCATTTGGATCCAACTTCTGGTTATGATACTACAGCATGATATGTGAAACGAAATTAAAATAATGTAACTCATTTTTCTAGTAGATGGCCGAACCAATCTTAGATTCAAATAAAATCTAAGAAGCATCTAAGATTTAAATGGAAGGTATTGAGATCATATAAAACATCTTGCTTTTTAGTCAGATCCGACTTCCGGTTTAGGAGATACAGGGTGATTAGTATAAAAATGTCCATTTCACATAAATTATTCAGGTTTATCGGGTTTGCAGATTTGGATAGTTGATAACCAAAAAAAACTTCAGTTTTTGCAATGACTGAGCGGAAACATATATTGGAGAAGCCAAATGAATGAAAAACTAACAGAAAAGATGATTTATTGGAAAAAGATACGCTCAGAGACAGGACTCGAACCAGCGTTCTTATGCATTCCGTGCATCCGTGGTCGAATAAATAAAACTAGAACGGCTTGCTGGGGATACGTTTGTTCCAGTTTCTGTTCTATTATAGATCTTCCATATAGAACTTTTAACTGCTGAATTTGTTCTGAGTTTTTCTTTATTTGAAACACGAGTATAACACTGCTGGGACTGCCAGTTTTTCTTGTTATAAAATCCAGATTTAAATTTTAAAACCCTCTCAACAGGCCGTTCTATTTTGTTGGTCTTTGAGCGCTTGTTGAACGACATATTGCACGAAATATTCGTTCAATTTGCTGGAACGGTTTGTTGTTGTTTTTTCTCTTGCAAAAATAGTGTGAAAATTAAGTGTTACCTTTACATAGAAAGAAAATTTGTTGTTATTCTACGTGAAGTAGAAGTATTGTGCAGGTATGTAGTGTTATTTCAAAAAAATAAGTGGAAAAAACTTCAGAAATTCTGCAGTAAAACTAGTCCAACGGGGCTCCAACTCCTCATGTGAAAAATGGCTCAACAATGGACCTCTGTCTGCCGGGTTTGTTGAACGAAAAAAATGGCATTCGCCTCAATGGTCTGTTTCAAAATCGGCAAACGAAGGTCCCGTGTTGGCCTCCCGTTGAACGATTGATTGGACTTTCATTGGACCAATGATCCAACGTATTGGACCAATGAAGGACCACCGTTGAACGTTTTTTTCTAAGTGGGGTATCACAAAAAATATCACATCGTTCGATTTTTTCTTTTATTTGAAACACGAGTATAACACTGCTGGGGCTGCCAGTTTTTCTTATCATAAAATCCAGATTTAAATTTTAAAACTAAAATAAAATATGCATCTAGAACTGGAACACTACTGAATATTTGTTCTTAGGTTGAGGTCGATGGGGAGCCGTGCAAAATCGAATGTGGTGATGTAAAATGAATGCTGCCGCATTTCAGTGTATGCTAATACACTGTTCGGAATCTACTCTAACGGATTTACTAATTTCGGTATATTTGTTTCTTACTGACAAAGTCAGCAAAATATTATGCAAAACTTCGGCAACAAAATGCGTTTTACATAAATGAATTTCGGAAAAGAGCATGTAAACAATCAGAAAAATTTGGTAATTCGGTTCTTCAGTTCGGTAATGTTTTTGCGGAAAAAATCATCACTTTGATCTAAATAATCGAATTGTTCGTTATTTTTATAAAAATTGACGTATTCCGCAAAAATTTTTTCGCGCAATTCGACTGTCTAAAATACATGTACCGAAATCTTGGTATTTTTGTACCGAACAGTTTGCACTTTGAAATAATTCGGTAAATTTTATCAGCAGCTTATCAACTTTTAACGAATCGTTCGGTAAAAGTTGCCGAATTCAATTGTTATACGCAAACACCTAGCACGCCATTTTGTATTTTAGTTGGATTTTAGCAAAGTTAGTAAATTGGAATCAATTTTTAACAAAGTTCAATGTCTGGATGCATTCAGTAAGTAATATAATTCTTTCTACAACATTTCATCTTAACAATAAATGGATGCAATCACTTGTTTTTTTTTTTCATTTTTGCGGTTAAGTAGGAAGGCTTGGACGACATGTCTGTTTACATATCCACAATTACTATTAATATAAATATAAATTATATTTAAATTTATATTAAACCCGTTTCCCGAAATAAATCCAGATTTTCAAATGTAATTTTTTAAACAGATGCTGGAACTATTTGTTGGTGTTGGTGCGATCACTTAATTCCAGTAAAGGGCGACATTCTGTGTTGCTTCGGATTGTTGTGCCAGTGCTTTGTAGTGGTTAACTGGAAAAGCCACCTTGCAGATAAACTGTTTGGAATCGGAACGATTACAACAACTGGGGAATGTTTTCGACGAAGTTTAGATTTAATTTTATATAAAAATATTTATATATTAAATAAATAACCACATGCATTTGAATTTCAATAGTTTTGGTCTGAACTGTACGAAAAACTGAACTATCACAAATTACTGATCAGTATGGTGAAAAATGACAGTTCGAACAAACCTCAGTTTTACGGAACGTTCGTCAATAATCAAATTACTGAACTGATTGCGGAACGTTCAGCTGAGTAAAAGTCGGTAAATTATTACTGAGTTCGGTGAAGGAAATTAAGTGTGTACTTGACATTTTGTCATATGAAAACGACGATAACTTTTTGATGAGAACTGAAGGAACACAATATTTCCAGTTTACTACAGCTACTCACTTCTGAAAATTTAGCGATAATGTACAGTTACAAGAAAGTTTTAACTTTTAGTAAAGAATTTTGTTCACGTTTCGTCTTAGACTCATCAGTGCATAGCAGTTCAAATTAAGTCTAAGAAGAAACGTAAACAAAATTCAAAATTCGGTTATGTACCCTAAGCACTGCACTCGGCTAGCAAGTGACACTGTATGAATTTATATGCACGATTTACCAGCCAGCAGATATGTGCTTCTGTGGCTCAGTCGACTAACTGGTGTGCTTCGTGATCTAATGTTTTTCGGTTCAAGTCGCGTTGTTGCTGTGCATCAGATAAGATGTAAACTCACAAGAATTTTTCGAACTGTGTATTATGACGGTTCATGCTTAAAAACCAATTTTGAAGATGCCAAAGTGTCGTGAATAGTTAGTTACCTTTTGTATAATATAGCATCGTGGATTGTAGGCGGTGCAAAGATACGTCCCGTTAGCATCCAGACACAGCGGAAGTGGATCCAAAATCGGAGGAGCTGCAATTGCCCGTTGCAATACTTGGTGTTGTTGTTGTTGCTGCTGCTGTTGTTGTTGTTGTTGGTGGGATATAGTAACATGAGCAGTTGGTAGCGATGGTGGTGCCGGTGGTATCGTTTGATAGGTTCCACCAGTGGCTGTCGTGATAAGGTTCAAGTTGCAGTTGGCAGCGTGGTGGTGATGGTGATGAACAATCCGCTGAGGAACAACACGATGTTCTTGTTGTTGTTGTTGAAAATGTTGGTGATGATAGTACCGATGTGGAACGCCGGGGGTTAGACTGGTGGTGCCGGCCAGGGTCGTTATCGTCGGTGTCACGTTCGGGATGATCAGACTGTTACTGTTACTTCCACTGCTACTGGCAGACGTCGTCGATGTCGATGGTCGATATTTTCGCAATGGCATGGCCACGACTGGATATCGGTATAGGTCTCAAGCAAACGACGAAATCAAAAACTGTATTTGATCATTTTTTTTTGTCAGGAGCAATGCTGTCAGTAGAATTTTTGTTTAACTACTTCTCTATTACAGGGCACTTTACGTATTGGTATATATCTTGGACTGGATTAATCAGTCGCCTTGAATTAATCCGTATGTTTTTATTTACATCAAACGCAGTACACGCCGACGCTCATACAGTCACATTGTATCCAGCTGGTGTACGCGGTGGGGTCACATGGAATGAGGGAAAAAATCACGATGTACACTCACTAAAACATTCACTCGCTGGCGCGTAATTTCAATCGTGTAGTACTCCGTGAGAGCCTCACACATACTTGCTCAGCTGTACTGCATAGTCGGTGTATTTGACCCAGCCATCGTTGCATGTTCTATAAACATGGTATAAATGCTACTTTTATTGCCTGCTGCAAAGACCTGAGAAATCCGACCCTAGGATTATCCCAAAACAGTTTTCTACGTCAAGGTTATCGAGGCCTACTAGTACCACTACTACTATTACTACTACTACAGTAGCACTACATCGTTCATGTTACTTGCATCCCTTTCCTGCGATGTATCACAAAAATTATCACACTTGCCCCCTGCACTGATTGCTTGTTCTGGACACAAAAAAATACACCTCCGCTGATTTCGTATAAATTCATAGCCAGCAATCTTAGTTCCGCTGACCGGATATCCCCCGATGAGCCATATGCTATGCACAGTAGGTACCGTTTTTCATTTACATTTCCACGCTAGATTACAGAATGATTCGTCACGATTTTTCACACCGCCTTCGACAACCCCCAACCAATGCAAACCACTAAAAAACAACAAAAAAAAGACACATACGTCTGTTCTGTTTAGCTTTTGGCTCTCATGGTGGAAAATCAAATTTTCTCACTACACCAGTTGCTCTACACCCTGATTCACTGGTGCTGCCACATTCCGTATTCTGCTTTTGTGCCTCTACACTGTAACACCACACTCGATCGTGTTCCTTTGTGTTCCAACTTTCCTCCCTTGATTCCAACACTCACGCACGGTCTCGCTCACTTTGCCTACCACCCTAAAACGAAAATATGGATCTCATTTTCATTTCGGAAAACTTGTTCTTTTGTCGCGTAGGGGTTGACTGCTACACCGTGATACCATACGGAACTGAAATTTTCGTCATTTTCTGAACACATTTACAAAAATCCGTAATTCCCGAACCAAACTCCACCACAATCCTTTGCTGCGTATGGTCGTAGATGTTTAACGTCACAACCAGCTGCTACTGCGTCTATGGACTGCAAAAGGCAAGAAAATATATTCTCACGCATAATTGTATAGACTGGACACCAACATTACACTGCACTACAGAAATGTTCGGATTCGTGCTTAAATTGCAATCCGTAATATTCCAGGAAACAAAGGACCCTGAATGACGACGTCGACGATTGACACTTTAGTGGCCGTCTCGGCGCTGCTCTGCTCTACTATAGGTAGGAGATGTAGCTGGTGACCGATATATTCGCGAAAATGCTTGCTTTCACTCACTCGGGTTATGTAGAGGTACACTTGCCTCTCACAGTTCGCAAATGTCCAACCACGACGATACTATGCTAGTGTCATAGCATGGTGCATGGTGTGTGATGGCGTGGTGCCGTCGACATTCAACTGAGCCAGCACGACTTATTTGGGAATATGAGGCGACAAGTGGTTGCAGGCAGGAGCGCCTGACTGTGTATTGGGATCGCATCTGTTGGTACACGCGATACGGTTGAAAGGGTTGGAAGGGAGCCGCACTCACATGGTTGAGTTGCATGCTTGTGTATGGGGTCGGTCGATGTGTTAGTACATGTGCCGAAGGTGAGTGCTTTTGCGATGCACAATTGCACAGCAGAGTGGGTGAATCTGATGCAAGGCCTACTGTACGAGAACGCTCACCCACAAAAATGATGCAATACTGGAACTGGATAAATAACATTGATGCAGTTTGGTGATGCTCCGACAGCTGATTAGGGTTCGTATGGTTCGCTTTTTCATGATAGCTGGGAGATGACCTTTCTTTCAATCCCAAAACGAACTTGTTTCAATTATTGCGTATATGATGGACATAGGAACAATGGAAAATTTATCTGTATTCTGATAATAAAATAACTGTTCTGATCTACTTAGTGGTGTAATGATGCCTTTCTCATCATATATTACAGTTTTGATGATTTCTTCTGCATAAATCCATAGGCTGTTTCATTTGAATCTAAATTAGCGAAAATCGATTCAATCATGAAATGGGCTCCTTTTTGAAAGTTTCGGTTCGTTTACTAACAACTAATATAAACTGCAAATTGAAATAGTTTGAGGCTAAATTGAGAAAAATTTTTCGATAGTTTTTGACTTTCTCATATTAAGCTTTTTGACAGCTCCCTTACAACCACAAATGCAAATGACTTTGGTTTGTTTTCATCTAAGACAAGGCAAGACAGCTCGCGTTACGTTAGCAAATTTAAACTCAAAATAAACTAAATTCAACATATAATATTTTTTTTATTTTACCAACACGTATACAAAGTTTCATAGTATTAGATCGTCATACTTCGGCTATCATATTTCTTTTTGCGGGATTTTTTAGATTCGCCAGACTTCAGACGAAACGAAATGAATCTGGTAATAGCTGCTTGTTGGAACTGAATGCAATGAAAAACGTTATCAGGTAGTACGGTCATTTCCATTTCAATTGTCGTGAATACGACTTACTTTACTATGGATCGCCTTTCCAAAATTTACCCTGTACAAGAATGGGCAGAACTTTTTCGCGAATATCTCTTGATGTACTTAACCCAACAACATAGTTTTTTCGACAAGCTATCGGAAATATGATCAGGAATTTGTGATTAAATTTTCAACAGTGTGAGATATACATAAATAATTGAAAAACAACGTTTTCTAAATCTTTTTGAAACAATGAGGATAATTCATCACGCTTACTTGCCTTTTTCGCACCCGGACGACGGTTTTGAGGTAGTCAAGCACATATCAATTCCGATTATCTACTAACGATTATAAAAGGTAAACTTTGATTGAAAATCGTTCATTACTTCTAGTGCTTCAGACGAAAATGGATGTCGAGGTGAAGTTCTCCCACCAACATCAGTAAGAACAAACCAAGTATAAAGCGTGACACGCTTAGGTCGTGCTTTCATTTGGGCTTCGATCGTAGGGAGCAACAGTAGTCAGTAATGAGAGCAGGCATTTTCGTGGTACAAAACCTCGAACGCTCAGGTCGTGCTCTTCTTTGGAGCACGAACGTGTGGTACAAAACCACAAATGCACAGGTCACAGAGCCAGTTTGCCTTCAAAGAACATTGTTTAATATCTTAAAGGATTACATAAGTTGGCCCTTCTGAATGCCAGAAATTAATCCCGTACCGCCCTTTGATAGTTTCTTTTACTGTTATATTCAAATCCAAAATGAAATAATCGACATTAAAATTCTGTATGTTGTTATTTGGAACCATAATTGTATACCCAAAGAATTATACGAAATTTTCCTTCACTATACTGTATACGGCCCATTTTTCAACCAGTTGTATTTTGTAGTAGAATTTTTTGCTGATTTGCTATATAAAATGCATAGCACCGACTCAAACTCGTCACTCTCCATCACGAACGCCTTCATAGAAGGTTTTTTCTAGAACCACCATTATTTTATCATAAAGAATTCACATTCTGACATACAATTAATCGTAATATTTAATTGTATGTCAGAATGTTCAATGTAACTAATCTGTGCTTTAGTTTAGGTGTATCGTTTCTAATTCTAGCGGCGAAAAGGCACAATTCACACAATCGATCAAGTAATTGATATTCGGAATTGAAAGTGTCAGTTTTATTTGTATTCACGACATCCAGTTATGTCGCTGACGTTACATACCCATACTTTTTGTCGTGAATACGACTTACTTTACTATGGGGTGCCTTTTCAAAATTAGCCATATGGAAGAATGGGCAGAACTTAATCGTGAATATCTCGACTTGTATTAAAGGCAGCAACATAATTCTTTCACCATTTCATCAAAAATATTATCAGGAATTTAGGATAATATTTTGAACAGTGTGAGATAACCACAAACAACTCAAATATTAAGTTTTCTCAAACTTTGAAAACAACGCGGAAAACTTTTTATTTTTGCTTGGCTTTTTCGCGCAAGGACGACGATTTTAAGGTAGTCAGGCACATATCTTCAACTGACTGCGTATAAAAGAAGAAACGTGGTTGAAATTCGGTCATTTCTTCTTGTGCGTTGGATGCAAGCAGACGTCGTGGGACCAGCAGCTTCGGAGAGCAGACCTTTTGCGTGGTGCCAAACCTCAAACGCTCAGGTCATGCTCTCATTTGGACTTCAGTCGTCAGGTGGAGCAGTCGTCAATGAAAGCAGACCTTTTGCGTGGTATAAAACCTCAAACGCTTAGGTCGTGCTTTCATTTGGACTTCAATCGTCGGGAGCAGCGGTCATCGATAATGAGAGCAGGCCTTTTGCGTGGTGCCAAACCTCAAACGCTCAGGTTCGTGCTCTCATTAGGACTTCAGTCGGCAATGAAAGCAGATCTTTTGCGTGGTATAAAGCCTCAAACGCTTAGGTCGTGCTTTCATTTGGACTTCAATTGTCGAGAGAAGCGGTCATCGATAATGAGAGCAGACCTTTTGCGTGGTGCCAAACCTCAAACGCTCAGGTCATGCTCTCATTTGGACTTCATCCGTCAGGTGGAGCAGTCGGCAATGAAAGCAGACCTTTTGCGTGGTATAAAGCCTCAAACGCTTAGGTCGTGCTTTCATTTGGACTTCAATCGTCGGGAGCAGCGGTCATCGATAATGAGAGCAGGCCTTTTGTGTGGTGCCAAACCTCAAACGCTCAGGTCATGCTCTCATTTGGACTTCAGTCGTCAGGTGGAGCAGTCGTCAATTGTCGCGGACGCTCTAATTAATTTTAATATTTATGGAAGATTTCTTCTGACAAGACGGCCGTAAGTAGAATCGTAAAATCAGGCCGATCCTAGAATAATAGGCTGAGTTATAAAATTTGTATAATGTTTTGTTAGGATGTAGCGTCTAGACAAAATCGGCGCACAGTATAGACAGGAAATAAATATATTATTTCTTTTGCATCTCCTCTGAATGGGAAAACCCATATCAATTGGTCTATTGAGACGCGCAAAGATAAAGGTAAATCAGCAGGTAAAATTAGCATATTTGTCTGTCCCTTTTGAGGTTTGAAGTGTAGTAATAGAATAAGAAAAGTGTACATATAGATGTAAGATGGAAATAATAAAGTAGTCTGTTTTTAGTTAGGAAACAACTCGCGTTTCTTTTTGACGAGAAGAAAGAAATCCCTTCGTTTGGAAGGAGCTCGTTTTCCACAAGGGAAAACGAGAGTTAAAAAAATATAAAAAATCCCTACTTCGTGTAGGAAGAAATTTTCAGTAGTTGGAAAATTTAAATGGTGACCCCGACGTGATTCGGCAATCCTGGAAAGTATACTTCCAATGCGGTGACAAGTTTTGATGTGCTCTTTACGCGAAAGTTCGTAGTTGCAAGAGTGAAAATTCCGACGTGATTCGGCAATCCTGGAAAGTATATAAATTTACTTTCAATGCGGTGACGAATGTTTTGATGTGCTCTTTACGCGAAAGTTCGTAGTTGCAAGAGTGAAAATTCCGACGTGATTCGGCAATCCTGGAAAGTATACTTCCAATGCGGTGACAAGTTTTGATGTGCTCTTTACGCGAAAGTTCGTAGTTGCAAGAGTGAAAATTCCGACGTGATTCGGCAATCCTGGAAAATTTACTTCCAATGCGGTGACAAGTGTTTGATGTGCTCTTTACGCGAAAGTTTGCTGTTGCAAGAGTGAAAATTCCGACGTGATTCGGCAATCCTGGAAAGTATACTTCCAATGCGGTGACAAGTGTTTGATGTGCTCTTTACGCGAAAGTTCGTAGTTGCAAGAGTGAAATTCAACCAGCAAACAGCTGGTGAAGGATATTCAACCGGCAAGCGGCTGGTGAATTCAACCAGCAAACGGCTGGCGAAAAATAGGGTCGGCAGCGGATAGTGAATAAAATTCAACCGGCAAACGGCTGGTGAAGGATATTCAACCGAGATACGGCTGGAGAATTCAACCGGCAAACGGCTGGAGATATTCGACCGACAAAAACGGCGGGTGATAAATTAAATAGAGGTATGTGTTTACATTAAAGTATCTAAGCTAGGAAGCCAGGTTTCGTTCGAATCTCAATTCGAAAGCTAGAAGAGAAAAAAATATCAGTTTTCCTTTTTTGTAATAATATTGAAAAAGTAGAGATTAACCTTCGTAAGGTAACTGCTCTACTAAAATGACGCATCCATTTG
Source organism: Malaya genurostris (assembly GCF_030247185.1). NCBI lineage: Eukaryota > Metazoa > Arthropoda > Insecta > Diptera > Culicidae > Malaya > Malaya genurostris. The sequence continues at coordinate 182,005,211 of NC_080572.1, forward strand.
TAGTCAATAAGAACGGGCATTGCAGATTGTGCAATGAACCCGACAATAAAGAAGATTTAGTGGCATGTGACGAATGTGACCGTTGGTTTCATTTGTCATGTGCTAAACTACTTAGAAGACCGGGAAAATCTGAACGATGGTTATGTATTAAATGCAAAACCATCGAATCAGAAATTCTTAGCCTTAAAAAAAGAGACTCTTCTCCCCATTCAGGGTTTGAAGAAATGTTGAGAATCCAAAGGGATTCAATGAAAATTTTGGTGGATTCAATTAAAGAAATCAAAATTGAACCACAAGAGAATAATGTCCTGAGTATTCTCAAAAGGCAATCCTTGATGGAGCTGCCGTATTTCGATGGCTCATACAAGGTATGGCCTCGTTTTAAAGCCACATTCGAAGAAACTACAAAAGAAGGTGGTTTCTCTCAATTAGAAAATTTGAATCGTCTCCAAAAATATTTGAAAGGAGACGCCTTAAAATTAGTGAGTACCTTGCTCATTGATAAAGGCAATGCAGAGCTGATAATGAAAAAATTAAATCTGCGATTCGGAAGTCCAGAAATTATCTATTCCAATCTACTAAGTGATGTCCTTACTCAAAGGAATCCGAAGTTTGAATTACCTCAAACTGTCATAGACTTTATAACGTCTATTGACCGATTGGTTAATAATATGATTGTAATAAAACACGAAGAATATTTGAACGATCCAAGATTGATTCGTGATTTAGTGGCCAAGTTGCCAAGTAATCTACATCAACAATGGTTGAAATACATTGCTGATATAAAAGATTTAAGTGATGATAATGTTTTCATCCCTAATTTAAAAGATTTCAACGATTGGTTGAAACCCCATGAAAGATTGGCGACAATGCTACTCTCTGAAAAAAGTGAGAAGCCAATACGTAATGAACGAATACTCGTTCATGAAAAGAAAACAAATAATAGCGAAATTTCGCGGGTTAAAAGAGCTGTTCTATGTTTTGTATGTAAAGACAAACATAGAACAGTTGATTGTTCCAAATTTAAGGGGATGGACATTCATCAGAGATACACCTTGGTGAACAAACACGGATTATGTTACGCTTGTTGTACGTATAACAATCATAAAGCAAGTGAATGTAAATTGTTCAAAAAATGTGGCACGAATGAATGTCAAAAAAGACATCATTCATTACTACACAAGAACTTGAATAATGACGCCATGAATATGGACCGAGTTAATCTTCATACGAAGGCAAAAGATTCAATTTTATACCAAATTATTCCAGTTACTTTAGAAAACAAGAATAATAAGGTTCACACTTTCGCCTTTATTGATCCTGGATCATCGGTAAGCCTAATTCGGGACGATATAAGGACAAAATTAAAAATTAAAGGGAGAAATAATCCATTAACCCTTTCGTGGACAAATGGGGAATTACAACAAGAAATGGAAAGTGTAGAAATATCTGTGAAAATATCAGGGAAAGATAAGAAACCATACATCCTCAAACATATCAGGAGTGTATCGGAATTAAGTCTTCCTTCACAGTCGCTCAAGGTTCAGGAACTAAAACAAAGATATCCTTACATCAGTGATATTGATTTGCAGGCTTACAATAATGCTACTCCGACGTTACTATTAGGTTTGCCACATTCATACCTAATAGTTTCAGATGAAATTAAAACCGGTAAATTCAATGAGCCAGTTGCACAAAAGAGCAAGCTTGGTTGGATTTTATCAGGACGGGTACTGGGTAAACCAAATCGTAACAATCATGTTATGATGAATAAAGAAATTATCACAGTAGAATCTATTAACAGAAAGATGGAAGAATACTTTAGCACAGAAGCATTCGGAGTGATGGTGCCGAAGAAGACATTAGTGTCAAAGGAAACTAGTAGAGCTAGCTCCATCATGAATGACACAATAAAATATAAAGAAGGAAGCTATGAAATAGGCTTACTTTGGAAGGATGACAATGTCCAATTCCCAAACAGTTTTAATGCTGCCCTAAAAAGGTTACAGTATCAAGAGAAAAAGATGCTCAAGAATTCTGAGTTAAAAAATTGGTACATAAACAAAATAGAAGAATATGTACAAAAAGGTTATGCGCGAAAGCTTACGCTGTCAGAGGCAGGCGAGTATAATCCAAAAATTTTTTATCTGCCTCACTTTACAGTAGTGAATCAAAATAAATTACCAATAAAACCTAGATTGGTGTTTGACGCGGCTGCGAAGGTAAACGGAGAATCACTGAACACAAAATTATTGTCCGGGCCTGATGCAACTGCTTCCTTGTTAGGAATACTAATAAGGTTTAGAGAAGGTATTTTTGCTATAACCGGTGATATACAAGAAATGTTTCACCAAGTAAGAATACGAAAAGAGGATCAAAACGCTCAAAGGTTTTTATTTAGAACAGACTTTGAAGCTGATCCCCATATATACGTTATGCAAGTAATGACATTTGGGGCTACTTGCTCACCAGCATGTGCGCAATTTGTAAAAAATACAAACGCACGAATTTTTCAAGAGACAAAACCAGATGCTGTTAGAGCAATAGAAAAGAATCACTATGTGGATGACTATCTCGATAGCTTCGATAGTGTTGAAGCAGCATCAAAGGTGATAAATGAGGTCATTGAAATTCATAGACATGGGCATTTCAATATACGCAGCTTTATTTCAAATTCGAAAAGGCTGCTGGAAAATATTCCGAAAGAAAATAGATCAGACGATAAAACAAAGTTGCTCGGAAATGATGAAGAATCATATGAGAAAGTGTTAGGAGTATTTTGGGAAACCGATACCGACTATATTAGATACAAGGTCAAAATTCCTAAAGAACAAGAATTTACTAAACGTCAATTACTTTCGCAAAGTATGAGCGTTTATGACCCCTTAGGTCTACTGTCAAACATTACCGTCCAATCACGAGTTTTAATACAAGAACTTTGGAAAACCGGAATAGGATGGGACGAACCAGTTCCAGTTAAAATCAAGGAAAACTGGCAAAATTGGTTAACAAGACTCGAAAAGGTAAAATCATTAAGAATACCGCGTTCTTACTGTCAGTTGCCGAATCCCACTGAGCAGGAGCTACACGTATTTGTGGATGCCTCCGAAAATGCATTCGCAACAGTTATATACTTGAGAAGTATATGCGAAGGAACTGTTTACATAAACATAGTAGCAGCAAAGGCAAGAGTTGCTCCTACAAAAATGCTATCCATACCCCGACTCGAATTACAAGCTGCGGTACTTGGAACACGATTAGCAAAAACCGTTGAAAACGAGTTACGACTTCCAATAAAGGGAACAGTTTTCTGGTCTGACTCAAAAACAGTTTTAGCATGGATCCGATCAGAACATCGTAAATATAACCAATTTGTTGCACTTAGAATTGGGGAAATCCTAGAAAAGTCTTTTATTAACCAATGGAAATGGGTTAATAGTAAGGATAACCCAGCAGATGAAGCCACAAAAACTATAAACCGTGAATCTATTTGGTTCAAAGGACCAAACTTTTTATACGAACCAGAGGAAAACTGGCCTAAAGAAAAGGAGTTTAAGGAAACTTCTTTAGAACTAAAACCGTTACATGTTATACGGGATAAAAGTATTAATGCCTTTAGATCAATTCACACCAACTGGTGCTCAAATTGGAAGACACTAAGGCGATCGGTTGCGATCATTTTTAAATATATTGACTATTTAAGAATGAAAATAGGTAAAAAATCATTTAGCAAATATATAAACAAGGATAATCTAGATTATGCTGAGAACATCCTTATTCAAAAGGCGCAATGGGAATCATATCCTAAAGAAATGGATACTCTCGAGCGTGGTGAAAATGTCCATAAAGAAAGTGAAATCAGAAATCTAAATCCTGAAAGACTTCATAATGGAATTATGGTATCTAAAGGACGAATAGAAAATGCGACATGTTTGCCGATATCGGCAAGGAAACCAATTATTCTATCCTATAAACACCATATAAGCACGCTGATACTTCGTTTTTACCATGAGAAATATCATCATAAAAAGACGGAGACAGTTATCGCGGCAGTCCGCCAAAGATTCTGGATAACAAATATGAGAGTTGCAATTAAAACAGTCAGGAGAAACTGTCAGTATTGCAATAACATGTCTGCGAAACCGTTCCCACCAATTATGGCTGCCTTGCCGGATTTCCGAACAACACCTTATTGCAAACCGTTTACATTTACAGGAACAGATTATTTTGGTCCATATAATGTAACGATTGGTAGACGCTCTGAGAAGCGCTGGGGATGTCTATTTACGTGCATGGTAACTAGAGCCGTATATTTAGAGTTGGCTCAAGATATGAGTGCAGACTCGTTTATTATTTGTCTGAGAAATTTACAATTTCGAAGAGGACGAGTGCAAGAATTATTTAGTGACAACGGAACCAATTTCGTTGGAGCTAACAATGAATTTAGAAAAATGCTAAGAAGAACATCAGATGATGGAATTAAATGGCATTTTAATCCTCCTGTTTCACCACATTTCGGTGGTGCATGGGAAAGAATGGTAAAGGAAGTTAAAAGCTTATTAAACAATGCTCAACCCACTATTCCAGAACATACTCTTAGAGCAGCATTAACGGAGGCTGAGTTTATAATAAACAGTCGACCTCTAACTCATATTCCACTCGAATACGAGGACGATGAAGTACTCACTCCTAACCACTTTTTAATAGGCTGTGCAGGAGAAGCCGTTTGCTCTATTAATGAAGCATCAAAGGCAGAGGTAACTCGCAGACAGTGGGTAAGAGCCCAAATGGTCTGCAAAAATTATTGGGATCGATGGGTCAAGGAATATCTCCCAACGTTGGGTAAAAGATGTAAGTGGCAAACTAGAGCTAAACCGTTAGAAGTAGGAGATATTGTAGTGTTTGCCGACGAAGAGAAAAAAGGAATTTGGCTTAAGGGAAGGATAATTAAAACAATGATTGCCAAAGACGGGCAAGTTCGATCGGCAACCGTTAAAACTAACAAAGGACAATATGATCGACCTGCTGTCAAGTTAGCTGCTTTGGACGAAGAAAAGAAGAGGATTCATCCTCATCCGAAGATCCCGAAAAAACTACAGATAGTAGCAAAATAGGATCATCAACGGTAAATTTTGTAGGAAGCATATCAAATCTAGATATGGCAAAAAATATCGACTATGATAAAAAGTCAAAACCTAAAATAAAGCAGTTTGGCACAATACAAAAGATTATTCTAGCTACTATGACAATATTATCTCTTGCAAACGCAATAAATACTTTGAATATAAAGCCAGTACCAGACGGCGGATTAATATTTGAACACATGGGAACTTGTATGGTTAAAAGAGGAGTATGGAGAACAAATATTGTATCCAACATATATCCTATTGAAGACATTGATCTGTTAAATCATATTCAAGCGAATCTAAAGAAAGCACTAGAATTTGCGCAAAATAAAACTAAGGACAAAACACTTTCGGAGCTAGCAGCTTCTATTGAAAGACAATGTGATAACGCTATTCTTGAAATTCAAGCAATCGCGCGTCAGAAAAGAAGCAGAGGAATACTCGGATTCCTTAAAGATCTCCTTTTTGGGGGCGACGATGTGGAAGAAGAATTGAAATCGTTGCGAATTCATGAGGAACAGAAACTTCATGAAATTTCTCAAACGATGAAAACTCTAAACGAAAAGGCAAAGGTTATGGGCAACGATCTGAATCAAAGGATATACCATTTGAATACAGGCATGATATCCTTAAAAGAACGGTATTCTATCACGCAGGTTGAAGTATTCTCCAGGAAACTTCTTGAAGCAACGATGTTAGCATCTCAGTTAGCTGAAGGAATAATACAAAAATATCGTTCAATTCGTCAAGATCCTTTGTATAAAAACGAATTGGAGGAAGTGTACAACAGTATTAAGAAAAAACTACCTGCGGGTTATACAATCCTGCGGGACCCACTTGCTATTAAATTCGGAGTAAAACTTAGCAATAACTCCATAAATATTTAATGGAGAATGTAATAATAAATAAGGATAACTTTGAAGTATTCAAAGTTATACCAGTTCCAAGTAATGGAAGCGTGATTGAAGTAGATAATCCAATAATCGCTATCAACCATTTGGAAGAATTCTTTTATATTAATGAAAACTTGATTCAATTTAACGAGAGCCACTATCTGGTAAATCAACCTATACTGACAAAAACAGTTGACTGCGTTGCGGCTGCCATCCTTCATAAGGCTACAAAAGAAAAATGTTTGTCGAAAAAGCTAAATGAAACTTATATTCAGCTAATACCAATGAACAATCAAAATACGGTTGTTTATATAACAAACGAACCAAGGAACATAATTGTCCATTGTGATAATGTGATTATAAATCCTCCGTACAAGGTTGCTATGGTGGAATTAACTTCCGATTGTAAAATTTTGGCAAAAAAGCAGGTTTGGTATGCACAAATGACAGGCGTAAACTATAGAACTAAATCATTCTTTAAATCTATCGATCAGTTACCTTACGAAATTGAAGTTAATCAAAAGAAATTAGTTAAAAGTAACATGACGTTACCTAAAAATCCGTATGAAGAAGTAAATATCATAGATGAAAGGGTTTCAGAAAACCGTCCATATGAAAAACATTTATATGCTTTAGGAGGAGCGACTAGTACAATCATAATTACGTTAATCATTATATTCTGTTACATATATTTTAGAAGAAATAGAAGACAGAGTAGCAATAGTAATAATCAACAAAACATGTTAGAAATGCCACAGTCACTTATAAGTATGCTACAAATGAGGAGATCTAATCTAAATGAAGAATCAATCATGTAACAATTGAGTTAAATCGGTAAATCACCATGCGGATGATTTACGGGCCCCGGAATGTCGCGGACGCTCTAATTAATTTTAATATTTATGGAAGATTTCTTCTGACAAGACGGCCGTAAGTAGAATCGTAAAATCAGGCCGATCCTAGAATAATAGGCTGAGTTATAAAATTTGTATAATGTTTTGTTAGGATGTAGCGTCTAGACAAAATCGGCGCACAGTATAGACAGGAAATAAATATATTATTTCTTTTGCATCTCCTCTGAATGGGAAAACCCATATCAATTGGTCTATTGAGACGCGCAAAGATAAAGGTAAATCAGCAGGTAAAATTAGCATATTTGTCTGTCCCTTTTGAGGTTTGAAGTGTAGTAATAGAATAAGAAAAGTGTACATATAGATGTAAGATGGAAATAATAAAGTAGTCTGTTTTTAGTTAGGAAACAACTCGCGTTTCTTTTTGACGAGAAGAAAGAAATCCCTTCGTTTGGAAGGAGCTCGTTTTCCACAAGGGAAAACGAGAGTTAAAAAAATATAAAAAATCCCTACTTCGTGTAGGAAGAAATTTTCAGTAGTTGGAAAATTTAAATCAATGAAAGCAGACCTTTTGCGTGGTATAAAACCTCAAACGCTTAGGTCGTGCTTTCATTTGGACTTCAATCGTCGGGAGCAGCGGTCATCGATAATGAGAGCAGGCCTTTTGCGTGGTGCCAAACCTCAAACGCTCAGGTCATGCTCTCATTTGGACTTCATCCGTCAGGTGGAGCAGTCGGCAATGAAAGCAGACCTTTTGCGTGGTATAAAGCCTCAAACGCTTAGGTCGTGCTTTCATTTGGACTTCAATCGTCGGGAGCAGCGGTCATCGATAATGAGAGCAGGCCTTTTGCGTGGTGCCAAACCTCAAACGCTTAGGTCAAGCACTCATTAGGACTTCAGCCGTCAGGTGGAGCAGTCGGCAATGAAAGCAGACCTTTTCTGAATTTAATTCTTGAACTCAGATCCAGTTCCTAATTTCAGAATTCTTCAAATCGGTTCTTTTTAGAACCATAATAATACTCCCAAAGAATTATGCGAAATTTTACTTTTCTGTACTCTATACAACCCATTTTTAAATTGGTTGCAGTTTGTAGAACTTCCTTCTGATTTGCTATATAAAATGCATAGCACCGACTCAGAAGCCATTCATTTCGAATTTGGCTGTCGTTGTCAACGTATCGATTATGGCGTGATCGAGGCATCTCCAGGCGAAATACAAAGCTTGCTACCGCAAGCGGAAGAAGCAGGAGGCTTCAACAGAACTCGCAGAAGGAGAGCCGAGTCGGCTGTTGAGACGCGTTGAGCAGACAGTAGCAGAGCCGAGTGATGGAGGTGGTTCGTTGAGTTCGCAACCGAGTGGAGTACAAGATGAGCACTCGAATGGAATCCGATCAGGTATGTTATTATCACTTATTCTGAATAGTGACGTATTGATTTTCCGATCGGATCCAAGCTACCCTGGATTTCGACAGCGTTTTTAGAAATATCAATAATATTCGTTCGAAGTTCTAGTGATAATATTACGGATAGCAGAATAACGGTTCTTGATATTTTCCAATAATCTTACATCCTGTTGATTAACCTTAATGCGCGCTGAATAATCGATATTTCATATGATTGATTTTATTACTTCAAAACTTTTAATGTCATTTAGTAATTTGTTCATTACGATTAGTATGATTATTATTATTATTATAATTATTATTATTATTATTATTATTATTATTATTATTTTATTATCATTATTATCAAAATTATAATTGCACAACGGAAGTACACATTTCAAAACGGACCATTGCAATTGTCTCTTAATGAAATCTTCGTACTTGAAAGTTTTCATTGAAATTACTTCAGAAATTTGTTGTACCCAGCCTATATTAGTATATTAAAAATGAATTGTTTTACGCTTAGAATATATAGTTTTGCATTCCATTACTAGCAGCCGAGAATGAAATGTATGAATGGTTTTTTATTTCTTTATATAAAGTCTAGAAAGCATACTAAACAAATGGACGAGGAAGGAATTGATGATGATTCTACCGATGTTTGGACGCTGAACATAGTACAAAAATATGAAAAGCGTGCAGATCTCGATGACATTTGTTTAGCTGACTTCGTAGCGTGTTACACGAAGGATAACAGTAACACGAATTCGTATAAGAAGCGAAATGCACCTCGCATAGTGCGATGGTTGAAATATAAAATGTCTGAATTAAACGATTACAAGCGTGAAATGGTTCTTCTGTTTCTACCATTTCGAAATGAAGCTTGTGATATTCTTGATCGTAACAAGTTCATAGATTTGTATGATCAAAATAAAACTATCATATTCGACAAGTTAAAAGAATATGATTGTGATATTAAGTTGGAACAGATCGTCGAAGAATATCTTCGTGTTGCAGAAGAAAATGAAAGTGATGATCAACAAAAATCCAACGATAAGCACAATGAGTACGTACGGGCCATAACTATGGAGCCCAACGATGATGATATAGAACAGTTGCCTACTGGTGCTCTGTCAGCTGTCATCAAAAAACGTACCAATGTCATGAGCAAACAGGATTATTGTGCTATGGTCAGGGCCACAAATGTAGATCAAAGAAAATTGATTTTACATTTGATTGATATTTTGCATGCGTTCGACGGTATGAACACGCCTTTGCAGATATTCTTCACTGGCCCCGCAGGATGTGGTAAAACGTTTACTCTGAAAATATTGATGGAGACTTATAATCGTTTTAGTCAAGCACACAATTTACTTAAAAACGCATATGTCGCCTGTGCATCAACAGGGAAAGCAGCGGTAGCTATTGGAGGCACTACAGTTCATTCTGCTTTTCGAATTTCAATGGCACGTAGAAGTAGTTCAAAACTTAGGTTCGAAGCACTTCAACTGTATCGCAATGCTTTTGCAGGCGTTAAAGCGATTATTATCGACGAAGTAAGCATGATTGGCGCAGATATGCTTAATATTATTCACACTCGGTTGCAAGACATCACTGGGAACTATGATGATCCTTTTGGCGGAATTCATATAATATTCTGTGGTGATCTTCGCCAACTGCCACCTGTGAACGCACGGCCAGTTTTCAAGCCATGTAAAAACTCTATTCTTGGACCTGTACTCTGGCAATCACTTAATTTCTTCCCATTAGTTCAAGTTATGCGACAAGCTGACATTGAATTTTCTTCCATACTTACTAAAGTAGGTAATGGTATGCCACTTACTGATTCTGAAAATGAGCGTATTGAAAGCCGCTTTCGAACAGCTGAGTGGTGTAAACAAAATGTTCCGAATGCTATACGTCTCTTCCATCGAAATATGGATGTTGAAAGATATAATACGGAAGCATTGCGTGAACGAGAGGGCTTTGATTTTATTGTCAACGATGTTTTCACAGGTTATCGAAATGCGGAACAACTAGCTAGTGCTAGATTAAAGATGCATAAGATGAGCGTAGTGGAAACAGGCGGTCTACCTTATCTATTACGGTTGACGCTTGGAATGCCCTATATGATCTCAACTAACATTGATGTCGAAGATGGGCTAGTTAACGGGGCCATAGGAGAGCTTAAATTTATCGAACATGATGATGATAATCCCGAAGAGCGCATTATTCGATTATGGCTAAAATTTGAGAGTAATATTATCGGTGCCAGCTTAAAGGTCAAATCTAGACCTTTAGTGTATTCTAACCCAGGTCAACTGCAATTTGATTGGGTACCTATATTAAAACGATCAGCCAATATTAAGCTTGGTAGCATCAACTGTAAAAGAATTCAATTTCCGATAGTTAGTGCATGTGCACTCACGGTCCATAAATCGCAGGGAGGTACATTTTCTGAAATTGTACTTGACTACGATAAATCTTTGGAACAACAACTAGTATATGTTGGATTGTCACGGGTGACAACAATGGATGGGCTTTACTTAACTAACCAAAAGAACTTCTTCAAATTTTGGCACTCAAAGGGTAGTGATTCGCCCAGAATGACGGAACTGAGAACAGAGTTAAACCGACTATCCAGTCATAAACTATCCACAATCAGTGACGCACTGTTGGATTTTATCGCTATGACAAATCAAGGTTTAAGCTTAATCAGTTTCAATGTTCAAAGCTTAAATGCTCATGCTTCAGATATTTTCACTGACAATATACTAACCAAAGTTGATATTTTAGCATTTAGTGAAACTTGGTTGGACAATTGTTCTGCAGTGAGTATAACAGGCTATAATTGCATCGCCGAATATAAACGTTCTAATTGTAGAGCTGGTGGTGTTGCAATTTACCTAAAGGACACTGCGTCTTTGATTGCTACTGTTCATAAACTCGAACAACTTAGTGAGCAATATGATGAAAATTTGTTGTTGGCTGACAATTTCGGCGACATATGTGCAATCGATATTATGCTAAATGGTATAAAAACACTGTTAGTTGTTCTATATATTTCGCCAGATACAACTTACAAAGAGAAGCAATTTTTCATCACGCATAATTTATTTTTATATTCTCGTAAAATTACACCGATGATCGTTGTGGGGGATTTCAATATAGATGCCTCAAATCAAGATAATATTAAATTCATTGATTTCATGAGCAAGTATATGAAGCTGGATATGGAATCTGATCCTTCACAAGCTACTACGCTTGGAGGCACATGTATCGATCTTGTTTTTGCTAGGAACATCAATGTAGAAAGCCGTAGATATATTTCATACTTTTCATATCACAGGCCTATTGTATCATTGATCAATCCAGCAACTTGAAGTTTCCTTTACTGAAAGATTGTAATCGATTGTGAACGCTATACCTACACAAACCATATCAGTATCGCACCCACGGACAACAGCCTGGTCAGCCTGGAAACAGATGAAGGAAGTCAGCGGTATCCATCGAAAGTCAACGGTATCCATCGGAATTCGAACTCAACTCGTCACTCTCCATCACGAACGCTTTCATAAAAGGTTCTTTTCAGAGCCACCATTATTTTATTATAAAGAACTATACAGCTTATTTCATAATATTTAATTGCGTTTCAGAATGATTAATGTAACTAATCTGTAATCTAGTCTAGGCGCATCGTTTAAAATTCTAGTAATGAAAGAGGGGGAAGTTGCACAATTCAAACAATCGATCAACTACCAATTCGAATTCGGAAGTATAAATAAAGCGTGTCATATTCGTATTCACGACATCCAGTTATGTCTCTGACATTACACACCCGTACTCTTTCTTTGCAAATTAGTTTCTGATATATACTACAAGATACCAATAAGTTATAGGTGCTTTAATTGGTTCCAGTTTTTTCGGTTATTGTAGGTACTCTATATGAAATCTAAATGATGAACAATATCATCATTTTTTTCAGGACTATCGTTCAACAAAATAAATTCGAATGTTTTGCAAATGTTTTTTACAAAGCATAATTCGAACAACATTTTGTGATTTTTTCGTAGAAAAATATTGAGAAATAAGTCAGTGAAGAGGTATTTTTGAGAACACTTCTTACAAATCATGATTTGCGGTGTCCACTGTAACTCAGCGCAGACTAATCAGAAGTGAACAAATCAAACCAGCATAGTTAGAGGAGAAGTTTTTCTAGACCCCAACGTTTCTGTTTTATTTATTTTTATTTTTTTTTGAATTTTTAGTTGTTGACCAAAGTGAAAACTACGATTTTTCAAGAAAAAAACCGCCATTTCGTAGCTGTAAAACCTCTCCAAAGTAACAAACAACGAAAATAAAAACCTTGGGATCTGATTTTTTATATGTAGAAAGTGTGTGCAAAATTTTAAAAAAATTGGTGCAGTAGATTTCGAATGACGATGGACACGAACTTTCAAAACCTGCTTTCGAGAAAAAACGCGTTTAAAGTTTTTTGTCTATAAAATCAATGGAAACAATTTATTACTCAAGGGAGCCCATAGGATCTAACATTTTCAAAAAATTATATTTCAATTATAGAGGCTTCAACATTAATGTCATTCACCTCTTCGGGCCAGAAAAACTTTCTGACCCTATGTGCGGGGTTGGAATCGAACTCAGGCGGGCTGCGTGAAAGGCATCGACTTACCCATCACGCTAAACCCGTCCCCTTTTTTTTATTAAAATTCGCTATAATGAAACATTTCAATAATGTTTTGTCTAGTTTTTAAGTCAATCAAAGCAGAAAACTTTCTGACCCTATGTGCGGGGTTGGAATCGAACTCAGGCGGGCTGCGTGAAAGGCATCGACTTACCCATCACGCTAAACCCGTCCCCTTTTTTTTTATTAAAATTCGTTATAATGAAACATTTCAATCATGTTTTGTCTAGTTTTTAAGTCAATCAAAGCAGAAATCTTGGGCATGTGTGCCGAGCTCTTACTTCTTCGCAGTATGAGATAAGCAAAACTAAAGGTCCAGAACTTCCAGAGTTTTGTTCCGATAGACTTGAAAATTTCACATAATATTTTTGAAATATTTTACTATAGGAATATACAAATAAAATAATAAATGATTTTTCAAAAGTGTTAGCCCCTACCCGCCGCTTAAAGTGAGCATTAATAAAATACACTCATTTCCCAAGCTTGAATTTCGTGATGAGTTTTTCGTGCAATAATAAAGCAAAATCCTTTCTACACTCGATTACTGATGACTCGGTAATCCATGATTGCTGCTGACAAGTTCGGCAATAATTGACAGCTCAGGATTGCCGAAATTCTCAGTGATTATACATTTTGCCGAGACGGTTAACGAGCCCTCGGCTGTGCAAATCTCGGCAATTATTTCGCCGAGATTCAGCAATAAAATTTAAGTGTGTACGCAATCACTGCGAAACCCGACTTTTCAACTGAGGTCTGGAAGGCCGAGTGTCATATACCATTCGACCCAGTTCGTCGAGTACGCAAAGTGTATGTGTGTGTATGTAACAAATATGTACACACTTAAAACCGATTCTCGAGCTCGGCATTTTGGAATGCTGAAGTAGATCATCAACATTTTGCTGATTGCTCAGTAATCCACATGCTCTTTTCCGAAATTCGTTAAAGTAATATGCTGATATCTCAGTGAAGCGCGTGCTTTTGCAAAGTTTGGCAGATTATTATGCTGAACTTGTCAGTAAACAACAAATGTATCGAAATCAGCAAATCCGTTTGCCGAGATTTCGAACAATGAGATAGTTTTCACTAAAACTCGGTGAGACACTTGTCATCTAATGTCTCTTCGATTTTGCAAAGCACCACGTCGCCATTGCTCGTGGAGCTAGAAAACATTGGAAGAAGGAAAACAGATGTTTTATATTTCGTGACACAAGATACACTCAAATAAAAATTCACGTTCGATTCACTTGAAAAATCACGTAAATTGGTTTCAAATGTCAAATTGAATATTTTACGCGACGAAAATGAATTTTATACGAACATCCCCTAAAATGAATAGAGTCATCACATAAGGTTTACGTGAATTGACCAAACGTCAAACAATCTACGTGAATTTCCAGTGTAAAAAACTTGATTTTGAAAATGGCGAACAGTGGCTCTCAAATTGTAAGTAGTGTAAATATTTGCGAGAAATGTTATTTAATTACAATTTTATAATACATCGACCGGATCATTCCAGTATGAAAATTTCCATGTGTTCAACTAGACCGAGTGCCTGCGTGAGTTCTGAAATTTTCCGCTCCTTCCGAATGCTTCAAACAGGTCGTTGGTTCACCGAAAAACAAGTTCAAAATCGGTATGAAGCTAGAGACACTGAAACCATGTAATGCGACTTCAACCTGCATCGGTAGTGTTGTGGGAGTTCTCGTATCTCAACTTCGGCTTCGGTTGGACAACACGATTTCTGAAGGCTTGCCGATTCGAGATCCCACGGCGTTATAAGTTGCTTTTTATTTTCAGCCATTAAAATTCTATGCTAATTTTCTGAAATAAATGTTTTATTTTTCATTTCCTAGATTTATATAAGAATCTGAAATCTCCCTTTTGACTATAACCAATATATAAAATAGTAATTCTCTGGTATCTAAATTGATATGAACTGATAGGTAAATGTGATATGAGCAGTACATTACATTTTACCTATGAAACACGTAACTTTTACTGGATTATGCATTAAACAGTTTTAAATGTCAGTCCATTAAAACCTACGTGAAAAGTAGGGTGGAAAATATTCACATAACTTTTCGCGTAACTATAACATGATTATTATTTTTAGTGTAAGCGACTACCTGCTTCGTAAATATAATTATTACCCTCTTAGAAAAAAGCGTTCAACGGTGGTCCTTCATTGGTCCAATACGTTGGATCATTGGTCCAATGAAAGTCCAATCAATCGTTCAACGAGAGACCAATACGAGGCCTTCGTTTACCGATTTTAAAACAGACCGTTGAACCGATTGCCAATACTTCTACTTCACGTAGATTAACAACAAATCTTCTTTCTATATGAAAGTTACACCTAATTTTCACACTATTGTTGAAAGAGAAAAAAAACAACAAATCGTTCCAGCAAACTGAACGAATATTTCGTGCAGTATGTCGTTCAATATGCGCTCAACGACCAACAAAATAGAACCGCCTGCTGAGAGGATAATATTTACTTATTTCCAGGTAGGTGCGTTAAGGAGCACTAGACACAATTGTCTTTAGCCGTGATGATTTCTTTTGGTGTTTGTGCACACTTAAATTTTATTGCTGAATCTCGGCAAAAAAATGTCGAGATTTGCACAGCCGAGAGATCGGTAATCATCTCGGCAAAATAATAATTATTGAGAATCTCGGCAATACCAAATTTGTTAACTGTCAATTATTACCGAACTTGTCAGCAGCATTTTTGCTGTTACCTCGGCAAAAGCGATTACGATCGAATAATGAATTACCGAGTCATCAGTAATCGAACGTAGAAAGGATTTTTCGTTATTATTGTACGAAATAAATATCACAAAATCTAAGTCTAGGGAAAGGGGGTGTTTTTTGATGTCCACTTTAATGCGGTATACAAAAAAAAACAAACCTCAAAAGAAAACATCACGGTTAAAGAGAATTACTCCCAGTGCTCCTCAATGCATCTACCTGGAAATAAGAAGACTTTTGTAAGAATATATCAACAGCAGAGTTTTTTTTATTTTACTTATCTTTTCAAGATATATAAGAATCTCTTACCTTCATCCAATATATATTATTTTCCCGCTCCACCAGTAATGGCTACGTGGTGTTTTGCACATTCGACAAGAGACATTAAATGACAAGTGTTTCACCGAGTTTCAGTAAAAGCTAACACACTGTTCGAAATCTCGGCAAACAGATTTGCTGATTTCGGTATATTTGTTGTTTACTGACAATTATATTTTTCCAAACTTCGGCAAAAGAACGCACTTTACCGAGATATCCGAATATTACATTAACGAATTTCGGAAAATAGCATATGCATTACTGAACAATCAGTAAAATGTTGTGTTGCCGATCTAATTCGGTATTTCATTTTGCCGAGCTCAAGAATCTGATTTAAGTGTGTGCTTTTTTTGTTTGCTGAATTGAAATTAACATCAATTAATTACCCCTTTCACCGACATTAGCTTTTGTGATATTAATTTCATACAATAAAAAAGAAAAATCTTTCCTTTTTTTCGATTACTGATGACTCGGCAATTCATGATTCCATCTTGATAACTTTTGCCGAGCTGACAGCCAAATTTCTGCTGACAAGTTCGGCAATAACTGACAGTTAACAAATTTTGGATTGCCGAGTTTCTCAGTAATTATAAATTTTGCCGAAACGATTACCGAGCACTCGGCTGTGCAAATCTCGGCAATTTTTTGCCTAAATTCAGCAAAAAAATTTAAGTGTGTACACTCGATTTTCTCTAAGATGGCTGGACCGATTTTCACTAACTTAGATTCAAATGTGAATTAAATTGATAAAACATGCTAAGAAAAACAAGTGCATTCGAGTTTCTCAGAGACCGCTTAATCACAGGCTAATTGACAGGACGCTCAAATCGGTTTCTTCAACCATTTTATCTTTCATTTCGAATATTCCTTTTGTTGGGACAGTACTCGCATATGTCACGATGGTGCCACGTTACCCTATCAAAAACATCCAGTCTGTCATCTAGACTGTGTTTAGTATTTTCATTTACCAACAGAGTTGCCATTCATACAGAATTATCTGTAATGTACTGATTTGTATATATGTGGATTTCATGCAGGTTACAAATTCAATGCATATTGCCAAAACTAAGTACAGAATTGTGTCTCATACAACGCAATACAAAATCAAACCCATCTTTAGTTTCGATATTACCGTGATTCTGGCAAAGATAAACTTAAGATTACAATGTCCCATACGATTCATTGAAAAATGTTGGGTCAGTAATAATGTAATTTTATTGACCCTCCGTTAACAAGCGTCGACTAGTTCCGACAAAATGCTATGGAAACAGTACAAGTTAGGAAAGAAGCAAACATAATGATTTCTTTCCTCGACTGATTTTAATGCTTCATGGAATGAGGAAACAACAAACTAAATAAATTCTAGTCAATGGTTCTAAGCAGTTTTTACTTTCTTATTTTAAGAATCACAGGCAAATATGCTCAATATCGTTCATACTGTAACTTGATATTTTTTCAAACATATACAATCATTGTCATAGTTACGACGCATCTAGTGATCAGACGCTTGTTGTTTGACTTCAAAAGACTGAAACTGACAGTGAACTGAGCTCATCAAGGGGTCCTATTCAAATGATACATAAAAAATCGCAGACTACTCCATCTTGAGTTTATCTTTGATTTTGGCATGTCGCCACTTAATTTCGGTCGAAAATTATCAACACAATCAAAAATAGCCTAGATGACAAGTTCATTTTACATCGGACCCGATAATGAACTTTTTAAACTGTATATACCACAAACCAATAATCAGTTTCACGTACCCGAGTAGTCATTTTTCTGAACATCAATTGGACAGGTCTGGTTAGTTGATGATCGACTCTTGTCTGTGCCAGAAGGAAGAAAAATGTATTTTACATCGATTTTGGTTATGCTGGATCTTTGTTCCTGCGGTTGCGGAAGCGGTCATGTACTCAAATTTCTCAGAAGCGGCTTTATCGATTTTTACAAAACTAGTTTCAAATGAATAAAAATTATGTACTCATAAATTGATGTAGAATATTGTCCAGATCCGGCTTCCGGTTCCGAAAATACACACTGAAATGTGTATAAAATTGCAACCCGCAATTTCGAGTGAAGAGGCAAAAAATGGTAAAGTCAGAGATAACATAAAGACTGTTCTAGAAAGTATGGACGCAACCAAAAACCGCTGTCATTTCGCAATGGTTCAGAAACTGTCAATTTTTATGGCTGCGTCCTGTTGTTTACACTCTTCTCTAACCACTTGTGCAGTTGTTTATTCGTTTTTATTAATTTGTTTCGAAATGCGTGGACTTTCAGCAGAACAACGTCGAAAAATTGTGTACAAATGGTGCACATAACGCGGATTGTCACTGAGAAAGATAGCAAAAATGGAAGGAGTAAGTGAAAAAGCCGTGCGAAATGCAATCAGGAAGTTCGGTGAGGATAACACCTTTCAGGATAAACCGAAAACGGGTCGAAAAAAAGGTCCTGCTAACCCTCACTTGGGTAAACGTATACTGAAGAAATTCGAGCAAAAGAAGGAGGTTTCAGTTCGAGAGGTGGCCAAAAAAGTGGGCATTTCGAAGTCAAATGTTCTTCGTGCTAAAGAACGTTTGAATCTTCGAACCTATAAGAATCAGAAACAACCAAAACGTAGTCCGAAACATGAAGCATCGATCAGACCGAGGGTTCGAAAGTTGTACAATACGATTCTTGCTGCGAATTCAATACGAATTTGAACTGCATAATCATGGACAACGAAACCTACGTGAAACTCGATTACAAATCCTTGCCGGGACCACAATATTACACGGTGCGAGAAGGGCAAGTGTTAAACCAGTCCGAGACATCGATTGAAGTCGAAAATTTTGGTAAGAAAGCTGTGGTCTGGCAAGCAATTCGTAGCTGCGGTAAGATTTCGAAACCCTTCATCACCACTGCTTCAATGAACAGCGAAATATACATCAAGGAATGTTTACAAAAACGACTTCTACCCATGATTCGAAGCCACAAGGATCCTGTTGTCTTCTGGCCAGATCTTGCTTCTTGCCACTACTCGAAATCAACGGTAGAATGGTATACTACCAAAAATGTCACTTTCGTCCCAAAAGACATGAATTCACCAAATGGCCCACAACTTCGACCAATTGAGGAATTTTGGGCATTAACGAAGCACATCTTAGGAAACATGTCTCGGCAGCCGAAACCATTCAACAGTTCGAAAAAGATTGGAAAAAAAGTGTCAAAACTTGTCGCCAAGAAATCTGTACGGAATTTAATGAAGAACGTTCGCAATAAGGTGCGCCGGCTAGTCTACAATGGCTAAGTAGCAAATGTTGAGAATAATGTTCTGTTGTTGTATTCTAATATTATCAGTATATCGAATGAAATTTGAATATCTAACACTTGTGAATTATTTACAGCGAAATAAAAGTGCGTACATACTTTTTGGGACAGTCTTTAATTTCAAATTTGCTCTACGTTGAAAACAAGGAGCTCACTATTGCACTTACTCAACTATTCGCCGTGATCTTTCAAAACGTTTCATTACGTTCCGGAACGATAACAAAGTTCCTTTGCATGGTACAGAAATATTCCAACCACATCAATTTAAATACTTTTCACACTGTTTCTCTAAGTGTAAAAGATATCTTTATTTCCATGCCGATCAAATCACACGCAGCAAAACAAAAATTGTGCATCAAGTGAATGTAGCACCGAAAATAGTACCGTGATGTGAATGCTGCACCCAAAATAGTATCGATCGCGGCGACATCTAGTAGCGCCAAGCAGCGGCTTCGTTTTTTGCCAGAGAAGGTCAATTTCCACATCGCAATGAAGAACCCTGACTTGATTGTAGCAAACGCCCAATTTTCACAATATTTTTGTAGAAGAAAAAACAACAACAAACCATTCCAACAAACTAAACGAGTATTTCGTTTACTGTGACAGTTCATCAAACGTCAAAAATTTGAGTATGAAATTGAGTAAAATTTGCTCAGGCCAAGAGTTCTCTCGCATTTATTCATGCGATAGAGTAAGCGTTGAGTTTTCAAACATTTGAGTGAAAAAAATACTTCTAGCAGTTCAGTGCGTTTTCTTTATCGGAATATTCTTATCGAATTTAGGGATGCAAGAATACGTCGTTTTCCATTTACGTTTCTAGATCTGGTTTTTGAAACCATAAATCATCTATCATAGATGTTTTCAACAGAGATTTTGTGGTTTCAATTATGCTAAGTGAGAAGTACAACCACAGAATAACAGACAGTACTCAAATTAGATTCTTCAATCATTTTAACGGTCATTTCGAATATTCCTTTAATTGGGACAGTACTCACATGTGTCATGATGGCGCCACGTTACCCTATCAAAAACATCCAGTCTGTCATCTAGACTGTGTTTATTTTTTTTAATTTACCAACAGAGTTGCCATTCATACAGAATTACCTGTAATGTATTGATTTGTATACGTCCATGCGAATTTCATGCAGGATACAGATTTAATACATATTGCCAAAACTATACCCAAGTAACCATATGCATTACCCAAGTAACCACGACGCATTATAACTTTACATTAATTCAGCTTTAAAAATTCGTGTAAAATTTGATTAAATGCAGCGGATTTACACATGTTTTTACAATGCTATTATAAAGCTGAAAAGGGCGATTATTAGACTCTTATAGGATTATTACTCTTCTAGTTATTATTAAAGTTTCGTTGCTCCAAAATATAGCATCGAATGTCGATATATAGCACGGCTGAAGGTTGTTGTAAAATAATGCTCATTTACATTTTAAATGCAAATTTGATGCACATTGCTTTAAAGTATGTAGGATTAGTGTAATTATACATTAACAATGTAAAAATAAAGTTGTAAATGTGCAGTGATATACCCAAGTAACCATATGCATTATATCACTGCACATTTACAACTTTATTTTTACATTGTTAATGTATAATTACACTAATCCTATATACTTTAAAGCAATGTGCATCAAATTTGCATTTAAAATGTAAATGAGCATTATTTTACAACAACCTTCAGCCGTGCTATATATCGACATTCGATGCTATATTTTGGAGCAACGAAACTTTAATAATAACTAGAAGAGTAATAATCCTATAAGAGTCTAATAATCGCCCTTTTCAGCTTTATAATAGCATTGTAAAAACATGTGTAAATCCGCTGCATTTAATCAAATTTTACACGAATTTTTAAAGCTGAATTAATGTAAAGTTATAATGCGTCGTGGTTACTTGGGTATACATAATTGTGCCTACTTCTCATCCTCCAACGCAATACAAAATCGAACCCGTTTTGTTACAATTTTTACTTGCTTCTGGTCTGCACTTAATTTCGGGTGAAAACTACCAACACAATATAAAATAGTCTACCAACACAATAAAAAATAGTCTAGATGAACAACGTTGAGTCAAATAAACGGTTACCTTCCAGTATCGCGTAAAAGTTAAATATATTATCAACGTAATCCAACGTTATTGTGACGATTCATTTTCAAATATTTTGATGAAATCAGGCATCCCTGCAAGCAGCTGATCGGTGTTGACAAACGAGGGGAAACCAGCCAGTAAAAAAAACTAACAATAACATAACATAACACAAGGGGTTACAGATAGTAAATAGTTAGCGCAGTACAATATAGGTGGAACTAGTGCATCACGAAAAATTCACCCTCATTCTTGTTTACGGCCGTATGCGATACGTTCGAAAGTATAGCCAATTCGTATTCCCGTTTACGTTCGAATCAATCACACTTTTAAACATCGTACATGCATAAAAACAACGCCCATCCAACTTTAAACTATCAGTTCTGTTACAGATTTGAGTTGTAAATAAAAATCTTTGATATCATTTGTTATTTGACTTGTTTTTTTCACTGATTTTGTATCATCATGTTTGCTTACGTCCGTATCGACCATACGACGAACACATGCTTTCGAACGAATGCGAACAAGCCATTCTTGTTTTCACTCGAACGTGTACGTACGCGATTCCTGTGCAAAAGAAGGATCGGTAGCGCAGGTAGTTTTTTAAGGAAGATTGCAAGCATCAAGGAAGTGACGAATGCTACATAATAAATAAATATCGTACTCAGGACCAATTTTATTCAAGTCGGTAAATAAAATTTTCAAATTAAACTTCGTGCAAAGTAAAAAAAAGCATTTGAAATAGCAGTCCGATCAGTAGTATCTGCGAAAAATATGTTGCATTTTTCTTGCAATTTTGTCATGATTTCGATAGCCTACATATTTATTTCATTGGTAAAATCATGCACTTAATATGAAATAAAGCATGTTTACCAATGGCGTATTTTCCATAAAGTACTTAATAGATGCAAAATTGATGCGTAAAAACTTTGAACCTCGCATATATTCAAAGGCTCCCCAGAAAAAAAACAGCATTTTACTATACTGCTTTGCTTTCTAAATGATTTATGCAAAACACAAATTTATGATTTGATTAAAAATTACCTTTAGATTCGAAAATAATTTTGTTAGAGATCGGTTAAACTTATTTCAATGTGTTCGAACGGTTGATTCGCAACATTAAACTGACGAATCGAAACCACGGCATTTCGTCTATTCGTCCGTAAACGGGAATGGGACATTTCGTTCGTACGAATGATGTTCGAATACACGTTTCGTTTGAAACTAAAATGGCATACATTCTAGCGTTTCGCATATGGTAAATCACATGAATTGGACTGATTACATCAAGGCTTAGCATTTATTTTAAAAAGTTTACTGATATTTGAATATTTTGTGGCAAACGAGTCGCGTTCGAATTCATTCGAGTGAAAACAAGAATGGCTTATTCGTATTCGTTCGAAAGTACCCGTTCGTCGTATTGCGGATACGGACGTAAACAAGAATGAGGGTGATTATTTTTATAAGAATTTACTCATACTGTCATGTCTGTTAGTCTGTGGTACAGCATAAGGATATAAGCATCGTTCAATTTCGATTCCAAACCGGTCAAAAGGATACGGTTGTGAATCACTTTTCTGGGATTTCACGAATAATGCCACCGGCCTATAATCCACACCAAATAGTGACATTTTTGGTACCTATCTCTTGCAATGCTTCGGGCTGGTCTTCACTACAGATGCCGTAATTTTGCTTGTTGACGTATCCATTCAACCAGAAATGATCTTTGTCGCTGAATACAATTTTTTGAT
This sequence comes from Malaya genurostris, assembly GCF_030247185.1. Taxonomy (NCBI): domain Eukaryota; kingdom Metazoa; phylum Arthropoda; class Insecta; order Diptera; family Culicidae; genus Malaya; species Malaya genurostris. The sequence continues at coordinate 182,028,407 of NC_080572.1, forward strand.
AAAAAAGTGAGTCTTCCTCACACTTTGCTAACGTCTTTTCGCGATTAAATCTTCAAACAATCAGGGGAATATGCAACTTGATCCAATTACTTCTAAATTGGTGTCCATGTGAATCAATGGAGATTAGTAAATGTGAAAATGTTGTAGATGGAGATAAATCATCAGACAGTTACGTGTTCATAACATTTTATTGTGTTACATATCGATTATACCTATTTAAACGACAAAAGAAATAACAGAAATAGAGTACATGGAAAAGAAAACTGATTCAAAAAATGGACAAAACAATTCTTTTCATAGGGATAAAATCAAAATTACGATTTTCTTGCGTAAAATAAAACAATTTATACAAATTTGCAATGATAGATATGATTTATTATTAAACTAGAAATGTAAGCAGGTTGTTAAACCTTCATCAGCTAATAATTTTGAAAAATTCAAAAAAACGTGTCAAAATACTCGGAAACATTCTAATCATTATGAAGGTAATATCCAAATCATGTGGATAGTGAAAGACCAATTATATATTTGTTTTGTAGGTGGTATTAATTCAGTGAATCATCAACTGTACCTATTTTAACCAACGTCTAGGCTAAATAGAACCACACAAACGAAATTGGTGTCAACTTTCAACGGGCTCACACTTTAATGTGCTTTTTACTGTGCAATAACGGATATTCTAATTAGCTGTACAATACGAAATGAGTCCAACGTGCAATCGAATTTCGGTGACGTGGAAATCACAATCTTCTAGTGGTGAATATCATGGTTGATCAACTTTCAACGTGATTAATATAATTGTTCCGGGTTATCCAGGTCATTTATGAACTTTTATGAATGAGATATTGATTACTTTCTCTGTAGTGAATAGATTTTACGTTTCATTTTACTAACTCATCTGATCAACTCTCATTCGCATCGTTGCGATTTGCAGTTGGCAAACGAAGAACTGAGCGTAGGAGATTGCATTTATTACATACACACATGATTTGTATTTTACTATAAAAAAAAAGCAAGCTGTTTTTACGACTACCACTATTGTTGTTGCTGTCCTTGTTATGAGGGGGTTTTCAATTCAATAACTCTTCCACGAAACAACTACGGTCTCCATTCGCGTCGTATCCTCCTGAGTCCTATCGGTTTGCGCTGTCATCTAAGATTACAATAAAAAGCGAGCCCACACGCACCCACAAACACACGTAAAACAAATGGTGGCCGCTAGTTGCTCTCTTCTTGTTCTGTTGCTAGTGTCCTCTTAGAAACCGTGCACCTTCAACTGATCCGGCTTCGCTAGACCGGACTTTGTAAGCCACTGGCAGATATTTTCACGTTGATCGCCCTGCAACTGAAGAACCTCTCCGTATTCGGGATGCTCAATCACAGTGCCATTGCACGCAAATTCCTAAAAAAAAACATTTCAACCATCTGTGCATCTGGAACTGTCCCTTTCATTTCCTCTTACCTTTTTACATGCCCGCACAATTTTCTTCAAGTCATACTCTGCTGATAGACCCTGGACAGTAGTTAGTGTTTTGCGACCATTTCTCTGCTGGATTCTTATGTGCACGAGACCGTCTTGTACATCATCATCTGCACCCTTTATTGCATCCGCAAATGGGTCTGAATAAAAAAAAAAACAAACATAAACTCATCAATGAAAGCGTCATTCTCGATTGTACTATTGTTTAGTTAGCAATACTGTTCCCTTCCCTCATTACTCAGTCATGCGCGTCACGTGAAAAAAATGATCGATCTCCACAGCGGTTGTAAACTAATATAGTATGAAACATCTTCTAGCTTTCAATTGTCTTGAAGAAGATTAATTTGAATTTCAATCGGAAGCTAGAACAGTTAAATTTAAAAGAAAAACATTACTGAAAAAGCATCGTCGCTTGTCTATACAAAATACCGCTGAACCTTCACACTGAAATTACGATTGTTTAAACTGGCTTGATTCGTAGCAAAATTAAAAAAACACGTAAATTCCAAGACCAAACTTCATTTGTAGACCCCTCGATAGGCACACGAAATATACAAGAGAAAGCGGATATAACAGGAAATGGAATGCATCATCGTACTTTACTCCAAAGAAACCGGAAAGGCCCTCAATCAGTAAAACTTCAGCGGAAGTAATCGATATCGTTTCATCAAAAGAATATTTCGTGTTTTTCGCAACAAATTTAGGGCAAAATCTTAGATGAATATACAGTTTCGGTATTCCAACTAAACGTTCATAACTTTCCAAAACTAGTTTTTCAGAAGCTTCAAACATTGTGAATCAGCTGTACGTTTCGCTGAGTCACAAAAAAGCAACCAAACAAAGGTCCAATTCCTTCGTGTTCAATCAGGCAGTCGAGTATAGGAAACTGCATGATTGCGGCCATCTTGAATATTTTTGTGATTGTAGCAGCGCCCCAGCGACAAATGCTGATTCGAATTTCATTATGAAGAGAAAAAAAATGATGTTACTTACCGAATGTATTTAGATTCTGGATGGACATACGATAAACAAAATTTACTCGGAGAAGAAAACTAAGCTCTGCCTTCGGTGCAGACGATTTCAAAACTAGCTTCCTGCTTTGACACTGTAGTAGAACCGTTCAAGGATATTATAGCTGTTTTTAGTCTGTAGGCGATGATCACACACAAAACGCGTGGCTACTAGCTACCTTGGCTGACCGTAGTTGAATGATGCACGTTTCCCTTTTGTGAATCGTTCGTCAGGTTGAAGGGGGTGAACGGAAGGAGGAAAGAAAACTAGAGGAATAGAAATAATGCCTAAGAAGATGACAGCAATGTCATCAGCGTTGCCAGGTTGCCAGATTTATCTGGCAAATGCCAGATTTATCTGGCAAATGCCAGATTTCTCTCGCTTCGCCAGACACTCAAACTAAACAGATATTTTGCAAAATTTTCCAAATTTTCCCAGATTTTCCAAATTTTTCTAAATTTCCCTAGATTTGTACGGTTTTGGCCTTTATACGATAGGTGGTGAGAACTCTTTCTTTTATTTTTTGCTCACTGAGAATGAAGCCCAGTCGAAATTTTCTTGTCTATAGTAGACCCAGACAAATCCAGATAAATTTTAGTCAGAGACAGATTTTTGATCAAAAGACCTGGCAACTCTGAATGTCATAGAATTCTTGAGCATGAACACGCTCAGAAAAAAATGTTCCTTTAGAGTTTACTACACGTACCCAGAATATTACGGAGTAAGTCGAGGGGAATGGCACTATTTTTATCATGATTACCAATGAAATATTTTCTTCACTTCGCATTTTTCAAGCATCATAGTCCCATATTTCCCATGTTTCCATTCACACAAAAAATGTGTTTCTTAGAGTAGTAGACTTATCAATTGTAATAATTGTGTAATGAAAAATTGTGTATCTGGAAGAGAACTGCTGCTCTAGAGGCGCCATAACCACAGACTAACAGACAGGACACTCAAATTAGATTCTTCAATTATTTTAACGATCATTTCGAATATTCCTTTATTTGGGACTGTACTCACATGTGTCATGATGGCGCCACGTTACCCTATCAAAAACATTCTGTCTGTCATCTAGACTGTGTTTATTTTTTTTCATTTACCAACAGAGTTGCCATTCATACAAAATTACCTGTAATGTATTGATTTGTATACGTCCATGCGAATTTCATGCAGGATACAGATTTAATACATATTGCCAAAACTATATACATAATTGTGCCTACCTCTCATCCTCCAACGCAATTCAGAATCGAACCCGTTTTGTTACAATATTTACTTGCTTCTGGTCTGCCGCCACTCAATTTCGGGTGAAAACTACCAACACAATATAAAATAGATCTATATGAACAACGTTGAGTCAAATAAATGGTTACCTTCTGTGCATTTTATAACTATTAATCGAAAACGGAATCACCCAGAGCGGTACACTTCTTACCTGTAAGGTTGTTCGTGGTGAAATGTGCAAAGCAATTCTGTTACAGCTCGCTTGACCTGGTGCAATGATGTCTACCGCAATTTGTCATGGCATACTATACATTAGTTATTATAAACTCGTTTGCACCCACACACCTTCCAACATCGCGAAGAAGTTAAATATATTATCAACGTAATCCAATAATTTATTCATTTCGATTCATTTTCGAATATTTTGATGAAATCAGGCATCCCTGCAAGCAGCTGATCGCTGTTGACAAACGAGGGGAAACCAACTAGTAAAAAAACTTTTACATAACACAAGGGATGTACAGATAGTAAATATTTCGCGCAGTACAATATAGGTGGAACTAGTGCATCACGAAAAATTATTTTTATAAGAATTTACTCATACTGTCATGTCTGTTAGTCTGTGCCATAACTGTATACACGCAGTGAAATAGAACACATTAGATTCTAATATATTGAGTCTTTAAATCAACTTCAAACAACTGTTTGAATCAAATAAAAATATTTTTGAAATAACATTTGAGTCAAATAAAACTGTTTTTGAATCGAATTTAATGTGGCAATGTATATTAGGTTCAAATATATTGAGATATGGATTCAAATTTCAAAATTTTATTGAAACAAATCAAAAATTTATATGATTCAAATGCTTTTTATAGTACATTAAATGTATTTGAATCAAATATGTTGTTGGATAGATTCAAATGAAAAAAATATGTTAACTCTTGCATTAAACTGAAGCAAATACACTGAGTCTTAGCTTTAAATCTATGGGTGTTGATTGAAATTTTTCGTCATTGAATCAAATGCCAGATATTTTTGATTCTAAACCATTTTCATTAAATCAAACATTGGTACTAGTTGGTTTTGTGATATTTAACACAACTTTTCCTAAGATTTCATTTTTTTACATCATTCAAACGGAAAATGTACGGAAGTAATAACTTTCGAAGCAGTTGACGAATTTAAACTATCTGCACTATTGAAATCGTTTGAATTGTGCGATACTATAGTCAGTGCTTTCATATGAAAGGTAGATTATGAATTATGTATGTAAAGCGAAATTACATTTGCATTCATTCCAGAGAACGGTTTTACAGTTGAGCTTTTATAAATAATTGAACGAAACGAAGAAGAGGAGTCAATACCGCAACCATACTCAGCTGAGCGCACAAAATGCATTCAATTATAAATAAAAAAAAGTACAGGTGTGTAATGTCAGAGACATAACTGGATGTCGTGAATACGAATAAAACTGACACTCTTACTTTATACTTCCGAATATAAATTAGTTGATCGATAGTGTGAATTGTGCAAGTTTTGCCCTTTTACACTACTAGAGTTTGAAACGATACACCTAAACTACAGTACAGATTCGTCGTTTAACATTCAAACGGTCGGGTAGGGATTTTCAACGAATTTATTTTTTCAAAAAATCACAACTCTTGATACTGTTGATTAATTTCGATGCGTCCAGTGTAAAAAAACAGATTTTCTTCTAGTCCATGCTGACTCATACGGAACCGCAGCGGTCCAAAAACACCGGAGTTATTCCATATCGCGTTGTGGTATGTCTGTTCTGCCGTTAGAAGTATGGTATGAAGGTGTCAAAAAGTAGTTGATCAAACAGCTGGAAAGTACTTTGAATTTACATCAAAATCTCGCTAATATGCAGATAAACTAAACTGGAGTTCCCAAATTAGTTTTGAAAGTCTTTTAACAACTTGAAAAGTCCTGAGATGAAATGCCATGTCAAATTTCAAGCACAACTCTATGGGACCACAATCCGGATTTACCAGAATTGGACATTGCATTTTATGAGCTCTAGTAAGTCCTTCACATTTTATACAATTTCCGTTTTAATCCCATACATATAAAATTTTATGTATCAAAAACTTCTAACGGCAGAACAGACATACCCCAACGCGATCTGGAACAACTCCGGTGTTTTTGGACCATTGCGATTCCGTATGAGTCAGCATGGACTAGAAGAAAATCTGCTTTTTTTTGACACTGGACGCATGAAAATTGGTCAGCGGTATCAAGAGTTATGATTTTTTGAAAAAATAAATTCGATGAAAATCCCTACCCGAGCGTTTGAGTGTTAAACATTCTGACACACAAATATAACGAAATAACCAGTATAGTTCCTTGTGATAAAAAAATGGTGGTTCTGAAAAGAACCTTTTATGGGGGCGTTCGTGATGAAGAGTGACGAGTTTAGTTCAAATTCCGATGGATACCATTGACTTCCAATGGATACCGCTGACTTTCGTCTTCTATTTCCAGGATGACCTGTTGTCCGTGATTTTGCAGAATTTTCCACATTGTTGTCCATTTTTCGTTGTATTTTGCTCCAATGCAAACGACCACCAACAGGATGATGTAATCGATCTTCTTCGAAGGGAAACTGGCTCTGCGACCGAAGTCCAAATGCTCCACCTGACGATTGAAGTCCAAATGAAAGCACGACCTAAGCGTTTGATGCTTTATACCACGCAAAATGGTTTCTTTCATTGCCAACTGCTCCACTGGACGACTGAAATCTAAATGAGAGTTGCGAACTGAGCGCTTGAGGTTTTTAACCATGTAGAAAGTGCATTCTCTGAAGCTGCTGGTTGATTAAATCATTCCCACGACGTCTGCTTGCATCCAACGCACAAGAAGTAATGAACGATTTTCGACCACGGTTTCCCTTTTATACGCAGTCAGTTGAAGATATGTGCCTGACTACCTCAAAATCGTCGTCCTTGCGCGAAAAACCCAAGCGAAAGTAAAGAGTTTTCCGCGTTGTTTTCAAATTTTGAGAAAACTTAATTTTTGAGTTGTTTATGGTTATCTCACTCTGTTGAAAATATTATCCTAAATTCCTGATCATATTTTTGATGAAATAGTGAAAAAATTATGTTGCTGCCATTAATACAAGTCGAGATATTCACGATTAAGTTCTGCCCATTCTTCCATGTGGCTAATTTTGAAAAGGCACCCCATAGTAAAGTAAGTCGTATTCACGACAAAATTATTTACAATAACTAGTCAAAAAATTCTTTTTAAATAACAATTTATTGAATTTTAAAAAATCCATCATTGAATCTGCACACAGTCGCACGAAAGCCTTATTTTAGATTAAAGACTAATTTGCTTGAAATCAAATGAAAATTGTATTTGATTCCAAGTAAAATATAATTCAGGTGGAAATGAAATATATTTGAATTCAAAGCACAATATATTTAAATTTAATGTTTCTTTTATTTATTTCTAATAATAATTTGCTTTGATGTAAATATCAAATGTATTTGAATCAAAGGAAAATAAAAATAAACTCTGATTCAAAATAAAATATCGTTGAATTCAAAGTGTAATATATTAAAATTCAAAATAATTTTTTCTGCGTGTAGACTACGATAACGAATATTCACACTTAGATTTTTTCTCGAATCTCGGCAAAACTTTGGAACAGCCAAGTGCTCGGCAAACAATAAAACAACTGAAATTCTTGGTATTTTTAATTGACACATAATTTGCTTTTACAGAAATTTTCGGTTTCGAGAAAACTATAAACTACCGAGATCTTCGTCACTTTTGGAAATAAATTGCCGAAATTATCGGTTTTCAAGCATGTGAGCTAATGCCGAGATTTCAAGCAAATAATAATCAAAATAAAATTTTAACTGGCTAGTCAAAAAATTCTTTTTAAATAACAATTTATTGAATTTTAAAAAATCCATCATTGAATCTGCACACAGTCGCACGAAAGCCTTATTTTAGATTAAAGACTAATTTGCTTGAAATCAAATGAAAATTGTATTTGATTCCAAGTAAAATATAATTCAGGTGGAAATGAAATATATTTGAATTCAAAGCACAATATATTTGAATTTAATGTTTCTTTTATTTATTTCTAATAATAATTTGCTTTGATGTAAATATCAAATGTATTTGAATCAAAGGAAAATAAAAATAAACTCTGATTCAAAATAAAATATCGTTGAATTCAAAGTGTAATATATTAAAATTCAAAATAATTTTTTCTGCGTGTAGACTACGATAACGAATATTCACACTTAGATTTTTTCTCGAATCTCGGCAAAACTTTGGAACAGCCAAGTGCTCGGCAAACAATAAAACAACTGAAATTCTTGGTATTTTTATTTGACACATAATTTGCTTTTACAGAAATTTTCGGTTTCGAGAAAACTATAAACTACCGAGATCTTCGTCACTTTTGGAAATAAATTGCCGAAATGATCGGTTTTCAAGCATGTGAGCTAATGCCGAGATTTCAAGCAAATAATAATCAAAATAAAATTTTAAATATAAAATAAAAATTTCAGTTAAAACAGATACAAATTAAATAAATTTTATTGCTCGGCAAACAATAAAACAACTGAAATTCTTGGTATTTTTATTTGACACATAATTTGCTTTTACAAAGATTTTAGGTTTCGAGAAAACTATAAATTACCGAGATCTTCGTCGCTTTTGGAAACAAATTACCGAAATTATCGGTTTTCAAGCATGTGAGCTAATGCCGAGATTTTAAGCAAATAATAATCGAAATAAATATAAAATAAACATTTCAGTTAAAACAAAGATAAAGGCGCCGAAGAACAATTAAAATAATTGTGATTCATTGTATAGTTCTTCTGCACACTTAAATTTTTTAGCTGAGTCTCGGCAAAAAAATGCCGAGATTCGCACAGCCGAGTAATCCGCAATCATCTCGGCAAAAATAAAATTACTGAGCGTCTCGGCACCCTCAAATTTGACAAACGTCAAATATTGCCGAAATCGTCAGCATAAGATTTACTGTTTGCTCAGTGAAACGTTCACTGAATATTCGGCAATCCAATAAAACGAAAAAATGAAAAAAATAAATTACCGAATCATCAGTAATTAGAAATCTAGTCAATTAATTTTGTTTGTAATTTCTCAACAATATAAACACGCCATTCAGGATCAAAAATTCATTTTATTAACACTTAAAGGAGGCTTACAAATTTGTTGCCAGTAGTGCTTAAAGCCTCTACCTGAAAACATGTAGCATAAAAAAGCGGCGTGTCCAGATGCGGCCACCTTGAGCCGAGCTGGAAATATGAAAATAAAAATATATATTGATTTTTGGCTTACAAAAATGTTCAATATTTATTGATGCATATACGGTATTGCTCAAAAAATAAACTTACTCTGATCTATTGAATTATTCCATGCATTGGGTTATTTTTTCGCATATCCCCCAAAGTTTTGTCTCGAGGACGCTTTGAGCCCGCGTTGGGAGTTTTTCACTTATAATCGCGAGTGCTCTGATAAAGTCGCTTTTTATAATTTATAGAATTTTTTTCGCACAATGCGAAGCGAAAATGTAACGCGGCAATAAATGACAGCTGTCGTGCTGAATCTCGGCAACAGCTAGCGCATATTCCGAAATCTCGGCAAACGTCTCTGCTGATGTCGGCATATCTGTTGTTTACTGATAAATTCAGCAAGCAATTATGCCAAATTTCGGCAAAATTTAGCATTTCACCGAAATATCAGTGAATGCATTTAACGAATTTCAGAAACATGCATATTGATTGCTGAGCAATCAGCAAATTTACCTGTTGCTGATCAGTTTCGGCATTTTATTATGCCGAGCTCAAGAAATGGTTTTAAGTGTGTGGTATCTTATACAATGAGAGCACTCACCACTTGGCGGCGCGCAAGAATGATTGCGTTGATATCATTTCGTTTGTGAGTGTGTCGTTAGTGAAAATAAACAACGGTTGAAGTTGTCGTTAATGGTAACAAATTGTTTGTTTTTAAAGATGGGAAAGATTTGCGCTCTGAAATCTTTTACTGCTTCTTTTTTTTCAATTTTCAAATGGAATCGAGCAGTAATATAGTTCAATTCTGTTATAGATTTATACGGTTGAGTGCTTTAGTTGAAAAATACGTTTTCTAAAAAAGTCCTTCGTATTTGCCTTACAACTATCATTAGGTTTCTCGCGGGCTTTAAGTGACTAGAAAAATTGATGATCAGTGAATTAAATCAATCGCAACAGTAAGTTTTTATGATTATTGATAGCTTCTTTTGTTGATAAATATGTATCATTAATTTAATCATCAATTAATTTGTTAATTTCACCAAATATTCACACGACCAAATGTTTACCTACAGGTAATCTACGAAACCGAATATCAGTATAACACTTTGAATTGCCGATAAATCGAAAATAATAAACCGATAATTTTGGACAAAGCTTTCTTAGTCGAAATTTCTGCAAAATATCAGTAAGAATCATTACATGGCTAGTATTACCAAAGATAAACTCAAGATAGAGTAGCCTGCGATTTTTTATGTATCATTTTAATAGGACCCCTCGATGAGCTCTGTTCACTGTCAGTTTCAGTCTTTGGAAGCAAAACAACAAGCGTCTGATCGCTAGATGCGTCGTAACTATGACAATGATTGTTTATGTTTGGGAAAATATAAGGTTATAGTATGAACGATATTTAGCAATTCTGTGATTCTTACAATATTGTAACGAATGTAAAAACTACTTAGAACCATTACCTAGATTTTATTTTGTTATTGCCTCATCCCATGAAGCATTAAAATCAGTTGTGCCAAAAAATCATTATATGTTTAATGTAAACATATGTTTGCTTCTTTTGTAACTTGTATTGTTTCCATGGCATTTTGTCGGAACTAATCGACGCTTATTAACGAAGGGTCAATATAATTACATTATTACTGAACCAACTGGTTCACGATAACTGATCCAACATTTTTCAATGAATCGTATGGGACATTGTAATCTTGAGTTTATCTTTGGTATCCTACTGACACTATGAATCCTTCCAGGTCGGGGCTCTAACAACTGGTTTGTAAGACCAGCGCCGTATACATTGAACCGCCAATCCGGGGCATCAATGTTGAAACAACCAACAAAACGTTGGTACAATCATTATAATCTAATATAATATAGTTGATTTGAAAATATTTCAAATTTTCTGTCTCTCTATTATTTTGAGTGATTCAATATCGTACACTCAAGCAAATTGAGTAGTGAAAATCGTAAGGCCAATCTTATGATGCATCAAAAATCACCAAAATCATAATTTCATAAGATAAATATGAAAAATATACCTCTGCAATATACATCTTATCTATCACTGTTATAGTTTTCATACGAACAACTTATGAACTTCACAAGATATGAGAGAAGTTATGTTTATCATAGAAATTTCGCATAATGTTCCTAAATATTCCGTATGAATTTCATATGGGGTTTTATTGGAATTCCTTTTTTCGGGATTTCATAAGGCGGTCTTATGGTTCGCTTACGATATTCTTGTGGCTAAAAAATCATACGAAATCATTATGAAATTGCATATATTTTTTGCCTGAGTGTAACTGTTTGCAAAAAAAAAGAAGAATTATTCAATGTTTTGATATTTATATGAAAAAATTCTTCAACAAACTCATTAACTGCACTAGTGGATAACTGGAAAGACCCCAAGAGTTGAACAGCGTCTTCATTCGTGAAAACATACTCCAGGTACTCTAGATACTCCACTCGAATGTATTCGATGTTAGACGCCAGAATGAAACACTAGTGTGCACAAAAATAAAACAGATTATAGTACACACGAAACATTTCAAGAATAAATCGAAGTCTATTATCAACCGACATTCATAGTTGAATTAACCTTGTGCATGTTTATTTGTATCAGAAAGTTGTTTGGTTTTAAACCTGAAGTTAAATTAACTATGATTAACTTTGAAACTTATGGCGTTTTTCATTGAAAAACACTGGTGGCGTGGATTGCTCTGGTTTTGCACTTTCGAGCAGAAATCGCAATGAAACACCGTCAGAATGTTGCATTTCTGCTCGAAAGTGCAAAATCAGAGCAATCCACGCCACAAGTGTTTTTCAATGAAAAACGGCATTAGTTTGGGATCAGCTCATGATAGATTAAAAAAGACATATAAGAGCAAATTCAGCAGTTAAAAGTTCTATATGGAAAATCTATAATAGAACAGAAATTGAAACAAACATGTCCCCAGCAAGCCGTTCTAGTTTTATTTATTCGACCAGTTCTTCTGTCAAATTTAAAACTGGTATATGATGCCGTTCTATTTTTTGTATATTTGAAACACGAGTAAAACACTGCTGGGCCTGCCAGTTTTTCTTGTTATAAAATTCAGATTTAAATTTTGTAACTGACATAAATTATGCATCTAGAACTAATATGTTCACATTAGCGCTGATATCAAGTGATATACGGATATACTTGATATCCGATGATATCATGTGCGATATCACTTGATATCCCATACAATTTGATGTCAACGCGTATCACCTTTTCGGCATGATATCCGGGATATCATGTACGATATCATGTCGAGTTGTCAAAAATCGCAACTAGCAACATGGATAATGGCATCGAACGCACTCATTTATAAATGTCACTTTGAGAGTGACAATAAACAATTATTATAATTTCAAATTTTTCAACGAACACTGGCGTTCGGAGACAATTAATTGCAAGACTTCAACCACAGACTAACAGACATGACAGTAGGAGTAAATTCTTATAAAAATAATTTTTCGTGATGCACTAGTTCCACCTATATTGTACTGCGCGAACTATTTACTATCTGTACACCCCTTGTGTTATGTAAAAGTTTTTTTACTAGTTGGTTTCCCCTCGTTTGTCAACACCGATCAGCTGCTTGCAGGGATGCCTGATTGCATCAAAATATTTGGAAAGGAATCGTCACAATAAATTATTGGATTACGTTGATAATATATTTAACTTTTTCGCGATGTTGGAATCGATTTATTTGACTCAACGTTCATATAGACTATTTTTTTACCGTTGAAATAAATCAGCCATTTATTACATGTCAACATAAGTTGAGTTGAAGTTATTGGCAACGTATTTGTTGATTCAATCGAGTTTTACATTTATATCAAGAAAATAAATGGTTCATTTTATCTATGATCTTATTTGTGTATTGGTAACTAAGTTTATTGTTTGAATTAACCGTATCAGTTTTGTTTATTATAAGTCAGACAATTTTGCTCCCGTGGATGATCAAAAAAGTTTGCACGTGTTATAGAAGGAAAAATTCAAGTGTTTCTTTCGTTTCCTTGGGGTATTTTAACAGTTGAAGTGTATGTATGGATAATTCAAAATATTACTAAACTTGCATTACATTACATAACACGTTTTTTACAGAATATATTTGATGCAGGAATTCTATCTTGACCAGATTAATGGAGCACCGAATCATTGATTGTTACATGTGAAAAATTTGATCGTCCCGCGACAAAAGGGTTAAAGGAAATAACAATTTGAAAATTTATAAAAATCGAAATAAAATTAGTTTATAAAATTACCTTGAAAATTAGTTTGAAAGAAATCTCTATTTAAGAATAATGACAAACAAAAATGTATGATTTTATCAAACAAAAGCGTTTGTTGAAATACTAATATTTTTAGGTTTGAATCTTATCGTTCATTTCAACTGCCAAGTTTATAAATTCAATAAACTAATTATATTATCTTTATCCAAAGCTAGTTCATTTTAAACTTATTTTGATAGTAAAATTTACCATGAAATTGTTTGTCAAGAAATTGACAGGAATGCGCAAGTAAAATATTTGTTATTTTTAACAAAACATTTCTTGAATCGAACTAATGCACTGAGCAAAATCAAATATTTTATTTTGTAGCTTCAAACAACAATTTTTGCAATTTCAAACCAGATTTTCTTTTGTCACTATTTCAACAAAATATATCGTTGCGTGAAATCAAAATTTAGTTATTTTTACAATATTTTTCTCTGCGTGTAACACATTTTCTTTACATAAATTATTTGATGCAGGATCGTTATTTTGGCCGGACTGATGGAGCATCGAACCGAATTGTGGTATGTGAACCGACTATCTAGCAACAACAATGACGAAACGTATTAAAAAATTTCAAAATTGAAAATAATTGTTTTTTTCAGGCGTTTTAAAACGAATACAAATATAAATAAAAGTAGTATCAAAAACTACCTTGTAAATTATTAGTTTGAAAAAAATTATTTTATTCTTTGAAACAAACAAAAATGTTTGATTTCAACAAACAAAAGCGTTAGTTGAAATAGCTAAATTTAAGGCAATTTATTTCAACTAAAATATTTGTGAATTTAAAGCGCAACAGTTCTTAACTTTATCTAAATTTTGTTCATTCATAACAAATTTTTCAAATTAAATTCACTGTGAAATTGTTGGTCAAGAAATTGACAGGAACGCACAGGTAAAATATTTGTTGTTTTTATCCAAATGTCGTTCGAAACAAACTAACCCACTGAGTTAAATTGATTATCATGTTTAGTAGTTTCAAGCAGCAATGTTTTCTAAATCAAAACAGATTTTCTTTTCTCACTATTTTAACAAAAAACAAATAGTTGCGTGAACCCCAAATTCGGTTATATTTACAATTTTTTTCTCTGCGTGTAATATCGATCTAATTTGGCAACACTACTCCAATACTACACATCGATATCGCTATCGATTACTATTCGGGAACAGTTTGGTCAGCTGTCAACTCGGGTATTGTTTATGTTTAGTTTGCAGGACACAACAAAACGACGGTTTGTTCTAGTATTAATCTATTTAAAATGAGCCGAACAGATGTTTCCTGTGTAAAATGGGTGGACTTTAGTGATCACATGTTTTCCACCTTTTTGGATGTCTATTTGAATGCCCTATATACGGATGTGACCCTAGTGTTGGCAGATGGAGGTCATCTAACGGCCAGTAGAATGGTACTATCGATGGCTTCTAGATTTTTCGAGGACATATTCTGTACTACTTTCACTGCGATGCCGTTCGGTGGAAGTGGTGGGCTGCAAGAAATAAAGGTCATGATTCCGGATGTTAGTTGTGGAATCATGAAAAATGTGCTTCAATTCATTTACACCGGAGAAGTGCACATGAACGCGAGGGACATGGCGGATTTCTTAGAGGCTTGCAAGTTGTTCCACTTAAAGGGACTGGACTATCAGAATGGCAATATTACTGGAATTAAAATAAGTGGATCTAACATTATCACTCCGGTACAGTTCGATTTTGATGAACTGCAGGAATCGTACGTGGAAGCATCGTCGGATGGAGCGGGCGAGTCTGAAGTGAGTGTCATCGAGGCAGGAACAAGTTTGGACATAGTTGAAGAAACCAGCTTCACTCAAATGGAGGTAGAGAAAAATGTTTTGGAAAATGAACAATCAATTAATCAGTACTACGAGGTAAAAAGACTAGATTTTTTTCACATTTCTTAAATGGTATTCAACTTTGCTTTTCTAACAGATTGAAATGGATATGTCTGGATTGGACTCGAAACCCGTACATGAAACAGTGTCAATAAAAGGCGATGATTTGGAAGCAATTCCCAATTTGGAAACTCCCTCTGATATCAAAGTAAAAATGAACGAAAGCGGAGAGTCTTCCGTTCAATCAAAAAAGCGCGCCAAAAACATTGAATACGGAACTCGTTTGGACGAAGCAATACATACTATCATTCAGGAAGGTACCAGCTTTCGAACGGCTTCTATTCAATACGGCATTCCAAAAACCGTCCTCTGGCGAAAGGCAGTAAAAGCACCCAACTATAAAACCGAACGTCTTGAACTGCCTTCCCCGCGAAAGGAAGCCATTGAAGCATTGAAATCAGGCGAAAAACTCCTGAACATCAGCAAACGGTTTGATATTCCGTTGTCTACGTTGCATCGAGACAAACTGAAACTTTACAGCGAAGGAACTCTACCTGATAACGTTTCGTTGAAACAGCGGGACAAAGGTTCAGACTTTAAGCAACGCGTTCTAGAAGCGGCCCAGCAATGCTTGTTGGGATTCATGTCCCAATCGGAAGCATCCAAATTCTACAAACTGCCGAAGACTACCATCTGGAGGCGGATCAAGGCATTACGAAGAGAAAGTGACGCAAAAGGCGATTTCAAGAGGGAAATCGGTTCCACCGAAAATGATCTGAAGGTCGAATTAGAACAGGCATTAGAAGACCATGAGGAAGAACATCTCGATCCAGAATTCGTTGTGATGGTTTGATGCTAAATGATGCATGTTAACTTATCCAAACTGATCAGATATATCAGCGATAGAATAAAAGAAGGCCTATTAAATTCTCATTGTTACCAGTTTCCGCTTAATGGGGTTGGAATATGATTAGCTAATTTGGCTTAAAATATTCAGATTTGATAACAAATAGTGTGTCTATTGTTTTTTTTTGTTTATATCTACAGGATTTCGTTTCGGCCTATCAAACGAAAACAAGCATAATATTTACTTCTTCTCCTCAGGTTTGATTTGGACCTCTTCGGTGGCCGGGTTTACATCGCGGAAATTTGGGAATTGTTCCCACGGAGCAGATAGATCGAACTTGCGGAACTCCTGGGCCAATTCAAGCGGTTCACAAACGACCCGTTTCTTCTCGTCATCGTAACGCAATTCAACATAACCGGTCAGTGGGAAATCGCGACGCTGTGGGTGACCCTCGAAGCCGTAATCGGTCAGAATGCGACGAAGATCCGGATGGTTTGCAAAGAATACTCCATACATGTCCCAAATCTCACGTTCGTACCAATTGGCTGCCTTGAACACCTCATTACAAGAATCGATCGGCGTTAACTCGTCCGTGTAGGTCTTGACACGAATGCGTGAATTGTAACGCAACGAAAGTATGTTATAAATGATCTCGAATCTATACTGACGGCTTGGAACGTCCATTCCGGCAATATCCACCAGATTTGCGAATTGAGCTTGATGATGATCTTTTAGAAATTGAAGCACCGGAACGACGCCTTCCGGGGCAATCAGAACTTCTAACTCATCACCGGCAGTTAATTGTACCTTCTGGACATATTTCGGTAAGCATTCGGCCACATATTTTCCAAAGTCGGTCAAATCGGAACGAGCCACCAAGTCGGGCTTGCGAACGGTCGCTGAAAACCATTAATAGCGGTTAATGTTAATAACATAATTAATAATCCTGTCTTACGTCTAGTTTCTGCTGCAATTTCCGATTTGTGTCGAATGATTGTTGAAACAGCTGCGGGACGATTTATTCCTGGGGAAGAGAGTATTTAATAAAAACGTTGAGCTTGTCTTAGTGGTAGCAGTAACAACCGTGTCGTGCGACGGCGGATAGAGATCGTAGTAACGATGCCATTCCGTAAAAAATAGCCAAATTCTACGGAAATTCGATTACTTTTTCCTACAAGTACTTTTATGTAATTCCTTTCTGAACTGTCAATGATGTGCATGGTTGCTAGTATTTTTTGTGAGTTTTTACTTTGGGCCCTGAAGTTTGTCATAAATTCGACTGGCATAATTATCATTTTTCATAAATCTGTTTGGCATAGTGTGGGCATAAAATAGAGAGACATACTGTTTCATTTGGCTTCATTTCAGTTGTGCATATTTCCTTTCAATATCCGATTTGTTAAAATTACGTAATTCATCTTGCGGACTCGTCTCATCTTGTTTTCGTAATCAATTATTACCCAAATGGAATTGTCTCTTTTAGTCGGGACTATTTTCAAAAACTGAAATATATAAATACATAACGGTCGAAAAACTTATTTAAAACGGCTCAACAATGGACCTCTGTCTGCCGAGAGTGTTGAACGAAAAAATGGCATTTGGTTCAACGGTCTGTTTCAAAATCGGCAAACGAAGGTCTCGTTTTGGCCTCCCGTTGAACGGTTGATTGGACGTTCATTAGACCAATTATCCAAGGTATTGGACCAACGAAGGACCACCGTTAAATTTTTTTTTTCTGAGAGGGCGAGTAGTGTTTGGGTGACTCGGACTGCGCTACCGCGGCGACTTAGCGCCACCGAAGGTACCTTGTCCTTGTTGTGGTATAAAAACTAGAAAATAAATTAAAAAGACCGATCTTTTTATTCGTGGCAAAGGAATAGACCCTAGCTTTGCATATACTGGGTAAACGGGTGGATTACAAGTTTGTGTGCGAAGCTGCCGCCTCCGAATATTTTAGGATATTTCTAAAAATCGCATTATTAGTTGTGTACAAAATTTCTGAAATGCTAACAACAATCTGGCTTACTGTATTTGGTAGATACCATTACCCAGTAAATTCGAACATCGGAAAGAGTGATGATATTGGTTATTTGTGGGGGTTTTTTATAAAAGCCGTTTTTGTGTTATGGGCACATAAACGATTTCATTATTCTTTACGTTTCGTTTTCGTCTCGTCAGTGCAGAGCAGTTCAATGACGAGACGAGACGATGTGAACATGGTATAACTGACGACACGACCTGCCACTCGTCTATTAAAACTGTATCGCTAATCTGACTACCCCTCAGTAACTCGAAATACCAAAACGAAATTGCTCGAAAATTTGTTAAAACTGGCAACTCGATTTGATAAATTTTTGATTTCGAATAACAGATACCTTGGATACCCAAGCAACCAGAAGTTCCACAATTACTTCAAAAGTCCACTTTCTTGCTGCTTAAAAGTACACGCGGATCTTTTGAGAACTTGAAAGTACAGATCAAGCTCCGCGTGAACTTTCTAGCTGCTTAAGAAAACACGTGGCAATTTTCGACAGTTCGAAGTACAGAAAAAGTTCCGTGTGAACTTTCTCGCTGCTTAAGAGTGCACGTGGTACTTTTAGCAACTTGAAAGTACAGAACAAGTTCCGCGTGAACTTTTTCGCTGCATAGAAGCTGAACAATGTATTCTAGAAGCAGCTTAGAAGTTCGTTCCGCTGCGTCGCGCGAACTTTCAAGTGTGGATAATTACTTGAAAAATGGGCTGCTTAGAATGCTATTGATTAACTTTGAGAGCTGCTTAAGCCAAATCAGTCCCTTTTATCCGAACTTTTGGTTAGTTGGGTACTGTTGTTCAAAGGCATGTATATGTAGATAAACAAAACTAACTCCGAATCGATATACCAGTCGCGCATTTTACCACTGTACCTAAGAACAAGAATCGGCCCTTAAAAGTTAAGTGAAGCGCTATGTTTTTGCGATACCGATATGTTATATCATTTTATTTGCACCACCAGTATGCACCGGAAATTTGATAGCATAGCAGTTACCAATCAACTACATCAGCATCTCAACCCATCTCTATTAGAAAAATTCAATAATGTATTGAAACTATTGCATAGTTTTCATAAAATATTCAAATTATGCGACTAAGACTTTCCTATAAGTAGATCGTATCGTCAGTATTACTATTTTTTCACACCATTGAGACAATCTTTTGTT
The DNA here is from genome assembly GCF_030247185.1 of Malaya genurostris. Classification (NCBI taxonomy): domain Eukaryota; kingdom Metazoa; phylum Arthropoda; class Insecta; order Diptera; family Culicidae; genus Malaya; species Malaya genurostris. The sequence continues at coordinate 182,047,640 of NC_080572.1, forward strand.
TTATGACTTTTGCTAATCCTATAATAGTTTTAGCAAATACAAATTATAATACGGAATACTTCGACAAATTTTCTAGGACACATTTTGCATCGTGCGGTACACTGTCATGATACACTGTCAGAGTGACAATGTATTTTAACGAGTTTTCTAAAAAACTAGCAACACTGAAGGGTAAGAACAAGCTCACCATAGTTACTGTTTATTATATAGTGATTTTCACTGTCGGCTAGAAAAGATTGCGATGCGATAAGATAGCGACGAAATGCCGCAAAGATAGCGAAACCGACGACTCGACCAGGCACTCCGAAGAAAAATCTGAACAAAAAGTGTTCGTGAGTGATTTACCGCCAGTTACCATAAATATAGCGACCCCTCGATAATCATGAAAATAAACTTCTTGAGCAACACTGTTTAAGTTGCTATGAACTAGTTACCAAGGAGCGCTATAATAAATAAACAAATCATTTGAGAAAGTTGTGAAACTTTTATATAAATTTAAATTTTGTTTCAACGTTCTTTTTAGATTTGCGCCGACCACAATAGTACAATAACCAAATCTGGTACTAGAAGTAGTGTTGCGACAGAAATGCGTCATCCTATATCATCCACAGCTACCCATTAGCTATATCTTCAGTGTAGTCATCTAACTCATCCATGATTATGGTCTTTCTTTTTAGAAATAACCAGTCGAGTTTCCGAAACACGTCACTTTTTCTTAACATACTGTCAACCAACCCGGAAGTTAGTACCAGTCTTCACGAAATGAAAATGAGACTTCATTGTTAAATTGTATCCGACACTGTTTACATTCGACTACTTCAACAAGTTCCAGCAGCCTTACGGTAGACCTTAGTTACAGTCTGTTTTCTGTTTGAGACACAAATAATCAAATTATTTGAAGGAGACTTGTTTGCACTCTCCAGCTTCCGATGTGCACTTCAAAACCTATAATTTCGATCAAATCTAATATACTGAGAAATTTGATTCCCGTGCTGTTCAAGTGCCTTTCATATTCATCAAAGTATACACGCACTTTGTGAAGACCTCAAATCACTAAGAGTAGAAGTAGAGGAGTTTCCAAAATATGACAGCGCATTGTTTCACAACATGTATGCTGATTAGCAACGAGGGTTGAACGATTTGGAACAAAGGGGGAATTGAAATGGTTTTACTTTAGAAAGTCATTAGAAAATAACAAATATGCTTTTAATACCAAATTCTCATGATAGGACTGATTAAAAAATTTGGCAATGACGGATTGAATGATTGCAAAACTTAACACCATTTATAAACTCATTTACATAACAGAAATTCATTATAGATCTAAGTATGGTTACGTTGAACTATTTAACAAACATCCATGAATATTGAATTGTCTGGAAGTCATTTTTAATATGTTCGAGCACCAGCAAGCCTTAACGAAGACCTCTATCCGATTAAACTAAATAATAATTCCACTCGAGACAGCTTGTTTTGTTTACATTTCCCAAGTCTCCAATATGCAGTAACCAAGGTTATGGTAACTGTTATTTAAAATCAATAATCTATCAACTTGTGTTGCCAGTTTCAATAGTTTTTCAGGCATTTTCGTTTTGACATTACCAGTTACTGAGGGGTAATTAAATTTGCGATACAGTTTCGATAGACGAGTGGCAGGTCGTGTCGTCGGCGAAACTGTCATTCGCATCGATTCAACCCCTTCGACACCACAAGCCAGAAAAAAATATTTTTTAAATTGACCGTTACAATAACTTATTTTTTATTTATTATTAAGAAAATTTCAGTCATAATGAATTCATATTGATAATGCGTATGTGGCAGATTACGGCTACAATTTGCACGGATTTTTTTAAGCATGTTCTATTTATTTGACATAATGTACGATTCAGACGATCCGCCTCCTTCCGTCACCGTCACCGGAACGTCAGCTTCCGTCAAAATTAGTTTAATACTTTCTTTACCGGCACGTTCACACGCTCTGTCCGTCAAGACGTTCCGTGGCGGTGACGTTACGTGTGAATGGCTCCATAAGAATGCATGTAATTAATGTTGACGGTGCCGGTGACGGGGATTGACTGTGACAAAAGAAGACGGATCGTCTGAATCGTACATAATGGTTATTTTGAGCTTAGTATGTTCCCTTTTCATTTATATTTTGTATTAATCGACGCCTTGGTTTTCAAAACCTCGTGCTTTAATCGATTGTGCTATTTGTCTACTCTAAAAAGTTGGTCGTCTTTGACAGATAGACATTTGTTGATACTTTCGATGAACAATGAAATAACAATTGTCGCTAAGGAATTTTACCAGTTGAAAATGCAATTGGCCTCAATCCAACAGCCGATAAATTTTTCTTTTGGCTCTAATGTTAGTTACTTTCAATACAACAGACAGCGAAGGGGTTAAAGCAACTTTCCAATTTTCGGGCAGCGATGCCATGTGAAATTTTAGGCGTCTGCGTATTAGAAATGGTCCTATGCGACCTCAATATTTAGAAGTATGACGAAAAAACCAAACGAAAACCCTACAGTAATAGCAAAAGTCATTAAAATGGACGATTGTTTATAAAAATTTCGAAAATCTGCAAAAAAGTCGGCTTAATTACAAAGTCTGCTAACAAACGAAATTGCAAATTTACATACCAATCTGCAAACCTGGCATCAGTGGTTCTGACGCTCATTATTTCCGATTCCGATACGATTCCGTCGCATTCTATGTCCAGCTGAAAACCACTATATATAGTGAATAATAAATAAACAAACCGTTTTTATCTGATAATCAAGATCACAGGTGAAATGTAAGTTTTTTTTTTCTCTCTGTTTGGCTCAGACCTGTCGGTCCATAAAGCCAGGTCTTGTGTTATTTTTAGTTGTGTTGCTAAACTAATCGATTCGGATCTGATGCTGTACTGTGATGATGATTTATGGTGTGTACTTTTTTTTTTTTTTTATAGCGGCTGTAATCGGGTAGTCGTTGAGTTCGATTTTCTTTTGTTTTTTTTTTATAGTTTTATTGACAACTCAAACATGTTTTTTTATTGCTCTTAGATATTCGACTATTTGCAGTTGTTCATTCGTTGTGAGAGGATTTCGCTAAGTGTTTTTTTGTTATGTAATACTGGAAAGCAAACTCTAATTGTATCGAACTGACTGCAGTTGTACAGAATGTGATTCAGGTCTTCAGTAACATTGCAGTATTCGCAGCGGTCGTTTGGTAAGTAATTCCATTGCGCAAGTTTCTCTTTGGTTGTTGTATGACCTGTTCTAATTCTAGATAAGACTATTGTTTCTGATGTGGTGAGATGATGATTTTTAAGCCATGATTGTTTGAACCAAGGCTTTGGTGATACTAATTTGGAATGTTCAAAATGGAATCGTCCTTTTTCCTCAGATATATTACTGTATTTATCTTGCCATATTTGCCAAAGTTCTGTTTTAACTGCTGATTGGAGATCTGTTAATGTGAGATTGTAGTTTTCTATAGTGTTTCTAGTAGTGCCTAATTTTGCTGCATGATCTGCTCTATCATTTTCTATCAGATCTATGTGACTCGGGATCCACTGAACAATTAATGTTGTAATCTAATGTTAAATTTTTGAATTCTGTGATAAGATAGTTATGTCTATTGTCTTGATTTTTTAGTGATTGACATGCACTTTTGGAGTCTGTGAATATAACCAATTTATTTATTTTCTGAATTATTGCGTACTCTAATGCTGTTATGATAGCGACTATTTCCGCGTTCATTATGGTAAAACCTGGTTTAAGTCTTCCACTGTACGAAATCTTTTTTTGGGGGTCGTAGTATCTGAAATGTAAGTTAAACAATAATCTAGAATGGTTAAGCCACCTTATTATACTACTAGCTGTATAAATATACTACTAGCTGTATTGATATTTGTATATTCGTGGGTGTTTGTGTTCATTTTTCATCTTTTGTGCTAGTGCCGGTGATATTTAGACTGATTGTTGCAGTTTAATACAGTAACGATAAACATAAACAAACAAGTTTGTTTTGCACCGTAGCAACTAGCATAAAGTGTTGCCAGAAACGATCTCCTTCCACATTTTCAAACTATCGCAATGAAAGGGAGTAATTTGCTAGGCTTACTTGTTCAGGCTGTGAACCAAACATTGGCGGTTCGTTTGTATGGGACTTAGGGGTATAATTATTTGTATTTGGTACAACCCCGCCCACCAGATTTATTTACAAAAAACTTATTTGTTATCTCCATTGACTTCAATGCTTCGTGGGATAATACAAAACCAAATTAAATAAATTCTTAACAACAATTCTAAGTAATTTTTACTTTTTTATTTTTAAAAACACTGGGGTATGCTATAAAATTGCTCAATATTGTTCATACTGTTCATACTTTTAGGAAAAAACGTTCATCATAAATCCTCTGTTGGTCCAATGCGTTGAACCGTTGGTTCGATGAATATCCAATAAATCGTCTAACGGGAGGTCAATTCAGGACTTTCGTTTGCCTTTTTTTGAAACAGACCATTGAACCGCACGCCATTGTTTTCGTTCAACAAACCCGGCAGACAGAGGTCCATTGTTGAGCCATTTTCATTATGAGGAGTTGAAGCCCCGTTCGACTAGTTTTACTGGAGAATTTCGGTAGTTGTTACCTATTTTTTTTTAAGAAACGTCGAATAACAAGACATTTTTTATATGTAGAGAACACTCAATTTTTACATTTTTTTTGTAGGAAAAAAAAAACAACAAACCGCTAAAACATACTGTGCCAGTATTTCGGTCATCAAACGCTTAAAGCCCAACAAGATCTAACCGCTTTCTCAATGGTTAACTTAATACATAAACAAACATTATCATAGTTACAAAGCATGGCGCGATCAGACGCTTGTTGTTTAGTTTCAAACGGTGATTAGAATGAAACTGACGATGAACAGATTTAATCGAGGGGTCCTATTCAAATAATACATGAGAAATCGCAGACCACTCCATCTTGAAATTATAAAATCCCAACGTAACAAAGATTTACTTGTGTATCAATGGTATGTTTTTACCCAAACCAAAAATCAGTGATTTCTACCAATCGTTTCTTCATCGTTTTATAGATGTTGATATTTATTTCTCCGTTAATTTTTCAAAAGGGCGTATAAGCAAGTGACAGTTTCTCTTTGTTTATTTTCTCTTCTATTAATTAACAAGCTGTTTCCACGTTTATCACTCAACTCTTTGCATGAAATGATACCCGAAACTTTCGACTTTCAAACAGAATAGTGATATCAAAGAAAATCTTTTTAATCACATCACAATAATCGAAAGAGAGAGTGATTAAAGAGAAGCTGTCACTTGCTTATACGCCCCTCTTAGAAAAAAAAAAACGTTCAACGGTGGTCTTTCATTGGTCCAATACTTTGGATCATTGGTACAATGAAAGTCCAATCAATCGTTCGACAAGAGGCCAACACGGGACCTTCGTTTGCCGATTTAGAAACAGACCGTTGAACCGAATGCCATTTTTTCGTTCAACAAACCCGGCAGACAGAGGTCCATTGTTGAGCCATTTTTAACATGAGGAGTTGAAGCCCCGTTGGACTAGTTTTATTGCAGAATTTATGAAGTTTTTTCCACTTATTTGTTTAAACTAACAATACATACCTGCACAAGGGGCAAATTACTCTAAACTTTGTCTGAACTCAAACAAGTTTTACCGGGAGTAAAAAAGTTTAGCAGGGATCTCGCTGGATTAGAATGGGATTAGAGAAGTTTAGCCGAGATCTGGAAAAGCATTATTTTGACATAAGAAGCTGTGAACGTGGGAGCAGAGATGCCAGATATTTTTCATAGAAAACCTGTATTGTTTTGTATAAAAAATCTGTATTTATCTGTATTCAGAAAGGAAATTTCGGAAATAAAATGATGTTTGAAGATGTTATTCCATTAGATTATTGTTATAGAATGGCAGATGCAAAGAGCATTCCTTTATATCGTAAGTCCTTGCCGCACGGACATGAACATTCAACGACGAAATTTAATTGTTTTTGTTATCAACCACAATTGAATTGTAAATCCATATATTTTTTTCGTTTGAAAATGATGGCTTGGAATTCAAACATGGAATTCAAACGCCCATTACGCAACGTCAAGTCAGGTCATAAAACTTTTCAGTCTGACAATAAAGTTTCATGACGCTGCACGAAAAAATTTTCATTTGAATATGGGTAATCAAACACGCTCAGACGGAAAAGTTTCATTATTTCTTTCTTATTATTTGTGGTATCTGTATAAATCTGTATTTAATTTGAGAAATTTGTATAAAATCTGTACTCTGTATTAAATCTGTATGCGCATGTAAAAATCTGTATAATACAGATAAATCTGTATAAATGGCATCTCTGCGTGGGAGCTCGAATGACAGATACACTTCAAACAAGATTAGGCAAAACTAGGTTGGATTAGTTTTAAATTACCCAAATTTATCTGGACTAGTTGGGATTAAAAGAGATTAGAGAAAATTGTTTTGGAATGACATGAGTTTATTAGTATGAGATTGTCTAGAGTTTAGAGTGATTTGCCCCTTGTACCTGCACAATACTTCTACTTCACGTAGAATAACAACACATTTTCTTTCTAGGTGAAGGTAAAACGTAATTTTCACACTATTTTTGCAAGAGAAAAAACAACAACAAAACGTTCCAGCAATATGAACGAATATTTCGTGCAATATGTCGTTCAACGAGCGCTCAAAGACAAACAAAATTGAACGGCCTGCTGAGAGGGGCCCTTTTGAAAAATTACCCGAGATTTATTTACATCAATTATTTATTAACCATCAGACATGCAATGGTTCTGAATGCTATGAAACGGTTGTGAAGTCTGTTGAATCCACAGTACACCATAACCTACAGTTCCCAACTATATCCCATTCTAGAACAACACGCCGTAGTAACAATTTGTTTCGTGTTCGAGCAGCTACAAGCCTTGGTCAAAGACGGATCCTTTTTGTTGGTCCAACTAAATATAATGCACTTCCGCCTGACATACGAGGAATAAGCAATCGTGCCGCATTTGCGGCTAGACTAAAGTACCATTTTAAGCACAGACTGAACGAGATATTTAGCTAATTTAGTTTTTTGTTTTATAATGTAATGTATTTATCGTCAACAGTATTTCATATTAATAACTAATTATCTAAAATATTTGTACTTTCTTTCCAACATAGCGTAGTAATTAAATTGTGGATCCCTTAAAAGGAAATCTTTTCCACTGGGATTCCACTTTAATAAATTGCACATCAAACCATGAATAAATAGAATCTCAGCGGACTTTGTATCAAAATTAAATTTGTATTTCTAGTATTATTATTGCCAGTGTCTATTTGTTTCTTGTTTTTCCGCTGAGACTAGTTGCGTCCACTACCAGGGGGCTTCAAATTGAAGCTTTTTGATGTGGGGGAGTGTGGTGGGCAAAAAAAAAATGTCAAATTTTACAAAATGAATGTAATACATAAGCTTTGCTTTGCCATAACAAATGCGATTACCACAACACAAAACATTTTTTATATAATCCAAACCGTACCAGTTAGCAGTTTTGGTTATGCGGGTAAACGTCAATTAAATGCAAATTATCTGTTAGACGTTTTCTTTCGGTGTAATTAAGAGTTTGACAGCTAGGCGGTATTTACTCAGAAAATTATTTTCTTTCAATATTTTGAGATTTTTCACAGATCAGCTTATCAATGTTTGCCTGAATAATGATTTGCGTTGTTCCTCATTGTAATGCATCTAATCAGGAGTATCTGGTTGAATTTCCTCGCAGTCCTAAATTGGTAGAGCGATGGAAAACGGCGATTGAGCTCGCCACAGGTCTTCGTCTTCCACCGATGGATGAAAACAGTTCTCAGCAGCAACTCTGTTTGTCCCATTTCTCTGGTGGTGCTCATCCGGGTATGATAGAATATCAGGAGCCAAATTGTTTCAAAAACGCGTAAGTTTGTTGTTATTCCATGAACTGAAAATATTATATGGAACTTTTCCAGGGATGGTGACCCGGTGGAAGTTTCCAGCTGCCGGTTATGTCTACGTTTCGAGTTCCGCTCTCGAATGTACTCTAAATTAGGCAAAATGGAGCATGTATCATTGAGTAGTACTATCCGTGCGGTGATGAAAGTTTCTTTAGCTCCGGATGATTTTCTCACTGAAATTTGTGATCGTTGTTTGATTAAAATAGACGTTCTGAAGTCTTGGGCTAAGGAAACGCTTCAACAGGAAACAAATTACCGTGAACTGATGAATTTAGCGAGAAATGAGTCACATAATTCCGATGTTTCAGTGAAAGTAGAAACGGTCCTGTTGGAGGCAAAAGAAGAGCCAAATGAGGAAGCCCCGGCACCGGTAGAAGAAGCAACCACATCCGTATGTAGTCCAGTGAAGGAACCCGAACGGAAAGAAAATCCCGAAAACGATGTCGATGAAGCAATAGTTGTGCAGGCTGATTCGTCTTCGGATGAAGACAATCAACCATTGGCAAGGATTGTAAGGAAACGTGGTGAATCGAAAAGTCGCAAGAGGAAGCAATCATTTCCGGTGGAGCGTAAGAAGCAAAGCAAGAAATCGAAGATTAAATTGGATGCCACCAAAAAAATCAAAATGAAAAGAGAGCGAAAGCCAGCTTCTCCGAAACCCGTCAGACAAGATTATTTAAGGAATATCCTGGCCAAGAAATGCTATATTTGTAATATATCCTTGGAAGATACGGATGAGTTGGTGGCACATTTGACGTCTGCACACGCAGGGAAAATAGACTACAAATGTGACGACTGCAATAAAACGTTTGGGAAAGTAACAATTTACAATCGTCATCTGAGCTGCCATGATATCACTATTCGCCCAAGAAAGTGTCAATTCTGTTCGCTTTGCTTCAGTGCCAAGGAGAGCTTGAAAATTCACGAAAATCGAGAACATGGAACGAATCACACACTCCCGAAGCGTTACAACAGGCGAAACAAAATTTTCCAATGCGAATCGTGTGGCAAAATCTTTCTGACAGATGCATTACTGAAACAGCACGACCTGTTCGTTCATAAGAAGGTACCAGCCGCCAGTTGCAAGCTATGTGGGAAAACGTTCGTGACAAAAGCAAATTTGGAGAAACATTATATTGTTCACTCGAAGGAAAGGCCCTATAAATGTGACAAATGTGAAGCCACGTTTAAAACTTCCACGGCGCTTACGAAACATTCGCTGCTGCATGAAAATGTCTTGCCATACGAGTGCCGTCACTGTGAGGAACGGTTTCTCACCCAGGCACTTTATGCTAAGCATCGCCAACTGAATCATAAAAATCAACCGAAGGTGCCAAGATCTATTCCATGCGGCATCTGCCAGGAAGTGTACAGTCGATCGGCTGATTTGAAAAATCACATAACTGACAGTCATCCAAATGAAATCTATCCATATTTTACCTGTTCACAATGTCCACAACGATTTCTCGAACGCGAACAACTGGAATTGCATGAAAATATCCACACCGATCGGTTCGTATGTGACATCTGCGACAAACATCACTGTTCTGTTGCTCAGCTGAAGGACCACATGGAGACGCACAATCCGACGCAACCGTGGCAGTGCACCATTTGCCTGCGACGGTTCAGTTTACAGTCCAACTTTTCCCGTCACCGTTTGATTCATGAAGATGAGAAACGTTTCAAGTGTGACTTCTGTGACAAAGGGTTCTCCCAGAAGGGCCAACTGATGAACCATCGGCGCACGCATACCGGCGAACGCCCATTCACGTGTCCCGCCTGTGGCAAGAGCTTCGGAGATCGTCCGACATTCTACAAACATCGGAAGCGCTGCATGGAGAAAGACTCACCACAGGAAAAGCGCCAGAGAAAAGCAAATGCGGATGACGAGGGGTACGAGTTTTGAAAGCATAGGTAATAAATGTTTGGTATGTGTATATATATAAAAATTGATTTTTATTTTCACCTTTTGAAATGATTAAGTAAAGACTCTTCATTCGAAATTCTATACCTACACAATCGGTTATCCATAAATCCTAAATCGGTTGAAAAGGTTGTACTGACATCGATTATCAACCACTGCTAACAATACGTCGTCGAAACTCTATATGGCTTTATGCATAAATCCTCAACAACCACCATCCTATTGTCATTTATGTCCTTCGTCACTGATGGAATGTCAAATGAGTTGAAATATAACGTTATGTAAACTGATCTTTTCTCACCCTTTAATTTAATTAACCACGATATCGCGATTGCTAAATTGAAATGACTTGGATTCTGTTCGCAATTCTGTCAGCAATCATAACTAAGAAATAAATTTCCAATGAGTTTATCGCATCGTCCGGTATATCGCGGGGTAGTCATCTCGATCCTTTAATATTATTGTGCTCATCAGTGATTAACAATTATCCCGAAATCAGCCAATGCCTTTACCGAAATTTCGAAATATTTGTTGGCTTTTGCCGAAATTCGGCAAGAAAAATGTCACGTTTTGCATTTTTGCTTGGCACTACGCAACTGTTCTGTGACTAAATTTTTGGAGAAAATTTTCGGTGGTCATTAGAAGAACTGGAATTAGTCGAAAAGGAAGATGTGAGAACCTACGATCTTATCCGTAAGTATTATAACTACAAATTATTGTTGATTATTTATAGAAAGTGCCTTCTAGACCCTGCTTTCGCTGTCTGGAAGTCATTCTAGGATGTGTCGAAGAACTTCACTCTTACCAGCCGCTACCTAATTTTGGGTCAAAACCTACCCAAAATCAACTAAAGTGCATCTCCACAATTTCAGGTAACGAGTGATGACTTCAAAATTTCGGTAAATGTAAGTTTACTCAAAGTGTTATGCCATAACAAAGCACACTACCCATGAATTGTTTATTGTAAAATAAAATTCATGTACCGAAATATAGTTCTTTTAAAAAATATTACCGAACAAAGGAATTAAATCTTAGTGTGAAGATTCGGTGTTTACCAACCCAAGCTTCGAAAGTAGTGGATAGAGATGTCGTAATATCGATCGATTAATCGAGTAATCGAGTAAAGGCACAGTTAATCGAATGAAATTTAATCGATTGAATTCTTTCCGATAATCGCAGTAATCGATTAATTTCATACGATTATTGGTTCGATTAGTATTGTGAATTTCAGCTTAGCATAGAATGCGACGGAATCGTCGCAGAATTGCGAAATAATGAGCGTCAGAATCACAGATACCAAGTTGCAGATTTTATGTGAATTTGATGAATTTTCCTTTTTAGCGAACTATGCAGTTTTGCAGACTTTTTAGAGGTTTTCGAAGTTTTTTCAGACAGTCATCTAATCTAGATCGATTAGAACAAAATCGTCTGGTGACAACGACAAGAATTATTTATTTGTTCATTTGAAGCCTCAATGAGTATATGTATCTGTCAAAGATGACTTTAATTTTAAAGGAGATGATATACAATTTTTTATAGTAGTATATTTTTTTAGTTAAAATCGAAAGTGTTTCAAGTAAAGCAGTAGGTGAACACAAAGATTTCGATTAATACCAATTTCAAAATTATGTTTGTGACTTGGGATGAAGAGGATGAATTGATGCGAATGACAGGTTCGCTTTCTTTGCGGCATTCTGTCGCTCTTTGGCGCATCGCAGTCTTTGCTAACCGCCAGTGAAAATTACAATACAATAAAATGAAAGAAATGACTCCAGTTTCACTTATGTTCATTATAATCTTCTCAATTGTATTCCTCAAATTTCGTTTCGTTTCATTTTGTCAATGAGTTGAGAGGTTTTAATGGATGCCATGTGCACAGATTTTCATTGTACACAGTTATCAAAAACTGCACAAAATTCTGTTGATTTTTTTTTATTCTAATAGATAATCTCTGGTTCATCAAAATTATTTACACTGCTTTTTTATCAAAAGTATTGACATTTCTTTCGCACAATATTTTTAATAAAATTAAACCAAAACTGTTTTGAATCTTTTACCTATAAATCGTCTGCTTAAAAATTTTAAACCTGAGATAATTCAAGTTTACTGAATTGACATTCTGAAAGCTTTAGTTCCATGCTCTCACATTCACCTTTTCGAAGGATATGATTTGTCACATAAACCTTTGCGTTACTCAAAACTATGATTTTAACAGTATTTTACTATTCAAACAATGAGAATAGTAAATTAGGTTTGCTACATAGGATATCATTCGCAACAAACAAACAAATGTATATTGTTTCGGGTGATTTTTTGTTTTTCTTAGTTTGTTCTTGTTTGAAAGAGCCATATTTTGATTAAAAGCTATTATATACTTATTTACTAGTTTACATTATTAGTTTTTGAGTTTATATACCTCAAATTGATTTATTGATTTCTAGTAATCTTAGTGTACGAGGACCGAGAGCTTAATTAAGTAATTTAAACTTCATTCAGAAAAAAACAGTATAATGAAAACGATGAAACGATTAGTTGCTCATCAAACATCAAATCAATAGATTCAAACTCGAATGTTATTACTTCAATCGAGGACATGGTTGCTCCAAATAAATTGTGCTTATTACAAAAATATGTCGTGTTTGTTTTAAAGTCACTAAGCACCCTGCCACTTACTTGAAGATCTGTTATGTACTGGCTGAGTGTATATCATAACAGTAATTGAAGAAGAAAAGTTCTCCCTTTCGTTTGGTCGTTAAAAATATGCTCTATTTTGAATAGTTCGCCTGCATTTCTTCAAAGAAAATTTTGCCATGTGACTTATTGGTGTTTATAAAAACGAGACCAATATTTGATTCAAATTAGAATATCTATTCATTCTAATTACTAGGCATTTGTTTAATTTGTGTGTGAAATAAGTAAGTTGTTTCGAAAACAATCTGGCACCACTTGAAACAACAAATCGACTTAAACAAAATTGACAATCGAACTTAGAGCTAATTTCACCTGATCCGCCATCTATGTTTCATTATTTGAACCTTTCTTAAGATTGATTTTTTCTTATATAATTTCAATTATTTTGTAGAATTCTAGGACCTGTTATTAGAACTGTTTATTTTAAAATGTAAGAAAATTTATTTTCTTTCGTTTCGTGTAATCATTTTTGTTTTTATAAGATGATATGTTGATCAATATCGAGATCTGGAATTAGTTCTTAGTAAAAAACTATTCCTCATCATAATATCGCATATTCGCTTAGGTTTGCGCATCTGTGCGGTCTTTCAAGTAATATTTTATAATGTACGAATAAAATCATTCCAATTTATCAACATAACCTTTTCTCGCATGCTAAGACCAGATCTGAAAATATGCATGGTTTAAAACAGAAATTGGGTGCTGCAACAATAACATAGGTAGAAATTGATTTTTCTCACACTAAAATTAACTTTTCGCTTGAAAACATGACGTTGTATGTAAGTTATAAAAGATTTTACAAGTGAAAATTCGTTTTCCCTTGTATTTTGACAGCTAATATTGCAATCATCATCCTCGCACACGTACGCATCTTGCAGTGAAACACAACGTTAGATCGCCCATCAAATTTAGTCATGCTTAATCGCAAGCTAATCGATTAATCGAGTAATTCTGTACGATTAATCAAGCAAATCGATTAGTTTGAAAAGTTGTATTCGATTATTTACTAATCGAGTATTTCAAAAAACGCGACATCCCTAGTAGTGGATTAATAAGTTAAGAGCAAATTCAGCAGCTGCAAGATTCATATGGGTGGTCTATAATGTAAATGAAACTGAAACAACCCACTTAGAAAAAAACGTTCAATGGTAGTCCTTCATTGGTCCAATACGTTGGATCATTGGTCCAATACGTTGGATCATTGGTCCAATGAAAGTCCAATCAATCGTTCAACGGGAGGCCAACACGGGACCTTCGTTTGCCGATTTTGAAACAGACCGTTGAACCAAACGCCATTTTTTTCGTTCAACAAACCCGGCAGACAGAGGTCCATTGTTGAGCCATTTTTAACATGACGAGTTGGAGCCCCGTTGGACTAGTTTTACTGGAGAATTTCTGAAGCTTTTTCCACTTATTTTTTTAAACTAACACTACATACCTACATTCAGTAAAAACCATTCAAGCGAAGAGGTTGTGTTTCGATTGTACTGGCTCGTGAGTTAACGGCTGCTACCGAGACAATTCTAAGCTTCAGGTAGTTAAACTGCCCATAGCAAACGCAATATTCGGGGCGTTTCCCGACTGGAAAGCTAGCAACGAAGGCCATCCCGTTCATACGCACAGAGGTGTAGAGACACAGAGGTGCGAGAGCATAGAAGTGACGAGTCACAGAGGTGCCATCGCATAAAGGTGCGAAGACGAAGGGGTGCAAAGGCACAGAGGTGCTAAAGCAACCCAGTGCTGATCTACCAGGTACCAGAATTTGTACGCTGCGTAGGATCAAAAGAGACGGCATATATCGCGAGGTGCTACACTGCAAGCATCGCATTTGATCGCCACCAAGAGCAAAAGCACTGTACCTGGGGTCAGGTACAGCAAGTGCAGTGGTGTTCACAACGACGGCAGAGCAACTGAGATAGCAGTAAACGACAGAAGACTGCCAATTGGAAACAGCAAAAGACTGCCAATTGGAAATCGTTGGAAGAGCTTCACGTCGTTCTTCACGATAAAGGAACAGAGACATCAGCTACAAGGTAGATTTAATTTAATTTATTTTTTATTTCTTATATCTGAAATTTTACTAAACATAAGTTTTTATTTTGGTATTATTAATTTACAAAAAAAATTTAATGTAATGGATGATCTCATGGAAGATCATCCGAATCCGATTCCGGATACTAGTAAAAGTTTAAATACTCCGAGGGCTAAACATTATCCACAGGGTACCACTGGGCCATGGATAATCTATCTTCGAAAAAAAGAAAAGATTTTAAACTTGATGCAAATTACAAAGGATTTGACATCACATTTCTCTGAAGTTAAAGAAATCTGTAAGGTTAATAGAGATAAAATTCGAGTTGTAGTTAACGACTTGAAACAGGCAAACGATATTGTAACCTGTAAATTATTTGCTATTGAATATCGAGTTTACATTCCATCGAAGGAGGTAGAAATTGACGGTGTTGTGACTGAAGCAAGTCTGACAGCAGATGATTTACTTAAAAATGGAGTTGGCCGTTTTAAAAACTCCATGCTTGAGGGAGTTAAGATACTCGAGTGCAAACAATTGTACTCAGCATCTATTGTCGATGGAAAAAAGTCTTATCGTCCCTCAGATTCGTTTCGCGTAACATTTGCCGGATCTGCATTGCCTAGCCATGTCTATATCGATAAAATTCGTCTTCCTGTTCGGCTTTTCGTACCGCATGTTATGAATTGCACGAACTGTAAAAAATTCGGACATACAGCTACTTACTGTAGTAATAAGTCCAAATGTATCAAATGTCAAGGGCCTCATAAGGATAATCTTTGCGATAAAGATGTTGAAAAATGTGTTTATTGTGGGGAAAGCCCTCATGATGATCTTTCAGTGTGCGCTGCATTTAAGCTGCGTAAAGACAAAATGAAGCTTTCTTTAAAAGCACGGTCTAAGCGCACATATGCAGAAATGCTCAAAACGGTCATACATGTCTCCCCTTTGGAAACCGAAAACGGTTTTTCAAATCTTGCGGAGCCAGAGGAATCTGACTCTGACGGAAATAGTGAAGATACCTCGTTTGTCACTCCTCAAGGGTCTGTTAAGAGGAGATTAACAAACCACAAAATACCAAAAAAGACACCTAAAATTATACCTTCAAAAAAAGATCCCCGTGTTAAAGCTAAAAAGCCAAATTTAAAACCAAAAACTGTGCCTCCTGGTTTGTCAAATTCACAAACCAATCCAGGAACTAGCTCAAGAAAAGACAATAATCCAGTGGGCTCCATTTCACATTCACCAACAGGATTACTGAAATTTTCGGAAATTGTAGAATGGATTTTCGCTGCATTCAATATTTCTGAACCTCTAAAGACCATCATAACAGCATTCCTTCCAATAGCTAGAACTTTTTTGAAACAGTTATCAGCTCAATGGCCAGCTCTTTCAGGTTTTGTATCATTTGATGGATAATTTATCATCCGCCGCAAATGATTCAATCACTGTCCTGCAGTGGAATTGTCGAAGCATCATGCCAAAACTTGATTCATTTAAAGTTTTGTTGCATAGTCAAAAATGTGATGTATTTGCTTTGTGCGAAACATGGCTTACATCAAACATAGCCTTAAATTTTAATGACTTTAACATTATACGTCTCGACAGAGACTCCCCGTATGGTGGAGTGCTTTTAGGAATTAAGAAATGTTATTCCTTTTATAGATTAAACATTCCTTCGACTTCTAGTATAGAAGTTGTTGCTTGTCAAATAAACATTAAAGGAAAGGACATTTGCATTGCTTCGGTATATATTCCTCCAAGAGCTCAAGTTGGACAACGACAGCTTAATGAAATTGTCGAAGCCCTTCCTGCTCCACGTTTGATTTTAGGAGATTTCAATTCGCACGGAATGATGTGGGGTTCCGTTTACAATGATAGCAGATCATCTCTAATATATAATATTTGCGACAATTTTAGCATGACGGTACTAAATATGGGTAGCATGACACGGATCCCAAGACCTCCTGCACGTCCAAGTGCATTAGATTTATCTCTTTGTTCGACTTCAATTCGACTAGATTGCACCTGGAAAGTATTTCCTGATTTACATGGTAGCGATCATTTACCAATCATCATCTCAATTAGCAGTAACAAAGGCATTGCTAATTCAGTTAATATTCCATATGATTTGACAAAAAATATTGACTGGATTAAATACCAAAGTAATATTTCAAGTGTCTTAACTTCAATGGAAGAGCTTCCCCCACTTGAAGAATATGACTTCCTCGTTTGTTCGATTCTGGAGGCCGCAGAACAAGCCCAAACCAAACGATTTCTTGGTCCATCGTCTAACAGAAGACCTCCAAATCCTTGGTGGGACAAAGAGTGCTCAGATGCTAAACACGCGAAACAAAATGCTTTCAAGACGTTTTTAAAACGAGGAGGAGGAACTCCTCAGAATTTTGAAAAATTCTTGGTTTTAGAAACCAAGTACAAGAACATACTTCGGGTTAAGAAATGCAGCTATTGGAGACATTTTGTGGAAGGTTTGTCAAGAGAAACCTCAATGAGCACTCTTTGGAATACGGCCAGACGAATGAGGAATCGTAACGTAGGAAATGAGAGTGAGGAGTACTCGAATCGATGGATATTTGATTTTGCGAGGAAAGTTTGTCCAGATTCCGTTCCTACGCATAGCATTGTTAGGGAGTCTTCTTCAAATGATGATTCCATTGATAGCCCCTTTTCAATGATGGAATTTTCCATAGCACTCATGTCTTGTAACAATAACGCTCCTGGATTGGACAGAATTAAATTCAACTTGGTGAAGAATCTGCCCGACCTCGCAAAAAGACGTTTGTTGGAATTGTTCAACAAGTTTCTTGAGCAAAATATTGTTCCACCTGACTGGAGACAAGTGAAAGTTATCGCCATTCAAAAGCCGGGGAAACCAGCTTCCAATCACAACTCATATAGACCCATTGCGATGTTGTCCTGCATCAGAAAATTGTTCGAAAAAATTATTCTACGACGTCTCGACACTTGGGTCGAGACGAACGGTTTGTTGTCAGATACTCAGTTTGGCTTCCGTAGAAATAAAGGGACGAATGATTGCCTTGCATTACTTTCGTCTGACATCCAAATTGCCTTCGCTCAAAAGCAACAAATGGCATCTGTATTTTTAGACATTAAAGGAGCATTTGATTCAGTTTCCATTGATGTTCTTTCAGACAAGCTCCACCAACATGGACTCCCAGCGGTTATAAATAATTATTTGCACAACCTTTTGTCAGAGAAACGCATGCATTTTTCACATGGCGATTTGGCAACAATCAGAATTAGCTACATGGGTCTCCCGCAAGGCTCATGCCTCAGTCCGCTCCTCTATAATTTTTACGTGAATGACATTGACAGCTGTCTAGTAACCCCATGTACACTAAGACAATTGGCAGATGATGGCGTGGTTTCAGTTACTGGATCCAAAGCTATTGATCTGCAAAAACCATTGCAAGATACCTTAGATAAATTGTCCGTTTGGGCTGTTCATCTTGGTATCGAATTCTCTGCGGAGAAAACAGAGCTGGTCGTCTTTTCAAAAAAGCATGATCCCGCGCAACTTCAGCTTCATATGATGGGAAGAATAATCGAACAGGTTTTGACTTTCAAATACCTCGGGGTGTGGTTTGATTCCAAATGCACGTGGGGAGGACACATTAGGTATCTGATAACGAAATGCCAACAAAGAGTAAATTTTCTTCGAACAATAACAGGGTCTTGGTGGGGTGCTCATCCGCAAGATCTAATAAAATTGTATCAGACAACGATACTTTCAGTGATGGAATATGGATGCGTTTGTTTTCGTTCCGCTGCAAATTCTCATATTATCAAACTTGAGCGAATTCAGTACCGTTGTTTGCGAATTGCTTTAGGCTGCATGCATTCGACACATACAATGAGTCTTGAAGTTCTGGCGGGAGTTCTTCCATTAAAAGATCGATTTTGGGAGCTTTCATCACGCCTGCTAATAAGATGTGATGTGCTGAATCCCATGGTAATTAATAATTTCGAACGACTAGTCGAGCTTCGATCTCAAACAAAATTCATGACAGTATATTTTAACCATATGTCACAGGAAATCAACCCTTCAAGATATATTCCTATCCGTGTCAGCCTCCTAAATGTACCTGACTCAACTTTATTTTTCGACACATCCATGCAGCGCGAAGTGCGTGGAATCCCGGACCACCTACGCTCTATGGAAATCCCAAAAATATTTTCAAGTAAGTTCAGGCATATTAACTCTGAGAAAATGTTTTACACGGACGGATCGCGAATGGAAGAAGCGACAGGGTTTGGTATGTTCAACAATAATGTTTCGGCCTCATTCAAGCTTCAAGAACCTGCATCTGTTTATATAGCAGAGTTAGCAGCAGTTCATTATAGCTTGAATGTAATCGTCACATTATCTCCAAACCATTATTTCCTCTTCACAGATAGTCTGAGTGCAATTGAAGCCATTCGCTCAAACGCTGCTGGCAAAAATGAACCGTTTTTCTTGGGTAAAATAAAACAGTGTCTGAACGACATATTGAATAATAATTATCTAATCACAATAGTTTGGGTTCCGGCTCATTGCTCCATTCCAGGCAATGAAAGAGCCGATATTTTAGCCAAAGGTGGTGCTATTGAGGGTGAAATTTATGAGAGACCGATTGCTTTCAACGAATTCTATAGCGCGTCTCGCCAAAGAACACTTGCCAGCTGGCAAGCTTCTTGGGATAAAGATGATCTGGGTCGGTGGATGCACTCAATTATTCCTAAAATATCGACAAAGGCATGGTTCAGGGGACTGGATGTGAGTAGAGATTTCATTCGTGTGATGTCCAGACTCATGTCCAATCACTACACGTTAGATGCACATCTCCTTCGAATTGGACTTTCCGAGACTAATCATTGTGCTTGCGGCGAAGGTTACCGCGATATTGACCATGTTGTTTGGACATGCGTGGAGTTTCGTGATGTCAGATCTCAACTAATAAATTCCTTGCGTACCCAAGGTAGACTATCCAATGTCCCAGTTCGCGACATTCTTGCTTGTCGTGACCTTCCATACATGAAACTTCTTTATCATTTCATTAAATCCATTGGAGTTCCAATTTAAATTTTATTTTATGTTAAACTGTTTTCTCTTCCATGAGTTCAACCAATAGCCAACTATAGGATATTGAATATAAGTGGTGAACTGATACAAACAATCCTGAAATAGTTATAAGATCATGTACAAAATAAATGTATTTTATTTAATGTAATTAAAATAGCAACTCGCTTGATAAAAACAGTGTTTAGATTAACTAATGAGTACCAACATACTAATATGATATTCGAAATGTATTAGGTTTAAACTACTATGTATTGTGGATGCCACGGCGAAGAAAAACTTATGTATATTGCCTATGAAATAAACGTATTTATGAAAAAAAAAAAAAAACTACATACCTGCTCACTACTTCTACTTCACGAAGAATAACAACAAATTTTCTTTCTATGTAAAGGTAACACTTAATTTTCACACTATTTTTGAAAGATGAAAAACAACAACAAACCGTCCTCTCAGCAGGCCGTTCAATTTTGTTGGTCTTTGAGCGCTTGTTGAACGACATATTGCACGAAATATTCGTTCAATTTGCTGGAACGGTTCTTTGTTGTTTTTTCTCTTGCAAAAATAGTGTAAAAATTAATTGTTACCTTTACATAGAAAGAAAATGTGTTGTTATTCTACGTGAAGTAGAAGTATTGTGCAGGTATGTATTATTAGTTTAAACAAATAAGTGGAAAACACTTCAGACATTCTGCAGTAAAACTAGTCCAACGGGGCTCCAACTCCTCATGTTAAAAATGGCTCAACAATGGACCTCTGTCTGCCGGGTTTGTTGAACGAAAAAATGGCATTCGGTTCAACGGTCTGTTTCAAAATTTTCACACTATTTTTGCAAGACAAAAAACAACAACAAACCGTTCCAGTAAATTGAACAAATATTTCGTGCAATATGTCGTTCAACAAGCACTCAAAAACCAACAAAATTGAACGGCCTGCTGAGAGAGATATGTCGTTCAACAAGCTCTCAAAGCTCAACAAAATAGAACGGCCTGCTGAGAGGGAAACGTTTCCCCAGCAATCCGTTTTAAGGACTATTCACACATATCCGGTCCGGTTCAGTGCCGGCACGACACCGTGCACGGATACTGATATTATTTCATTCGTTTTCTATGCGCGCATTCACACCTATCCGGCACAGTGCCGTTTCAGTGCAGCTCGCCGTCAGTGTCGCGTCCGTCCGGCAAACTCAAATTCGTCGTCACCGATATTTTTCATTTTCACTGAAGTCGGTATGTCATTGCATTGGCTGTGCCGGAACGGAAACAGCACGGAAACGGAACGGAAGGGTACCGATAAAAAAGAACACTGACGGCGCACTGAAGGCACTTCACTGAACCGTCACGGAACTGAAATGTGTGAATAGTCCTTTAGTTTTATTTATTCGACCAGTTCTACTGTCAAATTTAGAACTGGTATACGTTGCCGTTCTATTTTTTTCTATATTTGAAACACAGATAAGGGCACATTCAGTAGTGTTCTAGTTCTAGATGCATAATTTATGCCAGTTACAAAATTTAAATCTGAATTTTATAACAAGAAAAACTGGCAGCCCCAGCAGTGTTTTACTCGTGTTTCAAATATACAAAAAATAGAACGGCATCGTAGACCAGTTTTAAATTTGACAGAAGAACTGGTCGAATAAATAAAACTAGAACGGCTTGCTGGGGATACGTTTGTTTCAGTTTCAGTTATATTATAGACCACCCATATGAATCTTGCAGCTGCTGAATTTGCTCTAAAACGCTGCTGGGGCTGCCAGTTTATTTTGTTATAATTTCTAGATTTAAATTTTAAAACTGACATAAATTATGCATCTAGAACTAGAGCACTCCTGAATATGCCCTAATAATCGGTCTCAATACACTACACTCAAATAACAAGAATGCAGACCTGGCATCTCTTACTCGGACAGCTTCACATCAATCCCTCTAAGAAAAAGCGTTCAACGGTGGTCTTTCGTTGATCCAATACGTTGAATCTTTGGTCCAATGAAAGTCCAATCAATCGTTCAACGGGAGGCCAACACGGGACCTTCGTTTACCGATTTTGAAACAGACAGTTAAACCGACGACACGACCTGCCACTCGACTATCAAAACTGTATCGCAAATTTAACTACCCCTCAGTAACTGGTAATGTCAAAACGGATTTGCTTGAAAAAATGTTGGAACTGGCAACACAAGTTGGTGAGTTATTGATTTTGAAAAACAGTTACCAGTAGCCTTGGTAGCTTCATATGGAATGTAAACAAAAACAAGAGATTCTCACTTGAAACGAAACCAGTTGGCCCGCTGGCAGGTATTAAATTTATTCTTCCAGAGAGTTTTGAGTCATTTTTGCTTATTTTTTTTTAATTTGTATCTTTTTATAGCATCTAGCTTCGGATATCAGTCCGATGTTTCTTTCCATAATCTTCTCAAAGTTACGTGTCACAATATTAACATCGTCAGCGAAGCCACAGAGCTGTACGTACTTTCGGAAGATCGTGTTGATCCTCGCTATTCAAAGCAATATTGAACAAGAGACAAAAGAATCCAAAACCTTGCCGTAGCCCTCTCTGAGACTTGAGACGACTCGAGAGCGTCCCAGATACTTGGACGTAGCACATTATTCTATACATCGTTGCTTCGACCAATATCGTCAAATTATACGGAAATCCGCATTCGTGTATAATCTGCCATAGCGATTGTGTCGTATGCCGCTTTGAAGTAAATGGCGTGTTGTATTCTCGACACTTCTGGAGTACTTGTCTCATAACGAATATGTAATTCGTAGTGGCGTACCGTACCGGCAACGCAAATTATTCACTACCAAAAATTTGATTTCGGTTGTTTAAGGTAATAAAACACTTCTCGTGTGTTATCTGCAGAGGGAATATATATATCTAACTAAGCATTTATCACTTTCATAACGTTCCTAGAATTACATTCCTCGTTTAAAGTTTTGCTCGAGCTTCCTGGTTTAAAACTAGATAACCAAGCCGATTGAATGTAGACTTTTCGATAACTCGCTCCAGGCGACCACAGTGTTTCTATAAACTTGGTGGTGTTTAAGATTGTCAAAAATTTTGAACGTGCCTGTTCAACGTCACTAGTTTGTAATTGGCCTGAACTTTGAAGTGCCGGCGTTTGACAAATTTCATATACAAATCAGCCCCCGAATGAATTATTGTTATTCCACCAATAAGGGCATCAATGTCTTTCGCATTCAGTTTATCAACCGATCCACCACCAGATGTGTTCCCTGATCGTGCATTCCAAGTAAAGGAAAAATTTTGAAGAATCGTTCTACGCATGCCAAATTATCTTTTTTGATTGCATCATCAAATTTTTGACAAACGACGTTGCGGATCTGTGTCGTTGCTTGTTCTAGTGTAGAAACAGCTTTTTGAATGGAAGCTATCGATCCAGACACGCCATCAGTAATTTTTTTAAAGATTTTTAATAATGAAATGCGGAATTATTCCACAACTATTTCCAACTGTTTGTTTATTTATTCTGGTGCTCCTTGGTAACTAGTTCATAGCAACATAAACAGTGTTGCTCGAATAGTTAGTTTTTGTCTTTTTCAAGGGGTCGCTATATTTATGGTAACTGGTGGTGAATCGCTCACGAACACTTTTTATTCCGATTTTTCTTCGGAGTGTCTGGTCGTGTCGTCGGTTAAACCGAATGCCATTTTTTCGTTCAACAAACCCGGTAGACAGAGGTCCATCGTTGAGCCATTTTTAGCATCGTTGAGCCATTTTTAGCATGAGGAGCCAAATACAAATAATAATACCCCTAAGTCCCATACAAACGAACCGCCAATGTTTGGTTCACAGCCTGAACAAGTTAGCCTAGCAAATTACTCCCTTTCATTGCGATAGTTTGAAAATGTGGAAGGAGATCGTTTCTGGCAACGCTTTATGCTAGTTGCTACGGTGCAAAACAAACTTGTTTGTTTATGTTTATCGTTACTGTATTAAACTGCAACAATCAGTCTAAATATCACCGACACTAGCACAAAAGATGAAAAATGAACACAAACACCCACGAATATACAATTATCAATACAGCTAGTAGTATATTCATGGTGGCTTAACCATTCTAGATTATTGTTTAACTTACATTTTGCTTGTGATCTTAATTATCAGATAAAAACTGTTTGTTTATTTATTTTTCACTATAAATAAACAGTAACTATGGTGAGCTTGTTCTTACCCTTCAGTGTTGCTAGTTTTATAGAAAACTCGTTAAAGTACATTGTCACTCTGACAGTGTATCATGACAGTGTACCGCACGATGCAAAATGTGTCTTTGAAAATTTGTCGAAGTATTCCGTATTATAATTTGTATTTGGTTGGAGCCCCGTTGGACTAGTTTTACTGGAGAATTTTCGAAGTTTTTTTTCAATTATTTTTTATAAACTAACACTACATACCTGTACAATACTTCTACCAAATACAAATTATAATACGGAATACTTCGACAAATTTTCAAGGACACATTTTGCATCGTGCGGTACACTGTCATGATACACTGTCAAAGTGACAATGTACTTTATTGAATTTTCTATGAAACTGGCATCTCTGATGACCGCAAATAGATTCACCATAGAAACTGTTTATTATTGTAATAAACAACAGTATTTATTTTTTCAAGCTGCAGGAACTCAAGGGCCAAAAAGCATTTTTTTTAATGAAATAACCTAGTTTCGTAAAAGCTCCACAGAAAGGAAAGTCAACATGCAAAAATAAAACTTATTACAAGTACTGGAATCGATCAAAAATATGAATCAGGTTCGTAGTCGTGAACCTTCTCTCTACTGCCAAATCAAAACCTATTAGTGACACACTAAAACCATCGAAGTGACTTACAGTCCGGACCACGCGCATGTCTAAGGGGACCAAAATCGCAACCTGCAGTACGACAACCCCACGAAGCAACGAGCAGAATGTTACAGATCTGCTACTGACGTTCCATCCGAATTCGGCAAAGGAAGTCGAAACAGACACCGTTATCGCTACGAGTGATCTACCTTCGTTCATTCCAGACGGACAGTTCAGCGATTCTCGACTGTCACCCAGAATTCGCCGGCCGACCGAAAAGCAGTATACATACACACTCACACACGAACAAAATTGCGAGTAGAGTTGTAATAAAGAAATGAAAATTGCTGTAGACCATGTTTGGGTTTGATTGGTGTCATAGTGTACTTGAGCCTCCGAATCTACGCTTGAGCTTGCCAGTGACAAGAGATCTTTGGAGCCACCCCAGACGGTCCCCGTGGCTCTGGTCAGGGATTAGGGGCAATCGAGCAGTGGTTTTTCTGATTCGCTAAGTAAAAAGCTTTATAGGTGTTACAGAGCAGGTGAATGGATTTTGAGCTCAACTGTGAGATGACTAGAGAGGAAAAACTTGTTTGGGCTTATCTATTGTACAAATATACCATATCTATTGTCTAGATAGAATTGTCAGATGTGTTTCCTGAAAACCTTGCTGTTTATTCAATTCTGGGAACCAGAGCTCAGTGCAAGTTTTCAGTTTGATTATTTATATTTACAAATGTTCAACAAACGTATGATATGAGACTATCTATCCTCCAACATGGTTAAAGCCGGGGTAAAATAAATGATATAAAAAAACTATCTATCCTTGTACTAAAAGGAAAATGACGGGCGAGTAAAGTATTTAAATTGTAAGTGGTATGTACAGTATCGTGGAGTCACAAATTTGATGTCCATCGCAATAATTTCTCAGATATCCCTGCATTTCTCCGATTTTTATGAACACAGATTCAAATAAATGACACACTATCGCTATCAGCTCGTAACTTATGCGTAAATGTTTGCGAGATAAGTCGATCGATTTTTTCCAAATTGATTCCGAAACGGTTGTTGAATCTGATTTGAAATCTTCATTGAAATCACAATGAGTCCCGAAACTACTTTCAAATGATTTAACAGGGTATATTTCTATTAACAGACCTCCAATACTAGGTTCATAAAAGTTTAGAATTTCTTCATAAAAGTTATTGATTGCTTGCTTTGCCATGGACTAATATCAAGTTTATATGACGCTTCCTCATAAATGAAAAAATGATTGAACAATAATTGAATTCGAACCACTCAATCTAACTACAAACAACTCTGATAATGGTGATATATATTACTAAAAAATAGCAGTAAACAAAACGAAAATAACAAAACTAATAACACCATAGCAACTTGAAGTAAAGTTGCCAGTTTAGAACATTTTCGTTTGCTCTCCTTTGTCAAAGCTGAATGGAAGAATACGCTAGGCTAGCTTGTTAATTCGCTGAACCAAACATTGGCGGTTCGTTTGTATGGGACTTAGGGGTATTATTATTTGTATTTGCTTCTACTTCACGTAGAATAACAACAAATTTTATTTCTATATGAAGTTAACATTAATTTTCACACTATTTTTGAAAGAGAAAAAACAACAACAAACCGATCCAGCAAACTGAACGAATATTTCGTGCAGTATGTTGTTCATCAAGTGCTCAACGACCAGTAAAATAGAACCACTTGCTGAGAGGGATGCCATATAGTTGTAGTGTCATTTCCGTAGATTGAAAATTTTTCCGGAAACTATCGGAATATTTAAAATTTGCATATAAAACTCGTCATTACTGCACCACCCGTAAAAAAATAAACCATTGATTTTACAGCATAAACAATTGATTTACAATTCGATTTATGGGCTACAATAAATTTTATTGAATCTTGACAAGCTTTTTTTTCATTTCCAACGATTCAATATATTGTTTCTACGATTCACAATTGAATTTATTGTACACGCGGTGTTTCAAACAATATGCAAATTGTACATTTAATTGTTTTCTAAGAAAACATGTATGAGAAAATTTTATGATTTGAATTGTTACGATACCTAACACCCTATACATTTTATTGCGAAAAGCATGTTTACAATGAGTGTATAACAATACACGTTCACGTTCGATTCACTTGAAAAATCACATAAAATGGTTTCAAATGTCAAATTGAATATTTTAAGTGACGCAAATGAATGTTATACGAACATCCCCTAAAATGAATAGAGTCATCACATAAGGTTTACGTGAATTGACCAAACGTCAAACAATCTACGTGAATTTCCATTGTGAAAAACTCGATTTTGAAAATGGTCAACAGTGGCCCTCAAAATATAAGTAGTATAAATATTTGCGAGAAATGTTATTTAATTACAATTTTTCACTACATCGACCGGACCATTCCAGTATGAAAGTTTCCATGTGTTAGACTGGACTGAGTGCCTGCGTGAGCTTGGAAGTTTGCCCGCTCCTGCCGAATGCTTCAAATGCCATTGGTCCACCGAAAAACGAGTTCAAAATCGGCATGAAGCTAGAGACACTGGAACCATGTAATGCGACATGAAATTGCATCGGTAGTATTGGGGGGTGTTCTCGGATCTCGACTTCGGCTTCGGTCGGATGGCAGTGACAACAAAAACGATTTCTGGAGGCTTGTCGATTTGAGATACCACGACGTTATTAGTTGTATAGAAATTATATGCTGATTTTCTGAAAGAAATATTTTATTTTTCATGGTATATTTATATATAAAATAGTAATTATCAGGTATCTAAATTTGATATGAACAGATAGGTAAATGTGATATGAACAGTACATTACATTTTACCTATGAAACACGTAACTTTTACTGGATTATGAATTAAGCAGTTTCTAAATGCCAGTCCATTAAAACCTACGTGAAAAGTAGGGTGGAAAATATTCACATAACTTTTCACGTAACTATAACATGATTATTATTTTGAGTGTATAGATTCACTAAAAAAAATCTGTCAACACATTTGACGTATGTCGAAATCAATGAAAAATAATCTGCTACTTTTGTCATTGGCAATGTTTTGACCAATGTACCAAAGCATAAACAAAAGACTTACGACAATGTAGTTTTCCACGAAAAAGCAGATCTAGTGTAATATTATGAAAGTGAGACTTGCTGTAGAGTTGGAGATATTTAATGGGATCGAGTTACTATTAAGCTTGTTGAAAAATACACTGATTAATTTGGAAAGAAACTGTTTTGTTTCAAATTGTTGGATCATAGCAACCAACGATCATATAACAGCTGACATGAATCTCATTTTATTCATTCATTCTTTGATTGACTTCCAATAAAGTAACAGCTAGAAGTATTCAATCCGAAGTTTCATTCCGGGAGTTTCCGGATACAACAATTGGCGACGAGGATTAAAAACCTGAAGCAATGGCGGACCTCGAAGAAGCAATTCTCCAGATGGCGACTCTCCTGCAGAAGTTAGCACAACCCACTCCAACGCCTAACAACGCAGAGTAAACACTTGAGGCCTTAGCAACCAACATCAGCGAATTTTCTTTCGATCCAGAAAATGGAGTTACTTTCGAAAAATGGTACAGCCGATACGCGGACCTTTTCGATTCGGACGCCAAGAATCTGGAAGATGCCGCAAAAGTTCGTTTGCTGCTGAGGAAGTTGGATACACCATCACATACACGGTATACCAACTACATTCTGCCAAAGCTTCCCAAAGATATCAACTTTACTGACACCGTCGAAATCAACAAGAAGATTTTCGGATCGCAAACGTCTGTCTTCAACAAGCGCTACCAGTGTCTGCAGTTGATGAAATCAGAAGTCGAAGACATTATCAGTTACGGCGGAAAGGTAAACCGTGCATGCGAAGATTTCGATTTCAAGAACATGAAAATTGACCAGTTCAAGTGCTTGGTTTTTGTCTGTGGCCTTAAAGCGCACTGCTACACAGACATACGAGCCAGGTTACTTTCTCGCATTGAGTCTGAAACAGCAGAAGCTCCCGTTACACTCCAAAATCTGATCGACGACTATCAACGGCTCGACAATCTCAAGGCGGACACATCCATGATCGAGCGTCAATCAGCAGTCTTCAAAATCGGAAAAAAAAATCACCTCGCAAACCTCAAAATCACCTCGCAAACCTTGTTGGCAATGCGGCCAAATGCACTTCGTTCGAGATTGTCCTTTCTCGAACCACCAATGCAAACAGTGCAACCGCAGTGGTCACAAGGAAGGATACTGTAATTGTTTTTCCAAGATGAAATCAGTTTCTTCTGGTGAAGAGAAGAAGTTACCGAACAGACCAAGAAAATCTGGTAAAGCCAAATCCCGAAGAATCTTTATTGTGAACCACATCGCTCAACACTCAAGCAAGCGAAAGTACGTGACTACCATCATTAACGGCGTGGAAGTCAAGCTGCAGTTAGACACAGCAAGCGACATCACAGTGATATCTAAGCGAACCTGGAACTCGCTAGGTAAACCTTCTATCAAGAAACCAACGATTCAAGCCATGAACGCATCGGGAAAGCCGCTTCATTTGTTTGGTGAGTTTCATTGCGACGTCACCATCAACGGTAACACAAGAAAAGGAAGATGTTTCGTCACAACGTCTATCAATCTCAATATCCTTGGTATCGATTGGATCGAACTTTTCAAGTTGTGGTCAGTTCCCATCGATTCGGTCTGCAATCAAGTAAAAACAGAATCGGTAGAGCAGCGAATTTGTAAATTCAAAACGCAGCACGCAGAAGTGTTCAACGATTCCTTGGGACATTGCAGGAAAACGAAGGTAAAGCTCTTTTTGAAACCAAATTCCAAACCGATTTTCTGTCCCAAGCGACCGGTTCCCTTTAATACCATTTCATTGGTGGACGCCGAACTAACACGGTTGGAAACTTCTGGTATAATACAGCCAGTCGACTTTTCCGAATGGGCTGCTCCTATTGTGGCAGTACGCAAGCCAAACGGACGGGTTCGCATTTGTGCGGACTACTCGACGGGACTTAACGAAGCATTGGAGGCAAACCACTATCCGCTTCCAACTCCTGACGAAATTTTTGCTCAACTCAATGGTAGCACAGTGTTCAGCATCATTGATCTGTCCGATGCGTATCTACAACTCGAAGTTGATGATAGTTCCAAGAAGTTACTCACCATCAACACGCATCGTGGTCTGTATCAATTTAATCGCCTTGCTCCAGGAGTAAAGTCCGCTCCAGGAGCTTTCCAGCGTTTGGTGGATGGAATGATTTCAGATATTCCTGGTGTCCGCTCTTTCATCGACGATGTTATCGTATTCTCAAAGGACATGAAGTCGCATCTAGTATCACTCAATTTACTGTTCCAGCGACTGAAGGAGTATGGTTTCCACGTCAAAGCTGAGAAGTGCCATCTCTTTCAAACACAACTTGCCTATTTGGGACACATCGTAGATAAAGAAGGCATTCGTCCTAATCCCGAGAAGTTGAAGAGCATTGCTGAACTTCCTGCCCCGACAAACGTTCCCGAATTACGGTCATACCTAGGAGCGGTCAACTTCTATGCAAGATTCGTTCGCAACATGCACGAGTTACGTCATCCAATGGACCAGGAATAGCTGAAGAAGGAAACAAAGTGGCAATGGACTCCAGAGTGTCAACGCGCTTTTAATCAATTCAAGACAGCACTTCAGTCAAATTTGCTGCTAACTCACTACGATCCTAAGCTACCCATCATCGTAGCAGCAGACGCATCAAATACTGGAATCGGTGCAGTAATTTTTCATCAGTTTTCCGATGGAAAAATGAAGGCCGTTCAACATGCTTCAAGAACGCTCGCCCCCGCAGAGAGGAACTATGGGCAACCTGAAAAAGAAGCACTCGCGTTAGTCTATGCAGTAACAAAGTTCCACAAGTTTTTGCTAGGACGTCATTTCACATTGCTGACTGACCACAAGCCGCTACTGTCTATTTTCGGTTCCAAGAAAGGCATACCAATGCACACGGCAAACAGACTGCAACGTTGAGCACTTACGATGCTAAATTACGATTTTGAGATTCAACATGTATCCACGAGCGATTTTGGTTGCGCAGATATCTTGTCCAGGCTGATTAACCGAACCAACCAACCAGAAGAAGAATATGTCATCGCAGCACTCACTCTAGAGGAAGACTTATCCAGTATTCTTTCCGATGCTACAGAAAAGGTTCCGGTTTCATTTGCAGCATTGCAGAAAGCAACATCAACAAATGTCACACTTCAAACTGTTATCAAGCACATTCGTGACGGATGGCCTTCCTGCTCCAAGAATCTTTCCACTGCTGCTCAACCATATTACAACAGACGAGAATCGCTCAGCCTAGTTGACGGTTGTGTAATGTTTGGCGACAGAGTCATAGTTCCTGAGATGTTCCGACGAAGGATTCTGCAACAGTTTCATCGTGGTCATTCCGGAATGGTACGCATGAAGGCAATAGCTAGAAGCTTTGTTTTTTGGCCCGGTATCGACAATGACATTGAAGACTTCGTCAAACACTGCACGCCATGTTTATTAGCAGCCAAGACTCCTACAAAGACGACATTAGAGTCGTGGCCGATTCCTGCCAAACCCTGGTCCAGAATACATATCGATTACGCAGGTCCCGTAGATGGTGTCTATTTTCTAATAATAGTAGATCCCTTCTCTAAGTGGCCTGAAATACATCCAACAAAATCCACGACAACAAAAACCACCATCAAACTACTGATTCAAACTTTTGCAACATTCGGCAATCCAGAAGTAATAGTGTCCGACAATGGAACTCAATTTTCCAGCCACGAATTTCAAGATTTTTGTACAGCTCAAGGAATACGTCATATTCGTATCTCTCCGTACCATCCGCAATCCAACGGTTTAGCCGAAAGATTCGTGGATACTTTGAAGAGAAGCCTTCGAAAAATGCGCACGGGAGGAGAATCACTCGAAGAAGCACTGTACACCTTCTTGAATGTTTACCGCTCTACTCCAACCAGTGACTTGAACGGCAAAGCTCCCGCTGAATTGATGTTCGGCAGACCAATACGTACCGTATCGTCATTGCTCAAACCGACTGAACGTTCCACTGACTCCTCATTCAGAAACAGAAAGAATCAGAACAACTCATTCAACAAAAAGCACGGCGCAGTCAAAAGGGCATTTCAGCACGGAGATACCGTCTACGTAAAGGTACATCGAGCGAATTCATGGCAGTGGCAACCAGCAACCGTGATCGAGAAAATCGGAACCGTGAACTACAATGTCTTCCTGGAGGATCAACATCGCCTGATACGGTCACATGCAAACCAACTCAACGCTCGAGTTCCTGAACCTAGTACAGTAGGTAACCCAACACCGCTTTCAGTATTTTTCGATGGTTTCGGATTAACGGCTCCAAAAGCTCTCAATGTTCCTGTTGACAACCCAGACCCCCAGTTGTTAGAAGAACCCGTGTTGGATGAGTCCAATGAAGCTAGCCTGACAAATGATTCTTCAGAAGATGAAGTTGTGGGAAATGAAGAATCCGTACCTGTACAATCATCAACACCAATCCTAGAGAGAGGTCGACGAATGATTCAACTTCCAGCCCGGTTCAAGCCCTACTGGATGATGAAACCTTGAAGGGGGAAATGTTGGATCATAGCAACCAACGATCATATAACAGCTGACATGAATCTCATTTTATTCATTCATTCTTTGATTGACTTCCAATAAAGTAACAGCTAGAAGTATTCAATCCGAAGTTTCATTCCGGGAGTTTCCGGATACAACACAAATCGAAACCGTTATGAATCCTTCGTCAAACAAAAGCGGAAATTATCAAAACACACTAAAAACGAGTCGACTGTCATTTTTTTCCACTAGATATTCAAAACTAGCTCTTACTAATGTTTTCGAACAAAACTTGCTTTCACACAAGTGCGAGTAACAAAACGACGAATGAACACTGTGACTTTCACAAAACGACGTAACTAAGAGAAGCAAAACGACTTATGTGTCAAATCAACCTGGAAAAAACGACCTATCATGCTGTCCAATGTACATGATCAAATTACATAATGACGTAAGTGTCGTTTTTGCCTAAAAGTTATCTTTGTAGTTGAAAATTGTGAATTATTCACTATGATACGTTGCACGCATACAAATTGGACGATTTAGTGAAGAGATGAAGTTGTTTCAATTACTCATTTTTAAATGAGATTTAAAATTGTGCGATTATTTTTCAACATCGCTTTTCTCGGTTCAGTTGAAATGTTACATACGTCGTTTTGAACATTTTATGCAGAATTATGAAGTTATGCCCTTGCGCATTTTTTTGTGAAATTGGTTGATTTCAGCGACTAAGACAAATCTGCAGGTAATTTTATCGTCTCATTTACTGTTTCCAGTAGTAACTAGTTGTCGTATGTTCGAGCCCCGACCTGGAAGGATTCTTAGTGTCAGTAGGATCCATAGCAATAGCAACATGCAATGATTCTGTACACTAAGAATCGGCTGCGAAGTCTGTTGAAACAGAAAGGCCAAATTCCACAAAAGGAATGTAATGACAAGACTTTGCTTTACTAGTAGTAAAATGTTCGGAAACCATCTTAAATAAAGAAAATAAATAGTTTCACCCTTCTTTACTAGCAACTGAAGTATCGCCCTGTTTGTTGGCATGGATCAACGGAGGGCGAAACTTACGTAAACAAATGAAATGGCAGTTTTGCCCTTTATAGTTCTTTGTATAAAATTTTGGTAAAATTATAACTAATTTTGATGGTGACGGTGACGGAAGGTGACGAACCGTCTGAATCGTACCAGACCCTGTCAGCTTGGAGCGAAACCAATCTTCAGTTCACCAACGCCATCGCACGGCATCACATTCAATATATCATGTCAATTGTATGGGTGCGCAGTGCTGCTATTTTGGCGCGCACGAATTTGACATTTCTCTCCCCTTCTTCTATGTACTAGATTCGATGTGATCTCGTCAGAGGGCGCCATGCTCGCAAAAAAGCATGTTGCCAAAGATTTGTTCGGGAAATGTGAGAGCTGGCTATCTTGTTAATATGGTGTCTTTGATCGTACTCGTATTAAGTGCCACAGAGAAAAAGTTCCGAATTAACCGCTAATTCAAATTTGGTTGGAATCATGTTTCTTTGCACATTCTGAAACAGTGTTACCAGATCACGCCGGCCTCGACTGTAATATTTGACAGCAGCGCAGAAAATTGTGCACTGGTGTGAGTGTCACTGTATCAATTTCGCTCGATAAACCCGTGGCGAAAAAAGGAAAATTTTAGATTCGCCGTCGTCGTCGAGTCGCGGTCGCGTTTCGAAATTTTCTGTATGTTGCGATAGATCGTCGAAGAAGTGTGAACACACAACGGATAGTGCTCGCGGAAAGACGTTTTTTTCGGATGAAAACGCACTCTAGAGTGGTTGAAAAGTGTTGTCCGTGCAGGCAGGGAAGCAGTACGTATCGCGTTTGGTGTTTTTCTTACATGAGCAGTGCGATTAGGAGGATTAAAGTTGGATTTTATCTACTCAGCCTCCATTAGCGAAGGAGTTTTCTTACTGACATTTTTTTTCGCTCACCCTCCCTCTCGCATTCACACTGCTGCAGGCTGGGAGTGTGTTGGTGTGAGTGTAGTGAATCGGATTATTTTTCTCGCTGAACTCGCACGGTGGTAGTAGTTGCGTCAGTTTGCATCGCATCAGTAGCGACAGCGGGACCACCTCCTCGCGTGTCACGCTTTCCCACGCCGACTGTTTTTATGCGTGCGTGTGTGTGTATTTTACCTCGTTCAGTGTTGCGTATCGCGATCGCGCGTTTCATTCAAAAACTGCATACATTCGTTGATTGATGCGTGTCAGTGTTGGTGTCGGAGAGGATATAGTGTTTGTAGTTTGTGTCGTTTTCTCTTTCATACGTCCGGGACAGAGGAAGAGCGCAGTAATCAGCAATCCATCGCTCATCAATCGAAACAGTGCGGTATCCCGTTTCCCTTCGTCCTTCGTCATTTCGCCGACCGTTTCTCGCGCGCAGTTCCCTTTTTGGCGACTCATCATCACCGTCATCCCCTTGTGCCGTCCTCTGCGCTCCGCACGGGAACAGCTAATTGACTTTTGAAAACGCCTCAGCAACGTCACACAGGATCGATCGGCAGTGTGGGGAGTGACGGCGAATTGAACTGAGTACCGACAGGGTACAGAAGTAATCTAACAAAACAAGAAAAGGATTCTATTTTCTTTGGACGCTGATGACTTGCGCAAGGATTGAATTCCAGCAAGTTCCGTAGGTAAGTGTTTGCTGGTGTTTAGTGCCCTCTCACATTCGTCCCGTTTGCCACAGAACAAACGATGCAAATTTGTGCATTCAGGTAGTGTCTGGATCTGATATTAGAAGGCAAACACGCAAAAGGGACGCATTTATCCTACATCCCAGCGTAGCGGGTAAAGTTTTCGTCTTGTCAGCATAAAATCAAAACAATCATTTTGAAGACCGCTACCATTCGAAAATGTGTGTGATTTCTTGAGCGATACACCAATACAGCTTTGTGGTTGAACATCAGAAAAGGGCACTTCAATGGAATGCATACATTATTTTTGCCGAATGAAACATGGTTGTAAGATGTCTGCAAGCATCGATGGGAAATGTATGGCAAATTGCGCATATCGCAGACTGCATCGGAAAAAGAGGAATAATTTATCATCATAAAGGAATCGTGGAATAAGTCTAAAGAAATAATTGTAAAATTAAAGAATAGTTAAAACTAATACTTTAAAACATTGCCACAGAAAATAATAAATTTATTTGCCGGACGATTTTGGGAATAAGTGGTGATAAGATTTTTCATTAACATGTGCAGTGCATCAAAGATCAGGACAGTCAAACTACAATTCATCGATTCATCGGTACGCCAGCAAGCCGAAACTTGTTTCGTTCGGAACGTCAGTTTAGACATTGCACAGCAAAAAGTGCATCAGTTTTATGTCTGTAGTGGTTGGTATTGAACTGCTGAATTTCGCTAAACTGCTAACGCATGGATAAGTCGAAAAATAAACCGTAATAATAAACAGACGTGGTTATATGCACTTTGCATTAACTTTGGGGTAATTTCTAATCCATCCAATTACCACAATCTGTGCGGCCATCAAACCGAATCTTGTTTCATCCAAGTTTCATCAATTCAGACTTTGCACTTAGGTGCAATAGTAAAAGGTGCTTATCAAATAGCATTCACTTTACGTCTGCTAAGTGGCCTTATACCGAATATATTCAATCTTGATAGTAGTTCAATATAAACTGCTAACGCACTGATGAGTCAAATACGAAAAAAACAATCAGTTGCTTGTTTTTCTCTACACAAAGTTTCGATTTTTGTGTGTTCGATGTTCGAAGAACATAAAACACGCCAAACAGGACTTCAGGTTCAATCATTGCAGTGTAACAGTGTAATCACTGCTTGTTTCTAATTCAGGAACGCATCTAAATGTGTGTAATTATAATTCAAGTGTTTTGTGTCTCATCCGAGATAGTCGGCATAATATACCGCTTACCGGAATAAAACAGACTTTGAACAGTGAAGAATAAAACAAGGGCAGATGTAAAGAAAGAATAAACCGACACCATCGCTACATTGACAAAAAACAACCGTTATTGACTTCAAACAGTGGAAAATTCGGCCTTCGGTTCAACAAATTGCAGTGTTGTCTGTGAGATTCAACCGAAAAAAAGTAATAGTGCAATCTACATTCTATTTTCCTCCGAGTGCGGGACTGGTAAATTCTTGGTAAACACTATGTTGAACATGAAAACGTTAAAAAAAACATATCAGTGTGTACGTGTAGGATCTTACCGTATAAGTGCGTGTGCATGGTCTTACCCCAATCGTTTTCAAGGATTATGCAAGGATGGTTTTTTGTCGTATCAAAGTAACTCTTCACACGATTCAATCAGTGCCGGATATCTCTCGATGACCTGTCTAAGAATCGAAGGGGGGCCATGAAATACTCAAAGTATGAAGTGGAGCGAAGAAATCTAGAAAAAATCTCTAGAAAGCTTCTGTCAAATTATCGGCAATCACCAACACTTTCCTTTGAAAAGGAAGTGCGGAAGTTTATTCGATTTCAGAATACTTGATTGTTTATTTATCGTACACTCAGAAAAATCCTCTCTTCAGTGCTACGTGAAAACGTATGTGATTTTTATCCATATAACTTTTCTTGTAATACTTATGTGAAGTATAGGTGGCACAGAATGAACTTATGAACTCATAGTCCACATTTGTATCACGTAATCCCTACGTGTCTTTTTTCGTAGATTCTATAGAATTATTTTGCGAAATTTTAAATATTACTGTAAAACTACTTTCACCTGAACTTACTTTTTATCAGAATTTTACGTAATAGTCACATTATTTTCATGTAATTTAAAATTGTTACTTTGTTCTATATGGAATCTTAATAATCATATGAGTATTAAAAACTAATAAATCACATAGACTTTATTAGACATAATATTGCGATAAAATTTCTTTCGCACGCAAATATTCTAAAACTTATATTTTGAAATGACATAAAATTTCATTTCTATTGAATCTCTGATGAAAAATATCCGAATTACAGATCGCATTGTTCTAAATGTATGATCTGATCCTTTCTTAAGAGCAGCTAAACTGAAGCAGATATTGTTCCCTTTAAGGAATGCATTCAGCTGCAACTAGTAGTTCAAGAAGGTTATGTATGTGCTTTCGTTAATACATTGTTAGAATTATTTCAAATTGGTATCATTCTTCGATGTACAGTTTCCGTAGAAGATTGATGTGCTGGAACATAATCTAGGGGATTTTTATTTTCAACTGTAGAAAAGAGAAATTGAATTGTGTTTCAGTTTCATATATTTTGGTACACAGAATTGGCGTGATTCCGATTTGTCATGCAAATAAGTTGTTGAGGGTTGGTTTCGTAGAGTCATTTAGTAAACTAAATAACATTTGCTTATAACCTATACTTCTGCTAGATACTAATATTAGATCTGAAAGTATAATTGAAATCAGCTAGACTTAATAAAAGTTGATTAAACTAATTAGCAATTATTTACAGTGAAAACACTGTGATAAATACCGTAGAAGGATCATAAAAGGATTTCGTCTATGAAGTTTTTTCTAGGTTTTTCAACAGACGTCATATTGCGTTTGCATCTGAGTACAAAATGAACATATGGGTGACATAATGAATTCAAGTAACTACGTGACACATAAGAAATAAGTGACAACAGTAGTTATTCTGACATACGATCCATTTTATATTCAATCATGATCCGATGGTTGTAAGGAACATCATGTAAACTCGGATGATGGATGAACCATTTTTGGAATCTACGTGATTTTTTACATAAAATTAACGTGCGGATTTTTTTGAGTGTAGTTTGGTAGCTCTGGTCGACCAATGATTGTTCGAGATTTTGACTGCCATCAAACTCGTTATATCCCAAGACATCATATTAACAAGAATTGGCAACATGCTTTTTTGCGAGCATGGGGCCCTCAGGCGAGTCCGCACCGAATCTCGTACATAGAAACACGTGGGCTAAAAGTGCCGGGCCAAACAAAGAGAACACGATTTTTAGTTCAAAATTAACTTTATTTATCAACGTAATCCCCATCAACAGCAACGCAATCATTCCAGCGCCGCACTAACATTTCAATACCACTTTTGTAGATTTATCTTTTGCCTTAATAAAATAGGTCTCAGTTTCAGCGATAACCTCGTCGTGGCAGGTCTGCGAACAGCCAGTATTCGCTGGGAGCCTGATTCGGCGAATATTGTGAATGTGGGAACAATTCGAAGTTTTCAATTCATATAGTTTTGTCATTGTTTTGATTGACTTGTGACACGGTGCGTTATCTTGATGAAACAAAATATATTAACGCTATACAATATTCACTGTTAAGGTAGCGATTCGCCGTGGTCAGGTCGAAGCGAGACAACTCACTGCTTCCTCTTGCTTTGTCGCCGAAATTTCACCCTAAATTGCAAATTTCTACAATACTAAGCCGATTCACGAAAAATCAAAAACATACGATTGTAGGTAAATGATTTTACTATGCATTTGGCGAAAAATATTAGTTAGAAAGCTTTTCTTTCGCGAGATTTCGTGCGAGTTTTGTTAAACATTTTGTTTTCTTTTTTCCTTTTCTCGCTATAAACAACTCGCATATGTAGGGATGTGCTACGCTTTCAACAAAGCGTCAAAGCTAGTAGCGATGAAAATCATTACTGATTTCTGGTTCTACTGAAACATGAATAGACATTATTTTACAAAGTAGTAACACTTACTTACATTTTCTACTCATCTATATTCAACGTTTACGCAGAGAGAACAAACAACGAAAACAAAAGAAATGTTGTTGGCGTCTACCGCATGTGACATTTTGCACACCCCAATGCATGCGTGGACATTGTGTGCGTGCGAAAAAATAAGGAAAAACTCATTTATTTTTATAACTCGCACGAAATCTTTCGATAAAAACGTTTATCAGGCACAATTTATATACGAATCGATAGAAAAATTATTTATCTAGAATCGTATGTTCTTGGAATTTCCGTTTTCTTCCCCGTTTTCTCACAATTTTGGGTAAAGTGCATGAAACCCCGGGATAGGCAGCGAACTCCCGTGACCACGGCGAAGCGCTACCTTAATGGTATTTCTTTTATCAAGATGGTCGATAAATATTACACCACGCACAACCCTAAAATACCGAGTCCATAACCCTTTCAGCCGATTGCTTTCGGGTGCTTTGGACGAGGTTTACCAGTGGCTGTCCACTTAGATGACGATTGTTTTGATTCCTGAGTGAAGTGATGAATCCATGTTTCATCCATTGTCACATATCGACGAAAAAATTCCGATTTGTTACGTATAAACAAGGCCAAACACTGCTCAGAATCATCAACACGTTCTCGTTTTTGTGTCAACAGTGAGCAAACGCGGCACCTGGTTCCGGAGACATAATGGTATAAGTGACGTAATCGACAAAACGTGTTGTTTTTTTTTACCGCGCATGTTTTTCGGAGATGGCTTAACCGATTTTAACAAGTCTAGACCTGTTCGAAAGCTATTGTTAGACCATTGATCAAGTTTGAAGGTCAAATGGCTGTGGCTTGTGGTTCTGGAAATATAATGATATAAGTGACGTAACCGACAAAACCCGTTGTTGTTTTACCGCGCAAGTTTCTCGGAGATGGCAGAACCGATTTTAACAAACTAAGGCTCGTTTGAAGGCTACTATTGGGCCATTTATCAAGTTCGAATATCAAATGGCTGTGACTTTTGGCTTCGAAGATAAAATGGTATGAGTGACGTAACCGACAAAACACGTTGATTTTTATATATATATAAGGGTGCCTATATTTTGGAATCACTTTTAATTTCGTAAAGCGCTAGTACTCAAAAGTTTAAGCACCTCGAAAAAGTTCTAATGCAAAATTTGAGGTAAATCGGACATGGGTAAGATGTGCTGCCCAGCGGTTAAAGTTTGAAAATTTTCGAAAAATTACCATAGGGGGGAGGGGAGTACATGAGATTTCCGAAATTAAAAATCTTTTATGATGTCAAACGTCTTGAAATTGCATGAAACGTTGAAAGATTTAGTGTAATCTCAAAAATTTTTTTTTTGAAAATATCGGCTTCTGGGATTCTCAGAAAGTCAATTTTTTGAAAAAAAAATTATTTTTCAAGATGACATTAAATTTTGATGATTCAGCGAAATGACCCTTTCTGTGAAATGGCTTTCGGCGAAATGACTTTGATCCGTTTTAAGTATATCTATGACACATT
Source organism: Malaya genurostris (assembly GCF_030247185.1). Classification (NCBI taxonomy): domain Eukaryota; kingdom Metazoa; phylum Arthropoda; class Insecta; order Diptera; family Culicidae; genus Malaya; species Malaya genurostris. Next base: position 182,088,052 of record NC_080572.1, read on the forward strand.
TGTTGCGGGCTATAGGACTACTTTTTTAGGTTAAGTGTAATTTGCATTAGGAAAATTTATGAACATGGACTTAGCGAGGCACCTCTCGCCGATGATCACGCAAATAGGTGAATAATTTGTTGCTAATTAGTTACGGTAATTTTGAATTTGTTGCTCACTTTTTTTACTTCGCTAAGTTCATAACAAGTTAGTGAAGCCTCCCTCCCAAACATGCTTCAAAATAAATCGAAGCCCAGTGGATAATTTGTTGGTAATTTCATCTGAAGTTATCATTCAAAAGAAATCGAAGCTCAGTGAATAGTTTGTTGCTAATTAGTTACGGTAATTTTGAATTCGTTGCTCAGAACTAAAAAAAAAATAAAAACAATTTAGCAGCAAATTCAAAATTACCGTAACTAATTAGCAACATATTATTTGTCTATTTGCGCTATCATCGGCGAGAGCTCCTCGCTAAGTTCATGTTCCTGGAAAATTTCATGTCCGCAATTTTGATGATCTACCGTTGCATCAATTAAATTTCAGAATACAAAAAAAAGATGAAATACGATTAACTTTTATGTTTCACCTTCAGATTGCTTACTCTTGTTATGACACAACGTAGCTAATTAGTATCAAAATGACGATGAAAAAATTCTTATTTCTATCTCAAGCGCATTTTTTAATTTTGAAAAAAAAAACTCAAAGTCGTAAATAAAATTTTTGATTTTTGAATTCATTTTCACACCGCGATCTTAACTGTAACTTTGCTATCAATAAACTGTCAAAGCTAGGATTCGATCAGTGGCGCGACATGTGTCGACAAGTTAAGCCCGTATTTGAGCGAGTTGCGCTGTGGTACACTCCGCGTGTGCGGGTCGTGATTGAAAAATTCACTGCTCCGAAAGTATTAATCTTTCCACTCTGAAACTTTGCCAAGATTGAGTTAAACCCCTAGGGTTTTTTTTTAACTAAAAAAAAGAGAAAAAATCAGACCCAAGCTTGAATTTTTTTATTTGTTTATAAATTCTTTCATTAAATTAACTTTAAAGGTCGTTTCATGGAATCGCTTATTTGAAAGCTAAGGAAAAGACGCACATTTCATGTTTTAGACGAATTTTTGTATCTGTATTAGATTTTACAGTATAGGCTGTTGAAAAATGGCTCTTTTTTGAAAACGCGAAACTTAAAAAAATCATATCTCGAAAATTCTACGTATCATATTGAAATAAAAAAATACGTGTCGAATATTTTCGAGTTCTTAACCGAGAAAAAAACAGATGAAAAAATTACAAGGATCAGCCCCATGGGGTTGCTCGAGCTATTGATGTGGAACAAGGCAACCAAAATTTCAAATGATCGACATTTTCAATTAATTGTCACACTTTTGAATCCGCAAATGCACGAGAGTCTTCTTAGATTGATCTTTATTAGGAACCAACACCGAACACGCGAACCCAGAATATAGACTCCATTTGTCGTGATTTGTATTTGTTTTGTATTTTTCAATAGCCCAAATGTATGCAATTATATCTTTGTACACGCTTGCGATACGGATATCGATATTTAAGCTTCTCTTCGCCAAGCTTGTGTATGCCAGCAGTTATTTTTATAGCGTTTTCCTACCATTACTACCATTCTGCGATTTCGGTTGAAGCGATAAACCTTTTCGTATTATCAATCGAGTTCATCTTATTTAAATTAGAAATTAATCTTATGCACTCAAAATTTACCCTGGGGTCAATTTCTCAGGCGAAATTCATCCGAACTTGCATGACACAAGATCATAGCATACCAATAAAAGCTTCAAATCGTTTTATGGCACTTGTTGTCTTGCTGTCTAGCAACAACCTACCTCTAGCATGCTACGCGTAGGACTGAAACGTTAGCTATAATTTTGCTTTTATTTATAGATTCGCGTGCTTCCAACAGCTTCGCGTTTGCATCGATTGACCAATCAGAGCGATGCTTTCACCTTGATATATCGCTTACTCCTTCAAAACCGTCGTCTATGGCAGGGAAATCCGGTATGCCGGAGATTTTTTGCAGACAAAATAGGACACTGTTATTTATTAACCAACACTTCAATGATATACTATTAAAATACATGGCTATGAACATTCAAATCAATACGTAGAAATATTTCCAATCAAATGGTGACATAATATTAATATTTGATACAAAACTGACTGAACTGTAATTGTTCAAAACCTGACCACATTTCTACGTGTATTTTTCTTGAGTTTCTAGTTTGCACCCCTATATAGAAAACAAAAATGTGTTCCACATCAAAAGATCTTGAATTCAATAATGAATAACTGAAATACAGGCTTTATCATGAAAATTTTCGTGGAAGATGTGTTATTTTGTATGATATCAATCATTATACTTGAGTTCGCCTCGGGCTCCAAAAATGCTCCCTACGGCTCTGCTGTTGTCATGAATTGCTGATCATATTTCTGATGGTGTGGAGAAAGAATTATGTTGCTGCGTTTAGTGCAATTATCGTAAGTGCAAGTGCAAGTAAGACGAATTCACTTGGCATGGCACGACGAAGGCTTCTTCCCTTCACTGGGTGGATTAGAAATAGGTTTTTATATACATAACTGGATTGAAACAACATCAAATTGATTTCAAATGATCAAACTTCAAACTCGTCATCCAAGACAGCTTCTTTTTCCCCCCTCTAAACAATAAATTCAGCTACCCAACAGCCAGTTACGATCGGTTGCTCAATGATGATTGTGGGTGGCATATGTTTTTTTTCTCTCTTTCGAGCGTTGATTATGACGATCTAGCAGACCTAAATCGAACGATTTTCAACCCCGTTGATCAAAGCTACTCCACAAGCTATACCTACTAGTGGTGTATAGGTGGGTATCGATTTTAGTTGCACTTAACCGGCCGGGGCTCGGATCGGTTCGGTTCGCTCGCACCATCCTCCACTACTGGCACGAAGCAAGATAAGAAGTATAACAATCAAAATAATTAGTGAGAGGTAAAACCTGTGCAGTGAAGCGCGCCTCCCGTCCCATGGAAACACTGACACACCGAGGCACTGCAGCGGCACACGATGGAAAACAACCGAGAGAGATGCTCTTCATCCATCGATCGTTCGGGATTCCGTGCATCCTTGGGTGTGCTGTAGTGCGAAGAAGCAAGGCAAAGACAAAAACGGAAAACCAAACGCGCTCGGATTGAAACCCGGGACTGCTGCGGTTGCCGTGGCCGCTCGGTGCTGGGGTTGGGTGCGCGTGGAAAGCAATAACATAAGACGCGCGTCTCGACGCGGTTCGATAAAGGAAAAGCGTATACACACATCTAGTTTTTTGTTGTTGTTGTTTTATTGAAAAAAGGGTGGGGTGGAACGATGCTGCCGCTGCCGTTCGCCGCTGTTGCCTGCTCCTGGTTCGCAGAGGGAGTGGAATGTGGGAATAATAATAACAACTGAAAAGGTGTAAAAGAAAGCGTCGTCGTCGATCCTTGCAACTTTTGCCCTTTTTCTTTGCTGCTTTCGTAGCAGGTTGGCATTCGATTTACGGCACTAATAGGTTGACTGCGCTGGACAGCCAGTGCCTCCATGGGTGACCCGAAATGTGTGGATGGAGCGGGGCGTGGCGGGGGGTCGGAGAGAACAACGGAAAGGGTTATACGAACGTGAACGTAACTCTGAGAGGGGAGCAAACCGAAGAAGGGAGACAGAGACTGAGACGCGACGCAGTGCTCGCTGCTCCAATGGATTCGGGAGAAACACGGTCGCTGCCAAAGAATTGCCGTCAATGCTGGGCTGCTAAAGTGAAGAGTGTCCGTCTATCAAACAGAGTTTCGCGCAATGACGACATCGGAGTGTTTGTGTTCGTGGCGAACAGAACGAGCGCGCACAGGCCAACGCTATGCCGTTCGCGTTTGTGGTTGTCCTAATGCCAGTTGTGCCAGTTGGTTGTAGTCGTGACGGAACGGGCGTTCGGGATACCGTGTGAGAAATCTATTACTGGAAAAGTTTCCAGATTGCCAGTCACTAGGGTTGCTATAAACAATCATTTCGTCGATAGTTTGGGGTCAGCTGTTTACGTTTTCTGAGCTCACTCGGTTGGCATTCCCGGAGTTTTACATTTTTACGGGTTATTATTTCGAAGGTGAGAAAAATTCCCACTCGCTAGCAGAAGAATGTTCGATGATAGTCCTCTGTCTTACTGGCTTGTTAGTGGGCCGTAGCTACGTCAAACTATGTGAAAGGGAAAAGTTGAACGTTGGATCGGACATTAACTGGAAATGAGCAGTTGAAAGTCGGGATCGTTTTTAGCAATTGTTTACACTAGTCTAACGATATCTGTATATTTGATGTTCTAAAACCGTTTGAGCTGTGTTTCAAATCGAACCGAGATATCTTTAGCTAGGTGTGTGCCAGTTTCCTTCGGTTGAGATCAATCTATTACTTTTCTAAAAAAGATAATAGGAATGGCTCGTGTCTAGCCATATTTTTATCTACAGTCGCATGTTTGTGTTCATTTTCTGTTCATATGGATCGCACATGCGACCATGGGCAATCTACGAAGCGATATTGGAATGTAACTCTCGACTTTCGTCATCACTCGATGTCCCTTAAAATGAGCTTCGGGAATTTGATAGAACCCATTCTCTCGTTTATCTCCTACTCAAAGGTTCACTGATATGGAAAATACCAGCTGCCAAGGCTACTTTCAATTCGATAGACCTTGACATTCTTCATGCTAAGTTATCCAAGCAAAAAGGTGTCGAAATGTAACAAAACGTTCACTCTAAAATCCAGACACTACTTTGCGAGCTATCGACGCAGACAAATCAACACAATTGCGGTGTAAATTTAGTCTGTCTCTTCACCAATACACAGACAAATGAAAAACATGTACAACGTTTTGAGCTTGAGCTTGAGCAGTCGCCCCTGGTAGCTACTCCGTTACTGATCGGGATTAGCTGATATTGCACAGAGAAATTCTGGAAGATCAATCCTGGGAATGGCAAACCAACCTTCAATGTGCAACTTCTGATAATCCCATAGTTCATTTATCAGTACCGGTGCCAGTCAGGTCCGATTGTAGGTCCACTTAGGGATAGAAAAGAATGTTAGTCCAACACTTATTGTTACTAGAGGCCGCATATACTACCCAGGTAACCAGTAAGCACTAATAATGGCATTAAACTTGCCTTTTATGAGCACCAAAAATGCTTAAAGCTCTATATCTGCAATCTGAAAGCTCATCTGTTGTAAACCAATCAGAATTCAGCTTTCAGAATGCACACCAGCCATATATAAGCATTATCTATGAGTAGCCGTATATTTTGCCAAAGTCGATCTTAATTCAGTCTCAAGTGCGATTGAAATGCCAACTAGCGATTATTTGCTGTCATATTGTGGCATTAGTATGTGCTTCTTGGTTATCGGGGTACTGCGCACTCCACAATTGTCACGGGAAAAGGATATTTGTTTGTAGAAAACTCTTATTCATTAAAAAATAAATGGTGTCAAAGGAGCCCAGATCGACATGATAATTTTAATTAGTTAATACGATTGTTAAAAGTTAATGTTTATACGCAAATAGTGTGTGAGAAATACTTCGCCCTATGAAAATAGAAGGGCTTTGGGATGGTTTCCGTTTGAAAAACTCGTAGTAGGTAATGTTAGAGACATAACCGCGAGATTGACGTAGGACTGCTGTCGACAAGGGGTAGATCACTTTAAAAATGCACATTTATTTTGGTACATTATTCTACTAATAAGTTATCCATTTTAAGTAAAATCTCATAAGATACTAGCTGACCCGTCGAACTTCGTCTCGCCAGAAGAATTGTCAAAAGACTAAGTGGTGAACGTTTCTCTCCATTATTTTTCTGATTACTTAACTTACAATCAACGGAATTCGACACACACTCGCTTTAGCTCAAAAAGAAGAAATATCACCAAAGATTAATGTGAAAATATGTAACACCTCTGTTAAGCGAAAATTGAACAAATGCACAGATATCTATTCTGAACAGTCCGTTTTAAGGAATTACTCATACGTGAATGTTCACCCGCAGAACAAACTTCAAAGCAGTTTCTTATACACAAAAAATTTCTATGTTTGTGTTCGGTAATAATTTTTCCGGCAACGATCTGTAAAATATTATTTTTACTGAAAGATACGTAAAATTTATCCAACTTACGGTCATCTGTCAAAGAACTACTGAATATCAGAAAATCCTATGTGAAAGTTACGATTATTTATTATTTACTGACACGGTCTGTGAACTCTGAAATGTCATTTCTCTTGACGAACTCAGTAAAAGTTTTACCAATATCCGGAAAATTAATAAAAAATAATGAAGAATTTCAGTAATCATCACTATACATTCAGCAGAAATAAAGATCTGTCAAATAACATAATTTTCGGACGGAAAGGTGTGAAAATTTCTAGATTTGTGAAGAAAAAATAGTGGTGCGAATTGATTGTGCGAAAAATAGATAATACTGATTCCTAGCGGTAATTTTTCATTTAGTGAATATATTCAAAAAGCCTTCTACAACTTATCATTTCTGCTCTCTAAAAATATGAAGGGTGATCCCATATTCTACTGAATTGCATCCGAAAGATATTTGATCATTTTATTTGAAAAAATAAATTAATCGGATGAAAATATGTTTTGAAAACAAAAATGCTCCTTCCTTTCCTAGATCTCTAATACAATTTACCAAAAACAGTAATACTTTACGGGTCAAGACGTTTACATATTTTTAGGATTGTTTTATGGTTTTTGCCGAACGTCGGTATTGAATGATGAAGAAGTCATTAGAATTATGACAGATCGCAGTTCATTGGAACTATACGGATCATTCAGCAAATAAAACTTTTACCGAACGAATTACCGACATCCGTAAAAATAATTCGGTGTGTACAGCATTTAAGCAGTGAGAAATTTTTCTCAGAATCTGTTCTGTACGTTCAAGTTATCAAAAAGTACCATGCGTACTTTAGAGCTCTAATGAAGTGGATATTTTCAGGTACTGTGGAACTTTTGATTGCTTGGAGACGACGCTTAAATTGTAATTTGATATTGATCTTACCAGTTTGAACATTCTTCACAGAATATGCAACATGAAATGACAGTCTCAATTCATTATGGTAATCATCTTGAACATTGATATCTGATAGCCACTTACTGTGTGCGCGTAGTCTAATCTAAATCATTAGAAAGAGAAATGCAAGGAAAATCTCTTAGATTGACTACGCAAAGCATCTCGTTGCGCTCCAAACAATTTTTTCAACGATCTAGTATTCTTTCCTCCGACTCTTTTTCCTTATTTTTCTGATTACTTAACCTACAATCAATAGAATTCGATATACATTCGCTTCAGCCCAAAAAAGAAATATCACGAAAATTAATGTGAAAATGTGAAACACTTCTGTTAAGCAAAAATTTATCAAATGCATAGATTGTAATCTCATCCTTTGAGTCAATTCTCTGAACAGAGAGCAGTTCCTTGCACAGCTTTAAGGCAGCGGGAAAGTTTTCTCAGAACTTGTTCTGTATGTTTAAGTTGCCAAAAAGTGCCACGCAAACTTTAGAGCTCTAATAAAGTGGATATTTTTCATGTTCTGTGGACCTTTGGTTGCTTAGAGAGGCTTAGTATACTCTAAATCATTAGAAAACAAACCGCACGGAAAATCTCTTAGCTTGACCTAAACGCTTCTACAGCACAAACTTTGCATTGATTTATTCAAAAATTTACTGATTTGTTAGGCAATATTTATCATTAATCACAATTCATCAACAGGTAAATGATATCAGAACTTTTTCTGCTGCCTACAGCGGTTTTCTAGAAAACAGTCATATGCATTCCGTCATTGAGTCATTTGTCAAGTTTTAATATCCAATTAAGCACGTGGCTTTAAATGATGCACGGGAAATCTCCACTACTAATCTTTGCGCGCCAAACGATTTTTTCAACGATCTAGTATTCTTTTCTTCGACGGTCGAACACTTATGCAACTCGTTGCGCGCCAAACATCAACCGTAGATCTAGCAAGCATTGGCGACTTTTTCAGTGGAAAATTCCATTGTCCATACAAAATAACTTTATTGGTTTTTCCCACTTTTCCGGTAAGTTTTCCTAATTTTTACCTATTTTTATATATATAAAAAATAGGTATAGAATTCGCTCAAACTTTCGAAAATTTTTCCGAGGCCCGGAGGGCCGAATGACATATACCAATCGATTCAGCTCGACGAACTGAGCAAATGTCTGTGTGTGTGTGTGTGTGTGTATGTGTGTGTGTCCGTATGTGTGTTGTCAACTAAGAGGTCGAGATCTCAGAGATGGCTGGACCGATTTTCATCAAACTAGTCGCAAATGAAAGGTCTCCCCGTCACCCAAAACGCTATTGAATGGTTTTGAGATAGGATGTTTACTTTTTGAGTTATACAAAGTTTTATGTCAAAATTTTCAGTTTTTTGACAGTATCTGTCACAATTGACCTTGAAAACAGAATATGTTTTCAGACTTAGATTCCGCACGGTAATACCTATCCAACAAGCCATAGATTGTTAAAATCCGTCCATTTTTAACGGAGATATCGAAATTTTTCTGTAAGCGACTCTTCCCCCTATTCCAGCAGTAGGAGTTTTGAGCGCTGTATGACAAAGAAATGCTTGGGAGCAACGGAAAACACGATTTTTTATACTGTTACATACAATTGTTTCTAAGAACCAAAAGGATTGTGTACAGCATTCTTTTTCATGACATTTAGCCTCGGACCGATTTTGGCACGGCTCGTTTTTGGCAACATAATCGTTCGAATATGACATATATAAACCAGATGATGGCAGAATTTTTTTTAATTATTTTGTTTTAAACTACTTACAGCAATAAATGCTGGAACAACATAACATCCATATACCATTCGAATCAGTTCGTCGAGATCAGCAAATGCGTGTGTGACAAATAACTTCAATTAATTTTCTCGGAAAATTTCTTTTCTACAAATTCAGATTCATACGAAAAGTCGTATGCTCCCAAACAAAGTTCCTGCATTATGTTTGGTTCCGACCTCTGGTTTCGGAACTACAGGATGATATGTGAAACGAAATCAAAATTGTGTAACTCATTTTTCTTGAAGATGGCTGAACCGATCTAAGATGCAAATGAAATCTAAGAATCATCTAAGATTCAAATGAAAAGTTTCAAAGTTCTATAAAACATCTTGCTTTTCAGTCAGATCCAACTTCCGGTTTCGGGGATTGTATAAAAATGTCTATTCCACATAATTTAATCAGGTTTATCGGGTTAGCAGATTTGGATAGTCGATAAAAAAATTAACTTTTTTCAGTTTTAGTGGTATTCAGTTGTCGATCAGAAGGCACCTAAAAATTTAATTCGTGCTATGATCTCTCAAAGATGTCTTAACTGATTTTCAAATGTTTTGAAACAAATGTAAAGTGTACAGCTACTCAGGTGAATTTATCTGACTTCGGCCATACCGCTTTTAGAATTCCGGTTCCAGTATAAAATCGTTTCTCAAAGCTCAATCGTTTTCTCAAAAAAAGCCTAATCAAATTTCAGAAACAAAAATTTTAATTAAAACAAACTAATATACAAAAATTAATTATTTTATCCAATTATGACTTCCGGTTCTCGAATTACATGATGATGAATTTTTAAAATTCAAACCGATATAGAAGATGACAATCCCGAAAAGCTTCAAAATTGAACTCAAAACTGTTGTAATTTATTCGTCATATGGCCATACGAATCGGTTTGGGTTATGCTGGTTCCTGAATACCGGCTCTGGAAGTACCTTAAATTACCGTAAACTCTAGAGTGGAACTTACATATCATGGCATGTTTAATCGATTATCACACTTCTAGATTCAAATTCGATCCGATTTGCAGTTTCGACATTACAGAGTAATGAGTGATTAAAATCTCAAATTGTCGCTTAAAACGAGGGTCATTAAAATAATGTCATGAAAACTTAAACACCGAAGAATATTCATGCAAAAAACACATGCAGATTGATAAAAATAGGTATAATCTCACTGCTAGGTGGATTAAACACGTTTTTTGATGTACGAACCCGGTGGGGGTAAAAACTGATCAAACAAAAAAAAAGCATCTCAATCCGTCCATCCGTTCTTACGTGATGCGATTACAAAGAATGATCTCTGCATTTTTATATATATAGACTAGCTGACCCCTCGAACTTCGTCTCGATTGAAGATTATTTGTTCGAATTTATGTTTATTGTCAAACGACTAAGTGGTTAACATTTTTCTCCATTATTTTTCTGATTACTTAACCCACAATTAACGGAATTTGACACACATTCGTTGTAGCCCAATTAGAAATATCATCACAAATTATCGTGATGATGTGAAATACTTCTGTTAAGCAGTGAACAGAGATCCCTCTCTAATGGCTTTGACATAATAGACGTTTTCTCTTCCAGGTGTGATTCTTGCTTCCGGTAATCAATAAAATACCTCTCTAAAAGAGATTTGTATTGATAAATTTAACAATATGTTGAAGAATTTCTTTCCTAGAGTTGTTCATTCGGTAGAGTAGAATATATTTACAATTTGTATTTAGCCCAAGAAACCAAAATTTCGCAAAAAAAATGTTTGGCTTAAGAAGCTGAGAGCAGAATTATCAAACGAATGAGTGGTTAACTTAACCTACAATCAACGGAATTCGACAGCCATTCGCTTTAGCCCAAAACAAAGAAACATCACCCAAAATTAATGTGAACATGTGTACAGGTTTTGAGCATCGATAATGTTAATAAAGTGGATATTTTTAGATACGAAGGAATTTCTGGTGCCTTGGAGAGACGACGCTTACATTTCAAGTTGATATTGAACTTACCAATTTGAACGAACGCTCTATAGCAACTCTTCACGCGATTCAATCAGTGCCATCAAAGAGAGACAAATATCATCACAGAATGGACCCCGGTGCGAAAACGATTTTCTCTCGACGACCCGTCTGAGCATCACGGGTTAACACGTTGGGGTAGGGATTCGCACTGAAGCAATTCTCATTTGCGATCCGATGAGAATCATCAAGTTGATTCATAGTATGAGAATCATCAAGTTGATTCATCGGTTCGATTTTCTGGGATAATTGTCAAATTGCGATTATCTCTTGGCAAATTCCACACAGCACCGATTATTGCAAAACTGCATCTATTTTGGTAAGGGCCGTGAAATACTCAAAGTATGAGATGGAGCGAAAAAATGTAAAAAAAAATCTTTCACAGTTCATGCATTGAGAGGCATCGATTGACGATGTTGTATACAATTTAGAGAAATAGTATCAATCCATCTTGAATATTGACTATCTAATTGACACTTATTATGTGCGCTTCGTGTAATCTAAAATTCAATAATCATTCCAAAGCAAAATGCAAGGAAAATCTCTTAGTTTGACTTTTGCGCGCCAAAAGATTCTTTCAACGATCTAGTATTCCTTTCTTCGACGGCCAAACACTTATGCAACTCGTTATGCGCCAAACACCTATCAATGATCTAGCAATCATTGGCGACTTTTTCAGTGGAAAATTCCATTGTCCATACAAAATAACTTTATTGGTTTTTCCCACTTTTCCGGTAAGTTTTCCTAATTTTTTTGATGTACGAACCCGGTGGGGGTAAAAACTGATCAAACAAAAAAAAAAGCATCTCAATCCGTCCATCCGTTCTTACGTGATGCGATTACAAAGAATGATCTCTGCATTTATATATATATATATATATATATATATATATATATATATATATATATATATATATATATATATATATATATATATATATATATATATATATATATATATATATATATATATATATATATATAGATTTGTAAAATGCTTTGATTTCTGAAAAGAAACGAAGGTTACCATTTCCCCAACTTACTACACAGTTGACAATTGTTTCAACGGGCAAAATTCCTAACAAATCGGTTGCCTCTCGTTTGGCGAACGGCGCACAAAATAAATCTGCCACATGCTTGTGAGCCCTTCTCTACGGCGCTAACGTTCCCCACCGAGTCGTGGAACTCATGAAGTTAAATGGCATATAGATTAGTGACGACACTTATTCTGATTGAAAATCAGAAAATCAAATTATCCTATATGAGGAAATCCAATTAACTCTTTGTTTGATTCTATGTAGAGACACTGAAAATGGTTCGGAACTTGATGATTTGACCGTAATTGAGGATTATAACACTATCACCCTCAGAACTATCGATTCGTGTATGTATTCTCTCCGTTGTGTTCAAACTTTGAAAAATTTTCCGCACTTGTTTGAAGCGAAAGCCGCACTGCGAACGGAGCGAACAATGGACATAATAGATCAACGGCTACAAGAATACCAACGTATAGAATTTTAAGATTGATTACTTTATTTTGGATTATCATTTTTCAATTTTTTATGTATTTTTCTGTTACGACCAGCAGTTGAATGATGTAATCGCGGGACTCATTTCAAGCTTTCAGAAGGTGGTATTTTATACGATATTGTTGTGTCGTATGCTGGCTATATTTGCATTCGTTTGGTGCGAATTTCGCATAGCGAAAAGTGCACAACCTATCAAATTATTCTGGATTTGCACTAAACTGATGATTTTTACCTTTGATTTGCAAAAAAAGTAATCTCAATAGTTCTTTGGATAACATTTAGAACCATTAGAACGGCTGATTTTGTACAATGTTCCCCATCGTTGCCCACTTTTCGTTTTGTTTTCCTCCAATGCAAACGACCCGAAGCTGGATGATGCAATCACTTTTGTTTGAAGCGTAACTCACACTGCAAATGTCCAACAGGAGAGATGCTCACAGAAGAACTAGATGTTGTTTTTCTGCGTTTAGGCTGGATGAACGGAGCCTCATGTTTGTCATTGACTGAAGCATCAGTTGAATAATGCCGGGTGTAGTTCCACTGTCTTGGCATAGCATCCTGCGCACCCGATGGTTCATGGATTATTATAGACTGAAGCTAGCAAACGTGCAACAGGGTTTATTTAAAGATTCGATTGGTTTTGATGTTTGATGTTTGGACCTAATTTTTCATTATTCAAACAATGTTTTCGTAATAAATGTGGTATCAAAAACAAACTTACATATTTTTGCATTCGTTTTGTGAAAGAATTAGAGAAAATAACTTTGCTTCCGCCGTTTTCCGATAGGTGGCTGTCCCAGGTTGGCGGTTCAATGCATAGGACGCTGGTCTTACCTGGAAGGATTCTTAGTGTCAGTAGGATCCATAGTACTAGCCATGCAATGATTCTGTACACTAAGAATCGGCTGCGAAGTCTGTTGAAACAGAAAGGCCAAATTCCACAAAAGGAATGTAATGCCAAGACTGTATTTTGCTGAAGTGTATTTAAACCCTTTATGTGACTTTAAATTGACAACTTGTATTCATGAAAACCGTTTGCAGCATTCCTTTGCATTCATAAATTAGCATTTTACATATCATCCTTATTAAATTGGCTTTTCGTTTATGGTCACTCGACGAGAGTATCGGAAAAATCTCATCCAGTTCAGTATCACTACAGTTATGCTCCATAAACTCACGCTTGATAATAAAAGGACAACAATTGCAAATCATTCTCACAATTATCATCATCCATGAAGTGATTTTCGCTGACACTTGATGATATTCATTGAGGTGAGAGAGGGTTCGAAAACCAATTTCAACCAAATCTTAATACGTAATATGAATATTCTTGGCGTGCGTTTGATGAAAGGGTGTCGAATATCGATATCGAAAATTATTTCGAAATCTAAAATGGCGGCTTTGGGCTCGTCGAAAACCGGGAAAAAGTCGGGAATTTGGTTTCGCCGGAAAAAACGGGAAAAAGTCGGGAATTTTAGTGCTAATCCGGGAAAAAATTACCAGACCTAATCCTAGTACAACAAGTCAAAAGTTTGAGACAGCACGTAATTTTGTTTTTGAGCGAGAATTTCAGTAAAAGTTTTGAAATATTATATGTCCCACACAAGTTTTTTTTTGTTTCGATTATATTCGATTAGGTTTTGACCTTAAGGTCATTCGCCTCTTCGGACCAGAAAAACTTTCTGACCCTATGTGCGGGGTTGTGAATCGAACCCAGGCGGGCTGCGTGAAAGGTATCGACATACCCATCGCGCTATACCCGTTCCCTCCCACACAAGTTCTATGATGCACAATCCATTGAAAATGGAATCAACATCCCCTGTCTCGTTCAATGATTTCTGAAGGTTTTGACAGCAATTTTTAATCAATCAGAAAGCATCGCAGTTTTCTTAGTTATAATCAATTACGGCACATTGAATGCTCATAATGAAAAATAAGATTTCTTTTAAATTTCAGAATAAGTATGTGTAATATGTTTGCAAAAAAACATATTAGGTTTTATAAAATTATTGTAAATTTTTAGGACGCTTCTTTTTTTTAAGTATTATTTCATCATAATTTGTCTCAGTAATCAGCTTGAGACAGTACTTGTGTTGTAATCTTGGTATTGATTTCAAAAGAATTCACAAAATTAAAGAAAGCTGTCGACTTTCACCTTATCCACCGTTTGCATAGAGTATTTTTATTCTTTCTTCAAAACTGAAATTGGTTTCTGATAGTTTGTAAAAAAACCTTAGAAAGGTTCAGAAGATGGTTTGTTTTGTTCAGTGAATCTATGTTTAATTTCTTTTTGATGACCTTCAAAAACTATGGATTTCATATCAGGATTACAAGAATGCGGATATTGATGTCGACGAAAAATCAAATTTTCGATCAACTCAGTCACTAGTGGCATGAATTGGTGTTGTCTTTCCAGAGCGACAAGTTTCCATTTTAAGAATTTGAGAAGAATGTTGTTCTGTTTCGCAAAAATTCAATTTTGAAAGAACAATATCGTATATGTTGTTAGATGGAATCGGTTCTACGGGAGAAAAATTGTCCTTTGATCAATAATTTTTTAACCTGAGGTATACTTTTGTTCTAGATTAAACTAAGCTAAGAGAGTATAGGAATGTAGATGTAGAGTATAGAGATGGACAATCCGTTTGCGAACAGCTTAAAAGAACTAGTTCTCCTCGAAGAGTGAGTAAACTGGAGTTCTTTATTAAAGAATGATAGTTCTTTATTCTTCTCAATAGAAAGTAATCATATTCTTTGAGGATGTGTACAAATTAGTTGCGTCTTTCAGAACGTTTGCGGTAGAAGCTGAATACATTCGTGACCTTTGAAAACGTGTACAAAAGAGAATGATAAAAACACTTGCAAAAAGCACTCACTATTATTGAATCTGTTTGCTACACAATATAATTTATAGCTCTCATATTATTTTCGAAAAAACATACGAGGTTTCGTAGTTCCAAAGAGATAGTCAAAAAATACTTCATACTACTCTCTCTCTCCTACAACTCTCGGTGTAGGACTTAAAGCTTGAATGAGAGAAACATTTAAAAAATACTGAACATAGACTATTTGGGCCAGTTCTAAAAACCGGGAGTTTTCATCACGTGCAACGGGAAAATCGGGAAAAAACCGGGAAATTGAAATCGTTAATAAACTTGCCACTCTGCATAATGTAATTTAATATTATATCTATCTATCTATCTATCTATCTATATAAAAATGCAGAGATCATTCTTTGTAATCGCATAACGTAAGAACGGATGGACGGATTTACATGATTCTTTTTTTTTTATCAGTTTTTACCCCCACCGGGTTCGCACAACAAAAAAAATAGGAACACTTGCCGGAAAAGTGGGAAAAATCCATAAAGTTGTTTTGTATGGACAATGGAATGGAAGTTGCATAAGTGTTTGACCGTCGAAGAAAAGATTACTAGATCGCTGAAAAAATCGTTTGGCGCGCTACGAGTTATTCGTCATTTCGAGCCACGTGCTTAATTGGGTATTAAAATTATTGCTTACCATATGACTCAATGACGGAATGACTGTTCTAGAAAACCGCTGTAGGCAGGAGTAAAACTTCTGATATCATTTACAAGTTGATGAATTGTGTTCAATGGAGTCAAATGAATAGTATTAGTCATCGCGGGCTCGAGTTTAACATTTCAGAAAAAAATTGAATGAACCAATGAAAAGATTATGCTGTAGAAGCACTAAGGTCAAATTGAGCGATTTTCCTTGCATTTTTCTTTCTAATTATTTAGATTAGACTAAGCGCACATAATAAGTTGCAATTATATATCAATGATTAGTTGATAGTTCAAGATGATTATCATAATGGATTGAGACTGTTATATTTATATTTCATATTCATATTCTGTGAAGAATGTTCAAATTAATAGGATCAATATAAAATTAAAATTTAAGCGTCGATTCTATAAGCAAAAAAAAGTTTCACAGTACATGAAAAATATCCACTTTAACGCTCTAAAGTACGCGTGGCACATTTTAGCCACTTGAACATACAGAATAAGTTCTGAGAAAACTTTTTCGCTGCCTAAAAGCTGTACAAGGAACTGCTTCAAAGTTTGTTCTGTTGCGCCGGGTGAACATTCAAGTGTGAGTAATTCCTTAAAAACGAACTGTTCAGAATGCTTTGTATGCTGTTTAAGACAAATTTGTTTTTTGCGAAATTTTGGTTACTTGGGCTAAATACAAATTGTAAATATATCCTACTCTACCGAATGAATAACTCTAGAAATTCTTCAACATTGTGCTAAGTTTATCATAACAACATTATGGTTAGGGAGCTTTTTTATCGATTATCTGAAGTAAGAGTCTCATCTGGAACGGAAAACGTGGCACTTTATATCCATTATGTTGAAGCCATTAGAGAGGGATCTCCGGTTAGTGCATTGAATCAAAGGATGAGAATCAGTGAGTCTGTTCATTTGCTCTATTTTTACTTAACAGAAGTTTTTCACATCTTCACATTTTTGGGCTAAAGCAAATGTGTGTCGAATTCCATTGATTGTAGGTTAATTATTCAGCAAAATATTGGAGAGAAACGTTAACCACTTAGTCGTTTGACAGTTCTGCTCTCCGAAAACATAAATTCGAACAAATAATTTTTGGGCGAGACGAAGTTCGACGGGTCAGCTAGTTAATTATATAACATTCATTATAAAACAGACTATAATCTAATACAATAAAATATATTATAAAACAATATATTAAATAATTTGCTACGATACAACATATAACAGTTGATGTCGCAATGTCAGTTATCCTCTTCGTCCGTCGCAGTACCGTAGGAAATAGAATATATCTCTTCTAATAATTATACTATTCACATCAATCAAAATAGTGTTATTAATGATAACAAAATAATAATAATGATAATAATATAATAAAATTAATAAAATAAAATATAACATAATTGAATATAATATAAAACATTGAAATATATAATACAATTGAAAAAATCAGGATGATATACTATGATAAATGTTACTATGTAGAATTGTCTTTAATTTATAAGCCATTTCGCACCTTTCATTTTGCTACTAGCGTATTAGGCGATAGCACCCAGTTGACACCGTTCTTAGCCGTTCACCATAAACCGCTAAGCAGACATAAAGTTTCTGTTACATGCGAATACTTCACTCGCGTCATTCAATATCGTGTAATATAAGTTCTAGTTAAAATCGTTATATAGCTCATAATCGTGATAATGATAATTTTTATCATGTGTGAGTTTAAGTAACATCACTATAGTGACATTGAACGATAGAAGAGATTTTCTCCATGTTCAACCGTGATATTTGATTATGTGATAATTTCGCAGCACCGATCAGAAGTTATAATCCTGTCCGAATATCAATATCAGTCCTTCAGCACCGGAGTTTACACTGCAGCAAGTAGAAAAGATGACTAACAAACGCAAGTAGAAAGTTAAATATGAAAAACCTATTCCTCATCCACCTAGTGGTGTAATATTGCTATTGTCTTGTCGTCGAGACAATCTCATTAAAACATTTTTTGCCTTTCTCTGGGGGTAATAGACACACATTGCTGGAAAACCGACTTTTGATTGGAGCTCCGGAGATCCCTAGTATTTCATAGCATTCAACTCAACTTGCCTGTGCTTAATCAGTTTTAACAAGTTTAGGCTCGTTTGAAATCTACTATTGGGTGGTGAATCATGTTTTAATTAGTTGTCACTCCGTAGATATAAAGGTATGTGTGACGTAACCGACAAAACGTAAGAGCGCAGAGAAATGCTCAATTTTCTCCGAGAAACTCTTATACGATTATAACAAACTTAAGCTCATTTGAGCACTTCTATTGGTCTGGTCCGAAGATAAATTTGCAATTATTTCCGGTTCGAGCAGTCATCTTCAACCAGTAATAGCAACATCAGATTACCAGCTTCTGAATAATAGCTATGAAACTAAATCCTAATTTTAGAACCTGGAACTGGTTTCTTGACTACATTTTGGGGCTAAATTAAGTTCCTGAATTTATACTCGGAATTGAAATCTAGAACTCTAAATTAGGATTTCAACCTCAGAATTCTGGAACAGAATTCAGAATATAAATTTAGTTTTTTAGGAGGTTTGATTTTTCAATTGGGATTACTCTACTGTCTGGAAGTTGTTTTGACAGTGTTAAGTGACGTCTACTCAGTATTGTTTGGTCATGAATAGGTTAACTCCAGAACAACGCTTCCAAATCGTGGAAATTTTATACGACTTCTGGTTCGGTTTTACAGGGTAGTAAGTGAAAAAAAATTCAATTTCACTAGTATTTCTGTATACATGGTACTGTAAAAATGAAAAACATTCTTTCAGACAGTCATTATATGTCCTATATTGTGCATATTTTGGTAGTAAAGTACAGAAAAAAATGATTCCGAATATATCAATTCCAAATTTCCGTTTCCGGAAGTGCCGGAGATAGTGGTCACAAACTCCGAAAATGAAACACACTCCAGTTTCTCAGAAACGCCCAAACCGAAGTGGTAAAAAATTCCATATTCCCTTAGTACATTTCTTTGAAAATCTGAGTAACACGAGAAAGGTTTTTCTCATATGTTGCCCAGTTCCCTCATAAGTTTCGGTACTGGAAATCTAACATTTCTATGGGATCATGAAAACTTCCATTTGGAAATTTTGAAAAGCGGTTCCGCCATTTCGACGACAATTGAGTGAATATTTTTTTGGAAATTTTTGCACCTATCGTCCGGTATTCTATGAAAAAAGTTAGTGAAAATCGGTTTCCTGGAGTGGATATTTTAGATTTGGAAATAGCAAAAAGTCACAGGGGACCAAATCTGGCGAAAAGGGTGGATGAGCGATGACTTTCGATTCGTGTTTGGCCAAAAATTCAGCCACAATCATCATGCTGGAATGTGACGGCGAGTTATCGTGGTGTAAAATCCATGAATTGTCTGCCCACAGATTCGGCCGTTTCTGATGAATTGCTTCACGTAGACGCCTCAAAACGCCCAAGAGCTACTCCTTATTGATCGTTTGGCCCGTTGGAACGAATTGGATGTTCCAGCCAAATTTAAATTTGTTTTTGCCGACAAATTTGCAAGAAATTTTTGATTTGGCAGGGCATTTGCAGTTGTGGCAAAAAAAAAGAAAGTTTTCGTTACAAATAAGACAATGCAATCGGAACTATACCAAAAAGAGTGTCTCCAAAAACGAATTTTGCCGTTAATTCGATCCCACGATCATCCCGCAATGTTTTGGCCAGATTTGACAAGCTGTCATTACAGCAAAGTCGTTCAAGAATGGTATGCAGAGAAAGGAATCTAGTTTGTTCCGAAAAACCTTAACCCACCCAACTGCCCCCAGGTTCGCCCTATTGAGAAATACTGGGCAATCATGAAAAGGAGACTCAAGGCAAAGGGAAAGGTTGTCAAAAACATCAATCAGATAACGACCTGGTGGAAAAGATAGCTAAAACGATGGACGAAGAAGGTGTGCGCCGCCTAATGAGCCGTGTTACAGGAAAAATTCGAGAATTCCTTCGAAACCGTGACGAATAATTTTATCCGTATTTTTTCTTAAAAGTATGAAGAAAACGCTACATTTGTATAGAAAAAGATCTTGAGTTCAATAATAAATAACTGAAATACAGGCAATTGTCTTTGTTCCAGTTCTATCTGAAGCAAGCTTTACGTTTCCGATAATATATCAATGGATAGGAGAAGGATACCGGAGAAAAGGAGAAAAATTTCGAGATCACAGGTTTACCACAAGCGCGACAATAAAATCAGTATTATTACTTAATTGTCACACATCGTATGATACTCGCTCGAAAGTCAGTTTTCACAGTGATTTCAGGACGTTTTTTGATAGACGTTTCACATGTATCAGGCAGTTTCAATTCCATAGTCTGGATAAAAACGGCACTGTAGTGTACGCATCAGTTAAAAATATTCCTCGGAACTGAGAAATCAAAACTGAATTTAAGACTCGTCGATCGTTTTGCGGTTCGGCATAATTTCGGTTTCCCTCTCTTGGCCCGATACTTTTGAGCGAGACTCCTCGTGCACGTTATAATGCTATAGATCAGTGACTTCCAAAGGAGTCGATAGCAAACCCGACGTTTCGCTTCGCTGCTTCCGAGACACGACGGGTTTGAGAACCACTGCCTTAGCTGATGTCGGTCTCGGAACCAAATCTAATGAAAGACTCGCGTGGGTTTCAGGTGCTTTACGGAATTGTGATAATCAAGTATATTTAGCATGAATATGCATTGGAAATCTATGTAGTAGAATTGGGGTGCATAAATCCTGACAGCAGAGTAAAAGACCACTCGGTTGAAAATGGTGCAACGCAAAGTGTGATAAGCCTAGCTGCAATGCTTCACCTGGTTGGCACGTTTAACAGCTGTTTTCAGCAGTCGGCAATGAACACGAATCGAGTTTCGTCTTCATCAACACATATGTGACTATTATTGCTTCAATCAACGGCACATGAAGTTGTCGTGAGATGGATTTGTAATTTTGAGTTAATTGGCTAACGAAACAAATAGTCCCTATGACAAAAATCATCAAACTCGCAGTCTATGACTATGGCTGGCGATTCTTACCACCACCACAACCAACAACAACAAGAGGAGAAGTGACGCGATAACGACGACCATGAGAAAACTAGAAGACACCACCAAGAAAAAGGTTTTTCAATGTTGTTACTATCCCGGCGAAAACGAGGGACGACGATATTCGGTGTGCACTGTGTCGAGCTGTCGGCGAATAGACACGCAAAACGATCGATAATAAAAACATTGCCTCATGTCACCTATCCACATCACACGCTTTGCTAGACCGAACCACATCCGATACCGTTTGCCGCCGTAGCACTAGTTAGGGGAGTGTTGGGTCGGACTGCAATTGATGGGAACTTGTTTTATTTAATATTTTTCCCGATGCTTACCAAAATATTTGGTTTCATCAACATTGTTTTTGTTGAAAAAAAAACAAATTTTCTCATAGCAAGTTCCTACCAACGCGGTAGGTTCTGCGTTGCCGTTGTTCAAGTGGCCAACATATCCTGGTTGGAGTACTTGAGCTACTCTCTAATGAAATACTAAATTTAAACAGACCATTACTTACATTGAATATTAACAGAAGTTGAACTTTTTTTGCCAAAATTTAGATACTTTTAATTTGAGTAATGCAACATCGATAGATGTTGTACTTTTTATAAGCTCTCTATTTCTGATGACATAATTTATGGATTCTCTTGTATAACTGATTTTTGGACGATTTTTGTCTTGTTGAGACGTAAAGCCGGCTTGAGCTTAGGGTGGCTAGTGACCGGGAAAGTTAGGAAAACCGGGAAAAAGTCGGGAGTTTTAGTGCAAATCCGGGAAAAAATTTATTAGCCCGAATCGTAGTAAATCATGATTTTCCTGATAAAACAAATGAAAAGTAGGAGGCAATAGTCCATTTTGTGTTTAAGTAAGCAGTTCAGTAAAAGTTTTGAAACATCGTATTGTCCTACACATGTTTTATGGTACACAATCCATTGGAGGTGGGACCAACATCCCATGTTTCGTTCAACAATTGTAAGGGTTTGTTAGCAATTTTTAATGGATCAGAAGCATTTCTAAGTAGTTATCAACAACAGCACATCGAACGGATGCTTTTGCTGGATTCTGTCAAATTTCAGAATAAGTTTGCATAATATGATTGCAAAAAAAATTTCAGGTTTAATAAAATTATTAAAAATTCTTAGGAGCCTTCATGTTTTTGAGTGGGCTAATGATTGTCCTAATTTCATCATAATTTGTCTCAGTAATGTCATCTTGAGACAATACTTGTAATCTTGGTCAGTGCGGTAAAATTTCATTTTCAATCGAATAATATAAGATGAAAATGAAATTTCTGGCCGCTGACCGTCAGCATATCCCTACTAATTCGTTTGACTTTTGTTGCCATTTTCAAGTGAAGCTCCAAGAATTCATCGTCAGTTGAATAATCGTACCTAGTCATTTGAAGTTTTGCTTGCTCAGTTTCGAGTGCCAAGTAGTGTAGCTCCTTCATTACCTTCGCTCTTGGTAGTAAGCAGATTCGAACGAATAGAACTATAAATGGAGTGAAGTATTAGAAATGAAAACTGAAGGAGGAAACAATTAATTTATGTGTATTCTGTGATCGATATTTCAGCTATCTGATTAGTGTTTTATCTATTATCTTGAACCAATTCGAATGTTTACATGAACCTCATTTGAAGGCCGCTCTCACAAAGAGATATTTTGTTACTTCAAGAGATCAACTGACGGTGGTTAAACTGAGCCTCGATTGAAGAGAAACGAGTGATGAACTGGATGCTGCTCGTTCGGGCCGTCAGCAAACATTGTGTGTGTCAGAGAGTGAAGTTTACTGCAGTGGAGTGAGCGTCCATGTGTTCCACATTCAGTTTCAATTGAATTGAATGAAGTTTTACTGCACTGATCTTGGTATTGATGCCAATAGGATTCACAAAATTTAAAACTTTGACCTAGTCCACCGTTTGCAATGAGTGATGATTGATTTCTTTCTTTGAGAGCTGAAATTGGTTTCTGAGAGTTTGTGAAAAACATTAGAAAGGTTTAGAAGAAGGTTTGATTTGTTCAGTGAATATTCAATGTTTAATTTATATTAAACATCATTACCTATGGATTTCATAGTAGGACTCACAAGAATGCGGGTATACTCCTAGTTTGAATCCTAAGGGTCTTAAGAAATACTGATTTTGCAGAAAGCCTTAACAAGACTTATTTAGTGGTAGTCTTACAAAAGACTGAATAGTTCGGATAATAACAATTTCAATTTTAATTATAAGGCTTTAAATTTAATTCCTAATTATTTGGCTTTCAAATGACTGGTGGTATTCCTGGCTACTTAGAAAACACTAACAATAATCGAATTTGGGGTAAAAGCTGCACTTAAGAGAATTATTGAAGAGAGCATGAAGTCTGAATAAAATGTGTTGATTTTAAGACAAAAAATTGCGAGAATAATAATGCTGTATTCCTTCGTGAAATGCAAGACTTATCACTTTTATCATATCCGCTGGCCACCTATGTTTCTTGTTTTAATCCTATTGTTACCTCGAATTAATTTGAAATAATCAAAAAGATTGAGTTTTTATCTTGAAGAGCTAGTACATACGAATGGATCAGGGTCATTTCGCCGAAAGCCGTTTCGCCGGAAGCCATTTCGCCGAAAGCCATTTCGCCGAAAGCCATTTCGCCAAATGACATTTCGCCGAATGGGTCACTTCGCCGAATACCATTTCGCCGAAAGGGTCATTTCGCCGAATCCTGAAAACGTCTTGAAATCGTAATTGGAATTGATTTAAATTAAAGACAAACGACATACCATTGTACTTCTTGAATAATGATTGATTGTTGTACTCTTGAATAAAGATTGATTTACGAACCTCAGAAAGTAGTTCCCAAGAAAACTTGTTGACTAATAGCTACTAAGCATCAAAGCAATTGTATAGGTGTATCTACCAGGCAAATGTAGGTGGTATTTTCCGTATATTAAGTGAAAATGAAAAAAATATCTAATGCGGCTACGCCACATCGTTTTGGCATTCGGCGATATGACCCGCTCCCCATACGAATAACATTAGTAGCAAAGTAACAGACACAAAAAAGATGAAATACATTGAGCTGGGTGGTACTGTTGGTTCTAAGGATGAATATTTGGACAAATTGTGGATGTGGTTTTTAAACGTTGTTCCAAGGATTATTTAAATCTTAAATCTTCTATTAAGCAAATCCTCATACGTCTATAAAACTTATAAAACTTAAATCCTCATACCTGAACAAAAACGTTTTGAAAGTCTTGTGGATCATCGTTTCCTTAATAATGCAATATTGAATGCTGGGAGCGTAATTAACAAAACAGCACTCAAAATCATATAATCGATACAAGGAGGCTGTCGAACCGAAGAAACTGTTTCTAATCAAGATTAGCGCTTATATTTTCACTTTGCAGATCTCCACCTGTTCACCCTTTTCACAACCGGAAGTCAGATCCGGATGAAATTCGTATGGGACCACAAGAAAATCGGTTCAGCCATCTCTGAGAAAATTGATTGCTCAAAAACGTTACATACATACATACGTACACAATTTGTGATCTTTACGAACTGATTCGAATGGTATATGACACTCAGCCCTCCGGGACTTGGTTCCAAATTCGGTTCTCGCAGTGATTGCATAACTTATCTATATGAGAAGGCCAAGAACGACTTCTTCCCATTGAAAACATTGTGTGCACTTGGCATAATGAACATTTCCTATTGCTAAATCGAGATACCCAGAAAAAATACTTTATTTTTCAACTCTCGATGTTCTTTTGGGGGGCAATCGGGAAAAGTTGGGAATTCATTTTCACCGAGAAAAACCATGAAAAAGTAGAGAATTTTAGTGAAAAATAAGGGAAAAATATTACTAGCTCAAATATGAGTAACAGTTGTTAGCATCATGATTTTTTTTTCAATAAAAAGTAGGAGATAATCACCCCTATTCTGTATTTCGATCGAATCGGATTACTTCGACCGAATGTTAAAATTTTCTTTCTGTAATTCGATCGAGTGATGATTTTTTATGGATCGAGATACAGAAAGCAAAATTTCGCATTCGTTCGAAATAATCCGATTCGAACGAAATTCAGAATCGGGGTGAATACCCAATTTTGCGTTTGAGCGAGATGTTGGAAATTGGGCCAACACCCTGTCTCGTCTAACGAATTTTAAGAGTTTAAAAGTTTTCTAGTTGTTATCAATAACAGCACAATAAAGGTTAAAGTCTCAAGGTAACATCGGGAAATTTTTTTAATAAAATCATTAAAAATTCTTAGGAGCCTTCAAGTTTTTATGTTTGCAAATGATTACTCTTATATCCTCATATTTTTGTCTTAGTAATAAAAAATGATGAATTTATTTCATCCACCGTTTACAGGGAGTTTTTGAATTACTTCTTGAGAGCCGAAACTGATTTCTGAGGACCAGTATAGAATCTTAATACAAGTATGGCTGTATCTATGTTTCTCAAAATAATTTCAGAGCATACATTGCTTCCGATATGAGATCTGTGTCATAGCCTATTAGTTTCAGGGTGGTAGAATATATAACTAATTGCAGTGGCGTCTCGTGACAAAATTGACTAGTTGTGCACTGCTTATGTGGTATGATAGCAGATACCTTATGTTCAAAAAAGAATCGGAATTTTCATTTTAGAATTCCCGCGCTTACCCAATCGGTAAACTTTTATTCTCTCAACGTTGGCAACACTTTTATACACATTCTGTCAAATTTTGACGCATATCGTACGATTAGTTTTTGTTTGGCGTCTATACAAAGAAGTAGAAAAATTTTCGTGTGGCGATTTTTACCGACCGAATGGCGTGAACTAACCATTGCTTAATTTGAAACCCTGAATGTTATTGGTAGGTGATCTGAATCAAAGTCACTCTGAATCAAAGTCACTACAAATGTTACATTGATCTGCTAGAATCAGATCAATTGTAGAAGGATTTCCCAAAGAAGATAAATTAGTTGGGCTATTTGGAAATAAAACTGGCTGAAAACTAGCGGACGAACTCATCATGAAGAATTCGTACTAATTAATTTTCTAATTACTCCACGAGCGATGCCTAGCATTTCGTGAATTTGAATTTTGTTTGTCCGATAGGACATTGTTAATAATCGGTTTATGATTTTCATTATAAACAGAGCATGACAATTCATCAGAAGGTTTCGTTCATTGAATAGACATGTCTGCAAGCGAATTACCACAATTTAAACATCGTATGTCCATTTGACAATTTGTTGTACCATGACCGAAGCCCTAGCAATGACGATATTGTGTTAAGTTCGATGTGCCATCATGCCGTTTATAATTTTCCCACCGAACTGAGATTTCTACTTTCACTTCCGGAAGGAACGAAGAAATCTTTGTACAAAACGCTTTAAAATTGCAAGCATAGATAGTTTTTGGTTTTCCAGAGTGGCAAGCGTCAATTTCAGGAGTTGTTGTTCCTTAATGATTTATTTTCCTTATTGATTTATTTTTCAAAATATAATAAAAACAGTTATGTGCACTCGGTATCCAAACCCTTTAGATGACCAGAAAAAGGCTTTATGCTTTTCCTATATGTACTAGTAACAATGAATATTTCATATTTTTACATCGAGATACCCGAAAAGTACTTCAATTCTCAATTAGCGGGCCTATTTTAATGTTCTTTTTTTAACATTGGATATCTGTTTGAAGCTTGAATTAAAGGAGTATGAAAAAAAAACTAAACAGAGACGATTTGAGCCTATTCCAAAACTCGGGGATCTTTATCTCGCATATCGGGAAAAACCGGGAAATTAAAATCGACAATTCACTTGCCACCCTGAAAAATGGGTGAACAAACGTTCATGAGCTGCGATTTGATCATCATCGGACATTGATGTCAAACTCTGTGTAAAATAAATACATTTTTTGGCTCTCAAAATCCTTTCAAAATGATTCCGTCAATTTTATGCTTGGGAAACCGAAACAAACTCAAATTAAATACATCTCATAATCTAACGGGACTTATAATGCAAAGAATTATCCATAGAACGACAGATCTATCACATATCATATAGTATTTTTATATAAATGGGACAATTATACTTGGAACGGCGGTTTTCTAAAATTACTCATGATTCGACTCGCAAATTTTGAAAAAAATATTTTTTAAATTCCCAGTCCCAAAGAGTCTACTTAATTTTTTTTATCGGGATAACACTAGATTTTGACGTTTCGTACATTTCTAAGACGATACAAAAAAATACCGCATATCTTTATAAATTCGCATGAAAGATCCTCATAACGCAAACTATCATAATCTGTAAACTTTTAACTCCAAGTGATGGTTTGAAATTTTGAACACACTTCACTTTCCAGTTACGAAACCGGAAGTCGGATCCGGACAAAATTAAATAACAGCTCATAAGGCCATATGATTTTTTCAGTTGAGCCTCGGCTTAGTCACCTCAGAAAATAAAGTGAGTTCTCTTCTTGACCTGATGTAACGAAAATCCGTTCGTGAGGCCAGCCTTCTGAACAAAAAACAACAAATCTTAGAAAAATGTTGCAAAATGCAAAAGCAGTTTTCTTCGTATTCGTTGAGCGGAAATTCAAAAGAAAATATCAGTTTGTTTAAAAAGTGTTTCAAAAAAAAACTAATGTTATTTTAAAGATTCATCCAGCATTAGCGGAGTAAACTCAGCGTTTAGCGTTTTTCAACCTTAAGCATTTGGATTTTTTTTCCGTTTTCTGCATCGTCTCTCTAAATTGTGGTTTGCAATCACCCTGTAGGTCCGGAACCGGAATAAAATTCAATCTTTCATTTGAGCTGAAGTTGGTATGAATCGGTGCTGCCATCTCTGAGAAAAATGAGTGACATTATTTGACCCACACATATGTACTAAGTCGAATGGTATGTGATAGTTTTACTAGTCTATTTTTTAAGTGATCGCATGATCTTTCTATTTGAAATTTGTCTTATCAAATATACTTTGAAAATTCGCAAAACTTTCATAAATTTGCATAAAAAATGTATAAAATAAACCACATTAAAAGAGACTTGAGTGTATTATATTTTCCATCCTGCACAAATTGAAACTGTATCAATTTCACCTCGCCTTCCCCTACGGTTTAAAGCGAGTACGAACAAAATAGTCAAGCGTGTTAGCGTGTCTGTTGTTGTGCTCTTGCATTCGTGTATATGAACAACAACAACAAAAAATAATAACACAACAACAGACAACCAACACCGCATGTACTGCGAGTTAACAAGCCTAGGCTGCACATGTAAAAGTTGCGGAACCGTTTAGTGCCGCAATTGCCGGTATTTAATCACGATTCAGAGTATGACGAACAGCGAGATGGTGATTATGACCTTGCACCTTCTCTCGCACCACTGCTGCTGCTGCTGCTGTTGGATGGTTGCTGTGTTCGGTATATGCTCTACTCCTGCACAGCACAGACACTCGGCATCGTCTGATAATGATGGCAATGAGCGACCGTGAAATTCCTAGA
Organism: Malaya genurostris; assembly: GCF_030247185.1. Classification (NCBI taxonomy): domain Eukaryota; kingdom Metazoa; phylum Arthropoda; class Insecta; order Diptera; family Culicidae; genus Malaya; species Malaya genurostris. The sequence continues at coordinate 182,116,539 of NC_080572.1, forward strand.
CCTCGTGTTTAACCAGTGAAAGCCTTTTACTGCTCGATGTTTCACTAATGGTGTGTTTCTGTTTCCATCTTTTCGTTTTCTTTCAGCACTACGGTTGTTTGCAACTAATTTTTTTTGGCCACGGGAAGAAAAATACACTGGGTCAACCTGGATCCCGGAACGATGTCGGTGCAGCAGTACTGTCTGCGTTGGAACAATCACCAGCCGAACTTCATTTCGGTCTTCTCGACTTTGCTGCACAATGAAAGTCTGGTTGATGTCACTCTGGCCGCAGAGGGCCGACAGCTGCAGGCCCATAAGGTGGTACTGTCGGCGTGCAGTTCCTATTTTCAGGTGAGTTTCGACTCGAAGGATTCACTCCCGAAAGCTTATCTAAACACATTCTATTTTTTCTTCCATTCTGCGTAGTCCCTATTCACTGCAAACCCCTGCCAGCATCCGATCGTGATACTTAAGGATGTGCAGTATAACGACCTGAAAACGATGGTGGATTTCATGTACTACGGGGAAGTGAACGTGTCCACCGAGCAGCTGCCCCAGGTACTGAAGACGGCGGAAATGCTGAAAATCAAAGGTTTGGCAGAAATGCCGGACGCGTCGGCCGTTTGCAAGGCCGATCTAGGTAAGCTAGATCACCCGGATCTGGTGGGTGGGCTAGGTCCGGGTGGACCAGGTGGTCCCGAATCGATATGGGGCACGCCGGAATCTCAACAGCAGCAGGCAGCTGCCCAGCAGCAAACTCAGCAACAGCAATACCACCAGCAGCTACAGGCCCAACAGCCTCAGCTACGAAGGACACCCTCCCCCACCACAAACATGTCACCGGCCGCACGACGGAAGCGACTGAGAAAAACGTCGACCGGCTCGGGATCGCTCTCTACCGAACGCATCCAGCAGCAGCAACAGCAGCACCATCAGCAGCAGCAGCAGCAGCAACAACAGCAACAGCAGCAGCAGGATGAACATAGTACCAATAACGACGGGACGTTAAACATCGTTCCCCATTTGCACATACAGCAACAGGTTGATAACATATCGTACAGTACCAGTCACAGTGCGCTGGCATCGTTGGCTTCCGGTGGAAACGGAAATAACATCCGAATAATCAAGGAAAGTCCTAGTTCCGATGTGGATCAACAGCAGCACGAATCATCGCAGGAGAGTGTCGATGAGACGGGACACCATATTCCTAGCATCATTGTAAGTATTGCCGATGTCGCAGTGTTTCTCGTTGACGACTAATTGGTTATCTTTTGTGTGTTTCCATTCCGTGGTGGTATTTTTTCTTTCTCTTCTTTTTGCTACCTTGACGCGTACAAAGAAAACGGAAGATTTAAGTGGTGTGACGCAAACGATACCGATGGACATTTCCGCGTCGTCGGCCAGTGTGGCGGCGGTTAATATCCCCCAATCTCAATCTCAGCACAGTGGTAAGTAATGTTTTTTTTTCTTGTGCGCTCACTTTCTCCCATTTGTTTTGCTTCTACGATGGCCCCAGGTTGAAGCTTGGTTGGAATATGTCAAGATGCGAAATACGGTGAAACTGTTTCGCTATTCTGGCAGCTTGATATAAATTAAGAAATGATTGCATATTGACTAATAATGACAAATAAAAAAACAAATCTTTTACCGTCCTACGAAGAACAATGATTCGTTTGTTTGAAGGGTGTACGGAATCAAATTGCATCACTTTCAAATGGTTGTAACTTTTTACCTATTGGATATTTCGGAATAAAAATTGGGAAAACATTATTTTAAATTGTACTGTTTACATTATGTAAGTGACAGTAGTAGTTTTGCAATCGACGCGCCGCAAAAAAAATGTAGTGCGCGTACTTTGAAAATCCGAATACCTCTCATCGTGCCATCCGCCATTAAAGATTAACTGTTGATCGGAAGGAAAAAAGTGGACTAAAATTGCTCTTCTTATAGTGAAAATGATCAGAAAATTTCAGTTCCGTTCTGTATGAGATGTGGCGCGAAAACACTGCAGTTGAGTAAAACTTTCGTGCAAGACGCGAGAAATCGGAAGGAAGGATTACGCACGTACAAAGCTCAAAAAGGCACCGAATCACAATAAACGGCAGAATATGGTGAGAAAATCACGTGCACGGAAGCTCTACAGCCAGATGTTGACTCCAAAAATATGAAGGCCCCCGATTTCGACAACACATTCAACATTGAGCTGAAACATTTTAGTATTCACTCTTTTGTTTTCTCAGCTAAAATTTTTAACAGGTACTGAGAGCTTGGCTACTTCCCTTCAATGTGGAAGTTAGCTAAAGTTATCCCAGTTTTGCAACCGGGGAAAGATCCTTCCTTTTCCAAGAGCTATCGGCCCATTAGCTTACTCTCTGCCCTATCCAAGCTGTTTGAAAAGTCAATACAAATGCGAATTCTTGGTTTCGCAGATGAACAGGATATATTACTGGAAGACTCGTTTGGGTTTCGGAAAGGAAGATCCACCATCCACCAACTCACAAGGGTTAACAACGTCATCCAGCAAAACAAATCAGTATCCAAATCGACTGTCATGGCAATATTGGATACTGAAAAGGCATTCGACAATGTGTGGCACGATGGCCTGGTGTTTAAACTGCATCGGTATGATTTTCCGATGTATCTTATAAAAATTATCAAAAATTATCTTGCAGATAGATCATTCCAGGATTCTCTGAAAATGCACTTTCAGAAAGATTTACTATTCCTGCCGGTGTACCCCAAGGAAGTATCCTAGGTCCCATTCTATACAACATTTTTACATCAGACATTTCACCTCTTCCGGGTGGTGGTGTTCTGTCACAATTTGCTGATGATACTGGCATTCTTTACAAAGGTCGTGTCATTAATGCTCTGAAGAAAAAAAACTACAGACAGGTCTAGACGCTCTAACTGAATATTTTACAAGCTGGAAAATTGTGATCAATGCCGCAAAAACTCAGGTCATCTTGTTTTCACATTCAAGATCTCCAAAACTTGTTCCATCGGACGAATGCCGAATACGAATAGGTGATGAGGTCATCCAATGGTCTGACAAAGTTATCTATCTAGGACTCACCTTTGACAGACATCCGTTATTCAGGTCACATGTTGACAAAATCGTTCATACCCATTAGGTCTCTGTATTCGCTGATTTGTAGAACATCTAAACTGTGCCTGAAGAATCAGATGGCTGTCTATAAACAAATCATCTACTCCGCAATTGAATACGCAATCTCTATTTGGCGAGGCTGTGCACGAACGCACAAACTTAGGCTTCAGCGCATTCAAAGTAAGATCTTAAAGATTATTCTAAACCTACCCCCTTGATCAAGGACTAGTAAAGTACATGAGATGGCCTCCCTGGATATACTAGAACAAAAATTCGAACAATACTGCACGAAATTTGAAGAGAGGGGCTCAACCTCTGTAATACAAATAATTCAAAATGTGTACGTATTAGGTTAGGGATAGTTATAAGTAGGTAGATATTTTATTAATATTTAAAATAAATATTATGATCAAACATTAGTATGTAAAACAAGAGTAACTAAAACACCTATTATTAATAACGAATCGTATGAACACCAAAGATGAAAGGCCAAAAAGTCAAAACACTTGTACTGTAAAACGTTGATTTAATACAAAAAATAAAATTAATAAACAGATATTTATGCAAATGACCAAATGTTGACAAAACCGCATCATCTCATTGTGGATGACGAGACGTACGCGAAAGCAGACATCCGGTAGCTTCTGGGATGCCTGTTTTTCACTGTTTATCACAAATTTGATGTCTCAGAAGACATTACAAAGCAGAAAATGTCAAAGTTTGTCGAGAAATACACGATTTGGCAAGCAAGTTGCTCATGTGGATAGCATTTGTGACAATCGGAACGATCAACAGGCAACATAGAGGAATGCCTCCAAAAGCGTCTACTTCTACTTCTAAGGTTACACAATGATCCTACGCTTTTTATCTGGTGGATTTAGCATCGTGCCATTACTCAAAAGATGCTTCGGAGGGGTAAAAGAACAATGAGGTGAACTTTGTGCCGAACTACGGCCAATTGAGTTGAGTACTGGAAAATCAAGAAGCAGGAACCCTTTGGAAACATCCCAGGAAAGTAAAATCGGAGGAAGATATGAAGAATGAATTATTGCCACGAAAAAAATGCTGATCTGAACGAGTGTGAAATAGAAAGATATAAAATTAAAATTGAATGAAAGGACAACGGAAAAAGTTAAATAATATTTTCGATCTGATTCCCTGAAAGTTTGGAGATGATCGGTTGATTGAGTGAATTTGGCGGAATATTTTTTTTTGTGGTGCAATTTGATTCCGTACACCCTTTAGTATCGTTCCCTTGCGAATCATATAACAGTAATGTCCCCATTTCAATTTCATATTACTGCTGTTGCATTGAACTAATGGCCCACAACGAGCATACTGTAGTCTCTCATTGACTCATCATTGCGTTTCTGCTATCGATCATCTGCATTTCATCACGCTTCGCAATTGTATTTGAAAACTCTGAGTACTGCAGGATAGAAAATGAACAAACGGTACACGGTTCGATCAAATTCCTGGTCCATTATTTACATCCCTTCGGTGTTCATTTTTTTTGTTTGCAGGTTAAACTTTTGTATTACTTCGCTCATTTCCATTCCCCTTTCGCCGGACAACCGGTGGCTATCGGCAGTCACCTATGCAAATCTCATATCTTCCACGCAAAAGCGCCCGCTTATTTTTGAATTCATAAAGTTTTATTAATAAATATTTTTATTTATCATTTGCTGTGCTCATGCATAAATAACGAGCAGATTTCGTCATATCTGACTCATTCTTTTCGGTCATCCTGTATGCTGGCGTGTTGAAACTGAACATTTTGGCGTCTCTTGCCCGTCACAGACACAGGCACGCATTTGCCACCCGACACCTGCCACTAGCAAACATACGCGGGAGCAGTAACCGAGGCATTGGCCAAAGTTGCCCCTCGCTCTCTCGGCGGTACCTGGTATTTGCATATGTGTCACACATAGAGCTCCAACATTGCCAATTATGTATATAGGTTTATCTTTTTTTTTCTCGGTGTGATGGAGAAAGCCAAAAAATTACCAGCCTTCGGGTGCTGTTTGATAGACCGCGCTGGAATGAGATCACAAAGAAGCTTAATTTTGTTCTACAATTTTTTTTCCCGAATTGCATTTTGTCGCATCAGATTGGCTCGGTGGGTGGAGCTGCCATATCGGGTATCAATGGTCATGGTTGACGTGTCGTCATCGTCATTGGGAATCATCACTGCCGGTGGGGGTGGTGTGTCATGCTGCTAGGAAAATTAATTATTGTCGTTAAGAGATGATTTTGCGCGATAGCACAACTTCGAAATATCGTCCGTAATGTCTAAATGTGCTTTCTCCCAATCAACCGAATCAACCTTTAATGTGCTTTCCTGAATCGTTCCAGGTATCAATGCGCAAAATTTCTCCCTAACATTCGAATCATGCAACGAAAACAGCAAGACAGACATCTGCTATCCAACAACAACAACAAAAAAATCGATAAAAAAGAAATCAAAAATTAACATCAACAGAAGTCAGCCGAACACTAGTGGAGTACAAATATAAATTTATTGTTTTCACGCTAAGCCCCATCTGACATTACTGCAGAAATGTGCTCTTCGTTCCCGGCTGATCCCAGGTTTCCAACACAGTGTCATTGGATTTTAATATTACAAAAGATACGCAGAGCATGGTGGGGGGGGGGGGGGGGGTTGAGGGGGTTAAGCAAATGTGTCGAATCAAGCAGAGCCCAGATCGCTACACAATACGATGCAGTAAAAAAAGCAAGCAAACGAAAAAAATAATACCGCGATAAAATTAGGGCTGATTGGGTGAAGGCTGATTCCCAAAGGCTTGGATCCTGTCGAAGCGAAGCGCAAGGGTTTAATGAAAAATCGATTCTTACAACTCGTGCGCGTCGCGGTTTGCCCGCTACTCACTGGGTGGTTATTCCTTGTGTTTTTTTTTCTCCTCTCTTTCTCTCTCTCTCAGCTTCCATTCGTTGTGCGCTACGATGAATGCCGTCTTCGCTTGTCTGTAGTCACGGTAGCGAAGATTACGAATATAGCAAAAACATTTTTGTTGTTGTTGTTTTTTACCGTTGAAATCGGCAGTGGAAAACGGAGCCTTTTTGAATAATCGATTCGAGCATCGATGTTGGTTGCATCTTCTGGGGGAAATGTGGAAGATGGTATCAGTTACTTAGGACGAAATAAACTTGTCAGATTTTTATGTTGTTTATTTGAATCTTTTTATAGTAGATCCAATTCGGAATGCGCTTGTGTATAAAATCGGGTACAGTATACCTATTTGAATTTTTTAATAGGGTTTTTATGAATTTTTATATGGATTTCCGAAGCTATGCGGGTTTCCGAAGTTATGCGTTTTTTTATACGGATTTTTTATACGTTTTTTCTTAAGTGGGGCGTATCCCCTGCATCAAAATACTCTAGCACAAAAGTTATGTGTTTTGTACTATCTGAAAAACTGTGAAATTTTCTTTTACGTGAATACGTCTTACTTTACTATGGGGTGCCTTTTCAAAATTTTCCCTCTGGGAGAGAGTGATAAGTTTTTGATCGTGAAAATCTCTTATAATCCAACGTAACAGAATAATTTCACGTTTCGTCTTCGACTCATCAGTGCATAGCTGTTCACGTTGAACTGCCACGCCACTCCCCAGTGGTCAATCACTGTCCAGATGGTAAAATTGGAAGTTTGTTTAAATACTTTCTTTTTATTTTTAATATCATTCATTTCAATATCATTATTATTCATTTTTCTAAAAAAGTGGCAACGATACTCGTCTCTTAGGAGCCTCAACAGACACTCGAATTTGGACGGCACTTGAATAAAAAACCTGTTTTAATCCACCTAGTGGTGTAATGATGCCTTTCTCATTATCATTTTCTCCTATATATTACAGCAGAAATTTCCCGAAATACTACAATTTAAAAAAGTTCAGAAAATAGTTTTGAAGATTTCTGTTGCATAATACTACTACATTGATACACTACATTTTGAATTTAAGTTAGTGAAAATCTATTCAATCATATGTGAGAAAGTGAAGTGAGCTCCATTTTATCACATTTGATTATTCTTGTCGGTACTTCCGGAACCGAAAGCTGGATATCGGCATAGTGACAATCGGTTCTTAAGAATCTCTACGGCGATTTGAATTTTGGGAAAAAAATGATCCGGTTGTCGGACTCTCATGGTCTGCAGACTAAAGAAAATCACTAGCCAATATAAAGAGGTAGCTTGTGAACAAAGTATTCTTGAAATTGACATTTTTGTACTAGCACCCTACCTCTGGACCCAGAGTTTTGATCCGAATGGAAATTGAGATATTCTTGTGGCATCCTAAGAACTTGAAGAAAAGTGAGTGACATTATATACACATTTGTTATGCATCATTCCGGAACCGGAAGTCGGATCTAAATGAAATTCTGGATCTTTATACGGGATCATAAGACCTTTTATTTGAATCTAAGTTTGTGAAAATCGGTTTAGCCATCTCTGAGAAAGGTGAGTGACATTATTTTCATATATTTGGTGCATATCACCATGTAATTCCGGAACCAGAAGTCGGATCTAAATGAAATTCCGGAACTTTATACGGGATCATAAGACCTTTATTTTGAATCTAAGTTTGTGAAAATCGGTTTAGCCATCTCTGAGAAAGGTGAGTGACATTATTTTCACATATTTGGTGCATATCGCCCTGTAATTCCGGAAACGGATCCAAACGAAATTCAGGAACTTTGAATGGGATCGTGAGACCTTTCATTTGAATATAAGTTTGTGAAAATTGGGTAATCTCCGAGAAAAGTGAGTGATAATATTTGTCACACACATACACACATAGACGTTTGCTCAGCTCGTTGAACTGAGTCGAATGGTATCTGACGTTCGGCCTTTCGGGCCTCAGTTCAAAAGTTGGTTTTTGCTGTAATTGTATAGCCTTTCTATATGAGAAAGACGAAAAAAATTTAACTTTCATTATGAATGAGATTTTGCCTTTCTCTAAAGAAAGGTATTAGAATTGCTGGAAAAACTGACTTTCGAACGGAGCCTCGGAGGCCCATAGTGTTATATACCATTCGACTCAGTTTGACGAGATCAGAAAAAGTCTATATATATATATATATATATATATATATATATATATATATATATATATATATATATATATATATATATATATATATATATATATATATATATATATATATGTGTATATATATATATATATATATATATATATATATATATATATATATATATATATATATATATATATATATATATATATATATATATATATATATATATATATATATATATATATATATATATATATATATATATATATATGTGTATATATATATATATATATATATATATATATATATATATATATATATATATATATATATATATATATATGTGTGTGTGTGTGTGTGTGTGAGTGTAAACTTTTCGAAGATATTTTTACCGCTCAATTTTCTCAGAGATGGCTGAACCGATTTTGACAAACTTAGCCTCGTTTGAAAGCTACTGATGAGCGATTGATCAAGTTCGAAGATCAAATGGCTGTGACTTCTGTTTCCGGAGATATAATGGAATAAGTGACGTAACCGACAAAACACGTTGATTTTTACCGCTCGTATATATAAGGGTGCCAATATATTGGGATCACCTCTAATTTCGTAAAGCTCTAGTGCTCAAAAGTACCTCGAAAAAAGTCCTCATGAAAAATCGGTAAGAGATGCTGCCCAGCGGTTAAAGTTTGAAAATTTTCGATGTCGAAAAGCACCATAGGGGGAAGTACATGAAATTTCCGGAATCGAAAATTTTTTTTTGATGGAAAAAATCCTAAAATTGCATGAAATGTCGAGATTTAGTGTTATCTAAAAAAAATTTTTTTTTGAAAATATCGACTTTCTGCAATTTTTTTTAAATTTTGATATATAAGTCCCAGAAAGCCGATTTAGAAAAAAAAAATTTTTTTCGAGATGACACTAAATCTCGACTTTTGGCATCAAAAATGTTATTTCGATTTCGGAAATTTCACGTCAAGATCTATGAAAATTCCACTAAGTGGACTACGAAGGTTTTTTTTAGATTAGCATCACTCTTCTCATACAAATAGGCAACGCAAATATCAAGCGCTTGGTTGGAAAAAATATGCTTACTATGTGATATAAATACTGAAGAATGCTTTTGTGAACTACTCGATTCAATCTGAATCAATTGGCGTCAAAAATGAGCCCAAATTAGTGTCACAAATTATTTAATGAAAAGATAAAAATGTTTTTATGAGACTGTTTTGAAGAAAGAGAAAGGCATTATCACACCACTAGGTGGATTAAGAAGGGTTTTTTAATTTTTATTTGTTTCGAATAGATTCTACATATTTGAATTACTTTAGTGCAATTTTGTCTAACTAACAACTCAAAGACAAAATTTTACGAAGATTGGAAATATGTACGGAAAATTGCATAATCTTAATTTTTCAATCAAATGATCTACAAACCGTAAAAATATTCAGTTACATAAAATAATCCAATTAGGTTGAAAATAGCACACATTTATTTCAAAATATAATTAAATGAATACAACTATAGTTGTAGGCTTTCTAATAAAGTCATTCTTGAATAATAGTGTATTCGGTTGTGCAAAATAGGTCCGTCAGAAGGGTAACGATTGTAGTAATATTCGGTAAAGGGGGGGGGGATGTAATGATTTACGATGCATAGTACAACACACGTCTCGTCAATTTTCCTTGCCTAGAAAATGATTCCTCGAACGTTCTGATGTTGATAAATGAGTTCAAATCAGGATGTTTACTCGTGCCCAACGGAGTAGTATAAGAACATTCATCTTTTTTTTTGCAAATGTGTCTGTGTTTTGTTTCCATTGGTTATTCGCATCACGAATTTGAAAAGCATTTTACTACTTTGACAAACAGGTGCCCTTTTTATCTTCTTCAATTTCCACTTTCATTCTACGTTCATATACTTTACTTGATTCTATCTCTAATCCCTTACGTACAGTAAAGCGATCGCGTTGGCTTTCGGTTAAACGGCAAGTAATTCAATCACGTGGCCAACTCAATCGCCTAGGAGAGATTATAGAAAGCTTGAAAATTGAACCATTTCTAACATCGTTATAATACTAGAAACGACTTTATACTTTGGCGTATAAAAAAAGTTTACGCTTCTGTGGAACAATTTTCTACATAAATCGGAAACTTGCATCCAATGATTTCATGTTTTACTCTAGGCCATTTGTTATTCCGAGTATATTGTTTTACTGCTCAGTGCTCGGAATAGAATTGCGTGTATATCGCACTGTTAGTTTTGTTCAGTTGATATTTCACTACTTTCCTAGCAACGTTTAGTTGAACTTGACGGCGTGAAAATTAACCAGATTCGGCGTTTATGGTTGATTAGAGCTACTCTCCTAGGTATAGTGTTATTACTCAAAGCATTATCGTCGTATTTTCTCGCCAACTCAAACAAATGCTGGCCGCTCAGATTTTAACGAAACTTTCTGAACATGTAGGTTTTGTCACAAAAACGACACTTTGCATATTTTGTTTTTCCTAAATCGATCAAGATTGTCTTTTGGAAATGGCTAAACTCGTTTGTTATTTGTTCATCCATCTTGCAATGTATGAACGGTTAATAAAGAACGTACTTACTTATCTTTAGACAAACATTCATAAACATCGAGAGTGGTGTGACAGTTTTATTCAAAATCTGAGACAGTGCAGTCAACTCCGAATACGATTAGGTGCGAAATTCGTCTTATTGTACAAATTGTTCTTTTCTTATTTGCTGTTCGCGGACTTTGAACGGTTCGTGACTGTATTGAACGAGACACGAAGATGAACTGATAAGTACCCAATCAAGATGACTCAAGGGCTATAGCCGCGTAAGCATGCAAAATCTTCCCCCAAAAAGGGAGTTTATATCGTTATACCATATTTGAAAGATCTTGGACTGGAGATAATTTTCCCAAAATTTCACCTGTTTAACTGCAATATTCACGGAGCTAGGGTGGTTCTATTGGTTTTATTTTTTGTTTTGATTTTAAAGAAATACCGTTTCAACGAAAAGTTTGAAAATTAATTAATCAAAATGTTTTAGGTATTGTCTGGGAGGTCCACAATTTGTTTCAATTTTTTCGAAAATGAATTTTTTGCATTAGAAAGTGTTTAAACATTTTGAAACTTTTGATTTTTTGTCCCACGTTGGATGTTTTAGTAATACATAATTTTTGGACACGTTGAAGTGTTTCAGTTTCATATATTTTCAAAAGGTGGAAAATTACAATTTTTGAGTTTATCCTTTTTTTTCATTTGGATTGTTGAAATCCATCTTGAAACTGTTAGAATTTTTGTCAATGTTCTGTGACGATAATTGCTTGAACAAAAATTATCTCATAAAATGGTCAATGTTTAGAATTCACCCTTCATCAAATGTAAAATAAAGTTATTTTATCTAATCAACTTTATTCTCTCCTTCCATCTAAACTACTTTTTTAGAGAAGATTAAAATTATTAGCTGAAAGGGGGAGTCGATATCTCTTCTGGTTTATGACACCAGCAAAACAAATGGAATTTCGTGTTGAAACAGCCTCGAACTTCACCATGCATTTTCGACAATTTATTTGTAGAAGTATTATATTTATGACACGAGTCTTTTGTTTCGGTGCGTCGTTATTATCGTTCGGACGCGCAAACAAGAATTTTATTTCCATCGTATTGGATATATAACTAGAGCTTAAAATTGTCACGCATTTTCAATGAAAGAAACCATTCCAACGACCTCATTTTCAATATTTTACTATCTCATTCGTAAATGACAGACACCAGAACAAACGAAAAGAGACGAAGCACTTTCGTTTCTCATTGAAAAAATGAGAGAGTATAATTGCCAACGTCACTCTTTCCTCTATGACAATACGACACCAAACTAACGTCTGCAGGGAGCATCAGCAGAATTTCGATTCTCATTCTTTCATCAATGTGTTGAAAATCTGTGACGCTTTCCTATTAAAAGTGACTAAAATATGACAAATTGAAGTAATTACATCCCAGAACCTCTTTGGAAACCAAGGCTACTACAAATTCGAGCACCAACAGGTGTTAAAAGTCATTGTGAAACCTTTTTCTGTCATTTTCCATTCTCAAAGCTTTGGTTGAATATCAACACTGCATACTATGGGATTTTCACTGAAAACAGCAAATGCCTGAAAGGGTAAATGAAGAAAAGAACACAATTTTGAAACTACTGTTCCGCTTATGTCATTGACTGGACATGGATTTCGTTCTCATAGTTAGCAAGCGAAGCTGAGAGTGACATTAATTTCTCGTCATTTTCGTCTATTTGGAGTCAATGAAAATGACTTTTATTAGCTTTGTTATATAAAATAAATACTATTTTTTTATTTATATATTCTTCCACAGAATGGTACGCAAAACTTAATTTTCTACTCTATGAAATATTTGATTTTTTTCATAGCAATAAAAGAATTTTAATAAACGGAATGTTGGCTTCAAAAGTTTTCATACTAATGCGGGCAAAAAATAGTAAGACTTTGTTCTTAATTTTAAAATTCTTTATTTATTCCAGTCCTCGAAACAGTTGTTAAAGTCAATTCCCGGAATTGCCTTCAATGCGCGTAGCAGAGAAGTCACACGGAGCTAAATCAGGCAAATAAGGTGGTTGCGAAACGATATTGTTTGAATTGGCCCCTAATTGCAGCCTCTTTTTTCGAATAGTTTCGCGCAAATGACGCATAACACTCAAATAGTATTCCTTGTTGACAGTTTGGCCGGTCGGAAAGAATTCAGAGTGCACCACACCTCGATAATCAAAAAAAAACTTAACATTACCTTGATTTTTGGCTTGCTTTTACGTAAAGCGCTGTCGACCCTCTTTGAAAGACTTGTACCAATCAAAAACACTTGCTCGCGACTTACAATTATCTGAACGTTTCGGCACCAGAATTTTGATTCCGCACACAAAATTTAATGGAACTTCTGTGTTGAATAATTTCACTCATTTTAAAAATTGTCGACTGCACTTTTAATACTTCAGAAAGACAAACGTATACTAATTACTAATGAAGTTCCGTTTTTTTGGAGCTTTTCTTCACTATTACCGGTGTGTTCGGAAGCGGAAGCAGGGGGACTAGTAGTCCAAAAGTAGATTTATATATCCACTAACTAACAAGGTATCATTTCGTCAAAAGCCATTTCGCCGAATGTCATTTCGCCGAATGCTGAAATCGTCCTAATATCGTAATTGGAATTGATTTAAAATAAAGACAAATGAAAGATGATAGCGTAAACGCCCGTTTTGTTGACCTACAATTGTAGTTCTTGAATAAAGATTGAACCTCAGAACGGAGTTCACAAGAAAACTTGTTGACTATTAGCTACTAAGCACCAAAGCAATTGCATAGGTGTATCTACCAGGCCAATGTATGTGATATTTTCCGTTTACTAAGTGAAATCAATTGGTTCGCCACATCATTTTGGTTCGTGTGCTGTCCGACCGCTCGTTCGGACCTAACTAAAGCAAAGAAACCTAGATTTGAGTAGACCGGGCAAACGAGGCGGTAACAAGTTTTTATGCAAGAAAATGACCCTTCCGGTGAAACGACTTTCGGCGAAACGACTTTCGGCGGAATGACATTCGGCGAAACGGTGAAATGGTTTTCGGCTAAATGTGCCGCTCACCTAACAAGGTCTCCCAACTAGATGAAATAAGTAAATTTATAAATAAATCTTATAAAAATTTGCAACTAGTTTCGCCACTACTTCAAAAAAATCTTTATGAAATTGATTTTTTTTCACTTAGCGCGCTGTAATACCCGAACCAAAAGTCGGATCTAGATAAACTTTTCGGGGATTTTTTATAGAATTTCAAGACCTGTAATTTGCATCTTAGTTTGTAGAAATCGGTTAGGAAATTTCCGAGAAAATCGAGTGCGCATTTTCTCATAGATTTGCACATATTGCCTTGTAATTTCGGAACCGGGAGTCGGATGAAGAGAAAATTCATTAGCGAGCTATGAAGACCATTTCGTTGGAATCTAAGTTTCATATTCTTGGTGCATATCACCCTGAAATTCCGGAGCCGGAGTTGTTTAGCCTTTCTATTTGAGAAAGGCAAAACGGAAAAATTCTTTTCCCCGTGTTTAATCCAGAAAGACTACTCTCTTGAATATTTTTTTTAGATTGATTCTTGATCCTCAGAACGGAATTCTCAAGAAAAGCAAGTTGATTCTACTAGCTACTAAGCATCAAAGCTTGTGGTTTGGTGTATCTCAAAGGCAAATGTTTGCGTTTAGTGAGTGCGAATGAAAAATATTGAATGTGGCTTTGCCACATCGTTATTGTTTGGTTTTGTAGTTTTCTAATTGATAATATTCTACGAAACGACTTTCACTGAAATGGCTTTCGGTGAAATGTTCCGGTTTCAAATTTTTATACGCCTTAAATACCTCATTTAAATCGTGAAAACAATCGTTAAACCAAAATGTCCCCCCTTTTCCCTAGTTGAACAACATTAATGCTTACACTCGTGCAACCATTTACAATTATAATAGCATTTAGAGTGTTCAGAGGTACCGTCAGGCACCTGATAAAAACGTGCTGGACAGGGAGAGTGGAAGTGTCAATCGCTATCGACACCAAAATAACAATTAACAACACCAAGAAAAAAGGATTTCTGGACGTATTATAATCGACACGATAACGTTTGAAACAATACTTGAATCAATGGTCGATTATAAGCATTTATCATAAAGTCAAAGTGAGTGAGACCCTTTTGCAGTTTTTGATCACCATTTCCAAATCTTCCGAAACCGGATTCAGATGACCGATATAGCCGAAGTAAGTTTGTTTGTCATCAAAAAATATTTAAAAATTTTAACAGTTTTGAACCTAGTTAAACCTAGACTTACTATTTCACGCTCTATTTCGATTAAATCAATTAAACGAAATCTAACAAACGAAGCGAACCTGCGTTTCTGTTACTTCTGCATATGTAAAACAAGCTAAACAGCATGAATCAGCAGCATAAAACATGTAGTAGGATTAATATTTTTATTATTATTACCATTATTATTATTATTATTGACATCACTACACCACGGCACGGTATTACTGTCAAGGATGGCTTTTATCGTATCAAAGTACGCTCACTGACAGCTTTTCACACGATTGAATCAGTGCCATCAAAGAGAGACGGATATCATCGCAACAATCAAAACCCGGCATGGCTCATTTAACATAGAATCGACACCAGTGCGAGAGCGAATTTCTCTCGATGACATTTCTGAGAATCAAAGGTTAGCACGCTGCTGTGGGGATCCTCTTTGAAGCAACAAACGGTCGCTTATTCTCGTTTCGCGGTCCAATTTTATACAGGCAGTTGATAATTACAATAGAATCATTTTACTATTGCCGCTTATTCTAACTATGTGCATATAACCTTTGTATAAGTTGTGTCTAGAAAATGTCTGTGAATGGTCCACACAAGGGATTTGAAATATTGCAACCTAGTATGAGAATCATCAAGTTGAATCATCGATTCGATTTTATGCGATAATTGTTAACTTGCGATTCTCTCTTGGGAAATTTCACACAGCAACGATCTCTATCAGACTGTAATTTTTTTTAAGGGCGTGAAATACTCAGAGTATGAAGTGGAGCGAAGAAATGTAGCAAAATTCTCTCACGGTTCATGCATTGAGATACTCGAGTTCTTGTAGCATCTTCTACCGGACTGAAAATGTTGTATACAATATAGATAGCAATATAGCAGCTTCTGTCAAATTTTCGGCAATCACCAACACTGATTACTGTACTATCTGATGTGAAAATTTAATATTTTTTCAAATAGATTTCAATTCATTGACATACGTTTATTCTTTTGGCCGTACTGATCATGAAATAGCTATAATTTTTATCAACCGCAGCACCGTCTTTTACCAATATTAAAACTAACTAGTAGCAGACATCCGTAACCGTTTCGATTTCTTCATAGCGCGTACGAAATATAATAAAGCACGCATCGTTTGTTTTGTGTTTTCTTCTTCTTTCAGTGAGGTACATATTGTCATTTTATATGGCGATTTGAAAACTTTGACACTCATCGCCCTGTAAATGTAAAACCGGAAGTCATATCCGGATGAAATTTCACAGTTGCTTTAAAGATATATGAGCTTTAATTCAAATCAAGATTTGTGAAAATCGGTTCAAGCATCGCAGAGAAATCGAAGTGAGTTGTATTTTTTTAGTTTTTCTGCACCACTTCCGGAACAGAAAAAGGGGAGACCAGTAGGGCTGAATTAAGCTTTTATGCCCACAAACTAACAAGCTCTGCAAACTAGAAGAATTTTTCAGGCAGTTTAATGGGATTTGTACCTGTTTTTGACCATCGTTTGCGAAAAAATACTAATGAAACTCGTAATTTTCCACTTATCACGCTTTAGTTCCGGAACCGGAAGTCGGATCTGGATAAAATGTTCTAGAAATTTTTAGGAAACTATAAGACCTTTCATTTGAATCTTAGTTTGTGAAAATCGGTGAAGCTGTTTCAGAGAAAATTGAATGTGCACTTTTTCTCGAATTTTCACATATTACCATGTAACTCCGGAACTGGAAGTCAGATCCAAATGAAATTAAATAGCAGGCTATGAGACTATAAGACCTTTTATTTGAATCTTAGTTTGTGAAAATTGGTTCAGCCATTTCTGAAAAAAGTGAGTGCATATTTTTTCCATTTTTTTGGCGCATATCATCCTATATCTCCGGAACCGGAAGATATAGGATGATATGCATCGGATATGATCGGATCGGGATGAAATTCAATAGCAGGCTATGGGACCATGAGACCTTTCATTTGAATCTTAGTTTGTGAAAATGGGTTCAGCCATCACCGAGAAAAGTGAGTGCATATTTTGTTACATACATACACACATACACACCCACGGACACAGACATTTGTTCAGTTCTTCGAGCTGAGTCGAATGGTATATGACATTCGGCCCTCCGGGCCTCGGTTAAAAAGTCGGTTTACACAGTGATTGCATAGCCTTTCTATATGAGAAAGGTAAAAGGGATTTCCGGACGGATTACAATCGACGACACGATGACGTTTGAAGCAATGCTTGAATCAATGGTCGATTATTAGCATTTATCTTCATAAAGTGACGTATGAATCAACATATTTCGCAATTAATGAAAAAGCGTTTAGTGATTAGAACTGTGTGATCTATGTATTTTAGTTCATAGATGTCGCCAATATCAATCGAACTCATGGATTCACTCGGATTCCATAGCACAACCTCAAAATAGTTCCCATAGATTTCTACCGTTGAAAAATTGCACAGGTGTTAGCATGTTGCACTGTGCTATGTGTTGGTGCTGGCAGCATAACCCACAACGACAATTTGTCGACGGTGTAAAAGGTAATTGCTTTCGTACCTCATCCGTGGCCCCTCTCGTTCCCAATCGTAACTAGAGTTTGCGTGAAATCCCGATTTTCTGCGGCTCAGGCCGGCCTGCACGATTGGGACAATAAACATTCGCTCTCGGTTCCTTCGGTCTGCTGCTGCCTTGTCGGTTCGCTTTTCCCAAGCCCACAGCGCGACAACGGCGACGATGGTAATGGTGATGACGATGATGATGACGCTTGCCACCCCTTTTGGCGCCTCCGCTTTGTAGTCAAATTCTGGGCCGGGCGGGAGGTTCCGATATTCTCATCGTTGTTGCATAATGAATGAGTGTGTTCCGAAATTAAATGGTCGATGGTTCCCGCCTTATGCTGCACCTTCCGCTTCAGAAAGCAAACCGTAGCGCCGTTGTCCAGAGGCGATGCGAAGGGAAAGGTGGTTTCGATGCAATACCCAGCTTATCATTCCCGATCCTACGAGTTGTCAGGATAGATAGATGAATCGGTTGGGTGGGTGGCCGGTGAAGTGAATTTGCCCCTTTGTGTATTTGAACTGAGTGCTTTTCTGCACGGAAATGGGTGTGAATGTAGGCAAATCTCTGGCTTGCGATAGTCCAATCTATCGACTGTCTCCTCCAGCTTAGAGTAAGGGTAATCCCGATTACTTCTTCACTTTGGCATTTCATCGCAATTAGATCTTGCCCTTTACCTGGAAATGCCTATGTCAAAGCAGGCCCGTATCCAGGATTTCATTTCGGGAGGGGCCCAAAGATAAAAAAATAATGTTACTGAAAATTGCTTTTCGGTGTGGCTTTTACGGGTGTTTTTAACAGACACTTTAAACTTTTCCACTAGAACTGTTACTGTATTACATTTCTTTCGTTTACTGTCTTGTTATTTCTGTAACACATGTCTGAGATCTTCTAAATAATTATATATTTGTTTTGGATTTCGGGAGGGGCCAGGGCCCCTCGGGCCCCCCCTCTGGGTACGTGACTGTGTCAAAGTAAAACACCTACGGTCCATTGAATAAAATCCAGATCGATCGGAATTCATCAGCCTCGGAGAAAAAATATTATCTTTTGATGCCGAGTTCAAACAGCTTCCACGTCCAGTTGTAATTTATAACACCTGCACTGTGAGGAGAGATTTTTTTTCCTTTTCAAATAATTTCACAAAATAAATTAAAAACAACGTGTTAAGGTGATTGAAGCATTTTATCGTTACTTTTAAATTTGGCCAAAAACAGATTTTGAATCATTGAAGGAGCCACTCACTAGCGAACAAAACACTATTCTTCAAAAACATGTAAGACACTCCACACTCTACTCTGGATCTAAGTGATTTCGTACTTTCCACAGGACAACGAGATGGGGCTACGCAGCAACACGGGGATATGGTGTATGTTTTCCCGGTGAACCGTCCAACCGATGCTTCTTTTGGTCTTTATTCGATCTGCACCGTCGAGTCGAGCGAGAAGCTATCTTTTTTGCCGTCCGTGGTGTGCCGGGCTACGCTCTGCTACTACTCGTTCTGCTGAATTGGGGTAGATGAGCGGTTTGGTTGGGCTTATCTTGTTGAACTATTTTGCCGCTAAAGGTCGCGTCGAAGTGAGACGTGTTGTTGTTGGCCCGGTACTACCGCATCCCCACGGAACACCACCGGGACTGAAGTAATTGGATTTTTCTAATTATTTCCGATAATTGAATTATCGGCCGGGGTACGGGCTGCTTAAGCTGGAGTACTAACGCGCGTAAGTGGGTGGTAGGATATTTATCATTATTTAGTTTCGACTACTAATCAACACGGCAGGTAAACAGGGTGTAAGGCACAGTTGGTTTCACGTTTAACATCATCACATACGTCAAAATATTACTAGAAAACTTATGTTTTGATGTGAAACACATCTTTATTTTCTATATAGGGTGCAAATCAGAAACTCAAGGAAAAATACACGTAGAAATGTGGTCAGGTTTTTGAACACTTACAGCTCAGTATATTTTGTATCAATTATTAATATTATTTCATTATTTGATTGGAAATATTTCTAGGATTCGATTTGAATCAAGCCACGTATTTTCAATTATAAATGATTGAAATTTTGATTATTATCGAGCAGTGTCCTATTTTGTCTGCTGAAAACCTCCGGCATATCGGATTTCCCTGCCATAGACGACGGTTTTGAAGGAGTAAGCGATATATCAAAGGGAAAGCATCGCTCGGATTGGTCAATCGATGCAATAGCGAAGCTGTTGGAAGCACGGGAATCTATAAATAGAAGCGAAATTATAGCTAACGTTTCAATCCTACGCGTAACATCCTAGAGGTAGGTTGTTGCTAGACAGCAAGACAAAAAGTGCCATAAAACGATTTGAAGTTTTAATTGGTATGCTCTGATCTTGCGTCATGCAAGCTCGGATGAAATTCCATGTTATGTCTTTTCGCCTAAGAAATTGACAACTATCCAGGATAAATTTTGTGTGCATAAGATTAATTTCTAATTTATATAAGATGAACTAGATTGATAATTAGAAAAAGTTTATCGCTTCAACCGAAATCGCAGAATGGGAGAGAAACTTAGCGCTATAAAAATAACAGCTTGCATACAAAACTTGAACACAAGCTTGGCGAAGAGAAGCTTTAATATCGAGATCGCAAGTATGCACAAAGATATAATTGCATACATTTGGGATATTGGTGTAATTTCTTCGGCTATAAAACAAATACAAATCAAGATAAACGATGTTCAATGTTGGTTCCTAATCAAGATCAATCTAAGCAGACTCTCGTGCAATTGCGGATTCAAAAGGATTGAACTGTTTGATTGTACATCATTGGAAATTTTTGTAGTTTTTGCAACTATTTTGGTGTTTAAATCAAATTTACGTAATATTGTTTAATTAATTCTATTTCTATCAATATCAAACGAGAAGCAAATTAAAAATGTATATAATTGAATTACGACAGCGAAATTTGTCTCGCTTAGCGACACAACTTGAACCGGCAATTTATTGAACTGCTCAACAATTTAAACTACCCGGAAGATGTAAGGAAACTACGTTCTAGAGGTAACTTGATGGAACAGAGCGCTGTACTTGTATACTGTGCACGTGCGGCCAGGTTCAGCAGAACTACATTAGAACATGCTATATTTCCTGTAGAATTATAAAGTTCTGTCCAGTTAGAATCCGGAATCACTTATTGTGTTTCAGCGGCACGGAAAGTGACCGCTGCAAGAATTCTTTTACAGCAGTTTGGTTATCCAGACTCCTGCTTTCTGTGGTATAAATTTCACGTTGTTTTGCACAGTGAGTCAAAAGTTATTCCAGATGGAAGCCAAAAGGAGAGTTGATCTACCCCAGGGTAAATTTTGAAAATTCTGCACACCCATTTTGATAATCCAACGTGGTCCGCAATAAAAATCGTAAAATCGGGAATTTTTATCTCGACAACCGGGTAAAAACCGGGAAATTGAAATCGGCAATACACTTGCCACCCTGACCAAATATTTTTTTTTGAAAATTTGTCTTTTTCTTCATCCTAAAATGATCCTCTACGCCGTTCCGTTGCATGGCGATATGAAAAGGCAGTCCCGTAAGCGGCCTAAAGTCTTCCAGCACATAGGTTCCATCGTCCATGATCAAGCAGGAAATCTTGGTCAAATATTCGCGATACGACTTTCGAGCCCAGGTTTTAGCCCTCACATTCTGTTTATCATTACTGTTTGGTACAGTTTTCACTTTGAACGACTTCATACCTTGACAGTACTTGGAAGTTTGCACGAAAGTTTGAGACATGTTTATTTTTCTAGTCAGTAATGTTTGCTTCACGTTCGTTCTTGAGATCCGTTTTTGTTCTGCTCCCCGATTTCCTGGCTATTGTCATCAAACATGTATCGAAAGAATTAGGAATGTACAGTTTATGGACAGGTTTTTTTTCTCACAGATCCCGATTTTCATTCCGATCGCACACAATTGCCGACGACACGACCAGGCACTCCGAAAGAAAAACGGGGTTAATATTGTCCGTTAACGATTAACCGCCAGTTACCAAAAATATGGAGACCCCTTGTTAATGATAAAAATAATCTTCTCGAGCAACACTGTTTAAGTTGCTACGGGCTAGTTACCAAGGAGCCCCAACATAACAGTTCGGCTGAAAAGTTTGTATCGTTTAATAGAAACACACATTTTTTTGCCAAAATTCGTTTTTATTATTCAACATAATTGCCATCAGAGGCGATACAGCGATTATAGCGATCTTCCAACTTTTCGATACCATTTTTGTAGTACGATTTGTCCTTTGCCTCAAAATAGGCCTCAGTTTCAGCGATTACCTCTTCATTGCTTCTAAATTTTTTACCAGCGAGCATTCTCTTGAGGTCTGAGAACAGGAAAAAGTTACTAGGGACCAAATCTGGAGAATACGGTGGATGAGGGAGCAATTCGAAGCCCAATTCGTTCAATTTCAGCATGGTTTTCATCGACTTGTGACACGGTGCATTGTCTTGATGAAACAAAACTTTTTTCTTCTTCAAATGAGGCCTTTTTTTCAAATTTCGTCCTTCAAACGCTCTAATAACGCTATATAATAGTCACTGTTGATGGTTTTTCCCTTTTCAAGGTAGTCGATGAAAATTATACCATGCGAATCCCAAAATACAGACGCCATAACCTTACCGGCCGATTGTTGAGTCTTTCCACGCTTTGGGTTCGGTTCATCGCGTGCAGTCCACTCAGCTAACTGTCGATTGGACTCCGGAGAGAAGTGATGGAGCCATGTTTCGTCCATTGTTATATATCGACGAAAAAAAAATCGATTTTTTTTCGATATAACAGCTCCAAACACTGCTCAGAATCATCAATTCGTTGTTGTTTTTGATTGATTGTGAGCTCACGCGGCACTCATTTTGCACAAAGCTTTCTCATATCCAAATATTCGTGAATAATATGTCCAACACGTTCCTTTGATATCTTTAGTGTGTCAGCTATCTCGATCAACTTCACTTTACGGTCATTGAAAATCATTTTGTGGATTTTTTTCACGTTTTCATCGGTAACAGCCTCTTTTGGACGTCCACTGCGTTCATCGTCTTCGGTGCTCATATGACCAGTACGAAATTTTGCAAACCACTTACGAATTGTTGCTTCGCCCGGTGCAGAGTCTGGATAACACTCATCGAGCCATTTTTTGGTATCAAATAATTTGGTAATAATCAAACAGCTGTCAAATTTATACACGTATCTTTTGAAGGTTGGTACTAACTGAAAATGGTATGGATTTAATTCTAGTGGCGCCCTCTCATAGAAACGATACGAACTTTTCAGCCGATCTGTTAAATAAACAAACATTTTGAGGAAGCAGTGGAATCGTCGTTCCATTAGTGTTAAATTTTATACAAACGACGGATTTTTTTGATAACGAAGCAGAACTGCATTTAATTGAACTCGATTGAAATGAAACAACCTTTGAACATCATAAATATGCATTTATTTCTAACTAGCGGACCCCTGCACACTTCGTAGCGCAATAATATTAGATTAGATGTAGAAAATCAAAACTACTTATCAATTTTAATGATTATTGAAAAAAATATCATTATAGTGCTCTATGATAGTGGCCCCAACCTTTTTATATCGCGGACAACAGGACAAAAAATATATAAAACCGATGGTTTGCCGAAACGCAAACAGGCAGCGTACAGTTTACCATCCGAAAAAAACTCTAAATTCACGCTACAGACTCAAAACGATTATTGACGGTAATAGAAAAGTTGAACGGATGAGAAAATGACGAACTTTTGAACTTTTAACGTTTTTCTGTACTTGTTCCTCTATTGTCTGCACTTTATCTTGTACTTTGTGTGCTTGTTTCTGTAATTTGTGTGTTTTTTTTCCTGTACTTTCTGTGCTGTGTTTGTTTGGTCCTGTAACTTCTGTACTTATATCTGTACCATCTGAACATTCTGTACCTTTTTCTGCACTCAATTGTGCCAGTACTTCCTATATTTGTTTCCCTCATTCATGTACTTGGTTTTGTACCTTCTTTATTTTTTTCTTGAGCTTAGCTTCTGTACTTGTTCCTTTTATTTCTGTACCTGTAGCTCAAAAATTACCTTGGATGGGAATTATTTCGAATACTCCTTAATTAGAATAATCGAACGACCCTCATGATTGCTCGAGATTAGTGAAGTAGAATGGTAGAGTGTTCTGTAAAAATGAATCATCTGACAATTGTTTTTGATTCGATATCAACATTTTTCCCCAATTCAGGTACACACGCACACAGCAGTTTTTACCTGCTCTTAAAAGTCCCAAATGATTCAAGCAAAATACAACAAAATCAGTTTGACGGTTTATAAGCAAGAGAGTGAATCATTCGAATAGGTAAAACATGTCGATGAGTTCCCATATCTCGGTTCAATCGATGTAATTTAAAAACAAAAGCAAACGGGATGGTCCGAGCACATTGGACGAAACTGTTCATAGTTACTCAAATGCAGATAATTTGAAATTTCGGAATACTCTGGGTTAATATAATTCGAATCGCGTTTGGACTCAAATAAATACCCGGAATTGCAATTTGAAACAATTGACGAAATTTGGAGGTCGTTTCGAGAAAAATTTACACAAAATCCCTTTTAAAAAATCCTTCAAAGGTATAGCACGGGAAATGCTTATGAAAAATTTAAGCCGAAAAAAAAAACATCCTTCTAATTCGAATGGAATCGTTCCTAAAAGTAAAGAGCCGAACAGTTTTGGTGTTTGAGTTAATGGTCTTAATTTGAAGTGGCAGCTGAGGTGTGCTGATCCTGTTGTCTCAGTGCATTGTGAAAGCAATAATAATATCTATCAAGAAAATACAATTCCCATTTCTGGAATTTTAGGAAAACAACGAATCATAATAAACGTTAATCAGTTTCTTTTCTTATAGTCATTTTATAATTTGACTTCACGGTATTGAACCCAAATTTATATATCGGAAAATGGAAACCTGTATGCTGTTCATTTGGCGCCCTTACTTAATTGAACATGTGATTCAAAATAAAGAAACACGTGAATCAAGTAGGCTCAGTAAATTTTTGCACAAATCAGCTCGTTTGGCGCCAAACGGTTTTATTAATAATCTAGTATTCATATTTGCTCTCCAGCGGGCAGCAGCATTGCATAACTCGATACGCGGCAAACAATCATTGGAGATTTATGGCGTTTTTCATTGAAAAACACTGGTGGCGTGGATTGCTCTGGTTTTGCACTTTCGAGTAGAAATCGCAATAAAACACCGTCAGAGTGTTGCATTTCTGCTCGAAAGTGCAAAACCAGAGCAATCCACGCCACCAGTGTTTTTCAATGAAAAACGGCATTAGAATGCATTGAATGGAAAATTTCCAATTTTAATCGAACCAATTTTCTATGCCGTTTTTCATTGAAAAACACTAGTGGCGTGGATTGCTCTGGTTTTGCACTTTCGAGCAGAAATGCAACATTCTGATGGTGTTTCATTGCGATATCTGCTCGAAAGTGCAAAACCAGAGCAATCCACGATCAATGAAAAACGCCATTAGTTTTTCCTTACTTTCCCGAAGGATTTTCCTTATGTACTATAGCCTAAAACCTCCGTATTAACGTCACCTTTCGAACAAAAAAAATCATTTTAAGATCGACCCACGCATACCAGAGAACATTAGCAACACACACTTTTTTCGTTATTATTTTATATATATATATCACGGAACTAGAGATGGTCGGGTATCGGGTATTTTACCCGAAACCCGACCCGTACCCGTACCCGACGGGTTTTTGGTCGGGTACGGGTAAAAAATTTTATTTTCAATCGGGTACGGGTCGGGTACGGGTAAAAAAAATTTACTGCTTACTCGGGTACGGGTCGGGTCGGGTAAAAAAATTTACTACTCACTCGGGTACGGGTCGGGTACGGGTAAATTTTTTTTTCTGATCGATTACCCGACCATTTGTAGTTCACATAAATATGTTTACACGTTGACGAGAATTTTTTATTGCAAAACAGTTGTTCCGAAAAATAAACAATTTGATTCAAGGTGTTTTGACATTCGCGCCTAGAACCAAACCTAAAAACTGGCATCTTTTTCCAGAAAAAAAAATTTCTTTTCTTCATTTAAAAAAAAACGATCAATCATAGTTACGTGAAAAGTTATGTGAATATTTTCCACCCTACTTTTTTATAACATATTTAATAAGACACACTGCCTTAGCTCTAAGATGATCCAGTAAAAATTATTTGAATTATATATAAAATGTAGTGTAGTACTCATATCACATTCAGATACCAGAAAACTGTTGTTTTAAATATTGGTTGGAGATTTTCAAAATTTACATATAAATCATTAGGATTCTACCCATAAAAACATGAACATTTATTTTAGAAAAATTCTGCATAGAAGTTCTTCTTATTCTTCACTTCTGGGTGGTGTCACCTCACTTGAAATGACACCGATTGATGGCACAGCAAGTTGAGCTGTATTGCCAGTTCGATGTCAACATTTCATAAGGGCACATAAACCAATGAGAGTTTCTCTTTGTTTACTTTCGATTTTGTGAATATCTCCTTAATTTTCACGTGTACCTACAAAGTATTCGTGTAGGATGAAAGATAATATCTCCATGTTTCAAACATTACCAAATATGTAACGATCGTTTGTATAATAACGCAGATATAGTCGAAAGAGAAAGTAAACAAAGAAAATCTGTCAATTTTTTGAAATGTTGACGTCGAGTTAGTTTACGTTTCTTTTCACTGAAAATCTCGATGCGTGACAGTCGCAAAAGTACGGGTGAAAATCTTTTCACGCGAAATGCTCAAATTTTCACCGTGTTCACTCGTTGAGGGTTCCAAGGGAGGTGGAACAGAAGTTCAATGGCTGTAAAAACCACCAGCTCCCGTTAACATCGTTGGTGTGGGTTTGTGAGGCTTACAAAACGGGCATATTTGATAGATTAATTTAAATCAAAATCATAATTCATTTTGCTTTGTAGTAAAAAAAATGTAACCAACAAAAATTTCTCACAAATGTTCAAACTACTTACACTTGAAGGACTCACAGTTCACCATTTTCAAAATTGAATTTTTCACACCGGGAATACACGTGAATTATTTGATGTTTGGTCAATTCACGTAAACGAACCGATGATACTCTATTAATTTTAGGGGATGTTCGTGATTTTTCAAGTGATTCTAATGTGAATTTTTATTTGTGTGTCAAGATAATGAGCACGCTTACTTGTGGTTCTAAAGAATTAGATCAAAAGTCGCACTGTTTCGTAAAAACCATACCCACCCAAAATTGAATACAACGGGTATTACGACATTTTGGATCAATAAGCTTCTCGAAAAATTTGAGTAGATATTACTCCCTTTTGTTGACATTTGTAAATGAGTATACCAAAGTATTGGTAGTACTCATTTACAAAGAGTAGTACCAAAGACATTGGAAATCTATTCATGCTGCACAGTGTATTTATATGTTCAAATGTAAACAAGCATTTTAATGTATTTTACTTACAAACTAGAGCCTGATACGCTCTATCTAGCTCGCTATCTAAAACACTTTATTTTTTCCATCCTGAATTTTGGTAAACTTTTTACTACTCATTCGGGTCGGGTACGGGTACAGGTAATTTTTAATCGGGTACGGGTCGGGTACGGGTAAATTTTTTTATTTTTTATCGGGTACGGGTCGGGTACGGGTAATTTTTTTTTATTATTGATCGGGTACGGGTCGGGTACGGTTAATTTTTTAAATTTTTAATCGGGTACGGGTCGGGTACGGGTAATTTTTTTGCTGATCACTCGGGTACGGGTCGGGTTCGGGTATAAGAATTTCTATACCCGACCATCTCTACACGGAACGACCGAAATTCGTATTACTCTTCGTAGCTCTGCGCCTAATTCGTATTACTGTTTTTGAATTAGTGAATTTTAACAACAAAATTCCCAAAATAACTATAAAATTAGTTAAAATTTAGAATTCACTGTGCTGAAAAAAACTCTTATTTTTAGAGAATGTGTTTAGTTAGCGAATATTCTGGACACAAACCAGCAATATTTCAATCCAACACGAAATTCTCATTGACAACTAATTTCGTTATTAAAATCAGAAAATTTGATTCTATTTATCTATCACCGTCATTACTGAAGGACAGCACAAAGAAAACAAAAATGAAATTGGTTTTATTAACAAGTTTATTAGCCAAAAACTCATGAGAAGTGTCAAAGCAAAACAATCCATTAAAAAGCTAAAAAGGACAGTCTTGTGAAACTGCTTGCAAATTGTTTAGATGTTTTTCGCATGTGTTACGATATATCCATATATAAATTTCTAAACCGATATGTAAAAATGACATAAACTATCAGTGGAAAGTGTATTTATTAAGAATTTGTGCGCATTTGAAGCAATTGTGGCTAATAATGCTTTTACGCGAAACAGTGAAGTGAGTTTCTAATGTTGCACTCTAATTGTACACGTCAAATGATGTTTTTTTGGTATCTTCTAACATTCCGGGCTACACCGTCCGGTGTACTACTTGTATTCGGTTTTTGTTTTCCGAATGCTCAAAGTTTTTAATGAGAGAGTCGATTTCGCGAAGTCGAATGAAGAAAACAGCGATTTAGGATTTTCAAAAAGAAGTTTATGTTTTGCTTATGTCTTTTTCTCCAATACAACAACGTATTTATACCTGCCAATATAGAAAAGATAACTGCGACTGAAATTTTTTTCGGTAGTAGTGTGTCATCTAGTGACTAGTAGTCATTACGGTGTTAACGTTTTTTCGGTGACAGAGCGCCATATAGCAGCAAATTGCAGAAACCAATTCAACCATTTATGTTGGTTGAAAACAACGTTTTATTTCTCTAATTCAACTAAAAAAATTGTTGAATGGATATGAAGTGTGCATTAGCTAAGAAATGACAGCACGTTTAATTGGTGAATTCAACTAAAAAATAGCCATTTCAACAAATATTTTATTATTATTAAAGGAACTAGAATTAAAAAATCTAAATTAGCAAAAGTAAGATTTTTTTAGTTGTCTCAAAAAATAACTAACCAAAATCAGAAAATCAACTATTTTTTTCGCCAAAATTCTAATTTCGGTCTTTCCGTGTAGATATAACAAAAGTAATCAGATAGAGATATACATAATTGTTCGCGTGATGTTGAGATTCATGGCCAAAGCTCACCTAACTTTCTGCCCCCAATATTATTTGCCACTCTTCCGTAGTTTTATCTATATCGATGTAACCCTGTACACAAGACTTTTTCTGTAGATTCCTCTATCACAATCAGACAATTCACTAGTTCACTAACTAAAAACAAAAATTTCCTCCGATAACGGAAAACTGGCTAAGATGCTCTCGTTGATGTATTGAAACAATTACCATAAGAGTAGTCTCGCTGGCGGTATTCCGAATACAACTCAATTCATCGTAGCGGGAGGACTCATTCAGCGATCCGTCCCAATTGAAATGGATGATAGACACTTCCTATGGTCGATGAACCAGACCGGTCGTTTTATCGTTTCCCGACGAATTAACTGCTTCCAGCTATTCATCAATACACTTGAACTGTTAGCCAAGTACAAGAAACCCCATCTTCTGGGTTGTTGAATTTGGCGTGAAATACCGGTGTTAGAATCGTCTCGTGTCGGCTGATTGCGTAGTATTTCACCTTGTCGGTCACCACTCGAGGATTACTGGAGAAATCTTTCCAAACAGAGAAATCATTTTGTCGAACATTATGTAGGAACCGCAGCCAAGGGGCAAATCACTCTAAACTTTGTCTGAACTCAAACAAGTTTTACCGGGAGCAAAAAAGTTTAGCAGGGATCTCGCTGGATTAGAATGGGATTAGAGAAGTTTAACTGAGAACTGGAAAAGCATTATTTTGACATAAGAAGCCGTAGACGTGGAAGCAGAGTTGCCAGATATTTTCATAGAAAACTGTACTGCTTTGTATAAAAAATCTGTATTTATCTGTATTCACTAATGAAAGGAAATTTCGGAAAAAAGATGTTTAAATATGTTATTCCATTAGATTATTGTTAATGAATGGCAAATGCAAGGAGCATTCCTTTATATCGTAAGTCCTTGCCGCACTGACAAGAGCATTCAACGACGAAATTTAATTGTTTTTGTTATCGACCACAATTGAATTGTAAATCCATATACTTTTTTCATGACTTGGAATTCAAACATGGAATTCAAACGCCCAATACGCAACGTCAAGTCAGGTCATACAACTTTTCAGTCTGACAATAAAGTTTCATGACGCCATGACTTCCTTGAACATCAATTCAATTTGGTTTCAATTTATGATATAAATGTATTTCAGTGTTCATCATTAAACAGCTGCACGAAAAAATTTCATTTTAATATGGGCAATCAAACACGCTTAGACGGAAAAGTTTCATTATTTCTTTCTTACTTTTTGTGGTATCTGTATAAATCTGTATTTAATTTGAAAAATCTGTATAAAATCTGTACTCTGTATTAAATCTGTATGCGCATGTAAAAATCTGTATAATACAGAAAAATCTGTATAAATGGCATCTCTGCGTGGGAGCTCGAATAACAGATACACTCCAAACAAGATTAGGCAAAACTAGGTTGGATTAATTTTTCAATTACACAAGCTTATCTAGACTAGTTGGGATTAAATGAGATTAGAGAAGATTATTTTGGAATTACATGAGTTTATTAGTATGAGATTGTCTAGAGTTTAGAGTGATTTGCCCCTTGACCGCAGCGCACTCCGCTGTCGCCTTTCCACGCTCAGCTCGTTGTAGGTCATATCCATGTCTTCCTCATCGGTTTGCGCCGAGCTGTCATAACACAACTGTTCCAACTCAGCAGTGGGTTATGCGTCATAATGTCCACTACGGTCGAAATGTTAGACCTGGCCGCAACAAAATTCAGTTGATGGAAAAGAAAAATTGAGATATTAAATACTTACTTCTCTTTATCAAACAGTAGAAACCGCTTTATAAAAGACTTCAATAACTGATATAGTAAAAATCTAAAACAACTGGTTTCATTCACATTTCAATTCCTGGCTGTATCCCTCTCATTTTTTACTTATCGTGAGAAAAGGATCTTCTACTCGTTACAGTCGGTAAATCCATTAAAATTTTTCGTAATTAAATAACAGGCAGGTCGTGTCGTCGCAATTGCTTTTCGGACTTGCTCCTCTTTCGACGCCATCTTCGATCTAGCAGCTTATACTGTCATCAAAAATTGTTGGAACATTGTATGTTCATCAGTCTGCGAAATATTTCACGTGTCGATGAAATATTTCCAAACATATACGCAAAAGTCTTACATTAAAAGCATCATCATTCGTGTTGTATGCAAAACAAAAGTAAAGTGAAAGTGAGCGTTTTGAAATTCTTTTTGTTTGAATTCAATATTCAAGACCAGCAAGCCAATACTAGTACAAAAGAGCAATAATAGAATTTTAAAGCTGTAATTTTTTTTTCATTTAGTTCCGTCTTCGACTTGTCACTGTTCAAATCAACTCAAACTGAACGGTTAGTTTCCCAAAACAGTAAGCATACACACGATCTCGACGAGCTGAATCGAATTGTCTATGACGCATTTCTCCTGATCCCGACAAGCAAAAGAATGGTTTTCATACTGAGTGAGGCTTATATTGAACTCCCATTTAGTGTGTGCTCCTTCGTTGAAAATAAAGTGGAAGCGCATGATCGGTTGTTAGTGGAAAAACATACAGAAAAAAGATGAAAAATAAACAAATGTTGCTCAAAAAACGGCTTTGCAGACAATGCTAATATTTGGTTATGTTATGTACCGAAAGCGTCCGGGAATGATATAATCAGTAATGGTATATCATTATGTACGTTTCGACTAGGCTGACTGTGTCATTTATATAATTTGGTGGTCATTGTTTATCTCGTTCTTAGGATCATTCGAGCTTCGGATACTTTTTCCAATTTGAAATCGTTGAAGTTCTGCACATTTTTATTATAGACATTTCCCTAAGCAAACCTGTTGTTATCTATGCACCATTTTCTCGTTCCACTAAGTTATCGGAGTGAGTGACATGTTGCAATAATCATCGCGTGTGAGCTCTGGGGTACGTTGCTAATCATCACTGAAGGTATCCCCTTAGGTTTAGCATTCGTTTATATTCCCTACACCTACTACAAGTCAGGCACATTGTGATTATAATGATACATGTAAAACAATTGCATCGCGTGAGTTGTTTACTTTTCAGGCTTACCATGGACTTGGCAATTACTTCGTTCCTAGAATATTTGTAATCAATACATTTTTATGTTACCAGATCCGCATCATTTCCCAGCAGAAAAGCATTTCTGCCGTATCACTTCAGTTTCCAATTTGCAGCATTGGTATCCCCGGCTGAAATTTTAAAATTAATGCTGCTTGACATTTACCCCCTCCCATGCTTCAGAAACCCACAGCAGCAGCCGTATATTCTCGAACACATACAACCCACTCGATTTAATATATTACATTTAGGCCTAGCCGAAATTTAATAAAAAATCGACGTTCAAAAAAAAAGCATATAATGCTTTCAGAGTCCCGTGCAAATTTTATTTTATTATAATCATTATTTTATTGGGCCCCTTTGGATATCCAGTCATGATTATATGGAAGCTGTACAGTACACTAGTTTTTCAGTGCACCCCCGTTGCACAAGGAAGGAGGGAGGAGGTACACAATTTTCATCACCCAACCCCCAATCCGGTGATTGTGTAAAAATGCGGGACTTGTTATTCGGACATATCTGTACATTTTTTCGACCCACTAACCATAATCAAGCCGAATCTGCGCTGGCGAACAAAAAAAAAGATATCGACGGAGGTGGTATTATTTGCCCATTCGTAATTGGGGGAAAATACTACCCGTCAAACCCAGCAGCCAGCCAGCACCCTTCTGTAGTCGATTGAAATATCACGTACGGGGTGTGGGAACCGTGTTCGCTTGACTAGCGGGGTTGGTTTCCTTTGGCCTTCCCGAAGGGGGTGGTGCGAATGCCATTAAGCTTCAGTTTACGCTGATGTGGTAATACAGTGTCCAGCATTGAGGCAGATAGGTGGTATAGGTGGAAAGTTCGATGGCAAGCTGGTGAATTTTGAAACGTAGGTGTGCCACTTGTAAGAGCAGATTTGGCCCGCTTTCAAGAAAGGCGAATTGAATTCAGTGCACTTTTCGGATTGTATCTGCCTCCGTAACCAAATTTTTCTCCGGTTATGATAAACGTGAACGCCTCGTGGTGGCAATCAAAGCACTATACTCCGTTATGATCTTTCCAACTACCCAATATTCGGACAGTCTAAGTTCGATAGGGGCTCTCCGGACGATGAAAGGTCTCCCCCAATATTTCCCGGGGAAAATACGGGAACACTTGAGAATTTTATCTGAACGGTCTTATTCAATATCGTATCGGCAATATACAATATCGCCAAACTTCATGGAGCAATGGCGAACTAGGACAATGGATGCATTCCATTATCCCTAGGGTGTCGACGAAACCTTGGTTCAAGGGGATGAACGTGAGTCGGCTCATGTCAAATCACTACACTTTTTAATGCACATCTCCAGCGTGTTGGGTTGGCGAGGCTTATCAGGACCTACTGGAATCCCTTAGGGCCCGAGGTAGATCGCCTGAGGTTCCGGTTCGGGATGTGTTGGCGAGTCGGGATAGTTCATATATGCTTCTCATATACCAGTATTTCCAACATATTAATATATAAGTGTAACCTGTTATACGTTACTCAGAAAGTTCCCCCTATTCCTCGACGATGTCTCAACTGTGGCTAGAAATATTCTTCACCTACAGGCTCGACACTAACATCCGCTCGATTCACCCGATCCTCCTTCTTCATCGGAACTAGCAAGATCTTTTTGATGTCACTAACTTTTTCGCTTCCCATTCCAACGACACTTGTCGCTCTTAGTTATTTCGTTCCCATACCTCCTTTTCTACTACGTTTTCCACAACATTTACTTCTCTATGTTTCTTTCATTCTCTTCCGTAACATCGTCATCATCGCCCACGGAAGGCCGCTCCAGTCGATCATCAACATGCGGCCTTCATAGCTTGGGGGTGTTTTCCGCCACGATCGATAAATACCCACGTCATCTGGACTATCCCCATGTAAGATCCATCCCATCAGTTATTGTCGACCACCAACTGGAGACTGGTTCTCCCAGAGTTGCGGCGATCAGCACACGACAACGTGAACCAAATACGACATCGTTACAAATCATCAAATTATCGTAGTCTTAATTACTGTTAAGAAATGCCCTCGGCATCTGATCTTTTCCGTTGACCGGGACTAATTTATTATCCGTATTCACCTCACTGTATTAGTGCCATAGCCTTTTCATAAGTATTCTCTCTAGTTTCACCGTAATAAGCGGGTTGTTTATAGTGTTGATATGTGACCAGTAGATATTCGTGAATGATGTAGATCTTATTCAGTTCTAGAATAATTCCACAATCTAGTTTCAGAATCAGGCATAAATCTTCAAATAACTAGAGGAACGTGTCACTTGAGCCAACTAGTTATGATTCCAGTTTCAGAATTGATGTGAAGAATTCAGTTCCAGATTCCAGTTCCAGAATTCAGTTTCAGTTCCAAAATTCAGGTTTGGAACTCAGTTCCAGAATTCAGTTGCAGTGTCAAGGTCCAGATTTCATTTCCAGAATAGAGATCCAGAATAAAGAATTGATGTCCAGGTTAAAGTTTACGTTTAGAATTGGTCGCGTTCGGTTTAGAACCAGATCTCGAATTCATGTTTAGAATTTAGTTCCAGAATTCAGTTCCTGAATCCAGGTTCAGAATCGAGATCCAGAAATCTTCTTCAGTTCCCGAATTCAGTTCCTGAAACCAGGTCCAGAACTCAGTTCCAGTTTCAGAATCCAGTTTTAAGATTTTATTTCACTTCAAGAATTCAGTTTCAGAATTGAGGTACAGGGTTTGGGTTTAGGTGCAGAATTCAGGTTTTGAATTCAGTTCTAGAATCCAGGCTCGCGAATTCAGAATGAAGTTTCAGAATCGAGATCCAGAATTGAGGTCCAGAATTAAGATCCAGAAATCAGTGTCAGATCCCGAATCCAGTTCTAGGATTCAGTTCCAGTTCGAGAATCCAGCTCGCGAATTTAGGTTCAGAATTTAGTTACAGAAATCAGTTAAAAAATCATGGTCAGAAACTCAGATTCAGCTCCAGAATTCAATTTCAGTTCCGGAATTCAGGCTCAGAAATCAATATTCCAGAAATCAGAGTTATAATATAGTTTCAGAATCAAGGTCCATAACTCAGTTCCGGAACCGATGTCCTGGATTCAATTTTAGTTTAAAGGTTCAGTTTCAGAATTCAGATCTCGAGATCTGAATACAGTTCTAAAATTCAAATCCAGAATTCAAGTCCTAAATTGAATTCCAGAATTCCGTTCCAGAATATTCTGGTCCAGAATCCAGGTCCAGAATTCTGGAACTTATCCCGAATACTTGACCTAGATTCTGGAACAGAATTCTTAACTTCAATTCTGGAACTGGAATTGAATTCTGTGCGGGTTTAGGGTTCAGTTCTAGAATCCAGATTCTAGAATTCAGATCCTGTTTTTTCTAGAATTCAGGACGAGATTTTGGTTTTAGAGTCCATTTCAAGATTTTAAATTAAGAATTCAGTTCCGGAAATCAGGTCCAGAATCCAGGTCTCAGTTTGTTTAGTTTCAGAATACTGTTTTGATCCTGAATCCGTCCGTGGATGTGATTCTGACCCGAGAGTTACCATATAACCGGCCCTGGTTCAGATTCCGATCCAGATCATGG
Source organism: Malaya genurostris (assembly GCF_030247185.1). Classification (NCBI taxonomy): domain Eukaryota; kingdom Metazoa; phylum Arthropoda; class Insecta; order Diptera; family Culicidae; genus Malaya; species Malaya genurostris. The sequence continues at coordinate 182,151,919 of NC_080572.1, forward strand.
TCTAGATTCAAGTTCAGGATTGATAAGTAGTATGATTAGACCAGGACTAGTGCCATTATCTGGACCTAGACCTGGATCTTGATCGTGGTAAATGCGAACTTATACATTCAATATCCTGCTATCCGGTTGTGTTATTGATATTACCCACTCGCCTCTTTTATGTTGAAGACACCTAGCACGGACAGGCTCGTCGTCAAAAATGTTTATAAAATCAGAAATAATCGAATATGATTGGTAATGTTACAAGAGTTGAAGATCGGTCATAAAATAGTTTGAAATCATTTGAAAAAATTTGGATTCTGAAGGATTCTAAATTGCAGAGCACAATCAGTTGTCATTCCGACTACTTTAAAGCGTTACATTGATCCACCCAGCATCGCACGAATTTGATTAAAGCTTGTTTGGATAAACATATTCTATAATTATTTAGCAAAGTTTGGTTGGGCTCGGAAACCACAGAAAGTTCCGCTAATTTATTCCTACAGGTTGAACATCAGTCCCATTGTTGATTGATGCTTGTTGGTGTAGAGTTCTAGGGTTAATAAAAATCGATTATATTGACATTTTTTACGTGGTGTTTTATGCGTATGTTTACGCAGATTTCCTAAGTTACGCGTTTTTTTACACGGATCTCCCAAGTTACGAAGTTTCTTTTTGTGCGGTACGTATCCTCCCCGTAAAAAAGACTTTAGTGTACTAAAATCGTCATATGCATTGAGTGATAGCACTAAACTGGCTTGAATATAACACTAGTATTACATCAAAGTTGTATAATAATCTAAAAATTGCGTTATAAGGGTGAATTTTTTTGCTGGTATATTTTTGGTAACACTGTTTTTGACAGATCACGCGTGAATCGAGTCTAGTGTCATTGTCAAACTTGTTCAGTTTGTTCACGAATGGGTGCTGGTAAAGTTGGAGAAGGTCCACTTTTTTATCGAAATATTGTGTTCAGTGACGAAGCTCGTTTCTGGTTGAAAGGATACGTCAACAAGCAAAATTGCCGCATCTGGAGTGAATATCAGTCAGAAGCACTGCAAGTGAAACACCGGCCGATATGTTGTAGAGAGTGTGCCAAAATTGAACCTTGCACATGGGCAATCTAAAGCGAAGCCGCGGCCAACATTTGCATGAAATCATCTTCAAACATTCAATTATATTGATCGATTCCAATAAAGATTTCATCCATTTTTGTTTTATTTGATGAAAATCGAATTCTGTACCTTTTAAAATTCACCCTGTATGTTTGAAATATCAATCAGCGCGGTAAAATTTCATTTTCGAATGAAATTGTTTTGATGAAAAGGAAATTTCTGGTCTTTCACTGTCAGTGTATTTCAATCATTCAATTGACTTTTGTGGTCATAATCAAATGAGATCCACTGAATTCATTGTCAATTGTATAGCCATACCTAGTCATTTGAAGTTTCGCTTGCTCAGTTTCAAGGGCGAATAAACCCATCTGTTTCTCTGTCTCAGCCGCCGACGCTATTAAATTGAATCACATTCTGTGATTGATCATGTTTATCGTTTATTTATTATCATAAGTCAACTGAATATTCACCAGGAGCTCATTTGATAGGCGCTCTCTCAGTCAATTGAAAGAGATGTTTGTTATTTAAAGGACGAAACTGACGTCGGTTTAACTGAGTTTCAATTTACGGTGCAACGGATAATGAGCTGAGTGTTGTCCATTCAGTATGTCAGTGAGCGGTGTATGTATTGAGTATAAAGTATAGTACAGTCAATTTCAATTGAATGAAATCAAATGAAATTTTACGGCACTGATATCAGCACATGAAAGTGCTACAGTTACGTACCATCATAGCTAGGTTGATATGATTGTATAGTGCCGATATGAGATGTACAAGCATTGGAAATGTTATGTTTGCTCTATTCCGATTGAATTCACGTGTGATTTAAACGCCGTGGAAAAAAGCTGTCTTTTACACTTATGGAAATCGCATGAGAAATTTTCAAATTGGTCTAGTTGGAATATTTCTATAATAGGCAGGATAACTTTTTTATCGTTCCGAAACGTAGTGGAACGTTTTAAAAAATTCAGGCGAATAGTCGAACAGGTGGCAGTAGTGAGCTTCTTGTTTCCAATGTAAAGCAAATTTAAAATTTACACATGTTTTTGAAAGAATTTGTTCGAGCCTGTGCATTAGGGTACCAGTATTTTGGGTTACTTCTAATTTCGTAAAGTGATAGTGGTCTAAATTTTAAGCATCTCGAAAAAGGTCCCTAAGCAGAAGTTAAGCTAGCTAAAAAAACTAGGAAAAAATTCGAGATTTTCAAATTGAAAAAAAAAAAGTTAGATGTGAATTGTCTTGTCTGAAACGTTGAGATCTAGTTTCATATTAAAAAACTTTTCGACTCAGGAATTAAAAAAAAATTTCAATCTCGGAATGATTCGAAAATTCTAGGTTACACTAGATCCCAACGTTTCATGCAATTTTAAGACAACGAGACGTTTTTTCAACGGTTCAGTTTGGACATTCTCACAGATGATATCGAATTTCAATAAACTTTAAATAATTTCAATTTCCAAAAACTAAAATGTGGTAGGGTTATGGCGAACATTTCCGGTTCCAGATATGTAATCGTGTATGTGACTTAAACGACAAACCGCAGTATTTTTCAATGCGCCAAATTTTTTCGAAGATGCTTCAATCGATTTCGGAAGTCATTCTCTAATGAATGTTTTAATGAAACTTTTTGAATGACAAGAGAAAAGCATTCTCACGCCACTAGGTGGTGGATTGAGGCCATCGTCCAAGAACCCTGCGCGCGGGATTCGATGGAAAATTTGAAAAACTTGCCAAAACCAAAAACATACAGACGTTTGAAAAACTTGTATCTATCTGCAGGGTAAAATATCTGGAAAATTCGCTTAGCTTAGTTGCCCGCCCGTGAGTTTCCCGTGATTGATCAGAAATCAGTTGAAATTGTATATTGAACCAAATGCATGATTCTTGGTGAGTCGTAGATCAGGCTCAACGTGCAACCTAAATTGACTTAGAACATGACTGATCAATAACGTAGATGGCCACGCCCATGCAGGTCAATATGGGAAGGGAAGGAATGTTATTTCAGCAATTGTTGCTTCTATTGACCGAGGAATTATCTGCATCACCACAAGTGTCACAGGAAAGGAGTGGGGCGAGGAAATGATCAGGATTTATCTTGGTAGATAATGTTACTTATAATATTATCATGTGTTTATTGCTCTGGGTAGCCGGCTACCGAGAATTCGTTGCAATTTTATCTTTGTATTCATGTGTGCTCCCTACTAGAACACGAAATTTCTTCCGAAACTCGTAAAACTCCGGACAGCCGGCTGTCGGGAGGTTCGCTATCAATTTCTACATTTGATTCATTGTGCTCTGTTATTTGTACCAATAGACAGCCGTAATACTAGAAAGATATCACTGGATCATCATCAATCGAACAACAACGCCTCACGCGATACGAAGTAATGTCGATATCTACTCTCTAACCAAAAAATAAATAAAAAACACAAAAGGAAGACTCGCTGTCTAAACTATAATTACATCCGTCCTTGTTAAGCATGGTCGAAAAAAATATATCTGCACGATTATAAACTTCACGCGTGCATCTTAAACTTAGCGTTTAACCGGAAGAAAAATAGATCCATTGATCAAACGTTGAGCAAATAAACGACGGAGTTTAGCCTAGCACGCAGGGTTTGGAATATTCATTCACCGGTGAATGAATATATAGTTTCCATTGCATTGTGAGCGAACAATTCCACCCCTTACAAAGAGGACGCCTTTCCAGTCAAAGAGAACCACAAAAACAAAACGTTAGTGGAAGCAAATATATTCCACATATGCACAGCTGGTATAGGGTGCTGGTATTAGAGTCTTCATGAAGCACAGAAGTCGTGAATATAGTTGGCTCTCTCGTGATCCTGAACGTCGTTCTTCTCACAAACAATTCATTGCAAGCTAACAATCTTCACGAGTCTAGTAAGTTATGAAGATTATATATTCAGTTTTCGCTAACAGACCGATGACTGGCTACCGAACGCGAACGGCTGTTAATGATGACTTCATGCCACGAAAACTGTTGCATATCACTTATTCAATTCGTGTCAAGTTAGTAGAGGGTAAGAATTCTTAGTAATACTTGAATATTATAAACAGAAGTAACAGGAGCGAAGCAATTCGCAATGGCGATCTGGTGATCTCACAAAATACTGCAAATAAACAAACGCTTCGTTTGCTAGCTGCTAGTAAGAAACTAGCTCCTGCACTCTTTTTACTTCTGTAAATCAAATTCCTGCTGGATAGCGTTTAATTGGGTTTCATCGAAATAGTGCATAATAGTTAATCAACCAGTAGGATAAAAAATAAGTTTTTTAATCAGTATTGCGCATTGAACAATTTTTTTATTGAATTTTCATTGTGTATTTCTATGAGCTGTGGATGCTGTGAGAAACACATGTCCCCATTACAGCAAAACCTTTATTCTAATAAACGCTCTAGCGGTGGCAGTGCACACAATTTGAATTCTGTATAAACAAATGTGAATTCGGACCTCGAAGAAACATGCGACAGTTAACCCAAGTAGCAATCCGCAACTAGTTCTAATACGACAAAGTCCAAACTATGTTGCAACAAAAGCACGAATATGTGTTTTATGTTATACTGGTTAAAACAAGGTGACAGCGGTGTTTCTTTATAACGTAAACATTAAACTAACTATCATTTGTAAGTTATCGTTACTTGATTCTAACATATCTTTAATCACAGCTATGTTTTTAGCTACCAGTTGAAAAAAGGTTTGTTTTCCGTTGCGAAACCATTATAAATACGTTAACGTATATGTGAATCGTTACTGTGAATTGATATAGCAATAACTTAGATATTATAAGATTATAACATATGATTTCTTCATCAATTCAGATAGTTATCGGTAAGTTTTCCCAACGTTATGGTAACTAAAATGCAAACAAAACAACCTTTGTTGGCTTGAATATGGCGAACACAATATGGAGTCTCAAGAAGTGTATGAAACGTAAATAAAACCAGGATATTACTTTATTCAAAACTACTTTTTGCCGAAAATAGTGAAAGGCAGAATAGTCATTTTTGTTCTATGTACTGTCATAAACACGAAGAAAATAATATAGGGATTGAACATCGATTGTGATAATATTATAGTTCTCATGATATATGAATTTAAAATGATGAGAAATCACTCTACTTGGAATAATTTTGAGCATTCTGAACATAGGGTTATAATTTTGTTTATTTTTTATATATTTAAAAACAGATTTTGATTGAAGGCGCATAAAAAACAGTTAAGTAAAATTGAATTCCGCTCGACAATTTTTGGATCGTTGTGAAATTTGTACCTTGTATCAAGTTTGTGACTTAAAGTACTCTTCTGCTTTTTTATTGAAGATAGAAAAGTATTCTGGATTCAATGTTTATAGTGTCGATGGTGACTAAGTTTCAACTAGTTTACTTGGAAACCAGTTATTTTCAAGTTATGAAAAGATAAGTTATTTCAGTATGGCATTACAACGTAACGACAACATATTTTTAGCCGATTTAACAACTAGTAGAAACTGCGCTTTTTGAGTCATGCAAGTGGTTAGATGTTAGTAACAATCACTCAAATATCTGGTTGCAAACTAGTCACAAACAAGCTAGCGTAACAAAAATTGTTACTTGGGAAGAGCCAGTCATCAGTCTGCTAGCGAAAACTGAATATTTAATCTTCAACACTATCTTGCACCGTGAAGCTAATTTGCTTGCTGTGAATTATGGGGCTAGAGCTTCTCTCTTACCGAGAGAAGGCGAAACAGTAGTAGAGGTGAATATTGTTCGCTCTCTTCTATTCTCGTGCATGGACAGCCACTTCAATAAAGCAACAAGGCTCACGCTTCCTCAAAAGCGACATGATTCATTAAGCAGGTATGTTCATGAATATCATACGCCGTGAAGCATGTATACTCATCTTCACTGCTTCATTCATCCAAACCATGCTAGCCCGATATTTAGTAAGGAAAAATATAACAAGATTGTAAATAAGAAAAAATACCTTATGATCAAAAAAGAACCGGAATTTTATTGAAAATCGCAAAATTTAAATTTTTAATAAATTTCTTTATTATCGCCTTCAAAGTACTCTCCTTCTGCGGCAATACATGCATGCCAACGCTTGATCCATTTTTCCATACAAGTTTTATAGGCCGCCGAAGGTATGGCCTTTAGTTCACGCAGCGAATTCTCTTTTATGGTCTCTATGGTCTCAAAACACGTTCCCCGCAATGACAATTTGAGTCTGGGAAAGAGGAAAAAGTCACAAGGGGCCATATCTGGAGAGTACGGTGCTTGGTTGATATTGGTTGAGTTTTTGGCCAAAAACTGCGACACAACCAACGCTGTGTGAGCCGCTGTTTTTGAATGAAATTCAGCTTTTTTGGCACCAGCCGAGAAGCGACGCGTTTCAAACCCAAAACATCAGTTAAAATGTGTTCGGCTGATCCATAAGAGATGCCCAACAACACAGCAATCTCTCTAAACGGTACGATTTTGCAATACGATTTGCTTCGCCGATTCAATGTTATCTTCAGTAAGAGATGTTGTTGGGCGGACAGGGATCTCATCATGATCCAAGCTTGTACGACCACCTTTGAAGCGTTTATACCACTCGTATGCCTGTGTTTTTCCTAGACACGATTCACCAAAGGCCTTTTCAAACATTTTCAACGTTTCGGAACACTTAAATCCATTTGCAACACGCACGTTGTTCTAAATTTTCATCCATTATAAAAATCGCCACACGAAAATTTTTCAACTTCTTTGTATAGACGCCAAACAAAAACTAATCGTACGATATGCGTCAAAATTTGACAGAATGTGTATAAAAGTGTTGCCAACATTGAGAGAATAAAAGCCTACCAATTGGACAAGCGCGGGAATTTTAAAATGAAAATTCCGGTTCTTTTTTTATTATAAGGTATGTCTAAGGAGTGATCTCACCAGTAACCTGCTTCTTCTATTCGCATTGCTGTAAACAACGCGAGATGACACACCACTACTAAGAAAATAAAATAAAATAAACACTCGCGGATGGGTTATCTGCAGACCAATTTTTGATTTTCAGTTTGAATCACCCCTTTTTCCTTTCTTAAATTTCACACATTGCATCTAAATCTGATAACACCGACAATGATATGCAGATGGCGCTTCAATCGGTTGACGTTGTTTAATTTTGGGCGATAAATTCGCATCGGTTGACATCGTTTAATTTTGGACAGTAAATTCGCAGTTTCCGTCGCTAGAGCATTTCTCGGTTAATTTTTCAAAAGGGCGTATAAGCAAGTGACAGTTTCTCTTTGTTTACTTTCTCTTCTATTAATTACCAAGCGGTTTCCACGTTTATCACTCAACTCATGAAATGATACCCGAAACTTTCGACTTTCAAACAGAATAGTGATATCAAAGAAAATCTTTTTAATCACATCACAATAATCGAAAGAGAGAGAGTGATAAAAGAGAAACTGTCACTTGCTTTGCCCTTTTGAAAAATTACCCGAGGTTAGTTAGTTTCGCGAATCAGCAATATTCAATCAATAACACTTTTCACTTATCAACACACACTTGTCACAGCTGCACTTTTACTCAAAATAACTGTTTCGATCAATCACTTTACTGTAAACTGTTTGATACACATTGTAATTAGACATTTTCTAGGGCGACACTTAGGCACCGCATCGTACTCCCAGTGATGCCAACTCTCTCGGTGAAAATGGCTGGAAAATTCGGAGGAGGATGAGTGTTTTTGTGATCTTTTACAATTATTTGGAAAAATAATGCGATGATATGAACGTTTTTTCTTTTTCAAATAAACCTCAATTTGGCTACATGGATTACATTCGGACACATTTTTGGAAAAGCTTTTCATGAAAAATCAACGAATTTCATATAACCGATTTCTTTGTATTTTGACGATTTGGAAGTACTAAATGAAATACATATTATTTTACAAGAATGCTAATTCAATTTATACGCGGAATAATGTTAGTTTTGTAATGTTTTCTTAGTTTTCCACAGAATAAGATCAACTTTTCAATGAACTGAAGGAAATCCGTATGGTTGTAAAATCATTTAGTGTTTCCAAACAGGGTTACCATATTCACAGATTGTTCTATAAAACCACAGATTTTGTTGCCTATTTTGCTACACAGATTCTGTTTCACAGAATACAGATTTTATCAAAGTTCACAGATTTCTACAGATTTTTGTTAATTTTTCATAAAAATGGCAGATTTTCAAAATGTTTTTCACAGATTTTTTCAGATTTTGGTCGAAAATATGCAACACAGTTCAAGTTAAAACACAGCTTTTAAAATGGCAACTCTGTTTCCAAATCGTCAAAATACAATGAAATCGATTATATGAAATTCGTTGATTTTTCATGAAAAGCGTGGAAAGCTGTTCCAAAAATGTGTCCGAATGTAATCCTTGTAGATCACAAAAACACTCAATTTTCAGAGCTATTTTTGGGTAACACTCGGACAACCATCCGAATTTTCCAACCATTTTTACCCTGCAGATAGATAAAAGTTTTTCGAAGGTCTGTTTGTTTTTGGTTTTGGCAAGTTTTCCAAATTGTCCAACAAAAGTGCTCTAATTTGTTCCAACTTAAATGATTTCTATCATTGAATGATCTAAACATAATTTTTCTTCATTCAATTATATGGGGAAATGACCAAACGAAAGTCTTCTTGAAAAGATTGCTAGCTGGAATGAGAATAAATCTTATCACCCTTGTGACCACATTCATTTTCTCAAAAATACGAAAACTGATCATCTCATCTTTAGGCCGAAATCACATATATACGATAGGTTCTGTACAATGCAAACCGTTGTACTTATCAACATTCAAATAACCTAAACATGTAATGAGATAGCAAAATAAAATATATTGTGCCAAATGTGTGACCAACGCTCATTGCTTCAAAGAAACTGTTAACTTAATTTACTCATTATCAAACGATTGGGCTGTGACCCGTCGATCGTATTACCATGCGCTTCTATTCTCATCACGCTCATCATTGTGTCATTGCTATAACGGTGTGTCATCCTGGCTAGCTCCTTGCGGTGCGGTCACAACACCTTGTATTCGTCCTGTTTTGGAATCCTTTCAGTGCTCGCTCGAACAAAAACAACAAAAACTTCTACTCCACCTGGGAAAAGAACCTAACCTCATGTCTCCACTCACAACTTCCACGACGGTGAACCGGATCATCGGAGGGAGAGAGAGAGAGACAAACAGACAGAAAGAGAGCTCGGTTTTTATTTGTTTTTTTTTTATTTGATTTTTATTCTGGACGTTCAATTTCGCCAATTGCCTGGGGTGGCGGGTAGAGCGCTGCTTGAAAGAAGGATGGGAATATTAAAAAATATCGATTAATTAATCAAAAAGTTGAACGATCCGTGCGAGACTTGAAACAAATTTTCATTTTTTTAAAATTCTCATTAGTTTACGGAGAGAGCAGCCCTTCCTGCCATATTGTTTTTTTTTCGGCGTGTGTGTACACTACCTGCTAATTACGCGAATAGCCCCGGTTCGAATTTTGCTCGACTGATGATAGCTTTTGTTTCACGCGCGGTCCCACTGTATATAAGCTTACACACGCGCACCGGATTAATATAGACATAAAAAATCAATTCCCTCGGTCGCAAAATCGTGAGCTCCCTCACCGTTTGTCAAGTGTTATAACTCCCAAAGACAATCGGGGACAGAGACGAAACAAAATTCAAACTAGCGGACATTCTCGAGTGCAATGGCATGGACTGCAAAAGCTTTCACTGTAGATTGATTTAATGTTTTCGTTCAATTTTTTGGTACTGTTTTTCCAGTAGTATTTCAAACTATCTGCTACTTTGTAATGGTATCACTTGGTGCATCGTAGAAGACAAACAAAAATTTCACATGATTCCTATGAACTGACATTCAATAAACAAAAAAAAAAGCAAATAATAATCAAGCTCTCTTGTTCCTTCTTTCCCGTTCCCAGGTGGGCAATGGACGGTAATCGATACGAATTATTCGAGGTTTGGTATCGCGTCGTGTCAGACAAACTTGGGTCTCCAGCAGCACCAAGCGCAAGCTCAGGCACAGCAGCATGCGGCGGCCCAGCAGCACCACCATCAGCAGCAGCAGGCTGCCCAGGCAGCTGCGGCGGCTAGTCAGCAAGCCCAGGCCCAACAGCAGGCAGCGGCAGTGGCAGCAGCCGCCGCTGCAGCCCAGCACCATCAAGCGCAGCAACAGCAGCAAAGTGATAATCAGTCGTTGAACAATGCCGGCAACGGTGGCAACAACAACAGCAACAGCAGTAATCCACTGTCCAATGCGTCAACGACTAACTCGAACGCACCGACGCCGCAACCAACGACGCCAGTACAAATCTACCAGCATCCTTTCTCGCCGCAAATTATCTCGGTCAATCCGAACAATATGGTCAACAGCTACTCGTCCAACATCTCAACACCCACTTCGCCACAGGGTGGCAACGAGACGGTGGCTGCCGCAATGGTTCACAGTGTGTACAGTCAGGGTACCAACGCAAACCAGTCCCCAATCGGAACGACCAGTGCGAGCGGGACGACGACAATTCAGCCAGTCAAGCGGAAACGATCCGTCAATCCACAGGGTGATGAAAATTTCCTGCGAGCACTCGAAGCGGTCCGATTCGGTGGTATTGGTTTCTGCAAAGCTGCCCGACTGTACGGCGTAAACAATCGAACGCTCTGGCTGGAGTATAAGAAACGTGGCTATCCAATCAGTCGACCTAGCATAAAAAGTAGGATAAAACTGGAACCGAACATTTCGCCACCTCCCTCGACAACGCCAACCGGTGACGAAAACGCGTCCATGGAACACTACGACACATCGTTATCGTCACCCGCGTTGAACATGTCGCTGCAACAGCACCAGCAACAGCAGCAACAACAGCAACAACAGCAGCAGCAACAAGTGCAGGCTGCACAACAGCAACAGGCCGCCCAGCAGCAGCAACAACAGCAGCAGCAACAGCAGACACAGCACCAGACGGCCAGTGATAATGCGAATGCTGCGGCGGCCGCTGCGGCAGCCGCTGCAGTGGCAGCATCGTCGGCAACGCCATTGATGTGTCCTCCGCATGCTCACCCGATGGGTGTGATGGGTTTTCTCGATTCGCGGCACGTTGACTTCACGACGGCTGCGGCTGCCGGTATACATCAGATGTCGCGCCAGAGGTACCCGGATGCGACGACGGTGAACATGAACACCGGAGCGGTCAATCTGCAGGGGTTGAACTTTAATTCGATGTAAGCGCGATTAGCCAGATTAACAGTAGGCAATAAGAAAAAAACATGAGCACGGGGACACGATGACGCTAGGCTGGCTGCGTTTTGACGGTGAGAGGGTATGGCCGGGTTTGGGTTCATCTAACGTACTGTTTTTTTAAAGCTGTTTTCCATCGCTGGTATCAACCCTGCTTCCCTGGGTTTACTGCTGGCCAGAGAAAAGTTGTCTTTTCTTCTTTTTTTTCTATCTAGAAATTGATTCAGAATTTCAGTTTAGTAACTTTTATTTTCGAGATTGTGATAATAAAAATCAGGTGCAACTAGTGAGGCCTTTTTTATTGTTAGTAATGTAATTTTCGTTTCAAATTAATTTCGATTCTTGCCCTTCTGGGATCTTTAACACTGTAATGTGAACTTAAAGAGATGTAGTACTTACTTATCGGTATGACTCGTTTCAGTCTGAATACCGAGTAAAAGTGAAGTATGCTATTATTTCTTAAAATTTACTGGTGTCATCGCGAGGCATTCACCAATAGAAAATTTAACCGGTGTCATTTCAATCACGTCCATCTAGAAGGAAACTGACAAATAATTCTGTCGATATTTACATCTTAATGTTATGCGACATTCTCTAAATTGATCTGGAAAGACCAAGGAATTAAATCTCACAAACGAGTGGATTCACTTACACTTGAATACGATTACTTTTATATGGGATTTAAAAATGATCATGAGAAAAGCTGCAATGATTTCTGATGTACTAAAGCGTTTCAAAATAATTTCTGCTCCATGTATTGGGAAGTATTCCTTTGGAAATTCACGGGATGAATATGTTTTGGAAAAAACTCCAAAATTGTAAATACTGCAAATTTTTTACCTTTACAAGGTACGTCCAAAAAGTCTGTACTCAATTTTTGCGGGGTTAAAAAAAAAATCGTAAGATATTTTTTTGACATAGTCACCATCAATCTCGATGGAAGTGGTTAGCCGCAAAATCAATCTTTTAAACCTGCATCGAAGTAATTTTGTGCCAGTTCTTTCGTCCACTTCTTCACCTCCTGGTCCGTTGAAAACTTATTCCCCCACTACTGCACTTGGTGTGCAAAGTGAAGAGATGAAAATTTGGAGGGGCCATATCAGAGGATTACAGCGGGTGGGTCAAAACGTCCCTTCTGAAAGAGTCCAGGAGTTTCTTCGTGGCGTTGGTCGTGTGAGGTCTGGCAGGTAATCAGCAAACCTTTCGTCAGCATGTCTCTCCGTTTATTCTGGATCGCCATTTTCAATTTTTTTTAACGTGTCACAAGCAGTACGGTAAAATTCCATTTTCAATCGAATAATATAAGATGAAATTTGACTTTTGCTGCCATTTTCAAGCGAAGCTCCCAGAATTCATCGTCAGTTGAATAATCGTACCTAGCAGGGTGGCAAGCGACCGGGAAAACCGGGAAAAAGTTGGGAATTTGATTTCATCGGGAAAAACCGGGAAAAAGTCGGGAATTTTAGTGTAAAACCGGGAAAAATATTACTAGCTCACCTATGAGTAACCGTTGTTAGCATAATGATTTTTTTTCAACAATCGAAGAGTAAGAGACAATACCCAATTTTGTGTTTGAGCGAAATGTTCAGTACAAGTGTTGAAATAACTTATTGTCCATTGGGCCAACACCCCATGTCTCGTCCAACGATTTTTAGAGGCTTGCAGGTAGTTTTAAATCAAATAGGAAGCATCAGAGTTTTTTTTAAGTTGTTATCAATAACAGCATAATAAAAGCGCATTTTTAAAAATAAGGATAATTTGGATGCTTCTGTTGGATTTTTATGAAATTTTTAAATAAGTATTCAAAACACCTGCAAAACTTATGGCAAAATCTCAAGGTAACATAGGGAAAATTTTTAAGTTTTTAAGTTAGTTTAGCTATTGGAAATAAAACTGGTTTAAAACTAGCGGACAGTTCATCATGAAGAACTCATACTTTTTGATTACTCTACGAGCGTTTAGAATCCCATTAGGATTAGATCGATATATTGTGCATTTTAACAGTTATCATTTGATTCATTTGCCCATCAACGCATTGAAGTCGTAAACATTGTTTATTGACTAACAGATATATAAGAAAAAAATGGTGTTTTAAAAGAGAAAGTCAACGGTTTTTCGAAATCTTAGATATACATACATCTAATGATTTTAAATTTAATTCTATTACATGAAAATTTCAAATTTTTGGTCTGACATGACTTTGTTAATAATTAGTTTTATGGTTTTCATCACAATCACAGCATGATAATTCTTCATCTGAGGGTATCGTTCATTGAACAGATGTGCTTGCAAGCGACATAATTTAAACAGTATATGTCCATATAATAATTTATTGTACCATGGCCGAAGCACTGGCAATGACGATATTATGTTAGATTCGTTGTGCCAGCATCAGTGTTGGTGATTGCCGATAATTTGGCAGAAAGCGGCTCGATATTTTGCTACATTGTATACAAAATTTTCAATCTGGTAGAAGATGCTACAAGAACTCGCTGTCTCTCGATGCATGAACCGTGAGAGAATTTTTCTACATTTCTTCGCTTCACTTCATACTCTTAGTATTTCACAGCCCTTAACAAAATATACACAGTCCGGCAATGAGGCAATATGAGGAATTTACCAAGAGAGAATCGCAAGTTGATAATTATCGCAGATAATTCGACTTGATGATTCTCTTTCTAGGTTACAGTATACAATATTTCAAAACCCTGGTCTGGGGCATTCACATCTATTTTCATAGATACAACTTATACAAAGGTTATATGAACATAGATAGAATAAACGGCAATAGTAAAATGATTTTATCGCAATTATCCACCGCCCAGAATCGGATCGCAAAACGAGAATAAGCGACCGTCTGTTGCTTCAGAGAGAATCCCCACAGCAGCGTGTTAACCCGTGATGCTCAGACAGGTCATCGAGAGAAATTCGCTCTCGCACTGGCGTCTATTCTATGTTATATGAACCATGACGGTGTTTTGTTGCTGATATGATATCCGTCTCTTATTGATGGCAATGATGGAATATTGTGAAGAGTTGGTAGAGAGCGTTCTTTGGTACGATAAAAGCCATCCTTGGCCATTATGGCGTTTATAATTTTCCCGCCGATCTGAGATTTCCACTTTCACTTCCGGAAGGAGCGAAGAAAGCTCTGTACAAAATGATTTGAAGTTGCAAGCAAAGATTGTTGTTGTTTTTTCCGAGTGGCAAACGTCCGTTTTTGGGATTGTTGTTCCTTATTGATTTATTTTCAATCATATGTATACCAAAAAAAATAATATAAACAGTCATGTGCACTCGGAAGAAATCGGTTACGTGTAACCAAAACCCCTGAATGACTTGGAAAAGGCTTTATGCTTTTCTTATACGCACATGTTATAATTAATATTTTTTTATTTATTCATCGAAATGCCTGGAAAGTAATTGAATCCTCAATTAGCGGGCCTGTTACAATGATCCTTTTTGGACATGGGATATCTTTTCAAAGTTTAAATAAAAAATTTAGAAAACAAACTAAACAGGGGCGATTTGAGCCTATTCCAAAAACCTGGAATTGTTATCTCAAAAAAACCGGGAAATTGAAATCGGCAATTCACTTGCCACCCTGACCTAGTCATTGGAAGTTTTGCTTGCTCGGTTTCTAGTGTTCAGTAGTCAAGCTGCTTCATTGTCTTCGTTCTTGGTAGTGAGCAAGTCAAATGAATAGAATTTTAGATGAAGTAAAGTGTTAAAAATGAAAAGTGCAGGAGGAAACAATTAATTTATGTGTATTCTGTAATTAATATTTCAGCTATCTAATTTGTCTTTCATCTTTTATCTTGAACCAATTTGAATGTTTACATGAACCTCATTTGAAGACCGCTCTGGAAGAGAAATGAGCGAAGAACTGAACTCTGGCCGTTCGGTATGTTAGCGAACGTTGTGCGTGTCAGAGTGTGAAGTTTACTGCAGTAGGGTGATCGTCAATGTGTTAGCAACGAGTTAGCGAGTGACGGAGCGAATTTCGCACTTGGCGAGAGATACGACCGACATTTTGCGCGAGAGATGTTACTGTGTCAAGAGTTTCCAACACAGTAACCTTTGAAAGGGGATGAATCAGGCTACGCGGCAGTGTTGCCAACATTTCGAAAAAGTATTTCCTACAGTTGTAAGAGTACCAGTTCACTCACTTTCTAGACGTGCCTCGTACTATACATCATCGGTGAAATTATCGTATTCTTATGATTTGGAGAACACGTGTTTTTAGTATTTATAATTTTTCCGAATAGAAATAAAATTTCGCTCAGAAAGGAAATATCAGAAAACTAAACCAGCATTGCTAAACGAAAATCTAATTGTGTTTATCGTACGTAAAAATTATACGAGAGGTGAAGCTTTTATTGGTCGTGTAAAAATTCGAAAAATATTTTTTTCCGTCGAACCAAAAATTGTTAAAACTTTACTTGTGTCAGACAATCACCTAAAAGTATGTAATTACTATACAGTTCTTACTAAGTCGTGTCTGACATCCCGAATTAACACTCGTTTGAAGAGTGCCCGACGCTTTTCTCGGCTGGATTTCATAACAAAACTAACGCAGGGAATCATATTGATAACACCGACAACTTTTCCTGTTTCTCGTTTGATTGAAATGACCAATCAAAGCAATGCTAGCCAACTGATATGTCGCTTATCCGTTCAAAACAGTCGTCTGTGTTAGAGGAAGTACAATTTATAGCAGACTAATGATAAGACGCTAATCATTCAAATTATTATTTTGCATTTCCTCCTAGCACTCGCGAGCCACATGCGACTTTTTGAGAGTAAAGCTACGGCAAGAGACAGTTCGTATTGAACCGAGTAGCGGTTTGTAATCAACATGGAGAAAGTGCGATTTATTATCGTTGTGGACAATGTGATTGCTATGCACATCAGCAAGTGGACCTTTGGGGAATTATTTCGTGCGCCGTTCGCCTCGCATGAGAAGCCGTCATTTTTATCGGAATTGTACTGATGTCTACTGTGTCCATTGAATCGGCTCTTTTAAAACTCTACATTCGATTTCCAAAGAATGAAATAGAATTTTCTTTAGCAGTAAAATAGTTAACACCAGAAACAGTCCACTTTGGTTATGTGTTTTCTTTCCGGGACTTCGCATTAAAGACAATCTTTTCAATCGGAATTCGGCTTTCGTTTTCGAAGAAACTGCCATTAGCATTGATGAACTTAAATGAATCAGTTTCTTTCAAACCCTACAAATAATTCCCAAGAACTGGATTAGGATTTTCTTTAGTTGTAATCAATAGTTTAGCAGTAAAGTAATTAACTAAGAAACAGTCCGTAATGTGTTTCTTAATTTTTTTTAACGCGTTTGCTCCGCCTTTATTCTTTAAAGTGTGCAGTGATGTTCATATTTAAAAGAGAAGAGCCCCTTCATAAAACCAGCATCAGTACTGAACTGATTTGAACTTGGTTTGTTGGTCGCGGTATTAAACTAAAAAAAATAGATCACGTTACTTCTACCTGAAAACATACATGAATCTCATCCACAAAACTTTTCGCGTACATTCTATTGTATAGCGGTGGAATGTATCGAGTTGATCTTATGCCATGCATCTTATTCAATAGGTAAATAATACATTACTTTTCCGGTAGAAAATAAGTGATTCTGCGAAATAGAAATTGTTTTGTATGTTCCATCAATTCATTAACATTGGTGCATTTTAAATTATAACAATAAATAACAAATCCACTAAACGATCTTATGGATCTTCAGAGAGAGTTTGTTCTTGACTGGTGGCTCCTCAAATTTTATATATTCTCATATGCCCACTCGATTCTTCTAGTAGGTTCTGAATATACTTGTTGTAAGCGTTAGGAGTTCTAACCTGCCAACATTGTATTCTAGTAATGAAAAAAAGGAACAACAAACCAACACGAGAAGCAATCGTTTGTATCGGCATTTAGCTGATTATTCGTTTTCGAGGAAAATGCTGGATGATCTTGGACCAACGAACGGAATGGCCCTTTTCAGGGCATCAAAAATTCTCAAAAGTTCTGTCGTTTTCGTTTGATGCTAGACCTGACCCAGTTTCTATCTTAAGTTTCGAACCTAGTTTTAATGTTATTAAGTTGGAATTCGAGTCAGTTTCGAAGCTCGAACTGAACACAGGGATGATTTCTATGTTCGTCAGCAACTGAACCGTTTATGGATTTGTTTTGTGCGCCGTTTGCCTCGCACAAGACTCTCAGGGCATTTAACAGTTTTCAAAGAATTATTTTCGAACATAAATCGTATAGATACAAATAAGTCTGTGCGGAAGATAAAATCTCTTTCCTATATATTCAAAACAGATGTTAGGAATGATTTTTGCAATAGTTCTTTAGTCCTACGAAGGTCTAAAACGGTTAGAACAATCCTGTAGGGCTGTTCCTTATAATTTTTAACAACGTTCTGATTGATAAGTCAAAGTAATGAACTCTTAGTTGAATGTGTTTAAATAACACAATCGATTAACAACAACCGTGAATTTAATAAATTTTACCCAGCCAATTTTTGAATTGTTAAAATGTTTGTGTTGGTTTAGGAAAACGGCTGGCTAGTTCCAAGTGTTTTCCTGAGCTTGGTAAATGAGTGGATACTTGCTAAACAACAAACTAGGCACTAGTGAAGAGTCTGGAAAGAATCTCAAGTGGATCAAGTTCTCAACTACTTGGCACTACTTGTTAAAGTTGATTAACTGATTGAAAAATACTAACTTGATATTTTAAGGGTTAGAATTTACCCCATAAGTTTGCGCTAAGTGTCCATTAAACAACAACGGAACAAACGTATAATTAATACTGTTTGCCAAAAACCTTTTAGTTTTTGTACCGAAGTACAATACCTGGCCTGATGTCTCGAACAATTGATTGCGTGTAAAAAAATATTCCCATAAAAACTAATTTGATAATATTGGGGAAAATGAAAAATCAAGAGAAACATTCATTAAACAGATTTGTTTCTAGATTTTGCAGAGTGGGACAATAAATTCGGGGTTAGAAAAAAATATTTTCGGTAACGTATTTGAATCTTAAACTCGATGTCCTACAGGGAAGTGTATTCTTCCTAGTTTGATTTTATATGTAAATCAATGATATGGAACGAGTCTTATATTTTCGTGATATAAATTGATTCGCTGATTTTATCAAAACTAGTAATAAAATCGATGAAAATACCATGCGTTTATGACTTACCATATCTTAATACTATGTTGTACTACATATATTAAAAAGATTAGTAAAAAATTCAAACGTTATTCAAAACTGTTTCATTGGCAGAAACTTTGAAATTTTGATGAATTGTACTCAAACCAGTACGTTAAGGATCTGAGAATCGCGTTTAAAGAACTAAAGAAAAACATCGAATAAATCGAATTAGATACCCAACGAATTTCCTCTCATCGTTTTGTCCCTGCACACGAAACGCACGCCTATCCCTGAATGCCGAGGTCCACCGAAGAACGGATCTAGTGATAATGAGTTAAGAATATTGGAAGGTCGGTGTCAGCTTAAACCAACAGTTGAAACTAAAATAAAAGTTAGGGATAAACTGTTGTTGAACAACAGTACCGGCACAACCGGAAACTCGCGTTGTAGCAGCTTGTTCGATTCCTAAGAGATTCCGGAAGATATGTAATAAAAAAATAAAATAACGCGAGACCATGTGGAAATTGTTCACATCCTTGAAGAACGAATCATTGTAGTATGTATGCCATATTCATTATTGTCATATGTATAATTGGTCACCGAGAAAGTTGACATTCTCAGTCGTAATGAACATGCTACAACACTAAGGGTGGTAGATCGTATCGCCGATGAGCAATACTTTGTAGAACTAATCAATCAGACCCAATATATTGTGTAATGTTTTCACACTCTGACAGATGTATAACCATAATTGCAGCCGTAGTTAAACGAGGAAGCTGTTATCATAGACCCAGTGATATTAAAGTTTTGTTTGCTTTCGAGGATCAGTCTTATAGGTAGTTATACTGTTGTGTCCGTAGGAAAACTCTCTTCAGGCGTATGCGTTTCCCAGTAGTTGTTAGTGGTATAAGTTTGAATGTTGAACACTACTTTCTATATCCGTTCCTAACAAAATTGGACAATTTTTGTCAAACTGTGCAATATTTGCAATAACAAACTATTTATAATTATCTACTTTCGCGTGTAATTGTGCAAGCGCTGGAACACGCACAACAGGAGAAGCATTGTTCGCTTATACCATCGTTGCCGCTTCCTAAATTTAGTTCGCACTCTAACCCTTCAGTTCCACTAACAACCAACACTGACCGAACGCTTTTACCCATTGCAAGGGTCTCGTGAACTCGCATCAATAAATTTAAAGAAGAAAAAAACTATGATGAAATTACGCTCCATCAGACCCACAAAAGCACTATGAAAATTAAATCTTCTGACAGGGAAGTTTGCAGTACGTGACACCAATTCGAAACAACACACAGCTAAAATAGATATTCGCATACATTCAAGGTAGACCCGCAAGACGATCGCATTCC
Source organism: Malaya genurostris (assembly GCF_030247185.1). Lineage (NCBI taxonomy): Eukaryota > Metazoa > Arthropoda > Insecta > Diptera > Culicidae > Malaya > Malaya genurostris. The sequence continues at coordinate 182,171,832 of NC_080572.1, forward strand.
GCGCAAAACTTATTTATTGAACGAAAGAGTTAGAACGAAAGAGAGAGAGATATGAAAAGGCACTTCTCAGCGGCATATGTCCAATACGGGTTGTAATGTATGAAAGCATAAACCGAATTATTATAATTTTTTTTTCTAGTAAGAATAATTTTCCAAGAAGTTGACTAGACCTACATATTCACCATTATCATCAGAGAGGTTCCTTTTACGGTGATAAACGGCCCAGCGAATCGTTCATAAGAGTAGTAAGATAAGACCGAAGTGCGTATGGGTCAAACGAATTTTGAATGCCCTTAGTACACTTGGGAAAAAGTAAAAAAAAAACAATGGTAGTAAAAAAGTTTTTTGTTAACTCTTTTCTAGCACTTTAAATACATGTGTATATTTAAATTTAATTAATAACTATGCATAAATCTTTAATGTCAATGAGAGAAACTGTGTATTTAAGTACATTAAAATCATCAATTAGGACAGAAGTAGATTGAGAAGAAGGAAACAGTTAAACTATAGTGAATAAGGTGGAATATATCAATAGCTGAAAACGGAAAATACTAATATACAGATATAATGGAAATTATTAAAAAGGTAAATGAAAATAAACTAAGCTGTATAGTAAACAATATCTTCACAATAAGTTTATTAAATAAATTAAGGAAAATGACACTGTAAACTTACTTAAAAAAATTGAGCAAACCCAGATAAAAAGTAAAATACACCTGTATGAGGAAAAAGCAAGTATTTACTTATGTGAATAATAAAACTAATTTAAAGAAAATATAATAAGATACTGCAAAAAATCAGTTACCGGCTTTGGAAGTACGCTAGATAAGAACAAAAAGAAATAGACAAATACAGGGTTGTGAACGAGACACGATCGATCACGATGACATTAAAAATGCACTGGTTCTTATGTTATGGATGCGATTTACTAATTCGCGAACGAAACATAAAATCAACCCTTAGATTATTCACTTGTTAATGTGCACAAATAACCTTCTCTGTCGGTATTATCGAATTATCGTATTCATCGAGCTAACGACAAAGCGAATAATTCACCGATCCGCTCTGCATGAAGGCATACGTTGACTGAGCAACAAAATATGATAGGGCATATGTTTATTGATTCTGTTTTGTGCGAAAGTTCATACTGTGTAGAACGGTGAGGTATTTTTTCATGCATGACACGAAACCTTCTTATACCGATATGTTTACGTTTCGTCTTTGACTCATCAGTGCATAGCAGTTCAAATTGAACTGCTTTATGCAAAACTTGGCAGTTCAATTTGAACCACTAAGCAGACGTAAAGTTGATGAGTCAAAGACGAAACGTAAACATATCAAAATCGGTTATGTGCCCTAGCACAAAATTTGGCTAACCCCTGAATGACTTCTTATACCAGCCGAAGCAGAAATGCTACTGAATGAAATGCGAGGTGTGAAACAACGATCAAAACTGTCGTGTAATCAAGAGGATGACATCATTATGGCATACTGTGATTGGCTCATGAAAACATTATCCAATTCAAATCGGGTTTTCAATGGTGTACTATTGAAATACTAAAATGGTGTTTCAATAGATGTTTTAGTTAATGCATCCGACTCGATAGTCAGCTAGGGGAAGATGGGGTAAAATGCACCCCGAGGTAAAACGCACCCCTTGTTTTTTTAGAAGTTACCATGTTTGTTCGCAGAAAGTTTAATGAAACTTGAAGTCCATTATGCAATAGGTTACTATAAAATATTGGTAGCGATGGTTCAATCATACCAGGGAAAATAAACACAAAACTATTCTATCTTTATTATATGTAATTTTTGGTGAGTGCTCCACAGTAACTACAAGTGAGACCCTCGCTATGTGACAACGTGGAGTCACTGAAGTACGGATGAAAATCCTTTCTTTCTCACCAAATACTCGAATTTTCACCGCACTAACACGATACGACGTGTTTACTCGATGAGGGTTTCACCGAAAGTGATTTCGCGGTTAATTTTAACTTTGGTTAAATTCTGACACTTGAGCGGTTAATTTGACAGAGCGATGGTTATTTTCCGACACTGAAAAAAAATCTTGCAATGAAAATTCTAATATTAATTCTGTATGAAATGTTCAAAACGACGAATGTAACAATGAGAGACTCTCTTTGTTTACTTTCTCTTATGGCGAAATATGCCTGCTTTTTTCGGTAATTTCTTCAGTACAGATAATAGCCTTAGTTATTATCATCGGTAAATAATTGGAGGGAAGGATTGCTAAGAGTACCGTAATAATCGAAAGAGAAAGTAAACAAAGAGAATCTCTCATTGTTACATTCGTCGTTTTGAACATTTTTTGCAGAATTCTTTAGTTGAAATCATTGCCAGTGGGAAATAAACCCAAACAACTCTCCGTCCGTCAAATTTTGAAATGGGCCGCAGTTTTAGCTCTCAAGTGTCAGATTTCAACCAAAAGTTAAAATTAACCGCGAAATGGTTCACAGCCTAAGCAACCAATGCATACGCAACCAAATTCCTTAATGTTGCTCATATTGTAACTTGATATTAGTAATACATGAACGAACATTTCCATAGTTACAATGTGTCTAGTGGTAAAACGCTTGTGGATTTGATACAAATGATAATTTAATTGAAACTGGCGGTGACCTGAGTTCAGTGAAAATTCAAATGATACATGTAAAATCGCAGATCGGCTTATCTGGATTGTGTCTGATAATTTTATATATGTAAGCCTGTGTACCTTATTTTTGATAAGTTCCGAATCTTTTAAAGCTTTTCCTGGTGGGACAAAACATTTTCAAATTGATACTGCATAACGACTTGCATTGCATTGCATTGTTTTGCTACACTTAGTCTGGATTCCTTCTATGAGATTCTTGGAAGCAAGATTAGACCAAAATATTATGGTTCATAAGACAAAATCAATTTCCAATTAAAAAATTTATAGATGCCCTTTTGTGCTATAGTTCATACTGCGCAAATCGGACAAGATTATGACATCATTCACTGCGACTGTCATTGGCTCATGAAAACATAGGTCAAATCAAACGAATTTTTCTATGGTATGCTATTGAAATACTTAAACGACGCTTCCGCATAAGTCTAAGTTAAATGTTTTCGAATCGATTGGTAATTGAATTATATGAATCACTGAATTATAAGCGTTCAAAGTTATGACAGAAAAAGGTTACGCGGTTAGTTTTGTTAGTTAGTGAAGAGTAAGCAAAAGCGACAATCCAACGAGCGAACGCATATACAATCCAGGCATCAGCTCACTGGACGAGCTACTCGTTTCTTTCGCAGTCAAGCATTAACTTAGGCAAACAAGTTTTCTGCAGCTTATATATATATATATATATATATATATATATATATATATATATATATATATATATATATATATATATATATATATATATATATATATATATATATAGATTTCTCTTCATTATTCTTTATTTGAGATTCATTTGCTACAGTGCAAATATTATGTAAAAAGAGAGTGGGGCATGTTATTTTCACAGAGGTAAACTATGATATATTGTGTATTCTCAGGAGCAAGGCTGGCAATCATCATTTTTTACTTCGTTATCAGTGAGTTTAGCTCACCTGCAAATCGGTTTCAGAAGCATCACTAAGCGAGTTGAGTAACTGAGTAACCATTTGTGTGGAGAAAACATCGTCTCAACATCGTAGTATCAAGCAATCAGCAGATGAGCGCTGAATGCACGTCAAATATTAGAACCCACTGAGAGACCATTTGTGAGTTGTGATTTGATGTGTTTGGACGTCAACACATTGAATCAGATTCTTGTGACCAGAGATGTCTATCTCCTCTGTGTGACGAAGAGCAAGCAAAATTTCTCCCCTCGCACTGACAACTTCAACGAGAGCTCTTCTCTTTCACATATATACACCACTGTTGTATAAAGTTGTTTATTTCCTTTTACCTCTTCCACTGAATCGCACCAAAGTGCTAGAGCATTAGCTAATAAATTCTCTGAGGTGGATGCAGATACTTTCACAGAGGTGTACACGCCGGTGAGCACTCTGCTGTATGGTTTGCGTAGAAGAAGCGTGGACACGCAAAATCAGCAAAATAAAACAATTTATCGTAAAATTTTCGGTTTTCCTTGCAAATTTTTCATAGCAAGGCCAGATCTACTCTTTATTAATTGAAGTTCACAGAAGTGAACGCTCACCATCACGCGCCAGTGGTCACTTGGGTGTATTTAGACGAGAGCCCGTGTGAGCGATTCATGCGAAGAGAATGTGTTTCACTCGCGCCAGCTGCTTTAACCACAAGCACACACTCAAATGCTGTCTATTCGACACTGAGAAGAACTGCTCTTTCCTCTTTGTGCGGTGCTTCGTTTTTTGCATCCTCGGTGTGGACAAGAATTTGACTCCAGCGTGTATCACTCTGGTGAAATGCCATCTCTGCTTGTGACACTGTCTCGATTGTATTCCCCATCCACCAGAGTTGCCATGGGCGACCAACGTTCGAATCGATGCCATTTCAATCCATTTCCCAACACATGTTTTCGTATGCAGGAAAACGCATTCGGTTCAGTAGCCAGTTGTGTTTAGCTCGAGACATAAAATTCAATCGTTTATGGTATACATCACACAACGGTTCGACTTTTGTTTTCGTACATTAATGCTCGTGCTCGTTTTGAGTACCAGCAAAAACAAAACCGAAAATCTGGGTTGTGTTGGCAGCTCTGTGGTTTAAACATATAGTCACCGGTGTAGCTCAGTACGGTGATGCCAAACTCAGTACTCACTTTTTAAAACGAGAAATGGGAGTTAGATAGTATGAAATCAGAACTGAGAACCATCAATACCATCATAATTTGATGTCAGTGGTGCTCTGTATAAATGAGTGTGCTTGTTTAGTGGCCCTTACACGAGACAATATTATTGTCAATACAAGGAGTATTGACAATAATTTTGATCGTGTAATGGAAACTTCATTGGATTGACGAAAATATTGTCAAAAAATCAAAACTACTTTCTCTCCAGAGAGAAACTGTTAAATATGTGCAATGGCCTCTTCTCTCAATATTTTAATATTCATTTGCAATATTTAAAGCGCCAAACGCTTGAATTTCTCGAAAAACTCGGACTCAAGTTATCAAACCAATTGGATTGATGGTATTGACAATACTTTGGATTGACAATAATATTGTCACGTGTAAGGGCCGCTTTTATATCAACGATGAGTTTCATCTTTACCACCATTTTACGGATTGCATCGTAAATCATTAGGTGAGCTGATGAATAACGGGTGGCAACTAAAATTTTGGAATTTTTTCGAGGCCTGTATGCTCAACAACAAACGAGCTCAGAAAGAACTAAGAGTGTATATGTGTTAGCTCTCTTTCTCCTCTTTCTGCTAGTATTTTTTGTTTTGTTCATGCTTGCTCAGTTTTGCTCAAAATGCCTTCAAAACAAGAAGTATTTCACGATCGCATTGTACAGTTCTACGAATTGCACAGAAATTTCGGCAAATAGTATACGGTACAACATTTTAAAAGTAAAAATGTTGCGGCTTCGACACTTTACAATATCCTAAGATGCCCAACAACTGCTCGTAAGGAAGATATTGGAAAACCAGCCAAAATTATGGACGCAAAAGGTCTTCGTTCTCGTTCTCGTGCCTTCAACAACAAGGATTCACTGAGTCAAAGGGATGCCGCAAAAAAGTTAAACTGTTCTCACCAGTACATCTGGTTCTACTGTACATCCGAACATAAAATATTAGTTTAAACATAAGTTTGAACAGAAAGTGATGCTGTACATTGTCATTTCCGAGAAAGGCATTTCTAAGCCATGGTTCAAGCCATCTGGGTTGGCAATCAATCAAGATGTGTACTAGAACGAATGTTTGTAGAAAGTTTTGATCCCGTTTTTTTTTTCAAAAACATCATGCTGATGGACAATACGTGTTTTGGCCGGATAAAGCGTCATCGCATTGCGCCAAAAAAACACAATCGTTCCTGAATACCCATTCGATCGCATTTGTACCACAAAACCACAACCCAATAAATCTACCTCAGTGTCGCCTAATCGAAGATTTCTTCGGGGTTTTGAGCTCCTTGGTGTACAACAATAACTGGAGAGCCACGAATTGCTAACAGTTGATTGATAGAATCAAGAGATGCATTCGCAAAGTTGACATGAAGGCCGTACAATGCTCCTGTTCCGACATCAAACGGAAGCTTCGCCGAACATCCGATTACGGACCGTTTTCAAATGTTCACTTTTTTTCAACAATGGACAATGTATCTTCAATTTCAATAAATCAGATCTTCTCCAAGTAAGTTTGTCTTTTTTTTTAAAGCTTGAGAAAGAAATTCCAAAATTTTAGTTACCACCCGTTAGAAAAAATCGAGCCTCACGAGCGAGTTTTTGCCACCGTTGCTCACGAGTTAATTCTGGAACTAACAATTTTTTTTAATCAAATTTGTTCCAGAAATTTCTTTTTTACGATTTTCTCATCAATGTTCCATTTAAAAATTAATACGCTTTACGTCTGTGTGTGTATGTGCGTATGTGTGTATGTTCCGTTTCCGGGGTTGGGGAAAAATATGCAAAAAAAAATGTTAAAATAAGCGCACCAACTTTTCTCGGAGATGGCTGTACCGATTTTCACAAACTTAGATTCAAATGAAAGGTTTTGCAGTCTCATACAAAATTCCTGAATTTTTTTGAATCTGACTTCCGGTTCTGGAGTTATGGTGAAATATGTGCAAAAAAATAAAATATGTATACTAATTTTTCTCAGAGTTGGCATAACTGATTTCTACAATCTAAGAACCCTCACGTCAAACAAACTGATTTCGGTTATTCTGGTTCCCGGTTTCCGGAGCCGGAGCTACCGGAAATAGTGGTCATATTTTCCCAAATGGATCTGACTCACTTTTCTCAGCGATGGTTTAATCGATTTTCACATGGATTCAAATGAAAAGTTCTGGGGTCCCTGAATTTCATCCGGATCCGTAATTATATGGTAAAGGGTGTAAAAAAATGTATACCATCATTTAAAGGGGCAAAACAAAAAGAAAACGTAAAAAATTCTAAATTGATATCAAAACTACTCCACTCGGTAGTCATTATCAGTAGACGGCCAAACAAACTGATTCCGGTTATTCTTTCAAGAACTCATTTTGAAGAATACCATAGTATTATATATGATGGTATGATTGATATGAGAAAGGCATCATTACGCCACCAGGTGGATTAAAACAGGTTTTTGAAATTTCATAATCCAAAAAATAGCAACGATGCTGTATCAATACGACTTACAAAGTGTTTTTTGTTTTGTTTTGCTAGTTTCAGAAATAGCTAAGATGGCACTCGGTATCTCCGCCAGACAGTCCAGCACTAGTGGAACCTCGGCTCTCCCGGCCAGCGTGGAATCGTCCCCAACCGCAAGCAGTTTGGTGGCTGCTAGACGCAGTCGTTTATTAATCCGTCAGCAGCGAATAAAAAAAGAAAGCGATTCTTCTTCATCCGGACAACAATACGGATCCGATCAGGACACCCCAGACGGCATGTACTCGCAAAATTTGCTGTCGGTTCCGACGCATCATCGCTTCGAACGTCAAATTTCTGAGCCCATTCTGCCGAGAGAACCCACCGTTTCCTCTCCAGAGATTCGAACCAGCGGTGGTGAACGGCCCCACCTTGCTCACCATCTCAGCGTGCCGCAGCATGCTTATCTTGTAAAACAACACTCCCACCCATTACTGCCTAGCCAAATATCCAGCTCTTTGGGTGTTCAGTCGTTTCAGCCCATATCCTCATACACCCTTCAACGACAGCTCTCTCATCCAATGACAACTGCTCAAAGCACAAATCCGCTCACTCTGATAACGAGCAGTAGTGGCTCAACGCATTACCTAACGCCGTCCTCCTCGTTGAAAGCCGATTCGGATGACGAAGCTGCTCCCTCATCCGCCATACCTCAAATACACCTGCAATCCGATCGTACCATGAGCCCGACGGTAGTCATTGTTCCCGAAACCGAAGCGATCCAGCTGCAACAGCAGCCGCCACATCATACATCAACGACAATCATTGCGACTGGTAGCAGTAGTACTTCGACCACCACCACCACTACAATGGTGGCAACCCCCAGTGGTAGTTCCATAACAACTGGCTCATCCGTAGCGTTACTAGCAGACCTGACAACGACACCCAGCTCAATTCGTGTTATCAAAGGCGAAGAACTTTCCCGATCAGCTTCGTCACCGCTGGTTGGATGAATTATAACCAATAACCACCATACGGACCGAAACTAACTTCAAGCTTTATTTTCAGACAAGCTCCCGCTCGGCGGATATCCCCGGATTGGACAGCCAACGGTCAAGCCATTGTCCTGTTGTGCGGGAAGGACCTGCGTTAGGTTGTAACTTTTGTTGGAACACGATCGATGCTCATGGCCGGATTCTGCGAAGGAAGACTAAGTACCACTGCCCCGAATGCCAGACCAACCTATGCATCGTTCCATGCTTCCAAGAGTATCACGAACGGCAATCGTCCGAGAATGCCAGTTCAACCAGTAACGATAATGCCGGTGGTAGCGGAGCCGGTGGTTCCAGTAAATCGGGCTTACGGAATTACCCCAAGTCCGGATCGATGTAAGAATGGTTTTTAGGTATTTTGACGGAACGAAAGCGCACATCCGTGCATAGCACGGTGTCGACCATTTCATTGTTTGTATAGGACATTTGCAAGACTCGGATCGCTCCCCCGATCACGCACTGTGGTCGTTACTCTTGTTTTGGCGGTGGAGTGACCGAGGAATTAATCTTTTTGTTTTGGTAAAGGTTGTCTCAATTTGACACAGTTCCGACCGATTCCCGGAAACGGAACGGTGATGTTGGTCAAACTGTTAGGACATCCAAATTGGAAAAAAAAATTAACAACACTGAAATCGATCTGGTTGAAATAATGCAGGTAGGAACTAACAGCCTTAATCACTGCTTTTTGGTGACAATTGTAATATTAAAGAACAGAATTGTTCGTAAAACTAGACTTACGATGAGTGTAGGTAGTACTACTAATCGTTGTTGAATGTAGTAGTGCTTTAAACAATATGGATGTGAATTTACATTAGTGGTAAAAATATGGTTGAGCTTTGCTCAAATTCGGTCATGCTCTCAAGAGTGGAAATCCTATTGTTTCGCGATCCAAACATGTGTTTTTAATTGCTGGCGTTCGTTGTATCGAATTTTGCTCTGAATGCAAATCGTTCTTTCGTGGATCGATCAACGTTGTGCAGAAAGGGCGATGACTTACGTCGCAAATTCATAATTCATTTGATCTACTTAGCCTTTTTGCAACGCTGTGAAGGATATTTGTTCCAAAATGACAGGCTACGAAATTATGCACAATATGCTTGAATACCATGTTTAAAACTCGAGTAAAGGGAATTAGTTTTGGTAACTTTTAAAAGGGTAACTTTTTTTTATTAGTTGAGACCTGACATCAAGATACGAGGAGCGGACCGATGCATGAGCCTTGCGGGAGAACCATGTAGCTAATTTTGAATGTTACCAAATCGCCATGTGAAAAATACATGTGCTTCTCTGACAAAAGGTTGTGCAAATGATTATTTATAACCGCTGGAAGTCCATGTTGGGGAAGCTTGCCTGAAAGAACATCAATGGAAACTGAATCAAATGCTTCTTTTATGTCTAAAAATACAGATATGATTTGTTTTTGAGCGAAAGCAATTTGAATGTCGGACGAAAGCAATGCAAGGCAATCATTCGTCCCTTTATTTATACGGAAGCCAAACTAATTATCTGGCAACAAGCCGTTCGTCTCGACCCAAGTGTCGAAACGTCGAAGAATATTTTTTTCGAACAATTTTCAGATGCAGAACAACATGGCAATGGATCTATATGAGGTGTGATTGGAAGCTGGTTTCCCCGGCTTTTGAATGGCGATAACTTTCAGGTGGAACAATGTTTTGTTCAAGAAATTTGTTGATCAATTCCAACAAACGTCTTTTTGCGAGGTCGGGCAGATACTTCATCAAGTTGAATTTGATTCTGTTCAACCCAGGAGCGTTATTGTTACAAGACAAGAGTGCCATAGAAAATTCCATCATTGAAAAGGGGCTATCAATGGAACCATTATTTAGAGGAGATTGCAGAATAATGCTCTGCCTAGGAACAGAACCTGAGCCCGAATATTGCTCTGTGTGGGAACAGAATCGACACGATTCCTCAGTCGTCTGGCCGTGTTCCAAAGAGTGCTCATTGAGGTTTCTCTTGACAAACCTTCGACAAAATGTCTCCAATAGCTATACTTTTTTGGTCCAAAGTATGCTCTTGTACAGGGTTCGCCATGCACCTTTTTTTTAATCATGCAATAAAACACAAACGGTTCATCCGATATCAAAATTTGTTTTTTCATATTTAAGTACAATCCTTCCGGTTAATTGTGGAATATAATTTCATTCAAATGGCTGCCTCGGCTGGCCTTGCAGTACGCCATACGGTCGGTCCAGTTTTTGATGTGGAACACATCTTTATTTTCTATATAGGGGTGCAAATCAGAAACTCAAGTAAAAATACACGTAAAAATGTGGTCAGGTTTTAAACACTTACAGCTCAGTATATTTTGTATCAATTATTGATTCGAATTGAATGTATCAAGCCACGTATTTTCAATTATAAATGATTGAAATTTTGATAAGTAGCGAGCAGTGTCCTATTTTGTCTGCTAAAAATCTCCGGCATATCAGATTTCCCTGCCATAGACGAAGGTTTTGAAGGAGTAAGTGATATATCAAAGAGAAAGCATCGCTCTGATTTGTCAATCGATGCAAAAGCGAAGCTGTTGGAAGCACGCGAATCTATAAATAGAAGCGAAATTATAGCTAACGTTTCAGTCCTACGCTAGATGCAGATTGTTGCTAGACGGCAAGGCAAAAGGTGCCATAAAACGATTTGAAGGGGCTGATCCAGGCGCGTACCCAGAAAAAAATTTCGGGGGGTGTTTCAGAACATTTTGATCAATTTCCATACAAATGGAACTTTTTATATAATTATTTGAAATTTTTTTATTGTGGAGTCGTTTGTTGAAAATTATTCATTTTATTTTTTACTTATTTGAAAAAAAGAGTTTAAATAATATCATAATTTTTTGAGTTTCGGAGGGGGTTTGAACCCCTAAAACACCCCCCTGTATACGCGCCTGGGCTGATCCTTGTAGTTTTTAGTACATTTTCGATTGTATGCAGCTTTATTTCAGCTATGGCTGCACGAATGTTGTCCTTCGAGGCTTGAATTGTCTCTGGCTTGTCCACATAACTTTTATCTTTGACAGCCCCCCAAAGATAATAGTCTAACGGCGTTAATTCACAGCTCCGAGGCGGCCAAACGACATCCGAATTTCGACTGACAATTCGATTTTAGAAGACTGTGCGCAGAAGATCAATCGAAGCGTTGGCTGTGTGGCACGGAGCGCCGTCTTGTTGGAACCAAATGTAGCGCTCGCCATTGACCGTGGCGGCGGCTCCTGCCTCATTTTCGAAGAAAATGGCCCAATGATGCCGCCAGACCAAAATCCGCACCAAACCGTCACTCTCTGAGAATGCATCGGCTTCTCCATGATAACGTGCGGGTTTTCCGTCCCCCAGATGCGACACTTTTGCTTATTAACAAACCCGCCGAGATGAAAATGTGCCTCATCCGAGAATAGATGATTTTTTGGCAAAAATCAGCGTCTTCTTCAAGCTGATCTGCATTAAAAAAAACTGCACTATTTTCACGCGTTCCTCAAGCGTATACACAGCCATTTTCGTTCAGCGGAAGGATAAAACTAAGTTTCTATCAAATCAGAATTGACATTAAGGTTACCAATGTCGAAATAACCGCTAGTTGAAAAGAAAAAAAAAATTTAGATGGCTGATCCTGTACTTGGTTTCTAAAATCACGAATTTTTCAAAATTCTGAGGAGTTCCTCCTCCTCGTTTTAGAAACGTCTTGCAAGCATGTTTAGCAGCTGAACACTCTTTGTCCACCATGGGTTGGGAGGCCTTCTGCTAGTCGTTGGACCAGGAAATCGTTTGATTTGGGCTTGTTCTGCGTTCTGGCTCCAGAATCGAACAAGCGAGGAAGTATTATTCTTCAAATGGGGGGAGCTCTTCCATTGAATTTAAAAAAACTCAGTGTCTCAGCACTTCTATGCGTTCGCACCTCTGTGTCTATTCACCTCTGAGTGTATGAATGGGATGGCCTTCGTTGCCTGCTTCCAAGTCGAAAACGTCCCGAATATTGGCTGTGTGCAGCAGCCTTTGCTGCGTTTGCGATTGGCACCAGGTTTTCTACCTGCAGCTATGGTTGTTTCCATCTCTGTAATAGCCCCAAACGCACGAGCCAGTAATAATGAAACACAACCTGTTTGCTTGAATGCTATTTACTGAATGTAACGACAATAATAATAATGCTTAAAATTGTAATGAATTACTGGGAAGAGAAAGTGCGTCAGCAGGCCATAGTTGGTCAAGATTCTGCAGATGCGAAAGATATCCTGCCGCTGGATCACACATATTGTTGTTTAGGACGAAAACGTCGAACGCAAGTTCACTTCCAATACATGTTTGGCTGGATCCGTTATTATACGCCAGATAACAAGACGATGGACTGAAATCGGATGCTCAATGGAAAAGATCCACCTTATTCACCTGTTTGGCCTCCTCGAGCTATGTGTCTTATCTGTTCCAAAACCCAAATCATCTATGAGAAATTGATGTGAGTTTTGTTGTGGAATTTTAGACCACATGAAACCGAAACCAGTAATATGACGTACAAATTTAAAAGATGTTTTCCATTCCCCACGAATTAAAGGCAATGGCAAGTCAAAAAATGTAATAATTATAATGATATCGAGCACTGCCATAAATTTTATTAATTACTCAATAATCACACTTCCATATGGAAAAGTTCTATACGGTTCAAACGTGAGCATCATTCTCTATCGTGAGCTCTGCCTGCCTCTGCGCAAGGTTTTACGATGTTTATTCACCTCTATTCTGCATTTCGTTCAAATTGGATTATTTCGATCGAACGTGAGAGTTTGCATTCTGTAAATCGATCGAGTGATACTTTTGTATAGGAAACTCGAATTCGTTCGAGATACAGAACGCAAAATTACAGATTAAGGTTGATTGTCTCAAGAAATCTTACATTGCACTAGTACGCAGTATTCTTGAATACGGAGTTCCATTTTTGGCTCATGTTCACATCGGCCTTAGCTGTGTCGTCGTCAATTGTTACGTCACGAGAATCCCTGTGGTCTTATAAATCTACCGACTATGCAAAATAAAAAGATGAGTACTTCTTCGCTTCTAATAGAAGTCAATGGAGAAACAAAAACGAGTATAACTGTTCTAGATTTTGAGCACTCAAAACTCTATACATCAGGAACCAGAAGCCGGATTCGGATGAAACCTTTCATTACAACCCATTCTATTATTTGTGAAAATGTGTGGCCTCGTCATCCCGGATAAATCTAAGTACGTTCTGTTTTGGAATTCTTGGCCGCTCCTTCCGGAACCGAAAACAGGCAACCGGTAAAGACAAGTTTGTATAAAAACCAACTAACAAAACAAGACCTTGAAATTGAAACAGTTTTGAACCAAGTGGAGAAGATTTTTCTGTTTTTGTTGCATCGCTACTTCTAATGACGATTTGAAATTTTCTGCACTCTGTGTGGGTGCAAACGAGTTTATAGCAGCCCTTACACGTGACAATATTATTGTCAATCCAAAGTATTGTCAATACCGTCAATCCAATTGACTTGGTAACTTGAGTCCGCATTTTTCGAACAAATCAAGCGTTTGAAGCTTCAAATATTGCAACTGAACATTGAAACATTGAGAGAAAAGTTCATTCCACATATTTGACAGTTCCTTCTCTGGAGAGAAAGTATTGTCGGATTGATGAGCAGTTTTGATTTTTTGACAATATTTTCGTCAATCCAATTAAGTTTCCATTACACGATCAAAAGTATTGTCAATACTCCTTGTATTGACAATAATATTGTCACGTGTAAGGGCCGCTTATAATAACTAATGCATAGTATGCCATGACAAATTGCGGTGGACATCGTTGCACTCAAGCGAGCTGTAACAGAATTGCTTTGCACATTTCACCACGAACAACCTTACAGATAAGAAGTGTACCGCTCTGGGTGATTCCGTTTTCAATTATTAGTTATAAAATTCACACACTCTTCACTCTATATTTCATCCGGCCTAGAAGTTGGATCTCGATGAAATTAAATGTTATTAGAAACCTTTCTTTTGAAAATAAGTTCGTGAAATAGGCTGAGAAATCGGTGTGAGTTTCATTCCGACGTTTTGACCTCTTTTTCTGGTGCTTCGAAACCGGTAATGCCAATTAGCCCCTCCGGAAGTGAAATCTTGGGTACGGACCTGAATATAAACTAACTTGATAACTTGATTTGTTCGCTATAACTATTTACGTTGCTAGAAGTTAACGAGTCACAGATACGCATCCGGTCGCAAAATGATTATCTTCAACAGTGTTTGATTTCAAAAGCCAGGCGGTATTTTTCTAGGAACAGATAGTCCTTCACTATTGACGTCGAAAAGTATACACACAAAAATTGCATTTCGCTGTTATACCTATTACTTGAAAGAGATTATAAAATAAAGCGGTTTCGAAGCCAAGATTTCGTCTTATTTTACAGAATATTACGTCAAGACTTGAAATGTACAAAAAAAGTGATTGTCAATTAAAATACGTGGATTTTGCTTACGACAGCGGTGATTACGATTCTATTAGATGTGCATGTGGCAGGACTTTGATTTGATTCGCACAGTAATATGAACATTGTCCAAGAAATGTTTGATTTTGATTAACGAACAAACGAACGTCAGACTACGCTCGAAATGGTCAGTATTTTCACCAACCGTTAGTTAGTTTTATGATGAGTGTGCTACCACCATTCTACCAATATCAATAAACTATTCGCATGCTGAAAGAAAATAAATACGTGTAATTGTTCAACACAGTAGGCCACATGTAGAACCCATATTTAAGTAGAGCACTTGTTGTTGTAGCCAAAAGCAGATATCAACTTATTCTATATTAAATTAATGGAAAGTACCTGAAATTTAGGAAACAGTAGAAAAGCTCGAAAAGAGATAATCTATACGATAGCCAAAAGAAAGAATAACCGAACAAAAATATCAATATATTTTTGTATTACTTGTCATTTTAATGCAACCCGTTTCAAACCTAAACATATGGTAGGAGACTATTTAAAAAATAATGATTCTCCAGTACAGGCGAAAATTTCATACTAATGAAATGGAACGATTGACATTCATACGACTTAACATTTTGGTTTCCTTATGAGGAGACTCACTCAATCTACCATGAAAGTAAAAAAAATTGAACGCATTTGGTCTATTATGGTACTAATATTAACACGACCTTATATGAGACAGAGCTGCCAATGAGCTATGTTGTGAGTTTGTTGTTAAAATAAGGTGCTTGTACCATCCATTCTAATTGGTCGTGCAGAAAAGGGATATGCGATGTATCAACAAATCGATACAATGAGTAATAGATTTATTGCGGATTATTCTGGGATATTAATAACAGATCAATGCATAGACTATTGTATAGAAATAATGAAAATTGAATAACAAATTGAACAGCAACAACAAAAAAATCAATTTTATTAAAAAAGCATAGTGCCGAACTCCTTTTGTATACTGCTCTAGCAAAGTCCATGCGATTTATGCGTAACTACAGTTTGAGTTGAAAGAAAAAAAAATCAATTTATATTGAAGAAACAGCGACAGAAAAAGCGATATGTTTTGAATAAGTTTCCATCGGAAGACCCCTCTATCGTTGATTTTTCGATATGCTTTGAACCGAACGGATCGACGTGGAACGTTTTATTTATTTTTTATTCATTTATTTATTTTTGGAGCAGGGAAAAGCCCACTGGAGATAAGTTATGATCAATCTATCACTATGCCTCCAGTAGGCATAAAACCTCCTCATCTTTTGTACCAACAGATTACAGAATATCCAAATGATACATTTCATGTTATTAACTGTTATAACTACCTAACTAAATTCTTGAAACTAACGATAAATTTTTAAAGCGATAGTGTTCGAGAAAACAATTTCCTGATAGTATCATGGGTTAGTTGAAAGTCGAACTGATTCGAACAGCGATATACTGGCAAATGACTCGTTGTGGCCACAGATCTATGAGCTTGCAACGATCTTGGGTCTCTCCATGGTAGTTGGCGAAGCGCAGAACGAATAAATTTATGTTGAATAGCTTCTATGCGTTGAATGTCGTTTTGATAGTAGGGTGACCAAACAACAGCTGCATGTTCTAGTGTGCTTTTAGGTAATATATGTGTTTGAAGTCTTTCGTCACACGAAAGACGAACTCTAACAGCTTCGAGGCCTTGTTGATAGTATACTCAATATGCTGTTTATAATTCATGTTCGAATCCAAGATATCTTCTGTAGTAATCGAGCTGGTAATGTGATATTTAATATTATTAATATGTGTTGAATAACGTATGTTTCTATTTATTTAGCCGCGTGTTTTTCCATACAAACCCTTTCTCCATTCACTCTCTCTCTGACCGCTGCACTGCCGAGACAGGGCCGCACTCGGTACCACATCACCCTTTGTTTGAGTTGAAGAAGTTAAAGGTGATAATCGTTGAGCCAGGCTGGTTTCTTCGCCGTTTTGCGTTGACGATCTGGCAAGATCGGGATCCGTTCTGTATTATCATCTTCCAGCTCAAACCCATGAAAATCTGCGTCTGATGATGCTCGGGGCAGCTCTTGATCTTCAGAGCTATCGTCAGTTACTTTAGTCGATAATTCCTCGAGCTCGATAATCTTCTTGAGGTGAGCGACATTTCTGTCGTAGGATTTTCCCGTCCCCGGGTCTTCAACCGTTACACGAGGACCAGATCGCGAAACCACTGTGTATCGCCTCGGGTTAAAATTTGTGGACAGCTTAGAGCTTGGCACTAGGTCACCTAAATCAATTGAAGATCGAGTAGCTCGACGGCGTGTATCCTCTATCTCTTTTCCTTTCTCTTTCAATGATTGGTCACGGTCACGGAAATCTGTGTTTTGTGGAGCGGTCTCGATATCCCCCATAGCTGGTAGCTTTGATCGAATCGTGTAGCCATACATAAGCTCGGTAGGCGTTTTTCCGGTAGTCGAGTGTGGTGTTGTATAATACATAATGAGATAATCATGTAGATCTTTTTTCCAATCTCTGCCTAGAGCAGCGTTGATCTGTAACCGTTTTACGAGAGATCTGTTTTGCCGTTCGACGAGACCGTTTTCTTGCGGCCAATATGGTGTTGAATGTAGAGCTGTGCGCCGATCAAAATTGTCAACATCGGCGGCTGAAACGTCTTTTTGACCAGCGGCGGCGGCGAATCGGCGTGACGCTATTTCCTGAAAACATCGGCGGCGGAGGCGGCGCGATTCGGCGTAATCAATTATAAACATATTAAAAATTTTAATATTGATTCATACAGGACAATTTCTCTATCTTATTGTTTTGTCGACCTACAATCAACGATCCTAATGTTTATGTGATCCATTAAAGCCAACGTAGTGAATGGAGATGGTAAATGTTTTCGAATGCATCGAATTAGAGGAGAAATTGAGATGAATATAAGTGCGATATTTGGAGATGGTTGACTATTGTTTAAATAAATAGTTCAGTCATATACAAAGGGTTTTTTTTATTATGAGCAAGAAATATGAAGTTTTATTATTTTTCAAATCGCTTTTTACATAGTTGATAATTATCATGTATAAAAATCGTTTTATCAACTCAAAAAATAAGTACACTGAGGTCTTTTTTTTATGCGGTCTTTTTTTATGCGTTTTTTTAAGCGACTTTTTTATGCGAATTTTCAGAGTTATGCGGTTTTTTTTTACGCGAAGTTTCAGAGTTATGCGGTTTGCCCTTCTGCGGTCTTTTTTAATGCGAAGTTTCAGAGTTATGCGGTTTTTTTTATGCGAAGTTTCAGAGTTATGCGGTTTTTTTATGCGAATTTTCAGAGTTATGCGGTTTTTTTATGCGGTACGTAAATTCGCATAAAAAAGACTTCAGTGTATATCTTTGTCGTACGTATGTAATTAACATAAAATCGATTTGGCGCTCAAATTCATTCAGATATCAAAAATAATATCAAATTAACAAATTCAAATTTTAATTACTTCACATTTGTAACGATTTCTTATCAAAACGGTTAAATTCATTTGAAAAGTCATAGTAGAAGTAGAAGAAAATGTTTTTACTTTGAGTTGGTAACGTTGATCTTAATCTATTGTGTGAAAACTAACGTTTGTTTAGAATGGATCATGAAATTTTGTTCAATACCATTTTTCAAATGCCCGGAAATAACAAATACAGTATCCAAAATAAATGGTACTCGATCACTAAACATTCTAGTACCTGAGAAATCAACACTACACTGGTTTCTAAAAAAAAATGTTAATCGGAAAAAACCTAACATTATATATTTTTTCGGAAGAACCCTCCTTTTCTTGGTTCCATTTTTCATTTTCAGATGTCGCGACCGATAATGTTGCGATAATGTGCCAATAGCTCAAAACCTTTTAAATAAAGACAGAAAATAGGCTTTAAATCAAATGACATTGGCTTCGGTTGACATCGGTAGTACTGATTTTCAGTATAAATAGGAGGAAAGTAACTGTACTGTGATTTTCAATGAATTTTCATGAAAACTGTAAACAATTTTCCACATTGATAAAATCATTTTTTCGGCTGATGTAATATTATCGGCGGCACGATTAAAATGTGATAACCGGCGCGCTGATCATCTTTCTCTTAAATTGGCGGCGTGTCGAAATTATCGGCGGCGGCGGCGTGGCGCGGCGGCGCACAGCTCTAGTTGAATGGTTCAATGTGATTCCGTGAAGCTTGCTGTATAAATCTAACTCTGTACTTACGAACTGCTTGGCATTGTCGAGTGTTATTGTCCGAGGATACCACAGGCGAGTGAAAAATCTGTTAAGTTTACATATTGAGTCCCTGGCCGTTATTTTGGACATTATTTCCACCTCTTTAAAGCGACTATAGTAATCGATGATGACAAAAAGGTACGAACCACAAGGTAATGGACCGAGGAAATCCATTGCAGTATCAATCCATGGTCCAGACGGTAGCGGGCGACGACTCATCGGTTCAGGTCTGGTAGGTAACCCAACCAAACGACAACCTTCACATGCTTCACGAGCACAAGGTCGAGAGGTTGGTTGAAAAATTGCTTCTAACGGTTTATGATCCGTCTCCAATTCAAAAGTTCTTCCATACAGATATATCGCAAACCGTTCTACTGCCCATATCAAAGCTAACGCCTCTTTTTCGGTTTGGCAATATCTTCGCTCGGTGGCTGTCAGACTTTTACTTGCGTAAGCGAAGGGGCAAGGCTGGAAATCCACTTCCGGTGTAACTCTCAACCGGTCAGCACGTTGCATCGTATTAGTCCGAAGAAAATTTGAGTATTTCGCCAGAAAGAAAAGATTTTCATCCGTACTTTGACGATTCGACGCAGCCACACAGCAAAATTTTTGCTTGTAGTCAAGTGAAAATAAAGTCCATTGCACTATAAACGAAAATTAACTGGCAATATAGCCTTAGTTGCTATGCCATCAATTCGGCGTCATCTTAAGTGAGGTGACGCCAACCAGAAAGAAGAAGAAGAAGAAGAAGAGGCTGGAAATCCGTTGGTCCTTCAAATTGAACCAGTACAGCTCCCAGGGCTACCGGCGATGCGTTAGCTATTAGTCTTGGTCGGAGATTATTATCGAAAAAATACAGTTGCTGAACATTACTAATTAAGTCCTTCAACTTTGCAAAAGACTCTTATTGTTCCTTATCCCAGTAGAACTTACTGCCGGATCGAATCAGTTCACGAAGAGGAGATGTAATTGTCGCCAGATTTGGAAGGAATCGCCCTACGTAGGTAACGAGACCAAGAAAACTCCGGACTTCTTCTGCTGTATTTGGGATACGAAATTGCTGTAATGCTTCTACTTTACTGTTCGAGGGCTTTATACCATCTGGAGAAATAGTATGTCCCAGGAAGTAAAGGTTGTTTACTTTGAATAAACATTTCTCTTGATTGAGAAGAATACCGTGTTCGTTCAAGACTGATAGGACTAGCTTTAAAGCCTTATCATGCCCATCTTCAGTGCTGCCGAAAACAAGGATGTCGTCGATGAAATTGACAGTGTTCTCACATCGACTCAAAATCTGTTCCATAATGCGCTGGAATAGTTCTGGAGCGATGACGATACCATAAGTTTTTGAAAATGTGCTCCGCCCTCCCCGAGAATATTTTTAAGACTTTCTGCAAAGACCATTAATGAATAGTATGAAAATGAGTGGTCCGGGGTTGGTCCCTTGTTCCAACCCATGAAGAACAGATAAAGTCTTCCTAACGTTCCTCAAAACTACTCCAATTTGTAAGTTACACTAAAGTCTCTTTTTACATGGGGGTTACGTACCGTGTTAAAAAAATCCGTGCAAAAGAAAACCGTGTTTATTGCGAAAACCGTCCAAAAAAAAAATCCGCGTGGAAAATTTGACGTAATAATTCCAAAAACCGTAGATTTGATTATTTGTTTGTTTTGTTTTGGATGAAATGTAACTTTTGATAATTTGAAAGGGAAAAAAGCTTATTTTTTAACTCCCAAATTTATGCAAGGTGCACATAACTGTGAAAATGTAACTGTTATTTCACAATAGAAACAGAAATCTAAAAAACAGCCTGAGGTTACGAGAAGGGTCCAGTCATACTTGATTAAACACATTGGATGACAAATTAAAATTAGAACGCTTAGGAAACGCATTGTACGATAAGCAAATTATTCTAAACGGCTCTAAATGACTCTAAATGTATAAAGCATTCAGTTTTCGAAAGAACGATAATACGTACAATTAGAACCCATAAATACTTTCACTACAAAAAAGACTTGAGAGTGAGTTCTTTTCAATTCCGAAGTTGCGATGTATAATAAACACTAACGATCTTAACAGTCATTCTCAACTAAACTGAGTGGGAAGACATGGGTATTGGATGTAGATCTATGCACGCAGCGACAAAATAAAAGACGAAAAAATTTATAGAGATGAATATGGATCAAATTAGAAAAGGTATTACAATGTGTCAAAATCATAATACTATTAGAGCTATATCATTCAAATGGGTATAAAACACTGTACTGCTCGATATGATGAAGAGTTGAAGAGATTAGTAAATTCTACTAGTTCTTCAACGCTAGTAGTTCTCGATGATATCAATGACGATGCTGACATCATACACCACAACTGAGCGGAAGAGACATGTAATTTACGACAGGGATTCAAGATCTGAAGACTGATAAATCATTTTATGGAACGACGGTCAATAATCTCATGAACTGTCGAGTGAATGATTTTAGTTAACTTTCAAACTTTAAATTAACTCTTAAAATCGTTTCCTTACAGACAACCTGTTCCCTTTTTTTTAATTTTTTCTCAAAAAACAAATGACAGTGCATTTTTAACTCTCATCAGAAACCGTGTTAATTGCGAAAACCGTGTAAATAAAAACCGGAATCCGTGTAAAAAAGCCGTGTTTAAAAAAACCGTGCGAAAATAAACCGTGTAAAAAGAGACCTTAGTGTATATTAGTTGAAGTCATACAAACTTACACGGCGACAGTGGCGTATCTTATGAGGGAGCGAAGGTGTTGGTAGGGGGTCGCAACCAATGGTGTGTTCAGTTTTTTTTGCTCACTAAACCAACGATGGGGGCGGCAAATCTTATTTTGCCCCGGGCGCAAAATTTCCTCGGTACGCCACTGATCGGCGGTTTCCGATTTCAGGTACAGGTAGCAGTCGAAAACCCCAAAATGAAACTCACATCAATTTCTAAGATGAGGCTTGAGATTTTGGCAAAAATAAGCGCAATGAGATCGTAATAGTTCGAGGCAGACAATTTGAGCGAATTTAGTGAATGGGGCAATTGGGGCCCTGGTTTATCAAGGAGTTTCATGAAAAGCAATGTTGCACCGCACAAAAGCGAGAAGGGTGAAAATGAATAATCAATAATCGTGGAGAACTCGAGTCTACTAATACATTCTTCGTTGCTGATATACATCGTGCATGTTCGTTTTATACATTCGTTTGTCATTCGTTCAATTACTTTACTCCTCGAATTGTTTAGGTTATTCGGGTGTTTGTTCAATGCAAACCTCAACTGTGTAGAAAAGGTCTTCATGCCAGCAGGGATGCAGCATCGGCTTCGTTCGTTTCCGAATATACGAACAAGTCCCAATACCAGAGAGATAATCGAACAAAGGCGAAGGAAAGCGACCGATGATCGTTGAAATTCGTTGCTCTTTCGATATTCGAGCAACATTGATGAAAAGTATACCTTTTCGACCTTAGCTTCTCTAGACCGCTTCGGAGCACTCGCTTCAATACATTGTCGGAAAAACATTCTGTTGTCTGGCATGTAATAGTGGATCCCGGTTTCGTCAAAAGTTTCCAATCGATACCAAAAGTCCAACCGCATCAGTACAGCGAAACATGCTTCCGAAGTGCGCTCGCGTTGTCTTTCTATTCCTTAGTAGGCATACTACATCCAGCGGCAGGATTTTTTTTTCGTCTGTATTTACACTGTGGCATTTATTTTAGCAGTTTTGACGATTTTATTCCGAGTTTATTCAAAAAGAACAGAAAACTGATATTTTATATGCAAATATGTTCGAGACATGCAAAATGCTGCGCTACTGTTACTTCTATAATTCATGCTGAATAGCGTTTTATTGGGTTTAATCTGAATGGTGCGGTGTAATAAACCAGCTGGAATTAAAACAACCTTTCGTCGCTATTATCACTATTTGGAATGTGGGAAACAAATGTTTTTCATATTGACGAATTTATTCAGCAGAGTTTTTTTTTATTGATAAGAATATAATAATTCAATCTTCCTCGAATCACTTTGGTGTCAAACTGAAAAAGCGTAGCGGAAATTCAGCATCGAAATATCATCCAGAAATAGTTTTTGCCCACGATCAAGTTTCTCGATTTTTTCTCGCACATCGATTTCAAAGCACGATGAGTAAAATTTGTTGTCAGTTTAGAAAAAGAGTCGAAGTTGCATAGTTTTCTTAACCAATAATGCTCGATGATCTCATGTCGTGGGTAATGATTCGCGTGCAGCGGAAATTCTGAGGAACTGGAGAACGCTCTGTTCTTGTTTTGTTCTGTTAGCGCAAGAGATGAGGAGGTTTCATATCAACTTAAGAGATCTCATTTATACTCCTTATAAATAAATAAATATTTAAATATATAATAGTGTTAACCTTTTCAGGAATTTCGGATCGGCAAATACCAAGCATTTATACATTAACAATGAAAGCTTTAATCTCAGCATTACTTTCGTCTTAAACTATGAAACACCCACAAAAAAATTTCTATTCTCATTTTTTACATTTGTGTTTTATCTTAAAAAAGAACAAAAATAGTCTTCGAAAAATACAATTTCCACACCATTAAACTGACATTAACTAGCAGGAAAGTTCCAAGACTAAG
Source organism: Malaya genurostris (assembly GCF_030247185.1). Taxonomy (NCBI): domain Eukaryota; kingdom Metazoa; phylum Arthropoda; class Insecta; order Diptera; family Culicidae; genus Malaya; species Malaya genurostris. The sequence goes on from NC_080572.1 coordinate 182,195,495, forward strand.
AAGCCTTTCATATCATTCGACAGTTCAACCGTCTCGTTCTGCTCGTCGCTACTTAAGTGACTAACTACTAATTTATTACGAACTTAGGTACGATGCTTCTAGAAACAGGAGGATCTACTATCACTAGCCTACTATCTACGCTCGAACGGCGGGTACCTTTCCATTGGCAGCCATCGACCAATTAAAACAAGTGCACCTACTTAATTTTAATCTTGTGAAGTTTAAGTTTAAAGCCAAGCATCTCGCTTAGAACACCGGATAGGGCCGATAGGATGACAACCTTCACGGTAGTGTATAGGTACGGATTAGCGCTCAGTCCGGATATTTTGAAAGGCGATTCTAATTCCTGTGGGAAAAAAATAAATTTAAAAATGATATGTTTATAATAATTATAATTTATTGTGCATTATTTATTGTTACAGGCGATGACCAGCGGTCTAGAGATGATGACATGAGAACTGGTAAGATTGAATAACACATATCCACAGTAAAATTTTGCTTTGTAGAACGTTATGTTTAGATACTAATGGATAATATACATTCAACTAAATATCTACATCGTTATGTACGAACTGGCATTCCCAGATTTATTTATTTAATGTTCAATGATCATAACTTTTTATGTTCCCATTGTATAAGAAAGGTTTCGGAAAAGATGTGTACAATTACCGTGGCTTCACATCGCTTAGTGCACTGATTTTCCATCACTACAAGTAATATATCGTCGATATTGAACATGGCTTTATGCCTAAGCGCTCCACTACCAATCTATTATCATTCATGTCCTACGTGACTGATGGTATGTCAAAAGTTGTATAAACAGACGCTATTTACATAGATCTTTCCTTTGCCTTTGATATAATTAACCGCGGTATAACGATTGCTAAATTAAAAAAAAAAACTTGGATCCGGTTCTAACATCCTTCAATGGTTGTAATCCAATGAGTTTATCGTTTCGTCCAGAATTCCGCAGGGTAGACATCTCGGGCCTTTTATATTTTTACTATACTTCAACGACGATGGTCCTCGTATATCGTATGCTGATGACGTTAAGATCTACTGTTATATTCAAAGCCTAGAAGATGCAGGTTTTCTACAACAACAGTTGTTGAGCTTCGCCAACGTTGAGTTTAATACGTTGAGTTTACGATGTCAGATTAGAGCCTTGCGACCATTGATTATTTAATTTTTTTTCACGCTACTTGTTTTCAGGTAGAGGTTCGTAAGTCTCCTTTAAGGGGGGGGGGGGGGGGAGGGGGGTCATCATTCGAACAACATTTATTAATTTTATTCGTGGGAAAAAATTTAGAAATAAGTAGGTGAAGAGGAATTTTTGAGAACGCTTCTTGAAAATCATGATTTGCGGTGTCCACTGTATCTCAGCGCAGACTAATCAGAAATCAACTAATCGAAGCAGTAGAGTTACAGTAGATGTTTTTCTAGACCCCAACGTTTCTGTTTTTTTTTTAATTTTTGGAAATTTTGTGGTTGTTCAAAGTGAAAACTACGATTTTTCACGAAAAAATCCATCATTTTGTAGCTATAAAACCACCCCGAAGTAACAAACAGCAAAAAGGAAAGGAAGGTTGGAATCTGTTTTTTTATACGTACAAAGTGTGTGCAAAATTTAAAAAAAAAATGGTGCATTAGTTTTTGAATGACGATGGAGACGGACTTTCAAAACCTGCTTACGAGAAAAACGCGCCTAAAGTTTTTTGTCTATAGAATCAATGGAAACAATTCATTACTCAAGGGAGCCCGTAGGGTATAACATTTTCAAAAATCATATTTTTTCTTTTATAACCTAACATTCTTAACATTTCAAGAATGTTTTGTGAAGTTTTTAAGTCAGTCGAAGCAGAAATTTGGGGCCTGTGCGCTGAGCTCTTACTTCTTCGCAGTATGAGATAAGCAAAGATAAAGGCCCATAACTTGCTGGGTTTTATTCCGAAAGGCTTGAAAATTTTACAGAATATTCTTGTAATGTTTTACTATAAGTAAATATAAAAAAATAAATGATTTTTACAAATGTGTTAGGCCCTACCCGCCCCTTAAATGGTAATAAAATGATTTTTAGTGCTAAATGACTTGTTTATTTTGCTGAGAAATTACCAACGAAATTATTTAAATTAATAGGGTAACTTTTAATTACTGATGATTCGGTAATTCATCAGTTTTATTTCATTGTTTTGCCGAATAATCAGTAAAGGTTACGCTAAGCAATCAGTAAACCTTTTTTCTGATGATTTCGTCAATATTTGACGGTTGTAAAATTTGAGTGTCAAAACTCTCAATAGTTTTAATTTTTGCCGAGATGATTTCTGCGGTACTCGGCTATGCAATTTGCGACCATTTTTTCCGAGACTCAGCTAAATAAGATATGTGTGTGTTTTTTCAAAGTTGATATATACTCAACCTTTTTTCCTAGTGCAAATGCCCGTTTATCGGACTCAACGCTACCCATCAAATAGTGTGCAACACTTGCGCCACATACTCACATACTTTTAATCAGTTCTACTTAAAGTCGGGTTCGGATAAAGACCGGTCCTATTTCCTTGTTTTTCATACCCAATAGAATGGTGATATTCTGACGAGATTCTCGGATTTATCTTCTTCGGTACATAAAAAAACATCGTTGGCTTCGTACCATTTCATTACCGATTTCGCGTAGAGGCACAATGCTAAATCCGACCAAATCAAACTGTTCTTCCTGGAACCGGAGCGATAACAGCAAGCGCTCCTGGAGGCATTTTTCTTTATATTTTCGATGTCAACAGTTCCGGTCGATACGTACCGGCTTGCAAAATTTACCGTACCCACAGATCGCCTGCCACACTAAGTACTTCTTGGCAAATTTGACGACTTCCTTCTTCCCGGGAATTCAAAGAGAAATTCCAGGCCGGGAATCAGCTTGGAAACACTCTAATATATGTCTCGACGTTCATGGTGATGAATTTCAGCTGCATCAACCACTCCCTGTACAGCTTTTTGTCGCGGGATTTGGCCACCGTATTCTGTTTATCGATATTCGGTTGGGCGCCTTCCTCATCTTCTTCGTTGTTTGCTTGTCAAATCTGACAGATCTTACGTCATTTAGGGGGTCAATATTTAGCGAACATAACTTTCTTTTATTTCACTAATTGTAACTGGAACTGTTATTGGAATGTAAAATTAGAGTTCTAATTAGAAATACCATTAAATTCCATTAATATTACACACGTCACTTTACGAACTATAACGGGCGTAATAAAACAGATACGTATTTCGGATGTTATTTACATCCTTCTACAGTGATATTATACTATTTTTCTTCATTTTTTGTCTTAGACTCGACACTGCATAACGGTTACTGTTGAAGTGTTATGCCACCTAGCAGAACCACTTATGCCCTTCCAACCATCTTCAAGAGTCATTGCGCCAAGATGCGACTTTTGAATTAGGATAAGAGAGAATATTCAGCTAATCCAAAGACATTTCCTCTCCTTTCCAGATCACTCTGATCATGTGGTAGAGTGCGTATTCTAGCTAAACGCTATAGACTTTGAACAGTTCGGCAGGATCTCGTCTTTCCCAGTGAGATAAAAATAGAATCACACCGATTTTTGTTGTGTAATTTGAATTACTGATTTTCATCAAACTAAAGGCGATGCGCAGAGCTGCACTCGTAAGAGATGAATTGATTGTAAACTTACTTTGAGGAGATCTGCTGCTAACTTAAGCACATTGTTGGATATCATAAGTTCATCCTTTTTGTTAGGTTTTTGTTCGATCTGAAACAACAAGAATGGAATATAATTTTTGTGTTTTAAGACAAATTTTAGAACATGACTCACTTGTACATATAGGTTGATTTGTTCTGTAATTAACACTGAGACACTTTTGTACTTCTTATTAATTTTAGTACCCAGAGTCATAAAACGCAGCAGGAAAGTCCCGAAAGCACAGGACCACACTAAGGCTTCTAGATTAACCTGCGAGTGCATATGCACGGAATCCTACGAAAATGCATCTGGTTTCAGTATCAGTTTCAACGGGGAAAAAAATTGACATAACAAACCTTTAACCACTCAACACTTAAAAACGCCAACAATAGCAGCGTAATAATAAATGCAGCCGAAACGATTACATCCACCGAATTCTGCGGCCCGCGACGTTTCAGATAGGAACGCACGCACAGCCAGGTTTTGATATTCCTCACTTTGTTCAAACGAAAGTGGGGAATGCCTGATTTTTGGGCCCGTCGCGAGGATGTAAGATGCGAGAACAGCTTGGCGTAGAGGAATCGTTGCTTGAAGGTGCGTTCGGCAACGGCCAGCAGGAAAAAAATCAGATAGGTTAGACAAAGCCGCAAAACGAATCCCAAAATCAGAACTGTCTTTTCCCAGTTGGAGTCTCCGAAGGCAAATCGAAGAATTGCCATGCACGAGAATGAGGTTTTCTCCAGCAGCAGCACCGGCAGGTCGAGAAAATTCAGCTCCGTGGCGTTGGTCGAATCGACGGTTGCTTCGCACAGTCTGCAGAACGCCGGAACCAGTGACAGAATCAGACTGAGAACAACGCCAATGTAGACATAATCGCACGTTTCCGGCATGGCTTCGACGCGCTCGATGATGGCAGAGGAAATATCCAGTACCGACATTTCCGCCTTTTTAGCTTCCCGCGCGTTCCAAATGGTGCAGCTGACTGAAACAAGATGAGAATATTTGTAGTTTAGAACCGCTTGTGATTCTTGTGATGTTAATTTATTACCTCTATCGTTGGCGCCGCATGACGGATTGAGAATAATCGTCGGCGCATCTTCCAGATCGTAATCGTCATCCGAGTGTTCATTCTGGCCATCCGATTGATTGAGATCTGAGCTGTAACTACATTCATCACCTGGTTATGGAGAGAAGAAATAACCCCTTGTGAGATTAGCTTCATGTCATTACGGTCATACCAAAGCAAATCTCTACCGGACACCGACATGGAATTTTACCTCCCTTTTACCGACACGGGTGTGACAGAAGCTTGAATAGATATAGATAATGCAAGTTGTTACTGGAAACTTAACCGAACGGAATATGTGTATGTAGAACGGAAAATAGGACAAATGCAGGATAATGAACCACATAAAATGGATTGAGTTAGAAGCGGTTAGAATCAGAATACTCACTATCGGTGTTGGCAAAATTTCTACCATTGTCCCCGATCGTACCTTCTGAAAGATGCTGATGATGGTGATGGTGGTGGCTGTGATGCAAATGATGATGGTGAAGATGATGATGATGACTAGACTCGCTGTTATGTAGATCGAAATCGTTCTCCTCGTCGGTATCACCGCTGGATTCAAGTTTCTCGTCGAATGCACTGCCCTTCGCATCGCTCTGTTCCTGATGGTCTAGTAGGGATTTGCTTCGTTCGGTTCGTTGCATTTCAATACCAAGTTCGGACGCCAGGTGAACCGGGCATTTGTTGGATTTTATTTCCCCTGCACTTCCCAACTGTTCCTGGCTGGTAGGGGTATTTCGTAGAGTATCCGTATCGCTATCGGATCGGTTTTCCTTGTCGACCTGGGGCACCCCACTGACCCACGTGTTGGTGTACGGTAGCTTCTTGTAGTAGACTTCGGCGGTAACTCCTGCGTTCGAACTGTCTTCCCCTCCGGAACTTTTCCCATTCAAACTCTCAAACCCATCATCGTCGACTGGAGCTTCCTGGGTGTTGCTAGCGTCACTGCTAGTCCTGGAACTTGTCCGTTGACTATTACACACCTGTGGATCCCATTTTACGTTGCGTCTTCGCAAAGTACTGTCAACTTGCTGTCCGTTGAGTGTTGACAAGCTGTTTGGAGTGCAAATTGTTTCCTGATGTGAACTCGTTGCCTCGTCCGTTATGCTGAAATAGAAACACTATTATTTTATGTTCGTGCATTTAGTCATAAGTCTGTTTTCGCATATTCGTACGTATTCTAAGCAGACGATTGGAGTATTATGTGAATGTTCAGAGCATTGCATAAATGTTAAGAATCAGCAAAACAAACTCGATTTAGTAACATGAATATTACGAAGATACGACGAGATTCTTAAGCTAGTTTGAGCAGTGTGAATCTATCGCTTCGGATGTCTCTAAGAATTCATCGATGTTGTTTTGATAGGGCAATGTATCCTCGAAACGTTTACTTAAACCAGTGCAGACCATACGATCTTTTGAAGTTAATCATCATCTACTAATGTTAGGCTAGTACCTAACTGTACCATACCAGGAAATACAGAGATCATTGATCACTAATACAAATATTACTGCTCTCAAGTGACTTCCTTGACGAACACAATTGACAGTTCAAGTTCGAAAAGCATCCTCGCTGGTTTGCTGCTAATCTGTAGTTGGAAAATCAGGAAGCTGTCTGTAAGTGAATTATATAACGCGTAATTCCGAACAAATCGGTTAGTCTCCGTTTGACGTCAGTGCATTTAAGGTCTGAGGACAGAGGGTCACGTGTTGAGTTTTAAATCGACCACGTGGCTCACTCAATTCCCTTTGCGCATCGTATTTCTCTTGTACTCTCTCGTATATGAGCAAACTGTACCGGGTTGCCAGCATACATTTTATTATTTTGATGAGAAGTTTTATCACATTAATCTATCGTATGGGTTGGACATTACATGGATTCCAATGAACAATGAAAAAATATTCAACTTTCACAAAGATTGAATGTCTTTGTGTTTGGCAGCCTTGTCGAGCCAATTTTTTTTCTCTCTCCTTTTTCAGAATGCTATCAGGAAACCAGGACTTTGTTTCACAGAAAAATACAAGACTTTATTTTTATCGCGATAGCATATATGTTTTTATGTACTAACCGCATCTAAACTAAATTATCTAGACTTTGTCACGGTAGATTTATGATACAAGCCTTCAAAGCCGAGATATTCGATGAACAAGTAGTGGTATGCATTTCCGAGCGTTCTAATTTTCAGCAGTTCTTCAGTCAGAAAAAAATACAACACGACCGCTAAACTCAATGAATCATTCTGAAAATTTCACAGAATATTCTCAACTAAATTTCGAAGACATTGTCAGGTGGGTTTTTCTACATTCTGCACCGTTTCCAAGAAAATTTAATTTGAAACGGGAAAATAGCAAAAAACCTACCACTTTACGGTACTGTCCTCAGCCCTTAAAATCAAATCTCAAATTTGCACTGAAATGAGTAACATGACTCAATTTATAAAGACGTAATTCCTTAAATAACTTATTTTGACAATAATTATTTAAATCATGTTTCGCACATACTCTGACTTTCACGCAGGAAAGTAAAGTTATATGTTTAAATACAAAAAAAAAATTACAGGGTTGTGTACGAAACACGACGATCTTGATGACATTAAAAACCTTTTCTAATCCACCTTCTCATATTATCTTATATTTTCAAAAATATCATTAGAAGATACTGTCAAGAAATCAATCTTGAATAAAATAAGAAACTTTCTTTGGGTATAAACTAACCTAACCTTTTCAATTTGTAAACAGTTATGTCAAGTTAATCAGAATTTTTCTTTATTTTGCATCGTCGCACTAAATGATTGAACACACTTTACCCTATAGATCTGGAATCGGAAATCGGACCCGAATGAAATTAAACAACAATCTATAGACTATAGGAACTTTTGTTCGAGCCCACATTCATGGGAATCGATCAAATCATCTCTGAGAAATTGAGTGAGTCTCGTTTTATAGTTTTTGACCACTATTCCGGGTACTTTTGGAGCTGGGAACTTAGAACCAGTATAGCCGAAGTCGGTTCGTTTAGTAAGTAACTAATATAGCCTACAAATGAAATCAGTTTTGAACCAAATTTAGAAGAATGTTACCCATTTTTGCATCCTCGCTCTAAATGACGGTGTGCAATTTTAAACACACTTTACCCTATGAAAGCATAATGATGATACATACTCACACAAACAAACATTGTTCAGCTTTATGAACTGTGTCGAATGATATACAACACTTAGCCGTCCGGGCCAATTTTTCAAACTTTCTGTACGATAAAGGCAATTAGTGTACTTTTATAGAAAAGCATCGTTATCATGATTTTGTAATAACACTAACAAGTAGGTACAAAATGAATAACATATTAACAAATTTACATATTTTTCATCTAAAAAATATAGATTTAAATGTGGCAATCCTGCACGTTATACGAAATTTAACAAAGCACGCTGAGAACGGAGCAAAGCCGGTGATTTTTTCTTCTCCCGTACCGCACGTACCGACGCGTACCAGTTTTGCATCGTCATTTTGAATGACGATTTGAATGTTTTGACACTCATAATTTCGGAACAGGAAGTCGGGTCTGGATGAAATTGCACAATATATTTTAAGACAATGAGAGCTTTAATTTGAATCATGATTCGTGGAAATCGGTTTAACCGCTTGTGAGAAATCGAAATGAGATTCGTTTTTGGAGCTTTTCTTCACTATTATCGGTGCTTTCGGAAGCGGAAACCGGGGACTAGCAGTCCGAAAGTAGTTTCCTATATTCACTAACTAACAAGATCTTCCAACTAGATGAATTTAGCAGTAAGTTTTAGAAAAAATATGCACCTCGTTTCGCCATCGCTTGTGAAAGAATGCTCACGAAATTGAAAATTTTCACTAATCGCACTGTAATACCGGAACCGGAAGTCGGATCTGGATCAAATTTTCAGTGACGTTTTGAAGAATTCTAAGACCATTTATGTACTTCTTGGTTTGTGAAAATCGGTTCAGAAATTTCCGAGAATTTTTTTTAAATAAATTTACACATATTTCCTTGTAACACCGAATCCGGTAGTCGGATCCAATTGAATTAATAATTCAAGAAAATTGTATGAGGCCATAAGACCTTTCATTTGAATCTAAGTTTGTGAAAATCGATTCAGCCATCTCTGTGAAAATTGAGTGACATTGTCACATACACACAAACAAACATTTTGTGATCTAGACGAACTGAGTCGAATGGTATATGACACTCGGCCTCGGTTGTGAAGTTGGTTTTCACAGCGATTGCATAGCTTTTCTATATGAGAAAAGCCAAACACCCGTTTCCAAATTTTTTAGCAAATACTTTTGCTATGCTTGTTTGAGGTAAATGTTTTCAAAACTACTGGTTGTTAAATCTCGATGATCAGGCTCAGAATTATCGTAATTTCAAACGCTTCTAGCTTGGTGATTTGAAGGTGGATTTATATTATTTCTCGATGAACATCAGATTAGGTCCGGAGTGAAAATTACAGTTTCTTTTTGTTTATTTTCTCTTTCAATTATTACGAAATATTCCTGCATTCTGCTACAGTTTTTTCAGTGTAGATTAAAATATGATAGTATTAGTTATGCTTCTTTGCAAGTTAGAGAGATGAATTGCTAAGAGTACCGTTAAGCGACCCATACACGTTCAGTTTTCCGTGACAGTTTCTCGTGTGTGGCGTCATGACTAAACTATTAACTGAAGAGACTGAAGAGTTCTTCCGGCCAGGCCCGTACCCAGGATTTAATTTCGGGAGGGGCCCAAAGTTTCAAAAATAATGTTACTGAAGACGTTTACTGTCTTGTTATTTCTGTAACACATGTCTGAGACATATTAAATAATTATATGTTTTTGATTTCGGGAGGGGCCAGATCCTCTCGGGCCCCTCCTCTGGGTACGTGACTGCTTCCGGCCAAACGTCCGGTTTTTTGACTGAAGCTCTCGAGTTCAGTTTCATCAGATCAACTGACAGTTTTTCAGTTAATCGTTCAGTCCGTCAGTTCTTTTTTAATCAGAATAATGTGCCTCCATGACTGAAACTGATGAAACTGATATGAAGATAAAACGCAATACTGACCTGACCCCACACACGCTCAGTTCAGATAATCGTTCAGTTATTTATTCCGACCAAGGGTCATTTGAACTGTCCGGAAAATGTATATCAAAATATGTGTACTAATTTTTCAACAAATATCAAAGTATATGTACTAATTCAAAAATCAAAATATATGTACTAATTTTTCTCAGAGAAGGCGTGACCGATTTTCACAAACTTAAATTCAAATGAATGGTCTCATGGTCCTACACAAAACTTCCGAATTTCATTTGTATTCGACTTCCGGTTCCGGAAATATAAGGTTATTAGAGTAAAAATTCCAATTTAAATTTACTTACTCGCTTTTCTCAGAGATGGCGTGACCGATTTCAACAAACTTTGATTCAAATGAATGGTCTTAAGGTCTCACACAAAATTTCTGAATTTCATTTGGATCCGATTTCCGGTTCCGGAATTATAGGGTAAAGTTTGTAAAAATTTTTATACCATCACTTAGAGTGTAAGAGTAAAGTGTGTTAAAAATTGTATATCTTCACGCGGGCGAAACAGAAAACGTGAAAAAATTATAAATCGGCCAAAAAAAAAAAACTACTCCAATTTTCATTGAACGGTCAACTAAACCGATTCCGGTTAATCTTTCAAGAATCGAAGAATTCGATTTTGAAAAATACCACAGTATTATATATGATAGTATGTTTAATATGAGAAAGGCATCATTACGCCACTAGGTGGATTAAAACAGGTTTTTTGTAAGTAGTCACAGTGGCAGCAGTCCCTTGCTTCAGTTCTACACTGGACCCTTGATAAGATTTGATTCTATGAGCTTCTATTTTAAATCAACACTCAGACTCAGACTCAGTGTTCATGTTTGTGTGTATCTATGGAACAGAAACAACAGATCGCAATATAACTAATGGTTTTCGTATATGAAATGACTAATGGATTTGAGATGAATGGGGGTACCGTTACCCAATTTCTATCTTTTCTAATGGTTGATCGTTAGTCCTGAGCTGAAACGGTGGCCTTTATTACCATTCTTGCATGCACTTACTCTTACATTTCACTCACACATCATCTCACCCATCAGGTCCCAAACGATACATCATCACAATACAAACTGAATGAACATCGTTTGACAGCTATCAGTGGTTTGCTCATTGGTTAAGTCATTATTATTTCGTTCTATTCTACAATATTCTATCTCATTCCACAGTAACAAACCACCAATAAACGTCAAATATGGACTCGATTCACCGTACACCTGTTGTCATCGTGTGAAACCCAATTGGGATACGTTCACTCCACTTAACTTCCACTTCACACTGGTAATAAGGGCCGGTAGTATGAAAATAAAACATAAAAAAGAGCTCAGTTAAGCGCTACCGGCATCTCCAACCCCGGATGTTGGAGCGTAATGCAATCAACATCTTATTCATTTAATTCGTTCCATATCTTATTCATTTAGTTCAATTATGAAACTAAAATCTGTAACGCGTATCTGTATCAAATTGTAACGCTAATTGATTGTATGTGATGATGTTTGCAATACCGTCAAGCCCACCAACCAATGGGAGGGACATTTCTTTATCAAATTGTAACAAAAATTGATTGTATCTTATGATATTTGCAATATCGTAAAGATCTCTCATTTGCAGTTAGAACCTAATCTAATGTTCAAAGAGAAGTAATATAAATCCATATTCAAATCACCTGGTTAGAAGCGTTTAAAACTACGGAACTTCTAAGCCTACTCTTTAAGTACAGCGTTTACTGCAACCCCATCGTGTACCGGTGAACTAAAATTAATAGCGAATTGCGATGCAGGCAAAACGAACACATGTTTGGCCGTGCCGCACACTGACCAGATGACTACCACTTTCACCCTTTTTGCCTTTCTCATATAGAAAGGTTATGCAATCACTGTGAAAACCGACTTTTGAACCGAGGCCCGGAGGGCCGAGTGTCATATACCATTCGACTCAGTTCGTCGAGTACGCAAAATGTCTGTGTGTGTATGTGTGTGTGTGTATGTGCGTATGTGTGTATGTAACGTTTTTTGCACTAACTTTTCTCGGAGATGGCTGAACCGATTTTCACAAACTTAGATTCAAATGAAAGATCTTGTGGTCCCATACAAAATTCCTGAATATTATTTGGATCCTACTTCCGGTTCCGGAATTATGGGGTAAAATGTGCAAAAAATTGTAAAAATAAGTGCACTAACTTTTCTCAGAGATGGCTGAACCGATTCTCACAAACTTAGATTCAAATGAAAGGTCGTATAGTTCCATACAAAATTCCTGAATATTATTTGGATCCGATTTCCGGTTCGGGAGTTATGGGATAAAATGTGCAAAAAAAGACAAACTTAGGTTCAAATGAAAGGTCCTGTGGTCCCATACGTAATTCCTGAATTTCAAGCGGATCCGACTTCCGGATCCGGAAATATAGGGTAAAGTGGGTTAAAAATTGTATACCGTCACTGAAAATAGGGAAAATCCATAAAAAAAATTCTAAATCGACCTCAAATCTTTTCCAATTGATAGTTTTTATCAGTAGACGGTCAATCAAACCGATTTCGGTTATTCTTTTAAGAATCGAAGAAAATTATTTTGAAGAATACCGCAGTATTATATATGATAGTATGATTGATATGAGAAAGGCATCACTACACCACTAGGTGGATTAAAACAGGTTTTTAATATTATGCTTCAATGCAACTATTTTCATCTCACCCTCCGAGTAAGATGATTATAATAGAATTGAAATATAATTGAAACTAAGGTTCAGAGTTCAGTTCCAAACTTTGGTTCTGAAGAAGTCAGTTCCGGAATTCAGGTTCAGAATCCAGAACTGAACTCAAAGAACTGTGAATAATGAACTGGAACTGAATTTTGGAACGCAGTTTCAGAATCCAGGTGCGAAATGCAGGTTTACAGTCCAGAATTCAAATGCTTTTTCACATCTAAGATAAATGCACTGAACGAGGTTTAACATCGAATAAGTATTTGCCATCGATTCATAACGATAGTTTACGCACATTTTAGGAAACGATAAATGTCTTAACATTGAAAAGCTATAAAATACCGAATTCCTATTGTTTTTTATTTAAGAAGCTATCGCAAAAACCACAATGAAACCACTTACCCTGGCATGAGTAGGAAGACCGAATCATCTCCGTCAGTCGTTTGGTTTAATTGACTAATTTTCTTATCTGACTTTCCAGTCTTTTTGTTCGGCAGCAAGTCTTTCATAATTTCTTCCGAAGAAAAAACGGCATCATTTGGACTAGTGTTTACTAGATCGTTCCGGACGTTTTCATCGCGTGGCGCTGGATCCCGATGGTTTTGACTCAGAGTCTCACTACTGGTGCTGCTGCTTGTGCTACAGGCTCCTTGTTTTTTGGCGGTTCTCATTGGTGATCCGGTGGAGGATTTTGAAGTCCCACTGAACGTATTTTTCGGTGGCTGTGCTTCGGGATCGTCCAGGGAAGATTTTGTTATAGTCCCAGTATCATAGGGAACTCGTGCACGACGCCGTTTTCGTATTCGTTCGCGTTTTTTCAGCGTCGAATGCGAATGGCATTTCTTCAACCCATGGCAGAGGTTGTTGCTGTTCGATGCAGTCGCGACTATCTGCGAGTGAATGACACTCAGCAAGAGACTGAGAGCCAGAGGAATCAGAAAATCCGTTATAGAAACGATATGTTCGTCCTGGTCGGCACCTGTTTTATTAACATTGTAGCTGTAGATTCCGAGATTAATCATCTGCAGTAGGTATAGCGACAGAAGCAGAAAAAACACTCTCGGAGAGGTTTGCTTCACCCACCATCTGGCGTAGACGGGCAGGAACAGGAGCCGCACAGCTGCCAAATATATCACAGTCAGTATCGAGAGTTTCGATTTGGCCTTGGGGAACGTCGATCCGCGCACCAGATCCACATCGATTAGCTCGGTTTTGAGTTTGGTATTTTTCAATGGTAGATGCGTGATGCCAGCCAGGATCTTCTGCTCGATTGTTTTCTCCCATTGCTGTTTATCATATGTGCCAATCTTTTTCTGGTACCAAACTACCAGTTCATCCAGGCGCATAGTTTGTGTTCACCAGTCGAGTCTATCGTGTAAATAAGCAAGAAAGAAAATAGATTCATTAATTAACTGTTAATTGGATCGCGTGCGATCGTTGAGAACCAGTCAACAAACGTGCTATTTTTAGCGATAAATTTTTTCGGTGTTTTTGCACTTTGCCTTCTGACGGCCGCTAGACTTTCTGTTGGGAGATTCTTAGCTTATGAAATCGCTGGTTTGTCGTCTATCGGCAACTATTTATCTCGTTGTTGATTATAAAAAGTAGCAATTACAATGTACTAGATTTGAGATTTTACGTCTCATTTATTTACGTAAATAGTGCCGACAGATGAAGACCAACGAACCAAGTAGGCCCGTAGTTTGTTTGATATTTAACTGATGTCGTTTTCGTTTTTAAATTGCACTACACTGGTGTAGCGAAAGCTGCACTGAAACCGTTCGTTTTTGCCAATTGCACTACACCAGTGCTACACTTTTTCTGCACCGATACCACTGGTGTAGCACTCATCAAAAGTTTGGTGTAGCTCTGTGCAATGGAATCATGTATTGTAGTCAATGGTTACTGTTTATGTTTTCGTCATTTTTGTTCGTTTATTCAAGCCTCAGTGTAGCACTGCACCGGTGTAGTGCAAGTTAAAAATGAAAACGCCATGAGTTTTGATGTATTTTATGGCGTTTTCGTTTTTAATTTGCACTACACCGGTGCAGTGCTACACTGAGGCATGAATAAACGAACAAAAATGACGAAAACATAAACAGTAACCATTGACTACAATAAACGATTCCATTGCACAGAGCTACACCAAACTTTTGATGAGTGCTACACCAGTGGTATCGGTGCAGAAAAAGTGTAGCACTGGTGTAGTGCAATTGGTAAAAACGAACGGTTTCAGTGCAGCTTTCGCTACACCAGTGTAGTGCAATTTAAAAACGAAAACGACATTAGTGTTAGCATTTGTTAGACACTCTGTTTCAATGATTAAATTAATGTCTATTCAAGATACAAGATACACACTACTGGTAATAATTATCACGTTTCAACGTCAATGAAAAACTTGTTTTTTTTCTTAATTCTAGCACATTCCGGAAGATTATCAACTTCGACAAAAGGATTGTAATACCAAGGTTTTGATGTTTACGCCAATAGATATGCTCGTCTTTTTAAGCAAACCAATCAGACCCCCAATTTTGACTTCTTCGTAGAAATCTAAGTGCTACTCAGCTAATGCCAATGTGGCCCATCAATGGAAACAAATGGTTGTCGGAAGGGGTCAAGTCTTGCGAATAAGGCGGGTCGGATAGCAGCTCCCAGCCAAGTGCTTTGATTGTATCCTGAACTGGTTTTGCTATCTGTGCAGGTGCACTGTCGTGCTAAAATTTTTTTTTTGCCATATCTTTTGGACTATTCAGGTCGGTTTTCGCTTAATTTCTAGTTCCAATTGATCATTTGTAGTTTGTAGCGATTAGTATCAACAGTTTCACCCGGTTTTTCGAAGCTCATGATACACTACACCTTTCTGAATGCACCAAATTGCCTTGTTGAGCAACAGTTTACATTGCTGCCATTCGTTTTTGACTAGAAGTATTGTCTTCATCCAATATTGCTCACAAATTGGTCTTCCATGTTTTCATTTATCACATCAAAAACATTATCTCTGAACCGCTTGAACAATCAGTTTTTTTTCTGAAATAGCATGATCACCATATGCCTCAACAAGCATTCGATGCGACTATGCAGTACTTGTCTTCAAATGAAAATAAAAAAAATGCTATGTACGCTTATATACTCACCCATAAACATATATGTGTATAAATTTATACACATAAATGTTTTCTTCTGGTTATACATATATAAGGTTCATGAATTGAGGGTGTGGGTGTATCTATTATCAATAGTCAGATGATCAAACATATCAATTAACACATAAGCTGAAAAGTCCCGGGCCTAACACATAGATGGTGCTAGTTTTATTGCAATCACCTATTTTTCTGTTAATACTAACCTTTAAAAAAAACTGTTTAAATTTCATTATTTTGTGAGTTATTGTGCTGATAGTGACGCTACTTTTGTTATTTTCAGAACAATGGATGTAAAACAATTTCGTGTTTTAATTTTACACTGCTTCTGTATGGGAAAGATTACCGTACAAGCGAAGCAATGCCTTGAAAATGGTTTTATGGAAACCAGGCTCTATCAGAAACAAAAATAAAATGTTGGTTTGCTAACTTCAAACGTGGTCGTAGAGACACCGATGATGCAGAACGCAGTGGACGTCCAAATGAGGCGGTAACACCAGAAAACATAAAAAAATCCACAAAACTTCACAAGAGAAGTGAAGTTGCATGAGTTAGCTGATCAAGATATCAAAAGAACGTGCTGGGATTATATTGCATGAGCTTTTGACTATGAGAAATCTCTTTACAAAGTGGGTGCCCCATTTGCTCACTGTTGACTAAAAGTGAAAACGTGTTGATGATTCTGAGCAGTGTTTGACCATGTTTAAACATAACAAACCGGAATTTTTGCGTCGATATGTGACAATGGATGAAACATGGATTCATCACTTCGCTCCGGAATCAAAACGATCGTCATCTGAGTGGACAGCAACTGGTGAACCTCGTCCAAAGCCCCCGGAAGCATAACAATCGGCTGAAAAGGTTATGACCTCGGTATTTGCGTGGTGTAAAACATATCGACTATCTTGAGAAAGGAAATACCATTAACAGTGAATATTATATAGCGTTATTGGAGCGTTGGAAGGCTGAAATTGCACAGAAACGACCACATATGGCAAAGAAAAGACTTGTTTCGTCAAGACAACGCACCGTGTCACAAGTCAATCAAAACAATGACAAAACTACATGAATTGAACTTCGAATTGTTCCTACATCCATTGTATTCGCCAAATTTGTTCGCAGACCTGAAAAAATGCTCGCCGGTAAGAAATTTCGCACGAATGAAGAGGTTATTACTGAAACTGAGGCTATCGCTGTTGTGAGTCAAAATATAAATCGTTCTACAGATGTGGTATTGATATGTTAGAGCGGCACTGGAATGATTGCGTTGATCTTGATGGAGATTACGTTTATCAATAAAGTTAATTTTCAGCCCATGTGTAATTTTCCCGTTATTTAATCAACATACCAAAAAAACCAACATGGTGAATTAATTAATATAGACCTATTAATAGCACTGGAATATTAATGGAGTTTTACGAGGCGATTTATGAAAATTTAATAAAATTTGTCTAATTTGACGAGAATCGATACTTTTTTAAGACCGTAGAAACATTTTGCAGATATTTGATATGATTATATGGGGGGGAAGGGGGTGGACGTAGAAGGGGGGTGTAATGTTTTTAATGCCAAAACTCCGGAATTACTGAACGGATTGCTATCAAACTTGGCACATGTACTTCTTGCTCCTCAGAGATGGTCATAGGCGTATTTTTATGAAGGAGGAAGCGTAGCAAGTGTCATTAACAAGGAGGGGTCATGAAAATATACATATAACGTGACGAAATTCGATATTTTTGAAGATCTTAGAAACATTTTGCATACAGTAGATATGATTTAATATATGATGGATGTAGCAAGTGCCTTTTAAAGGGGGGGGGGGGGGGGTATTATGTTTGTAACGGCATAACTTCGAAACTATTTCACGGATTCCTATCAAACCTGGCACATGTGCTTCTTGCTTTTCAGAGATGGTTATAAGAACATTTCCATGGGGGGAGGGAGCGTAGCAAGTGTCCTTAACAAAGGTGGTCATAAAAAAATTTAGCAAATTTGAGGAGAATAGCTACTTTTTGAAGACCGTAGACACTTTTTGCACAACTTAGATATGATTATAAGGATATTCTGTGGAGAGAGGGTGTAGTAAGTGCCTCTAAAAAAGGGAGTGTAATGTTTGTAACGGCATTACTCCGGAACTATTACACGAATAACTATAAAATTTGGCACAGTTATTTCTTGCTCTTCAGAAATAGTCATAAAGGTATTTTCATAGGGGAGGTAGCGTAGTAAGTATCATAATAAAACAGTCTATAAAAAATTCATAAAATTTGATGACTATGCAAACATTTTCCATGCCTTAGATATGATATATATGGAGGATTAATGTAGCAAGTACCTTTAAAAAAGGGGATGTAATGGCATAACTCCGAAACTACTGAACGGATTGGTATCACACTTGGCACATATGCTTGTTGCTCTTCAGAGATAGTTGTAGGGGTATTTTTATGGGGGAGGGAACGTAGCAAGTATTCTTAACAGAGGTCATGAAGAAATTTATTTAATTTGACGAGAATCGATACTTTTTGAAGGTACTTTTTGCGCTTCTTAGATATGATTATAAGGGTATTCGTGTGTGGTGCATGTAGTACGTACCTCTAAAAAGGGGATGTAATGTTTGTAACGGTATAACTCCGGAACTACTGAACGGATTGCTATCAAATTTGGTACAGATACTTCTTGCTCTTTAGAGATGATCAGTAGGACATTTTCAGAGGGGAAGTGTGTAGCAAGTGTCCTTAACATGGGAGGAAGGGGTCAATGGTGACATTTATTTGATTTGAAGAGAATCGACATTTAGACTAGAAGGAGGGGCTTTTGAAAATAAATTCTCATCTCCCATTTTTTGTAAAATAAGAGAGTGGCAAGAATTTCAAGGTAGCAGTAGATAGTATTGCTGTTGATAACTCGAATGCAACGCAATTTTGTTCAAATAATTTCAAGGATCTGGTTCCATTTAGCCAGGAAATTGAAAGAACTAAAGGAAAATCATCTTTATCTGTCTATGAACGCCAGTATATTTAAGTCTCAGCATAACTACGAAACAACTAAACAAATCGCCACCAAGTTTGGCACATGTATCAAAAGTGAGAATCGATATTTTTTGAAAAGCACAGATACTTTCAATACTACTCAGGGTAATCATGGAGCTGATCTGTAGTAAGTTTACTAACCAAAAGGAAGTTAAATCAAAATAGATTATAAGGTTATTTTGAGGATGAAAGAGTGGAGTAAGTGCTCCCAACATGGAAAGTGTAACGGAAAATTGATAGGGTTTTACGAAAAATTTGTACTTCTTTACGAATACAGTATATTTCTAGCAACTAAGTGAGCCTTACAAAAATATTCACAAGAGGGAGGGGGAATAAGTATTCTCAACATTGACCTGAGTTGACGAAATCATACAATCAATGTGCATTGTAATGTATTGCATTGATTTAAATTGAGAAAACTGTCAACTAAAGGTGATGGAAATATGTTTACAACGACATTTGTATTACCAGAATCGTTATTCCATAGGTTTTCCTCCCCGGAGAACGACCAAAATGGTTAATGCCGGGGTAAAATAAATTATATAAAAAAGTTATTCTATAGTACGAATGTAGTAATGATGTTGAACTGCCTTTCGTTAATCATTATCAGATTGAAAATTTTGAGCAATTATGTGGAAATAATGATGTCATAAAAATATTTATAAAGAGGAGGGAGTAGCAAGTGTTTATAGCCATGGAAGTCAAAGATATTGTAGATCGAATGTGACGAGGAAGTACGAAAGTACGTTACAAGTACATCTACATATGAAACTCGGAGATTACTAAGAAAGTATTTATAGAGAGAAAGATGTTTTAAATGATTCTAACAGAAGGGTTCAAATATAAAACTGACCTAATTTGTCGAGAATACCATAAAAAATTTTTGATTATTGTGAGATCTGAGACCATGTAATGTAACCATAACTTTTTTATCTGAAGAGATAGAAATTTTTTTTCTTCTACAAAGTTTTAGAACTATTAAAAATAATTTACTTTGTCAAATATACCAAAAGTCTAGGTCGCACCGTTTCGGATATACAAAGCGTTTTTATGGCAACCCCCTTAAAATCAGTTTTTTATTTATAACTTGTTTCGAGTTATTTTTTTATGCATACTTTCTTTGGAATAATTGAAGAAAATAAAAAATCCCATATTTTTGTTGGAGATAGTGCATAGGTTTATGCAACATTTTGCCTTATTTTACCTAGGATAAAACCTTGCACCGAAGCGAAATATGCAACTTTATGCAGCTGATTTTTACAAAATTTGTAGGAAAAGATGTGCCCAATATCATAAAAAAAAATCTAAGTGGAACTCGGTGGAACTTTTTTTTTTGGTCTTTTCAAAATTAGTTTTAATTACTGAATTATGGCAACCCCCTTAAAACTAGTTTTCTAGTCATAACTTGTTTCGTGTTATTTTTTTATGCATACTTCGTTGGGAATAATTGTAGAAAATATAGAATTTCATAATTTTGTAGAAGCTAATGCATAAGTTTATTCTTTTCTGGAAAATTTATGCATAATTTTACCATTTTTTACCTAGGAAACCTTGTGCCGAAGCGAAATATGCAACTTAATGCAGCAAACTTTTATAATACTTATAGGAGAACATGTACCTTATCCAATTTATTTTCCAATGAGTATATCTTGAGTACTCTTTGTGTGACTCATTTTCACAATGGTCATGCTGAAACCATGAATGGTTAAGAAACAGAGGGCGTCACGCGTCTGCTATTTGGAATCTTTTAATTGAATTTCCGACTAACAGTCTGGACGCGCGTAAACACGCATAAACAAGTTCATGCTTGCACGCGCAACTTAAGCAAATTGTTGCGATTTTTATTTTGTTATTTTTTACAATTGACAATGTTAGAATAAATCTAAGTGGAACTAGATGCAATTTTAGACCTTTTCAAATTTAGTTTTAATTATTGAAAATCCGATTAATTATCAAAACTTCAACACATATTAAAAAAATTGAGAAAATGTTTTCTAGACAAAATATGATAAAGTATTGTTAAAGTACAAACCTTTACGAAGAGATTTCATGTTTAAACGTTTAAATGAATTGAGATATCGCGAAGCAACACGATTTTTAAGACGAGATGTTGATCGGGCGACTGCAAAAGTGAGTTACAGAAATAGCAGACGCGTGACGCCCTCTGTTTCTTAATCATTCATGGTTTCAGCATGGCCATAGTGAAAATGAGTCACACGAATATTACTCAAGATATTCTCATTGGAAAATAAATTTGATAAGGTACATGTTCTCCTATAAGTATTATAAAAGTTTGCTGCATTAAGTTGCATATTTCGCTTCGGCACAAGGTTTCCTAGGTAAAAAGTGGTAAAATTATGCATAAATTTTCCAGAAAAGAATAAACTTATGCATTAGCTTCTACAAAATTATGAAATTCTATATTTTCTACAATTATTCCAAACGAAGTATGCATAAAAAAATAACACGAAACAAGTTATGACTAGAAAACTAGTTTTAAGGGGGTTGCCATAATTCAGTAATTAAAACTAATTTTGAAAAGACCTAAAAAAAAAAGTTCCACCGAGTACCACTTAGATTTTTTTTTATGATATTGGGCACATCTTTTCCTACAAATTTTGTAAAAATCAGCTGCATAAAATTGCATATTTCGCTTCGGTGCAAGGTTTTATCCTAGGTAAAAAAAAGGTAAAATGTTGCATAACTTTGCCAGAAAAGAACAAACCTATGCACTATCTTCAACAAAAATATGCGATTTTATAAATTCTACAATTATTCCAAACAAAGTATGCATAACAAAATAACTAGAAACAATTTATGAATAAAAAATTGATTTTAAGGGGGTTGCCATAAAAACGCTTTGTATATCCGAAACGGTGCGACCTAGACTTTTGGTATATTTGACAAAGTAAATTATTTTCAATAGTTCTAAAACTTTGTAGAAGAAAAAAATTTCTATCTCTTCAGATAAAAAAGTTATGGTTACATTTTTTTGTCAAAGTAGGCCATGAACAATTAATGATATGATCAAATTACGCGGTATATATTTGTAAATAATTTCTTCAAAGCCACTATATACATTAAAAGAACGGTTTGGCAGCTATTGATTTATGTCCACGTTTTTATTGATTCGAACCACTGTGCGGCGGTCAAAGTTTGAAAATTGTCGATTTTGAAAAATCACCATAGGAGGGAAAGTACACGAAATTTCCGAAATCGAACTCTTGCATGAAGCGTCGAGATTTAATATCAACTCGGAAAAAATCGGCTTTCTGGGACTCCGGAAAATTTTCTGATTTCCAAAATCGAAAAAAAATGTATGTCAAATGTCTTAGAATTGTCTGAATCGTCGAGATCTAGTGTCGTCCAGAGTTTTTTTAAACTCTGGGACTTCGAAATATTTAGAGATTTCCGAAATCAACAATTTTGTTTTGAATCTTGACGTTTCATTCTAAAACATTTGGCATCAAAAAAAATTTCGATTTTGGAAATCTCTCAATCGATTTTTTTTTTAAAGGCGGGTGGGTAATATCACAGACATAACTGGATGACGTGAATACGAATAAAATGGATCGTTCAGTTTCTTTGATGTTAAAGATTCTGAATTTTTTAACAGGAATTCAGGAACCGAGTTATTGATCCGAATGCAAGAATTTAGTTATGAAACTCAATTTCTATGATAAATTTGGGAATTGAATTCTGAATAGTTAGATTCATCACTAAACCTGTGTTGTGGAACTAAATTCGAGACCAGGATTCTTTTTCGGCTCTGAATTCTGAACCTGAATCCAAGCACTGAACTCAGGAAATTCTGATACGCAGCGTTACATTCGTTACATATTCGTTACAAAATTCCGGTCCAGGATATCGTTTTCAAATTTGGATCCAGAATTTAGTTCAAAGATCTTTCAAATCTAGTTCCTTAACTCAGTTAAACTTCTAGAATTGTAGAACTGCACTTTGAAGCCAAATTCTAGTAGAATAATATTTGAACACCGTTCAATTCTACTATATATAGTAGAATTAAATGGTGTTAAACTATTATTCCAGTGAAATTATTATACTAAACGCTCAAGTGACAAACTAATGACCAACATTTTGACTTTCATTCTGGTCTAGAACTACAAACCTGAGCTCTGGAATGCACTACTTGATTCTGGCCTTGGGTTCTAGGCGAGGAACCAAATTTTAGATCTGGCTTCTGGGAATGGAAAAGACATCAGGTATTGAATTTTGAAACTGAATTTCAGAAACCCTAGAATTGGATTCTGATCTGAACTGTACGAGTCAACTACGTAGGCAAGAATGAATGAAGCATTTTGCTCCAATACAAACGACCAGCAGCGGGATGACGCAATCGCCCTTGTTTGAAGCGAAACTTCAATTTTAATACTGCGCTGAATTTTTAATACTAGAACTGAAACTGAGCTCTGGACCTGAACCAATCAGAATGATACATTTGCTTTACTTCTTGTTCAGTCAACTGCGCAGGCTAGAATGTACGAAATAGTGTTAATCTTTTATTTATAATATTTATTTCACCAGTTAACCTTTTATACCGACCCAGGTACGAGAAAGGCGTCATTCTTTCATTCTCGTTGATACCAAACATTTTAGAAAACTTTAATTTTGAATTATTTGTGATTATGTCATACAACTGTAAATGTTATCATGAATTGCTGATCATATTTTCGATGGCATGTAGCAAAAATTATGTTGATGGGTTAGATATTTACGATCAAAAACTTATCACTCTCTCAGAGGGTAAATTTTGAAATGGCGCCCCATAGTAAAGTAAGTCGTATTCACGACAAAAAAATAAAGAGGACACTAGATCTCGACGTTTCAGACAATTCTAAGGCATTTGGCATCGAAAACAAATACTTTCGATTTATTTTTGAGATGATGATACTAAATCTCTAGGTTTTATGCAATTCTGAAACTTTCGGCATCAAGAAAATATTTTCGATTTAGGAAATGTCATGTCCCACAGAAAATTTCGAATTTTAATTGCAACATCACTCTTCGCGGGTTCTAAATTATTTGAATTAATCGTAAATGAAACGATTATGTTCAACTGCCTGAACAACACGTTTTCATGTCTGGTCGTTCGGTCACTCCCAACCACCACATGGAATTTGCGACATCGACAACATTGCGAAAGGATTTCAAGTTGATACAATCTACACAGACTAGAAGGCAGCTTTTGATCGAATCATATCTCAAAGACCGCACCGTTCAAGTGAAAATCGGCGACTCACTTTAAGACGAATTCTTTAATAGTGCCGGCGTACCCTAAGGTAATCTTCTTGGACCCATTTTGTTCGTTTTGTTCTTTAATGATGTCACATCGATCTTTACTGGAAGTTGTGAGTTGTTATATGCTGATGATTTTAAAATAATAGTCGTTGTAGTTGATCTAGCGTCTAGCGGATTGCTATCTGCTTCAATCGCGATTATCTTGATTTATCATGTATTGGATAAAGTTGAATGTGTGAAAGATCTTGGCATCTTACTTGATTCCAAACTCATTTTTCGAAACCATCAGTCTATGATAGTAGAAAAAGCCAACAGACAACTCGGTTTTGTGTTTAAAATTGCCAGAGGATTTGATGATCCACTCTGTTTTCGATAATTATACTGTACACTTGTTCGCTCGCATTTGGAGTCTTCGGTTGTGATTTGGGCACCATATCATCAGAACTGGATTTACGGGATCGAAAGCGTTCAACGCAAATTTGTATACGCTGGCCGAACCCATTGAACTTGCCTCTATATGAATCACGCTGCCGATTATTAGGTACGCTCCACAGTGGTTCGAATCAATAAAAACGTGGACATAAATCAATAGCTGCCAAACCGTTCTTTTAATGTATATAGTTGCTTTGAAGAAATTATTTACAAATATATACCGCGTAATTTGATCATATCATTAATTGTTCATGGCCTACTTTGACAAAAAAATGTAACCATAACTTTTTTATCTGAAGAGATAGAAATTTTTTTCTTCTGCAAAGTTTTAGAACTATTGAAAATAATTTACTTTGTCAAATATACCAAAAGTCTAGGTCGCACCGTTTCGGATATACAAAGCGTTTTTATGGCAACCCCCTTAAAATCAGTTTTTTATTCATAAATTGTTTCTAGTTATTTTGTTATGCATACTTTGTTTGGAATAATTGTAGAATGTATAAAATCGCATATTTTTGTTGAAGATAGTGCATAGGTTTGATCTTTTCTGGCAAAGTTATGCAACATTTTACCTTTTTTTACCTAGGATAAAACCTTGCACCGAAGCGAAATATGCAATTTTATGCAGCTGATTTTTACAAAATTTGTAGGAAAAGATGTGCCCAATATCATAAAAAAAAATCTAAGTGGAACTCGGTGGAACTTTTTTTTTTAGGTCTTTTCAAAATTAGTTTTAATTACTGAATTATGGCAACCCCCTTAAAACTAGTTTTCTAGTCATAACTTGTTTCGTGTTATTTTTTTATGCATACTTCGTTCGGAATAATTGTAAAAAATATAGAATTTCATAATTTTGTAGAAGCTAATGCATAAGTTTATTCTTTTCTGGAAAATTTATGCATAATTTTACCATTTTTTACCTAGGAAACCTTGTGCCGAAGCGAAATATGCAACTTAATGCAGCAAACTTTTATAATACTTATAGGAGAACATGTACCTTATCAAATTTATTTTCCAATGAGAATATCTTGAGTAATATTCGTGTGACTCATTTTCACTATGGCCATGCTGAAACCATGAATGATTAAGAAACAGAGGGCGTCACGCGTCTGCTATTTCTGTAACTCACTTTTGCAGTCGCCCGATCAACATCTCGTCTTAAAAATCCTGTTGCTTCGCGATATCTCAATTCATTTAAACGTTTAAACATGAAATCTCTTCGTAAAGGTTTGTACTTTAACAATACTTTATCATATTTTGTCTAGAAAACATTTTCTCAATTTTTTAAATATGTGTTGAAGTTTTGATAATTAATCGGATTTTCAATAATTAAAACTAAATTTGAAAAGGTCTAAAATTGCATCTAGTTCCACTTAGATTTATTCTAATATTGTCAATTGTAAAAAATAACAAAATAAAAATCGCAACAATTTGCTTAAGTTGCGCGTGCAAGCATGAACTTGTTTATGCGTGTTTACGCGCGTCCAGACTGTTAGTCGGAAATTCAATTAAAAGATTCCAAATAGCAGACGCGTGACGCCCTCTGTTTCTTAACCATTCATGGTTTCAGCATGACCATTGTGAAAATGAGTCACACAAAGAGTACTCAAGATATACTCATTGGAAAATAAATTGGATAAGGTACATGTTCTCCTATAAGTATTATAAAAGTTTGCTGCATTAAGTTGCATATTTCGCTTCGGCACAAGGTTTCCTAGGTAAAAAATGGTAAAATTATGCATAAATTTTCCAGAAAAGAATAAACTTATGCATTAGCTTCTACAAAATTATGAAATTCTATATTTTCTACAATTATTCCAAACGAAGTATGCATAAAAAAATAACACGAAACAAGTTATGACTAGAAAACTAGTTTTAAGGGGGTTGCCATAATTCAGTAATTAAAACTAATTTTGAAAAGACCAAAAAAAAAAGTTCCACCGAGTTCCACTTAGATTTTTTTTTATGATATTGGGCACATCTTTTCCTACAAATTTTGTAAAAATCAGCTGCATAAAGTTGCATATTTCGCTTCGGTGCAAGGTTTTATCCTAGGTAAAATAAGGCAAAATGTTGCATAACTTTGCCAGGAAAGAACAAACCTATACACTATCTTCAACAAAAATATGGGATTTTTTATTTTCTTCAATTATTCCAAAGAAAGTATGCATAAAAAAATAACTCGAAACAAGTTATAAATAAAAAACTGATTTTAAGGGGGTTGCCATAAAAACGCTTTGTATATCCGAAACGGTGCGACCTAGACTTTTGGTATATTTGACAAAGTAAATTATTTTTAATAGTTCTAAAACTTTGTAGAAGAAAAAAAATTTCTATCTCTTCAGATAAAAAAGTTATGGTTACATTTTTTTGTCAAAGTAGGCCATGAACAATTAATGATATGATCAAATTACGCGGTATATATTTGTAAATAATTTCTTCAAAGCAACTATATGCATTAAAAGAACGGTTTGGCAGCTATTGATTTATGTCCACGTTTTTATTGATTCGAACCACTGTGCGCCGGGCGGCAGTTCTTACCCATATCCGATATAGCTCAAATTTTGCATAGGAACTTTTAAGAGGTGATCAAACTTTTGAGCACTACCGCTTAACGAAATTAGAAATGATCTTAAAATATTTGCACCCTTCTTGTCATGTCCAGAGAAAGATAAAAGGTACTACCAGTCTCCTGATTGGACTCTATCCCTTTTAATAGTTTCTCGTACGAGACTGAGGCACTAATAAGAATCTTGTTTTTATTTATATGCGAGCGTCAATGCATTTTACTTCACTATGGAACGAGTTGAATTTAAAATTGACGGTGCGGGAGAGTGATTAAGTTTTGATCGAGTAAATTTTTTTGATGTGGAACACATCTTTATTTTCTATATAGGGGTGCCATAGACGACGGTTTTGAAGGGGTAAGCGATATATCAAAGGGAAAGCATCGCTCTGATTGGTCAATCGATGCAAAAGCGAAGCTGTTGGAAGCACGTGAATCTATAAACAGAAGCAAAATTATAGCTAACGTTTCAGTCCTACGCGTAGCATGCTAGAGGTAGGTTGTTGCTAGGCAGCACGACAAAAAGTGCCATAAAACGATTTGAAGCTTTAATTGGTATGCTCTGATCTTGTGTCATGCAAGCTCGGATGAAATTCCATGTTATGTCGTTTCGCCTGAGAAATTGACAATTACCCCAGGGTAAATATTGAGTGCATAAGTTTAATTTCTAATTTATATAAGATGAACTCGATTGATAATGAGAAGTTTATCGCTTCAACTGAATCGCAGAATGGTAGAGAAACTTAAAGCTATAAAAATCACTGCTTGCATACAAGACTTGAACACAAGCTTGAATAAGAGAAGCTTTCATATCAAAATCCGTATCGCAAGTATGTACAAAGATATAATTGCATACATTTGGGATATTGGTGTAATTTCGTCGGCTATAAAACAAACAATATTTGGTATTGGTTCCTAATCAAGATAAATCTAGGCAGACTCTCGTGCAATAGCGGATTCAAAAGTGTGACGATTGATTGAACTGTTTGATTGTAGATCATTAGAAATTTAGGTTGCCTTGTTCCACATCAATAGCTCGAACAACCACATGGGGCTGATCCTTGTAGTTTTTTATACTCATCGTAACAGAATCAGTTTTGCTTAATGTTATCAGTAATATTTTCTGTAACGTATGATAAAATTTTCAGTATTATGAGATTATTATAAATAACTAAATTAGTTTTGAAAAATTTCTGGAATCACTGAACATCAAACCGAAAAACTGATGCAGCGTGCCTGCCATTCGCATGCTCGGAATAGATAATACGTATAGTCCGAAGGAGCCAAATCGGGCGAATAATGTGGGGAAGCAAATGGAGTCCATAATTTTCAATTTAGCTTGCGTATATCTTGTGTGCCGGCACATTGTTCTCTAATATTTGGATTTTTTTGATACGCGAAATTGTTTTGCAACAATCAATTTCGGCCCTCAATCGCTTCAAAAGGGGACAGTGATATTCATTGCATTTCGTAAACTTCCTACTTCGAGGAAGTTTACGAAATGGATGAGTTGTAAGTATAATCACATGTCTGCGGATTTTTCCAACTCGCTTGTGAGGCTTACAAAGTTGCGTTCTACAAAGAGGAAACATTTTTATAAAACTTCTTTTCAAGGAACTTGTATTTAAACCATGAACTGAAAGTTTGAGGTTGACAACTTCCATTTGACAATCGGTTTAAACATCTCTG
The DNA here is from genome assembly GCF_030247185.1 of Malaya genurostris. Lineage (NCBI taxonomy): Eukaryota > Metazoa > Arthropoda > Insecta > Diptera > Culicidae > Malaya > Malaya genurostris. The sequence goes on from NC_080572.1 coordinate 182,224,176, forward strand.
AAAAATCGTTGTGGAAATATTTTAAAGAACTTACTGGTTTCGATTGATTGAATCCTTTAACATTTTCAGAAAACTGCAGAATAAAACTCCAGGTTGTTTAATCGAAATTGCAACACGACCGAAGAGCCTGCACCGCTTGAATGATTTTCTTCTTTAGTTTAGTTTTCGAAAATTTGAATTCTTACCGATTTTAAAATGATAGATCGTCAAGCTAACTGTTACGCATACTATAATTGAAGTTTAGTTTCTGCGTTCAGCACTACAGTCAACATTCACCCGAAAATTTTGATCACTCACTGAAACCGTATCTTTTTGAATGAAACAAATAATGTGTATGAACTGATAGTGTATTCACTCTTCAAATTTGAATCTATTTCGCCGTAACCACAGAAACAAACGTCGTGCATCGTACTTCGTTTTATTCACTTATTTTTTCTCCTTCTGTTTAACCCATTGTATACCGCTGTTTTAATAATTAAACTAACTTGTGAGGTTTTTGTTAATAATTTTGAAAGCATAATATTCATATCTAAATACCATTATTTCGATTTTTTCAATTACATTCGCAAGTTTTTAATACACAGGACATAATTTTTGCATAGCAAGGTTTCAATGGGTTAACATGCTTTTCACCTGCTCGCTCTCCAACCCAAACAGATGTTTACAACAGCTGGTGGATGAATCTAACCGAACCGATAATGTCTTCTCAAAAGTTCATTCCAACAGCATGTTTCGAGAGTGAAATTATGCCCGAGAGAAACCGCTACTAGCGGGAACGCGACGTGAGAATGTAAACAACAGCCGAGAGTGACACGAAACCGGCCGATCTGGTATCGGTTACTTTTTGTTCTTCTTCCGTGTTCATTTGGATTTCTTTATCTTCTTGTGTGCACAATTTTGACACATTGGTCAATGAAAACAACTTTCACTGTACTTGAGCACCATTTTCCTGAAAAGTACGATTAAAGTTATCGAACTGATATCCATTCGATTAGATGTACGCTCTAGCAAAAGAAGATGCTGACATTTTTTCCAGTGCGTAGTTTACGATATCATTTCTTATCAATGGTAAATGTTTACCATCAGCTATCTCCAGACATACTAATATTTTTTTAACATTACTGTTCTCTTGCCATTTCATAATTGAATACGGCCCTCCAAAAATATACAGATCAACTTACCTGATAGCAATGAAAGTTTTCTATTTCTAAAGGTGATGCTTCTTCGGTTAATCGATTTTTTCAGCTATTTTGCTCACAGTGAAAATTATTACTTTGTCGTTGTTTTCACCAAACATTACGCCACTCCAGCTACTTCTCAGCTTGCCTTTGATTTTTGCACTATATTGAGCACTATTATCGCGTCAAATCTGCAAAAATTGGCAAATAAAAGCCAACCTGCCACGGATAACAGCACCCTTCGACTGGCTATCACCTGCTTCAAGATAGAACTGGCTTACGATGAACATCCAGCCATCAGATGCGAGCGAATGTTCATTTGTTGCCCCTGTAGCTGAGCATTTCGCTGAATTTCGTGAGTTTCTTATGAATACAGGGTCCGGCACTCGAAGTGTAACCAATTAAAAAGGCCATAAATTCAGTTTGGAAAATTACTTTTACTTAATTCAAAGTACAAAATGTGTAAAAATAATACAAAATTCAGAATCAATTCACTTTTGCTCAATATGACCACCTTTTGCCTTGACTTGATGACTTGAGAGAGCGAAGGAGTTGCTTCGTTTGGCCGAATGTGACTTGCAGGTATTTTGGCCCACTCGCGGACAATAACTTTTTTCAGCGCCTCGAGACTGGTGTATCTTTTAGTTCTTTTAGTACTTTGCTCTCCAAAATGGCCCAAAGAGAATAATCCATTGGATTCGCATCTGGTGAATTCGAGAGCCATTGTGTGGACGTGATGAAGTTCGGAACGTTGTTTTTCAGCCATTCTTGGTTCATTCGAGCTTTGTGAGACGGTGCCGAGTCCTGCTGAAACGTCCATGGTCTGCCACCGAAATGTTTGTCTGCCCACGGCTTCAAAGCAACCTCCAGAATACTTTCCCGATAATATGTCGCATTTACCTTGACGCCAGGCTCGATGAAAACGATTGGAGAGCGCCCATCTGCGGTTACAACGGCCCAAACCATTATCTGTTGCGGGTGCTGCCTCCTGGTGGCCAATCGATGACTCAAATTCTCGTATGAACGGTCGGTCAAGTAAACCCTATCGTTTTGAGAGTTTACGAATTGCTCAATTGGAAAAATTTTCTCGTCAGAAAATACAATGTTCGGAAATTGACCGCTTTCGGCCAAACGAAGCAACTCCTTCGCTCTCTCAAGTCATCAAGTCAAGGCAAAAGGTGGTCATATCGAGCAAAAGTGAATTGATTCTGAATTTTGTATTATTTTTACACATTTTGTACTTTGAATTAAGTAAAAGTAATTTTCCAAACTGAATTTATGGCCTTTTTAATTGATTACACTTCGAGTGCCGGACCCTGTAAATCAATATGCCTGCGTGATTTTCAATGTTGGATCAAGTCAAATCAACTTTGATTTTTTAAGTGTGATTGATTGTTTTTTCCTGCATTAAACAATTTAATGAGTATGGAACTCAAAGGATTAAAGGGAGGATGAATTGGTTTATGAAGCTTAGCTGGGAAAATTCCGTCTGCAAAAATAAAACTGAATATAGTTTAAATTCTTTGCGGTCAATATTTGTTGTATTTCTGACAGAATTCAGTCGGAATTTTAGAATTGGTCATATCAACGATAACTGGCCAAGCGTGAACTTGGCATTCTAGAAAAATGCAAGGAATAGATTGGAATAGTGCCACGACAAAAGGCTAGCTGCCAATAACAGTTTCTCTTTTCCTTTATTTTCACATTTGAGTTTGTTACATTATATTTCGAGTCAAAATTAGTCCTTGGATATCTTTTTCATCTGCATAATCATGCCCAACTAGGGCATGCTCGAGCACTTTTTCTTTCCGGTCATCCTGAACAATTTTATGTATTATTACAATACATTTTGTCCCGATTTGAACCTCCATTTTATGTAGTTTTGACAGACACTGTCAGTAGCAGTGGAGTTTCGACCGTCACGAAACTCTTAAAACTCATGGTGTACCCACTTAGAAAAAAAATTAGAGGGTTGTATTCAAGACACGACCGAGCACAATAACATTAAAAATGAAACGTTTCTAGGGTCTTCATAATAAATACAAAAATAAAGATGATAATGATGATGATACACTAAACTTCACTACACTTCAAAGTTACTTGAAAGCTCAATTTTAGATACAAACAACCTAAAGATTTAAACCTGAACAAATGAAACTATTTTATTTTATGATGATAATTTTCGAGAAACGTACAAACTTATTAATTTGATTTGATTTATATCGTTTATTTACCCCCACTTTTAACCTAATAATGGTCGTTCACTGGGTGGACTTATTAATTTTATAAACAGTTAATCGATCCAAGAGAATGTTGTACCAGTAATCTCAGTAATGGTGTAATTTTATTAATCCTTCAAAATCGTCTATAATTTTCGGAAAGTGTCGTTAAATAATATGGCAACAATACGAGGAAGAAAACATGTGAAACAGTCCGCATAAAATATTTAGTTACTTACATTGATTTTCGCTTTGGCATATTAGGAATATACGGAATGGATACGAAACAAAACTCCGAAATTTTGTAGATATTGTAACTTGATGTTATTAACACATGAATTAACATTGTTGTACATACAACGCGTGTAGCCATCAGACGCTTATTGTTTTGAAGCAAATAATAATTGAACCAAAACTGGCGGTTAACTAAATTCTACGAGGGTTCCTATTCAAACGATACTTTGAGTTTATCTTTGATACTATATGATATTGCATCTAATTGTACTGTATATGTGAGTCTGTGGAACTCATTTATACTACTAAACCGAGAAGGCCGCTTTAAGAAAAGTTTCAAAATTTAATTTTGAATCTTTTGAAGCGTTTAATTCTTGGTGGGACAACAACTTGTTCAGTCACATTGTCACGTTTTGTTCGTATGGGAATGGAGATTTAAGTATGCAATCCGATCCGTTGACAAATTAAAACATTTTCAAGCTTACAATATTGAAGCTTTGAAATCATTTAAATTAGGAAAATTCATTAACAAATCATCGAGGAACAAGCGCTGCAAATTAGATCCGAAAAATCTATCGCCGATAATTTCAAATTGGCCTGATAGTTACCAGAGAACCAAAATAAAATACTCAATTCAAACCAATTTTTCAATGGTATGCAATTGTTACAAATGTTACGCGATTAGTTTTGCATGTTTTAAATTGACACCCAGCCTCGGGAAGCGAAGTGTAAGGCATTTTTAATGGCAAAATCGACCAAAAATTTGATAAATACATGGGATATTTCAAAAGAACCGGTAACCACGCTGATTCGGGTTTTCAATAGCTAGATGATATATAAGATACTCAAGCGAACACGGTGTTGCACAGACATCAGGAAATTTCACCAACAAATAATGCAAAAGCGACAATCCAGCAAGTGAACGCATATACAATCCAGTCATCAGCTCACTGGACAAGCTACTTGTTTCATTCACAGTCAAACATCAACTAGGCAAAGAAATATTGTGCAGCCTATATTTATAGATTTCTTCTCATACTACGCATAACGATGCGGTGTTTTTTATGCATGACGCAAAGCCTCCTATGCCGAACAAGAAGTTGACGTCATTTTGTACAACAGGGATTGGTGGATGAAAACATAGGTCGATTCCAACCATTTTTTCAATAGTATGCTATTGAAATTGTGAAAAGACGTCGTCATACATGTTTAAGTTAAAAGTTTCCGAATCGATTGGTTGTTAAATTATAACAATCCATCAACAAATGACCGAGTTATTAACGTTCAAAATTATGACACAAAAAGGTTACGCGACTATTTTTGAAACTTTTAATTGACACCCGGCCCCATATAGTGAAGAGTAAGGCATTTTTAATGCCAAAAAACGTTCAACGGTGGTCCTTCATTGGTCCAATACGTTTGATCATTGGTCCAATGAAAGTCCAATCAATCGTTCAACGGGAGGCCAACACGGGATCTTCGTTTGCCGATTTTGAAACAGTCCGTTGAACCGAATGCCATTTTTTTCGTTCAACAAACCCGGCAGACAGAGGTCCATTGTTGAGCCATTCTTAACATGAGCAGTTGGAGCCCCGTTGGACTAGTTTTACTGCAGAATTTCTGAAGTTTTTTCCACTTATTTGTTTAAACTAACAATACATACCTGCACAATACTTCTACTTCACGTAGAATAACAACAAATTTTCTTCCTATGTAAAGGTAACACTTAATTTTCACACTTTTTTTGCAAGAGAAAAAACAACAACAAACCGTTCCAGCAAATTGAACGGATATTTCGTGCAATATATCGTTCAACATGCGCTTAAAAACCAACAAAATTGAACGGCCTGCTGAGAGGGTAATCAGAGGATCAACAGCCCCATAATATTCGTCAATTTTTTCCGTTTCTGATTTCGGGATGCAAGACTCGAACCTGCGTTTTTATGCTCTTTTGCATTCAGGGTTTCATTTCTTCACTTTTCTTCCACTGCCTCAATACAGGTTCGTTGAACGATTTCACCACACAAAACACGGTCGTATGGTCAGTGCGTCACTGTTTCACTATCCACCTGTAGAACGGGTTTGAATTTTCCCCAACTGCACACACTGCAAAACTCTTTTTTTGTTGAAGACCTTTTTTCTTGGAAGCCGTTTCGATAACCACTTGACAGACTGTAACGAAATTCTGCAATGTACTTTTAAGTAGTTTTTCCTACAATTTAATCAATTTTTGCCAATCAAAGTAAAATACACTCAATTATGTATAGCTTCTCGGATAAAAGATCAGTTGGTAATTTCGAAAGAAAGCTCATGATTTGGCAGGGTATTCGCAACTGCGTTGTATCTAGCCAACGAGATGGATTTCGAAAAGTATACCAATTCACAAAACTTCCTTCAATTCAACCCAATGTTGAGCCGTTGTTTAACAGAAATTGACGAAAAGTGTAAATGTGACTCGAGGTGCGACAAAGTTGAAGAGAAATGGTGGAACAAAATGGCCGCTCTGATTAGCCGACAGAGTGTCCATAATATTATGATTGGCATTAGAAGAAAAGTTCGAGATTTGATCAAAACTAAATCAGAATAATTTTCTGCCAGTTTTTCTATAAAGTGCAATGAGTTACCTCTATGTTGAGTACTGAACATTCGAAAATTACAGCCAAACAATACCTACACTGATTTGATACTTTCCTAATTAAAGGAAAAATTTACAGAAAAAGGTGAGTCCGCTCGGTAACGACTTCTAAGTTCCATTCCATTTACAATTCAAACTTAAAAATTTCTCAAAGAATATTTCTTTAAGTAACACATGGGCTCAAAAGTCCCGGGCCTAACACATAGATGGCGTTAGTTTTATTGCAGTCACCTTTTTTCAGTTAATGCTAACCTTTAAAAGATAGCTGTTAAAATTTCATGATATTATATTCATTAGTTTGTGAGTTGCTGTGCTAAAAGTGACGCTACTTTTTTTATGTTCAGAACACTATTTTTGGATCAGAAACAATTTCGTGTTTTAATTTTACACTGCTTCTTAATTGGGAAAAAACCGTTCAAGCGAAGCAATGGCTTGAAAAGTGTAATGGAGACTCCGCTGCATCAGAAACAACAATAAAACGTTGGTTTGCTGACTTCGAACGTAGTCGTAGAGACATCGATTATGCAGAACGCTGTGGACGTCCAAATGAGGCGGTAACACCAGAGAACATATAAAAGTCTACAAAATTGTTTTGAATGATCGAAAGGTGAAAATATCAAAAGAACGTGTTGGCTTCATATTGAATGAGCATTTGAGTATGAGGAAGCTTTTTTCAAAGTGGGTAACGCGTTTGCTCACAGTTGATCAAAAACGAGAACGTGTTGATGCTTCTGAGCAGTGTTTGACCATGTTTAAACGTAACAAACCGGAGTTTTTGCATCGATATGTGACAATGGATGAAACGTGGCTCCCAACGACTACTGGTTGTTCGCCGACCTGAAAAAAACATGCTCGCCGGTAATAAATTTCGCACGAATGAAGAGGTTATCGCTGAAACTGAGGCCTATTTTGAGGCAAAAGATAAAATGTTCTAAAAAAGTGGTAAAGAAATGTTACAGCGGCGCTGGAGAGGTTGCGTTGCTTTTGATAGAGATTACGTTGATGAATAAAGTTAATTTTGAACCAAAAAATCATGTTCTCTTTATTAGGCCCGGGACTTTTCAGCCCATGTGTTAGAACACAAAAGAACAAATTGAAAAAAATGACCTGCGAAAACAATTATGTAATGAGAACCGCGATAAGGTTACAGCACAGATGGGACTCGAACCCGTAGCGTGCACATATCCGGGAAAATTGTTTTGCCTATTAAACTACTCTGCACGTGAAAATACACGAAGAAATAGCCTAATTGCATGAATTCGCATGTCAATTTTTCAATTTGTTTTCCTCGTTAGATACTGCTCAAATTTGAAATTAGCCTAAGGCGACTCTACATCCTAACAAGACTAGAACAAATCATTATAAAAAAACTTGTGTTCAAATATTCAAAACAAAGCACGTAGAACGCCTCCTTGTCTTCATCGGGTCTCTTCCACGTGTAACATGAATGTTGATGATGCTATAATTGAAGAAACGGCCTGTTGATTTTCGATACGCACAGTATGTCACTGCTTGATTGTCACCCAATCACGCAATGGTGCATCTTGAACAGCACTATGTAACCAGTCTCTAACGCGTCTCTGTACCACAGTTCTGACAGAAGGTAGCTACTCGATGCCCACTTCTGCATACGCGCTTCGGCCCCGTCCGATTTCACACGTTGGTAATGATTGAGATTTCATGAGTTAGTTTTTAAAGGGCAAGGAAGCAATAAAACCCATATAGAAACTTCGGCAATTCACATAAATTGAAATTTAAATATATTTCGTTCAGATAAGTTTAAATTTATGTAACGCACATACTGTTTTTGTTGGATATTTAATGGAAACAACGCGTTGATTTGTTTTCGCCGCCGAATTTGCATGGAATCGCTAAACGCCAACTGCGCATCGCGAGATCAACAGAGAATTTTATTTTCATAGTTTCACTGTCAGAACAAATAATAATAACTTAACAAACTTATAATGATTTTTTACAGAGTATATTTTCATATTTACAGTGCATTGCCTCGGGGGGAACGATTAATCTATAGATCAAAAACTACCAAATGTGAATGTGAACGATGTGAGCGGTACTGATGTGATGCAAACTAGTGGATTCCATTGCTTTTAGAAATTTTAGAAGGTAATCCGAAAACCGATTGATTTGGTGAGGTATTGGTTATTGATGGACTGCTAGGGAACTGGACGCATTGGGAGGTACTTGCTCTCGTCGAAATGGAGATAAAATAACAGGAGTCGGTTCTGTTTGGTTTCCCATCGCTCGTCTGTTTAGTTCTATTTATTTCGATTTGATCGTTTTATGTTACGATACGGCTCTAACTAGTGCGGTACGGTCTTTTCCGGCAAGTTCAACATAGTTATCATTGACTTAATATTAAAGTTTCGCATCTCTTTCTTTATCAGTACAGTACGTTTACTTAAAAAATGCATGGTTTAAATTTCAACAAGTTTCGCGTTTAGACTTTTATCTATACAATGAGAATTTCTACTAAACGTTCTCTCTATTCAAATACTAACGACAAATGATTTGCTATGAATTTGAACGGATCGTCGCATGATTGTCGAGTGCTATTGTTTGTAATGAAAAGTATTCTCGTCGAAAGACTCTATTGAAAAAAATAAAAACATTTATTCCATTTTAACATTTTTTTTCTATGACAAGTTCTTCAAAATGGTTTTTTGTTTTGTATCTATATTATAAAATATTGAAAAATGTCTTGCGACAGCTCAGCCTGTCATAGGACCGTGTGACACTGGAGGAGGATGGGGATTAGCTACGGGAACCTACGGGAATCCCTAGTTCTGCTTGGGGTGCTGCACTGGTGCCGGAGGTGCTGGCTTGAAGCACTGCAGCAAAAATGCAGTGTAGATAACGAATCCCAGTGCGGTCGCAATGCATCCGTACATCAGCACGTTCAGTTCCGGCTGCCGGAAACGGTTCTTTCGCAACCAATCCAGTACGTCCTGTTCGTCGTACAGGTCACCCCGGAAAATGCTGGGGAATCGTTTCCGGAAGTACACGATGGCCGGTAGTTTCGTGACGCCCCACTTGCGGGCGTATCGCGGATCACCCATTTTGACGAATGTGATATCCAGGTTGTCGGTTTCACTGTCGATAAGTTCGAGTTTTTCCAGTACGGCTTCACTCTCCGCGTGGTCTTCTTCGTCTTAAAATGACAGGGAAATGGATTTATTTCACAGTGGGATAGGATAATGTGAACCACCCTGTACTTACAGAAATAGATGGCTAGGAAGTCATTTTCATCCAACAATTTGTTCAACATTTTTCTGTTGACTTCCTCGATTTCGTTTTTAATTTCGAACACGTCTTGCGACGTTAACCAGTTCATTACGCGTGCATGATCATGTAGATCTCCGTCGTACAACATAGGAATTTGTTTTCTAGAGAAATATTGTCATTATTTAACGGTTACTTCAAATTGGTTCAATATAACTACCTGTAATAAACCATCGACGGAATTGTAGTTACTCCGTACTTGTGTGCCGCGTCAAGACTAGCAACTTTCACAAAATCGATGCCGTACAAATCAACTTCGCCGTCGATAAGCTCCAGCTCCTCAAGTATATCTTCACACTCTTGGCAGTCCTCATCATCTGTTGATGCGAAAAATTATTCAAAATAAGTGATCAGTTAGTCGAAAGGTCTGGTTCACCTACAGTAGAATACACAGAGCAGAGGTGACTGTTCCATTAGTCGGTCCAACATGCGTTCGTTTACTTCTTCAATTTCATCGGCCAGTTCGCGGTTCTCATCGTCGATCAGCCATTCCAGTACGGATTGCTCACTTTGCAGATCACCTTCGTAGATCAGCGGATTACCGTTTCTGTGAATTGTGAGATGTTCGAATTAATCTGTCAAAACTAAGCGTTTTTGTGACCGTACCTAAAGTACACCAACGCTGGGAAGGTTTTGATCGAGTATCGTTTCGCCAGCTGTGGGTCTTGAATCTTGACCATATGGATACCGAAAACGTCCAGTTCGTCATCGATCACTTCCAGCCCCTCGAGGATCTGGTCACAGATGTTGCAGTTAATCTTATCTGAAAAAGTGTGTCGTCGGAGCGAACAGGATCTTCAGATATAGTGTATGCTAGCACGATAAAGGACTGCAGTGTTTAGTGTGTGTGTATGGATAGTAATACGAAAACAGTGCTACTGTGCATGCAGAAGATATTGTTCTTGCGAGGGTAGCCAGGGGTTCATTCGTAGCGCTTAGGCAGAAGTGAGTATTAGGTTGCAGATTTGCGCCAAGGGTGCTCAATAGAGGGCAGTCGACAGTTTGGCAGTTTGGAAGCTAGATGTTGCAGACGCTGGGAGAAGGCAAGTTCAATGAACCCAATTCAAGGCTACTGTTGTACAAAATCAACTAAACTTGAAAACGAAATGTTGCTCTATAAGCGTTCAGTAAGGGATTCGATCAAATCCAAGAAAGGAATCCACAAGCAACGTTCGTCTACATTGTGAATAATAACACCAGGTGGGCCAGTTTATAATGCGCGATGTCTCTGCAAACAACGATTAGATCACAGTCGAAACTATTACGGCAATCTCGTTACATCACGTTCGAAAAAAAAAAATTCAATATTCCCACGACAAAAGGGCCTAACTGCAAATGATAGCCTCGCTTTGTTTACTTTCTCTCTTGATTATGTCGGAGCCATTACTGCAATTTCTCGAACGTTTCCAATATAAATCGAAAGCTTCTGGTTTTTCCTCGAAAGTTTTGCGAAGAGCAAGGTGTCAAATGTAAAATAAGTCCGGTAAATCATGGAAGAAAAAGTAAACAAAGAGAAACTGTCATTTGCAGTTAGGCCTTTTTGTCGTAGGACTGTTGCTGTTTTTTTTTCAATTGCTACATAGTGTCATACACTGAAAATAATTTGCCCGAAATTCATGAAAATATACACTTAACACATAAAATAAGTCTGAAAACTGGTGATATTTAGTGGAAATCATGCTACATTTATCTGAAATGCAATGCATCGAAACAATCAGGTATATCGTTACCTCTTGATTCTATATGAATTTCATACGAATGTCACATTGTTTTCCACATACCTTATGATCAAAAAAGAACCGGATTTTTCATTTTAAAATTCCCGCGCTTGTCCAATCGGTAAACTTTTATTCTCTCAACGTTGGCAACACTTTTATACACAGAAGTTGAAAAATTTTCGTGTGGCGATTTTTATGATGGATGAAAATTTGGAACAACGTGCGTGCATCAAATTTTGTGTTGCAAATGGATTTAAGTGTTCCGAAATGTTGAAAATGTTAGAAAAGGCCTTTGGTGAATCGTGTCTAGGAAAAACACAGGTATAAACGCTTAAAAGGTGGTCGTACAAGCTTGGATCATGATGAGATCCCTGGCGGCCCAACAACGTCTGTTACTGAAGAAAACATTCAATCGGCGAAGCAAATCGTGTTGCAAAATCGTTATGTACCGATTAGAGAGATTGCTGTGTTGTTGAGTTTGAAACGCGTCGCTTCTCGGCTGGTGCCAAAAAAGCTGAATTTCATTCAAAAACAGCGTCGTGTTGATGTGGCCAAAGAGATGATTTCCAACGCAGATAGTGACCCCACATTCATCGAATGCATCATAACTGGTGATGAGGTGTGGATCTATGAATATGACGTCGAAACCGCACAACAATCGACCGAACGGCGCTTCGAAGGCGAGCCGAAACCATCCATTATAAAAATCGCCACACGAACATTTTTCAACTTCTTTGTATAGACGCCAAACAAAAACTAATCGTACGATATGCGTCAAAATTTGACAGAATGTGTATAAAAGTGTTGCCAACGTTGAGAGAATAAAAGTTTACCGATTGGACAAGCGTGGGAATTTTAAAATGAAAATTCCGGTTCTTTTTTTATCTTAAGGTATATTTCAATTGAAACACAGTTGACTGAATCAAGTGTTTTGCACATACATTTGTACTGTACTCATTTCCACATCCAAAGGAAAAAACACATCAAAGCTAAGTGAAAAATAATCTGATCTCGCATCTTAGTGAATGTGCACATGAAATCTTGAAACTAATCGCTTTGATTTTGTATTGAAATGAAAAAGCATATTAAATTGAAGTGTTGTTTACATATGAATCGATCGTGAAAATTTTTATCAGTGTATGCATTTAGTGAAGTGAAGTGAAGTGTCGAAATGCTAACTAAGTAAAGAGCATTTGCGGGAGGTGATGATTCATAACTTTGCGTTTTGGAGAAAAGTGTTGCGGAATTGCAACGAATTCTGCTTAGCTCTCTCGGTCGCGACTTGTGAACGTTGGGTTTGAATGATTTAAAAGCGCGGATTTCAGGGTGAAAGACAACACGTCAACCGACAAAAATTTGAAAACGTCGAATTGCCAGGATTGTTCAACGAAGAAAATATCTTTTTTGCTACATTTAGCTAACTATAGACTATTTGGTAAGAACAAAAAATGAAAATTATAGAACGATAGGAAGGAGAGAGAGAGGGAGAGCACGGATGCGATTCTAGTAGACAAATGAACTATTTATTAAATATTTACTCTCGATCATGTTTCGGAGGCAATTGATTTTTTGTGCTGTTTTTGGAAATAGTTACTTTTCCGGTGCTGTGTTAATTTTTACGAATCTACGCATTTATTGCATTGTGTTCAGTTTCTAGAAAGTTTGTTGGTTATGTTCGTGAGAATTGACATGTCGGGTGAAAAATTAAGGTGGTGTGGCGTTTATCCCCTACAATCGGTATAGATGCTGCAAAAAAGTCAGGCTGAGATGCCACTCCTACCAATTATGAACACCTCAATGAGATATTGTAATTAAAGTGCAAAAAAAAAACAGTTTTAATCCACCTAGAGGTTTAATGATGCTTTTTGCAACAGAAATTCCTTGAAATGCTACAAATTAAAAAAGTTTAGAAAAAAGGTTTGAAGATTTCTGTTGCACATTTCAATATGAGTTAATGAAAATCTTTTCAGTCATATGTAAGAAAGTGAAGCGGGCTCCATTTTATTACATTTGTCGGTACTTCCGGAACCAAAAGCTGGATACCGGCATAGTGACATTCGATTCATTCAACCATACCCTAATATGACCTAAAAATTATTTCATGGCCTGCAAACTAGAGATATTCAATATAAAGATGTAGCTAATGAACAAAGTATTCCTGAAATTGGCATCTTTATACTGAGTATCCTACCTCCGAAATCAGGGGTTCGATCCGAATGAAAATTGGGCTATTCTTATGGCATTTTGAGACCTTCCATTTCCGAGAGAAGTAAGTGACATTATTTTCACATTTTTGGCGCATTATTTTCACATTTTTATGCATATCACCATGTAATTTTGGAACCGGAAGCTGAATCCAAATGAAATTCCGGAACTTTGTCCGAGACCATAAGACCTTTTATATGAATCTGAGCTTGTGAAAATCGGTTCTGCCATCTCCGAGAAAAGTGAGCAGTGTTAGTGATTACCGGTAATTTGGCAGGAAGCGGCTCGATATTTCTTTGCATTGTATACAACATTTTCAATCTGGTAGATGATTCTTCATTTCTTCGCTCATACTTTGAGTATTTCACGGCCCTTTTGAAATAGATACAAATAGATCTTTTGCAATGATCGGCGCTGTGTGAAATTTACCAAGAGAGAATCGCAAGTTGACAATTATCGAAAAAAATCGAATCGATGATTCGTATTGATGATTCTCATATTAGAGTACAATATTTCAAAATCGCAATTATTCACCTCCCGGATAGAATCGGATCGCGAAACGAAAATGAGCGACCATTTGTTGCTTCAGAGAAACCCGTGGACAACTTGACAGCTCCCATACATCGAGAATATAAGTAAGTAAAAGTTTTGGTTCTCTGGTTCCACAATGGCGTCGTAAATAGAATAACATTTTGAAATAACGTATCTGTTTTTCGACAATCTGCGGCTTAAATTTTTATATTTAAATAAGTAAAATAAATTTTGCTAGCACTTCTTGACATTGACAAAATAATTATGATGATATGTTACTATGGTTTAGTGTAAGTATAATTTTTTTTTTCATCAATAGAAGGTTTAAAAGTAGTTCATCACATTTCAATGAATAATGAACGTGAAGTAATGTATTCTACTGAATAATTAAATAACTAGATCTGGGGTTTTTATTCTGAAAACAGCCAATTTGTCAAAATTTATTTTAAAGAAAGATTCTGGATGACTTGGCGCTCACTGGTAGTCGGCTATAACAGTAATCGAAAACAAAATGTTTTTTTTTATCTTTCGTCTGGCTGATTTAAACACTTCAGAAATTACTCTTAAAAGTAGGTGTTGACAAATGGCTTACTGACCATTATCCGAAAAAATACTTAAAATATTATTGACCTGTCAAGTTATATAAGTAATCTATTCGCCACCGATCATTTATTTCTGGAAGCCTGTCTTTATGGCTCAGAGCCCCATTTTACGTGCGGGTTTAAGTCAAAGTCAAAGTCTTGGCATTATATTCCTTTTGTGGAATTTGGCCTTTCTGTTTTAACAGACTTCGCAGCCGATTCTTAGTTTACAGAATCATTGCATGGCTATGGCAGTACTATGGATCCTACTGACACTAAGAACCCTTCCAGGTCGGGGCTCGAACATAGAACAACTGGCTTGTAAGACCAGCGTCCTATGGATTGATCCGCCAACCCGGGACCGTGCGGGGTTAAATAAGTGACATAAAAATTATTTTATGCAAACATATGAGTATTAGTACACTTGAAACCAAATCTACGGATTTCACCTTAGGGAAAAGTGGCATCACTGGTGTTAACTAGTGATGGGCGAGCGGCAGTTTTCGCAATAAATCGATGTTTGATTTTTCGAGAAAGATATTGTACAGATAGATTTTTCCGTCAAATACAGATTTTTGGAAAAAACAGTTGACAGCACTGGCGAGCGGTCACGTCTCTTCAAAATTGAGCCGCGGCTCTCAACATTAAAAAATAGTCAAGCTACAACCATGGTTCTTGTAGTCTGAGCTAGAGATGGGCGAATGCTCACGAGTCGTTCAAAAGAACTGCGGCTTTCAAAAAGAGCCATGTCAGTCAGCATTCAAATATTAGCTTTCTAACGATGATGTTTTCTAATGGAGCTGTCAAAATACATAGGAAAATTTATTCTCCAGTAATTTTTTACTTATTTGAAATAGAACAGAAATTTTTATTGTTTCAAACAGAACCTTGGGTGCTGTTTTCTTTTGCGTTTTGAAAGATAAATTTGCAATCATCATCCTCGCACACGTACACTTTGTGAAACACAACGTTAGATCGCCCATACCGCACGTGTATTTTTGTGGCTCTTACAGTCACTCTCTCGAACCGCTTCTCCACATTGACATTTATTGAGAAAGAACCGGCACTTACGAAAGAGCGTTCGGTTCAGAGCCGCTCATTGAAATGAGCCGTATTGCCCATCACTAGTGCTAACCCGTGATGCTCAGACGGGTCATCGAGAGAAATTCGCTCTTGCACTGGTAACCATTGTATGTTAAATGAATCATGTCGGTTTTTGTGTGGCTGAGATGATATCCGTCTCTCTTTGATGGCACTGATTGAATCGTGTGAAGAGTTGCTAGAGAGCGTTTTTTGATACGATAGAAGCCATCCTTGAAAGTGAGTGAAATTATTTTCACATTTTTTGTGAATTATCTCCATATTTTTGGTGCATATCACCCTTTAATTCCGAAACCGGAAGTCGGATCCAAATGAAATTCAGGAACTTCACATGGGACCATGAGACCTTTAATTTGAATTCAAGTTTGTGAAAATCGGTTTAGCCATCTCCGAGAAAAATGAGTGACAATATTTGTCTCACACATATACAGATATTTGCTCAGCTCGTCGAGCTGAGTCGAATTTTAGTCGGTTTTTACGGTTTTTCGGGATTGTACAGCTAAGGCAAAACAATGTAAAATACATGAAAACAATGATTTTCTTAATTTTTCTTTAGTTTACGAACATTTCTTCGACCATGAAAATTTATCCTTTGTTTGTTTAATGGTTATTTTTACTTTGGGGTTGAAACATAACATAAATGATGATATTTTTTTGTATAAAAATATCGAACATTTATTAAATAACATAAAACGAATGTAGAATATTTTTCTTTAACATTTCCTATAGGTGCGGCGTTTTAGCATGAGATGTAACATTTCACTTTCATTAACATTTTTGATTCAAATATAAACCAGAGATGGCATTTCACCAGATAGATACACGCTAGAGTCAGATTTTTGCCACACCGAGGATGAAAAAAACGAAGCATCGCACAAAGCGGAAAGCGCACTTCTTCTCAGTGTCGAATAGACAGCATTTGAGTGTGTGCTTGTGGTTAAAGCAGCTGGCGCGAGTGAAACACATTCTCTTCGCATGAATCGCTCACACGCGCTCTCGTCTAAATACACCCAAGTGGTCACTTGCGCGTGATGTTGAGCGAACACTTCTGTGAACTTCAATTAATAGAGAGTAGATCTGGCCTTGCTATGAAAAATTTGCAAGGAAAACCGAAAATTTTACGATAAATTGTTTTATTTTGCTGATTTTGCGTGTCCACGCTTCATCTACGCAAACCATACAGCAGAGTGCTCACCGGCGTGTACACCTCTGTGAAAGTATCTGCATCCACCTCAGAGAATTTATTAGCTAATGCTCTAGCACTTTGGTGCGATTCAGTGGAAGAGGTAAAAGGAAATAAACAAACGCACTCATGATGCGTGTACACTTTACACAACAGTGGTGTATAAATGTGAAAGAGAAGAGCTCTCGTTGAAGTTGTCAGTGCGAGGGGAGAAATTTTGCTTGCTCTTCGTCACACAGAGGAGATAGACATCTCTGATATAAACATCGAGAACAATTTTTTTAAAAATCAGGCGCGTGTGAGTAGAAAACAAATTAATCAAAGCAAACCTGTAGAACTTCAAATCGTTTTATAGCAGTTTGTGTTATGCTAGCTGTTTAGCAGCAACCTTTCTCTGACATGTTTCATGTGAGACTGAAATGTTAGCAATTATAATAAAAATTCTTTTGTTTATAGATTCGCAGGCTTCCAAAGTTTTCCAATTGAAAGGCTAACAAGAGCGTTGCTCCTAGTTGTTATATCGCTTACTCCTTTAAAAACATTGTCTCCGTTAGCCAGTAAGCCAGCATAGCGTCTTCGATTTTTATCAGGTAAAATAGAACAGTGCTAACTATTAATGAACATTTGAATCATATGTAGTTGAAAATATGTGGCTTGAAACGTTAAAATCGATACGCAGAAATACTTTATATCAGTTGGTGAAATAATATAGAAGATTGAAACAAAGCAGACTGACCTGTAATTGTTCAAAACCTGACCACATTTCTACATGTATTATTTCCTTGAATTTCTAATTTGCACACTAATATAGAAAACAAAAATGGGTTCAGCATCAAAAATTCACCAAACCATCCGTTAAATGATTCCATTTGGTTTACAGAACTGTTTGGTAGTTGTTTGACAGCTCAACAAAGTTTTCCCAATCGAACGATCAGTAGTCAATTCAATTACCGATCTATTGGAAACTCGGTAAAAAGTGCCAATTCCTGTGAAATTTTATAAGTATGTATGATACGATATGATTTAGCCGACGACACGACCTGCCACTCGTCTATCAAAACTGTATCGTAAATTTAACTACTCCTCAGTAACTGGAAATGTCAAACCGAAAACACTAGTGAATTTTTTTAAACTGGCAGCACAAGTTGATATATTTATTGATTTTGAATAACAGTCACCATAACCTTGGTTACTGCATATCGAAGGCAAGATGAATGTAAAAAAAAAATTCAGATCGGTGAATATATTACGGAACATTTTAATGGATTTACCTGACTCGAGTGGAATGTAAAAATTGAGGAGTATGAGTTATGTCTTTTATAAAGCCAAGTTCAAAATTCAGATCTTGACTTGAAACCGTTGTGTGAGAAGGAAGACATGGAAATGACCGACAACGAGCTGAGCGAGGCAAGTGCTCTGCGGTACCTGCATAACGTATGGTAAAATGATTTCTTAGTGGAATTCCACTAGTAATCCTCGAATAGTGGCCAACAAGGTGAAATACTGTTTCCACTGCTGCGCAATCAACCAACACAAAACAATTTTGACACCGGCATATTACACCGAATCCTACTGCCCAGAAAAGCTAGCAGTTGAAATGTACGGATGAATCGCTGGAAGCAGATCATTGTCCTCGTTCGTTGGTTTCATCCATAGTTTTGATTCAATTCCGAAAATCGAGTTCATTTAAATGTATTTCTGCTTAATTTGGACAAAGTTTAACACTACTAGAACTATTCCATCGCTTTCAAAACATGTTTATTTGTTTTGGGGTTCCTTGGTAACTAGTCCATAGTAAATTAAACAGTGTTGCTCGAGAAGATTATTTTTATTAGAGTGCCTATAACCAGAGTGACGACATCTCATCCGTAATTTTGGCAACAATTCAAAACATTCCATTAGCTTTACATTGAATTGACAGGTCGTTTGCTCGTTTGGAACTGGGAGCTGTCATTCCAAACGAACAGCTGTCGCCACTCTGATTATAGTCACTCTAATTTTTATCATTTACAAGGGGTCACTAGATTTGTGGTAACGGGCGGTGAATCGTTAGCGAACAGTTTTAATGCTGATTTTTCTTCGGAGTGCCTGGTCGTGTCGTCGATTTAGCTTTCTATTTACCATCTTTTCTTTAATTTCTTTCTTCCGAAAAATTAGAAAAAAAGTGTTTACTTAGAAAATATTAAAAAACTGATCTTTATGATTCTCTAACACATGGGAACATTTTGTGAAACATCACAACGGTAAGTGCCAGTCAGAGTTGCCATTTTAAAATCTGTGTACTATCTGTGTTGCATTTTTTTCGATCATATTCTGTGAAAATCTGTGAAAAACATTTTGAAGATCTGCAATTTTCATGAAATATTCATAAAAATCTGTAGAAATCTGGGTGGCAAAATAGGCAAAAAAATCTGTAGTTTTACAGAAAAATCTGTGAATATGGTAACTCTGGTGCCAGTTCGTAATAAACTCGTTCAGAAAAAAATGGTGCGAGGAAAGACTTGCATCTGTTAGCTGATGTTATTTATAGAGTTTTAACACGACTGCCGAGAATTTTTATTCAGTGGTTAGAGCGAGTTGAAAGTAGTCTGAAGCATTGGAAGTTGGTTCATCCATCAGGCATGGTTTGTAGTTCTTACATTCCGGGTTATGCGCTCTTACAGATTGCTGCAGCCAAAGTTTGTCTAATGTTGGACATTCACAAAATGTACACACACATACTGGTAGAATATTACGGGCATTACGGACAGTAGGAAAACATTGAAGGTTACACCCCTGACGGAAGCGGAAAGAAATCGGATTGTTTTGAATAGCTTCGTGTTTTGAATTTGGGAATTTGATAATACCTGACAGGCCCACCCTAGTCATTTGCTGTCGCTTACGAATGTTTTCAGCTGAACAAAAACTTCGGCAATAGGAGGGTGATTTGTTTTTATCTGGTGGTTTTATTCAGGGTTGTACCGAAAACAGTGCGTTTTATATATTACAATTGTGAATAAGTTGGTTGGTGAAGTTGAATCAATTGATTTTGGGAACAGTAAAAGTAGAAAGAATTAATAACTGACATTCGTTGTGCACATTTCATTGTGTATATGTGCTGAAATCTGGCATGCAAGAGAGACGGAAAATCCGTGTACTTACAGAAGTAAACAGCAAGGTACTGGGTTTCCTCTACCATGGATTCCAGCATAACTCTTGTGATGAGCTCTATTCGGTCTTCGGTCTTCTGTGTGATCAGCCATTGGAGTACTTCTTCTTCCTCATCCAGAGAACCTGAGAATAATAGCATGACCATAAAATATTAGATAACCGAGTCACATGCGCTGATGTCTTACCTTCGAACACATTTGGAATATTATCTTCAAAGTAAACCAACACCGGATAGTCAAAGATTCCATAGTGCTCAGCAATCTTGAAGTCGTCGGTTTTGACAAATAGAATACCGTGACGATCGCAATCATCATCGATGTTCTCTAGCGACTCCAGTACTCCTGCGCATTGCTCGCAATCATTGGAGTCTAAGATAAAGAAAATAGTTTTGAGTGTTGTAGACACACCTTGTAGGAACCTAACTAAGGAAACAGGGTTAAGGGCATTAGAACTGTGCAAATAACAAGTAGTCAGAAGCAAATGAACCGAACAAATTGGTTCACGCCAAAGGAGGGAAGATGCAGTAAGACAGTGGAAGTAGCATTCGGAGCACCGGGCATGGGATATCAAATGGATCCGCTATACCCTCAGTTGAATCGGGCGTCGTTGTATCCACGCTGGGTGTTTCTTCTCCAGTTGCTTCCTCTGTTTTCTCAGCTGTAACCTCGACTAGGACGCTTTTACGTTCCTTTGCCTTCCTTTGCTTGCGAGCGAGCTTAGAATTACAAATTTCGCAAGTCGTGCTGTTCCCTAAGGATCGTGTTAGTTTGAAGTGGTGTTGTGATATTTTATGTTGTCGTGCGAAAGATACAATATAATTGTGCGTTCGTTACGAAGTCAGAAAAGTCTTTGCAATTTGAGTTACCTCGTTGGATTCATACTTACAAAAGTAAACTGCCAGCGCGTCAGATTCCTCGATCAACTTCAGTAGCT
Organism: Malaya genurostris; assembly: GCF_030247185.1. Lineage (NCBI taxonomy): Eukaryota > Metazoa > Arthropoda > Insecta > Diptera > Culicidae > Malaya > Malaya genurostris. Next base: position 182,245,144 of record NC_080572.1, read on the forward strand.
TCAACCCGTCCAGGTCTTCGATGATGTCTCCACCGGGATTTTTCTGTGTCATCAACCAGTTCAGAATTTCGTTTTCGTCGTTCAAGTCCCCAGCAAAGATAACCGGATCCTTCGAACCAAGTTTAAAGAATACGATACCTGGCAAGGCGTAAACTCCAAGGTCTTTAGCCATTTGTTTGTCATCGATCTTGACGAAATTTATGCCAGCTCCATCGGCTTCGTCATCAATGTGTTCGATTTCGGCCAAAACTCGAGGGCATTGCTTGCAATCGTCACTGTCTGAGAGGATAAAACAAAATAGTAAACGAAATTTCACCATTGACCAATATCACACAATACTCACAAAAGAAGACTGCTAGGTAATCGGATGCCTGCCGTATTTTATGGAACATTTTGCGATTAACCCTTTCGATATGATCTGTCATTTCCATGTTCTGCGGGTTCGTCAACCAATCGAGCAGTTCCTCTTCGTCGTCGATATCGCCATCGTAGTTGATTGCTTTACCCTTGCGGAAATACGTGACTCCAGGAGGATTACGGAAGCCGAATTTCTTTGCCATCAGCCGATCCGAACACTTGACCAACAGAATCCCGTAATCGGCAGCTTCGTCATCTATGAGTTCAATGTGCCGCAGCACCTTGGGACTGACGTCGTCATCTTCCAGATCTGGGAAAGAAAGTGATTTTATTCGAGTTTTGGTTTTTGTGGCAACGATCAAGACGTTTCCTTACAGAATACTACGGCCAGGAAGTCTTTGGTTTCAATGTACTTCAGGAGCTCCTCGCGTTCAACTTCGTCAATGCTTTCGTCTGTTTTCTGCCCCGCTATCCAGTCTATTACGTCGTACTCATTCATTAGGTCACCTAGAATTCGTAGGAGATTATACATTCTGCTACTCTTGGGATTCGGTAATATAGCTAAGGTACTTACATCTTGCAGTTGGCTAATTATCACAGTATGTACTGAGAGAAATCGGTAAGAAGTTCGGGAAAATGTTTCAAAATTAAACCGATAGAACATTGCTCAAGCTTGGATTGACGTTAATCAAAACTTTATTAGTTTAAAGTTTCAAAAGATATAGAAAAAGTAAGGCAATAACAGTAATAAAATAAGTTCACTAGTCGCCTAATTTCTTGCATCTCCTTCTTTAATGTTGACTTAAATCTGGTTGTAATAGCAGTTTAGTCAGATTGACATCGCTTAGGTTTTTACCGAAACTTAGTCTCTAGCTATCATTATTCATAACGGGTTCCCTTTTTTTCGAGTAAGAAATATTTCAAGTCTGTACAGCTTTGAAAGTTTAGTTAGACTACGCTTCAACCATCTTTCGTATACACCATAGTCATACTGTTTTAATCGCGCTCTAGATCTGGACACATTTGACAGTAGTTTGTATTGGTTCTAACTGTTATCATATATGTGTAACGATTCATTTCTCGCCTCCTTCTTGTTTTTTACATGAGTTGTTGAAGATTTTGTTTGTTCTATCGTTTTGATTCCTTTGATAACCTTTTGATATCGTCTAGATTGGTAGACTAGGATAAAGTTTTACTTGATGACGAAATACCGAAATAAAGGAATGAATTATTTTCGGTGTATCCGAACAATGAAGGAGCAGTGCCAATTTCCACGATTCTGCGGTTGCTGCGATTGCGAGCTCATTTTAGTTTTGTTTTGCGTACCCTGTTCGATTACAAATCTAGTCAACAAGACAATTCACTCGGTATATTACACTAGTTTGTAGTTCGAGAACTTACGAAACCAACACATGCCAATGATTATTTACATACTAGTTTTCATCACTGTTTGTTTTTCTCTTGTGGGCAGTGTAAGTACTATGCAACTGTTTGCCTCTAGACTTTCCCATCAGGTCTACGGTTATAAACATTCGATTACAACTACTCTTACTAGATCATTACTAAGAGATCTGTACACATTTCGAAATTCGTCAACGTCATGTGTGTGTGTGTGTTTTGAATAATTATACCAATCAGCGTTCGTTCACCAAAGTTGTTTTTCTATAAACTAGTTGCGACTTTCTTGTAAAGTAAAGCGTGTATGCGTGCGATGTGCATGTGCGTCGTAGTGTGAGTAAGCGCTAGATGAATTCGACAAATAAAAATATTGCTTTGCACGCGGTATAATTCACCGTTCGGTTAGCTAGTGTAAAGTTATTCTCTGTACTATCCATAATAAATCCCTGACTTCCTAGCTAAATTAGTACTACTTTTGCAATCAAAAATATAGCTCAAATATGTTCTTCTAAAAACTTGCTTAGTGTATGTGTCCTCGTAGTAAATATATTCTTTGTAAATAACAAACTTGCAGTCTATTCGAGAATGAACAAAACAGTAGAGTTTACGAAAAATAGTTAATATCTTTGCCCTAAAATGTGCGAGGTTTGCATATGCATCGTTTACTTTCACTTTGCGTCTCCAGTGCGTGTGCGTGTGAGTGAACTACTGTGTTTCTATTGTTTTTTTTTTGATGCGTGGTAGTGATGTGATGTCACTCGGTTTTGCATTGTCGTGACAATGTCAAGCTCGTTTACTGGCTGATTTCGGTTTTTTTCAATATTTACTAAGCTAAGCTTAAGCTAGATTATTTCTCGGCTTTCTTCTTCAAAAGTGATTTGCCATCATCGCACTGTGCTACTTATTTACTCTAATCAGTATTGCGTTAGTTTAAGAAATATTTCTCCTTTTTTTTATTCTCTCTCTCCCTCTGTTTTTCTTTGTTTCTATGTTTTTGACAGTTGGGATGTCAGATTGTAACTCCAATCAGCACTTTACTTAGGTGCATCTAGCGGGGGGAAATAAAGAGAACGAAGAGATTTTGTTTTAGAAAACGTGTCGTTTATGATGGACGTTTGATGCGAGAACACGAAAATGGGGGGGTGGTGGAAGTGTTTCGCTAGAAGTTGTCTTGATGGATCGTTTCGATTTGGTCTTTTTGAGGTCAACTATTCATTTGAGAGGCTTTCGTGTGTATAGCATTTTCACTCTATCTGACATTTTCACTTGGTTGATAGGTTTAGGTTCATCAAGCGTAACAAGGTTCGCATATCAATCATGCCGTTGATGGATGGTTTGGGCCTGGTAAGGTACTCTGTGTTTAAAGAAATGTGTGCACTCTGGGTGTGGGTGTTGGGAGGGACCATTTACCACCAACCCAATTTGCCGAACAGTCCCTCTTTGTCATCGTCGTCGTCGTCGTCATCGTTTTTACCTTTGGCCTTCGTTTTGGACTTTCCCTTCACCTTGACCTCGATTGGATTTTTCGCCTGTGCGGCTTTCTTCTCCTTGGCGGCGGCCGCTGTGGCATCGGCTACGTCGGACAGTTTCTTCTGCTTGAAGGCGAACTGGCTCTCGGCCTCTGCGCTGTCCCGTCGACTGATTTTCTGAGCGGCCATCTGCGTTACGCGGGTATTCTTCTCAACCTTGGCCGGACAGCAGCGGAACGAATCCTCTTCCTTATGGGACTTTTTGTCCTTCTTGGTAACGCGACCGCTGTGACCCAGTCCAACGTAGAAACATTCGTCATCTGTGTGTATACAAAAAACATTTTGTCAGATTTAGGTTTGATACGGTTTTGGTTGGGCTTTGGTTTTGTTTTGGATAGTACAAAATTTTGGCATTGAACTATTAGGGTGGTGAATGTAAAGATTACTCAAACTTCGTTACACTTTGCGAGATCATTCACTGTTGCAATTCTTTGCTTGTTTATTTTCGTATGCAAAGGTTAGTACAATTTTCTTAGTTGCATTATTCAATCGCATCGCGTTCTTACTTAAGTTTTTATTTGCATTACACAGTGGTTGAAAAGTTTTGAATAATGCAAAAAGCACACTGCGTGAGGTAGAGAGGCTTCCGAGCTCAAATATTAGTTGTTCGTGCTATTTATTGTTTTGGAAAGTAAAATTGCGTTTGCCTGTAAGTTTGTTAGCAAAAGACTGCAACATCACGAACAATCTACTTCTCTGAAGCAGCTAATTTATGAATCAACTGACAAAATGTTTTTTGTAAACCAAACCGATTATTTAGATACAATTTTTCGTGTTCTATTAGGTTTTCGCTAGATTCATGCTTCCAGTGGAAATATTTTGAACTATTTAGAGTCGCACAGAGAGCAGTGGAGAGGAAGAGAGGGTGTTTGCGAGCGCGAGAGAGAGAGAAAGTATTTAGGAGTAGCAACATCAGTGAACAATAGGAACTGCTTGTTCTTAGGGACGGAACACGAGAACGAACTTTTTGACATGTGGTGCATTTGGGTGGATTTGGCTCTCGTTGGGGATTTTAGGCGGGGCCGAAAAGTCCTCGTGTCTCATGTCCATATGAACAATGCTATCCAAATTAATCACACACATTGCACCATGAATCACAGCGATACCTAAAAATACAACTATAATTATTGGATTTAGACTACTTAACTGACACTGCCTTACTACGTGGAAAAGGTTGTACATAATTTTCTACATATTATTCTTCCAACTACGTTTTGTAATAAACTTTGAAACATTTATCCCGTTGATAGAAATAAAAACAAAAACATTGTGTCAGCATAGATCATAAATTTATCTATCTCGTATAAACCGGCGGACGGCGTTCGTTGGTTTTACAGAAAGATTTTCATAGCGAACTTATTCTAATGAAATATTTACGATATCGAGGTGGGAGGTCGACAATCGAGGTGACGAAAACATTGTAATAGCAGGCATGCAAGAATGTAGTAGTTACTGTACGATACATTTCGTGGCCACAACACAGACATAAGCGATGGGATGCAGCATACAGATTGATTTTGTGAAATGAATATGTTTTTCGTTGTGTAATTTATGACGATTTGCTCACCAGTTGGACTTTGATATCACGTGCTTCGAACAGTGTTTAGTCAGTCAAACCAATGAAATTTCGATTTGGTTAAAAAATACGCATGAAAAAAATATAGTTTTATACGGTTGTGGCTTTGGGATATTGAAAAAATTCGAACAAGGTTGAATCTATTTCTTTTTTTTTTTCGCAAGAACAAATCGCTTGCCGAATTTGAAGAGTATGCCCAGAAACAGTGACTGAATTAATTTTCATCTCTTTCGATGTAAAAAAATTACATATTTTTCTATCAACACACTTTTAAACACTGATAGAAATATATACGATCGATTCATGTGTAAGTAACTCTTCAATTCAATGTAATATTGATATTGCACGAAATATTCGTTCAATTTGCTGGAACGGTTTGTTGTTGTTTTATGTCTTGAAAAATAGTGTGAAAATTGAGTGTTACCTTTACATATAAAGAAAATTTGTTGCTATTCTACGTGAAGTAGAGGTATTGTGCAGGTATGTATTGTTAATTTAAACAAATGAGTGGAAAAAACTTCAGAAATTCTGCAGTAAAACTAGTCCAACGGGGCTCCAACTCCTCATGTTTAAAATGGCTCAACAATGGACCTCTGTCTACCGGGTTTGTTGAACGAAAAAAATGGCATTCGGTTCAACGGTCTGTTTCAAAATCGGCAAACGAAGGTTCCGTGTTGGCCTCCCGTTGAACGATTGATTGGACTTTCATTGGACCAATGAAGGACCACTGTTGAACGTTTTTTTCTAAGTGGGATGCAAGATTGACAGAACCCTTTTGAATCGGTTCTACATTTTTAGCGCCTTGGTTTTATTTTTTCAATAGAAAGTACGTATAACTGACTACCGGATTTTTCGTTCGAAATACAATGAATATCTTGGTAAAGTTTAGCCGATATTCAGGAAAAAAATCTAAGTGTGCCCGATTGTTTTCGAATTAGGTTTTTTACCGTCACTGCTAACCTCAATCGAATGAACACATTTTGACAGTCCAGCAGTACTGTTTGTAAACAGAGATTTTGTTTTGTTTGTCTGTTAACAATTTGGATAAGACCATTTACGGTCCATATCACCTAAATAGAGTTTTAAAACATTTGTTCACGATTGGATACGGTTTATTGAATAAAAGTGACTAGTTGCAAAGTGTAAAGATGATTGTTTAAGATGAGTTCTTCGATTTTTGTTTAAGCTTGTTTGTAAACAGTACCGCTGAACTGTCAAGGATGAATTCTTGTTCATTTGTTACGTAACGATAAAAAATCTAATATTTCGGTTGATTTTTTATTAGGGCGTATAAGCAAGTGACAGTTTTTCTTTAATCACTCTCTTTTTCGATTATTGTGATGTGATTAAAAAGATTTTCTTTGATATCACTATTCTGTTTGAAAGTCGAAAGTTTCGGGTATCATTTCATGCAAAGAGTTGAGTGATAAACGTGGGATCCGCTTGGTAATTAATAGAAGAGAAAGTAAACAAAGAGAAACTGTCACTTGCTTATACGCCCTTTTGAAAAATTAACCGAGATATATCCACCATCAATTATTGATGAATTCAATGGCGATTTCCGGTTTGGATTATTTCAAGTGTGAAATCCAACATGATCCAATATGTTTCAAAATCGTTCAATTTTGATTCCAAGCAGTCAATTAAATCTGTTCTGAATCCTGTATGGGGCCAAAATTGAATGAACATGATTATTGAGCATCTTAGAAAGTAATTTTAAAAATTAAATGTACTCAAAAACGAGTGATGATCCTATTCTTCATTTTGGGTGCAAAAACGTAAGAGCCAAAATTATGAAGATACTATTTTTCTTCATTTAGAGCTTTATTCCTAAGCTAAAAAACTAGTGAATGCAGAAGAACTGAGATTTTGACTACGTGCATTTATTATGGAATTGAGAGACGTGTGACTCATATTTGAGTTATGTATAATGAGTGTGTAGACAAATGGAATCGTACTTTCCGCTTGTGAGAAATTCTGGTAGCCGGCAGAAGCCTGGCAAGATTCCAGCAGCTGTCAATATTTTGCAGGTGAAATTGCGTCACTCGATTTCTTTTGATATTCTTCAATTCTGCATTTACATGCAAAAATGAAAACGAGCCTTTAGACTAGGTAAATGATTTGAAAAAAAAACTGGTATATTGAGAGAAGAAGTTTTGCATATCTTGTTTGGTAGTGCAAAAGCTATGTTATTGTCCTTCATTAAAACTTCTAAGGCTGTGAACCATTTCGCGGTTAATTTTAACTTTTGGTTAAAATCTGACATTCGAGTGGTTATTTCTATGTTGTCAAAAATAACTCGAGAGCATGGTTATTTTTGACAGATCGATGGTTATTTTCCAACACTGTAAAAAATCTTGCAATGAAAATTCTAATATTAATTCCGAATAACTTTCTGTCCTTCAAATTTTGAAATGGGCCGCAATTTTAGTTAAATTTAACTACTCGACACAGAATAACCACTCAAGTGTTAAAGTTAAAATTAACTGCGAAATGGTTCACAGCCTAAAAACATAAAATAACCTAAAATGAAGAACTGATTCAAAACGGTCATCCTAGTTTTGTATGGCAAAAATTCGTCAGAAACAGAACCATTAATAAGCTCTAGGCGAAACACTCTGCCAGAAACGGTTGTTGCATTTTTGCCAGACTCTTACCAGAATTTTGACGACATTGCGGTAAAACCTTCTGGCAGACGCTGCCAGGTGTCTGGGAGAGAAACTTGCCAGGCACATGTAAGCGAGTTGGCTCAACGGCTCGGTTAGAAACCAGTCGTTTTAATTGTTCTACAGCAGCGTGTCTAGTTCGCGGATTTGATTTGACAGGGATTTATTTTGAAAATAAGTGCATGTGTTTTTGCGGTGAAAGGTGCGGAATAGAGAACGAAAAAAGAAAACTGATTCTGCTCAACAACATCGAAATTTCGTTGAAAAATTTGCCATTTCTACTAGGGGCAATGTTTCCAAGCGGTGCCGTGGTAGCAAAAGTCCAATTTTGTGCTAAAGCTTTGGGTCGAAATACCCAGTAAATCCGAACATCGGACGCATCGTGCAAGAAAGCTTTTGATTGCGTTTCGAGCTTACATAGTGTATCGGTAGAATAAAAGAGTGAAGAAATACCAAAGCAGAGAGCGGATGTCTGATTCTCAGGGGATGGGATATATCAGGGTTGGATTTCCAACTCCGAACATAGGGTTAGAGTTTTTCTGGCCCTAAGAGGCGAATGACCTTAAGGTTAAAGCCTCTATGATCGAAACAAAAGAATGTATTTCACACCCTATCCGGGAGACGTCGGCTCGAAAATGCCTTGTTTGATGTTCCTTCGCTCTGTTCCTATAGCGATACATAATATAAACATAAAACTTTTTTAGGTCGTCGCGGTTGATGCAAATGGTGCAGAATTGTCCGATGGCGGGCCGATCGAAGCGCTACGATCGGCCCCATATCGTGCTCAATCGGTCCGATGATCGGACTTATGCGGGTCGACGAATTTCACTGGTTATTGGAGTTGACAATAGCAAACCCAGAAGTAGCAGAGCGAAATAGCGATAAAAATGCGAAGCCAATCATCAAATTGTCCATCAAAACAACAGAGCAGGCTAACAGACAAAATCTAGTAGTCATAACACTCGCCCGAATGTCGTACGACCGGGATCCAGCTATGCCAGATAGTAGTTGTGTCGTTTCCGAAGATTGGCATTTTCCTCGGAAGCTCGCGCGGTAAAAAGCTCTTTTCCGTATATTTTGTCTGTGGATCCGTAGGTCCGTAGAAAATGTTCGAACTCGTAGATCTACGAAGATTTCCGTAGATCTGACATCGCAGTCGGGATCTCACGAAGCTACTTTCGATATATTAGCTGTTTTTCAAAGGAGGGCTAAACTAACTTTGACAGCAAATGGCGAAAAACATTGACTTTGTTTTCAATTCCTAGAAAGTATAATTTATTCTCAGATCAATTTTTGATAAGTCGGTGAACTGTTGATTTATCTTTGAAAAGTATGCATTTTTTTCTACTTTTCTTCTATATCCACTGGATAAATCAACATAAAAAGAGTTTCGCCCTTTATCGATTTGTTCACTTCCATGCACTCATTCCATGACGGAATGAGAAATGGATTCTTACTCGGCTGCATGATTTTTCAGTGCTCGATCGGTTCAGTGCTAGAATTTTCGCCTGAGTTGGCTGCTCGATCAACCTGATTGACAGTGACATTATAAATGTCATTGAATATTCGCTCATTTTATGAATGTGTTGGTGTAAAATTTAGGCGACTTAAGCCATTTCACTACACTCCAGCTAGAGGTATGGATGATGCTGACTAAGGTCGGCCGTTTTGGTAATTTCCAGCGAATTTCAACAGTTTATGTTGGAATTCTAAGAAGAACTGGTTATTTACTAGTTCTGTATATCAGAAAAACATGAAGATTTCAATGTGTATAATCAGTTATGTAATGTTTTCATTTATAAATAAACTGAAAGTCAGCACGAAAACGTGCCAAATCGGGAAAGAAAAAGAAGAAGACAAATTGACAATTCAGTCCGCATCTTCTCACTCAATTCCGACTGATTTCCGAATCAACCGGTTGTAGGCGAAATTCATTCGGAATCGGTTGTTGCACTGGAGTTGGAATTGATTCGGAATTCATTATGATTTCCACATGAAATTCCGAATGAAAATTTCTCGCCGATTCGGAATTGATTCGGAATCCATTCGGATCTGATAATGTGGGCATTATCGAAATGACGGAATGCGCAATGAATTCTTACTCGATTACATGATTTTTCAGTTCTCGATCGGTTCAGTACTAGAATTTTCGCCTGAATTGGCTGCTCGATCAACCCGATTGACAGTGACATTATAAATGTCATTGAATATTCGCTCATTTTATGAATGTGTTAGAGTAAAATTTAGGCGACTTAAGCCATTTCACTACACTCCAGCTAGAGGAATGGATGATGCTGACTAAGGTAGGCCGTTTTATTAATTTCCAGCAAATTTCAACAGTTTATGTTGAAATTCTAAGAAGAACTGGTTATTTACTAGTTATGTATATCCGAAAAACTTGAAAATTTAAATTTATATATTCAGTTATTGCCTTTCTCATATAGAAAGGTTATGCAATCACTGTGAAAACCGACTTTTGAAGCGAGGCCCGGAGGGCCGAGTGTCTTATACCATTCGATTCAGTTCGTCGAGTACGCAAAATGGCTGTGTGTGTGTATGTGCGTATGTGTGTATGTAACGTGTTTTTTGCACTAACTTCTCTCGGAGATGGCTGAACCGATTTTCACAAACTTAGATTCAAATGAAAGGTCTCGTGGTCCCGTACAAAATTCCTGAATATTACTTAGATCCGACTTCCGGTTCCGGAATTATAGGGTAAAATTTGCAAAAAACTGTGCAAATAAGTGCACTAACTTTTCTCGGAGATGACTGAACCGATTTTCACAAACTAAGATTCAAATGAAAGGTCTTGTGGTCCCATACAAAATTCCTGAATTTCATCCGGATCGGGAAATATAGGGTAAAGTGTGTTAAAAATTTTATACCATCACTGAGAAGAGCGAAAAACCGTAAAGAAGTTTTCTAAATCGACCTCAATTCGTTTCCAATTGATAGTTTTTATCAGTAGACGCTCAAACAAACCGATTTCGGTTATTCTTTTAAGAATCGAAGAAAATTATTTTGAAGAATACCACAATATTATATATGATAGTATGATTGATATGAGAAATGCATCATTACACCATTAGGTGGATTAAAACAGGTTTATAGTGTTTTCATTTAAAAATAAACTGAAAATCAGCCCAAAAACGTGCAAAACCTGCAAAGAAGAAGAAGAAGATGAATAGACAATTCCCTCTCAGCAGGCCGTTCAATTTTGTTGATTTTTGAGCGCTTGTTGAACGACATATTGCACGAAATATTCGTTCAATTTGCTGGAACGGTTTGTTATTGTTTTTTCTCTTGCAAAAATAGTGTGAAAATTAAGTGTTACCTTTCCATAGAAAAAACATTTGTTGTTATTCTACGCGAAGTAGAAGTATTGTGCAGGTATGTATTGTTAGTTTAAACAAATAAGTGGAAAAAACTTCAGAAATTCAGCAGTAAAACTAGTCCAACGAGGCTCCAACTCCTCATGTTAAAAATGGCTCAACAATGGACCTCTGTCTGCCGGGTTTGTTGAACGAAAGAAATGCATTCGGTTCAACGGTCTGTTTCAAAATCGGCAAACGAAGGTCCCGTGTTGGCCTACCGTTGAACGATTGATTGGACTTTCATTGGACCAATGATCCAACGTATTGGACCAATGAAGGACCACCGTTGAACGTTTTTTTCTAAGAGGGTTCAGTCCGCATCTTCTCACTCAATTCCGACAGATTTCCGAATCAACCGGTTGTAGGCGAAATTCATTCGGAATCGGTTGTTACACTGGAGTTGGAATTGATTCGGAATTCATTGTCATTTCCACATGGAATTCCGAATGAAAATTTCTCGCCGATTCGGAATTGATTCGGATCTGATAATGTGGGCTCCAGCAAAGACATCATATTAACCGCGCCAAAATAGCAGGGCTGCGCACCCATACAATTGAGGTTTCTATGCCCGGTGAAAAATGAACGGCGGCCCTACTGAAAAATGGGAGGCCAACACGTTTCCTGATGAAAACAAAACAATATGTAAAAGCGATTCACACGCAGCATCAAGCGACTATCACCTGCATGGAACGATTACGGAACAACAACATTAATTGTGAGCAATTCATATGAAAGGATACTACGTCAAGTTCACGGAACATTTTAACGTCGGATACGTGAGCAATATTCGGCTAAAAAAATTTATAAAAATAATCTGGACGTCGACGGAAGTTGATTGATCGTCTAAATCGTGTTTAATGCATGCGTTTCCTGATGAAAACAAACCAATCTCATTTGCATTTGTGGTTGTAAGTGAGCTGTCAGAGAGCCTAATTGACATGATATGTTGAATGTGATGCCGTGCGATGGCGTTGTTGAACTGAAAATTGATTTCGCTCCAAGCTGACAGGGTCTGGCTCCAGGTAGAGGAATGGATGTATAGTTGACAAGGTGGGCCGTTTCGTTAATTTACAGCGAATTTCAACAGTTTATGCTGGAATTCCAAGAAATTCCAAGGTTGTTTACTGATTCTGTACATTCGAAAAACTTGATATATTTTTTTAATTTAAAAATAAACGTACAAAATCGAGAAAGAACCGGTTGTAGGCAAAATTCATTCGGAGTCGGTTGTTGAACTGGAGTTGGAATTGATTCGGAATTCATTATGATTTCCACATGGAATTCCGAATCAAAATTTCTCGACGATTCGGAATTGATTCGGAAGTAAAGCCCTCGGGCGTTTTTGGTGAATTTTATTGTATCATTTACTATTTCAAATTTTCAAAATAGAGATGGCATAAAAAATGTTTGAAAGCTACTATTGGTTCATTGATCAAGTTCGAAGTTCAAATGGCTGTGGTTTCTGGCTCCGGAGATATAATGGTATAAGTGACGTAATCAACTAAACGCATTTTTCTCCTCTCAAAAGGCAAACAAAGGTTGTTTTGTTCAATGAGTGATAAGATAGTCGACGTTACAAACGCATAAGATCGCAAACATAGTTGAATTCGTCTATCTTGCTGTCATTGAATCTAGCAGCACCGTAGATCTGTTGTGGCTTTAGGTCATTTCATTATTGTGTGCTATTACGCCGGAGCTCATATTTAGCTGTTATAAGTAGGTAATAAATTACACATCTAAAACCGACTCTGCAGCTCGGTATAATGAAATGCATGTGCCTGACGGATTTCCCCCCAAACGCCTGGCAGTGTCTGCCAGAAGGTTTTACCAGAATGTTGGCAGAATTCTGGCAAGAGCCTAGTAACAATGCAACAACCGTTTTCGGCAGAGAATTTCGTCTTGCGGTTATTAACAATTCTGTTTTTTTCATTAGAAAGTTTAAATGAAGGGCTATAACATAACTTTTTGACTACCAAACATGATATGTAAAGCTTCTTCTCTCAATTTATCAGTATTTTCATTTCATTTACCTAGTCTGAAGACTCGTTTTTATTTTAGGATGTACATGCAAGATTGAGCAATATCAAATGAAGTCGAATTAGAAAAAAAGAAGTAAGAGCGATCTCTCAAGACGTGACGTGGCGAGAGAATGACGCAATTTCGTCTGCAAAATTTTGACAGCTGCCGGACTCGTGCCAGGCTTTTGCAGACTGTCAGAATTTCTCACAAGCGGGAATGCACATGCTCTTTACCGAAATTGGTTAAAGTAAAATATCAATCTGTCGGTGAAGCACCTTTTTTGCCGAAGTTTGGCATAATATATTATATATTATATCGAAATCAGCAAATCCGTTTGGCGCAACTCTTGCTTTAATTAAATTTTCTCCCGAAGAAAATGGCCACCATGTGAGAGATGCATCGGAGGTGGCAACTTTAGTGTACAATAACTCCCAAGCCAGTCACCGTATGTTCTAGTCCCGATCTGGAAGGATTTTCATTAGTCAAGTGGATCGTAACACGCTATGAACTGGCTGCGATGTGTGTTGGAACAGATTGGTCAAAGTCCACATAAAAATGCGATATTACATAATTTTTCTTTCCCACTTTAAAAGCAGATAGCCTTCCAAAGTCCTTCAGTAGATTATTATAATGTAATAAAAGAATGGAGTATGGAGTATGATGAAGACTACATAATCTAACAGAGGAAATTAATATACAGCTTTACGATAAGCGCATCATGAGCTTACAGTAAATCAAGGATAAGATTTTTTTCGTTCGTAATTAAAGACCGTTACTAAACAAGACATGTACTTTCCTGATCTGCCTACTTCGATTAGTTTTGAAATCTTTTGTTAATCTGAACCTGAATTGTAGTAATTAACGAAGAACTATGTTGCCGGCGGTGATACCAAGGACCAACTTGCGAGAGAGTGAGAGAGTGCTCTAGTGAGTCCAGATAGTATGTGTTCGATGAGTCCGTAACGAATACAGCCAAGCAATGTACAGTAGATGTTCACTTATTAGAGGCGTGGCTAGCGTTGTCCATCTTAGAACGACGGTATGGTACTTTGAGCAAAAGTGCAGATCGCAGATCTTTTTGCGGATGCACAGAAAGAATCCTACTCTATGTTAGACGGTTGTTTGAGCTGTTTTTAGGGTATTTACACATACAGTTGTGTTATTACGAAGTTCGCGTGAGTGTTTTGAAATGGTACCTTCGTCATCGGTTTTCCACTTGTCGATGTCGGGCTTTGCCGGTACGGATACGGGTACAGGTAGAGGTTTCTCGATCTCAGGTTTTGGCAATGGCCTGAATAGCGGTTTGGACTTTTCTTTACTGTTATCTTTGGACTTTTTGGATGATACGGGCTTAGTGGCTGTGGTGATGGTAGTGGTGGTGGTGGTGGTTTTGGCGGTGGTTTGTAGCTTGGGAATTGGTTTCAATGAGCTTGGCTTGGGCCTGCGCTTGTCGATTCTATCGTCTCGGTCGACATAGGCAGGGCCTTTTTTGGTCGCTTGTTTAGATTTGGCGGGCTTCGGTATTTTTTTATCTGGAAAATGTTCGAACGAAAGTGCGATTGAATGATGGGTAAACCTAGATGAGAGTTCCGCATTCACTATACACCATTCGTTGAACAACGAAGACCAATCAAGGCATTTGGAAGCGTTCGTGCACTGTGTCGGGCTTTGCTAGAACTAATCTACGAAGAATATGTTGCGTGCAATTGACGCTTTTCACGAAGTTGTTAGATAGTTGGGTGACAGGAAAGAAGTTGGGACGATGAAAGCGGGAAGACTACAGAAGAGCCAATTCGTTCGACACATAACAATTCGAGCGAATTAATGGCCAATTAGTATGAGTGTGTGTGCGTAGGCGGACGGCCATAATCTCTGGTGCACTTATTACGATTTCGATTTAAAATTGCTTTTCTTGTGTGGCCTCTAGATTCTATATTAATCACTTTACTACGTGTTAGAGCGACGGATACAGAAAGCTAACTAGCCATTGGTTACCTAATGGTATAGGATTGTACAGTAGACTGAGAGGAGTGCCTGGCGGCGGTTTGAGGATGGACTTTTCTGGCACGCCTGATCGTGCTCGAGCTTCTGCCTGTATGCGCATTAGTCGCGCATCTTCTTCCGGATCAGAGAAAACTACCATCCTACGTTCTTTCTTTTGATCGCCACTATACTTTAGCTTGATATCATACTTTCCTGGGGATTCGTGTCGGGTGATTTTTCAGAGGTCGATAGGTTGAAGGGATAACGGTATGATATGGAAAAAAGAGAAAATGCGTTTGAAGGTCTGGCACATTTGGTTCGTCATGACCTAATAGAATGGGTTGTATGGAATACATTTGACACCAATACCAGTACCGGGACAGTATTCGACGGTAAAACAAAGCGGGTATAAAGCCTTGGTGATGGGGATGGAAATCAGATTCGACAAGGATACACTGCTTGATTGGTTTCGATAGTGGGATCTGGAATGCGGTGGATTCAAAACTTGTTCATGGATGGATTCACGATGCGGAAATAAAATCAATTTACTCGATCAATCATAATAAAAATCTTTAAAATATCAACTAAACCATAGGTTCTTACTTTTGTGATCAATTAGCCACTGCAAGATGCGCTTTTCGTTTTTCAGATTACCTGAATTGGGGGTAAAGATAAAAAACAAACATTTAGACTATTTTCAAAAGTACGTCTCTTGGATTCCTAGTCAGGTGAGTAAATCATGTTAAAAGAAAACAAGAAAACATTTCTCACCATCATACATAATCGGGACACCCGTTTCGTAGTAGACCAATGCTGGGAACGAGAAAATGCCGATCTCGTGAGCCAACTTCTCATCGTTAGCCTTAACGAACTGAATGTTGTGTTTGTCCGTGTCATCATCGATGGTTTCTAGTTTTTCCAAAATCTTAGGACACGTCTCGCAATCATCATCATCTACAATCACTCCGAAATGGTTAATTAATGATCCCACTAACCAGCTGACAATCATTACTTACAGAACAGTACGGCCAAGTGTTCCACTTCGTTGACAAGCACCTGCAGGGTCTTGCGGTCAACCGACTCTATCACTTCCGGTTTCGATTCGTACTGCTGCAGTACCCATTCCAGAATGTCTTCCTCCTTCATCAGATCGCCCGTGTAGATGGTACGGAATTTGTGACGATAGAAAACCAGAGCTGGCAGTGATTCCAAGTCGTACTCTTTGTCAATGTCATCGTCGGAGGTCTTGACGAAGTCAATATCTTTCTCTTCGCACTCGTCATCAATGTTCTCCAGCTCGTTAATGATTTTCAGTGACTTTTTGTCATCATCGTGATCTAGTCATTGTTGAAAGTCAGAAAAGATTTTTCGAAATAGCAAGTTTCATACTTACAGAAGAATACCACGATATGATCGTTCTCAGCCAGAATTTTCTCCAGCATTTTTATGTTGACTTCCTCGATCTTTCCGGGAATCTCCAGTGTTTCTTCGTCGGTTAGCCATGTCAGCACTTCGTCTTCATCGTTGAGATCGCCGGAGAAGATCAACGGATCCTTGTTGCGGAAGAACACCAAAGCTGGCAGTGCTTTGATGTTGTACTTTTTGGCAGTGACTAATCGATTTACGAACGGTTTACTAAGCTACACCAATAATCACAAAGCAGAATCAAACTTACGTGTATCTTCTGTGGTAACGAAGATGATACCGGCCTCATCCAACTCGTCGTCGATGTTTTCCAGGTCGTCCAAAATATTGTCGCATTTCTCGCCCTCCTCGCATGGTCCACTGAAGTAAACGCACACATACTCGTGATCCTCGATAAGATCTTGTAGTATCTCGTCCGTGACTTCCTCGATAGTGGCAGAATACTTTTGAAGCTTGAGCCATTCGAGAACTTCTTCTTCGTTCATCAGATCACCCTCGTATATGGCCGGTATTTCATTCTCAAAGTACACCAGTGCTGGCAGGTGATCTAGACCGTACTCACGTGCTTCATCGGCGTTATCCAGACGAGCGATGACTATCTCCTCCTTCTCAAGTTCATCGTCGATGTTTTCCAGCTCGTTCAGAACGCGAATGTCTTGTTTGTCATCTTTGTCGTCTGCAAAATCATTCGTTGGTACGGTCATTCGAAATGGTTTGGAAAAATAGTACAATACTTACAAAAGATGATCGCAACGTGATCGTAGGTGCGCATCAGTTTGTCTTTCATTTCGTCGGTAATTTCTGGAATTTCCGAGTGTCTCTTCTGGTGCACCAACCAGCCCAACAGCTCATCTTCTTTCATCAGATCTCCTTCGTAGATGTGTGGAATGCCGCGTTCAAAAAGAATCTGAAAACCAGCTAACGTCAATCATCACATTTCCTACGCTCGATTGCAAATCCATACCATAGTTGGAAGTTCGTCGATGCCCCATTCGGCAGCCTCATTGTCATCATCGATCTTCACAAAGGCAATATCGTTCTGATCGCACTCGTCGTCAATGTTCTCCAACTCAGCTAGCACCTTTTGGGAAGCTTTGGAGTCCTTGTCGTAGAACAGTACCGCGACGTGTGGCATTTTGTCGATGATCAAGTCCAACATTTCGTCGGTGACGTCTTCGATTTCGTCCGAGTTAGTCTGCCGCTCGAGCCATTCCAGCACTTCTTCCTCGTCTCCTACGTCACCTTCGAACACGGTTGGAATTCCCTGCTCGAAGTAGACAAGCTTGGGGAACTTGGTTACGCCATACTCTTTAGCCTCCTCGAGGTTGTCCATTTTGACGAAGCTGATGCCCAACTGATCGCACTCGTCGTCAATGTTCTCCAGTTCGTTCAGGATCTTTTCCGATTTCTTGTCGTTGTTGTCGTCTGCGAGATTAAACATAGATATTAGATCATCATCGTATTGTTGAACTAGTGAAAAATGGTTTACAGAACAAAACAGCGACCGATTTGCCTTCTTTGATGAGTTTGTCCAGCATCTCGTCGGTGACATCTTCGATTTCGTCCTTCTCCAGTTGCGAAAGAAGCCATTTCAAGATTTCATCTTCGTCACTTAGATCGTCATCGTAGACGTTTGGGATTTCCTTCTCGAAATAGACAATAGCTGGGATCTGAAAGCATTAACTCGAATGAATTGGTGATTGATCGGGAACTGGAAAATTTACTGTCAAACTTGGGATGCAATCACGCGACTTTAAGTTTGTGTGATCCAGATCGGTTGTCAATGGGCAGCCACGGCCGGAGCCGAAGCTGCCACAAGCCCTCACGATATCTGAATGCACTTCTGAGTGCGCATAAATTGCATGCATAAGAATGCATGCGCAGCTGATGCCAGGGCTGCATAGTACGCATGTATTTTAGGCACCGGCGATGAGATGGAACTATAAATAGCTTCTACGCTCAATAAGCAAGGTGGTGAAACTGCTGTTTATTTTTAGCTTGAATTGTTGTTTAAAATATTATGCTCCAACTCAGCGCCTGAATGACCAGTAGACGTGTCAGTACTTACGTCTTCGATACCGTACTCCTGGGACACCTTTGCGTCGTCGATCTTGACAAATTGAATGCCATGCTTGGCGCAATCGTCATCAATGTTTTCCAACTCCTGCATGATTTTTTCCGATTCTTCGTCTCCTTCATCGTCTGCGAATAAATGAACCCGTCAATAATCGGATTAAATCGAACCACCTTGAGCATTAACACTTACAGAACAACACAACCAAATTGTCGATGTTGGCAATCAATGTCTTCAGAGTTTTGGCGTTGACTTCTTCGATGACGTCATTTTCGTCTCCGGTGGCTTTGTTCTCGATCAACCATTCCAGCACGTCTTCCTCTCGTTGAAGTTCGTCTACGGGAGGCAGAAATCGTCTAGAGAACAAATCAAACCATTGTCGAATGTTCGGTACTTACGTTCGTAGACGATTGGCGTTTTGTGCCGGTAGTAGACCAGTTTCGGCAAAGGTCCAAGGTTGTATTCTTCAGCCAGGTCTTCATCGTGAATCTTCACGAATCCAATGTCCAACTCGTCGGCTTCATCGTCGATGTTTTCGAGCTCCTGCAAAGCCTTGACGCATTTCTTGCATTCCGGCTTATCTGCGAGTGGTTCGGAAAGAGGGTTCAGTCAAGTCGTGTCCTCGAGAATTGTTGTGGGGTTGAACGAAATGCTAGTGAAATTCTCGCCGATCCGAGAGAAGCCAATGTCAATTTTTGGGTTAGCTTTCTTAGGGTGAAGAAAATCGGGTGCTTAATCAGGGGCACAGGGTGTAACAGGTAGCAGAGATGGACGACATCGAGTGCAAGACAGAATGGGATGTGATGCTGATTGTGAGATCTTACAAAAGCATTCGGCCCTCGTCGTTTATTTCGAGGCTGGTGGCATCAGCTGTTTGTCAATCTTTGGCCCTCTGTTGCTGTCAATCTGCAACCTAGCAAAGCTGAAATGCACCACACATATGTGGGAAAACCCTATAGTGAAATAGTGCTCTCGAAATGAAGTATTTTAGATGTGTGTGCAAGCAACAGGCAGAGTATGTCAGTGCGATGTTCGGGTGGTACTAAAAATAACCCGCCTGCTGTGATGTAATTTGCGCGGTGTGCAAAATGCCCGGCAAACAATTTAATTCTAGTATTTTGTGGTGTTTGAGCAGTCGGACAAGCCTCGTTCTGTGGCGGGACATGACGTGAGCTCACCGAGAACAGGTTGTATTGTCTAGAGGGAACAAAAATTCTAATTATGCAACCGTTGTAAATTCTTGACTTGTGAAACGAATACCTTGCCACTGCGACAAGGGTTACATTGATCGATTGCCCCGCTCATAGCAGGGTGATGTTGGTTTCGATCTCTGCGGCCGGATTATGACGGTATTTATATACACTAATTGTTGCTCATTTTCTACTGTGGGATGACCACGAGCCGGTCGGAGTGCTTGCTTAAATAATAGCTAAGGGGTACATTTCTGCTGCACGACAGGAGAAGAAGCGCCTATCGCCTACCGAACCGAATAAAAATAGACATCTGGCTGTTAAAAAATGAACCGACTCTACCGCGGACGATTAGTGGATTTCTAACAGGCGATTTGTTCAAATGGTTTGCTGACCGTTACTTACGTACCGAGTTTCACCTTACACGTTCGGTTCATTCGGATCCAATTCTGGCGAGAAGTCGAATTTCGCTAGATAGTTCAATGCAATCTACTGTTTTATTGATTTTGAAAACAATAAACAATTGCAGTGGATTGTTTACCGATTCACGTTACAAACACCTTAGTGTTGCTGCCACTGCATCTGGATTCGATGAGCATGAGAAACTTTGTGAAATTTTAGATGGGGCAGTTTCGTGATGTTGCCTAACAATCTGTTTTGAATAGCTTTAATCGTTTTGCTTTAACAGATGGCCGTGCTAGTGCTGTCAGAAAATCTAATTGTTGAAATTGGAATTGCTTCTAATAATATTTTTAATGAATTTTCGATACTTAGCACTACTTTACTTTTACAGTACAAAACTATTTGAAAAAAGGTCCTTACATCAGGTACTCAGATTGTTTTGTGGATATATTTTCACATGTTAAACCGTTGCGGTGGATGAAACAAGAAAAATACACCTACCGGATTAAACAATTATACACACCCGTGGAGCTGAATCGAATGGTTGGCTTCACCTCACTTGAAATGACGCCGGTTGAAGGCATAGGATATAGGATTGATTGCTAGTTAATTTTCGTTTTTAGTCCAATGAACTTTCTTTTCAC
Source organism: Malaya genurostris (assembly GCF_030247185.1). NCBI lineage: Eukaryota > Metazoa > Arthropoda > Insecta > Diptera > Culicidae > Malaya > Malaya genurostris. The sequence continues at coordinate 182,265,781 of NC_080572.1, forward strand.
TGGACTACAAGCGAAGTCTTCGTTGTTTTGCTCTTTCGAGCAAAAGTGCATATAGAAATTGTTCTTTCTTCCGAAATACTTGAATTTTCCGCGCACTATCACGATGCCAGTTTCACCGGGAGTTGAGTCCCGTTCAAAATTCAAAGGAATAATATTTCATAAACTTGTCATTGTTAGTTCTTTTCCACATATTCAGCTCAGAATGGATTCCGAGTTCGGGATTCCATGTGTCATTCAGTATGAACTTCGGATGCGGACTCCAGTGCAACTACCGAATTCGAATGGAATATTCCCAGCAGCCAATACTAGGTGGGGTGAAAAGTAGCCTCGATCGCCAAAATGCGAACACACAGAAAAATCAAAACAATAGTTGTTTCATCCGAGATATCGCAGATTTTCATACAATTTTCAAAGGTTTCCAAAAGACAAATGTAGTGAGTTATCTAAGACCACTCAGTGTATTTCAAGTTATCAAGTAATCAATGGATTACTTTTAGAATCCTAAACTAATCACTACTAACATTAAGTAATCTTTTTTTGAAGAATAAATCGAGTTAAAAAGACAAACGCAAGCGCACTTCGAATTCATGTTTGGCTGGATCCATTATTATACGTCAGAGAACAGGATGGCTACCCGACAATGGACTGAAGTCGTGCTTCGAAGCGACACGAGTGCCTGGAAGGGAGACTCAATGGGTCGGTAAGATCATGGTATCGGTATTCTGGTATTTTCATCAGACCTAAAAATTGTCACGCATTCTCAATGAAAGAATCCAATCCAAAAGCCTCATTTCCAATATTTTACTGTCTCTTCCGTAAATGACCGACACCAGAACAAACGAAGAAAGACGAAGCATTTTCGTTTCTCATTGAAAAAATGAGAGAGAATAATTGCCAACGTCACTCTTTTCTCTTTGATAAGACGAAACCAAACTAAAGTTTTCAGGGAGCATCAGCTGAATTCAAATTCTCATTCTTTCATCGATGTATTGAAAATCTGTGACGCTTGGCTATAAATAGTGACTAAAATATGACAAATCGTAGTAATTACAACCTCTTTGAAAACCAAAACTACTACAAATTTGAGCACCAACAGGTAAAAGTTATTGTGAAACCTTTTTCTGTCATTTTCGATTTTCAAAGCTGCGGTTGAATACCGACATTGCATACTATGGGATTTTCACTGAAAACTGCAAATGTCCCGCTTATGTCATTGACTGGACATGGATTTCGTTCTCATAGTTTGCAAACGAGGCTGAGAGCGACAGTTATTTCTCGTCATTTTCGTCTATTTTGAGTCAATGGAAATGACTTTTATTAGCTCTGATTTTCATAGTATATTTTTGGAGGACTACATCAAAACAGAAAAATGCAAGTGTAAAGGAGCACTAATGGACACCGAAATCGATGTGAAATGGCCTTAGGGGAAAGTTGAATAAAGTGTCCCTGTCGGCCTAAACGCCGCCGTTATTTTTTAAGCATTCAAGACTTTTCTAAACCAAAAGTTTTATCACTAACACTATCTTTTCGTAGGGTGTTTCTACAAAACAAGTTTGGCAGTTGTCGTCTGCCTGAAAATATGAAGAAACTGAAAATATTATTAGGTAGCTTATCGATGTAATATTTTGCGTCGTCTAGTTAAACATTTTATCCGTTTTATATATTTAATAGTCGGTTGCTATTTAGTAACTAGGTTTTAACAGTGCTAACGTCTCTATTTATTGTTGTCTAAGACAAAAGAAATAACTGAGAATGTGATCGTTTTGAAAAATGTTTTTTTTTATCAAACAATTAACATCACTCCTATCAGAATCATTCAAAATTATGTTTCATAGTCGTATTGCAATGAAACACCTCATATTTCCTTAAGGGGGACCTATTATAACACCGTTCATGTTCATGTGCGCAAGAGCATCTATACATTGTTTAGGGTTTAGGGTTCCTTGTCCATCCACCTTGTTCGCCCGATTTGGCTTCTCTAGAACTATTTTCTGTTCCCAAACCATAAATCATCTCTGAAAAATCAATGTGAGTTTTGTTTTGGAATTTAAGACGGCTACCTTCGGAACCTGAAACCGAAAGCAGTGTAGCCAAAGTAAGTTTGTAATATGGCCTACAAATTTAGAAGATGTTTTTGTAATGTTTCAAAAGGGAGTAGTCAGTTCGCTTTCACATCTCATCCAAGTCAGTCGATAAAACAAAACCGCTTACGTTTGGGACGGAAAAAACCATGTACAGTATTGTATAGTGAACAATAGAACGATCTCGAAATGAGTGAACCAAACGAACAAAAGCTACCGCCGGCACTACGAAAGAACAAAATTATTGTTGACTTCAGACAGTGCAAAATTCGATCTTCGATAAAATAACTTGAAGGTATTCTTAAGAATCAAATGAATCTTGATATTAACCGTGTGCATTTACTTCAATGCAACAAGACAAATATTGTTGTTTACAGCCAGTTTTGTGAAGAGTTGAATGCAATACAATTCGCTAAAGACAAGAAAAATGTGCACTATGTTGAGCATGAAAATATCAAATACAACATACTAGTATATATGGATGATAGTGCTACAGAAGTGCATGTGCATGATCTACCCTCAAGCATCTGTAATCCTCTTATTCGCAAAACTATGTCCTAGTACGGAGAGGGATTCTTTCCATCGAAAAAGAAAAATGGAACAACTTTTCCTGGTTTTCTAAATGGCGTATGTTTGTTACACATACGCTCGAAAAAGGCCAAGATACAAGGGTTCCGTGCAAATCACTTGTTACATATGACAATCAGATGCCCACATGTCAAGGGGGGTTGGCGAAGGGGGCACTCGCTCCAGACGTAACGTTTTTTTCGGGGCGGCAAACCAATCCTTGGGAGACTATTTTTTTGTTCGTCCAAGTCATCTTTCCGGAGATACGACTCACTTTACTATGGGGTGCCTTTTCAAAATTTACCCTCTGAGAGAGTGATAAGTTTTTGATCGTGAATATCTATTGTTGTATCTATGAATCAACATAATTTTTGCTACATGCCATCGGAAATATGATCACAATTTTTCGATAAAATGTTCAGTTTTGTGACATAATCTCAAATAATTCAAAAATAAACTTTTCTGAAATGTTTGGTATAAACGAGTATCAAAGAGGATAATTCATAAGGCGCGTTTGCCTTTCTCGTATTTTTGAAGCTCATAGCTCAGTGATCTGTGAGAGGATTTATATAATCTAACTACCAATAGAATCGAAATTTTTCAACTTAAACGTGTATAGCAACAGCATTGAAGTATTTCAATAGTACACTACTGAAAAACCTGTCTCATTTAACACATGTCAACACCAGCCAATCAGAACGCGTTCTGAGGAAGAGAACAAAATATCTTCTGCTGTACAACAAATCGTTCGAGAAAATGTCCCGAAAAGTGTTTAATATCGTAGTGAGTTCCACAATTTGATCCTTCTGAAAGGCAGGAATGAATCCCGTCCAGGATCCGGATAGTTTCTGTCAATTAAATGCAAATCCGAAATGAAATATCGAACTCAAAATTCTATATGCTGCTATTTTTATAGCCGTTAGGACTGTCCATTAGTGAAAAAGCTACAAACAAAATTAGGTAAAAATAAGACTCTCAACAAAAATTGGATCAGTTTGGATTCTATCACCACTGCGAGCAGATGTATTTTGTGTCGTTTGCCAAGCTAGTTTCGCATCCGACAAGAGCGATTACGTCGCAGCTGCCAGTCATTTGCATTGGTGAAAAAGCAACGGTGGAGAGCATTACACAAAATCAGCCGTTCTAATGGCTCTAAAAGTTTTCTTAAGAACTATTAGGATTTGTTGTTTGCAAATCGAAAGGAAATATCCTCAGTTTAGTGCAAATCTAGAACAGTTTGGTTGGATTTTTGCACTTTTCGCTGTGTGAAATTCACAGTAATCGAGATCAAGTGAAGCCTTCTTTGTTTTTGCGTAAAATGTGGAAAAGGGGAATGCTTGCATAATTCATACAATGGATCAACTAATTGATATTCGGAAGTGTTAAGGAACATGTCTCTGACATTACCCACCCGCCTTTTTCACTAAACCAACGATGGGGACAGCAAATCTTATTTTGCCCCGGGCGCAAACTTTCCTCGGTATGCCACTGCTACTGTACACACAGATCTCAAAATGGCGACTGAATCAAAAAACGCCTAGAATATTACACATGGGCTGAAAAGTCCCGGGCCTAACACATAGATGCCGCTAGTTTTGTTGAAGTCACTTTGTTTTCAGGCAGCTGTTAAAATTTCATGATATTCTATTCATTAGTCTGTGAGTTATTGTGCTAAGAGTGACGCTACTTTTGTTATTTTTAGAACAATAGATCAAACACAATTTCGTGTTTTAATTTTACATTGCTTCTTAATGGGAAAACCGTTTACAGTTACAGGGTAAATGGCTTGAAAGGTGTTTAGGAGACTCCGCTGCATCAGAAACAACAATAAAACGTTGGTTTGCTGTCTTCAAACGTGGTCGTAGAGAATGCAGTGGACGTCCAAATGAAGCGGTAACATCAGAACACATAAAATAATCCACAACATCATTTTGAATGATCGAAAAGTGAAGTTGCATGAGTTAGCTGACATCGTAAAGATATCAAAAGAACGTGTTGGGATTATATTACTAAGCATTTGAATATGAGAAAGCTCTGTTCAAAGTGGGTGCCGCGTTTGGTCACTGTTGACTAAAAACGAGAACGTGTTGATGCTTCTGAGCAGTCTTTGGCCCTGTTTAAACGTAACAAATCGAAATTTTAGCGTCGATATGTGACAATGGATGAAACATGGATTCATCACTTCACTTCGGAATCAAAACGATCGTCATCTGAGTGGACAGCAACTGGTGAACCTCGTCCAAAGCGTCCGAAAGCACAGCAATTGGCTGGAAAGTTTATGGCCTCGGTATTTTGGGATGTGCGTGATTTAATATTTATCGACTATCTTGAGAAAGGAACTACCAATAACAGTAAATATTATATAGTGTTATTGGAGCGTTTGTAGGCAGAAATTACAAAGAAATGGCCGCATATAGCAAAGAAAACAATTTTGTTTCATCAAGACAACGCATTGTGTTACAAGTCCATCAAAACAATGACAAAACTACATGAATTGAACTTCGAACTGCTCTCAGATCCACCATATTCGCCAGATTTGACTCCCAGCGACTACGGGCTGTTCGCAGATCTGGAGAAAATGCTCGCCTGTACGAAATTTCACACTTATGAAGAGGTTACCGCTAAAACTGAGGCCTATTTTGAGGCTTGGAGCGGCGCTGGAATGATTGCGTTGCTCTTGATGGAGATTACGTTGATGAATAAAGTTAATTTTGAACCAAAAAAATTGTGTTCTCTTTGCTAGGCTCGGGACTTTTCAGTCTATGTGTTAAGAGAACTTTGTTCCGGAACATAGCGGAAAGTTTTGGAAGATTGCGGCGAATATTAGAGTAGGTGGCAGTGGTGAGCTCCTTGTTTCCAACGTACAGCAAATTTTAAATTTACATAGGATTTTGAAAACTTTTGCTCGAGCATGTATATCTCCTATCTGTGGAGTCTATTATGTAATACTTAGAAGGCGATTGTGCGATTATTTATTCTTGATGATTCAGATGCGTTTCAGTATTCAATTGCAATTTACAGGACTATTCCATTCCATATTGCAGAATTTTCAGACACTGGTATTTGCCTTGTCCCCTCGAATCACTAACCAAATAAATGAAAATAACAACCTAATCCACGTTAATCCACGATCCTCTGCAGTTTTTTTGTCTGCGATCTCATTTTCATTCACATACTATTAACCTAGTCCTAGAAACGTCCTCGCCTACTGCAAGACATTCTGATTCCAGTGCAGTGTGGATCCAATAATTCTCAAAGTTTTTATGACACAAAATTAACCAACGCGAGCTGCTGTCTTTTGCCGGCGTCTGTAAACCAATGTAAATCAAAAGATCGCCTACACGCACACACACATACACAAACTCACTCACGTAGCGTAAAACTGCGGATTTCCTCTGCTCTGGTGAATGTCATCTCGTGCGTTTAAATGCTACGACGGGAGCAGTTATTAACCTTCACCAAATTCAAACACCCTTGACGATCGGTTCTTGTGCCAAACTGGACATATAGGAATGACCGAATCACTGCGAATCGAGCTCGGATGAATGCAGGTTGTTGAATCGTACGTAAGAGTGTACTTTGAGCAGCTTCACGGTAAAAGTTTCATGTATCCATGGGCTGAACGGGATGCCGTCTTCGACCCATTAATGCATAGCAGTTTATGTTGACCTGTTATGTTACCTAGCAGTTCAACGGGAATCGCTAAGCGTAACGTAAAGTTTCTGCTATTTGCAGAATACTTTTTAGTTTTGCACCGAAGTGCAGTGTCTTTACTGACGTGTCGAACGAAATCGTTTTTTTCGACTGTTAATGGTCGATTCAGGTATAGTTTTTGAGGTTAAGCTCTAATTTGTGCTTAGGGCATATAACCGGAATGTAAAAATTGAAAACTTACGATTTGGAAAGTGATTTGAAACTCCGCAATAAAAACTCAAAATTTCGTTATGAATGCACCAATGAACTCTACTTTGGAAAGTATCTATAAGAAGGGATTCTACTATCAATAAATGAATGAATAAATAAGTAAATAAATAAATAAATAAATTAATTAAAGCATACACATACCCTGTAATAGTTTGTGGCTAGATTTGAATAGCTGCCATTACAGTTGAGGAAAAATTTAGTGAAACTACTACAACAGGGTGGATTTCATCGAAATGAACTTAAATTCACTGTTACTAATTGACGTTTTCAATTAAGACCAGGTTCCGTGATTTTTTTTAATTCCACTTATTGATAATTTGTCACATTTTCACTAGAATAATGTTTTAACACCATTTATTTCTACTATATTCTATCGTAGAATTACATGGTATTAAAACATTATTCTAGTTCCACTTATTGTTTAATCAATATTTCAAGATTATACTTTTACAGGTAGAAGTACATATTACTAAACGCATAAAGCTTTTCTTTTCTTTTTATTTTGTCAATATGGCGGCTCTGAAAACAGCATTTTGGAAACCAATCGTCGGAAAGCACAACAGTTTCATATTCTTTATCGAATTGGCTATGGTTGGAACTAGAATGAAAGATTTCCACCGAGGAAGAACAAAATGACGGTCATTTTTTTTTTAATTTTCGTCCTGGTTTTTGCACTTTTAATTTGTGAATAACTTTCTTAAATAACAATGAATTATTTTTGGTTATAGTTCTAACCATAGAGAGACATCTAACGAGTCAAAGCCCGTTTGGTTCATGTTGATACGTGCTATACGATAGATGTTTTGGAATACATAGTTATGACACCAAGTTGAAAAAACGTGGTTTCGAGAAAAAGCCGATCAAAGTTTTTATTCGTGACTGGGTCCGATTAGTCACGAATAAAAACTTTGACCGTCTCGGTCGCGCGTACCTTCAGGACTAATTCTATATCATTTCAAGCAACTCACGGAATTTTGGTATTTGGGATTTTTTGAAAATTGTTTGGAAGAATCTGTATTCAAAAATTATCTCCATCTTTGTCTTGTTTTCCTCGCAGGTGAATATATTTCTATACGTTAGGGAGAGCTCAACTTAAATTGGTTGAGCACAGATTTTCAAAAAGTTTCCATAGGCTGAAAAATATATAAATCCACTACACCGCTTTTTGACTTTCCATACGCCACTTATGAAAAGTGTTTTTTTTTATTATTCGAACGTTAGTGTCTGGCCTCTGCAGTCATATTACCCGAAGCAGCGGTGGGTGTATTGCGGCCATGTGGAGAACCGCAGTTCTCATCTACTAATATTATATTCGTCACAGTCGTCGTATCCACCACCGTTGTCTCAATGTCTTCGTGTCAATGTTGCAAGGACCGGTCGCCATGGGTGTTGGAATTTGGCGAAGGTTAATAACTGCTCCCGTCATAGCATTTAAACGCACGAGATGACATTCACCAGAGGAAATCCGATGTTTTACGCTACGTGAGTGTTTTTGTGTGTGTGTGTGCGTATTTGTGTAGGCGGCCTTTCGGTTTACAGTTGCCGGCGAAAGACAGCAACTCGTGCAGGTTAATTTTGTACTATAAGATTATTGAGAATTATTAGGTCCACACTGGAACCAGAGAGTCTTGCAGTAGGTGAGGATGATTCTAGGACTAATAATCTGTGATGAGAATGAGATCACCCTGCCGATAATCGTGCGATAATTCAGTGGTTGTTACTTGCATTTATTTGGAACGTGATTTGAACGGCTGAAAGCCAAAATCGGATGAGTGCAACTTAGTTTGGAAAACCCGTTTAAGTATTTTCGAATGCATAAATCGGATAAAAACATTGAGAGAAAACCGGACATGGATTATGCAATGCAAGAATCGTTTAAAGACATCTTTTTTTACAAGAACTTTGAATGCAAAAATCGGACAAAAACTTAACCGGTTCTTCACAATCAGGATTCAGAAATCAGAACAAATTGGCTCAAATGGTACGTTCCCCTTGATATTTGGAGATTTGTGCCTTGCCATCAATTTGTTTTTAGCATCATTTTCCCGATATATAAGAGGGAAGGATTGAAGGGAAATGGTAAGGTTTGGACTAGGAGGATGGAGAAAATTGACGACACAAAAACATAAAAAAGCAGAAGTAAATTCTGCATCCCTAAGGGATGCTGAACAATCTGCTGGGGATCACATTTAGTGGATGCAGAAGTAAATTCTGAACCTCTACGAGGTCCCGAACAGTCTGCTGTAAGACCTATTTAGGTTTGTTACTATGTGCGTTCTTTCTGATGAACGATGCACAGTTTATAAAACCTTCAACCCCCGAGAGGATTTAGAGATTTTACAAAAGCGACACCATTCTGCACTCCCGGAAGAATGCAGAACGATTCGCAGTATGTACGAGCAGAAGTAAATTCGGTACCCCATAAAGGATGCCAAACAATCTGCTAAACCCTGTTTAAGGTGAATACAAAAAGGATTCATTCACTCCAGGAAGAACGATGAACCCTTCTGACTATAGCTCCTTACCACATTGGGTGAGAAACGAGAGAATATCCTTCAATTTTAGCTCCGCATTCACAGACTCAACCATGTATGGAGAAACAAAAACCCGGATACGTTGTTGCGTCAATGCGGGACAGTTACATATCAGATGATATGAAGTACCGTAATCGCATTCACACAAATCACACGAAAAATACTCAGCACGCTGAATAGTAGCCATGTGATAATTGAGTTTGCAATGTCCAGTCAGAGCTCTGACCAGAATACTGCAATGATGCTTGGAAAAATGCAGTAGACACTTTGATATTTTCAGATTTAAATCTGGTAAAAATGCTTTTGTCTGAGCGCAGGTTTGCAAGCTGCGCCAGTAGCTGGCATGTTTGGATGCAGCCCAAGAACGAATCTTGTGCTTTATCCAACTAGTTGAAAGTGGTAAGACTGGTTCAGGACCAACGAAATCATTCGTTGCACCAGCTCTAGCCAACTCATCAGCCCATTCATTTCCAGTAATACCAGAATGGCCGGGTACCCGTAAGAAGTAAACAGCATTTGAAATGTTGAGGTCTTCAATTTGAGTTCGACATGCGATCACTAGATTCGACCGTGAATCATTCGAACTGAGTGCTTTTAAGGTTGCCTGATTGTCGGAACAAAAATAAATTCGTTTACCACAGATCCTCTCCTGAAGTGCCGATTGTACTCCACACAGAATTGCGTAGATTTCTGCTTGGAACACAGTACAGTATCTACCAAGTGAATGAGACTGCTCTAGCCTCATTTCACGACAGTAGACACCAGCACCAGCACGACCATTCAACAGAGAACCGTCCGTATAACAAACTATGTGTTCATCAAGTTGTCGTTTCAGACAACCAGACAACCATTCCTCACGAAGAGGATAGCTCATGTTGAATGTTTTGAAAGGAAAACTGCATGTGAGAGTTAGGTCACGTAACCATTTGAGACCACAAGCGAGTGTGGCTGGTAGCATAATCTAATGGGTTACTGTTCCAAAGCCCTGTAACCTTAAGACGGTATGCACAAGATAATGCTTCTTGTTCTAGGAACACATGTAGTGGTTTAATGCACAGTAGCGCCTCTAGAGCAGCAGTAGGAGTTGTCGTGAATGCTCCTGTCATCGCCATTAGGACCATCCTTTGGAGATGATTTAGCTTTAACTGAACTGTCGCGACTTCTCCTTTCTGCCACCATACAAGACAACCATATGCTAAAATTGGTCTAACAATAGTTGTGTAGATCCAATGAATATATCTGGGTTTGAGTCCCCATGATTTTCCAAAAGCTCGTCTGCATTGGCCGAAAGCCATGCAAGCTCTTTTAATCCTGAAGTCAATGTGAGCAAACCAATTCAGTTTTGAGTCAAGAATAACCCCGACGTATTTAACTTGTTCGACCACAGTCACCTCTGAACCAAAGAACTGCAACGGAGGAGCTCCTGTGATTATCCTACGATGAGTGAAAAGCACCATTGATGTTTTGCCCGAATTTACAGATAATCCAACCTGACAACACCATTGCTCAACAGATCGCAGGGCTTGTTGCATTAAATCAAAGAGAGTGTTAATGCTTATACCGGTCATCAATATATGATAATCGTCGGCAAAACCATAAGTTGGAAATCCAAGGTTATTAAGTTTCGTTAACAAACCATCAGCGACTAGGTTCCATGAAAGTGGGGATAGTGCACCACCTTGAGGACACCCACAGACACTTAGCTTTCTAATCTCTGCTTGCCGAAGCGATGAACAAAGAAGTCGATTGCTAAGCATTGCCTGTATCCAATTTGTGATACTTGAAGTTATGCCATGACCACTGGCTGCTTCCAGAATTGAATTGAAAGACACGTTATCAAAGGCACCTTCAATATCTAGGAAAACTCCCAAGCAAGATTGCTTTTGTGAGAAAGCTTTTTCAATGTTGTACATCATGTAACAGGGTTGTAGTGGACTTTCCACGCTGGTAAGCATGATGCGTTCCATGTAGCGGATGCATGCCCAAACTAACATTCCTGATATAGTGATCGACTAAGCGTTCCACTGTTTTAAGAAGAAATGAGCTATGACAGATAGGCCTGAAACTCTTCGCTTCCGCATAAGTGTCGCGACCGCCTTTGGGAATAAATTTGACAATTATTTTGTGCCAAGCTCTTGGAATTTATCCTGTCGCAAAACTAAAAGTGAGTACTTTCTTCAAAACATGTTTGAAATGTTCATACTCTTTCTGCAGTAACACTGGGAAAACTCCATCTTTCCCAGGAGACTTGCACGGAGCAAAACTCTCAACTGCCCATTTGACCGATTCAATCGTCACAACGCTTCGAGCAAGGGCCCAAGAATCGTAACTACCTGAAAAAGTCTCGGGAAGAGCCGTCGGTGATGGATCCATACATCCTGGAAAGTGAGTGTTAAAAAGATCACCGTACATCACCTTCATCAGACAAGTGCTCACCATCTGAAGTTCAACTTGTTTGGGAAAAACCGGTTAAGTTTTTGTCCGGTTTTTGCATTCAAAGTTTTTCTGTCCGGTTCTTGCATGGCAAAGTCCATATCCGGTTTTTGCTCTCAATGTTTTTATCCGGTTTTTGCATTCAAAAAATACTTAAACGGGTTTTCCAAACTAAGTTGCACTCATTCGACTTTTGCATTCAGTCGTTCATTTGAGGGAAGAAAGTGTGTGCAGACTGTGCTGTAGCATAGTTTTGTATATTTCTATTGAATTTTTGGTGGCACGATAAGAGCGATAGTATTCGCGTTGACGGATTCTTCGGACGGTACTTTCGTTGGAATTGTAATTCAGGCCAATGACACCATCCAAGAGCTCGGTTTGCTCTACCTGGTGTTCTCTTAATTAAAATCTGGTTATTTTCGATAGATGGCGTTCGTTCGGTGTTTTGTGTTGCTATTGATTATACATAGATGACTTTCCATTTTGTTGTATCGATTTTCTTTCAGTTAGTTTTATTACGTGAACAAAAAAAGTTACTTAGAGCTACCATGCGCTTATGGAAGTCCATGGCGATCGTTTTCTAACACTTGACCTGTGAGTGTTTACAAATATCTGTTTAGAACAGCTGTTTACAACATTGTGCTGAGAACAGCATGTTCTCGATACATTTTTGACAGTTTGAAACTGAGGTATAGGTTATATTGAAAAACTCTGTTTTAATCAACAGAGTGGTGTGATGATACCTTACTCATAACACTCATGTTCTCACATATAACAATGTGGCATTCTTCGAAAAAAATTTCTTTGCTTCTTGCAAGAAAACTAAAATTAACTATCGCTACACGGAAAATTAAAACTACCTATTATGTGTTTTTTTTACTAAATTTTTAATTTCTTTTGAATCTTTTCTTTCATTCGCTCTTTCTATTGTTGTCAAAATACAAAGAACAGAACCACTCAACAGCGAGAGTTTCGTTCAATAAGCTAAAATTAAGTAAACCGTATAAACCTGAAATTCAGTCAATACGGCTCAACTGTAGAGTAAATAAAACTCATCTTTGAGTATTTTTTTGCATGTGCCTTACGGAAACTACCTACACGCTCTTTGAACATAACTCATGGTTTGAGTCGCGATTACTCAAATTCATAAACTGGAACGATATGTCAAAATTTGAGTATGGATTTGAGTAAAGTAAACTCGTTGCCATGAGTTTTCTCGCATTTATTCATACATTAGAGTAAGCGTTGAGTTTTTAAACATTTGAGTGAAAAAAATACTTCTTGCAGTTCAGAGCATTTTCACTCTCGGAATATTCTTATCGAAGTAAAGAATGCAAGAATACGTCGTTTCCCATTGCCGTTTTAAGATCTGGTTTTGAAAACATGAATCAACGTCAATCATCGATGTTTTGTGGTTTCAGTTATGCTTAGTGAAAAGCCCAACATAAGGATATCAAAATAATTCAATTTTGACTCCAAACCGTTCAAAAGGAAACGGGTTTGAATCACTATTTTGCGCATTCAAAAGAACGAAGAATAACTTCGTATATGAAAATAACGAAGAAAAATTTATGTTGAGAGCAAGGAACTCAAATTTTGAGTTGAACTTACTCAAATTTTGAACAAAATATTTTTTCTTATTTTGAGTAAAAATTACTCAAGTTTTGACAATTTCGTCCCTTAACTCAAAAATGAGTAGATAGGTGGTAACTCAAGTTCGGAGTACGTGCACTTTTTAATGAATTTGAGTGATGTGTCACTCAATTTTGAGTTATGTTCAATGAGAGTGTAGAGCCACTTCACCTATAATTAGGTTATTGAACGGAACCCCCAAATTGGGTGGAATGTACTTAAAATAAGTTTTTTTTGCGGTTCCGTGTAAAGTACAAATCTGTGTCCCATGCAGAGTTGCATTTGTTATTTTTTCAAAAATCTATCCCTGACTCAAAAATTTATCTGGATTTGTCTGTGTTTAATTATGTACAAGAAAATTTCGACCGGGCTTCATTTTCAGTGAGTAAAAAAAAGGTCTCACCACCTATCGTCTAGAGGTTAAAAAAGGTCTTGTGAGATCGGACAAAGATCTGGTTAGTTAGAGTGTCTGGCGAAGCGAGAAAAATCTGATATTTGCCAGATAAATCCGAAATATTGGCAACGCTGGTCCCATGTGAAACCTGTCATCGTAGGGCTCAAATGAGCAACGTAGCCTTGTTCGGCTGGTCTAAAATATTTGTAGCTCGGAATCCAAAGTTAAGGCAACGCACCACACTTCCGGTGAATCTAGCAACGGGTGAGCACGTTGAATCGTGTTAGTGCGGTGAAAATTCGAGTATTTCGCGAGAAAAAAAAAGAATTTTTATCCGTACTTTGGCGACTTGACGTAGCCACACAGCGAGGTTTTCGCTTGTAGTTCAGTGAAAAGAACGTCCATTGGACTATAAACGAAAATTAACTGGCAATATAGCCTAAGTTGCAGTGCCATCAATCGGCGTCATCTAAAGTGAGGTGACGCCAACCAGAAAGAAGAAAAAGAAGGAGAAGGAGAAGAAGAAGAAGAAGAAGAAGAAGGTAACGTATAAAGTCACAAGAATGTCTAAAACCTGATATTCAAGATCATTTACAAATACGAGAAATGTTTTCTGATTTTGTCCCGAGATATGACAAATGATTTGTGGAACTAGAGTTGCAATTTGTGTGGGCAACTGCACAATCGACATAAGGATATGAGGCAAGTAAGGAGTGTATCGAAAATAAGCTATTTACAAATTTTTCTTTCAAATTATGATAAAAAACGATATTTTATTCAAACTAAAAATTGATCCGTTAATGTACCAGGTTAAACTTAAGCAGAATAAAAACCGGATAAAATTTAACTTATTCCTTCACGAATTTTCGAAGTTTTGATCGAACGCTCTTCATCAAGTTCCGGACAAGTGTTGCATCGTATTTTTGGACGCTTGAGACCAAATTTTTTTGAACTACTGCATGTTCCCAGCTGCCTTACCAGTGTTCTTGAAGACCCTCTTCACGATTGCCCAGTAAAGTTCGATGGGTCGAAGCTGAGGGCAATTTGGTGGATTGATATTTTTTTCAATGAAATTTATACCCTTTTCCGCAAGCCAATTTAGAGTGGTTTTGGCATAGTGAGCCGATGCTAAATCCTGCCAAAACAGTGAAGGTGTACTATGCTTCTTATATAAAGGCAGCAATCTCTTCTGGAGACACTCAGATCGATAGATTTCTGCATTTATAGTTCCGGTAGTGTAAAAACTGGTTGACTTCAAACCACAGGAACATATTGCTTGCCATACCAGTACCTTTCGACCGAATTTCTCCACTTGAATCGACCTGTCCGCATCGCTCACATCCTCCCCAACGACGACAGTAAAGTATTGTGGACCTGAAAGGGTTTTTGAGTCCTCCTTTACATAAGTCTCATCGTCCATCAAAATGCATGCATCCGAACACTGTAGAAGACGCGAATACAATTTCCGCCCTTGTTGCTGCTCGCTTCTTCTGTTCTACACTTTGTTTCGAGATTTTCTGTTTCTTGTAGGTCTTCAGGTGATTTCGCCTCTTGATATGCTGGATCATTCCGACACTCGTTCCTGCTTTTTTGGCCAAATCACGTATTGACATTGATTTTTTCTTCAAGACTAGAGATACCACTTTCTGGACTAGTTTCGGGTTGGCAAAACCGGGTTTTCTGCCTCTTCCTGGTAGCTCATCCAACGAATAGTGTTCTCCAAACTTATTAATGATGGTTTTACCACTGGCATGATGAACTCCAAACCGCTTCGCCAATTTTCGCATAGTAATACCCTTCTCACTTATCAATGTGTCCAGAACCTTAATTTTCACTTCCTTTTCAATACGCGACATTTTGAAAACGCGGAATTTCAACCGCACAAACAAGTAAATATACGAAAGCTAACAGCCAAACACACAGCATGCTGTGATCTGAACATAAAAAAACATCACAAATACATGCGTACAACACGAATGTATTTGGATAGCTTATTTTCGATACACTCCTTATAACGTAATGGGTAAGTCGATGTCTTTCACGCAGTCCGCCTGGGTTTGATTCTCAATCCTGCACATAGGATCAGACAGTTTCTCTGATTTGAAAACGCTTTAAGGTTAAAATCTCTATAATCGAAACAACAACAACGACATAAGGATACCTTGAATAGTACTGTAAGACAAGTGTTATTTGATATGCTATGCTAGGACTTTTGAAAGCGATCCATAAATGCAACGCATATTCGAAAAAGAAAGGCCGTTCGCGTATATTTCACAAACAGCAAGTCATAACAAACGATTGAATTTGTACATATCTGTAACTGTAACTACTCGTGAAGCTATTTCAGTTATTATTTTTATACAGTAGTCTTTTGCCTATCTGTGCGTACAGCAAACAGTGCTATGAGGATCTTAAAAACGTTGAAAACTGGTTCAACTCACTGGCGGTGAACATCTATGCAGATGCGGTGAGAAAGGTTGGTGCAGCGGTACGAAAAATGCTTCAAAGTTACCGGAAATTATGTGGAAAAATAAAGCAGCTTTGAAGGAGAAAAAGTATGCTAATAAAATCTATTTTACATGATTATAATTTTTCTTATGACAAAACAGTTTACACTTTTTGAATAAGCCTCGCAGAAATGTTACAAAAAGCTTTCATGGTACAAGAAGCAAGGAAATGGTTACTGTTAGCATACAAAAAAACATGAACGCCAAGGGAAAAACGTCGACTCTTTGTTAAAGGTGGAATAGAAGACTTCAGTTATAAGATTAACCAAAACTGAATGAAGAATTATTACCAGAAGGAAACGTAACGGGAATACTGTCAATATTAATATAACTGGTCTGATTGAGAACGAAAATTTGAAATTTTGAACGAGGTCAGATACAGAATATATGGATACGGTTGTTGGAAACAAATAGAACAGTTGACACAGAACATAAAACGTAACGGTTCACAATTGTTTTGTTTATTCAGGTGTTCGGGTTTAGGGCATTCACTTTAAATTCACTGTTCGGGCAAAAGTTTGTACACTTACTGTTGTTTCCTGGTGGACAGTTTTCATGATTTATGCCTACGAGATATTTTTTTTGTTTGCAAACATTATCAACATTCATTCGCAATGTAACACACAGTGAATTGTGTGCAGAAGCGGTTTTATGCAAGTTAGGAAGAAAAGAGAAAGAACAATCAAAACATCATAAATTAAGAATATCGTGAATAGTGCTAGACAGAGCTATGTGATTTTGTTTTGTACAGATTAACCACAAATCGGTGAATGGTGAAATTCGATGGTTAGTTTCTCAAAACTACTGTCCGTGATTCAATGAATAAGATAAAAAAAATTGTATACATTACAAAGTGGCAAAGTGTAAAAGATGGATAACCCTGATAGACAAAGCAGGACTTCAATCAACTTACAAAAGAGAACGGCTACGTAGTCGGAGTCCTCGATGATCTTCGACAGAATCTTAGCGTTGACCTCCTCGATCCGGTCGGGTAGGTCCATAGCTTCGAGGGAAGTGAGGAAGTCTAGCACACCAGCCTCATCCATCAGGTCACCTTCGTAGATGATGGGTTCCTTTTCTCTGTTGGCATAAAAGAGGATACAAAAAAAAATCAATAAGTAAGTGTGCGCAACCGCTCCGGACCTGTTGAGGGAAGACAGATTACCTGAAGTAGGTGAGGGCGGGGAATTTCGTGATGCCATACTGTTTTGCTAGTCGTTTATCGTTGATTTTGACGAAATCGACACCGAACGAGTCGGTGTCATCGTCAATGTGCTCGAGTTCGGCTAATACTGTGTCGCATGTCGTACAACTGCGGGCATCTAGGATGATTGAAGAATAAATCACAAAAATAGGTTAAGCACGTTTCTAGACTGATCCCGTAAGACATTACAGCTGGTCAACCGAAACGGTAGAGAGCTAGTTGGTTTTGGTTTGTCATGTCATGTTTAACACTGGTTTTTGAGGTCGCGAAAGCGCTGAAATATTTGAAAAAATATTCACTAGCAAACCTGTGTTGAACCGCTCCCTGAGTACAGACGCTTTGGTTGATGCTTGAATCAAGGTAACTTGGGCTTTTCATAAGTGATCCGTTTTTAATTTTATGTATTTAGTAAGTTTTCTTTTATTTTATTCTAATTAAAACCTCCTGGAACTGAAATTTCCTAAAACCGGTCCTCTAACAGACAGAAAAAAGGTTTAAATCTTCCGGATTATTTTATAGTACTTCTACATAATGAAATTTACGCTTGGCGTGAATTCAAGTAAGCCGTAGTTTCTTCGGTGATGACACAATATTACACCTAATATGTAAGAATAAATTTTGCGTTTCTATCGATGTAAACTTCAGCTAAATCAACTGTGAAGTTAATGATGTGACTTATCTTTACATGCTTTGCAATGTGAATGTAAGTAAATCCCGAAGCTTGTGCATCTAAAGACTGTCCCAGAAAGTATGGACGTAACCAAAAACCGCTGCCATTAGCAATGGTTCAGAATCTGTCAATTTTTCATGGCTGCGTCCTGTTGTTTACACTCTTCTCTAACCACTTCTGCAATTGTTATTCGTTTTCATTACACAGAAAGAAATAATGAAATTTACACGAGATGTAAATCAATAGTAACATGAAATAGACATGGGTTGATCGAAATTTTGATTGAAACCCTTCATCGATGCAAAACTAAATTGAATTGCATTGAATTTTCAATGAATATAACTGTATCTTTCAATTACCGCTTATTTTGCGATTAAATTATATTGAAACGTACAGAATTGTAAAGTAATTTTATGTTTAATTACCTGCTCAAAATATGTGCATGAAAATAGATGTAAATTCACAAAATATTTTTATCTGTGTAGTTTGTTTCGAAATGCGTGGACTTGCAGCAGAACAACATCGACAAATTGTGTACAAATGGTGCACAGAACGCGGACTGTCACTGAGAAAGGTAGCAAAAATGGAAGGAATAAGTGATAAAGTCGTGCGAAATGCAATCAGGTAGTTGGGTGAGGATAACACCTTTGAGGATAAACCGAAAACAGGTGCTGCTAATCCTCAGTTGGATAAACGTATACTGAAGGTGTTCGAGCAAAAGAAGGAGGTTTCAGTTCGGGATGTGGCCAAAAAAGTGGGCACTTCGAAGTCAAATGTTCTTCGTGCTAAAGAACGTTTGAATCTTCGAACCTATAAGAAGCAGAAACAACCAAAACGTAGTCCGAAACAAGAAGCATCGATCAGGCCGAGGGTTCGAAAGCTGTACAATACGATTCTTGCTGGAAATTTGAACTGCATAATCATGGACGACGAAACCTTCTTGAAACTCGATTACAAGTCCTTGCCGGGACCACAGTATTATACGGTGCGAGAAGGGCAAGTGTTAAACCAGTCCGAGACATCGATTGAAGTCGAAAAATTTGGTAAGAAACTATGATCTGGCAAGCAATTTGTAGCTGCGGTAAGATTTCGAAACCCTTCATCACCACTGTTTCAATGAACAGCGAAATATACATCAAGGAATGGTTACAAAAACGACTTTTACCTATGATTCGAAGCCACAAGGATCCTGTTGTCTTCTGGCTAGATCTTGCTTCTTGCCACTACTCGAAATCAACGGTAGAATGGTATACTATCAAAAATGTCACTTTCGTCCCAAAAGACATGAATCCACCAAAATGCCCACAACTTCGACCAATTGAGGAATTTTGGGCATTAACGAAGGCACATCTTAGGAAACATGTCTCGGCAGCCGAAACGATTCAACAGTTCTAAAAAGATTGGAAAAAAGCTTCAAAACTTGTCGCCAAGAAGCCTGTACGGAATTTAATGAGGAATGTTCGCAAGAAGGTGCGCCAGCTAGTCTACAATAGCTAAGTAGCAAATGTTGAGAATAATATTCTGTTGTTGTAGTTCAATATTATCAGTATATCGAATAAAATTTGAATATCTAACACTTTTGAATTATTTACAGCGAAATCAAAGTGCGTCCATACTTTCTGCGACAGTCTTTATAAATATGTAAGTGTGTATAATTAACTCCATAAGCGACCAGCACACTTCGAAAAAAAAAACCTTGTAATTTTACATCTTATGAGATGCCAATAAATGGAGCGGCGCAGCTCACGCAAAGTTTGTAATATGATATTACACAAAAAGATGAACAATTTCATATCAGAATCATATACAGTGTTCAGTTAAGGCGATGTAATGTACTAAATACGTTGTTTCGGAGTAATGATGTGTGATTTATCTGCAATATTTCATGAAAACAGAAAATTATTGCGTTTGATGTTCAGTACGTCTAAATTTTTATCACATCTATTGATAATCATTGAACATTGAGATTGTTTAAATTCATTTTTTTTTGCTGTGTAGCGACAACGGCGTTTTGAATCGAGAATCATTAGGTTTTTTACTGTCACTGTTTTTTAACCTCAATCGGAGGAACACATTTTGACAGTTCGGCGGAGCTGTCTGTAAACAGATTTTTTTTTGTTTGTCTGTTGACAAACGGATGAGACCGTTCACAGTCCATGTCGCCTAAATGGAATTTAAAAACATTTGTTAACGATTCGATACGGTTCGTTTCAAAGATTTATTAAATAAAAGTGGCTAGTTGTGAAGTGTAAAGATGATTGTTAGAGATATGTTCCTCGATTTTGTTTAAGCTTTTTTGTAAACAGTACAGCTGAACTGTCAAAGATGAATTATTGTTCATTTGTGACGTCACGATAAAAAATCTAATTGGATCACAATCGACTGAACCCCAGAAGCACACATCTTCTTGGCTGATGAATGGTGGATATTTCATAAAGTCGCATTTGCTAGCCGAATGCAAATTACAGTCAGAATAAATAAAGTTCATTCTAATTCAACATTAAGGGGTAATTTACAATCACAGGAAAATGACAAGGGGAGGACGCTTAGAACTATGTGCCAATCACACATTAACACAATGCGTTGGCGCATTTATCAATATTGGCACTTTCGTTTTCATACAGTTGCACAATTGCGGCACACAAAGGGCTCAGTTTTGACAAGTAGCTGTTCATGGGGCACAGCGTGGCACACTTTGACTCACAGTATATAACGTGTTTTTTAGAGGCACAATATAGTTTGTGTTAAGCGACTCTCCCCTTGGAAAATAATCATTGTTGCAAAACGCAAAAGCAGTTTTCTTTGCTGTCATTCAAAAGACAAACGTCAGTTTGTGTGGTATATTTTTCTAACTAAACTGACGTTTTTCTCTTGCAGATTCTTCAAGCAGTAGTGGAGAAAACTGATTTTGCGTTTATCAACAATAGATGTTTTTCTAAGATTGTAGGCAGAACCTTGAGTCATTGCAAATGGAATTTTCCGTCATTTGAAAAATTAGGTCATAATGAATTGCATCGTATCATAATGTTTCTGTGTAAAACAAAGCAACCTTGGGACACGTACTGAAAATCAATTCATTGAGCTTGCTAAATCATGAAATAGGTCGTTCAACCAAAAATAAACTCAAGATCCGACATTGTCTCAAGGGGACCACATGCAAGGATAAGAAAAACAGTTTTTATAAATCATAAAAAAAGCCAAATGACGGACGCATTAAGTACGAGTCCGAGCAGGCCCGTACCCAGGATTTCGTTTCGGGAGGGGCCCAAAGATAAAAAAATAATGCTACTGAAGATTGTTGATGTACCTAAGGGCATGTTCAGGAGTGTTCTAGTTCTAGATGCATAATTTATGTCAGTTTTAAAATTTAAATCTATAGAAATTTTAACAAAATGAACTGGCAGCCCCAGCAGCGTTTTATCTGTGTTTCAAATATACAAAAAATAGAACGGCAATGTATACCAGTTTTAAATTTGACAGTAGAACTGGTCGAATAAATTAAACTAAAACGGATTGCTGGGGATACGTTTGTTTCAGTTTCATTTACATTATAGACCACCCATATGAATCTTGCAGCTGCTGAATTTGCTCTAATTCTCTGTGTTCTTTTTACGGGTGTTTTTAACGGACACTTTAAACTTTTCACTAGAACTGTTATTGTACTACATTTCTTTACGTTTACTGTCCTGTTATTTCTGTAACACATGTCTGAGACCTTCTAAAATTATATATCTGTTTTTAATTTCGGGAGGGGCCAGACCCCCTCGGGCCCCCCTCTGGATACGTGACTGAGTCCGATGCTGGTTTAAAAGAAAGTCATCTTCGGATTCATCTACTATCGTACTCTGATTCATCTAAGTGATATATTAAAATGAACAAAATACTTGTTTCAAATGCGAGTTACCTTCGGTAGAATGTTATATTTTTGTGCGACATTTATACATACAAGCATAAATTATTTGAATCAATCATTATTTAATGCATTTTATAGGTTCACGCACTTCTCTACATAACATAAAAAAAGATTCATGTCAATTGGTTCCAATTAGTGGCGTAATGATATCTTATTCATATAACTCATATTTTCCTAAATATTACTAATAGGTTTTTGAAAAAACCTTTGCCTTAAATCTTGAATAAGTACAAGAAACTTTCTTTGGACATAACCTAATACTTAACATTTAACTCTGTTACTCAGGAACAGAAAGTCTGATCGGAGCAAAATTCAATAGAAATCTACGAGATCTTCTGTTCGTAAGTTTGGAGTATATGATCACTTTTTTCGGTACTTCCTAAACTTGGAATGAAAATCCGGTATACCCAAAATCAATGTATTTGGTCACCAACTAACTGAAACTGCGCAACTGAACAGTTACACGGTCAGTTGAATGTATTTTACTCGATTTTTAGTGTCATGTTTAGGAATACTCTCTTGGAATTTTTATACTTATTTAGTCTGTAATTCCAGAGCCGGAAGTCGCATCTGAATAAAATTCGAAAGAATACAATGGGGTTGTAAGACCTTTCATTTTACCCTAGGCTTGTGACAATGGGACGAGTGGTCTCTGAAAAAATTGTGTTCAGTTTTTTCACTTTTTACTCATATTACCCCATTTCCACTGAACCGGAACTTTTATCCGGAAGAAATTCAGTAGCAGGAAATGGAACCAAGAAATCTCAATCTTAATAATTTGAATGTAATTTTGTGGAAATCGGTCCAGCCATCTCAGACACACACATACACATACATCTTGCGTACTCGACGAACTGAGTCGAATGGTATATGACATATGCCTCGGTTCAAAAGTCGGTTTGCATAGCCTTTCATATGAGAAAAGCAGAAATCGATTTTTGACAGAGTGCCTCCTTTAAAGAAGGATTGGGTAATGAATTCATTCATACTCGATTGGTTTTGAAGGCTCGATCGACTCGATTGACATTAACGTTATAATTGTCATTAAATTTTTGCTCTCTTTATAAGTCGGATAGGGTAAAAGTTGGCCGACTTATACCATTTTATTACACTCCAGGAAGAGCAATGGACGATGCTAACCATGGTAGGCCTTTTTATTGGTTCCCAGCAAATTTCAACAAGTTTATGTTAAAAATTTTCGAAGAACTGGTCACTTAGCCTTGGTATTACATTCCTGTAGCGGAATTTGACCTTCTGTTTCAACAGACTTCGCAGCCGATTCAGAGTGTACAGAACCATTGTATGGCTGGTGCTACGATTCTACTGACACTACGAATCCTTCCAGGTCGGGGCTCGAACATACGACAACTGGTTTGTAAGACCAGCGCCCTATGCATTGAACCGCCAACCCGGGACAAGAACTGGTCACTTACTATTACTATATTTATCCGAACAACTTATATATAAATGTGAATATTTTGTTGAACCAAAAATTGGCACAAAACGTGCGAGATCCAAGAAAATGAGGAAAAAGAATTCACAATTCAGTTTTATTTTTCTCACTAGATTCTGACAGATTTTCGAATCAAACAATTGGTGGTGATATTTAGCCCGCATTTATTTTCAGTAAACTCGAACATCGGACGCATCGTGCACAAAAGCTTTTGATTGCGTTTCGAACAAGATTAAAGCTTACATTGTTTATCACTAGAAAAAAAAAGTGTGAGTAGATACCAAAGCAAGAAGCACGGCGACGGGGACGGGTATAGCGCTGGGTTCGATTTCTAACCCCGAAAAAAGGGTCAGAGTTTTGCTGGTGCGAAGCGGCAAATGACCTTAAGGTTGAAGCTTCCACGAACGAAACAAAAACAAAGTGACCGAAGTCACGATGTCGGGGTGACGTCGGTTCTGTGATGCTTTGTTTGGTTCGAGTTCAAAGTGATAACAAAGATTAATTCAAGATTACAATGTACCATACGATCCATTGACAAATGTTGGGTCAGTAATCGTAAGTAGGCTTAGTAATAGTGTAACTTCATTGATGCTTCGTTAAAAAGCGTCTTCAAGCTCCTGCAAAATGACATGGAAACAATACAAGTTAGAAAGGCAGTTTAAATTTTAACAGTTTAAAACCTAAAAGTTTTTGTCCTTATTGAATTAATCGTGTTGTG
This sequence comes from Malaya genurostris, assembly GCF_030247185.1. NCBI lineage: Eukaryota > Metazoa > Arthropoda > Insecta > Diptera > Culicidae > Malaya > Malaya genurostris. Next base: position 182,289,811 of record NC_080572.1, read on the forward strand.
TTTGCAAGCTGACTTTATTGCAATTAGAGTACACTATGTTGCATTCGACCTCAACAAGCATCATCCTAATGTTTGGTTTTTGATATTTGCTCCTCGGTTGTGGAAATTACATCCATGCAAGAGCAGCGTCCCTTCAAAATTTAGCTTGTGTGTCGCGAAAATCCAAACTACTAGCATAAATAAAATAAACCTAGATTTCCCAGTGTTACAGTAATGTAGTTGAGCAACCCGTGGCACCAAAAGCGCCGTCTGGTGTAAAATGGTCCTAAAATGCATGTATAAAGTTGCCTGCGCATTTAATACAACCACCGTAGCTAATGGAAAAAAGTACAACCGTTTCTCACTAAAAGCGCTGTTAGTGTCTTCGTACAATGGTAAATCTATGTTTATTTGATTTATGCTACTAGCAAGTAAAGTTGTCTAAATGGATGAATGTTAGCTGTTTCTAATATAAAACGTGCTTAATCCACCTAACAGTGAGATGATACCTTTTTTTTATCCATCCACATGTGTTTTTCGCGTGAATATTCTTCGATGTTTTTAGATTTCATGACCGTCGTTTTAAATGACATTTTGAAATTTCAATCACTCATTACCTTGTAATTTTGGAACTGCAAGACGAATCGAAGATAGACATTGTATGAAACCATAAAATTATTCCTTTCAATCTAAGCGTGTGGCAATTGAAAACGCATTCCATAAGAGTTCCTCTTAAAGTTTTTGTCATTATTTATGATACTTCCAGAAACGGTATTCAGAGACCAGCATAAAACAATATGTCCATGAATTAGTATGACGAAAAAATAGTTTTGAGTTAAAATTTGAAGATTTTTTGGGTATCGTCATCTTTTATGACGGTTTGAATTTTAAAAACTCATCACCCTGTAATTTCAAAATTGGAAGTCGGAATCGGATAAAGTTCACCAATTTTGTATGAGACCATAAGTTTATTTTTATTTGAATTTTTGTTTGTTAACTTCATATTGGCCTTCTTTTAGTTTATCTATTCCAGATATTTTCGGGAACGTAATTCGGGAATCGGTGTAGCCGAAGTCAGTTAAATTCGTCTAATGGATTGTTAACCATTTCAACAGATTTGAAATTTTTGAGAATCAATGTAGCCATCTTAGAGAAATCGTAGTGCGTTCCACATAAAATTGTTGAGTACCTTCCGGGATCGAAAACGGAATACCGATAAAACGAAAATAAGTTTATTTAATCGTCGACTATCAAAACCTATGAATCCAATAAATTTATGTGATTTTTTTACACTAATCACCCTGTAGCTCCTGAAATAAATAAATAAGTAAGTAAATAAATAAATAAATAAATAAATAAATAAATAAAGAAATAAATAGAGAAGTAAATAAATAAATAAATAAATAAATTAATAAATATATATGAAATTGTTTTGAATTTGAAAATACTGTCATCTTTGTAATACATAAGTTATGTTCGAATGATCATGTTGCCAAAAACGAACCGTGTTAAAAACGAAACGTCGTGGAAAAGGGTGCTTCTTAAGCTGCTAAACAACAATAGCATAAAATTGTATTGAAAATCGTGTTTCACTTTGCTCTGAAACATCGCTTCATCATCAAGCGCGTAAAAATCCTACTACTGGAATAAGGCGAAAAGTCGCTTACACAGTAATATCGATATCTTCGTTAAAAATGGACGGATTCTTACATTCTATGGCTTGTTGGATAGCTATTATCGTGCGGAATCTAAGTCTAAAATAATATTCTGTTTTCAAGGTGAATTGTGACAGATATTGTCAAAAAACAATGAAAATTTTGACATAAAACTTCTTATAACTCAAAAAGTAAACATTCGATCTACAAACCATTCAATAGCGTTGCACAGTGGTTCAAAAGCGCTATTTCACGCTCTTAATTGATAACTCATAGGATCGTGGTGTTTGAGGTACAGTATCTTCAGCAAAGTTACTCAGTATGATAGGCGCCATCTTTTGGAAAATTTTATTTATGCGATTAATCCCTCTAAAAGTGAGATAAACATTTTATTTTAGCTCAGGGCCCACATAGGGGCTAAGTTACTTCGACAAAGTTGTGCAGAAAGTTATTTCAAACAAGTTTGCTGAAAATAGTATTCCCGTTATTTGAGTGTAATTCAAGATATAATGTATTTTCTGGAAAGGGTATCCAAAAACCAGTTTTTGTAAGAAAACATATATATTTTCAATTTATATGAGTTTTTCATGTTATACAAAGTTTTTCATCTTTAAAAACTACAACAACTTTCTCGAACATACTATGTTGCTATCATTTCAGTTTAATTTCAGAGCAATTTTTCATGATTTTTTAAATAAAATTCTAACTTGTCTATTATCAAAAGGCGCAGGAAGGTGCAGATGAGACTACTTACATATTGAACTACTTCAAAAGAGCCTTCATACCGTGGTTGAGTTACTCGTCCGCGATCGTCTGCAGGAGAGATATGTTCTTTTCAAATATCTTTGTCCTTAACATTTTCAATGATAAGGTTCATTGTATTTCAGATCAGATTTCAGTATATATTCGATACCATGGAAACTCTTACAATAAAAGGTTTTTATGGACATCGAAGTCTACAAATAGAAAAGTTTAGTAATAATTACAGACGGTTTTTTGAAAGTAACTGTCCGACGTTTTTTAAAAGTGAGATAAGAATACATGAAAAATTGCTCTATTTCATTAAACTGAAATGATAGCACTATGCTGCTGTTGTGTTGTGTAGTTTTTAAAGATGAAAAACTTTGTATAACATGCAAAACTCATATAAATTGAAAATATATATGTTTTCTTACAACAACTGGTTTTTGGATACCCTTTCCAGAAAATACATTATATCTTGAATTACACTCAAGTTAAGGGAATACTACCTTCAGCAAACTTGTTTGAAATAACTTTCTGCACTACTTTGTCGAAGTAACTTAGCCCCTATGTTGGCCCTGAGCTAAAATAAAATGTTTATCTCACTGTTAGGGGGATTAATCACATAAATAAAATTTTCCAAAAGATGGCGTCGTCATTCTGAGTAACTTTGCTGATGATACTGTACCTCAAAAACCACAATCCTATGAGTTATCAATTAAGAGCGTGAAATAGCGCTTTTGAACCACTGTGTGTTGGGGTGACTGTGAGACCTTCCATTTGCGACTAGTTTGATCAAAATCGGTCCAGTCATCTCTGAGATCTCGACCTCTTAGATGACAATACACGTAATTCCGAATTCCGGTGTAAAATATTGAACACACTTTACCCTATAACTCCGGAACCGGAAGTCTGATCCGGATGAAATTCAGGAATTCCGTATGGAACCGGAAGACCTTTTATTCTAATCTAAGTTTGTGGAAATCGGTCAAACCATCGCTGAGAAAACCTGGTGAGATTGTTTGACACATACACATACACACACACATACATACACACACAGACATTGCTCAGCTCGATAAACTGAGTCGAATGGTATATGACACTTGGCCCTCCGGGCCAATTTTCACTAGTCGGTTTTTCAAGTGATTGCATAATCTTTCTATATGAGAAAGGCAAAAGGTAATAAAACTAATTAAAGTTCGTTTGTCGACTGCTAGTTAGTCCAGAATGGGAGTGAATCGAAAGCCGGTTGTCGAAAAGTTTTCGAAAAGAGTGACCATCTTTTACAAGCGGATTCCCAACTTTAGCATCCAGGAAATGTCGTTTACGACTGTGTATCGAACTACAAAGCTAGCCGGTTTGTCGACTGTGTTGACTCTGAATCGTACGATAAGCAAATCAAGTCGGTCGTTGACAGAAGAAGCTGATAAAGTGCAGGGTGATGAAGTGTACATCAAGATTTTCAGATTTATACAGCAATATTCTACAGTTACTGGAAGAGAGATTTGAGATGTTGAAGTTCGCAAAAATAAAAATTTCGATTTGTTATAATAGCTTGAGGAGCGACTTTTAAATCGCATCAATAGTTGCGATTCATTACTAAAATTTCATGCAGACTGACGATCGATAAAAACCTCGCAAATGATGATATCTAGCAAATATAAAATTGATGCAATATTCCCAGATCACTTTCTTGCTAACCAGATATTTATTTTCAAAATTTTAGATTTTTCTTCGACTTGGATTGACTAATTCCAAATACTTTTATGTTAGTTATGACGTAAAGTCACAGACTACCAGACAGGGCACTCAAATTGATTTTTTTAATCTTTTCAAAGGTCATTTCGAATATTCCTTTAGTTGGAAAGTACTCGCATATGTCATGATGGCGCCACTTCACCTTATCAAAAACATCCAGTCTGTCATCTAGATAGTGTTTTTTTCAATTACCAACAGAGTTGCCATTAATACATAACTATCTGTAATGTACTGATTTGTATCTGTCCATGCGGATTTCATGCAGGATAAAGATTTACTACATATTGCCAAAACTAAATACATAATTGTGCCTACTTCTCATCCTCCAACGCAATACAAAATCGAACCCATATTTTGTTACGATATTTACTAGCTTCTGGCCTGCCACTACTTAATTTCGGATGAAAATAACGAACACAATCAAAAATAGCCTAGATGACTGCAAGTTCATTTTGCATCGGGCTCGAAAAGCCACATGTACCACAAACCAATAATCGGTTTCAATTGAGAAATCATTACTTCTGAACAACGTTATGAAGAATAAATTGTTGCCGTTAAATGTATTATCACCGTAATCCCATAATTTGTTGCGACAATTCATTTTCAAATATTATACAAAGCCTGATGAAATCAGGCATCCCTGCAAGCAGCTAATCTGTGTTGACAAACGGGTGGGAAACAAACTACGATAGGGTGTACGATAGGAAATAGTTCGCGCAGGTCAATATAGGTGGAACTGGTGCCTTACGAACATTTATTTTCAGAAGAATTTACTCATAGTATCATGTCTGTTAGTCTGTCGTAAAGTAGCCTGACAGATAGATAATGCCACTAGTTGAAAATCCCTGTTGTGTTCAATCAATTTAATGATATTCGGTTCAGTAGTAGTAAGTCAAAATGTTCGCCCGTCTTCCAGTAACTCGAGCAATTACATCGATTTTTCATACTGCACATGTTGGTGATGACAGGTGAGCTTGATGTTGGAATAAATACTAAAATATTTGACAGTTGCCAAATACTAAACAAATGAGTGTATTGATTCAAAAAACAAATGAAAACAAATGATATGCTTTTGATCCGGATTTGGCGACCTGAGCTCAAACAAAAATATCCTTCAATTTCAATTTTAAAACATAAGAAAAAAAAACGCTCATATTCACACGTCATTTGGCTGTCAGCAGTAATGCAGGCTGACAGCCATGTTTCCCTCAGAACCAATGGGACGTGTTCCTAGTAGACACTGTTATCCCAATTGAATTGTATGTCTGGCAGCGGTGAGGCAGCCAAATATTATTACCAAAAATTTGGGAACTGCCTAATATTAAATCAATGAAGTATTTAGACGATGAATTAACTATTTTTCCGATCCGAAATCAAACGGTTGTTAAACATCCACGAAAAAAATAAAACGAAATAGAACATAAGAAATCCAGGAAGAGCCAATTAGTGGAACACGTTCAGAGAATGACGCAAATTCTGTCTCTTCTTCTTAATGGAATAGATTTCTGCTTGGTTCACGGCCCTAGTCTTATGATCCTTTTAGTTGTTTTTTCTCAGTGCACGTTTGGGGTTAAATGTGTGCGCCACCACCGCTGACAGTTTTGGTACGCCGCTGTTTAGAAAATACTACCTTATTTGCAAAAGACGAAGCCGCCAATTGACCCGTACAAGATAATTGCATGGCCAGTACAAAATTAATCCTTCCAGGTTGAGGGTCAAACAATGTATGCTCATCACACGCTTCCACCAAAATTCGATAACTTTCTACTTATTAAAATAATAAAGAAGAAATCCCCGCAAATGCACTTTATTCGCCACTAAATTCAACATTCCCGTAGTAAAATTAATTATTATTGTTTGCACTTTAGCTAAATGACAGATAACATACTGATACTGAAAATGTGGCATTCCAATGCATGTTTGTAAAGATAAGTCACTGGAATAAAAATCAAGTTAAGCCATCTGTTAGAAAACGGCACGAGCTTATTTACACACCTATTAGTATTTTGACTGTGTTTTTGTTTCATTGATTCTCTAAGTAGCATCACTCGACGTTGGACTGAGAAAGATGTCGTTTCGAACTATCATTATAACAGACGAAGTATTGTATGTTTGTATTCAATCGGTTGTCCTAGAGCTATTGTAAAAACAGGACACAAATAACCACTAGCTTCACGAAATTGACTAACATTAAATAATCGTTTTGTGTAAGTATTGGCTTCGTTTCACGTTATGTTGTGCGAAGAAGTAAATGAATTACTTTCAAACAATCAAATGCTTAGTATCAGCTTCATATTCGCATTTCATTACCATATAGAGAATCAGCATGTTTAGAAAAGTGTTATTTCCCAAATTTCTGATTTTGACTTTAAAATTTACTTGCTTTTCACTTGGTTTCTATATGGGGCAGAATGACAATTGAAACTACGAAACTTCCCTTATTTTATGATTCTATATAAGTACTCCCAATGTAGTAATAACGACAGTCACTCTATGTCTGCATGATTCTGTACAAAATGCGTTTATTTACCCTCTTTTCGTTCGGCGGCAAAAGTAGTTCAAGGTCACACATTCTGGCGCTGAAGGGAAAGATTCCTCCGATATGTTTCAGACAAAATTATTTATAAATGGGACTCCTCACAAGGAAACGTGTTAGTCACGAGCTTGTGAGTTCGCCTCGTGTGCTCAACGGACCGTGCGCGATTTGGCTTCTGTACTAATTTATGATCTGATTTCAAGTTGCATCTGCATCTGCATCCCCCGTGTCGGTGTTCTGCTTAAACGTGTAAAGATATGTGTTTACTTTCGAGCTAGTGAAAGGTATTACGATGCTCTGCATGATGAAGGTTCAAAATAGCTCAGCGTTCGGTACTATATGGGATAAATTTCTAAACCAGACTCTTGATGTTCTCTTCTCTCATTTTTGCTGGTTTTATTTTTACCATAACACGAACACAGTCCTAACTATACCATAATTGTTTCTAGAGGTAAATCGGGTTAACGCTATCGAAATACTTCTCATGTCAAAAGTCTTTGTTGATTACTTTTTGGAGCTAAATTTACGATTTTTGTTGACTTGGCAAATGATAGCATTTTCTTAAACAACTTAAATAGTATTAGTTTTCGGTGATAAGTTTTCCACCAATTAATTGCGAACATAATTGATGAATGATTTGTAGCTTGACACTGTCTCAATTAACGATCAAATCGGAAACAAACAAGGCTTCCAGTAGAGAATTTTATGTGTTACCTGCGGCTTGTTATAGAATATCCAGGGTTTGTATAGCAGAAAAAATTCTGCAGACTTTTACCAGGAAATAATTGGTTTTCCCCATAGATTGAACATTTTGGCTCTAGTCGTGGCTACCGTTTTCAGTCACAAACAGAATGGGGACGAACATACACAGCTCGAAAAAATCTTGTGATTTTACATCTTTTAAAATACACATAACTGGAGCGTCATATTTCACACAAATTTATATTCAAGGACATGTAAAATTGTCTGATTCGAAAATTACATGGCTTGAATTCGAATGAAATAAAAAAAAGAGCAGCAGCGTGACTTAAACCGAGAAACATTAGAACACAAGCACATCGGTTACTCGACTGAACCACAGTGCTCATATCTGTTCATTGAATAATTGATACATATAAATTCATACAGCGGCACTGGTTAACCGAGAGCTAATCACACTCGGAGCGTGTAAAATTTTGTGCGAGTCGAATTTACGTTATTTAGAAATTTAAGAAGTTGTGAATTGTATCGTTTGTAGAATTCTGTCACCCGCAAAATTCATAATTTTTTTCTGTGTAGAACTACCTGAGCTAGATTTCTTGCTCCGGACATAGGCTCATAACGTTTTTCTGTTTGAGAGGTGAATGATAAAGTTAAAAAATTTGGCGAATGATCTTTAGGTTAAAGATTTCGCTCTTCAAACTACAACTACAAAAAGCCCTGTCAAATCATGTACTTTTAGTTGAACTCATTTGGTATAGAAATGATTGTCGTTCTTGTCACGTTGAACACGGCGTTTTGATCTTTTTAGGCACAACTCGGATTAAAAGGTTCGGAGTTTTCGTAACATTCCGCTGGTATTTGAAGTTGTCGTTTCGCTTGACGACAGATCCTGGTTTCCGATCAGCACTGAACTGATTCCGGGAGCGTTCCAAAACGCTACTTACTGTCGACCGAGTGACTCTGAGTGATTTTGCTATAAGTTTTTTTTATATTGTCACAGCTAACCTCAATGTTTTATCTATTCAGTAAGATTGTTTTCATCCTGATCAGGCAATTAAGTTGAACATTAATTAAACATAAGGGAGAGTCCATATGAACAATGCTACTGAACTGCGGTTCTTTGACGAAGCGTATTAAGGCAATTTATTTGAATTTTTCATTTTATGCAAAGTAAGCTATTTTTTCATCTTTCTTTCATCAAAAATTATTTGATTAATTCAAAAGAAAAATAAATAACCTCATGAATAAATTTTTGGCTCCAAGATTTATCATTAAATAGGCAGAATGTTGCACGTTTGCTAGGTTCAGTGAGTGCTAATCCATGAACGGAGGCACATCGAGTGTGCAGGCCTCCATTTACATCAAGACAGTGGAACTACACCCGGCATTATTGAACTGATGCTTCAGTCAATGACAAATATTAGGCTGCGTTCTTCAAGCCTAAACGCAAAATAAACAACAACTAGATATTCTGTGAGCATATCTGCTGTTGGACTTTCGCTTCAAACAAGAGAGATTGCGTCATCTAGCTGCTGGTCGTTGCATTGATGAAAAAGAAAACGAAAAGTGGACAACGATGGGAAATATTAAACAGAACCAGCCGTTCTAATGGCTCTTAATGTTATCTAATGAACTATTAAGATTACTTATTTGCGAATCAAAGGTAAAAATCATCAGCTTAGTGCTAATCTAGAATAATTCGTTTTGCTTTGAGTATTTTTCGCTACTACGAAATTCGCATCAAACGAGCAAAAATAAAGCTAGCATTTGATTCGCGTTCGAGACAAATGTTCGAAAAGTGTTTTATATCGTAGTAAATTCTATAATTCGGCTCTTCTGAAAGCCGGGAATAAATCCCGTACAGCATTTTGATAGTTTCCTTTAGTCAAATATTAAAATGTATGAAATATTGAAATACGTTACCGTTGACACCTGAACGATGAAACGGGTCCACATTCATGACAGATATATTAAACTTTTTTTTTGGTAAAGCTTGTTTTTCTTTTGATGATTGACAACTTTGTTCTATTTTTATATTTTTCGTTTTAAAGTTGATTTAAGGCTCAATAAAAAATTTGTTAATAGGTTAAGTGATAAATTTTGTAAATTTTCTAATCCTACTAACACCTAGTCTATAAGCCCTAACTAACAACTAACTCGTCAAGAAACTATCGGTGTGTTTTTCGCCGGCTGTCATCAAGCGAAAGATTGTGGCAACACATCACCACTGATTCTGAAAGAGAGGAACAGAGAGAGAGTGAGAAAGAGAAAGGGGATAGAAGAGGTGAACAGTGAAGAGAAATATAGTAGAGAGATCAGAAAAGACTGCCTTTGAGGTCCCTCTCAGCAGGCCGTTCAATTTTGTTGATTTTTAAGCGCTTGTTGAACGATATATTGCACGAAATATTCGTTCAATTTGCTGGAATGGTTTGTTGTTGTTTTTTCTCTTGCAAAACTAGTGTGAAAATTAAGTGTTACCTTTCCATAGAAAGAAAATTTGTTGTTATTCTACGTGAAGTAGAAGTATTGTGCAGGTATGTATTGTTAGTTTAAACAAATAAGTGGAAAAAACTTCAGAAATTCTGCAGTAAAACTAGTCCAACGGGGCTCCAATTCCTCATGTTCAAAATGGCTCAACAATGGACCTCTGTCTGCCGGGTTTGTTGAACGAAAAAAAATGGCATTCGGTTCAACGGTCTGTTTCAAAATCGGCAAACGAAGGTCCCGTGTTGGCCTCCCGTTGAACGATTGATTGGACTTTCATTGGACCAATGATCCAACGTATTGGACCAATGAAGGACCACCGTTGAACGTTTTTTTCTAAGTGGGGTCGGACGTGGAAGCTCGTGACTCCGACCAAGTAGAGAATACCGTCTACAAGACATCTTATCCAGAGTGGAATTCCTACACGCGACGTGGTGCTTCTCAACCGGAACTTGATCGAAGCTGTGCGAGTGTCGAAGTATACCTCGGTAGAAATCGAACCGGACAGACGACCGGAAAAGTCTCAGGACTTCTCGTCACCACGTGGACTGTTTCAACGGCATAAGTCTGACCGACGAGACTTTCGCCATTGTCGTGTCACACTCTAGCGACAAGTAAGGGAACGGACGCTTTAGTGGTTTGGGTTTGGGGAGGACTGGTCGAGCCTGGCTTCCGCTCTTTATAATCTGGACCAATGAGTTTCCCTTGTGCTTGCGAGCGCCGTAGGTAGAGCCACAGTTACGACCATACTCGGAACCAGCTGGAATCCTGGTAGAGCTCTATCTGCACTGTAATGTTCCTGTACGATATCCTCTCTCTCACCGGAGTGTTCCTGAAGCAAGGTATCGACCATGTAAGCGCAATAGTCTTAAATATAAGTGTTACAATGTATTGCATTTGTTTTGTATAACTATTTTTCCAATTAGCCTTGTTTATGTCTTGCATGTCGATCTTTTCTTTCGCGATAAGTAAGTCTGGTAAGTCTAAGGTTGTGAGTCCTCCTTGAGCAACAGCGAAAATCCGACCCTGATGAAATAAGAACCCGATTGAGCTAGTCAAAAGTTACAAATATATGAGCGATTGTAAAGCTTGTGTAACAAAATAATCTTTTCCAGAACTCCAAAGTCACGAACGGCCCTTTTCAGGACTCCAAAAGTAACGTAAAGAACTTATTTAGAAAACTGTCTTGAACTACTGCTCTAATTCCTAGAATACAAACGCAATCTTCCGAAACCGAATGGTCTTTTTCAGGACTACAAAATCTTAAACGGTCTAACGATACCAAATTAGTTAATATCTATACACCTCTCGAATGCAGCCTCACGTCAATCTCGCGGCTATGTTTCTGACATTACCTACTCCAAATGTTTTTTTTTTCAGTTTTGCAGCGAATAATGAAATTGAGTATTCATAGATTTCATAACAATTCGAATGTTTCAAAAGAAGTTCAAAAAGAAAAGATCTTAGAATGCACAATCAGGTAACTTGGGCAACAGAACAATGAGCAGTGCGCCGTAAAAAACGAAAGAAACGGCTCTGTAAGTAACGTAAGTTCTCAAAATCAGTGAAAAAAACGTGCCTAATCCACCTAGCAGTGAGATGATACCTTTTTTTTATCCATTCGCATGTGTTTTTTGCATACATATTCTTCGGTATTTGTTTCATGACATTATTCTAATGTCCGTCGCTTTAAGTGGTAATTTGATATTTTAATCACACATTACTCTGTTATGTTGAAACTGCAAATCGAATCTAATTTGAATCTAAAAGTGTAACAATCGATTAAACATGCCATGATATTTCGAAGAAATTTCCACTTTAGAGTTTAGGGTAATTTAAGGTACTTCCAGAGCCAGGCCCGTACCCAGGATTTCGTTTCGGGAGGGGCCCACAAATACGAAATAATGCGTCTAAGTGATGATTATTGTGCCTTTAGTATTTTTTGTTTTATTTTTCATTGAAGAAGGATCTTTATCTATCTATCTTTTATCTATGTGTCAAAGGGAAGGGATCGATTTTTACATTTCTTCTAGTCCTAGTCCCATTGTTCGGATTAGACTTCTAGTTTCGGGAAAGCTGAGTGATGAGTATTAAAACCTTCAATTTCAATGGTGTGTTCTTATAAGCCACGATGTAAGAAGGAAAAAATATTTCGAAACTATTTAGTAAGCTCTTCTAGTTTTGCCAAATTTGTTGGTTTCTCCGAACAGATGGTCAAGCCGATTTTAACAAATTTATATTCAAATGAAGTGCCTTATAATCCCACGTGATCCTATTTAATTTCATCAAGTCAACTTCCGTGTCTGGATCAGAGATGCCTGCAGATTTGTTTGTAAATCAGCAGCTTTATAAAATAAGCTGTAGACATGTTTCAGTTGCAGACTTTTGAAAACCACGTTTTTAGAAGACGTTTCGAAAAATTTACCGATTTTTTAAATTGCCGCGATTTTATTTTTGTTCGCTATACCAATTCCGTGCTTCATTCTTTGAAGAAAATTTGGAGTTCGCGGACTTTTTTTCGAGTTTAAATTTTTGAATATATTTTAAATTTTACAGGGTGATGAGTATAAAATTTAAAAATAAAGAAAAATTTTCTTAGTAGCATTCAAAAACTCCAAAACGGAACTCACATAAATTTCTCAGAGCGCACACCGATTTTCAATCGCTCCAATAATTCACACTTATACATATATTACCGAAATTGGTAATGTCCTGTTCTCTGGCGTATAATAATGGAGTAAGTCAACGGTAACCAACCGACACCATCATCATCAGCATAGACGAACATGCTTCTGAAGTGTGCTCGCGTTCATCTTTTTTATCCTGAGTATGCAAATGCAACATCCAGCGGCAGGACATCTTTTTCATTCGCAGAATCTTGCTAAAACTATGATATGTTTGCTCAGTACTAGTCTTCATGGCACTTTCTGATCATCCAGTACCATTTCCTTTCATTTTGACATTGATTGTAATCACTGTGAAACCCGACTTTTGAGCCTCGAAAATAAATTCGATTGCAAAAAGAAGCAGGTTATTGAAAACTGGTTGGTAAGATCTTCTAATTAGCACAACTTGTTAGTAGATAACCAAAAAACTCATTTCTGTTCCTGATTCCGGAAATAAAAGTAAAAAATCCCAAAATGAAAATTTCTTTACTTCGATTTCGGGAGGGGCCCGGGCCCCTTCGGCCTCCCCCTCTGGGTACGTGCCTGTCCAGAGTCGGTATTCAGGAATCCATATGACGAATAAATTGCAATATTTTTGAGTCCTACTTTAAAACATTTCGGTATTGTCATCTTCTATATCGCTTTGAATTTTAAAAATTCATCATCCTACAATTCCAGAATCGGAAGTCAGAATTGGATAAAATGAGATTTATTTTAATTTGAACTTTTGTTTCTGAAATTCGATTTGGCTTTTTTTGAGAAAACGATTGAGCTTTGAGAAACGATTCGGAATTCGAAATTCGGTGTAGCCGAAGTCAGACAAATTCACCTGAGTAGTTGTATAGTTTATATTTGTTTCAAAATGTTTGTAAATAAATATAGACATCTTTGAGGAATCGTAGTGCGAATTAATTTTTTTGGTGCCTTCCGAAACGAAAACTGAATACAACCAAAAATGAAATAAGTTTATTTGGTTATCGACTATCCTAATCTGCTAACCAGATAAAACTGTATGTAATTTATGTGAAATAGTTATTTTCATACTAATCAACACACATACAGACACACACACACACACACGGACATTTGAGTTGAATCGATTAGTATATGATATATGGCCTCGGAAAAATTTTCTAAAGTTTGAGCGAATTCTATATCTGTTTTTTATATTTATAAAAAAGGGAAAAACGCTTAGTGAATGTATTGCGTCAAGTGTAGAAAGGGGGTGTCCATAAAAGACGTCACGCCTTTTTTGACAATTTTTGACTCCCCATCCCCCCTTTGTCACAAATTGTCACAGAAGCAAAAACCCCCCATCCTCCCTACGTCACATGTCACGAATTCAAAATAAATAAAATTCATCTCAATACATTCTCAATATGTATGACAAACCATACAAATATGATGGAAAAATCGATTTATTACATGCTGTCATTAGATTGAAAAATATCCCTAAAACTACAAAGTCATCGGAATTATTTTATTAATATCAATTATATAAATTAACAAAAGTATTTGGTTGGAATTGATGAAACAGATATATTATTGTTTTAGGTAAAGAATAATATTTCCTTAGTGTAGCATACAGGGCTGAGAAAATAAAGACCAAAACCTCATCAAAACGAGATCACTGCCGGAGAATCTTTTCATGATCAGTTGATCAGTGAATTTTAAATCATATCGATCAATATCGGCACTGATCTTCCGTCACACAATGGGTAGTGATTTTGAGCTAAAATGATTCTTGATTTATACAGGGTGATTTTTTAAGAGCTTGAGAACTTTTTTAAACAATAAAACGCATAAAATTTGCAAAATCTCATCGGTTCTTTATTTTAAACGTTAGATTGGTACATGACATTTACTTTTTGAAGATAATTTCATTTAAATGTTGACCGCGGCTGCGTCATAGGTGGTCCATTCGGAAAGTCCAATTTTGGGCAACTTTTTCGAGCATTTCGGCCGGAATAGCCCGAATTTCTTCGGAAATGTTGTCTTCCAAAGCTGGAATAGTTACTGGCTTAGACTTGACGTAGCCCCACAAAAAATAGTCTAAAGGCGTCAAATCGCATGATTTTGGTGGCCAACTTACCGGTCCATTTCTTGAGATAAATTGTTCTCCGAAGTTTTCCCTCAAAATGGCCATAGAATCGCGAGCTGTGTGGCATGTAGCGCCATCTTGTTGAAACCACATGTCAACCAAGTTCAGTTCTTCCATTTTTGGCAACAAAAAGTTTGTTAGCATCGAACGATAGCGATCGCCATTCACTGTAACGTTGCGTCCAACAGCATCTTTGAAAAAATACGGTCCAATGATTCCACCAGCGTACAAACCACACCAAACAGTGCATTTTTCGGGATGCATGGGCAGTTCTTGAACGGCTTCTGGTTGCTCTTCACTCCAAATGCGGCAATTTTGCTTATTTACGTAGCCATTCAACCAGAAATGAGCCTCATCGCTGAACAAAATTTGTCGATAAAAAAGCGGAAACCGAACACTGATTTTGGTGATAAAATTCAATGATTTGCAAGCGTTGCTCGTTAGTAAGTCTATTCATGATGAAATGTCAAAGCATACTGAGCAAATAATAATGCATGAAAATCATAACCTCAAAAAATCTGAGCAAATACTAATGCATGAAAATCCTAACCTCAAAAAAATCACCTTTTATAAGTTCAATCATTGGATGATTCGATAAGCTTTGATGTTGGTGGAGGAAAATCACATATGATCAAGATAAGACATGACATGATCTACGTCTGAAATCGTTGATCTCCCGCCCTTTTTAGAATGGAGTACAATTGAATAAACTGCATCAGAATCAGAGAAATTCTTATGATATATTATTATCAATGCTAGAACATCAAATTACCGGAAAAATTGTCAGTGCATAACTTAAGTTAAACTGTTTGAAGGCCTATTTTCTTTTTTACTCATATTAGGCAAATTTTATTAATTTCGCTAATTTACTCGCTCCTCCGTGCACTTTTGCTGATCACAACAGAAATGATTTCCTGCATCATTCATTTGCGAATTTACAAGAAGAAGCTTTTACATCAACAAATACACGTTTTCCTATAGAATGTAAACGTTTATTGTGGAGATTTTTTCAGGAAATAGGACAAAGCAGTAATATAATTAGGTATTTCAAAAATGCGCTCATTGAAAATATTGGACGTCACATTCCAAAAACCTCCCCCCCTTCTCCCTGTCACAAAAGGTCACGTTTTATGAAACACCCCCCTCCCCCTTGCGGCGTGACGTCTTTTATGGACAGCCCCAAACCAATTTCGCTTCAAATAATTTTTTTTTCATATTTACTTGCTTACTGTAAGATATTATAATTACTTGATACTGTAAGATAATTACTTGATACTGTAAGATATTATATCTAGTAAAAATATGAATTTGTTTGCAGACTACCTTAATCATATTTTACTTTATAAGGAACAGTAGTATTAAGAGTTTGAACCAGTTGAAACAGTTATAAATTCAATTATGACAGTTGATGATACATACTAAACTTCATTCGGTTTTTTCATCTTTTGACGAGTTTAGAACAGTTGATCAACCGAAAATTCTCATTCTACTGATATGTCCACAAAAATAAACATTTGTTGACAGCAGTACCTAAAGGTACCGCTGTGATAAAATGTTAATTTTAATGAAAAAATCAGTTAACGAAATTTCAACAAATTTTCAAGTTCAATTTTTATTTATAAATTACAGTTATAAAAAATGTCAAGTGAAAAATATCCCAAGGCTGTCCGTTTTTCTCTCCTATGTCTAAACGTTCACACACAACAACATTACATTAGCGGAGTCTTCTATGACGGTTCGAATCTTAAAACTCATCACCCTGTAATTTCACAATTGAAATTCGGAATCGACTAAAATTCACCAATTTTGTATGGGACCATAAGTTTATTTTAATTTGAATTTTTGTTTATTAAATTCATTTTGGCCTTCTTTTAGTTTCTCTACTCCCGCTACTTTCGGTAACGGAATTCGGAAATCGGTGTAAGCGAAATCAGTAAAATTCGCCTAATAGACTGTTAATCATTAGATTCGAAATTTTCGAAAATTCGTGACATGTTCGAGAATGTGCGTTTCACATAGAATACCGGTAAAACTGAAATTATTTTATTTGATCGTCGACGCTCAAAATATGTAAACCTGATAAACCCGATAAATTTACGTGAAATTTGAAAAACACAAATCACCCTGTATCTCTTGAACCGGAAGTCGGATCTGATTAAAAAACAAGCAGTTTTCATGGTACCTTAAGACATTTTATTCGAATGTAAGATGGACGAAATCGGCTTAGTCATCTACTAGTAAAATGACAAACATTATTTTTACACTACATGCTACTTTGATCAAAAAGTTCCCGAAATTTATTCAGATATACAACATTATTCATCGAAATCGATATTGTTTCCTTCAAAGTATTTCCCATAGACTGACAACACATTTATGCCAGCGATTGATTCAATTCTTGAAGCCATCTGCGATTTTTCCATTATCTCATCTCGGGTGCTGAAACGCGTTCCACGGAGTGGTTTATTAAGTCGACCGAATAGGAAAAATCGAAGGGAGCCAAATCAGGTCAATTCGGTGGTTGCTGAATCTTATATGGGAGCATAGGACTGTTCATATGAGTCTAAATGTGTAAAAAACAACTAAGCCATCTCCGAGA
The DNA here is from genome assembly GCF_030247185.1 of Malaya genurostris. Classification (NCBI taxonomy): domain Eukaryota; kingdom Metazoa; phylum Arthropoda; class Insecta; order Diptera; family Culicidae; genus Malaya; species Malaya genurostris. The sequence continues at coordinate 182,307,035 of NC_080572.1, forward strand.
AAAATTAATGAAATTATTTTTAACACACAATTTTGCTTATCTCGACGAACTTCTTCGAATGGTATAAGGGTTTAAGAAATTGTGTTCTTCCAGCAATTATTGTTTCAAGGAGTATAAATCAATATAAATATGAAATTGTTTTGAACTGCCTTCTTTCTGTCACAAATGTCATGTTCGAGCGATTATGTTGCCAAAAACGAACCGTGCTAAAATCGAAACGTCATGAAAACGGGTGCTGTGTATGGTCTTTTAAGTGCCAAGAGACAATTGCATAAAACAGTATTGAAAATCGTGTTTCACTTTGTTCCGAAACATGGCTTGATCATCAAGCGAAAAGTCGCTTATACAAAAATATTGATGATCTCATAACATAAAATTGAAAATTTTGACATAAAACTTCGTATAACTCAAAAAGTAAACATCCGATCTCAAAACCATTCAATAGCGTTAGAAATCTCAACCTTTTTGTTGACTTGCTGAATCGATTGGTATATGGCTGTTTTGCCTATTCAAACTACATCTACAAAAAGCTTGTGAAATCATGCATTTTTAGGTGAACTCTACTACTTTTTGGCCTTGAAATGATTGTCGTCCTTGTCACGTTGAATACGATACAGAAGTGGGGATTTCCCCCCAGGAACTCAAGAAATTATTAGGAAAAACCAGGGTTTAACCGGACAGCTTAAATATCTTTGAAACCTACAATTTTTTCGATCCATGAATTGACTTTGTAAACATGCTTCCATGTGACAAACAAATGTCAGCTAGCTGGAGGTTGAGACATCAGTCTCACGAAAGGTTGAATTTATGGTATCTTGAGAGTTAGCACTCTATTGTATTTGTTCTTAATTTTTGTGTAAAGCTTTATGGTCTAATTTACCTCAGGTTTAGCTCCGTGGTTTCAGAAATATTGGATTTTGTGTTGGTCACTTCCGCGCGTCATGGTACGAAAACTAATGCATGTTTTTCCAAATCACAAATTGGGAATTGTAGCTAAAGGTTGAATCTACACAACGGTAGAGATGAATGGGGTAAAAACCTAGTTGGAATGGATGTTTTTTTTAATTTCTAAAAAGTATCCGGTACAGCCCCGTTCTCCTTTATATTATGAAAACTCTTTTCTTTAGATATTTAGGTCAATTGTAAAATATATAATTTCCAACAAACGACTTCATAACCAAAAAATTTTCATGTAATTCTATAGGTATTTCCACACGCATGAAAATCAATAAACATGTTCTGAGCTCCCCCGAAATTTTTTTCTGGGTACGCGCCTGAGAAGGGCTGATTTTGCATAATGTTCCCCATCCATTTTTAGTTGTATTTCAGTCTAATGCAAATGACCAGCAGCAGGATGACGTAATCGATCTTCTTTGTAGGGCTCTGCTCTGTCTCTGCGAACGTCCCGCAATTCAATACTGAACTGAATTCATAATACTGGTACTGGAAGTGAGCTCCGCACCTGATCCAACAGGAATGATGCACTCGCTTCACTCAGTCAACTGCGTAGACTAGAATGAACGAAATGTATCTTTTACCATCCCAGGTACGAGAAAGACGTCATGAATTTTCTTCTTAAATACTTGTTGATATCAAACATTTCAGAAAAGTTTAATTTTGAATCATTTCTAATTATGTCATACAACTGAAAGTGTTATCATAAATTGATGATCGTATCTCCGATGACATGCAGCAAAATATATGTTGATAGTTGGATACAACAAGAGATATTCACCATCAAAAACTTATCGTTCTCTCAGAGGGTAAATTTTTAAAAGGCGTTTCTGTCACCATGGAGTCTGTGTTGAATCTAATGAAGAACGTTCGCAAGAAGGTGCACCAGTTAGCATACTAACGCTTGATATCAAAAGTTTAGAATACAAATCAGTTGAGCTAGTCTAATATTAACTGTGTATCAAATAGAAAATTGAATATCAAACAGCTTTGTTTTATTTCCACAGAAAACTAAGTGCATCCATATTAGCTGGGACCGTCTCTATTGTTCAGCTGCAACCTGTACGGTACCTAATTTCCAACCTTTTGAAATAACGCCACGAAGTACTTCGTTTGTGCGATTCTTCGGATCCTTCATCTTAAATAATTTCCTAAGTGTTTCTTGTCTATTATTTCAGAATTGGATGTTGGATTCAAATAAAAGGCACCAGCAGTCAAAAATACCTTTCATTTTCTAAGTTACGTAAATCTCTCTGACAGCAGCGTTAGAGTTATTTTCTACATTCCACTGCTTAGTCATACTCCGAACAGTCAGTCGATGCCAACGCACTGGAGTGGGAGTGATCTCTGGGTAGTGTTGTTGTGCATTATTTGTCAGTGAGCTAAAAATATCCTTTGCAAACAATTTTCCTACGTCAGACGGCTGTACGTCAATTGCCTATTAGTATTGCAGCATGAGTTGGGTACGGAATGGAGATGCTATTAATTTTTTTCTTCTTCATAACGCCGCCAAAACTTCAAACATCACTAGATGAGAACACTGGCATCGTTCGACAGGATCTAACGATTGAGTTGATTTGTTCGTTTGTGTATTTTAACGACTTGCTAGGCAATAGGTACCAGCCAATAAACATCGGGGAACTCGAACCGGCCGTTTTTATTTTGTACCCGACCGGTAAAACAGTATCTTCGGTTTCCCATATTGTTGAAATCCATTTGTTCAACTGGGTCAAGTCATCGGTTCTATGTCAGTACAGCACGGTCGGTTATACGATCTTATTGTGGGTGCGCTCGGAATAGCGACAGACAGAGACACAGAAACAGAAGGAGAGAGATAAAGAAAAAAAAGGCGGGTGGGTAATGTCAGAGACATAACTGGATGTCGTGAATACGAAAACAAATGACATGTTCCTTAACACTTCCGAATATCAAATAGTTGATCAATTGTATGAATTATGCAAGCATTCCCCTTTTCCACATTTTTCGCAAAAACAAAGAAGACTTCACTTGATCTCGATTACTGTGAATTTCACACAGCGAAAAGTGCAAGAATCTAACCAAACTGTTCTACATTTGCACTAAACTGAGGATATTTTCTTTCGATTTGCGAACAACACATCCTAATAGTTCTTTAGAAAAATTTTAGAGCCATTAGAACGGCTGATTTTTTATAATGCTCTCCAACGTTGCTTTTTCATCCATCGAAATGACTGGCAGCTGTGACGTAATCGCTCTTTTCGAAAGCGAAACTAGCTGTGCAGACGACACAAAACACATCTGCTCGCAGTGGCGATAGAATCCAAACTGATTCAATTTTTGTTAAGAGTTTCCTTTATGTGATTTCGTTTGTAGCTTTTTCACTAATGGGCGGTCCTAACGGCTATAAAAATAGCCGCATACAGAATTTTTATGTCGATTATTTCATTTCGGATTTGCATAATTTATTGAAAAAAAACTATCAATATGCTGTAGGGATTCATTTCCAGCATTCAGAAGGGTCAAATTGCGTAATTCTCTACGATATTAAACTCGGAACATTTTTCGCAAAAAAAGGCTTCACTTGATCTCGATTACTGTGAATTTCACACAGCGAAAAGTGCACAAATCTAACCAAATTGTTCTTGATTTGCACTAAACTGAGGATAATTACCTGCGATTTGCGAAAAACAAATCCTAATAGTTCTTTAGAAAAATTTTAGAGCCATTAGAACGGCTGATTTTTTATAATGCTCTCCAACGTTGCTTTTTCATCCATCGAAATGACTGGCAGCTGTGACGTAATCGCTCTTGTCGAAAGCGAAACTAGCTGTGCAGACGACACAAAACACATCTGCTCGCAGTGGCGATAGAATCCAAACTGATTCAATTTTTGTTAAGAGATTTCCTTTTATTTGATTTCGTTTGTAGCTTTTCCACTAATGGGCGGTCCTAACGGCTATAAAAATAGCCGCATACAGAATTTTTATGTCGATTATTTCATTTCGGATTTGCAAAATTTTTTGAAAAAAACTATCAATATGCTGTAGGGATTAATTTCCAGCATTCAGAAGGGTCAAATTGCGGAATTCTCTACGATATTAAACTCGGAACATTTTTCTCAAAAAAAGGCTTCACTTGATCTCGATTACTGTGAATTTCACACAGCGAAAAGTGCACAAATCTAACCAAATTGTTCTTGATTTGCACTAAACTGAGGATAATTACCTGCGATTTGCGAAAAACAAATCCTAATAGTTCTTTAGAAAAATTTTAGAGCCATTAGAACGGCTGATTTTTTATAATGCTCTCCAACGTTGCTTTTTCATCCATCGAAATGACTGGCAGCTGTGACGTAATCGCTCTTGTCGAAAGCGAAACTAGCTGTGCAGACGACACAAAACACATCTGCTCGCAGTGGCGATAGAATCCAAACTGATTCAATTTTTGTTAAGAGATTTCCTTTTATTTGATTTCGTTTGTAGCTTTTCCACTAATGGGCGGTCCTAACGGCTATAAAAATAGCCGCATACAGAATTTTTATGTCGATTATTTCATTTCGGATTTGCAAAATTTTTTGAAAAAAACTATCAATATGCTGTAGGGATTAATTTCCAGCATTCAGAAGGGTCAAATTGCGGAATTCTCTACGATATTAAACTCGGAACATTTTTCTCAAAAAAAGGCTTCACTTGATCTCGATTACTGTGAATTTCACACAGCGAAAAGTGCACAAATCTAACCAAATTGTTCTTGATTTGCACTAAACTGAGGATAATTACCTGCGATTTGCGAAAAACAAATCCTAATAGTTCTTTAGAAAAATTTTAGAGCCATTAGAACGGCTGATTTTTTATAATGCTCTCCAACGTTGCTTTTTCATCCATCGAAATGACTGGCAGCTGTGACGTAATCGCTCTTGTCGAAAGCGAAACTAGCTTTGCAGACGACACAAAACACATCTGCTCGCAGTGGCGATAGAATCCAAACTGATTCAATTTTTGTTAAGAGATTTCCTTTTGTGTGATTTCGTTTGTAGCTTTTTCACTAATGGGCGGTCCTAACGGCTATAAAAATAGCCGCATATAGAATTTCAATGTCGATTATTTCATTTCGGATTTGCATAATTTATTGAAAAAAAATTATCAATATGCTGTAGGGATTCATTTCCAACATTCAGAAGGGTCAAATTGCGTAATTCTCTACGATATTAAACTCGGAACATTTTTCGCAAAAAAAGGCTTCACTTGATCTCGATTACTGTGAATTTCACACAGCGAAAAGTGCACAAATCTAACCAAATTGTTCTTGATTTGCACTAAACTGAGGATAATTACCTGCGATTTGCGAAAAACAAATCCTAATAGTTCTTTAGAAAAATTTTAGAGCCATTAGAACGGCTGATTTTTTATAATGCTCTCCAGCGTTGCTTTTTCATCCATCGAAATGACTGGCAGCTGTGACGTAATCGCTCTTTTCGAAAGCGAAACTAGCTGTGCAGACGACACAAAACACATCTGCTCGCAGTGGCGATAGAATCCAAACTGATTCAATTTTTGTTAAGAGATTTCCTTTTATGTTATTTCGTTTGTAGCTTTTTCACTAATGGGCGGTCCTAACGGCTATAAAAATAGCCGCATATAGAATTTCAATGTCGATTATTTCATTTCGGATTTGCATAATTTATTGAAAGAGACTATCAATATGCTGTAGGGATTCGTTTCTAGCATTCAGAAGGACCAAATTGAGGAACTCACTACGATATTCACCACTTTTGGAAACATTTTTCTTGAACGATTTGTTGTACAGCAGCAGCTATTTTCTTCTCTTCCTCAGAACGCGTTCTGATTGGCTGGTGTTGACATGGGTCAAATGAGATAGGTTTTTCAATAGTGTACTATTGAAATACTTCAATGCTCTTGCTATACACGTTTAAGTTGAAAAATTTCGATTCTATTGGTAGTTAGATTATATAAATCCTTCCACAGATCACTGAGCTATGAGCTTTCAAAATACGAGAAAGGCAAACGCGCCATATGAATTATCCTCTTTGATACTCGTTTATACCAAACATTTCAGAAAAGTTTAATTTTGAACTATTTGAGATTATGTCACACAACTGAAAATTTTATCATAAAATTGTGATCATATTTCCGATGGCATGTAGCAAAAATTATGTTGATTCGTTAGATACAACAAGAGATATTCACGATCAAAAACTTATCACTCTCTCAGAGGGTAAATTTTGAAAAGGCACCCCATAGTAAAGTAAGTCGTATTCACGACAAAATGCTTTTATTTAAAAATAGGATACGATATGAACCACCGCCGTTCTGTAATAAGACAAGGAGTTGCGGTCCGTTTACACTTGCGGTACTTTGAGTAGCTGTTAGTTTTTTTTAGCCACAACGAAAAACATGAAATTCATTCCGAGCGGTAACAGCAAATTTGTCAATGATTACACAATATCATACAGTTATCATCTGTATAAAATCGTTGTGGGGTTTTCAGATTAATTCGTATTTTCAGTTTAAAAATGCATTTTCCATACTGCAGAAATCCGATGCTTGGTTGTTAATTCACCATCAATTTTGTTTCGAACCTTGTTGAATTTTATAAGAATGTCATAAATCGGTGGCGAACATGCTCTGTTTTTTTACGTAGACGTGTAAAATTACATGTTTCTGCACATGAAAATACGTCTGTGTTAGGTTTCAAGTCGCTATGTACGAGATACTCATTTACTAACGAGTCGAAGACGAGATGTAAAGAAGCAAATGAAACTTTTTTTTTAACATAGATGTCTGCCAGAATTTTTCTTCCGAAAGGAGCATTTGACATCCCTGGATGAATCTCGAGCCTAGAAATCAGCGTTGCCAGGACATTTTTCCAAAAATCTGTATTCGGCGCAAAAATCTGTCTGTACCATATCGGTATCAGAATCCCGTAACATAAGTACCAGGAAAATAAAAAAAGGTCCCACAGCAACCTTTTCTAATGTCTATCCAAGCTAAAACCGAAAATCAGTATTTATCTGTACGATCCGTGAATTATCGGTATTTTGGGAGTACATATCTGTATTGCGGTATGGAGGTCAAATATCTGTATAAATACCGAGAAATCGGTATACCTGGCAACGTTGCTAGAAATCTCAATCTTAGGCTGTGAACGATTTCGCGCTTAATTTTAACTTTTGGTTGAAATCTGACACTTGAGTGGTTATTTTGTGTCGAGTAGTTAAATTTAACAAAAAACTGCGGCCCATTTCAAAATCTGACGGACGGAAAGTTATTTGGGTTTATTTTCCACTGGAAATAATTTGAACTAAAAAAATTATATTAGAATAAGCATTGCAAGATTTTTTTCAGTGTCGGAAAATAACCATCGATCTGTCAAAAATAACCATGCTCTCGAGCAGGGTTATTTTTGACAACATCAAATTAACTGCTCGAGTGTCAGTTCAGTTAATCTTTCAGTTTTTTTATTCCGTCTAAGGTTTATTTGGGCTGTCCGGAAAACTGACACGGTATGGGCCGCTTAAAACCTAACTAGGCTTTACACAAACATGACACATTCTCACAAAATGAATAGAATGAACTTTTTTTTGACAGCCGCCGGTGGCTTGTTTGCAATTTAAAAGTTCATCAGAGGTTCATCGTTTGAATTAAAAAACTGCAAGTCGCCTCACACTAAAGCCTAACAGATTTATCTAAATATCGCTCCTTGTTGCTGGAAACGTATACAGGGCAATCTTTTATTTATTTTTCACTGTGGGACCCGACTTGATTCAGTTCATTTGCGTCGTCATCGTGTAAAACCTAATTAGGTTCTTTGCACAGCTATCAGTGGTTTGTTTACATATCTATTAACACGTATTCTAATTAAAATGAATGCAATGAACACATAAACAAATTATTGATAGATGTCAAAATTGATTCATTTTGTTCATTTTTGTGAGGTTATGTCATGTTCGTGCAAAACCCGATACCCTTGTGGCAAACAGAGATACCAGGTTCACAGATTTGTCTGCAAATCTGCAGATTTCCTTTAAAGTGCGGCAACTTGTTTTGTTGCCGACTTTTTAAAAACGAGATTTTTACACACTTTTGTTAAAATTTACAGAATTTTGAAATGGCCGCGCCGGTTTTTTTTTGTTCGCCAAGCCAGTTTTCTGTGTCATACTTTGTAGAGAAGTAAAAGCCCGCTAACATTTTTTCGAATTCACCGACTTTTGCCTGAAGATATAAGAATTTTTTACCTGGCATGGTAAATCATTGACACCAGTGTTGGTGATTGCCGAAAATTGGACAGAAGCTGCTATATTGCTATCTCGAGCCTCTCAATGCATGAATCGCGAGAGAATTTTTCTACATTTCTTCGCTCCATTTTATACTCTGAGTATTTCACGGCCCTTTAAAAATGTACAGTGATCATTGCTGTGTGGAATTTCCCAAGAGAGAATCGCAAGTTGACAATTATCGCAGAAAATCGAATCGATGATTCAACTTGATGATTCTCATACTAGGTTGCAATTTTTCAAAACCCTTGTGTGGAGCATTCGCATACATTTTCATAGACACATCTTATACAAAGGTTATATGCACATAGTTAGAATAAGCGGCAATAGTAAAATGATTCTATCGCAATTATCAACTGCCTGTATAGAATCGGAACGCGAAACGAGAATAAGCGACCGTTTGTTGCTTCAGAGAGGATCCCCACAGCAGCGTGCTAAACTTTGATTCTCAGAAATGTCATCGAGAGAAATTCGCTCTCGCACTGGTGTCTATTCTATGTTAAATGAGCCATGCCGGGTTTTTGTTGTTGCGATGATATCCGTCTCTCTTCGATGGCACTGATTCAATCGTGTGAAGAGTTGCTGGTGAGCGTTCTTTGATACGATGAAAGCCATCCTTGATTGACACTATAAAAGAACTGCCTAGAACTTAAAACCGCTGCAATATTTAGTGGTGGAAACAAACATCATATGTTATTCGGCTAAAGTACGATTCCCACGATATATCAGATGACCGCTACCGGCCAGGAATGGCAATGGAAAGAAGCTGTTTGTAACACGCTATATCAACCTCACCAAACGTTTTAACGGCCGGAGTTTGTGTACGTTTCAATAATGAAAGCCTTAAACTAATACAAACCACTGGCGAAGTTCCGTTAACGTTGACGGAAGTTGACTGATCGTTTGAATCGTATTTAAAGCTGTTTGCAGGTAGGTGCTGCATGATGAAAACATATACGTTTCAAAATGGCGACTTAGCATTTTTGGTTTTAAATAGGCTGTCAGAAAGCCTAATTAGGTTCTACACGATGACGACACAAATTCATCTTTGACAGCGATCCAATATAGGATACGATAACCAATTAGGATTTTTAACCGTCACTTCTAACCTCAATACAATTTACAATTCAGAAGAATTGCTCGCAAGGTAACTTGGTTTAAAATGAGACATACATAAGGCAAAATACATGGAAGTAATACTGTTGAACTGTTCAGGATGAATGTTTGTAAATTTTGAAGTCACTATAAAAAACCTAATAACACGAATTCAAATTAGAATGAACATGTAAACACACCACTGTTAGCTGTCAAATAATCTTCATTCATCGAATTTCGAGAAATTATGTCACGTTTATATACAACCTAATATAGAAATGTTTCGAATTAGATTGGTAAAAAGGGAAAGTCCACTGTAACTTGCCTCCTTGGATCCTGCCTGTGTCTCAATATCAGTGCGAGTGTTGACACCACGAAGTTAGACAATTTTTTCGTTTGTTCAAGTTATTTTTAAAACTCGGTGATGGCCCGTCGCTACGAGTACTGATGAAAAATAGGATGAGGCAAAATTATTTACGTATTTCAATGTTGGCGTCAGACACTGGCTGTTAATTGAATCTGGCTGGGATGTTGTTACGGCAATTAATGACTGGTAGGTTTTGTTGTAGCAGTAGTTGGCAAGCGGATAAAATTTCCTATGTATTGACGAAAACCTTCAAGGTTATAAACTCCGTTACTCGTGTTCAAATAACGTTGAAATTCGTTGTTTTTGATTTGAAGAATTTGAAGATTGAATCTCTAATCGTTGTTGTACACAGCTTGCTATATCAGAGCGTATCACAGATTTACTATTATTAAATTTCTTTTGGATAAAGGGTCGTCAGAAAGTGGGCTAACTAAGAGCAAACAAGTTCCAATCTTACGATTCCCCGTGTGTTTATGGTGGTATTTGGTCAATAGAACATCGTCGACCGAGCGCTATCGTCTTCTGTGTTAGTAGCAGAATGAGAGGGCGTAAATTGATAACTCATTTGAAATGCGAAAATTAAAAAAAAATCCTTGCAGCATTCGTAAATTAGTATTTTTGTCTCATCCTAAACATGAAAAAGCAAAATACGTCTTTTAAGTAAAAGTAGCTCTTTGGATATAACAATATTCAGATGTGTGAAATATCATTTGAGTGAGGCAGCAAAAGTCTCAAGTAAGAGAATTAAATTTATTTTGATCTTTAGGGACTGAAAAATTCCTAGCTTCAATTATGAAATCGCAAATTACGTCCAAATAAAAAAATTTAATTAAAATTTAAATTAAGTAAAATTTCCAAGCTACCTAGAATTATATCGAATAATGGTTTCAGTCTTTTTCAATGCTCCCTGAATCAACAACAGCCTTTTTGAAGACTAATAATTTATCTGCCTTTTTCAAGGCTGCAATAAATGCTCAAGTTATAATAATTGTCAAAACCTGTTTAAATACAGCTAGTGGTGTAATGACGCCTTTCTCATATAACTCATATTTTCCTAACTATTATTTTTCCAACTTTCAACCAGTTATGGGTCATATTTAAAGGATTTTTTCCTTTTTTTTGCATCATCGCTCTTAGTGATGGTAGACAATTCTAACCAACAGTTCTCCCTGTAACTTCGGAGTCGGAAGTCGGATCGAAATACTACGAAATCACTCTTTTTAAAGACTACGAGTATATTTCGAAACTGATTTAGCTTGGTTAATTTATATACTTCAAAATGTGCCTAAACCCACCCGGAAAGGCTACAAATCAAACATTTATTATTTAATATTATTTATTATTAAATTTATTCATCTGACAATAAAATGGTCTTAATGAATATGTATTAGTCAAGTCATAAAATTGTAGATCGCTGTACTTTCTGTGCGAATTTGTGTGATGGTTCATCAAATTCAAAAAGATGTTCAACAGCGCCAAATGTCCTCAAGCATGTCCTCAAGCGGTTCGTAATACCCGAACGTCGTTCGATGAAATCTCGGCTGAAGTAAACTGGTAGAACGCAAAGATCGTTGTGAAGCATGAAAAACGAATTGAGACAAAATCTTCGGTGAGTCGATTTCCCCGTTGATCAGTTTTACCACGAAAGTAGCTTGCTGAGTTTTCCTGCGTCGTTCCAATGAATCGAGTCCGATCAGTCGACAGCGATCGTGGTATGGTGGAAGCTCAAGCGGGTTCTGCCAGGGAAGGTTTCTTAGAGCAAGACGAACAAATCGTTTCTGAACGCGCTTAATCCGTAAGTTCTATGTAAGTTGATAAGGACTCCAAATTACGCTAGCATTTTCCAGTATTGGATGAACCAAAGAGCAATATAACGCCTTCAAACCATACGGTTGAGGTCCCGCCAGATCTTTGCAATAAAACCTCGTTGCCGTGTCGCTTTTGAAATTATAGATGAATGATGCAGATTGAAGGTAAGTTTGGCATCTAACAAAACACCCAGGTCATTAACATGATCAACTCTCTGGAGCGTTTGTCCATCAATTGCATAGTCGAATCGAATTGGGTTCAGTATTCAGTGAAACGTTATGACATTTTAAAATGCTGACAATCAACCAATTTCTACGACACCAGGCGACAAATGTATCTAGAAGTTTTTGAAGCCGGATGCAGTGGTCAATAGAGCGAACTTCAAGATATAATTTCAAATCATCGGCATATACTAATCTGCAGCCAACTCCGAGCACCGAAACAGCATCGTTGAAGAACAGCAAAAACAAAAGTGAACCCATATTGCTGCCTTGAGGAACTCCTGATAAATTTGAGAACGAAGATGATACACAAGAGCCGAGCTTAATTCGCAGGACTCTACCACATAAGTAAGAGCGTAGCCAGTCAGTAACCTTTTTTTTGGCGCCCAGCCGCAACATCTTGCACAAGAGTATTCGGTGGTCAATTCGGTCGAAAGGTGCTTTCAGATCAGTGTATACTGCATCAATTTGTATTTTATTCTCCAAACTCGAAAAACAACTGGAAGTGAAATCTAAGAGATTCGTACTGACTGAACGATCTGGCATAAATCCATGCTGATCAATAGAGATGTAATTTTTTAGTACGAAAAAGTACCTCAGTGCTCACAATTATTTCTAATAGCTTAGATGCAGCTGATAAATTGGTGCAGCTGATAAACATCAAAAATAAACTAAATCGGAAGGACTCCTTTCCCATCCATCCAATGCTTTCTAACAACATTTATGTTATTCTTTCAGTATCTGAAGGTAGCGACTTCGAACAAAATTCTTCAAAAATTCCTAAAATGGATGCTCGTCGTTCTGGGAAAAAACAACAGTCTATCCCCATATCAAGTCGGACGAAGAAGAGCATGCCGAGGCTTAGTTAATGAATGAGGATCACGAACGCCTTCTTCAGTATTTGTCTGAGAAGCTTAATTTTTTTTCTTATGACATTAATACAATAGCTAGCGGCGGCAAGTTCCAAAAATATTGAAATTTTTCCAATTTGTTTTCCCCGATAGATTCTGATCAAATTTAAAACTACTAAACTACCAAGACTGCTCTACGACTTAACAAGACTAATGGCGTTTTCGTTTTTAATTTGCACTACACCGGTGCAGTGCTACACTGAGGCATGAATAAACGAACAAAAATGACGAAAACATAAACAGTAACCATTGACTACAATAAACGTGGAATCGCACAGAGCTACACCAAACTTTTGATGAGTGCTACACCAGTGGTATCGGTGCAGAAAAAGTGTAGCACTGGTGTAGTGCAATTGGCAAAAACGAACGGTTTCAGTGCAGCTTTCGCTACACCAGTGTAGTGCAATTTAAAAACGAAAACGACATAAAACAAATCGTTGTACACTCAATTTTCTCGGAAATTTCTCAACCGAATTATATATATATATATATATATATATATATATATATATATATATATATATATATATATATATATATATATATATATATATATATATATATATATATATATATATATATATATATATATATATATATATACATAAAATAGCGAAAAAAGTGTGTGTTGCTAATGTTCTATGTTCTCTGGTATGCGTGGGCCGATCTTCAAATGATTTTTTTTTGTTCGAAAGGTGACGTTTACGCGGAGGTTTTAGGCTATAGTACATAAGGAAAATCATTCGGGAAAGTGAAGAAAAACTAGAAAATTGGTTCGTTTGGAATTGGAAATTTTCCATTCAAGGTATGCCAGTTCTCCAATGATTGTTTGGCGCGTATCGAGTTATGCAATACTGCTGCCCGCTGGAGAGCAAAATATGAATACTAGATTATTAATAAAACCGTTTGGCGCCAAACGGTTTGATTTGTGCAAAAATTTCACTGAGCCTACTTGATTCACGTGTTTCTTTATTTCGAATCACATGTTCAATTAATACCGTTTTCGTTTTTGAAACTAGACGCGGGCTACTCTGACTCCGAGTAAAACGAACACGTGGTACGTGCCCTAAACAACAACTCAGGGAAAAAAGATAAAATAAACAAACTCGGCTGGATGCGTGGTGCGACCCGAGAAAATTTTCAGAGCGAAACTACGCGATTGGAGTCCAATCTAGAGCGACATCAGGTTGCTAAAACAAACATATCAAACGTTGTTTGGGCGACTCTGGGTCAGCTTTCGGGCTGCTCTGATCAATAAACGAAAACGGTATAAGTAAGGGCGCCAAATGAACAGCATACAGGTTTCCATTTTCCGATATATAAATTTGGGTTCAATACCGTGAAGTCAAATTATAAAACGACTATAAGAAAAGAAAGTGATTAACGTTTTTTTATGATTCGTTGTTTTCCTAAAATTCCAGAAATGTGGATTGTATCTTCTTGATAGATATAATTATTGCTTTCACAATGCACTGAGACAACAGGATCAGCACACCTCAGCTACCACTTCAAATTAAGACCGTTAACTCAAACACCAAAACTGTTCGGCTCTCTACATTTTGGAACGATTCCATTTGAATTAGAAGGATGTTTTCTGTTTTTTCCAGCTTCAATTTTTCATAAGCATTTCCCGTGCTATAACTTTATTTGAGCCCAAACGTCTTCAATTGGCCCAAACGCGATTCGAATTATATCAACCCAGAGTATTCCGAAATTTCAAATTACACCCAAACCTCCGTTTACGTAAACTTTTTTTACGTTACCTCTTTTTACGTTACTCTTTTTACGACAAAAATTCCAAATAACGTAATCTTTTTTTACGTTGAAAATTCCTCGTAAAAAGAGGTTTTTGCATACAATGAAAATCGTTTCCGGCTCATTTATATTCCATGGAAATTAGTACAATATGGGTATTTTCGGAACGGGTTTGATGAGTACTTGTCGGAACATGATATTTGAGGTGGTTCTAAATTCCAAGATGGCGACTTCCGGTTTATTGATATTCTTTGAAAACCCTTACAATATGGATATTTTAGGAACGGGTTTGAAGAGTAGATGTCGGAAAATAATATTTGAGGTGGTTCTAAATTCCAAGATGGCGACTTCCAGTTTATTGATATTCCTTGAAAACTCTCACAATATGGATATTTTTGGAACGGGTTTGATGACTAGATGTCGGAAAACGATGTTTAAGGTGTTTCTGGATACCAAGATTGCGACTTCCGGTTTATTGATATTCCTTGAAAACCCTTACAATATGGGTATTTTCGGAACGGGTTTGATGAGTAGATGTTGGAAAACGATGTTCAAGGCGGCTCCGAATACCAAGATGGCAACTACCGGTTTATTGATATTCCTTGAAAATCCTTATAATATGGGTATTTTCGGAGCTGGTTTAGCGCATATTGCGTAGAAAATAATGTTTGAATATTAGTGGATTGCTGATCGTATCCTATATTGTATTAATATTTTCGAAATGGGAAGAGTCTCTTAAAACAAACTATGTTGTGCCTCTAAAAATCACGTGATATACTGTGAGTCCAAGTGTTTCACTCTGTACTCCAGTACTTTCACACTTGATGTATGAAAAATTTATTGTAATCCGTCCAATGTTTTATGTAATGTAAAATTATATTGGCTATATTTTGCAAATATTATTTAATTTTATTCTCAATTTATTTAGTAACTCAGGTTTTCATTGTTTAAGTCATAGTCCTATATTGATACCTTCCACTGTCTATATATGTAACACATGGGGACTGGTAATAGGTGTTACACCCGAAAGGTGGTGATAGTAAACCTTTTATATACCCAAAATTTGTACAGGAAGGTAGGTCCGAAAATCATCCTCAATGAATTTTTGCCAAAATCAATTTGATTATTGTGTTTACTCTCTAATACGGTCGTCGACGTTTCAAACATATACTGTACGCTTTTTGATGAAAAAAAAAAGAACTAAATGTCTTAGTTCATCATACATCGAGCTGAGTTGAATGATATATAACGCTAAGTTTCTCCGAGCTCTAAACAAATATTTATTTTCATTCAAATCTATATTCTTTCTATAGAGAAATGCAAAAATAATGGAATTTACACGACTCATCAGTGATCAAAATCGAAATAGATGTTGAATTAAACTGCATTCAATGAATTAAATAAAACTATATGCATTCATAAGTGACGTGGAGATTTTGTTTCCAAACATATTTGTATCATGTGATATAGGAAAAGTGATCTCAACTATCTTGAGATAAAACTAAGCGCGTTGCAAAACAGTGCCAAACCATATGATGTACGTTTTCTTAAATCGGTAAGTCGAAACCGGAACTTTATTATTTAAGTGTAGGAAATGTACTTGTGAGATTGTTTTATGCCTCACCGCCTTTATAACAGGAAAAATAATCACTTTTTGTGTACTATTAAAACCGTAAAGAATATTGAAACAACTGCAAAAACCTGCCGGTTGATTAAAATATGCAGCTTTAAATTAGAAAACTTTAGGATTGAAAACAGTTTTGTTAAATGTGTTTTGCCTTTATCGTATTAAAAGGTTATGCGAACCGACTTTCTAACCGAGGCATGTGTATGTAACGTTTTATTACACTAAATTTTATAGGAGATGGCTGCACCGATTTTCACACTCTCTCAAATGGTAGGTCTCACTCAAAATGTGAAAATAAGTACACCAACTTTTTACGGAGTTGAATAAACCGATTTTAACACACTTGGATCAGTTAAGAAAGCTCTTCAGGTCTTATACAAATTTCTGAATTTTGTTTAGATCTGACTACTGGTTCCGGAGTTATGGGTTGAATGTGCAAAAAAAATAAGATTTTTGTACTAACTTTTCTCAGAGATAGCGCGACCTATTTCCACAAACTGATTCAAATGGTCTAATAGTAATTACAAACTTTCTCAATTTCATCTGGATCCGACTTCCAGTTCCAAAATAATAGGGTAAAGTGTGTCAAAAAAATGTGCACACCATTTTTGTTTCAAATGTTTCGCGTATGAAAGTGCGTCACCATATGCCATTAGCGAGTGTCATTTTCATCAATTTATGTATTTGTTTGACAATTCGATTGTAAGTGTCAAGCTAATATTATGTTGAATTTGGAATAAAGTTCCTGAAGTTTATTTGAAACAACTTTCTCCCTAACATTGACTCGTAAAATCCATTCCGAAAGTAACAATGATATAAAGTATTCGACAGTAAGTCATAATTACTCAAACAACGTTTACTAAGAACTGTTCTTTAAACTCGTTCCTAAAACATTCGTTTCGCTACGGGTTTCGATAAACACCATCTTGAATTTTGAAATGACTTTAAACATCATTTTCCGACATCTACTCATCATACCCGTTCCAAAAATACCCATATTATGAGAGTTTTCAAGGAATATCAATAAACCGGAAGTCGCCATCTTGGAATTCAGAACCACCTCAAATATCATTTTGCGACATCTATTCATCAAATCCGTTCCGAAAATACCCATATTGTTAGAGATTTCAAGGAATATCAATAAACCGGAGGTCGCCATCTTGGTAATTGATGCTGCTTAGAACATCCTTTTCCTGTAAATGCTCATAATTTTCGTTCCATTACTATCCAATATATCATACATATCTAATAATACATATACATACGGAAAACTTTATTTACGTCGAAAGTTCCAAATAACGTAAACTTTTTTTACGTCGAAAATTCCAAATAACGTAAACTTTTTTTACGTCATAATTCGATTTACGTAGTCCCGATTATTACGTAAATGGAGGTTCGGGTGTATTTGCAGTTGAGTAACTATGAACAGTTTCGTTCAATGTACTCGAACTATCCCGTTTGCCTTCTGTTTTCAAATTACATCGATTGAACCGAGATTTGGGAACTCATCAACATGGTTTACCTATTCGAATGATTCACTCTCTTGCACTCTTGAGCAGGAAAAAACTGCTTTAAAGTGTGAAGTGTACGTGTGTACCTGAATTGGGGAAAATGTTGAGATCGAATCTAAAACAATTGTCAGATTATTAATTTTTACAGAACACTCTACCATTCTACTTCACTAATTTTGAGCAATCACGAGGGTCATTCGATTATTCTAAATTAAGAGTATTCGAAATAATTTCCATCCAAAGATAATTTTTTAGCTGTGGGAAATTCACAGGGACAGCTACAGATACAGAAATAAAAGGAACAAGTACAGAAGCTAAGTTCAGGAAAAAATAAAGAAGGTACAGGCACAAGTGCAGAAAGTACAAAATCAAGTACAGAAATGAGGGAAACAAGTATGGGAAGTACTGGCACAATTGAGTGCAGAAAAAGTTACAGAATGTGCAGATGGTACAGATATAAGTACAGAACTTACAAGACCAAATACAGAAAATACTGGAGCAGGTACAGAAAGTACAGGAACAAATTTGGAAACAAGCACAGAAAGTACAAAATAAAGTGCAGACAATAGAGGAACAAGTACAGAAAAAAGTTATAAGGCAAATTAGAAGAAAAAGTTTTTATTTCACGCATTCCAATGATGCCCACTGCTATGCCATTTCAATTTGAACGTCATTTTCTCATCCGTTTAACTTTTCTTTTACCGTCAATAATCGTTATGAGTCCGTAGCGTGAATTTAGAGTTTTTTTCGGATGGTAAATTGTACGCTGCCTGTTTGCGTTTCGGCAAACCATCGGTTTTATATATTTTGTCCTGTTGTCCGCGATATAAAAAGGTTGAGGCCACTATCATAGAGCATTATAATGATATTTTTCTTCAATAATCATTAAAATTGATAAGTAGTTTATATTTTCTACATCTAATCTAATATTATTGCGCTACGAAGTGTGCAGTGGTCCGCTAGTATATTCTAAATTTTATCCGGTTTCGGAATAACAGGGTTTCCAACCGTCAGTAAAAGGGACGATGCGTACTTATGCTGGTATGGAGGAAGAAAACACAGAAGAACGCCTTTACGAACGATGCGCACAGTGTGCTTTGTTCGATCTTGTACAAGCGATAAAGAAAACGAAACGATACGATACGAAGCGATACCACAGAAAAAATAGTTCGAAAACTGTGCAAAACTACTGTTAGAGCTACGATTGCACTCGAAGCACCTATTTTCATCGTGTAAATTTAAGTCTTTTGAGACTGACATATTCAAGCGTCAAAAATGATTCATTTTTACAGTTGATCTAACACATGTTCAATGCGTTTTTACATATTATTCAGAGCTAAATCATGTAAAATTACACGCCTGCTTAAAAAGTGGGTTATATTTTAATCATTCTTGTAAAATTCAATCATTTTGCGAATTACGTTCTGATAAATTGTGTCATATGTAGATTTGCATCACCTGTAAATTTCATTATTTTTTGCTGTGTAGCAGCAATAGATTGTGTAATGTAAATACTACACTCTTACTATCCGCTACCTAATTTTGGATAAAAACATACTCAAAATAAACAAAATCAAGTGCATCTCCGCAATTTTAAGTTAACGAGTGATAACCCCAATATTTAGGTAAATGTAAGATAACCCAAAGTGTTGTAATTTTGGGTAGCTTATAGAAGAGCTCGACAATGAGGAATTTCTTCTCAAAAAATAAGTAAATTCGATTTTCGGTGTATACTCATTACATTTCGTGTAAATTTACTATATCTAACTAAATAAATAGTCCGAATTAGTTCAGAGACTTGGGTTACAGTAACATAGTAAGCACGTACTAACAGACATGACACTATGAGTAAATTATTCTAAAAACAAATTTGCGTGGGGCACCAGTTCCACCTACATTGAACTGCGTGAACTATTTACTATCGGTACACCGCTTGTATTATGTAAAAGAGTTTTTACTACTTATTAAATCCCCCCCTGCTGCTTGCAGGTATGCCGGATTTTACCAGGCTTTGTAAAATATTGGAAAATGAATCGTCGCCATAAATTATGTTATGGGATTACGTTGATAATATATTTAAATTGTTTAGCGATGTTTGAATGTTTTTAAGAAAAATTACTTCTCAGGTACGTGAAACCGATGTGGTATATACATAGCTGTAATATTTATTTTTTAAGTAAGTTTTTCACAGGGAATGCTTAAAAAGTTCATTATCGGGCCAGATGTCAAATAAACTTGTAGTCATCTAGGCTATTTCGGAATGTGTGGATAATTTTCACCCGGAAATAAATGGCGGCAGGCCAGAAGCAAGTAAATTATTTTGTTACAGAAATTTGGTTCGAATGTGTATTGAGTTGAAGTAGGCACAATTCTGTATTTAGTTTTGGCAATATGTATTAAATCTGTATCATGAATGAAATCCGCATGGACGGATACAAATCAGTACATTACATGAATGGCAACTCTGTTGGTAAAATAAACATAACGTGGATGACAGATTGGTTGTTTCTCACGCTTAAAAATAGTTACTCAAAAATGAGTAAGATCTCACTCATCTACAGAAAAAGTGGAACAACTCTAATTTAGAGTAACTCCGAAGTTACTCAAATTTGAGTTTTTCCACTGGAAACGATATTTGGGTAAAATCTACTCATTTACTGAGTAATACTTTATTCGTACATGTACAAAAACAGAGTAACTATCACTCAAATTTTGTGTGAAATTTTATTTCACATATACCAAATTTGCAAAAAAATTGCTTCTTTTCTGAGTGTATTGTATTAAAATGTTAAATAATTGAACTCAATACTATATCAAGTGGTGGTCGCTTGGAGTAGTGTGTTATGCTCAGGCACCAATCATACACTTATTCCTCATAAATGACATTTGAGCATATTCGTTTCCATTCTAAAGCACAACACGAAGCTGATCATTCCGGTTTTTGCAGACACAACACCGTTTGTGTTGATCGAATCACCCTCGAAATACGCGTCTCACTAACAAACAATACAACCTGTTGCTACAAATGGTTATTACAACTTTTAGACTTATCGCGAATGCGAATAATAACTATAAAACGAGATTTTGCGTTAAACTCAAATTTAGAGTAGGAGTTACTCAATATCATTGATGATAACTACTCAATTTTTGACGTTTCCATGTATCATTTGAAAATGAGTAAGTAGTACTCAAACTTTGAGTAATTTTTTCTAAGCGTGCTGATCACTCATCTGACACCGGTATGTGAGGACCGGCCATTTGAAAGTATACCGATTACGTTGAGCCCCTCGCGTTTCGAGCCCCAAACACTGCGATGTTTTGATACTCATCGCGACTCTCAAATTGTGAAAATTATCGTCACTTGATGTCCCAAAACACTGTCTGCTGTATTTTAGGTAAGCCGACAAGTTATTGTGAGAGAGTCGACCCAAAATTCACTAATTTTCGTGCACTATACAAGTTAAACGCGTAAAACAAATGCATTACTGTTTGTTTGTTTACGTTCCAATCAGCTGATTTTGAAGTCCCGAATTTGATCTCATCAAGATGGCGTCGTGCAGGAGGCCGTTTCTGATAGAGTAACGTGGCGCCATCATGACATATGTGAGGCCTGTTCCAACCAAAAGAATAATCGAAATGACCGATGAAATGATTAATGAATCCATTAGATTGGCACCAGGGATGCCAGGTCATTTTTTCAAAAATTTGTGATCAAGCCAAAAACCTGTCTTTGAAAATCTGTGCACATTTCCTGTACCATAATAGCTGATCGGAATCATTTTGGTGAGCAAAAAAAAAGGTCTTACTACCAACCTTTACCTGTACCGTTTTACTCAATCGATTTCAAAAATCTGTGAAAATCTGTGATTCATTTCAGAATCTGTGATCATTTTCAGAAATCTGTGCCATTTTAAAAATCTGTGCATAAAGTTGAAAATCTGTGAAACACAGATTAATCTGTGAACCTGGCATTACTTCTTTCGACACTGTCGATAAACCGTTGTATGAGCACGCTTAAAAAAGGTTGATTAGTATTTTGCTGCAAATCGATAACAGAACAATACTACAAATGGTTTGAATGGCAATTGAAAATAATAGTGTAGATAAACGTGTAAATAAACTGTAACATCGAAACTGCTGGGGATATTTCACTGACCAATAGTAATGATAAAACGGATTATAAACAAACCGTTTCTTTTATCGTTTTCACACAAACTAGTTCGAGAAATTTATCATTTTTTATGGTAACGTAACTTAACAGTCTGTTCGTGAAAAATCCGTGTAAAATTGGGACCGACCATAAGGGAAATAGTCACCCGAAACGTCGATTTATCGTTTTCTAAACAATAAGAGAAAAAGGCACGGTACAATACCTTTATTTCTGAAATAACATTTCGGTGGACGTAAAGATATGGTCTTTATTTCGTTGACAAATTGCCACTTAGCACAATAATAAAAGTTACATGGCGATGGATATATTTTTCTGCGATTCATGAAATGCATTTTGGACATAGTTTTTATATTTACAAGACAGGTTATACCAGACTTTTGGGGTTGTATTTTTACTGCTTTTGTTACAGATAGTGTGTGATTGCTGGTTACTTCATTAGACACAATTTTCAATTATTCATAGGCTCCATCTAACTGATATTTTGAAATTCACTCACGTGTGTGAAAAGTTCCGTTCGGAAAGTTTTACTTGGTAGATTGAAGATTGGAGTGTTCTTAAAAAATTCAGAGCCATTATATATTTTACTTTGATCACATCCGAAAGATTTATAAGCCGGACGAAAATAAATAGAGTGGCTAAAATACTTCCGTTCCCCCTAAAGGAAAAACTTGTCAATTTGAATCCTCTTATGGTACCCTAGTTTCTTCTCGATCACTCGATTCTAGCTCTAACATACCAACCCTCATGGTGAAAGCGATTCCGCCAGGTTAAATCGGTGCTTCGGTCCCAGTGTACCCAGTGAGTGATTAATCTTACCACCCGGCGTCTCTCAGGGAGCATGCTGTTCTACCTGTTTGCTTAGCGGGAAGTTTGTCGAGATCGATGACGAAGTGTCGCAGTTAGTTCCTGATATTTACGCCGAACCGAAAGTGGCTAAGTCGTATCCTTCTTGGTCGTCGAGAAAAGTACGAATGCCTAGTGAAGATTTTCAACACGATTTCCACTTTCTATCCTGTCTGTTTAACATCGCCGAGTGTGTGTGTATGCGTTTTTTTCTATTCGCTTCCTACTAGCTAATTAATATATGTACTGCTGATTTTTCTCGGCCGGGTTGTGTCAATTTGTGTTGGCGTATGTAGAAATGGTTGGCCTGTAGGGGTCGGTCCACACTGACCGTTCGATGCGCGTGTGTCGTGTTGAAATGGCTTAGTGTCCTGAATTTTAGGTGGTTTATTTTTGTACACTTTGTTCTGATTGTAGCATGTAGGAAGCGGATAGAACCACACGACGAGAACAAACTGACGGGGAGAGTGATTGAGTTATGCGAAACATAAGACACGGAGGAGCAGTCGCGAGTCGAGCATAGTAACATCATTATTTCACTTGAGTTTTGTGCATGAAACTGAACACTGCACCGCGTGTGTGACTCTGTTGGAAAGGGTCCGGGTCTACGAACGGCTGGACGTCATTCGTCCAGCTTGGCGATCACCTTGCTCAACTCTTTGGTTCCGTGGAGAGTAGCTCGAGGCGATCTTTCACCTTGTCAACTGTCAATTATGCTTGTTCTTCTTCCCAATCACCATTCATTCACTTTTCTGCACACTGTTTCGAATCTCTCGCTAGCCTTCTCTTTTCTTCGCCGCTCGGTTTTTCACGATTATTTTTAAAAATAATTTAGCTCTCTATAATTCCGGTTGCGCAATGTCTTTTTTTCTCGGGTCACCCATTTGGGTAAATTTGAATTTAGCAGTGGTTTTACAGAGAAAATTGTACGAATTCCGCACTGAGTCAGCTAGATCTTGATTCACCGTTCACCACCAAACAAGGAAATATATCCCGGTATTCCTTTTCTGACACTTCGGGTTCACTTTGCATCGCCGGGGAAAAATTCTACACTCTGGTGAATGACCGTTTCAGCGCGGATTCGTTTGTCAAAACACTTACACCAATACACCGCGACGTAATCCTTATCCTCTAGTATCCGTTCCAACTGTTTCGCCGAGACTTCCTCGATCGAGGCGTCTTCCGTACTTGGGGCAGCCTTTTTTGCACAGTCTACATTGCTCACTAATAAACTACTCACAACCAACAGACAGCACAGCGCTGCCACTAAATTCCTGATCCGCGGAAAGATCATCTCCGTTCTGGCTGTTGGGCGGGACTTTTTCCAAGTTCCGCTCCCGTCAGAGGTCCGCTCGTAACTGAGCGCGGTCCGCAATGGAAAAGGTTGAAAATTTTTTCGCTTAAAATACATTCGGCGGGGTCCTGTGCGATTCGGTGGCCGATTCGATTCGCCCGACGACCTGTCATGGTTCGAGTTTTCCCCCGCCGGTGGATGATCGGTCGGTGGCACATCTGGCGGTGGGCGGTAGGTGGGAAAAACTTGGGTTCTCTCTTTTCCACGACCGCTGATGTTAGACGATTCGGTGCACGCGGCTTGGTGGTTGAGTGCGCGCGCCTCTCGTCCAAGTAAAAATAGTTGAGTTTATGTTTATTTTCGAAGTGTCATGTTTCGGCGGAGCAGTGAGTTGTACGGTGGCTCGATCTATGCGTTGAATGGTACAGGAGATTTTCGAAAAAGGTAATGCACACTGTGCCAAAAAAATGTCTTTCTCGTCGATGTCGCTTGGGGAAATTTATTGAAATTCAACCGGGATACAACTTAACATATACTCAATACAGTATGAATAAAATGTAGTAAAATGTTATGTTTGAAGTATCTTCTCGAAGACAAAGTCTGCAGGGTAAAAAGCAGTGCTGGTATGAATAAAAAGAAAATCGAACGTGTTAGTGAATGCGAGACAAACATATTTTCGCAAGAAAATATTTTTTTTTGTTATTGGTGTGTTCACAAAAGTTATTTGTATTCAACTGGCGCATCATTTGATGTAAAAGATCCTTAGGGTGGTCCATGTTAGGCCTTAAATCTGAATTTTAACTTTGAATTTTGAATTTGAAAATAATTAAAACTCTATTTTGAGCAACCTACCTCCTTAACACTCCAAATACCAAGCCCGAAAAAAAGTTGGAACGATAATTTTGATCTGTCATAGCTCAGCTGTTTTTCAACGGATCTCAATAAATTTTACACCTTCGAATTTTGTACAGTTCGTAGATTATTTTAAGTATATCATTATTGACAATCGGTTAAGAAAAATCAATGAAAATGTGATTTTTCCCGTTCCAGGTTTTTTTCAGGCGCAAAAAATGCCCTATCTGCTATGTTATCTAATTTTGTTTCCTTTGGCATCAACGTCGCGACTGAATATTGAGAGCACCAACTTTATCGAGTCATAACTTTGTTGATAGTGAACCGATTTTCCAAATTTGTTCACCATTGGAATGGTACTAGTTTCAGAAATAAAATGCACTGAAACATACGTAAAATAGAGTGGTCTACCTAAAGTTATAGATAAAACTGTAAACAGAAGACCACAAAAAAGATGGGATTTTTTACAATGGTCGTAAATATCTCTGAATTCAAAGCGATGACCTATATGTTTTTATACATCATTGGATTGCTAATAAAACCAGTTACAAATAGGGCAAAACTAGCAGTTTTTTATATTCAAAAACATCTAAAAATAAATGACAAACACTAAAAAATTTCAAATTTTATTTACATTTACAAAATGCTTAGAAATTTAAGCGGTGACATACACTTTTCATACACTTAATTATTGTTATTAATACTCACGATTATTTATAACAAATTAAACTCAATGTTCTTAAGGAAAATCTAAAAACAAACTGCATAAATACAGAAATTTTCAAAACTTTTTGACTTTCTCATATGGAAAGGTTATGCAATCACTGTGAAAACCGACTTTTGAACCGAGACATGGAGGGCCGAGTGTCATATTCCATTCGACTCAGTTCCTCGAGTACGAAAAATGTCTGTATGTGTGTGTATGTATGTATGTATGTAACATTTTTTTGTACTTTTTCACTTTTCTCAGGGATGGTTGAACCGATTTTCAAAAACTTAGATTCAAATGGAAGGTCTTGTAACCCCGTATAAAGTTCCCAAAGTTTTATTCGAATCCGACTTCCGTTCCGGAATTACAGGATGATATGAGCAAAACAATGAAAATAAGTGCACTAACTTTTCTCAGAGAAAGCTGAACCGATTCTCACAAACTTAGATTCAAATGAAAGGTATAAATGTCTTATACAAAGTTCCTGAATTTCATTTCGATTCAACTTCCGGTTCCGGAATTACAAGGTGATTAGTATAAAAATTACAATTTCAAATTATTTCATCATTTTGCTCAGAGATGGCGTGGCAGATTTAACTAAAATTAGGTTCAAATGAAAGGTCTCATAGTCCTATATAAAACTACACAGTTCCATCAGAATGCGACTACCCGTTCCGGAATTATACGGTGAAGTCTGTTGAAAATAATACAGTCACTTAAAGTGGCGAAACAAAAAAAAACATAAATCAAATTCTAGACTAACCACGTGACTATTCCAATCGGTAGTAATTATCAGTGGACAAATGAAATAAACCGGTTCTGGCTATCACAACTGCTTTCATGGAGAGCGAAATATAAATCAAGCAATGTTTACAACAACGGCTAGAACCAATGACTCGAAGCCATGGGAATCTTACTACTTTCTGATTATGTGGAATAAACAGCAGAATAGTATACTACCAAAACTGTTACATTTGTTCCTAAAACATGAATCAATCAATTTAGTTTTTTTTTTCGTTGACGAAAACTCTCAGGCATCATAGGAAACTTTTATGAAATTTCACTTAATTTCTTGAGATCTTTTTGAAACAAAATCAAATCAAATATTTATAATCAAATATTTTTTTCCTAAATAGTAGTTGATTTTTTTTGCGATGGGTTAGAATGTAAAATACTCAGTTCATGTTCTACTTTCTTATTGTACAAAGCCGTCGCAAAAATTAAGAATTTTCGTTTTATCTAAAAACTAAAAATCTATTGGTGAAATTCAAATTATGAGTCTCTAAGAATTATAGTTTCTATTGATTGCAAACGATAGAAGTATGAAAACATATTTTGATACAATAAAATCTCAATTTACGCGAAATTTAATTTACGCACCCACGACTTTGCGCGTAAATTGAGGTTAGAGTGTATACTGAAACGTTGAAGGCATAACAGAAATTTTAAAATTCCGATCCTGAATCGATTTTTTAGATTCTACGGAAATGTTGGACAAATTCAAAATTATAGTAGATTATTAGATATCAATTAAGTTTGTTTTATATGTACATAAAAATTATTTGGATCTATGTGTTCATTTTTTAGTACAGCACAAAAATTGGAAAAAAATCGAAGCCTCCATTTTTGAGTAAACTATAAATAAATTGATTTCAAAATATAAAAAAATATAAATTATATTAGTCATTAACGTAACTGCTCTGGCTTGAAATTTTTAGGCAATATATTTCCGCTGATAGAAATTGAATGTATTTCTACCAATTTTTTTAGTTGGTTTGAGAGAATATATAATTTTATTCATCAAAACAATCTTTATGATAATGATTCTAACAATTTAGAGCAAAAAATGTACAAGTCATTGCTTTCATTTTAGATTTATATGCTAAAAATAATTTTTTTGTAATATTTGTCAATATTTACATTTACACTGTATATTTTCAGGTTGTTTTTGATGATGCAAGAACGTCAGCTTAGCATAAATTGTAGCTGGGTTGACTAGCAATCGAATAATGTATAAAAACATATAGGTCATCGTTTTGAATTCAGAGATATTTACGACCATTGTAAAAAATCCCATCTTTTTTGTGGTCTTCTGTTTACAGTTTTCTCTATAGCTTTAGGTAGCCAACTCTATTTTACGTATGTTTTAGTGCATTTTATTTCTGAAACTAGTACCGTTCCAATGGTGAACAAATTTCGAAGATCGGTTTACTAACAACAAAGTTATGACGCGAGAAAGTTGAAGTTTTCAAAATTCTATTCACAATGCTGGTGTCACATAAATGCAGATAGGGCATATTTTGTGCGTGAAAAAAAAACTTGGAACGGGAAAAACCACATTTTCATTAATTTCTCCTAACCGATTGTCAATAATGACATACTTAAAATCATCTGCGAATTGTACAAAATACGAGGATGTAAAATTTATTGAGATCCGTTGAAAAACAGCTGAGCTATGACAGCTCAAAGTTACCGTTCCAACTTTTTTTGAGGCTTGGTGCTTCGCGTTACTTTTTGAGGTTTGGTATTAGGAGTGTTAATTGATCGTGTTACATCAAATTATTTAGGTATTTTTAAATTTTTTCGCAGGTGGCGAAAAGGTGATTGATTTAAAACCCATTATTACCATTTTCACGTCGTAAATATTCAAAACAAATCATGAGATACTAATAGATGGTAGTTTTGAATATATTAAATCATCATGATTATTATCAGAAACTAAAAATTTTACATGTTCTGAAAGTCTCCTTATTTTTATTGTTGGGTAATGTAAAAATCGTATCTTCATTTATTGGTTAACCTGTTAAAACATATTACAACCGCGCTCAGTTTTATGTCATGATACTCTCTGAAGTTTCGGATAATATTTTTTCGGAGTCTAAGTAGTCTGAGCATGCGAAATGGTAAAATCATATGCCTAATTATTGTGGCGCTGGGTACTAATAATTTATTAGCAATTGGTGACCGTGAATACTAACCAAACAATGATACATACAATGCTCATATTTTCTGAGTGTAAATTTGAAATTTGTTGATGTTGAAAGAAGCAGAATTGTGTGCCGTTTTGCAATTGTGCACTAAATGTTGAGAAAGATTTCACAATGTCACAAGCGTCTCGGTACGATTCGGTAAAATTACTCGTTTTTTTAGTTTTTTATAAAATTTTTGCCTTGCCACTTGAAAATCCGACTAGTAAAAATTGGCCCGGAAGACCAAGTGTCATATACCATTCGACTCAGTTCATCGAGCTAAGCAATGTCAAATGAAAGGTTTCACGGTCCCATACGGAATTTTTTAATTTCATCCGGATCCGACTTCCGGTTCCGGAGGTATAGAGTAAAGTGTGTTAAAAAAAGTACGGGTGTGTAATGTCAAAGACATAACTGGATGTCGTGAATACGAATATGACACGCTTTATTTATGCTTCCGAATTCGAATTGGTAGTTCATCGATTGTTTGAATTGTGCAACTTTCCCCTCTTTCATTACTAGAAATTTAAACGATGCGCCTAGACTAAATTACAGATTAGTTTCATTCAACATTCTGAAACGCAATTAAATATTATGAAATAAGCAGTATAGTTCTTTATAATAAAAAAATGGTGACGATTTAAGTTAGTTCAGCACGCAGACTAAATTCTAAACCCATATTCCAGAACTAAGCTCTAAAACATGAAGACGATTTCTCGCCATGACTACCAGAATGGGTTTTATAGAGTACAGTAAAGTAAATTTCCGCATAATTCTTTAGGAGTATTATTATGGTTCTAAAAAGAACCGAATAGAAGAAGTCTGGAATAAAGAACTGGATCCTGAGTTCAAGAACTAAATTTAGAACCAATAACAGACTCAGAATCCAGTTTCAATTCTAGAATTGCAATTTCGAAACTCAAATTAGTTCCGGAATACAGTTCCAGAATACAGTTTCAGCACGCAGGCTCTGAATTCTAAACCTATATTGCGGAACTAAAATCTGAAAATTGAACTCGTTACGACTACCGAAAACCAAATGATGGCAGGTGCTCTCTCCGTCGCTGCTGGTTTGACTCCCGCGATAGCAGTCTTCTCGCCTTGATGGCCAGCAAGCGAATGAGAGTTGCTACCTGAGCGTTTGAGGTTTTAACCACACAGAAGGCGCTCTCTCCGTCGCTGCTGGTTGATGGTTTAACTCTCGCGATGGCAGTCTGCTCGCCTTGAAGGCCAGCAAGCGAATGAAAGTTGCTACCTGAGCGTTTGAGGTTTTAACCACGCAGAAGGCGCTCTCTCCGTCGCTGCTGGTTGATGGTTTAACTCTCGCGATGGCAGTCTGCTCGCCTTGAAGGCCAGCAAGCGAATGAAAGTTGCTACCTGAGCGTTTGAGGTTTTAACCACGCAGAAGGCGCTCTCTCCGTCGCTGCTGGTTGATGGTTTAACTCTCGCGATGGCAGTCTGTTCGCCTTGAAGACCAGCAAGCGAATGAAAGTTGCTACCTGTGCGTTTGATGTTTTAACCACGCAGAAGGCGCTCTCTCCGTCGCTGCTGGTTGATGGTTTAACCGACGACACGACCTGCCTCTCGACTATCAAAACTGTATCGCAAATCTAACTACCCCTCAGTAACTTGTAATGTCAAAACGAAATCGCTTGAAAAAATGTTGGAACTGGCAACACAAGTTGGAAAATTATTGATTTTGAAAAACAGTTACCAGTATCCTTGGTAACTAAATATGGAATGTAAACAAAAACAAGAGATTCTAACTTAAAACGAAACCACTGAATGTAGTTGGCAGTATTGAATAAACTTTTTACTGTAGATTTCGATTTAACCGATATAATCAACTGCGCAGCCGAGTGAATGTAGTATATAAATTTGAGTATATAAAGGTTAAATGTGATTATTAAATTCTACTCAATAAACAGAGCGATCTTATTTTCCGTTCGGATGATACAGTTAACTTCAGACTCATGTTGTTCGTATATGCCAACTGTTTATTTTTTAATATGCCAACTGTTTTATTTAATAATGCACATAAGCAAGAGTGTATGATTTGTTCTCAGATTTTCCAGTTTCTCACCCTTTAGAAGTGTTTAATGGATCACTAGATTAATTCCGGCAGAAATGAGGTGAACAAATCCGTTTGATATGAGGTTCAGTGATCGCACAAAAGATTCCATTGAATTAATCTGAAATTAACTAAATTATGTATATCTAAACTATTTATCTACCATCTCTTTTAAATTTACATATAACTGTTCGTAGGAAACGAATAGAAAGATACTATATCTCCCTTCTCAGAAGCATTTCCGAAGGCGGCGAAAGAATGTTAACTGCAATAGAAAAATAATATTTAATAATAAAATTCAAGCACTCACCTGCACTCAGCTTTATCATAATTTGCGTTGATGATTATCCACATTATTTAATAGCTCTCCAGAATTCACTAAATAAGAGAAAAAGACACAAAAATTCAAAACGGTGGAATTATTCCACAACTATTTCAAACTGTTTGTTTATTTATTCTGGTGCTCCTTGGTAACTAGAGCATAGCAACTTGAACAGTGTTGCTCGAATAGTTAGTTTTTGTCATTTTCAAGGGGTCGCTATATCTATGGTAACTGGTGGTAAATCACTCACGAACACTTTTTATTCCGATTTTTCTTCGGAGTATCTGGTCGTGTCGTCGGTTTAACTCTCGCGATGGCAGTCTGCTCGCCTTGAAGACCAGCAAGCGAATGAAAGTTGCTACCTGAGCGTTTGAGGTTTTAACCACGCAGAAGGCGCTCTCTCCGTCGCTGCTGGTTGAAGGTTTAACTCTCACGACGTCTGCTTCCATCGAACGCACGAAAAGAAATGATCGATTTTCACCACGGTTCCCCTTTTATACGCATTCAGTTGAAGATATGTGCCTGACTACCTCAAAATCGTCGTCCTTGCGCGAAAAACCCAAGCGAAAGTAAAGAGTTTTCCGCATTATTTTGAAATTTTGAGAAAACTTAATTTTTGAGTTGTTTGTGGTTATCTCACACTGTTCAAAATATTATCCTAAATTCCTGATCATATTTTTGATGAAATGGTGAAAGAATTATGTTGCTACCATTAATACAAGTCGAGATATTCACGATTAAGTTCTGCCCATTCTTCCATATGGCTAATTTTGAAAAGGCACCCCATAGTAAAGTAAGTCGTATTCACGACAATATTGTACACCGTCATCCGGTTCCGGAAGCACCGGAAACAGCGGTAGTCATTTGACTTTCGAACTTGATCAATGGTCTTATAGTAGCCTATAGCTGTCTTGTTGAGAAGTTTCAGGAAACTTGGCTATTCATACCATGTGATACAGAACATTTTACCTTAAAACTGATAGTTTTTTTAGATTTCGCTTGGTTTCGAATTTTCCTTGATTTTGCGCTTGGTATCTAGGAATACTTTTTTCTGCAAAAGAACTATAATTTAATTGTCAAAAAAATGACTCTCGACGTGGCCGGGAGGCCAAGAAAGTTTTGATATTTTCGGTTACAAGTTTGA
Organism: Malaya genurostris; assembly: GCF_030247185.1. NCBI lineage: Eukaryota > Metazoa > Arthropoda > Insecta > Diptera > Culicidae > Malaya > Malaya genurostris. Next base: position 182,338,933 of record NC_080572.1, read on the forward strand.
CTACATCACATAAAATCCAAGAAAGCAGCCGCTTGTTTGGCAGCCTTTTTGAACCGATTTTATTTTTCTCTCACGTTTCGTTACGTTACAAGGGAACTAAAATGGCGCCGACATAGAAATCGACTCACCTCCACAAAAATAACTTTCACTTAATTTTCATCGCGACAACATATATGTTTTTATGCACTAATCGCATATAAATTAAATTATCTAGACATTGTCAGGATAGATTTTTGATCCATGCTTTTGAAGGCGAAATATTCAATGAAGTAGTTGAAAGTTGCCGTTTTCAGCTATGCAATTCTTTCTTTAGAAAAAAAGACTTTCCCGACCGCTAAAGTCAAACAATCATTCTGAAATTTTCACAGAATAATCTATACTAATTTTCTAAGAGATTTTCAGTTGGGTTTTTTGATATTCATCACCGTTTCTGAGAAAATCAGATTTGAAGAGTGAAAATAGCCCTTTAAAACGCCCTAAAACACACTGGTCTCAGCCCTTAAGGTAAAATGTAGCGTCATAAAATGCGCGCAAAATTTTATCCGCTTCAGTTGAACGAACCGTCGCACAAAGCATACCAAGAAAAACGGACACATAGAAACAGGAACTTTTCCCAATGATGGAGCGCAGTGGGCTTACCTCTCGTTATATTGGCTTGTAAAAAGGACTGGAAGTAATGGATTTTTGAATCCTTCACATTTTGAATATATGCTAATTCAATCGTTATTGTTAGTGATTACTCTTACACTAGAGCTATAAATCATGAGTAATTATGAATGACTAACATGAGGTTATATGTATATGTATTGACCAACTTGCTAATCATGTATATGCCTGTTGTTTTTCAATGTTTATCACATTGTTTGTATCACGATAATACTTGGTTTGTATTTCATTCAGTAGCTTGTCAATGATGAAGTTATAGTTTTGCTATAAAAATTGCTACAATCTAAAAAAATACCTGTTATACGATATCACACAGCCAGGCTTTATTGCATCAGCAACATCAATGCATTGAACTCAACAGAATTGGACATTATTAGCATTATAAATGACAGTTACTTAGAAAATAAACAATTTCTTACAATACCCATTTTATTGTATTCAACTCGTTTTTATTTCAACACAAAACCCAATGCTGCATAAATTCGCGTCATAATTTTCTATGTAATTTTTGCTCACGATATAATGCCACCGTGCCCACCGTGCATTTCTCACACCACATCAATACGAAACAGTAGCGCGCAAGCTATAAAAAATATGCGGAAAAGTTTTGTAAACTTTTTCAAATTTCGGTTGTTTTAACTAAAATTTTATAGTTTTAAGTTGCATTTTCAGATTCTTTGTGAAATTCTGCTACAAACACTACTTTTCAGTTCTAAAATCATCCCCGTGGAACGGACCAGTTACCGTTTATACATTTCAAAAACCAATTACGGCTCGGCAAAGCAAAATTTCAAAATTCTAAGAATACTTAGTTATGATAAATTTGATTTCGAAAACTTAAGTGTTTTTGGTTTTTCGAAAATCGGTCTAGTTATTGAATAATTGATCAAAAACGCGATTTTCGCATTCCGTTACATTTCACCTTAAGTCCTGAACTCAAGTTGTAGATGGAAACGCATGATATTTAGTTCTACCATGCCATCCGTCTCCATCGGATGATGACAATTTGATGGAGATGCATGCTTTTCCGAATGATTTATGAAAGGTTTCCCATAATTCCTAAAATATTCCTTATTTTTTCAATTTTTTTGCTAAAGAGGTTTTTGAAAAATTTAAATAAAATGAAAATCAGAAGAACCACTCTAACTCCACCACTATGGCAGTTAAAGGGTTGAAATTTTGGAAAAATCATCTCCAATATAAACCCTTTCAAACAGCGTATATCAATTTTTGCTCTGTTTGGGGCCAGTTTTTATATGAAAACACGGCCACACCCTTAAAAATAACTTAATTTGGGTTTCACGCAACGAATTATTTGATTGAAATAGTGACAAAAGAAAATCTGGTTTGATATAGCAAATATTGCTACAAAACGTGATAGTAATTTTTCTCAGTGGATGAATTTGTTTCAATCAATATTTTGATAAAAATCACAAATATTCTACTTGTGCGTTTCTATCAATTTCTTGAAAACCAATTTCACAGTAAAAAGTTTAAGTTAAAGAAAATAATTGTAACGCTTTAGTTTACAAACATTTCAGTTGGAATAAATGAACCTAAATTTAAATTTAAAGTTGAGATAAAAAAATCATCCGTCCGGTCAGGATTCCTGCATTATACATTTTTTATGTGAAAGAAATGTGTTAAGTAATGTTATGCAACTTTCAAAAATAATAATTATCAATACACACGTTTGAATTGTAGAAAACCCCCTACGAGATGAAAGAACAGATAAAATTTTACTAATGAAACGTGAACAAACCTTATTCGAAGGAGAAAATATGCTCTGGTTTATTCGCGCGGTAAAAAATTGTACTGGTTTATAGGAAAAAGAACGGTTAATTTAGAAAGAAAACTTAGCTATATCATTACACAAAAAAGATCCTAGATAAATTGAACCATAGACATTACCGATAACACCAATTCAACATTTGTTGAATGGACATTATCATTGACATGTAATAAATAGTTAGTTTATTTCCATAATAAAGTCAAATAATATTTTGTTTCATGTAACATGACCAAAATTTTTTATTCAAATCGAACAGAGAACATTAGATGTTGAGGGGAGAAATTAGTTCAAAACAATCATATTCTAGCTAGAAATCATCATAAATCAAATTTCAAAATCTACTAGAAGTTTTGTTATTTTTAACATGCTCCATTTCTCTGCGTGTAGCATGGAAAAAAAATTAGAAAATCAATATAATTCATTTTCAAATAAAATTTTTATTAGGCTCATTTGCTTTAGCTTAACGTGGCCGATTGTCTTGTTGTTAGGGAGAGAGAAAGGGATGCCGTATTACGGGGCGGCATACTCCCCAGTTAGTAAGGGGACATAGGGAGGGTGGGACCTACACAGTATTGAATTGAAATTTGAATACATCATTGGTTTGTGGCATACATCTTTTAGACACATTTTGCGTTCGATGAATCTTCATGTTTTTCAGCTTGTAGCAATGAAGAGATTATTCTGGATTGGGATGCTTCGTTGGTGTGTTCTGACGTTGATGTGACGTTTTTGGGTAGCTTCCAGCAACTCAGTCAGTTCAAGGCAGGTGCATGCTCCGAAGCATCGTTTACACAGGCCATACTTCCAGCAACGTAAAGAAGAGTGCGGTAGAGCTGTAGACGAGAAAGAGATAGGGAGAGCACTAAATTTGAGCATTGATAGTTTTCAAGAAGTTATAGATGAGAGTCATATAAGGAAGATTTCGAGTTGCCAAGACGTCGCGGACTGGTACGAAGGGTGGTATACCTCGGGCCCGAAGGGAACCTATGAGTTGGGACCTGGCATCACAATACTCGACACATGTCCAAACAACATGTTCGATGTCATGATAACCCTCACCGCAAACGCAGACACCACTCTCAGCGAGCCCCACACGACGGAGATGCGCGCTGAACATATAATGATTAGACATGAGCCTTGACATTACACGAATAAAGTCTCGGCTCACGTCTAACCCCCGGAACCAAGCTTTCGTCGATACCTGTGGGATTATTGAGTGTAACCATCGTCCCAGAGTTCCACTATTCCATGTATTCTGCCAGCTAGCTAGAGTTTTCTGACGACAGCAACTGAAAAATTCATTGAAGCAGATTGGTCTTTCATAGATATCACCTTCTAGTGCGCCCACCTTGGCTAACGAGTCCGCCCTCTCATTGCCCCGTATGGAACAATGTGAGGGGACCCAAACCAAGGTAATCTGGTATGATTTTGCAGATAAAGCACTCAATTGTTCCCGTATTTTCCCCAGGAAATACGGTGAGTGCTTTCCAGGCTTCACTGAACGGAGAGCCTCAATGGAACTGAGACTGTCCGATACAATGAAGTAGTGATCTGTGGGCAGAGTGTCAATGATCTCAAGGGTATACTGAATTGCAGCTAGTTCTGCGACGTAAACTGAAGCTGGATCACTGAGTTTATAGGAAGCGGTGAAATTCACATTGAATATACCGAAGCCAGTGGACCCGTCTAGATATGATCCGTCAGTGTAAAACATTTTATTACAGTCGACTTCTTTAAATTTATTATTAAAAATTTTTGGGATCTCTTGAGGGCGTACAGGATCCGGGATTCCACAAATTTCTTCTTTCATGGATGTGTCGAAAAGCACAGTAGAATTAGAAGTATCCACAAAATGAACACGATTGGGAACAAACGAAGAAGGATTTATATTCTGAGCCATGTAGTCAAAATACAAGGACATAAAACGGGTTTGTGAATTAAGCTCGACGAGCTTTTCAAAGTTTTCTATCACCATCGGATTAAAAATGTCGCATCGGATTAGCAGTCGATATGAGAGATCCCAGAACCTGTTTTTCAACGGTAAGACGCCCGCCAGCACTTCAAGACTCATCGTATGGGTTGATTGCATGCAACCCAAGGCAATACGTAAACAACAATACTGAATTCTTTCCAGTTTAATGAAATGAATATTCGTAGCGGAGCGGAAACAGAAACATCCATATTCCATTACTGACAATATCGTCGTTTTGTACAACCTGATCAGGTCTCCTGGGTGAGAGCCCCACCAAGTTCCGGTTATTGTACGAAGGAAATTGATTCTCTGTAGGCATTTTCGTTTCAAATACCTAATGTGACATCCCCAGGTACCTTTGGAATCGAACCAGACCCCGAGATATTTAAATGTGAAAACCTGAGCTATGGTTTCACCCCCTAGTTGAAGCTGTAGTTGCGCAGGTTCTCGCTTCCTTGAAAATACAACCAGCTCAGTTTTCTCCGTAGAGAACTCGATACCCATTTGAAAAGCCCATGTCGACAAGTTGTCGAGGGTATCTTGCAATGGTCCTTGGAGATCGGCAGCTTTGGGTCCTATAATAGACACAACACTGTCGTCGGCAAGTTGTCTTAGCGTGCAAGATGTGTTGATACATTCATCAATGTTATTTACGTAAAAGTTGTATAAAAGGGGGCTTAAGCATGAGCCCTGAGGAAGACCCATGTAACTGAATCGCTTTGTCGTCAAATCATCATGCTCAAAATGCATGTGTTTCTCGGACAATAGATTATATAAAAAGTTGTTCAAAACTGGTGAAAGACCATGCTGATGCAACTTCTCAGATAGAACGTTAATGGAAACTGAATCGAATGCCCCCTTGATGTCGAGGAAAACTGATGCCATTTGTTCTTTACGAGCAAATGCCATTTGAATTTCTGTTGAGAGCAACGCTAGACAATCGTTCGTTCCTTTGCCCCTGCGGAACCCAAATTGTGTACCTGAAAGCAATCCATTTGTTTCGACCCAATTGTCTAGACGGAAGAGAATCATTTTCTCCAACAATTTCCGAATACAGGAAAGCATAGCAATCGGCCGATACGAATTGTGATCGGAGGCTGGTTTTCCAGGTTTTTGAATAGTAATAACTCTCACTTCTCTCCATTCGTGTGGGACAATATTACCCTCGAGGAACTTGTTGAATAAATTCAACAAGCGCCTTTTGGCAGAGTCGGGCAGATTTTTCAACAAGTTGAATTTAATTCTGTCTAACCCCGGGGCTCTATTGTTACACGACAAGAGCGCAAGTGAGAACTCTACCATCGAAAACGGTGTTTCGTTTGTATTCAATGTCGCGACGCGGGATATCTTCTGTTCCGGAACAGAATCAGGACATACTTTCTTAGCGAAATCAAATATCCAGCGGTTAGAATATTCCTCGCTTTCGTTCGCGTGATTTCGATTGCGCATGCGACGGGTCGTATTCCAAAGAGTGCTCATTGCTGTTTCTCTCGTTAATCCGTCAACAAACCTTCGCCAGTAACCGCGTTTCTTAGCTTTAATCAGACTTTTCATTTGAAATTCTAACGCCGCGTATTTCCGATAATTATCTGGAGTTCCGTTCCTTCTAAACGAGATGAAGGCTGAAGCTTTTTTCGTTTTCAGCTCTGAGCACTCTTTGTCCCACCATGGGTTGGGAGAACGCATACTAGTTTGCGCGCTAGGTACTCGTTTCGTCTGAGCTTGAATTGCGGTGTCAAGAATCAAGCCAGCCAAAAATGTATACTCTTCCTCCGGAGGAAGCTCCTGTGATGTTTCTAGTTTCTCAGACATCGAGCTCGCGTAACGTTTCCAATCAATGTTTCGTGTGAAATCGTACGAAACATTGATTGTTTCCGATGGTCTTCCACGGTTGGTGATAGAAACTATGATCAGCAAGTGATCGCTACCGTGAGGATCACAGATTACCTTCCACTTGCAATCTAACTGTAGCGAAGTCGAGCAAAGGGATAAATCCAGCGCACTTGGTTGTGCTGGCGGTCTAGGGTTCCGTGTCATTTCTCCCGTGTTTAGAATTGTCAAATTGAAGTTGTCACACAGATCTTGGATTAACGAAGAACGATTATCATCATATAAGCAGCCCCATCCTGTACCATGCGAGTTAAAGTCCCCTAAAACCAGTCGCGGTGAAGGAAGAAGTTCTATGATGTCTGCAAGCCGACGATGCCCTATCGAGACTCTGGGAGGAATGTAGATAGAAGCTATACATAGATCTTTGCCTTTAATATTAATTTGGCAAGCAACAACTTCAATTCCCGGTGTCGAGGGGAGGTTAATACGATAAAATGAATAGCACTTTTTAATCCCTAAAAGTACCCCTCCATAAGAGTCTTCTCGGTCCAGGCGGATTATGTTAAAATTATGGAAGTCGAGGTTGATGTTAGAAGTAAGCCAAGTTTCACTCAAGGAGAATACATCGCAATTATGAGTATGTATTAAGTGTTTGAAAGAATCAAGTTTTGGGATGATACTTCTGCAATTCCACTGAAGCACAATGATCATATCTTCGATTCTCAGTGGTAAATTATCCATCAAAAGATACGATCGCTGCAAGGAGGGGCCATTGTTCAGTCAACTGGTTTAAAAATGTTCTTTACTGTTGGCAGTAGAGCAGTTAGGAAGCTTTTCAGAGGATCAGTAATATTGAAGGCTGTTAATATCCAGTCCACGATATCAGAAAATTTCAATAATCCAGCGTTTGTTGGATTTTCTGGTTGTGCTTTGGGGTCATTCGGGTTTTTTGATGCCCCAGGAAGTGCTGGGTACTCCTTATCATCCCTAAGTTTTTTGAACCCAGGAGGTGTTTGCTTCGGTTTTGAGTCAGCACTTTTTGTTTCCGTTTGGTTCTTTTGTGACGAAGAGGACAGTCTGAGGCCTTTACGAGGAAGCTTGGGAGAAGCCAGATTTTGTCTTTTCCTGCTTCCTTCAACCTGTGTGTAGGAAGGTCCTTCGCCTGGGTCGTCAGAGGTATCCTCTTCAACTGGCAAGATTGCAAACGGGTTCTCAGGGGTCGATGGAGTGGTTCTTTTTAAGATTTCTGCATAAGAACGTTTGGAACGTTCTTTCACGGATCGCTTCAATTTCTCCGCACGCTGTATGTACGTAGGGCACACCGAAAGATCATGAGGATTCTCCCCGCAGTAGCAACACTTTTCCACTGCTCTTCTGCAGAGATCGTCCTCATGGGCCTCTCCGCATTTGCCGCATCGCAGTTTGTTGCAACAATAGGTTGCCGTATGACCTAGCTGTTTGCAGCTTGTACAATGCATTACCCGCGGTACATACAGCCGAACAGGTAGACGAACTCCACTCACTACCAAATAATTTGGAAGTGCAGATCCGGCAAAAGTCACGCGAAATGAGTCCGATTGGTAAAATTTACCATCTATCGATTTGGAGTACAATTGCTTGCACTCCAAAATTTTCACTGGTTGAAGGTCGGGGTTTTTGAAACGGCCTACCCCGTCCTTCATCAGATCTTCGATTGTCAGACTTTCGTCACGGACCACACCGTCGATCTCCACCACATGAGACGGGACGTACACGCGGTACTCCTTCGTGAACAACTCGCTGGTAGCAATCTCGTTTGCTTGCTTCAGGTCGGACACAACAACGCGTAACTTGTTTGGCGAAACCTTATCTATTGTTTTTATTGCCGAGAAATGTTTTTCCAGGTCCCGAGCAATATTTAAAACTCTGAGAGACTTTAATTTGGGCCGGAAGTATACCACCCACGGACCCCCCGAGCCATCGTCTTGGTAAACTTTTTGGCGAGCCAGCAATATCTTAGAGGGAGATGGAGGCATCGGAGAGGGAGATGGCATTGGAGAGGGAGATGGTATCGGAGGGGGAGATGGTATAGGAGGGGTAGATGGCATCTCGGAAGCAAACTCAGCCTCTAAATGTTCTTCGTTCATTCGTTCAGCTTCGCCCTCCTCCGAGACACCCCCACTGTCATCAATATTCATATTTAAAGTGCGGGAGTAAAGAAGTCTCCCGCACTTGAAATGAGAAAGAAAGAAATAAAATGAAAAGAAAATATATGAATAGTAAAAGTTGAAAGAAAAAGTTAGAGAAAATACTTAACAGTATGTCACGGTAAGCTGTTAGGTGAGTTGCTCCTTCACTCCTTCGTTGTGCTTCAGCGTGACCTTGACTCAGGTTTTGGCTGCTGCGATGCGGGTAGCAAACAATAGAAATAACTGCTGCCCGAGGATAGCACAATAGCGTCTACTGTCGATACCGATACAAAACCGGTGCACAGACAGAACTCACTTGCGGGGATGCTACTTTTTATCACTTTTATTTAATGCCTATACTACAGCCTCTGCTGTGATAGGCACCTTCGTCTTACCGATGTCGATTGTTAAAAAAACGCGTGTGCTCACTTCGAACATTCGGTTACGAATGAATATAATTCATTAAAAAGTTGGATAAGGTGTCTGACTTTTTTCATGTTCACCAACACTCTAAACATAAATTTTCTGGTGTTCGAATTTAAATTTTACGCGTCTGAAATTTAAAAAATGGTTGCTGTTTGACAGTTCATTTTCATTGATTGTCATTTTTTATCGCTAGTTTGGTAATTGAAATTTAATTTTACCATACGAACGGTATGCTTTTTACCACAATCGGCGTCTATTTTGATTTACCGTATCAATTGTATTTTTATTTACAGAAATCCGTAAAAAACTAGCCAGAGTATGAACGTCCGGTAAAAGAGTGAGTAATTTTTGTAAACGTTAATCCATGCACCGGGAAATCGGTTCGTTTTGTTCAGTGTACGTTTTCGTAAAAAAATACCGAATATCAATTATATCTTAGAGTGTACACCTATTTAATCAAAGCGAATTGAGTGACAGAATTTGAAAATTTCTCACTAAATTTTATACTAGAAAATCAAAAGAACTAATTTTAGCTATCAGAATTTGAAGACATATGGTTTTGCTTTACTTCAAACTCAAATTGATAATTCGGCCGGATCAGTGTTTTGCGCTAATATATAATGCTTTCCTAACCCGTCTAAGGTTATCGGTTACGATTGAACTCAATTTTTCATTCACAAAAAATAATGTGCAAAAGTTTGATACAAGCCTAAAACCAGTCTTCGTTATCTCGTTCTGTGACATAATGCGGTACAAATAATATACAACTGTTTAATTATAGCCTCGTCGTGATTCATTTCTTGGATGGTATTAAAATTAGAACATCCTATATAAATGAGAGATGATTTAATCAAAGTAATTCCCAATTTTGCACTGGTGTATTGCATAATTTTTTTTATGGATGCTGGTTTATATGTTGATGAACTCGTGAACAGTGTTGGAGTGCTGGTCATAACTCCAAAATCAATCTGTTAGTCTTAGTGTTTGTACATGAACACATTGTATCAGATTTTTTACGATGCTGTCTCGATATTGTAAAAGGTGATTTTTTTGAGGTTAGGATTTTCATGCATTAGTATTTGCTCAGATTTTTTGAGGTTATGATTTTCATGCATTATTATTTGCTCAGTATGCTCTGACATTTCATCATGAATAGACTTACTAACGAGCAACGCTTGCAAATCAGTGAATGGGCCCTAGAAAAGTTGGCAGAAAATCCGCTTTTTTATCGACAAATTTTGTTCAGCGATGAGGCTCATTTCTGGTTGAATGGCTACGTAAATAAGCAAAATTGCCGCATTTGGAGTGAAGAGCAACCAGAAGCCGTTCAAGAACTGCCCATGCATCCCGAAAAATGCACTGTTTGGTGTGGTTTGTACGCTGGTGGAATCATTGGACCGTATTTTTTCAAAGATGCTGTTGGACGCAACGTTACAGTGAATGGCGATCGCTATCGTTCGATGCTAACAAACTTTTTGTTGCCAAAAATGGAAGAACTGAACTTGGTTGACATGTGGTTTCAACAAGATGGCGCTACATGCCACACAGCTCGCGATTCTATGGCCATTTTGAGGGTAAACTTCGGAGAACAATTCATCTCAAGAAATGGACCGGTAAGTTGGCCACCAAGATCATGCGATTTGACGCCTTTAGACTATTTTTTGTGGGGCTACGTCAAGTCTAAAGTCTACAGAAATAAGCTAGTAACTATTCCAGCTTTGGAAGACAACATTTCCGAAGAAATTCGGGCTATTCCGGCCGAAATGCTCGAAAAAGTTGCCCAAAATTGGACTTTCCGAATGGACCACCTAAGACGCAGCCGCGGTCAACATTTAAATGAAATTATCTTCAAAAAGTAAATGTCATGTACCAATCTAACGTTTAAAATAAAGAACCGATGAGATTTTGCAAATTTTATGCGTTTTATTGTTTAAAAAGTTCTCAAGCTCTTAAAAAATCACCCTGTATAACCATCCATCAGAGTTACTATGGTCATTTCAATCCAACTCTCATCACATGTTCTCGTATGTTACACACCGTGTTGGGTTCAACCGTGTATCGTGTACAACCTCGCAGCGGTTCGGTTCAACCGATTATAACTTTCATATGAATTACAACAGTAATTACATTGCATATTTATCACGTTAACCGAGAGGCTTTTCAAATCCACAACCGTGATTCACAGAATAAGAAGATGCATTTCTTCAATGGAAAAGATGCCAGTTGTCTTGTCCAGTCCAAGGTTTTGAGTACCAGTAAAAACACAACCGAAGCATAGAAGAAAATTCTTCAAAAATTCCCAAAATGGACGCTTGTCGTTCTGGGAAGAAACAAAAATCTATGCCGCCAGTGACGGTGATGATTTCCGACTTCAAAGCATTCCGTACTGAGCTTTCTCCTTTTCTCCCGGAAGTAAAAGTCTCATTTCAAATCGGAAGAAGAGGAGAATGTCGAGTCTTGGTTGATGGATTGGAAGATTACGAACGACTTATTCGATATTTGTCCGAGAAACTTCATAAATTTTATTCATATGATATAAAATCAGATAGACCCTTCAAGGCTGTCTTGAAAGGCTTATCAAATGATCAAAGTATTGATGAAATTAAAAATGAAATAAAAGAATTGCTTGGTTTTGCCCCTTCCCAAGTAATACTTATGAAAAAAAGAGCGAATGGTACTTCTAAACCACGCTCTGGAATTTCCCATGAACTTTACCTAATACACTTCAATCGAAGTGATGTAAACAATTTGAAAACTTTAGAAAAAGTACGTTTCATTTCCCACATTAAAATTCATTGGGAACATTATAAACGGCATAATCGTATTGCAAACTTAACGCAATGTCGTCGTTGCCAAGGCTTCGGCCATGGAACCAAAAATTGTCATATGGATATACGGTGTTTGAATTGTGGTAAATCGCATTCGAAAGACGTTTGTCCAATGAATGAAACCGCTGATAAATTTTCATGTTCAAATTGCGATGGAAATCATAAATCCAATTATTTGAAATGCCCTGTCAGGGAAAAAAATTTAAACGTTCGTTCGCTTAGACAACAAGTCAAATCAACGACCTTAAATTTACAGAACATACCTGAAAATCAAAAAACCGTTACAAATGCCACACCTAATTCTTCTAAGGCACTTATTTCTTCGAATTCAAAACAAAAAACAGGTACGCCTGCCAATTCGTCTTCTAACGAAAACAATTTATTGACAGGTAGATCGACCTCGTCATCATCTTCTTCTAATGTCAGTTATGCTGGTATATTAGGTAGAAATCTACCACCTATTTCTTCTAATGTAAATAATCAAAACACAGGACCGCCTTGCAGTCCATCTTCTAACGAAAACAATTTATTAATAGGTAGACCGGCCAAATCATCTTCTTCTAATGGCAGTCTACCTACTAATATTCCTTCAATGCCATTCGCTTCTTTAAATGAAGTCGATTTAGGCGATATAACTGAAAATAAAATGATCTACCTACAAGATCAACTTTTTCAAATGATCATCCAAATGAATTCGACTTCATCACTTTTTGAAGCATTTCAAATCGGATGGAAATTTGCAAATAATATTATAATGAATTTAAAATTTAACAGTGATGTTAAATAATTATTTGAATATTTTAAATTGGAATGCTCGATCTTTGAAATCGAGTGAAGATGAATTTTATAATTTTCTCAAAGTTCACAAAATTCATATTGCCATTGTGACAGAAACTTTTCTTAAACCAAATGTAAAATTGAAAAGTAATCCACATTACGTGGTTCATCGATTTGACAGGTTTACTGGAATGGGTGGTGGAGTTGCCATTTTTGTCCAACGGCAAATTAAACATCGAATTTTACCTTCTTTCAATACTAAAGTTATTGAAAGCTTGGGAATCGAAGTTGAAACCATTCATGGAATTTATTTCATCGCTGGAGCATATTTGCCATTCCAATGCACCGGCGAACAATTAAATTTCTTTAAAGGCGATTTGCAAAAACTCACAAGATATCGATCGAAATTTTTCGTAATAGGGGATTTAAATGCTAAGCATGTCCAGTGGAATTGTAGGCAAAATAACAGTAATGGTAAAATACTTCATAATCAACTCTCAGCTGGTTACTTCACAGTTGTTCATCCCAGTAATCCGACTTGTTTCTCTTCCGTGAAAAACCCGTCTACAATTTTCTGGTTCTAACGGATCAAAGTCACATTTGTAGTGAACCGATTACACATGCTGACTTTGACTCAGATCATCTTCCTGTAACATTCAGACTTTCCAACGAAGCTATAATTAATCCAATTAGTTCTACAGGGTGATTTTTTAAGAGCTTGAGAACTTTTTTAAACAATAAAACGCATAAAATTTGCAAAATCTCATCGGTTCTTTATTTTAAACGTTAGATTGGTACATGACATTTACTTTTTGAAGATAATTTCATTTAAATGTTGACCGCGGCTGCGTCTTAGGTGGTCCATTCGGAAAGTCCAATTTTGGGCAACTTTTTCGAGCATTTCGGCCGGAATAGCCCGAATTTCTTCGGAAATGTTGTCTTCCAAAGCTGGAATAGTTACTGGCTTATTTCTGTAGACTTTAGACTTGACGTAGCCCCACAAAAAATAGTCTAAAGGCGTCAAATCGCATGATCTTGGTGGCCAACTTACCGGTCCATTTCTTGAGATGAATTGTTCTCCGAAGTTTTCTAACTTTTCTAGGGCCCATTCACTGAAAATTCGACGTTGTGGCAGATCGTTCGGCTTCAGTTCTTGCAGGTGCTGTATTTTATACGGTTTTACACCAAGATCTTTGCGTAAAATCTTCCATGTGGTCGAATAACACAAACCCAATTGCTGCGAACGGCGACGAATAGACATTTCACGGTCTTCAGCAACACTCTCAGAAACAGACGCAATATTCTCTTCTGTACGCACTGTACGCATTCGTGTGGTTGGTTTAATGTCCAATAAAGTAAACTGAGTGCGAAACTTGGTCACAATCGCATTAATTGTTTGCTCACTTGGTCGATTATGTAGACCATAAATCGGGCGTAAAGCGCGAAACACATTTCGAACCGAACACTGATTTTGGTAATAAAATTCAATGATTTGCAAGCGTTGCTCGTTAGTAAGTCTATTCATGATGAAATGTCAGAGCATACTGAGCAAATAATAATGCATGAAAATCATAACCTCAAAAAATCTGAGCAAATACTAATGCATGAAAATCCTAACCTCAAAAAAATCACCTTTTATATTCAACTATCATAGAGCTAATTGGTTGGATTACAGATCTCACATTGAAAATCATGTGGATCATGAAACTATTTTAGAAAATTCTGCGGACATCGACACAGCAATTGATAATTTGAATCATTACATTATCGAAGCTAGAATCTTTCAGTTCCCAAAGCTCCAACTAAATTAAATTCTCCTATCATCGATGACAATCTTCAACTGCTCATTCGGTTGAAGAATGTTCGTCGACGACAATATCAACGTTCTCGTGATCCTGCTATGAAAAACATAGTTAAGGATTTACAAAAAGAAATTAAACATAGATTTACTCTTTTGCGAAATGAAAATTTCGCTAAAGAAGTTGAACAAATCAAACCATATTCTAAACCTTTCTGGAAACTTTCTAAGGTTCTTAAAAAACCTCAGAAACCAATTCCTGCTCTCAAGGAAGGAAATCAAATACTTCTTACAAATGGCGAAAAAGCTCAAAAACTTGCTCAGCAGTTTGAGAGTGTACACAATTTTAATTTGAACGTTGTGAGTCCTATTGAAAATGAAGTCTCACTGTTATCACAAGATGACATTATTGAGACGAATTTTGATGAAATTAAGTCAATCATTAGGAAACTTAAAAACATGAAGGAATTTTTAATATTCTTATTAAAAATCTTCCCGATGTTGCCTTGAGACTCTTTGTTAAAATTTTCAACAAGTGTTTTTCATTAGCTTACTTCCCAAAAAGATGGAAAGACGCTATAGTAATTCCTATCCTCAAACTTGATAAAAACCCAGCAGAAACATCAAGTTATCGACCAATTAGCTTACTTTCTTCTATCAGTAAACTTTTTGAAAGAATTATCTTGTTGAGAATGATGTCTCATATAAATGAGAATTCAATTTCTTCACCAGAGCAGTTTGGATTTCGTCATGAACATTCAACTACTCATCAACTTGTCAGAGTAACGAACATGATAAAAGCAAATAAATCTTCTGGGTTATCCACTGGAGTTGCTCTTCTAGACATAGAAAAAGCATTCGACAGTGTTTGGCACAAAGGTTTAAAAGCAAAAATGTCTGATTTCCAGTTTCCTATTTATTTGATCAAAATGATTCAAAATTATTTAACTGATCGTACTCTTCAGGTTAGCTATCAGAATTGTAAATCTGAATTGCTACCCGTACGAGCCGGTGTTCACTATTCTGTGACGACACAAGTCTGTTAGCCACAGGTAGAAATCTAAGAGTGATCTGCAGTCGCCTACAAAGAAGTTTAAATATTTTCAGTGATTATCTGTCAAAATGGAAAATTAAACAAAATGCAGCAAAAACGCAATCAATTATCTTTCCCCATAAGCCAAGAGCTTCTTTTCTTAAACCAAACAATAATCACATTCTCAAATTGAGTGGCTTAGAATTGACATGGTCTGATCAAGCTAAATACTTAGGTTTAACGTATGACAAAAAACTCACTTTCAAGGATCACATTGAAGGAATCCAGGCAAAGTGTAATAAATATATTAAATGTTTATATCCTCTTATACACAGAAATTCTAAGCTCTGTCTAAAAAACAAGTTGTTAATTTATAAACAAATTTTCAGACCAGCCATGCTTTATGCAGTACCAATTTGGTCAAGTTGTTGTTCCACCAGGAAGAAAACGCTTCAAAGGATTCAGAATAAAATTCTGTAAATGATTTTGAAGCGTCCTCCCTGGTTTAGTACAAATGAGTTACACAGACTCACAAATATAGAACCATTAGATGTAATGTTACATAATATTATAAGCAAATTCCGACAAAAATCGATGCAATCTTCAATTGAATCGATTCGCTCTCTGTATTAGTTAGTAAGTTAGTATATAAGTTCCTTTTCCCCATTACACAATACAAGTAGGTTTAGAATTTTCCCTACACAAAAATCTCAGAATTGCGGAAGCAAATAATGTCCTCATGGTAATAACCAAATCATATATATAATAGGGCTGAAAAGTCACCACTTGTGACTGAACACCCAATTTAAATCTTAATAATTTAATGTTAACTCATATGCCAATAAATAGTTATTTTAAAAAAAAAGTATTCCCTTTAAGAACGCGGAAAAAAGAGTTAGATAATATAAGACCGTGTCAGCTTAGAGAGAAATCAGATTTCAGTTTAGCTATCGCACTGCTTTACATTGAACATATTATGTCAATTGTATGAGTGCGCAGTGCTGCCATTTTGGAGCGCACGAATTTGACATTTCTCTCACCTATCGTGTCGCCTGGGTTGGCAGTTCAATGCATAGGGCGCTAGTCTTGCAAGACAGTTGTCGCATGTTCGAGCACTGACATGAAAAGATTTTTAGCGCCGTAATACTATCCATGCAATGATTTTGTACGCTACGAATCGGTTGCAAAGTCTGTTGAAACAGAAAAGGCCAATATCCACAAAAGGAATGTAATGTCAAGAGTTTTCTTTGCTCACCTACTTGCATGTATGAGATTCGATGCGGACTGTTCTGGTGTTCTGGTCGGATCTGGCATCCGCTCACTACTCGAAGCGATCGTTGGAGGAGATGGAGCGGCTGAATAGCGAACCCGCCCAACGTCCGAAACAAGTCCATTTTGTATGTAAACATTACAAGAAAATGAGCCTCAAGAGTGAATTTTTGCCAACCTTGAGAAAAAAACACAAAACAGAAACAGTCAAAATGAATGACTCATTTAGTCATTGCATGATATTAGAGCTAACAACAACACAAACCCCTTTTCAATCCACCTAGTGGAGTGATAATGCCTTTCTTTTGCCATTTTAATAGTCATATAAAAAACTCATTTTTTTGGACTCTGTCTTCGGCCATTAGTATTGTGAACTTTCTAAATAACCTAATAGTAGCAAGTCTAACACTTTCGAGATCGCTTCTTTCATCTCCAAAAATTTTGGTGCATTAAAAAACACAGCGATTTTTCGGTTACGTCGCATGTAAAATTGAATCTCTCAAACCGGAAATGCTTGCCATAATACTTCCAAATTCTTTGAGTCGTCTTCGAGAAAGTCGATGGAAAATGTGTGGTTAGTCGGTTACGTCATTTATACTAAAAACTGTATCTTCACATCCTTGCTCTCTCTTGAGTACTATTATTCTATAATTTTCAAATCCTGTTTCGTTTAATATAGACTTTTTTCAGTGTATTAACAGATCGGCTGAAAAGTTCGTATCGTTTCTATGAGAGGGCGCCACTAGAATTAAATCCATACCATTTTCAGTTAGTACCAACCTTCAAAAGATACGTGTATAAATTTGACAGCTGTCTGATTATTAGTTTGTGAGATATTGCATTTTGAGTGAAGCTACTTTTGTTATTGTGAAAAAAATGGAGAAAAAGGAATTTCGTGTGTTGATGAAACACTAATTTTTGATGAAAAAAAGTGCCGCCGATACAAAAAAATGGCTTGATGAGTGTTATCCAGACTCTGCACCGGGCGAAGCAACAGTTCGTAAGTGGTTTGCAAAATTTCGTACTGGTCATATGAGCACCGAAGACGATGAACGCAGTGGGCGTCCAAAAGAGGCTGTTACCGATGAAAACGTGAAAAAGTCCACAAAATGATTTTCAATGACCGTAAAGTGAAGTTGATCGAGATAGCTGACACCCTAAAGATATCAAAGGAACGTGTTGGACATATTATTCACGAATATTTGGATATGAGAAAGCTTTGTGCATAATGGGTGCCGCGTGAGCTCACAATCGATCAAAAACAACAACGAATTGATGATTCCGAGCAGTGTTTGGAGCTGTTATATCGAAATAAAACCGATTTTTTTCGTCGATATATAACAATGGACGAAACATGGCTCCATCACTTCACTCCGGAGTCCAATCGATAGTCAGCTGAGTGGACTGCACGCGATGAACCGAACCCAAAGCTTGGAAAGATTCAACAATCGGCCGGTAAGGTTATGGCGTCTGTATTTTGGGATTCGCATGGTATAATTTTCATCGACTACCTTGAAAAGGGAAAAACCATCAACAGTGACTATTATATAGCGTTATTAGAGCGTTTGAAGGACGAAATTTCAAAAAAACGGCCTCATTTGAAGAATAAAAAAGTTTTGTTTCTTCAAGACAATGCACCGTGTCACAAGTCGATGAAAACCATGCTGAAATTGAACGAATTGGGCTTCGAATTGCTCCCTCATCCACCGTATTCTCCAGATTTGGCCCTCAGTGACTTTTTCCTGTTCTCAGACCTCAAGAGAATGGTCGCTGGTAAAAAATTTAGAAGCAATGAAGAAGTAATCGCTGAAACTGAGGCCTATTTTGAGGCAAAGGACAAATCGTACTACAAAAGTGGTATCGAAAAGTTGGAAGATCGCTATAATCGCTGTATCGCCTCTGATGGCAATTATGTTGAATGATAAAAACGAATTTTGGCAAAAAAATGTGTGTTTCTATTAAACGATACGAACTTTTCAGCCGAACTGTTAGTTTGTTGCAATAAATATTTTGATAAAAATAATGAACTTTTTTTCTTGTATGTTCCTGTCAATTTTTTGACAAACAATTTTAGAGTTAAATTAACTTGAAAACAGTTTAAATCGAATTAACTTTAGATGAAGGTAATATTTGTAGTTCTTTGAATTTATAAACTTGGCAGTTGAAATAAATGATAAGATTTTTTTCCATAAATAAATACGTTTATTTCTTAATTCCCAGAAGTTTAGCCCGTAGCATTAATTTTACACAGAATTCTTATCTTAATATAATTCTAATATAGTCACAACGATTTGAATACTTTTATAAACTATTTCGAATTTGTTTGTATCAGCACATCATTTCTATTCAAATTTAGCTATTGGATGAACGAATGGACGTAGTTGGAGTCAGAGCTAAGTCTTCAAAGGGTCAATTATTAGATTGAAACTCCAATTGTCTTTATGAAATGATAAAGAAGTTTCATGTATGGAAGGTCACGACAAGCAAGTATGTCTCGAACTGGGACATTGTATAGTTTACCTTGGGTACGCAAGGAATTTATTAGTTGAGATTTGACATTACGATACTTCACGCATGTCCGAACGACATGATCAATATCGCGATAGCCTTCGCCACAAGTACAATGATTAGTCTCAGAAAGTCCAATTCGAAGGAGATGTGCATCTAACGTGTAGTGATCGGACATGAGTCTGGACATCACATGAATGAAATCCCTACTCACATCCAGTCCCCTGAACCATGCCACTATAGAATTCGTTGAAAGAAATCGGTCTCTCATAAATTTCACCCTCAAAAGCACCACGTTTGGCTAAAATATCGGTTCTTTCATTGCCTCGAATGGAGCAATGAGCCGGGACCCAGACTATAGTGATTCGATAATTACTATTCAATATGTCGTTCAAGGAATGATAAGATTATTAACACAAAATTTCATCTTACACTTTTGTTTGTTAAAATTATTCATTTTGTTATTTGTAGAAGTAAAATGATTTCTTTCAAAATAATTTGAAGGGTTGCTTTTGATACATTGTTCTTGAATTACATATTTTTAGCAATTCCAATAACATTAATAATATTGTAAATAATTACACACCACTCTTCCTGGTATATTTCTTTTTATAGTATCCAATGGTTCGCAGTCGTTTCAGTCAAAATAGAGATAACCTGCATGCAATATTTGTTATGAAGGAAATGTGTAATCTAATGTTGAGCAGTTTATAATTATCAATACTTACGCTTGGACTGTTGAAAAGCGCCAATAAAACTTCGTTGTATCACTACACAAATAAGATCATAGATAAAATGAATCACATTTTTTTCTTAACATAAAGATAAAGCAAAACTGAATCAACATAGATATTGCCAACAAAAACATCTCTACTTTTGTTAATATGCAATAAATATGTGAATTATTTCAACAATAGAAACCGCTGAAACAATTATTTCTTCCGTTTGGCTGGACCAAAATTTTGATTCAGGTCAAACAGAGATCTCCATTTCTCTGCGTGTATTCGGAACCGGATGAGACAACCATATGATTTTCAAACTTGATCAATGACCCAATAGTAGCGTTCATACGAGCTAAGACTTGTTGAAATTGGTTCACCCATCTCTGAGAAAATTACGCGGTGAATAAATCCGTTGAAAACACACGCACCCACATTTTCCGATCTTGTCGAGCTGAGTCAAATTGTATGTAACACTGTGGGTCCCCAAGGCTCCACTCCAAAGTTGTTCATTCCAGCAATTCTATTACCTTTCTGTAAAAAAATGGAAAAAAGATGTTCAATGATGACCAATATTTGTTGCGTCTAATGGCACTGTGATTTGGTTCGTTTCGGATTAACTCTACATGCGACAAGTAAAGCAAATGAAGAGGTCCGAATGCGGAAGGACGTTCGAAGACGTATGAATTGATACTGGAAGCTCTTGTTTCTATAGACTATGATTGGATTGAAACTGGATTTTTTTTATATTCATAATTCTAACACAAACGAAGTTGTAATTATTTACGCTAATTTTGTATTTTGATTTGATTCTTTTTTTCCGTTTCCAGGGTGCATCACATCATTCGAGCTGATTCTGATAAGTAATGTTATAAAAATGATAGGAATGGAAAAATTTAATGCAGAAGGTTAGAAAGTATTGCTAGCTTGTTGAAGGAATTTAAGTTTGCATCTTTCTGAATATCGTTTATATGAGTAAATCTGAAATTAAACGAATTTTTGACAAAATCTAGTCTAACACGTGGTTAAGAAAAGAGCTTTTCCGAAAATTATTGGCGGAAAAGGTTGCAAAATCTTCAAATCAAATGCTTCGATTTGAATGCAATTTCGCACACTTATGCAGTATGACAAACCATTTGTTTTGCTCGGACGAAGGAACCAATTGGACTCAAGAGTGATTTTTAAAAAGGA
This sequence comes from Malaya genurostris, assembly GCF_030247185.1. Taxonomy (NCBI): domain Eukaryota; kingdom Metazoa; phylum Arthropoda; class Insecta; order Diptera; family Culicidae; genus Malaya; species Malaya genurostris. The sequence goes on from NC_080572.1 coordinate 182,359,910, forward strand.
CGGATGTATTTCTGCACGATTGTGTTAAAATCATTATACTTTTATTGGTAGAAAATGGTGTGGAGAAAGAAGTGGTAGGACATCGATTGAGTACAACCTACACACTGAAAAAAAAATTTATCGCTTTTTCAAGAATTTAAAAATTGACCGAAAAAACATAATTGTAAAAAATAACCAATACTTTAACGTTCATGGGATTCGTTTATGTAGTCACAACTGAAACTGTTTGTGATGAAAAATAGCCCCAATTGAACACTAGAATTTATGCCTCTATCAAACACTAGAACCTTTCTCCTAGAAGTAGCCGTTCTTGAAATAACACGTGGATCAATAAGTCCCGCAGCAGAATTTCCGTAACACTTTTCATGAGTACCAAGCTTCAGAAGATACCTGTCAAAATTTCATGACATTCTGATGATTGGTTTCTTGAGCTACAGTGATTTAATACCGTTTTCGTTTATTGATCAGAGCAGCCCGAGAACTGACCCAGAGTCGCCAAAATAACTGGGTCGCCTGGGGTCGCTCTAGATCGGACTCCAATCACATAGTTCCGCTCTGAAAATTTTCTCAGGTCGCACCACGCATCCATGCGAGTTTGTTTATTTTTTTCTTTTTTATATGAGTTGTTGTTTAGGGTGCTTCTTATAGGTTCGAAGATTCAAACGTTCTTTAGTACGAAGAACATTTGACTTCGAAGTGCCCACTTTTTGGCCACATCCCGAACTGAAACCTCCTTCTTTTGCTCGAACGCCTTCAGTATACGTTTATCCAACTGAGGGTTAGCAGGACCTTTTTTTCGACTCGTTTTAGGTTTATCCTTCAAAGGTGTTATCCTCGCCGAACTTCCTGATTGCATTTCGCACGGCTTTTTCACTTACTCCTTTTATTTTTGCTATCTTTCTCAGTGACAGTCCGTGTTCTGTGCACGAATAAACAACTGCACAAGTGGTTAGAGAAGAGTGTAAACAACAGGACGCAGTCATAAAAGTTGACAGATTCTGAACCATTGCGAAATGGAAGCGGTTTTTGGTTGCGTCCATACTTTCTGCGACAGTCTTTAGAAAAGCATCGTTATCATGATTTTGTAATAACACTATAACAAGTGTTAACAAGTGTCAAAACATTCAAATCGTCATTCAAAATGACGATGCAAAGTCGGTACGCGTCGGCACGTGCGGCTTTGTTCCGTTCGCAGCATGCTTTGATCAATTTCAGGTCAAAAAAATGCAAATTACTAAATCTTTTTTTCAATTTGTACCGATTGAAAAAAAGATTTAGTAATTTGCATTTTTTTGACCTGAAATTGATCAAAGCATGCTGCGAACGGAACAAAGCCGCACGTGCCGACGCGTACCGACTTTGCATCGTCATTTTGAATGACGATTTGAATGTTTTGACACTCGTTGCCCTATAATTTCGGAACCGGAAGTCGCATCTGGATGAAATTATACAGTGTATTTAAAGACAATAAGAGCTCTAATTCGAATCATGATTCTTGAAAATCGGCTTAACCGTTGCTGAGAAATCGAAGTGAGTTCCGTTTTTGGAGATTTTCTTTACTATTATCGATGCTTTCGGAAGTGAAAACGATTTCTTTCATTTGCTTTTTAGTTTGTGAACATCGGTTAAGAAATTTCCGAGAAAATTGAGTGCGCATTTTTTAATAAATTTGCACATATTTCCTAGTAATTCCAGAACCGAAAATCGGATCCAAATGAAGTTCAGGAAAATTGTATGAGACCTTCCAATTCAATATAAGTTTGTGGAAATCGGTTCAGCCATCTCTGAGAAAATTGAGTGACATTATTTGTCACATACACACACATACACACAGACAGACATTTTGTGATCTAGACGAACATGAGAAAGGAAAAATCGGTTTTTAGTTAGTTTTGGGTCGAATAGGTTTCTATATGCGTGAATATTAAATGGTTTGCCATATTGAAGATGCATGCAATTTTTTTTTAACTTTTCCGGAATCTGGAAGTGGATAAAAATTTGTGAATGTCAAATCTGTATAAATCGTTATTTAACTCGCATTCGCATTCAGAGATAGACATGAGAAATGCAAAATTGTACCGGTAGGTAGATTAATCTGTAGTTTTAATCAATGAGTTGGAATATTCGTGCCTTCAGCGTTAAATATTGATACCGCCAATACATATGCAATCGACAAAAATGAATACAATGTTGACGCAGTACTTCCTCTTTCGTCAATTTCAGTACCGGCGATTACTGATTACCTGCGGTAATCGCATGAAAATGCGGACGTTCGGAGACCAAGCAGTCGTCCTTTTCAGCGCGCGGTAAGCGGCGGTACTATCGATCGACTCTATAACATATGCCGCAGGCGCTAAGCAATGGTCAGTAGATCAGCGGTCGTCAACGGGGAAGCATCACAGCTCCGGCCGGGGAACTCGTGCCATTTGTTTAGTACTCAATTGTTTTGTCTAAAGTGTTGCCGCATTGTCGCTAGGCTCGGGAATGACGGCAGTTTATAAACAAACTAGTTACAACGGATTACCGGCGAGAAATCTCAACGTTGCTGTCATCGGGGGTGGACTGGTAAGGTTGGCTTCTGGCTGTCACATTGTTTATGGTCCAGATTGTGAGTGTCATACGCCGGGATCGTATGTCGTTATGGGGACTAGCTGATTGTGGACTTGGAATTCCGTACGACCAGTGAAGTTTGTTGTGTTTACGAAGTTTCAAGTTCACTTACCCACAGTTAATCGTTCAGAATAATGTGTTTTGACGTATGTTTTGAATTCCGTTCGATTAAACATCTTCCGCCCGGATGAATACCGTACATACCGCAAGCTAGGAAAAAAAAATTATCAGAGCTCACCGCAAGGAAGTTAGGACGATAGTGCGGCTTATTTGAAGTAGGATCAGATGATTGAGTGTGCGGCTGAGAATTCAATTTGTGAATAGTTATTCGAATGTTATGACATAGTGATGATTGGTTCCTTTAAATGTATGCTTTTAGATAGATTATGCTGTAATTTGACATGCGTTTTCTATCACAAACAGTGATTTCTGCTGGAATTTGTTTATTTAGCAGTTCTACAATTGTTAGTCCATGCAACTCTTTTTGTACTGAACCAGATTGTCATTTTCATTCTGAACCTTTGAGGTATTTTCTCCCTGGTGGAACAATAACTTGACCACTGCCTAAGACCATCTGAATATTAGCTTATCTCATTGGTTTTTCACGGTAGAGCCTAGAAATTTTGTCAGTTAGAAAATATGAGGATATCCATTCCATAATATATTTATCGGTAAGTCAATGTCAATTCTAGATGAAACGTTTCTACGAGATCGGTTTCTTGTTTGAAAAAGTAGCGTAGCGAAAAGATTATGTGTCGTCTCCCGGGAAAGAGATTTCTGACAATCAATATTTAGATATGGCAGATCTGATGTGAACAAAATTGTATAAGACTGGAGCCACGTTTAAAGCATGTGGAGATTTACGATTCTGATAGCTAGCCTGGTGACAGTGTGTAGGAACGTGTTTTCAATTTAGGATTAGGCTGTATAAATAATCATGTGCAATGATCAGTTTAGGGGAGTGCAGTCATACAGAATAAAAGTTTATTGCTTTAGCACGATTCAAAAAATTTGATGAAACTGAAAAAAATAATTGTTTAATTGACCGTTCCGGTGACAATTTTTTCATATTCATTATAAATTAATAAATTTTATTATTGTTGAAAATGAACTCGTTACGATAAATTTTTGTTGTAATCAATACAACAACACAAATCGTATCAAGAATTTGAACATAATATCCAAGTACAAATGCTTCTATTTCATACAATTGGGAATGTACCCAACCTTTATTTACGAATTAAACGAAGGTTCGTAATTCGAGTAAGTTCATAAGAAAAGTTTACGTTATTTGAAATATCCTTCGCAAAAATGAGTAATGCCAGAGACATAATTGGATAACGTGAATACGAATAAAACATGCTTTTCCGCACTTCGGAAAATTCTATACCTATTTATTATAAAAAAGGTAACCAAAAATAACAGAAAAACATTCATGTCGAAACTTACCAAAAATTTGGAATCACCAGCATTTTTCATGATACTGTAAGTAAAAATTAAATTAAACCGAATATGTTCAATTTATTACTTAAAATATTCCAATATATATTTATTCTAGAAAAAAAGAAAAACACATTCGACAGTGAATGTAAGTGTGCATTATTAGAGCGATTGAAAATCGGGTTTTCAAGACAATGCACAGATACACAAGAGCAGAGTGTGAGTTTCATTTTGGAGTTCTCACCGCTTCTTCCGGACCTGTTCCGAAACCCGAACCCGGATTCGGTTAAAATAGCATAAAAGTCTATGAATCTATAAGACGTTTCATTGGAATCCATTCTTACACTTGTGCAAATCGTCCTAGTCATCTCTGAGAAAATTATATGAGTTTTTGACCGCTACAAAGAAGATTTTTCTGTTGTCACTCCCAATGACGCATCGTCACTCCCAATGACGAATTTAAATTTTTATACTCATCGCCCAGACCAGAGATGTAAAGTAAAAATTTTAAATATTTTCATGCAGGGTTGAAGTAGTCTGTAAACTCGAAAAAAAGTCTGCGGACTTCAAGTTTTCTTCCAATAATGGTGTAAGGAATTGGTATAGTGAACAAAAAAAAAAGACCGCGGCATTTTTAAAAGTCTAAATTTTTACAAACGTCTTCAAAAAACGTGATTTTCAAAAGCCTACAAAAAAGTCTGCAACTGAAACCTCTTATCGAGACACGGTAGATGACTCGATGAAATTAAATAGAATCATATAAGATTGTAAGGCACCTCATTTGAATGTAAATTTATTGAAATCTGCTCGACCATCTGTTCGACAAATAATCAACCAATTTTGCAAACTAGAAGAGCTTGAATAGTTTCAAAATATTCGCTCCTTTTTACATCGTGAACACATAATAACATCCTTTTCACATAGGAACACACTCTTAAAATTGAATGTTTTAATACTCATCACTCAGTTTTTCCGGAACCAGAAGTCGAAGCCGAACTATGGGACTATATGATAAAGGAAATGTAAAAAACGATCCCTTCCCTTTGACACATAGAACTTCTTGTTTCAATTCCTCATTGTCCAATCCAAAATATGTGAGTACATGTTTACTTAAATTGATAATTATTTGCACTCACTCTTCAGAAAAATAATACTAAAGACACAAGAATCATCAGTTAAAAGCATTATATGTTATTTGTGGGCCCCTCCCGAAACGAAATCCTGGGTACGGGCCTACCTATATTAAATAGTTTTCAAGGAATAACATAGATGTATAGGTGTTTAGTCGACCACAACAAGTGTCACACTCAGCATTCACATCTCGTGCTTATGAACAGAATGAGCAGTGTACAGCTCATGCCAAAGATTTTGATTTGTAACACAGAATGAACAATTTCGTGAGAAAATCATTTATAAGAGCATTTTGGTTATAAATTGAATGACTAAATTGACAGTCTTAAACGACATGTACCAATATGACTCCCTTATATTAATCCGTTAAAAACACATAGTTAGTGTCTATTTAACTAGCGAACAATAATGTAAGCCTACAGCACTCAATAAAAAAAATTCGTATTTCTATGTGTCGTACGTTTTGTGTGATGAATCGTTGAGTTTGGAATTTTGCGTGCCATATTTTGGCACGCAATTTCACCCTCATGTCCGTTCATACCAAACATTTTAGGAAACTTAAAGTTTGAATTATTTTTGGATATCTCATACTACTGAAAATTTTATCATAAACTAGCTGATTTACCCGGCGTTGCTCGGAAATGTTTCGTGAAGGCAAGGCCCAGAAAAAAATCTAGAAATTGTCCTGTCCATTGATACTCTGATTGTAATTAAACACAACTTAGACGACAACCCGATTGAACAAAACTGCGTTCATGTTCCGATTGTGAATTATCAGTGTCCCCCCAATTGGGTCAGTTTTATATTTGAACACTTTTGTTAGCAACATTTAAAACACCTTACTTTCTATAAATACCTTCTTAGTAATCTCAAAGTTTCATATGCATAAAGACTGTGCCAGAAAGTATGGACGCACTTTGATTTCGCTGTAAATAATTCACAAGTGTTAGATATTAAAATTTTATTCGATATACTGATAATATTAGACTACAACAACAGAATATTATTCTCAACATTTGCTACTTAGCCATTGTAGACTAGCTGGCCATTGCCATTGTAGACTTCTTGGCGACAAGTTTTGACACTTTTTTCCAATATTTTTCGAACTGTTGAATGGTTTCGGCTGCCGAGACATGTTTCCTAAGATGTGCCTTCGTTAATGCTCAAAATTCCTCAATTGGTCGAAGTTGTGGGCAATTTGGTGGATTCATGTCTTTTGGGACGAAAGTGACATTTTTGGTAGTAAACCATTCTACCGTTGATTTCGAGTAGTGGCAAGAAGCAAGATCTGGCCAGAAGACAACAGGATCCTTGTGGCTTCGAATCATTGGTAGAAGTCGTTTTTGTGAACATTCCTTGATGTATATTTCACTGTTCATTGAAGCAGTGGTGATGAAGGGTTTCGAAATCTTATCGCAGCTACAAATTGCTTGCCAGACCATAGCTTTCTTACCAAATTTTCCGACTTCAATCGATGTCTCGGACTGGTTTAACACTTGCCCTTCTCGCACCGTGTAATATTGTGGTCCCGGCAAGGATTTGTAATCGAGTTTCACGTAGGTTTCGTCGTCCATGATTATGCAGTTCAAATTTCCAGCAAGAATCGTATTGTACAGCTTTCGAACCCTCGGCCTGATCGATGCTTCTTTTTTTTTTTTTTTGTTTTGATTATAGAGGCTTTAACATCTTAGGTCATTCGCCTCTTCGGACCAGAAAATCTTTCTGACCCTATGTGCGGGGTTGGGAATCGAACCCAGGCGGGCTGCGTGAAAGGCATCGACTATCCCATCACGCTATACCCGTCCCTTGTCTGCTTCTTGTTTCGGACTACGTTTTGATTATTTCTGCTTCTTATAGGTTCGAAGATTCAAACGTTCTTTAGCACGAAGAACATTTGACTTCGAAGTGCCCACTTTTTTGGCCACATCCCGAACTGATACCTCCTTCTTTTGCTCGAACGCCTTCAGTGTTCGTTTATCCAACTGAGGGTTAGCAGGACCTTTTTTTCGGTCCGTTTTCGATCTATCCTCAAAGGTGTTATCCTCACCGAACTTCCTGATTGCATTCGCACGGCTTTTTCACTTACTCCTTTCATTTTTGCTATCTCTCTCAGTGACAGTCCGCGTTCTGTGCACCATTTGTACACAATTTTTCGACGTTGTTCTGCTGAAAGTCCATGCATTTCGAAACAAACTAATGAAATCGAATAAACAACTGCACAAGTGGTTAAAGAAGAGTGTAAACAACAGGACGCAGACATAAAAATTTACAGATTCTGAACCATTGCGAAATGGCAGCGGTTTTTGGTTGCGTCCATACTTTCTGGGACAGTCTTTTTAATATTATTTGAAAATTGCCATCCGATTTGAAATGCTTCAAAAAGTGATGAAGTCGAATTCATTCGGATGATCATTTTAAAAAGTTGATCTGGTAGGTAGATCATTTTATTTTCCGTTATATCGATTAAATCGATTTCGTTTACAGAGCGAATGGCATTGAAGGAATATTGGTAGATGTCTACCTGTTACACTAGTGTAACTACCGTTAGAAGAAGATGATTTGGCCGATCTACCTATTAATGCATCGGCCTATTAATGCATCGGCCAGAAATAGTCGAAAACACGTTTTCGTTCGGCACGTCAGAAAAGACATTGCACTCCGTTGCAAAACAAAAAGTGTTCTGTAAGTAGCAGAAACTTTACGTCTGCTTAGCGGTTCAAGTTGAACTGCCGAGTTTAGCACTAAGCAGTTCAATTTGAACTGCTCTGCACTGATGAGTCAAAGACGAAACGTAAAACTAATAAAAACGGTTATGTGCCCTAGCACAAAATTTGGCTAACCCCTAAATGACCTATTAATAAATTGTTTTCGTTAGAAGATGAACTGGAAGGCGTTCCTGTGTTTTGATTATTTACATCAGGAGAATTAAGAATTATTTGTCTTCCTGTTACTAAAGCGTAACTGTCGTGAGAAGAAGACGATGACAAGTTCGATATACCTGACAATGAATTGTTTCCGTTAGAAAACGAATTGGAAGGCGTACTTGTTTTTTGTATTAAATTCGAAGAAATAAGTGCCATAGAAGAATCAGGCGTGGCATTTGTAACGGTTTTTTTTTATTTTCAGGTATGTTCTGTAAATTTAAGGTCGTTGATTTGATTTGTTGTCTAAATGACCTATTAATAAATTGTTTTCGTTAGAAGATGAACTGGAAGGCGTTCCTGTGTTTTGATTATTTACATCAGGAGAATTAAGAATTATTTGTCTTCCTGTTACTAAAGCGTAACTGTCGTGAGAAGAAGACGATGACAAGTTCGATATACCTGACAATAAATTGTTTTCGTTAGAAAACGAATTGGAAGGCGTACTTGTTTTTTGTATTAAATTCGAAGAAATAAGTGCCATAGAAGAATCAGGCGTGGTATTTGTAATGGTTTTTTTGATTTTCAGGTATGTTCTGTAAATTTAAGGTCGTTGATTTGACTTGTTGTCTAAGCGAACGAGCGTTTAAATTTTTTCCCTGACTGGACATTTCAAATAGTTGGATAGTTGGATTTATGATTTCCATTGCAATTTGAACATGAAAATTTATCAGCGGTTTCATTCATTGGACAAACGTCTTTCGAATGCTATTTACCACAATTCAAACACCGTATATCCATATGACAATTTTTGGTTCCATGGCCGAAGCCTTGGCAACGACGACATTGCGTTAAGTTTGCAATACGATTATGCCATTTATAATGTTCCCAATGAATTTTAATGTGGGAAATGAAACGTACTTTTTCTAAAGTTTTCAAATTGTTTACATCACTTCGATTGAAGTGTATTAGGTAAAGTTCATGGGAAATTCCAGAGCGTGGTTTAGAAGTACCATTCGCTCTTTTTTCATAACAATTACTTGGGACGGAAGGGAAATCCGTCCGTTGTCTTTTATTTTTACATTCAGATTCTATGAAATCGTGAATGTTATTAGAAAAATGTTAAATAACGAACTGTGATTTATTCCGTGTTGAGTTATTTTTAGCCTTAGGCTTGTTTCCTTTCCGGTTGGACGCAGGCATTTTTGAAATGAATGAAATTTGAAATTTAATTAACTAGGCTAAATTAGTCTTCGATTAGACTCCTAGATTGGAAAAGTCTTGATTAAGACTGATTTTGTGATAGTCTTAATAAGGACTGATTGGTTCGAAGAATAGTTAGCCTTAAAAAAGGCTGATTAATTTTTTAGTCTTGAAAAATACTGATTATATTAGAATATAACTTTTTGTATAGCCTTGAGAAAGGCTGAATAATTGTTAGTCACTAAAAAGACTGTTAGTGATTCAGGTAGCCGTGAAAAAAACTGAAGCCTTGAATCGATGAAACTCTAGGTAGCCAGAAAAAAATTTCCAGGAGCCAAGAGCCATACGCGTGCGGTGCAAACGACTGTTCAACACCGACTGAGGTAAAAACATGTTTTGTCAGTTACGTCACTTATACCATTATATTAGCCATTTGATCTTCGAACTTAATCAATGGTCTAAAAATAGCTTTCAAACAATCCGATTAGAAGTGATTTGCAAACCAATAAGCAATTTTGTTATTAAAATTAAACATTTGTATGGTAGAAATTAATATTATTTAGTTTGAAATATGATTTAAAATATCCAAAATTATAACAATTCAGTCATTGTAATATCAAACCAAGAACACATAATTCACAGAATACGATTTTTTCTGTTATTTTATATTCTAGCAATCGGAATAGAACAATATCATAAGTTTTTATCTGATCTAATTGTGATGTAGTTTATTGAATAATATTTTATTTGGAGATAGCACTACTGAATCGGTTATACTTAAAGAAATTGGAATAACTCATCAATAACGAAATAAGATTTAATAACCAGCTCGAAGTACTGAGTATTTATTTAACTAATTTTGATGCTAAACAGATCTTGTAGAATTTCTTGATTCCTTATATCGAGATATATCAAGAAAATATCACGTATTGCTATGGCAGCACAGAAACATCACGACAAGATATGATGGTAAATAAACCAGTTGTCGTATGTTCAAACCCCGACCTGGAAGGATTCGTAGTGTCAGTAGAATCGTAGCACCAGCCATGCAATGGTTCTGTACACTCTGAATCGGCTGCGAAGTTTGTTCAAACAGAAGGTCAATTTCCACTACAGGAATATACACCCAAACCTTCATTTACGTAATAATCGGGACTACATAAATCGAATTTTGACGTAAAAAAAGTTTACGTTATTTGGAATTTTCAACGTAAAAAAGTTTTCCTTATGTATATGTATTATTAGATATGTATAACATATTATATAGTTATGGAACGAAAATTATGAGTATTTACAGGAAAAGGATGTTCTAAGCAGCATTTTCTAAGATGGCGACTTCCGGTTTATTGATATTTCTTGAAAACCCTTACAACATGGGTATTTTTGGAACGGGTTTGATGAGTAGATGTCGGTAAAATATGTTTGAGGTGGTTCTGAATTCCAAGATGGCGACTTCCGGTTTATTGATATTCCTTGAAAATCCTTTGATGAGTAGATGTCGGAAAATGATGTTTAAAGTCATTTCAAAATCTAAGATGGTGTTTCTCGAAACCCGTAGCAAAACGAATGTTTTCGGAACGGGTTTGAAGAACAGTTCTTAGTAAACGTTGTTTGAATAATTATGACTTACTGTCGAATACTTTATAATATTGTTACTTTCGGAATGGATTTTACGAGTCAATATTGGGAAGAAAGTTGTTTCAAATAAACTTCAGGAACTTTATTCCAAATTCAACATAATATTAGCTTGACACTTACAATCGAATTGTCAAATAAATGCATAAATTGATGAAAATGCTTCGATGTAAATATTTTAACTTTCATTCTTTGGTAAAATAAATGTTAATATTTAATTTTCAGTATTGTAAAAGGTGATTTTTTTGAGGTAAGGATTTTCATGCATTAGTATTTGCTCAGATTTTTCGAGGTTATGATTTTCATGCATTATTATTTGCTCAGTATGCTCTGACATTTCATCATGAATAGACTTACTAACGAGCAACGCTTGCAAATCAGTGAATGGGCCCTAGAAAAGTTGGCAGAAAATCCGCTTTTTTATCGACAAATTTTGTTCAGCGATGAGGCTCATTTCTGGTTGAATCGCTACGTAAATAAGCAAAATTGCCGCATTTGGAGTGAAGAGCAACCAGAAGCCGTTCAAGAACTGCCCATGCATCCCGAAAAATGCACTGTTTGGTGTGGTTTGTACGCTGGTGGAATCATTGGACCGTATTTTTTCAAAGATGCTGTTGGACGCAACGTTACAGTGAATGGCGATCGCTATCGTTCGATGCTAACAAACTTTTTGTTGCCAAAAATGGAAGAACTGAACTTGGTTGACATGTGGTTTCAACAAGATGGCGCTACATGCCACACAGCTCGCGATTCTATGGCCATTTTGAGGGTAAACTTCGGAGAACAATTCATCTCAAGAAATGGACCGGTAAGTTGGCCACCAAGATCATGCGATTTGACGCCTTTAGACTATTTTTTGTGGGGCTACGTCAAGTCTAAAGTCTACAGAAATAAGCTAGTAACTATTCCAGCTTTGGAAGACAACATTTCCGAAGAAATTCGGGCTATTCCGGCCGAAATGCTCGAAAAAGTTGCCCAAAATTGGACTTTCCGAATGGACCACCTAAGACGCAGCCGCGGTCAACATTTAAATGAAATTATCTTCAAAAAGTAAATGTCATGTACCAATCTAACGTTTAAAATAAAGAACCGATGAGATTTTGCAAATTTTATGCGTTTTATTGTTTAAAAAAGTTCTCAAGCTCTTAAAAAATCACCCTGTAGTAAATATGATTTATTTGAATAGATTCAAGTTTTGAACTGCTGTTAAAACTGTTTTTTTGTTCGTTTTCGTGGACTGATTTCAATCCCTGAACTGTTGATTAGTTTCCCCATAATTTCATTCCGGTAAATCACAAAAAACTAATGAGTCAAACAATTAGATTTTAAAATGATTTTGGTGACTTTTTCACAGACCTGAACTAACTAACAGTTTTTCTTCATATCGTTACACACAAACATCGTTTTCCAACATGTACTCATCAAACCCGTTCCAAGAATACCCATATTGTAGTAATTTACATGGAATATAAATGAGCCGGAAACGATTTTCATTGTATGCAAAAACCTCTTTTTACGAAGTAGGTTCGTAAAAAAAGTTTACGTTATTTGGAATTTTCAACGTAAAAAAGTTTTCCTTATGTATATGTATTATTAGATATGTATAACATATTATATAGTTATGGAACGAAAATTATGAGTATTTACAGGAAAAGGATGTTCTAAGCAGCATTTTCTAAGATGGCGACTTCCGGTTTATTGATATTTCTTGAAAACCCTTACAACATGGGTATTTTTGGAACGGGTTTGATGAGTAGATGTCGGTAAAATATGTTTGAGGTGGTTCTGAATTCCAAGATGGCGACTTCCGGTTTATTGATATTCCTTGAAAATCCTTTGATGAGTAGATGTCGGAAAATGATGTTTAAAGTCATTTCAAAATCTAAGATGGTGTTTCTCGAAACCCGTAGCAAAACGAATGTTTTCGGAACGGGTTTGAAGAACAGTTCTTAGTAAACGTTGTTTGAATAATTATGACTTACTGTCGAATACTTTATAATATTGTTACTTTCGGAATGGATTTTACGAGTCAATATTGGGAAGAAAGTTGTTTCAAATAAACTTCAGGAACTTTATTCCAAATTCAACATAATATTAGCTTGACACTTACAATCGAATTGTCAAATAAATGCATAAATTGATGAAAATGCTTCGATGTAAATATTTTAACTTTCATTCTTTGGTAAAATAAATGTTAATATTTAATTTTCAGTATTGTAAAAGGTGATTTTTTTGAGGTAAGGATTTTCATGCATTAGTATTTGCTCAGATTTTTCGAGGTTATGATTTTCATGCATTATTATTTGCTCAGTATGCTCTGACATTTCATCATGAATAGACTTACTAACGAGCAACGCTTGCAAATCAGTGAATGGGCCCTAGAAAAGTTGGCAGAAAATCCGCTTTTTTATCGACAAATTTTGTTCAGCGATGAGGCTCATTTCTGGTTGAATCGCTACGTAAATAAGCAAAATTGCCGCATTTGGAGTGAAGAGCAACCAGAAGCCGTTCAAGAACTGCCCATGCATCCCGAAAAATGCACTGTTTGGTGTGGTTTGTACGCTGGTGGAATCATTGGACCGTATTTTTTCAAAGATGCTGTTGGACGCAACGTTACAGTGAATGGCGATCGCTATCGTTCGATGCTAACAAACTTTTTGTTGCCAAAAATGGAAGAACTGAACTTGGTTGACATGTGGTTTCAACAAGATGGCGCTACATGCCACACAGCTCGCGATTCTATGGCCATTTTGAGGGAAAACTTCGGAGAACAATTCATCTCAAGAAATGGACCGGTAAGTTGGCCACCAAGATCATGCGATTTGACGCCTTTAGACTATTTTTTGTGGGGCTACGTCAAGTCTAAAGTCTACAGAAATAAGCCAGTAACTATTCCAGCTTTGGAAGACAACATTTCCGAAGAAATTCGGGCTATTCCGGCCGAAATGCTCGAAAAAGTTGCCCAAAATTGGACTTTCCGAATGGACCACCTAAGACGCAGCCGCGGTCAACATTTAAATGAAATTATCTTCAAAAAGTAAATGTCATGTACCAATCTAACGTTTAAAATAAAGAACCGATGAGATTTTGCAAATTTTATGCGTTTTATTGTTTAAAAAAGTTCTCAAGCTCTTAAAAAATCACCCTGTAGTAAATATGATTTATTTGAATAGATTCAAGTTTTGAACTGCTGTTAAAACTGTTTTTTTGTTCGTTTTCGTGGACTGATTTCAATCCCTGAACTGTTGATTAGTTTCCCCATAATTTCATTCCGGTAAATCACAAAAAACTAATGAGTCAAACAATTAGATTTTAAAATGATTTTGGTGACTTTTTCACAGACCTGAACTAACTAACAGTTTTTCTTCATATCGTTACACACAAACATCGTTTTCCAACATGTACTCATCAAACCCGTTCCAAGAATACCCATATTGTAGTAATTTACATGGAATATAAATGAGCCGGAAACGATTTTCATTGTATGCAAAAACCTCTTTTTACGAAGTAGGTTCGTAAAAAAAGTTTACGTTATTTGGAATTTTCAACGTAAAAAAAGATTACGTTGTTTGAGATTTTTGTCGTAAAAAGAGTTACGTAAAAAGAGGTAACGTAAAAAAAGTTTACGTTAACGAAAGTTTGGGTGTAATAACAAGACTTTGCTAGACTTTAGATTTTAACAGAACACAGGGCGACTAAATAATGTTATCATCATCATTTTGAAATTTGTTCTCAAAAACATCAAACATATTCTATGATGGCTCTTTTTCTCTGCTTTGTTTTGACTAACGTGTTCATAATTTTCAGGTTGGCTCCCTGTTGGCACTGCACTTGGGCAAGAAGGGCCATGAGGTGGATTTGTACGAATACAGAGAAGGTATCGGTATTTGGTCGCACACCAGCTCGAATTGTTAGAATTGATTCCATTTTCCTCATCACTTTGACAGACATTCGCACGGCCGAGCTGGTCATTGGTCGGAGCATCAACCTGGCACTGTCCGCCCGTGGACGTAAAGCCTTGGCCGAAGTGGGTCTCGAGGAAACACTACTCAAGCATGGCATTCCGATGAAAGGCCGCATGTTACACGATCTGAAGGGAAACCGTACGGTCGTTCCGTATGATGCTAATACCAACCAGTGCATATATTCGGTCGGCCGAAAACATCTGAACGAGGTGCTTCTCGATGGTAAGTTCTCCGGTGAAATATGATAGGTATCGATTACGCACTGAGCCGCCGGACTGGGCGTTGGGGAGTTGTTCGGTGGAGTTTATTCCATGGCTTAGTTTTGTACTTTAAATGGTTTGCGAGCCACTTGAACGGCTTCCTGTTCTAGTCAACGACGGATCAAGGCGTTTGCCGTACGGGAAGAATTACCACAGTCGAGTTTCGGTTTTGCTGGAAGCATTAACATAATTAGTTTATTTATAGCTGCGGAAAAATATCCCAATGTCCATCTAAATTTCAACAAAAAACTGGTGAAGGCTAATCTGGATGAAGGAGAACTTAATTTCATTAAGTAACTGGTAAAAGTTCGTAATTTTTTCTGTTCAAAAATTTTTTTTTTCGTAGTCCTCTCACGGATGAAAGCAGCCAAGCAAAAGCCGACCTGATTGTAGGCTGTGACGGAGCATACAGCGCTGTGCGGAAAGAAATCATCAAACGGCCGGGGTACGACTTTAGCCAGACTTATATCGAACATGGCTACCTGGAGCTTTGCATACCTCCCACTAGAAAGGGTGATTTTGCCATGCCTCACAATTACCTGCACATATGGCCTCGGGGAAAATTTATGATGATTGCCTTACCGAACCAGGACCGGACGTGGACCGTCACGTTGTTCATGCCATTCGAAAACTTTTCCAGTATTAAATGTGACCAGGAGCTGATGAACTTCTTCCGGCGGTACTTCCCGGATGCGATTGATCTGATCGGACGGGAACGGTTGATCAAGGATTTCTTCAAAACCAGACCGCAGAGCTTGGTGATGATCAAATGCAAACCATACAACGTGGGAGGAAAAGCACTGATAATTGGCGATGCTGCTCACGCGATGGTTCCCTTCTACGGCCAGGGTATGAATGCGGGCTTCGAGGACTGTACGGTGCTGACGGATTTACTTAACCGACATGGTTCGGATGTGGACCGAGTGCTGGCAGAATTCAGCGAGACGCGTTGGCAGGACGCTCACTCAATTTGTGATTTGGCCATGTATAATTACGTTGAGGTGAGGCATTCCGATATTGACAAAAAGAATCCAATCAGATCCAAAATTACTAACCGATCTGTTTAATTTTAGATGCGTGACCTAGTAACCAAACGTTCGTACTTGTTTCGTAAAAAACTGGACGAGATGCTGTTTTGGCTGATGCCAAATACGTGGGTTCCGCTGTATAATTCGGTCTCTTTTACACACATGCGCTACAGCAAATGCATAGCCAACCGGAAGTGGCAGGATGCGGTAGGTGATTTTTCTAACATCCTTTCCAAATTTGGTTTCAAAATGGCACTAAAAGATTCCTATTTTTGCTGCACGTTTCTCTGTTCTGAGTTATGTTTAGCTGTTTCTATGATTTATAAATTCTTTCTTTATTCTTTCAAATCTTTTAAGTCCCTCTAAAAGTAATCCCACCCGACCATAACTTGTGCTAAAGTTATTTCCAATCATCGAGACAGTTGTTAAAGTCAATTTCTGGAATAACCTTCAATTCAATCTTCAATTGATAGCCTGTTCGCACTATACTGGGACGACCGGGACGGGACCGTCCGGGACTATCCGGGACGTTTTTTTTCCTCATCGGCGATGACTGAGCTGCCGGCGTGTGTATGTATTGGAATCCCGGATCCGGGGTAAAATCCTTTTGGTTGCCACCGATATTCCTCGCCGAGTAGTCCCGGTCGTCCCGGTATAGTGCGAACAGGCTATGACTCAAAACGGTTTCTCCGGAGCGGTCGTTTGAGTTTGCTGAATAGCCAGAAGTCACACGAAGCTAAATAAGGCGAATACGGGCAGGGTCGATGAAAAATGTTATGCCCAGGTTGGTAATTTTTCGTACCGGGAGGAACGATATTATTGAAATAATATTCATCCCTTAAAAGCGTAAGGTCAATTTTTTATAATGTTTTGTTTCGACATAACTTTACGCGTAAATCGCGTAAATTAGAAGTTTAAAGCGTTTTCCATACTTTGTTTTGAAACAAAATTGCGTATTTGAGGGCTAAATACGACATAAAACTATTGTGGGGTTGTTCGAACTGTTGACGTAGAACTACCCAGCTGGTTTCAAAATCACTGCCAATATTTGTTTTGAATATTAAGGCATTTATTCCGCAAAAACTTATTTGTGTCTGCGAATTATCGAAAATTATTCTTTGAGTATTTTTGATCAAAATGTGTCTGGCGAGAATCGAACGGCGCACAAACAAATCTACAAACAACCGCTGATATCTATAACACCTTGTTCAAAACTGACTTCTGGGACTGAGCCAGAGATGACGTTTGTAATGTCAAACTAACCTCATTTTAAATTAAAGTACAGATTAGCTACATTTAACATTCTGAAACACAAATATTATGAAATAACCAGAATAGTTCTTTATAATAAAATAATGGTGGCTCTGAAAAGAATAATTTATGAAAGCGTTTGTGATGGAGAGTGATGAGTTGAATTCGAATTCCGATGGATGCCGCTGACTTCCGTCATCTAATTCCAGGTTGAACTGTTGTCCGTGGGTGCGATACTGATATGGTTGGTGTAGGTGTAGCGTTTACAACCGATTATAATTTTCCAATAAAGAAAACATTAATTCTCTGGGTTGATCAATGAAACTATAAGCCTAATTTATTGAACGAAACTATCAATATGCTATAGGGACTCGTTTCTAGCATTCAGAAGGGTCAAATTGCGTAATTCTCTACGACAATAAACTCTGGAACATTTTTCGCAAAAACAAAGAAGGCTTCACTTGATCTCGATTACTATGAATTTCACACAGCGAAAAGTGCAAAAATCCAACCAAACTGTTCTAGATTTGCACTAAACTGAGGATATTTACCAAATTGCACTAAACTGAGGATATACAACAAATCCTAATAGTTCTTTAGAAAACTTTTGAGCCATTAGAACGGCTGTGCTCTCCACCATTGTTTTTTTCGCCAGTGCAAATGACTGGCAGCTGTGACGTAATCGCTATACACGTTTAAGTTGAAAAATTTCGATTCTATTGGTAGTAAGATTATATAAATCCTTTCACAGATCACTGAGCTATGAGCTTTAAAAATATGAGCAAGGCAAACGCGCCTTATGGATTATCCCCTTTGATACTCGTTTATACCAAACATTTCAGAAAAGTTTAATTTTGAATTATTTGAGATTATGTCACACAACTGAAAATTTTATCATAAAATTGTGATCATATTTCCGATGGCGTGTAGCAAAAATTATGTTGATTCGTTAGATACAACAAGAGATATTCACGATCAAAAACTTATCACTCTCTCAGAGGATAAATTTTGAAAAGGAACCCCATAGTAAAGTAAGTCGTATTCAAGACAAAAAATGGATATGACGAATTCCGTGTGTTGGTAAAACATTTCTTTTTAAAAGGAGATAACCGTGCCAGCTCAGAAATGGTTTGAGAAATGTTACCCGGATCCACTGAAAATAAAGATTTGTGGTATTCTGATTTGGAACATGGCGAAATCAAACATTCATCTGGAAAAAATAAGAAAGTTTTGAAAATCGTCATAAATGAACGCAAAATCCAAGTTTGTGAGATTAGATGGTGCCTCGTTCGCTCACAATCGAATAAAAGCAACAACGCATCGAGGATCCAGAGAGCTGATCGGCACTGTTTAGTCGCAATGAAAAAGAATTTCGTGCGTTGGTATGAAACAGTGTACGAAACATGGATCCATCTTTTTCCGGAGTCATATCAGCATTCAGACGGGGAAAGCCAGCCGAGAATGAAACATGTAGCTAGAACAATCATGACGTCAGTTTTTGGATGCTCGAGGTATAATTAACATCAACTATCTGGAAAAGGAAAGCACCATCAAAAAGTTTTGAAGCCATGGGCAAATCATTCTATAAGTATGGTATCGAAAAGTACAAGAACGATTCAATTGCATTTTGCTCAAAACATGATGTTTATCTGGACTTTTTGATCGATGCGTTAACAACCTTCTCTACGGCAGTTTTTTTTTTTCCATAAATACGTTTATTTCTTAAGGCAGTTTACATAAGTTTTTTCTCGCCGTAGCATCACTTTTACTTAATATTCTTATCCTAATTTAATTCTAACATAGTCACAACGTTTTGAATTTATTAAAACATATTCTCTTATAGCTTAAATATCATCTTAGGTAACTCGTCATTAATTATGAAATCTACTCGGAAATATTATTTGAACCAAACGATTAACTTCTATAAATTATAAAATAAGCTGTTATTTTCAGACATTTTGTTGATAATTTCATAAACTGTTTCGAGTTTGTTTGTATCATTACATAATTTTTATTCTAATTTAGCTATTGGTTGAACTCATGGACGCAGCTGGGATCAGAACTAAGTCTTAAAAGGGGCCTTTATTAAATTGAAACTCCAATTTTCTTTATGAAATGATATATAAGTTTCATGTATGAAAGGTCACGACAAGCAAGAATGTCTCGAACTGGGATATTGGATAGTCTACCTTGGGTACGCAAAGAATTTATTAGTTGAGATCTGACATCACGATACTCCACGCATGTCCAAACGACATGATCAATATCCCGATAACCTTCTCCGCAAGCACAATGATTAGTCTCGGAGAGCCCAATTCGAAGGAGATGTGCATCTAACGTGTAGTGATTGGACATGAGTCTGGACATCACACGAATGAAATCCCTACTCACATCCAGTCCCCTGAACCATGCCTTTGTCGATATTTTCGGAATAATTGAGTGCATCCACCGACCCAGATCATCTCTATCCCAAGATGCTTGCCAGCTGGCAAGTGTTCTTTGGCGAGACGAGCTATAGAATTCGTTGAAAGCAATCGGTCGCTCATAAATTTCACCCTCAATAGCACCACGTTTGGCTAAAATATCGGCTCTTTCATTGCCAGGAATGGAGCAATGAGCCGGGACCCAGACTATAGTGATTAGATAATTATTGTTCAATATGTCGTTCAGGCACTGTTTTATTTTGCCCAGGAAAAACGGTTCATTTTTGCCAGCAGCGTTTGAACGAATGGCTTCAATTGCACTCAGACTATCTGTGAAGAGGAAATAATGGTTTGGAGATAATGTGACGATTACACTCAAACTATAATGAACTGCTGCTAGCTCTGCTATATAAACAGATGCAGGTTCTTGAAGCCTAAATGAGGCCGAAACATTATTGTTGAACATACCAAACCCTGTCGCTTCTTCAATTCGCGATCCGTCCGTATAAAACATTTTCTCAGAGTCAATATGCCTGAACTTACTTGAAAATATTTTTGGGATTTCCGTCGAGCGTAGATGATCCGGGATTCCACGCACTTCGCGCTGCATGGATGTATCGAAAATTAAAGTTGAGTCAGGGGCACTCAGGATGCTGACACGGATAGGAATATATCTTGATGGGTTGATTTCCTGTGACATATGGTTAAAATATACTGTCATAAATTTTGTTTGAGATCGAAGCTCGTCTAGTCGTTCGAAATTATTAATTACCATGGGATTCAGCACCTCACATCTTATTAGCAGGCGTGATGAAAGCTCCCAAAATCGATCTTTTAATGGAAGAACTCCCGCCAGAACTTCAAGACTCATTGTATGTGTCGAATGCATGCAGCCTAAGGCAATTCGCAAACAACGGTACTGAATTCGCTCAAGTTTGATAATATGAGAGTTTGCAGCGGAACGAAAACAAACGCATCCATATTCCATCACTGAAAGTATCGTTGTTTGATACAATTTTATTAGATCTTGCGGATGAGAACCCCACCAAGATCCTGTTATTGTTCGAAGAAAATTTACTCTTTGTTGGCATTTCGTTATCAGATACCTAATGTGTCCTCCCCACGTGCATTTGGAATCGAACCACACCCCGAGGTATTTAAAAGTTAAAACCTGTTGGATCATTCTTCCCATCATATGGAGCTGAAGCTGCGCGGGATCATGCTTTCTTGAAAAGACGACTAACTCTGTTTTCTCCGCAGAGAATTCGATACCAAGATGAACAGCCCAAACGGACAAGTTATCTAAGGTATCTTGCAATGGTTTATGCAGATCAATAGCTTTGGGCCCAGTAACTGAAACCACGCCATCATCTGCCAATTGCCTTAGTGTACATGGGGTTACTAGACAGCTGTCAATGTAAAAATTACAGCTGTCAATCACGTAAAAATTATAGAGGAGCGGACTGAGGCATGAGCCTTGCGGGAGACCCATGTAACTATTTCTGAGTGTTGCCAAATCGCCATGTGAAAAATGCATGCGTTTCTCTGACAAAAGGTTGTGCAAATAATTATTTATAACCGCTGGAAGTCCATGTTGGTGGAGCTTGTCTGAAAGAACATCAATGGAAACTGAATCAAATGCTCCTTTAATGTCTAAAAATACAGATGCCATTTGTTGCTTTTGAGCGAAGGCAATTTGGATGTCAGACGAAAGTAATGCAAGGCAATCATTCGTCCCTTTATTTCTACGGAAGCCAAACTGAGTATCTGACAACAAACCGTTCGTCTCGACCCAAGTGTCGAGACGTCGTAGAATAATTTTTACGAACAATTTTCTGATGCAGGACAACATCGCAATGGGTCTATATGAGTTGTGATTGGAAGCTGGTTTCCCCGGCTTTTGAATGGCGATAACTTTCACTTGTCTCCAGTCAGGTGGAACAATATTTTGCTCAAGAAACTTGTTGAACAATTCCAACAAACGTCTTTTTGCGAGGTCGGGCAGATTCTTCACCAAGTTGAATTTAATTCTGTCCAACCCAGGGGCGTTATTGTTACAAGACAAGAGTGCTATAGAAAATTCCATCATTGAAAATGGGTTATTAATAAAACCATTATTTGGAGGAGATTCCCGTATAATGCTCTGCGTAGGAACAGAATCTGGGCAAACTTTCCTAGCAAAGTCAAATATCCATCGGTTCGAGTATTCATCACTCTCATTGCCCACGTTACGATTCCTCATTCGTCTGGCCGTATTCCAAAGAGTGCTCATTGAGGTTTCTCTTGACAAACCTTCGACAAAATGTCTCCAATAGCTACATTTTTTGGCTCGAAGTATGCTCTTGTACTTGGTTTCTAAAACCATAAGTTTTTCAAAATTCTGAGGAGTTCCTCCTCCCCGTTTTAGAAACGTCTTGCAAGCATTTTGTTTTGCGAGTTTAGCCTCTGAGCACTCTTTGTCCCACCAGGGGTTGGGAGGCCTTCTGTTAGTCGTTGGCCCAGGAAAGCGTTTAGTTTGGGATTGTTCTGCGGCCTCCAGAATCGAACAAACGAGGAAGTCATATTCTTCAAGTGGAGGGAGATCTTCCATTGAATTCAAAATACTAGAGATTCTACTTTGGTATTTAATCCAGTCGATATTTTTTGTCAAATCATATGGAATACTAGCTGAATTAGCAATACATTTGTTACAGCTAATTGAGATGATGATTGGTAAATGATCGCTACCGTGTAAATCAGGCAATATTTTCCAGGTGCAATCTAGTTGAATTGATGTTGAGCAAAGAGATAGATCTAATGCACTTGGGCGTGCAGGAGGTCTTGGGATCCGTGTCATGCTACCCATATTTAATACCGTCATGCTAAAATTGTCACAAATGTTTTGTATTAAAGATGATCTGCTATCATTGTAAACGGAACCCCACATCATTCCGTGCGAATTTAAATCCCCCAGAATCAATCGTGGAGCAGGAAGGGCTTCAACCATTTCATTAAGCTGTCGCTGTCCAACTTGTGCTTTTGGAGGAATATAAACCGAAGCTATGCAAATATCTTTGCCTTTAATGTTTATTTGGCAAGCAACAACTTCTATACTAGAAGTTGAAGGGATGTTTAATCTATAAAAGGAACAGCATTTCTTAATTCCCAAAAGCACTCCACCATACGGAGAGTCTCTATCGAGACGTATAATGTTAAAATCATTAAAATTTAAAGCTATGTTTGAAGTAAGCCATGTTTCGCATAAAGCAAATACATCACATTTTTGACTATGCAATAAAATTTTAAATGAATCAAGTTTTGGCATGATGCTTCGACAATTCCACTGCAGGACAGTAATTGTATCATTTGCGGCGGGTGATAAATTATCCATCAAAAGATACAAAACCTGAGACAATTGGCCATTGAGCTGATAACTGCTTCAAAAAATTTCTAGCTATTGGAAGGAATGCCATTATGAGGGTCTTTAAGGGTTCAGATATATTGAATGCTGAGAAAATCCATTCAACAATTTCCGAAAACTTCAGTAATCCTGTTGGTGGCTGTGAAATGGAGCCCACAGGATTATTACCTTTTTCTGTGCTAGATCCTGGATTGGTTTGTGAATTTGACAAACCAGGAGGCACAGTCTTTGGTTTTGACTTTTTTTGTTTAACACGGGGATCTTTTTTTGAAGATGAAACTTTAGGTGTCTTTTTTGGTAATTTGGAAGAAGACTTCTTTCTCTTAACTGACCCTTGGGTAGTGATAAACGAATTACCTTCACTATTTTCGTCAGAGTCAGAGTCCTCTGTTTCCTCTAGATTTGAAAACCCGTTTTCGGTTTCCAAAGGGGGGACATCAATGACCGTTTTAAGCATTTCTGCATATGTGCGCTTAGACCGTGCTTTTAAAGAAAGCTTAATTTTGTCTTTGTGCACTTTAAATGCAGTGCATACTGAAATATCCTCATGAGGACTTTCCCCACAATAAATACATTTTTCAATTTCCTTGTTGCAATCATTATCTTTATGAGGTCCTTCACACTTAATACATTTTGGTTTATTGCTACAGTAAGTAGCTGTGTGTCCGAATTTTTTGCAGTTCGTACAATTCATTACATTTGGAACAAAAAGCCGAACAGGGAGGCGAATTTTATCGACATAGACATGGGACGGCAACGCAGATCCGGCAAATGTCACTCGAAACGAGTCTGATGGGCGATAAACTTTTTTTCCCTCTTCATAAACTACTGAGTACAGTTGTTTGCACTCCAGTATTTTCACACCCTCAAGCATAGAGTTCTTGAAACGACCAACACCATGCTTGAGTAAATCATCTACCGAAAGACTCGCTTCGGTAACAACACCGTCAATTTCGACATCTTTGGAGGGTATGTAAACTTTATACTCTTTATTGAAATGTTCCGAAGAGACAATATCATTCGCGTGTTTCAAATTATTTACCACAACACGAATTTTATCGTTATTTACTTTTATGATCTCTTTGATTGAAGAGAATCGTGATGTTAAACCTTTAGAAATTTGGTAAATGTTTAATGGCTTTGATATACGTCTAAAAAAGACTATCCAAGGCCCAGAAGAGCTCTCCTGATATTTTTTCGTTCGTGGGGGTATAGGATTCATGCTAGGATTTACGTCCATGGATTCATCCATCACATTAAAATTTTTAATCAAACTTTAAAGTAAAAAATGAAACCAACACTACACAGTACTCAATCAAAAGGAAAAGAAAAAACTTCTACCTTGAAATTATTGTCTATCTCCGTTGCACTGCCGTGTAGATCCTCGTTGCTCTAGATGTTCTTGTTGGATGCTGATTGTTGGATGTGATGCTACTGCTACCTGACATCCAGCACCACTCGATTTCCGATTTACTTTTGTCTTCGCCAGCTGCAACCAGCGCAGGTCACCGGTGTATACCTGCGTGTTGTATGGCAGTGGAAAGACCGAGTTGTCTTGTCTCCTTCTTCCTTGTGCTCCGCACCGATATGCTTCTGCACCGAAGTGCCTTCGCACCGGTGTGCCTTTGCACTCTCCTGCTTCTGTGTGCCTTTGCACTCTTCTTCTTCAATGTGCCTTTGCACTCTCCTGCTCAGCACTTGTGGCTGTATATTGTGGCCTGGGTAGAGCTTGGGAAACGCCCTTTGTTGTTTCCTTCACCAGCTTGGCCCAGCACTAGGGCTCTCTTATGCAGCACGATTTTACGTTTTAACGGCTGCTGCCAACAGGTCTCTACCTGTAGTTCAACCGTTGTCGTATTTAACGCGTGTAAACTAACCAGCGTTATTAAACTGTACGCTTCTATACACAACCTTCTCGGTTGAACGGCTATTACTGAATGATCTCTACGGCAGTATCGAACCGCACAGAGTGTAAGTCAATTCGATACTGAATCTGAAAATGCAAATTGAATTGAACTTTTATTCACCAATTACCTAAAATATATGGATTTATCTACTCGAATCGATGAGTAGAAATATTTCTAAGTAAAATATATCGAACATCAGTTAAATAATGGTTGAGATGTAGACAATAAAAAATCTGACCACTGTTTGTACGGTTTTATTTCCTGTATTTTGAATTTGCACTCCGGTATCGAAAACAAAGGCGTAGACCTACGTCAAAAGATGTTGAGTAATTTTATTTATGCGAAGATATAGAACGGAAAGGTGAGACGAACTTTGTAATCATTTGAGCAAGCAGAAATCTTTTAGTAACTTAACTTTCACATTCTACCAGAGGAGACGAACTTATAGCTATAAAGATATAGATAAAAAATATCCATACAGTGAAGAAATCATTGTGTATGAGAATGCCGTCGCAAACAGAAAGTGACAACTTCTGGTAACTTTTCTTTTGCCGGTCCAGGTAGTAAATGGTTAAGAAGGTACTTTCCGGCATACCAGATACTCGAGTGATTTGCATTGATGAGATGCTAAAGCTAAACTCCTCTGGCTGAAGGTTTCTAAAAGATTTCTGGTTGCTCAAATGGCTCTTGTCACGTCTCACATTTCTATTGAATATCTTTACATCCTTGCTCTACCTTGAGTACAAGCATTCGATAAATTTAATTTTATTTATTCTTAGTTACAATAAAAATATGCTTGACATTATAAATAATAACAATATTACCATTGTTTTTTGCTCGAAATTTCAGGGGGATAATTATCCACCTTAAACATTTTTGGGTGGGTAATACTACCCACCGTACCCACCTCTTTCACCGGCCCTGAATACGGGGGTTGCGGAACGATATTGGTTGAATTGGGACGGTGCATTATCGTGGGGCAAAAACCAAGATTTATCGGCCAATAATTCCGGCCTCTTTTTACAAATAGCTTCGCACACATGACGTATAGTATTCAAATACAGGACCGTACCCAGGATTTCGTTTCGGGAGGGGCCCTCAGATAAAAACCTGTTTTAATCCACCTAGTGATGTAATGATGCCTTTCTCATGTACATATAATATTGTGGTATTCTAATCAAAATTTTTCCCTTCGATTTTTGAAAGAAACCAAGAGATTGTTTGTGCATATAATACAGAATAAAACAGTGCTTTGATTGCGTAAGTCATTCTTAAGAAAAAGAAGTGGGTTCACTATTATATGCACTTCCGGCACCGGAACCCGAGTACCGGTATAATCGAACCGACTTTGATTATACCGGTACGGCCAGAAACTAACATGACGCACAAACTCTACTACTACGCACTCTAAATTACGATTTAAATGTTTGTTGCATCCGAAAATATTTTAATTGACGGTGTACAACATTGAACACACTTTACCCTACAACTCCGAAACCAGAAGTCGGATCCGGATGAAATTCAGGAATTCCGTATGGGACCGGAAAACGTTTCAGTTTGTCAAAATCGGTTCAACCATCTCCGAGAAAACCTAGTGAGATTATTTGACACACACACAGACATTGCTCAGCTCGATGAACTGAGTCGAATGGTATATGACACTTGGCCATTCACTAGTCGGTTTTTCAAGTGATTGCATAACCTTTCTATATGAGAAAGACAAAAAATAATGTTACTGAAGATGTCTTAGGTACATAATTTTCGGTGGGCATTTTGCCGATGTTTTTAACAGACAGTTTTTAACTTTTTCACTGGAACTATCAGTATTGAGTATTCGAATAAAATTTATGGCTGTAACCGAGAGGTGAATATTATATTACATTTCTTAACGTTTACTGTCATGCCATTCCATTCGCACATGTCCAAGACTTTTTCAACGTCCATTTCTAGAGCACAACTATCCACGAGACTTGTGATGGTGTGATAGATTTTGAGAAGTGGTCCAAGATAGCTTCCTTACTTCGATTCGCGGAGAACGGAAAACATCTTCTAAATTTTGTCGTGAATACGACTTACTTTACTATGGGGCGCCTTTTTAAAATTTACCCCCTAAGAGAGTGATAAGTTTTTGATCGTGAATATCTCTTGTTGTATCTAACGTATCAACATAATTTTAGCTACATGCAATCGGAAATATGATCACTATTTTATGATAAAATTTTCAGTTGTGTGACATAATCTCAAATAATTAAAAATTAAACTTTTCTGAAATATTTGGTATCAACGAGTATCAAAGAGGAAAACACATGACGCTTGTTTGCCTTTCTCGTATTTTGAAAGCTCACAGCTCATGATCTGTGGAAGGATTTATATAATCTAACTACCAATAGATTCGAAACTACACTATTGAAAAACCTGTCTGATTTGAGGAAGAGAACAAAATTTGTGCTGCACCATCGATATAAAAGCTAATTTTTCAAACTTTTTCTATCATTTTTTGGACAACGGTTAAGACACACACACACACAAGAGTAACATCGGGCCGGCCACACAGCAAAACCACACCAGAAGCCTGCCAGCTGAAGTCATCAGTGCAGTGCGCAATAAACCATCTCGGATCTAAATGCAGATCTTGTTGGTCGTGACAATTCAAAGCACTTTTCAGTGCTACAGATCATCGTAATCATCGTACCGAAAGCATCAGTTTTATCAAGAAGGAAGTAGACCAAGTTTGCACCGTCACTAACACATTCCATTACGATTCACGCAATGCGAAGATGAAAGTATTGATGTAGAACACATCTTTATACTAGTATGGGTGTCGTTTGAAAATATGCCGTGCGAAACAGGGTTGCCACGTATACAGATTATTCTGTATTTTTATTATAAAGAACTATACTGGTTATTTCATAATATTTAATTGTGTTTCAGAATGTTTAATGTAACTAATCTGAACTTTAGTTTAAGTGCATCGTTTCAAATTCTAGTACTGCAAAAGGAATTCATACAATTGATCAACTAATTGATATTCGGAATTGTTAAGGAACATGCCAGTTGTTTTCGTATTCATGACATCCAGTTATGTCTCTGACATTACCCACCCACCTTTTTTAGGTTACTTTAGTTGATGACCATACGAACTAACTTTGGCTAGACAGGTTTCGGAAGTAGAGGTCTAAAATTTTACTACGTAGCTCACATAGATTTTTCA
Organism: Malaya genurostris; assembly: GCF_030247185.1. Taxonomy (NCBI): domain Eukaryota; kingdom Metazoa; phylum Arthropoda; class Insecta; order Diptera; family Culicidae; genus Malaya; species Malaya genurostris. Next base: position 182,388,235 of record NC_080572.1, read on the forward strand.
AAGATGATTTGAGGTTTAGGAACAGATAATAGTTCGAGGGAGCCAAATCATGTGAAAAAGGGGGATGGGCAAGTGATTGTAATTCTAAACCGCTGATTTCAACCATGGTATCAATGCTCATATGCTTCAGATAAGCCATTTCACAGCGATTTCGTTCTTTTGTCGCTCCAATAAAAGATAACTTCAGGCACACGTTCCGTTTCGAAGTACGACTTTAGTCCATTGTCGGGTAAGCATTCCGTTCTCTGGCGTATAATGATGGATCCAGCCAAACATGTACTCGAGGTGCGCTTATGTACCCCGGTTTTAACCTCCATTTTATTTAGTTTTGACATTGTTCGCTTCGTAACAAACTTTTTTTTTCTTTTTGTGATTTTGGTAGGGGCCAGGGCCCCTCGGGCCTCCCTCTCTGGGTACGTGCCTATTCAAATAGTATGCCTGGTGACAGTTTGGCCGATCGGAAGGAATTCGGAGTGCATCTAGATAATCAAAGAAAACTGTCAACATTATTTTGCTTTGACGTGGCTCGTCGTCAAAACGTTCTCGACCCTCTTTGAACAACTTGTATCAATCAAAAACACTAGCTCTCTACATACAATTATCACCGAAGGCCTTTTGCAATATTCTGAATGTTGCGGCATCAGAAATTTGATTCCGCACACAAAATTTGATGGAACTTCTTTGTTGAATAATTTCACTCATTGTAAAAATCGCCGATTGATCTTTTAATACTTCAGAAAGACAGACGTATACTAGACACTAATGAATATTTTGACGTGACACTTGGCACAGATATCACTGACAGTCATACCAACCTAGAAAAAAAATTTCGACGAATAAGGTTTCCGCGCGAAATATAGTTCAAAAGTCTTACTACTTCATGTCCAAAGTAGTATACCATTCGAATCAACTATGAATTATGAACATTTCAATCCGCTCAGTTTTCTCGGAAATGGCTAAACCGATTTAAACAAGGTTAGGCTCGTTTGGAAGCTACCATTGCAGAGTGGTCCGGATGCACAATTCAGGGGGATAAAACATTTATGGCCTAGCCTTATACTTTAGAGTTGCGATGTATGCAGGACAAATGATCAGTATCGAAGAAGCATTTTTTGAATATAGACGGTCTTAGAGCAAATTCAGCAACTAGAAGTTCTATATGGAAGATCTATAGTATAACAGAAACTGAAACAACCGTATCCCCAGCAAGCCGTTCTAGTTTTATTTATTCGACCAGTTCTTTTGTCAAATTTAAAACTGGTCTACGATGCCGTTCTATTTTTTGTATAGTTGAAACACGAGTAAAACACTGCTGAGGCTGCCAGTTTTTCTTGTTATAAAATCCAGATTTAAATTTTGTAACTTATCATTAGAGATATCCAAACCTGTTAAGATAGTGGTTTACTTTCTTCAATAAAATTAAAAAAACAACATATCAAACAGCTTTGCTAAAGACGCCGTTGTGGTATCTCTAGCAGCTCTAACAAATAGTAAACTTACTTTAATCGAGCAACTTAGGATGTTTCTAAGAAAATCTGTCTTTTTGCTCTTAAATTTTTATTTTTCCCTTTTCGTGTTTAGTATCTTTGAAAAAACTTTTTATAGCGTATTAAAACAATTTTATTCGTGACTGATGCATTCAGATAGCGCTCTGTAAAGTTATTGACACTGTTGTATTCAAAGTTGTGGCAATTGAACAAATTTTCTCTTTTCTTCTACATATAGAAAGGCTATATAATCACTGTAGAAACCGACTATCGAACTGAGGCCTGGAAGGCCGAATGTCATGTACCTTTCGAATCAGTTCGTCGAGTATACAAAATGTCTGTGTGTGCGAAAAAGATGTGCACTCACTCACGATTTTCCTAGATTCAAATGGAAGGCTCCCTAATAGAATTGCTGAATTGGATCTGGACCTGGCTTCGGTTCCGGAGTTAAAAGACGATGACTGTTTGAAATTACAAGCTGTCGTATATTGTAGCGATGTAAAAAGACGGGTGGGTAATGTCAGAGACACAACTGGATTACATGAATACGAATAAAACTGACATTAAACTTGATCAGTATCTAACGGGGAAAACAGATTGGGAAATTGACATGTGAATGCAATTTTGTAATGAAACCCACGAAGGCGTTACCGCTGAGACGGGACTCGATCCCGTTGCTAACTTCTAACCGGGGAAATTGTTTTGCCAATTAAACTACCCTGCATATGAAAACATATGAAGAGAAAGCCCAATTTACTAGAAGAAACCAAATGCTTCGCTGTACTTGGTCACCACTTACGGAAACAAATTCAACAGAACATACACTGATCACAAGTTTGTTTTTTCCCTTCTACTTGGCACGTTTAATTGGTAAAAAAATTTTCCCGATTAAGAGTTACCTACGGGTTCGATTCCGTCTCTGCGGTAACATTTTCGCGATTTTCATTACATAATTGCATTGATATGTCAATGCTCTTAGTCTTAACAAAGACTTAAACAATAAAACAAATCGTTGGAAACTGACATGCTTTTACACACTTCGGAAAATTCTATATCTATTTATTACAAAAAAAGGTATACAAACAAAACAGAAACACTTTTATTTCAAATCTCACAAAAAATTTGGAATAATTGTGTTTTTCATGATACTGTAAGTAAAATGTTTGCGACGACCGACGTATACCACGTAAAAAAATAAATTCCACTGAATATTTTCAATTTATAACGCAAAATATTCGTATTTTTGTATCTTCGCGGGGTACATTTTTGGAAATGTCAAAGTATATTTGGTAAATTGTTGTATATCAATCGTTATCAATATTTTCTTTTTAATAATCTGCTCTGTTTTGGATGTTTGAATTTGGAAACTCGAAATTCATAAGAATATTAAAATTCATCAACTCATAAAGTTACAGGGTATTGTTATGAATTAGTGACGTAACCGTACCACTTTTTATATCCACAGAGCTTAACGCAAAACGCTTCTTGATTCTTGATGTATAATCGTAAAGATTTGGAAATGTTACTGACGTAAGCTTCCAATTATACTCAAATTATAGAATATACCTTATTTTATTTCAAAAATTAGCTCCATAAAAAAATTTATATGCTAAGAAATACGGGCTGTTTAAATCAACAAAACGATTATTTGACCTTGAAAACAAAAATATAGTTATTTCAAACCGAGATATCGGAGAATTAAACAAAATATGTTTTCTGTAAACTAGAGTACTCTGTGATCAAAAAATAACCGGAATTTTCATTTTAAAATTCCCGCGCTTGTCCAATCGGTAAATTTTTATTCTCTCAACGTTGGCAACACTTTTATACACATTCTGTCAAATTTTGACACATATCGTACGATTAGTTTTTGTTTGGCGTCTATACAAAGAAGTTGAAAAATTTTCGGGTGGCGATTTTTATGATGGATGAAAATTTAGAGCAACGTGCGTGCATCAAATTTTGTGTTGCAAATGGATTTAAGTGTTCCGAAACGTTGAAAATATTAGAAAAGGCCTTTGGTGAATCGTGTCTAGGAAAAACACAGGCATACGAGTGGTATAAACGCTTCAAAGGTGGTCGTACAACCTTGGATCATGATGAGATCCCTGGCCGCCCAACAACATCTGTTACTGAAGAAAACATTGAATCGGCGAAGCAAATCGTGTTGCAAAATCGTTCTGTACCGACTAGAGAGATTGCTGTGTTGTTGGGCATCTCTTATGGATCAACCGAACACATTTTAACTGATGTTTTGGGATTGAAACGCGTCGCTTCTCGGCTGGTGCCAAAAAAGCTGAATTTCATTCAAAAACAGCGTCGTGTTGATGTGGCCAAAGAGATGATTTCCAACGCAGATATGACGTCTAAACCGCACATTAAACGACCGAATTGTTCTAAATTTTCATCCATTATAAAAATCGCCACACGAAAATTTTTCAACTTCTTTGTATAGACGCCAAACAAAAACTAATCGTACGATATGCGTCAAAATTTGACAGAATGTGTATAAAAGTGTTGCCAACGTTGAGAGAATAAAAGTTTACCGATTGGACAAGCGCGGGAATTTTAAAATAAAAATTCCGGTTCTTTTTTTATCATAAGGTATAGTTGTTTCAAACCAATGTTTTCGATCAACAAAAAAAATCCTTAGAATTACCAGAAATTTATTTATTCTTACAATATTCTATAATGAGACTTGTTCAAATGAAAAGCTAAACACATTATCACACCACCAGATGTGTTTGGAAGCGTTTTGTTTGTCATTCAATTATTGTGGGTAGTTTTCTAATTTTTAGTAAAGTATTCCACTTTTTTGTGGTGTGTTTCTTTTAGAGTATTCAAGTGATTTCCAACAACTTCTTCCTGAACTTCCTGGACATACAAAAATGAGTTAGTCGAATTGGTCTCTTCATCCGTGCAAAATAAATCGTTTTCAATTCTGAAGACGTATGCAAAGTGTCATCCAAATCGGAGTATGTTAACCATTTTTTCTATTTTGGGAATGGCTCAATGAAGAGAGAATTCAAGTAAATAGGACTAAATTTCGGAAATCAAAGGGCTGATTCCTTAGTTATAACAAATTTTGCTGGAACTCAAGAATCTATTTTTTTTTCATTTCAAAATTCGAATTTTTACTTAGAGGAAGTTATTGCAGTGAAATGCATCAGTTAAACATTTGAAAATATGTTTGGATTGACCGGTGAATTGGTTGTTATTTTCAACAACTATTTATTTCAGGTGTAACAATCGAAATTTACCTAGCATTAGTTTTGTGTATGTTCCTACTAACCATTGATGTCTTTTGTTGTTAATTTCAGATACTAACACGAGTGTTGTACGGCTCATCTTTAACATTCGTAGCTGTCATCGCTGCGGTAGGCTACAAATATGGTAGCAAGGACCAGCTGGACCAGCTTTCCGCTATGTTGCTCAATATACTTAAATACAAATAATTCTATAGTGACTAATGTGGCAAAAGAAAACTATTCTGTTCAATTTTACGGTCAAATGGACGTACGCTTTGTGTTCAATAATAACACCGAGATCTAACAAAAGTCTTTTCTAGGCAATGAGAAGAAACAAATAATGTAAATGATGACTAGTGACCTATTCTAGAACTAAGCGAATATTTTCGAAATTTTCAACATATTTACTCTTATGAGTTTCGAACAATTTCTCCAGTGCAGTACAAAATGCTTCGTGTAAGTTTTCAACGTCTTCCTTGGATGGATTATCTAATTTCTTCACCTCGACCGGAGCACCAACTGTGAATGAAAACAAGCAAAATATCAATATTTATCCTTTCAAGCAACCGCATCCTCACAATACGTACTAACGGTGTTTATTGGTTTCCGCCTTGGGATAACACCAAACGTATACTGGAAAAATCCTCGTCCGACTAGGGCAGCCGGTGCGATTCCCGTGGTTGCTTTGACCCACTCCTGGAAGCGCCGTAAGCGTGAACCCGGCGGGTTTGCCGGTTGATCGAACAGGTCCAGCTCACCAAAATTGATCACCGGAACTATCGGGGAACCAGTTTGCAGTGCGATCCGGCAGAATCCTTTGCGCTTCTTCAGCACCAACCGATAGTCGTTGGGTCTACAGTTGAGCGATTCGGCTGCACCGCCGACGATGATGACCACGGCATTCGATGTGCTCCCGTCGGAATTGCGGGGGTCCTTGGGATCCGTTGGAGCCTGCAATAGATTGGTGATGCTTTCCTGAGAGCACGATGCGGCACCCCAGCTGAATGCTAGCTCGCGAAAAAACGGAACCAACAGGTGGAAGTCAAGGGTAACGACACGGGAGCGAATTCCCGGGAACTTCGTGCGGAAACCGGTCGTGTCGGTGGCAAAACTGAGGAAACAGCCGGTACTGGAAAAAGTAGTTACGTTCGTGAGTTATGCGGTTGATCAAAGTGTGAAAAATTTGTTTCATTCAAAGTTGGCGTTAGTGCAAACTGGGCAAGTGTTATTAAAAAAAACAACTTCTGACTTGTTCGATGTTGATTGTCGTGACAACCCGTAAAAAATAAACCATTGATTTTACAGTATAAACAATTGATTCACAATTAGATCTATGAGTTACAATACATTTTATTGTATCTTGACATGATTTTTTTCATTTTCAACGATTCATTATACTGTTTCTTCGATTCTACAATTGAATTTATTGTACACATGGTGTTACAAACAATATGCAAACTGTACATTTGAATGTTTTCCAAAAAAACGTGTATGAGAAAATTTTATGATTTGAATTGTTACGATACATAACAACCTATACATTCTATTGTAAAAAGCATGTTTACAATTAATTGAATAGTGTATAACAATACAATAAAATATTTTTCAGTGATCAAAGCAAAATTGTGGGAGATTTTGTAACAGCAAAACGTATTGTTTTTCTACAATATTTTTTATTCGGGAATCCTCCTGCTCAATAACATACACCAGGCAAATCTCTGGAAAATATAAAAGCATCAAAGTGTGAATAGATCACAGTAGAGTGCGATACATATTGTACTTAGAAAACAATATATCAATAAAGAAAATAAGACAAGAAATAAAATAAATATGACAAAACAAAAAGTCTTCCAATAATTAGAATGAAAATAGTTCGATTGGATTAAGGATGCAAATGCTTACTGATGTCATGATATTCAATTTCCTCTCATCCCCAGGAGGAATAAATTTGTATAGCAGTTCCTCTGATTGAATGTTGGAGTGTATGATGCGAGGTATACTTGAAAAAAGCCTTTTTATTTTGACAGAAAAATTCACATGATATGTGTTTCATTAGCACCTTTAGTTTCCTACAATTATACACAACTTTTACACAAAACCGTCGATCACTTCCAATCAATTTTTGTGCCGCTACACCAGCTTCATTAACACTTCTGTATATAATCTTGCCACAGGCAAATTAAACATTTTTTCGCGTTGTTTAAACTGTAGTGCGAAGATCATATTGCCGGTTATGGTCTACACTTTCTCTTTTCGGTCATCCAGTACAGTTTTATGTATTATTATTATTATTGTCGTTCATTTTGCCCCTTGTTTTAACCTTCATTTGATGTAAGGAGTGTATCGATAAGTAGTTAGCAATATTCAAACAGTCCGGCCGGGACTTAAAAGTGGTTGAGTACATCAGGAAAAACCCATCGGCGTCGACGCGGGATTTGGTCAAGCATTTCAACACCAGCATCGGGATGATTCAACGGATGGATGAAAGTTCGGAACTTCCTGAAAACGTACAAGAAACAGAAGGTGCCGAAAAAGTCCCTGGTACAGCAAGTTCCGGCCAAAACAAGAGCGCGAAAACTGTATAACCGGATTCTACAGAATAAAGATGGATGCATCCTGATCGACGACGAAACCTACGCCAAGGAAGATTCTCGAGCGCTGCCCGGACCGCAACATTATACGAAATCGGTGTACCAGGACCTGGACGACACTGACACCACGGTGGCGATGAAAAAGTTTGGGCAGAAGGTGTTGGTCTGGCAAGCAATTTGTAGCTGTGGTTTGTGGTCGTCGATTTTCTTCACGAAGGGCACAATTAACGCCAAGGTGTACGAGAAAGAATGTATGAAGAAGAGAATGTTGTCACTGTACAGAAAGCATAAGGCTCCTCCTCTCTTCTGGCCGGATTTGGCTTCAGCCCACTACGCCAACTCCGTTCTACAGTGGTTGTCAAAAAATAATGTACAATTCGTGGAAAAGGACATCAACCCACCGAACTGCCCGAATCTTCGGTCAATTGAAAGGTATTGGGCAATTGTCAAGCGACACTTTCGGAAAGAAGGTACAGTGTCCCAAAACATGCAGGAGTTCGAAAAAACTGGACAGCTGCGACCAAGAGAGTTACAAAAGTAACTGTGCAGAATTTAATGAAGAATATCAAGTCCAAAGTGCGAGCGTTTCACAGAAACTAGGATTTTCTTCAATATAATCAGTGAAATGCATAAAAATGTAATTTTTCTACAATATATCCAAAACTGATGTCGTAATATGTTTTTTTTTCGCTTTTTTATTCAATAATCAATGTTGCTAACTACTTTTCGATACACTCCTTAGTTTTGAAACTGTCCCATGTACCCGCTTCGTAGGGCCTGCCACTGCGTGTTTTAATGGCATCAAAACCTTTATTCCACGGTATAATCAAGCAGGATCAACAGAGGTCTGTCACTGACGGTAACCAGTGTTGTGTCTGCATGTGTGTGTATTTGTGTGTGTGTATGTATGTGTGTGTATGTATGTTACAAAAATGTGCAATCGATTTTCTCGGAGGTTGCTGAATTTCTTTTCTCCAGCCTAGATTCAAATTAATAGCCTTGTAGTCCCGTAGCGTGCTATTAATTTTCATCTGAATCCGATTTCCGGTTCGGGAGTTACGGGATAAAATGTGCGAAATGAACTAAAAAACTACAAGGATCAGCCCCATGGGGTTGTTCGAGGCGTTGATGTGGAACAAGGCAACCTAAATTTCTAATGATCTACAATAAAAAAAGTTCAATCAATCCGAACCAACACCAACACATCATTTGATGACAAACACCAGAGAAGGTTTTAAGTGCAAATGACAGTTTCTCTTTGTTGTCTTTTCTTGTCTTAGAAATTTAGTTTAGATTATTCTGTGAAAATTTCAGAATGATTGTTTGACTTTAGCGGTCGGGAAAGTCTTTTTTCTGAAGGAAGAATTGCATAGCTGAAAACGGCAACTTTCAACTTGTTCATTGAATATCTCGCCTTCAAAAGCATGGATCAAAAATCTATCCTGACAATGTCTAGATAATTTAGTTTAGATGCGATTAGTGAATAAAAACATATATGTTGTAGCGATAAAAATTAAGTGAATATTATTTTTGTAATGGTAAGTCCATTTCTATGGCGGTACCATTTTTATTTGCTCTTGTATCCTGAAACATGAGAGAGAAATAAAATCGGCTCAGCAAGGCTGCCAAACAAGCGGTAGCTTTATTGGATTTTATGTGATGTAGTCAAACTTGTAACCGAAAATATCAAAACTTTCTTGACCACCCGGCCACATCGAGAGTCATTTTACACATTTACGAGAGAGCATGGAGAGAAATGTAATACGCACAGCGAGCAACACGGTTTCACGCTAACGACTGGCGTCAGCCCTTAAGGTGAAATGTAGCGTCATAAAATGCGCGCAAAATTTTATCCGCTTCAGTTGAACGAACCGTCGCACAAAGCATACCAAGAAAAACGGACACATAGAAACAAGAACTTTTTTCAATGATTGAGCGCAGTGGGTTTACTTCTCGTTATATTGGCTTGTAAAAAAGACTAGACGTAATGGATTTTTGAATCCTTCACACTTTAAATATATGCTAATTCAATCGTTATTGTTAGTGATTACTCTTACACTAGAGCTATAAATCATGAGTAATTATGAATGACTAACATGAGGCTATATGTATATGTATTGACAAACTTGATAACCATGTATATGTTTGAGTTTAGTAGCAAGCATGGATTCTCCTTCAAAAGAACGATTGAAGACGAGATAACATTCAAGTATTTTCGATATCTTTGCCAGTCGTTCACCAGGCCCTTCCCGCCGATGAGATAGAATTTACGTAAAAGTATTTACTTAACTCGCATGATAGAGCGCCGTCGAATTTACTTATCGAATACATTCAATGCCAATATATTCCATTCTAATTGACTTTCATCATCATCTTGAAAGTATTATTTCTGTTGTGTCAATAGGATCGTAGCACTAGCCATGTAATCGAAGCTATGCTATGAGTTGGCTGGGAAGTCTGTTAAAACAGAAAGGCCAAATTTCTCAAAAGGAATGTAATTCCAAGACTTCCACACCCAGACATTTTCCTGGTGTGGATTCAGTATTCTCCCAATACGGTTCTGCCACTCCTTGTCTGCGAAGTTTGTTGAAACAAATGGTCATATTCAACAATAAATGTAATACCAAGACCTTGCAATGCATTGAACTCAACAGAATTGGACATTATTAGCATTATAAATGACAGTTACTTAGAAAATAAACGATTTCTTACAATACCCATTTTATTGTAATCAACTAGTTTTTATTTCAACACAAAACCCAATGGTGCATAAATTCGCGTCATTATTTTATATGTATTTTTGCTCACGATATAATGCCACCGTGCCCACCGCGCATTTCTCACACCACCACAATACGAAACAGCAGCGCGCAAGCAATAAAAAAAATGCGGAAAAGTTTATCTAAACTTTTTCAAATTTCGGTTGTTTTAGCTAATATTTTATAATTTTGAGTTGCATTTTCAGATTCTTTGTGAAATTCTGCTACAAACACTACTTTTCAGTTCTAAAATCATCCCCGTGGAACGGAACAGTAACTGTTTAAACATTTCAAAAACCGATTACGGCTCGCCAAAGCAAAATTTCAAAATTCTAAGAATACTTAGTTATGATAAATTTGATTTCGAAAACTTAAGTGTTTTTGGTTTTTCGAAAATCGGTCTAATTTTTGAATAATTGATCAAAAACGCGATTTTCGCATTCCGCTACATTTCACCTTAAAGCTTCAAATCGTTTTATGGCACGTTTTTGTCTTGCTGTCTAGCAACAACCTACCTCTAGCATGCTAGGAATAGGACTGAAACGTTAGCTTTAATTTCGCATCTATTTATAGATTCGCGTGCTTCAAACAGCTTCGCTTTTGCATCGATTGACCAATCAGAGCGATGCTCTCTCTTTGATACATCGCTTACTCCTTCAAAACCGTCGTATATGGCAGGAAAATCCGGTATGCCAAAGATTTTTAGCAGCCAAATAGGACACTGCTCGCTACTAATACAAATTTCAATCATATGTAATTGAAAATACGTGGCTACGAAACATAGAAATATTTCCTATCAAATGATGAAATAATATTAATAATTGATACAAAATAGACTGAGCTGTAAGTGTTTAAAACCTGACCACATTTCTACGTGTACTTTTTCTTAAGTTTCTGATTTGCACCACTATATAGAAAATAAAGATGTGTTCCACATCAAAAGTGCATTCGAATTTCTCTGCAACCGCTCACCCAATTTTCACTTTAGCTTAGGTTCAAATGAAAGATTTTTCAGCCCTTTATAAGACTATCAAATTTCATCCGGATTCGATTTACGGTTCCGGAATTATAGGCTGATAATTCCATTCTCACGAGCGTATTTTTATACATGACACGGAAAAATCATGCCAAATTCAAATAGCCGTATAATTTTTCAATTAGGCAGGTATTATCAGTTTAAAACCAGGTATGTGTGTGTGTGTGTGTGGGTGTGTGTGTGTATGTGAGTATGTGTGTGTGTGTATGTGTGTGTTTGTGTGTGTGTGTTTGTTTTTGTGTGACAAAAATGTTAACCCGATTTTCTTGGAAATGGTTGTACCAATTTTCACAAACTTAGATACAAATGATAGGTCTCCTATTCCCATACATTGAATTTTACTCGGAGAGGACTTTCGGTTCGGGAGTATAAAAGTGCACTCATTTTTATCGGAGACCGGCTGGCCGATTATCTTCTACGAAAATTCAAATCAAAAGTCTTCTAATCCCATAAGTTCCTGTTGAATTTCATCTGGATCGGGAGTTTCGGGATAAAATGTGCGAAATTAACTAAAAACGTACAGTCGATTCTCTCAGAGACCGCTCACCCAATTTTCACTTTAGCTTAGGTTCAAATGAAAGATCTTTATAACACTATCAAATCTCATCCGGATACGATTTCCGGTTCCGGAATTACAAACTGATAGGTATACAAATTTCATTTTTAGGGGCGTGTTTTGCCTTTCCCATATAGAAAGGTTATGCAATCACTGTGAAAACCGACTTTTCAACCGAGGCCCGGAGGGCCGAATGTCATATATCATTCGATTCGGTTCGACTGAACTGAGCAAATGCCAGTGTGTGTTCGTGTGAATGTATGTAACCAAAATATGCACTCACTTTCTTGGAGATGGCTGAACCGATTTTCACAAACTTAGATTCGAACGTAAGGTCGTAAAGTGCCATAGTCTGCTATTGAGTTTCATTTGGATCCGACTTCCGGTTCCGGAGCTTTAGGATAATAAGTGAAAATTAAGTATAAAATATGCACTCGATTTTTTCGGAAATGGTTTGACCTATTTTCACAAACTTAGATACAAAAGAAAGGTCTTAAAATTATTAAAAACATTTTATCCGGATCCGACTTTTGGTTTCGGAACTAGGAAACGATAAGTGAAAATTTTTCAATATCATGTGTTTTTTCATAAACGATGGCAAACACATATACAAATACCGTAAAACTGACTGATAAATTCTTTGTGTTAAATTCATTGTTAGTAGACGGCCTATCAATCTAATTCTGGCTGTTCTGGTTCCCGATTTCTGATTCCGGAATCATTGGAAATAGTGTTTAAATGCTTTTAAAACTCAGACTATTTTCTCAACGATGGTTTGGCCGATTATCAAGAACTTAGGTTTAAGTAGAATGTGTTATAATTCCAAATAAAATCTGATCCTGATTTTTATCTGGAACCGACTTCCGGTTCCGGAACTACTGGGTTAGGTGTTAAAAATTGTATACCGCTACGTAAAACGACGAAACAGAAGAGGGAAAATTTCTTTTCGATTAGGTTCCAATCTGTTCCAATTTGTTGGTCATATTTGTTGCTCTACCTTACTTTTCTTCTAGATGACCAAATCGATTTTCACAAACTTATATATTCAAAGGAAAAGGCTTACGGTTCCATACAGAATCCCTGAATCCGTAGTGAATAATTCTTCCACTTCCGGACCAATCGGGTGCTTTGATACGAAGATTTTTCTAGATTACGTTCGAACAAACTTTTCTGTTTCTATTCAAAGAACAGTTGTTTTAAGAACTTTATAGTAATACTCATGATCAAAGCTTAAAATTGTCACGCATTCTCAATAAAAGAATCCAAATCCAACAGCCTCATTTTCAATATTTTACTGTCTAATTCGTAAATGACCGACACAAGAACAAACGAAGAGAGACGAAGCATTTTCGTTTCTCATTGAAAAAATGAGAGAGAATAATTGCTCACTCTTTTCTCTACGACAAGACGAAACTAAACTAACGTCTTCAGGGAGCATCAGCAGAATTTGAATTCTCATTCTTTCAACGATGTATTGAAAATCTGTGACGCTTGGCTATAAATAGTGACTAAAATATGACAAATCGAAGTAATTACATCCCGAACCTCTTTGGAAACCAAGACTACTACAAATTCGAGCACAAACAGGTAAAAGTCATTGTGAAACCTTTTTCTGTCATTTTTGATTCTCAAAGCTGCGGTTGTATACCGACATTGCATACTATGGGATTTTAACTGAAAACTGCAAATGACTGAAAGGGCAAATGAAAGAAAAAACACAATTTTGAAACTACTCTCCCGCTTATGTCATTGACTGGACATGGAATTTGTATTCATAGTTTGCAAGCGAAGCTGATAGTGACAGTAGTTTCTTGTCATTTTCGTCTATTATTTGAGTAAATTAAAATGACTTTTATTAGCTCTGCTTATGATGGTATGAGTAATATGAGAAAGGCATCATTGCACCACTAGGTGGATTGAAACAGGTTTTTCTTAGGAGGGTTGTTTTTTCAGTAGGGATTACTCTTTTGTCTTTGACAGTGTAAAATGACGTCTCTACTCAGTATTGTTTGGCAAATCGTCATGAATAGGTTAATTCTGGAACAACGCTTCCAAATGGAGGAAATTTATTTTCATCATCAGTGTTCAATTAAAACTGTTTATAGCGTAAAATTATCTTGAGTAATGAGGCACATTTTTAGTTGTATGGATACGTCAACAGGCAAAATTGCCGTATTTTTAGCAAAGATAATACACACTCCGTTCAAGAATTACCAATGCATCCCGATAAATGTACTGTTTGGTGCGGTTCATGGACTAGTGGAATCATCGGTCCTTATTTCTTTAAAAATGGAGACGACGACGCGTTACCGTGAATGGAAATCTAGACAGAATCATGATCAATGAAGTTTCGTTGCCAAATCTTCAAGATATTCATGTGGATTGAACGGGATGGTGCCACTTGTCATACTGCGGCCGAAACAATCGACTTATTGAAAGAACATTTCAACGACAATATTATTTCGAGAAATGGACCGAAATTCAGATTTTACGCCACTCGATTATTTTTTGTGGAAATACGTAAAGTCATTAATTTATGTGGATAAACCAGCAACGATTGATGCTTTGGAAACCAATATTCAACGTGTCATTGCTGTAATACGCCCTCAAATGCTTGAGAAAGTATTGGACCTCCAGAATGACCTTTGTGAAAGTAGTCGTGGCGGCAATATGCCCGAAATTATATTTAAATGTTAAATGTCAACAAATTATCTACCAAATAGAAAAAAATAGTAATTTCATAATTTAGAATGTTTTATTTTAATTTCCAATCAGCAAGCTCTTAAAAGAACACTCTTTACAATGGTTAGGTTATGTTAAAAACGGCTAAAGGAAGCTTGAGAAACCGGATCATAAAATACCACAAAAGGAATGTAGTACCACATTTTTGCTTGGCGAGCAAGCCACTTTGTGTTACTTTGAGGTATTGGCTTCAGCATTGCACAATGGATTTACCGACTTCAGCATTACACAATGGATTTCTGCACGAGAAGAATCAGTGATCGTTTGGTTTTGTTTTTTTTTGCCGCGATTTTCCTAATTCCAAATAAAATTCTTTTTTCAACCATTACCTAACTCTGATCCGTTATAATTCAGTTTTAAATAAACTAACAAGTATTGATTACTTTTTAAAAATATTTTTATTGCAAAATACGCTATAGAAAAGAGTAAAAATTCAGCCATGTATTGTATTTGTCTAACATTTACTTACTTAATAATAATCCCATTGGCACCATTTTTCAAGAATATAAAAATAACTGTATTGCGACCACCCCCCTGCTATGGAAGCTGGTTCCTGAAACCGACGCATTTTGTTTTGGTGGCGTTGTTGTCAACAATATTTTAAGCTACGTTCATACCATACAATCAAACCACACTGGTGTCAAAAGTTAATTTCTTCACACCCAATATAAATATAACTCTTGTCTAGTATTCTCTGCAAAATAAGTAATTTGACCTCTTTTTGAATAAGAAAAAAGTGGTTTGTTATAGTTTGATTATATTCCATCGAAATCATTTCCTTATGTTGGTGCAACCGCATGAAGAAAGATGTGAACACTGCTTAAACACAGCATTTGACAGCGAACTAGAACCAAAAGAACCAAAAATTTCGGCTTCAAGCCAATTGTATGCAGATGACAATCGTGCCACCGGGGTGATTGCGACTAGTCATCTGTCATTGCTGTTGGAAGCTACGGTTTTCTTACTCTAGGACCAGCTTAACATTTTTGTAATTCTCCACAAATTTGACTTTGTATTTTTCGAACAAATCTTCCAGTGCTGTGCAAAACCGGGCGTGCAGTTCGTCCACATCCGCTTGGGTGGGATTTTCGATTTTTTCCGTTTCCACCGGACCGCCAACTAAACGATTGGGAAACATTTCAGAGTTTGAAGTGAATCGATAGAAGCCGATACTTACTGACAGTGTTGAGTGGTTTTCGCCGCGGAATTATACCGTAGGTGTACTGGAAGAAACCACGTCCCCGGAACGCTGCCGGCGCTATTCCGGTCCGGTTCTTTACCCACTCCTGAAAGTTCCGCAGCTTAGAACCCACGGGATTCGGTGGCTGATCGTACAGATCCAGCTCGCCGAAGTTGATCACCGGCACAATCGAAGTACCCGTCTTGAGGGCAATCTTGCAGAATCCTTTTCGGTTTTTCAGCACCAACCGGTAATTGTTGGGTCTAGTGTGCAGGGATTCGGCAGCGCCTCCTACGACTAGTACCACCGCGTTGGAAGTGTATCCATCTCGATTTGTTGGGTGATGTGGATTGTTAGAGGCCGTCAACATGTTCAGCACGCTCCGGGAGGCGCACGATGCGAGTCCCCAGCTGAGCAGAACTTCTCGATAGAACGGAATGACAAAGTGAAAGTTCAGAGTACAGGGTCGGGTACGAATTCCCGGATACAGTTTGTAGAAACCCGTTGTATCCGTACCGAAATTGGCGAAGCATCCAAAGCTGTAATTGAAGAAATGGCAGGCTCAGATTGCGGGTTTGTAGATTGCTATTATTTGATGATAATTACCATTCCGGGATGATATAGCATAGCTAAACTGGATTGATCTGGGTGCAATACTTACGGGGAAAAAGAAATGACTATTTATTGCCATATTTCGCGTGTTGGATGTAACATTCACATGCACTTACAGAGTGATTAATGAAGCGGTGAGCAAGCGACAGAGACACGATGTATTTTTATAATTAAGGATTGAACAAAAAAATATATAGGAGATCTTCAAGGAGAGGCTCATTCATTGTTCTTTCTTCTGGAGACACTAATTTGTTTCAATTTTATTTAACTACGGTTTCAAGCTTCCTGCTCTTTTGCCAGAGTTTAAAGTAATTTACTTAAACTTTAAACATTGTTAACAATTAGTTTTGAAAACACAAAACATGTTTTTGTTGTAAACATGACTTACTTAACAATAGGGACCTTTTCCAAAATTTACCCTCTGAGAGAGTGATAAAATTTTGATCGTGAATATATCTTGTTGTATCTAACATATCAACATAATTTTTGCTACATGCCATTGGAAATATGATCATCAATTTATGATGACATTTTCAGTTGTATGCTATAATCACAAACAATCCAAAATTCAACTTTTCTGAAATATGTGGTATCAACGAATATCAAAGAAGAAACCTCATGACGTCTTTCTCGTACCTGGGTACACAGATAAATATATTTACATCTATTTTCATGCACATATTTAGAGCAGGAAATGTAATATAAAGTTACTCCTCAGATCTTTACTTTTCAATATAATTTAAAAGAAAAACTAAGCGTAAATAAAAATATATTGTATATTATTGTATTTACATCGATGATGGTTTTCAATCAAATTTTTGATTCAATCGATGTCTGTTTCGAAGTATCATTAAATTACATATCGTGTAAATTTTATTATTTGTTCCGGATCGGTGGTTCAATGCATAAGGCACTGGTCTCAAAAACCAGTTGTCGTATGTTCGAGCACCGACCTGGAAGGATTCGTAGTGTTAGTAGAATCGTAGCACAAGCAATGAAATGGTTCTGTACACTCTGAATTGGCTGCGAAGGAATGTAATACCAAGGTTTTGCTTTGCAATATACCGGAAGTCGCCATCTTAGAATTCAGAACCATTTCAAACCAATTTCGTTTTGCGACATTTACTCATCGAATCCGTTACGAAAATACTCTTTCATTTACACTATAAGAAAACAAAATCATAGCATTTGAAACCAATTCAATTCATCAGCCACGTTATCCCGGTCAGAAAAAAATAGTTAATGCATGTCCGATTAGCAGAAGAGCTTAAAGTGGTATTCGTGTGATTGCGCAGAGTAATATTTGACTGTGGTAATTTCAATAGCAAATCAATAGCACAGCTACATTTTAATGTAGAATACCGTGATTAAACTTGAAATGTATTTGCATTGTCTTTGAGGGAACTTTCATAACTTCTAGAGAAGTTTTAGAAAATTTTTGTGAATTTAGTTAAAATACAAGAAAAACACGAATCTTCGGTGATATTCATTAAAATTTTGAACTTAGTACAATAGTTTTACTCTTAGTTTTTACTTTTAATCCAAACTAAGTAAAATAGTTTTACTAAGTTTGTACATTTTATAATCAGAAATTCCAATGAATATCACTAAAATATTAGAGTTTTTCTGGAATATTTAGTGAAAAAAACTAAAATCACTAAAATTTTCTAAAACTTCTTTAGAAGTTATGAAAAATCGTTTAAAAAACAATAAAATAAGTGGGCCTTATACCGGCAGAAAGTCTTGGCATTACATTCCTTTTGTGGTATTTGGCCTTCCTGTTTCAACAGATTTCGCAGCCGATTCTTAGTGTACAGAATCATTGTATGGCTACATTTGTAACCGAATGTTCGAAGTGAACACACGCGTTCTTAAACAATCGACATCGGTAAGACGAAGGTGCCTATCACAGCAGAGGCTGTAGTATAGACATTAAATAGAAGTGATAAAAAGTAGCATCCCCGCAAGTGAGTTCTGTCTGTGCACCGGTTTTGTATCGGTATCGACAGTAGACGCTATTGTGCTATCCTCGGGCAGCAGTTATTTCTATTGTTTGCTACCCGCATCGCAGCAGCCAAATTCTGAGTCAAGGTCACGCTGAAGCACAACGAAGAAGTGCAGGAGCAACTCACCTAACAGCTTACCGTGACATATTGTTAAGTACTTTCTCAAACTTTTTCTTCACTTTTACTATTCATATATTTTCTTTTCATTTTATTTTTTCATTCTCATTTCAAGTGCGGGAGACTTCTTTACTCCCGAACTAAAAATATGAATATTGATGACAGTGGGGGTGTCTCGGAAGAAGGCGAAGCTTCAATGAACGAAGAACATTTAGAAGCTGAGTCTGATTCCGAGATACCATCCCCCCACCGATGCCTTCATCTCCCTCTGAGATATTGCCTCCTCGTCGAAAAGTTTACCAAGACGATGGCTCGAGGGGTTCGTGGGTGGTGTACTTCCGGCCTAAATCATCCAAATCAAAGTCTCTGAATATTGCCCGGGACCTGACAAAACATTACTCGGCAAAAAAATCTATCAACAAGGTTTCGCCAAACAAGTTCCGACCTGAAGCAAGCAAACGAGATTGCTACCAGCGAGTTGTTCACGAAGGAGTACCGCGTGTACGTCCCGTCTCATGTGGTGGAGATCGACGGTGTGGTTCGTGACGAAAGTCTGACGATCGAAGATCTGATGAAGGACGGGGTAGGCCATTTCAAAAACCCCGACCATCAGCCAGTGAAAATTTTGCAGTGCAAGCTCAGGACCTTTTTTTCGACCTGTTTTCGGTTTATTCAAAAAGGTGTTATCCTCACCGAACTTCCTGATTGCATTTCGCACGGCTTTTTCACTTACTTCTTCCATTTTTGCTATCTTTCTCAGTGACAGTCCGCGTTCTGTGCACCATTTGTACACCATTTTTCGACGATGTTCTGCTGAAAGTTCACGCATTTCGAAACAAACTAATGAAAACGAATAAACAACTGCACAAATGGTTAGAAAAGAGTATAAACAACGACGCAGCCATAAAAATTGACAGATTCTGAACCATTGCGAAATTGCAGCGGTTTTTGGTTGCGTCCATACTTTCTGGGACAGTCTTTATTGTACAAGCTGCAAATAGCTAGTGCATACGGTAACCTATTGTTGCAACAAACTGCGATGCGGCAAGGCCGACAAAAGAGCAGCGTAAAAGTGTTGCTACTGCGGGGAGAATCCTCATGATCTGTCGGTGTGCCCTACGTACATACAGCGTGCGGAGAAATTGAAGCGATCCGTCAAAGAACGCTCTAAACGTTCCTACGTGGAAATTTTAAAAAGAACCACTCCATTGAACCCTGAGAACCCGTTTGCACTCTTGCCAGTTGAAGAGGATACCTCTGACGACCCTGGCGAAGGACCTTTCTATACGCGGGTTGAAGGAAGCAGGAAAAGACAAAATATGGCTTCTCACAAGCTTCCTCGTGAAGGTCTCAGACTGTCCTATTCGTCACAAAAGAAACAAACGGAAACGAAAAGTGCTGACTCAAAACCGAAGCAAACACCTCTTGGGTTCAAAAAACTTAGTGATGATGAAGAGTGCCCAGCACTTCCTGGGGCATAAAAAAACCCGAATGACCCCAATTCACAACCAGAAAATCCAACAAACGCTGGATTATTGAAATTTTCTGATATCGTGGATATTTGGAAAAAATCATTTATTTTCCCAGTTTTCAAGAAGGGAAATAAAGCCGATGTATCCAATTATCGTGGTATAGCTGCACTATGTGCCGTACCTAAATTATTTGAAACTATAGTTCTGGATTTCTTGAAACACAACAGCAACAACTACATTTCAGAAACTCAGCACGGATTCATGCCGAAACGATCAACTGTAACAAACTTACTCTGCTACACTTCTTTTATAGTTCGATCTCTACAAGCACGCCTACAGGTTGATGCAATCTACACTGATTTCTCTGCAGCCTTTGACAAAATAAACCACCAAATAGCAGTAGCAAAACTCAATAGACTTGGCTTCAGTGGATCGTTGCTAAATTGGCTCGAGTCGTATCTAATTGGTCGCGAAATGTCTGTAAAGATTGGAGACTTCATTACAGTGCCTTTCGCTGTCAACTCTGGAGTCCCTCAAGGCAGTCACTTAGGTCCATTCTTATTTTTACTCTACCTCAATGATCTCAACTTCATATTAAAATGCCACAAACTATCCTTCGCAGACGACTTCAAGCTATTTTATTTAGTTAAATGTCAAGAAGACACTATATATTTGCAGTCACAGTTAGACTTATTCACAAACTGGTGTCAGGATAATAGAATGGTTTGAATGCCTCGAAGTGTACCGTTTTGTCGTTTACTCGTAAACGCTCACTGATTACCTACGACTATAGCATCTCGCACAATATACTGAAACGTGAATCTTCCGTGAAAGATTTGGGTATCATTCTTGATTCCAAGCTGGACTTCAAAAGTCACATCGATTATGTGATTTCGAAGGCCTCCAAGCTCTTGGGTTTCGTCTTTCGTGTTACCAAGAGCTTTACTAATGTATACTGTCTTAAGGCATTATATTGTGCTCTTATCCGTTCGACGCTAGAATATGCAGCTGTTGTCTGGGCACCTCACTATCAAATCGACATTACACGCATCGAAACTATCCAGCGTAAACTTGTTAGATTCGCTCTGCGCAATTTACCTTGGAGGGATTCCACTAATCTTCCTAGCTACAAAGATCGTTGTAAGCTTATTGACCTGGATCTGCTATCTGTTCGTAGGAATGTCTCCAAAGCCGTTTTTGTTGCTGATTTATTACAATTACGTATCGATTGTCCCGAACTTCTGCAATTGATTAATCTGGACATTCATCGACGTAATCTACGCTCTCATCGTTTCTTGAGTTTACCCTGGACTTCCACGAACAAATTATGGTTACAATGAACCATTTTCCAGTATGTGCAGGACATTCAATAGCTGCTCCAATGTTTTCGACTTTCATCTATCCCGAAATATGATCAAACGATTGTTTCATTGCCACTTGTCAGATTAACTTTGGATTAGGTTTTGTCTGTAACCGTTTGTATTTTTGTTCAACCTAGTGATGGTTGAACAAAAATACAAAAATTTCTCCCATCACCGTTGGAAGCTACTCAGATTCGCTCGATGATATTAACCCTTTCGCTCCCCTTCTCATTTTCTTCGTCTTCTTTATTTCTATTGGAAACTAATCAGATTCGCTTGCAAATACTAACCCGGTCGCACTTCCTTCTTTCCTCCGTCTTCCACCATCTTTTCGATTACTAATTAGATCTACTTGCCGATTCTAACCCCGTCTTTCTCTCCGTCTTCCACCATCTTTTCGACCACTAATTAGATCTACTTGCCGATTCTAACCCCGTTGTTCGACCACGCTTACTTTCCACCCCCTTCACCTACCTTCATCATCCATTTACCTATCCCCTTTTCTCCGCCAGTTGAAGCAAGAACACTATTGCTGCCATGTAGTGCTTGGTGTCATCAACTAGATATAGGGTTATAGGTGTAGTTTTAATTACAAGTTTTTATTGTTAGTGTTAAGCCTTATTGTATCTGTTGGATCATTGTAATCTGTTGATACGAACGATGAGGAGGTTTTATGCCTGCTGGAGAGAGAGATTGCCAAGTTTCATCTCCATCGGGCTTTTCCTGCTCCCAAAAAATAAACAAAATAAAATAAACAAAATTAACAGCCTTCAATATTACTGATCCTCTAAAAAGCCTCATAACTGCTCTACTGCCAACAATAAGGACATTTTTAAAACAGTTGACTGAACAATGGCCCCTCCTTGCAGCGATCGTATTTTTATGGATAATTTACCATTGAGAATAGAAGATATGATCATTGTGCTTCAGTGGAATTGCGGAAGTATCATCCCAAAACTTGATTTTTTCAAACACTCAATACATATGTTACTCATAATTGCGATGTATTCTCCTTGAGTGAAACTTGGCTCACTTCTAACATTAACCTCGACTTCCATAATTTCAACATAATCCGCCTTGATCGAGAACATTCTTATAGAGGGATACTGTTAGGGATCAAAAAGTGCTATTCATTTTATCGTATTAACCTCACCTCGACACTGGGAATTGAAGTTGTTGCTTGCCAAATTAATATTAAAGGCAAAGATCTATGTATAGCTTTCATCTACATTCCTCCCAGAGTCTCGATAGGGCATCGTAGGCTTGCAGACATCATAGAACTTCTTTCTTCACCGCGGTTGGTTTTAGGGGATTTTAACTTGCATGGTACAGGATGGGGCTGGTTATATGATGATAACCGTTCTTCGTTAATCCAAGATCTGTGTGACAACTTCAATTTGACAATTCTAAACACGGGAGAAATGCCACGGAGCCCTAGACCGCCAGCACAACCGAGTGCGCTGGATTGATCCCTTTGCTCGACTTCGCTACTGTTAGATTGCAAGTGGAAGGTAATCTGTGATCCTCACGGTAGCGATCTTTTGCCGATCATAGTTTCTATCATCAACCGTGTAAGATCATCGGAAACAATCAATGTTTCGTACGATTTCACACGAAACATTGATTGGAAAAGTTACACTTGTTCGATATCTGAGAAACTAGAAACATCACAGGAGCTTCGTCCGGTGGAAGAGCATACAATTGTGGCTGGCTTGATTCTCGACACCGCAATTCAGACAAGCTCAGACGAAATGAGTAACCAGCGCGCAAACTAGTATGCGTTCTCCCAACCTATGGTGGAACAAAGAGTGCTCAGAGCAGAAAACGATAAAAGCTTCTGCCTTCATCTCGTTTAGAAGGAATGGAACCACAGTAAAATTTTCGGAAATACGCGGCGTTCGAATTTCAAATGAAAAATCTGATTAAATCTAAGAAACGCGGTCACTGGCGAAGGTTTGTAGACGGATTACCGAGAGAAACAGCAATGAGCACTCTTTGGAATACGGCCCGTCGCATGCGCAACCAAAATCACGCAAACGAAAGCGAGAAATATTCTAACCGCTGGATATTCGGTTTCGCTAAAAAAGTATGTCCCGATTCTGTTCCGGAACAGAAGATATCCCGCTTCGCGACATTGAATACAAACGAAACACCGTTTTCGATGGTAGAATTATCACTTGCGCTCTTGTCGTGTAACAATAGAGCCCCGGGGTTAGACAGAATTAAATTCAACTTGTTGAAAAATCTGCCTGACCCCGCCAAAAGACGCTTGTTGAGTTTATTCAATAAGTTCCTTGAGGACAATATTGTTCCACATGACTGGAGACAAGTGAGAGTGATCGCCATTCAAAAACCTGGAAACCAGCCTCCGATCACAAAGGTACCTGGGGTATCT
This sequence comes from Malaya genurostris, assembly GCF_030247185.1. Taxonomy (NCBI): domain Eukaryota; kingdom Metazoa; phylum Arthropoda; class Insecta; order Diptera; family Culicidae; genus Malaya; species Malaya genurostris. The sequence continues at coordinate 182,411,797 of NC_080572.1, forward strand.
GAAAAGAAAATGCCTACAGAGAATCAATTTCCTTCGTACAATAACCGGAACTTGGTGGGGCTCTCACCCAGGAGACCTGATCAGGTTGTACAAAACGACGATGTTGTCAGTAATGGAATATGGATGTTTCTGTTTCCGCTCCGCTGCGAATATTCATTTCATTAAAGTGGAAAGAATTCAGTATCGTTGTTTGCGTATTGTGTGCAATCAACTCAAACGATTGAATCCGATGGTGATAGAAAACTTTGAAAAGCTTGTCGAGCTTAATTCACAGACCCGTTTTATGTCCTTGTATTTTGACTACATGGCTCAGAATATAAATCCTTCTTCGTTTGTTCCCAATCGTGATCATTTTGTGGATACTTCTAATTCTACTGTGTTTTTCGACACATCCATAAAAGAAGAATTTCGTGGAATCCCGGATCCTTTACGCTCTCAAAAGATCCCAAAAATTTTTAATAATAAATTTAAAGAAGTCTACTGTAATAAAATGTTTTACACTGACGGATCATATCTCGACGGGTCCACGGGCTTCGGTATATTCAATGAAAATTTCACTGCTTCCTATAAACTCAGTGATCCAGCTTCAGTTTACGTCGCAGAGCTAGCTGCAATTCAGTATACCCTTGAGATCATTGACACTCTGCCCACAGATCACTACTTCATTGTATCGGACAGTCTCAGTTCCATTAAGGCTCTCCGTTCAGTGAAGCCTGGAAAGCACTCACCGTATTTCCTGGGGAAAATACGGGAGCAATTGAGTGCTTTACCTGCAAAATCATACCAGATTACCTTGGTTTGGGTCCCTTCACATTGTTCCATACGGGGCAATGAGAGGGCGGACTCGTTAGCCAAGGTGAGCGCACTAGAAGGTGATATCAATGAAAGACCAATCTGCTTCAATGAATTTTTCAGTTTCTATCGTCAGAAAACTCTAGCCAGCTGTCAAAATACATGGAATAGTGGAACTCTGGGACGATGGTTACACTCAATAATCCCACAGGTATCGATGGTTCCTTTCGGGCCCGAGGTATACCACCCTTCATACCAGTCCGCGACGTCTTGGCAACTCGAAATCTTCCTTATATGACTTTCATCTACAATTTCTTAAAAACTATCAGTGCTCAAATTTAGTGATCTCCCTATCTCTTTCTCGTATACAGCTCTATCGCACTCTTCTTTACGTTGCTGGAAGTATGGCCTATGTAAACGATGCTTCGGAGCATGCACCTGCTTTGAACTGACTGAGTTGCTGGAAGCTACCCAAAAACTTCACACCAAAAAAGCATCCCAATCCAGAATAATCTCTTCCTTGCTACAAGCTGAAGAACTTGAAGATTCATCGAACGCAAAGTGTGTCTAAAAGATGTATGCCACAAACGAAAGATGTATTTAAATTTCAATTCAATACTGTGTAGGTCCCACCCTCCCTATGTCCCTTCTAACTCTACACGGAGAACCCTTCGATCTTAAAATTGCGATATCGCAGTTTTTGATTTTTGCGATAGTTGATTTAACTAATTTCTTTTTGATTCAACCAATATGGTTTTTGATTTGCATATATTCAAGTAGTTGAAAAATATGTTGTATTGAATGCTGTCAAATGCCGGAGACAGTTGAAAGCAAAACAATAATCGCAATGCAAAATCAACAACTTTTTTAGTTGAAATCTGTTCGCGTCGCTTCCAAATGTCAATGAAAACAACATCGATGGTTAAAGCATTTGGTGAATTGTGTTCATTCGATTTGAGAAATTTATGATAACAAGTGTTTATCCAACAGCGGTGTTGTGATAAAATTAAATTTGTTTTCATTGAGAGACAATATATAGCAGGTGATAATAATAACGTTTTCAACTATCCGTTTATGAGAAAATCAAAAGAAACGTGAGGTGGAATCTTATTGTAATTATGGAATTAATGAGTATAATCCGTGCAGTATTGCCCTTATCATCACCCATTCGAGGAATATTGAGTCGAAGATAAAATAGAATAAAACTGATGAGAGATGCATCAAACATTAACAGATGGTGGGACGAAAGGGCTATTGCTGTTTACAAACGAAATGTTCAAATGATGAATGAAGTTAAAAAAAACCTTTATTTTGAATGCTTTCAACAAAATAACTCCATAAAGTATAAATTTCTAACAGATATTAAATGAACCGAAGTTCAAGTGCAATAATGGGAAATCTTATCTAATCTACCAATAGAAAATCCTATTGAATCTGAAGCGTCATTCAGGCGTGCACAAAATATAATCATGGTTCAGCCAAAAATAAGCAATCAGCGCGACATACCAACAATAACGAGTACACGAGTGACACAAAAACAAACGAATACAGATTCAGTAGCTGCTCCAAGTTACTTAACTCTATTGAGTGATTTATGAGTGCAAATTAACGTCTCGAAATGATAACAGGTCTCAGGCATTGTTCTCGGAAGCCATGCAGGAGCCGGGTACAAAGGTTTTTTTCGAAGTAGGTTTCTAAGCGATCACTTACCTCAGTACACCGTGTGGAAAAGCGGCGAAAATGTAGTTCCGGTCCGCTGGAAGATCCACCGTTTTGTGAAGTGTAGCAGGGAAATAGGACTGGAACAGCCTCACGACATACATGTTTCGGAACCATTTGGAGCTGAAACAACAGAAACCGTTTTGTTAATGAAATAGATTTTCTTTGGTGATTTGAGATTTTTATGTTTTCAGGACAAAAATAATTTTTTTTTCACTAGAGAGTTTTTACTTTGTGTTCTTGGATTTTCTCAACCTGTGTATTGTTAATCAGCACAGATACGTGAATGAAATTCGTCACAACCATTAGAAATCGTCGTATACGAAAATTCTTTAATGCGAATCCGATCCGTACCCGATTGAAAATAAAAATTTTTTATTTAATTTTTATCCTCGGCCATTAGTATTGTGAGCTTATCAAATAACTTAATAGTAGCTTTCAAACGAGTCGAAGGCTTTCGAAATCGATTCTTTCTTCTCTGAGAAATTTTGGTACATTAAAAACCCAAGAATCATCGGTTACGTCGTATATAAGATTACATCTCTCGAAACGCAAATATCCGTCATTACCCTTCCAGATTTGATTACAATTGTTAGATTTCAAATAAACCTAATTCTAGATTTCAAATAAACCTTATCTAGATTCATTGAGTCATCTTCGAGAAAATTCAGCCGATGAAGAATTTGCGTTTACGTCAGTTATACTAATATATCTCAACCAAAATTCAGTAGTAGATTTCGAACGTGCCTTGACTTGTTGGAATCGGTTCAACTATCTCCAAGAAAATTGAGCGGTAAGGAATTCTTTGAAAAGTTCACACACATACACATCCATACATTTTCCGAACTCGTCGAGCTGAGTCGAATGGCATGGAAAACTATGGGTCTCTGAGGCTACGTTGAAAAGCCGGGTTTCCAGCAATTATATTACCTTTCTATAGAGAAAGACAAAATCTGTTTTAAACCTAGTGGTGTGATCATATCACTAAAAACCCTTCTTAATCCACCTAGTGGTGTGATAATGCCTTTCTCTTCTTTCATAACAGTCTCATGAAAATATGTTTCATACATTTATTAAATAATTTTAGACGCCAATTGATTCAGATTGATTCGAGTAGTTCACAAAAGCATGCTTCAGTGTTTATGTCACACAGTCAGCATCATTTTTCCAAACTAGTGCTTGACATTTGCGTTGCCTATTTGTATGAGAACAGTGATGCTAATCTAAAAAAAGCCTTCTTAGTCCACTTAGTGAAATTTTCATATATCTTGAAAAATCACCATAGGGGGGAGTACATGAAATTTTCGAAATCGAAAAAAAATTTTTGATGCCAAAAGGCTTAGAATTGCATGAAACGTCGAGATTTAGTGTCATCTCTAAAAAAAATTTTTTTTGAAAAAATCGACTTTTTGGGACTTAGAAAAAATATGAAAATTTTTCTAAGTCCCAGAAAGTAGATTTTTTCAAAAAATTTTTTTTTTGAGATGACACTAAATTTCGATGTTTTATGCAGTTTTAAGAGTTTTGGCATCAAAAAAAAAATGTTCGATTTTGGAAATTTCATGTACTCCCCCCTATGGTGCTTTTTCAAGATCGAAAATTGTCAAACCTTTACCACCGGGCAGCACCCCTTAAGCATGTCCGATTTAGGTCAAATTTTGCATGAAGGCTTTTTTCGAGGTGCTTAAACTTTTGAGCACTAGAACTTTACGAAAATAGAGTTGATCCCAAAATTTTGGCACCCTTATATATATATATATATAACAGCGGTAAAAATCAACGTGTTTTGTCGGTTACGTCACTTATACCATCATATATCTGGAACGAAAAGTCACAAGCATTTGATCTTCGAACTTGATCAACGGCCCGACAGTAGCTTTCAAACGAGCCCAAGTTTGTTAAAATCCGATCAGCCATCTCTGAGAAAATTGAGCGCGTTCAAATATCTTCGAAAAGTGCACACACATACACACATACACACACACATACACACACACACACACAGACATTTTCCGATCTCGACGAACTGAGTCGAATGGTATATAACACTATGGGTCTCCGAAGCTCCGTTCGAAAGTCGGTTTTTCCAGCAATTCTAATACCTTTCTATAGAGAAAGGCAAAAATATCAGTTGTATACTTTAAAAAAAAAATTAGAAACTTTGTTTGGGTATAAATTAACATAACCTTTCGAATTTGTAAACAATTATGTTAAATTAAATAGAATTTTCCCGTTTTATGCTGCTTTGTTCTAAGTGCCGGTTTGGAGTTTTAAACACACTTCACGCTCTAGTTCCGGAACCGGAAGTCGGGTCCGAATAAGAATCAAAAGCAAACTATTGGGCTATAAGACTATTAATTAGAGTTGTGAAAATCGGCTCAGCTATCTCTGCAAAAAATGAGTGAGTTTCGTTTTGAAGTTTTGTTACACTTCGAGATTTTGCCGACAAAAATGCCGTTGTATTTTCTTAGAGTGCAGTCATTTAAATTACTTGCGTACAAGATCGAGATTAAACAAAAAGTTATATCTATTCACTCAAACATAGTCGACTTAAGAACTATAATCATCCTTCTCTCGCAACGCTACCACTAGAACTAGAACAAAGCATTACACAATAGATCAGTAGAGGAATCGGAATCAAAGGTGACACATGGCGAATTCATTTAGTGTCGTTGGAAGTGAGTGCATGAAACTAATTGAGCCATAATCTCAGAGATCACCACACACCTCAAACGCAGGTAAAAATACGAATCATCATCAGAAAGATGGAGGCTAATCTCTTTTATTAAAAATAAATCAAAAGGTCGTGAGGTTAAGAAACCATCGTCCACGTGCGAGCCAGTGAGCTCAGCATCCATTGTCTTCACTCTTGACTTCCATCCGAGTCACCATACTACAGATTCCGGCAACAAATCGATACGGTAGAAAAGTCAGTGGTTACCCAGCACGTTCTTCCAAGGTAAAAGTATAAGTCACGAGCATTGACGACAAACTAATTCGATCTGCATCCTCTAGCAGTAAACTGATGTGACCCACAAACCACTATTTATGCCAATTTGCATGCATTGACGTAACTACTCAAGACAAAAGCAAGTAACCAACAAAAGGCCTTCAAAAAGGTACATGGCTTGCTAAATTGGCCGGGAGACGAATCACTAATGGCTCATTACCTCGATAGAGGGCTTTTTATTTACAGTTTGAAAACGTTCTGTCGCACACTGCGATCGCCTTTAGATTCGGCCTTGAAGAATTGTGCAAAAGTGTAGCGTTTACGGATAGTAAGGGATACAGCTAGTAATCATTCAGTTCTCCAAGCCCATGGATGGGCCACGACTCCCCGAGGACAACAAACCGTTTTAGGACGAAGTCTCATTGAAGACACGGCCGGTGATACACTGGTTGAGTGACAAAAGGGGCGATCACCCTGACGTGGTTTAAGCAGTGCAGGTAACACGAGTAAGAGGTGAGACAGCCTCCACAACGCTACAGCAGCAGGCTGTCGGGCGATACTACGATGGCGTTGAATTGACACGGTACAACAATAGCGGCATCGAAAGGGGCCCCAGAGACATCATCTTGGAGGAATGAACTGGTCGTGTAATTTGTGAGAGAGAATATGAGCTAGATGTAAGACAAATAGATTAAGATGTCAAATTGGAATTAGATAGATTAAGCAGCAATTAGTACCATTGTAAATTTTTTTTTGAGTCGCTATCGTCCGTTGCACTGTATTGCGTCTAGTTTCCATTGATGAATTAAACCTTGAATAATTAAGCAAAAGATTAAAGCCATGCTTGAAGGTCACCACATGATAAGAGATAAGAATAGAGGAATATCGTTACAGTTTTTGATCTCTATTTTCGGTACTTTCGGAACCGGTAACTGTAACCTGGTAGTCGCTCTAGATAACGATTTTAACAAACTGACTTTAAATTTTGGATTTACATAGGATAAGTGGAGAATGTTCAATTTAACCAGTGTATTTATATACAAGACGATGTAAAAATGAACGAAATCCTTTGAATTAGCCGTATGGTTCTTTTTGCCTTTCTCATATAGAAAGGTTATGCAATCAACCGACATTTGAACCGAGGCCCGGAGAGCCGAGTGTCATATACCATTCGACTCAGTTCGTCAAGTACGCAAAATGTCTGTGTGTGTATGTGTGCGGGTACCGTTTTTTTGCACTAACTTTTCACGGAGATGGCTGAACCGATTTTCACAAACTTAGATTCAAATGAAAGGTCTTGAGGTCTCATAAACAATTTCTGAATATTATTTGGATCCGACTTCCGGTTCGGGAGTTATGGGGTAAAATGTGCAAAAAAAAAGATAATATGTGTTCTAACTTAGGTTCAAATGAAAGGTCCTGTGGTCCCATGCGTAATTTCTTAATTTCATGCAGATCCGACTTCCGGTTCCGGAAATATAGGGTAAAGTGGGTTAAAATTTGTATACTATCACTGAAAATGGGGAAAAACCTTAAAAAATTTCTAAATCGACCTCAAATCTTTTCCAATTGATAGTTTTTATCAGTAGACGGTCAAACAAACCGATTTCGGTTATTCTTTTAAGAATCGAAGAAAATTATTTTGAAGAATACCACAGTATTATATACGATAGTATGATTGATATGAGAAAGGCATCATTACACCACTAGGTGTATTAAAATACAGGGTCCGGCACTCGAAGTGTAACCAACTTCAGACCGCTCGCGCAGCTGACGCACGGGCATCAGCTCTCTAGAAATTTCCTAAATGACAGTTCGGAGTTGTATTCTTTACAAGCGCAAGAAAGCATTTTGCCAAAAGTGAACGCGAAAAAAAAATCAGTGATGGATTTAAAACGTAATAGTGTGATTGCTTTATATTTAGATGGAAAATCACAACCAGCGATTGTTCGTGAGCTCAAACACCTTAAAGTGAATAAAGTTTTTGTTTATCGCACCATAATTAATTACAATAATACTGGTAGCATCGCAAAACGTCATGGAGGTGGTCATCAAAAGACTGCAACGTCACGTGAGATGGTTCAAAAAGTGAAGAAGCGACTTGAACGAAATCCTCGACGAAGTGCCAATCAAATGGCAAAAGAACTGAAAATATCCGACCGTAGCATCCGCCGCATACTGAAAAATGATCTGAAGGTCAAGCCTTACAAGATCCAAAAGGCGCATGATCTCACACCGAAGCAGCAACAAGTTAGACTTGAGAGAGCGAAGGAGTTGCTTCGTTTGGCCGAAAGCGGTCAATTTCCGAACATTGTATTTTCTGACGAGAAAATTTTTCCAATTGAGCAATTCGAAAACTCTCAAAACGATAGGGTTTACTTGACCGACCGTTCATACGAGAATTCGAGTCGTCGATTGGCCACCAGGAGGCAGCACCCGAAACAGATAATGGTTAGGGCCGCTGTAACCGCAGATGGGCGCTCTCCAATCGTTTTCATCGAGCCTGGCGTCAAGGTAAATGCGACATATTATCGGGAAAGTATTGTGGAGGTTGCTTTGAAGCCGTGGGCAGACAAACAGTTCGGTGGCAGACCATGGACGTTTCAGCAGGACTCGGCACCGTCTCACAAAGCTCGAGTGAACCAAGAATGGCTGAAAAACAACGTTCCGAACTTCATCACGTCCACACAATGGCTCTCGAATTCACCAGATGCGAATCCAATGGATCTCGAGGCGCTGAAAAAAGTTATTGTCCGCGAGTGGGCCAAAATACCTGCAAGTTACATTCGGGCAGCTTGCGATTCGTTTTTTGACCGTCTCAAGGCCATAGTCAAGGCAAAAGGTGGTCATACCGAGCAAAAGTGAATTGATTCTGAATTTTGTATTATTTTTACACATTTTGTACTTTGAATTAAGTAAAAGTAATTTTCCAAACTGAATTTATGGCCTTTTTAATTGGTTACACTTCGAGTGCCGGACCCTGTAGGCTTTTTTTTATATCGGGTCTAGCTTTAACCTAATTAACAAATCGGCTGAAAAGTTCGTATCGTTTCTATAAGAGGGCGCCACTATAATTAAATCCATACCATTTTCAGTTAGTACCAACCTTCAAAAGACAAGTGTATAAATTTGACAGCTGTCTGATTATTAGTTTGTGAGATATTGCATTTTGAGTGAAGCTACTTTTGTTATTGTGAAAAAAATGGAAAAAAAAGGAATTTCGTGTGTTGATGAAACACTACTTTTTGATGAAAAAAAGTGCCGCCGATACCAAAAAATGGCTTGATGAGTGTTATCCAGACTCTGCACCGGGCGAAGCAACAATTCGTAAGTGGTTTGCAAAATTTTGTACTGGTCATATGAGCACCGAAGACGATGAACGCAGTGGACGTCCAAAAGAGGCTGTTACCGATGAAAACGTGAAAAAAATCCACAAAATGATTTTCAATGACCGTAAAGTGAAGTTGATCGAGATAGCTGACACCCTAAAGATATCAAAGGAACGTGTTGGACATATTATTCACGAATATTTGGATATGAGAAAGCTTTGTGCAAAATGGGTGCCGCGTGAGCTCACAATCGATCAAAAACAACAACGAGTGCTGAAATGAAAACCATGCTGAAATTGAACGAATTGGGCTTCGAATTGCTCCCTCATCCACCGTATTCTCCAGATTTGGCCCCCAGTGACTTTTTCCTGTTCTCAGACCTCAAGAAAAAGCTCGCTGGTAAAAAACTTAGAAGCAATGAAGAGGTAATCGCTGAAACTGAGGCCTATTTTGAGGCAAAGGACAAATCGTACTACAAAAATGGTATCGAAAAGTTGGAAGATCGTTATAATCGCTGTATAGCCTCTGATGGCAATTATGTTGAATAATAAAAACGAATTTTCGCAAAAAAAAAGTGTGTTTCTATTAAACGATACGAACTTTTCAGCCGAACTGTTATGGTCGTTCGCCGGGTGCATACAATTCTACTTTTATGCATGCTTTTAAAGTTGATATTCAAAATATTTAATCTCGAGAATAAGAGTAATATGAGAAAAGCATTATCACACGACAAGGAGGAGTAAAACAGGTTTTTTCTACAATATTACATCTTAGAGCTGAACTAAAACATTGTATTCGATTTCATCATAATTCGTTGATTGATAGTCGAGTAATCCACAAAATAAAAAGGGGACTCTACTGATGGCACGCGAAGCGTCAAGACGCGCTTGGGAGCAAGATACATTTGATCAAAGCAAATATGTTAGAGATCAGTTCGCTCGTACATCTCAACCAAGTCAGTCGATAAACCAAAACCGCTTAAGTTCGGGACAGAAGAAATCAAGTACATGCAATAAGACCAATAATGTTGTTTATATCCAGTTCTATAAAGAGTTGGATGCAATTCAATTCGCTAAAGACAATAATAATGTGCACTATGTGGAGCATGAAAATATCAAGTACAACATTCCAGTATATATGGAAGATAGTGCTATAGAAGTGCGTGTGCATGATCTTTCCTCAAGCGTCATCGATCCTTATATTCGCAAAACCATGTCCCAATACGGAGAGATTCTCTCTATCGAAAAAGAAAAGTGGAAGAATTTTTTCCCCTGTATTCTAAATGGCGTACGTTTGTTACGCATGCGCTAGAGGAGGCCTATACCTTCTTATGTGACATTCGGTCAGGATACAAGAATACCGTGTGAATCACTTGTTACCTATGACAATCAGATGGCCACATGTCAATATTACCAAAAAGCTGTTCACTACGGTAAGCCATGTGATAAACTGGACAAGGAGACAACTACACCAAAGGACAACGGTGCCTCCTTCTCACCAACCCCAAGCAACCCCAGTACACCTGTGACAGTCACCAACAACAGTGAAATGAAACCATCCAACGTATCCCCTATAGAACAAAGTACACCAGCTGCAGTTAACAGCTAACCATCCAACCAACCAGCAACTGCAAACAATGTACAACAAGGCGCATCTACAGCAACTAGCAACGAAATCAACAACAATACCACGGCAATGGATGACGAGACGAACCACGAACAAACTGCCCCTCAATCCTGCAGGAGGAAAATGGAAGCTCCTCTCCCCCTAGAAAAAAGGGTGACAACGAGATTTAATACAAAAAAAAAATTATCTAAAAACTCAGCTAAATCGGCCACATAAAGCTTGTACGCAAATAGGCCTGAATAAAATATCTTACAGGTTTGCTTTGATCAAATGTAACTAGCTCGCACGCGTCTTGACGCTGTGAAAGCGTCACATCGCATTGAATCGCTTCGCTTCGGTCTGCGTTCCGCGCTGACTCTGATATCGACCTTACACTTTGGAAGCAACTCAAACCTGAACTTGCAAGCCGGTTTGGCTTTATTTATTCGAACAGTTCTGTTGTTGTTGTTTTCCTATATGAAATAATTTTAAAATATATGGTTTTTATGGAATCAGTCTCATTACTTAATTGTCACATCTAGTAGATTATGAATTTAGCACTAGAACACTACTGCCTATGCCCTAAACCTGTTTGCTGTGATGAGTATCTGTTTCAAAATGACAAACAATCGTTATAATTTAATACTCAAAAACTATTTTTTTCCTGCACTGTATTATTTTTTTGAATTCTCGGTTAAGTGAAGGATTACAGTTTAAAATATAAAAATTTTTAAATAAGAAATAATCTCTCCATATCTTCTCAAAGATAGGATATTGTAAACTTCCTCTTCATCCTTCCATACAAAATATATGGCGCAATGATGATGTTTTTTTGTTATATAGGAGTATGAAAGGGCAGCCACTTTTCAATAGTATTTGATTTTATAGCATTTTTTGCGGGGTCGACAATGAAAATCACAAATACAAGGGCTATACTTTTGTAAATGAAGTCGATGCGAGTAAAATTTAAATAAACGGCTACATGATAAATAAAATCAGAATATTTATAAAATACATAACATAAAACACCTATATAAATGTCGTTATATACATCTATTTATAATATCAGGCGTTGGAATAAATTAGTAGCGTTTTTTCTGCTTAGTTTCATGATTTTTAGTGAGAGTATCATTGCAGTACCATTTTTTAAAGTATAGTCCATCGTTATGTACCACTTTCTGTCATCTTTCTGGTAAGACCACATTTGAAAAAATCTTTTTCCTCAGATTCGATAAATAAATCGATCCAATTTTTGGTGGTAACGTAGTTTTTGAAACTGACCTGACAAGTTATGCGCCATGGATTGGAGCAAATGGTAACCGTATGGAACAATGTCTGATCAAAAATTGCGGCTGGGGCAGAACATGGAGTCTTGCATTGTCATGAAGCAAAAAAATTTTCCTATTGCGTCCGCTTTTCATGCAATGCTCTGTCCAAACGCAGCAAGTGATGGGGTCATCCAATTTGAGTAGCTCATAATAAATAGCGCCCAGTTGATCCCACCACATTCACTTTTTCTGTTGTTCGGAACTTTCTTGTAGTCCATATAGAAAATTCCCAAATTTGAACCATGAAAACACTTTATGCATTTTTGCTCAGCGTCATTTTTCATTTTACATAGTTTAATAAAATACTTTAACATAATAAAAATCCACTATTATTAGTAAAGCGGTAGTATTCAACCAAATTTTATTCTGTACTTGTGTTTGTGTTCTTTCATAAAGTCGAAAAATTTAAAAAAAAAATGCAAAATGCAGAACGTTTTCCAAAAATTAATATTTTTGTGAAACACTCAAAAAACACTTTTTTGATTGTAACTCTCCCATCTTTACTCATAGTGCAATAAACTTCAACACTTGTAAGTTACAACATATCAGAAAATAAAAATATTAAGATAAGAAAATTGATGTTTTCAAAATATAAGGAAAATTTTTTTTTTTCGTTGTATACATTTTCCACACAGGTTTAATCATTATTTGAAACATTAGTGAGAACTCCTAATCAATCACTAAATAATTAAAAATACACAAGTTAATTTATAAAAAAAAGTCGTCATTTTCTCCGGTCCGTAGCGAACAGTGCATCATGTCACTTTTAGGTGGATCGAATGACGTTTATCGACGTATTTATGATTTTTGCCAACTTTTGTATGGAGAGGCATCACTGTACGGCGGGTCGACTTCGGTTATGTGACTGCGCCACATCAATTATTCAGGCGATATAAAAACTAATAGATATTTTTGATGAATAACCATAATTTACAGTTTTCTATTAAATTATGTTATGTATTCGAAATGACCCTTTCGGTGAAATGACCTTTTCGGTGAAATGAACCATTCGGCGAAATGGCATTCGGCAAAATTACTTTCGCTGAAATGGCTTTCGGCGAAATTACCTGCTCTCATCATAAATACTTTTGTAAAATGCTGCTGGCAATGTTCAGAAAAATCTTGACTAATGACAGTTAATGCGTTGAGTTATCGTTAAAGGTAAAGATTTCGATGGCTAATCTATCATTTTCTTTATCAGTATGAATAAAAATCGTTACTAATTTACCCTCCATAACTATTCAGTCAAATTAGGTGTTTATAAATTGTTCCATTTTTAAATAACTGTTTGAACACGTAAACGTTGTGACAAGCTTTGTCTCCCCTAATTAATCTTGACTGTATTTTGGAAAGGTCCAAACCAAGGGTTTTACTTTTTTTTTGAAATGGCTGTAGTCGAATCCTATTAAAATGTGTTGTACTGGTGAGTTTCTTAAAATCAGACAAATTTTCAAATAAAAATACTGAAAAAATCCAAACCGAATCCTAGTACACTGAAAAATATCGATTTTTTTTAAATTTAAAGTCCATTTACAAACATTACCATTCCAACATAGGTTCTCTACCAAACGTCCACATATTGTAATATGGGAACTTTTAAGATTATTTTTTTTCTAACTAATTAGCTATTTTGTCCAGTTCTGATACGTTTAACAAATATCGGGTTGCAAGCTAAATAGTACTCTGTGAAATCTTCTCTGATGACTTCAAGAAAAAGACACTGAAAAATAATTAGTTTCGATAAGAAAATTTCATAATGAATTTTTTTTCGCTATCGACATTTATTATTTAAATTCGATATTTTTCAGTGATGGACTCAAATTGAATTTTTATTTTAGTGTTTGTATAGAATTTGTCATTTCTTGACTATGATAAAATAAATGGCTCTTTTTAATAGACAGTCTTGATCACTTTTGGGAAAAAAACAAATTTTTCACTTCTCGTTTCGTGAAAATGGATTTTTTTGGAGAAGTGAGTCAATTTCATGTTTCTCAAACGAACATAATAGAAGTTTAAAAAAGTTTTGAACTAAGTTTTTTCTATATTCTAGCACAAATAGATCAAATCAAATTCAGTTACTTTTACCTTGATTGTATATTCACTGACTTTTTATTATGCAATTTTATTACCACTTACTGTTAACTAATTTAGCAAAAAGAAAAAAAGAAATTCATCGTAGGTGGTGCCAATATATCAATAAAACAAATCAGTCGCTGTTAAGCCTTATCGTGTATACGAAAATAGTGTTTCCCTTGCTTATCGTGTTGATTTGATATTCGGGTAATTATGAATTATCATCATTCTAAGCCTGGTTCAAAACAACATCAAGGACAGTACTTACCCTTGACCACGTCCACAGTTGACACCAGCTTCCCGATCGTAGTAAATGAAAATACCGTAGATCACACAAAAAGTTTTGGCCAGCAAACCTCCGAATATCTGTGAATGCAATGGTAATCTTGTTATCCTAAAGCGGGAAAACAAAGGATGCCGTTTTATCCTACCAATAAATACACATAATACAGCAGTAACCAAAGTTCACCGAACAAAAACAAAGTCATGATACAGAAGGCACTCAGCGTTTCAAGGCGTCGCCTCAGCGGCACATTCAACGGTGCCCACTCAATTTTCCTCATGTTAGCTGCTTCCAACCGACGGCAAAGTGTACCTGAAAAGATTAATTCATTTTCTCAGTGATGTGCAATGATCTTCCCGAAACAATCAATTGTCAATTGTCCCCGGATGAGTACACAGCCAATCACTGCATGGCGGGGCTTCACGCATAGTCAATCTATTGACGGTTCAAGGTCACTTGCTAAGCTGATTACAACAAAATTGTAGACAATTTCCTAAATTGCTCGCTTGAATTTACTCACATGAAGGTGCGGTGCTTGACACAACAGACAACAAAACGAGCAAACACGAAAACGGAACGATCGGTTCTAACAGGGCCAATCGGATGGCTAGGGTTCTGCTTTCTCGGGTGGCCACTAACAAACTGACCGACAAGGCCCGGTCGACACGCAATGGATGCTCGCTCGGTTCCCGCCAGTTCGGTCTTATCATTATCGCATGTAGGTGAGTGAGAATATTCGGGAAAGTAAAAATAAGTAAATATTTCACTCATACCATCATCATCATCATCATCGCCGGTTAGGGGTGGGTTATCAAATTCGGCTATAGTCAATAGGTGATAAGAAGCTTCCCTGGGCCAGGATGGATATTGCTGGTTAAAATATCTCGGTTAATTTTTTAAAAGGGCGTATAAGCAAGTGACAGTTTCTTTTTGTTTACTTTCTCTTCTATTAATTACTAAGCGGTTTCCACGTTTATCACTCAACTCTTTGCATGAAATGATACCCGAAACTTTCGACTTTCAAGCAGAATAGTGATAGCAAAGAAAATCTTTCTAATCACATCACAATAATCGAAAGAGAGAGTGATTAAAGAGAAACTGGCACTTGCTTATACGCCCTAATGAAAAATCAACCGAGATATCAGCACACGTTTGGCATGAAGTTTCGAAGGGGAACAGTGGGCCTCAGAGCCGTAGTGAGTGATTCTGGCGCCCGAGGCGAACTCGAAAATATTCGCCCCACAATTTTTTTTTGAAAAAGCACCGTGAAGACGACCACATATTTTATTTTTCAGTAAGGTTAACCCAAGTAACATTTTGAATTTTAATAAATACTTGCAGAAATCTTGAGTGTTACATCTTGAATCTTGCATTGAAAGTACAAACTCCGCCAGTTAAAAATTTTTCCTTTCGTGTATAAAGTAGAAATCTACATGAACCTGCGTTAAATCTATTTCGAAATGATTCAAAATTCAAGAAAGTTTTAAAACCTGCTTCACGATCCATTTATTCGGAGGAATTCCATAGTAGAACCTATTTACGACTTTGAGGCTTTCTCTGATAAAAGCGCTTTCATTTTTATCGTGAATATATGGATAAAAAAATTATAACTATTTGCCTTAAAAATAAATGCGCTTTTTGCAAGAGTTTGCATGATTTACAAACATATTTTTTGTGATTTATCGTCATTTTGGTCGTCAGAACTGGAAATGAAACATGAAAGTCGATAATAATTCCTCCTTATTTTGAAGTTTAATTGATGTCAATAAATGCTAGAGTAGAACATCAAAATGGCGGACATGAAATTTTGGGCTGTCTGAAAGGCATCGACTAATCCATCACGCTATGCCCGTCTCCTGATTCTAGTTATTCTTATTTTGGTGAGTTGCAATGCAATTAAATACCAATGGTAAGACCAAAATCTTGCTAAGTTATTAGTCCGCGCAAAAGGTTTTATAAAAGCTTTAAAAAACACCTAAAAACTTTTATATTTCTTGTCAAACGACGAATCGATTATAGCTTTCATGAAACAGATAATCATTGTTGAATTAATTACATAACCCTTATACATTACAATTAAAACTTAAAGACATTCGAATTGATACTTGGGTATATGTTATATCGACGTGAAAATTTCATAAGGGCACATAAACCAATGAGAGGTTCTCTTTGTTTACTTTCTCTTCTATTAATAACACCTAAATTTTCACGTTCACTTACCAAATTTGCATATAGAATGAAAGAAAATATCTCCAACTTTGTAATAGTATCATACATGTAACGAACAATTGCGTAATAACGCAGATATAATCGAAAGAGAAAGTAAACAAAGAGAATCTGTCAATTGTTTTAAGGCCCTTTTGAAATGTTCACGTCGATATGTGCATAGCATGAAACACTGCAATTATTGTGTAGTCGCTATTAATTTCTGTTTTGAACATTCAGGAAGCAGTTATCTTTTGTGTTCCTCATATCCTTTTTATCACGGTTTAAAATACTTTTTCAGATTTCCTATAACCTATGAATCCTATGAATCAGTCAGTCGAAATAGAATAGAATGTGACATTGTGCATTGGTTGACGACTTTCGCCTATAAGCGTTAATAAGCAAAAACCTACGTTTCAGGTTGCACAATGAAACCCCTGTATTGAAAATCAAAACTTTGCTTTGTTTTATGTTTGAACTTGTTAAGGGAGGTATACTTACAGAGGTATTAGGCCCAGACGAACCGATCTTATCGGTGCAGTTGAGCGGAGTAGAATTGTGATGATGCAATGAGAAACCACAATGCATTGATAACAGAATTTATCGGTTTCTATTTTATTTACTTCTGATAAGCACACATCACAACATTATGCTATCAGTAATCGAGCATTCCCCTTCGTGCCTGACGGGAACTGGGACCAAATAACTGAAAACTCGCATAATCAAAACGTTGCACAGTGGTTCGAATCAATAAAAACGTGGACATAAATCAGTAGCCAAACCGTTATTTTAATGCATATAGTTGCTTTTAAGAAATTATTTACAAAAATATAACGCGTAATTTCTATCCCTAATTGTTCATGGCCTACTTTGACAAAAAATATATTCATAACTTTTTTTTCTGAAGAGATAGAAAATTTTTTCTTCTACAAAGTTTTAGAACTTTTGCAAATAATTTACCTGTCAAATATACCAAAAGTCTTTTTTATTCATAACTTGTTTCGAGTTATTTTGTTATGCATACTTTGTTTGGAATAATTGTAGAAAATAAAAAATCCATTTTTTTTGTTGAAGGTAGTGCATAGGTTTGTTCTTTCCTGGTAAAGTTATACAACATTTTACCTCTTTTTTACCTAAGAAAAAATGTTGCACCGAAGCGAAATATGCAACTTTATGCAGCTAGTTTTTACAAAATTTATAGGAAAAAATATGCCCACTAATATAAAAAAAAATCTAAGTGGAACTCGATGGATCTTTTTTTTAGGCCTTTTCAAAGTTAGTTTTAGTTATTGAATTATGGCAACCCCCTTAAAACTAGTTTTCTAATCATAACTTGTTTCGAGTGATTTTTTTGTGCATACTTTGTTTGGAATAACTGTAGAAAATATAAAATCCCATAATTTTGCAGAAGGTAATGCATAGATTTGTTCTTTCCTGGCAAAGCTATACATCAATTTACCTTTTTTACCTAGGAAACCTTGTGCCGAAGCGAAATATGCAACTTAATGCAGCAAACTTTTATAATACTTCTAGGAAAATGTATTCCTGATCCAATTTATTTTCCAATGAGAATATCTTGAGTACTATTTGTGTGACTCGTTTTCACTATGGCCATACTGAAACCATGAATGGTTATGAAACGGAGGGCGTCACGCGTCTGCTATTTCTGTAACTCATTTTTGCAGTGAGCGTAGAGATGGGTAATTCACTCCTGAGCTATTCCAGTGAATCGAATCTTTAAAGTGAGCTGACAGCTCACAGCTCTTTTTAAAAGAACCGCAGCTCACCAGTTCACCGCACTGGTAAGCAGGGATGCCAGGTTCACAGATTAATCTGTCTTTCACAGATTTTCAACTTTTTGCACAGATTTAAAAATGGCACAGATTTTCACAGATTCCTGAAAATGGTCACAGATTTACACAGACTCTGAAATCGATCACAGATCTTAGAAATTGATCACAGTTTAGAATCAAAAATAATAGAGCGGTAGGAAATAGTGAGACCTTTTTTTTGCTTACCAAAATGATTCCGATCAGCTATTAACGTGCACAGATTTTGCACAGACAGGTTTTTGGCTTGATCACAGATTTTTTAAAAAATGATCTGGAATCCCTGCTGGTAAGGTGGAAACAAGCTACGAGCTGAACGGATCTTCGGCTCTTGAAGAGCGAGTTATAAATGAGAAGAAATGTGTGGATGAGCTTTTGTTCGTTCTTCCAAATGTGTATCTACCCTTCTTTAACAGATTGAATGAGCCATTGTCAATAAGAAATCTTACCTCTCACTCAATAGGCTAAGGTACATACGGGGATGCCACTTTTGCAGTTATTCTCAAATGTGACATAATAATAATTCGCAGACAAGTTAGGGGCTGTCCATAAAAGACGTCACGCTTTTTTTGACGATTTTTGACTCCCCATCCCCCCTTTGTCACAAATTGTCACAGAATCAAAAAACCCCCATGTCACGAATTCAAAATAAATAAAATTCATCTCAATACATTCTCAATATGTATGACAAACTATACAAATATGAGGGAAAAATCGATTTATTACATACTGTCATTAGATTAAAAAATATCCCTAAAACTACAAAATCATCGGGATTATTTTATTAATATCAATTATTATTCCTCCTAGGGTACACATATATTATTGTTTTAGGTAAAGAATAATATTTCCTTAGTGTAGCATACAGGGCTGAGAAAATAAAGACCAAAACCTCATCAACACGAGTTCACTGCCGGAGAATCTCTTCATGATCAGTTGATCAGTGAATTTTAAATCACATCGATCAATATCGGTACTGATCTTCCGTCACACAAGTGGGTAGTGATTTTAAGCTAAAATGATTCTTGATTTATGTAAGTTCAATCATTGGATGATTCGATAAGCTTTGTTGTTGGTGGAGGAAAATCACATATGATCAAGATAAGACATGACATGATCTACGTCAGAAATCGATTTTTTTTTCTTTTTTACTCATATTAGGCAAAATTTATTAATTTCGCTAATTTACTCGCTCCTCCTTGCACTTTTGCTGATCACAACAGAAATGATTTCCTGCATCATTCATTTTCTAATTTACAAGAAGAAGCTTTTACATCAACAAATACACGTTTTCTTATAGAATGTAAACGTTTATTGTGGAGATTTTTTCAGGAAATAGGGCAAAGCAGTAATATAATTAGGTATTTCAAAAATGCGCTCATTGAAAATATTGGACGTCACATTCCAAAAACCTCCCCCCCTTCCCCCTGTCACAAAAAGTCACGTTTTATGAAACACCCCCCTCCCCCTTGCGGCGTGACGTCTTTTATGGACAGTCCCTTAGTTCGCATAGCATTGTTCTTTGTGCATCAATGATTTCGATCATGCATATGAAAGAAAAACGGAGTAAGAAAAATGGCGCAAAAGAAAACGGCGCTCAAAACAAACCTTCAGTTCAATCAAAATGAGCTGATGAGCTGATACATTGAATCGATTCACTTTAGTGAGCTGATCGGTTCGGAGCAGCTCACCGGTATGAGCTGTTTCGCACATCTCTAAGTGAGCATCGCACGATCAACATATCGTCTTAAAAAACGTGTTGCTTCGCGATAAGTCAATTTATTTACACATTCAAAAATAAAATCTCTTCGTAAAGGTTTGTACTTTTACAATACTTTTTCATATTTTTTTCGAAAACATTTGTCCATTTTTCTAATATGTGTTGAACTTTTGATAATTTTTCGGATTTTCAATATTCAAAACTAACTTTGAAAAGGCCTACAAAATTGCATCGAATTCCACTTAGATTTTTTCCTAATATTGCTAATTGTCAAAAAGTAAACAAAATAAATATCAGAACAATTTGCTTAAGTTGCGCGTGCTAGCATGAGCTTGTTTATGCGTGTTTACGCGCGTCCATACTGGTATTCGCTGCTTTCACTCCTTCCCGGAAATCGGATAGAAATATCTTTCATATATTTGCATACATGCATAGCATATATAAAAATAATCTATATACATTATTATCTTGTTATACACTATATTAATTTGAAAGCTGGAAATGAATTGTCACTGGAAGCAATTGAAATGCTAGAACTTACAACAAAACAAGAAAATACAGAGCAAGAAATTAGCGACACAAAAACTCGGACGATAGCGTGACTGATACTGATTGATCGAATGCAATGCGACTAAGTGAAATATTGTAATGATTAATTAGGTAACATTGATTACCTAATTGATTGATTAGGTTGTTGAAAGTATTGGAAAAGATACTCAGTTAAATGCTATCTAAAACTTTGTAGTAGGTACTTAGGTAATAGATTTAGATTCTACGTAGATAAATCAAAAAAAAAATTTCAAATGATGATGATGATGATGGTCCCACCTCATACCCCTACAAAGGTGTGAGCAGAACGAGTTATATAAATGATAATTAATATTTTGCACATATCTTAACCAGTAAACAAAGCAAAACGATCTGATTAATCTAGCAGGTATTGATTCTTCTTCAAAAGAACGACTGACCACAAAATAACATTCAAATATTTCGGATTTACTATCCAGGGTTAATCAAGAAAATTTCCAACCCGGGAAGATCCTTGATCACATCAGGAATCGAACCCGATATCTTTACCAGTATCAGACAGTAATTCACCTGGCCCTTCCCGCCGGACCAGTTCATCGCTACACACATCAGCTACGATGGAGTAACGAGACTGCGGATGAGCAGAGCCAAGCCCAATTCCATCAACAACTGTCGATCCCAATTAATCTCCCGAATCAATTCCTTAAATTATTAATCAAACCTTGCGATCAAGGTCAAGAGCAAACTTAACACACTGAATGCTAAGGCTCTTCGGCCAGTCCTATTCGCTTTCCAAATAGTCACTACCTGCTTCGCGCGCGAGGCTCAAACGTTTGTAGACTGCTCATTATTTTTAACTCTCAAACAAACTAAAAATCCATCATCATCATACCGAACATAGTAACTTAATTCGTCTCACAATAATATATAAAAAGAAAAAGAAAATACAATCTTCGTAATACGTAAAAAAAATAAAAAATCTGAAAAATTTGAACTAACTAACTAAATATTTGCTTACAAAGCGGACTTTATGTGTGAAATACATAACCTTTTGAACTCCACCAATGTCGCCGCGCGTTTGATTTCTCTTGGCATCGAATTGAAAAAACTTATTCCCTTGTACAACAATGAGTTTTGCGATCTGGCTAACAGAAAGCTTGGTGTTCTAGCATCAGATGCGTTTCTAGTATTGTACCTATGCAAATCAGTTCCTCTTTCAACTCGATCACACAAATATCGAGGCAGCATGTCGTTTAATATCTTGAAAATAAATACCATGGTTAAGTAGTAAATTCTCTGTTTCACTGAAAGCCATTGTAATGCGTTCAGTAGAAAACCTGACGAGGTATATCTACTACATTTTAGAATTAATCGCATGATTTTATTTTGCAGTCGCTGTAATCTCAAGATTTGTGTGTTATTAGCAAGAAACAGAATGGATGGGCAAAAGTCAATGTGTGGTGAAATGACTGTTTTATACAAAAGAATCTTACTATGGGTCGTTAAGTCCTTTTTCAAACGACATAATACACCATACTTTTTGGCAATCTTCTTGATGACGTTATTGATATGAGATTTGAATGTTAACTTTTCATCAATTATGACTCCAAGATACTTCATTTCTCTAACGCGATCAATAGTTTCACCATCAATTTCCACATTGGCGTCATGACCGGTGCTAACAGAAGAAATAACCATATATTTAGTTTTCGCGACGTTTAGTTTCAGTTGCTTAAATTTTAACCATCGAACCAGCGAACTTAGATCCTCGTTCAAATGTGCAACAGCTTCATTGAAATCTTTAGCCGTAATGAACAGAACAGTATCATCAGCAAACAAATTTATATCACAGAAACGTAAAACTCGCTTCATATCATTAATATACATAATAAATAGAATAGGACCTAACACACTTTCCTGAGGCACACCAAGTGAATTACCGAGGGAACTAGACACTACATCGTTAAAAACAGTCTTTTGAGATCTACCACATAAATAGTTTTCAAACCATTCATGTGCCATTCCCCCGATGCCAAAACGCCGCAATGTCTGCAACAATAAAGGTCTTGAAATTGTTTCAAAGGCTCTCTTCAGATCCAAGAACACAGCAAAAATACTCTCTTTGGCTTCGATTTCCTCCTTCTATTTTGCCAATACTAGGTTCAAAGCGGTTTCACAAGAGTGACCCTTACGATATCCCGATTGTTCCGGTACTAGCAAACTGTTAGAGTTCAAATAGTTAATCAGCTGATCTTTAACAACAAGTTCCAGAATTTTTTCCAGTGTGTGCAGCATGTTAATGGGACGGTACTCCTCGGCTTTATCCGTTCCAGTAACCTTGGGGATAGGAACCACCAGAGATTCTTTCCACACTTTTGGTACGTGCCCCGTGTACAATGATTCATTTACCAAATCCAGTAGATCGTGTCCGATAACATGAAAGCAATCCTGTATCACTTTTGAGTTTACATTGTCAATACCAGTCGATTTTCCCAAATTGAAACAAATATTTTTCAATTGTTCAAAAGTGATTGGTTGAAATTCATCAAGTCTACAATAGTTATTCATCGGCTGTGTTATTTCAACAGGTTCACCAACCAATTCAATACTTTGATTGATCTGCTGAACACTATTTATGAAATAACTGTTGAACTTTTCAGATACAATTTGTTCTGTGTGCTCTTCTATACCGTTAAAAGTTATGGTTTTCGATGCACTATGTGTAGGCTTGATCAACTGTTTGAGAATTTTCCATAACTCTCTGCTGTTTTGTTGATTTTGATTGATCTTCCTCTGTATGTATTCACATCTAGTCTTCTTCAGGGCCCGTGAATAAATATTTCGTGCTTGTGTATATCTACTCCAGTGACTATCATTGTTAGTTCTACAGAATCTCTTGTACTGCTTATCCCTCTCCAGTTTTAACCGTAAGAGGTCTATTGAGTACCAACTACTCGAGCTGTTCAAACTAACATACTTTTCAGTTACTAATTCATTAGTACACTTTTTTAATATATCAGTAAGAATAGATGCCCTGTGATCCAAATTTCCAGTCAACTGTGTACAACCCAAGCTTCTTGATACAAGTCGAGATAGGGTTTGCTTTGAATAGTTTTTCCAACACTTGATTTTCACCGTATCTTCCTCATTTCTAGAGCTACTCATTACGGAAACTGCAATTGTTTCATGATCTGAAATCTTGCAATCGGATTCCACATTTGAATAAACACCGTCGAAATTGGAATACACGTGATCTATCAATGTTTTACTGTATCTCGGAATTCTTGTAAATTCATTCACAGTTTGCTTCAAATTGAAGAATTCTGCTAACTGTTTCAATCGAGTCGAACCTTGATCACTGAGCCAATCGATATTAAAATCTCCAGTAATAATATTTAGTTTACCAAAATCTACGAAATTCTCCCACCAGTTTTCTAGAATTTCCAGAAACTGGCGATCGCTTGAACTTGGAGAGTGGTAAACAACTCCATAATTTCCCATCTGCATACCTCTTTCAACTGATATACCCAAGAACCAATTATTTCCAACTGCTTCGTTTGATTGAATGCTGAATTTAATTGATTCTCTGGCGTAAATTGCAACTCCACCCGTGTGCCTGGAATGGGACAAACAAAAAGCAACAGTGTAACCCGGAACACTGAACTGATCGAAAGCGTCAGAATCAACAATATGTGTTTCTGAGAGCAAAACCAATGAAGGATGTCTATCCTCTATAAGATGACGCAATGCGACATAATTAGAAGACAAACCGGCCATGTTCAAATACAAAATATCTGAATGCCTCTCACTGATTAGTTGCTATTCCATTGACATAATGTTGTTCTTTTTCGTTTCAAGCAATCTCAGATATACAGGACACTGCTTACTAAATGCTGGATGGTGAATGTCTAAATTCAATTTCCTTTCTTTGTTCATTTTCAGACAATTAACGCATTTGAATTCAGTTGAAGAACACTCAGATGTTCTATGTGCGGAATTACATTTGGAACAATTTTCACTGTTCAAGCATTCGGTGCTCTTGTGACCAAACTCACCACACCTGAAA
This sequence comes from Malaya genurostris, assembly GCF_030247185.1. Lineage (NCBI taxonomy): Eukaryota > Metazoa > Arthropoda > Insecta > Diptera > Culicidae > Malaya > Malaya genurostris. Next base: position 182,436,224 of record NC_080572.1, read on the forward strand.
CAGCGCAATACGTTAAACGATTCGAAAACCGAACACCTATCCCAGCCGACGCAAACCTTGCCGGCTGCCATCAAGCTGGAATAAGTATTCTTATTAACCTCAATTATAACACTATATTTGTTATATTTGAAGCGTGGATTCTCAAAGTCAGCAACAACTTTTACATCTTCAATCGAAATTTCCTGATTTTGACTTTTCAATAGGTCAATAAATACATCAGAGGAATATCGATCACTCATCCCCACTATTTTCAGTTTTGGTTTCCCGGGCTTGGGTATAACAGCATTGTATTCAGTTCCTAAATTACTTTCAATGTTTTCTTTCACTGATTGAATGTCCTCTCCTGCTGCGCACTCAACAATAATCGAGCCATCTTTACCATTTTTAAAATTACTAATTTTATGTGTTCTTGGATCTAACCTACCCTTCAAAACCTTTCTCGTGTCATCGCTCGTTTGCGAAGACTCGACAGGTTTGATCATAATAACCGAGCGAGTCTTAAGATTTCTATTGCTTTTCGTTCTTTTTCTAGAAAATTTCCCAGATAGAACGTCCGCGTATGACTTTTTGTTGTTTCTATCAAATACTTCGTCGTTACCTTCATTAACAATATTATTATCAAGCGGTTCATCATCAGTATTTGAAATGTGTTTTTCTTCAAAACGAAATCGAAAAAAAAACAATTTTTTGTAAAAAAAAATATTTTTATTCGAAATTGGTACTACTCCCTTAACAAAAATTAAGGTTTCACTTTCAAAAGAAGCGTTATATAATCTTGTAAAACTTCTTCGAAGACACGTTAGCTCTTAAAAATCAGTGAAAGTCAGTACAGACTTTTGACCGTCTTTTTCCAGTTTTGGACCACTGTGCGTTGCTTGGATTTGATAGCGCACAGCCTTTGATGACTGATCGCTTTATTGACTGAACGAGTGACATGTGGGTTGGCGTACAATACGAGTAACTTCGATCGGTAGGGGTTGCTTATCTAAAAATAAAGTGATTAAGCATTCTATTTTGTTCGCAATTGTATGCTTAGTAGTTATGTGCAGCAACAGTAGGACTTTTTAGGTTTACAGTTTCGAAACGATCAGCCTTATCGAATCAATTCATGAGCTATTTTTTATCGTGGTTTGAGCTTAGATTTCGGTAGTACAAATCGAAAATATAATCCTATTTAATTATTTACTTGTTTGATCTGACATTAAAATTTTTAATGTTAAATGAAAAAACAACAGATTTTTTGGTTAAATCAATAACCATTCGCATATATTTCGCTTTTCCCAGTTAATACTTGCCGAAACGAACCAATTGAAATCGATATAGTAGAAAATATGCCATATTTAAACCAAATAACTATTTCTGTTCTGATAACACTGCTGTTCTTTCTGCAGGCAAACGAATCGGGCACCCTGCCATACCGGATGGAGGAGTGAAATGTCAGAAGGAGAAGTAGAAGTCTAGCCGAATGAAAGCGACTACGCTGCACACGGCACTAAATATAATTTTTCTTATCCTACTTAATTAAGTTCATTTGTAATTGAATTCTGGAACGTTTCGGATAACGTTGCCCCAATACGGTAGTATAAGAAATACTGTTCAGTTGATATGCGTTATTACAACGGTAAGCATTCTTAATATATGTGAGGTTAGGTGTTACTACGGTTAACGCACGCTTATCGTTTTTTTCTCATTTTCGAAGATGTAACCGTATAATTGAGTGCATTGAACTAGCCACAACGAATTAGATCGCTTTCCCACTAGGAACCGTTTGAATAGAACACAAGTTGAATTCATTATTCACCCGAAGAAAGGTATTAGTAATATACAAGCGATTACTACGTTTAAAGGAGATTTATAGTTTCGGATAGTTGAATAAGGGAAGACCCAATGTAAGTAATTGGCTGGGCTCCTCGCAATCTATTGTTCTATTCTAATTAATAATAATTTCAGCTTTGAGCTGTTGCACAAGAAAGCTCGCTTCAAAGAATCTCCCTATATCCGAACTGCCTCCGAACAATTTCTTTTCTTTGATGGACAACGTAATCGTTTTGTTGTCTTAAACAACCCGGATTTTTCCGTTAGACGCCAATCTCCTTCGAATTGGGCCCTCCTAGACTAATCATTGTGCTTGTGGAGAAGGTTATCGGGATATTGATCATGTTGTTTTTACATGCGTGGAGTATCGTGATGTCAGATCTCAACTATTAAATTTCTTGCGTACCCAAGGTAGACTATCCAATGTCCCAGTTCGAGACATTCTTGCTTGTCGTGACCTTTCTTACATGAATCTTCTTTATCATTTCATAAAGACAATTGAAGTTTCAAATTAATAATTGACCCTTTTGAGGGTTAGTTCTGACTCCTACTGCGTCCTCAAACTCAAAATAGGTTACGAAATCAACAACAAAATGTATAAAAATTTCAGTTTATTTTATAATTTATAGCAGTTAATCGTTTGGTTCAAATAATGTTCTTAAGTAGATTTAATAATTAATAACGAAATACCTAATATGATATTTAAAAATAAGAGGAATATGTTTTATTAAACTCAAATCGTTGTGACTATAGTAGTATTATATTAGGATAAGAATTCTATGTAAAAGTGATGCTACGGCGAAGAAAAACTTATGTAAATTGCCTTAAGAAATAAACGTATTTATGGAAGAAAAATCCGGATTTTTCGCGTGTAAGATGTTGAAAACTTTCGACTGAAAACTCTCTCATCATCATTCACAGACTCACGGTCGCTGATAAACGACTGTTTTCTTCAGAGTATCGTTGCCGAAACACTCTTCTAACATTTACAATGCTGTCACACTATCGAAACTGTTTTTAATGTAAAATTTAATGCAAACTCGTTATTGCAAACTCAGTTCCACTTTAAAAATTGTTTAAAATCGAGGTCATGCACAATCGCAGATTTTTTAATACAGCGCAACTTTTACAAATGTTCAGGTATCAAGCTGAAAATTTGACAGAATATCAATGACAAATGTGGCAACCTAAAAAAAATCTAATCGGGTTACTGAAAGCGCCACACGATGGTGATTCCGGGAAGTAGTATTCAAAAATTTCTTAATTTGATGTTATTCCTCTCAAAGACCTTGTGTAAAAAGGAGTGCTATAGTCTATCCGCACTAGGCTAATCCGATCAGTCCGACCGACCCGGTACAAACTTTTTTCGGTATTAGTTATGAATGAGCTACTCTTGTACTGCATGTGCAGCTTATCCATAACCGAAGAAGAAAAAGGCGGGTGGATAATGTCAGAGACATAACTGGATGTCGTGAATACGAAAACAACTGATATGTTCCTTAACACTTCCGAATATCAATTAGTTGATCAATTGAATGAATTATGCAAGCATTACCCTTTTCCACATTTTACGCAAAAACAAAGAAGGCTTCACTTGATCTCGGTTACTGTGAATTTCACACAGCGAAAAGTGCAAAAATCAAATCAAACAGTTCTAGATTTGCACTAAACTGAGGATATTTCCTTTCGATTTGCGAACAACAAATCCTAATAGTTCTTTAGAAAACTTTTAGAGCCATTAGAACGGCTGATTTTGTGTAATGCTCTCCACCGTTGCTTTGTCACCTGGCAGCTGTGACGTAATCGCTCTTGTCGGAAGCGAAACTAGCTTTGCAAACGACACAAAACACATCAGCTCGCAGTGGCGATAGAATCCAAACTAAACCAATTTTTGTTGAGAGGTTTGTTTCTACCTGTTTTCGTTTGTAGCTTTTTCACTAATGGGCGGTCCTAAGGGCTATAAAAATAGCCGCATACAGAATTTTAATGTCGATTATTTCATTTCGGATTTGCATAATTTATTGAAAGAAACTATCAATATGCTGTAGGGATTCGTTTCTAGCATTCAGAAGGACCAAATTGAGGAACTCACTACGATATTCACCACTTTTCGGAACATTTTTCTCGAAGGATTTGTTGTACAGTAGCAGATATTTTATTCTCTTCCTCAGAACGCGTTCTAATTGGCTGGTGTTGACATGGGTCAAATGAGACAGGTTTTTCAATAGTGTACTATTGAAATACTTCAATGCTTTTGCTATACACGTTTAAGTTGAAAAATTTCGATTCTATTGGTAGTTAGATTATATAAATCCTTTCACAGATCACTGAGCTATGAGCTTCAAAAATACGAGCAAGGCAAACATTTCAAAAATGTTTAATTTTGAATTATTTAAGATTATGTCACACAACTCATAATCATAAAATTGTGATCATATTTCCGATGGCGTGTAGCAAAAATTATGTTGATTCGTTAGATACAACAAGAGATATTCACGATCAAAAACTTATCACTCTCTCAGAGAGTAAATTTTGAAAAGGCACCCCATAGTAAAGTAAGTCGTATTCACGACAAAAAGTCGGTGTCAGGTCGGTCGGATCGATTGGTCGGCCTAGTGCAAATAGACTTTTAGTCGTGATTAGAATTAGTGCTCGGGTTTTGCGAAGTCGTTCTACTACAACCACAGACTAACAGACAGGACACTCAAATTAGATTCTTTAACCATACAAACGGTCATTTCGAATATTCCTTTAGTTGGGACAGTACTCGGATATGTCATGATGGCGCCACATTAGCATATCAAATACATCCTGTCTGTCATCTAGACTGTGTTTATTTTTTTCATTTACCAACCGAGTTGCCATTCATACAGAATTACCTGTAATGTATTGATTTGTATACCTCCATGCGAATTTCATGGAGGATACAGATTAATTACATATTGCCAAAACTATATACAGAATATATACAGAATTTACTTCTCATCCTACAACGCAATACAAAATCGAACCCGTTTTGTTACAATATTTACTTGCTTCTGGTCTTAATTTCGGATGGAAATTACCAACACAATCAAATATAGTCTAGATGAACAACGTTGAGTAAAATAAATGTTTACTTTCCAACATCGCTAAAAAAGTTAAATATATTATCAACGTACTCCAATAATTTATTGTGACGATTATTATCAAATATTTTGATGAAATCAGACAACCCTGTAAGCAGCTGATCGGTGTTGACGAACGAGGGGAAACCAACTAGTAAAAAACCTTTTACGTAACACAAGGGGTGTACCGACAGTAAATATTTCGCGCAGTACAATATAGGTGGAACTAGTGCATCACGAAAAATGATTTTTATAACAATTTACTCATACTGTCATGTCTGTTAGCCTGTGCTACAACCGCGTTGAACCGAATATGGCTTGCTGCTGCTCGTGTTCATGCCCCCTTCAGTGAATCGTTTAGTAATGAATTAAACCGACAATGGCTCAACAAATTGGCATCTCCTTGGAATATTGGCTTTAAGGTCTATCAACGAAGCCGATGATATTAGTGAGTTTTTTTTTGTGGTTGATACCCATAGTATCACATTCAATTAATCGGGTTATCGCGATGAGTTATGAGGTAGTGCTTGTTCATCTAAAAACTAATTGGGGTATAGGCCTACCAGCGTAACAAAGTGATCTATCTAGATCCTTGTACACGGTTCATTATTTTTCACCTGGAGCTGTTAGCGGAATATATTCAACAGTTGCACTATTTATGTACCATTTAATTCCACTATTTCACTGTCACGTTATTACACTTTCACAAAGTCACTATACTTTAATGAAGCATAACAAACGTTACAATACAGATACGCGTATTTCGGAATGTTATTTACATCCTTCTCCAGTGTATCGGTTTTATAAGTTTGTTTGAAAGAATGCTGTAATGCTGCTCCTTTTATACGAAATGTCTTATTGTCAACGGGTAAAAACGGGAAGAAACAGGTAGTAACAAACGGGTAGGACGGTAGTTTGATGGTCAGCGGAGGGCAACAAACTGAAGAAGTGGGATATTAAGAGATTAAGTATTACCTAAATCTATTTGTATCTTATGTGTCGGTAATAGCTTGAATAGCCAGGAGGGCTTATTTCCCTGGTCACGATTCAATAAAGAAATGGAGTTATTTTTGAAGATTTCTAAACTTTCAGCTGTGTCTAATTTCCATGGGTTGGAAATTTGCTTATGATTTTTATGTCGTTGGTAGTGAGTTCATGATCTTCAGAAAAGGCATGTTCAGCTACTTTTGACTTGAAATGATGTGGTAGTCCTTTCTCTAATTCTTTAGATGCTTTCGCTATTTCAGCGACGTGCTCTTTGAAACGGATGTCTAGAGTTCTCTTTGTTTGTCCAATATATATTTTATCACAATGAGAACACGAGATTTTGTATACCCCAGATGTTTTCAAATTATCCGTACGATCTTTTGTAGAACCTAGTAAATTTTTCAATTGACAGTTCATGCTGCTGAATACTAAATCCAAACCAAATTTATTTAGTTTTGATTTCAAAGGATGTGCAATGTTTGGATTGAAGTCTACCGATATTCTTTTTAAATTTTCCGATGGGGGAGGCAGAGTTGTAAGTGATTGTTTTTTCAACAATCTTAATTTTTTGTCGAGGATTGTTTGGATTGAACGCTCTGGACAATGACAATGAGGATATCTAAGAAAGGTAAACTGTTGTCTTTCTCCTCTTCATAGGTGAATTTAATATTTTTATGTAAGTTATTAATCATTTGTAAGAAAGTTGATAAATCATTGCGTTTGATGATACAGAATATATCATCAACGTATCTCCACCAGCGATTAGGTAATAATCCCTGGTTTTTCAAAAGTTCTTCAAGATTTGCCATAAACAATTCGCATAAAAACGGGGAGAGCGGATTACCCATTGGTGCCCCTTGTAACTGTTTATAAAATCCGCCTCTGAATTTGAAGTAATTTACATCCATACAAAGCCGAGTTAGGTTCAGATAAGACCTTACTTTGCTTTTCCATAAATTGTTACTATGTTGTTGAAGTAACCAATCTTCTAATAGATTAATTGAGTCTTTCACCGGGACACTTGGGAATAAGGCGGAATGACACCATTATTTCGTCTTCTTCGATTTCACCAGAGTTTTGAAGTTGAGTCGTAAATTCTGGTGTGTTGGAGACTGATCTACTGAAATTTTTTTTTGCATAGAATGGAATTCTTTTATTAGCCATTTGGCGATTTTTTGGGTAGGGGCTCCCACTGAAGAAATAATTTCCCTTATTTCGTTACCAGGTTTGTGAACCTTTTGTAGTCCTTTGATTTTGGGTAAAGAAGGGTTAGGAACTTTGAGGTAATTGAGGTTGATATCGAAGTTTGGATTACATTCAAGAAGAGTTTTATCCACTTTTTTGATAATTTCAGGAAGGGGATCGGTTCTTTGTTTCCTATAAGGACCGTCATTAATTTTGTGGGTTATCAAGTCGTCATAATCTTGTTTGTCCATAATAATTACTTTATTTCCCTTGTCAGCCTTTACATAAAAAACAGGCTTTTCTCGCAATTGTTTCACTAGTTCTTTTTCATCAATGGTTTGCTGATTATTCAAAGATGTACTTCTAATGACGTCAGCTACGATAGTTCTGGCGTCATTAATTTGAGGAAAGGAAAGATCACAGTTATTTAAACATGTTTCTATGTCTATAATAACTTGTTCGAGATTTACTTTTGAAGAAATTGCATAATTTAAACCAAGATAGTTAGATAGATAGTTTGTTCATTGGTAAAATTTTGAGATGAACGATTTACAAGAAAATCCTCCAAAAATTGTACTGGAGGTTTTGGGGGACGGTCATGACGGTTCATGTTCGTGATGTTACATGCAAATCATTTGCTTATTGTGCTTATTCTAGGTCACCCAAAAATTATCTAGAGTTCAGGCTTTAAGATCTACTAGCACAAGGAACTAATGCGTGAATGAACTTTTTGTCCTCGGCCCATACTCGTGAACATGCAATTATGAATGAACTACGCCAATAACAATTGCATTATAAAACTTAATCTTCACGCTCACAGTTCAAAATAGACAAGTAGGTAATATTTGTAGAGTTAGACTATGAGCAGCATTGTAAAATTATAAATAAATTTCTGATTTCTCGTGAAGATCTTAAGGTCTGAGGCCAGTGTGTTTTAGAGTGATTTAGGAGGTTATTTTCACGCTTCAAATCTGATTTTCTCAGAAACGGTGACGAATATCAATAAAACCCAACTGGCAAATCTCTTAGAAAATTAGTTTAGATTATTCAGTGAAAATTTCAGAATGATTTATTGATTTTAGCGGTCGGGAAAGTCTTTTTTCTGAAAGAAGAATTGCATAGCTGAAAACGCCGTCTTTCAACTTGTTCATTGAATATCACGCCTTCAAAAGCATGGATCAAAAATCTATCCTGACAATGTCTAGATAATTTAATTTAGAGGCGATTAGTGCATAAAAACATATATGTTGTCGCGATAAAAATGAAGTGAATGTAATTTTTGTGAAAGTAAGTCGATTTCTATGGCGGCGTCATTTTAGTTCCTTGGTAACGTAACGAAGCATGAGGGAGAACAAAAATCGGCTCAAAAAGGCTGCCAAACAAGCGGTAGCTTTCTTGGATTTTATGTGATGTAGTCAAATTTGTAACCGAAAATATCAAAACTTCCTTGGCCACTCGGCCACATCGAGAGTCGTTTTGCACATTTGCGAGAGAGCATGTAGAGAAATGTAATACGCACAGCGAGCCACGTGGTTTTACGCGACCTACTTGCTTCAGCCCCTAAGATATGTTTTGCACTGAAGTTCTTGGATGACTGAGCTATAAATAGGCAAGTAAGCATTGTGTAGCTCTAAAAATATGACCAACAACATAAATAGTTATTAGCCGGTGTAGTCTCTGAGGACATTCCAAGTAGTTGGATCTTGGATCTTGGAATATTTCTTATGGATTTTGGAATATTTTTTATGGATTTTCGTAGTTTCAGAATATAGACGTTTTTGCGTATGAACGTAGTTAAATTTTTTGTGTTATTTAGAGACGACATTTACTGTTTGTTGACTTAAATACACTCGCGTACATATGCAGATAAAGATTACTTTCCTTTAGTTCTTTGAATTTCCCGGCAAAATGGAACCAGATCCTTTGTAATTATTTAAAGAAAATTGCGTTGCAATAACAGCAATACTATCTACTACGACCATGAAAAACTCTCTTGTTTTACAAAAAAAAGGAGATGAAAATTTATTTTCAAAAACCCCTCTTTCCCATGGTCTAAATATCGATTTGATCGTTCAAATATTCATTTATTTGCTGTGGTTCAGAATAAAAACTAATTTTTTTTTCCAAAAAAGCATTGAAGGGAAATTATTACTGTTCCAATTCAGTGTTGAAATTGGGAGTTTATCGTTCCAACAAGTCAAACTAGAAACAATAAAATGCGTTTATCGTTTCTTCACCGAGTCGCTTTCCGTATTTAACACTCAAATATCAAAAGTGATCGTAATTTACTCGCACACATATCATAACATGCAACTGAATTTAAGGAACACACACACACTTACGCTCTATGCGTTGTCAGTCACTTAACAAATGTTGATTATCCTAGTCAGCTGCTCGGGTTTTATGCTTTGTTTTTCATACTGTTAATTCCCGTTCGATCTGTCACGTGCCGAAGTTGCGTGCATCACTTAATGTTACGAATGTGAAGATGTTTAAAAATATAATCAATTGATAGTCTTTTTCGTTCAATGATTCACCAGCACAGAGTCATTAATTAAGAACGCACCAAACTTGGCACAGAATCTTAGTAAAACTATAACGACCACATAATGTTTAACTTCTGCCAGAGTACTAATGTCAACTGTATTACGCGAAGCTAGATTTGTCTTTCATTTTTACGAATCGGAGAATTCAGAACGCTACGCAGAGAAATTTCACGCATGCGTTGTTGTTTTCAAGCTTCATTGCGTGAAGAGCGTCCTATTTTAACGATTGAGAATTGTTGACATGTCTTATCATTTCTTTTTATTGATACGAAAAAAGTATTGTTTATTATTCGAAGAAGTTAGACGCAAAAACCAACTGAACAAGATAATCTTTTGCTTTTGAACTCTGAGTCGTAATTGGTATGGTTGTAAAGAACTGAATTCAGATTTCAACTGAAGCCGGTTTTGCAGATAAAGAAGCATGGTACCAATTTCAATTAACTACAATTGAACTAATTAATGTTGGTTAGAAACGGTTAGGAATCCCCGATCTTGAATATAACAAATTTCCGGTCATGGTGGCGTTACCAAAGTACTGTTGGTTGCATACATCGGGGCAATAGTTACTCACGAAATTAGTGCTGAGGTTACAGCGCATTGTCTTCATCTAGGCGGATGGTTAATTTATAACCTGTATACCAGTGCGAGCTACACCGAAAGAAATTATCGTGTACAAACTGTATTGATTCTCCATTCCGTTTCCCCGCGGATTAAAACAAGCTGATTTGTATGAATATCATAAAAAAACTATTTTAAACTTTTGCGTTGACAAATAAAACGTAAACAAAATGTAGATGATTCTCGTTTCAGAGCTATTACTTACGGTAGTCATATAAGAAGTGCTATTCATTTTGTAATGTTTATGATGTTCATTGTTCATACATATAACAGAATGCGACAAAACGAATAAGGATTAAATGTAAACCAAGTATACCGGAGTTAGATATTTGTGTAATACGTACTTGTTATGTGCAATATACAATGCATTATGTAGTGATTAGTATTGATATCAATGGATGCAATTCAAGTTAATTTTAAAGTCACATTAGTAAAGGTTATAAATGACAACAGTCGTAGATCTTGTTCTGAACACATTTAGCTAATAATATAAAATGAGCAAGTAATTGTAAGGCCCCAATAAAATATATGCTATACGTAAAACTTATTTCCATTCTACATAGCATTAAAGAATTATAAAAGTCTTGATATGATACTCAAATGGTGTAGAAAAGCATGGTGGGTAATGTCAGAGGCATAACTGGATGATTTGAATACGAATAAAATTGGCACGTTTCTTTCACGTAAGAATATTACTGCTATTTTGGTCGATTAAGCTGAAAACCCGGGAAAATATCATATTTGGTTTCACAACATTGATTCACTCAAGTGTGCTGAAAAAAAATCGCTATCACTGGATAGCATCCTAAGTATATTAGTAAAACTAAAGTGTACCAATGACTCGGAACAATGACTATTTTGTTGTTACCGGAATCAATCAAAATCAACGCACCTTTTATAGATTTCTCGATGAATCATTTTTCTACTTATGCTTTGCTGAAAATGAAAACCAATTTGACAGAAAGGATTTGCACTTAGAGTCACTAACTTTTCTCAGTATAATAGATTGATTTACTGATTTGTGGTAAGTCTAATTTCCATTTCAGTAAAATGAAAGTAAACGTTGCAAAATATTCAATAATGAAATTCCGCTGACGATTTTTGTATTTGGCAAGGAGTTAGGCAAATGTTACTGATCGATGAAAGTACAGCTGTATAGATAGTAATATCGGCAAAAGGTTCGAAACTGAAATGAAATTTCCTCTTGTGTTTATTTTATTATTTAAAAGATATTTTTATTCAAGCTTATTTGCGTACAAGCTTTACGTGGCCGAATGAGCCGATTTTTAATGTAGAACACATTTTTGTTTTCTATACAGGGGTGCAAATTAGAAACTCAAGAAAAAATACACGTACAAATGTGGTCAGGTTTTGAACAATTACTGCTCAGTGAATTTTGTATCAATTACTAATATCATGTCACCATTTGATTGGAAATATTTCTAAATTTTGATTTTATTGTGTCAAGCCACGTATTTTAATTGTATATCATTGAAATGTTGATAAATAGCTAACAGTGTCCAATTTGTCTGCTAAAAATCTCCGGCATAGCGGATTTCCTTGCCATAGTCGACGGTTTTGAAGGAGTAAGAGATATATCAATGGAAAAGCATCGTTCTGATTGGTCAATCGATGCAAAAGCGAATCTGTTGGAGACACGCGGATCTATAAATAGAAGCAAAATTATAGCTAACGTTTCAGTCCTACGTGTAGCATGCTAGAGGTTGATTGTTGCTAGGCAGCAAGACAAAAAGTTCCTTAAAACGATTTGAAGCTTTAATTGATATGCTCCGATCTTGTGTCATGCGAGTTCGGATGAAATTTCCTGCTATTTCGTTTTCGACTGAGAAATTTGCAACTACTCCAGGGTAAATTTTGAGTGCTTAAGATAAATTTCTAAGTTTTGTAAGAAAAACTCCATTAATAATGAAAAAAAGTTTATCGCTTCAACCGAAAGCGCAGAATGGTAGTAATGGTAGATAAATGCTATAAAAAGGCGGGTGGGTAATGTCAGACATAACTGGATGTCGTGAATACGAAAAAACTGACACGCTCCCATTACTTTTCCGAATATCAGTTAGTTGATTGATTGTATGAATTGTGCAAGCTTTCACTTTTTTCTCTAATAGAGTTTGAAGCGATGCACCTACATTAAAGTACAGATTAGTTACATTCATTAGCTACTATTCTACAGCTTTATATTCCAAACTTGACACAATTCCTTTTTAATTTGCCAATATAGGAGGCTAGGTACGACAAATTTGTAGTTTATTTTTATTGAAGCTATGAAGTTCGAAGATATCTGATTCTTCTCGAAATTTCAGTACGAAAAAATTGCAATGGCCTGGTCTGAAATGTATCGACGATCTTCGGTATGCAAGTCATTTTAATAATAATAATGAAAGTAATAATAATGGTTATAATAATAATAATACAGATTAATCTGTACATATATGTATGTATAAATAAAATACAGATTAACCTGTATATATGGCAACCCTGTATCGCATGGCATATTTTCACACGACCCCATACTAGTATAAAGATGTGTTCAACATCATCACATTCGCTTTCCAATTGCCGTTCGTAATTGAATGTGTTAGTGACGGTACAAATCTGCCTTTTTTCCGGTTTTCGGTGCCATCTAGCTGACGGTGTCTCTTACGTTCAGAGTAACTGCTTTAACTTAAATGACGCTATTTCTCACATCACATTTCATTTTATACCTGCTACTGGTAGCGTTGTACGGACGTCTCCTTTGTTAAAATATCGCAGAACAGGAAACAGTGAGACGATATGAAAGAGAGAGTTAGTAGAGCGGCAGCCAGTAATACTGAATTGGCTGTCTAGCTGTTAACAGCATCTTGTGGAATTTTTACGCAGAAACACGCACACAGGAGGAACAGTTAAGAGCAAGGCAAAGTCCCGCTCGAACCGTGCTGGTCTGCAGTTCCCAGTTGGCAAAATCCATCGTCTGCTCCGAAAGGGAAACTACGCAGAGCGTGTCGATTCCGGTGCATCGGTCTATCTGGCGGCAGTGATGGAGTACTTGGCTGCCGAAGTGTTGGAATTGGCCGGTAATGCTGCCCGTGACAACAAGAAAACGAAAATCATCCCTCGCCACCTGCAGCTGGCCATCCGTAAGAACGAGGAATTGAAAACCCCGTCCTTTTCAGGACGATCACATCACTGTAATAAAGAAATATTTAGGATTGCTTTAAGTTTAGCCAGTTCTGATACGCCTGGAAAGTAGAATGCGCAAATCAAGTGGAAACATTCGTTCATCTCTTTCATTTGTTCAACTCTGTTTCGCACGGCATATTTGTATACTAGTATAAAGATGTGTTCAAAATCATCACTTTCGCTTTCGCATTGCCGTTCGTAATTGAATGTGTTAGTGACGCTGCAAATTAATTTAGCTTCCATCTTGATGAATCTTTTGGTAGGAAATATTGAGATCTGATATGGTTCTCGTATGTGTCTTGTTTCAGCAATGGGCCTTGCTGGACTTTTTGGCTGCCGATTCTCGGTGTCATTGTGCTGACGGTGTCTCGTGCATTCATATCGGGAAACTGTGAGACGACAGGCCCTCGATGTTGCTCTCGCGTGTCTTGTTTCGGGAACAGTTGCTCAGCAAATGGTAGGAAAAATGAACCACTCAACTTTTATATGAATGCTCTTGTATAGATTCAGACATCTCGCGTTCTGATTGGCTGGTGCTTTCATGGGTTAAATCAAACAGGTTTTTCAATAGTGTACTATTGAAAAACTTCAATGTTGTTGCAATACACGTTCAAGTAAAAATTTTTCGATTCTATTGGTAGTTAGATTATATTAATCCTTCTACAGATCATTGAGCTATGAACTTTCAAAATACGAGAAAGGCAAACGCGCCTTATGAATTATCTTCTATGATACTCGTTTATATCGAGCATTTCAGAAAAGTTTAATTTTGAACTATTTGAGAATATGTCACACAACTGAAAATTTTATTATAAAATTGTGATCATATTTCCGATGGCGTGTAGCAAGAATTATGTTGATTCATTAGATATAACATGAGATATTCACGATCAAAAACTTATCACTCTCTCAGAGGGTAAATTTTGAAAAGGCGCCCCATAGTAAAGTAAGTCGTATTCACGACAAAATAACTGCAAACTCTCGTGCATTTGCGGATTCAAAAGTGTGACGTTTAATTGAAAATGGCGATCATTAGAAATTTTGGTAGCCTTGTTCCACATCAATAGCTCGAACAACCCCATGGGGCTGATCCTTATAGTTTTTAAATAAAATTTGTTTGGTATTGGATCTCGTTGTCACCCTTTTTCTAGGTGAAAAAGAGCTTACATTTCCATCCTGCGATGATTGAGGGGCACTTTGCTCGTTGCTCGTCTCGTCCTCCATTGTCGAATCGATGGCATTGTTGTTGGTGTCCGTTTTCTTTTCGTTTCCCTTGTTATTCGCAGTCTTGGGCTCGGTGTTAGTTACTGTAGATGCGCCTTGTTGTACATTGATTGCAGTTGCTGGTTAGTTTGATGGTGAAACAGAAGTACTGCGCTCACTATTTTCCATTGTTTAACGGCTGACATCGTCTTTCTTACCTTACCTAACAGCTATAGTCCTGGGGTATCCTTTGCTGTGTTCTAGCATACGTCTCCACACAACTCGGTCCATGGCTGCTCGTCGCCAGCCACTCAAGGCACGTATGCTTCTGAGATCACCCTCCACTTGATCTATCCACCTTGCTCGCTGCGCTCCTCTTCTTTTTGTACCAGTCGGATTAGATTCAAGAACCATTTTCACTGGGCTGTCGTCCGACATCCTTGTGACATGCTCAGCCCATCGTAGACGTTCGATTTTAGCTGTCCGTACGATAGGTGGTTCTCCTAGCAGCTGTTACAATTCGTGATTCATACGCCGTCTCCACGTTCCGTCTTCCATCTGCACTCCGCTATAGATTGTCCTCAGTACCTTTCTTTCGAAAACACTGAGAGCGCGTTGGTCCTCTGCCAACATAGTCCAGGTCTCGTGGCCATAGAGAACAACTGGTCTAATGAGCGTTTTGTAGATGGTCAATTTCGTGCGATGGTGTACTTTTCTCGATCGAAAGGTTTTTCTGAGTCCAAAGTACGCACGATTCCCGGCCAAAATACGTCTCTGAATTTCTCTGCTGGTGTCATTATCGGCGGTCACCAGTGAGACCAAATATACGAACTCGTCAACCACCTCGATATCGTCAATATTCGTGGTGGGAGGCGTAGTGTTTCTTCTCTAGAACCTCTTCCTCTTATGTATTTTGTTTTTGACGCATTTATGGCCAGTCTGATACGCCTAGCTGCAGCTTTCAGTCCGACGTAGGTTTTCGTCATCATCTCAAGGTAACGTGTCACTATATCAATATCGTCAGCGAAGTCAAAAAGTTGTACGGACTTTCGCAGGATCGTGCCACTTGTGTCGATCCTCGCTCTTCGAATCACACCTTCCAAGGCAATATTGAACAAGATACAAGATTGTCCATCACCTTGACGTAGCCCTCTCCGAGATTCGAAGGGCCTCGAGATCGTCCCAGATACTCGGACGTAGCACATCACTCTATCCATCGTTGCTTTGACCAATCGCGTCAGTTTATCCGGGAAACCGTATTCGTGCATTATGTGCCATAGCTGTTCTCGATCGATTGTGTCGTATGCCGCTTTGAAGTCAATGAATAGGTGATGCGTGGGTACGTTGTATTCACGACACTTCTGGAGTACTTGTCTTATCACGAAAATGTGATCCGTAGTGGTGCGGGCTCCAGTAAATCCCGCTTGGTACGGCCCTACGAATTCCTTAGCTGTTAGTGATAGACGACGGAGAAGGATTTGGGAGAGTACCTTGTAGGCGGCGTTCAGCAATTTGATTACGCGGTAATTGCAACAATTTAGCTTATCGCCTTTTTTGTAGACGGCACATACCACCCCATCCATCCATTCCTGCGGTAGAATCTCCTCCTCCCAAATCTTAGAAATCATCCAGTGCAGCGCTCTAGCCAGTGCCTCTCCTCCATGTTTGAACAGCTCGCCTGCTCATTGCCCGCGACTTTGTTGTTCCTCAGCTTGCCGATCTCCTCACTTATCCCCGACAGATCAGGTGCTGGGAATCTGTCGTCAGCTGAGCGTGCGCCCAGATTGCGCCCCGCCTGTGTCGTTCTCTGTATTTTGTGCTTCGCCATTCAGATGCTCGTCATAATACTACTTCCACCTGTCGATCACAACATATTCGTTCCGGAGAAGGTTACTACTGGTATCTCTGCACAATTCGGCCTGTGGCGTTTAGCCTCTACGTGAGCGGTTCATCTTCTCATAGAACTTCCGTGTGTCATTTGCGCGGTACAGCTGTTCCATCGCTTCGCGATCTTGGTCTTCCTGGTGGCGCTTATTCCTCCGGAAAACTGCATTCTGTCTGTTCCGCGCCTGTCTGTATCGTTCCTTGTTCGCTCTCGTGCGGTGTTGCAGCATCCTCGCCTTTGCTGCGTTCTTCTCTTCGACCAACTGCTGACATTCGCCGTCAAAACAGTCATTTCCTCGATTCGATAACCTCGTACCTAGAACGGTTGCAGCAGTGCTACCCACGGCGGACCTTATGTTCGTCCAGCCGTCTTCACGAGTCGCCGCGCCAAGCTGCTCTTCCGTTTGTAGCACTAGTTCCAGTTGTTGCGCGTATTCCTCTGCAGTACGAACGCTACGTAGCTGCACGAGATTGAGTTCCGGCGTTTCTGTGCGACGAGTATTGTGCACCGTCGATAGTTTTGAGCGCATATAAACCGCGACAAGGTAGTGGTCAGAATCAATGTTGGCACTGCGTCTTTGGTTGAAGATGTCCTTTTCGCAGTTTTAGTGCAAGGTTTGCCGTAGTGTGCAGGTTCTTCACAAAACTGGCATGTAATCAGCTGATTTTCATAGGTAATCAGCGTTTTACACGGATATATCCCACCTTGACCACAAGTGATGTAAGATGGAATTGCCTTACGTAGTTGCATACGTACCATTCGCACGTCATTCCGGATACCGGGGAAAAAACTCCGCCATCCCTTCTGAGCGAACACTTTAAATTAAGCGGTAGAATACATGTTTTCTGTAATAAACTATAGAACATTTTTAAAAGCAACGGTATTTTCAAGCGGTTGTGTCATGGAAGGTTATGTAGAAGGTTATACAATCAAACAGAACAAAATGTATTTTTACCTGTACCACATCTCATCATCGCTGGTACTCTCTATGCAGTAAGTGTACCATCATGTACCATTTCGGGCCCGGGGAGGATTCCAATATTACGTGCCATAAGAATTTACTTAAAGAATTGTGTACATAGAAATGTCATCGAATTATGAGATTTTCAAATACATCAACTTACTAAATGTCGATAACCGTTCTCAGAAGTTGATTGGCTGTGAATTTGGATTCTGGACCTGGAATAGAATTTCGGATATGGGTTCTGAAATTGAAAGCTGCACTGATTCTAGAACTTAGTTTTGTATCTGCAACTGAGTACTGAGCCTGGATCTGTCAATGAATTTTTCCTATGTGATACTGGTGGATACCAAACATTATCTATTACAACTAAAAAAGGCGGGTGGGTAATGTCAGAGACATAACTGGATGTCGTGAAAACGAAAACAACTGACATGTTCCTTAACACTTCCGAATATCAATTAGTTGATCAATTGTATGAATTATGCAAGCATTCCCCTTTGTACATTTTTCGCAAAAACAAAGAAGGCTTCACTTGATCTCGATTACTGTGAATTTCACACAGCGAAAAGTGCACAACACTAACCAAACTGTTCTAGATTTGCCCTAAACTGAGGATATTTCCTTTCGATTTGCGAACAACAAATCCTAATGGTTCTTCAGAAAACTTTTAGAGCCATTAGAACGGCTGATTTGGTGTAATGCTCTCCACCGTTGCTTTTTCATCCATGCAAATGACTGGCAGCTGTGACGTAATCGCTCTTGTCCGAAACGAAACTAGCTTTCAAATGGCACAAAATACATCTGCTCGCATTGGCGATAGAATCCAAACTGATTCAATTTTTGTTAGGAGCTTTCTTTTACGTGATTTCGTTTGTAGCTTTTTCACTAATGGGCGGTCCTAACGGCTATAAAAATAGCCGCATACAGGTTTTTAATGTCGATTATTTCATTTCGGATTTGCATAATTTATTGAAAGAAACTATCAATATGCTGTAGGGATTCGCTTCTAGCATTCAGAAGGACCAAATTGAGGAACTCACTACGATTTTCACCACTTTTCGGAACATTTTTCTCGAACGATTTGTTGTACAGCAGCAGATATTTTGTTCTCTTACTCAGAACGCGTTCTGATTGGCTGGTGTTGACATGGGTCAAATGAGATAGGCTTTTCAATAGTGTACTATTGAAATACATCAATGCTTTTGCTATACTCGTTTAGGTTGAAAAATTTCGACTCTAATGGTAGTTAGATTATATAAATCTTTCCACAGATCACTGAGATATGAGCTTTCAAAATACGAGAAAAGCAAACGCGCCTTATGAATTATCCTCTTTGATACTCGTTTATACCAAACATTTCAGAAAAGTTTAATTTTGAATTATTTGAGATTATGACACACAACTGAAAATTTTATCATAAAATTGTGATTATATTTCCGATGGCATGTAGCAAAAATTATGTTGATTCGTTAGATACAACAAGAGATATTCACGATCAAAAACTTATCACTCTCTCAGAGGGTAAATTTTGAAAAGGCACCCCATAGTAAAGTAAGTCGTATTCACGACAAAATTTATCTTAATTTGCTAAGACACCCCATATTAAAATAAGACGTCAAAAGAGTCGTCCAACGTCCTTGAAACGACTTGCCAGTGGACTTGCTCAGAAAATGTTCCGACATTTGCAAATGTTTCGCTTCGGTCATTTTGGGACATTTAGAAGGCGAACACGAAAAAACTGCTTTGAAGTGCGATTTATTTTTGGAAAAATGTTGAGTTTGAATAAAAAACAACTGTTAGTTGATTCGTTTTGACGGAATCGGTTCTATCGATCGCGAGCAATCATAGCCACGCTCTTTTGAAATCGACTGTAACATAGGTCGTTTGATTATCCTGATTTTTTTAATTGCTCGAAATGATTTCAATCCAACGATAATGTTTAACGGGATGAAGTTTGCCTAGGCAGCTAGTGTAGTATAAATCAATCAGTCTACTTCCGAATAACGAAACCAAAAATACAAATAATGGGGCTATACAAGTAAGTAAGTAAAGAACACATGTTTCTTCTCTTCCTAGGATAGCAAAGGTATTTTGGCCAACTTTAGGATTAATTTTATTTTGGCCCACTTTGTAAAAATATCCACCAAATGTTGTAATATCTTTGAAAACCCCTTCCACAATAGGCAGTTTAATGTGATTAGCCTCAAATTGATGCAACATGGGTTACTTAACATCGATGAAATTCATAAAGTTTGTTAGGTGGGCTGAAATATATGAAGTGGCCAAAATATCTCTGTTACCCTATTTCTCATTATTTTCTGTGAACGATGGTGATGAAAACGGCAAGTAGGGTTTCGGCTCCAGTACTCATCGCATATACGCAAACCATTAGTTAGAGTGAGATCTGCTGTCTCTGTAGGATAGATTGACTTGAAGGGTGAGATAGAAATAGATGCATTCGTTGGGAGTTTTCGCGTCGTAGTATTGAACAATTTACGAACTATTCCTTTCTGCAGTATTGCTTCTTAGAGCCGATGCAAAAATATTGTATTCAATTTTATCACAATTCGTTGATTGAAAGTCGAATAATATAATATTGCAACTGTACTAATGAGATGACGATTGGTACAATACCCTTAGTAGTAACAATCATTCTGTTGAAATCTTTGATTTAAGTTGAAACAATATTCAAGCAAAAGTATTATGATGAAGACATTGTCACTATAGAAACGCAATATTATTGTCAAAAAAGAATACTGCCACAGTTACTGCTGAGAAATTCCAGTGATGATTTTTGGAATACAAACCTGGTCCACTTCATCGAGAAAACTCATTTATCACTTCGCGTTCAACGCCCTAATAGTATATTTTGTTGTGGTAACTTATTCCTAACAAATTGCAACATAACTTTTCCCTAATTCTTTGTTGCAAACTAGTCACCGCAATAAAATTTGTTTCTGGGGCATATATCTATGATTGTTTTAAACTGCAGACATCTTTTCATTACGTTCAAACATAATTTATTTCTGTTATCAGCACTTAGCATCAATCTCAACTACTCTAATTAATTTTGCTGATGAACGTTGCCGAAAAATAATCCATAGAAAATTGCCAACATAAGGACTTCGAGTATTTAACGGTTGCTATGTTTATAAATATGCACATTTGTACACTGTTTCGTAGTTTACACTAACGTCGTTATTCGTAGAGGCGTTCATTGTTGACTCGTTTACTTAACTCAACTATTTTACATGCACGAGAACAATTTTCCGCTGGCAGCTTAGAAGTTGAACGGTATGCTGGGAACCTTGTAGTGGTATCCGTCTGGGTTTAGCGAGTGCGAAGGCGGTTGTTCACAGTTCGGTCCCTGTCCGCCGTTGGTACAGCAATAAGGAGGAACGCCACCGGCTGGGCATCCCGATGGCGGTCGAGTTGGTGGTCTTGTTGCTGGAGGATATGGCGTTGGGACAATACAGTTCGGTCCTTGTCCGCCATTCGAGCAGCAGTATGGAGGAACTCCTCCAGCCGGACAGCTAGGTTGTTGAGTGGGTGGAGGTCTTGTTATAGGAGGTGAAGTCGGACGGGTAGGTACAACACAGTTGGGACCTTGTCCTCCATTAGTGCAACAATAAGGGGGAACTCCACCATATGGACAGCTGGGAGGTTGAGTTACTGGTGGACGTGTTACTGGCGGCAGATAGTCCGGCTGTGTTGGCGATGGTCTAGGAGGTTGCGTGGGGACAACACAATTGGGACCCTGTCCACCGTTAGTGCAACAGTATGGTGGAACACCTCCGTACGGACAGGAAGGTGGTGGTGGCCGTGTTGGTGGTGGAGGCGGTGGTCGTGTTGGTGGTGGTGTTGGAGGAGCTGGAACTATGCAGTTCGGCCCTTGGCCACCATTAGTGCAACAATATGGCGGGACTCCTCCGTATGGACAGGATGGTGGTGGTGATGGTCTCGTCGGTGGTGGAAGAGGTGGTCGTGTTGGTGGAGGAGGTGGTGGTCTTGTTGGAGGTGGTGATGGAGGAGCGGGAACTATGCAGTTCGGTCCTTGGCCACCGTTAGTGCAACAATATGGCGGGACTCCTCCGTATGGACAGGATGGCGGTGGGGGTCTCGTCGGTGGTCGTGTTGGTGGCGGAGGTGGTGGTCTTGTTGGAGGTGGTGATGGAGGAGCGGGAACTATGCAGTTCGGCCCTTGACCACCATTAGTGCAACAATATGGTGGAATTCCTCCGTATGGACAAGATGGAGGTGGTGGTCTTGTTGGTGGTGGCGGTGGTGGACGTGTTGGTGGCGGAGGTGGTGGTCTTGTTGGAGGTGGTGATGGAGGAGCGGGAACTATGCAGTTTGGTCCTTGTCCACCGTTTGTACAGCAATATGGTGGAACTCCGCCATTGGGGCACCCGATAGGTCGTGGAGGCTGCGTCGGTGGTAGATATTCATTACTTTGAGGTGGCTTGGATGGGATTGGTCTAGTGGGTACAACGCAATTTGGACCTGATCCGCCATTGGTACAGCAATAAGGAGGAACTCCTCCGAATGGACAGGGAGCAGGTGTCGTTGGAGGTCGTGTAGGAACAACGCAGTTCGGGCCTGATCCACCATTGGTACAACAGTAAGGAGGAATTCCTCCAAATGGACAAGGTGCAGGCGTTGTCGGAGGTCGCGTGGGAACGACACAGTTTGGCCCAGATCCGCCATTAGTGCAACAGTATGGAGGTGATCCTCCATTGGGACATCCGATAGGAGTTGTTGGTGGAGCTGGCGTTGGTCGGGTTGGTACAACACAATTGGGTCCTTGGCCTCCGTTGGTACAGCAATACGGTGGAACACCTCCGAATGGACAAGGGGCCGGTGTAGATGGCGGTCTTTGCGATGGCCGTGGCGGGACGACACAATTTGGACCTTGGCCTCCATTGGTACAACAGTAAGGGGGAACACCTCCTGATGGACACTGCGGAGGCTGGGGTCTAACTGGTGGTCTAGTAGCCGGTGGGTACGAAGGTCGACTGAGAATGATATAATAGTTTTAAATCACTGCAAAATAACTACAAATCACCTTCAATTACCTAGTTGGTGGAGGTGTTATGGGCACAACGCATCCTGGTCCCTGGCCTCCATTGGTGCATGGTGGTAGATATTCATTGTTTGTGGATGGTGGTGGAGGTGGAGGTGGCCGAGTTGGTGGTGGTACTGGAGGAGCTGGAACGTAACAATTGGGACCGGATCCTCCATTGGTGCAACAATACGGTGGAACACCTTCAAATAAAATAATTTGCATCAGATACATTTTCTAAATGAAATGGTATGCTTGCTAACCTCCGGCTGGACAAGGTCTAGGAGTGGTTGGAGTGGCAGTAGGAACTTCACAGTTTGGACCGCGCCCTCCATTCGTACAGCAATACGGAGGCACTCCACCGAATGGGCATGGCCGTGGTGTTGTTGGTGGAGGAGTTGGTAGTACGCATTTAGGACCTTGGCCACCGTTAGTGCAACAGTATGGTGGAACACCTCCGTATGGACAGGAAGGTGGTGGAGGTCGTGTTGGTGGTGGCGGTGGAGGTCGTGTTGGTGGCGGAGGTGGAGGTCGCGTTGGTGGTGGAGGTGGGGGTCTAGTCGGTGGTGGAGATGGAGGGGCTGGAACTATGCAATTCGGTCCTTGGCCACCGTTGGTACAGCAGTATGGTGGAACGCCTCCGTATGGGCATGATGGTGGTGGTGGTGGAGGCGGTGGTCGCGTTGGTGGCGGAGGTGGTGGACGAGTTGGTGGTGGAGGTGGAACTACACAGTTAGGTCCTTGGCCACCGTTGGTACAACAATACGGTGGGACTCCACCAGATGGGCAACTTGGCGGGCGGGTAACTGGAGGCAGATATTCCGGTTGTGTTGTCGGTACTACACAGTTGGGACCTTGACCACCATTTGTGCAACAGTACGGTGGAACCCCTCCGTAAGGACAGGATGGTGGCGGTGGTCTCGTTGGTGGTGGAGGTGGCGGTCGTGTTGGTGGTGGAGGTCTCGTTGGAGGAGCTGGAAGTACACAGTTTGGTCCTTGGCCTCCGTTGGTACAACAGTATGGTGGAACTCCTCCATATGGGCATGGTGATGGTGGTGGTGTAGGAGGAGCTGGGATCACACAATTGGGACCTTGACCTCCATTAGTACAGCAGTATGGTGGAACACCTAGTTATGAGAATTGCATTGATTAGTTTTCTACGGCTCGAAAAAATAACTTATCTTAACTTACCTCCTGCTGGACAAGGTCTAGGAGAAGACGGTGTCTGCGTGGGAACAACACAATTTGGTCCCTGTCCACCGTTGGTACAGCAATACGGAGGGGCTCCTCCAAACGGACAGGGTCTTGGCGAACTAGGTGGTGATGGTTTTTGTGGTGGCGGGAAAGGGATATTCGGCTTTGGGTAGTTGTAACCATCTGGACCGATGCGTGTCGTTATTTCCGCATGGCTCACCGCTGCTAGCACCAAGCACAGCACCAGCAGTCGCTGTAATTTAAGGTACAAAAAATGCTCTTGTTAGTGAACGATGAACAAATATCGGATCACAGGTAGTTTGATGTCGTTTGCCGTTTCAAAGGGATTGATTTATGCGCATTTGTTGTTCGATACAATTGTCTGATGGGGTCATCATCGATACACACTTCTCGTATCTCGGATTGCAATCCGTCGGTTAGTGAATGGTGTGGTCATCAACGCGTTGTAAAACACCGTACAAAGAATAGCGGCGTGTGAACGTGCGGCGAATTGAAACGAACGATGAAAGCAAAACAAAACATGCTAAACGCGTGGATTCCCTCGCTCCTCTCGCGTATCTCTGCTAAACCCGTCCCTGGCTTGGTCGGTAGGTTGAATCGACTGGGGCAGGGATAATTGATCTTGTTTCGTGAAACAGCCTGGTTCCAATGTTTATTTTCCTTTGTGTGGCTATTCTAAGTTAATTTTTGATGAGTTTCAGACAATCAAAAATCCCTCCCGCCGTGTCTAGTTTACGTTGCGGAGTGCCAATGTCATCACATCCAAAAGGTTATCTCGCCATGCCGAAGGGAAAACCAGTTTCGGCACAGATGTGAGAAAAGTGCCGAACTGCTACCGCAACAATGTATGCAAATGATGGAATCGAGAGTCCTAACCTTGGCCAACTGGTGGCCGGTTCGTTTGATTACCAATGCGCCTATCAACAGAACAGTTTTGAATTACTTTTCTTCGACGAGAGCTGGGAAATATTTTATCTTTAAAAAATCTTTAAATGCAGTTCATTGAGAAAAAGACAAAAAATATATTCTGTCGAGAGCAAACAAAATGCAGAACGTGTTCATTCTAACGGCATTTTAGCTTGGATTTTAAAACAATCAAGTGAATTTTCAAATACTTCGAATTGAGATTTCGCTGCGAACCTTCAACAAATTTCAATTGTTATGTTTGTCAATATTTTTGGGAAAACCTACCAAATAAATGAAGACGAGACCAAACAATTGACCAACTATGCAATATGTTTCCGCATTCGCAAATGACAGATACTATGCTGCTTCAAAAAAGAGTTGCAGTTGCTCTTTAGTGTTGGGGTTCCAGAATTTGCGTAGTATTATAAACTTGTTCGGATCAGAAAAGTCTACAGATAGCATTTCTGGTTTCAAGCAGCTTGGTTTTCCACAAGGCCTCGGAACAATTGGTATGAATTCACTTAGCAACAAATTTAGAAAGTTTTCTTCTGTGTATAGAAAAGTGTCTTTTTTGGTCATTTGTTGGTTTTAAATATTAATTACCAACTTTTTTCGAATGTTGACGTGGGATAAATATTAAGCAACAAATGACTACACAAATAATCTCTCAAAATAAAAAGCAAAAGTGGTGAACCACTTTTAAAGTTTTGTTTGATTATAATTTATTTATTTATTTTGTTGAGTAAATGTAAACTTACTTAGAAATAATTTACAACGTTTACTTATGGTACGCATTACTTCTACGATAAAATTGTGTTTTATTTTGATTATTTTTTGACATAGCAAGGTCAAGATGATTACAAAATTGATCCTAGTGACGCATCATTCAATTGACTAGAATATTATTTGTAAAATTTGTTCTAATATGTTTTTCTAAAAATAATTTCCGTGTTCGTAACTAACGGCTAGTTACATAGTTACGACATATTTGTAGATTGAAAAGCATGCAGCGTGTTTCATACGATGCAGAAGAAAAGCTGTTGACTGATTCTACAAAAGATTGTTAATCGACAAAGTCGATTAATGACGGAAAATGCTAGCAGGGTTGTAGGATAAAATAGTGGATACAGTAGCATTTCGAACTTCAATCAATTGAATTTAGTCATCGTTACGATAGGAGGTGCATTTTTTTTATTTATAAGATATTTTTATTCAGGCCTATTTGCGTACAAGCTCTACTTGACCGAATTAGCCGAATTTTTAAATAAAGAATTTTTTGAAGTGGATCTCGTTGTCACTCTTTTTCTAGGAGGAGAAGAGCTTCCATTTCCCTCCTGCGAGGATTGAGGGGCACTTTGTTCGTGGCTCGTCTCGTCCTCCATTGCCGCATCGGTGGTTTTATTGTTGATTTCCGTCTTCTTTTTGTTTTCTATGTTGTTCGCAGTCTTGGGCTCGTTGCTAGTTGCTGTAGAAGCGCCATGTTGTACATTGGTTGCAGTTGTTGGTTGGTTTGATGGTAAAACAGGAGTACTACGCTCCCTAGTTTTCGTTGTTGAACGGTTGACCTTGTCTTTGGTTGAAAATGTTCTTTTCGCAGTTTCAGTGCAAGGTTTATCGTAGTGTGCAGGTTGTTCACAAAACTGACATGTAACCAGCTGATTTTCATAGGTAATCAGCGTTTTACACGGATGTGTCCCACCTTGACCACAAATGATGTAAGATGGAATTGGCTTACGTAGATGCATACTTCCCTTTCGATGGAAAGGATTTCACCGTACCGCGACATATTCTCCCGAACGTACTGATCGGTGACCTGCGGGGGGAGGTCATGCACGCGTGCTTCTATGGCATTGTCCACCATGTGCACAGGGATTTTGTATTCAATGTTATCACACTCAACACTGTGCACCTCGCTGTTAACCGAAGCGAATGCAATTGCATCGCTTTCGCGTTTAAACATAATGTACACACAGTTAGACGCCTTGTTGAATTGAATCTCACTTACATTATTAGCGTCTAGATGCATTCGTTCTTTAAGTAAGATTTCAATTTTATTTGCTGCTGGTCTAACTTTGCAACGCTTGAAATCTATACAAATTGAATTCGGTCTTGCAGGCCAAGTTTCAGGCTTTGTTAAATCGTTAACATGTTTGTTAACATTTTTTTCATATTGAAGTGCTCATTAAAAATTGTGAATACACTTCCTTTCTATATCTTCAGCATGTTAGCAATCCCCTACCATTTAAATTTTTGATTTTTGATATTTGATTGTTGTAACAACAACCTTACGATATCAACTCATCTTTTCCCATCGTTTCTCCAAACAAAACATAATTTTTAATTGGGTTTCCTCATGACCGAAGTTTACACTTACTAATTTAACAATATCTTTTGATACCATGAAAATCTGAACAATTCGGTATGATCAAAGTTTTTCAAATACTTCTTTGGCTTTATTTAATACAGTGACACTCCAGACCAATGCGTGATTAAATAAATTGTGAAATTTTCTTATGAAAACTTAGCTCTTTGAAAGGATTTCCATTCAAAGCTTTCTAGACAGTTTCTATCATTCAGGTTGTGTTTGAATGTTGAGATGTTTGAACAACCATGTTTGAATATGCAAAAATCGGAGAAGTGCTACTTAGTTTGGAAAACCTGTTTAATTTTAATACAAAACCCGGACAAAAGCACATTGGGTTCAGTAGCCAAACTAGGATTTTGCAATACAAAAGTAGTTTAAAAAAGGTCTGTGTTGTAATCAACCTTGATCGAGGATCAACTTATAGGAAGACGATGACCAATTATTTAAACACTCGCGTTAATTTTAAAGACCAAATATATTTGCAGCGGTTTAGAACGAACAGTATTTTCTCGCAACTCAACATCAAGTGAAGGCAGCAATGATCAGTGGCCCCTATCACGCTGTTCTTTAAAATAGTATGTGTGAGTTATCAGAACTGCACGAAAATTCTAATGTGGGTTCGACCTTCTTTCCCTACTGTTGGTTACATCATATCAAACAGTCTGTTTTATAAGAACCGTATAAAAAACTTCGAATGCAAAAACCGGATAAAGAAATAGCCGTTTTTTTCAACAAAAAGTGTTTATATCCGGTTTTAGCATTCAAAGTTTTTCTGTCGAGAGTCAAGTGCTACAACTAACAACAACAGTCCGTTGTATTTGGCATAGAAAGTTTTCTTTACTCTTTTCGAGACTAAGAATACTCTTCACCTATAGGTTCGACATTAACATCTGCCCGATTCTCCCAATCCCCCGTCTGTCTACTAGCTTTATCGATACTAACAAGATCTTTTTGCTGTTACTAACTTTTCGCTCCCCTTTGTCCAGAATCTTCACCATCTCGATGTCAACTAACTAAACATTTGTCGTTATTAGTTATTTCGTTCCCATACCCCCCTTTAACATTCCGTTTTCCACAACAATTACTTCTCTATTTTTTTCATACTATTCGGCAACATCACCATCATCGCCCACGGAAAGCCGCTCCAGTCGATGACTAACATGCGGGCCACCCGCCGGGTCTTCGCAGCCTGGGGGTGTTTCCCGCGGACGCACAGAAGGATGCGGCAATTTTAGATACATTTCTACATCACCTGGCTGATTCTAAGAACGGAAGAACGGGGGTGTTTTCCGTGGATCCATACGGACAAGCATACGGCCACTACCATTGAGAAGCAACGTCACCAGTAAAACATGAGAGACCAGCCACTACATAATCCTAATTATTAGAAAATGCCTTTGGCATCATAGAGCTAACGCATTGTGCCTTAATAAATATATCTTATGGGAAAAAATTACAACAACAGTGACAACGAATGATATAGACGACAATCGTATCCGTGAACAATGTTGCTGAAGAACAGTAGGGAAACCACAGGAAAAAAGGCGGGTGGGTAATGTCAAAGACATAACTGGAGAATGTGATTACGAATAACAATGGCTCACTGAAACTCAAACTGTTTCGTTACAAAGCACGATATCAACTCCGAAGAACGACAACTACAGGTTAGGATTGAGCTCAATAAAAGATGTATAATAATAATAACAAGTCCTATATCAATTATAACGAAACACACAACGAAAGTAAAGAAAATATTAACGAATAACGCATCCAATACAATAAACATTTAAACTTGAGTTGTTTCATAAAGCAGTGGGTATATATTCTGTGAAGAATTTTATTCCTTGTATCTAAATCCTAGAATCGTGACCTCCACCATTAATATAATTTCGTTAATGTTTCAATTACTGCATTTTTATTGTCATCGCAATCAGTCGTTTTTCGTACACAATGAAGTAGTTATCTTCATAGTCTAATACGATTAAGATAATCACTTACAAGATGTTAGCCTTTATTAGTACCTCCTACATTAAAATTCGAAGAACGCAGGGTAGTTTTCAATTGTCGTCTAATACGTCAAAGTCGTCTAATACGTGCGTCAGGGTGCAACCATAGTGTTGCTTAAGTGAAATTAAATTTCACCTCTTTACATTGCACAAGATTTCGTTAATCTTAATTTCCGAAAAATAAGGATTTTTTTTCTAATACTAATACTTGGCATCTCTGTTCCGACGCCAGATAAAGACAGGTTCAAATATTATATCGTTGAATCGAAACAGCACCCGTACTAGTATAAAGATGTGTTCCACTATCATTTTCACATTGCATGGGAGCGTTGCCCGTCGTAATTGAATGTGTTAGTGACGGCGCAAACATTTTTTCAATTGCCATTTTTAAGAGTCCGATGCGTTTGGTAAGAATTGGAAAAAATTCAAAGAATTCTTTATGATGATCTGTGGGACTGCAAAGTGTATTGGATTGCCATGACCTACGGGATCTACATTCAGGCAGAACTGATATGACTCTTGACGTGTACACTAGGGTGGGACGAAATTTTGATTTTAACTCCACCAAACTTTTCGTGTATCTTTTGGTTCCCATAAGAACTATGCAAAATTTTTTGCTCGATCGGAGAAACTATATTTTCGCGCCAGAGATTCAAAGTTTGTATGGGATTTAGTATGGGAAAATGGACTACAAAAAAAAAATCGGCTAAAGATCAACCTATAAACTCTAAAAATCAGTGCATGTATTACTTTCGTAGAAAATTTCACGAGGAAGAAAATTTTAGAAGACCGCAAAACAATTCGACATTTGTAGAAAAAGTTATTGAAGGAAAACCGAAACAAGGTCTGAAAAATGGCTCATTCCTTAATATATCTAGCACCACTGCTGCTAGTGGTTGTAATATTATTTAACTTTCTTCTATTGGGCTATAACGGTTGATTTGAGTACTACATACTAAGCTGAGTAACTATTGTGAAGACATCAAACAACTCAGATCAACCGTTATAGCATAATAAAAGAAAGCAAAATCATATTACCAGCGAATGCGAATGAAGGGGGAGCAGTGGTTCGTTATTCACGCTCCCGTCCATTGGTTCAGCATCACTGTTATTGGTGGAACAATCGTTACTTATTTCACAGGGATTGGGTAAGTTAGAAACTGCAGCTGGTGTACATTGTTCTATAGGAGATACTGATGGTTTCGTTGAGGGGGATGCTTCATTGTTGTTGGTGACTGTCACAGGTGTACTGGGATTGCATGGGGTTGGTGTGAAAGAAGCACCGTTGTCATTCGCTGTAGTTGTCTCCTTGTCCAGTTTATCACACGGCTTACCGTAGTGAACGGCGTTTTGGCAATATTGACATGTGACCATCTGATTGTCATAGGTAACAAGTGATTTGCACGGGATTCTTGTATCTTGTAGGATCGATTACGCTTGAGAGAAGATCATGCACACGTACTTCTACAGCACTATCTTCCATATATACTGGAATGTTGTATTTAATGTTTTCGTGCTCCACATAATGCACATTATTATTGTCTTTTGCGAATTGAATTGCATCAAACTCTTTGTAAAACTGGATGTAAACAACATTATTTGTCTTATTGCATTGAAGTAAATGTCAAGATGCATTTGCTCCTTAAGCAAACCTTCAAGTTCTCGTATCGAAGGCAGAGCTGCTAAATGTCACTATCAACTATAGCAACTTTGCACGACGAAGATTGGAAAGCTTGACACTGGACTGCTGCCAACCAGGCTCCACCAATCATCATATATTGAGTGTCTGAGAGCCGATCTGCCATAACTTAAATTCTGTGGATATTACACTCACCAGGACGCTCATTCATTGCCGATGCGATTGATATTATTTTCATTTCTCCTGTCACTGCTTGGTTACGATGTGACTAAATATTAATCAAGCAGCATAAACATTGAATTAAAATCATTTACACCAATAAACTCCGAAGTCCGACGAATTTTTGCAAAGAACATTGAACTTTATCAATTTATGTTTATGTTAGAAATAGGAGAATGAGAGAGAAAACAAAAAAGTCGCCTGTCTTTGACTGAGTATACTTCTACTTGGTCATAGAAATTTCATTTGACAGACATTTTGACCGTACCGATTACAGTTGACGATGATTTTATTTAGTCTGTCAAGGTCATTTGACATGACTGACAATTTGCAGCTCTGATCAAAGGTCGAATTTTGCACTGCCTGAAGTCAACAATAATTGTATTCTTTCGTAGCGGTGGTAGCTTTTGTTCGTTTGGTTCACTCATTTCGAGGTCGTTCTATTGTTCACTACACAATACTGTACTTAGTTTCTTCTGTCCCGATCGTATGCGGTTTTGTTTTATCGACTGACTTGGATGACATGTGAAAGCGAACTAGAGCTCGAGAACCTTTTGACCGAAGTGTTATAATTTTTATATTGTATTATTAGAAAAAAGTTTGCTCATATTCCTCGAGATCGATTCGACCAATGTTTCGAATATGAAGTAAATCGAGTCCATTTCTTAGGCATGGGTGAACAAATTGCTATAAACTTAGTGGGTTTTGAAAGTTGTATTTAGGTTGTGGATCATAATTAAGGATCAGTTTCGGAGATATAATGGTTTAATGACATATTAAATGGCAGAAAACAATTTGTTCTCCCTGCTCAATATTCTCGATGATGGCTTAACCCGTTTGTCATATGTTTAGGCTCTTTTGAAAGTCAATATTGGGCTGTAAATCAAATTCGAAGATCAATTGCCTGTCACTTTTGGTACCAGAGATATGGTGGTATAAGCTCGGAGATCACTGGGCCGATTCCAACAACTTTAGGCTCGTTCGGGACTAATATCGGTGTTGTGGATCAAGTACGAACATCATATGTCTGAAACTTTCAATCATTTGAACTCAATGATCAAGTGTAAATGTATTATTGTTGATACGTTTGGTTTCGGAAATTTTTACACCATTAGGTGGATTAACAAGAAGATTTTTACTACTTTTGTTTTATATTCATAATGTAACCATTCTTAATTAAAGTGCTACTGAAATTAAAAATGACAATATCAAGAATACCAATTTATAGGGTAAGGGCTCCCTATTTCTTCTGAGCTGCTATTTCCATCTCATCCCTTCAGCTCATTACTTTGAATATGAATAATATCTTACAAAGTACCTGAACCAAACTGTGAAATGTTTAAAAATAAATATTGAAGCTATTGTCAAACTTTTCCATTGGAAGAAATAGTTTTAAATTCTTCGGTCATCGTTTTTCTCATTTAAAACAAACTCACTTTTCGATTTAGGACACATTTTCGTTCTAAGATTTACAGTTCGTCATGTTCCTGAATATCTACTTACCGGCTGCTCGGCCATCCATGGAAGTTGACCATCAATGTCAACTTCCCTCTCTGAGCAGCCTAGATAGCCGTGTAGTGTCGGTAGCGGTTTCCCAACTGGCTAAGAATAACGCTACGGTCCACCTGTACCGGTGGTATAAGTCCACCAAACAGGTAAGCCGTGTGGCATCCGGCGGAATTATTTTTTACCAAGAATTGATCCACTGGTTTCCTGTTCCATGTCGTAAAAGGCCACAAAAATAGGAACTCCTAAGTCAAGGTGTATTTCCGTGCCGATGGCTGAATGGCTGCAGGAGGTTAAACATTGCAGTCGTGAACGGAATATCTTGGGTTTTTCCCTTACTGGATACACGCAATGCTTAGCAATCGACTTCTTTGTTCATCGCTTCGGCGAGCAGAGATTAGAAATCTGAGTGTCTGTGGGTGTCCTCAAGGTGGTGTACTATACCCACTTTTATGGAACCTAGTCGCTGATGGTTTGTTAAGGAAACTTAATAACCTTGGATTTCCGACTTATGGTTTTGCTGACGATTATCATATATTGATGACCGGTATAAGCATTAACACCCTCTTTGATTTAATGCAGAAAGCCCTGCGATCTGTTGAACAATGGTGTTGTCAGGTTGGATTATCTGTAAATCCGGGCAAAACATCAATGGTGATTTTCACTCATCGTAGGATAATTACAGGAGCTCGTCCGTTGCAGTTCTTTGGTTCAGAGGTCACTGTGGTCGATCAAGTTAAATACGTCGGGGTTATTCTTGACTCAAAACTGAATTGGTCTGCTCACATTGACTTCAGGATTAAAAGGGCTAGCATGGCTTTCGGCCAATGCAGACGAGCTTTTGGAAAATCATGGGGACTTAAACCCAGATACATTGATTGGATCTACACAACTATTGTTAGACCAATTTTAGCATATGGATGTCTTGTATGGTGGCAGAAAGGAGAAGTCGCGACAGTTCAGTCAAAGCTAAATCATCTCCAAGGATGGTCCTAATGGCGATGACAGGAGCATTCACGACAACTTCTAATGCTGCTCTAGAGGCGCTACTGTGTATTTAACCACTACATGTGTTCCTAAAACAAGAAGCATTATCTTGTGCATACCGTCTTAAGGTTACAGGGCTTCGGAACAGTAACCCTATAGACTATGCTACTAGCCACACTCGCTTGTGGTCTCAAATGGTTACGTGGGATGAGTATTTACTCGCTCCTAGTGACCTAACTCTCACATGCAGTTTTCCTTTCAAAACATTCAATGTGAGCTATCCTCTTCGTCAGGAATGGTTGTCTGGTTGTCTGGAACGACAACTTGATGAACACATAGTTTGTTATACGGACGGTTCTCTGTTGAATGGTCGTGCTGGTGCTGGTGTCTACTGTCGTGAAATGAGGCTGGAGCAGTCTCATTCACTTGGTAGATACTGTACTGTGTTCCAAGCAGAAATCTACGCAGTTCTGTATGGAGTACAATCGGCACTTCAGCAGAGGATCTGTGGTAAACGTATTTATTTTTGTTCCGACAGTCAGGCAGCCTTAAAAGCACTCAGTTCGAATGACTCACGGTCGAATCTAGTGATCGCATGTCGAACTCAAATTGAAGACCTCAGCATTTCACATGCTGTTTACTTCTTATGGGTACCCGGCCATTCTGGTATTACTGGAAATGAATGGGCTGATGAGTTGGCTAGAGCTGGTGCAACGAATGATTTCGTTGGTCCTGAACCAGCTTTACCACTTTCAACTAGTTGGATAAAGCACAAGATTCGTTCTTGGGCTGCATCCAAACATGCCAGCTACTGGCGCAGCTTGCAAACTTGCGCTCAGACAAAAGCATTTCTACAAGATTTAAATCTGAAAATGTCAAAGTGTCTACTGCATTTCTCCAAGTATCATTGCAGTATTCTGGTCAGAGCTCTGACTGGACATTGCAAACTCAATTATCACATGGCTACTATTCAACGTGCTGAGTATTATTCGTGTGATTTGTGTGAATGCGATTATGGTACTTCATACCATCTGATATGTAACTGTCCCGCATTGACGCAGCTACGTATCCGGGTTTTTGGTTCTCTATACATGGTTGAGTCTGTGTATGCGGAGCTAAAATTGAAGGATATTATCTCGTTTTTCACCCAATGTGGTAAGGAGCTATAGTCAGAAGGGTTCATCGTTCTTCCTGGAGTGAATGAATCCCTTCTGTATTCACCTTAAATAGGGTTTAGCAGATTGTTTGGCATCCTTTGGGGGGTACCGAATTTACTTCTGCTCGTACATACTGCGAGTCGTTCTGCATTCTTCCGGGAGTGCAGAATGGTGTCGCTTTTGTAAGATCTCTAAATCCTCTCGTGGGTTGGAGGTTTTATTAACAGCTCTGTTCGGGACCTTGTAGAGGTTCAGAATTTCCTTCTGCTTCCACTAAATGTGATCCTCAGCAGATTGTTCAGCATCCCTTAGGGGTGCAGAATTTACTTCTGCTTTTATGTGTTTTTTTGTGTCGTCAATTTTTCCCATCCTCCTAGTCCAACCCTTACCATTTCCTTTCAATCCTTCCCTCTTATATATCGGGAAAATGATGCTAAAAACAAATTGATGGCAAGGCACAAATCTCCAAATATCAAGGGGAACGTGCCATTTGAGCCAATTTGTTCTGATTCCTGATTCCTGATTCCATCTCATCCCTTCAGCTCATTACTTTGAATATGAATAATATCTTACAAAGTACCTGAACCAAACTGTGAAATGTTTAAAAATAAATATTGAAGCTATTGTCAAACTTTTCCATTGGAAGAAATAGTTTTAAATTCTTCGGTCATCGTTTTTCTCATTTAAAACAAACTCACTTTTCGATTTAGGACACATTTTCGTTCTAAGATTTACAGTTCGTCATGTTCCTGAATATCTACTTAACGATTCGTCTCAAAACATGATCACTGTTTCGCACAATTACACTACTATTGAATGCTGGATGACTGCATAATTAGTAATGTTCACTTGCCACTTGTTTAATTGACGATTAAAAACTTCAAAAACTACCCGACAAGCAATAAAAGTCTTCAAAAATATGAGATGAATGTTTTTTACTTAGTTCACTTGATTGCGCTTTGTTTTCATCTCATTTGGTTTCGCAAAGGTGCCAGGTTTTCTCATAATGTTACAAAACAAAATTGTTTTTCTTTTTCAAATTATCATGAACAAGTTTTTTTTTGGTATCCGTGACATAAGTTTAATTATATTATTGATATTTTTATTTCAATAAAACTATTTCGGCTTCGAATATTACCAGAAAGAGCGTGTTAAACACTAAAGAAATGACCATTGTGGCAAATCTAGTAGCACTGGTTTCATTCCGCTATATGTCAACATAACGCTGTTAAATGTATGTGTTTCATCGGCTGTGTACAGAGATGCCAGATATTTTCATAGGAAATATGTATTGCTTTGCATAAAAAGTCTATATCTGCTCTATCTGTTTTCACTAATAAAATGATGTTAAAAGATAATATCTGCGAAGATTTCCATTTTAACATGCGATTTGTCCGTTGATTAATAAACTTTCAAAGAATTACTGCAATCAAATACTAATAGATACTCAGAGAGAAAGTCTAATATTTTATTTCTCGTTTTTTATGAACCTGTACAAATTTGTATTACATTTAGGAAATCTGTATAAAATCCGTACTCTGATTTAAATCAGTATGCGAACGCAAAAATCTATACAATACAGATAAATCTGTATAAATGGCATTTCTGGCTCTGCATTTTGTTTTTAGAAGGGCTACCCGATCAGATGCACATAACAAAATCATAACACAAATATATCAACAGTGGATATGTATAACAACTTGTGTTATTTTGAGATATTTAACAAATTAAAACAGTTCAAGGTAAAACTTATGATAACAGTATAATAACAAAATCAGCTATGATATTTTATTTTCATTTGCAAGACTCATGAAAAAGTTCATTAATTGAAAAAAAAAGAGTTTTTCTGTTGTTTTATATCGAAATATAATGAACAGATTTCAAAAAACTTAAACAAGAAACCAGATCACTAAATAAATTATTCATTTATTTAAAAAAAATCATTCGACAATTTTGGATTGAAACGATGCTAAAAGTTAGCTCTGATATAGTTTTTCTGTGTTAAATATGCTATTTAATTTATTACAACTATTGTTATAACTTTCTGCTTTCGGACTTCTGTAGTTATATCAAATTCAATAATAATTGTGATACGAACGTTTCAAAATCTGTAACGATTTTGTTTCCGCCAGAGTCTTTTTTGTTATGATTTTTGTTATTTTCACAGCTTACCAGCCAAAAATATTTCAAGATTTGTTACAAAATATTTCTGAAATAAATTACTCCAGTTGTTATAATTCTGTTATTATCATCTGATCGGGTAATGCTTAAATAATAACAATTCCTTTTTTGTTTTGTTTCAAGTTTACCAAAACTTTAAACTTTGGTTCTAAAAATATCGTGTGTTGTCTTATAGTTGGCATTAGGCCATTTTTACGAAAACATTTTGAGCCTGAAAGTGCAATGTTTTGATTTTATAGCTGTCGCCATTACTAATTAATAGGATGAATAAAGGACCAACGATAGGATGAATAAAAATCCTTTGAGATGGAATTAGGAGCAGCGTAGTGAACATATCAGAAATGTTTTTAGCTGATATTTTGAACATTATTTCAATTTCCAAGGAATGTGAATCAATTCTCCATGTGGAGCAAGGCGAATTAAGCAGAAATATGAAAAAAATCATAGTGATTTCAGTGGCTAAATCAGGTTTTTAAGGTAACGTTCTTACAAATGAGATGAAATAGGGAGCCTTTACCCTATATTGTAAAAACAAAATGTGACAAAATTGTAGCTTCAAAGATTATACTCGGCGTTTCTGAGTTAACTACTAATTTGGCGACTGATTTCAATATTCTTGAAACTCGCTTCAGTACTGGTAGTTGTTGCTGCATTGGCTATGGAAATTCCACAGATGCCGTTAATTTGCTCAGTGATTTCGTGAATTGCTTATGCAAAGCTTCAATGAATAAATATCACGCTGCAGGAGTGGACTTAGAGTGCCATCCAGTAGCTTCTAGTGTTGCTGTCAGTTTATTGAAAAGATTTTCGTCGCTCGGCACTTCGTCTGACATAACAATTATTGAATTAAATTAATTACCTTAATTTGTTGGTTTCAAATAGATGGTTTAAAACCCCCACCCGGATGGACGGATCACATCCGAGACCCCTCGAGATGACCCTGCTGTTTCCGTTTTATAATAGCCTGCATAAATTTCCATATCCACCCGAGTAACTTCTTCTCTAGAGAAGAGGCGTCGATGACAACCGGCCTGCGGAATGACGCTGCACTGACAGAACGAAGAAGATGTATGACATAATCGAGTCGTCCGAACCATGCATCATCACAGCAGACGGATGCGACATCCATCCTGGTTCGCTGAAGGAGGTTTGGTCCGGCCTGCTGCGCCACCTCCGACATTTTCTCAAGGGGTCTCCGACGCAGCAGCGTTGGCTGTGCGAGATTTTCAAGAGCAAATAGAACCCGTACTGCCGCTACCGGGTAGAGACCGAACCGGTAGGTTTTGAAATGTTTACACTGCCAAGAACAATGATCGAATTGATGTGTTTCTTCATTTGCGCTAATTGGATAAATCTATTTATTTTGCTTGTTTGCATAAATTATGCAGTCGTCATCTTCGTCGGTAGATAGTTACTGATATCTTTTATAGTTCTTGGCAATAATGCAAATGATAAAGCCGCCACAAGGACACGCATAATTTTGGTTTAGTGGAAATTTTCCCATATTCAAACATTTTTAACTTCTGAACTTTTGTTCGTTCAGATATTCGTGGCAGCTGGCCAAAATTTATACTCTCAGTTGCACAGGAAATAAACAAACACATTAACCTTGGCCGATGTGTTTGTTAGGAACATCAAAGAAGATGGAGAAACCTGTATTTGATCATCCTCTTTATCGGATTCTTTCTCAAATGGGGGCATATAATTTTTGCATACATTCGCTTAGCAACATCTATTAGGACGGACTGAAGATGACATACCTTTTTTCAGATTCATTCTTTCACGACGATCTGTTTGAATCATCTGATTTGATACGTTTGTTTTTTTTTCATTTATGTTCAATATTGTTGGAACTAATTTATTTTTTATTATGCAACATTCAAAACTGATTAATGAAGAACTGCCAGAAAATTTATAGAATAGATGGATAGATGAAAGGTGCATGGCTTCCAGCAGCATGGTTTCGAGCTATGTCGCCCGATTACGCATCAAGAAGACCGAACGGGCTTCCGAAGTGCGCTGGCGTTTGTCAGTCAGCATGCGTGGTATTCAGCCATAGGATACATTTTTTACCAGTATGATTTCCCCTTGAACATTTCATTTTTTTTGACATTGTCATGTGTAACCATATCGGAGGCCATGTCACTGCGGAGTACATTGGGCACCATGAATCTCTCGAAACCAATACTTCCGTAAAGAAAAAGATGTCAGATTGTTGTTACCACCATTATAACAATACAGGGTCCGCCATCTAACTTTTTTTTTGAACTAGCGGTTATTTCGACATTGGTAACCTTAATGTCACTTCTGATTTGATAGAAACTTAGTTTTATCCTCCCGCTGAACGAAAATGGTTGTGTATACGCTTGAGGAATGCGTGAAAATAGTGCAGTTTTACTTTGAAAATCATGGTAATGTTGCGGAATGTGTGCCAAAAAATCATCTTCTCGGATGAGGCACATTTTCATCTCGGCGGGTATGTTAATAAGCAAAATTGTCGCATCTGGGGGGACGGAAAACCCGCACGTTATCATGGAGAAGCCGATGCATCCTCAGAGAGTGACGGTTTGGTGCGGATTTTGGTCTGGCGGCATCATTGTGCCATTTTTCTTCGAAAATGAGGCAGAAGCCGCCGCCACGGTCAATAGTGAGCTTTACCGCGCTATGATTAGCGATTGGTTCTTCCCGTTACTTGAAGGGGAAGACTTGGACACCAATTGGTTCCA
Source organism: Malaya genurostris (assembly GCF_030247185.1). Lineage (NCBI taxonomy): Eukaryota > Metazoa > Arthropoda > Insecta > Diptera > Culicidae > Malaya > Malaya genurostris. Next base: position 182,475,686 of record NC_080572.1, read on the forward strand.
AAAAGACGGCGCTCTGTGCCACACAGCCAACGCTACGATCGATCTTCTGCGCACAGTCTTCAAAGATCGAATTATCAGTTGAAATTCGGATGTTGTTTGGCCGCCTCGGAGCTGTGATTTGACGCCGTTAGACTATTATCTTTGGGGGCTGTCAAAGATAAATGTTATGTGGACAAGCCAGAGACAATTCAAGCCTTGAAGGACAACATTCGTGCAGCCATAGCTGAAATAAAGCAACATACAATCGAAAATGACCGACCGTATGACGTACTGCAAGGCCAGAAATTATATTCCACAATTAACCGGTAGGATTGTACTTGAAAAAAAATAAATTTTGAAATCGGATAAACCGTTTGTGTTTTATAGCATGTTTAAAAAAAAGTTACATGGCGGACCCTGTATAAATAGACTCTGTTGCACGTTTGCTAGCTTGCATTCCAGGTTTCTCTGAATAATGCACTTTCAGAAAGATTTACTATTCCTGCTGGTGTACCCCAAGGAAGTATCCTAGGTCCCATTCTATACAACATTTTTACATCAGACATCCCACCTCTTCCGGGTGGTGGTGTTCTGTCACAATTTGCTGATGATACTGCCATTCTTTACAAAGGTCGTGTCATTAATGCTCTGAAGAATAAACTACAGACAGGTCTGGACGCTCTAACTGAATATTTTACAAGCTGGAAAATTGTGATCAATGCAGCAAAAACTCAGGTCATCTTGTTTCCACATTCAAGATCTCCAAAACTTGTTCCATCAGACGAATGCAGAATACGATTCGGTGATGAGGTCATTCAATGGTCCGATGAAGTTATCTATCTAGGACTCACCTTTGATAGACATCTGATATTCAGGTCACATGTTGACAGAATCGTTCAAAAATGCAGCATACTCATTAGGTCTCTGTATCCGCTGATTTGTAGAACATCTAAACTTTGCCTGAAGAATCAGATGGCTGTCTATAAACAAATCATCTACCCCGCAATTGAATACGCAGTCCCTGTTTGGCGGGGTTGTGCACGAACACACAAACTTAGGCTTCAGCGCATTCAAAGTAAGATCTTAAAGATGATTCTAAATCTACCCCCTTGGACAAGGACTAGTGAAGTACATGAGATGGCCTCCCTGGATATACTAGAACCAAAATTCGAACAATACTGCACGAAATTTGAAGAGAGGTGCTCAATCTCTGAAATGCAAATAATTCAAAATTTGTACGTATTAGGTTAGGGATAGTTATCAGCAGGTAGATATTTTATTAATAATTAAAATAAATATTATGATTAAACATTAGTATGTAAAACAAGAGTAACTAAAACACCTATTATTAATAACGAATCGTATGAACAACAAAGATGAAAGGCCAAAGGGTCAAAACACTTGTACTGTAAAATGTTGATGTAATACACAAAAATAAGATTAATAAACAGATATTTATGCATATTTATGCATGTTTGCTAACTTCAGTCTATGATAATGGTGTTTCAGTTAATGGCGAATATGAGGTTCCGTTCATCAAGCCTAGGGGCTGGGGTCCACTAGGAGATTGATAGTACCTATTAGCTCTCTCCGGACTGTACCAGCCTAGATGCCGTGTGGAATCCGGCGGAAAAAAATGAACCAAGAATAGATCCACTGGGTTCCTGCTTCCATGTCGTAAAAGGCGACAATTGCAGGAGTTTCTTTTTCCTTTCAGTTATCAGATATTTTCAATGTTTTACTTCTGATTACTCTATTTTACTAAATCATCTCTTTATTCAACCTATCAATTTCCGTCTAGCTTCGGAGAAAAGTTTCATTAGGAATGATTTCTTCTTCCATGTTATTGATTGTCTTTCAGGATTATAAAATGAATGATAAAAATAAACCATTGCGCAAATCCGTTTATATTACAAAGTTAATAACAGAGATAACATATATCGGTATATTGAATACATAGTAAAAAACACTTGATATTAATATTTCAAACAGTAAATTAATATTTTTCTCGGTAGCCGGCTGCCCAGATCAACTCATATAACCAATTAATAATTTCAATAAATAATTAAAATAATAAAGCGGAAATAATAAAGAATCAAGACGCGCGTGAAATCTGTTGACCTTTGTTTGGTGATTTAAAATGATTTTATAATAACTGTTTAGAATATTTCAATGCAATGAATCAACTTTTTTGTCTAAATCCTATTCGCTCGTTTATTTTGTATCACGTAGTTTCATTTATAAAAACGTACTTAATCCACCTAGCAGTGAGATGATACCTTTTTTTATCAATCCGCATGTGTTTTTTTTTGCATGACTAAAAAAACGCGAAAGGTAGATGCATTAACGAGTGACTGCATACTCGACAGCCGGCTGTCCGGAGTTTTGTCAATTTCGGAGATTGACTGTTTCGTGCATTATATTGCCAGCACAAAGTAACACATAAAACGATAATACTTTAAAACATTCTTGGTAGCCGGCTACCCAGAGCAATAAACACATGATAACATTATTAAAACATTTACTAACAAAGTATCCTCTCCTGTGATGCATGTGGGAATGCAGAGGATTCCTCGGTTCTTAGTAGCAACATGCATCGAACTGACAATCCTTTCCCTCCCAAGTAGATCTGCATTCGGACGTGGCCGGCGTCGGTATTGATCAGCATGCATGGTTCAATACAGTTTGCACAGTGTGAAACAATGTGTTATTCCCAAACATGTTACTTCAAAAAATCATTTTGCAATCTCAATTGGTCCAGATCAATAACGGAGTAGCAACACACGGGCGGTCTCTAATGCTAATGCTAATGCTAATATGAGGTTCCGTTCATCCAGCCTAAACGCAGGAAGACAATAACTAGTTCTTTTGTAAGCATTTCTGCTGTTGGACATTCGCAGTGTGAGTTTCGCAAGGACATACGAAAAGAAAACGAAAAGTGAAAAACAATGGGGAACATGAAACAAAATCAGCCGTTCTAAAGGTTCTAAATGTAACCAAAAAACTATTAATACTACCTTCCTTGCAAATCGAAGGTAAAAATCATTAGTTTAGTGCAAATCTGGGAAAATTTGATAGGTTGTGTACTTTTCGTTGTGCGGAATTCGCAAATAAAGCCAGCATACGGCATATCACTATCGTAGAAAATACCACTTTCTGAAAGCGTGTTATAACCCGCAATTATGGTCAAATCATTTAGTTTTTCAGTGTCTCCACATAGAATCAAGCAAAGCGTTATTTGGATTTCCTCATATACACTAATTTGATTTTATAAAATCGATTTTCAATCAGAATAAGTGTCGTCACTAATACATACGACGTCCAACTTCATGGGTACCACGAATCGATGCGGAACGGTAGCGCTGTAGGGAAGGGCCCACAAGTATGTGTCAGATTTACTTTGTGCGTCGTTCGCTAAACGAAAGGGCACCGATTTGTTCGGAATTTTGCTCATGGAAATAATTGTCAACTGTGTTGAAAGATAGAGAAATGGTAACCTTCGGTTCTTTCCAGAATCCATAGCATTTTATAAAGATCTAATGAATTTTTTACTTGAAATGAATAATTTATTAGTAGAGCAATGTACTAAAATAAATGTGCATTTTTGAAGTGATCTGCCCTGGTCGACAGAAGTTCTACGTCAATCTCGCGGTTATGTCTCTTACATTAACTACTACAAGGTTTTTGCTTCTCTTACGATAAAAATATCTAAGAAAGGTAAATCATTTTCCTTTTCTATTTCACAAGTGAATTTGATGTTTTTAGTTTCCAAAAAGCTTGTTCAATTATCACATTGGATGATGCAGAAAATATCATCAACGTATCTTCACCAGCGATTAGGTAATAATCCTTGTTTTTCCAAACCTTCCTCAAGATTTGCCATGGATAATTCGCATAAAAACTGGGGCAGAGGATTACCTATCGAAGCACCTTGCAATTACTTATAAAATTCGCCCGAATTAATTTAACACGTGGATCAATAAGTCCCGAGACTAAAGCAGAGATGGCGCTCGTAGTAAACCAGTAACCACGTCTTTCTAGAGTATTAACCTTTGCTTGAAACGGGTCAAAATTTTAAGTCGATCCGACCGAAGGTCCGAAGAAACTGAGTTTCGTGTTTTGATAAAACATTGTTTTTAATGGGTAAAAACACCGTGCAAGCGAAACAATGGATTGAAAAATGTTATCTGTACTCTTGTCCATCAAAAGCAACGATTTGTCGGTGGTTCGCCGAGTTTAAACGTGGTCGTACCGACACAAATGACGCGGAACGCTCGGGTAGACCTGTGGAAGCCGTTACACCGGAAAATGTGAGTGAAGTGATAAAATTTATAATGAAAGATCGTAAAGTGGAGCTCCGTGAGATTGCTGAGATGACACTGATATCATATGGAAGTGTATTTACTATCCTTCATGAAAAATTGAGCATGAAAAAGGTTTTTTCCAAGTGGGTGCCGCGATTGAGACAATGCACCCTGCCACAATTCGACGAAAACAATGGCGAAATTGAACGAATTGGGCTTTGATCTGCTTCCCCACCCCCCATACTTGCCAGATTTAGCCCGCAGTGAGTACTGGCTCTTTGCTGATCTTAAAAAAATGCTCCAGGGAAAAAGATTTGGCTCAAATGAGGAGGTCATCGCTGAAACTGAAGCTTATTTTGAAGCGAAAGATAATTTTTTTTATAAACATGGTATTGAAAAATTGGAAAAACGTTGGAACCATTGTATCACCCTAAAAGGTGATTATGTTGATGAATAAAAAATAATTTTTGCAAAAAAAATGTTGTTTCCATTGTTAGTCTCGGGACTTATTGATCCATGTGTTACTTACACTACTATAAAAGATACAGCACAGCAAATTTTCTTCAAACTGACTGCTAAACCGATACATTGAGGATGAATGCAGATAGCATTCGAAATACTGGTATCTGTCTGTCACTGTTACATTAGTATTATAGCGAAATATGTAAAAATTCTTCAAAATGGAATTTAAGGGAACTTTCAATTTAGGTCATTCTAAATATTCATAAACCATAAGACACCATCAGCATAATTGCGATTGCGGTGGAATTTAGCAATCAAGAAGCTAAATTTTCACTTCAGTTTTCAATTCGATTTTTCATGTTATGGAAACGAATATTAATTAGTAATCAATCATCGATTATCGTTATTAGTTGTGAATTATATTATAAAAAATTCATATAGCTTTCAACATGAAAAATAGGTCATTGAGTTTGAAAGTGTGCTTAATTTTTTTTAATAACTATTTATTGGAATATGAGTTAAAATTAAATTATTAAGATTCGAATTGGGTGTTCAGTCACAAGTGGTGACTTTTCAGCCGTATTATATACATGATTTGGTTATTACCATGAAGACATCATTTGCTTCTGCAACTCTGTGATTTTTGTGTGGAGGAAATTCTAAACCTACTTGTATTGTGTAATGGCGAAAAGGAACTTATATACTAACTTACTAACTAATACAGAGAGCGAATCGATTCAATTGAAGATTGCATCGATTTTTGTCGGAATTTCCTTACCATATTATGTGACATTACATCTAATGGTTCTAACATATATTTGTGAGTCTGTGTACCTCATTTGTACTAAACCAGGGAGGACGCTTCAAAATCATTTTCAGAATTTTATTTTGAATCCTTTGAAGCATTTTCTTCCTGGTGGAACAACAACTCGACCAAATTGGTACTGCATAAAGCATGGCTGGTCTGAAAATTTGTATATAAATTAATAAATTGTTTTTTAGACAGAGCTTAGAAATTCTGTTTTTGAGAGGATATAAACATTTAATATATTTATTACACTATGCCTGGATTCCTTCAATGTGATCCTTGAGAGTGAGTTTTTTGTCATAAGATAAACCTAAGTATTCAGCTTGATCAAACCATGTCAATTCCAAGCCATTCAATTTGAGAATGTGATTATTGTTTGGTTTAAGAAAAAAGCTCTTGGCTTATGAGGAAATATAATTATTTGCGTTTTTGGTGCATTTGGTTTAATTTTCCATTTTGACAGATAATCACTGAAAATATTTAAACTTCTTTGTAGGCGACTGCAGATCACTCTTAGATTTCTACTTGTGGCTAACAGACTTGTGTCGTCACAGAATAGCTATTTCTGACAACCAACGGGTAGATTTGGAAGACCAGAAGTGAAAATATTATACAAGATTGGAGCCACGCTCGAACCCTGCGGAACACCTGCTCGCACGGGTAGCAATTCAGATTTACAATTCTGATAGCTAACCTGAAGAGTACGATCAGTTAAATAATTTTGAATCATTTTGATCAAATAAATAGAAAACTGGAAATCAGACATTTTTTCTATTAAACCTTTGTGCCAAACACTGTCGAATGCTTTTTCTATGTCTAGAAGAGCAACTCCAGTGGATAACCCAGAAGATTTATTTGCTTTTATTATGTTCGTAACTCTTACAAGTTGATGAGTAGTTGAATGTTCATGACGAAATCCAAACTGATCTGGTAAAAAAATTGAATTCCCATTTATATGAGACATCTTTCTCAACAAGATAATTTTTTCAAAAAGTTTACTGATAGAAGAAAGTAAGCTAATTGGTCGATAACTTGATGTTTCTGGTGGGTTTTTATCAGGTTTGAGTATAGGAATTATTTTAGCGTCTTTCCATCCTTTTGGGAAGTAAGCTAATGAAAAACACTTGTTGAAAATTTTAACCAGGTGTCTCAAGGCAACATCGGGAAGATTTTTAATAAGAATATTAAAAATTTCATCATTACCAGGAGCCTTCATGTTTTTGAGTTTCCTAATAATTGATTTAATTTCATCAAAATTCGTCTCAATAATGTCATCTTGTGATAACACTTGAGTTGAAATATGCTCATATTTCAGTGAGACTTCATTTTCAATAGGACTCACAACGTTCAAATTAAAATTGTGGACACTCTCGAACTGCTGAGCAAGTTTTTTAAGCTTTTTCGCCATTTGTAAGAAGTATTTGATTTCCTTCCTTGAGAGCAGGAATTGGTTTCTGAGGTTTTTTAAGAACCTTAGAAAGTTTCCAGAAAGGTTTAGAATATGGTTTGATTTGTTCAACTTCTTTAGCGAAATTTACATTTCGCAAAAGAGTAAATCTATGTTTAATTTCTTTTTGTAAATCCTTAACTATGTTTTTCATATCAGGATCACGAGAACGTTGATATTGTCGTCGACGAACATTCTTCAACCGAATGAGCAGTTGAAGATTGTCATCGATGATAGGAGAATTTAATTTAGTTTGAGCTTTGGGAACTGAAAGATTTCTAGCTTCGATAATGTAATGATTCAAATTATCAATTGCTGTGTCGATGTCCGCAGAATTTTCTAAAATAGTGCCATGATCCATATGATTTTCAAGATTAGATCTGTAATCCAACCAATTAGCTCTATGATAGTTGAATATAGAACTAATTGGATTAATTAAAGCTTCGTTGGAAAGTCTGAATGTTACAGGAAGATGATCTGAGTCAAAGTCAGCATGTGTAATCGGTTCACTACAAATGTGACTTTTGATCCGTTAGAACCAGATCAATTGTAGACGGGTTTTTCACGGAAGAGAAACAAGTCGGATTACTGGAATGAAGAACTGTGAAGTAACCAGCTAAGAGTTGATTATGAAGTATTTTACAATTACTGTTATTTTGCTTTCAATTCCACTGGAAAGTTTTAGCAATTAAGTCCCCTATTACGAAAAATTTCGGTCGATATCTTGTGAGTTTTTGCAAATCGCCTTTAAAGAAATTTAATTGTTCGCCGGTGCATTGGAATGGCAAATATGCTCCAGTGATGAAATAAATTCCATCAACTTCGATTCCCAAGCTTTCAATAACTTTAGTATAGGTAAAATTCGATGTTTAATTTGCCGTTGGACAAAAATGGCAACTCCACCACCCATTCCAGTAAACCTGTCAAATCGATGAACCACATAATGTGGATTACTTTTCAATTTGACATTTGGTTCAAGAAAAGTTTCTGTCACAATGGCAATATGAATTTGGTGAACGTTGTGAAAATTATAAAATTCATCTTCACTCGATTTTAAAGATCGAACATTCCAATTAAAAAATATTCAAATAATTATTTACCATCACTGTTAAATTTTAAATTCATTATAATATTATTTGCAAATTGCCATCCGATTTGAAATGCTTCAAAAAATGATGAAGTCGAATTCATTCGGATGATCATTTGAAAATGTTGCTCTTGTAGGTAGATCATTTTATTTTCCTTTATATCGCCTTAATCGACTTCGTTTAAAGAAGCGAATGGTATTGAAGGAATATTGGTAGGTAGATGTCCACCTGTTACACTAGCATAACTGAAATTAGAAGAAGATGATGACGAGGTCGATCTACCTGCCAATAAATTGTTTTCGTTAGAAGAGGAATTGGCAGGCGTAACCGTTTTTTGTTTTGAATTCGAAGAAATAAGTGCCTTAGAAGAATTAGGCATGGCATTTGTAACGGTTTTTTGATTTTCAGGTATGTTCTGTAAATTTAAGGTCGTTGATTTGACTTGTTGTCGAAGCGAACGAGCGTTTAAAATTTTTTCCTGACAGGACATTTCAAATAATTGGATTTATGATTTCCATCGCAATTTGAACATGAAAATTTATCAGTGGTTTCATTCATTGGACAAACGTCTTTCGAATGCGATTTACCACAATTCAAACACCGTATATCCATATGACAATTTTTGGTTCCATGGCCAAAGCCTTGTCAACGACGACATTGCGTTAAGTTTGCAATACTATTATGCCGTTTATAATGTTCCTAATGAATTTTAATGTAGGAAATGAAACGTACTTTTTCTCAAGTTTTCAAATTGTTTACGTCACTTCGATTGAAGTGTATTAGGTAAAGTTCATGGAAAATTCCAGAGCGTGGTTTAGAAGTACCATTTGCTCTTTTTTCATGAGTATTATTTGGGACGGGGCAAAACCAAGCAATTTTTTTAGTTCATTTTTAATTTCATCAATACTTTGATCATTTGAAGAGCCTTTCAAGACAGCCTTGAAGGGTCTGTCTGATTTTATATCATATGAATAAAATTTATGAAGTTTCTCGGACAAATATCGAATAAGACGTTCGTAATCTTCCAATCCACCCACCAAGACTCGACATTCTCCTCTTCGTCCGATTTGAAATGAGACTTTTACTTCCGGGAGAAAAGTAGAAAGCTCAGTACGGAATGCTTTGAAGTCGGAAATCATCACCGTCACTGGTGGCGTAGATTGATGTTTCTCCCCAGAACGACAAGCGTCCATTTTGGGAATTTTTGAAGAATTTTCTTCTATGTCGCTACTATCGAATTCAGGAAGAATCTCGTAAATATTGTTAGACGGCATAGAATCAACGGAAGGGAAGTTCGTCCGTTGTCTTTTATTTTTACATTAAGATTCTATAAGATCGTGAATGCTATTAGAAAAATGTTGAATAACGGATTGTGATTTATTCCGGATTGATTTATTTTTAGCCTTAGGCTTGTTGCCTTTCCGGTTGTACGCAGGAATTTTTGAAATGAATGAGATTTGAAATTAAATTAACTAGGCTTCATAATTCTTGTGTTCACAAAGAAGTTTATGTTCATTTTGTCATAAAAACTAGCATTCTCTAAGTTCATCCGAATCCGTTCACCAATCACGATATGCAACTACGGGTAGTCCACAAGTAATTAAAAAAACTCATTCATTTTAATGATTATATTCCTTTCGAGCAGCACTTGTAATAGGGCATAAGCCAATCTGCGAGTTTTCATCGATCATTAGAAGCACGAAGAATAGATAAATTGAGCCGCCAGGGGGCAAATTCACTTCTACCGTGCTAAGTGGCAGTTCCATCGACAGCCGTGTAGAATGACTTGCCGAACACCGACAGCCGTAATCAAATTTTCGAAATTGTACATCTAAATAGATCTGGCAATGCGATTACGATCAGTATTTAGCGCAGAGGCCGTAGTCCGAGAGCGCCCCTGCACTCAGCACTATTTAAGCGCCATTCAACCTCCGGCTCACGATTTTGCCAACGAGAAACATTGTTGCTACTGCAGCAGTTTTGCATATTCACCACCCCGAATGAAAGCTCCAAGCTCCGAGGATGGGACCAAGCGTTTTGACGAGATGCGATCCTCTAGAAGAAGATTTATCTGTACTGGCATTAGCCGCGCCCCCACCTGCGTCCACACACGCACGTACACAGACCATCCTTGTGGTGACATCTTAGTTTTGTCTTTGTTCAAAATCCGAACCACATTCGCATGAGCACGTTTCCACTTTTTCGTGTAGTTATTATCTGTAGGCCTCGGATTACGTAATTTTTTTTCTGTCTAACCGATGCACGCATGATTTTTTTTTTCGCTTAGCTGAACATTTTAGACATGAACATGTGATGCGAATTTGCATGTTTAAATTTGCATTTTTAAACAAGTTGTGAAATTACATAATAAAAACTGATTCGCACATGCTGAAACATTTTACGATGCACCAGGAGCCTACATGAAGTCAATATGAAGCATACCCGTTGATTTGAAATTTTGAAAAAATTCTACAGTCGTACAGAATATTTTCCACTCGCTGAACCACATTTGTCCATAAGCTTCAACAACATTACGTCAGAGATCAATATTCACACAGAAAAAAAACAAAAATCTTGCCTACCGAAGAGCATCATCTCTACCACCATGGTTACTTTGGATGGGTTTTCACTTTCATTGGAGCGCACGAGGGTTCTTTTCCTCTGTTCGATCTTAAAAGTACTATATCATTTCGCAGCCTCCTCCACGTAGTCCCACTCACCCGTCGTAAGAGAGACAAGTCTTGAACCGAGCCACCGCAGCCGAGCAACACGATCGCGGATAGTCGATCTCTGAAACGTGAATGAATTGCTCGACTTCACCTTTTGGTGCCGTACGTTCAAGTAGGGTGACGGGCCCATTTTCAACGCCGGTCAAAGAGAATGGTTACTGATAAAACATTCTCGAAAATTAAAAAAAAACTGTTAATAATTTTCTTGCTGTCAACGAATCGGTTTTAAAATTGTTTATTTGAACGGGTAATTTTCAGCTCAAAACAATCGAATTCTAGTTCAAATTTTGTACATCCAGATTGGAAACTATTTATTATGTTTATATCAAGTGGCAACTGATTATTTCAGCGAGTAAAATATTAGTTTCAGAAGAGGCCTACTACCATCGCTAGGCACACACAAAAAAAGAATTGATTGTCTTCCAAACGGAGAAGTGCAAATCGGTTGTGTTTACCGTAAGTAGACGTCATTTTTTACTGTTATTGTTTCCAGTGATGAATTGTTTTTCAATTATCACGTTTAGTGACGATTGGGTAATTCGAGTAATAGACGAGTAGCAGGGCAGCAAAAACATCCTACATGATTTTACATTTTACTGTTTTTACTGGATGAAACTTGGCACTAGAAGAGGGTCTCGGGTGATCGTCTTCAAACTGGTCATTGCGCAATTTGATGCATGCTAAGAATGAGAGAATATGAAGTTGAGTAATTATTTTGCATAACATCTGATCATCACATGTATATGATACTGCAAAAACTAGAGCAGAAAAAAAAAGTTTGAGAAATATTATGGCGCTGTTGATCCTGTAGATTACACCGTGAGATAGAGGTTTTGAGATTTGGTCAAAACTCCACTGCCAATAAAGCACGCAGCGGCTGGCCCTACGAAGCAGAACAGAGTCAAAACCACATAAAATGAAGGTAAACCGGGGGAAAATAAATGACAATAACAATAACACATAAAATAGTAGTTTAATTTTAGAATCTACATACGTTACGAAGTTTTTTGAGGCCTATCTGAGTCAACGCTTGAGTAAAAGCACTATGTCCGGGGTTGGGAATCGAACACAGACGGGTTGCGTGAAAGGCATCGACTTACCCATCACGCTATATGAAAAAATGCTCTATTTGGCGAAGCGTTTTACTCTATATTATCGTGAGATGGGAAGCGTTACGTTAAGTTAAAGAAGCTAGAAAGTGTTGCATACGATAATTTTCTTAAATTGAGGGTTACATTTGATGGAAATTATGAATTTTTAAACCATTATCAAGGTTAGATTCTTGCGGTAAGCAAGTTACGACGCGTTACTTTTAAGGATGTGATAGGTGTTACGTAGTGTTATATTCGTCGCACTTCTGTAAGTTATAGGTGTTATGAAGCGTTACATGCGTTACTTTTCTGTAATTTATAGACGTTATGATGCGTTACACGCGTTACAAAGTTATATACGTATATTTTTTGTAATTTATTAGCGTTACGAGCGTTATATGCGTTGCTTTTTTGTAAGTTATACGCGTGATTGATAAATTTTTCGCACTTGTTTGAAGCGAAAATCGCACTGCGAACGGAGCGAACAATGAACATAATAGATCAAAAGTTGAAAACAGCGGTTCTAATGGCTACTAAAAATCTTCACTACTCGACTACTTCATTTCGAATTATCATTATTCATTTTTCGGCCGTTTAAATGTTTTTCGCCTTTCTCATATAGAAAGGTTACACGGGCAAAATTCTGATTCTAGAAATGAGCAAAACGAGTCATGGTTTGGGGAAAAGAGTATATTTTCATGTTATCATAATACACCATGATTAAAAGTTCTCGGATCATGATCCATTTGGACTGATTTCGCTGAAATTTAAGCGTAACGCATTTGACGTTGATGGGTATAACTTCAGGCGTGTTTCTGCTACGATGGTAATCTTTGTGACATAAATGCAGGCGTTATATTTTAAAATATGTAAATTTTAAATGAAATAGGGTGATGAACGAATTTTTTGGACGATTTTAACTAATGTCTCAAATGATATACGTTTGATGAGTCAAACAGTGAAAAGCATGACAAATTTCTTCTAATCGGAATCATTAACAATTGAAACATTATGTTTTTGAAAAACGGCGACGCCTAAAATAACGTGTTCACTTGCGTTCATTGCTTCAGTTTTGATTTTTTGTTTCAGAATTTAATAACTTAAACGAACTGCATGAAAAAAACACGAGTGAATCAACCCTCTTAAAAACAAACTCTATGTCGAATTCTTGCAAATACCGCGGAATGATCTTGCTTTTTTTTTCTTCGGAATCATTTTAGGTGAATTAATACAGCTTGTGTTGTTACATCTATGAAACAAATTTTTCGGTGGTTGAAAATAATTTTTTTCTTATTTTCGTTAGATGGTTCCAAATTCATAGTCGAATTTGTTTTTTGGTTTACGCTAGCTCTCGGAATATTAAGTACGATTCAGACTGTTTCGGCTTCTTCCGTCACCGTCACCGGAACGTCAACGTCCGTCACCGTCATTCTGATTCACACGATCCGGTTTCCTATCCGTGTCCGTCATATCATTTTCTTACACGCAGAATTTGAAGAACTTAGTTTCGCACAATTTTATTCCACTAATACAAAACCTGGGAGCATTTGAAGCCAATCGATCTGTTGTTTTCCTACCTTTTAATCGAATAAATAACTTTCAAAATTAACTAGAAAGAGGAAAAAACAAAACAATCAGTTCCACTCAACAACGTAACGTACTTTGCAAATCTACTGATAAGTTTAATTACTTATATGTGGTATACTTTGTTTAAGAGTGGGATCTTAACAAACGGCAGCTCAATACCGCAATCATATGAATCTTGCATGTATGCGATAATCACAGTCCGTCAAATATTCTTTCGGAGAAATGTTGACGGAGCTTGCCGTTGACGTTCCGGATCTCTACTGGATCGTGTGAATGCGCAAAGGGAAAACTCATTTGACTAATTTTGACGGTGGCTGACGTTCCGGTGACGGAAGAAGCCGGATCGTCTGAATCGTACATTATTCTAACAACAGTCACATCAAATATGTTAGAATACATTCAGATATATTCATACAAAATGTAACGTGTTTAGTCTCTAATAATGTAAATTTTCGGTTCATTATCTTTATGTAAACATTTTCAGTTTTTCTTGCTTTTCGATGTATACTTTTTGCCTTAATCTATTAATTCGTCACATCATTTGAGGCAGAGGGTTTAAAGTGATATCCGGGTAGAAAATTGGAGTTACGAGTTTTGACAGAAATACATTCCTCAAGTAACGCATTTTCGGACCATGATTAATTTTCATGGGAGAAGACTTTTTGCTGATGGTTTCATGAGAAGTTAAAATGATTGGTTTCATGATTTTCTAATCATGACAACAGTAACGGATTTCTTTCCGTGTATGCAATCACTGTGAAAGCCGACTTTTGAACCGAGGCCTGGAGGGCCGAGTGTCATATACCATTCGACTCAGTTCGTCGAGTACGAAAAATGTGTGTGTGTGTGTGTGTGTGTGTGTGTGTGTGTGTGTGTGTGTGTGTGTGTGTGTGTGTGTGTGTGTGTGTGTGTGTGTGTGTGTGTGTGTGTGTGTGTGTGTGTGTGTGTGTGTGTGTGTGTGTGAATGTGTGTGTGTGTGTGTGTGTTCGTGTGTGTGCGTATGTGACAAATAATCTCACTAGGTTTTCTCGGAGATGGCTGAATCGATTTGGACAAACTTAGAATCTAATGAAAGGTCCTACGGTCCCATACGGAATTCCTAAATTTCATCCGATTCCGACTTGCGGTTCCGGAGCTATAGGGTAAAAAGTGTACACCATCACTTAAACCGGCGCAACAAAAACCGTAAAAAAATTTCTAAACTGAACTCAAAACCGTTATTCCCAGTTCAAGAGTCAAATGAAAGGTCTTATGGTCCTACCAAAAATTACTGCAAATTTTCGGATACAACAAAAATTTAAATCGTCGTTTAGAGTATGATGGCAAAATCGTATAAAATCTTCTATGTTATACTAGTTAATACACAAACAATCCCTTAGCTTGTTTCAAAAATCGAAGAGAAACATTTTGAATAGAATACCACAGTATTATATATGAGAAAGGCATCATTACACCACTAGGTGGATTAAAACAGTTTTTATTACTATTTTATAATAAATAGGTATAGAATTCTCAAGAAAAATTGTCCTAGTGTGAAAAAGCATGTCAGTTTTATTCGTATTCATGTCGTCCAGTTTTGTCTCTGACATTACCCACCCGTTTGTTTCATACTACAGTATATTATATAATAACCATATAGTGTCCCGATCATCAAGCCCTAACCAGTTTATAATAAAACTTTGTTTTCGTAGCAAGTGCTGATATAAGTTTGGTCTCGATAGTAGTTATAATCTCAAAATTTTCTAACAAGTATCAAACAGAGAAATAGTTCAGATACGATGTGTTGATCGGGATACTACAACAACAAACCGTATCATTTGTGTACAATATTTTGTAATGAAAAACCCGTGTTTATCGTGGAGGCAAAAACATACCATAACAAATGCTGTTATCAGAACACAAAAGATTTTTGTATAATTCGAACCTTATTAATTTTTAATTATGGAGTATATTTTCGACACTATTCTTTGCGCATTTCAAAATAACAACCAATTCGTCTTGGCTCGATGTTGTAATGGCGATATTTGTTAGTTTATTGTTATTTTCTCATGCAGAATTAGTTATTATTTGAGTCAAGTTTTATAATAATGAAGCTTGGTTTCAATACTAAAGTTTGCACAGTGTTCAAAATCAAATATACCTGGGAAGAAATTTGGCATTTGCCAACGATGAATGTTTTCATATTCGTGCGTAGGACAACAAATTTGACAAATAAATTATTAACATGACAAAAGATGTTTATAAACTTTCTGAATTGAATATGCTTTATGTTTTGAGAGTGTCCTTGCAAATTTTTGCATTATCATATTAAACGTAGACTTCACAACTGTTCTCATACTTATCAACAAAAGCGTAGTACCCAATGTTGATTATCAGGTAGGGTGTGCTGAAATTGCTATATTCGGTGTCGAATTTTTCAGTAAATAAATTTGTTTGACTAGCAAATAGCTTCAAAATGCTGTTTCTGAAAGCTAGCTACCATACATTCTGTTGGTTGTTGGTAAACATGTTAAATGGAATGTGTAAATTTCAAAGCCACCCGAAACTTTTTAACGTGGTAGTTTTGTTTAATTTTCTACGAATAGCACCCATTAAGGCACGAGGACAGTCAGTCGCATATAGATTTTGAATCGACCTAGTGGCTCCCTCAATTCGCTTTGGGTCGGTGTGTTTAACAAGTTGGTTGAGTCGATTTTATTTCTCTCTCCTTTTTTTCCGAACGCTACCAGGAAATTAATGCGGATAAAATGGAGGGCGTATTGAAACTGATAGTGTTTCACAAAAAATTATAGACTTAATTTTTATCGCGACAAATACTAAATTATCTAGACTTCAGCGCGATAGATTTATGATATAAGCCCTAAAAGTCGAGATATTCTATGAACAAGTAGAGATGAGCCATTCCAAGCGTTGCAGTCTTCAGCAGTTCTTCAGTTAGATAAAAATACAATTCGAGCGGTGAACTCAATGAATCATTCTGACAATTTTACAGAAATATTCTTAACTAAATTTCAAAGACATCATCGATGGGTGCGACAAATCTTATTTTGCCCTGCTCGTCAAATTTCCTCGGTATGCCCCTGTCTGTAGGTGATACTTTTTCACAAATCTATCTTTACCTCGGCCTGTTTCTCATTGACCGTAAAGGAAAGTGAAAATCCCTTCTTAGTCCACCAAATGGATTTCTTTCTTTCTCTTTCTTCAAAACAGTCTCATGATTTTTTTTATAATTTCCGACACTAATTTTGGCTAATTTTTGACAGATTGGTTCGAGTAGTTCACAAAAGCATGCTTCAGTGTCTCAGAATTGCATGAAACGTCGAGATTTAGACGTCATATAGAAAAGTATTTTTTTTTAAATCGGCTTTCTGGAACTTCGAAAAAATATCAAAATCCCAGATAGCCGATTTAAAAAAAAGATTTTTTTTTCGAGATGACACTGAATCTCGACGTTTCATGCAATTTTAAGACTTTTGGCATAAAAAAAATAACTGGTGGGTAATGTTGGAGACATAACTGGATGACGTGAATACGAATAAAACTGACATGCTTTTCACACTTCGCTACATTTTTTTCAATAATTTGAGCGAAATCGAAAACTATTTATTATGAAAAAAGAGGTTAACAAACGAAATAGAAATTCATTTATGTCGAATCTTACCGGATATTTGAATTCGCGTTAAACGAACCGCAAACTAATGCCAGATATCTTAGAAATCCATGAAACGTCCAAATCTGGTATAATCTCAGAACAAAAAATTTGAACAAAAAAAATTTTTTCAAGAAAGTCTTGAAAAATGTCGAGATTTTCGAAATCGAAATTTTTTTTAATACCGAATGTTTTATAAAGGCATGAAAAGTTGAGAATGGAAAAAAACGTTTTTGAATCTGCATAGAAAAAAAAACCGCAAAACTAAATAAAAAAAAATAAGGCCAAATGTCTTAGAAATGCGTGAAACGTTGAGATATGGATGCAATATAAAAAGGCGATTGGGTAATGTCAGCGACATAACCGGATGACGTGAATAGGAATAAAATAAATGGTCCTAGAAATTTAGAACCGAGTTTCTGAATTCCTGACCTAAATTCTGAAACTCAATTTCGATGCTAGAATCTGGAGCTGACTTCTGAACCTAAACTCGAGAACTGAATACTGCATTTGAGTTCTAAAACTGAATTCTCTATCTGAATTGAGGAACAGATCACTGAACTTGTGATCTGGAATTAAATTTTGGAACAGAATTCGAGACCGGGATTCCGGTTCAGAGCTGAGTTCTGAACTTTAGTTATAGAAGTCCGGTCCAGAACTCAGCTGCGAAACTTAGCTCGATAAACCGGAACTTAGTTCAAGAATCTTCAGAATCTAGTCCCTGAATTCAGGTACACTTCTGAAATTGTGAAAGTAAATTTTGGACCCTAACTTTAGACCAGCATTCTGGAGCTGAAAGCTGATTTGTGGAATGCATTTTACAACAGAATTCGGCTTGCAGTTCCAGAGCTTCAGGTTCAAAACTTAGTTTCTGAATTCTGAATCTGAATTCTAAGTCGGAAATCTGGACTGGAATTTCAAAACTAAATTTTGATCTGAACTTCAATTTCAGTTTCAGAATTCTGTTTCAAAATTCAGATCAAAGTTCCGAATTTATTTCAAAAATTAAGTTCCAGATTTCTATTCCAAAATCCTTCAGGGAAAAAGTCCTCGACGAAATGTAACTCGACTAAATGGCTTTCAGCGAAATGACATGCTTTTATGCTTTTGTTATGACCCAAATCTAACAATTCGAAATATTTTAAATATTGTCTTGAAATTCACAAAAATGCCGAGTTATTAAGTAAATTATTGTCTATTTTGATGTGGAACACATCTTTATTTTCTATATATGGGTGCAAATCAGAAACTCAAGAAAAAATACACGTAGAAATATGGTCAGGTTTTAAACACTTGCAGATCAGTCTATTTTGTATCAATTATTAATATTATTTCATCATTTGATTGGAAATATTTCTAAGTTTCGATTTGAATGTATCAAGCTACGTATTTTCAATTATAAATGATTGAAATTTTGATAAGTAGCGAGCAGTGTCCTATTTG
The DNA here is from genome assembly GCF_030247185.1 of Malaya genurostris. Lineage (NCBI taxonomy): Eukaryota > Metazoa > Arthropoda > Insecta > Diptera > Culicidae > Malaya > Malaya genurostris. Next base: position 182,494,273 of record NC_080572.1, read on the forward strand.
GTTGCTAAAAATCTTTGGCATACCGGATTTCCCTGCCATAGATGACGGTTTTGAAGGAGTAAGCGATATATCAAAGGGAAAGTCTCGCTCTGATTGGTCAATCGATGTAAAAACGAAGCTGTTGGATGCACGCGAATCTATAAATATAAGCGAAATTATAGCTAACGTTTCAGTCCTACGCGTAGCATGCTACAGGTAGGTTGTTGCTAGACAGCAAGATCAAAAGTGCCATAAAACGATTTGAAGCTTTAATTGGTATGCTCTGATCTTGTGTCATGCAAGCTCGGATGAAATTCCATGTTATGTCGTTATGTCGTCGAAATTGACAACTACCCTAGGGTAAATTTTGTATACTTAAGATTATTTTCTAATTTATATAAGATGTACTCCATTGATAATGAGAAAAAGTTTATCGCTTCAACCGAAATCGCAGAATGTTAATAATGGTAGAGAAACTTAACGCTATAAAATAAAGTGCTTGCATATTAAACTTGAACACAAGCTTGGCGAAGGAAAGCTTAAATAACGAAATCTGTATCGCAAGTATCTACAAAGATATAATTGCATACATTTGGGATATTGGTGTAATTTCGTCGGTTATAATGTCGTTTTCGTGTGTAAATTGCACTACACCGGTGTAGCGGAAGCTGCACTGAAACCGTTCGTTTTTACCTATAGCAATACACCAGTGCTACACTTTTTCTGCACCGATACCACTGGTGTAGCACACATCAAAAGCTCTGTGCAATGGAATTGTTTATTGTAGTCAAGGGTTACTGTTTTTTTTCATAATTTTTGTTCGTTTATTCATGCTCTGGTGTAGCACTCCACCGGTGTAATGCAGTTAAAAAAGGAAAACGACATAAAACAAATACAAATCACACAATGTTCCTGATCAAGATCAATCTAAGCAGTCTCTCGTGCAATTGCGGATTCAAAAGCTTTACGATTGATTGAACTGGTTGATTGTAGATCATTAGAAATTTTGGTTACCTTGTTCCACATCAATGGCTCGAATAACCCGATGGGGCTAATCCTTGTAGTTTTTTAAAAGAATTGTGAAGATTCTTACGACGTTTTCCTGAGTAGAAAAACTTGTTTACTATTGAAAGTTCGTTTTGAAAAATTCTTATCGATCGAGAAAAAAACTGTTTCCAAACCTGCATCAATATGCTAGCAAATTATATTCTGACTCATGCTTAATACACAATGAAATGGTTCACTAGTCAACGTGATTTTGTATCCAAGATGCGCGTAATTTAATTTGATCGCATTCAATGAAAGTTTAACGTTAATTCCTGAGAAATCGATCTTAGATCGCTTCGACCGAAACTTCATTTACTTCCGGTATGTACGAGGTCTGTTCAAAAAGTACCCGGAATTCTCATTTTTCTAAAAAAATATTTATTTATTCGTCTACATCTATATGGTCCCCTTCAAAGTAATCCCCCCTAGATATAATACACTTATGCCAGCGTTTTTTCCAGTCTTTGAAACACCCCTGATAGTCACTTTTTGTAATGCTCTGTAGCACTCTCAGCGATTCTGCCTTTATCTCTTCAATCGATGAAAAACACTGTCCTTTCATGGGTCTCTTCAACTTTGGGGACATGAAAAAATCACACGGCGCGATATCTGGTGAATAAGGAGGTTGGGGCATGATTAAAGTCTTGTTTTTAGCCAAAAAATCAAGCAAAGCCAAAGCAGTTTTGGAACGAATTTTGCTGCCACTCGTTTCATGCCCAAAACATTCGAAAAAATATGATGGCATGAGCCAACTGATATGCCAACTTCATCAGCAACTTCTCTAATAGTGATTCGGCGATCATCCATAATCATTTTTTCCACTTTTCCCACATTTTCATCGATTATTGACGTGCTGGGTCGACCGGAGCGTTCGTCGTCTTCAACGTCTTCGCGGCCATCTTGGAAACGCTTATACCACTCGTAAACACTTGTTTACTAGCAGACTCACCGTAGGCTCTCTGTAACATTTCGCACACTTGGTTACACTTTATTTCATATTTCACGCAAAATTTAATACAAATTCTTCAATTCTTCCATTGTTTAAACTAACAAAAATCGCCGAGCTCAAAAAAACACGTCTACACCAGCCGCTACAAGACAGAATGTAAATAATGAATACAGCTGAAAATTTCACCATACATTAGGGACATATGTACCAACACAATAAAAAAAAATTTTGACCACCGGACTCTCCAAACGCGCGCAATTAAAAAATTCCGGGAACTTTTTGAACAGACCTCGTACATCGAATAGAAATAAGATTTGCTTTTGTTCAAAATTTTTACCTTGATTTCGGTGTTGGAAGTACCGTAAGTTAAGGTCGAAAATATGAAAATCACTTCGTTTTCCTGTGTCACCGAAGCGAGTTGGATTAGGTTAGATTATTATTACGTATTTACAATAGCTTTCAATTGAACAAAAAATCGGTTCAGTTCAGTAAGTGAGATGATTTTATATCATTAGGCACACAGAGACATTACTCTTCTTGACGAACTGAGTCGATTGGTATAGAATAATGTTTACTAGTAAATTTTTGCATTCTGGTGTTCTGGTGCGATTCTTGCAAAACAGTGTCATATTAGTTGATGGCCAAACGAACCATCTTCGGCTATACCGGTTTCCGGATTTTAGCACCGCGAGTATGTTATGGTGAATTATGGTAAAATGGAAACCCGAGCAACATATCGTATCTGAACTATTCCACATTTTGATACATGTTAGATAATTCTGATATTGACTAGACCAGACTTATATCAGCACTTGCTACTAAAACAACTTCCCGGAAAACTTTTGATTTTCGATGTTACTGTTTTTCATCGATCCACATGATTTCTGCATCAATATTCATTTGTTTCTTAAAAATTGTAACTATAAAGAATGGTAATCAATTGTTTTATTAAATTATAAAAAAATATAAAAATGTATGGGTCATGACTTTGAATTCGAAGGTAATGAAAAATTTCCAATATGAAGTATAACAAATCCCAGTAGAACGATTATGTTGCCAAAAAGAAACCGTGCTAAAAGCAAATCAAACCAAAATACTATGCCCGTTTCATCGTGCTTCTTTCAAAACTCCTACTATTGAGGTATGGCGAAAAAATCAACAACACAAAAATAGCGATATCTCTGTGAATAGTTGACGATTTTTTACAATCCACGACTCGTTTGATAGGTATTGCGATAAGGTATCTTAATTTGTAACCATATCAAGTTTTCAAGGTCAATTGTGACAGATATTATCAAAAAACTGCCAATTTTGACATACCTCGGAAAACAAATATTAAATACAAAAACTACAAGGTTCAGCCCCATGGGGTCTTTCGAGCCATTGATGTGGAACAAGGTAACCAGCTTAAAAGGTTACGAGCAGCAGCACTTCGGCACTATTCCAATCGACGAAACCTAATAACAAGGAGGGATTTTGCTCAAGCTAGTAACAATTATCGGTCGTTCAACCGCTATCTCTACTCTAAGCACGTACAAAAAACTCAATCCAATCTGAAACGAAATCCGAAGAAATTTTGGTCTTTTGTTAATGGCAAACGCAAAGAAAACGGACTTCCTTCCAGCATGTTCCTTGAAAATGAAAAATCGAACACTCTAAGAGGCACCTGCAACTTATTCGCACAACACTTCTCGAGAGTATTCAATACAGACTCGGCTAATTCAACTCAGGTGGAACGATGCCTTCAAAACTTTCCATGTAATGTGATAAATATTGCAAACATTCGATTTTCTGATGAGGATATTATGGTGGCAATAAGTAAGTTGAAATCCTCAACATCAGCTGGGCCAGATGGAATTCTGTCTATAGTATTGGAAAGATGTTCAAGAGCATTGTGTGCGCCCCTCATATTAATTTTCAACCAACCATTGTCGCAGTCACGGTTTCCTGCATGCTGGAAAAAATTGTACATGTTCCCGATCTTCAAAAAAGGAGGCAAACAAAATGTTGCAAATTACCGAGGTATAACTTCTCTCTGTGCTGGATCAAAGCTGTTGGAGATTTTTGTGGGGAACGTTTTATTTCGTAAAACAAAGACATTTATATCTCTAATGATCAGCATGGTTTTTATCCAGGCAGATCTACAATCACTAACTTGACACAATTTTGTTCCCTTTGTATTAAGAACATTGAAACTACATCACAGATAGATACAATATATACCGACCTGAAAGCAGCGTTTGACCGTGTAGATCATACGCTCTTGATTGCGAAACTGGAGCGTCTAGGTGCATCGTCTAGTTTCTCTCAGTGGCTTAAATCATATCTCGTAGGCCGAGTTTTATCAGTGAAGCTAGGAAATGTCGAGTCACAAAACTTCATTAACGAATCAGGTGTTCCTCAAGGAAGCAATCTCGGAGCATTGCTGATTTCATTATTTTTTAATGACTTTTTTTTTTGTTATTCCACCAGTATGCAGACTTATATATGCGGACGATTTGAAACTGTTTCTTGTTGTACAATCGACAGCTGATTGCATGGAAGTTCAGTAGCACCTAAACAATTTTTGTGAATGTTGCAATCTCAACCTCTTAACTGTCCAAATGCTCTGAGATTTCTTTCACACGCAAGAAAAGCCCGATAGTCTGGAACTACACTATTTCTGGGGAAACACTTGAAAGAGTAACTGTTTTCAAAGATTTGGGTGTGCTCCTTGATTCTCAGCTCTCCTTCAGACATCACTACTCGCATATAATTGCTCAGGCAAATAGAAACTTAGGTTTCATCATGAGGATCGCCAAAGAGTTTACTGATCCATACTGCTTGCGAGCGTTATATTACGCGTTAGTAGGTCTACCCTTGAAGCTGCAGTGCATATTTGGTGTCCTTACGCCAGTGTTTGGATCAATAGAATTGAAGCAGTACAATCACGATTCCTGCGATTTGCTCTTAGATCTCTGCCATGGCGTAATTCGTCAAAGCTTCCACCAAACATTGAGCGCTGTCGTTTGCTCGACATGGACACACTAGATAAACGACGAAATATACTCAGAGCAGTATTTATAGCGAAATTGCTGAATGGACAAATTGATGCTCCTGAGATTCTCTCGCAAATATGTATTAATGTCCCTCCAAGAACGCTAAGAGCGCGGAATTTCTTGCGACTCGACTTACGAAGAACGGAATATGGTCAGAACGAACCGATTAGGGCAATGTGCAATGTTTTCAATAGTGTGTACGACCTTTTTGACTTTTGTGTATCTAGTGTTGTTTTCAAGAATAGGCTTGGGGACGGGTATAGTGTGATGGGTAAGTCCATGCCTTTCACGCAGCCCGCCTGGGTTCGATTCCCAACCCCGCACATAGGGTCAGAAAGTTTTTCTGATCCGAAGAGGCGAATGACCTCAAGGTTAAAACCTCTATAATCGAAACAAAAAAAAAGAATAGGCTTAAGAGACTCAGAGAGACTATAAGTAGAACTTGATTATTTTTTTAGCACTGGACAATGTTTGTACCTTCATTCGTTAGGCTAATGTTTTTGAATTGTAATTGTGTGAACAAATATGTAAAATGTTAAAAAGATGATGGGTTTTTACGCACATTTGATGAAATTCAAATAGGCTTTTCCCACTCCACCAAAAACTCCATTGAGATCAATCCAGGTCAGATGGAAAGAAATAGATAAATAAATAAATAAATAAATAAATAAATAATATTGTGGTATTCTATTCCAAATTTTTCTCTTCGATTTTCGAAAGAAACCAAGATATTGTTTGTGCATAACATACAGAATAGAACCGAGAACCGGTATAATCAAAGTCGGTTCGTACGGCCACCAACTAACATGACAAACAAACTCTACTAGTACGCACTCTACGATTTAAATGCTTGTTGCATCCGAAAATATGCAGTAATTTTTGGTATGACCATAAGACCTTTCAATTGACCTTAAGATTGGGAATAACGGTTTAGAGTCCAGTTTAAAACAATTTTTACGGTTTTTTTTTCCGCCAGTTTAAGTGACGGTGTACAATATTGAACAGGAATCAGAATAAATTGGCTCAATATTGAACACACTTTACCCTATAATTCCGGAACCGGAAGTCGGATTCGGATGAAATTCAGGAACTCCGAATGGGACCACGAAACCTTTCATTTGAATCTAGGTTTTTCAAGTCGGTTCAGCCATCTCCGAGAAAACCTAGTGAGATTATTTGACACATACACACACAGACATTGCTCAGCTCGATGAACTGAGTCGAATGGTATATGACACTTGGCCCTCCGGGCTAATTTTCACTAGCCGGTTTTTCAAGTGATCGTTTATTTATATTGTTACTGGAAAGAACTGATCTAAGTCCAATTCCAAAGAATGAAGAAGTCGATTCAGTGTTTCAAAAGCTATGGTTTGTTTTTAATTGGACATTGTCGCAAAGCTTGAAATTTAGAAAAAAAACTATAGCTCAAAAACGACAAATAATGCATCGTTAATTTTTTAATTAGTTATTTAAAACGTTTAGAAGAAAAAAAGGTGGGTGGGTAATGACAGAGACATAACTGAATGTCGTGAATACGAACACAATTGACATGTTCCTTAACACTTCCGAATATCAATTAGTTGATCAATTGTATGAATTATGCAAGCATTCCCCTTTTTCACATTTATCGCAAAAACAAAGAAGGCTTCACTTGATCTTTACAGCGAAAAGTGCATAAATCTAATCAAACTGTTTTAGATTTGCACTAAGCTGAGGTTTTTTACCTTCGATTTGCGAGCAAGAAATCCTAATAGTTCTTTGGAAAACTTTTAGAGCCATTAGAACGGCTGATTTTGTGTGATGCCCTCCACCGTTGTCCTCCTTTCGTTGTTTTTTTTCACCAATGCAAACAACTAGCAGCTGTGACGTAATCGCTCTTGTCGGAAGCGAAACTAGCCCTGCAAACGACTGACAATACATCTGCTTGCAGTGGCGATAGAATCCAAACTAGGAATGTCGTAATATCGATCGATTAATCGAGTAATATTTAATCGATTAGCTTAAAATTAATATTCAATTATTGAGCTAATCGAATAATTAAAAAAATCCCATAGTAATAATCGAATGAATAATCGAGTAATCGATTAATAACCCAGATAATCGGATAAATTTCAATCGATTAGTTTCAAAATTATACTCGATTATTAAATAATCGAGTTATTCGAAATTTCCGACATCCCTAATCCAAACTGATCCAATTCTTGTTAGGAGGTTTCTTTTTACGTGATTTCGTTTGTAGCTTTTTCACTAATGGGCGGTCCTAACGGCTATAAAAATAGCAGCATATAGAATTTTAATGTCGATTATTTCATTTCGGATTTGCATTTCATTGAAAGAAACTATCAGGATGCTGTACGGGATTCATTGCTGCCTTTCAGATGGACCAAATTGTGGAACTCACTACGATATAAAGCACTGTTCGGAACATTTTTCTCGAAAAATTTGTTGTACAACAGCAGATATTTGGTTCTCTTCCTCAGAGCGCGTTCTGATTGGCTGGCGTTGACATGGGTCAAATGAGACAGGTTTTTCAATAGTGTACTATTGAAATACTTCAATGATGTTGCTATACATGTATAGGTTGAAAAATTTCGATTATATTGGTAGTTAGATTATATAAATTCTTTCACAGATCACTGAGCTATGAGCTTTAAAAATACGAGAACGGCAAACGCACCTTATGAATTATTCTCTTTGATACTCGTTAATACCAAACATTTCAGAGAAGTTTAATTTTAAATTATTTGAGATTATGTCACACAACTGAAAATTATGTTGATTCGTTAGATACCATTTCACCAATACGCAAAGAAAGGAGTATTCTAAAATGAAAGATTATATGAAAATTGCAAAACATAAATAGTTTCGCAAATGTTCCCTAATACGGGACTTAAATATTGAATCTTCATCAGTCCGGGGAAATCGTTCTGCCAAGCGGCAAACGAAATACAAGAATATTTAATATTTCTTTACCCAATAAAGATAAAAGGGACGAAAGATAAAAATTAGATTAAAAGGTCGAGAATGAAATTTGAATAGATTGTTGAAGATAGCGATTCAACATTCATCTTTGGGGATTTTTTTTCGCAAGTTCATTTTTTTTCATTGTTTTGTATTTTACTTGTTGCCTTTCGCATATAGAAAGGTTATGCAATCACTGTGTAATACCATGTTCACATTAGCGCTGATATCACTTGATACACCGAGATGATATGCATATCATGTCGAAGTGTTCACATATGATCGAAATGATATCGTTTGACAATCAAGTTGTTATATTGAATGTTCTCATTAGAAATAAGATCAATAATATTACCTTTCTCTATTAAAATTGAATTAATAATTGAAGTCTTGCATTTTATGGTCTCCGAACGCCAGTATTCGTTAAAAAATTCGAAATTATAATAATTGTTTATTGTCACTCTCAAAGTGACGTTCATAAATGAGTGCGTTAAATGCCATCATCCGTGTTGCTAGTTGCGATTTTTGACAACTCGACATGATATCGTACATGATATCCCGGATATCATGCCAATATGATAATACGCGTTGACATCAAATTGTATGGGATATCAAGTGATATCGCACATGATATCATCGGATATCAAGTATATCCGTATATCACTTGATATCAGCGCTAATGTGAACATACTATAAACTAACTTTTAAACCGAGGCCCGGAAGGCCGAGTGTTATATACAATTCGACTCAGTTCGTCGAGTATGCAAAATATCTGTGTGTGTATGTGTGTATGTAACGTTTTTTTGCACCAACTTTTTTCGGAGATGACTGAACCGATTTTCACAAACTTAGATTCAAATGAAAGCTCTTTAGGTCCCTAAATTCTTGAATTTCATTTTGATCTAACTTCCGGTTTCGGAGTTATGGGGTGAAATTTGCATAAAAATGAAAATATGTTTTCTAGTTTTTCTCATAGATGGCGCGACCGATTTTCAGAAACTTAGATTCAAATAGACTTAGATTCAAATATGTTCCATACGGAATTCTTGAGTTTCATCCGAATCTGACTTCCGGATTCGAAAATATTCGAAAATAATTTTATGCCATAACTGAAAAGGGCGAAAAACCGTAAAAAATTTCTAAATCGACCTTTTAGATTTGAACTTTCAACGGGTTCTAACAATCTTTTGCAATAGCTTTAAGAAATCATGATCCATCATCTATGATTTATGTTTTAAATTCTATATCTCCTTTTGCTATATCTGAAAAGCCATAGCACAGAAACTTCTAATGCTCTCCCACAGATTTTCTAGATAACATCACCTTCACATAAATCACTGAGTCGATATCGATCTTTGATTTTGCCTGATTGTGAAACGTTCGCATACAGTGTTTTTTTTTTCAACTGAACAAGGCAAATAAGCAGTGCTACTGTCCTCGTGACACTTGACTTGACTTGCAGCTTCATCCGTTCGCTATCGTGTTCTCTCTGTTTTGTTCGTTTGATGACTCTCACTGCTATTCACGGTTAACATGTCACACCAGCGCAGTTTAAGAAACAGATAATCCAAAAGCTTTATCACTAAGCATCCACACATCATAAACTGTCCAAAATATCATCAAGTAGGCCAATTGCATTCCACTGTCCAAAATGCCGTAAAATTTGATACCGCTATGGAGTTGACCACTTGCACTATGCGGACCGGTCCTTTCGAGTCCATCCATGTACGAGTCAAGAAGCAAACAAAACACCAAGAAGAAAAAAAGAAGATTATCTCACCATTTTCGACAGCTTGGCTATCGCCTTAAATCTCGTCGATCGGTCTATCACTCGCTTCACCAGGCTAAAGTCCTTGAAATCTTCGTTCGTTCACTTCGACGGGTCCCACTAAAATCTTCCAAAAAAATCGACTACACCCCACATTCAGTTCATTTGAGACAAAACGCAGCCAGAAGCGCACCTACAGCGACGTTGGGATATGCAAAGTTGCACAGAATGCAAAGCTCGCGCCCGCGAATGATCGATTGAGCACTCAAAACAGTGATCAACCGTTGCCGACGACAGACTTGCAGTCTACCCCCAACGGGACTGTATATTTATACGATTCTGACTCGGACAATAACCACCCCGGGGAGGATTCCTTGCACGATGGTAACCGTCTTCAGTTTGCAAAAGCTCTTCCGAGAGAGACGACGAGAGAGCGAGAGGACCGAACGTGATCATGCTCCCAACAACCCTCTGGCAGGTGGATATGCGCGATATGCGTGCGGAAACCGCCTGTTCTCGGCTCGCTGCAGTACCTCCTTAAATATGTAGGTGATAGAAAAGCTCTAGAAGAGAATCGTGCTGCTGAATCACAGCAGAAAGTTTGGAGAGAATCACAGCGCGCTCTCCAATGCACTCCGTTACCAATGTCGGTCGGGGGATTTTATTTTTTGACCGGGTAGTTCTTCCTCGAGAACAGTAAAAGCTGCGTCCGATTGGTCTGTAGGCGGATGTTGAGCGAAGAGAATCCAACGGCAGGTGGTTAAGTGGTCATACGATTAAGAAGAAGATCGTGCATCGGGGATTGCTTCTGAATGTGAGTAGTTTTCCGCTCGCTCGTTCGCAGGAATTAATTAAGATTGATTATGCAAAGATGCGAATCAGCGCCACCGATGATTCCATTCTAGGATGCGGCTGCCGATAGATCGTATAAACTAGAAATGATAATTTTGAGATTTTTGGTCGTTGCCGCAATCAATAGAAGATGCCGGCCGAATCTTTGAATTTTTGAAAAAGACTACCAGACCACGGAGTCTGCTGATTGAAATTAGCAATTCTAAACTAAGACGAAGAGGTCAATTTAAAAAAAAATATAATTTAAATGCACCTGGCGTTTCACAGGTATCTAGTTCTGCTCTGAGTGTTACTGGAAAATGCAACTTTTTTGTAGTGTTTTTTTTTAAACCTAAGTCTAACCAAAGCTACGTTCGACCAAAACTTAACGGCATCGTTGGATGATCGAATGAAAGGCAAAATCCTCCTCCCAAATATTCCACCTTGTAAAGTGATCCATTCTTAGACACTCTAGTGATCAGGCGCGTACCCAAAAAAAAATTTCGGGGGGTGTTTCAGAACATGTTGATCAATTTCCATACAAATGGAATTATTTGAAATTTTTTTATTGTGGAGTCGTTTGTTGAGAATCATTCATTTTATTGTTTACTTATTTGAAAAAAAGAGTTTACATAATATCATACTTTTTTGAGTTTCGGAGGGGGTTTGAACCCCTAAAACACCCCCCTGTATACGCGCCTGCTAGTGTTAACAAGTTTTTCTTCAGAAACTCATGAAATTACTAGGGAAGACATTGAACGTGATTAAACCGGACAGCTAAAATATCTTATAAACCTGCTATTAGTTCGATTCATGGATTGACTTTGTAAACGCATTTGAAGATGACGCGGTAGAGATGTTTTGGGTAAAAACCCAGTTTTAATGATGTTTTTTTTCAATTTCTTAAAAGTGTCCGATTTAGCCTTCCCTATATTATGAAAACACATTCAAATCATTTTGATCGTCCACTTAGTGGAATTCATCGATCTTGAAAAATCACCATTGGGGTGGGATACTTGAAATTTCCGAAATCGAAAAAATTTTTTTGATGCCAAAAGTCATAGAATTGCATAAAACATTGAGATTTAGTGTCATCCCGAAAAAATGTTTTTTTTTTTGAAAAAATCGTCTTTTTGGGACTATAGTGATTTTTCAAGATCGAACATTTTCAAACCTTTACCGCCTAACGCACCCTGGTGAAGGTTTGAAAATGGTTTAAATTGTGGTTAAACTTTTGAGCACTTGCGCTTTACGAAATTAGAGGTGATCCCAAAATATTGGCACCCTTATATATATTAGAGCGGTAAAAACAAAGTGTTTGGTCGGTCATGTCACTTATACCATTATATCTGCGGAACCAGAAGTAACAGTGATTTGATCCTTGAACTTGATCAATTGAACTTGATCAAGCTTTCAAACGGGCCTAGGATTGTTAAAACCGGTTCAGCCATCTCTGAGAAAACGGAGCGGTAAAAATATCTTCGAAAAGTGCATACACACACATACACCCAGAGACAATTTCCGATCTCGTCGCACTGAGTCGAATGATATATAACACTATGGGTCTCCGAGGCTCCGTTGTTTTTTTCAGCAATTCTAATATCATGAATCATCCTGGTTGCCTGACATTTGTAACCTATTTAAATCACATTTCAGCAATGTATTCTCTGATGGAACCTTATCGAATGATCAGATCTCCAAAGCTATCATTAATGTTCCTCGCCGTTCCCCGATTGGCCCCCATCCAAGCATAACGACAGCTATGATTGATAAAGCGTGTTCTAAAATGAAACTATCTTTTAACGCAGGGACTGATGGTATTCCTTCTTTGGTATTGAAAAAGTGCTCGAACAGCCTTCTGATTCCACTGTAGATGCTGTTTAATATCTCACTCAATTCAGGAACTTTTCCGGATATTTGGAAAACATCATATATTTTTCCGGTTTTCAAGAAGGGAAATAAAGCTGATGTATCTAGTTATCGTGGGATAGCCGCACTATGTACTGTATTCAAGTTACTTGAATGTAGTTCTGGACTTCATCAAGCATAACTGCAATAACTACATCTCGGAAACACAACACGGTTTTATGTCAAAACGATCAACTTCAAACGAAATTCAAATTGTCTTATACATCTTTTATAATTCGATCCCTACAAGCGCGCCTTCAAGTTGACGCTATCTATACGGATTTCTCCGTAGCCTTCGACAAGATAAATCACCAAATTGCAGTTGTTAAACTCGAAAAACTTGGATTCATATCTTATTGGTTGGGAAATGTTAGTGAAAATCGGTGAATGTACTACAACACCGTTTGCTGTAGATTCTGGAGTCCCTCAAGGCAGTCACTTGGGACCATTTTTATTCTTGCTCTACCTCAATGATCTCAACTTTCTATTGAAATTTCACAAACTATCTTTCGCAGATGATTTTAAGCTATATCTTCGATCTTATCGTCCGGCGACACTATATTTTTTCAGTCACAGCTTGAATCATTCGTGAACTGGTGTAACGACAATAGAATGGTTTTAAATGATTCGAAATGTTCCGTCTACCGTTAAAGATTTAGGTATCGTTCTTGATACCAAGTTGAAATTCAAAAGTCATATCGATTATGTGATCTCTAAGGTCTCCAAGCTTTTAGGTTTCGTCTTTCGCATTACTAAGAGCTTTGTCAATGTACATTGTCTTAAAGCATTTATTATGCTCTAGTCTGCTCGTCGACGCTTGAATATTCGGCTGTTGTCTGGTCATCACATTATCAAATCGACATAGATCGGATCGAAGCTATTCAATATAAATTTGTTAGATTTGCCCTGCGTAACCTACCATGGAGAGATCCTGCTAATCTTCCTAGTTACATAGATCGCTGTAAGCTTATTGATCTTGATCGGTTATTCGTTCATCGGAATGTCTCCAAGGCATTGTTGCTTTTATTGCTGATTTGCTTCAATCACGTATCGATTGTCCCGAGCTCTTGCAGTTGATTAATTTCGACGAATTCATCGACGCAATCTTCGTTCCCACCCCCTTTTTGGGATTACTTGTTTCAAGAACAAATTATGGTTATAATCAGCCGTTCTCCAGTGTGTGTCGAACATTCAACAACTGTTCCAATGTATTCGACTTTCATTTATCTCGAAACATGATTAAAAATGATTGTTTCATAGTCACCTGTCAGATTAGGTTTTGTCTGGAAACGGTAATATTTTATTTTCATTCAACCCCCATTCCATCTCTCCATCATCTTCATCTGAAACTAACTAGATTCGCTAGTCTAAATTAATCTGGTCGTTATTTCCTCTTTTTTCTGTCTTCCACCATCCATTTTATCACTAATTAGATCTACATGCTGATTCCAACCCCGTCGTTCGTTTTCGCTCGTTTAGCACCCCCTCCACCAACCCTTGTTTTCAATTTACCTAACCACTTTTCTCATCTCTCTCACCTTCTAAGTAAGAGTATTAATACTGTTATGCTTTGTGTCGTCAACTAGTTATAGTGTTATAAATTTAGTTTTAACTGTTAGTTTTAATTGTAGTGTAAGGTCTAAATGTATCTGTTGGATCATTGTAATTTGTTGATAAAAATGATGAGGAGGTTCTATGCCTGCTGGAGAGAGATTGCTAAATTTCATCTCCACTTTTCCCTGCTCCAAATAAATAGTAAAAATAAAATAAATAAATGAATAAATGAATGAATGAATGACTAAATAAATAAATAAATAAAGTAAATAAATAAATAAAATAAATAAATAAATAAATAAATAAATAAATAAATAAATAAATAAATAAATAAATAAATAAATAAATAAATAAATAAATAAATAAATGAATAAATAAATAAATAAATAAATAAGAGTATTAATACTGTTATGCTTTGTGTCGTCAACTAATTATAGTGTTATAAATTTAGTTTTAACTGTTAGTTTTAATTGTAGTGTACGGCCTAAATGTATCTGTTGGATCATTGTAATTTGTTGATAAATAAATAAATAAATAAATAAATAAATAAATAAATAAATAAATAAATAAATAAATAAATGAATAAATAAATAAATAAATAAATGAATAAATAAATAAATAAATAAATAACTAAATGAATAAATCTCTCTATACAGGAAGGCGAGAAGGATTGGCAGTTTTTATCCCTGGTATTGGTGCCGATGGGTTATTATTATTTGGTTTGTAAAACGACAATTGTCTTACTATTTTTCGCAAATTATATCTTCAATATTGTACTTTGCAACTTGAATACAGTCCGCCTTGGTAATGCTTATGGAAAACCGCACCTAATTTATAAAAAAAAACTGTTTTAATCCATCTAATGGTGTAATGATGCCTTTCTCATGTTACTCATAACATCATAAATATAACTGCGGAGTTCGCAAAACCAACTGTTCTTTGAATAGAAATAGGAAGGTTTGTTCGGACCTAATCTAACAAACTCTACAAACTCTGTTTACCCTGTAGCTCCGGAACCGGAAGTAGATTATTATTATTATTATTATTATTATTATTATTATTAATATTATTAATATTATTATTATTATTATTATTATTATTATTATTATTATTATTATTATTATTATTATTATTATTATTATTATTATTACTATTATTGACATCACTACACAACCGGCACGGTATTACTGTACTACCGGATATGAAATTGCATTTTTTTTTTCAAATAAATTTCAATTCATTGACATTCTTTTTTTCTTGCGGTTGCACTTATCATAAAATAGCTAGAATTTTTATCAACCGAATAGAAATAGGAAGGTTTGTTCGGACCTAATCTAACAAACTCTACAAATCCTGTTTACCCTGTAGCTCCGGAACCGGAAGTGGATTATTATTATTATTATTATTATTATTATTATTATTATTATTATTATTATTATTATTATTGTTATTATTATTATTATTATTATTTTTATTATTATTATTATTATTGACATCACTACACAACCGGTACGGTATTACTGTACTACCGGATGTGAAATTGCATATCTTTTCAAATAAATTTTAATTCAATTTATTCTTGCGGTTGCACTTATCATAAAATAGCTAGAATTTTCAATATCACCAATATCGCACACTAGCAGCAGACATCCGTTACCGTTTCGTTTTCTTTATAGCATGTACGAAATAGAACAAAGCATGCATCGTTCGTTTCGTGATTTCTTCTTCCACCGTACCACCACGTACCGGTGTTGTACATATTGTCATTCTATATGGCGATTTGAAAACTTTGACACTCATCGCCCTGTAGTTGCGGAACCGGAGGTCTGATTCGGATGAAATTTTACAGTAGGTTTATAGATAATATAAGCTTTAATTCAAATCAAGTTTTGTACAAATCGGTTCAATCATCGCAGAGAAATCGAAGTGAATTCCATTTTTGAGTTTTTATTTACCGCTTTCGGTGCTTCCGGAACAGGAAAAGAGGGGACCAGTAGTGCCGAATTGAGTTTTCAAACCCTGCAATCTGGAAGAATTTATCAGACAGTTTTATGGGATTTGTACCTGTTATTGATCATCGTTCGTGAGAAAATACTAATGAAATGAAAATCGGTTTTATCATTTACAATTCTGTACGTTTCAACACAGAAAACAGATGTACAGGCTCACATATAAACTGTGAGTAAAATATTCTCAATATGCATGGCGAATACTTGCAGATGTCACCACGATCGACACGAGTTGCCAACAGAGCAATTCCAGAAATGCTTAGCAGATCATCAGACTTGACCTTCTCCGATTTGGATGAAACTTTGCACATGGCTTCAGTATGGCAAACCATAAGTTTTGAACCGATGGAGAGGTCAATCCGATTCACGACTAATTTTTAAAAAGGGCGTATGTATTTTTGCATATCACGAAAATCGCCTTTTTCAAATCGTTGTAACTCGGAAACCGTTAATTGTACAAAAATGGCTTTCAGGAAGAAGTTGTAGGGAATCGATTGGGCACTCTAACAAAAAATGTTTATTTGCTGTTGGTTAAAATGACAAGTTTGTTTTTGTTTTATTCCGATCCAATTCTCGTGTGATTTATGCGACATGGAAAAAAGTTGTCTTCAACGCTTAGGAAAGTCGTGTGATAAGTGTTAAAATTGTTGTAGTTGAAACATTGCTAGAACAGGCAGGAGGTTTTTGTTATCGTTCCGGAACGAGTAGGTAGCAGTTTGGTCTCCAACTTAAGCAAACTTGAATTTTACACAGGATTTTGAAAAAAATAGTTCGAACCTGTATATCTGTTACCTGTGATCTCAATATAATTTAGATGCAAAACTGAGAGTTACTTGAAAGATACGGTTCTATTAATTGAAAATTCGATGCAACCCAATTTAGTTTTGCATCGATGATGGTTACCGCCTCGAGGAGTTTGTTCGTAAATCGAGTGACGTATACGGAAGTTTGGGTGTAATTAGTTTTTTATGCACTATGCCGTACTAATTGGATGAAGAGACCAGAAAGAAAATGATTCAAAAACTTCAGAATTAAATTCAGACCCACTATTGTAGAGCCATTAGAAGTTATGCCACATAATATTATAAGCCAGTCCCGATCAAATTCGATGCAGTTTACTATTGAATTTGGTAGATTCGTTACTTACAGGGAAGTGGAAGAAATATTTGAACTAAACTTTTTATTTATTTTCATTTCGATTATAATTTATTTTGATTCAGGGTGATATGTTACAACTATTTTTTGAAAATGATATCGCATAAATGGCCACCTTTGGCATTGAGTGCAAAATGTGCCCTTGTTTTGGCGTTTTCCTTCAATTTGGCCAATGTATCGGTCGATATGGTGGCGATGTCACGTCGTATGTTGTCTTTGAGTTGACCTATGGTTCTTGGCTTATCAGTGTGTACCTTGAATTTCAAAACTCCTAACAAAAAAGTCTGGTGGCGTCGAATCGGGAAATCTCGGGGATCAGTCAAAATCATCGGCTTTCGATATGACTCGTCCGGGGAACAATGATCGTAACAAATCGATTGTTATTCGAGCTGTATGGCATGTTGCACCGTCCTGTTCAAAACCTTTTCACAAAAAAATCATAAAATCATTTATAATTGCTCGATAACGATCGCCATGAACAGTTTCCGTTGGTCGTACAGATGCTGTGCCTCATTTTTCAATGTAAAGCTGAACAATTTCAGTGCGTTCCTTTGGTGTGTCTTACAATATGGGTATTTTCGGTACGGGTTTGATGAGTAGATGTTGGAAAACGATGTTTAAGGTGGCTCCGAATACCAAGATGGCGACTTCCGGTTTATTGATATTCCTTGAAAACCCTTACAATATGGGTATTTTCGGAGCTGGTTTAGCGCATATTGCGTAGAAAATAATGTTTGAATATTAGTGGATTGCTGATCGTATCCTATATTGTATTAATATTTTCGAAATGGAAAGAGTCGTTTAAAACAAACTATGTTGTGCCTCTAAAAATCACGTGACTCACAGTATGTCCAAGTGTTCCACTCTGTACTCCAGCTGCTTGTCAAAAGTGAGCCTGTGTGTGCCACAACCTGTGCAACTTCATGAAAACGGAAGTGTCAATGTTTTATGTAATGTAACGTTATATCGGCAATATTTTGCAAATATTATTTAATTTAATTCTCAATTTATTGAGTAACTAAGGTTTTCTTTGTTTAAGTCATAGTCCTCCCTTGATACCTTCCACTATCTATATATGTAACACATGGTGACTGGTAATAGGTGTTACACCCGAAAGGAGGTGATAGTAAACCTTTTATATGGCCAAAAATTGTACAGGAAGGTAGGTAGGAAATTCATCCTCAATGAGTTTTTGCCAAAATCAATTTGGTTATTGTGTTACGGTCGTCGACGTTTCAAACACTGAACGCTTTTGGATGGAGAACTGTGGTTATTTAAAAATAGAACTAAGATGTCTTAGTTCATCATTCATTGAGCTGAGTTGAATGATATATAACGCTAAGTGTCTCCGAGCTCTAAACAAATTTTTGTTTTCATTCAAATCTATATTTTTTCTATAGAGAAACGCAAAAATAACGGAATTTACACGACTCAACAGTGATCAAAATCGAAATAGATGTTGAATTCAATTGCATTCAATGAATTAAATAAGACTATATGCATTTATAAGTGACGTTGAGATTTTGCTTCCAAACATATTTGTATCATGTGATATAGGAAAAGTGATCTCAACTATCTTGACATAAAAGTAACCGCGTTGCATAACAGTGCCAAACCATATGATGTACGTTTTTTTAAATCGATCAGTCTAAGCCGGAACTTTATTGTTTAAGTGTGGGAAATGTACTTGTGAGATTGTGTTATGCCTCACCGCATTTATAACAGGAATTCG
The DNA here is from genome assembly GCF_030247185.1 of Malaya genurostris. Taxonomy (NCBI): domain Eukaryota; kingdom Metazoa; phylum Arthropoda; class Insecta; order Diptera; family Culicidae; genus Malaya; species Malaya genurostris. The sequence continues at coordinate 182,513,204 of NC_080572.1, forward strand.
AGTCAGGATTTAAAATAAATCACTTTTTGTGTACTAATAAATCCGTAAAGAATATTGAAACAAATGCAAACGACCTGCCGGTGGATTAAAATATGCAGCTAAAAATGAGAAAACTTTAAAATTGAAAATAGTTTTGTTAAATATGTTTTGCCTTTCTCGTATAAAAAGGTTATGCAATAACTGTTAAAACCGATTTTCTAACTGAGGCCCGGCACACTCTTAGATTCAAATGAAAGGTCTTGAGGTCTCATACAAAATGTGAAAATAAGTACACCCACTTTTTCCGGAGTTGAATAAATCGATTTTAACACACCTGGATCAGTAAGAAAGATCTTCAGGTCTTATACAAATTCGTGAATTTTGTTTGGATCTGACTACTGGTTCCGGAGTTATGGATTAAATGTCCAAAATACAAAATTGGTGTACTAACTTTTCTCAGAGATGGCGCGACCGATTCTCACAGACTGATTCCAATGGTCTAATAGTCCTTTACAAACCTTCTCAATTTCATCTGTATCCGACTTCCAGTTCCAAAAATAATAGAGTAAAGTGTGTCAAAAAAAATGTGCACATTTTTGTTTCAAAAATTCAAAGTATGAAAGTGCGTCGCCACATGCCATTAGCGAGTGTCATTATATTCGAATCTTAGGCGTGGCCATGCTGATATGGACCGATTTGTGCATAACAATGAAAAGTGTAGCTTTACGACATTGATAAATGTCATAGTATGTCAATTTGAAGTGTCTCTGTATTATTGTATATATGTTAAATTATTATTATTTATACTCTCTGTCAATTGCGGCAATACTAACTGTCAAACATATAATTGAATATTTTTAAACAAAATGGGTGTATGAAACTTCGTAGCACTGATTGATGTTTTTTTAAACCACATACATCAGAATTGCGAACTTCAAGTATATTGATGTAAATTCTCGGAAAAATTTCAAAAAACAGTTTCAGCAAATAATAGTTCCTCTTTTTTCTCTTTATTTTCTAAAACAAAGTTATTCGCAGGCTCATTTCTCTACTCGTTGTAAATGTAACGATATGAAGAGGAACTGTGAGTTGCTAATTCAGGTCTGTGAAAAAGTCACCAAAATCAAAAGAACCAAAGAATGAACCCTAAAATATTTACATCGAAGCATTTTCATCAATTTATGTATTTGTTTGACAATTCGGTTGTAAGTGTCAAGCTATGTTCAATTTGGAATGAATCTGTTTGGTAACTGAGAATCAAATGTAATGTCTATAAGTCTTACTACAATTTACTCAAACAACGTCATTTTGTTACGGGTTTCGAGGAACACCATCTTGGGTTTTGAAATAACTTTAAACATCGTTTTCTGGCATGTACTTATCAAACCCGTTCCGGAAATACCCATATTGTAAGAGTTTTCAAGGAATATCAATAAACAGGAAGTCGCCATCTTTGAAATTGATGCTGCTTAGAACATCCTTTTCCTGTAAATACTCATAATTTTCGTTCCATAACTATTCAACATATCATACAAATCTAATAATACTTTTAACTTTTTTTATGTTGAAAATTCCAAATAATTTAAACTTGTTTTACGTCATAATTCGATTTACGTAGTCCCGATTATTACGAAAATGGAGATTTGGGTGTATATAGTCAGTAAGTAAGTTTGTATGTGCCATAATTTTCGGCCCACACGACCTACCACAAAAATCATCGCATCATGTAAATAATAGTGTTTAAATTATTTTATATTTCATCTATTGGAATTAACAATTCACACATTAAATTAAATTAAATTAAAAACATCATTGAAATAATTTGCCTCAAAGATGATATTTATAAATCGCTAAACTTTCGTTCAACTCGTAAGATATGGAAAACTCGAAAGATCAATGTTGATTAAGCGAGCCATTTTTATTTTGCTGCTTGTGCTCGGAAATCACTGCATCTATGGACACTGCATATCTAGGCAGCTAAGGCTTCTGTGAGTTCCGAAATTGCAGAAGAACTCTGAAACCGAACTCGTCTTGTGTCGTATCAAGTATCCGGACTCTAAACATCGCCCATCGTTTTACGGCTCGTATAAATTCGGAGCATTTCCTAATCATAGTTGGCTCTCATAAATCGCGAAAATGTCAGTGTCATCGAACTACACAAAAAAAATCACCCTACTCTTCTAGTTTCAATTTATCTTTTCAAGCTAGATCAGGTCGAAATTTTTACGATCAGCATATATGTGTTTTGTCTACTTCTTTGATATACCCTCCAACGCATAAATTAGCCGCGCCCGTTTTTTTTTTGGTTTTGTTCGATTTTGGGTAGGATCTTCTGTGTGTTCTCGAATGTCTTCCAACCGTTGGTTTGGGCTGTTGTTTCGATAAAACACAGCCTTGATATTACGTTTTTTTTTCAAAGAGGAAAGTTGAACTGCTTTTTTATACAGTTAAACTAGAGCAATTTCGGAACTGGTTGTACAACCGTTTTACTGATAGTGAGATGTCACCCCCGTCGGTAGTTGAAAATATAGCTTTATAATATTGAAATTTTTTCGAATTGTTTTAGGTTGAGCAAAATCGGACATCATCATCAATCATTTGGACTTTTTACCTGATCCCAGTGTGTCACGACAAGGATTGCTGCGAGTTGAGTTTCCATGTCTGATTTTGATGTTCAGGTTGGCGAAGCTGTTAAAAATCTTCGTCTCTGATCTGCTGAGGTGGGATTCTTGCGAGACACAAATCGATGCCCAAACAGTTTGAGGTCTTCGTATTTATTTTTTTGGTCAAAAGCCTTTCAATCTATGAAAGTGGATCCATATATTGATAGAGCGGACCGTTATTTTAGAAATGTAGATTAGTTGCGTTACTTCGAGCGACTCGAAGTAAAAGTTCAGGGATGCTTGCGCGATTATTTTTGAGTCGTTCGCGTTAGATTCTGGGGTGCATATATATATGATAGATTTTGCCAGGATGTCTCGTCAGTCGTGGAATTTCAATTCGGTGATACGGTGCGGTTTAGATCAAGTAAATTTGATTTGTTTTTCATCGAAATTGGTTCAGCTGGATCGGATGAGATGCGGGAGGTAATTTATTTGATCCAATTTAATGAATCAGTTTTCCACTATTTATCCTGTTACTTCTTGTAGGTTTTAGGGGCAGCATGGTTTGTGTTAACGGTGGCAGCGGTGTACGGAGCGGAAATTCTAGGATTGGATGGATGTGGAATCTCACAGCCATCCACCCCAATACAAAATTCTAGTGAAGACGTAGGAGAAGATAAAACATGTCCTGTTGGACAAGGAACATGGCCGGAATGTTTACCATCGCCAGCAATTCCTGTCTTAGCAGATAATGCATTGCCGGTCATTCCGACAGGTTGTTCGAACGGAGGAAGACTTCCGTTTTGTTGTTTGAATGGCGGTGTGGGGCCTAACTGCGAAATTCCACCACCGATACGATGTGCAAATGGACAAATTCCTCCGTTCTGTTGTGAAAACGGAGCGATTGGACCAGACTGTGATATTTTCTTACCGTTCGGTTGTGACAACGGTGGAACTGGTCCGGATTGTACGAACGCGGAGTCGAATCCTCACAACCAGCAATTGTTTTCACTTTTAAATTCGCCGGCTCAAACTTGTACTAATGGAGGAATTCCCCCATTTTGCGATGATTCGAGGCCACCTATCTGTACTAATGGCGGAGAGCCACCATATTGTTGTGTGAATGGCGGTTTGGGTCCTGATTGCAGTTTTCCAGAATCCCCATCCGGCTGCATGAATGGAGGAAATTTACCATTTTGCTGCACTAATGGTGGTCAAGGTCCCAGTTGTGTCATAGTTCAACCAGCGATAGACATCGTGCCACCAGTTGAGATTACTTCGATTTGTTCAAACGATGGAACCAATCCGAACTGTGGAGTTCCGTGCCCGTTTGGTGGTAGTTCTCCTTACTGTTGCTCGAATGGTTCGAACCGTCCGGATTGTCAACTCACTGACACAAATGTCGAGTGTGCTAATGGAGGATTTGGCCCAACATGTGATGTACAGCCTGGAAATGATATATCAGCACCAGTGGAACCATCTTCCACCCTCGAACCTACTACGACTACAACTAGTCGAACAACGACAACTACTAGAAGACCTACCACGACCACACGTCGAACAACGGTTACAACTCGAAAACCCACAACCACTACTAGGCGACCTGTTACAACTACGCGGAAAGCACTCACAACTACAAAGCGGCTGACAACGACCACCCGTAGAACTACGCCAAGGCCAACAACGCGTAGAACAACGACAACCTATAGGCGAACTCCGCCAACTACGCGCAAACCAACAGTAACAACAACTCGTCGAACTACGACACGTAGAACAACGGCAGCACGTCCAACTACAAGAACGACGACCAGCAGGCCCATAACCACAACCCGTAGAATTACGACTACAACAAGAAAACCTCAAACAACCACCACGAATCGGCAACCGCTGGGATATCTACCGCCGATAAATTCCGGCAGCTCATCGGTAAAACCCTCAACAAACTACGGCAGTTCGTTGCGAAGTAACGGTAACCGACCGACAAACAGTGGCGTCTCGTCGTTAAACAGAGGCAGTTCGTCGAATCGTTCGCCGATAAACAGAGGTGGCTCGGTGAAAAACAGCGGCAGCTCCTCTATAAACTCACTCACAAATGGCGGTAGTTCGTCGAAAAAGAGCGGGAGCTCATCGCAGCACGGCTATCGCTATAAACTCGGGGAAATGGCGGTAATTTTCTAGGAGAACTAGTTAGTCATCATTAGGTCAATAGTGTGGACGACAAAGTAGAACGAATGGTAATTTCGTGCTGAACTGTCCTATTTATTACATGTATAATGTTCATTACGTTTGATTGATAATAAAAAAGAAAAGTTGTTTTTATTCGGTTGTTTAATTGCAAACTAGCTGAGTTACCCGGCGTTTTTCGTGATGGTAAGGCCGCACAGGCTCCGTACATGTTCAGATTGCGCATCTCCGATCTCACAATAATCATAATTTTCTCAAATTGGGTCAGTTTTATATTTGATCCCTTTTCAGGAGTATTTAAAAAACCTCATTTTAATTAGCGGGTAGGGTCTAACACTTTTGAAAAATCATTTATTATTTTCCTTATTTTGTTATAGTTAAACATTTGAAGAATTTTCTGTGATATTTCCAAGCCTATTGGAACGAAACTCTGGAAGTTATGGACCATTATCTATGGTTATGTCATTCTACGAAGCTCGGCGTACAGGCCCAAGATTTCTACTTCGATTGACTTCAAAACTTGACAAAACATTCTTGAAATGTTTCGTTATAATGAATTATAAATGAAAAAATATGCTTTTTGAAAATTTTGGGTCCTACGGGCTCCCTGGAGTAATTAATTGTTTCCATTGATTTTATAGACAAAACCCTTTGAACGCGTTTTTCTCGAAAGCAGGTTTTGAAAGTCCGTGTCCATTGTCATTCAAAAACTACTGCACCATTTTTTTTTTCAAATTTTACACACACTTTCTATATATAAAAAACCAGACCACAACGTTTTCTTTTTCGTTGTTTGTTACTTTGGAGAGGTTTAACAGCTACAAAATGGCCGATTTTTTCGTGAAAAATCGTAGTTTTCACTTTAAACAACCACCAAAAATTTAAAAAATAAAAAAATAATCAAACAGAAACGTTGGGTTCTAGAAAAACTTCTACTCTAACTATGCTGCGTTCGTTTGTTTCCTTCTGATTAGTCTGCGCTGAGATACAGTGGACACCGCAAATCATGATTTTTAAGAAGCTTTCTCAAAAATACCTCTTCACCGACTTATTTCTCAATATTTTTCCACGGAAAAATGACAAAATGTGGTTCGAATGATGCTTTTTATCATGCAAAACATTTGAATTTATTTTGTTGAACGATAATTTTGGAAAAAAAAATAGCAAAAATGATGATTTTTATTCATCGTTTTGAACCTATCCCCCTTAAGCATTTAAATAACCAAAACCAGTTGCAAAAAGTATCCTACATGGAATGAGAAGTCCCGGGTCTAACAAAGAAAAAGTTGATGTTGAGCCGTGAAATCCTTTTTTATTTTTTAGTATAATCTCTATTTAGAGCCCTTACACTTGACCCTTCGGTACTCCAACAATTTAATGCCCTTCAAAAACAAATGCTTATCGAGGCCTTCAAAATAGGCGTCTGTTCCTGCAATGACCTCAGCATTCGTCGAAAATTTCTTTCCCTGGAGAAACCGTTTCAGGATTCGAATCAGATAGTAGTTTATGGGGGCCAGCTCAGGAGAAAACGTGGGATTGTGGACAAACCATTCAATTTCACCGTTGCTGTTTTATCGGGACACGAAACTTGTATTTTTCCATTGCTAGATGAAAAATAGAACTTCCAGTTCAGACCATAAGATCTACCAGAATAACAAAGTGCATTGAAAAAAATTAATCTTCACGCTCCATACTCGTGATTCACTGAAGTCCTTGGATGTCTGAAATATTCAGATCAAAATAGACAAGTAAGCAATAGATAGCTCCATGACTAAAGACTGTCCCAGAAAGTATGGACGCAACCAAAAACCGCAGCCATTTCGCAATGATTCAGAATCTGTCAATTTTTATGGCTGCGTCCTGTTGTTTAAACTCTTCTCTAACCACTTGTGCAATTGTTTATTCGTTGTCATTAGTTTGTTTCGAAATGCGTGGACTTTCAGCAGAACAACGTCGAAAAATTGTGTACAAATGGTGCACAGAACGCGGACTGTCACTGAGAAAGATAGCAAAAATGGAAGGAGTAAGTGAAAAAGCCTTGCGAAATGCAATCAGGAAATTCGGTGAGGATAAACCGAAAACGGGTCGAAAAAGGGTCCTGCTAACCCTCAGTTGGATAAACGTATACTGAACGCGTTCGAGCAAAAGAAGGAGGTTTCAGTTCGGGATGTGGCCAAAAAAGTGGCACTTCGAAGTCAAATGTTCTTCGTGCTAAAGAACGTTTGAATCTTCGAACCTATAAGAAGCAGAAACAACAAAAAGGTAGTCCGAAACAAGAAGCATCGATCAGGCTGAGGGTTCGAAAGCTGAACAATACGATTCTTGCTGGAAATTTGAACTGCATAACCATTGACGACGAAACCTACGTGAAACTCGATTACAAATCCTTTCCGGCACCACAATATTATACGGTGCGAGAAGTGCAAGTGTTAAACCAGTCCGAGAGATCGATGGAAGTCGAAAAATTTGGTAAGCAAGCTATGGTCTGGTAAGCAATTTGTAGTTGCGGTAAGAAGCCCTTCATCACCACTGCTTCAATGAACAGTAAATATACATCAAAGAATGTTTACAAAAACGACTTGTACCCATGATTCGGAGCCACAAGGATCCTGTTATCTTCTGGTCAGATCTTGCTTCTTGCCACTACTCGAAATCAACGGTAGAATGGTATACTACCAAAAATGTCACTTTCGTCCCAATAGACATGAATCCACCAAATTACCTACAACTTCGACCAATTGAAGAATTTTGGGCATTAACGAAGGCACATCTTAGGAAACATGTCTCGGTAGCCGAAACCATTCAACAACTCGAAAAAGATTGGAAAAAAGTGTCAAAACTTGTCGCCAAGAAGTCTGTACGGAATTTCCCTTTGCGGACGGAGACGCTCGACGGGCGAGCGTCGCTGTGGACGACAGGTATTGGAGCGTGCAGTAAAGAAAATTTTCACGTCGCATATTTGCGTTTTACAAATTAAGGCTTTATTCAAATAAATTATCCAAAAAATCGTAAAAATTATAAACAAACAAATTTACTAACAAATAACTTTTTTTATGAAAATCTAACAAAACCATAAACAAACAAATGTAGTTGTGTTTACATATTATACGTTTTATATTGTTCCTTTGTGTGGTATCGCTCAAAACAATCACCTATGTGCAAGGTCGGCTTAGCTGAACAAGTAGCACAATAGTACATCGATTCTCTCCTTCCATGCTTTACCTTCCGATTCGAGCATACGACACAATCTTTGCTTCTTCCTGTCTCGTTTCGCCGAATAATATGTAGAAGGCCGTTGAGCCTTTCCGCTGTTGTAGAAGTCGAAGGAGGCTTGGGATCAGTATCTCGAAAATCTCCAACCAATTGATCTACCAAGCGACGTACAAATTCCAAATGGCTTAACTTTTTTAAGTTGTGTTTCTTGTGATGTTCCTGATACAATAAATAGGAATTTATCACAGAAACGTCCAATCCCCAAAAAAATAATTTTCGCCACCATTTTTGGGACTTTCTCATAAAACAGTACGTGCCTGTGTACTGGTCTGCTTTGTCGACCCCGCCCATGTATTTATTATAATTCAAAACCACATCTGGCTTCACAGTATCAGTTACTCCTTCTTTCCTTGACCTTTTAGTGACGGTTGTTGAAGATGAGGTAGCACAGGTGCTGAGCATGGTCACAATACGCTTGTCTCTCCAAGCCAATAATAATAAATCTTTCCGTCTGTAGGCAACCATCTCATTTTTCGCGATCTTTGGATTCTTTATTTCATCTGGAATAAATTTCCTATTTGTCTGGATAGTTCCAGTCAGATGACATTTCAGTTCTAGTAGTGCATCTGCCAAGGGAATGCTTGTGAAATATCGGTCGTTGAAAATATGGTATCCTACAGCGCCAGGATTGGATTGCAAGAAATTGTGGTATAGTTGTAAGACTATTCTTGTACTTATTGGCAGATCTGGTCTAAGTAATTTCTCTGTAGTAAAACTGCCATAATATGGTAAAATAGTCTGTATATAACCAGTATTAGCGTCTGCAAGAACGTAAACGCGGATACCCCACTTGGTTGGTTTCTGTGGGTTGTACGTAATAAAAGTTATTCGCCCTTTGAATTTGACGATGGATTCATCCACTGATAATTGCACCCCGGGTACAAAATTTTCTCGACATCTACTATCAATGTAATCCAAAAAATTGCTAATTTTACTATATGTACACCCCTTGTGTTATGTACAAGTTTTTTTACTAGTCGGTTTCCCCTCTTTTGTCAACACCGATCAGCTGCTTGCAGGGATGCCTGATTTCATCAAAATATTTGAAAATGAATCGCCACAATAAATTATTGGATTACGTTGATAATATATTTAACTTTTCCGCGATGTTGGAAGGTTACCATTTATTTTTCTCAACGTTGTTCATCTAGACAATTTTTTGTTGTGTTGGTAATTGTCACCCGAAATTAAGTGGCGGCAGACCAGAAACAAGTAAATATTGTAACAAAACGGGTTCGATTTTGAATTGCGTTGGAGGATGAGAAGTAGGCACAATTATGTATATAGTTTTGGCAATATGTATTAAATTTGTATCCTGCATGAAATTCGCATGGACGTATACAAATCAATACATTACAGGTAATTCTGTATGAATGGCAACTCTGTTGGTAAATGAAAAAAATAAACACAGTCTAGATGACAGACAGCATGTTTTTGATAGGGTAACGTGGCGCCATTATGACACATGTGAGTACTGTCCCAAATAAAGGAATATTCGAAATGACCGTTAAAATGATTGAAGAATCTAATTTGAGTGTCCTGTCTGTTAGTCTGTGATAAGACTTCATCGTTCAAAAGTCTCTAATTTCATTGAGAGGCCACTTGACGTCTTAGGCTAGTATACCCATGTGTATCTTATCGCCTACGACGGCAGACGTACGCTAGCCGCAGCGCGAGAGTTGGGCGGATATATCCGACACTCGTCCGCAACGGTAAAAAGGCTTGGGCGGATATATCCGCCGCTCGTCCGCAACGGTAAAAAGGCTTGGGCGGATATATCCGCCGCTCGTCCGCAAAGGGTTAATGAGGAACGTTTGCAAGAAGGTGCGCCAGCTAGTCTACAATGGCTAAGTAGCAAATGTTGAGAATAATATTCTGTTGTTGTAGTCTAATATTATCAGTATATCTAATAAAAGTTGAATATCTCACACTTGTGAATTATTTACAGCGAAATCAAAGTGCGTCCATACTTTCTGGAACAGTCTTTATCCGGTGGATCCACTCAAAAGTGATTATTCTTGGAACTGTACAATGATGCCTTTCTCATTTACATTTCACTGGAAATCGATGCCAATTCCGATGGTATTTTTGTCAATATATTTCCAGAGTTAGAACTCAGAGATCGACACATTCATCAAAAGTTTTTGCAACCATCAAATAGCCAGGCCAACAGGCTCAAATAGTTATAAAAATTGCTTTGAAAATTTCATACTTATCTGTGTCGTAAATTATATGAAGGTTATACATTCTTAGAAACATGTAATAAGTTCAGGGAAAAATGTATTCAAGTTGATTTTCGAAACAAAGACTTTGTTCGAATTAAGGTTTCAGCTCTCAGGCACTATTGTGATTGAGTCAATTGAACGAAAATGAAACCAAACGAAAACAGGTGCTGTTTAAGAAATTCAACCCGAATAAAAAATATTGTAGAAAAACAATACGATTTGTTGTTACAAAACCTTCCACAATTTTGCTTCGACCATTGAAAAATATTTTAATGTATTGTTATACACTATTAAATTAATTGTGGATATGCTGTTTACAATAGAATGTATAGGTTGTTAAGTATCGTAACAACTCAAATCATAAAATTTTTCTCTACTTGTTTTCTTGGAAAACAATTAAATGTACAGTTTGCATATTGTTTGAAACACCACGTGTACAATGAATTCAATTGTAAAATCGTAGAAAAAATCTTATCAAGATACAATAAAATGTATTGTAACTCATACTCCTAATTGTGAATCAATTGGTTATGCTGTAAAATCAATGGTTTATTTTTTTACGGGAAGTTAAAAAGGTAGTCATACTTTTCAAGCAGCATAATGAAACATGTTTTGTGTGTGGATTTTTATTGTTGTCCTGTGATTACAAATGTTTTTTATATTATCAATATAATCATTCGCAATCACAGCCGATGAGTTCGGTTGTGTTCCGAACCGTTCCGTGTTTTCTTCTTCCGTTGGTTTGCATCGTCATTTTGTATGACGGTATGAATGTTTTGCCACTCTGGAGATTTTTGGAAGCGGAAGTCGGGTCTGGACAAAATTGCACAGTGTCTTTTAAAACAATGAGAGCTTTAATTTGAATCAAGATTTGTGAAAATTGTTGAGAAATCGAAGTGTGTTCCGTTTTCGGGGTTTTTCTTCACTGTTATTGGTGCTTTTGGAACCGGAACCCGGGTACTAGTAGTCCCCTAAGACAAGACCTGACAACTGGCTTCTTATTCTTCCTTCCGAATCATCCTTCTCGTCATTTTCGCCCTGTGGAATAAGTACCAACGTATCGGCTACAGTGTAGCCATATTTACAGATTTTTTTATAACTATGCTAGGAAAAAAATATTACATTTAAATTTTTAGACTATAGGTTTTTGATTTGAAATAAACATGAAAAATGTTTTGATGAACGCATTTCTTTATTATATATTAATGCTTAAAAACAATTAATTGAGCTTTGATGACAAAACACGAAATATCTCATGTTGAACGCAAAATCGAATCCACTGTTAACGTATTACCGGATCTTTTGGAAACCGGAAAAAGTAAAGTTTGAATAGAAATGCTTAGTGCGACCACAGTGTGGAACACAACAGTTCATTCTTCTCGTAAAACTAATCACACTTTCGAGTTTACACTAATTTAACCAATATTTTTTGGTTACACTTTAATTCAGTAGAAAGAAAAACGGCTTGATGTCTATTTTAATTACACAGTGCTGCTACTATAAACATTTATTAACAATGAGATTGAAAAAAGTGAAACATCCTCCGAAAATTTTCATTTTCATTGGTGAGCAAAAAATATAGATTTTAATAAACCCTGTTTTCTGATTTTCTTTATACTTGGCATCATTGCTCGCGTACCCTGCAAAAGTTTTTTCATTTACAATGTGCAGGTAGCAACATCAAAATCAGAATCAGAAACTGGTCCATTTTGGAACAAAAGCAGCCCCCAAGATGTCAGGTCTTGTCTTAGGTAGTCCCGAAATTGGTTTATATTTCCACCAGGTTTGCCAAATTGATGAATTCATCTGTAAGTTTTATAGCAATTTACACCAGTTAGTTTCGCCACCACTTGTGAAAAAATACTCATGAAAAAGAATTTTTTTTACTTATCGCACTGTCATACCGGAACAGGAAGTCGGATCTGGATCAACGTCTCTGGGACTTTTTAAAGAATCTTAAGATCCTTTATTTGCATCTTAGTTCGAAGAAATCAGTTCAGGAAAAGTGAGTCCAAAAAAATGTTACATACACACACATACTTACATTTTGCGTACTCTACGAACTGAGTCGAATAATATATGACACTCGACTCTCCAGGCCTCGGAATAAAAATACGTTTTCACAATGATTGCATAACTTTTATATATGAGAAAAGGAAAAAGAAATTTGTTGTATACTTATAAAAAAAATTGTATAGCGAAAAACGAAGTGAAATACCTACCGGAAAGTGATGAGAAAGAAAGGTTTATGATAAACCAAAATTAGTATAACACAATAAATATATCTGACACGAAAATGATCTATTCGCTGGAATCGATTATAAAAGCTCATAATCCGCGCTTTTTCTACTGACTACACATCATTCCATTAAGATTAGGTCCATCAAAGGCAATTGTAGTCATGGCCAATTGACACATTGATCCACAGAAAGTTTCGGCCAAAAGCCTCTGAAATGACACCTCTGTCACAGTATTCGAGACGACCGTATCTATTCAAATACACATACAATCCGATATCGTCAAAACACCCAAATCACCTAGTTTAGGTCAAACCTCATCCAGTTAAGCCTCTTTAGCACATTAATATTAAGATTATTAGTAAACAGTTTCTTTGTAGTTCCATGCAAGGGTCAAATTCAAATGCTCAGAGCATTATCATAATTACATCATGCGAGTAAGCGAGAAATGCATCAATATAGCAACACGTGCATTGAAGCAGGTTTTTTTTATGATATGCGATGAAATATTAGCTGTTTATTCGTGAATTATCCAACCCGAAAGATACTAGCTACTGTTGGATTTGTTTTGTTTATGCTTCAATGATTGTTTGATCAAACATTACACCGTAGTTAATATTACAAAGCCATAAATAAGTAATATATTTAATTCAGAGTACTATAATCTGTAAAAAGGATTATTGGAAAAAATAGGTATTGCTTTTGGCGATAGTCTGCTAGTTAGAGTCTACTAGGCAATATTGTAGGGTAAAGTGTTATAATATGCCCTCTTTAGAAATTATTGAGATGTTTCCAAATGTATTAATATATTTGTTTTCCAGTACATGCGGGTTTTTCATTCTCTTATGTGCAAATATGTGAGAATATTGAATAGAAAGGTGAGGGGAGGTTACAACGGGTCATTTCAGCAAGCAAGCTCTCTTTTGTCTTGGTCCAGAGGAGTCGAACTAAAATATCTAAACAATTTGAATGCCACGCCTAAACGATTTTCACTAATTTAGATTTGAAAAAGCATTATGTTCCCATAAGTAAGTCCGGATCCGATTTCCGGTTTCGGAATTATAGAGTAAAGTGCGCATGTCATTGCAACCCGTCATTTAGAGCAATAATGCACATAAAAACAGGACAAAACCTATAAATTTGGATAAAAGTTGTTTCAATTTATAAAGACTGTCCCAGAAAGTATGGACGCAAACAAAAACCGCTGCAGTTTCGCAAAGGTTCAGAATCTGTCAATTTTTATGGCTGCGTCCCTTTTGTTTACACTCTTCTCTAACCACTTGTGCAGTTGTTTATTCGTTTTCATTAGTTTGTATCGAAATGCGTGGACTTTCAGCAGAACGTCGAAAAATTGTGTACAAATGGTGCACAGAACGCGGACTGTCACTGAGAAAGATAGAAAAAACGGAAAAGCCAGCGATCGCAAAACAACTAAAATATTAGTTGTTTTCCCGATTTTTAATGGTTAAAATTTGGTACAACTAATCGACTGTTGTTTTAACTAATCTGTCCTTTTTTATTTATCGTGCTGGCAGCTTAGCAACGACTCCCAACAAAGACACGCACCACAAACAAGTAATGAAACGTTTCAGTTGAGCAATGCCAAACACCCTGAGCGAACAATGAAACGTTTCAATGAGATGTCACTCGTTCAATTGAGCAAAGACACAATCCCAGCCAAGGCCGGTGAAACATGTTAAACCCAGGTGGGTAATTTTTCATACTGCGGAGAACGACCCACTATTTCGCAGTATTTCTCTATTCTAATGGAAATGATATTTAACCCTAAAAAGTGCAGTCGTTTTTTTAAATAAAATATTGATTCTATAAAACTTTTCATGAAACGCGTAAATTAGAAGTTTGAAGAGTTTTCGGTACTAAGTTTTAAAACAAAATTTCGCATCTAAGGTTTAACTTGGTTTCAAAATCACTGCCAATATTTGTTTTCAATTCAAAGTACCAACCTTCAAAGAACATTTAACATCAATAGCACTACGAACACTGAATCTAATTCATTTATAAAAAATTGGAATAACGAATTCCGTGTGATGCTAAAACATTGCTTTTTTAAGGGAAAAAACGCGCAAGTCCGTCTATAGCTTTAAAAAGTGCTTTCCCAACTAGGATCCATTAAAAATGAAGGTTTGTGGTTTCCTGATTTTGAACGTGGCTAAATATTGCAGTCAACCGGAAAAAATTAGGCAAGTTTTGATAATCGTGATATATGAACGCAAAATCAAAGTTCGTGAGATTAGATATGCTGAGATCGTTAGCACATGAACAGGAAGTTCTTTTACGATCTTGTACGACAATCTGGCATCAGTTTTCCTAGATATCAAGGGGGCTTTCGACTCAGTTTCTATAAATATCCTGTCTGAGAAGTTGCATCAGCATGGTCTTTCGCCAGTTTTGAATAACTTTTTGTATAATCTATTGTCCGAGAAACACATGTATTTCGCGCATGGTGATTTGTCGACAATACGATTCAGTTACATGGGTCTTCCTCAGGGCTCATGCTTAAGCCCCCTTTTATACAATTTTTACGTGAACAACATTGATGAATGTATCAATACATCTTGCACGCTAAGACAACTTGCCGACGACAGCGTTGTGTCTATTATAGGACCCAAAGCTGCCGATCTTCAAGGACCATTACAAGATACTCTCGACAACTTGTCATCATGGGCTCTTCAGATGGGTATCGAGTTCTCTACGGAGAAAACTGAGTTGGTTGTATTTTCAAGGAAGCGAGAACCAGCACAATTACAGCTTCAACTAAGGGGTGAAACCATAGCTCAGGTCTTCACATTTAAATATCTCGGGGTCTGGTTCGACTCCAAGGAAACCTGGGGATGTCACATTAGGTATCTGAAACAAAAATGCCAGCAGAGAATAAATTTTCTTCGTACAATAACTGGAACTTGGTGGGGAGCTCACCCAGGAGACTTAATAAGGCTGTACAAAACAACGGTACTGTCTGTAATGGAATATGGATGCTTCTGCTTCCGATCCGCCGCGAACACCCATTTCATTAAACTGGAAAGAATTCAGTATCGTTGTTTGCGTATTGCCTTAGGTTGCATGCAGTCGACTCACACGATGAGTCTCGAAGTGCTCGCGGGCGTCTTACCGTTGAAAAATCGATTCTGGGATCTCTCATATCGATTGCTAATCCGATGCGACATCTTGAATCCGATGGTGATTGAAAACTTCGAAAGGCTTATCGAGCTCAATTCTCAGACCCGTTTCATGTCCTTGTACTTTAATTTCATGGCTCAAAATATCAATCCTTCTTCATATATTCCAAACCGTGCTCATTTCTTGGATACTTCTAATTCTACTGTGTTTTTCGATACATCCATGAAAGAAGAAATTCGTGGAATCCCGGATCACGTACGCCCTCAAGTGGCCCCAAATATTTTTAATAACAAATTCAGAACAGTCAACTGTGAAAAGATGTTTTACACTGACGGATCAAACATCAACAGGTCCACTGGCTTTGGAATCTTCAATCAGAACATCACCGCTTCTTACAAACTCAGTGATCCGGCTTCAGTTTACGTCGCAGAATTAGCTGCTATTCAGTACACCCTCGAGATCATTGAAACCTTGCCCAAAGACCATTACTTCATCGTCACGGACAGTCTAAGCTCAATAGAAGCTCTCCGGGCGATGAAACCAGGAAAGTATCCCCCATATTTCCTGGGGAAAATAAGGGAACATTTAAGAGCTTTATCTGAGCGGTCTTATTTAATATCGTTAGTCTGGGTCCCTTCGCATTGCTCTATTCCGGGCAATGAAAAGGCAGACTCATTGGCTAAAGTGGGCGCATTGGAAGGTGATATTTACGAAAGACCAATCTGCTTCAACGAATTTTTCAGCATTTCTCGTCAGAAGACACTCGAAAGTTGGCAAGCTTCATGGAGCAATGGAGACCTAGGACGTTGGCTATACTCTATAATTCCAAAGGTATCGACGAAGCCTTGGTTTGAGGGGATGAAAGTGGGTCGCGATTTCATTCGTGTGATGTCCCGACTTATGTCTAATCACTCCGAGTTGGGTACGCATCTCTGGCGAATTGGCCTCGCTGAAAATGGTATCTGCGCTTGTGGCAATGGTTACCACGACATCGAGCATATTGTGTGGTCATGTGCCCTGAATCGTTTCGCAAGATTACAGTTAAGAGACTCCCTTTGGGCCCGAGGTAGGCCACCAAATGTGCCGGTGCGAGATGTACTAGCAAGTCGCGATTGCACTTATATGTACTCGATTTACATCTTTCTGAAAAATATTGGTTTATCAATCTAGTTACTGCTTTTCTTTATTTACATCCTTTACAGTTCACCTTTCCCCAAAATGCCATATGGTGACGTACTGATTGGTTTTTGGTAATCACACATCGGAAATTTTGAGCCAAAATGAAACGAAGATTACACGAAGACTTTGAAGTTATTACATTATTATTATCTGTTTTTTGTTGTTGTATATTGTTTGAGTGTGTATGTAACTATTT
Source organism: Malaya genurostris (assembly GCF_030247185.1). NCBI lineage: Eukaryota > Metazoa > Arthropoda > Insecta > Diptera > Culicidae > Malaya > Malaya genurostris. Next base: position 182,530,218 of record NC_080572.1, read on the forward strand.
GTTTTTTCCATACTAACCTGGAGTAACCGCCAGTAATTCGGCTCCCTTTTTCAACACTAACCTTAAATTTTCTATAGTTTAACCATAAATGTATTCCCCACTCTTTATCTCTCCCACCAACCTTGTATGTGTATGTATATATGTTAAATAATAATTGTAATTATATTGTACGAAAAAATACAATACAGACTTTGGCACCTCTGAGCTAAAGCTATGTGCCATATCAAATAAACGATCTGAAGAAAAAAAAAAAAAATCTGAGCATAAAAAAATCGTCACCAAACGGATCTCGAACACGGCCGCTCATAATCATCAAAAGTCTGCCGCAATAAAATGGAATGCGTTGGTATGGAACAGTGGACGAAACATGGATCCATTATTTTTATCCGTAGTCATACCAGCATTCAGACTGGGAAAGCCATCTGAAAACGTAACAGGTAGCTGGAACAATCATGACATAAGTTTTTTAGATGTTCGAGGAATAATTAGCATCGACTATCTTGAACAGGAAAGTACCATCAAAAGTGATTCACCGTTAACCAAGACAATGCACCGTGTCATAAGCCAATGAAAACAATGAAAAAATTAAACGAATTGGGCTGCGATCTGTTTCCTCATCCACCTTGTTCACAAATATCTAGCCCCAACGATTGCTTGTCATTTGCGGATTAGAAAAAGACACACCAGCGAAAAAATTTTGGCTCGAATAAGACAGTCATCGCCGCAAAGGAAGCCGGTGTTTAGACCAGTGATAAATCAATCTATAAGGATGGTATTGAAAAATTATGAAAAGTGCTAGAATGATTGTATGTCATTTGAAAATGATAATATTGATGAATTAAAAATATGCCTGCACACGAAATTATGTTTTTCTGGTTAGTTCCTGGACTGTTATAACGATGTGTTAGTAACTTTTACTACTTTTCTGAACCACACAGAGTTCAAGTTTATCCGATACAGACTCTTGGTTTGTATGAGTGATTTTCTTAAAAGCGAACACACTCATTGAAACGCAAAAATTTAATGGAAACCGTGAACTTGTATGTATTTGTTAGAAGAAACCATGACAAAGATTTTAGTTACTAACTGAAGTTTCGATCACCAATTATCTGAAATATGATTTTATAGATATAGATTCCTCTACTCCAATCGAAATGTAGAAATATTTTTAATGCAGTTTATGTAATGATATGGAAAATTAATTAAAAATAATTGAGATATAGATGTTTAAAACCTGAGCACTGTTTGCACTGTTCTCAGTATTTTGAATTTGCACAACGGAGAACCGCTCCAGTCGATGACCAGGCTGCGGGCTACCCGTCGAGTCTTCGCAGCCTGATGATTTTTCCCGCGGACCCACATGGACTGAATGATGCGGCCAACATGGATATTTACCAACACCATCTGGAAGACTCTTGTGCTATATTCAATTCACCGCCCACTGCTGATTGCCATCAGAAAGTTGAATTTTCGAGAATCCGCGACCCCTATACGACATTACCTAATGATACTATTCTAGTTTTAAGTTAGTCGTTAATAAAGATTAGAAAATACCCTTGGCATCTTAGCAGTGTGCCTTAAAATTATATTATATTATTGAATAAAAAAAACGTAGTCCTACGTCAAAAGATTTTATGTTATTTTCATCATGTGAAGATATAGAAGGTGAGATGTGCCAAGGTTCATTTCATCATGCAGTAACATCTTTTAGTAACTTAACTTTCGCTTTTTACAAGAGGAGCCGATCTTGAACATCTGCCGGAAAATTCCGATGAAGATCTTCTACTATTTACTATTCCGGCAAAGCTACCAAAAGTTGTTACTTCCTATTTGCTACTGCATTCTTCTTTTGCCGGTTCGGAATGTAAAGAGTAAAATACCTTTATCGGTATTTTCCGTTATCTCAGAAACCCGAGTGATTCGCATTGATGAGATGCTTAAGCTCGGCTCCTTTGTTGGAAGGAAAAAGTTAAGTTACTAAAAGATTTCTGCCTGCTGAAATGACCCTTGTCAAGTCTCACCTTTCTGCGGTATATCTTCACAACCTTGCTCTACATTGAGAACTAGCATTCTATAATTTTGATTTTAATTATTATTCCGAACTACAATAAAAATACTCTTATTATTATGAATAATGCTAATATTTCCATTGTTTTTGTTCGAAATTTCAGGTGGGTAATTACCCACCTTTGAAATTTTCGGGTGGGTAGTGCTACCCACCGTACCCACCTCTTTCACCGGCCCTGATCCCAGCAAAGTAACTTGTATGCATGAAAGCAAAAAAATGTCTCAGTTGTTTCAACCAATTATTCAGTTATTTGAACTTAAGACGCCAATTGCAATAAATATTTTTTAATGTTAGCCTTTTGGTGGGGAAGGCGGGTGGGCAGCTTGAACAACGAAATTTTACCTATTTAACAGCTTATATCTTTATCACTAAACTCACAAAGATTACAATTTTCAAAAGGGAACTCACCAGAAAAATAGTCACGATCTATAATAGAACTAAAACTATAATAGAACTAAAACTAGAACAAACGTATCTCCAGCAAGCCGTTCTAGTTTTATTTATTCGAACAGTTCTTCTGTCAAATTAAAAACTGGCATACGATTCCGTTTTATTTTCTCCTTATTTGAAACACGAATAAAACACTACTGGGGTTGCCAGTTTTTCTTGTTATAAAATCCAGATTTAAATTTTAAAACTGACATAAATTGTGCATCTAGAACTAGAACACTCCTGAATATGCCCTAAGAATATCTATTTAACACATGGAAATCTTGTTTTACAATTGACTGTTATATTCTTCTGCATACTTTCACTTACATAAAACGACCACTACGTAACTAACATAAATGACGTTCATTTACCATTGAAAATTTTCAATATGAAACGCTTGCGGTGTAATGAAGAGGTTTTTTGTTCTGCGTTTTGCTGTCTTCGTTCTCCGCCAAGTGAATACAACAATTTCGGTAACCTGAATGGTTATGACAAAATAAAAAGATGTGTTAGTTAAATCAACAACATTTTAGTTGAAACGACCAGGGCGTGAAACAACAATTGCAATATTGTAATTTTGTGATCTGCGGGTTCTCCGTGTGCTAACCCTCAGTTGGATAAACGTATACTGAAGGTCATTAGTCAGTGCCTCTCCTCCATGTTTGAGCAGCTCGCCTGGTAACTGGCCATTGCCCGCTGCTTTGTTGTTCCTCAGCTTGCCGATCTCCTCTATTATCTCCGACAGATCAGGGGCTGAGAATCTGTCGTCGGCTGAGAGTGCACCCAGATTGATTCCTGTACCGTTCTCTGTATCTTGTGCTTCGCCATTCAGATACTCGTCATAGTACTGCTTCCATCTGTCGATCACCTCACGTTCGTTCGTGAGAAGGTTACCACTGGTATCTCTGCACATTTCGGCCTGTGGCGTGAAGCCTTTACGTGAGCGGTTCACCTTCTCATAGAATTTCCGTGTATCATTTGCGCGGTACAGCTGTTCCATCGTTCCGCGATCTTGGTCTTCCTGGTGGCGCTTTTTCTTCCGGAAATCCGTGTTCTGTCTGTTCCGTGCCTGTCTGTATCGTTCCTCGTTCGCTCTAGTGCGGTGTTGCAGCATCCTTGCCCTTGCTGCATTCTTCTCTTCGACCAACTGCTGATATTCTCCGTCGAACCAGTCATTTCCTCGATTCGATAAGCTCGTACCTAGTACGGTTGAAGCAGTGCTACTCACGGCGGATCTTATGTTCCTCCAGCCGTCTTCAAGAGTCGCCGCGCCAAGCTGCTCTTCCGTTGGTAGCACTAGCTCCAGTTGTTGCGCGTATTCCTCTGCAGTACGAACGCTACGTAGCTGCTCGAGATTGAGTCTCGGCGTTCCTGTGCGACGAGTATTGGGCACCGTCGATAGTTTTGAGCGCATACGAACCGCGACAAGGTAGTGCTCAGAATCAATATTGGCACTGCGGTAAGTGCGGACATTGATGACGTCGGAGAAGAATCGCCCGTCGATGAGAACGTGGTCGATTTGATTTTCTGTATGTTGATCAGGTGATCTCCAGATGGCTTTGTGTATATCTTTGCGGGGGAAGAAAGTGATTCGAACTATCATTCCACGGGAGGCTGCGAAGTTTACGCAGCCGTTGGCCGTTGTCGTTTGTTACCGCATGCAGGCTCTCCAGCCCGATCACAGGGCTGTACATTGCCTCCCTGCCTAACTGAGCATTCATGTCGCCGATGACGAGTTATACATCCCGCCGTGGACAAATGTCGTAGTTTGTTTTTCCTGGTGCGCGTAAAAAACTTCCTTCTCGTCATCGGGTGTCGTCTCGTGTGGGCAGTGCACGTTGATGATGCTATAATTGAAGAAACGGGCCTTGATTTTCAATACGCACATCCTATCACTGATTGGCTGCCCCACAATCACGCGCTGACGCATCTTGCCCAACACTATAAATCCCGTTCCTAGAACGCTGGTTGTGCCACAGCTCTGGTAGAAGGTAGCCGCTCGATGTCCACTTTTCCACACCTTCTGTCCCGTTCAACAAAGTTCCTGCAGTGCTACGATATCGAAGCCGCGGATTTGAAGCTCATCATGCAGCATTCGGGAAGCTATCCTGGGAAGCCAAGCGATTTGCAGTTCCATGTGCCAAGCCTTCAATCGTAGTCCTTTGTTCGTTGCGTAGGTCTTTGCCAATTATTCCGAGTCGTATTTCTTCCTTGATTACAAGTGTAACAAGTGTTTTCCGGGCGGCTTGTTAGGCCTGCACCAACCTCCTGTCTCGCCGGAGAGCCATCGTGTCAGTACTGTTTAAAGCCCCACACTGACACAAGGACGGTAATTAGCCGCTCCTAACATGGAGAACATTACTTGTACCCCAGCCGGCACCGCGGGGATGTTGGGATAGGAGTTACTTGACAAGAGGCTAAGAACCACATTGGGGCCTGAATTGCGCATTGCCCAGTCGTTTACCAATCAATTTCGTACACGCTTTAAATAAAACGAAACGGTTACGGATGTCTGCTACTGGTGTGTGACTTATGTAAAAAACGGTGCTGTGGTTGAAAAAGTCTTAGCTATTTTATTTTTAAAATTTGTTAGATGACGTTCGAACAAATTTTCCTGTTTCTACTCAATGAACAGTTGTTTTTGCGAATTCCACAGGAATATAACAATAATAATCACCGTTATGAGTAATATGAGAATGGCATCATTACACCAATAGGTGGATTAAAGCAGGTTTTCAATTTCGGACCACCGTGCGACGCATCGAAACAAAAGACTCGTGTCATACAAACAGCACTTCAGAAAAACTGACGAAAACTCATAGTAAAGTTCGAGGATGTTTCAAAATGAAATTTCGAAATTATTCGGATAACTAGCACCGTAAACCAGAAGAGTTTTACCTCGCATTTCTCTACACACATTGAAATTTGTATTTGGATGCCTGTTCTCTGTAGTAACGCTGAAGAGTTATTTTCAAACTTGTTATTAGGTCTTAGACAATAACTAACTGACTGATAGCCATCGCCAAAAAATCACGTTTTTTCCTTGCAAGAGTTCCCAACGATGTAATAAATTGAAATTTAGAGGAACTCTTCCAGAGTTACCTATTATTCTATAATGTATAATGTACTATCTAACTGAAAAGCTTTGATTTTTTGGTTTCTTATGATCCAGCACCAAGTTATGAGGAGCACCGCTACTTTTTACGAGACACGATTTTGATTACATAAAATTCTTCGAGCTTTATTCTTTGATGTGCCATTGATGTTAATTTAAAAATTTTGACTGTGTCGTTACAAAAGGAAAAATCGCAAAATCATGCCGCACAAATTAACCGAAATTTTCTGCTTCCAACGATTGTTTCAAGCATCATAAATTTAATTTTATTACTTCCGTACTCTGACTGTCACCGTGTGCCGTTCATTAGTAATTTCATCCAGTGTTAATCCACAATTTTTCTACTGTGCCCAATGTAAACTAGCACAAACCAAACACATCTCGTGAACTCATCAGTCAAAGGTTTCACTCATGCCAGTACCGATTTGCTTCCCATTGCGCGGGCGGGCGTCAATCTGTTTCATTCACGTTCGGCTCACGACTCCGCACCCAAAAACGGCCGACCCGGTACTTACGGCACGGAGCGTGACTTGGCAGGGATTTCAATTGCAGATGATTATGTTTCGTGTACCCACCGGACAGAGCATCATCAGTAATAATGGCAGCTAGCAGTAAACAGTGGCAGGCAGTGATCACAATATATTTCAACCCGTCAGCCATAATCCAGAAATGATGGAGCACACGAATGCTACTTCGTATATTAATGAATGAGATCTTTGGATCTTGTGGTGCATTAGTCATCGTATTGCTCCAATCTCCACACATCAATTTACACCGAACGATTAGCATAGATATTAATTGGTAAGCTGATTCGTTGTAATGAATCTGTCTTTCATAAATAAAAGATCCTTAACCTTTAGCTTCGGATTCCAAGACAAGCACTAAGATTCTAACCCTGATTGAAAAAAGTCGATAAAAACAACTCTATGGGAGATCAAAGCCATTCGCCAAAGAACGGAAAAATCAATCAGCCGATGCATCCTTTCTGTTTCGTGCTCGATCAGCAGTTAGCGACGTTGACCGAGATCCGGTGTGTGTGTGTTCATAACGACTAAGATCAACGCAAGACTAATTGTTTCTCAATGATTTTATTCTTCCAGATTAATCATGCAGTTAATTGAGAAGAGTTGGAGAAGGAAGCCTTCGTCGGAATTATGTTTACCATTCATCCATCACGATCGATCAGACGGCACCGTGTGTGTGTGTGTCGGTGCTTAGTCCCTAAGATGATGATCAATAGTGTGCCTCCTCGCGCAGTGCAGTACAGAACACGCTAGAGCTTCTATTGACAGTCGCCTTTGGCATAATCAACCGTATTCTGGGCAACCATTTCCGTCAGAAAACGATCGACGAAAAGAAGAAAAAAAAACGCTTGCATGTCATCAATTTCAATGTCTGCAAATCCAGTGCCTTCAAGTGACGAACCTCTGCTGCATCGGAACCAAATGCGTGCTGAAGTGTCTGCTAGAGCATCATTGAAGTTTTGACTTTTGATGAACTTGATTGAATTGGTGGTGGTGTCGCAACAGAATGCTATAACCAACCTTTGCCGGTCTCGGCGTGGATCCAGAAATTATCTCGTTATGAAGTTATATGGATTTTCGCTTGTTCTTTTCATGTTAGCATTTCGGTTCGTTGGACCGCGATGTTTGTATGGATAATAGTTTAATTTATGAATGAACCAAACTGACGTGCAATTGCGCTTTTTGTTTCTGGAACTTAATGGATGATAAATAAAACCAGGCGAAAAATGGAGCATTATTTTGAACTACTGCCCAGTAACCTTTGCAGGATGTCGGTGACTCATGACATCGGTAAGCTATAAATCCCGACAGTTTCACCTGATAGTGCTGGAGGCCATTCTCGATCTCAGCGAAAATGTGACAAGCTTCTCACACTTTACCGGTTGAGTGGTTTCCTCGTTTTGTTTTTTAGTTTTGACTCGAGAAAAAAAATAGTTCTGAATTGGTACCTCGTAAATAAATCTAAGATAAAGCTGTCTCCTTATACCTGCCAACAAATTTACGAAAAAAAACGTGATGCGGTTTTCACCAAAAGAACTCGAAAGATCATGCTAATATTTATTTTAGACTAGTTAAAACTTGTGAGGCCAACCGCACTTGATTTATTTCTTAGGTGGAATAGAATCCTTGGTGGGACAAAGAGTGCCCAGATGCCAAACACGCGAAACAAAATACTTTCAAGGAGTTTTCAAAACGAGGAGGAAAAACTCCTCAGAATTATGAAAAATTCTTGACTTTAGAAACCAACTATAAGAGCATACTTCGGGCCAAGAAATGTAGCTATTGGAGACATTTTGTCGAAGGTTTGTCAAGATAAACCTCAATGAGCACTCTTTGGAATACGGCCAGACGAATGAGGAATCGTAACGTAGAAAATGAGAGTGAGGAGTACTCGAATCGATGGATATTTGATTTTGCGAGGAAAGTTTGTCCAGATTCTGTTCCTACGCATAGCTTTATTAGGGAGTCTTCTCCAAATAATGGTTCCATTGATAGCCCCTTTTCAATGATGGAATTTTCCATAGCACTCATGTCTTGTAACAATAACGCTCCTGGGTTGGACCAGAATTAAATTCAACTTGGTGAAAAATCTGCCCGACCTTGCTGAAAGACGTTTGTTGGAATTGTTCAACAAGTTTCTTGAGCAAAATATTGTCCCACTTGACTGGAGGCAAGTGAAAGTTATTGTCATTCGAAAGCCGGAGAAACCAGGTACCAATCACAACTCATATAGACCCATTGCAATGTTGTCCTGCATCAGAAAATTGTTCGAAAAAATTGGGTCTTGGGTCGAGACGAACGGATTGTTGTCAGATACTCAGTTTGGCTTCCGAAGAAATAAAGGGACGAACGATTGCCTTGCATTACTTTTATCTGACATCCAAATTGCCTTCGCTCAAAAACAACAAATGGCATCTGTATTTATAGACATTAAAGGAGCACTTGATTCAGTTTCCATTGATGTTCTTTCAGACGAGCTCCACCAACATGGATTCCCAGCGTGTATAAATAATTATTTGCACAACCTTTTGTCAGAGAAACGCATGCATTTTTCACATGCCGATTTGGTAACATTCAGAATTTGCTACATGTGTCTCCCGCAAGGCTCATGTTTCAGTCCGCTCCTGTATAATTTCTATGTAAACGATATTGACAACTGTCTCGTAACCCCATGTACACTAAGATAATTGGCAGATGATGGCGTAGTTTCAGTTACTGGACCCAAAGCTATTGATCTGCAAAAACCATTGCAAGATACCTTAGATAACTTGTCCGTTTGGGCAGTTCATCTGGGTATCGAATTCTCTGCGTCGAAAACAGAGCTAGTCGTCTTTTCAAGAAAGCATGATCCCGCGCAGCTTCAGCTTCATATGATGGGAAGAATGATCCAACAGGTTTTGACTTTCAAATACCTCGGGGTGTGGTTTGATTTCAAATGCAAGTGGGGAGGACACATCGGGTATTTGATAACAAAATGCCAACAAAGAGTAAATTTTTTTTCGAACAATAACAGGATCTTGATGGCTCATCCGGAAGATCTAATAAAATTGTATCAGACAACGATACATTCAGTGATGAAATATGGATGCGTATGCTTTCGTTCCGCTGCAAACTCCCATATTATCAACTTAGAGCGAATTCAGTATCGTTGTTTGTGAATTGTCTTAGGCTGCATGCATTCGACGCATACAATGAGTCTTGAAGTTCTGGCAGGAGTTCTTCCATTAAAAGATCGTTTTTGGGAGCTTTCATCGTGACTGCTAATAAGATGTGAGGTACTGAATCCCCTAGTTATTAATAACTTCGAAAGACTAGTTGAGCTTCAATCTCAAACAAGATTCATGACAGTATATTTTAACCATATGTCACAGGAAATCAACCCTTCAAGATATATTCCTATCCGTGTCAGCCTCCTAAATGTCCCTGACTCAACTTTATTTTTCGACACATCCATGCAGCGTGAAGTACGTGGAATCCCGGAACACCTACGCTCGTTGGAAATCCCAAAAATATTTACAAGTAAGTTCAGGCATATTGACTCTGAGAAAATATTTTACACGGACGGATCACGAATTGAAAAGGCTACTGCGTTTGGTGTATTCAACAATAATTTTTCGTTCTCATTTAGGCTTCAAGAACCTGCATCTGTTTATATAGCAGAGTTAGCAGCAGTTCATTATAGTTTGAGTGTAATCGTCACATTATCTTCAAATCATTATTTTCTTTTCACAGATAGTGCAATTGAAGCCATTCGCTCAAACGCTGCTGGCAAAAATGTACCTTTTTCTTGGGCAAAATAAAACAGTGCCTGAACGTCATATTGAATAATAATTATCAAATCACAATAGTTTGGGTCTCGGCTCATTGCTCCATTCCAGGCAATGAAAGAGCCGATATTTTAGCCAAATGTGGTGCTATTGAGGGAGAAATTTATGAGAGACCGATAGCTTTTTTTGAATACAATAAATGTAAAATAAACATAAATTGGCTTATCAGTCCATAAATAAAAAGTTTAAACCGTATATTAAAACCTAAATATGTGTCAATGCATTAGTTCTGATTCATGTTTCTCTCACTGACCCTTCCTTATGAAAATTCTTTCTTAAGTCCTGAACTCAAGTTGTAGATGGAAACGCATGGTATTTAGTTCTAAGGGCATGTGCTATATCTCGGTTAATTTTTCAAAAGGGCGTATAAGCAAGTGACAGTTTCTCTTTAATCACTCTCTCTTTCGATTATTGTGATGTGATTAAAAAGATTTTCTTTGATATCACTATTCTGTTTGAAAGTCTAAAGTTTCGGGTATCATTTCATGCAAAGAGTTGAGTGATAAACGTGGAAACCGCTTGGTAATTAATAGAAGAGAAAGTAAACAAAGAGAAACTGTCACTTGCTTATACGCCCTTTTGAAAAATTAACCGAGATATGATTTTAGAACTAAATACCATGCGTCTCCATCGGATGACGATTTTATGGGGACGCATGGTTTTCCGAATGATTTATTTTTTTAAAGTCTGATATTATACCCGTCCCCATTTTTTTTGAAATCTGAAAAAAATACAGCGTAATGTACTCATAAATGATTTATTTTTTATGTAAAATCTAGAGTGATACCAAAATTGTAAGTGCGATTTAAGAAAATTCGAATATTTTGAACAATGTTTTCACATGAAATATATTTTGAAAAATTCTGAAAAAAATCAGAAAGGTTTTCCTTAATTCCTCAAATATTTCTGAGGTTGTTGAAAAATTAAAAAAAAATAAAAATCAGAAGAACCATCCCAACTCCACCAATATGGCAGTTTAAAAATTAAAAATTTGGGAAAATCATCTCCAATATAAACCCTTTCAAACAGCGTATATCAATTTGTTTTCTGTTTGGGGCAGTTTTTATATGCAAACCCGGCTATATCCTTTGAGCACTGTATTGTTTTTTTTATGTCATTCTCGATCAGGTTGACTCAATTCAATGAGTGCAAATTATGGTTTACTCGGGAGTATTTGATTCGTCTAATATGTACAGTATCATTCGGAATGTCATACAAGCAAGTGACATCCTCTCTTCGTGAATTCTTTTTTTGTTCGTCAGGCCCGTAACCAGGATTTCGTTTCGGGAGAGGTCCGAAACAAACTATCTCACTGATGATTTTGCTTATGTATTTAATTTTCAATACCCTTTCAATAACTTTGTAAAGACTGTCCCAGAAAGTATGGACGCACTTAATAATTCACAAGTGTTAGATATTCAAATTTCATTCGATATACTGATAATATTAGACTATAACAACAGAATATTATTCTCAACATTTGCTACTTAGCCATTGTAGACTAGCTGGCGCACCTTCTTGCGAACGTTCCTCATTAAATTCCGTACAGACTTCTTGGCGACAAATTTTGACACTTTTTTCCAATCTTTTTCGAGCTGTTGAATGCACGGAACGACCGAAATTAGCTCTGCGCCTAATTCGTATTACTGTTTTTGAATTAGTTGATTTTAACAACAAAATTTCCAAAACAACTATAAAATTAGTTAAAATTGAGAATTTATTTGCTGAAAAAAACTCTTATTTTTAGAGAATGTGCTTAGTTGGCGAATATTCTGGACACAAACCAGCAATATCTCAATCCAACACGAAATTCTCATTGACAACTAATTTTGTTTTTGAAATCAGAAAATTTGTTTCTATTTATCTATCACCAGTTTATTGGCCACAAAATTCATGAGAAGTGTCAAAACAAAACAATCCAATAAAAAGCTAAAAGGGACAGTCTTGTTGAAACTGCTTGCAAATTGTTTAGATGTTTTATGCATGTGTTACGATATATCCATATATAAATTTCTAAACCGGTATGTAAAAATGACGTAAACTGTTAGTGGAAAGTGTATTTATTCAGAATTTGTGCACATTTGAAGCGATTGTGCGTAATAATGTTTTTACGCGGAACAGTGAATTGAGTTTCGAATGTTGCACTCTAATTGTACATGTCAAATGATGTTTTTTGTATCTTCCAACCTTCCGGGCCACGCCGTTCGATGTACTACTTGTATTCGGTTTTTATTTTCCGAGTGCTCAAAGTTTTCAGTGAGAGAGTCGATTTCGCGAAGTCGAATGAAGAAAACAGCGATTTAGAAGAAAAATGTTCAAAAAGAAGTTTATGTTTCGCTTATGTGTTTTTCTCCAATACAACATCGTATTTATACCTGCCAATATAGAAAAGACAACCGCGACTGAAATGTTTTTCGGTAGTAGTGTGCCATCTAGTGGCTAGTAGTGCGTTATTTCGGCGACAGAGCGCCATATAGCTGCAAATTGCAGAAACCAATTCAACCATTTATGTTGGTTGAAAACAACGTTTTATTTCTCTAATTCAACTAAAAAATTAGTTGAATGGATATGAAGTGTGCCTTAGCTAAGAAATAACAATTGGTGAATTCAATTAAAAAAATAGCCATTTCAATAAATATTTTATTATTATCAAGGAAATTAGAATTAAAAAATCTAAATTAGCAAAAGTAAGATTTTTTTAGTTGTCTCAAAAAATAACTAACTAAAATCAAAAAATCAACTAATTTTTTCGCCAAAATGCTGATATCGGTCTTTCCGTGTGGTTTCGGCTACCGAGACATGTTTCCTAAGATGTGCCTTCGTTAATGCCCAAAATTCCTCAATTGGTCGAAGTTGTGGGCAATTTGGTGGATTCATGTCTTTTGGGACGAAAGTGACATTTTTGGTAGTATACCATTCTACCGTTGATTTCGAGTAGTGGCAAGAAGCAAAATCGTACCAGAACACAACAGGATCCTCATGGCTTCGGATCATGGGTAGAAGTCGTTTTTGTAAATATTCCTTGATGTATATTCCGCTGTTCATTGAAACAGTGGTGATGAAAGGTTTACCGCAGCTACAAATTGCTTGCCAGACCATAGCTATCTTATTAAATTTTTCGACTTCAATCGATGTATCGGACTGGTCTAACACTTGCCCTTATCGCACCGTATAATATTGTGATCCCGGCAAGGATTTGTAATCGAGTTTCACGTAGGTTTCGTCGTCCACGATTATGCAGTTTCCAGCAAGAATCATATTGTACAGCTTTCGAACCCTCGGCCTGTTCGATGCTTCTTGTTTCGAACTACGTTTTGGTTGTTTCTGTTTCTTATAGGTTCGAAGATTCAAACGTTTTTTAGCACGAAGAATATTTGACTTCGAAGTGCCCAAGTGACAGTCTTTAGATTCGAAAGTAACAGTATTGGGTTGCTTAATATTCAAGTTTAAATTTGTTATTATTCTTTATTAGAAATTGATACAGTTTACATTATGTAAATTACTATTATGTAAAATGATCAAATCGTTCCAGACACATCTTATAGTGTTATATGGTAAGAGAATATATTAAATTTTGTCCAGAGTCGACTACTTGTTTTGGAACTCCATAGTGATGACCTTAAAACTGTTCAGTAAACCCTTCTAGTTTGCAATTTTTTTATGGTGATTTACTGAACAAATTTGCTTCCACTATACTTTCCTACACAGTTCGATAAAATGTAGTGATTTTACAGCTTATAACATGCACATAAATTTAGCGTCGTATTTCACTCAAATTTATATTCAAAAACATGTAAAATTATGTGATTTGAAAATCACATGGCTTGAAATCGAATGAAATAAAAAACAAAAGATCGATAGAAACAGCGCGACTTGAACCGAGAAACATTAGCTCGCAATGCACGGCAGTAATCGACTGTGCCATAGAACCACATATCGGCTCGATGGATTATTGATGCATATAAATCCACCACAGCATATAATGGTAGCCGAATGCAAATTACACTCGGAGCCTGTAAAGTTCTGTGGAAATGGAATATTTAGTCTTTTGATAAGTTAAATTGTTATGAATTGTGTCGGTTGTAGAATTACATCACCTGTAAAAATCATAATTTTTCTCTGTGTAGGCTAGTTTACCAAAAGTGTATCATGACAATGTTGAAAAACAGACGTCATGACGTTTTCGACCCATGGAGTCTTCCTAGGCCGTTTCGAAGCACTCGTAACAATTTCAGTTCATTATCGGGTGATCGGACGTATAATAATGGATCTAGATTTCATGAACAGTTACTCATCGACATCAAAAGTTCAACAAAATCTCCATCAGCATAACCAAACATGCTTCCGAAATGCACACGCGTTCGCCCGAATAAGCATGTTTTGACACTTTCCCGAACAATGACGTGTTTTCCGAACAATGACGCAGCTCTATTTTAATTAGGGTAATGCGTTATACTCCCCTTAAGAAAACATTGAGATATTTCTAAATGTACTGATAAATTTTCTTCGAGAATATATGTAGTTCTTTGCAATACTCCTGAGGAACATAATTTTCGGTAGAAGTGATGAGAATTGATTGATACAAACACATTTTCCAAAACGACCACATTTAAAATTTTTTTCGCTTGCCGTTGGCATAATGCCCCAGTAACCGTATAATATGCCTCACAACAAATCAGTGGTATGCCCCACTACAATGATGCAGTATGCTCCTTAAAATGTCGGTATAGAAGAAATGCAAATAAAGAAGATATTATTTGCTTCAGAAATGAATTGCATAATCAATTAATTACAATCGGAAATCAACATTTTTTATCCTCTCAATGCTACATTTTGTTTTAATAGCCGTTATAAATCTTTAAAACAACACAGAAAAAAATTATGAATTTTACAGGTGACAGTATTCTACAAACGATACTGTGAATGTGTGCTTAATTTTTCAAATGACGCAATATTAAACTCGCACAGAAATTTACACGCACCGAATGTATTTTGCACTCGGTTACCAAGTGCCGCTTTATGCATTTATATGTATCAAGTATTCAATGACCAGATGCGAGCTCTGTGGTTTAGTCGAGTAACCGATGTGCTTGTGATCTAATGCTTCTCGGTTCCAGTTGTGCTGCTACTAACGATCTTTTGTTTTTTATTTCGTTCGTTCAAGCAATGTAATTTTAAAATCACACAATTTTACATTTTCTTGAATAAAAATTTGTGTGAAATACGACGCTCCATTTATGTGCGTCTTATAAGATGTGAAATCACAAGATTTTTCCGAACTGTGAATATTTTAACTCGAAACATACTGTTGAATCGAAGGTGGGGCATAATGTCCGTTGAGTGACTGTTATGAGAAAGTTCGTATATCGAAGAGATGGTTCTGTTTCTCTAGATTTTTATACTGTAAATAGAGACATTAGTACTGCTGAAAGTTAATTACTAAGTAGCAACCGACCATTAAACTTTTTATACGATTAAAATACTTGTTCAGTCGATGCAAAACCTTACATCGAAAAGCTGCCTAATTGACGATGAAGCGATGTTTCGGAGCAACGTGAAACATGATTTTCAATACTGTTTTATGCAATTGTTTCTTAGTACTTGAAAGACTATGTACAGCACCCTTTACCATGACGCTTCGATTTCATCACGGTTCGTTTTTGGCAACACAATCGTTCGAACATGACATATGTATTAGAAAGATGGTAGTATTTTCAAATTCAAAACAATTTCATATTTATATAGATTTATACTGCTTAGAACAGTAATTGCTGGAAGAACACTACATCTTACACTCTTATAACATTTAAAGAAATTCGTCGAGACCCAGCAAAGACACGCACCACAAACGAGTGATGAAACGTTACAGTTGAGCAATGACATACACCCTAAGCGGAAAATGAAACGTTTCAATGATGTGTCACTCGTGCAACTGAGCAATGACACAATCCCAGCACAGTTTCCTGTATGCATGAAAAAAAAATGCCTCGGTTGTTTCAACCAATTATTCCCACTGTCTTCGTTCTTCGTCAAGTGAACTCAGCAATTTCGTTTACCTGAATGGTTATGACCAAATCAACAGATATGTTAGTAAAATTAACAACATTTTAGTTGAAACAACCAGGGCGTGTAACAATCATTGCAATATTGTAATTTTGTGATCTGCGGGTTCTCCGTGTAGAAACAATTTTGCTTATGTTCATAGATTCGTGTGCTTGCACAGGTTCACTTTTGCATTGACTGACCAATCAGAGCGATACTTTCCAGTTGATGAATCGCTAACTCCTCCAAAACCACCGTTTTCATTAGGGAAATTCAGTAAGCCAGCATAGCGTCTTATATTTTAAGCTGACAAAATAGTACACTGCTCGTTATTAATCAAAATTTCAATCATATATATATATATATATATATATATATATATATATATATATATATATATATATATATATATATATATATATATATATATATATATATATATATATATATATATATATATATATATATATATATATATATATATATATATATATATATATATATATATATATAACATATATAACACTTGGAAATATTTCCAATCAAAAGATGAAATAATATTAATAATTGATAAAAAATTTACAGAGTTGTAAGTGTTCAAACCTGACTACATTTCTACGTGTATTTATTCTTGAATTTCTAAAATGCAAATTGATTGATTGATCAAATGCAAATTTAAATTGAAAAATTGAGACATTTCGAATACAACCTAACCCAATCAATTCCATGCTCGCATCCGCGCTTCATCAATCTTACAGTGCAATATCGCTAGTTTATCAGCTTGACATTAATTTCATCAGCATCCAATCAAACGCCGCCGCCTCCATCGTCATGAACCAATATTGCTTAATTTGGTTTTATGCTTCTGTCGAAGAGCCGATTTTTTTCATATGAATAAATCAATTCTTCCTACGTCGAAAACTGAGAGCACGTGCGCAGCTCCAGATGCAGCTTTAAGCTCACGCAACATCAAATTGACACTTCCTTGCTCATGCCAGCAAAAATTGAAAACCGCAAGCATTTGTTATCTATCGCGTCTCACTACCGACCGACATTACGTACACTTGCTGCTGACTTACATAACCGGTTCGATTTTGTTTGTTCAGGCAGATTTCTGCTTAAGGACGCTCGACCTGTAACCTCAACGAGCGGCATCCTCAACACCTTCATTTTGGATGCTGCACCTCAGAGATCTATGTTTTCGAGCTCGAATCGAAATCGATCGTCGTCTCTGTGCCTGGCCGATGTCGATGGCCAACGGCTCCTGCTGAGGGCGGCGCTGGTTGCGAATCGGACTGGGCCTGGGCCTGGCACGGTGACATTGATCTATGGAAAATGTGCACAAATTAGCGAAGTCGTCGTCGTCGTCGTCGTCGTGACGAATGAGTGATGAAGTCCATAAGCTTTGTGCCGGATTGTGAGCTGTTCGGTGGCATTCTTGGAAGATTGATTATCTAATCGCTGCCAATCGAGGTAAGCGATTCGCGTATAGTCGACGATACTGGTGGGGGGTGGGAGGAGGAAGGATTCGCATCGGATCGCTTTGGAGATTGTTATTACTATAATGGATTGAAATTCATTATTAATCTATAGATTGAGTGATCGCCATGACAAGAAAAAACAGAAGGAACCTAAATCTTCTCGACAGCATTGTATCGTGCTGTTACTATTGCAACTTGCTACACCTTGACTCTGTTACAATTATCGCCATCGATGAGCATCGTTTATCCTCACTTTAGGGTTAGATATTCAGATTAGGGTTTTCCAACCAACCATCACCGAACAATGCTAGCGCGGCAACATTTACAGCAAATATGAAACAGCGTTCAGCCACGGCACCCGTATTCAAATCAGAGCATTGCCACACAAGTGATCATAAATCATCGAAATCGTCGTCCAACCGAGAAGCCTTGTATCCAATCAGTTCGTAAGCTGATCATAGAAAGGCACCAAAGCCCAACACCGAAACGTGCTGGGAACGGCTAGACCCTTTTTTACGGCTCAGTTTTACCGCCCGGTGGGACTCTCGACTGATCTGTTCGTGTTATCGGACGGCGAAAATTACGAGTCTACTTACGCGGCTTCCTCATTCTGAGCGCGGACGACGCATCGGTCCATGTCGGTCGGAATTGCGTTTTGTTACATTGTTCGGTGGAGCAGTTGGAACAAAGTGTTCGAATGACGAAAATCGTTGAAAATGGATGAAGAGGTTTACTCTGTAAAAACATAAATTGTTGTGAAAGTATCTCATGAACATCATTTGCTTCTGAGACTGAATCGGAATTTACATTACTGATTTCTGTAAAATTCTTGTGTAGTTTATTAGTTTAGTTCGCTGTGGAGTTCGTCAAGGAAGTCACCTTAAGCGGTTTATATTTTTACTTTATTTCAACGATCTGATTTTTCGATCAAGTTTATGAAACTCCTTCCCTGATGACTTCGAACTATTTCATATCATCAAAATCCACACCTGTCACGAGATTTGAATAATTTGACTAATAGGAGAAATATCAACATAATGGGTTTGAAAGCTCTCGAATGCTCCGTCATCGCATTCAGTCGCAAACAGTCGCAACAAATTTTTGTCTCAAATTATGATAAAAAACGATATTTTATGTAAACTCAAAATGGATCCTTTATTGTACGAGGTTGAACTTAACTTAACGAATTTTCGAACTTTTCATCGAACGCTCTTCATCAAGTTCCGGACAAGTGTTGCATCGCATTTCTTGGACGCTTGAGCCCAAATTTTTTTGAACTCCTGCATGTTCCCAGCTACCTAACCAGTCTTCTTGAAGACCCTCTTCACGATTGCCCAGTAACGTTCGATGGGTCGAAGCTGGGGGCAATTTGGTGGATTGATATTTTTCTCAACGAAATTTATACCTTTTTCCGCAAGCCCATTGAGAGTGGTTTTGGCATTGTGAGCCGACGCTAAATCCGGCCAAAACAGTTGAGGTGTACTATGCTTTTCATACAAAGGCAGCAATCTCTTCGGGATACACTCAGATCGATAGATTTCTGCATTTATAGTACCGGTAGTGTAAAAAATGCTTGACTTCAAATCACAGGAACATATTGCTTGTCATACCAATACCTTTCGACCGAATTTCTCCACTTAAATCGTTCTGTCCGCATCGTTCACATCCTCCCCAACGACGACAGTAAAGTATTGTGGACTTTGAGTCCTCCTTTACGTAAGTCTCATCGTCCATCAAAACGCATGCATCCGGACACTGCAAATGACGCGAATACAATTTCCGGGCCCTTGTTGCTGCTCGCTTCTTCTGTTCTACACTTTGTTCCGAGATTTTCTGCTTCTTGTAGGTCTTCAGGTGATTTCCCCTTTTGATACGCTGGATCATTCCGACACTCGTTCCTGCTTTTTTGGCCAAATCACGTATTGACAGTGATTTGTTCTTCATGATTAAAGATACCACTTTCTAGTCCAGTTTTGGGTTGGAAGAACCAGGTGTTCTGCCTCTTCCTGGTAGCGCATCCAAAGAATAGTGTTTCCCAAACTTTTTAATGATGGTTTTAACACTGGCATGATGAATTCCAAACCGCTTCGCCAACTTTCTCATAGTAATACCCTTCTTACTTAGCCATGTGACCAGAATCTTAATTTTTTTTTGTTTCGATTATAGGGGTTTTAACCTTAAGGTCATTCGCCTCTTCGGGCCAGAAAAATTTCTATGTGCGGGGTTGGGAATCGAACCCAGGTGGACTGCGTGAAAGGCATCGACTTACCCATCACGCTATAAATCTTAATTTTGACTTCCTTTTAAATACGCGACATTTTGAAAACGCAGAATTTCAACCGCACAAACAAGTAAACAAACGAAAGCTGACAGGAAAATGCACAGCATGCTGTGATCTGAGCATAAAAAAGCATCACAAATACATGCGTACAACACAAATGTATGTGGATAGCTTATTTTTGATACACTCTTTTGTAACCCGGCGAACGACCAAAATTAGGTTAAAGCCGGCTATAAATAAACGATATAAGAAAAAGATACACTCCTTAATGTATCACGAACTGTTCACTGCCTCAGTACAATTGGCTTTCATCTTTAACGTAATGTTATCAAAAAACCGTTCCTCAAGTTACTATCTTATTAGTTTTAGTTACTATAGATACACTATATTTAAGTGGAATGTATCTTTTGAATGATTAAAATCTGTTGATGCAAAGAAGAAGAGGTTTTATGCCTGCTGGAGAGCAAGTTTCTCCTTGTAATTCCAGAACCGGAAGTCGGATCGGGATTAAATTCAATAGCGAGTTTGTGAAAATCGGTTCAGCCATCTCTGAGAAATTCGAGTGGCATTATTTATGATCAGGGTCATTTAGCCGAAAGGCATTTCGCCGAAAGCCGTTTCGCCGAAAGCCATTTCGCCAAAAGGGTTATTTCGTCGAATGACATTTCGCGGAATGGGCCACTTGGCCGAATGCCATTTCGCCGAAAGGGTCATTTCGCCGAATCCTGAAATCGTCTTAAAATCGTAATTGGAATTGATTTAAAATAAAGATAAATGAAAGATGATAGCGTTAACGCCCGTTTTGTTGACCTACAATTGTACTTCTTGAATAAAGATTGATTCATGAACCTCAGAACGGAGTTTCCAAGAAAAATTGTTGACTATTAACTACTAAGCATCAAAGCAATTGCATAGGTGTATCTACCAGGCAAATGTATGTGGTATTTTCCGTTTATTAAGTGGAAATGGAAAAAATATCGAATGCGAATGCGCCACATAGTTTTGGCTCGCTACCGCTCGTTCGGATCTAACTAAAGCAAAGAAACCTATTTAGAGATTAACCATATTTTGTGCTAGGGCACATGACCAATTTCACTATCTTTACGTTTTGTCTTATGCCGTTTTTTATTGATAAACACTGGTGACGTGGATTGCTCTGGTTTTGCACTTTCGAGCAGAAGTGCAACATTCTGACGGTGTTTCATTGCCATTTCTGCTCGAAAGTGCAAAACCAGAGCAATCCACGTCACCAGTGTTTATCAATGAAAAACGTCATTAGACTCGTCAGTGCAGAGCAGTTCAAATTGAACTGCTTACTGCAAATTTAAACAATTCAATTTGAACCGCTAAGCAGACGTAAAGTTATTGCTATTAGCAACACACTTTTTTTTTTTTTTTTTTTTTTTTTTTTTTTTTTTCAAATAACTATTTATTGGAATATGAGTTAAAATTAAATTATTAAGATTTAAATTGGGTGTTCAGCCACAAGTGGTGACTTTTCAGCCCTGTTATATATATATATATATATATATATATATATATATATATATATATATATATATATATATATATATATATATATATATATATATATATATATATATATATATATATATATATATACACATATATATATATATATATATATATATATACACATATATATATATATATATATATATATATATATATATATATATATATATATATATATATATATATATGATTTGGTTATTACCATGAAGACATCATTTGCTTCCGCAATTCTGAGATTTTTGTGTAGGGAAAATTCTAAACCTACTTGTATTGTGTAATGGGGAAAAGGAACTTATATACTAACTTACTAACTAATACAGAGAGCGAATCGATTCAATTGAAGATTGCATCGATTTTTGTCGGAATTTGCTTATAATATTATGTGACATTACATCTAATGGTTCTATATTTGTGAGTCTGTGTAACTCATTTGTACTAAACCAGGGAGGACGCTTCAGAATCATTTTCAGAATTTTATTCTGAATCCTTTGAAGCGTTTTCTTCCTGGTGGAACAACAGCTTGACCAAATCGGTACCGCATAAAGCATGGCTGGTCTGAAAATTTGTTTATAAATTAACAATTTGTTTTTTAGACAGAGCTTAGAATTTCTGTTTATAAGAGGATATAAACATTTAATAAAATGTATCAACTTAATTTTTCTTATCCAGGTGGATCCCTAATAACCGCTAAAGGTAAATAAGGACAAACATTCATTGTTATTTAAACAATATCACACAGTGCAGCTCAAAGGTTCCCGATATAACAAATTATTCAAATTGAGTTTTTCCTGTTCTATGATGAATTACGTCTTTCTTTACCCTTTTCTATCGATACATTATCTTATTCTTTACTTCCTCACCAGCTGTCAAACATCGATGCAATGCTATGCTACTTTACGGAATGTCTAGCGGTGTCTCAACAAATTGTTTTACGTCGTAATGAATTCAATAATATGATTCATGTGGCTACCCTAGTCAGTTTTAAGCATAATAATACAGTAGAAGATGTAGTTGGTAACTTAAAATGTCCTTTATCTAAACATTCGTTGGCCAAAAAATCAAGTAATCGCTTCTTCTAATTCTACTGTTTATAAACGGTACAATCAAAATGCAGGATTTATCAGATTTTTGATAACTGAAGCATTTTACTAAGGTAATTATAATCCATTCAAATATTTTCGCATCTACTTAGACGGCTCGACTAATTCCTGTTGCCAGTTGGATGCGTGAAGGAAGCACGGTTAGTGCAAAGTGCAAACAAATGGTAGGATAGAAAAAATCGGGGCGAAACGTAAAAGTAGTTACACCGGTTAAGTTGGACGCTCAAGTCATCGCGCACAGGGCATTTGACACAGATCATCAAACAGCAACGGCGTGTGACCTTCCCTAATAGTTGCTCTTTGCTTTGCTGTTGCTGTTGGGGTCGCCGTGAATAGCCCCCTCGGGGCCGGTGGGCGTTTCGAGAGTCCGAAACAGGTTCTCGTTGGCATCACGTCGGGTTCACGCTGCTCCGATGGCGGCGGTGTGGGCTTTAAAAGGGTGCGAAATTAATTGTGGTATTTCCTTTCGTGATGAAAAGCTGCACATTTGCGTTTGACGACAAGACACCGACGATATGCAGGCTGCTAACGATGAGGAAATGTCACGGCTCTTGACAAGCTGCGGTGCCCGATGACAATACTGCAATCACAGGAAAAGTCACTGGAGCACTGAATTAAACAATCGACTTGAATCTGCCATTCTTGACGATTGGCAACGACTTTGTTCCGAGATAAACAACACCCGAAAGGGCACCGCGAACAAACGCTCTGGCTCTAGGTTCGTGCAGTCGAGCAGGATTTGGGTCATCGCAAAACAATTAGCAAATAAGTTACAAGTTAGGTTGCAACTGCTAAAGCGTTCGGTTGTTGACCGGTTATGTCATGTTTCCATGTGGTAAATAAAAAGTTGGCTCATCTCAACTGACTTCGGACAACAATTCAAAGGCAAAGGTTGAAAATTCGCACCGATGCTACTGCCGAGAGGTGTACTGCAGGACCTCTAGCCGAATCGGCGGCGCCTTTGGTTTAATAGATGGGACTTAGAAAGCAGTGGCAGCGCAAGCACACGGGAGTAATCATGGGATTATTCAATTATCGACTACCGATGGTCGATGGTAAATTGTTATGACGTTTACGAGCACCGAGGAGTGAAACGTAATGCACTCAAATTAATAGCTGTTTTTATAGTTACTTCAAGCATCAGTTTCAATTCATTGATATGAGACCGGTCATAAATTATGTGGACCCAAGATGGGGCGATGTTAAGGGTTTTTATAAAAGTCTAGGAAGAGTGAGAGATAGGGTTTATGAGAATTTTGGGGTGAAACGATTTAAGCGATTTTTGTTATCTTCCTTATGCAATCAATTTGGTGGTGTTTTCTATGTAAATGTTCCAAGAAATAGGTTAAGGTTAGAGAAATTACAGTATTGCAATTGTTGTTTCACGCCATGGTTGTTTCAACTAAAATGTTATTGATTTAACTAGATATGTTAGTTGATTTTGTCATAACCTTTCAGGTAAACTAAATTGCTGTAATCGAATGCTGTCACTTGGCTGAGAACGACAGCAAATCGCAAAACAGAGATCCTCTTCATTTAACCAGAAACGTTTCATATTAAAAATTTTCAATGGCAAACGAACGTCATTTATGTCAGTTACGTATTAGCCGTTTCATGTAACTAAAAGTATGCAGAAAAATCTGTTTTAATACAATTAGTGGTGTAATGATGCCTCTCTCGTATCAATCATATTCTCATATATAATACTGTAATATTTTCATAATTTTTTATATAATCTAACTATTAATAGAATCGAAATTTTTCAATTTGCAAAAGCATTGAAGTATTTCAATAATACACTATTGAAAAACCTGTTTCATTTGACCCAGCCAATCAGAACGCGTTCTGTGGAAGAGAACAAAATATCTGCTGCTGTACAGCAAATCGTTCGAGAAAAATGTTCCGAAAAGTGTTGACATCGTAGTGAGTTCCTCAATTTGGTCCTTCTGAATGCTAGAAACGAATCCCCACACCATATTTATAGTTTCTTTCAATAAATTATGCAAATCCGAAATGAAATAATCGACATAAAAATTCTGTATGCGGCTATTTTTATAGCTGTTAGGACCGCCTATTAGTGAAAAAGCTACAAACGAAATCACATAAAAAGAAACCTCTTAACAAAAATTGAATTAGTTTGGATTCTATCGCCACTGCGAGCAGATGTATTCTGTGTCGTTTGCACAGCTAGTTTCGCTTCCGACAAGAGCGATTACGTCGCAGCTGCCAGTCATTTGCATTGGTGAAAAAGCAACGGTGGAGAGCATCACATAAAATCAGCCGTTCTAATGGCTCTAAAAGTTTTCTAAAGAACTATAAGGATTTGTTGTTCGCAAATCGAATGTCCATCCATTTGATTTGTGCACTTTTCGCTGTGTGAAATTCACAGTAATCGAGATCAAATGAAGTCTTCTTTGTTTTTGCGAAAAATGTGGAAAAGAGGAATGCTTGCATAATTCATACAATTGATCAACTAATTGATATTCGGAAGTGTTAAGGAACATGTCAGTTATTTTCGTATTAACGACATCTAGTTATGTCTCTGACATTACCAACCCGCCTTTTTTTGTATCCAAAGTTATTTGTGTAGTTTTGAGTCCAGTTTAGAATAATTTTTTGTTTTGTTTCGCCGTTTTAACAATACTTAACACACTTCACCACAAGACCTTTCATTTGAATCCTAGTTTGTCAAAATCGGGTCAACCAGCTCAGCTCGACGAACCGAGTCGAATTGTATATGACACTTACTTTTACTAGTCGATTTTTCAAGTGCACAAGCATAACCTTTCTAAACGAGAAAGGCAAAACATAAGAATGAATTGTAAAACAAATTTACCACTGTAAGTGTTGGTGATTGCCGATAGTTTGACAGAAGCCGCTTGATATTTCTTTATATTGTATACAACATTTTCAATCCGGTAGAAGATGCTACGAGAACTCGTGTCTCTCAATGCATGAACCGTGAGAGAATTTTTCTACATTTCTTCGCTCCACTTCATACTATCAGTATTTCACGTCCCTTAAAAAATTTACAATCTGGTAATGATCTGGAATCGCAAGTTGACAATTATCACAGAAAATCGTATCGATGATTCTACTTGATCATTCTCATACTAGGTTGCAATATTTCCCTTGTGTGGAACATTCATTTTCATAGTCAGAACCGTGTTCAGAGAGAATCCCCACAGCAGCGTGCTAACTCAGACAGGTCATCGAGAGCAATTCGCTCTCGCGCTGGTGTCCATTCTATGTTAAATGAACCGTGCCGGTTTTTTGTTGTTGCTGAGGTGATATCCGTCTCTCTTTGATGGCACTGATTGAATCGTGTGAAGTGTTGCTAGAGAGCGTTCTTTGATACGATGAAAACCATCCTTGACTACTGTATAAATGTTTAAATTTCATCTGCGAGTAATGTGTTATCGGACAGTCCATGTAAATGAAATTAAGAACGCGCAATGTTTAAAAATTACTGCTAATGTGAAGTGAAGGTATTTGTAGTTTATTGAAAGTGCATCTCTAGCATTGGGCTTGTCAGCAACATTCATGAAAACGGAATTAGAAATGCTCTTGCAGCGAGCCATTCTGCAAGTGGAGGTAGAATTTCTTAATGCCCAGTGAACATTTTGATAGCGAATTTCCTCTTGGGAATTATAATCTATTGTTGCATCTCCATATCATCTGTGAGTTTGGTGATGAAGCTATAAATTGCTACTTAGGCAAAATTCCGTTGTTCAAGCAGCGAACGATTAGCTACCCTCCGAAGAGACTAACAGTAAAACAACATTGCAATACGCGCAGTGCTGTAGTTACGGTTAGTCACAGTTAGTCATTGACTAACCAGCCAATGAAACTGCATCCGAGAAAATTTGTTTTTGGAAATTTTGCTAATGACTGATTCAAGTAACCTGAAGGGTGCGAAAGCAATAATTCCTATTGAGAAAACGAATCATTATTTATTTTCAAGCATAATGAAATGAAATGAAAAAGCCGCCCATAAACTTGCTTCCAGAGCGCAGGCTGAAAATATTCTAGAATACATTTAATAATCTTTCTGAGAGTGCAAATCAAGCATAATAAATAACATATAATTTCTCGAACCATGTAGTTTTCAAATCATCCAATTATACATGTTCGTGAACATAAATTTATGTAAAATATGACACTTCATTTATTTGTAAAACAACAATAATTTTGCGGTCTGCGTAGATATATATATATATATATATATATATATATATATATATATATATATATATATATATATATATATATATATATATATATATATATATATATATATAGATATATATATATATATATATATATATATATATATATATATATATATATATATATATATATATATATATATATATATATATATATATATATATATATATATATATATATATATATATATATATATATATTCAAACAGTTATTACTCTGAAATGGCTTAATTTTTTGCAGCGTGTTTTGCGGTGACATGTTTGTTTACATGTCAATAACAGCTGCGCTATCGATTGGTTTCGGTACGGTTTATCGTTTCAATGATGAGTTGAATTGATCCGGAAACGCGAAAGAAAATTCTGCACACTTGGTACTCAGAAAGTGGTGTCACGTGCAACGAAATTGCAAAACGGGTGAAAGTGCACCACACCAGTGTCAAAAATATTATCGAGAAGTTCGGTAAGACTCTTTCCATGAAGGATTTGCCCCGATCCGGTAGGAAAACGGGTCCCAGCCAGCCGGGACTTAAAAGTGGATGAGTACATCAGGAAAAACCCATCGGCGTCGACGCGGGATTTGGTCAAGCATTTCAACACCAGCATCGGGATGATTCAACGGATGGATGAAAGTTCGGAACTTCCTGAAAACGTACAAGAAACAGAAGGTGCCGAAAAAGTCCCTGGTACAGCAAGTTCCGGCCAAAACAAGAGCGCGAAAACTGTATAACCGGATTCTACAGAATAAAGATGGATGCATCCTGATCGACGAAGAAACCTACGCCAAGGAAGACTCTCGAGTGCTACCCGGACCGCAATATTATACGAAATCGGTGTACCAGGACCTGGACGACGCTGACACCACGGTGGCGATGAAAAAGTTTGGGCAGAAGGTGTTGGTCTGGCAAGCAATATGTACCTGTGGTTTGCGGTAGTCGATTTTCTTCACGAAGGGCACAATTAACGCCAAGGTGTACGAGGAAGAATGTTTGAAGAAGAGAATGCTGCCACTGTACAGAAAGCATAAGGCTCCTCCTCTCTTCTGGCCGGGTTTGGCTTCAGCCCAGTACGCCAACTCCGTTCTACAATGGTTGTCAAAAAATAATGCTCAATTCGTGGAAAAGGACTTCAACCCACCAAACTGCCCTGATCTTCGGCCAATTGAAAGGTATTGGGCAATTGTCAAACGGCACTTTCGAATGGAAGGTACAGTATCTCAAAACATGCAGGAATAAAAAAAAACTGGACAGCTGCCACCAGGAAAGTCACAAACGTAACTGTGCAGAATTTAATGAAGAATGTCAAGTCCAAAGTGTGAGCGTTTCACAGAAACTAGGATTTTCTTCAATATGATCAGTGAAAAGCATAAAATGTAATTTTTCTACAATATTTCGAAAACTGATGTCAAAATATGTTTTTTTTTCGCTTTTTTATTCAATAATCAATGTTGCTAACTACTTTTCGATACACTCCTTATATATATATATATATATATATATATATATATATATATATATATATATATATATATATATATATATATATATATATATATATATATATATATATATATATATATATATATATATATATATATATATATATATATATATATATATATATATATATATATATAAACGATTTACTTGACCAACAGATATGTATGTGTTTCTGTGGTTCATTGGATACACGGACGCTCTGTGACCAAATGGTTCCTTGGTTCGAATCTAGTGATAACATTAACTTAGCTCTTTTATTTCGATTGATTTCTTGCATTAATATTTAAAAATTGCACGTAAATTTCTGTTTTTTTTCTGATGAATGCTTTTTGTTAAATCTGATTCAATGGAATTTTACAGGTTTCTTTCAAACTGTGAAGTGGTATCGGTGCAAAAAAGTGTAGCACAGGTGTAGTGCAATTGGCAATTGGATCCAGTGCATCTCTCCACTAACCCCGTATAGTGCAATTTAAAGACACTATAAAATCCCTTCCATTCATACATTAACCTGCTTGGACGTGGCCTTCTACGTTATTGATTTTTCCATGCTCTAAATCAGTTTAGGTTGATCTATTATTTCCAAGTACCATGCGTTTTATACAATATGCAATTTTAACTGGTTTTCGATTAGTCATGGAAAACACACGCGGGGTAACTAAAATAAGCTACATTGAGATAACACGAATATCTCAAACGCACGGTGTGTGCCACACACGACACACTTCTCTTCGATATGGAAATCTTTAATGGAAATTTCGCAACTTTCGCAGCAAAATGTTTTCAATGCAGTCAAAAGCCTGGATATATAACAAGACTTTATTTTGAAGAAGTAGCTTTTGTAATCGAGCGCAAAATCACACAATGCGAACAATTATTTAAAAAATAATAAATACAGACAGTGAAAATCTCGACACCTGGTACTTAGAAACAATTACGTACATTAACATTCAGATTATGATAACGCATTATGTCTATTGCAAATAAGTCTTTATGGTTGATTTGTTTGGCAATTCTAGAGAAGTTATGACTGTTGTATACAAAAATACGAAGATGAAGAAACAACAAACTCCGTTATAAAAATCTATCATATTCAGTCAATTGCAATGCGCCCCTGTATCACGGAAATCGGGGCGCCCCATCAACAAAGTCAACGACTAACCAACTACGGCCCTGAATAGGCGTCTTAAGTTCAAGTAACTTAATAATTGGTTGAATCAACTGAGACACATTTTGCTTCATGCAGGTAACTTTGCTGGTGACCTCATTAAAACGTTTCATTGTTCGTTAAGGGTACATGTCATTTCTCAACTGTAACGTTTCATTACTCATTTGTGGTGCGTGTCTTTGCTGGGTGTCATTGCTGCACGACAGTTTAGTTCGATTAGTTGTATCCATTTTAAACCAATCAAATTTCAAAAAAAAACTAAAATTTCACAGGTAATGGAATTGTGATGATCCATTGCTCAGTTTATTCAGGGCATATTTTTGCAAAATTAAACCATAAAATCAATTAAATTAGATACTCGATGAAATTAACAGTATTCAGAAAATTATTCTATTCGTTGCATCCAAGTGATGATATTTCAATATGAGAAAGCATTCTACATGAGAAATATGTGTAAAATCTGTTAAAATATAATTATTTCGATTAGTTTATATGTACTTGTCCGACAATTCGACTGTAAGTGCCAAGGCAAATGAATTCGGACTTATTACAGGTCGTCGCAGAATGTAAACATTCAGTGGTTTTGTTGGTTTGTACCAAAAACCGTCACTCTTTTACAACTGCGACGTCAAAATAATACTAATAATAATATGGCACCTATGCAATATTATTAAAAGGTTGCATAAATACTTAATACAATTCAAAAGCTCCAAAACCAACCAGCGCGGTTTCCAGTGTTGCCACCTGTCTGAAATTTTTATCCGTCAATTGTGGATCCTTCAGTGTGGTATACAATTTTCTTGACATTTGGACGTATAGAAGCTGAGATATCGCGCTAAATGTGACAGTACATTTGTAGTGTCGGTCGGAAAATGAGCATCGAACAAAGCGTCAACAGTAAGTTTTATTTTAAACTTTGTAAAACTAGCAACACTAGGAGCCGCGCTGTTTAAAAAGTCTTGGAACATTTGAATTGTACCTTGTAGTGTAAACTTTGCGTCTGCATAGCGGTTTAAATTGAACTGCTAGGCGTGACATAACAGTTCATTTTGATCTGATTTAAGCACTGATGAGTCGAAGGCAAAACCCGAAGAAATAGAAACCAAATAGGTGCTTTAGGCACAAACCAAAAAGAACCCTAAATGTTATACTTAGTGAATTTAAATGAGATTCGGATTTATATTTTCAATTAATAAATAATTTTATAATATCAAAATTTGATGTAATTTTGAGGATCACATCTGACATCTGATGGGTAGGTTTTGCAATTTTCGTCACACAAATCTTTTTTACTTACTTAATCGCAAATATCGTACTATTAACTGATTTAATTTACCAACTCTCGCTTTAGTTCGTAAATCGAGGTTTGAATGTACGGTAATTCGTCAACGCGTCATTAAACTTTTGATTGGAATATAAATTTTCCACACTTTGTTGAAGGTAGAGTGTCTATAACCAGAGTGACCATATCTCATCCGTAATGTTGACAACAATTCTAAACGTTTAATTCGAAATGTTGGCAGTTTTGTTAACTTTACATTGTATTTGACAGGTCACTTGCTCGTTTGGAACAAAGCTGTCATTCCAAACAAATGGCTGTCGTCACTCTGGTTGTAGGCGCTCTAGTTGAAAGTATGTCGTGTAATCCGCAAAATATTGTATGACGTTTATCGACTAATAAAATGATTTTCGGTACAGTCATCCTATATTATCTTTTCTCAATTCTGTATAAAATGTTCAAAACGACGTATGTAACAATGAGAAGTTTTTTTTTTTTTTTTCATAAATACGTTTATTTCATAGGCAATATACATAAGTTTTTCTTCGCCGTGGCATCCACAATACATAGTAGTTTAAACCTAATACATTTCGAATATCATATTAGTATGTTGGTACTCATTAGTTAATCTAAACACTGTTTTTATCAAGCGAGTTGCTATTTTAAATTACATTAAATAAAATACATTTATTTTGTACATGATCTTATAACTATTTCAGGATTGTTTGTATCAGTTCACCACTTATATTCAATATCCTATAGTTGGCTATTGGTTGAACTCATGGAAGAGAAAACAGTTTAACATAAAATAAAATTTAAATTGGAACTCCAATGGATTTAATGAAATGATAAAGAAGTTTCATGTATGGAAGGTCACGACAAGCAAGAATGTCGCGAACTGGGACATTGGATAGTCTACCTTGGGTACGCAAGGAATTTATTAGTTGAGATCTGACATCACGAAACTCCACGCATGTCCAAACAACATGGTCAATATCGCGGTAACCTTCGCCGCAAGCACAATGATTAGTCTCGGAAAGTCCAATTCGAAGGAGATGTGCATCTAACGTGTAGTGATTGGACATGAGTCTGGACATCACACGAATGAAATCTCTACTCACATCCAGTCCCCTGAACCATGCCTTTGTCGATATTTTAGGAATAATTGAGTGCATCCACCGACCCAGATCATCTTTATCCCAAGAAGCTTGCCAGCTGGCAAGTGTTCTTTGGCGAGACGCGCTATAGAATTCGTTGAAAGCAATCGGTCTCTCATAAATTTCACCCTCAATAGCACCACGTTTGGCTAAAATATCGGCTCTTTCATTGCCTGGAATGGAGCAATGAGCCGGAACCCAAACTATTGTGATTAGATAATTATTATTCAATATGTCGTTCAGACACTGTTTTATTTTACCCAAGAAAAACGGTTCATTTTTGCCAGCAGCGTTTGAGCGAATGGCTTCAATTGCACTCAGACTATCTGTGAAGAGGAAATAATGGTTTGGAGATAATGTGACGATTACATTCAAGCTATAATGAACTGCTGCTAACTCTGCTATATAAACAGATGCAGGTTCTTGAAACTTGAATGAGGCCGAAACATTATTGTTGAACATACCAAACCCTGTCGCTTCTTCCATTCGCGATCCGTCCGTGTAAAACATTTTCTCAGAGTTAATATGCCTGAACTTACTTGAAAATATTTTTGGGATTTCCATAGAGCGTAGGTGGTCCGGGATTCCACGCACTTCGCGCTGCATGGATGTGTCGAAAAATAAAGTTGAGTCAGGTACATTTAGGAGGCTGACACGGATAGGAATATATCTTGAAGGGTTGATTTCCTGTGACATATGGTTAAAATATACTGTCATGAATTTTGTTTGAGATCGAAGCTCGACTAGTCGTTCGAAATTATTAATTACCATGGGATTCAGCACATCACATCTTATTAGCAGGCGTGATGAAAGCTCCCAAAATCGATCTTTTAATGGAAGAACTCCCGCCAGAACTTCAAGACTCATTGTATGTGTCGAATGCATGCAGCCTAAAGCAATTCGCAAACAACGGTACTGAATTCGCTCAAGTTTGATAATATGAGAATTTGCAGCGGAACGAAAACAAACGCATCCATATTCCATCACTGAAAGTATCGTTGTCTGATACAATTTTATTAGATCTTGCGGATGAGCACCCCACCAAGACCCTGTTATTGTTCGAAGAAAATTTACTCTTTGTTGGCATTTCGTTATCAGATACCTAATGTGTCCTCCCCACGTGCATTTGGAATCAAACCACACCCCGAGGTATTTGAAAGTCAAAACCTGTTCGATTATTCTTCCCATCATATGAAGCTGAAGTTGCGCGGGATCATGCTTTTTTGAAAAGACGACCAGCTCTGTTTTCTCCGCAGAGAATTCGATACCAAGATGAACAGCCCAAACGGACAATTTATCTAAGGTATCTTGCAATGGTTTTTGCAGATCAATAGCTTTGGATCCAGTAACTGAAACCACGCCATCATCTGCCAATTGTCTTAGTGTACATGGGGTTACTAGACAGCTGTCAATGTCATTCACGTAAAAATTATAGAGGAGCGGACTGAGGCATGAGCCTTGCGGGAGACCCATGTAGCTAATTCTGATTGTTGCCAAATCGCCATGTGAAAAATGCATGCGTTTCTCTGACAAAAGGTTGTGCAAATAATTATTTATAACCGCTGGGAGTCCATGTTGGTGGAGCTTGTCTGAAAGAACATCAATGGAAACTGAATCAAATGCTCCTTTAATGTCTAAAAATACAGATGCCATTTGTTGCTTTTGAGCGAAGGCAATTTGGATGTCAGACGAAAGTAATGCAAGGCAATCATTCGTCCCTTTATTTCTACGGAAGCCAAACTGAGTATCTGACAACAAACCGTTCGTCTCGACCCAAGTGTCGAGACGTCGTAGAATAATTTTTTCGAACAATTTTCTGATGCAGGACAACATCGCAATGGGTCTATATGAGTTGTGATTGGAAGCTGGTTTCCCCGGCTTTTGAATGGCGATAACTTTCACTTGTCTCCAGTCAGGTGGAACAATATTTTGCTCAAGAAACTTGTTGAACAATTCCAACAAACGTCTTTTTGCGAGGTCGGGCAGATTCTTCACCAAGTTGAATTTAATTCTGTCCAATCCAGGAGCGTTATTGTTACAAGACATGAGTGCTATGGAAAATTCCATCATTGAAAAGGGGCTATCAATGGAATCATCATTTGAAGAAGACTCCCTAACAATGCTATGCGTAGGAACGGAATCTGGACAAACTTTCCTCGCAAAATCAAATATCCATCGATTCGAGTACTCCTCACTCTCATTTCCTACGTTACGATTCCTCATTCGTCTGGCCGTATTCCAAAGAGTGCTCATTGAGGTTTCTCTTGACAAACCTTCCACAAAATGTCTCCAATAGCTGCATTTCTTAACCCGAAGTATGTTCTTGTACTTGGTTTCTAAAACCAAGAATTTTTCAAAATTCTGAGGAGTTCCTCCTCCTCGTTTTAAAAACGTCTTGAAAGCATTTTGTTTCGCGTGTTTAGCATCTGAGCACTCTTTGTCCCACCAAGGATTTGGAGGTCTTCTGTTAGACGATGGACCAAGAAATCGTTTGGTTTGGGCTTGTTCTGCGGCCTCCAGAATCGAACAAACGAGGAAGTCATATTCTTCAAGTGGGGGAAGCTCTTCCATTGAAGTTAAGACACTTGAAATATTACTTTGGTATTTAATCCAGTCAATATTTTTTGTCAAATCATATGGAATATTAACTGAATTAGCAATGCCTTTGTTACTGCTAATTGAGATGATGATTGGTAAATGATCGCTACCATGTAAATCAGGTGCAATCTAGTCGAATTGAAGTCGAACAAAGAGATAAATCTAATGCACTTGGACGTGCAGGAGGTCTTGGGATCCGTGTCATGCTACCCATATTTAGTACCGTCATGCTAAAATTGTCGCAAATATTATATATTAGAGATGATCTGCTATCATTGTAAACGGAACCCCACATCATTCCGTGCGAATTGAAATCTCCTAAAATCAAACGTGGAGCAGGAAGGGCTTCGACAATTTCATTAAGCTGTCGTTGTCCAACTTGAGCTCTTGGAGGAATATATACCGAAGCAATGCAAATGTCCTTTCCTTTAATGTTTATTTGACAAGCAACAACTTCTATACTAGAAGTCGAAGGAATGTTTAATCTATAAAAGGAATAACATTTCTTAATTCCTAAAAGCACTCCACCATACGGGGAGTCTCTGTCGAGACGTATAATGTTAAAGTCATTAAAATTTAAGGCTATGTTTGATGTAAGCCATGTTTCGCACAAAGCAAATACATCACATTTTTGACTATGCAACAAAACTTTAAATGAATCAAGTTTTGGCATGATGCTTCGACAATTCCACTGCAGGACAGTGATTGAATCATTTGCGGCGGATGATAAATTATCCATCAAATGATACAAAACCTGTAAGAGCTGGCCATTGAGCTGATAACTGTTTCAAAAAAGTTCTAGCTATTGGAAGGAATGCTGTTATGATGGTCTTTAGAGGTTCAGAAATATTGAATGCAGCGAAAATCCATTCTACAATTTCCGAAAATTTCAGTAATCCTGTTGGTGAATGTGAAATGGAGCCCACTGGATTATTGTCTTTTCTTGAGCTAGTTCCTGGATTGGTTTGTGAATTTGACAAACCAGGAGGCACAGTTTTTGGTTTTAAATTTGGCTTTTTAGCTTTAACACGGGGATCTTTTTTTGAAGGTATAATTTTAGGTGTCTTTTTTGGTATTTTGTGGTTTGTTAATCTCCTCTTAACAGACCCTTGAGGAGTGACAAACGAGGTATCTTCACTATTTCCGTCAGAGTCAGATTCCTCTGGCTCCGCAAGATTTGAAAAACCGTTTTCGGTTTCCAAAGGGGAGACATGTATGACCGTTTTGAGCATTTCTGCATATGTGCGCTTAGACCGTGCTTTTAAAGAAAGCTTCATTTTGTCTTTACGCAGCTTAAATGCAGCGCACACTGAAAGATCATCATGAGGGCTTTCCCCACAATAAACACATTTTTCAACATCTTTATCGCAAAGATTATCCTTATGAGGCCCTTGACATTTGATACATTTGGACTTATTACTACAGTAAGTAGCTGTATGTCCGAATTTTTTACAGTTCGTGCAATTCATAACATGCGGTACGAAAAGCCGAACAGGAAGACGAATTTTATCGATATAGACATGGCTAGGCAATGCAGATCCGGCAAATGTTACGCGAAACGAATCTGAGGGACGATAAGACTTTTTTCCATCGACAATAGATGCTGAGTACAATTGTTTGCACTCGAGTATCTTAACTCCCTCAAGCATGGAGTTTTTAAAACGGCCAACTCCATTTTTAAGTAAATCATCTGCTGTCAGACTTGCTTCAGTCACAACACCGTCAATTTCTACCTCCTTCGATGGAATGTAAACTCGATATTCAATAGCAAATAATTTACAGGTTACAATATCGTTTGCCTGTTTCAAGTCGTTAACTACAACTCGAATTTTATCTCTATTAACCTTACAGATTTCTTTAACTTCAGAGAAATGTGATGTCAAATCCTTTGTAATTTGCATCAAGTTTAAAATCTTTTCTTTTTTTCGAAGATAGACTATCCATGGCCCAGTGGTACCCTGTGGATAATGTTTAGCCCTCGGAGTATTTAAACTTTTACTAGTATCCGGAATCGGATTCGGATGATCTTCCATGAGATCATCCATTACATTAAATTTTTTTTGTAAATTAATAATACCAAAATAAAAACTTATGTTTAGTAAAATTTCAGATATAAGAAATAAAAAATAAATTAAATTAAATCTACCTTGTAGCTGATGTCTCTGTTCCTTTATCGTGAAGAACGACGTGAAGCTCTTCCAACGATTTCCAATTGGCAGTCTTTTGCTGTTTCCAATTGGCAGTCTTCTGTCGTTTACTGCTATCTCAGTTGCTCTGCCGTCGTTGTGAACACCACTGCACTTGCTGTACCTGACCCCAGGTACAGTGCTTTTGCTCTTGGTGGCGATCAAATGCGATGCTTGCAGTGTAGCACCTCGCGATATATGCCGTCTCTTTTGATCCTACGCAGCGTACAAATTCTGGTACCTGGTAGATCAGCACTGGGTTGCTTTAGCACCTCTGTGCCTTTGCACCCCTTCGTCTTCGCACCTTTATGCGATGGCACCTCTGTGACTCGTCACTTCTATGCTCTCGCACCTCTGTGTCTCTACACCTCTGTGCGTATGAACGGGATGGCCTTCGTTGCTAGCTTTCCAGTCGGGAAACGCCCCGAATATTGCGTTTGCTATGGGCAGTTTAACTACCTGAAGCTTAGAATTGTCTCGGTAGCAGCCGTTAACTCACGAGCCAGTACAATCGAAACACAACCTCTTCGCTTGAATGGTTTTTACTGAATGACAATGAGAAGTTCTCTTTGTTTACTTTCTCTTTTGATTATTTCGGCACTCTTAGCAATCCTTCTCTCCAATTATTTACCGATAATAATAACTAAAGCTATCATCTTTTAATTTGCTCTGGAGAAATTACCGAAAAAAGCAGGAATATTTCACAATAATCGAAAGAGAAAGTAAACAAAGAGATTCTCTCATTGTTACATACGTCGTTTTGAACATTTTATACAGAATTATTGATTTTTAAAAATGCGTTTGTATCGTAAGTGTTAAAGTTCTGAGAAATAAGCTTAGCTTCAGTTTCTACCACTGAATATTCCACCAGTGTCGGTTAAGTTGTTTATGACCTGTGGCAATTCTGCTAAATATTTGCACCCACCGAAACATAAAACTTAGACTGAACTGAACGTGATATGCCTTGCTGGCTTTGTTTGATCGTTCAGACATTACTTTGTTGGTGAGCTTCGGAAAATGTTTACCCAACACGTTTTTAGTATCACGAACTAGCAATTGGTTGTATTTAATTTTTGGCATGACATCTTCATCAGCCGAAACACGTGGATGGATGGCGATTCTAACAAAACAAACACGCAACCGACGAAGAGCACACTCATCGGAAAAAAAGGAAACTTTTAGTAAGCCTCCAGCGCTAAGTCGGTCGAATCAACAGTCAACCAGCTGGTAGTAAGTCACTGTCGGGCGATAAAAAAATATTTACCGAGATTGACTTTTGTAAAGAGCCGGAGCGTTCCGCGTGGGGGACCTTTCCGATGCGCTCGTCGCCCGGCCGCTTTGGGTCCAACTTCTGCGAGGTACGATGGTCGCGTTGATCTCGGAGGGGATGAGGGGGAGGAGGGCAATGGTTGCTACCGATGATGATGGACCTGCTGAGTGTATGCTTCTATGCCGTGGCACTTTTTGTGGCATATCTATCGACTTTATGCAGCCGCATAGAGCAGAACAATCGTCACCCGGAGTTTATGCGAAACAGAAAATCATTATGAAACCGAGCGCATTGCGATTACGCAAGTTTGGCTAACGGCAGTCACACTGCCAAGATCACATTAATTTCTCACGAAGAGGTCAACGGGTTACTGCCTTCTATATTCGTTCCCTTTAGAAAGATAAACGTGATTTGGCGAAATTGAGTTTCGGTGGGGTCCGTGGAACACGTCGGAGAACTCTACAAATCATGATTGGTGTTGGAAATATTTGTTGCAATACTGTTTTCAGTTATTTGGCTTATGTGTTTTCAACAGGTATTTTATGAATATATTAAACATCGTTGTTCTACTATCAAATGCAAAATCATTAGCATGTCTTGAGCAAAGATTAGCATCATCCACAAATAACCCCGACATTTCGCAAAAGCTAATTTGACTAGCAAACTGCATAATGAACCATTCAAAAAGTTGCATACGAGGCGGAACTGACCGAAATTTCATTTCCATCCTAGTCGCTGAATGATGCTGATCCGGGCGACCTCCAGCCAACAGTAAAGATTGCGATATAGAGCGGAAGTGTTCAAATGATGCTTCCACTCGCCATAAGATGACGACACTTCCGCAGATGATTTTGAAACGTGGAAGATCAAGGATTTGAAAAAAAGGTCCCTGGTCTGACAAAGGAAACAACTCGTCTTTACCCAATTTCGATTCTATTCTTCAATCCATTCTCCTTGAAAAGCAATAACGATGTTCCAACATTTCTACGCCGCTTGTAGAGCATGATTTCTCCTAGCTTTAAAAATGCCCCATCATCCGATGCAAATCTCGTTCAAGCAAGCTTCTGTTAAAGAATGAGGAAGCTTCTTTTTTAAATCTACGAGCATAAAATAGTCGCAGAGTCTTATGTGTTTTCAAAAGGTATGTTACGCTGAAATTACTGGAGAAGCCAACTTATAATCGAAGCTTCGGAGACCCATAGTGTTATATACCATTTGACTCAGCTCGACGAGATCGTAAAATTTCTGTGTGTGTATGTATGTGTTCCTTTTCGCATTTATTTCTATACGCTCACTTTTCTCGGAGATTGCTTAACCGATTTTAACAAGTTTATGCTCGTTTGAAAGCTACTATTGGGCCATTGATCAAGTTCGAAGATCAAACGGCTGCCATCACGTCCGGAGATATAATGGTATAAGTAAAGTAACGGATGAACGGAAAGTTTATGATCGTGTTTCGAACAAGATTGACGTTTATTTTGTGTGTCGCTAGTGCGAAAGAGTACCGGCTGGGGTACGAGTAACCATAGGAAAAATCAGGTATTCAACCCCGGTGGGACCTTGGTCGTATGCTGACAGGGAATGGAAGGGGGGGGGGGGGGGGCGGTGTGGCACTCTAAACAGTGCAGACACGATGGCCCTCCCGCGAGACAGGAGGTTGGTGCGGGCCTAACAAGCCGCCCGGAAAACACTTGTTACGAATAATCAGGATATAAATACGACTCGGAATAATCGGCAAAGACCTACGCGACGAAATAAGGACTACGATTGGAAGCCTGGCACATGGAACTGCAAATCGCTTGGCTTCCCAAGATACGACCGAATGCTGCATGATGAGCTTCTAATCCGCGGCTTCGATGTCGTAGCACTGCAGGAACTTTGTTGGACGGGACAGAAGGTGTAGAAAAGTGGACATCGAGCGCCTACCTTCTACCAGAGCTGTGGCACAACCAACGTTCTAGGAACGGGATTTGTAGTGTTGAGCAAGATGCGCCAGCGCGTGATTGGGTGGCAGTCAATCAGTGATAGAATGTGCGTATTGAAGATCAAGGGCCGTTTCTTCAATTACAGCATCATCAACGTGCACTGCCCACATGAGACGAGACCCGATGACGAGAAGGAAGCATTCTACGCGCAGCTGGAACGAACCTACGACAGCTGTCCACGGCGGGATGTAAAACTCATAATCGGCGACATGAATGCTCAGGTAGGCCGGGAGGTAATGTACAGGCCCGTGTTCGGGCTAGAGAGCCTGCACGCGGTAACAAACGACAACGGTCAACGATGCGTAAACTTTGCAGCCTCTCGAGGAATGGTAGTTCGAAGCAACTTCTTCCCCCGCAAAGATATCCACAAAGCAACCTGGAGATCACCTGATCAACATACGGAAAATCAAATCGACCACGTTCTCATCGACGGGTGATTCTTCTCCGACGTCATCAATGCCTGCACTTACCGCAGTGCCAATATTGATTCTGACCACTACCTTGTCGCGGTTTGTATGCGCTCAAAACTATCGACGGTGCACAATACTCGTCGCACAGGAACGCCGGGACTCAATCTCGAGCAGCTACGTAGCATTCGTACTGCAGAGGAATACGCGAACAATTGGAGCTAGTGCTACCAACGGAAGAGCAGCTTGGGGCTGGCGACTCTTGAAGACGGCTGGAGGATCATAAGGTCCACCGTAAGTAGCACTGCTGCAACCGTTCTAGGTACGAGGTTATCGAATTGAGGAAATGACTGGTTTGACGGCGAATGTCAGCAGTTGGTAGAAGAGAAGAATGCAGCAAGGATGAGGATGCTGCAACACCGCACTAGAGCGAACGAGGAACGATACAGACAGGCGCGGAATAGATAGAACACGGTTTTCCGGAAGAAAAAGCGCCACCAGGAAGACCAAGATCGCGAAGCGATGGAACAGCTGTACCGCGCAAATGGCACACGGAAATTCTATGAGAAGGTGAATCGCTCACGTAGAGGCTACACGCCACAGGCCGAAATGTGCAGAGATACCAGTGGTAACCTTCTCACGAACGAACGTGAGGTGATCGACAGGTGGAAGCAGTACTATGACGAGCATCTGAATGGCGAAGCACAAAATACAGAGAACGGTACAGGAATCAATCTGGGTGCACGCTCAGCCGACGACAGATTCTCTGCCCCTGATCTGTCGGAGATAAGTGAGGAGATCGGTAAGCTAAGGAATGACGAAGTTGCGGGCAATGACCAGTTGCCAGGCGAGCTGCTCAAACATGGAGGAGAGGCACTGGCTAGAGCGCTGCACTGGATGATTTCTAGGATTTGGGAAGAGGAGATTCTACCGCAGGAATGGATGGATGGGGTGGTATGTCCCGTCTACAAAAAGGGCGATAAGCTAGACTGTTGCAATTACCGCGCAATCACATTGCTGAACGCCGCCTACAAGGTACTCTCCCAAATCCTTTGTCGTCGTCTATCACCAATAGCTAAGGAATTCGTAGGGCCGTACCAAGCCGGGTTTACTGGAGCCCGCGCCACTACGGATCACATATTCGCGATAAGACAAGTACTCCAGAAGTGTTGTGAATACATGCGTATCACATGCAGGATTGTTTGAATTAGCAACACAGTTTTCCCCGGATAGGAGCTAGCTACGGGTTCGAGTCCCTTCTCTGCGGTAGCTTTTTCGCGGTTCTCATGTCGCATGTCCTTTTCCAATCTGCTTTCTCCGTTAAACATTGATCAAATGAAAAAAAAAATGTTGTTTATCATAGAGCATTTCAATTTTTGTTGTAAATACAACTCACTTCACTATGGGGCGCCTTTTCAAAAGTTTTTGATCGTGAATATCTCTTGTTGTATCTAACGTATCCGCAGAATTTTGCTACATGCCAAAGGAAATATGATCATCAAATAATGATAACATTTTCAGTTGTATGACTTAATCACATGAAAGTTTTCTGAAATGTTTGGTATCAACGAGTATCGAAGAAGAAAACATTCTAATCTGCGCAGTTGACTGAGCAGGAAGTAAAGCAAGTGCATCATTCCGGTTGTTTCAGGTCTAGAGCTCCGTTACAGTTCTAGTATGAAGAATTCAGTTCAGTATTGAATCAATTTCGGGACGTTCGCAGAGCCAGTTTCCCTGCAAAGAGAATCGATTGCGTCATCCTGCTGTTGGTCGTTTGCATTGGAGCAAAATAGAACGAAAGGTGAACAACGATGGGGAACATTGTGCAAAATCAGCCCTTTTAATTGATGAATTAAGGAGGGGGGGGGGGGGGGGGGTTAAGTCTAACACTTTTGAAAAATCATTTATTATTTTCTTTGTATTTTCTCATAATAAAACATTTCAAGAATCTTCTGTGAAATTTTCAAGCTCATCGGAGAAAAACTCGGCAAGTTATGGGCTTTTATCTTTGCTTCTCTCATACTGCGAAGAGATAAGAGCTCGGCACACAGGTCCAAGATTTCCGCTTCGATCGACTTAAAAACTTGACAAAACGTTCTTGAAATGTTTCATTATAAAAGAATACAAAAGAAAAAATATGATTTTGTGAAAATGTTACACCCTACGGGCTCCCTTGAGTAATAAATTGTTTTCATTGATTTTATAAACAAAAAACTTTGAACGCGTTTTACTCGAAAGCAGGTATTGAAAGTCCGTGTCCATCGTCATTCAAAAACTATTGAACCAATTTTTTTCAAATTTTGCACACACTTTTTACACATAAAAAATTAGACCCCAACGTTTTCCTTTTCGTTGTTCGTTACTTTGGGGAGGTGCAACAGCTAAAAAATTGCCAATTTTTTCGTGAAAAATCGTAGTTTTCACTTTGAACAACAACCAAAAATTAAAAAGAATTTAAAAAAAATCAAACAGAAACGTTGGGGTCTAGAAAAACTTCTACTCAATCTATGCTGCTTTGATTTGTTCACTTCTTATCAGTCTGCGCTGAGATACAGTGGACACCGCAAATCATGATTTTTAAGAAGCGTTCTCAAAAATACCTCTTCACTTATTTTTCAATATTTTTCCACGAAAAAATGACAAAATGTTGTTCGAATGATGCTTCTTATCATGCAAAAAATTTGATGTTATTTTGTTGCACGATGACTCTGAAAAAAATTCTCAAAAATGATGATATTTTTCATAATTTAGACCTTACCCACCCTTAAACAACATCAAAATTCTGTATGTTCTATTTTGTTGTGAATGTGATTTACTTTACCTAAGAGCGCTATAGCACTATTTACCCTCTGAGACAGTGAAAAGTTTTTGATCGTGAATTTCTCTTGTTGTATCAGGTGTACAACTTTGCTTCCGCCGTTTTCCGATAGGTGGCTGTACCGGCTGAGGCTGGTTAAAATACATAGATGATAATGCCTTTAAAGTGAGTGTGTACAGGGTCCGGCACTCGAAGTGTAACCAACTTCAGACCTTCGAGCCTGGCGTCAAGGTAAATGC
Source organism: Malaya genurostris (assembly GCF_030247185.1). NCBI lineage: Eukaryota > Metazoa > Arthropoda > Insecta > Diptera > Culicidae > Malaya > Malaya genurostris. The sequence continues at coordinate 182,573,453 of NC_080572.1, forward strand.
GACATATTATCGGGAAAGTATTCTGGAGGTTGCTTTGAAGCCGTGGGCAGACAAACATCTCGGTGGCAGACCATGGACGTTTCAGCAGGACTCGGCACCGTCTCACAAAGCTCGAGTGAACCAAGAATGGCTGAAAAACAACGTTCCGAACTTCATCACGTCCACATAATGGCTCTCGAATTCACCAGATGCGAATCCAATGGATTATTCTCTTTGGGCCATTTTGGAGAGCAAAGTCCGAACTAAAAGATACACCAGTCTCGAGGCGCTGAAAAAAATTATTGTCCGCGAGTGGGCCAAAATACATACCTGCAAGTCACATTCGGGCAGCTTGCGATTCGATATCGAGCAAAAGTGAATTGATTCTGAATTTTGTATTATTTTTACACATTTTGTACTTTAAATTAAGTAAAAGTAATTTTCCAAACTGAATTTATGGCCTTTTTAATTGGTTACACTTCGAGTGCCGGACCCTGTATAGCGTGTAGCATTTGTTACGCAGGCGCTACAAACTATACAATCAATCTAAACTTAGAGGTGGCTTGTACCGCAGGACATTTCTTACTAGAACCTTGCTAGAACGTCGTAAGATCGCTCAACCGGCGGGCGATACATGGCATCCGAATAATGAATCATATGTTTTCACACTTTTGAGTTTCTGTGGCGCAGTATATCTAATTATATAGCCATTTGCAAACGTTTACCCCGTTTCTTGCAATTCAACAGCGGACAATGCCCGCAGCGCCCCATAAACAGCATCAAACGGGACGTTTGTTATTTGATTCACTACTGAAACCATTTAAATGTTACCCATATAATTTGATGATTATCATTTTGCCTAGATCACGCTGACGTGCGGAAGTGTTGCATGCCCAGATTCAATCACGACAGTAAACATTAAGGAGGATGAGGAGGAGAAGGCTAGATCATGGACAGTTCGGTGTTTGTTTCCAAGAACAATCGAAGGATAGGCCGAAAAATTACCTCCCGTGAAACCATTCACCCCCCAAAATGAAACAAATCAAATCCTGCCGTGATCCAAAACGGTGCCAACCGGCTAATTGCAGATGTGATTGAATGAAGCGTTAAAATTCTCCTATCTAACAGTATGAAAATCTTCCACAACATCCAAAACAGTTTCGCAATGGTTATTTTTATTCCATCCGGTGTCGTTAATCCGTTCTTCGCATCGATATTCGTGATTACTCAATTAACAACAACAACAAGAGAGCAGTACATCGGGTCATTCCGTACGAAAGATTTAAATCCGGTTCGATTCTGGAAACCACCAGCAGCTCAAGACAGACAATCGTTGGGATAACAATCTTTCCACGAAAATGACGGGATACCCTGCGGATGTACGATGAGAAGTTTCGTTGCGTCATTTTTTTTTGGTTCGTGTGAGCTGATCCTCTGATATGTGACTTGTATCCAACCGGAGCGGTGAGACGGATCTTTTAGATCAACCTTTTTTAATTCTGTTAGCCAGTGATTTACGTGCCATTATTAAAATTTTGCTTTCGCACAGGATTTCGGTTAGGGTTTTAAACGTGTTGCGGAAAACAAGCAAAGAAGCTAGCTGTCATAAAATCATTTGGAATTTGTAACAAAATTGATTTTATTATTTGGTTTCCAGGGCTCATTTTGGTGAAAATGATTAGAAAACCTAGGGAAAATTTTTGAAGAACCTTGTATAATATGAATAACGTAGTATGAATTGTAACTGACATACTCAAACTTGAAAACGACAATTATCTACAAGGCCAGTCACATCTCACTGAATTTTTCGGGGGATCACGACTACGATATATGATTTTTGTTCATAAAAAAAACTACGCATTATATAAAAACTATTTGTCTGAGAATTGTCACGATATCAGCCAAACACAAAAAAAAACTTATCCAAGAGATACCTTTTGAAATGGCACGACTTCAAGCCGTTTTCAAACCCTACAAGAGCACGATGAACGCAGGCCAAGCGCACTTGAGGTCATTGTAAATCAACAGCTTGGATCACCAATAGCTTAATCTCAGCAGTACGATATGTCTGTCGGCATAACCCTCTACTATGGAACATATCCTCTCATCCGCTTGTTGGGTTAGAGGGCAATTTGTTATATTACTCAAAACCGGTAATTTTAATTCACACGTCATAGAGCCACTTACGTGAAATAACAACGAATTGCTACACACCCCTCATCTTGACAGAACGAAACACGGATCGTACGGGCGGATGACACTATTCGAGTTCTGACTGTCAGTGATTAATGCTCTAACCACATGGTCTATCGCGCATAGTTTTCTAATGTTCAACGGATTAATCTTGCCTGCAACAACCCAAAGAACCGAGGCCAAGGCTATCGAAGGTCACCAGGAAACTTAAAGACCACCATCATCGTTTCCATCATCATCGCCAACATCATTTACTGTGATGGAGTGACGATAAATGCTACAGCTGTTGAATACAAATTAGCCGGAAGCGAAAAATGGCGTGTTTGGAACTTTTGCTGCACATTTTTGCTTTTCTTGTGTAGAAAGAATACTGAATATTGAACCCAAATAATGTATATGTGTGAACCTAGATTCAAACTAAGGCTCCATCGTTTTTATCGATTTCTGTTCGATTTTATTTGGATCCGAGTTCCGGTTCAGGTGTTACTAGCAGAAAAGAATTACGATATTAATACGATGCGAAACTTATTAAATCTTAAGTTGACGGTTCAATGAATAGAACGCTGGTCTCATATGCCAGTGGCGTACGTTCGAGCCTCGAACTGAGGTCTTAGTGTCAACATACGATCGTACAAGCAGAAAAAATATTATAAAGATGAATGGATTTCGGGTACCTCCGGCGAATTATTTTGTTGATACCGTAACAATACGAATTCTGGTTTAATTCAACCAATGTTTTTATTAAATAAAAATATTTATTAGAAACAACCATATTATTAAAACAAGCATATTTTGTTTCAATCTCGGTTCAGTACAACTATTATATAAATTTGATTGGCAACTAATCGTTTTGTTGTCTTAAATAACTAGAATTTTTCTGTGTGTAGCATAGCTACACTGAGCCAAATTCTCATGTTCATATTATATGATATTCTGATATGTCCTGCATTGGCGGTTCAATGCGTAGGGCACTGGTCTTACATACCAGTTGTCGTATGTTCGAGCCCCGACCTGGAAGGATTCGTAGTGTCAGTAGAATCGTAGCACCAGCCATGCAATGGTTCTGTACACTCTGAATTGGCTGCGAAGTCTGTTGAAACAGAAGGTCAAATTCCACTACAGGAATGTAATACCAAGGCTTTGTTTTGCTTTGATATTCTAATATAATTGCACTATTGGCATTTCCAATGATAGTTACATGGTGAATCAATATCATGTCAAAAACATATGATAATCATATTAAACAAAAAACTATTTTTACATATAGCGAATTAATCAAATTCAGGTCCGTACCCAGGATTTGGTTTCGGGATATTACGGGATAAAATAATGTTACTGAAGAATGCTTAAGTAGATAATTTTCGGTGCACCATTTACCGGCGTTTTTAACAGACACCAGCGGTCTAAAATTCCAAAACGAAACTCACATCAATTTCTCAGAGATGACTTCAGGTTTGGAAATAGATAACAGATCTAGGAGGCCAAATTAGGCGAACAAGGTGGATGGGCAAGTAATTGGAGCAGTAAACCGTTGATTTTAATTATGGTAGCGATGCTCATGTGCTTCATGTAAGGCCCTTTTACAGCGATTTCGGTCTTTAATCAATTTAGTACTCCTCAAGTATACTATGACAATCCCAGAAAACCGGCATCATGGCAGCCCAGTGTCGGGTAATCATTTATTTCTCTGGCGTATAATAATTAATCCAGCCAAACATGTACTCGAAGTGCACTTGCACTCGTCTTTTTAGTCCTAAAGAAGTATCTGCGAGATTCATTTTTTTTGTTTCTGTTTCTGATTTCGGAAGGGGCCAGGGCCCCTCGCCCCCCCCTCCTCTGGGTACGTGCCTGATCAAATTTATGAGAGCGCCTTATAACAACTATTAGATAATAACACAACATACGTTTGGATAATCTATGAAGTGTATATTGAATTCAATTCGAAATCATATGAATAGGTTCATGTAGAATACATGGCTTGTTTTATAACATTTATATATAACGTTTAATGGAGGTCTTTCTAGTTCCAATGCATATATCAAATGATTATTATTCAATTGAATTACTTGATGTGAATATGCTACATTATTCAAAACAATGACCTTATTATATGTGGAGGAATCAAAAGCTGCAATAAAATATAGCTATAAGAAGTGTATCGTTAAATAGTTAGCAACATTCAAATAGTTATTACTCTTAAATGGCTTAATTTTTTGCAGCGTGTTTTGCGGTGACGTGTTTGTTTACATGTCAATAACAGCTGCGATTGGTTTTGGTGCGGTTTATCGTTTCAATGATGAGTTGAATTGATCCGGAAACGCGAAAGAAAATTCTGCACACTTGGTACTCAGAAAGTGGTGTCACGTGCAACGAAATTGCAAAACGGGTGAAAGTGCACCACACCAGTGTCAAAAATATTATCGAGAAGTTCGGTAAGACTCTTTCCATGAAGGATTTGCCCCGATCCGGTAGGAAAACGGGTCCCAGCCAGCCGGGACTTAAAAGTGGATGAGTACATCAGGAAAAACCCATCGGCGTCGACGCGGGATTTGGTCAAGCATTTCAACACCAGCATCGGGATGATTCAACGGATGGATGAAAGTTCGGAACTTCCTGAAAACGTACAAGTCCCTGGTACAGCAAGTTCCGGCCAAAACAAGAGCGCGAAAACTGTATAACCGGATTCTACAGAATAAAGATGGATGCATCCTGATCGACGACGAAACCTACGCCAAGGAAGACTCTCGAGCGCTGCCCGGACCGCAGTATTATACGAAATCGATGTACCAGGACCTGGACGACGCTGACACCACAGTGGCGATGGAAAAGTTTGGGCAGAAGGTGTTGGTCTGGCAAGCAATTTGCACCTGTGGTTTGCGGTCGTCGATTTTCTTCACGAAGGGCACAATTAACGCCAAGGTGTACGAGGAAGAATGTTTGAAGAAGGGAAGGCTGCCACTGTACAGAAAGCATAAGGCTCCTCCTCTCTTCTGGCCGGATTTGGCTTCAACACACTACGCCAACTCCGTTCTACAGTGGTTGTCAAAAAATAATGTACAATTCGTGGAAAAGGACATCAACCCACCGAACTGCCTGGATCTTCGGCCAATTGAAAGGTATTGGGCAATTGTCAAGCGGCACTTTCGGAAGGAAGGAAGGTACAGTGTCCCAAAACATGCAGGAGTTCAAACAAAACTGGACAGCTGCCACCAGGAAAGTAACTGTGCAGAATTTAATGAAGAATGTCAAGTCCAAAGTGCGAGCGTTTCACAGAAACTAAGATTTTCTTCAATATAATCAGTGAAATGCATAAAGATGTAATTTTTCTACAATATATCGAAAACTGATGTCAAAATATGTTTTTTTTCGCTTTTTTTTCAATAATTAATGTTGCTAACTACTTTTCAATACACTCCTTATTATTATCAAAACTTTATTGTCACTGTTTATTGCAGAGTTCATATTAAAATGATTAACACTTCAACACTTACTCTATTTGTGATTTACTGTTTTCATATGAACCAGAAAAAATACGAATAGCAGATCATCGCACTGTTCTTTCAGGATCCGAGCTATACTACTGGTCAATTCCGTGAGGGATCAACTTCTGATTTATGCGGCGAAGAAGTGTAACCTCGAAACCATCAAATAAAAATCAAATCATCTTACTAGTCAGACAGTAATGAAAAAATGAAACATACCTTTTTTTTATTTAACAGATATTTTTATTCAGGCCTATTTGCGTACAAGCTTTACGTGGTCGAATTAGACGATTTTTTAAATAAAGAATTTTTTGAAGTGGATCTCGTTGTCACTCTTTTTCTTGGAGGAGAAGAGCTTCCATTTCTCTCCTGAGAGGGTTGAGGGGCACTTTGTTTGTGATTCGTCTCGTCCTCCATTGCCGCATCGGTGGTTTTGTTGTTGATTTCCGTCTTCTTTTCGTTTTCCTTGTTGTTCGTAGTCTTGAGCTCGTTGCTAGTTGCTGTAGAAGCGCTTTGTTGTACATAGGTTGCTGTTGCTGGTTGGTTTGATGGTAAAACAGGAGTACTACGCTCACTAGTTTTCGTTGTTGAACGGTTGACCTTGTCTTTGGTTGAAGATGTTCTTTTCGCAGTTTCAGTGCAAGGTTTACCGTAGTGTGCAGGTTGTTCACAAAACTGGCATGTAACCAGCTGATTTTCATAAGTAATCAGCGTTTTACACGGATGTGTCCCACCTTGACCACAAATGATGTAAGATGGAATTGCCTTACGTAGATGCATAAAATTCCGCCATATTTCTCTTTCGATGGAAAGTACTTCACCGTACTTCGACATGATTACCCGAACGGACTGATCGCTGATCTGCGGGGGAAAGTCATGCACGCGTACTTCCATGGCATTGTCCACCATGTGCACAGGGATTTTGTATTTAATGTTATCCCACTCAACGCTGTGCACCTCGTTGTTAACCGAAGAAAATGAAACTGCATCGCTTTCACGTTTAAACATAATGTACACACCGTTAGACGCCTTGTTGAATTGAATGTCTATAACATTATTAACATCTATATGCATTCGTTCTTTAAGTAAGATTTCAATTTCATTTGCTGCTGGTCTAACTTTGCAACGCTTGAAATCTATACAAATTAAATTCGGTCTTGCAGGCAAAGTTTCAGGCTTTGTTAAATCGTATTTGACCATTCCGTACACTCTATTGTTCACTGCACTGTATTGTCTTTATTTCTGTTGTTTCGACCGTAAACGATTTTCGACTGTGTCGGGTGATATGCGAGCACGAACTGATATGGCGCGTTATCAAACGGTGCAAGGAAACATTGACGACGATTCGGAAGCCTCAAGCCAATCGTCGGAGTGGAACTGTCGACTGGAAACTGCGTAGTAAGATTTTGAAGACGATTAAGAGGAATCCTAATCTGTCGGACCGTGATTTGGCCAGAACATTTGTTGCTGCCCATAGTACCGTGAGGAGAACTCGACTCCGGGAAGGAATCAAGTCGTATTGAGCTAGCAAACAGCCAAATCGAACACATAACAGAAAAAACAGAATAGTGTGGTCAAGATTCGTGCTCGGAAACTACATGACCAGGTGCTGACCAAGTCCGACGGGTGTCTTCTGATGGACGATGAAACCTATGTCAAGACTGACTTCGGGCAAATCCCAGGTCAAAAATTTTACTTGGCAACGACTCGGGGGAATGTTCCAGCCAAAATTTATGATTTGGCAAGGCATTTGCAGCTGTGGCAAAGAAAAACGAAAGTTTTCGTTACAAATAAGACAATGACATCGGAGCTATACCAAAAAGAGTGTCTCCAAAAAAAGAATTTTGCCGTTCATTCGATCTCACGACCACCCCGTAATGTTTTGGCCAGATTTGGCAAGCTTTCATTACAGCAAAGTCATTCAAGAATGGTATGCAGAGAAAGAGGTTCAGTTTGTTCCGAAAAACCTTAACCTACCCAACTGCCCCCAGTTCCGCCCTATTGAGAAATACTGGGCTATCATGAAGAGGAGACTCAAGGCAAAGGGAAAGGTTGTCAAAGACATCAATCAGATGATGACCTAATGGAATAAGATAGCCAAAACGATGGACGAAGAAGGTGTGCGCCGCCTAATGAGCCGTGTTACAGGAAAAATTCGAGATTTCTTTCGAAACCATGACGAATAATTTTATCCGCATTTTATCCTAAAAGTATGAAGAAAACGCTACATTTGTATAAAAAAAGGTAAAAAGATCTTGAATTCAATAATAAATAACTGAAATAGAGACAATTGTCTTTGTTCCAATTCTATCTGAAGTGAGCTTTATGTAACAAAACTATGCACTCACTTTTCTTGGAGATGGCTGAACCGGTTTTCATAAACTAAGTTTCAAATGAAAGGTCTCATGGTCCCATAGCCTGATGTTGAATTTTATCCTGATCGGACTTTCGGTTCCGGAGATATAGGATGATATGCACCAAAAAATGGAAACAATATGCACTCACTTTTTTCAAAGATGGCTGAACCGATTTTCACAAACTAGGATTCAAAGGAATGGTCTAATAGTTTCCTAAAAAAATTCTCCAACATTTCATTCTGATCCGACTTCCAGTTTCGGAACTAAAGCGTGATAAGTGGAAAATTACCAATTTCATTAGTATATTTTCACAAACGATGGTCAAAAACAGGTACAAGTCCCATAAAACTGTCTGATAAATTCTTCTAGTTTGCAGAGCTTATTAGTTTGTGGGGTTTAAAGCTTAATTCGGCACTACTTCTTTCTTTTTCCTGTTCCGGAAGCACCAAAAGTGGTGCTGAAAATCTTTAAAAATTTTAACTCACTTCGATTTCTCTGCGATGCCTGAACCGATTTTCACAAATTTTGATTTGAATTGAAGTTCATATTATCTTTTAAGCTACTGTGCAATTTCATCCGGAACCGACTTCAGGTTCCGCAGTACAAAGTTTTCAAATCGCCATATAGATTGAAAATATGTACAAAACCGAAAGAAGAAGAAAAATACAAAACGAATGATGCGTGCTTTGTTCTATTTCGTACACACTATAAAGAAAACGAAACTGTTACGGATGTCTGCTACTGGTGTGTGATATTGGTAAACGACGGTGCAGCGGTAGATAAAAAATTTAGTTATTCTATGGTATGTGCGACCGAAATAATAAACGAATGTCATTGAATTCAAGTTTACTTGCAAAAATATGCAATTTTCACAGCCGCTAGTGTAGTAATACCGTTCCAGTTCCGGTTTCGGAAAAATTGGAAATGATGATTGAAAACTATAAAAAGCATCTCACCGGCTTTCCTTCAAGATGGCCAAATGTATTTTCACAATCTTATAGGTTCAAAGGAAAAGTCTTACAGTTTCATACGGAATTTCTAAATTTTTTGTAGATTCAACTTCCGGTTCCGGAACTACATAATAAACAGAATTTTTAGAGTTTGTTAGATTAGTTCCGAACAAACTTTCCTATTTCTATTCAATGAACAGTTGTTTTTTGCGAATTCCTCAGTAATATTTATTATGTTATGAGTAATATGAGAAAGGCATCATCAAACAGGTTTTATTCGTTGCGTTTGGTCAACTGGTTTAGTTCTGGTATATCAAAAACTAATATTAACCACAAAAAGACCCCATCTGAACACATTCCGACTTTATAGCTCAAAATTTCATAGGAAGGGAATAAAAATATAAATATTAGTTTTGAATGTCGATGTTCTAAAACACAAAATATTGAAGGCGCGAATGTTTTTTTTTTTTTTTTTTTTTTTGTTTCAATTATAGAGGCTTTAACATTAATGTCATTCGCCTCTTCGGGACAGAAAAACTTTCTGACCCTATGTGCGGGGTTGGGAATCGAACCCAGGCGGGCGGCGTGAAAGGCATCGACTTACCCATCACGCTATACCCGTCCCCTGCGAATGTTTTCAATAAGTACAATGAACAACTTGACCGTATATATCGAATAGCACGTAGATTTTGAGTAGATATAGTGAATTTAAACAAGATTTAAATCAATATATCTATATATTGATTATCGGATGTCAATATTCGGTCATAAATATTGAATTGGAAAAACTAGAGTGCCTATAATCAGAGTGACGACAGTTGTTCGTTTGGAATGACAGCTTCCAGTTCCAAACGAGCAAACAACCTTTTGAAGCTACTGAAATATGCTAAAGATGAATGATAGGGGAGGAATCATTCGATCCAAACTGGATAATCGTTTGGCATTTAACTAACTTTACTCTGATTAATTACATAATTTGCGAAATACATGAAAAACGGGGACGGGTATAGCGTGATTGGTAAGTCGATGCCTTTCACGCAGACCACCTGGATTAAATTTCCAACCCCGCATATAGGATCAGAAAAATTTTCTGGTCCGAAGAGGCGAATCAAAGCGAATCATGAAAAATAATCAAATGAATTTTTTTTTTCATAAATACGTTTATTTAATAGGCATAAGTTTTTCTTCGTCGAGGCATCCACAATACATAGTACTTTAAACCTAATACATTTCGAATATCATATTAGTATGATGGTATTCATTAGTTAATATAAACACTGTTTTTATCAAGTGAGTTGCTATTATAAATTACATAAAATAAAATACATGATCTTATAGCTATTTCAAGTTTGTTTGTATCAGTTCATCACTTTTATTTAATATAAGATAGCTGGCTATTGATTGAAATTATGGAAGAGGAAACAATCTAACATAAAATAAAATTTAAATTGGAACTCAAATGGACCTAATAAAATGATAAAGAAGTTTCATGTAAGGAAGGTCACGACAAGCAAGAATGTAGCGAACTGAGACATTGGATAGTCTACTTTGGCTACGCAAGGAATTTATTAGTTGAGATCTGACATCACGATACTCCACGCATGTCCAAACGACATGATCAATATCGCGATAACCTTCACCACAAGCACAATGATTAGTTTCGGAGAGTCCAATTCGAAGGAGATGTGCATCTAACGTGTAGTGATTGGACATGAGTCAGAACATCACACGAATGAAGTCCTAGAAAATGAAATTGAAAGTTATAACAAACATTGGAAACAATATCGTTCAGAGTGTTGAGTGACATCATAAGCATATCGAATTACTCTAAGAATGTATAATGACTTTCAGTTTGAATTTTTTACCTTACCAGTCCGCTGGTGCAACAATTGGAACTATAATTACCTGAAAGAAAAGGTCATGCTAAGTGGCTCAGAAAAAAACAATTTGAAGCCCCTAAAACACCTTTAATGATCGAACCGCTGACGAAACTTCCAGCGAATCGATTGCTGCGACTGTCAGTGCGTACGTACGTGCACCCAACGAAGCTGACAGCTGACACATCCTATACGAATCTTGAACAGCTATTAATAGTAATTTACAGCGGTGACATCTAACAACGGTGACCGCCCGCTGCACCCGCTGCACCCGTGCCCGCTCCCGCCCGTTGCCAACGAAGTCTTACCAAGGGATTATTTAATCCATTCAAATCCATTACAAGCTTCAAATGTCTCCCGTCGTTCAATAAATACCAATCCGTTCGAACATTGGATCCGCGGATGCTCCAACGTAGTCATAAAAGCATTATCCTTCCTTCCACGTAGTTTAAAATACCGTGCGGCATCCGAGCAATGCGACGGAACGCAAAGGTGGAAACGCCTAATTAACATGCGGAATGAAATTAGCTCATCAATTCTGTGTATTTTTTTCGCTATCGCTCCTCAATGAAATCACACTCATCATTCCAGTACCGGTGTTCGGTATTGGGTCTTACTACGAACATTCTCACCTCAGTGAGACGGCGACGCGCCGTGTCGATGCAAGTCTCGTTGTAGATTGATGGAGATTACGCTATTTAGTAGTTGTCACTGAAGGAACCGAAAATCCCACCGGCCGAGAAGAACACCGGTTGACTTACTGGGTGACGCTTGAACCTCCCTCCGCCCCCCCCCCCCCCCCCCCCCCCCCGTAATCTGTAATGATCTGTCGTACCCTTTTTGGCTGTACCGTGATGGCCTGTCAATGACATTGAACGTATCACCGCACCGAATCAACGAAGAAGTCCAGTCGAGAGGGCATCGGATCGGACTTTAACGAGGCAATGTGCATCAAATGCCGCCAAACTACTGTCGCGTCGTTTGTCTTAAATCTCACATGCTCGATGCCTTTCGGCCTCCAAGGAGAAGAAGGAAGGAGAAGGTGCTTTGCATTCAGTTGGTTCCCGCTTTCGGACCGGTAGTTGCCGGCATGCATCAGCCGGGGCCTCCAAGCGCGGTTCAGATTAATGATAGTGCACACTCAATTTCACAGTCGATTTACGTGTTTGGTTCGTAAATATGATGAATGCGTTATCTCACATGTTTTACGCATAAACTTAGAAAATGTTTAGTTAATGGCACAATGTATTTCTATTAATATTTTGAACTCTAACATTTATTACTACAATTTAATATCAATTCCTTATTATTATTATAGTATTACTACTAAGATTTAATCTTATGCAGTATCGTGATCAGAGAAATCAATGAAATTTATCAACAGTAAACCGATTCTACGCTCGAGGCTGGACGAGTTTAGAGATATATGAACAACTATTTCAATAGGCTTATCAAAGCAAACAATTGCACAGAAAGAAATCCAAAACCGTAGATTGAAAATCATCAACTATTCATGATTATGTGATCTAAGTGATGCAAATCACGAAAATTCTTCATAATTGGAAAATGCGTTGCTTGTGCAATGAATTTCATTCGAAACTCGTAACTACAATTTTAGTCCCGTATATTACTTTGAAGTTCCAGCTAAGTCAAGTGATAATTTGATAGATTAATGGAAAGACAAGAACTAGGCGAAAGGCGGATATTATAGTGCGTATCTCATTGAACCAAAACCAAAATGAAGGTATTGCCATTTTTTATAATTCTTACCTCAAACTTCAAGTTATAAACGTATTTAGAAATCATAATGACATTTTTTTAAAGTGCGCATACAGCGTTCGTTAATAACGAGCGTGAGGCAGCTATATACACATCGAAAAATTAGACCAGTTTAGATACAATTAAAATCGTTAAATTCATTGAAACAAACTAATGGCGTTTTCATTTTTAATTTGCACTACACCGGTGCAGCGCTACACGAAGGCATAAATAAACGAACAAAAATGACGATAACATTATCCATAACCATTGACTACAATAAACGATTCCATTGCACAGAGCTACATCAAACTTTTGATGAGTGCTACAAACGGGGTATCGGTGCAGAAAAAGTGTAGCACTGGTTTCAGTGCAACCTTACCTACACCGGTGTAGTGCAATTTAAAAACGAAAACTGCGTAACCCGTTAGGAAAAAACAAGTATCTTGTTTTGTTGTTTCAAGAAACAATATTCAAAATATCGAAGCAGATTTTCTGTTGTCACTGTTTCAATAATATAATTCGTTATAAGCCCATGTTAAGTTAGTTTCACAATTTTTCATCTGGCATCACTGGGAGTACGATGCGGTATCTAAGTTTTTTTTTGATTCTAACAGCTATAGTCCTGGGGTGTCCTTTGCTGTATCAAAAATATGTCTCCACATAACTCGGTCCATGACTGCTCGTCGCCAGCCACTCAAGGCACGGACGCTTCTGAGATCACCCTCCACTTGATCGATCCACCTTGCTCGCTGCGCTCATCTTCTTTTTGTATCAGTCGGATTAGATTCAAGAACCATTTTCACCATCGTATACGTCCGATTTTAGCTGTCCGTACGATGGGTGGTTCTCTCAGCAGCTGTTGCAATTCGTGATTCATACGCCGTCTCCACGTTCCGTCGCCCATCAGCACTCCGCCATAGATGGTCCTCAGTACCTTCCTTTCGAAAACACTGAGGGCGCGTTGGTCCTCTACCAACACAGTCCAGGTCTCGTGGCCATAGAGAACAACCCGTCTAATGAGCGTTTTGTAGATGATCGATTGTGTCGTATGCCGCTTTGAAGTCAATGAATAGGTGATGCGTGTGTACGTTGTATTCACGACACTTCTGGAGTACTTGTCTTATCACGAAAATGTGATCCGTAGTGGTGCGGGCTCCAGTAAATCTCGCTTGGTACGGCCCTGCGAATTCCTTAGCTATTGGTGATAGACGACGGCAAAGAATTTGGGAGAGTATTTGGTAACTGCAACAATCTAGCTTATCACCCTTTATGTAGACGGGACATACCACTCCATCCATCCATTACTGCGGTAGAATCTCCTTTCAAATCTTAGAAATCATCCAGTGCAGCGCTCTAGCCAGTGTCTCTTCTCCATGTTTGAGCAGCTCGCCTGGTAACTGGGCATTGCCCGCGTCTTCGTTATTCCTTAGCTTACCGATCTCCTCACTAATCTCCGACAGATCAGGTGCTGGGGATCTGTCGTCGGCTGAGCGTGCATCCAGATTGATTTCTGTGCCGTTCTCTGTATCTTGTGCTTCGCCAATCAAATGTTCGTCATAGTACTGCTTCCATCTACCGATCACCTCACATTCGTTCGTGAGAAGGTTACCACTGATATCTCTGCACATTTCGGCCTGTGGCGTGTAGCCTCTACGTGAGCGGTTCACCTTTTCATAGAACTTCCGTGTATCATTTGCGCGGTACAGCTGTTCCATCGCTTCGCGATCTTGGTCTTCCTGGTGGCGCTTTTTCCTCCGGAAAACCGTCTTCTGTCTGTTCCGTGCCTGTCTGTATCGTTCCTCGTTCGCTCTAGTGCGGTGTTGTAGCATCCTCGCCCTTGCTGCATTCTTCTCTTTGACCAACCGCTGACATTCGCCGTCAAACCAGTCATTTCCTCGATACCTAGAACGATTGCAGCTTTGCTACTCACGGCGGACCTTATATTCCTCCAGCCATCTTCAAGAGTCGCCGCGCCAAGCTGCTCTTCCGTTGGTAGCACTAGTTCCAGTTGTTGCGCGTATTCCTCTGCAGTACGAACGCTACGTATCTGCACGAGATTGAGTTCCGGCGTTCCTGTGCGACGAGTGTTGTGCACCGTCGATAGTTTTGAGCGCATACAAACCGCGACAAGGTAGTGGTCGGAATCAATGTTGGCACTTCGGTTAGTGCGGACATTGGCCGTTGTCGTTTGTTGCCTCGTGCAGACTCTCCAGCCCGATCACAGGCCTGTACATTGCATCCCGGTCTACCTGAGCAATCATGTAGCCGATGACGAGTTCTACATTCCGCCGTGCAGCACGTTGATAATGCTGTAATTGAAGAAACGGCCCTTGATTTTCAATACGCACATCCTGTCACTGATTGGCTGCCACCCAATCACGCGCTGGTTGTGCCACAAATCTGGTAGAAGATAGCCGCTCGATGCCGACTTTTTCACACCTTCTGTCTCGTCCAACAAAGTTCCTGCAGTGCTACGACATCGAAGCCGTGGATTTGAAGCTCATCATGCAGTATTCGGCCGTATCCTAAAAATACCAAGCGATTTGCAGTTTCATGTGCCAAGCATCCAAACGTAGTCCTTTGTTCGTTGCGTAGATCTTTACCGATTATTCCGAGTCGTATTTGTTACTTGATTGTGCGTAACATGTGTTTCCGGGTGGCTTGTTAGGCCTTCAACAACCTCCTGTCTCGCCGGAGGGCCATCGTGTCAGTACTGTTTAGAGTACCACACTGACACAAGGACGGTAATCAGCCGCTCCTAACATGGAGAACAGACGCTGTTTCGAGCCGCCCCAATATGGGAAACAGAAGCACGGGTAGGCTCGCTCTCTGTAAAGAGCAAGCAAGCCCCCCCTTCCCTGTCAGCATACGACCAAGGTCCCACCGGGGTTGGATACCCGATCTTTTTTCAATAATGTTGATTCGCAAAACTAAAAATGCTCAAGCGGCGGAAACTGAGAATTTACCGCCCTAAAATTCAACGATATGATCCGATCGAAGCGCCGTCTGCATATCATTGTCGATGCTATCAGATTTCTATGGATGTGTGAAAAATTACAAGTCAATCGTGTTATTCAAACTGAAAATCTAAAATTGGTCTGCAGCAAACCCATTTGCGAGTGTTTATATTATTTTATTTTTTCAGTAGTCGTGTTTTTATTTGAATAACTATTTATTGGAATATGAGTTAAAGTTAAATTATTAAGATTTAATTTGGATGCAACAAGTGGTGACTTTTCAGACCTATTATATACATGATTTGGTTATTACCATAAATTCTGTGATTTTTGTGTAGGGGAAACTGTAAACCTACTTGTATTGTGTAATGGAAAAAAGGAACTTATATACTAACTTACTAACACAAAGAGCGAATCAATTCAATTGAAGATTGCACCGATTTTTGTCGGAATTTGCTTATTAATATTATCGAATGGTTCTATATTTGTGAGTCAGTAGTCGTGTTTCATCTCACGTTGTATACAGCGAATAGGAGAAAAAGGATACTGGTGAGATCGTTCCTTAGAGATATTTTATATGTTTGCCTTTCTTATATAGAAAGGTTATACAATCACTTGGAAACCCGACTAGTAAAAATTCATATACCATTGAACTCAGTTCATCGAGCTGAGCAATATGTGTGTGTATGTGACAAATAATCTCACTAGGTTTTCTCGGAGATGGCTGAACCGATTTTGACAAATTTAGATTCAAGGTCTCTAAGTTCCTGAATTTCATCCGGAATACCTATTCTGGCTATCCTGATTTTCGGTCTCCGGTTCCGGAAGTACCGGAAATAGTGGTCATATATTCCAGAATTTTGAATAGAATACCACAATATTATATTTGAGAAAGGCATCATTACACCACTAGGTGGTTAAAAAGTGGTTTTCTTACTTATGCCTTATTATATTTCTCCTGAGTATAGGAAACTAGCCTTTGTCGAGATCATGGCAGAATGGTAGAGAAACTTCACGCTATAAAAATAATTGCTTTCATACAAAACTTGAACACAAGCTTGACGAAGAGAAGCTTGAATATCGATATCCGTATCGCAAGCATGTACAAACATATAATTGCATACATTTGGGCTATTGTAGTAATTTCTTCGGCTACAAAACATATCCAAATCACGACAAATAGAGTCTATGTTCTGGGTTCGCGTGTTCGGTGTTGGTTCCTAATAAATATCAATCTAAACTGACTCTCGTGCATTTGCGGATTCAAAAGTGTGACGATTAATTAAAAATGTCGATCATTAGAAATTTTGGTTGCCTTGTTCCACATCAATGGCTCAAACAACCCGATGGGGCTGATCCTTGTAGTTTTTTGATTCCGTTTTCAAGAGTGTTGCTGATAAGTCTAATGCGCCAGATGTACTTTCTAAAATACAAATAGTACCAACTCACTTTAGCAGCAAACTTTTAAGCGTTAAGCGTTTTCAATTACATAGACATGAACTGTCCGGAAATACATTACTCGCAGATGAAATTAAACATTTATAACTGACATAAATGACGTTCATTTGCCATTGAAAATGTGCAATATGAAACGTTTCTGGTGAAACGAAGAGGATTTTTGTTCCGCGTTTTGCTGTATTCGTTCTCGGCCAAGTGACAGCATTTGAATACAGAAATTTCGTTTCCCTGAATGGTTATGACAAAATCAACAGATATGTTAGTTAAATCGACAACATTTTATTTGAAACAACCAGGGCGTGAAACGTCAATTGCAATATTGTAATTTTGTGATCTGGGAGTTCTCCGTGTAGATGAGCATAGTAAAGAAAGACGTAGTCTTACGTTAAAAAACGTTACATACACACATACGCACATACACACACGCATACACAAAAATACACATACAGACATTTTTCGTACTCGACGAACTGAGTCGAGTGGTATATGACACTCGGCCCTCCGGGCGTCGGGTTTCACAGGCAAAGAGATAAATAATATTATTCAAATTCAATCAATAATTGAAATTTCGCATTTAATGCTCTTCGAACGCCTGTATTCGATTGAAAATTCAAAATTATAACAATTGTTTATTGTCACTTTCAAAATACCATTTATAAATGAGTGCGTTCAATATCATTATTCATGTTGCTAGTCGCAACATTTAACCATTCGATATGATATCCCGGATATTAAGCGGAAATGGTGATATGCGTTGACACCAAACTGTGTGGAATATCAAGTGATATCATAGGATGTCAAGCATAACCGCATATCAATTGTTATCAGCTCTAATATGAACATACTGTTAGCACAAACCGGTACTCACGAGATTCCAAAACCCCTGGATGACTACAATCGTTTGGCGGCCAGCCCAAGTAGCACACGTTATTACACTTCAATGACAGTAACTCATATGACACAAATTCATGGAACAAGTAGAAGACTTTGCAGCGTGCATTATAACTGCTATGTAACCTGAAAAGCGTAAGAGGCGGAGCTTGTGCGACTTACCACGGGTTGAAAAACAACTTCTCAGTAACGAATATTTGATTTGATTCAGCGCGCACATCAGTCACAATGCAACAGATAATATAAGCTTTGTCAAGCTACAATTTGTTGATGTTTTCCCATTCAACATTTACGATCAAAAATTGGCATCCGATAATCAGAGTTAAAATATAGAATTCAATCTTCTTTAAACTCACTATATCTACTCAAAATCTAAGTGCTATTCTATATTTATGGTGAAGTTGATCATTGTACTTATTGAAAACGAGCGCGCCTTCGATATTTTGGGTTTCAGAACATCGACATACAATATAATATTCATATTTTTATGCCCGTCATATTGAATTTACAGCTAAAAAGCCGAAATTTGTTCACACAGAACTTTTTTATGATTGATATTATTTTTTCAAATACCAAAGTTAAAACAGTTGACCAATCGCAATAGTTAAAAATTGCAGTCATTTCAAATTTAATTAATGTTTTATTCCCTGGTCATAATGGTAGCCATTGGTATAAATTTTTCCATGCATACACTGCCGTGACGAAGTGTAGAAATATTTTCCCTGGTAGAGAGTATGTACTTCCCAAAACGAAACAAGTTTGCTTCACACATGTACCGGTAAAAAATTTGCGTATAAGCGAAGATTTAACTATAGCCATTTTTTTAAACTGAAGGAATTTTCTACTTATTCTACTTATTGATTTAATATTATTGTCCGGGATAATGTACGGAAGCTTTCAACCGACACTGTAATTGTATTTCTTTGTTGCATCACAACGAATACGGTAACCGATATGAAATCATTACTTAACTTTGTCTTGTAGTGTGTCACTTTTTCATTGTCACTTTTTGTTACGGTGACTAGTTGGCGACTAAAAACAGTCAATTCGAGTACGTCGTGAGAGTTAGATTACCGAAAAGTTACGTTGGAACTTATTGTAACTTAGTATGATGACATGTCAATTCGTAACATTGTTTTGACACCATTGTCACCATCATAATGCGACATGTTTCGCCGTGTTTGTCATGCGACCATTATGCAGCATCTGTTTTATTTTATTTTTTTATGAACAAGTTACAGGTGCTACTTGGGATAGTATGCCGTCAATTTTGCTTCGTTCTTTCGGCACGTCAGGTAGGACGTATAATTTTTAATCGTCAGGAAACATTCCCGGTCGGAATCGGTTGTTGCATCTGATGCGGAATTCAGTTGAAAATCATACTGAATATCGAATCAAACCGGGTAATTTTGAGATTCCATGCCATAAAGGTCTGTGTGGATCTGAAATAAGAACTACTCAAATAGACGTGGTCTACATTTTTAATCAATGGTCGGTCTGTATTTTTCCATCAACGAAAATAAATTTAACGTAACATAAAACAAAAATCACATTCCTCATGAAAAATTTAGTACACCCAAACCTCCATTTACGTAACTTATATATGTATATATGTGTTAATATACGTACACATGTATGCAAATATTTGTATTTCTTAATACATATAAATATTGGTGAAGTAAAAGCGATCGTTTATATGTATAAATATATACACATATATGCAGACGAGTGAGTGTGTAAGCATACATACATACATATATAAGGTTCGTAAAAGGAGGTTTGGGTGTAATAGCTTGAAGACCGAAACATCCTACACATTGGTATTATTTTTCCAATCGTCAAGATTTGGAAAAATTTCGTGGCTGATCCATAAGGCACTGAAAGCTCGTTCTGCAGTTACTTGATTCGATGGCATACAAAGAACGCATAACGCTATTTCCGCAAGTTCAGGATGAGGGTTTTGACGGGTCACTCAATGTTTCCATACATCGAATGTGAAGTTTTGATGTTCTTCTAGATCTAGTTCAGTAAGCTGCTGCATAAATTGTGTTGATTGATCACTGCTAGCATCTGGAAGATTACCACCGAAAAGCGAAGTCAGGAAAGCATAGAAATCGTTGAGCCTCCAGCCTCCAGGCCTAGAGATGAAAATTGAAGAGTAGCTTTAAGTTTGGAAATTCTTTCTTTACATGCAGTGACAAATCTCTGTAAAAGTATGAAAAATGTTACTATATTATATTTACACTTCGATTGACTTATAGACAAAGATTCGAAACTATTCAGCTTTATGGAACTTACTCGAGTTTCCTTCTTTGCATCTGGCGATAAGTTAAATGAAGATAATAGATATATAGCTGATTGGAAAATCATATTGTAATGATTGATTCAACATAGTTGTGCATGAACTTCCCTCCGCGGGTAAATCTATATAAAATAGTAGAGATGTAAAAAATGTAGTAGGGTAAGGGCTCCCTATTTCATCTCATTTGTAAGAACGTCACCTTAAAACCCCGATTTAGCCACTTAAATCACTATAACTATTTCATATTACTGCTTCATTCGCCTTGCTCCACGTTAAGAATTGATTCACATTTCTTGAAAATTTAACTAATATTCATAAAATAGCTAAAAACACTTATGATGTGTTCACTACTCTGCTCCTAATTCCATCTCAATGGATTTTTATCCATCCTATCGTTGATCCTTTATTCATCTTATAAATTAGCAATGGCGACAGCAATCAAAACAAAATATTCCACTATTACACTCCCAGGTTCAAAATGTCGGAATTCTTCTTAAAAACGTCCTAATGCAAACTATGAGACAACACACGATATTTTTAGAACCAGTTTGAAATCGTTTCAACGTTTAAAAATTTTCGGTCGATTCCGTTACTTTTCGCTTTAAATTTAAAATTTTATTGCAAAGTTAATTTGGTGAACTTTTAATAAACCCAAAAACTGAATTATTACTATTTAGGCATTAGCCCTTCTTAAAACAAAGTGTAGAGCCAGAGATGCCAGTCATACAGATTTATCTGTATTGTGTAGATTTTTGCGTTCGCATACTGATTTAAATCAATGTACAGATTTTATACAGATTTCCTAAATTTAATACAGATTTGTACATGTTCATAAAAAGTGAGAAGTAAAAAATTAGACTTTTCTCTCTGAGTATCTATTAGTATTTGATTGCAGTGATTCTTTAAAAGTTTATTAATCAACGGACAAATCACATGTTAAAGAGGAAATCTTTTATGCAGATAATTGATTATGATTAACACCATTTTATTAGTGAAAACAGATAGAGCAGATATAGACTTTCTATGCAAAGTAATACACATTTGCTATGAAAATATCTGGCATCTCTGTGCACAGCCGATGAAACACACACACTACACAGCGTTATGTTGACGTATAGCGGAATGAATCCAGTGCTACTAGAATGGTTATTTCATCAGTATTTAACACGCTCTTTCTGGTAATATTCGAAGCCGAGACGGAGATGATTTTAGAACTGAATAATAGCAAAATATAACAAAGAATCAGAAAAGTCAAATCAAAATTATAAAATTTTGGCCGAAACAACAGAAATTTGTTTCGTATGGTGGTGGTGTGAGAACTGCACAGTGGGTCCGGTGGCGTTATATCGGGAGCAAAAATTACATATAAAAAGGCGAGTGGGTAATATGAGAGACATAACTGGATGTCGTGAATACGAAAACAACTGACATGTTCCTTAACACTTCCGAATATAAATAAGTTGATCAATTGTATAAATTATGCAAGCGTTCCCCTTTTTCACATTTTTCGCAAAAACAAAGAAGGCTTCACTTGATCTCGATTACTGTGAATTTCACACAGCGAAAAGTGCACAAATCTAATTAAACAGTTCTAGATTTGCACTAAACTGAGGTTTTTTACCTTCGATTTGCGAGCAAGAAATCCTAATAGTTCTTTAGAAAACTTTTAGTGCCATTGAAAAGTTTGAGAAAATACTTAACAGTATGTCACGGTAAGCTGTTAGGTGAGTTGCTCCTTCACTCCTTCGTTGTGTCTCAGCGTGACCTTGACTCAAGATTTGGCTGCTGCGATGCGGGTAGCAAACAATAGAAATAACTGCTGCCCGAGGATAGCACAATAGCGTCTACTGTCGATACCGATACGAAACCGGTGCACAGACAGAACTCACTTGTAGGGATGCTACTTTTTATCACTTTTATTTAATGCCTATACTACAGCCTTTGCTGTGATAGGCACCTTCGACTTACCGATGTCGATTGTTAAAAAAAACGCGTGTGTTCACTTCGAACATTCGGTTACGAAATGAAAAAATATTTCTTGTTTTGCCTTTCTCATATAGAAAGGCTATGCAATCGCTGTGAAACCCGACTTCACAACCGACTCAGTTTGTCGACATCACAAAATGTCTGTGTATGTATGTGACAAATAATGTCACTCAATTTTCTCAGAGATGGCTGAACCGATTTTCACAACTCAATCAAATGTCTCACGGTCCCATAGACTGCTGTTAAATTTTATATCGATCTGACTTCCGGTTCCGGAATTACAGGGTGATATGCACCAAAAAAGGAAAAAAATGTCACACACGTTTCTCAGACATGACGTGATCGAATTTCACAAACTTAGATGCAAATGAAAGGTGTTATTGTCTCATACAATTTTCCTGAACTGCATTTGGATTCGACTTCCGGTTCTGGATTTATAAGAAAATATGTCGAAATTAAGGAAAAAAAGCGCAATCAATTTTCTCGCAAATTTCTTAACCGATTTTCACAAACTAAGATGAAAAGGAAAGGTCTTGAAATTATTTAAAAAGTCCCCAAAAAGTTGTTCCAGATACGATTTTAAGTTCCGGAATTACAGAGCGATTATTGAAAATTTTCAATTTTATGAGTTTTTTTTCAAGCGATGGTAAAACCAGGTGCAAATTTTTATAAAACTTACTGCTAAATTCATCTTGTTGGCAGATCTTGTTAGTTTTCGTTTTTCGAAAGCAACGATAATAGTGAAGGAAAGCTCCAAAAACGGAACTCTTGTCGATTTATCAGCAACAGTTAAGTCGTTTTACACGATTTATGTTTCAAATTAAACCTCTAATTGATTTAAAATATACTGTGCAATTTCATCCAGATCAGACTTTCGGTTCCGAAACTATAGGGCGATGAGTGTCAAAACATTCAAATCGTAATTGAAAATGACGATGCAAAACTGGTATGCGTCGGTACGTGCGGCTTTCTTCCGTTCGCTGCGTGATTTATTCAATTTCGTATAGCGTGTAGGGTTGCCACGCATAAATCTATATTTTTTAGGTGAAAATATGTAAATTTTTAAAACCTTTATTCAATTTGTACCTACTTGTTAGTGTTATTACAAAATCATGATAACAATGCTTTTCTATAAAAGTACACTCATTGTCTTTTTCATATAGAAAGTTTATGCAATCATTTGAAAAATTGACCAGTGAAAATTGGCCCGGAGGGCTAAGTGTTCTATACTATTCTACACAATGTGAGCAATGTCTGTGTGTGAGTATGTGTCAAATAATGTCACTCATAAACTAAAAAAAATCAATAGTGGTAAAAAACTCTAAAACGAGACTTACTTAATTTTCTCCGAAATGATTTGATCGATTTCCACAAACTTTGGTTCAAATAAAAGTTCCTATAGTCTCATTGGTTACTGTTTAATTTCATCCGGGTCCGACTTTCGGTTCCAGAACTATAGGGTAAGGTGTGTTTAATCATTTAGTGCGACGATGCAAAATAAAGAAAAATTCTTATTAATTTGACATAACTGTCTACAAGTTTTTTGGGACTAGTGGTGTAATGAAGCCTTTCTCATGCCTTTCTCATTAATTTCCAATATATTATAGCAGGATTCATCAAAATACTACTAATAAAAAAAAATTAGAAAACAGTTTTTTTATACTACTAATATGTTACATTTAATTTTATGTTAGTGTGAAGTACACAATAAATATGAGAAAGTGAAGTTCAGTGAATTCAAACATAAACTAATATAAACTACAAATTGAAACAGTTGAAGTTTTGAGGCCAACGTAGAAGATTTTTTACGGTTTTTCCATGACGGTTTGAAATTTTAAAAACGTTTCGCCTTGTAATTTAGAAACCGGAAGCCCGACTTGGATAAAGTTCAGCAATTTTATTTTGGCGACTATCAGTTATTTTATTTGCATCTCTGCAATTCCAGAAATGCTTAGCAGATCATCAGACTCAACCTTCTCCGATTTGGATGAAACTTTTCACATGGCTTCAGTATGGTAAACCATAAGATTCGAACCGATTGAAAGGTCAATCCGACTCACGACTGATTTTGAAAAAGGGCGTATGTATTTTTGCATTTCACAAAAATTGCCTTTTTCAAATCGTTGTATCTCGGAAACCGTTAATTGTACAAAAATGGCGTTCAGATTGAAGTTATATGGAATCAATAGGGCACTCTAAAAAAATATACACTGAAAAAAAATTGATTTTTCTTCAACAATTTCAAAATGATCCAAAAAAATTAAATTTGATTTAAATTTACAGACTTGCAAATTTTTTTCTGTTTTTGTACTGCAAGGCAGCTCCGTCAGACATAAATAAAACCTTAAATATAATTAAGAATTATTCATGTACATGTAATAATTATAGATATAGCAAGCAAATAAAAAATTCATGGAAACATAAAAATATTATTAATTAAATTAATTAAATACCCAAGTATCTCAAGAACAGCTACTTTTAGAAGAAAGAATATCATGAACAAATTTATTGCATTTAACCTGTAGAATAATATTCTTCTGTTTAAATGATTATCTTTTAACGAGAACCTGAAATTTCGAATATATCTGTAAATTGTTTTAGCTGTAACTTCTTCATTTTTCCAAAGGCACGGATGGGATAACCATCAATCTGTAGGTTTTCATAAGAGCTTTAAAATAAAAATTATCAAAAATAGAATCGAAACCCTGTTTTTTTTAATTTAATTTTTTGGTTCATTTTGAAATTATTGAGAAAAAAAAATCTGAAATTTTTTTCAGTGTATATTTTTTCAGAGTGCCCTAGTGATTCCCTACAACTTCTTTCTGAACGCCATTTTTGTACAATTAACGGTTTCCAAGTTACAACGATTTGAAAAAGGCAATTTTTGTGAAATGCAAAAATACATACGCCCTTTTTAAAAATATCAGTCGTGAGTCGGATTGACCTCTCAATCGGTTCAAAACTTATGGTTTGACATACTGAAGCCATGTGCTAAGTTTCATCCAAATCGGAGAAGGTCGATTCTGATTTTGTCACTTTTTCGTCTACTCATTCCTGGAATTGCGCATCTGATTTTATGAAAATCTAATGGTCATCAACTATCATGATTTGCATATTAGAGATTTTTATTATCCAATTCAAAGCATTACTTATGAAAAATACTCTTGAATATGACATTTTTACTCTAAGCACCATATCTTTGGAAAGGGAGGTTGGATCTAGATAAAATTTGTGATATTTTTATAGCATCTAAAGACCGTTGAGTTGGAACTATGATGGCCAAAATTGGTTTAAGATTTCTTCGAGAAAAGTGAGTGACATTATTTTTATTTTTTAACACACATCCACCAGATGGTACAGCCATTTGATCTTCGAACTTGATCAATGGTTAAATAGTTGAGCCGAAGCTTGTTAAATCGATAAAGTCATCTCCGAAAAAATTGAGCACACACATACACACACAGTCATTTTGCGATCACGTCGAGCTGAGTCGAATGGTATATATCACTATGGGGTCTTCGTGGTTCCGTTCGTAAGTCGGTTCTTCTAGCAATCCTATTACCTGTCTATAGAGAAAAGCGAAAGTTAAAATAAACCTAATCCGAAAATCATTGGATCACAATCTGCAGTCTGCTTGGCTGTTAAAAATGCTGCAGTCGCACTTATTAGTCGAATCCAGATTACAGTAGGCACCAGTACAATTTATTATAATCCAACATTAAGTTATTCCAAATGGAATTTTCCGTCAATTAGGCCTTGATGATTCTCACCGTGTAAGAGATTAGGTTAACTCAGGCCCGTGTACAGGAATCTTTCAAGGGGAAGGGGGGGGGGTGTTTAAAAGGGGGTTTCAAGGGAGGGGTCAAAAGAAGGGATGGTGGTTCAAGGGGGGTGGGGATTCAAGGGAGGGAGAGTGGCTTCAAAAGGTTGAGAAGGTGCAAAAATTTGAAAGAAAAGTCAAGTTATTTGCACTTTTATATAAAAAGTACTCTATTGTTCATGAAACTTACTGTTGAAAAATTTTCTTTGGAGGGAGTTAAAACTCCCGAAATCCCCCCTCCCCCTGCGTACGGATTTGGGTTACCCAAAAAAAAAATTTTTTTTGTAAGTACACTGAAAGGCGAAATAAAGTGTCAACCTCATCATTTTTTTGAGTTTCTCACATTTATTTGCACGGAATACAAGTAGTCTTTAGCATGTTTTTATATCTGATTTTTCGTGTTCTTTAAAAGTTTCACTTATGGAATACACAAGCAACAAGTAAGGTCGTCGATACCATTTAGTTAGCAGTTGCCACCTCGTAGCATAAGGATTGGTAAAGAATGTGCTTATAAGTCTCATGAGTTCTGGAAAACGGTTATCTGAACTTTAGTTTGAGATAAACAAGTAAGAGTGATTATATGTTTAAGAGTTCAACAACTGACTGATGTTTGAAATCTCGCAGTTTGGGGATTCACCTCATTCGTGAGAATACAACAACCTTCAACAAGCTGCAGAAAACCGGACTTTTTTCAAATTAATTCTATTGGACCACATGCATATGCGGAAAAGATTTAATAAATATTCGCTTTTTTTAAATTCTATTATATATTCACTAACTTGGGATCTGCCGCTTTCAAATTATGCCGTCATAAAGTTGACTTTCTGTTTGAAGAGTAAAAAGAAGAAGTTATCCATGAAATCAACGATTATGGTAGTCTCCGTAATTCAATTTTTTTCCAAACTACTGTCATATTTGTGTATTTCGATTTTATAGTGATATGACACAGAACATGAGTCATATCACAAAATTTTTTTTTCGTTAGGAAACCCTTTTCAATAGAACAGCACAAGCTGCACCAATTTTTTGTGTCTCTATGGCGAATATTCAAACTAAGAACCAAAAATAATGTAAGTTATTGCTATATGCTAATTCGTCAAATGCTTTCTGCTACTATGCGACTTGCAGAAGAAGCTTTAATGTTATTCTAATCAGTAGATGGTTTCCAGCCAGCTTGCATCGAGCGGAGCAACTTTGAAAGCCATAAAATTTCCTGAAATCCGGATCCGTCATCAACTTCCAATCCAACGAATGGCTATTTTCTAGATCGTGCCATTGCTGCTAACATCGTCGCGTATGCTTTCGAGACCTTGAATCAATTCGACTAATGTCTGACAGGCATCATCTACTGGAGTGTGAAAGGTTTGCGAAATATTTTTATATCTACCAAGCGAAAAACTGGTGGAAGATCGTGCATCAGGAGACGAATCAAAGTCACATCTAAAGTTGACAGTGAATGCATACGACTTAAAGCATCAATCTTATACTTGTTAAATGTTAGCAAAACTTGCAAGTCGCAAGTGTAAAAGTAAAACGTGATTAATCCACCTAGCAGTAAGATGATACCTTTTTTATCAATCCGCTTGTGTTTTTTGCATGATTATTCTTAGGTGTTTTAGTTCTCATGACATTACTTCAATTATCGTCGTTTTAAACGGCAAATTGAGATTTTAATCACTCATTACCCTGTGATGCCGAAACTGCAAATCGTATCGAATTTCAATCTTAACGTGTGACAATCGATTGAACATTCCATGAGATGTCGAAGTAACTTCCACTTTAGAGTTTTTCGTCATCATTTATGGTACTTCCAGAGCCGGTATTCAGGAACAAGCATAACCCAAAATGATTCGAATGGCCTTAAATCAATACGCCGAACAATTTACATCTTCTACATCGGTATGAATTTTAAAAACTCATCATCTGTAATTCCAGAATCAGATAAAATTCACCAATTTTGTTTGGGACCTTAAGTCCGGATTTGTATTTTGTATGGGACCTGAATTTTTATTTTTGAAGTTCAATTTGGCGAAAATGATCGAGAAATTTTGAGAAAATGATTGAGCTTTGAGAAACGATTCGATACTGGAACCGGAATTCTAAAATCGGTGCAGCCGAAATCAGTTAAATTCACCTGAGGAGTGAGAAATTGTAGTGCAAATTAAAATTTGGGGGTGCATTCCAAATCCAAAAACGAATACCGCTTAAACTGAAATAAATTTATTTGGTAATCGACTATCCAAATCTGCCAACCCGATAAACCTGATTAATTTTTGTGAAATGGACATTTTTATACTAATCACCTTGTATCTCCTAAACAAGAAGTCGGATCTGACTAAAAAGTAAGATGTTTTATAGGATTTTAAGACCTCTCATTTGAATCATAGATGGTTTTTAAATTTTTTTTTATTTAAAAGATATTTTTTATTCAGGCCTATTTGCGTACAAGCTTTACGTGGCCGATTGAGCCGATTTTTTAAATAAATTTTTTTTTTGAGTTGGATCTCGTTGTCACCCTTTTTCTAGGGGAAGAGGAGCTTCCATTTCCCTCCTGCGAGGATTGAGGGGCACTTCGTTCGTGGTTCGTCTCGTCATCCATTGCCACATCGATGGTATTGTTGTTGGTTTCATTGCTAGTTGCTGGAGATGAGCCTTGTTGTACATTGTTTGCTGTTGCTGGTTGGTTGGATGGTGAGTTGTTCACTGCAGTTAATGCACTTTGTTCTATAGGGGATACGTTGGATGGTTTCGTTAAAGGGAATGTTTCATTGTTGTTGGTGGCTGTCACATGTGTACTGGGGTTGCTTGGGGTTGGTGTGAAGGAAGCACCGTTGTCCTTTGGTGTAGTTGTCTCCATGTCCAGTTTATCACATGGCTCACCGTAGTGAACAGCTTTTTGACAATACTGACATGTGGCCATCTGATTGTCATAGGTAACAAGTGATTTGCACGGAATTCTTGTATCTTGACCGAAAATCACATAAGAAGGTATAGGCTTCTTCAAGTGTATGCGTAATACACGTACGCCATTTAGAATACCGGGGAAAAAATTCTTCCACTTTTCTTTTTTGATAGAGAGAATCTCTCCGTATTGGGACATAGTTTTGCGAATATATGAATCGGTGACGCTTGAGGGAAAATCATGCACACGCACTTCTATAGCACTATCATCCATATATACTGGAATGTTGTACCTAATGTTCTCGTGCTCCACATAGTGCACATTGTTATTGTCTTTTGCGAATTGAATTTCATCCAACTCTTTATAAAACTGGATATAAACAACATTATTGGTCTTATTGCATTGAAGTAAATGCACACGTTTAATGTCCAGCTGCATTTGCTCCTTAAGCAAACCTTTAAGTTCTCGTATCGAAGGTCGAATTTTGCACTGCCTAAAGTCAACAACAATTGTATTCTTTCGTGTCGGCGGTAGCTTTTGTTCGTTTGGTTCACTCATTTTCGAGGTCTATTGTTCACTACACAATACTGTACTTGGTTTCTTCTGTTTCCAACGTAAGCGGTTTTGTTTTATCGACTGACTTGGAGGAGATGAAAAACCGAACTGGTTTTTAGATTTCATTTGAATCTTAGATCGGTTCAGCCATCTACGAGAAAAATGAATTGCATTATTTTAATTTCGTTTCACATGTCATCCTGTGGTTCCGCAATCAGAAGTCGGATGCAAACGTAATTCAGGAACCTTGTTTGGGAGTATACTACTTTTCATATGAATTTGAGTTTGTAGAAATCGGTTTAGCCATCTCCGAGAAAATTGAGTGAAATTATTTGTCACACACGCATTTGCTGATCTCGACGAACTGATTCGAAAGGTATATGGGTTTTATGTTTTTCCAGCAATTATTGCTGTAATTAGTTTAAAACAATATAATTATGGAATTGCTTTCAACTCGAAAATTCTACCATCTTCTGGTTTACATATTCGAACGATTATGTTGCCAAAAACGAACCGTGCTAAAATCGGTCGGAGGCAAATTGTCATGAAAAAGGATGCTGTACACAGTCTTTTTGGTACTTATAAACAATTGTATGTAACAGTATAAAAATTCGTGTTTCACGTTGCTCCCAAACATTGCTTTGTCATACAGAGCTCAAAACTTCTACTTCTGAAATAGGGGGAAAAGTCGCTTATACAAAAATGTCGATATCTCCGTTGAAAATGGACGGATTTTAACAATCTATGGCTTGTTGGATAGGTATTACCGTATGGAATCTAAGTATGGAAACATATTCTGTTTTCAATGTCAAGTGTGACAGATACTGTCAAAAAACTAAAAATTTTGACATAAAACTTCGTATAACTCAAAAAGTAAACATCTGATCTCAAAACCATTCAATAGCGTTCTGGGTGACGGGGAGACCTTTCATTTGCGACTAGTTTGATCAAAATCGGTCCAGCCTTCTCTGAGATCTCGACCTCTTAGTTGACAACACACACACACACGGACACGGACATTTGTTCAGTTCGTCGAGCTGAATCGATTGGTATATGACATTCGGCACTCCGGGTCTCGGAAAATTTTTCTAAAGTTTGAGCGAATTCTATACCTATTTTTATTATATAAAAAAAGGTAAAAAAGAGAGTGATAGAGCAAAAATACAGGATTCAACAAAACTTTAACAGTGTATAATCGTGGTACCGCCAATGGATTTTTATCCGTGTGAATATATAGAAAAATATCTTCAAGTTCTTCGAATTTACAGAACTAGTAAATGACCATTAGGGTGGGACAAAAAATTGATATCAGCTCCACCAAACTTTTAGTGTTCCTTTTGGGTCCCATAAGCATCATGCAAAATTTTAGCTCGATCGGAAAAACTATATTTTCGCGCCCACGCTTTAAAGTTTGTATGGGATTTAGTATGGAGAAATTCACTTTTAACAAAAAACCGGCTGGAGATCAACCTATGAACTTCAAAAATCAGACCATGTGTTATTTTCGTAGAAAATTTATCGAGGAAGGAAACTTTAGAAGACAGCAAAACAATACGACATTTGTAGAAAAAGTTATTAAAGGAAAACCGACTCAAGGTCCGAACAATGGCTCACTCCTTAATATATCTAGCACCACTGCTGCTAGTGGTGGTAATATGATTGTGCTTTCTTTTATTATGCTATAACGATTGATTTGAGTTGTTTGATGTCTTCACATAAGTTTCTCAACTGAGTATGAGGATTATTTTTAAGTGACAAGTCATGTTCCAAAACTCACTGTAAAGATACATAAAAGTCTAACTTTTTAATTTGAAGAAATAGGTTTTTAGAATCTTCTACAATATTTTAGATAAACTCAAATCCAAAAA
Source organism: Malaya genurostris (assembly GCF_030247185.1). Taxonomy (NCBI): domain Eukaryota; kingdom Metazoa; phylum Arthropoda; class Insecta; order Diptera; family Culicidae; genus Malaya; species Malaya genurostris. The sequence continues at coordinate 182,604,791 of NC_080572.1, forward strand.
CTTTGCGGAACATATAAACTCTCTATCTCTTATAGTTTAGAAGATATAGATGGTACTATTTTATGCAAACAAAAACACAATTTACATGACTTTTTGTGTCTTTAGGTTTGGAGCATGGTTTGTCACTTAAAAATAATCTTTATACTCTGCTGAGTAACTATCATGAAGACATCAAACAAAACGCATCAACTGTTATAGCACATTAAAGGGAAGTCACATCATGTTACTTTCACTAGCAACAGTGGTGCTAGATATATTAAGGAATGAGCCATTGTTCAGACCTTGTGTCGGTTTTTCTTTAATAACTTTTTCTACAAATGTCGGATTGTTTTGCAGTCTTCTAAAGTTTTCTTCCTCGTTAAATTTCCTACGAAAATATCATATGCGCTGATTTTTAGAGTTCACAGGTTGATCTTTAGTCGATTTTTTAGTTAAAAGTGAATTTCTCCCTGCTAAATCCCATACAAACTTTAAACCGTGGGCGCGAAAATATAGTTTCTCCGATCGGGCTAATATTTTGCATGGTGCTTTAGGGACCCAAAAGGAAAATGAAAAGTTTGGTGGAGCGAGAAAATAAACATTTTCATCTTTTTCCCATACAACCTTGTCCCACCCTAATGACCATTCTAGAAATAGAATTGTAGCAACTGTTGGAATTTTCGGAGAACCAACAAAAGGTCTACCTTAGTCAGCATCCTCCATTCCTTTAGCTGAAGGGTAATCAAATGACGTAAGTCGCCTCATTTTTACACTAACGCATCCATAAAATGAGCGAAAATTCGATGACATTTATAATGTCATAATAACTTGCAATCGGGTTGATCGAGCACTCAGCAATGAGTAGTCCAGTAGACATTCAGTACTCTGTCCGCTGCTTTGTAATTTTAACGTCCGAATCTAATCATTTTAAATGAATATTCGAAATAATCATATTAATCAATCAGAAATACTTTCACGAATTAATTTTTCGGCATTGTCGGCGACAAATTAAAAAAAGCACATATTCACTATATGCAGTTTTGCACTGTAGGGGAAAAAGCATGAAAAAAAATTTCTATTGATTCCAATTCGAAATCAATTGTCAAAACGGCGTCGAATTAAGAGAAACAATGTATCAAATATTTCCGATCCGATCTCCGGTTCCGGAGTTACGAACTAAGATTCAAATGAAAGGTGTGATAGTTTTCTAAAAAATTGTAGAACCTTTTATCCGGAATCGACTTCCGGCTCCGGAACTAAAGTGTGATAAGTGGAAAATTACTAATTTCATTAGTATTTTTTCACGAACGATGGTCAAGAACAGGTACAAATCCCATAAAACTGTCTGATAAATTCTGAATAAAAACTGAATTCGGCAATACTGGTCCCCCGTTTTCCTGTTCCGGAAGCACCGAAAGTGGTGACGAAAAACTCCAAAAATAGAATTCACTTCGATTTCTCTGAGATGCTAGAACCGATTTTCACAAATCTTGATTTAAATTAAAGCTTATATTATCTTCAAAGCTACTGTGAAATTTCATTTAACAATATACAATATGTACAACACCACAGTACGTGGTGTCGAAGAAAAAAAAAACACAAAACGAACGATGCATGCTTTGTTCTATTTCGTACACGCTATGAAGAAAACGAAACGGTTACGGATGTCTGCTACTAGTGAATGATATTGGTAAAAGACGGTGCTGCTGTTAGCGTTTTTATGATAAGTGCGACCGAAAGAATAAAAGAATGTCAATGAATTGAAGTTTATTTGATTATATATGCAGTTTTCACAGCCGGTAGTGCAGTATTAGCAGGTGGTGTAGTGATTTCAATAACGAAAATGAGTTTTATACGAACATCCCCTAAAATGACATCACATAAGGTTTACGTGAATTGACCGAACGTCAAACAATCTACGTGAATTTCCGTTGTGAAAAATGGCGAACAGTGGCCCTCAAAGGTGTAAGTAGTGTAAATATTTGCGAGAAATGTTATTTAATTAAAATTTTTTACTACATCAACCGGACCATTCCAGTATTAAAGCTTCGATAGGTAAATGTGATATGAACAGTACATTACGTTTTACCTATGAAACACGTTACTTTTACTGGATTATGCATTAAATTGCTTCTAACTGCCGGTCTATTAAAACCCACGTGAAAAGTAGGGTGGAAAATATTCACATAACTTTTCACGTAACTATAACATGATTATTATTTTGCTACACACTTAAATTTGATTGCTGAATCTCGGCTAAAAATTGTCAAGATTTGAACCACCGATTGTTCTGTAATCGTCTCGATATAATTACTGAGAATCTCCGGAAACCTAAATTTATTAAATGTCAACTTTTATCGAACTTGTCAGCAACAATCGGTAAAAGCGATCAGGATTAAATCATGAATTTCCAAGTCATCAGTAATCGAGTGTGGAAAGTGGATATTTTATAATTACTCGTTTTAACCCATAATACAAAAACGAAAAGCAAACCTCAACATCAAGGCTTAAAACATTTGGTTGAAGTGCTCCGAAACGCATCTAAATAGTTTTTGATTTCACTTATCTTTTCACGAAATATGGAAATATTTTTCCTTCGTCCAATTAATGTATTTTCCATCTCCAAGAGAAATTGCAGTATATAACCTCGGCGACACGATTGTCATCTGCATACAACTGGCTTGATGCCAAAATGTTTGGTGCTATTTCTCTGTGTTAAGCAGCGTTCATATCTTTTTTCATGCGGGAGCACCAAAATAAGTGAGCTGTTCCGCGAGAATAATATCTATAATATACAATATTCCATTTCTTATTCGAAGGAAAGTCAAAATAATGGTTGTACAGACGACACAAAGCTATAGTTATAGTTATACTAAATGTAACGAAAGTTAAGCAGGTTGAATAGTATTTACATAGCAAAATGAATATGAAGATTCGTTGACGTTTGGATCTTCCTCTTCAGATTGAGAAATTTATGATTTAGTATAAGAACAAACTTCATTTTCATAGTCATATACTGTGCGCATCGAAATGGTATAAATATAGCTTAAAATATTGTTGACAACCACGGCATGACGGCAGGGAGTTGGGTCTCCCTTTAACCGCAGACAACAGATATACAGGCTCGAACAAGATTTTTCAAAAAACTGCTATACGTTCGAAACAAAGACCTCACTACTTTCACCTACCCGACTGTTTGCCTCGATCTTTCAAAACGTTCCACCACGTTCCGGAATGATAACAAAGTTCTTCTGCTTAATATAGAAATATTCCAATTGCAACGATTCGAAAACGTTTCAAAGACATTTTTTTTACATGTCGTATAAATCACACGTGAATTCAATCGAAATAAAACAATGTAGCACCCAAAATAGTGTCTCAAGTGAAAACTCTACCCAAAAGAGTAACTTCATGAGTAATTTAATACAACATAGGTTTCGTACTTTTTCCTTTGAATAAGGCAAAAAATAAATAAGAATTCGCTTTTACCTTTATGGATTCACCACTTAATTACAATCATAAAGACTTCATTCATTACATTTTCCATGAAAACGATTTCACAGCGAAAACAGTAATTTTCTGAGTGTGTAGATTTCAATAAAAGTATCACAGTCTAACGTGACGAATGAATCAAGATTAAAGTCACGTAAATAAAACGAATGAATGAATGTCATAGTCTAACGATCGAAAATCCGCCATAAGGAACACTCCACTTTCTCGTAAAATGTTAATGAGAAAGGCATCATTACACTGCTAGGTGAATCCAAACAGGCGTTTTCAAGAATAACTACCATATTTTTAATTCGCGAGATAACGAGAAAGACATTTATTTGATAAATTATTATTTATTTCGTACACATCAAAGCCAGTCTGGCACTATCGAACTAAAAAACAGCTAAATTTCGAAATTTGGTTCTGAACATGTGAAGTATCGAATTAAGCTTACGTCGAAAGAGTTGCCAGCTCAAAAGCTTACTATATCTGCATATTATGATTACTGATTAACGTGTAACATATTTATTTGCGTATCGTAGCCGAAAGCACATTAGCGTACGGTTACCATGACTACTCTCTGCCTACCGTTAGGCGAATTTATTCGGTAAAAGTGACGCAGGGTGGACCTCACACGGAATTGTCAAATGCGTGGAATGACAATAACGAAATGCTGTAAGTCAGTAAGTAACGTCTCGAAACAATTCTCTGTATTGTAGCTTTTGTTAGTAATTGTTAGTTAGTGAAATTGTTCCATTTCTGTCCCAAAAAATCGTTTTCTGAGACCATTCAGATCAAGCAAAATGTTTTTAGGTTTAACGCATGATTGAAAAATATTACCTCTCAACTAACACACCGAAGGAATCCAGGCGGACTATAATAAGTATATTAAATAACCTCGATCCGTTTTCAAGAGATGGCTATGGCTGGTATGAATATTGAACAGTAACAGCTGATGTCGATAATTTCACGAGGTTAGACATCTGTTATTAACATATAGTTCATATTGCTTCGGGTTTTTTAAAAAAAAACCCTTATTTTCAGTGTGTTAATTATGAGCAATTTTTTGTTAACTAAGCAGCATTTGAGAGAAGTTCTTGATTTCTGTTTTAATTTGAAGAAAAGTGCAACTTAAGCGCATAAAATGCTTGTGGATGTTTATGGTGATAGTGCTCCAACTGATAAATCATGTACAGAATGGTTTCGAAGTTTCAAGAATGGAGATTTCAGCGTTGAAGACAGGCTCTGGACAACCAAAAAATTACTCGATGAAGATCCGAATCAAGCGCAAGAGAAGTTTACAGAATCATTGGAAGTGACTCAACAAGCAGTTTGAATACAATTAAAATCCAAGGGAATGATTCAAAAGAAAGATGGTTTGGTTTATGAACTGAAACCGAGTGACATTGCAAGGTGATTTTTCACTTGCGAGCAGCTGACGGATGCAGCACGATCGGGCAGGTTTACTTCTTTTGCAGAAATCGATAATTGGCTTCAAACTTGGATCATCTAAAAAACGAGACATTTTTTCCAGATGGAATTCGAAAATTGCCTAAGAGGTGGAAAATAGTAGTAACTAGCGATGGAAGATACTTTGGTTAATCTTTAAATAATTTTTATTTCAAATAAATGCGTTTTTGATCCAGAAAAAAACGGACCGAATAAATTTGTACTCACAATATAAACAAATTTTCAGATCAGCCATGCTTAGTATTTCTTCCTCCAGGAAGAAAACGCTTCAAACTTATGTCTGAACGATTCATGTTTAATTTAGAAAAAATAGTTCTAACAGAGACAGTAGATCTCACTGTAGCAAATGGTTTTCATCCAAGTGATGACTATTGGAGCTGAGATGAATGTAAATTGATTGGTCGGGAAAAATGTCTTTTGATTTAAAAAGAAGCTTCCCATATTGCACTGATTTCAGGCCAAATTTACGGAAGAAGCAGTAACACTTTATAGATAGAACGTTCATATATTTAAAAAATTTCGCCGTACGCCGGTGTTCAGTAAGCTTTTGACTGATTGATATTCAGTACAACTTCAAAAAAAAAAGAAACTTTAGCCTAGCTTAATACTGAATATTAAGTTGTTTGAAACTCAATAAAATTTTATCGACATCTATACAAAAATTTTGTGTGTAGTTATCTTTATCTGATCCGGAGCCTGAAATGAAAGAATCAAATCCAACAGCCTTACCTTTGTTATAATTTTGTTTCATTGGTAAATGATCGCAATCAAAACAAACGAACTGAGACAAGGCATTTTTGTCTTTCACTTTAGCTAAAGTGAATTCCATTCATAGTCATTCTTTTCCCTACGACAAGGCAAACGTAAAATATAACCCAAAATATAATCTGCAGGGAAATTCACTCGAATTCGTATTCTTTCTTTAAAATAGTGAAAATCTATCAAATTTGGTCATAAACAGAGTTACATATATTAAAGTTGATATACTCCAGAACCTCACTTGAAACCAAACATGTTAAAGATACAAGCACCGGAAGGTAAAAATAGTTGTGGACTCATCATCGTTTCGATACTGAACAATATTTATTGTTTGCTCAAAAAAGAAATCGAAAGGGAACACTATTCTGAAGCTACCGTTTCGCTTTCGTCGATGACTGAACATGTTCGGTACAATGTCTCATTCTTAAAACTGGCAAGCAGAATTGCGAGTAATACTTATTTAAAGAATAAAAATGACTTTTATATGCGCTGGTCTCATCATATTACCTAGTGGTGTGATAATGCCTCTCTCTTTCTTCGAAACAGTCTCATGAAAATATTTTTTACCTTTTTAGTGAATTATTTCTGACACTAAGTTGGGCCCGCTTTTGACACCAATTAAATATAGTATGATTGATACGAGTAATTCACAAAAGCATGCTTTAGCGCTTATGTCACACATTCGGCATTATTTCTCAAACATGGCGCGTTTTGTCGGTTACGTCACTTATACCATCATATCTCCGGAGCCAGAAGTTGCAGTCATTTAATTGTCGGACTTGATCAATGGCCCAAAACTAGCTTTCATACGAAATGAAATCGGATAAGCCGTCTCTAATAAAATTGCGCGTTAACTTACATACACACAGACATTTTCCGATCTCGTCGAGCTGGGTCGATTGGTATATAACACTATGCATATGACACTATAGGTCTCCGAGGCTCAGTTCGATTGTCGGTTTTTAAAGCAATTCTGATATCCTTCTATAAGATAGGCAAAACATTACTCGGAGCTTGTTTCAAGAGCAAACCAAATAAAAAAGTTCATCTTTAGCCTGGAATGGACTATCATTTGGTTTTCAAAATAAAGGGTAAAACTTGAGGAAGTGTCAAAGACCGCAAACTTGTATCGGCGCAGAGCTCTAATTTTACTCGTAATCTAAGGCTGCATATATAAAGGCGTTTACAATAGGCATCCAGAGAAAGGCTCAAAGGCGCGGTATTTCATATATGTTTGGCAAGTTCATTTATATATACTTGATCTGTTCTTCGATGATAACTTCGATCGGTTACTTTCATGTTCTTAAGGATATCATCGCTTATTATTCGCAGCTGTCGCTATCCCATAGTATTTTGTTTGTTCTCAAATGGATGATTAATTCTAACACCGAAATACGAAACCATTCTACGGTTTAAGTTTGCTTGAAAGTACTGCAATCTTTATGAAGACCCGAAATTTTCATTCAATATAGCCGCATCAAAAACACTTCATTTCACCACGTGACATCTTTATTATCTCTAGCAAAAATCATCTGATTAATCGACATAAACTCGGATTGGACGGGTCAGCCTTGAAAAGGTGAACCACTCATCGTGGAAGCGCACCGGTTCGGGCTGTGAAGTGTTTTTCGATTTGGTGATAAAGCTTTTCTGAGCAATTGAGATGATCATGCAGGAATCAACAAGCAGATCTCGAAAAACGATTGGCGACGGTTGGAAGTGCCACAATGCATTCGGAAAGACGATGCGATCCATAGATTGCAGACCAATGACAGCCATTTGTTCGTAATTGATTGCAGTCGTTTACGTCCATCAAATGTTATGTCTTATTTTATGCTAGAATCACAGTTTTCCGTGTTTTGAATAAATTTACAAAAATCTTAAGCTGAAGCAGAATTATACTTTTTTTTGTTTTCAGGATCAGTCCTGAGGATGAGATGAATTGACCTTGAATTAAAGCAAGCGATTTGAACAGAAAGAATTATAATTGGGAAACTGTATTTTTTATCAATAATTTCTTTGGTCTTTTGGGAGAGAGACTTTTTAGAGAATAAACATATCAAAGAATGCAAGATACCATTGCATTGGAAAGTTGAACATAACGCGCAACTTTTTTATTTGAACCGATTTGACAGTTTATCGTTTGGTAAATTTCTTCGACCTATCTTTAGAGGACGTGATTTTTTACTGTCGTAAAAAAGTGGCTTGTTTGTGAACCACCGAAAAAAGGCTGATAAAATTCGAAAAAATCGAAGTGAAACACTCGTGAATGTTTGGAAAACGGAAAGAGCATTTATTCACAGGAGGCTCGATTTTGGGATTTTATTTCAAACGTTCGTTTTCAGTAATTTTAGTAATTTTTATCCGGTGGTTCTGCAAATGTTTATTTTTTTGTCTTGGGACGCTTGGCTGGTGGTAGCAGTGCCTTTTTTGACTTGAACATTGTAACACAAACAGAGTTAAATTACCAAAAATTCATGAATGCAAGATATTTAATAATAATTTACAGTTCTGATACAACTCTAGCGTGAAATACGGATGGTTCACAACAGCCCAGCCATGACGCAATTTTGTGTAACGTCAAAAACGAAATAAAGGGTGATTTTTTTGGCTACACTGTTTTTGACAGATCACGCGTGAATCGTGTTTTGTGTCAACTTGTTCAGTTTGGTCTATACATTAATCATCAATCATCGTTTGGTCTATAATAAAGGATATTTCAACAAACAAAATTACTACTAACGTATTACTTCCGCCGTTTTTTCCAAAATTAAAAGCTTTATTGCAAAAAAATGCTTACAGATGTATTATTCAAAGTATTGTCCGTCGCTAGCGACAAATTGCTCCCATCTTTCCGAAAATGTTCAGATCCCGGATCGAAAAAAGTAGTCCTCTTTTGACACTATCCATGAAGCAATTCATTTTTCCAACTCTTCGAAGGATTGAAAATGTTGATCTGCCAGGCCGTGTGCCATCGAACGGAATAGGTGGAAGTCAGAAGGGGTGACATCTGAGGAATACGGCGGGTTGGGCAAGACTTCCCATTTCAGCATTTCCAGGTACTTTTTGACCACTTTTGCGACGTGAGGCCGAGCATTGTCGTGTTGGAGGATGACTTTGTCATGTCGCTCTTGATATTGTGGCCGCTTTTCTTTTAGCGCGCGACTAAGGCGCACCAGTTGCGTTAGGTAGCGATCTCCTGTGATGGTTTCACCCGGTTTTAAGAGCTCGTAGTAAATCACACCGAGCTGATCCCACCAAATACAAATCATAACCTTGGTGCCGTGAATATTCGATTTTGCCTTCGACGAAGTAGCATGCCCGGCCTTTCCCCATGATTTTCTGCGTTTAGGATTATAGTATCGAACCCACTTTTCATCACCGGTTACGATTTGATGTAAAAACCCCTTACTATTTTGTCTTTGAAGCAGTTGCTCACATACAAATAGACGGCGCTCGATGTCCCTCGGTTTCAACTCGTACGGCACCCAGTTTCATTCTTTCTGAATCATGCCCAAAGCCATGGGACGTTTTGAAATGGCTTGGTGACTCACTCCCAACAATTCGGCTAACTCTTCTTGGGTTTGGCACGAATCTTCATCAAGCAATGCTTTTAGTTGTTCATCTTTGATGTTTTTTTCTCTCCCATCACCATGTTTGTCTTCGATATCGAAATCACCATTTTTAAAACTTTGAAACCACTCCCAACACGTTCTTTTTCTCAGAGCAGCATCACCGTAAGTTTCTGAGAGCATTCGATGTGCTTCAGCTGCATTTTTTTCAGAATTGTAACAGAAAAGTAAAACTTTCCGCAAATGGCGAGAATTGTGCACATAAACAGATATTTTCGAGAGTGAATAATACGAAAATAAGAACAACTGTCACTGAAACGGCGATGACAATTCGATAGACACTGTACACACTCACTTTAAAGGCATTATCACCTATGTATTTTGACCAGCCTCAGCCGGTACAGCCACCTATCGGAAAACGGCAGAAACAAAGTTGTACACCTGATATATATATCGCTCTGTCAATTTCAATAAAGATTTCATCAATTTTCTCAAATTTATTTTGTTTTACTTTTCTTTGCGTTTCGTTTTAGACTCGTCAGTGCAGAGCAGTTCCAATTGAACTGCTTATTGCAAACTTAAACAGTTCAACTTGAACCGCTAAGCAGACGTAAAGTTAATGCTATTTGCAAAACACTTATTAATTCGCCCCGAAGGGCCATATCTTTGCTAACGGGCCGAACGTGTTGATTTTTTCAAAATCAATTCCTATACCTCTTAAAAAATCACCCTTTAATTACAATAAAAATAAAAATATTCGCGATCAATTGTCCATAACATGTCTGCAGCTGTCACAAGCAATCTGACAGTAAACATCTGTGTTTGCAGAGAAACATGCTCAATCTACCTAGTTGTGAGATGATACCCTTTTTTCATCAATTCGCATGTTTTTTTTTGCGCGAATATTCTTCGAAGTTTTTAGTTTTCATAGTTCGTATGTCCATGAATTAGTATGACGAATAAATTGAAATAGTTTTGAGCCCAACTTTGAAGATTTTTTGATATCGTAATCTTCTCATCACCCTGTAATTTCAAAATTGGATATCGGAATCGGATAAAATTCACCAATTTTGTCTGGGAATCATGAGTTTAATTCAATTTGAATTATTGTTTATTAAATTCGTTTTGGCATTCTTTTAGCTTCTCTATTCCCGACACTTTCCGGAACGGTATTCGGAAATCGGTGTAACCGAAGTCATTTAATTTCATCTAATGGATTGTTAGCCACTTCATTAGATTCAAAATTTTTAAAATCAGTGTAGCCATCCTAAATAAATCGTAGTGCGTTTCACATAAAATTTTTGGGTACCTTCCGGGATCGAGAACCGAATACCTGTAAAAGTTTATTTGGTCGTAGACTCTCAAAATTTGTGAACCGGACAAATGTATGTGAATTTTTTACACTAATCACCCTGTATCTCCTGAACCGAAAGTCCGATCTAGTGAAAAAAACAAGCAGTTTTTATGGGACCTTAAGACCTTTCATTTGAATATTAGATGGACGAGCACAATGAGTGACATTATATTAATTTTAATACATATATCATCCTGTAGTTCCGGAACCAGAAGTCGGATTCACATGAAATTCAGAAACCTTATATGGGAGCATAGGACTGTTCATAGGAGTTTACGTTTGTAGCCATCTCCGAGCGAAATTGATGAATTATTTTTCACACACAAATTTGCTGATCTCGACGAACTTCTTCGAATGGTATAAGGGTGTAAGAAGTTGTGTTTTTCGAACAATTATCATATATAAATCAATATAAATATGAAATTGTTTTGAATTTGAAAATACTGTCATCTTTCTAATACATATGCCATGTTCGAACGATTCCGTTGCCAAAAACGAACCGTGCTGAAACCGAAACGTCATAAAAAAAAGTGCAGTTCTTTTAGGTGCTAAGAATTAATTGCATAAAACAGTGTTAAAAATCGTGTTTCACTTTGCTCTGAAACACCGCTCTGTCATCAAGCACGGCAAATTTTTCTAAAGTTTAAACCAATTCTATACTTGTTTTTTTTTTCATATTTTTAAAAAATCTGGTTTAATCCGCGTAGTGGTGTAATGTAACGAATAGAAGAAGAGTTTGTTCGAACGTAATCTAGCAAAATCAACGAATCAAAACACCCTGTGGTTCTGTAATCGAAAGTATTGTCCACAACGAATCCATGGTAAGACTGTTCGATTTCGGACCACCCTAAATAACTAAATTTTTACAGCAGTGCTTTCAATACGATTTGCAGCAGCTTAAAACTATTTTTATTCAAATAAAATAATCGAAAACAATAATCTTATTAATTCTCTTTTCTTCACTTTCATTTGCTTACTTACATTAATAGTTTTCCCTTTTTCTTCTTTCTTTTCAGGTTAGTTGCAGTTTCAATAAGTTCAATAAACATTATAACATTTTTGAACAAATTCTTCTCACCTACTGTTAGATCGATAATTCATCTGTTTTCACGGTAGGTGCTAGATCTACTTCGACTAACAATTCTGGCTCTCAATATCACAAATTGTCTAAAAAACACTATCGCTTACTGGCTAAACTCTGTTTCAACTTCACTTATGCTGTTGTTTATTTTTTCTTCCTTCTTGCTTACAACATACTCACTGACATCGATGCTCTGATCCAGGGTACATGAATGCGACGTTGTCTCGTTCTGCTGTGGTGAGTTATGTCGTCGATGGGACGTATGCACCGGTGCGTACATACCTCTCCCCGTAACTCTGGTGCAGGCTAATTAGCATCACCGGATTTACGATCCTGCACTTCGAGCACCGCAAGAATTGTTACCGGCCTCCTAAACTTACCCTTTGTCGTCTCTACCATCGCCTGACGGATTCTGCCATCCGCTCCCGGGTAGATTTTCGTCACAACGCCACGGACCCAGCTTTTCCGCATCGCGTCGTCCGTAATGTACACCAATTCGCCACGGGATAGTGGCGGTGCCTCAGAGTGCCACTTCGTCCGTCGGTTGATCAACGGCAGGTATTCGGACACCCACCGTATCCACAGCTTATCTGCTAGTCGTTGCGATCGTTTGTATCGATCACGGAGTGCTTCGGCTTCGCTTGTCGACGGGATGAAACACTCTGCATTGATAGCACCGACACCGCGAATGAAATGATTCGGGGTCAATGCTTCTTCTAGTTCCGGCTCCAGAGAAACATAAGTTAAAGGCCGAGAGTTGATCAGGTCCTCGGCTTCTGCAATAGTCGTCAGGAGTACTTCATCGGTCAATGACCGACCATCGTCGAATACAGTTAGAGCTGCTTTTACGGAGCGAACAAGTCGCTCCCAAACCCCGCCCATGTGAGGTGCGCTGGGTGGGTTGAAATTCCAGCGTGTCCTGGAATCGGTAAACACGTTTTCACAATCGGTCCCAATCTGCTGCATGATCTCTTTACTTGCTGCTTGGAAATTCGTACCGTTGTCCGAGTAGAACTCTAGCGGTTTCCCTCTACGGCACACGAATCGCCGTATAGCCATCAGACATGCCTGAGTCGTCAGGCTGTGCGCTACCTCAAGATGTACTGCTCTCGTCGTCATACACGGAAATAGACAGATGTATTGTTTTTCCGATCTTCGGCCAACAGTTACTGTCAAAGGCCCGCAATAATCTACGCCGGTATGACTGAATGCCGGAAGATTCGGCGTAACACGCGATTCCGGAAGTGGAGCCATTCTGGGGGTCGTCGGTCGACATTTGTGCACCTTGCACCACACACAGTCCCTTGCGATACGTTTCAGCTCTGCGCGCAGTCCCTGAATGTAGAAACGTTGGCGTATCACGTTTACGGCAGTCTCCGCGTTCCAGTGAGCTACTTGTTGATGATAATAATCAAGCAGCTTATCAGTGACCGGATGCTTCTTCGGTAGAATAATCGGAAACTTTAGTTCGAATGGCAGCGACGATCCTCGTGCTGCTCTACCCTCCATACGTAGCACGTCCTCGGCATCCAAAAACGGGCTCAAACCGTAAATACTACTGGCCCTTTCCAGTTGGTGATACTGTTCAATCGGTAGATGTCGGTTCTTCTTCAACGTCCTGACTTCGTCTTCAAAGCAATCAGCCTGAGCCGACCTCCAAAGATACGCCTCTGCCTTTTGGTACTCTTCGCGCTTCAACGGTACAATCTTCGATCGCGCGCCTTTTTTTACCACCTTCTCGAACACCGCGCTAGTCGGAACTGCTTCAATCGGCAATCCCTGTCTCTTCAGCTTGCAATTCGTGATGAATCTGAAGACACACGCCAGCGTTCGAACTAAGACCTTCCACTTCGAGAACCGCTGCGGCTCCACCATCGATTCAATCGTTCTAACCTCGTGAAATACGATCCTCCGATAGACGAAGGAATTCAGGACCGCGAAACCAATATCCGTCAGAACAAAGGCTGTGCCTTTTGTCCCACTTTATCAAAGCGTCGGCAACGTTGCATTTCGTTGGCACCCATCTCCAATCAGTGAGCTTCGTCAGACTGTGTATTTCACCGATCCTGAATGCCACGAATTGCTTGTATCGGCGATGGTCGGAGTGTATCCATGACAACACCGTTTTCGAATCGGACCACATGAATCGTCGTTTCACTTCAAGCGAAAGAACATCGGAGACAGAGTTGGCAAGTCTTGCACCTAACACAGCTGCTTGGAGCTCCAAACGGGGAATTGACATGTGCTGTAGTGGTGAAACCTTTGACTTCGACAACCCAAGCGAACATATTGGTCCTTCGGTCGTCTTTACCCGGAGATACACAGCTGTCCCGTACGCGTGTTGACTCACGTCGGTGAACGTATGCAACTGCAGGCTGCCGTAGTCTACTGAACAGCTCCTACGAAAGAAATAGCGAGGAATTCGCACGGTTTCAACATCCGGAAGCCGTCTGATCCAATTTTCCCACTTTTCTGCACAATCGCTATCGATTTGCTGATCCCACTCGCATCCGCTGCGCCATAGATCTTGAATCAATAATTTGCCATAAAACGTAAAGTTCGTCAACAGTCCTAACGGGTCAAAGAAGCGCATCACGCAACTCATCACGATTCTTTTCGTTGGTAGTCGCTCACCGGACAGAAATGGTGTTAGATCGCCTCTCAACGTGGTGAAAAACGAAAATTCATCGCTAGCGGGACTCCATACGATCCCTAGTACTCGCTCGGATCCGGATTCCTTATCTTCACTAAAGCGTACGCACTGATTGGCTTTTCGTTCTCCCAAGGCTACTAAAAACTCGTCGGAGTTGGAGACCCAGTTTCGTAGCTCGAAACCGCCCTTGGAATGGACGTAACGCACATCTTTTGCTCGTTCCACTGCTTCTTCGATTGTGTCCGCGCTGTCAAAGTAGTCATCGACGTAGTGATTTTCGATTATGGCTTTTGCAGCCGCTGGAAACTGTCCCGCATATTCTTTCGCGTTTATGTTTTTTACATATTGTGCGGAGCATGGCAGGCTCGTCGATCCAAACGTTGCCACGTCCATTACGTAAACATCCGGCTTCGCGGACGAATCGTTCCGGAACAGGAATCTTTGTACTCGCTTATCTTCATCTCGAATCCGTAACTGGTGATACATCTCCTTGATGTCCGCGCCAAAACCGATTTCCCGCTCTCGGAACTTAGATATAACAGCTGGTAGGGCGGTTAGCATATCTGGTCCCTTCAATAGCTTTGAGTTTAGCGAAAATCCTCTAACTTCTGCTCTTGCATCCCATACTAAGCGGAACTTCTCCTTCTTTGGATTGTAAACGAAATTCAGCGGCACATGCCACACTTTGTTGCTATCAAATGCCGCTAGCTCTGACGATGTCGCCTTGTGGGCGTACTCTTTAGCCAAGTAGTCAGCGATAGTTGTACGTACTTTATTGTACAACTCTGGATTTTTCCTTAGACGATTCTCCAGACATTTTAAACGCTTGACAGCCATAAGATAGCTATCGAGGAATTCGGGGTTATCTTCCTTCCACAGCAGATATGTTTCGAAGCAATCACTAATCCTTTTTGTTGTCTTTTTTAGTATATCCTTCGCTCTCCTGTCTTCTTCTGGTTCGGGAAGCAAGGCCACCGATATACCAGACTCCTCTAGCGTATAGTAGCTCTTAAGCAGATCATGGAGCTCTTGGTTCGTAACGGTGCTGCACGTATGATAGCCGACAATTCCGCTACTTGTCGTGACTGCTTCCATCGGACCGTAAATAGTCCAGCCTAGCTTCGATCTGACAGCTATCGGCTCTTCTGGCCGACCAATTTTGGATTCTATCGGCGCGTACAGGTGTATATCCTTTAGCCCGATCAAAATCCGTGGAGTAGCTGAACGAATATCAGCAATCGGCAAACCTCGTAGATGATCGTACTGTTTCACGATTTCGGACAGAGGTAGGGAATGCGTCGGAAGCTTTAAGCTTTCTACCGTGTGAGCGCCTTTTATCAGAAAACGCTGAGCTGATCCTTTTGCAGAGATGCGGAAATTCACGCACTGTGAGTATTTTTCAAGTCGGGAGACTCCTGCAGTCCATGTCACGCGTAGCGGTTGCGTTGCACCATTAATTCCCAACCGACATACTAACTCCTTTTCCACCAGAGTGTACGACGAGCCTTCATCCCGGAACGCGATCGTATCTACTGCAAACTTTCCGCAGTACAACGTAACAGGAATCATTCGAAAGATTACGGAAGACTTCGGTTGGCTAGAATGGATGTTGCAGTTTGAACTGGTAGACGATCTCACCGCGTGTAGCAGAGGATTGTGACGATCTTTACATCCTTCGATGTCGCAACGAAAACTAAGCTTACAGTTAGCCGCTCTGTGTTCGTTCAAGCAAAGTTGACACAGCTGCCATTTACGGACAGCTTCCCACCGTTCGACGAGAGACAGTTTTCGAAATTTGTCACAGTTTCTAATTCGGTGATTCAGTCCACCACAGATTCTACACGGTATTCTCTCCTTCATTCGTTCTGGTCTTCGTTTTGCTCTTTCTAGATCCATATTCCGCAACTCCGGATGATTCTCCGTATGCCACGATTTCACTTGCGTCTTGTACGATACTCGTAAGAAAATTTGATAACGTTCGCAGTGTAACCACCTTGCTTCTTCTTCTGTACCGCACCCAATCCAGCTGTGTTCCTGCGGGTAGCTTTTCGGTTAGCTCTTGAATGAGCATCGGATTCACCAGATGCGTAGTTAGTCCGGTAGCTTCCAAATGATCGGCAAGTTGTTGGACTACCACTTCGAACCCTATGAAAGTTACCAACCGATCAGCCTTCGGCGGTGCTGTGTTGTGAACCTTCGCTAGCAGCATGTTCAGTAGGCGCTCTGGTCGTCCATACAGCATACGTAGGGTCTCAATGATGTTCGGAACTGATTTCGGCAAAAGTAGTCTGCCTCTCACCGCTTCTAGCGCTTCACCCTTTAGGTACTCTTGAAGTCGCGCCAGGTTTTCGACATTGGAAAAGCCGCACGCCTTCGTCGACGTCTCATAACTGCTGATAAACATCGGCCATTCCTCCAGATTGCCGGAAAACGTAGGTAACTTCCTGGACAAAAACTGCCGAGCGGACAACTGTGCTTTAGTCGGCTCACGATGTTCGCCCCGTTTCGAATGATCAACTTTTCTAGACGATCGTTTTACCTTTTTTTATATATATAAAAAATAGGTATAGAATTCGCTCAAACTTTCGAAAATTTTTCCGAGGCCCGGAGGGCCGAATGACATATACCAATCGATTCAGCTCGACGAACTGAGCAAATGTCTGTGTGTGTGTATGTGTGTGTGTCTATATGTGTGTTGTCAACTAAGAGGTCGAGATCACAGAGATGGCTGGACCGATTTTGATCAAACTAGTCGCAAATGAAAGGTCTCCCCGTCACCCAAAACGCTATTGAATGGTTTTGAGATCGGATGTTTACTTTTTGAGTTATTCGAAGTTTTATGTCAAAATTATCAGTTTTTTGACAGTATCTGTCACAATTGACCTTGAAAACAGAATATGTTTTCAGACTTAGATTCCGCACGATAATACCTATTCAACAAGCCATAGATTGTTAAAATCCGTCCATTTTTAACGGAGATATCGAAATTTTTGTGTAAACGACTTTTCCCCCTAATCCAGCAGTAGGAGTTTTGAGCGCTGTCTGGCAAAGAAATGCTTGGGAGCAACGGAAAACACGATTTTTTATACTGTTACATACAATTGTTTCTAAGTACCAAAAAGACAGTGTACAGCATCCTTTTTCATGACAATTTGCCTCGGACCGATTTTAGCACGGCTCGTTTTTGGCAACATAATCGTTCGAATATGACATATACAAACCAGATGATGGCAGATTTTTTTTTAATTATATTGTTTTAAACTACTTACAGCAATAAATGCTGGAAGAACATAACATCCATATACCATTCGAATCAGTTCGTCGAGATTAGCAAATGCGTGTGACAAATAATTTCACTCAATTTTCTCTGAAAATTTCTTTTCTTCAAATTCAGATTCATACGAAAATTCGTATGCTCCCAAACAAAGTTCCTGAATTATGTTTGGTTCCGACCTCTGGTTCCGGAACTACAGGATGAAACGAAATCAAAATTGTGTAACTCATTCTTCTCGTAGATGGCTGAACCGATCTAAGATTCAAATGAAATCTAAGAATCATCTAAGATGCAAATGAAAAGTTTCAAGATTCTTTAAAACATCTTGCTCTTCAGTCAGATCCAACTTCCGGTTTCGGGGATACAGGGTGATTAGTATAAAAATGTCTATTCCACATAAATTAATCAGGTTTATCGGGTTAGCAGATTTGGATAGTCGATAAAAAAATTAACTTTTTTCAGGTTTAGTGGTATTCAGTTGTCGATTCAGAAGGCACCTAAAAATTTAATTCGTGCTATGATTTCTCAAAGATGTCTTCACTGATTTTCAAATATTTTAAAACAAATGTAAACTATACAGCTATTCAGGTGAATTTATCTGACTTCGGCCATACCGATTTTAGATTTCCGGTTCCAGTATAAAATCGTTTCTCAAAGCTCAATCGTTTTCTCTAAAAAAGCCTAATCAAATTTCAGAAACAAAAATTCAAATTAAAATAAACTTATATACAAAATTTATTAATTTTATAAATACATACAAAAATTAATGAATTTTATCCAATTAAGCTTCAAAGTTGTACTCAAAACTGTAATTTATTCGTCAAATGACCATACGAATCAGTTTGGGTTATGCTGGTTCCTGAATACCGGCTCTTGAAGTACCTCAAATTACCGTAAACTCTAAAGTGGAACTTACATGTCATGGCATGTTTAATCGATTATCACACTTCTAGATTTAAATTCGACGGTCATTAAAATAATGTAATGAAAACTTAAACACCGAAGAATATTCATGCAAAAAACACATGCGGATTGAAAAAAAAGGTATCATCTCACTGCTAGGTGGATTAATCACGTTTTTTCCTTTCATTTTTCTCGGAATTTGCCGAACTTGCTCCGATCCGGTACTACGCTCATCTTCTTCGAACGACTCTTCTTTTTCTTCTTCTTTGGCACTTTCTTTGCTTTCCGACTCTTGGACTTTCCCTAGCTTACGCATAATATTGGCGCTCTTCCTGGGAACTTCTGGATGTCCGGTTGGAGTTTTATTGCTCGCGTTACCAAACATGAAACAGTCCGGCAGAGTAGCCGGTCTTTTAACAAATTTTTCGACGAACTTTCGGGTTGCTTTCGGTGTCGAATGTTTGCGGTATGCTCCTCTAAATTCGCTCACGCTAGTTGACGACGGATCCACTTTTCCAGGCTTTTTATTCCCCGACTTTTTCTTCTCGGGCTCTTTTCCTGATGCTGCAGGCTCCGGTTGCGTCTGTTTACGCGTTACCATTTTCGAGCTTCCCGCTCCTTCACCTCCTATTTCATCCTTTTGAACGTCTTTTTCTTTAACTAACTCGTTTTTCCGTTTTGATTGCAACTGTTTCAACTTTCCTTTTATTTCCGTCCGCATTTCGTCCAGCTTTTTCTGATGGGCTTCTTCAGCAGCGATCTTTTTTTTATCTGTGCCTTTTCGAACGCCAATTCCATCTCCCTCTTTTCCTTTTCCAACGTTTGACGCATCTCGAAGAGCTCCTGTTGCATTTCCAAGCGCTTCTGATGCAAGACTTTTTCCTTCTTGAGTGCCTTTTTCTGTTTCTTTTTCTCCTGCTTGAGCTTTTCCAACTCCTCGTTTAGACTGTCCGAACTCGAATCGCCGGTTCCGATACTAACGCACTTTTGACAGCACCACGACACGTCCTTTATTTCCGCCGTAACACCGGCGCAACCAAAATGATACCATCGCTCACAATGATCACAAAATACCATTTGCGACTCTTCATTGTCCGGACGATTACAAGCCGCGCAGTTATATCCTGACTTTTCAGGATTTTCTGGGTTTGGATTTGGTTCAACCAGTGTTAATTTTTAAGTTTGTTCGATTTCGGACCACCCTAAATAACTAAATTGTTACAGCAGTGCTTTTAGTACGATTTGCAGCAGCTTAAAACTATTTTTATTCAAATAAAATAATCGATAACAATAATCTTATTAATTCTCTTCTCTTCACTTTCATTTGCTTACTTACATTAATAGTTTTCCCTTTTTCCTCTTATTTTTCAGGTTAGTTGCAGCGGTGCGCTTTTCAATTTCCTGTGATATCAAGTTTCAATAAGTTCAATAAACATTATTACATTTTTGAATAAATTCTTCTCACCTACTGTTAGATCGATAATTCATCTGTTTTCACGGTAGGTGCTAGATCTACTTCGACTAACAATTCTGGCTCTCAATATCACAAATTGTCTAAAAAACACTATCGCTTGCTGGCTAAACTCTGTTTCAACTTCACTTATGCTGTTGTTTATTTTTTCTTCCTTCTTGCTTACAACATACTCACTGACATCCAAGGATGGCTTTTATCGTATCAAAGAACGTTCGCTGGCAACTCTTCACCGATTGAATCAGTGCCATCAAAGAGAGTTGGAAATCATCGCAACAACAAAAACCCGACATGGCTCATTTAACATAGAATCGACACCAATGCGAGAGCGAATTTCTCTCGATGACATTTCTGAGAATCAAAGGTGAGCACGCTGCTGTGGGGATCCTCTCTGAAGCAACAAACGGTCGCTTATTCTCGTTTCGCGATCCGATTCTATACAGGCAGTTGATAATTGCGATAGAATCATTTTACTATTGCCGCTTATTCTAACTATGTGCATATAATCTTTGTATAAGTTATGTCTATGAAAATGTATGTGAATACTCCACACAAGGGTTTTGAAATATTGCAACCTAGTATGAGAATCATCAAGTCGAATCATCGATTCGATTTTCTGCGATAATTGTCAACTTGCGATTCTCTCTTGGTAAATTCCACACAGCGGCGATCATTATCAGACTGCAATTTTTTTAAGGGCCGAGAAATACTCAGAGTATGAAGTGGAGCGAAGGAATGTAGAAAAATTCTCTCGCGGTTCATGCATTGAGAGACTCGAGTTCTTGTAGCATCTTCTACCGGATTGAAAATGTTGTATACAATATAGATAGCAATATAGCAGCTTCTGTGAAATTTTCGGCAATCACCAACACTGCTGACATCTATGCTCTGATCCAGGGTACATGGATGCGACGTTGTCTCGTTCTGCTGTGGTGAGTTATGTCGTCGATGGGACGTATGCACCGGTGCGTACAAAGACTATACTTGGAATCTATAAGTTTGTGAAAATCGATTTGGCCATCTTGAAGAAAAGTGAATGAGAACCTTTTGCCAGTTTTTGACCACTATTTCCAATACTTCCTGAATCTAATTTCACGGAGCCGAATTGGTTCGTATGAGCAGCAACAAATATAACCCACAAGTTAAAACAGTCTTGAACCTAGTTGAAAAGAATTTTCCCCCCTTTCATTTCGTCACTTCTGGTGGCAGCATAAAATTTTTAACGCTTAACCATCTGTAAGAAAATAGTGAGTTTCATTTTGGAATATTTCAACACTTTTTTCGGTGCTTCCAGAATCGGAAATCGGGAGCCAGGATAGTGGGAATCAATTTGATAGGCCGTCTACTAACAATAACTAACAGTTGGAATAGTTTCGAGCCCAGTTCAGAAATCTTTTTAGGTTTTTGCTTCGCCACTTAAAGTGGCGATGTAGAATTTCCAGCATTCTTCAACCTGCAATTCCGGAACCAAAAGTTGTATCCGAATGAAATTCTAAAGCTTTGTATGGGACCATAAGGCCTTTGTTTAAATATAAGTTGGTGAAAATAGGACTCGCTATATCTGAGGAAAGTGCATCGTTTGTGAAGGCGTGTAGTGTTTTCTTCTTCCGTGTCAGCACGTACCGTTGCTTACCGGTTTTGTATCGTTATTTTATATGGCGGTTTGAAAGCTTTGGCACTCATCGCCCTGAAATTACTGAATCGGAAGTAGGATCCGGATGAAATTTCACAGTAGCTTTTGTGACAATATGATCTTTAATTTAAATCAAGATTTGATAAAATCGCTGAGAAATCGAAGTGAGTTCCACTTTAGGAGCTGTTATTCACCACTTTCGGTGCTACTGGAACTGGAAATGGGGGAGCAGTACTGCCGAATTAGGTTTATATGCTCACAAACTGAAAAGCTCTGCAAATTAGGAGAATTTATCAGTCAGTTTTGTTGGATCGTTTGTGAAAAAATATTCTGGATGGATGGATCTAGATGCAATGTTCAAGAATTTTTTGAATAACTTCAATTTCTTTCGTTTTTAAAAACTGGTTAAGCGATTTCCGAGAAAATTGAGTGCACATTTTAGTTACATACACACATACACACACACGCACAAACATTTGCTCAATTCGTCGAGCTGAGTCGAATGGTATATAACACTCGGCCCTCCAGACCTCGGTTCAAAAGTCAGTTTTCACAGTGATTGCATAACCTTTCTATATGAGAAAAGCAAGGAGGTATAAGATTATAAGGCATATAATAATTAAATTTTGCAAAATAGATTTTTCGGCTAAGAAAAACTATAGTACACTGTTTTAAGAAATAACGAATTTATTAATCAAACAAAATAAAAGAATTTTAAACTAGTCTATTGTTAAATCTACTCTGTCCATAGCTCAGAATCTCAATGAATTTGACACCTATGGAAAATACAAACACTCATTCGTAAAACCCTCGATTAACACAATAATCCGCAATAATCGTTAAAAAATTACCCGCTCCGGATACAACGTTTCGATAATGGCTTTGTATTATCCTTTTAGCTTCTAGCTTTTTTGTTTGAACAAGACGCCAATCAGCTTAATTCTGAAGATGGGTTTTACTCGCTTGAGCAGCGCTGAATTGGTGCCGTTAATCAGCGAAAAATTAATGATTTGCGAGCTGACAGTCACAATCAAGTCGAGATAAACTGTGACACATCGGCAACGCCTCTTCACTGTTCAGCCCAGCCTGCGCCACTATGAGCGACATAACCGGCTGTGTCAGTTCGATTCAAGTTCAGCGTATTAAATGGAACTGTGATCGATATCGGCGAACGGCCGCGTATAAACGGCAACCTTCCATTTTAAGCCGAAAGATGATGATAAAAATTGGAAATTTATGATTCAGGATCTTCCCTTTCGAATGTGACCCTGAACCGCGGAGACGCGTTCGTTTGTAACACGATCACCTCACGATCTCCTAGAATTGTGGCGCATCATCGGATCATTTGTCACCACCGTTCCGTCCTTGTCCTTGGCTGGAATCAGTTTGAGTGTGGTTCTCTCGGAACGAAGTTTCACTCATCTTAGCCCAGATTGGATGCAAGCATCAATTCAACGTGATGGTGTATGATGTTCGATTCAATAGCAGTTTGAATAATATTTAGAATAATCGAATGTCGTTATCATTAATTATTTGAGATTTTTTAATAGCCTAGTTCGATGATTTACTATTTCTATTCTCCCTTCTATTTGCAACGGAAATCTTCGTTAAATGTGATGGATCACTAGATAATTTGAGTCGGAAATGTAAAATCAGGATATATTCGAATCAAATTGCAGCAATGAATCTTTGCAGCCTTTTTAAACATATCACCCTTAGTTTGCACTATTCCTGGGGATAATTATAATGAGTTTTATAATAAAAATGATTATTAATAAGAAGTGAGAAAGTAATTTGAAATTAAAATTTTCACATTAGTTACCTTGTAATTCCAGTACCGGAAGTCGTATCCAAATGAAATTCAGGAATTTTGTACGAGACAATTATACCCTTCATTTTAACCTAAGTTTTTGAGAATCAGTGCAGCCATCTCTGAGAAAAGTGAGTGCACTTATTTTTTTTTGGTGCAAATATGGCAAAATGATTCTGGAACCGCAAGTTGGATTTTAATAAAGTTCAGGAACTTTGTGTGGGGCAACAAGACCTTTCGTTTTCGTTTTTTGGCTATAAAAAAAATCCTAATGCCATCCCAAACTCATTATTAGAAAAAAGAACGATTTTCGTCATAATTTTCGGTGATGATAAAGTAAACGATTATCACCTACACTGCTCCGATGCTCACATCTTCCATTCCCGCCAACTGTCTCGGTGGAACGGGAATAGTGCATAAGGGTGTAAAAACAAACACACCAGTGTGAGCAAAAAGTAAGACATTATTCATAATTTCAAAATTCTTTATTTATTCTTCTAAATCCATTTCGTCCGTCTCAAAGTAATCCCCTACGACCCCAATGAACTTATGCCAATTATCTTGGTGCAAAAAGCAAAATTTTCATAATTCCGGCCTCTTTTTACGAATTGCTTTCAACGAATTCTTCGAATAAAATTCCAAAATTCACAGTAAGTCAACGTCAACGCGTTCTCGACCATCTTCGAACAACTTGTACTAATTAAACACACAAAATTTATTGGAACTTCTTGTTGAATAAGTTCACTCATTGTAAAAATCGCCGATTGAATTTTTAATACTTCAGGAAGACAGATGTATACTAAACACTAATGAATATTTTGACGTGACACTTGGCACAGATGTCACTGAAACTGATACCAACCTAGAAAAGAAGTATTTCGACGAGTAAGGTTTCCGCGCGAAATCCAATTCAAAAGTCTTACAACTTTTTGCCCACAGTAGTACATACACACATACAGACATTTTGCATACTCGACGAACTCGAACTGAGTCGAAAGATATATAACCCCTCCGGGCCTCAATTTCACAGTGATTACATTACCTTTCTAAATGAGATAGTCCATCTAGATCATTTTTTTTAAACAATGCATGCAGTGACATTCTGAGACAAAGTTAATATGTCCAGAAAGTTTCATTCCAATCTGAGAGGGTGCTGCCAACATTTGTTCGAGTTGGCGCGAAATTCCTAATGCTATCCCGAACTCATTATCAGACAATCAAACGATTTTCGTCAACATTTCCGGTGATGATAATGTAAACGATAATTACCAACTGTCTCAGTGGAACAGGAATAGTGCCTAATTTGTAATATACCTAAGTTTAGCAGCAAGTATAGATTCTTCTTCAAAAGAACGATTGAAAACAAGAAAATATTCGAATATTTTCGGTATCTTTACCAGTACCAAATAGTAATTGAAATAAGAAATTACTGGACATTCACTAGGCTACGAAAATGTACCAAATAAATAAATTTTCAATAAACGTATGTGTATTTTTTGAAGTGTGATTCTTGTACCAGGTTATATGAGAGTTTTGCTACAATATCAGATAAAACATATCTATTATATGATATTACACTATAAAGCAACATCAACGCATTGAACTAAACAGAGTTGAACATTACTAGCATTATAAACGTCAGCTACATTAGAAAGTGAACAATTTCTTATAATACCCATTTTATTGTATTCAACTTATTGTTATTTCAACACAAAACTCAATGCATAAATTCGCGTTATTTTTGTTGTGAATGCGACTTACTTTACTATGAGGCGCCTTTTCTAAATTTACACTGTACAAGAATGGGCAGAACTTTATCACGAATTCTTGAAATATTTCATTATAATGAATAATAAAGGAAAAAATATGATTTTTTGAAAATGTTAGATTCTAAGGTTTCCCTGGAGTAACAAATTTTTTCAATAGTTTTTATAGGCAAAAAACTTGAAACTCGTTTTCCTCGAAAGCAGGTTTCGAAAGTCCGTGTCCATCGTCATTCAAAAACTACTGCATCAATTTTTTTCAAATTTTGCACATACTTTCTATATATAAAAAACCAGACCCCAACGTTTTCCTTTTCGTTGTTTGTAACTTTGGGGAGGTTTAATAGCTACAAAATGGTGGATTTTTTCGTGCAAAATCATAGTTAACAATTTGAGCAACCACCAAAAATTGAAAAAATTTAAATAAAATCAAGCAGAAAAATTGGGGTCTAGAAAAACTTCTACTCTAATAATGCCGCGTTCATTTGTTCACTTCTGATTAGTCTGCGCTGAGATACAGTGGACACCGCAAGTCATAATTTTTAGGAAGCGTTCTCAAAAATACCTCTTCATCGACTTATTTCTCAATATGTTTCCACTAAAAAAATACAAAATGTTGTGTGTGTGTGTTTAATAATCTCACTAGGTTTTCTGGGAAATGGTTGAACCGATTTTGACAAACTTAGATTCAAATGAAAGGTCTCATGGTTCCATACGGAATTCCTGAATTTGGGTCCGACTTCCGGTTCAGGAGTTATAGGGTAAAGTGTGTTCAATATTGTACACCGTCACTTAAACTGGCGGAAAAAACCGTAAAATATGTTGTAAACTGAACTCAAAACCGTTATTGCTAATCTTAGGGTCAAATGAAAGGTCTTATGGTCCTACCAAAAATTACTTCAACTTTTCGGATATAACAAACATTTAAATCGTCATTTAGAGTGCGATGGCAAAATTGTATAAAATCTTCAAAATTTGAACAAAAACTAGTAGCGTTTATACGTCACGTTAGTTGGTGGCCGTACTAACCGACTTCGATTATACCGGTTCTCGGGTTCCGATGCCGGAAGTGCATATAATAGTGAACCCACTTCGTTTTCTTAAGGATGACCTACGCGAGCAAAACACTGTTTCATTCTGTTTGTTATACTAGTAAATGCACAATCCATCTCTTGTTTTTTTTTCTCAAAAATCGAAGAGAAAAATTTTGAATAGAATACCACAATATTATATGTACCTGAGAAAGGCATCATTACACCACTAGGTGGATTAAAACAGGTTTTTATATCATGGAAAACATTTGAATTTATTTTGTTGAACGATATTTCTGGAAAAAATTCGCAAAAATGATGATTTTTTTCATCGTTTAGACCCAACCCTCCGTTAAAGGATTACATAATTTTACCTCTCTGAATGTCTGAAATTAATCCGGTACTGAACTTTGATAGTTTCTTTCACTGTTATATTCAAATCCAAAATGAAATAATCGACATCAAAATTGTTGCTATTTAGAACCATAATTGTATACCCAAAAAATTATGCCAAATTTTCCTTCACTGCACTGTATACGGCCTATTTTTCAATCAGTTGTAGTTCGTACTTGAATTTTCTGCTGATTTGTTATATGAAATGCAGAATCTAGATTCGAACTCAACTCATCACTCTCCATCACGAACGCCTTCATGAAAGGTTTTCTTCAGAACCACCATTATTTTATCAGACAGAACTATACTGGGTTAGCTGGTAATGTTTAATTGTATGTCAAAATGTTGTTGTACTTTAGTTTAGATGTATCGTATTAAATTCTAGTAGTGAAAAAGGGGAAAGCTTGCACAATTCACACAATCGATCAACTTATTGATATTCGGAAGTGTAAAGAAAGAGTGTCAGTTTTATTCGTATTCACGATATCTAGTTATGTCTCTGACATTACACACCCGTACGTTTTTTACATGAAATTTTTGCTCACGATATAACGCCATCGAACCCACTGTGCGCTCTACTGTCATTCGAAACAGCAGCGAGCAATATGGAAAATGAAGAAACTTTTACATATTTCGGTTATTTCAGGTAAAATTTTACAATTTTGTGTTGTCTTTTCAGATTTTTGTGAAATTTTTCTTCGAACATTATTTTTCATTTTTCTTTCTTTTTTTTTCTTTACGTTTTGTCTTGGACTCGTCAGCGCAGAGCAGTTCAAATTGAACTGCTTAGTGCAAACTTAAACAGTTCTATTTGAACCTCTAAGCCTAAGATGAATTGTTGAAAAAATGTAAAAACGGTTATGTGCCCAAAGCACAAACTACGGATAACCCCTAAATAATTAATTTTCAGTTTTAAAATCATCCCGTGGAACGGACGGTAACCATTTATACATTTTAAAAAACCAATTACGGCTCGACAAGGTAAAATTTTAAAATCCGAACAATACTTGTGATAAATTTCATTGCGACAACTTAAGCGTTTTTTTGTTTTTCGAAATTCTGTCTAGTTTTTAAATAATTGATCAAAAACGCGACACTTATGTAGCGACATTTCACATTAATAATCAAAGCGCAAAACAAATTTTAATATTTGTGCAAAATAGAGCTGGTCATGTTTCAGATATTTGTAGTCGAAACTCGATCCAAAGCCGAACCCGACGCACAGTGGTTCAAAAGCGCAATTTCACGCTCTTATTAGATAATTGATAGGAACGTGGTTTTTGAGGTACAGTATCTTCAGCTCAGTTGCTCAGAATGATAGACGCCATCTTTTGGCTAATTTTATTTATGTGATTAATCCCCCTAAAAGTGAGATAAATATATTACTTTAGTTCAGAGCCAATATAGGGGCTGAGTTACTTCGACAAAGTTGTTCAGAAAGTTATTTAAAACAAATTTGCTGAAGATACTTTTCCCGTAACTTGAGTGTAATTCATGATATAATGTATTTTCTGAAAAGGGTGTTCTAAAACCAGTTTTTGTAAGAAAACACATATATTTTCAATTTATATGAGTTTTTCATCTTATACAAAGTTTTTCATCATTAAAAACTACACAACTTTCTCAAACATACTATGCTGCTATCATTTCAGTTTAATGAAATAGAACCATTTTTCATGTATTTTTTTTTTAATTTCAACTTGTTTATCATTAAAAGGCGCAGAAAGGTGCAGATGAGACTACTTACATATTAAACTACTTCAAAAGAGCTTTCATACCGTAGTTGAATTACTCGTCTGCGATCGTCTGCAGGCGAGATATGTTCTTTTCAAATATCCTTGTCCTTGACATTTGCAATGATAAGGTTCATTGTATATCAGATCAGACTTCAGTATATATTCGTTACCATGGTAACTCTCACAATAAATGATTTTTATGGACATCAAAGTCTACAAATAGAAAAGTTTAGTAATCATAACTGACGTTATTTTGAAAGTAACTGTCAGACGTTTTTTGAAAGTGCCACACGACTTTGAAAAAAGGCAATCATCATGTTGAATTACGTTATGTCAATTTTTGGTAAGTTTTTCTATAGAAAAGCTCTCCGGATAAGTATCCTCTATTCATCCATTGAAGTGGAGATCGATAAACGCTTGCTATATTGTACTATTCACAATGATTAAGAAGTTCCTTTCATACAGATTTCGAGAATATTTTACACGCGAGCAATACAGATCACTTACGAATCGGGATCCCATAAATTAGTTATTAGTTTCATTGGATCCTTTGGTTACAAATATTTATGAAGAAGTCTTTTAGCTGGTTAAGAACATTGTCAGCTATCATAAAATAAATACAAATAACTAAAAAATGAGTTTTGATCATACTTTTCTCTACCAGAAGATGCCATAACTTAATTCCATTTGATGATTGCTTTTTTTAAAAGTCGAGACAAAACAGTTACTAAACTGTTCAATTTATAGACTTCAATGTGCAAAAAAATCATATTTTGTGACAAGTACCATAGTAATGAATGTATACTGAAATTTGATCTGATATGAAGTGAACCTTATCATTGCAAATGTCAAGGACAAGGATATTTGAAAAGAACATATCTCGCCTGCAGACGAGTAGTTCAACCACGGTTTGAAAGCTATTTTTAGGTAGTTAAATATGTAAGTAGTCTCATCTGCACCACTCTGCGCCTTTTGATGATAGACAAGTTGAAATTAAAAAAAAAACATGAAAAATGGTTCTATTTCATTAAACTGAAATGATAGCAGCATAGCATGTTTGAGAAAGTTGTGTAGTTTTTAATGATGAAAAACTTTGTATAACATGAAAAACTCATATAAAGTGAAAATATATGTGTTTTCTAACAAAAACTGGTTTTAGAATAACCATTTCAGAAAATACATTATATTATGAATTACACTCAAGTTACGGGAATAGTACCTTCAGCAAATTTATTTGAAATAAATTTCTAAATAACTTTGTCGAAGTAACTTAGCCCCTACGTTGGCTTTGCACTAAAATAATATTCTTATCACACTTTTAGGGGGATTAATCACATAAATAAAATCAGCCAAAGGTGGCATCTATCATTCTGAGCAACTTCGCTGAAAATACTGTACCTAAAAAACCACGTTCCTATCAATTATCAATTAAGAGCGTGAAATTGCACTTTTGAACCACTCTGCGACGGGTACGGGTCGGGTTCGGGTTTGGAGGAAAAATTATTCTCGGGTTCGGGTCTGATACGGGTAAAGATTTTTATTTTCGATTGAGTACGGATCGGGTTCGGGTTTAAGAAATTACTTACCCGACAATTTCTAGTGCCTAAAGCAGTGAAATTACCCTTTCGACAATATCGCACTCGACGAAATAATTATTCGGCAAAATTCCGCTGTCGCTGTTTGAAATATGTAACAGAAACCGATTATGACCCTCTTCGATCTGTATTGGTAATCCACGTAAGATGATTGACTGAAAACTACTGATTTCAGTTCATTAGTGTCCAATCAATCTCACAATCCAACTAATTTTGGTATGAATAAATCTAAGTGCTGAACGTGCAATAATATAATACCGATCGGGTCCCGATTTGCCACCAAATTTGTCTGCACTATCGCCGTCCATCATCGCACCTTAAGTGGCAACAAGCGGGGTTTGTCTTGGCTTGTCGGCGGCTAGGAGATGCGAATGCAGATGAGAGACAGACGCAGAGATGACAACATTTTCGTCCAGATGAATACCCACGGCGCGGCATGCAGACAAAAACGATCTCCTTGTGATGATTAGACTTCGCTTGTCCACTTCGATTGACTGCGCCTAGAGGTCATGGCAGGACTCTGACGATCTTCCACTTAGAAAAACCGACTCAGAAAATCGATTGTTCCACTAGTTGCGGAAGAGCATTTAGGAGGGGGCGATCGCCCCGGAAGTCACTGACCCAGCTAAAGTGAGCAAAACCAATCGGACACTTTTGGTGCGATTAATATTCTACGAATACCTCATTTATTGATGTCAGTGTGAAAGGTCGCGTCCAATTCAAATGCATCGACGGGCTCTAATTGAAAATACCTCAACAATATGTCGGTCGAGGACCACGGCTCAGCCATTGTCCTGAACGTTTCCTAGGTCAATATCAAGTCGTTTTGTTCCTTGGCACGCGATTGACCGTGAAGGATTTGTCTCACTTTAGATGAAACTCCGGGGACGAACCCACTGGGATGGAAGAAGCGAGGAAAGAAACGTGTTAAACCAATTTCAATACATTTATCGTTTGTTTTCGCCCCCGTTTGTTTGCCTACCCACCTGCCTGCCGCCTGCCAGCCTGCCTGCCTGCACAGAAGAAGAGGGCTAAATCGTGATCACAATGTTCGACTTTGGAGGATGTCGTTTAGCTCAAAGCGACTTAGGCATAAAGAAGATGATGAACGTGTTTTTGATTGGGCACAGACTCGAAATTAGCTCGCCGTCGATGATAGTGTTGCCTTTATTTACATACGTGACAACTTAATTGCTCAAAATATACACAGTTTCGAAGGATTTTTTAGCATAAGGTTTCGAAGCCATTCAAAACATATGAATAATAATAAACTTTATGATGGGTTGTTGGATTATACTAGGGCAATTAAGTTTAGAACACTCTTCTGTTGGTTACTGGTTCTCAATTTCTAGCTCCGGTTAGACGTTGTGTGATCGAAACAGAAAATCAACCGAGCTCAAGGTTACATCGTAGGAAATTTGATTCTTTCCCCATCTCATTAGGAATTCTAACCGATTTTCTAACTAACAGCTGACGACAGCGCGAAACATTTGATAATGGCATTTCATCTTTTTCAGGTGAGCACAGGTGAGATTTACGGACTAACGTCAAGCAGCTTTCGGCAGATGTTTTTCTTGTGTAGACGATGAATCTTTCGACTGGACGAAACCATATCGACGTCACAGATTTCCGAACAATTTATTCACTATCGAAGTTTTGATAGTAGAAAACCGGTTTGAAAAACGGAATGGAATCTGGATTACCTCGAGCTGGTTACCGTTCCGAAGATACTAACCTGTCTCGAGGACTAGTGACATCGTTTAAAGCCCGAAACTAATTTGAGTGATAATCTGAACTCGTAGGAATTGAATTCTTCAATGAATACTCCTTGATATTCTGCTTTTCGTTTGGTTACGTAAACTTAGCCAAAGGATTGTAATTCGATGTTAGCGGATATTCGAAAAAAGTTGAAAAAAGTTAGTAGGGTGGTCCTTATTTAGATTGAAATCTGAAATCTATCTTTCTTAATTGAACTCAAAAATGAGTTGTTGAACTAATTATTGCGCACAATTTGTGTTGAGTTAAGCTTTTTCACATGAGCCACCAATAAAAAGTTATGATTGTTTTTTCATCAAAAACTAATCAATATTCAAATATCAATATTCATTAAATGCCAGATCGATAAAAATGTATCCTATGCGGTTCCTGATAGGTCATAATATAAGTTAAAATTTACTAGAAAATTGGAAGGGTGTTATTTTTTTAGTCATTTGAATTAGTTTTAAAAATACCTTCAAAAAAACTCAAAAACATTGCATAACTCTTGAACGCCTTAACGTATCAACAAACTTCCTTTAGCAAATAATAGTACTAAATTAGTCCTACAAGTGTTCCATACATTGTCCATTAGAGAAATGAGACACACAAAAACTACAGCCGAAAATATTTTTTTTTGCGGAACAAGTTTAACAATTTTATTACCAATATAATTGATTCAATCAATTTGGATACTGTTGTCTCAATAATCGTATCGTTATCAGGAATCAGAACTAATTGGCTCAAGTGGTACGTTCCCCTACCACATTGGGTGAGAAACGATAGAATGTCCTTTAATTTTAGCTCCGCATACACAGACTCAATCATGTATGGAAAACCATAAACCCGGATACGTAGTTGCGTCAATGCGGGACAGTTCATCATATCAGATGACATGAAGTACCGTAATCGCATTCACATTAATCACATGCATAATACTCAGCACGTTGAATAGTAGCCATGTGATAATTGAGTTTGCAATGTCCTGTCAGAACTCTGACCAGAGTACTGCAATGATGCTTGGAAAAATGCAGTAGACACTTTGACATTTTCAGATTCAAAGGAATGGTCTACTGGTTGCACGTGGCAGAGAAACTACACCAGAGAACCTAGTCCAGAAGATGTGCCACAGTGAGGAGAACTGGAATGCAGTGTCGACCGCGACCTCCCAGATCCCAGCCGCGAACGCCGGCCGCTAAAGAGGGATCAACGATTTTAACAAACTTAGATTCAAATTCAATTCTCATAGTCACATAGATTGCTATTGAATATTACCCGGATCGACATTCCGGTTCGGGATTAACGGGGCAATATGTTAAAAAAATGGAGAAAAAGTGCACTTGATTTTCTTAGGGGTCTTATGGTCACATAAGTTGCTATTGAATTTCATCTAGATCCGAATGAACTAGACAAGTTTCATCGATTTTTTCAGAGACCGCTCATCCAATTTTCACAAGCGTGAAATGAAAGATCTTACAAGCCCATATAATCAAATCTATCAAATTTCATCCGGAGACGACTTCCGGAGTTACAAACTGATAGGTATACAAATTTCTTTTTCAGAGGCGTGTTTTTATACATGGTACGGAAAAATTCAATCAAATACATTCAAATAGCCGTATACTTCTTGAATTGGACAGATTTGGTTAGTTGATGACCAAATACATTGATATTGGGTTTACCGGATCTTCGTTTCAGATTGCGGAAGTATAAAAAAAGTGATCCTGTAATCCAAACCGGAACCGGATGAACTCAGATTCAAATGAAAGGTCTTATAGTCCCATACCAAATTCCTGAATATTATTTGGATCCGACATCCGGTTCCGGGAATATGGGGTAAAATGTGCTAAAATTGTTAAAATAATTGCACCAACTTTTCTCAGAGATGACTGAACCGACTTTCACAAGCTTAGATTGAAATGAAAGGTCTTGTGATCTCACACAAAATTTTGTTTGGATAGGACTTCCAGTTCTTGAGTTATGGGGTAAAATGAGCAAAAAATGGACTAATTTTGCTTCATAGTACGCTTATTTATTAAGGCAGTTTACATGAGATTTTCTTCGCCGTAACATTACTTTTACATAGAGTTCTTATCCTAATATAATTCCAACATAGTCACAACGATTTGAATTTAATAAAACATATTCCTCTTATATTTCAAATATCAGATTAGGTATTTCTTCATATATTTTATTTTATTATTTTAATACATTTTGTTGATAATTTCATAAACTATTTCGAGTTCGTTTGTATCATTACATCATTTGTATTCAAATATAGCTATTGGTTGAACTGATGGACTCAGTTAGAATCATAACTACGTATTAAAAGGTTGAATTATTTGATAATTATTATTCAATACTAGCTGACCCGTCGAACTTCGTCTCGCCT
Organism: Malaya genurostris; assembly: GCF_030247185.1. NCBI lineage: Eukaryota > Metazoa > Arthropoda > Insecta > Diptera > Culicidae > Malaya > Malaya genurostris. The sequence continues at coordinate 182,638,907 of NC_080572.1, forward strand.
AAAAATTATTTGTTTGCAGTTTTTTTCGGTTTTTTAACGATATCAAACTAACTGGAGATTATAAGAGGAGAAAGAATATGAAATCATAGAGCCATAGTACTCAAGGAAGAGCAAGGATGTGAAGAATAAAGTGCGGAAAAGTGAGACGTGACAAGGGTCATTTAAGTAAGCAGAAGGCTTTTCGTATCTAAACTTTTACCTTCTACCGTATAGCAGATTTGTCAAACGACTAAGTGGTTAACGTTTCTCTCCAATATGATTACTTAATCTACAATCAACGGAATTCGACACACATTCGCTTTTGCTCAACAAAAGAAACATCACCAAAAATTAATGTGAAAATGTGAAATACTTCTGTTAAGTAAAAATAGAGCAAATGAACAAACTGTCATCTCAGAATATATTTACAATTTGTATTTAGCCCAAGTAACCAACAGTTTGTAAAAAAAAGATTTTGCTTAACTTGTATACAAAGCATTCGGAACAGTCCGTTTTTGAAAAATTACCCATACTTTAATGTTCACCCGACGCAACAGAACATACTTTGAAGCAGGTACTAAGGAACTTTTGGTGACTTGGAGATATGACGCTTACATTTTAAGTTGATATTGATCTTACCAATTTAAACATTCTTCTCAGCAAGTGGATAATTGTGATAGAATCATTTTACTATTGCCGCTTATTCTAACTATGTGCTTATAAGCTTTGTATAAGTTGTGTCTATGAAAATGTCTTGAACACCAGGGTTTTGAAATATTGTAACCTAGTAACAGAATCATCAAGTCGAATCATCGATTAGATTTTCTGCGATAATTGTCAACTCGCGATTCTCTCTTGGTAAATTCCACACAGCGCCGATCATTGCAAAACTGTATCTATTTTGGTAAGGGCCGTAAAATACTCAAAGTATGAGGTGGAGCGAAGAAATGAAGAAAAATTCGCTCACGGTTCATGCATTCAGAGGCAGCGAGTTCTTGTAGCATCATCTACCAGTTTAACGATGTTGTATACAGTGTAGAGAAATATCGAGCCGCTCTCTGCCAAATTATCGGCTATCACCAACACTGCTTCTCAGAATATGAAATAGTCTCAATCTATATTGAATATTGATATATAATTGTCACTTATTATGTGCGCTTCGTGGAATCTAAATCATTCGAAAGCAAAATGCAAGAAAAATCTCTTAGTTTGACCGGAGCGCTTCAACAGCACAATCTTTTCATTGATTCACATTGACCAATATTATTCATTTGACACCATTACACACAATCCATCAACTGGTGAACGATATTAGAACTTTTTCTTTTACAGCGGTATTTCTATAACAGTCATATGGATTCCGCCAGTCATTTATGTCGTTTTCGCTTGATGCCCAACCTAACCCAGTTTCCTCCCCAACTGCTGTCAAATCGTTTATTTGAACCTAGTTTCAACGTAATTGAACTGAAAATCGAGTCAGTTTCGAGTCTGATTGTTATATCTGGTTTGCTCACAACCCCGTTGTTAAGTGCGAACCCAACTTAGTTTCGTGAAAAGTGTTTACTTGATGAAACTACCCTGAGTCTGTTTCAGTTTTACCAAGCGAAAAAGACGTTAGTAAGCAATAATGTTGATACCAAATTAAGCACGTGGATTAAAATGAAAAATCACGTAGATCAAGTATGCATGTGGAATCTCCACACAAAACAACTCGTTGCATGCCAAAAGATTCTTTCAACGATCTAGTATTCCTTTCTTCGACGACCAAACATTTATGCAACTCGTTGTGCGCCAAACACCTATCGATGATCTAGCAAGCATAGAAGACTTTTTCAACGGAAAATTCCATTGTCCATACAAAACAACTTTATGGATTTTTCCCACTTTTCCGGCAAGTTTTCCTAATTTTTTTGATGTACGAACCTGGTTGGGGTAAAAAGTGATGAGACAAAAAAAAGAATCATGTAAATCCGTCCATCCGTTCTTACGTGATGCGATTACAAAGAATGATCTCTGCATTTTTATATATATAGATAGATGTCGTTCAGCACTGTTTTACTTTACCTAAGAAAAACGGTAAATTATTGCCAGCAGCGCTTTATACCATGTTCACATTAGCGCTGATATCACTTGATATACCGAGATGATATGCATATCATGTCGAAGTGCTCACATATGATCGAAATAATATCGTTTGACAATCAAGTTGTCATATTGAATGTTCCCATTAGGAGTAAGATCAATAATATTGCTTTTCTCTCCTACAATTCAATCAATAATTGAAGTCTCGCATATATCGGTCTCACAACGCCAATGTTCTATGAGAAAATCAAAATTATAATGATTGTTTATTGTCACTCTCAAAGTGATGTTCATAAACGAGTGCGTTCAATGCCATTATCCGTGTTGCTAGTTGCGATTTTTGACAACTCGACATGATATCGTACATAACATCTCGGATATGATGCTAAAATGGTGATACGCCATCAAATTGTATGGGATATCAAGTGATATCGCACATGATATCATCGGATATCAAGTATATCCGCATATCACTTGATATCAGCGCTAATGTGAACATACTATTAAGCGAATGGCTTCAATTGCACTCAGACAATTTGTTAAGAGAAAATAATGGTTTGGAGCAGTGCTGTTGTTGTTCTATTAGCTTTGGTTAGTCGCTAGCTTCTTTGATGGGACGCCATAATTTCTTTGGCGCTGGGGCGCAATGCAATAGGTTGAAGTTAAAATTTGATTTTTTTGAACTTGTCTTTGACGAATTTTGCATTTTTAAAGATTTTTCTGCACGAAGCGTTTCTATTACAGTGTTTAGTGAAATGCACTCAGCTGCAATAGTTAAACTTGATTTGAGATGCAGATGCTTGGCATCGTGTCCCGGAGATCTTCCTCCCCCCTTAAATTCATATTTGGTTTAAAATTGTTTTTTGCAATTATGAATTTATTCGAATTTAATCTGCATTTCGACTGAGGAACTATCAAAGATTCTAAGTTATTCGCATTTCACTATGAATTTAATACATTTATTGAATAAATTCAGGACTTTGTTTAATTAATCGAATAAAGCTCAAGCACTCTCTTATTTCATTTTATTCACATTTAGCTACAAAAATTGTTAGAATAACCTTTACGAATCCAAAAGAGATATATGAATCATCAAATTATATGCGGAAAAACAGTGATATGTTTTCTTTTATATGTCCAATCAATAATAACTTGTAAGCTCTCCTAAAATATTTGAATCTAATAACAATGTTTTGAAATTAATATTTTATTTTGGGGCGTTTTTATAGGACATGTTCAAATTCTAGTGTTGTTATTTAAGGGATAAACAAACTGGTTTGGTCAGTTAAGCCAACGGTAAGAATTTAACATCTTTGTTGTGCCGAACAACATTTATGCGCTCGCTGTAACTAAAACTTATTATTTACTGTTCACCAACTATATGTTTTTTTTATTCCATTCTGAGTTCATGCTGAACAAATTAGTGAAACATGCACGCAAAGCTATGCATCAGCTTGAGCGCATTCATCACATTTATCTATTTCGAATTATCATTAAGAACCAATTTCACTTTCTTTCATTGAATTCTACTGTCCACTGTCACCTCATTACACTTTCACAAAGGTGTAATAATTAAAATATAGATACCAGTCCCGATCTAATTTTGTAGTCTTCGTCAATGTATATGTTTGAAAATAAATAATGATTTGCGCCCTCAGTTGGAATATTGAATGTATTTAAAAATACTACCACCCTGCGCCCCACGGCCTCACCATGATTCTGTGCCCAGGAATCATTCTTTAGGCGCCCTTAAAAATTTTCTTTTCAATATTTTTTTATCTAGTTTGAAAATAAATAATGATTTGCGCCCTCAGTAGGAGTATTGAATGTTTTCAAAAATATTACCACCCTGCGCCCTGGAATCATTCTATAAGCGCCCTTAAAAATTTTCTTTACATGAAGTTAGAAAATTGAATTGAAAATTAATTATGATTTGCGCCCTCAGTAGGAATATTTAATGTATTTTAAAATACTACCACCCTGCGCCCCACGGCCTCACCATGATTCTGTGCCCAGGAATCATTCTTTAGGCGCCCGTAAAAATTTTCTTTACAAGAAGTTAGTTATCTGGTTTGAAAATAAATAATGATTTGCGCCCTCAGTAGGAGTATTCAGTGTATTCAAAAATATTACCACCCTGCGCCCTGGAATCATTCTTTAGGCGCCCTTGAAAATTTTCTTTTCAAGATTTTATTTTATCTAGTTTGAAAATAGTTAATGATTTGCGCCCTCAGTAGCAGTATTTAATGTTTTCAAAAATATTACCACCCTGTGCTGTGGAATCATTTTGTTCGGCGCCCTTCCAAATTTTCTTTACAAGATGTTTTTTTATCTAGTTTGAAAATAATTAATGATTTGCGCCCTCAGTGGAGTATTGAATGTATTCAAAAATATTACCACCCTGCGCCCTGGAATCATTCTTTAAGCGCCCTTTCAAATTTTCTTTACAAGATTATTTATCTAGTTTGAAAATAAATAATGATTTGCGCCCTCAGTAGGAATATTGAATGTATTTAAAAATACTACCACCCTGCCTCCCTGCGTCTCACAGCCTCACCATGATTCTGTGCCCTGGAATCATTATTTAGGCGCCCTTAAAAATTTTCTTTACAAGAAGTTAGTTATCTGGTTTGAAAATAAATAATGATTTGCGCCCTCAGTAGGAATATTGAATGTTTTTAAAAATACTTGCACTCTGCGCCCTGGAATCAAGTATATAAGCGCCCTTTTGAATTCTACCTTCATGAACACGTTCTTTTAAAATTTTAAATTACTTTTGCACCTTTCGTGTTTACTTGAATCAGGAATTATTTAGATTTCCGAAAACCAATTGTCTCATTTTCTGAGAAGTTTCAGTTTCATGAACTGGTTAGTCATTGACTAACTGTGACTAACCGCAACTACAGCACTGGTTTGGAGATAATGTGACGATTACACTCAAACTATAATGAACTGCTACTAACTCTGCTATATAAACAGATGCAGGTTCGTCGAGCCTAAATGAAGCCGAAACATTATTGTTGAATATACCAAACCCAGTAGCCTCTTCAATTCGTGATCCGTCCGTGTAAAATATTTTCTCAGAGTCAATATGCCTGAACTTACTTGTAAATATTTTTGGGATTTCCATCGAGCGTAGGTGTTCCGGGATTCCACGCACTTCGGGCTGCATGGATAAGTCGAAAAATAGAGTTGAGTCAGAGACATTTAGGAGGCTGTCACAGATAGGAATATATCTTGAAGGGTTGATTTCCTGTGACATATGGTTAAAATATACTGTCATGAATCTTGTTTGCGATTGAAGCTCAACTAGCCTTTCGAAGTTATTAATAACTAGGGGATTCAGTACCTTACATCTTATTAGCAGCCGCTATGAAAGCTCCAAAAAACGATCTTTCAATGGAAGAACTTCCGCCAGAACTTCAAGACTCATTGTATGGGTCGAATGCATGCAGTCTAAGGTGATTCGCAGACAACAATACTGAAGTCTGATAATATGAGAGTTTTCAGCGGAACGAAAGAAAACGCATCCATATTCCATCATTGAAAGTATCGTTGTCTGATACAATTTTATTAGATCTTCCGGATGAGCACCCCACCAAGATCCTGTTATTGTTCGAAGAAAATTTACCCTTCGTTGGCATTTTGTTATCAGATACCTAATGTGTCTTCCCCACGTGTATTTGGAATCAAACCACACCCCGAGGTATTTGAAAGTAAAAATAATTCTTCCCATCATATGAAGCTGAAGCTGCGCGGGATCATGCTTTTTTGAAAAGACGACCAGTTCTGTTTTCTCCGCAGAGAATTCGATACCCAGATGAACAGCCCAAACGGACAAGTTATCTAAGGTATCTTGGAATGGTTTTAGCAGATCAATAGCTTTGGGTCCAGTAACTGAAACCACGCCATCATCTGCCAATTGTCTGAGTGTACATGGGATTACTAGACAGCTGTCTATGTCATTCACGTAAAAATCTAGAGGAGCGGATTGAGGCATGAGCCTTGCGGGAGATCCATGTAGCTAATTCTGAATGATGCTAAGTCGCCATATGAAAAGTGCATGCGCTTTTCTGACAAAAGGTTGTGCAAATAATTATTTATAACCGCTGGGAGTCCATGTTGGTGGTGCTTGTCTGAAAGAACATCAATGGAAACTGAATCAAATACTTCTTTACCGTCCAAAAATATAAATGCCATCTGTTGTTTTTGAGCGAAGGCAAATTGGATGTCAGACGAAAGCAATGCAAGGCAATCATTCATCCCTTCATCTCTACGGAAACCAAACTGTGTATCTGACAACAAGCCGTTCGTCTCGACCCAAGTATCGAGACGTCGAAGAATATTTTTCTGATGCAGGACAACATGGCAATGGCTCTATATGAGTTGCGATTGGAATCTGGTTTCCCCGACTTTCGAATGGCGATAACTTTCACTTGCCTGCAGTCAGGTGCAACAATGTTTTGCTCAAGAAACTTGTTGAACAATTTTAACAAACGTCTTTTTGCGAGATCGGACAGATTCTTCACCAAGTTGAATTTAATTCTGTCCAACTCAGGAACGTTATTGTTACAAGGCAAGAGTGCTATAGCAAATTCCATCGTTAAAAAGGGGCTATCAATGGAACCATTATTTGGGATTGACTCCAGACTAATGCTCTGCGTAAGAACAGAATCTGAGCAAACTTTCCTAGCAAAGTCAAATATTTCCCACGTTACGATTCCTCATTCGTTTGGCCGTGTTCCAAAGAGTGCTCATTGAGGTTTCTCTAGACAAACCTTCGACAAAATGTCTCCAATAGCTACATTTCTTGGTCCGAAGTATGCTCTTGTACTTGGTTTCTAAGACCATGAATTTTTCAAAATTCTGAGGAGTTCCTTCTGCCCGTTTAAGAAACGTCTTGCAAGCATTTTGTTTCGCATGTTCAGCATCGTAGTACTCTTTGTCCCACCAAGGGTTTGGATGCCTTCTGTTAGTCGTTGGCAAAGTAAAACGTTTAGTGTGGGATTCCAGCCCCCCTGCTCAAGTATATGTCAAGTATCTTAAATTCGATAGAAGAACTCCCCCTAGTTCTTCTATTGAATTTAAGATACTTGACATATTACTTTGGTATTTAATCCAGTCAATATTTTTTATCAAATCATAAGGAATATTAACTGAATTAGCAATGCCTTTGTTACTGCTAATGGAGATGATGATTGGTAAATGATCACTACCGTGTAAATCAGGAAATACTTTCCAGGTACAATCTAGACGAATTGAAGTCAAGCAAAGAGATAAATCTAATGCACTTGGACGTGCAGGAGGTCTTGGTGTCCGTATCATACTACCCATATTTAATATTGTCATGTTAAAGTTGTCGCAAATATTATATATTGAGGATGACATAATTCCGTGCAAATTGAAATCCCCCAGAATCAATCGTGGAGCAGGAAGGGCTTCAACCATTTCATTAAGCTGTCGCTGTCCAACTTGTGCTCTTGGAGGAACATAAACCAAAGATATACAAATGTATTTTCCTTTGATGTTTTGACAAACAAGCTTCTATACTAGAAGTCGAAGGAATGTTTAAACTATACAGGGTCCGCCAAGTAACTTTTTTTTAAACATGCAATAAAACACAAACGGTTCATCCGATTTCAAAATATATTTTTTCATATTAAAGTGCAATCTTTCCGGTTAATTGTGGAATATAATTTCGACGAAATGAATTCTTTACCACGCAATATAGGCAAATTATAACTTTAACGTCACTTCTATGTGGATTATTGACCATTTGAATTATATCAAAAGAAGAGGACAGTTTCAATAAAAAAATCTGAAGGCTTCAGAATCAACCTCAGAAGCGCAAACAGAAAACGCGTTCTGGAATAATTGGGACCACTGTACACTGAAAAGTCGGGTACATAAAAATATCGATAGCTCCGTTAAAAATGGATGGACTTTAACAATCAAGCCATTGGATAGTTATTGCGAAGTAGAATTCAAGTCCATAAGCATATTTCGTTTACAAGGTCAATAATGACAGATATTGTCAAAAAACTTCAGGATCACAATTTTCAGAGATACAAAAATTCTACTGTTTCAATATACGCTGCTAATCAACCGCAAAAACTGTGGCGGTTTAGAATCATCCTCCCCTACTTCTTTAGTACTAGAAAATATGTGGGATCTATACGTGGGTTGCCTCCGGTAGAAACCTGTTCTATTAAAATGGAATCATTGTTGTTCTGAAAGCAAAATTGGCATCTAACTAATTGAAATGACTACTAAACGTCTAAGCGTGCCCACGAACGAACTTGTAGACCACAGACAACCTTGTAAGCCAGAAACCGAAAATTTACATCCAAAACATCAAAAGCCTTTGGCGTGATGCATGAGCTGACGTTTTATCAAATATAGCGTTCCTTCGAACATATGGATGCAGCGGTGACATTTCTAATGAAAAAGGGATTTTAATGCACTGTGAAAAATAAAAACAAATAATAATAATCTATCGGAAATACCACTTTAAACAATTGCTAGTCGTGCATATTTCCTCCAAAAACTTTGGGCTGTTCGGATTATCCATCTTAAAAAGTTGTAACTGAAGTTGTATTTTTTTATTATAGGTCATGTAGAATCTGTTACAAATAAATCCCAAAGTTCAAAATTAAAAAATAAGTAAAATTAAAGATCATTGCTCGCTGACGCGATATCTAACGAACAGATGTTCCCTTTCTCACCTAGTTCCAGATTCGGATTTATCGCATAGCACATCCGTTATGACCCTATAGTGTGGACAGACACCACGCATAGGTCAAGCTGATTATGTGGGCGACATTGATGAGCTGGATGTTGTCTGTTTAGGGATCCGAGCGGAGACCGAGGGATGAATGTTCAACTTTTCAGCACAGCACTGTCTGACGGACGGCGAAGAGCAACAAGTTGCCGCTGTCAGTTGGGAATTTGTAATAGTTCCTTTCACCGGCTTCGACAGGCCGCTACAACCGGTCACGGAGATTAAGATGCTACTTGGCTTCAAGGTCACCAAGGTTAGTGCATACAATGTTAAATCAATTAATTCCTACGATACCGTTTTTTTTTAACGGGGGCGACTTCAAATGTTTCAAAGAAAATCAATGTCCTCAGTGTACACCTTAGCTGGCGATTGAGGAAACATCCAATAGATGAACCACTAGATACTGAAAACACTTTAAGCTTGAATGTCGTATAGTAAAGTGTGTTGTTAAAGTACAGAGTTCAAAGATTCAATGGCAAAAATAATTGAATCCTGTTAACAAGCTGCTGATTGCTTCATTATGAAGAAGCAGCCCACAGTCGGGATGGAGGCGCAAGGCGAAGCATTTCGAATAACGATTCGAACAAGTAAACTTTAGACATGCATCAGAATGGATCATATAAGTGAACCATGCTCATTGCATAATGAAAGGAATTATTGGAATTTTGAACTATCTTATCTATTAATTGTTTTGAGAGCAGAAATAATGAACTATGGAAATGGTTAGCGAATTGTGCTGGCAAATATCAAAGGTCAAAAAAAGCTGTAGAAGAACCTATGAAGCGCTCGTTGGCACCATACAAAGCTGAAGTAGAAGATCTTACAGAAGACATTCGAGTTTCTAATGAAAAGCACTGCATTAGAGTGAAAGATCTGAAAATGAATAAGGCTCCAGGTCCGGACGAAATCCCCAACTGTGAGCCTGACGTTTAGACGGACATGTTTAGAGCAACACTGCAAAAATGCCTGCAAGAAGGCTACTTTCCTGACTGATGGGAGGTCCAGAAGCTGGTACTGATATCGGAAACAAGGAAACCCTCCAGAGCAGTGATTCCCAAAATGATTCCTACAACCCATCAGTCAAAATTGTCAACATTTTGGCAATGAGTAGCAAATAGTGGACTTCGTTACTTAAAAAATCTATCTGCGAATGGTTCAGAGCAAATGTATTCATAACAAGCTTATATAAACATGTGGGATCCATCCAGGATTAAGCGAATCTATTAGTCGCAAATATAATGTGAATAGTGTGAATCATTCGATTTTTGAGATTTATAAAAATAATGCAAGTGAGCAGATGAAAACTTAAGGGGTGTTACGGTTTAAAGTTTATGGAACAAGAATCAGTTTAAATAGATTCAATTCAAATTCCAATCAGATTTCTATTTCTAATTCAATTCATTTGTTTATTTGTTTAGCAAATGTGAGAGACACAACAAAATCTCACATATCATTACCCAGGCGGAGAATCAAATAGAGATTTGATTAGTAGGAAAAAGCAGTACTGGATCACAGTTGAAACCCCTGTTGTGTTTCATCACGTTCACAGTAGTTCAGTTGACAGACTGATTTCCGCAGATTGGAGAAGGTTGCGAATTTCTCTCTGTCTCTGTTTCTGAAAGCTTGTGTTTTCGTTTTTCGATATTTTCAATTTACTAGACATGGTTTTAGTCTGCCTTTTGTGTGGAACAATGTTATAATACTAAAGTAGAAGGGTCAGAATACGTAGAATCTTGAAAAAGAAATTATTGTTTTTATTTACTTTGTAACGTTGATAATTTAAAATGACTTTTTGAAAAAAGTCGAAAAAAACAAAGATTTTTTTTCTGAAAGTTATAAGTAAAATTTTTCGTCGCATTTTTTATAAAGTCATGTCATTCTTCAACAAACAAACGTATTTGAATGAAAGTTTCACAGATCGTAGATAATACAATAAACTTTAAACTTGTTGTATAAAAATTACAAAAAAGGCGAGTGGGTAATGTCAGAGACATAACTGGATGTCGTGAATACGAAAAAACTGGCACACTCCCATCACTTTTCCGAATATCAGTTAGTTGATTGATTGTATGAATTGTGCAATAATAATAATAATAATAATAATAATAATAATAATAATAATAATAATAATAATAATAATAATAATAATAATAATAATAATAATAATAATAATAATAATAATAATAATAATAATAATAATAATAATAATAATAATAATAATAATAATAATAATAATAATAATAATAATAATAATAAAAATAATAATAATAATAATAATAATAATAATAATAATAATAAAGATTAATCTGTATATATGGCAACACTGTTTCGCATGGCATATTTTCACACGACCCCATACTAGTATAAAGATGTATTCAACATCATCACTTCCATTGCCGTTCGTAATTGGATGTGTTAGTGACGGTGGAAATTATTTTAAGTTCCAGCTTGATGAATCTTTTGGTAGGAAATATTGAGATCTGAGTTGGTTCTCGTGTGTATCTTGTTTCGGCAACAGTTGCTCAGAAAATGGTAGGAAAGCGACAAAATTCAACTAGTTTTTTAGGATGATCTTTAGCACTGAAAAGTGCTTTGAATGGGCCTTGCTGGACTTTTTGGCTACCTTTCTACCGGTTTTCGGTGCCGTCGTGCTGACGGTGTCTCGTGCGTTCAGAGTAGCTGATTCAACTTAAATCACGCTAATTCTCACATCACATTTCATTTTATACCTGCTACTGGCAGCGGTGTACGGACAGCCCTTGCCAAAATTCCTTTTCTTGTACGCAGAACGGGAAACAGTGAGACGACAGGTCCTCGATGTTGCTCTCGTGTGTCTTGTTTAGGGAACAGTTGCTCAGTAAGTTGTAGGAAAACTGATCCACTCAACTTTTATATGGATGCTCTTGTATAGATGCAGACATCTCGCGTTCTGATTGGCTGGTACTGTCATGGGTTAAATCAAACAGGTTTGAACTATTGAAAAACTTCAATGTTGTTGCAATACACGTTCCAGTTGGAAATTTTCGATTCTATTGGTAGTTAGATTATATAAATCCTTCTACAGATCACTGAGCTATGAGCTTTCAAAATACGAGAAAAGCAAACGCGCCTTATGAATTATCCTCTTTGATACTCGTTTATACCAAACATTTCAGAAAAGTTTAATTTTGAACTATTTGAGATTATGTCACACAACTGAAAATTTTATCATAAAATTGTGATCATATTTCCGATGGCATGTAGTAAGAATTATGTTGATTCATTAGATACAACAGGAGATATTCACGATCAAAAGCTTATCACTCTCTCAGAGAGTAAATTTTGAACAGGTGCCCCATAGTAAAGTAGGTCATATTCACGACAAAAAAATGAATTACAATTATTGGGAACGATTGATTTTTTTTCTATGGTTTGAATATTTTAAAAATCGAAAAAATATATCATAACACAATCGAACATCGTTGAATCTAAATCAATTGTTTTCAAAAATTGTATGGAAAAAATATGAGAATAATTGTTTTTTGTAATTATATACAATAAATTTAAATTTATTTTATTATCTACGATCTGTAAAAGTTTCATTCAAATATGTTTGTTTGTAAAAGAATGGCAAGACTTTATAAAACTTACTTACTTTACTATGGGGTGCCTTTTCAAAATTTACGCCATACAAGAATGGGCAGAATTTTATTACGAATATCTCTTGATGTACTTAACCCAACAACGAAATTTTTGATGTGGAACGCATCTTTATTTTCTATATGGGGGTGCAAATTAGAAACTCAAGGAAAAATACACGTAGAAGTGTGGTCAGGATTTAAGCTCTTACAGTTCAGTATATTTTGTATCAATTATTAATATTATTTCATCATTTGATTAGAAATATTTATAGGATTCGATTTGCATGTAACAAGCCACGTGTTTTCAATTATAAGTGATTGAAATTTTGATTAGTAGTGAGTAATGTCCTATTTGGTCTGCTAAAAATCTCCGGCATACCGGATTTCCCTACCATAGACGACGGTTTTGAAGGAGTAAGCGATATATCAAAGGAAAGGCATCGCTCTGATTGGTCAACCGATGCAAAAGCGAAGCTGTTGGAAGCACGTGAATCTATAAATAGAAGCAAAATTATAGCTAACGTTTCAGTCCTACGCGTAGCAATGCTAGAGGTAGGTTGTTGCTAGACAGCAAGTCAAAAAGTGCCATAAAACGATTTGAAGCTTTAATTGGTATACTCTGGTCTTGAGACATGCAAGCTCGAATGAAATTCCATGTAATGTGGTTTCGCCTGAGAAATTGACATCTACAAAGGTAAAGTGCTTCAGATTAATTTCTAATTTATATAAGATGAACTCGATTGATAATGAGAATAAGTTTATCGCTTCAACCGAAATAGCAGAATGGTATAGAAACTTAACGCTATAAAAATAACTGCTTGCATACAAAACTTGAACACAAGCTTGGCGAAGAGACGCTTTAATATCAATAGCGTATCGCAAGTATGTATAAAGATATAATTGCAAACATTTGGGATATTGGTGTAATTTCGACGGCTATAAAACAAACAATGTTCGGTGTTGGTTCCTAATCAAGATCAAGCTAGGCAGACTCTCGTGCAATTGCGGATTCAAAAGTGTGACGATTGATTGAACTGTTTGATTATAGATCATTAGAAATTTTGGTTGCCTTGTTCCACATCAATGGCTCGAACAACCCCATGGGGGGCTGATCCTTGTAGTTTTTCTATAAGTTATCGGAAGTATGATCAGGAATTTTTGATTAAATTTTCAACAGTGTGAGATAACCATAATTGAAAAACAACGTTTTCTAAAAATTTTGAAAATATCAAGGAAAATTCATCACACTTGCTTGCCTTTTTCGCACCCGGACGACGGTTTTGAGGTAGTCAGACACAGATCAGTTCCGATTTTCTACTGGACGAGTATGAAAGGAACTGGATGTCGAGGTGACATTTTCCCACCAACATCAGTAAGAACAAACCAAGTATGAATGAAGCATGAAACGCTCAGGTCGTGCTCACATTTGGACGCCGGGAGGAGAATTTGGTTTTGCCTCTCTCATATAGAAAGGCTATGCAATTACTGTAAAAACCGACGTTTTAACCCAGGCTCTGAGGTCGAAATGTCTTACACCATTCGACTCAGCTCGACGAACTGAGCAAATGTCTGTGTGTGTGTGTGTGTGTGTGTGTGTGTGTGTGTGTGTGTGTGTGTGTGTGTGTGTGTGTGTGTGTGTGTGTGTGTGTGTGTGTGTGTGTGTGTGTGTGTGTGTGTGTGTGTGTGTGTGTGTGTGTGTGTGTGTGTGTGGGTGTGGGTGTGTGTGTATGTATGTATGTGTGAGTGTGTGTGTGTGTTCAAATGAAAGCTGTCATGGTCCCATAGTATGCTATTGAATTTCATCCCGATCCGACTTCCGATTCCGGAGATATAGGATGATATGCACCCACAAAATGGAAAAAAATATGCGCTCACTTTTCTCAGACATGGCATAAACGATTTTCACAAACTAAGATTCAAATAAAAGGTCTTATGGTCCCATTGCAATTTTATTTGGATCCGACTTCCGGAGCTACATGGTAATATGTGAAAAATTAAAGAAAAAGTGTGCACTAAATTTTCTTAGAAAAGGCTCAACCGATTTTCACAAACTAAGATATAAATGAAACGTCTAAGTTTTCTAAAAATTGATAGAACATTTTATCCGGATCCAACTTCCGCTTCCGGAACTAAAGCGTGATAAGTGGCAAATTTTTAATTTCATTAGTATTTTTCCACGAACGATGGCCAAAAACAGGTACAAATCCCATAAAACTGTCTGATAAATTCTTGTAGTTTGCAGAGCTTGTTAATTTGTGGACATGAAAACGTAATTCGGCACTACTGGTCCCCCCTTTTCCTGTTCCGGAAGCGCCGAAAGTGGTGAAGAAAAACTCCAAAAATAGAGGCGAATTCCACAGTAATATTTATGATGTTATGAATAATATGAGAAAGGCATTATTACACCACTAGGTGGATTAAAACAGGTTTCAGGAACTTAGTTCCAGAATACAGGTTAAGAATTCAGAACTTGCATGTTTTAACTGAATTCCGAAACTAAATTCACAAAACTGTAGTTCAAGAACTAAATTTCAAGTGAACTCTATTCTAAGGTCTGAATTTAGCTCTTGAACTCAGGTTCAGTCCCTTATTCCTGAATTCTTCGAATCGGTTCGTTTTAGAATCATTAACCATATTCTCAAAGAATTATGCGAAACTTGTTTTACTATATACGGTCCTTTTTCAACTGGTTGTAGTTCGTAGTTTTTGTAGGAACTTTCTGCTGATTTGCTATATAAAATGCATAGGACCGACTCAGTTTATTCTAGTAGTGAAGAAGGGGAAAGCTGGCACAATTTACATAATCGATCAACTAATTGATATTCGAAGGTAAAAAGAAAGCGATTCATTTTTTTTTTTCGTATCCACGACATCCAGTTATGTCTCTGACACTACACACCCGTACTTTTTTTTTATTTGATGTATAAAAACAGGTAGGTCATCGCTTTATGATTGTGATAAGAATTCTTGTTAGATAATTGTGATCCATTTTTGAAAAATTTCTTTCATTTCGTAAGAGATAGACCATTCTTAAGGTTATACAATGTTTAAACACGAAAACTAACAGTCAAAATGAGCGTTCCAGTATTTTTAAGACGTTTTTTTTAAGGTTTCACACTTTTTACTATAACTTCGGGTAGACAAATCATTTTGCAATTTTTATAATATATATTTTTTCATTCTTAAAACATTTACCTTTCTATTTACATCAATACGAGCGTTCCAACTTTTTTCACGAAGTGTTAATAAGGAGTGTATCGAAAAGTAGTTAGCAACATTGATTATTGAATAAAAAAGCGAAAAAAAAACATATTTTGACATCAGTTTTCGATATATTGTAGAAAATTTACAATTTTATGCATTTCACTGATTATATTGAAGAAAATCCTATTTTCTGTGAAACGCTCGCACTTTGGACTTGACATTCTTCATTGAATTCTACACAGTTACTTTTGTGACTTTCTTGGTGGTAGCTGTCCAGTTTTTTTTAACTCCTGCATGTTTTGGGACACTGTACCTTCCTTCCGAAAGTGCCGCTTGACAATTGCCCAATACCTTTCAATTGGCCGAAGACCCGGGCAGTTCGATGGGTTGATGTCCTTTTCCACGAATTGTACATTATTTTTTGACAATCACTGTAGAACGGAGTTGGCGTAGTGAGCTGAAGCCAAATCCAGCCAGAAGAGAGGAGGAGCCTTATGCTTTCTGTACAGTGGCAGCATTCTCTTCTTCATACATTCTTCCTCGTACACCTTGCCGTTAATTGTGCCCTTTGTGGAAAAAATCGACGACCGCAAACCACAAGTACAAATTGCTTTCCAGATCAACACCTTCTGCCCAAACTTTTCCATCGCCACCGTGGTGTCAGCGTGGTGTCAGCGTCGTACTGGCCCTGGTACGCCGGTTTCGTATAATATTGCTGTCCGGGCAGCGTTCGAGAGTCTTCCTTGGCGTAGGTTTCGTCGTCGATCAGGATGCATCCGTCTTTATTCTGTAGAATCCGGGTTTCTCCTGATGTACTCAACCACTTTTAAGTCCCGGCCGGTCTGTCTGGGACCCGTTTTCCTACCGGATCGGGGCAAATCCTTCATGGAAAGGGTCTTACCGAACTTCTCGATCATATTTTTGACACTGGTGTGGTGCACTTTCACCCGTTTTGCAATGTCGTTGTACGTGACACCACTTTCTGAGCACCAAGTGTGCAGAATTTTCTTTCGCGTTTCCGGATCAATTCGATTCATCATTGAAACGATATACCATACCGAAACCAATCGATTGCGCAGCTGTTATTGACATGTAAACAAACATGTCATCGCAAAACACGCTGCAAAAAATTAAGCCATTTCAGAGTAATACCTGCTTGAATGTTGCTAACTACTTATCGATACATTCCTTAGAGTAGATTTACAGCACAGATGCTACGACTCGCGGGAGCTCGTGATGAGCTCGTACGAGCTCAGAGCTTGTAGGAGCTGAGTTGTGCATGCCTGTGCAGCGCCCTTATTAAATTTTCCTTTGAATTTGCTAGTATTTTAGAAAAAAATAGGAAATTGTGAAGGAAACTCTCATATCAGCGTAGCCGCAACCTTCAGGTATAAACTTTGTTATAGAAGCGTGCACATTTTCGAGCATTAGTCATCGCAACGATGTTTAAGAAACTTTGTTATAAAACCATAGACAGTTCCGAGCATTAGTCAGCGCAGCAATGTTGTAAAAACAAAGCTATTATTTTCACGGACACTGGTCACTGCCTCTGGCCTAGCGACAGTGGTCTCGACTTTCGGTAGAACTTCGGGAGAAAGTCGGATGAACTTTCTACTTGAAATCACAAGCTCGGCTTGTACTAAAATCTTCGGGCTTCACCCGAAAGTAAATGTTAGGAGCTTAAAAACCCATAGTTGGGAAGAGTTAGGAGGCTAGTTCAATTTTAACGAGTGCGCGGTAAATAGCCGTTGGTCTCGGGCGTCGGCCCGTAGACAAATTAGCAGTTCAGTTTTACAGAGTGCGGTAGATAGGCGCGAGTCTCGGGAGTCGACCCGTAGACAGATTAAGTAATTTTTGCTTCGAGTATTCGAGTTAGTTCAGTTCGGAGTATAATACAGTAGCCATAGAAATATGCGTGCATGGTGAGGTTTGAGTATCAAGTGACCTCAAAATCAAGTAAGAAATATTGTTTATAATGGGATATATATTAGATTTCGAAAGGCATCTAAAGAATTGAGTGAAAGATTGCTGTAATGAGTGAAGATTTAACAGTTTCATGTGCAGGTTTGATAGTCACATGCAAAAGAAAAATAGTTAGACACAGCCATTGTTCGTGACACAAAAGTACGTGTTGAAGAATAACTTCTTTTATTAATGTAAACAAGTAAATGTGGAGACATATATCCGACGAGTTCACCATGAAGTGTTGTGAATAGATTTGCAAACTCGTGGAGTATGCAATAGACTGTACTGTAGTAGGACATACGTTCATATGTGCATAAACCTAATGATATGCCGAGCTTAGTGAGACTGCGTGAAGTGTTAGCCTTATTAACAATCGTTAGTGACTTTTTGTTAGATTGTAGGATTCCTAAAACAGCCTAATCCTGCACTATTGAGAATAAGTAGCTGTTAAGTGAAAAGCACAGAAAAAATTGAAACTCAAAAAAAGTGAAATTCGTGATATTAAACTCAAGTACATGGGTGAATCAATACAATGACATAAAAGAGAAACCGAATTGAAGAGTATTACTCCGTATAGAACTGAAAGAAACATCCTCTTCGTTATTCTTCTCCCGCCTCCGCTCGGCCGGGAGGATGCAAGTGGTGACAGCGGTACTAGCCGGAAGTGGCAAGGATACGCCAGGACTAAGGAATAGGAATTCGGAATTAAGGATGTTGGGCGAAGTTGTATTAGTATGATTTGAGTTTATTTTTAGAAAGGAAAAACAGGAACACGTGCCGAAAGAACCAGCTCAAGTAGTGGGGGAGAGAAGCTGCGGCATGAGCACTACACAACCGACCAGATGAAAGGACGGCTTCTGAAGCTACGCAAGCAAGGATGGTAAGACACCATTAAAATGAACACGGTATAGAAGCTAGTTGCGGGAAAAATTTAGAAAAAAACAGGTTTAGAAAAGATTCATTATAACCTGCAACAAGCATTCGCATGCCGCAACTTTAATAACAATTTTATATCCACAGACAGACGTATTGTCGACAGACGGGTTGTCGACCTGTATCTACAGGTTAAAGGTACCTCAACAAAAAAAAATATATAAGTAAACATAAAAACCTCTCGATTAATGGAAAAGTACACGAGACAACATATAGACAAATAAATATATCGCAGAAACACTTAATGAAAAAAACAAAAAAAATAGATAGAAAGAAGAAATATGATAATGGAAAAAAAAATTACGATGCACAAAGTTATGATAACGAAAAAAATATAAGAGAATATGATGCACAATGCGATTATTAAGAGAAAAAATATACATATATACAAATAATAACCATCACAGAATAGACACCAGATCACGTAAGACGTTTATAAAAATAATAACAAGCATAGAATAGAAAAATGTTTACACTAAAAGCACAGAATCATACAAAACGAATAAAAGTTTTTTTTTGGAGTCCCGAACTGTGTGTGTGCCCGAAAATAGTCGTCGCAGAAAGAAGGATGTCAGTAGCTTAGCCAAGCTACCTAAGAGAACGAGAGGGTGTGATCGGATGCGGTGGCAAGTTGAAGACAAAGGGAACCGGGGAATCACCAAGATGTCAGAAGGAAGAACAGTAGAGTCGAAAAATCGAGGCAGAAAATTTATTAAAAGACGGGATAACAAATCGAAATAATGGCAATGCTACAAATTGCTACATCAACAAGTACAAATGATAACAAAACAAGAAGGAAGTAAATGCAGTCAACACAGTTAAAGATGACTTGCGCGGGTATGCAACAGCGTTACAAACTGCTACCCTATAATTTATTCAGTGAGCATCGTCAAAGCTCAGCTGAATACCATAAACAATTATTGGAAAATCAAAGCTTATTAATACGTGAAAAAAATTAAACAGTTGGTTGTTTAAAAATACACTACGAAGAAGATAACCACGAAATCAAATGCAATGCATAAAAGTTGCTAGGAGCCTCAACACATTGTACCAAACGAGAAGCCAGGATGAGAAGCAACAATACAGAATACCAATATTACTACTGACAGCAATCCCAATGATGTCCAAAATGCAAAGGAGTCAACGGTCAATTTTCAACTATGCCCAATGAAGCGAGTTCATAAGCAATGAGAAGCCCTACTACGTATCACCAACACAGAAGAACGAACTATTAGGAACGAGAACGACACGGAACCCAGAGTCCGAGACTAGCAACCGTTCGATCACTCCCACAGATAAAGCAACAATAGAAGCATACCATGGAGCAGGATGGCGTCAGAGGAGAACACACACACACGCGGACCATCGTAAGGTTAGGAAATTTAACTAACGTATAGCCAACAACGAAAAATAAACCAATTGGCAATTGTAAATACGGAAATTTGTGATCCAGCTACCAACCTCAATGTTATAAACCAACGCATTCGACTTGATGTCTATCCTTCAGGTCACATCAAGCTCAGTAAGTAAGGGGGCATGCAGCGCCCTTATCAAATTTTCCTTTGAATTTGCTAGTATTTTAGAAAAAAATAGGAAATTGTGAAGGAAACTCTCATATCAGCGTAGCCGCAACCTTCAGGTATAAACTTTGTTATAGAAGCGTGCACATTTTCGAGCATTAGTCATCGCAACGATGTTTAAGAAACTTTGTTATAAAACCATAGACAGTTCCGAGCATTAGTCAGCGCAGCAATGTTGTAAAAACAAAGCTATTATTTTCACGGACACTGGTCACTGCCTCTGGCCTAGCGACAGTGGTCTCGACTTTCGGTAGAACTTCGGGAGAAAGTCGGATGAACTTTCTACTTGAAATCACAAGCTCGGCTTGTACTAAAATCTTCGGGCTTCACCCGAAAGTAAATGTTAGGAGCTTAAAAACCCATAGTTGGGAAGAGTTAGGAGGCTAGTTCAATTTTAACGAGTGCGCGGTAAATAGCCGTTGGTCTCGGGCGTCGGCCCGTAGACAAATTAGCAGTTAGTTCAGTCTCAGAGTGCGCGGAAAATATCCGTTAGTCTCGGGCGTCGGCCCGTAGACAAGTTAGGAGTAGTTCAGTTTTACAGAGTGCGGTAGCTAGGCGCGAGTCTCGGGAGTCGACCCGTAGACAGATTAAGTAGTTTTTGCTTCGAGTATTCGGATTAGTCTAGTTCGGAGTGTAATACCGTAAGCCGTAGGAGTATGCATAGTGTGCAATGTGAGGCTCGAGTATCAAGTGACCTCAAAAGCAAGTAAGAAATAATGTTTTCGGAAGGCATCTAAAGAATTGAGTGAAAGATTGCTGTAATGAATAAAGATTTAACAGTTTCATGTGCAGTGTTTGATACTCATATGCGAGAAGAACAAAATAGTTAGACACAACCATTGCTCGTGTCAAGATAGTGTTGATAAATTACGACAACAAAATTATATGTTGAAGAATTAGTGTTGATAAATTACGACAACAAAAGTATGTGTTGAAGAATTAGGGTTGACAATATACGACAACAAAAGTATGTGTTGAAGAATAACTTCTTTTATTAATGTAAACAAGTAAATGTTGAGACATATATTCGACGAGATCACCATGAAGTGTTGTGAATAGATTTACAAAGTCAGTGGAGTATGCAATAGACTGTACTGTAGTAGGACATACGTTCATATGTGCATAGACCTAATGATATGCCGAGCTTAGTGAGACTGCGTGAAGTGTTAGCCTTATTAACAATCGTTAGTGACTTTTTTTGTTAGATTGTGGGAAAGAACTCCCAAAACAGCCTAATCCTGCACTACATATTGAGAATAAGTAGCTGTTAAGTGAAAAGCACAGAAAAAATTGAAACTCAAAAAAAAGGTGAAATTCGTGATATTAAACTCTAGTATATGGTTTAATCAATACAATGACATAAAAGAGAAACCGAATTGAAGAGTATGACTCCGTTTAGAACTGAAAGAAACATCCTCTTCGTTATTCCTCTTCCGCCACCGCTCGGCCGGAAGCTATGCACCTGCCTTAAAGAATGCGTTTTATCCCCATACTACAAACAGTTAAGAGAACCCTTACAGTCGCTTTCCATTTGCTTTCACCATATTTCAGTTTCTCAGCCGGTCACAGTTCGGAGTGGAGTTGTGCTTCGACTTGAAATCTCCTCGATGATTCAACTCCAAAAATAGAAGTCCAGTGTATAGAATTTTCGATTAAAATTCTTCAATTTTCGGATGTCACACAACTTCTTGGCCAACTGCTTTTAAACGCATAAAAACCAATTACCTCACGAAAACACTAAATTTCTCGTTAAGAAATAACCAAAACCTTAACATGGTCATTTCGCTCCATCAAGATTGAACCGTCTAAATTGACACTGAACACATTGGCGCGTGATCACCAAATCAAGATTGTGCAGTTTTTGAGGAGATTTTTTCTACCCGATTCGTTTCCCATGTTCCAAACCGTGCGATAAAATGTAGTCGAAATGCGGAAATGCATAACGACAACAAATTTAGCATATAAACTGCCGTTAGCACTAAAACTAATCGTTCATTCGACACATGTTTTCCAAGGATCACCGCAAATCGTTTGGACGAAGCGGTGGTTTCTAATCTGAGGATGAGTCGCGTTCTAAGATAATTTGCATATTCAAAAAATCCGATTTGTATACAACGCAGGGTGAGAAAAAAATGTAGCCAATACCTTTCAACGGTTCTGTAGCTAAAAATTTGTTCATTCAGTCAACGCCAAAACCGGGATCCTGCATCTCATTGCGGAAATCGATCGACTATTTTGACAGACGTACAAGGACCCGACAAAGTTTAACTGGTCAATTCATTGAGATAATTAACGCATCCGCCCCGAAAATTTACCGCTTGTTCGATTCGGAAAGAAAACATTTAATGTCAAAGTACCATTGCATGAATCTGTAGAGCTTTGGGAATTTATTGTTCTGAATAAATGGACTTTTTTGATGTGTAAACCTTAGCCTTTAGAACAATCCGCTGTCGTTGTCAGTAAATTATCAGTAATAGTTTTCACAAAATGGCTCTCGGGACTAAGTTTTACATTGTAATACAATAGTTATTGTCCTCCGTTTAGAGAAGAGATTGGCGTTCAAATTGGCGTCATTTAGGACCCAAGACATCGCAATTGTGTTTAAGTGACAATTTTACATCATCAGAATCTTGAAATTTTGCAAATGCCATTGAATTTTTTCAGCTGAAACTTCTTTATTTTCGAACCAACCCAAAACAGGCTTTACGCAGTATCCATTTGGTGCAGCAGTCGGCTCGCGAGCCACATGCGGCTTTTTCTACAGTTCCGGTAAGGTCCATTTGAAAATTTAAATTATTTTATAAAATTATTGTATGGTGTAAGCCGACAAGAAAATATTTGTGGTTGGTGAAAAACGTGGATGTGTTGCGAATTTTAATTTTTAATGCTTTCGAGCCAAAAAATTTCCATTCCTACGCAGACATGACGCTCCCTTACTATTCTGGCCTGATTTGGCATCTTGTCACTACGCCAAAGACGTTTTGGGATGGTATAAAGCGAATGCAGTCCATGTTGTACCGAAAGAGGCTAATGCACCGAAATGCCTGGAGTTCCGACCTATCGAGCGGTATTGGACTCTCGCGAAGAGAGAACTCTTTCAATATAAACAACAAGCTACAACAAATGAAAAATGTCGAAAATCTTGAACAAAAGCAGCTAAATCTAATCGGCACAGACCCTAATAGCTAGAGTAAATTCAAAAGTATGTAGTTTCTTCATGAGGCCTATTTCAGTAACTGTAATTAGTTTTAAGATGACTAATAATGCCCAACTAAATGAATAAAAATGCATCTTAGTTTGACCTAACAGTAAATTTGCTTCACTCCAAATTTAATATGTATTATTATTATTAATATTGATTTATTTATACCCGGCTTTAACCTAGCTACGGTCTTTCAGCCTCAATATTAATATAGGCTAATATAGGCTGACAATCATTTTGCGAATAATTTTAACTCTGGTTCTTACCTGGCGAACGACCGCAACTTGGTTAAAGCCGGGTATAAATAAACGATATAAAAAAATACTCTGGAAAATGCACCAAAAGAGTAATTTTCACTTCTATGTAATTTGTTTTCCGCTTTCTTATAGAAAGGAAATGGATTTTTTTTGTGACATTCACTCTGAACGCAATGGACACTGGCAACCACGTAGAAACTCTTTACATCGACTGTAGTAAAGCTTTCGACCGTACTGACACACCATTACTTCTATACAAACTACAAATATATGGCAAAGAACATAACCTTCTGGAGTTCATACTTAACGATTCGTGTACAAGTAGTTCGCTTCCAAAACATAAACTCTAAGCCAATTAATGTAACATCTGGCGTACCTCAGGGCTCTCACCTTGGGCCTCTTCTTTTCATTTTACATAAAAACGACATTTCCTTCATATTCAAAAATCTAAAAGAGCTTATATATGCAGACGACATGAAACTCTTCATGGACATTAAAAATATCAACGACGCTGTAATATTCCAGAACGAAATCAATCTATTCCACATTTGGTGCTGCAAAAGTCTACTTCAACTCAATGTAAAAAAATGCAACTCAATAACTTTCAGTGGGAAAAACGAAACCCATTTGATAGACATATTTTTAGGAAATCAAATACTAGGAAAAAGTAAAATTGTACGAGATTCAGATGTAATCTTGGACTCCAAACTAACATTTGTGGAACATTATAACACAATAATCAATAAAGCAAACAGTATGCTGGGCTTTATCAAACGCTTCAGCCATAATTTCCAAGACCCATATACTATAAAATTGCTATACAGTACATATGTCAGACCAATCTTGGAATATTGCAGCCTAGTATGGAATCCATATAACATTATTCACAAAGAACCCATTGAATCGATACAAAAACATTTTCTTTTATATGCACTTCGTAAATTAAACTGGACAGCATTTCCTCTGCCATCATATGAAGCACGCTGCATGCTCATCAATATACAAATACTTAAAGAACGCCGCGACTTTGCAATGCTCTATTTTATCAGCGACATTATATCACAGACTAACAGACAGGACACTCAAATTAGATTCTTCAATCATTTTAACGGTCATTTCGAATATTCTTTTATTTAGGACAGTACTCACATGTGTCATGATGGCGCCACGTTACCCTATCAAAAACATCCTGTCTGTCATCTGGACTGTGTTTATTTTTTTCATTTACCAACAGAATTACCTGTAATGTAATGATTTGTATACGTCCATTCGAATTTCATGCAGGATACAGATTTAATACATATTGCCAAAACTATATACATAATTGTGCCTACTTCTCATCCTCCAACGCAATACAAAATCGAACCCGTTTTGTTACAATATTTACTTGCTTCTGGTCTGCCGCCACCTTATTTCGGGTGAAAACTACCAACACAATAAAAAATAGTCTAGATGAACAACGTTGAGTCAAATAAATGGTTACCTTCCCACATAGCGAAAAAGTTATATAATATATTATCAACGTAATCCAATAATTTATTGTGACGATTCATTTTCAAATATTTTGATGAAATCAGGCATGTACAGATAGTAAATAGTTCGCGCAGTACAATATAGGTGGAACTAGTGCATCACGAAAAATTATTTTTATAAGAATTTACTCATACTGTCATGTCTGTTAGTCTGTGGTTATATCTCAACGCATTCAATCAGCTCCATTATTATCGCAGTTAAATTTTTTATATACCTAGCCGTCAACTACGTTCCAGGAAATTATTTTTAGAAAAACATGCTAGAACAAATTATGCAAAATACAGTCCAGTCAATAGAATAATGCACCATTACAATCAATACTGCAAACATCTTTACCTTACTATGTCAAAAAATCAAATAAAACCTCAGCTTTGTCGTAGAAATAATGCGTAGTATGTAAGTGAACATAGTAAACAATTTATATGTAGTCTACATTTGCTTGACGAAATA
Source organism: Malaya genurostris (assembly GCF_030247185.1). Classification (NCBI taxonomy): domain Eukaryota; kingdom Metazoa; phylum Arthropoda; class Insecta; order Diptera; family Culicidae; genus Malaya; species Malaya genurostris. The sequence continues at coordinate 182,664,493 of NC_080572.1, forward strand.
AATAAATAAATAAATTGTTGGATAAACCGACTTTTGAGAGGAGCTCTAGCGGCCCTTAGCGTTATATACCATTCGACGAGATTGAAAAATGTCTGTGTGTGCACCTTTCGAAGAATTTTTCTATAAGCTAAATTTTCTCGGAGATGGCTGAGCTGATTTCAATAAGCAGCTACTATATAGCATTTGAAAGCTACTGTTGGGTTATTATTCCGGAGATATTATGGTATAAGTGTCGTAACCGTCAAAACGGTTTTTTTCTATCCGATTTTTTTTTCAGAAATAAACCCAATGATCAAGTTCAAATGCATTATTGCTGATAAATTTGAATTTGAATTCCAAAGAAAATAGTACTCAAATGGTAATAATCGATTTATGACAGGAATGAAAAATCACAACTTGTGACTAAAGCTTGAATATTAACAATACCAAATTAATTCAATGAAATAAAATACATGGAATCCCCTGTTTTTATCCTCGTAGTGGTGCGATGAAGCCTTTTTCATAATTGACAATATGAGAATTTGATATAAGTTCGATTTGAATTAGTTTGACTACTATTCCCGGTGGCGGAATAGCCGAGTAAATTTGGTTGGCCATAAACTTACAAGACCTATATTATGGCTTAGTTTTAACGATTTTGGTGTATTTTGTCTCATCATTTTAGAGGAAGACTTCAAAATTTTAACCCTCTTCAACCTATGATTCTGGGAGTCGGATTACACCAGTCGAAACTCATTCACGTTTGGCACGTCAGTAAGAATGATACACTTCGGTGTTTATTGAAAAAGTTTCAGCTCAGGTAAAGTTTGAGCTTTACGTCTGCTTAGCGGTTTATGTTAAACTGATAGGCGGCATAGTAGTTCAACATGAACTGATATGCACTGTTGAGGCGAGGACGAATCGTAAAGAAAAACATTAATAAAAACGCGGGTGGGTAATGTCAGAGACATAACTGGATGTCGTGAATACGAAAACAAATGACATGTTCCTTTACACTTCCGAATATCAATTAGTTGATCAATTGTATGAATTATGCAAGCATTCCCCTTTTCCACATTTTTCGCAAAAACAAAGAAGGCTTCACTTGATCTCGATTACTGTGAATTTTACACAGCGAAAAGTGCAAAAATCTAACCACACTGTTCTAGATTTGCACTAAACTGAGGATATTTCCTTTCGATTTGCGAACAACAAATCCTAATAGTTCTTCAGAAAACTTTTAGAGCCATTAGAACGACTGATTTTTTATAATGCTCTCCACCGTTGTTTTTTCCCAATGCTAATGACTGGCAGCTGTGACGTAATCGCTCTTGTCGAAAGCGAAACTAGCTTTGCAAACGACACAAAACACATCTGCTCGCAGTGGCGATAGAATCCAAACTGATTCAAATTTTGTTAAGAGATTTCCTTTTATGTGATTTCGTTTGTAGCTTTTTCACTAATGGGCGGTCCTAACGGCTATAAAAATAGCCGAATATAGAATTTTAATGTCGATTATTTCATTTCGGATTTGCATAATTTATTGAATGAAACTATCAATATGCTACTACCAAATTGAGGAACTCACTACGATATTCACCACTTTTCGGAACATTTTTCTTGAACGATTTGTTGTACAGCAGCAGCTATTTTCTTCTCTTCCTTAGAACGCGTTCTGATTGGCTGGTGTTGACATGGGTCAAATAAGATAGGTTTTTCAATAGTGTACTATTGAAATACTTCAATGCTTTTGCTATACACGTTGAAAAATTTCGATTCTATTGGTAGTTAGATTATATAAATCCTTCCACAGATCACTGAGCTATGAGCTTTCAAAATACGAGAAAGGCAAACGCGCCATATGAATTATTCTCTTTGATACTCGTTTATACCAAACACTTCAGAAAAGTTTAATTTTGAACTATTTGAGATTATGTCACACAACTGAAAATTTTATCATAAAATTGATGGCATGTCGCAAAAATTATGTTGATTCGTTAGATACAACAAGAGATATTCACGATCAAAAACTTATCACTCTCTCAGAGGGTAAATTTTGAAAAGGCACCCTATAGTAAAGTAAGTTGTATTCACGACAAAAGAAAAAAAATTTCAAGCCAGTTTGGAGGATCCGTTTTTTTGCATTGTCACTTGAAGAAACACACTCGAAAAAAAATTTGCGCTTACCACTCTTTTACTTACCTTACCCTTTGGAAGCAGAAGTCGGATAGGAATAAAATTTAGGTGTTTTTTTGCTAAGCTCTGAAACTAAGTTTGGAAAAATCGGTCGAATCATCTCCGAGAAAAAGTGAGGTACATATTTTTATTTTTTTAGCACTAATCACCCTGTGATTCTTAAATTATATGTCGGATCAGTATTAAATTCATTAATCTTGTGCGGAACAGTTTTTTGCGGGACAAGACACAAAAATGTTGCATACACTGGCACAATAGGGTGAAGTCATATAATACGCCCTATCAAAGAAAAATACACCCTCCCTCGTTACGATTTAAGAAGTTGAGTAGTTTTCAAAGCATAAATGCTTAGTACAATCTTTCTACTATAGTGCCTATAACCAGAGTGACGACAACTGTTCGTTTGGAATGACACCTTTGTTCCAAACGAGCAAACGACATGTCAACTACAATGTAAAACTATCGAAACTGCCAACAATTTGGATTAATTGTTCTGAATTGATTCCAACATTACGGATGAGATGTCGTCACTCTGGTTATAGGCACTCTACTTTCTGTTATACACTTTGACAGCTGTCATTTGTTGTGCAATATAAATAAACGAAAAAGTTCCTCGAGCTGTTTAGCGCTGAACAATTCGCGTTAATCAATTGTTAAATAGCATATATTCGGTTGGTATTTGAACATTTCGTGTAACAGTTGTAATGTTTCTGTTTATTGACTAAAAAGGTAAGAAAACAACACAGTATCTTCAGTAAATATACTTTTTATTACCAGTGCTTCTACGTACAAAACGCCCCATTGTCGATTCGTCTGTATGTCCTATATGTGGTTTTGATGTTTCTATTTCATATATTTTTTTTTAATTTTTATTGATTTCCTTCATTCAGCTGCCACGAAACACAACCCGCAAAAATATTCGCCGTTCATGGACTGTAGGACAAATTACACTGGCCATCAATTCGGCGCATCGTGGGATATCCAGAACATAAGCAGCTAAAATTCATGGAATTCCGAAACGGGCTAATGGGAGATATTTAGAAACAAAATCAGAAAGCACAGGGGATTTAGAGCAAGTGAAATTAAAATCATTGGGAAGTTTCAAACTCGAAACTTCAGAGTTCTTGCCAACAAAGTTCAAAAATGGTAAGAATAATGAAAGATGATTTTGCGTCTTGTGTTTGTTTTCCCTAATTCACGAAAAACTTCTGACAAACAATTGGTGGTATACCAATCAGAATTGACGATCTAGCGTTCCTCTAAAGTAACGGTAGCGACAGGCAAGAAGCCCTGGCCCCTCCCGAAATTGGACACATTTATAGATTGTAAAAAACATACTATTTATTACACCCGAACCTCCATTTACGTAATAATCGGGACTACGTAAATCGAATTATGACGTAAAAAAAGTTTACGTTATTTGGAATTTTCGACGTAAAAAAAGTTTTTCTTATGTATACGTATTATTAGATATGTATAATGTATTGGATAGTTATGGAACGAAAATTACGAGTATTTACAGGAAAAGGATGTTCTAAGCAGCATAATTTTCAAGATGGCGGCTTCCGGTTTATTGATATTCCTTGAAAACCCTTACAATATGGGTATTTTCGGAACGGGTTTGATGAGTAGTTGTCGGAAAATGATGATTGAGGTGGTTCTGAATTCCAAAATGGCGACTTCCTGTTTATTGATATTCCTTGAAAACCCTTACAATATGGGTATTTTCGAAACGGGTTTGATGAGTACATGTCGAAAACCGATATTTGAGGTGGTTCTGAATTCCAAGATGGCGACTTCCGGTTTATTGATATTCCTTGAAAACCCTCATAATATGGGTATTTTTGGAACGGGTATGATGAGTAGATGTCGGAAAATGATATTTAAAGTCATTTCAAAATCCAAGATGGTGTTTCTCGAAACCAGTAGCAAAACTAATGTTTTCGGAACGAGTTTAAAGAACAGTTCTTATCAAACGTTGTTTGAGTAATTATGACTTACTGTCGAATATTTTATATTATTGTTACTTTTGGAATGGATTTTACGAGTCAATGTTAGGAAGAAAGTTGTTTAAACTAAACTTCAGGAATTTTATTCCAAATTCAATATAATATTAGCTTGACACTTACAATCGAATTGTCAAACAAATACATAAATTGATGAAAATGCTTCGATGTAAATATTTTAGGGTTCATTCTTTGGTGAAAGAAATGTTAATATTTTTTTTTCAGTGTTGTAGTAAGTATAATTTATTTGAATAGATTCAAGTTTTGAACTGCTGTTAAAACTGTTGTTTTCGTTTTCGTTGACTGATTTCAATACCTGAACTGTTATTCATTCTTATGCACAAATCGGTTCATATCAGCATGGCCACGCTTAAGATTCAAATATAATGACACTCGCTAATGGCATATGGCGACGCACTTTCATACGCGAAACATTTGAAACAAAAATGGTGTGCACATTTTTTTTGACACACTCTACCCTATTATTTTGGAACTGGAAGTCGGATCGAGATGAAGTTGAGAAAGTTTGTAATGGACTATTAGACCATTTGAATCAGTTTGTGTAAATCGGTCGCGCCATCTCAGAGAAAATTTAGCACGCAAATTTTATTTTGCACATTTAACTCATAACTTCGGAACCAGTAGTAAGATCCAAACAAAGTTCAGGAATTTGCATCAGACCTGAAGAGTTTTTTTTAACTGATCCAAGTGTGTTAAAATCGGTTTATTCAACTCCGGAAATAAGGTGTACTTATTTTCACATTTTGTATGAGACCTCAAGACCTTTCATTTGAATCTAAGAGTGTGAAAATCGGAGCAGCCATCTCCTATAAAATTTAGTGTAATAAAACGTTACATATACATGCGCATATACACACACAGACATTTTGCGTACTCGACGAACTCAGTCGAATGGCATATGACACTCGGCCCTCCGGGCCTCGGATAGAAAGTCGGCTTGCACAACCTTTTTATACGAGAAAGGCAAAACACATTTAACAAAACTGTTTTCAATTCTAAAGTTTTCTAATTTTTAGCTGCATATTTTACTCAACCGGCAGTTTTTTTGCAAATGTTTCAATATTCTTTACGGATTTAATAGTACACAAAAAGTGATTTTTTTCAAAATTTTGATTCGAATTCCTCTTATAAAGGCGGTGAGGCATAAAACAATTTCACAAGTACATTTCCTACACTTAAACAATAAAGCTTCGGTTTAGACTGACCGATTTAAGAAAACGTACATCATATGGTTTGGCACTGTCAACCATATTCAACATCTATTTCGATTTTGATCACTGTTGAGTCGTGTACATTCCATTATTTTTGCATTTCTCTATAGAAAGAATATGGATTTGTATGAAAATAAAAATTTGTTTAAAGCTCGGAGACACTTATTGTTATATATCATTCAACTTAGCTCGATGAATGATGAACTAAGACATTTTAGTTCTATTTTTAAATAACCACAGTTTTCCATCCAAAAGCGTTCGGTATATGTTTGAAACGTCGACGACCGTATTAGAGAATAAACACAATAACCAAATTGATTTTGGCAAAAACTCATTGAGGATGATTTTCGGACCCACCTTCCTGTACAATTTTTGGCTATATAAAAAGTTTACTATCACCTCCTTTCGGGTGTAACACCTATTACCAGTCACCATGTGTTACATATATAGATAGTGGAAGGTATCAATGGAGAACTATGACTTAAACAATGAAAACCTTAATTATTCAATAAATTGAGAATTAAATTAATTAATATTTGCAAAATATAGCCAATATAATTTTACATTACATTGGACGGATTACAATAAATTTTTTATTCATCAAGTGTGAAAGTACTGGAGTACAGAGTGGAGCACTTGGACTCACAGTATATCACGTGATTTTTAGAGGCACAACATAGTTTGTTTTAAGCGACTCTTCCCATTTCGAAAATATTAATACAATATAGGATACGATCAGCAATCCATTAATATTCAAACATTATTCTCTACGCAATATGCACTAAACCAGCTCCGAAAATACCCATATTGTAAGGGGTTTCAAGAAATATCAATACACCGGAATTCGCCATCTTTGAATTCAGAACCATTCCAAACATCGTTTTCCGACATCTACTCATCAAACCCGTTCCGAAAATACCCATATTGTAAGGGTTTTCAAAGAATATCAATAAACCGGAAGTCGCCATCTTGGTTTTCAGAACCATCTCAAATATCATTTTCCGACATCTATTCATCAAATCCGTTCCGAAAATACCCATATTGTAAGGGTTTTCAAGGAATATCAATAAACCGGAAGTCGCCATCTTGGTATCCAGAACCACCTCAAACATCGTTTTCCGACATCTACCCATCAAACCCGTTCCGAAAATACCTATATTGTACTAATTTCCATGGAATATAAATGAGCCGGAAACGATTTTCATTGTATGCAAAAACCTCTTTTTACGAAGTATTTTCAACGTAAAAAAAGATTACGTTATTTGGGATTTATGTCGTAAGAAGAGTTACGTAAAAAAAAGGTAACGTAAAAAAAGTTTACGTAAACGGAGGTTTAAGTGTATTTTGTTTGCTATACATCTTATAAAACTTAAAAAAGAATTTTGGCTATGTTTGGAAGGCGAAAATTCAAAGAAAATCAATCAAAAGGTATGATAAGAGTTTAGTGCTCCTTTTGATTGCACCGTGAAATTGTGGTTTCGAGTGTTTGGTGGTGATCGAGCCCGCAGCATTAGGGGCTCCGATGCGCTTACAAGGGACAGCGTCAACATTACATGAAATGGTGCTGGATGACTGGAAAGGAAAGGTGCGCAGTCTATCAGATGCCACCGGGATTAGTACAGAGCGCACGTACCATAGTTTATGTAAGACTCTGCAGATGAAAAAGATTTTCGCTGGATTCCGCGGATGCATACTCTGGACTAAAAAGGCGGGTGGGTAATGTCAGAGACATAACTGGATGTCGTGAATACGAAAACAACTGACATGTTCCTAAACACTTCCGAATATCAATTAGTTGATCAATTGTATGATTTATGCAAGCATTCCCCTTTTCCACATTTTTCGCAAAAACAAAGAAGGCTTCACTTGATCTCGATTACTGTGAATTTCACACAGCGAAAAGTGCATAAATCTAATCAAACAGTTCTAGATTTGCACTAAACTGAGTTTTCTTATCTTCGATTTGCGAAGAAGAAATCCTAACAGTTCTTTAGAAAACTTTTAGAGCCATAAGAACGGCTGATTTTGTGTGATGCTATCCACCGTTGTCCTCTTTTCGTTGTTTTTTCACCATTGCAAACTACTAGCAGCTGTGTCGTAATCGCTCTTATAGGAAGCGAAACTAGCTTTGCAAGCGACACACAATACATCTGCTCGCAATGGCGATAGAATCCAAACGGATCCAGTTTTTGTTAAGAGGTTTCTTTTTACGCGATTTCGTCTGTAGCTTTTTCACTAATGGACGGTCCTAACGGCTATAAAAATAGCCGCATGTAGAATTTTAATACCGATTTGCATTTCATTGAAAGAAACTATCAGGATGCTGTACGGGATTCATTCCTGCCTTTCAGAAGAACCAAATTGTAGAACTCACTACGACATTAAGCACTGTTCGGAACATTTTTCTCGAACGATTTGTTGTACAGCAGCAGATATTTTGTTCGCTTCCTCAGAACGCGTTCTGATTGGCTGATGTTGACATGGGTCAAATGAGACAGGTTTTTCAATAGTGTACTATTGAAATACTTCTATGTTGTTTCTATACACTTTTAAGTTGAAAAATTTCGATTCTATTGGTAGTTAGATTATATAAATCCTTTCACAGATTACTGAGATATGAGCTTTAAAAATACAAGAGAGGCAAACGCGCCTTATGAATTATCCTCTTTGATACTCGTTTATACCAAACATTGCAGAAAAGTTTAATTTTAAATTATTTGAGATTATGTCACACAACTGAAAACTTTACAATAAAATTGTGATCATTTTTCCGATGGCATGTAGCAAAATTTATGTTGATTCGTTAAATAAAACAAGAGATATTCACGATCAAAAACTTATCACTCTCTCAGAGGGTAAATTTTGAAGAGGCGCCGCATAGTAAAGTAAGCATGTTTGGCTATGCTGATGCAGATTTGGTTAGACTTTTGGTGTGGGTTGGTAATTGTTGACGAAACCTTCATCTCAATCGAACAGAAACTGACGTCCATCTTGGATTGTCATGGCAAACTTTAGCGAATATCGCTACCACAGCAACATAAGAGCAACGCTACCATCTACGATTTAGGGTTCCAAGGGATGCTTGGAATTTTTTTATATATTACTAGAAATTATCATTAGGACCAAATTGTGTCTGTTGATTATACCTAAATAAATAAATAAAAATAAATAAATAAATTACTTCCCTACCCACTTTGTTCACCCAATTTGGCATCCTCGAACTATCACGAACTCCTTGCGCTTATTTGTTCCAAAATATTAAAAAATTGATGTGAGTTTCATTTTGAAGGTTTCGACCGACCGACTGAAATCGGGAACCACCTAAATAAGTTTGTTTGGCTATTAACTAATGTGTATTATAAATTGGAGTAAGGAGCTCAGAAGACTTTCTGTTCTTCACGAGATCAAACAAGGGAGTTACCTTGGACCACTCATTGTCATGCTGTTCACGTATGATCTTTGCAGTGAATTCTAAAAATCTACGCAAATCCTTGAGGATTGTGGTGGTCTTCAAATTAAGAGAGTTTTATACATATGTAACCGTATAAGCTTATGCAGTTTTAATACTCATCACATACTTGATGTGTGTTTTCTATGGAATGTTAATATTGCCCTAAGTACGCAGTATCATGGAATATGGAGCTACAATTTGAGCCTTGTATCACAATGTTCACATCGATCGGATCGAAAGGGTACGAACGTCAAAAGTGTTTCGCCCTATTTGATCTTCGACTACTTTGGCTTCTTGGCTTCTATTACGCTTTTAAGAAACAAGGTACTAAATGCGCACCCGGAATTAGTTACTTATGTCGTTTTCGCTTGAGAAAACTGAAACTGACCCAGGGTAGTTTCATCAAACAAATACTTCTCACGAAACTGTGTTGATTTCGCACTTAGCAACGGGGGTTTGAGCAAACCTGATATAACATCCAGGTTCGAAACTGACTCGATTTTCAGTTCAACAACGTTAAAACTAGGTTCGAAACTAGCTTCAAACAAACGGTTTGACAGCAGTTAGGGTGAAAACTGGGTTAAGTTTGGCATCAAACGAAAACGACATTAAAAAAGTTAGATGTTTTATGTTCGATCAGAGCCTGCTTCGGGCGCGAACTACTTTTGTTGGATTTGTTGGTTCATCTTGGAACACCCATACAGTCGACTGCTGTTTAGTTTCGGGCTCATATGAGTAAATCCATGTTACTTGACTTGTGTTATACACCAAATTTGAAGCACCACGATTGAATTATTTCTGCGTTTTTTTGTACCAGACGACACGAGAACGAGTGAATATCAAATTATGTGGGATCCAACGTGAACAATTTTTTTTCAGGACTAAAGGACTATTCACACATATCCGGTCCGGTTCAGTGCCGACACGACACCGTGCACGGATACTGATATTATTTCATTCGTTTTCTATTCACGCATTCACACCTATCCGGCACCGTACCATTTCAGTGCAGCTCGCCGTCAGTGTAGCGTCCGTCCGGCAAACACAAATTCGTCGTCACCGATATTTTTTTTATTTTCACTGAAGTCGGTATGTTACTGCATTTGCTGTGCCGGAACGGATACAGCACGGAAACAGAACGGAAGGATTCCGACAAAAAAAGAACACTGACGGCGCACTGAAGGCACTTTCACTGAACCGTCACGGAACTGAAATGTGTGAATAGTCCTTAAATGTTCATGCAAAATAATATATAAGCTTTTCACACTCATGCCCAAGGCTGCCTCACATGACGATCTTCCATTATCAGATATTTCACAGCATCGATGTTTTCTTGCAAAATAACGACAAGCGAACTACGACCACGATTGAATTCGTTATAGCAGATTTTTACAGTCGCATAGGATGGTGCTACACTACCAAAAGTCGAACTAAGTTGATTGAAGCGCTTTTGTCTTGATAATCCACGAAGAAAATCGTAATAAATCATTGCACAATTTCTTTTTTTTTTGCGGAGATAAAATTTTCAACTCACTGTAAACAAAACAAATAGCGCTAAAATAACAGAATATTCTAAATATGGTAATGGTTAAAGATGTCAAACTTTATGATGGGAACGTCAAATCTATCGGGCAACATTTAAGTGTTGCCAAGGTCAAATACATAAGTAACAACTTACGTAGATATATTTTGAAATTTTTCATCTTTTATCGTGCACATATTTGAAGCAGAAAATGAAATATACAGTTCATTTACAGTTCTTTGTTTTTCAATTAACATGCGAAGTGAAACTAAACGAAAATCCAATTATGCAGTTTAATTTTTTTAAGTATCAATACCTTTCAATATAGTTTTTCATTAGTTGTGGAATTTAAAAATTCCATTATTTCTTTCTATAGACATTTGGCGATTTAGGTGAACTGATTTGAACGAACTGATAAATGAAATTCGGCCTTCCAAGCCTCGGATCGAAAGGCGGTTTTCACATTGATTGCATAACCTTCTCTTATGAGACTACTTTGAGAAAATCTCCCATAAAAGCTAATTGAAATAGTTTCCATTTGCAATATTTCAATTTTATTACCACACTGAAAAAAGTAATTTACAACGTGACGTGACGTCAAAGGTAATGCGAAATAAATGAAGTTTTTTTTAGTTTCAATTATAGAAATCTTAACCTTAAAGTCATTGGCTTCTTCGGCCCAGAAAGCTTTCTGATCCTATGTGCGAGGTTGGGAATCGAACCCAGGTGGGCTGCGTGAAAGGCATCGACCAACCCATCAAGCTATACTCGTTCCTTCGAGGTCATTTTATATTTAATGTCTTGGCATGACAGAACTGTAAAATTTGAAAGAGTATTTTTCGTCCTGCATGGAATAATAAAGAAGGAAAAATCTAGCAGTATTTACGTTTATTATATTGATTCTCTTACTAAGCAACTTTCTTCATACATTTCAGTATAGTATTTCCTGTTTACTATATCCGATCCATTAACTGCAGATCGTCAGCAAAGCGTGCCGCACTATGAAAACCCTTCATTAACGGGGTGCTGATCATGATCTTCGGCCGCAGGCCCGCTCATTGGCACAACGAGGGAGGGTCTGAGGCATCCACCGAGGCACTCGCTCTTCTCGCTCATCAATGTGATAATTATCAGAATGTGTATCTTCACACAACAGCCAGTGGCAAGGGTGACAAGTTCACGCTTTTTTTATCTACTACCTAGCATAAACCTGATTCCCGCGTGTTGAATTGACTAGCAGACAATCACACAAACACAAACAGCGAAACAAGAAAAGACAGAGCACCGTGAAAGATAATCCTCGGCTTGTAAGTCGAAGCTTAGTAATCGTTTAGGTGGAAATGAGAGTCGCGATAATTTCCGTTCCGATCAGAAAAATGTCACGCGACATTTGGTTTTGTTGCTTGAAGCAAACCACGTGGCTTCAACAAATTGATGGTGGGTTCACTCAAATTGATGATGCTTGCGCCAGTGGACGTGACCGGATTGAAAATGCTAACGAAGAAGTTTGCTCGGTTTGTTCTTTCTCGGTCTTTTGAATAATAATAGGCAAATATGTACCTTCGAAGGCAAATTTCAGGTTAATGATTAATGACGATGTTTTGTTTTTAGAAAATACTAAGCTGTTTGTTGGACAACACTCAGTGTTCGCCTCGGCCAATTAGCCGAACCACGACGGGGTTAACGCGTTCGCCGAATGAAGCTATTGAAATATAACAAACGGCATGTTTGAATGTCGATATCTACATTGTTTCAAATCTGAAATTTACGTTCAGTTTTGCTTCAATACATCCGTTCAAATTTTAGTAAATATTTGTACATATTATATTTTTACGGTTAGTAAGAACTTATATTGCTTTCTGAAGGGAAGGGGGAACGAAAAAGTTAGTGACAAAACCAACGATCTTGTTAGTTCCAATGAAGGTGGTGGACAGAGACGGGGATCGAGAGAATCGGGCGGATGTTAGTGTCGAAACTGTGGGTGGAGATTATACTTTCTGAGCGAGATATAACAGATTATACTTGTACCTTATGATAAAAAAAGAACCGGAATTTTCATTTTAAAATTCCCGCGCTTGTCCAATCGGTAAACTTTTACTCTCTCAACGTTGGCCACACTTTTATACACATTCTGTCAAATTTTGACGCATATCGTACGATTGGTTTTTGTTTGGCGTCTATACAAAGAAGTTGAAAAATTTTCGTGTGGCGATTTTATAATGGATGACAATTTAGAACAACGGCTCGCCTTCGAAGCGCCATTCGGTCGATTGTTGTGCGGTTTCGACGTCATATTCATAGATCCACACCTTATCACCAGTTATGATGCTTTCGATGAATTTGGGGTCACTATCTCCGTTGGAAATCATCCCTTTGGCCACATCAACACGACGCTGTTTTTGAGTGAAATTCAGCTTTTTTGGCACCAACCGAGAAGCGACGCGTTTCAAACCCAAAACATCAGATAAAATGTGTTCGGCTGATCCATAAGAGATGCCCAACAACACAGCAATCTCTCTAATCGGTACAGAACGATTTTGCAACACGATTTGCTTCGCCGATTCAATGTTTTCTTCAGTAACAGATGTTGTTGGGCGGCCAGTGATCTCATCATGATCCAAGCTTGTACGACCACTTTTGAAGCGTTTATACCACTCGTATGCCTGTGTTTTTCCTAGACACTATTCACCAAAGGCCTTTTCTAACACTTTCACCGTTTCGGAACACTTAAATCCATCTGCAGCACAAAATTTGATGCACGCACGTTGTTCTAAATTTTCATCCATTATAAAAATCACTACACGAAAATTTTTCAACTTCTTTGTATAGACGCCAAACAAAAACTAATCGTACGATATGCGTCAAAATTTTACAGAATGTGTATAAAAGTGTTGCCAACGTTGAAAGAATAAAAGTAAACCGATTGAACAAGCGCGGGAGTTTTAAAATGAAAATTCCGGTTCTTTTTTTATCATAAGGTATAAAAATGGATGAAAGTTTGTATGTTTGTAACGCGATAACTTAGGAACTACTGAACGGATTGCTACCAAACTTGGCACAGATACTTCTTGTATTTCAGAGATGGTTTAGGGAGTATATTTATATGGAAGGGAGCGTAGCAGGTGTCATAAACAAGGGGTCATGGAAAAATTCATATAACTTGACAAGAATCGATTCGTTTTGAAGACCGTAGAACCATTTTGCATATGACTATATGGGGGGTGGATGTAGCAAGTGCCTTTAAATAAGGGGGGTGTAATGTTTAAAACGGCATAGTTCCGAAACTACTGAACGGATTGCCACCAAACTTGTCACAGATACTTCTTGCTCTTCTGAGATGATCATAAGGATATTTTAATGGGGGAGGAAGCGTAGTGTTATTAACAGAGGGAGATCATGAATAAATTTGTCTAATTTGACGAGAATCGATACTTTTTTAAGACCATAGAAACATTTTGCATATATAAGATATGATTATATGGGGGGTGGATGTAGCCAGTGCCTTTCAAAAGGGGGGTGTAACGGCATAACTCCGACACTACTAAACGGTGTAATGTTTGTAATGGCATAACTCCGGAAGTACTGAGCGGATTGCTATCAAACTTGGCACATGTACTTCTTGCTCTTCAGAGATGGTCATAAGCGTATTTTTATGGGGGGAGGGAACGTAGCAAGTGTCATTAACAAAAAGGGGTCATGAAAAAATTCATGTAACTTGATGATAACCGATATTTTTTGAAGATCTTAGAAACATTTTGCATACCGTAGATATAATTTAATGGGGGATGGATGCAGTAAAGGGGGTGTAATATTTGTAATGGCATAACTTCTAAACTTAACTTAACTTAACGGGTTGCTATTTAACCTGGTACCTGTACTTTTTGCTCTTCAGAGATGGTTATAAGAATATTTCCGTGAGGGGAGGGAGGGTAACAAGTGTCCTTAACAAAGGTGGTCATTAAAAATATCTAATTTGACGAGAATCGGTTCTTTCTGAAGGCACTTTTTGCACAGCTTAGATATGATTATAAGGAAATTCTGTGGAGAGAGGGTGTAGTAAGTGCCTCTAAAAAAGAAGTGTAATGTTTGAAACGTCATAACTCCGGAACTATTGCACGAATTGCTATAAAATTTGGAAGAGATACTTCTTGCTCTTCAGAAATAGTCATAAAGGTATTTTTATAGGGGAGGAAGCGTAGCAAGTATCATTAACAGGAGGCGCCATGAAAAAATCTTCATAAAATTTGACAAGAATCGATGATTTTTGAAGGTCATGCAAACATTTTCCATACCTTAGATATGATATAACAGTTCGGCTGAAAAGTTCGTATCGTTTAATAGAAACACACATTTTTTTGCCAAAATTCGTTTTTATTGTTCAACATAATTGCCATCAGAGGCAATACAGCGATTATAGCGATCTTCCAACTTTTCGATACCATTTTTGTAGTACGATTTGTACTTTGTCTCAAAATAGGCCTCAGTTTCAGCGATTACCTCTTCATTGCTTCTAAATTTTTTACCAGCGAGCATTCTCTTGAGGTCTGAGAACAGGAAAAAGTCACTGGGGGTCAAATCTGGCGAATATGGTGGATGGGGGAGCAATTCGAAGCCCAATTCGTTCAATTTCAGCATGGTTTTTCGTTGTTGTTTTTGATAGATTGTGAGCTCACGCTGCACCCATTTTGCACAAAGCTTTCTCATATCCAAATATTCGTGAATAATATGTCCAACACGTTCCTTTGATATCTTTAGGGTGTCAGCTATCTCAATCAATTTCACTTTACAGCCATTGAAAATCATTTTGTGGATTTTTTTCACGTTTTCATCGGTAACAGCCTCTTTTGGACGTCTACTGCGTTCATCGTCTTCGGTGCTCATATGACCAGTGCGAAATTTTGCAAACCACTTACGAATTGTTGCTTCGCCCGGTGCAGAGTCTGGATAACACTCATCAAGCCATTTTTTGGTATCGCCGGACATTTTTTCATCAAAAAGTAGTGTTTCATCAACACACGAAATACCTTTTTTCCATTTTTTTTCACAATAACAAAAGTAGCTTCACTCAAAATGCAATATCTCACAAACTAATAATCAGACAATTGTCAAATTTATACACGTATCTTTTGAAGGTTGGTACTAACTGAAAATGGTATGGATTTAATTCTAGTGGCGCCCTCTCATAGAAACGATACGAACTTTTCAGCCGATCTGTTATATGGGGAGTGGATGTGGCAAGTGCATTTAAAAAGGGGGTGTAACGGCATAACTCCGATACTACTAAACGGATTGCTATCACACTTGGCATAGCTGCTTTTTGCTCTTCAGAGATAGTTGTATTTATTTTTATGGAAAAGAGACGGTAGCAAGTATCCTTAACAGGGGTCATGAAAAAATTTATTTAATTTGACGAGAATCGATACTTTTTGAAGACCATAGATACTTTTTGCGCAACTTAGAATATTCGTGTGGGGTGGATGTAGTACGTCCCTCTAAAAAAGGGGTGTAATGTTTGTAACGGCGCAACTCCGGAATTACTGAGCGGATTGCTATCAAATTTGGCACAGATACTTCTTAATATTCAGAAATGATCATTAGGACATTTTCAGGGGGGAAAATGTGTAGGAAGTGTCCTTGACATGGGGGGAGAGGGTCAATGACAAAATTTGAAGAGAATCGATATTTATACTATAAGGAGGGGTTTTTGGAAATAAATTTTAATCTCCCATTTTTTATAAAACAAGAGAGTGGCAAGAATTTCAAGGTCGAATTTTTATTGAATAATTTCAAACGATATAATCTGGTTCAATTTTTCTGGGAAATTCAACGAACTAAGGGAATATAAACTTTATCTGCCTATGAACGCGAGTGTATTTAAGTATCAGCATAACTACGAAACAACTAAACGAATCGCTACCAAGTTTAGCACATGTACCAAAGGTGGGAATCGATTTTTTTTGAAAAGCCAGATACTTTCCACACTACTCAGGGTAATCATGAAGAAGATCCGTAGTAAGTTCACTGACAACAAGGAAGTTAAATCAAAATGGATTTCAGGATTATTTTGAGGGTGAGAGAGTGGAGTAGGTGTCCCGAACATGGAAAGTGTAAAGGAAAAGCGATTGGGTTTTACGAAATATTGGTACTTCTTTACGAGTACAGTATATTTCTAGCAACTAAGTGATGTTTACAAATATATTCACAAGAGGGAAGGGGAATAAGTATTCTCAACATTGATCTGAATTGGCGATCATACAATGTGCATTTTATTATGCACATTGAAAAAACTGTCGACTCAAGGTGATGGAAAAAATACATTTGTATGAGCTGAATCTTTATTCCATAAGTTTTCCTCCCCGATGAACGGCCAAAATGGTTAAAGCCTTGGTAAAATAAATTATACAAAAACTTTATTCCTTAGTACAAATGTAGTTATGATGTTCAACAGCCTTTCGTTATAAAATAATCATAATCAGATGGAAAATTATGAGCAATTAATGATGTAATAAAATTTTTTATACAAAAGGAGGGAGTACCAAGTGTTCATAGCCATGGAAGCCAAAGGTATTGTAGATCGAATGTGACGAGAAAGTACGGAAGCACGTTACAAGCACGTATACATATGAAACTCGGAGATTAATAAGAAGATATGAATAGAGATTGTGAGATCTGAGATGGGACACTGATCATTTGCAGTCTGAACATGAACGGAGTATTATTCAATCGGGTTTCCGTCTAAGTTATGTTTCACTACAATCAGAGTATTTCACTAAGCAGGACAACTTCGGCCTTGCCTTCACGAAACATTTCCGAGCAACGCCGGGTAATTCAGCTCGTCTTATATAAATTAGGAATTATTCTTAAGCACTCAAACTTTACCCTGGAGTAGTTGCAAATTTATCAGGTGAAAACGATATAACATGGAATTTCATCCGAACTCGCATGGCACAAGATCAGAGCATACCAGTTAAAGCTTCAAATCGTTTTATGGCACTTTTTGTCTTGCTGTCTAGCAACAACCTAAGTCTGGCATGCTACGTGTAGGACTGAAACGTTAGCTATGATTTCGCTTCTATTTATAGATTCGCGTGCTTCCATCAGCTTGGCTTTTGAATCGACCAATCAGATCGATGCTTTCCCTTTGATATATCGCTTACTCCTTCAAAAGCGTCGTCTATGGCAGGGAAATCCGGTATACAGAGATTTTTAACAGACAAAATAGGACACTGCTAGCTATCAATCAACATTTCAATGATATATAATTGAAAATGGCTATGGCTATGAACATTCAAATCAATACGTAGAAATGTTTCCAATCAATTCGTGAAATAATATTACTGATTGAAACTAAACTGAATGAGCTGTAAGTGTTCAAACCTGACCACATTTCTACTTACATGTACCCTAGAATTTATAATTTGCACCCCTATATAGAAAACAAAGATGTGTTCCACATCAATACATTTGCTTGACGAAATATTTAAATAAAAACGTGCTTAATCCACCTAGCAGTGAGATGATACCTTTTTTATCAATCCGCATGTGTTTTTTGCATGAATATTTTTCGGTGTTTTAGTTTTCATTAAATTATTCTAATGTCAGTATTTTTAAGTGGCAATTTGAGATTTTAATCACTCATTACTCTGTAATGTCGAAACGATGACGGATAAATTGCAATAGTTTTTAGTCCAACTTTGAAGCTTTTCGGGATTGTCATCGGCTATATCGCTTTGAATTTCAAAAATTCATCATCCTACAATTCGAGAATCGGAAGTCAGAATTGGATAAAATTGGATTTATTTTAATTTGAACTTTTGTTTCTGAAATTCGATTAGGCTTTTTTTTAGAAAACGACTGAGCTTTGAGAAACGATTTGATACTGGAACCGGAATTCTAAAATCGGTATGGCCGAAGTCAGATAAATTCACCTGAGAAGCTGTATAGTTTACATTTGTTTCAAAATGTTTGAGAATCAATGTAGACATCTTTGAGGAATCGTAGTGCTAAATAAATTTTTGGGTGCCTTACGAAACGAAAACTGAATACAACCAAAAATGAAATAAGTTTATTTGGTTATCGAGTATCCAAATCTGCTAACCCGATAAACCTGATTAATTTATGTGAAATAGACATTTTGATACTAATCACCCTGTATCTCCAAAACCGGAAGTTGGATTTGACTGAAAAACAAGATGTTTTATAGAATCTTAAAAATTTTCATTTGAGTCTTAGATGATTCTTAGATTTCATTTGATTCTTGGATCGGTTCAGCCAACTACGAGAAAAATGAGTTACACAGTTTTAATTTCGTTTCATCCTGTAGTTCCGGAACCAGGGGTCGGAACCAAACATAACTCAGGAACCTTGTTTGGGGGTATATCACTTTTCATTTGAATCTGAGTTTGTAGTCATTCGTCATCTAACACTAGATGTGGATAGACGAATAACCTACTACGACTAATTTCGATTTTGTTTTATTTTTTATTCGCAGTTGTCTACCTACCCAAGCTATGGGTAAAAACCGCCATAGATCCGAGAAGGATCCAAAGGATGCTAAGCGTCTGAAGCCAAGTGATGTACAGGTAAACGACCGTTTGCTGAGTAAAAACCAATATGCTGATCTGCCAGTAGATGTCGAAGAGGAACTGCAGAAGAAGGAAAAAATGCCGCCTTTCTACCTGAAGGGCTTCCCACCAACTCTACGCTCGGATTTCAACACACTGATCAGCAAAGGACTACAGGTAACAATCCGTTTATGTACTGAAGGCTACAAAATAACTGTTCCGGCTTTGAACCACTACAAAGGAGTGGAATGTTATCTGAAGCAGACAAAAGCGGAATACTTCACACACGATATTGCCGCCAACAAACCTATGAAGGTTGTACTTCGAGGACTACCCGACATGATGGAAGCCGAACTAAAGCAGGCACTGTCGGAGGCTGGACTGAAGCCTTTGATGGTATTTAAAATGAAGCGACATAATACGGACAAAAAGTTTAGAGATCAACTGTACCTGATTCATCTGGAGAAGGGCTCCTTCACCATGAGTCAACTGAAAACGATTAAATCGTTATTTACATAATCATCGAATGGCAAAAGTATAAACCGGTACATCGGGATGTCACACAATGCACGAACTGTTTGAACTACGGCCATGGAGCGAGGAATTGCCACATGAAAAGTCGGTGCGGGAAATGTGCCGAACCACACAATACCAACGATTGCCTACTAGATGATATCGCTGTAAAATGTGTGAACTGTGATGGCAACCATCCATCTATTAGCAAATCGTGTCCCAAACGTGCTGAGTTCACAAAAATTCGACACCAGGCGTCCCGCAAACAATCAACGCGCAAGAATGTTCCACAGAAGGATGAAGTTAATTTCCCACGGCTCCCACCGAAGAGGGATATTCCGAATTTGCCGCCACTTCCTCGCAGCAATCCAAAAGATTCAGCCGCTGGATCACAAAAAGAATCGTCCTCAAAAATCCCTCCTGGATGGGGCAATAATCAACCACAAGCAAAGGATGACTCTGGTGATTTATTCTCTGCTGAACAACTGATCGTCATTTTTGAAACAATGACAACAAAACTACGAAACTGCAGAACGCGGTTGGATCAAATCAACGCCTTAGGCAAATTCATCATCGAATATGCAATATAATGAGTTGGTTATAGTAAATTGGAATGCTTGCTCACTCAGGAGAAAAACTGCTGAATTGTCCGACTTTCTTCAAGAGAAGAATGCCGATATTGCTATTTTAACTGAAACTCATCTTAAACCTGAAATTTCTATTTTTATTTCCAATTACAGGATTCACAGGCTCGACAGGACAACTACCAGAGGAGGGGGAGTTGCCATTGCCATTAAACGATCCATTCAGCACAGGCTTCTGTCAGCCTTTAAATTGCAACTCATAGAAGCCATCGGAATTGAGATTACAACGACGATGGGACCCATCATCATCATTGCAGCGTACTGCCCCAAACAAACCAATCTTCGAGATGGTACGTGTGCATCATTGAAGCGAGATCTGGCTATGCTCACTCGACGACAGAACAAATTCATCATTGCTGGGGACCTGAACGCACGGCATGAGCTGTGGGGAAACAGAAGACAGAATCGAAACGGATTCGTACTTTCCGAAGATTACGAAGCTGGACAATACAACATCTTCGCTCCGAATCAACCAACGCGACTTTCCAAATCGAGAGTTCATTCCATTTTGGATATATTCATCAGCAACATCGCGATAGACAGTTCTCCGGTTGTCTTCTACGAGCTCTCTTCTGACCACTTTCCAGTAATATTGACGTTGGGATCTTCACCAGAAACGGTGCCTATTCAACCTTGGAGGAACTATTATCGCACCGATTGGGTCCAATTTCAACATATCGCCGACCAACTTATTAATATCGATTTACCACTTGATTCCCCGATGGAAATCGATGCAGCCCTATCTTCCTTCCAGCATTCAATCACAGTCGCTCGTGATAGGACGGTTCCAGCACAACATATGCCAAGTTCCTCTCTTCAAATCAACAGTGTCACCAAGAAACTCATCCGACTACGGAATATCTACCGGAGGCAGTATCAACGAACTGGCATCCTAGATAGGAAGACTACTTATAACAACTTAACTAGGATAATCCAGGAAAGGATATCTGAGCTTAGCAACAGGAACTTCCAGCAAAGGCTTCGAGAAATTCTCCCACATTCAAAACCCTTCTGGTCCTTAACGAAGGTGCTTAAGAAAAAACCGAAGCCTATTCCTCCTCTGATGTCACCCCAGTACGCAGCTGAAGGAATACCTTTAATCACACCAGTAGAGAAGGCAAATGCGCTAGGCCAGCAGTTTGTGTGTTCTCACAATTTAGGACTTAACATTGTTAGTCCATATGAAAGAGCCGTTGCTGATAGCGTAGCTGAGGTTGACCAATCAGACAGCTTGGTTCCTGAGGAAAGTAGAGTCACTGCGAATGAGCTGATGGCTTTTGTGAAAAAATCCAAAAATATGAAGGCCCCCGGTTTCGACAACACATTCAACATTGAGCTGAAACATTTGAGTATTCGTTCATTTGTCTTCTTAGTTAAAAATTTTAACAGGTGCTGGGAGCTTGGTTACTTCCCTTCAATGTGGAAGTTAGCTAAAGTTATCCCAGTTTTGAAACCGGGGAAAGATCCTTCCCTTTCCAAGAGCTATCGGCCCATCAGCTTACTCTCTGCCCTATCCAAGCTGTTTGAAAAGTCAATACAAAGGCGAATTCTTGCTTTCGCAGATGAACAGGATATATTTCTGGAAGAACAGTTTGGGTTCCGAAAAGGAAGATCCACCATCCACCAACTCACAAGGGTTAACAACGTTATCCAGCAAAACAAATCAGTGTCCAAAACGACTGCCATGGCAATATTGGATATTGAAAAGGCATTCGATAATGTGTGGCACGATGGACTGGTGTTCAAACTGCATCGGTATAATTTTCCCATGTATCTTATTAAAATTATCAAAAATTATCTTGCAGATAGAGCATTCCAGGTTTCTCTGAATAATGCACTTTCAGAAAGATTTACTATTCCTGCTGGTATACCCCAGGGAAGTATCCTAGGTCCCATTCTATACAACATTTTCACATCAGACATCCCACCTCTTCCAGGTGGTGGTGTTCTGTCACAATTTGCTGATGATACTGCCATTCTTTACAAAGGTCGTGTCATTAATGCTCTGAAGAATAAACTACAGACAGGTCTGGACGCTTTAACGGAATATTTTACAAACTGGAAAATTGTGATCAATGCAGCAAAAACTCAGGTCATCTTGTTTCCACATTCAAGATCTCCAAAACTTGTTCCATCAGACGAATGCCGAATACGATTCGGTGATGAGGTCATCCAATGGTCCGACGAAGTTATCTATCTAGGACTCACCTTATAATTAATATAATTATGAAATTGCTTTCAACTCGAAAATTATGCCATCATCTTGTTTATATATGTCATATTCGAACGATTATGTTGCCAAAAACGAACCGTGCTAAAATCGGTCCAAGGCAAATTGTCATGAAAAATGATGCTGTACACAGTTTTTTTGGTACTTAGAAACAATTGTATGTAACAGTATAAAAAATCGTGTTTTATGTTGCTCCCAAGCATTTCTTTGCCAAACAGCGCTCAAAACTTCTACTACTGGAATAAGGGAAAAACTCGCTTACACAAAAACTTCGATATCTCCGTTAAAAATGTACGGATTTTAACAATCTATGGTTTGTTGGATAGGTATTACCGTGCGGAATTTAAGTCTGAAAGTATATTCTGTCTTCATGGTCAATTGTGACAGATACTGTCAAAAAACTGAAAATTTTGACATAAAACTTCGTATAACTCAAAAAGTAAACATCCGATCTCAAAACCATTCAATAGCGTTCTGGGTGACGGGGAGACCTTTCATTTGCGACTAGTTTGATCAAAATCGGTCAAGCCATCTCTGAGATCTCGAACTCTTTGTTGACAACACACATACAGACACACATATACACACACACAACACACACACACACACACACACACACACACACACACACACACACACACACACACACACACACACACACACACACACACACACACACACACACACACACACACACACACACACACACACACACACACACACACACACACACACGGACATTTGCTCAGTTCGTCGAGCTGAATCGATTGGTATATGACATTCGGCCCTCCGGGCCTCGGGCAATTTTTCTAAAGTTTGAGCGAATTCTATACTTATTTTTTATATTTATAAAAAAAGGTACAAAATGTTTTCATCTAATTTTGACAGTGACGGACCGTCATATCGTACTTAACTCTCTCTTTAAACTCAAGATCAATCATCAATCAATGCATTCGAAGTGGCAACCCTAGTCTAATCGTTCATAATAATACTTCTTGCTTTGGTGCGTTACTGACGGGAAATTCTTCCGCACAGATTTTGGGCACCGTGTTCCGAACACCTGTTTACAGTCCTTTAGTTAAATAAATGAAACGATTCAATCATCGCTGACCTTTACATTATCGAGAAATCCAAAACGTATATTCATTTTCCATGCGATCCGAACTCAGCAAAAACTTGTCCACCGAATAGTCCTAGATCATCAACTGGAGCGTAGGTTTTGCCAATCTGCACATCAAAAAAAAAAATTTTTACGGACACTTCTGCCGCAACTTTTACGAGGCAAGAAATCTCAGCGATAAGCCACCGTTCGGTTGAATCAAGTTTTCCAAGACCCTAGGCACACCACATGCGAAACCAAGCGCCATGCGAAAAATGTGCTTGACCGAAAACTTGTCGAATGGATCATTCTCCCGCAGTTGATCCGAACCGCGTGACAGTCCGCGTATCTCTTCTTAGTACACAACTTCACAACCGCGAACCTGAGCCAGCCCAGCAGCAGCAACCTCATCAGCAGCAGCAGCAGAAGCAACAGCAGCCCGCGTGCTGCCCGGTGACACAAGAGTATAAATAAGTCTTCGAAATCAGCATCGTATTTCAGTTCGCTGCTAATTTTTCCGCGAATCGGTTCGTTCTTGTTTCTTCAAGTTTTGGGGGTAGCGCGTTTACGTTTCTGGACGAATATTTCGCGTGGTGGGTCTTTCGATGCCACAGCTGGCGACAAACGGAGTGGCAACACGAGGGGAGAGAGTGAGAGGACGAAATAAGACGTGACATCACTGAAAGGATTATGTGAACTTGGGCAAAGCTGCCAACCAATGGAGTGAAGATCGATTGTGATTGAAACAGGATTATATTGTGATTACGATTCTCCGGGCATTTCGTATAACTGCTTTGTGTTCTTTGTTGTTGGTTTTTTATTTGACAAGATTTAAATTCGGTGCCTGAGAAAATGGTGAGTGATAATGCTTTAAGGTGATATGATTTATTCTGGTCCGCCGATTCTGGTCACGTCGGCGGCAATCTGTTTGAATGGATCAGTGGGCCAAGTTCGGGAATACTAATTCCCGGAGCGGATTGTGTGCGGTGCGGTATCTTTCGGTATCAGCACGATTGACGCCGAAGCAATTCTATCTGACCGGTTCAGAGTTGGGCAATCAACGTGGCGAGTGAGTGTGCGAGTACGAATTTTGCTTGATCTGTGAATCTGGACATGAGCAAATCCCGTCCGCGGTGAAGGTGATGGATTCTGACTCTAGAACAGGATGTGCTCGAGAGTGAAACGGAAAAACTGTCGCCATAAATATGCGTGATTTATAAAGATGGACTCGGTATGCTATTGGCTACGGATGGCTGTGAGTCTCGAGGAAGAACAGTTGGTTGGATTCTGTGATTCACGCATTTGATTGAATCCGGGCACTAGAAGCGTTAATGGCGGGCACTTTAAAATAGGCATATGATGTAAGAAAGGTGGTCGTTGATCGACGCGATAAAGTGTCGCGATTTGATTAAAAACTCACTTTATAGTCAATTCCATTACCGTTTATAGTTCCGGAACTTGTAAGTAGATAGATCTGTAGGTATACTTGCAATCCCAATAGTTTTCTGCTTTTAATTACTGGTGTTCTGACCTAGTGCTAATTTAAATTTTACAAATCATTACAATCAAAATTTATGTGCGGAGGTCAAAAAACAAACCAAACAAAATCATATTCTCGTTAATTTTATGGGTATTTCTTCCAATCGTCGGCTCGCTGGGCTCGCAAGCAGTTTATAATAAGCTCAAGTCCCGACTAGGAAGGTATTTTCGTGTCGGTTGAATCGTAGCACCGGTCATACAATTGTCACGTATGCAGAAACAGAAGATCAAGTTCTGCATCGAATTCTCCTATCATCGATGACAATCTTCAACTGCTCATTCGGTTGAAGAATGTTCATTGACGACAATATCAACGCTTTCGTGATCCTGCTATGAAAAACATAGTTAAGGATTTTCAAAAAAGAAATTAAACATAGATTTACTCTTTTGCGAAATGAAAATTTCGCTAAAGAAATTGAACAAATTAAACCATATTCTAAACCTTTCTGGAAACTTTCTAAGGTTCTTAAGAAACCTCAGCAACCAATTCCTGCTCTGAAGGAAGGAAATCAAATACTTCTTACAAATGGCGAAAAAGCTCAAAAACTTGCTCAGCAGTTCGAGAGTGTACACAATTTTAATTTGAACGTTGTGAATCCTATTGAAAATGAAGTCTCACTGAAATATGATCAAATTTCAAACCAAGTGTTATTACAAGATGATATTATTGAGACGAATTCTGATGAAATTAGGTCAATCATTAGGAAACTTAAAAACATGAAAGCTCCTGGCAATGATGGAATTTTTAATATTCTTATTCAAAATCTTCCCGAGGTTGCCTTGAGACTCCTGGTTGAAATTTTCAACGAGTGTTTTTCTTTAGCTTACTTTCCAAAAAGATGGAAAAACGCTAAAGTAATTCCTATCCTCAAACCTGATAAAAACCCAGCAGAAACATCAAGTTATCGACCAATTAGCTTACTTTCTTCTATCAGTGAACTTTTTGAAAAAAATATCTTGTTGAGTGCGCAGTTTCCAAGTTACTCGAAATTATTGTCCTGGATTTTATCAATTGCAGTAACTACATCTCCGAAACTCAGCATGGTTTTATGCCCAATCGTTCAACTTGAACGAATTTACTCTCCTACACATATTTTATCATCCGTTCTCTTGAAGCACATCTCCAAGTTGACGCAATTTATACAGATTTCTCCGCAGCCTTCGACAAGATAAATCATCAAATAACAGTAGCTAAGGTCGATAGGCTTGGATTCAATGGATCCTTACTGAACTGGCTCCATTCATATTTAACTGGCCGCAAAATGTCTGTAAAAATTAGAAACTGCTCGACGACACCCTTCGCCGTTAGCTCTGGAATATCCCAGGGCAGTCATTTGGGACCATTTATATTTTTACTATACCTCAATGATTTCAATTTTTTGCCTCAATGCTATAAGCTGTCCTTTGCTGACGATTTCAAGCTATATCACCAGGTTAAATCTCAAGAAGACACAATATTTCTACAATCACAGCTTGATTCATTCGCCAATTGGTGTCAAATAAACAGAATGGCATTAAACGCCTCAAAATGCTCTTTTATTTCCTTTTCTCGCAAACACTCGTTTATAAAATACGAATACAACATTACGGGAAAAGTGTTGTAACGCGAAACATTTGTAAAGGACTTAGGAATTATTCTTGATGCCAAGTTAAACTTCAAAAACCACATTGATTATATAATTTCCAAGGCTTCAAAGCTTCTAGGATTTATTTTTCGTGAAACCGAAAACTTTGTCAATGTACACTGCCTTAAGGCATTATATTGTGCACTAGTCCGTTCGACGCTTGAATATGGCGCTATTATTTGGTCACCTTACTATCAAATCGACGATGAGCGCGTCGAAGATATCCAGCGAAAATTTGTTCGGTTCACTCTACGCAATCTACCATGGAACGACCCTGCAAATCTATCTAGTTACCAAGATCGCTGTAAACTTATAGGCTTGGATCTACTATCTGTTTGTAGGAATGTCTCAAAAGCAGTTTTCATAGCCGATTTGTTACAATCACGTATCGATTGTCCCGAACTCTTACAATCAATTAATTTCGACATTCATCGTCGTAGTCTGCGTTATCACCCCTTTTTAAGATTACCTCCCGCCAGAACAAACTATGGATTCAATGAACCATTTACTAGTATGTGTCGTTTATTCGTTAACTTATATAATGTCTTCGATTTTCATGTCTCGAAATGTAATCAAACGATTGTTCCTTAGTCACTTATCATGTTAGTTTTAGAATCAAAGATTGGTACAAATATGAGGAGGTTTTATGCCTGCTGGAGGCAGAAGTTAAAAAATTCTCAACTCCAGTGGGCTTTTCCCGGCTCCACATACATGCATACATACATTATCGTATTTTCGTTGAACCCCCACTCCTCTCCACCATTCTCCATTGGAAACTAACTAGATTCGTCGCCGAAATTAACCCGGTCGTCTCCTCTTTTTTCTCTCTATCTTCCACCATGCATTCTTCGATCACTAATTAGATCTACATGCTGATTCTAAACCCGTCGTTTTCTCTGCCTTCCACCATCTTTTTGGCCACTAATTAGATCTTCATGCCGATTCTAACATCGTTGCTAGCCCAAGCTCGTCTACCAGTAGTCTTACTGCCATGTAAGGCTTGGCTTCATCAACTAGTTATAGGGTTATAGATTTAGTTTTAATTGCTAGTTTCAATTGTTAGTGATAAGTCCAAATGTATCTGTTGGATCATTGTAATCTGATGATACAAATAATGAGAAGGTTTTATGCCTGCTGGAGAGAGAGATTAACAAATTTCATCTCCATCGGGCTTTTCCCTTGTTCCATAAATAAAATTAATAAAATAAATAAATGGGAATTAAATTTTTTTACCAGATCAGTTTGGATTTTGTCATGAACATTCAACTACTCATCAACTTGTCAGAGTAACGAACATGATAAAATCGAATAAATCTTCTGGGTTATCCACTGGAGTTGCTCTTCTAGACATAGAAAAAGCATTCGACAGTGTTTGGCACAAAGGTTTAACGGCAAAATTGTCTGATTTCCAGTTTCCTATTTATTTGATCAAAATGATTCAAAATTATTCAATTGATCGTACTCTTCAGGTTAGCTATCAGAATTGTAAATCTGAATTGTTACCCGTACGAGCCGGTGTTCCGCAGGGTTCGAGCGTAGCTCCAATCTTGTATAATATTTTCACTTCTTATCATCCGAATCTACCCTATTGGTTGTCAGAAATCGCTATTCTGTGACGACACAAGTCTGTTAGCCACGGGTAGAAATCTAAGAGTGATCTGCAGTCGCCTACAAAGTAGTTTAAATATTTTCAGTGATTATCTGTCATAATGGAAAATTAAACCAAATGCAGCAAAAACGCAATTAATTATCTTTCCTCATAAGCCAAAAGCTTATTTTTATAAATCAAGCAATAATCACATTCTCAAATTGAATGGCTTGGAATTGACATGGTCTGATCAAGCTAAATACTTAAGTTTAACGTATGACAAAAAACTCACTTTCAAGGATCACATTGAAGGAATCCAGGCAAAGTGTAATAAATATATTAAATGTTTATATCCTCTTATAAACAGAAATTCTAAGCTCTGTCTAAAAAACAAATTGTTAATTTATAAACAAATTTTCAGACAAGCCATGCTTTATGCAGTACCAATTTGGTCAAGTTGTTGTTCCACCAGGAAGAAAACGCTTCAAAGGATTCAGAATAAAAATCTGAAAATGATTTTGAAGCGCCTCCCTGGTTTAGTACAAATGAGTTACACAGACTCACAAATATAGAACCATTAGATGTAATGTCACATAATATTATAAGCAAATTCCGACAAAAATCGATGCAATCTTCAATTGAATCGAATCGCTCTCTGTATTAGTTAGTAAGTTAGTATATAAGTTCCTTTTCCCCATTACACAATATAAGTAGGTTTAGAATTTTCCCTACTCAAAAATCTCAGAATTGCGGAAGCAAATGATGTCCTCATGGTAATAACCAAATCATATATATATATATATATATATATATATATATATATATATATATATATATATATATATATATATATATATATATATATATATATATATATATATATATATATATATATATATATATATATATATATATATATATATATATATATATATATATAATAAGACTGAAATGTCACCATTTGTGGCTGAACACCCAATTTAAATCTTAATAATTTAATTTTAACTCATATTCCAATTAACAGTTATTTACAAATCCTGTTTTAATCCACCTAGTTGTATAATGAAGCTTTTCTCATGTTTAATACTAAGGTATTCTATTCAAAATGTTTCTCTTCAATTTTTTAACGAAACCAAAGGATTGTTTGTGCGTTAACTAGTATAACATACAGAATGTAACAGTGCTTTGCTCGCGACGACGATTTAAATTTTTATTGTATCCGAAAATATGCAGTAATATTTGGTAGGACCATAAGACCTTTTATTCCCCCCTAAGATTGGGAATAACGGTTTTGAGTCCAGTTTAGAAAATTTACGTTTACGTTTTTAGTTTCACCTGTTTAAGTGATGGTGTACAATATTTTACACACTTTAGCCTATAACTCCGGAACCGGAAATCGGATCCAAACGAAATTCAGAATCACTGAGAAAGAAGAAAAAGAGTAAGATCCATTTTGGAATATATGACCACTATTTTCGGTGCTTCCGGAATCAAAAATCAGGAGCCTGGATAGCCGAAATCGCTTTGTTTGGTTGCCTACTGATAATGGCTATCGATTCGTGTAGTTTTGAGACTAGTTTAGGAAATTTTTTACGATTTTTGTTTCACCTGTTGAAGTGACGGTATCAAATTTTGAACAAAATTTTACCCTATAGTTCCGGAACTGGATGTCGGCCTATTCAGGCCTATTTGCGTACAAGCTTCACGTGGCCGATTTAGCCGATTTTTTAAATAATTTTTTTTTTTTGAGTTGGATCTCGTTGTCACCCTTTTTCTAAGAGGGAGAGAAGGTTCCATTTTCTTCCTGCGAGGATTCGTTCGTGGTTCGTCTCGTCATCCATTGCCGCATCGATGGAATTGTTGTCGATTTCCGTCTTCTTTTCGTTGCTAGTTGCTCTAGATGCACCTTGTTGTACATTGGTTGCAGTTGCTGGTTGGTTAGATGGTTAGCTGTTAATTGCAGCTGGTGTACTTTGTTCTATAGGGATTACGTTGGATGGTTTCGTTGAAGGGGATTCTTCACTGTTGTTGGTGACTGTCACAGGCGTACTGGGGTTGCTTGGGGTTGGTGTGAAGGAAGCACTGTTGTCCTTTGGTATAGTTGTCTCCTTGTCCAGTTTATCACATGGCTTACCGTAGTGAACAGCTTTTTGGCAATATTGACATGTGGCCATCTGATTGTCATAGGTAACAAGTGATTTGCATGTAATTCTTGTATCTTGACCGAAAATCACAAAGGAAGTTATAGGCCTCTTCAAGTGTATGCGTAATAAACGTACGCCATTTCGAATACCGGGGAAAAAATTCTTCCACTTTTCTTTTTGGATAGAGAGAATCTATTCGTATTGGGACATACTTTTGATACCTTTTCTTTGACTCCAAGATTGTAAAAATCGATCACGCCATCTTTGAGAAAAGGGAGGAAGTAATTTGAAATACGATTTATTTACTTATCACCCTGTAATTCAGGAATAAAAATAAAATTCAGGAACATTGTATGAAACAATTATAGCTTTCATTTGTATCTAAGTTTGTGAGCCGTCTCTGAGAAATGTTAGTACACATATTTTACATCTATTAATTATTTTGCACATATCACTCTGTAATTCCGGAACCGGAAGTCGGATTCAAATAAAATTCAGGGCCTTTGTGTGGGGTTACAAGACCTTTCATTTGAATCTAAGTTTAGGAAAATCGGTTCAGTCATCTCCGATAAAAGTAAGTGCAAAAAATGTTACATACATACATTTTGCGTACTCGACGAACTGAGTCGATTGGTATATTTCACTCGACCATCCGGGTTTCGGTTCGAGAGTTGGTTTTCATAGTGATTGCATAACCTTTCTATATGAGAAAGGCAAAACATATTTTACGTTTTTCACTTTGCCTCCTTTAGTGACGGTATAAGTAAGGAGTATATCTAAAATCAGCTCTCCACATACATTTGTGTTGTACGCATGTATTTGTGATGGTTTTTTATACTCATATCACAGCATGCTGTGCGTTTAGCTGTCAGCTTTCATTTGTTTACTTGATTGTGCGGTTGAAATTCAGCGTTTTCTGAATGTCGCGTGTTGAAAAGGAAGTGAAAATTAAGGTTTTGGACACATGGCTTAGTGAGAAGGGTATTACTATGCGAAAATTAGCGAAGCGGTTTGGAATTCATCATGTCAGTGTTAAAACCATCATTAATAAGTTTGCGGAACACTATTCTTTGGATGAGCTACCAGGAAGAGGCAGAAAACCCGGCTTTTCCAACCCGAAATTAGTCCAGAAAGTGGTATCTCTAGCCTTGAAGTAAAAATCAATGTCAATACGTGATTTGGCCAAAAAAGCAGGAACGAGTGTCGGAATGATCCAGCATATCAAGAGGCGAAATCACCTGAAGACCTACAAGAAACAGAAAATCTCGAAACAAAGTGTAGAACAGAAGAAGCGAGCAGCAACAAGGGCGGAAATTGTATTCGCGTCTTCTACAGTGTTCGGATGCATGCATTTTGATGGACGATGAGACTTATGTAAAGGAGGACTCAAAAACCCTTTCAGGTCCACAATACTTTACTGTCGTCGTTGGGGAGGATGTGAGCGATGCGGACAGGTCGATTCAAGTGGAGAAATTCAATCAAAAGGTACTGGTATGGCAAGCAATATGTTTCTGTGGTTTGAAGTCAACCATTTTTTACACTACCGAAACTATAAATGCAGGAATCTATCGATCTTAGTATCTCCAGAAGAGATTGCTGCCTTTTTATAGGAAGCATAGTACACCTCCACTGTTTTGGCCGGATTTAGCGTCGGCTCACTATGCCAGAACCACTTTCAATTGGCTTGCGGAAAAGGGTATAAATTTCGTTGAGAAAAATATCAATCCACCAAATTGCCCTCAACTTCGATCCATCAAACGTTACTGGGCAATCGTGAAGAGGCTCTTCAAGAAGACTTCTAAGGCAGCTGGGAACATGCAGGAGTTTAAAAAAAAATTTGGGCTCAAACGTCCAAAAAATGCAATGCAACACTAGTCCGGAGCTTGATGAAGAGCGTTCGATCAAAAGTTCGAAAATTCGTGAAGGAATAACTTAAATTTCATCCGGTTTTCATTATGCTCAAGTTTAACCTCGTACAATAAAAGATCAATTTTTAGTTTGATTAAAATATCGTTTTTATCATAATTCGAAAGAAAAATTTTTGGATAGCTTATTTTCGATACACTCCATATTATAACAATCTTCACCCTGCAATTACAGAACCAGTTATTGAATCCGGATGAAATTCATGAATTCAATATGGAACCACGAGACCGTTCATTTGAACCGTGGTTTTTGTAAATCGGTCAAGTCAAGTGTGTGAGATCTATTTTGGAGTATATGACCACTATTTCCGGTGCTTCCGGAATCAAAAATCGGGAGCCTGGATAGCCGGAATCGGTTTGTTTGGTTGTCTACTGGTAATGGCTAACGATTTGAGTAGTTTCGAGGCCAAATAAGACACTTTTTTACGTGTTTTGTTTCGTCGCTTTAGCTGACGGTATCACATTTTTAACACACCTTACCCTATAAATCCGGAACCGGAAGTCGGATCCGGATGAAATTTGTTTTGTATGAAACCATGAGACCTTTCATTTGAAGTTAAGTTTGCTAAAATCGGTCACGCCATCTCTGAGAAAATGATGGAAGTAAATTGAAATAGGAAATCTTACACTAATCAACCTGTAATTCATGAACCAAAAGTCGGATCGAAATAAAACTCAGAAACTTTGTAAGGAATAATTATACCTCTCATTTGAATTTAAGTTTGTAAGAATCGGTTCAGCCGACTCTGAGAAAAGTATGTGCACTTGTTTACATTTTTTTTTGCACCGGAAGTGGAGTTCAGGAACTTTGTGTGGGACTACAAGACCTTCCATTTGAAAATCGGTTCAGGCATATCCGAGAAAAGTGAGTGCAAAAAATGTTAAAAAAAATACACACACATACACACATACAGACATTTTTCGTACTCGACGAACTGAGTCGAATGATATATGACGCTCGGATCTCTTGGCCTCGGTTCAAAAGTCGGTTTTCACAGTGATTGCATAATGCATAAGTGATTCAAACAAATTTTGTTTTCAATTTGAGTGGACTGCTGCCAGGCTTTCCAACGTGATTTCTACTTCATATCCCTGTAAACATTTTTAAGAAAGGCATCATTGTACCAATACAAGAATTCAAAAATTTGTAAGTGATGTGGTTCCGATCTATTTGCGAATCAAGAAGCTTGTGCACAAAAATCAAAAGTTTTTAAATTGCAAATCGAAAATTATATGAAGTTTCCAAAAACAGTCTAGATGCCAGTTAATATAACAAAAACAGTGGCTCAGCGGCCGGGACACTATTATTGAGGTATATTCTGTACGTGACTCTCATATATCATAGACTCTGTTTGGATAGACTGAAATATGACAGTCTCAAATCGAGTCACCAGGAAAAAAAACTTTTATTCGTTCGGTTTTGTACGGATATGCACCATTAAATTAGAAGTAAGTAAAACGTACACTTTGAGTGGCAATGGTACGAGACGAAATCATTTACAAACGAGATCATTATAATTATCTGTGCTCGTTTTATGTTCAGATACCAACGAGTCCCCAGTATAGGATTTTATAGGATGCAAGAGAAAACACGTTATCAAGCATAATTTACACAGTGCGAACGATAAAAAAATGTATTTTATAAGTGATCAAATGTTCTAACGTAAAAGCACTCGAAGATAGACTACATGAGAAACCTTTTTCCCATGCCGTTAAAGGAAATAGTTGTATGTTCAATCCTAATTATCTGAACTGATTTGCAGTAACCTTAGAATAAAATAGCTATAAATCATTCTCCAAACAAGTACAAACAATCACTAAACCATTCCTAAACAGTTCTTCGCCCTAGGCTAGTCCAGTTGACGAATTTAACGACTGTTTATTATCATAACACCGTGAAACGACTTTTACTACAACTGAGGGCTATAAAATGTCTTCTCGCTTGTTCATCCATCCATCAGCCGTGAAGAAATCCGTAGGAGTAATGTTGAGAACAAAGAAATAATTACTCTGTTATCCGACTGACTTGTACGCGAGTTGATCTGTGCTTTTTTGAACAACAACCAGAAAGTCTCTGTACCATGTGCCAGAGCCAAACAATTAGCTGGAGGAGAATCGTAAAAAAAGATATCAAATTTGAAACATTTATGAATGATGTTGTTTCAAAGCCATCGTGATATCTGATTGAAGACGGAAGCGGGGAAACGGGGTTAGTAGTCATAGTCGAAACAAACAACCGACAACTTTAGTAGATGAGAAAAACTGTGACTAAAAACTCATATTAACTTAATCAGATAATCCACGAACGGGGGTGAATTCCGATCGGAAAACGCTTACGGCTGTCAAATTTCAACTAAAATAATATCGTTTTAAGTAATCCTATTAAATGATACGCTAAAGAGTAATAGGATGAAAATCGGATCATCATCCTTCTCCCAAGCGTCGTTTGATGAATCTGTCACCTGATCGCCGGTCAAATGCGACTCAGCCAGTGGACATGAATTCGCACTTTTAAGATGGATTGCCCGTCTGAAAAGAAGCTCGAAATGAATGGTGTCTTTGACCCGAACATGCTTAGACTAAGCAGCCGGTTTAGTTCAAAATAAAAAATGATTGAATGGAAATGAAGAAAAAAAGTGGTTTCTTTTTCCTGCTAGTTGGGTGAATTATTTATTCGCTCTCCTGCAGGTTCGTCGCTTGTTTCCCAAGATCTTTTATTATCATGGCGGTTGAACCACACCTCCCGGATGCACAAGTCCCTCTGGCAGCGACACTTCTCTAAGGTGTTCCAGAGATTGTAGACTGGATTAGAGTTTGATGTTCGTATAGCTGACTTTATGAGATATGGACTTTGAGTGATATGTTGCCACCAGACACAAGAGTTCTGAGAACAATCTTGAATGGAATGCAAATTTTTGGTGGTTGAAAATATCAATTTGTCAATTTTTTTTCGATTTTATTGATTTGAAACGGCTCGGCATCCTAAAGTTAAACGGACCTGGCTCCCTGTATATCGTTGTTATCCTTTGCTCTCTAGCAAATTAAGAGGGACGATGGTTGGAAATGTAGTTATGTGGTTTTCTGTAGGTAAGAATAATCTCTGGTAAGCTCTGTTCTAGAGGTACTTGGTTTGATTAGCACCGGTTTAAAGGTAGTACCTCTTATTTCCTTAAGTGTAGATGATTTCTTGATCTTAAAGCTTCTGACCATATTGGCATTAGGCCAGTTGATGGTCGTAAGTGACAAACGATTTACATGAAAATCTTATGTTCTGGCCAAAAGCCACATGAGAAGAAATATAATTCTTTAAGCACATGCGTTACATACGTACTCCATAGTGGACCGATAAAAATCGAAGGGCACTTGCTCATTCAGTAGTACTGCCGGTTACACCTTTTGTTCGTTAAGTTCACTCTTTTCTAAAACGCCGAATTTGTCACACCCTGTATTGTCCATTAAAGGCAAGCAGATTATTCTGTTGACTGTCCGAAGCGGGCTAAAAAGCAAACTGGTCAATTTGTAAATGATAATCTTATGATTCTGTACCTGTATTGAGTGTCATTATTTCAAATGTATTGCATCGAAATTTCAATCATGAATTTTGTCTCATAGGAACAGTAATCTTTGATCACGGAGTAATAATTTTTGAAGACTTAGTCGAACTCCACTTGGACGACCAAATGTAAACATTGATCCGTGCAGGCCAATCTAGATACCAAAAATACCAAAAACAAAAACAAAATAATACCAAACATATCAATAATATGAAAAATACCAAAAGTAAAAAATACCAAAAATAAAAAATAATAACAAAAACACCAAAAATACCAAAAATAAACAAAAACAACATAATACCAAAAATACTAATACAAAAAATACCAAAATTATTTAAAATACCAAAAACACCAGATATACTAAAAATACCTAAAAATACCAAAAATGCCAAAAATACTAAAAATATTAAAAATACCAAAAAAAAATTTAAACAAAATAATATCAAAAATACCAATAATAAGAAAAATACCAAAAGTTAAAAATATCAAAATTAACATATAATAACAAAAACACCAAAAATACTAATACCAAAACTACCAAAATTATTTAAAATACCAGAAACACCAAATTTACTAAAAATACCAAAAACGGCCAAAAATACCAAGAATACAAAAAATACCAACTATAGCAATAATTCCAAAAATACTAGAAATATTAAAAATACCAAAAAAAACCTAAAACAAAATAATATCAAAAATACCAATAATAAAAAAAACACCAAAAGGTAAAAATACCAAAAATTACAAATAACAACAAAAACACCAAATATACCAAAAATACCAATAATAAGAAAAATACAAAAAATAAAAAATATCAATAATAATAAATAATAACAAAAGCACCAATATTACCAAGAATAAACAAAACCATACCAAATATTACAAAAACACAAAAAAAAAACAAAAATATCAATAATAACAAAAAGAACAAAAAAAAACAAAAATCCCAAAAATACTAATACGAAAAATACCAAAAATACCAAAAATACTAAAAATATCAAATATACCAAAAATCAAAACACCACAAACAAAATCGTGACAAAATCTGGACAAATTAAATTAAAAGTAAAACAAATTTGCTCTTAGTTCAATTCAAGATGCATTAGTTATTTTTGAACTGTGCATTATTATTCATCTTAAAACTATTTACAGTTATTTAATTAGGCTGCATTGGAGTCTGTGCAGACGTCTCTGGAACCGATTTAGCTGGAGCCCAATACCGCTGGATAGGTCGTTACTCCAGACAGTTAGATGGATTCGCCTCTTTCGATACAACATGAACTCCATTCGCTTCATACCATTTCAAAGTATCTTGGGCGTAGTGACAAGATGCCAAATCAACCTAAAATAGCGAGGGATCGCCATGGCTGCGTGGAAATAGTAAAAATCACTTCTATAGGTATTTTTCACGGTATAGTTTCTTTTTTTTATATCAGCTCCATAGTGCCTGCCAAGCCATATATTTTTTGGGAATCGGCCTTTTTCTGTGTCCTGAGATGCTCCTCTACGCCGTTCCGTTGCATGCTGTATAAAAAGACATTATGGGAAGCTGCTTAAAGTCATCCAGCACACAAGTTCCATCGTCTATCATCACGCAATAAAACTTCGTCAATTTTTCACGATACAACTTGCGGGCCCTAGTTTTAGCCGTCACATTCTGTTTATCAGTACGGTTCGGTGCAGGTTTCGTCTTGAACGACATCGTACCTTGCCAGTGCTTGAGGAATATGCACGAGAGTTGGAGGCATTTTTACTTTTCTAGCTATGTACCGGAAAACCTCTTCTGTTATATTTCCATCATTTTTGTGTTCTTCTGGTCGTTCCTGATCTTGTTCCACTCACAGCCTTCCTGGCTGTCAAACGTGTATCCAAAGATTTAGAAATGTTTTGGACAATGCTTGCAGAAAAAAAGTTATTTTGCAAGTTCTCTTACTGACAGCTCCGGATTTTCATTGCGACCGCACACAATTGCGTTTCGTACTTACTCTTCTTTTGACGCCATCTTCGATCTAAAAAGTTTAAGTAGCACCAAAAATTGATTTTGCACGATGAGCAAACATACGTTCATCATTCTGCGAAATAATCCAAGCGTACACAGTTCAAAAAAATATTGTCATTTTACATCGTATAAGATGCACATATTTCACACAAATTCATATTCAAGAACATGTAAAATTGTGTGATTTGAAAGTTACACAGCTTGAATTCGAATAAAATAATAAACAAAAGATCGATAGTAGCAGCGCGACTTGAACCGAGAAAAATTAGATCACAAGCACATCGGTTACTCGACCAAACCATAGAGCTTATATCTGTTCATTGATCCATAAAATCCATACAGCGGCAATTGGCAAATTACACTCGGAGCGTGTAAAATTCTGTGCGAGTGGAATATTGCGTCATTTGAAAAATTGAGTAGTTGTGAATTGTACTGTTTGTAAAATTATGTCACCTGTACAATTAATAATTATTTTCTGTGTAATTCCAGAAATATACGTATTTACGGGTATTCAGATTTTGTCGCGAACAAGCCTTACCAAAAATTTTTCATCCATCTAGTGGTATAATGATATCTTTTTCATATTACTCATGTTTTTGCAAATATAGTTAAGGGACTCTTAAAAAAACTTGTCTTTTAATCACAATTTTCACACAATTGTTTTCAAATTAAAAGTTCCAAAAGTACCAAAAATGCCGAAAATACCGAGTATAGCAAAAATACCAAACATACCAAAAATTATAAAAATACGAAAACTTTCATCAATGCTGGAGTTTTCAGAAATTGCAAGAATATCAAATCTGTGTAGAGTTTTCATAACAAACTAAATTCAAATGATAGATTCCCTTTGTTTATTTTCTCTTTCAATTATTACGGAATTCACCCAAACCTCCGTTCGCATACACTTTTTTACCTCCTTTTACGTAATTCTTTATATCTTTTTTACGAACCAAATCCCAAATAAGGATTTTTTTACGAACTAAATCCCAAATAACGTAAACTTTTTTACGAACCTACTTTATGAAAACCCTTCTTAATCCACCTAGTGGTGTGATAATGCCTTTCTCTTCTTTCATAACAGTCTCATGAAAATATGTTTCATACTTTTATTAAAAAATTTTAGATACTAATTTTGACACCAATTGATTCAGATTGATTCGAGTAGTTCACAAAAGCATGCTTTAGTGTTTATGTCACACAGTCAGCATCATTTTTCCAAACAAGTGCTTAACATTTGCGTTGCCTATTTGTATGAGAACAGTGATGCTAATCTAAAAAAGCCTTCTTAGTCCACTTAGTGGAATTTTCATATATCTTGAAAATTCACCATAGGGGGAGTACATGAAATTTTCGAAATCGAAAAAAAATTTTTGATGCCAATAGGCTTAGAATTGCATGAAACGTCGAGATTTAGTGTCATCTCGAAAAAAAATTTTTTGAAAAAGTCGAAGTCCCAGAAAGTTGATTTTTTCAAAAAAAATTTTTTTTTTTTGAGATGACACAACATTTCGATGTTTCATGCAGTTTTAAGAGTTTCGGCATAAAAAAAAATTTTCGATTTTGAAAATTTCATGAACTCCCCCCTATGGTGCTTTTTCAAGATCGAAAATTGTCAAACCTTTACCACCGGGCAGCACCCCTTACGCATGTCCGATTTAGGTCAAATTTTGCATGAAGGCTTTTTTCGAGGTGCTTAAACTTTTGAGCACTAGAGATTAACGAAAATAGAGGTGATTCCAAAATTTTGGCACCCTTATATATATAAGAGCGATAAAAATCAAAGTGTTTTGTCGGGTACGTCACTTATACAATCATATCTCCGGAACCAAAAGTCACAGTCATTTGATCTTCGAACTTGATCAATGGTCCGACAGTAGCTTTCAAACGAGCCCAAGTTTGTCAAAATCGGTTCAGCCATCTCTGAGAAAATTGAGCGCGTTCAAATATCTTCGAAAAGTGCACTCACACACACACACACACACATACAGGGTCCGGCACTCGAAGTGTAACCAATTAAAAAAGCCATAAATTCAGCTTGGAAAATTACTTTTACTTAATTCAAAGTACAAAATGTGTAAAAATAATACAAAATTCAGAATCAATTCACTTTTGCTCGATATGACCACCTTTTGCCTTGACTATGGCCTTGAGACGGTCAAAAAACGAATCGCAAGTTGCCGAATGTGACTTGCAGG
This sequence comes from Malaya genurostris, assembly GCF_030247185.1. Taxonomy (NCBI): domain Eukaryota; kingdom Metazoa; phylum Arthropoda; class Insecta; order Diptera; family Culicidae; genus Malaya; species Malaya genurostris. The sequence goes on from NC_080572.1 coordinate 182,704,498, forward strand.
TATTTAAGCCCACTCGCGGACAATAACTTTTTTCAGCGCCTCGAGACTGGTGTATCTTTTAGTTCGGACTTTGCTCTCCAAAATGGCCCAAAGAGAATAATCCATTGGATTCGCATCTGGTGAATTCGAGAGCCATTGTGTGGACGTGATGAAGTTCGGAACGTTGTTTTTCAGCCATTCTTGGTTCACTCGAGCTTTGTGAGACGGTGCCGAGTCCTGCTGAAACATCCATGGTCTGCCACCGAAATGTTTGTCTGCCCACGGCTTCAAAGCAACCTCCAGAATACTTTCCCGATAATATGTCGCATTTACCTTGACGCCAGGCTCGATGAAAACGATTGGAGAGCGCCCATCTGCGGTTACAGCGGCCCAAACCATTATCCGTTGCGGGTGCTGCCTCCTGGTGGCCAATCGATGACTCAAATTCTCGTATGGTCGGTCAAGTAAACCCTATCGTTTTGAGAGTTTACGAATTGCTCAATTGGAAAAATTTTCTCGTCAGAAAATACAATGTTCGGAAATTGACCGCTTTTGGCCAAACGAAGCAACTCCTTCGCTCTCTCAAGTCAAGATTTTTTTTCGCGTTTACTTTTGGCATAATGCTTTCTTGCGCTTGTAAACAATACAACTCCGAACTGTCATTTAGCAAATTTCTAGAGAGCTGATGCCCGTGCGTCAGCTGCGCGAGCGGTCTGAAGTTGGTTACACTTCGAGTGCCGGACCCTGTACACACACAGACATTTTCCGATCTCGTCGAACTGAGTCGAATGGTATATAACATTATGGGTCTCCGAGGCTCCGTTCGAAAGTCGGTTTTTCCAGCAATTCTAATACCTTTCTATAGAGAAAGGCAAAAAGTAGTTTTTGCATAAATTCAAAAGATTCCCGGGTCATTAATATTCCATGGAAACCACTACAATATGAAAAAAACGAGTTTGAAGAGTAGATTCCGGAAAATGATGTTTGAGGTTGTTTTGAAATCCAAGATGGCGACTTCCAGTTTAACAATATTTCTTGAAAACGCTTCCAATACTTGTATTTTTGAACGAGATTTAATGAACACATCCCTGAAAACGATGTTTGACCAAATACATATAATAATACCCCTAGGTTCCATACAAACAGATGACTATATTTTAGTTCATCGATTAATCAAGTTGGCCTAGACCATTCTTCTATTCGGTTTTGTAAAGGGAAAATAAACGAAAATATTAGCAACTGGCAACATTACTTCAAGTTGCTATGGTTATATTTAAATTTATTATTTTGTTGGAATACTTCTGATCATTCTTAGTGAAACAGATAAAAAAGTTAAGGTCCTAATACACAACCGGCTTCACGGAAAGTTTTTCGTCAATTTGTGTAGAAATTTGCAATTAAATTCATTAGGATTCCTAACTGGATTCGAATTTAAATGCAACAAACATCCCAAGCGATTATAGCGCTTGAACCGGAATCTATTTAGGAATCGTTATGAATTTCATTTCAAATTTATGACGACCTTAAATCTGTTTCGACCCAGATTGAAAAAAAACTGCAGGTACCAGTATGGGAGCCTTTAGATACTTATGTACAAAGGGAACCAAAACCAAATATTGATAATTGTGCACGCAACTGTACACAAAACTAATGTAGTTGATGTAGTGTAAATGTTTTACAGCGATGTATTTTTATTGAAAATTTGGAATCAATAGATAAGTTAAAAATTATACATTCTGTCGAACTATTGCAAAATGTGTGATCATTTACCAAGAAAGCATGTTTATCTTCCGCACGGATGAAGTTAGAAAAATTTTTATTCTCTTTAAACAACCCGGCTAGCTTTGCATATCTGCATTTAGATTCAATATTGCATTTATGTTATAACTTTCCTTTTGTTTCGTTTAAAAGACCCCACATTAAAAATCACTCATCAATTTCATCTGCTGATCTATGGGAAAATCCATTATTATCAAATTGAATCTATTAATATAACAAACCTGAAAAGAATCAGTAGGAGCAGCTGAACATATTCGTCGCTGAACTTTTTTTTACTTTTGCATAATAATAAACAGTAACTATGGTGAATTCCGTTGCCAGTTCCAAAGAAAATTCATGAAAGTACACTGTCACTTTGACAGTGTGCTATCCCAAGTAGCAATCCGCAACTAGTTCTGATACGACAAAGTCCAAACTATGTTGCAACAAGAGCACGAATATGTTTTTTATGTTATACTGGTTAAAACATGGTGACAGCAATGTTTCATCATAACATAACTAGTTACGAAATAGTTATTTAGGTTTCCAATAATAACATCTTTGTGTCATATTGAATTAAATATACTTTACAAGCTATCGTTACTTAATCCAAACATATCTTTAATCACAACAATGCTTCTAGCTACTAGTTGAAAATAAGTTTATTTGACTTCAATAGTAGCAACCCGTAACTAGTTTTGATACCACTTAACCCAACTGTGTTGCAACAAGAGCACGAACATGTTTTTTATGTTATACTGGTTAAAACAAGGTGACAGCAGTGTTTCTTTATAACGTAAACATTGAACTAACTATCATTTGTAAGTTATCGTTACTTGATTCTAACATATCTTTAATCACAGCTATGCTTTTAGCTACTAGTTGAAAAAAGGTTCATTTTCCGTTGCGAAATCATTATAAATACGTAAGCGTATATGTAAATCGTTACTGTGAATTGATGTAGTAATAACTTAGATATTATAAGATTATAACATATAATTTCTTCATTGATTCAGATAGTTATCGGTAGGTTTTCCCAACGTTATGATAACGAAAATGCAAACAAAACAACTTTTGTTGGCTCGAATATGGCGAACACAATATGGAGTCTCCAGAAGTGTATGAAACATAAATAAAACCAGGATAATACTTGTTTCAAAACTACTTTTTGCCGAAAATAGTGAAAGGCAGAATAGTCATTTTTGTTCTATGCACTGTCATAAACACGAAGAAAATAATATAGGGATTGAACATCGATTGTGATAATATTATAATTCTTATGATATATGATTTAAAAATGATGAGAAATCACTCTACTTGGAATAATTTTGAGCATTCTGAACATAGTGTTATTTTCCTGTTTTTTTGTTATATCTTTATAAACAGATTGATTGAAGGCGCATAAAAAACAGTTAAGTAAAATTTAATTCCGCTCGACAGTTTGAAAATCGTTGTGAAATTTGTACCTTGTATCAAGTTTGTGATTTAAAGTACTCTTCTGTTTTTTTTATTGATGATAGAAAAGTGTTCTGTATTCATTCAATGTTTATAATGTCGATGGTGACTAAGTTTCAACTAGTTTAATTGAAAACAAGTTATTTTCAAGTTATGAAAAAATAAGTTCTTTCAGTATGACATTACAACGTAACGACAACTTATTTTTAGCCGACCTAACAACTAGTAGAAACTGCGCTTTTTGAGTCATGCAAGTGGTTAGATATTAGTAACAATCACTCAAATATCTGGTTGCAAACTAGTCACAAACAAGCTAGCGTAACAAAAATTGTTACTTGGGATGGCAGTGTACCGCATATGATAAAATGTGTCCTCGAAAATATGTCGGAGTACTCCGTATTATAATTTGTATTTGGTTTGACTTCGTTTCGAATTCCAGCGAGCTTCGGTTTATCGATATTCCTTGAAAATCCTTACACTAAGGTTATTTTCGGAACGGATTTGATTACTAGATATCGAAAAACGATGTTGGATCTCGAAGTTTAATGAAACCATGATACATAGCAATCTCAGTTTGTAAAAATCGGTTTCCCTGAGGAAAATTAGTGAGTTTGATTTTGAACTTTTGTATCGCTATTGGCCTTCAGAAACCGAAATCGAAGGACCAGTGTAGACGAAATCGAAAACGTTCAAATGACGGATTGAAATTTTGATAACTCATAAACCCTTGAATTCCGAAACCACAACTCGGATTCGGACAAATTCTATGCCAATCTATTCATCTTTTAGAGAAAGCGTGAGTTCCTTTTTTTGAGGTTTCGACCACTATTTTCGGTATTTCCAAAGCCGGGAGCTGGGATCCTGTACAGGGTAACAGACACGTATGCTCTAGATATTGAAAATCTTCTATTTATCATTGTGCCACTCCCGAACCGGAAGTCGGATCCAGGTGAAATTCAATAACGTTTGATGGATCGGTAAAACCGTTCGTATGAACTTATGTTTGTGAGTATCGGTTCAGTCATTTACGAGAATAATCAAATGTATATTTTTTGCACATACACGTGCGTGAAGAAACAGATGTCAAATGGGTTAGTGCTGAGCTCTCATGCCATATTTTAAGCAGAACCACGTGGATGATAAAACCGAGCGCAAGTGCACTTCGGAAGCGTGTTTGGCTATGCCGATGCGAAATCGGACTAGCTTTCGACGTCGATTGGTAGTTGTTGAGAGAATCTGAATTCAGTACCTGGCATTAGATTGATCAATTCGGGATTAGTTTATTTGGTATTTAAGACACATAACCAATTTAGAAATTCTTTATTTTTCTTGTCTTAGACTGGTCAGCGAATAACAGTTTGTGTGGAACTGTTATAGCACCTAGCAGTTCAACATAAACCGCTCAAAATCTTCTTGGGTTAACTCTTTTGGATTACATCAAAGTGCAATGTCCTTGCTGACGTGGCGAACATTTTCTGTGAACATTGTGTCATATTTTTATAGGACTTCTCGAGAAAGGAGAGACTGTCAACAATATTTTGTCATTCCTTTCGTGACCGTCGTATCGATCGGATGGTAGTTTGCATTAGAGCAGCTGTGCGTTAATCCATTCTAATCCGTTTCAAGGTCATTTAATATCAAATCTTTTGTATTCGCAAGCTTGTGCAGTAGATCAATACAGTATAAACAATAAATACTGTTAGACAGTGCCGGGTGCTATTGTGTTAAAACAATACGAACAGTGAACGGACGTTTAGTGTGGTGCCGTGAACCGGTGCTGTGTGCATATTAATTCTCTGAGGCCGTTGTAACTAACGCTTGGCCTCAGCGGCCGAGTTGCTACGGATCATTAGCTAAGTATTATTTTTTTTTTCCTTCGTGTCCCTTTATCGTCTTATATTTTGACTCCCCCTATAATTTGCGCGGAACCTCAACCGCGCTATGGCAAGTCCATTAAATTCTACCCTGCCCCCCGAAGATAAAATGGAAACAGATTCTAAATCTGCTCCAAATAGTAAGACTCACCGGGTTAAACAGTATCCCGAAGAGCCTTCACCCTCGGCCGGCCTTTATGTGGTTTATTTTCGGACCAAAGAGAAGAATAAACCGCTTAATATTTTGAAAATATCTAATGACTTGACGTCGAAATATCCAACATTGAAATTTATCTCAAAAATTCGTCCCGATAAGATCAGGGTCTCGTTGACCAGTCTGAAACATGCTAATGAGATCGCTCGAAACGATCACTTTACGCGGGACTACCGCGTTTATATACCAGCTCGCGAAGTCGAGATAGACGGAGTGATCACGGATCCCAGTCTGACATGCGAGGACATTCTCAAACATGGGGTCGGATGTTTTAAAGATCCCTTGCTTAAGAATGTCAAGATACTGGACTGCAAACGTTTGCATTCAGTATCGATCGCCGCGGATGGGACAAAGTCTTATCCCCACTCGGACTCGTATCGGGTGACCTTCTCCGGCTCGGCTTTACCGAAATTCGTTCTCCTGGACAGGGTTCGTCTACCTGTACGACTTTTCGTACCACGGGTAATGAATTGCACTAGTTGTCAACAACTAGGACACACAGCTTCCCATTGTGGAAATCGGCCCCGCTGCTCGAAGTGTGGAGAGAGTCATGCGGATGGCGTTTGCGACAGAGACATTGAAAAGTGTCTTTACTGTGGGGCGGCCCCGCATGACCTCACAGCATGTTCTGCGTATAAATTGCGTGGAGATCATTTGAAACGATCTCTCAAGCAACGATCAAACCGCTCGTTCGCAGAAATGCTGAAAATCGCCACACCACCTGAACAGAACCCCTACACCTGTTTGTCTGCGGACGATTGCGACTCTGACGATCCTCAAGAAGGTACATCTTCAACTGTCCCTCGTAGTTTTAGGAAGAGGAAAAATATATCATCTCCTAAACTCCCTAGAAAGGGTTCGAAGATATCTCTTGAAGGCCCTCCAAAAGTAACAGCAGAAGGAAGTGTTGGTAAAAAAAACGAAAAGAAGAAGCCAAAAGCTCCTAGTTCCGGAGACTTGAAATCGGAGAAAGAATATCCAACACTTCCGGGGACACCCAAAACCCCGAAAGTCCCCAAGGAACCAGAAAACACATCAAGTGCTGGACTTGTAAAATTCAGTGACATTGTGGACTTTATATTTTCCGTCTTCAACATTTCTGACCCCCTAAAAGGTATTTTGATGACTTTCCTGCCAAAAGTTAAAATGTTTTTGATGCAGCTGACTGCAAAATGGCCCCTCCTCTCAGCAATCGTTTCCTTCGATGGCTAATTTTTCGAACGAGGTCAAGGATTCGATCACTGTTTTACAGTGGAACTGTAGAAGTATCATCCCGAAAATAGATCCTTTTAAATACTTAGTAAATAATCTGAAATGTGACGCATTTGCATTGTGCGAAACTTGGTTAACTTCTGATGTATCACTAAACTTCCACGATTTTAACATTATTCGCCTGGATCGAGATAATCCCTACGGAGGAGTACTTTTGGGGATAAAAAAGTGCTATTCCTTCTTTCGAATTAACCTCCCCTCGATATCAGGTATTGAAGTTGTCGCATGTCATGTCACAATTAAAGGCAAGGACCTTTGTATTGCTTCCATCTATATTCCCCCTAGAGCCTCAGTTGGGTACCACTTGCTCAGCAGTATCATGCAACTTCTTCCCGCACCGACGTTAGTTTTAGGAGACTTTAACTCTCACGGTACGGGATGGGGTTGTCTTCATGATGATAACAGATCAGCTATGATCCATGATATTTGCGACAACTTCAATATGACAATCTTGAATACGGGAGAAATGACACGAATTCCCGCACCACCAGCAAGACCAAGTGCGCTGGACTTATCCTTTTGCTCGACATCGCTACGGTTGGATTGCACGTGGAAGGTAATCCCTGATCCCCACGGTAGCGATCATCTGCCTATCGTAATTTCAATCGCCAGCGGATTAAGACCATCGGAAACAATCAATGTTTTGTATGACCTCACACGAAATATTGATTGGAAATGCTACGCAATATCGATATCTGAGAAACTAGAAACAACACAAGAGCTTCCTCCGGAGGAAGAGTATACGTTTATGGCTGGCTTGATTCTCGACACTGCGATTCAAGCTCAGACGAAACGTGTACCCGGCGCGAATACCAACATTCGTCCTCCCAACCCGTGGTGGGACAAAGAGTGCTCATCACTGAACGCGGAAAGATCTTTAGCATTCAAAAAGTTCAGAAAATATGGAACACCTGATAATTATAGAAATTACGCAGCACTAGATAAGCAAATGAAGAACTTAGTTAAAGCAAAGAAACTAGGTTACTGGCGACGGTTTGTTGACGGATTAACAAAAGAAACATAGATGAGCACTCTTTGGAACACAGCCCGACGAATGCGCAACCAAAACACAACGAACGAAAGCGAGGAATATTCTAACCGCTGGATATTCGATTTCGCTAAAAAAGTATGTCCTGATTCTGTTCCGGAACAGAAAATATCCCGCGCCGCGACTTCGAATACAAACGAAACACCGTTTTCGATGGTAGAGTTCTCACTTGCGCTCTTGTCGTGTAACAATAAAGCCCCGGGGTTAGACAGAATTAAATTCAACTTGTTGAAAAATCTTCCTGACTCTGCCAAAAGGCGCTTGCTGAATTTATTTAACAAGTTCCTCGAGGGTAATATTGTTCCACACGACTGGAGACAAGTGAGAGTTATCGCCATTCAAAAACCTGGGAAACCAGCTTCCGATCACAATTCGTATCGACCGATTGCTATGCTTTCCTGTATCCGGAAGTTGTTCGAAAAAATGATTCTCTTCCGTCTAGACAATTGGGTCGAGACTAATGGTTTACTTTCAGATACACAATTCGGCTTCCGCAGGGGTAAAGGAACGAACGATTGTCTTGCGTTGCTCTCAACCGAAATTCAAATGGCATTTGCTCGTAAAGAACAAATGGCATCAGTATTTCTAGATATCAAGGGGGCTTTTGATTCAGTTTCTATAAATATCCTATCTAAGAAGCTGCACCAGCATGGTCTTTCGCCGGTTTTGAACACCTTTTTATATAATCTATTGTCCGAGAAACACATGTATTTTGCACATGGTGATTTGTCGACAATACGATTCAGTTACATGGGTCTTCCTCAGGGCTCATGCTTAAGCCCCCTTTTATACAATTTTTACGTAAACAACATTGATGAATGTATCAACACATCTTGCACGCTAAGACAACTTGCCGACGACAGCGTTGTGTCCATTATAGGACCCAAAGCTGCCGATCTCCAAGGACCATTACAAGATACCCTCGACAACTTGTCGACGTTTGCTCTTCAAATGGGTATCGAGTTCTCTACGGAGAAAACTGAGCTGGTCGTATTTTCAAGAAAGCGAGAACCAGCACAATTACAGCTTCAACTAGGGGGTGAAACCATAGCTCAGGTCTTCACATTTAAATAACTCGGGGTCTGGTTCGACTCCAAAGGCAACTGGGGATGTCACATTAGGTATCTGAAACAAAAATGCCAGCAGAGAATCAATTTTCTTCGCACAATAACCGGAACTTGGTGGGGTGCCCACCCAGGAGATCTGATCAGGCTGTACCAAACAACGATATTGTCCGTAATGGAATATGGATGCTTCTGCTTCCGATCCGCCGCGAACACCCATTTCATTAAACTGGAAAGAATTCAGTATCGTTGTTTGCGTATTGCCTTAGGTTGCATGCAGTCGACTCATACGATGAGTCTCGAAGTGCTCGCGGGCGTCCTACCGTTGAAAAATCGATTCTGGGATCTCTCATATCGATTGCTAATCCGATGCGATATCTTGAATCCAATGGTGATTGAAAACTTCGAAGGGCTTATCGAGCTTAATTCTCAGACCCGTTTTATGTCCTTGTATTTTGGTTACATGGCTCAGAATATTAATCCTTCTTCGTTTGTTTTCAACCGTGCTCATTTCTTGGATACTTCTGATTCCACTGTGTTTTTCGACACATCCATGAGAGAAGAAATTCGTGGAATCCCGGATCACGTACGCCCTCAAGTGGCCCCAAATATTTTTTATAATAAATTCAGAACAGTCAACTGTGAAAAGATGTTTTACACTGACGGATCAAACATCAACAGGTCCACAGGCTTCGGAATCTTCAATCAGAACATCACCGCTTCGTACAAACTCAGTGATCCGGCTTCAGTCTACGTCGCAGAATTAGCTGCTATTCAGTACACCCTTGAGATCATTGAAACCTTGCCCAAAGACCATTACTTCATTGTCACGGACAGTCTAAGTTCAATAGAAGCTCTCCGCGCAGTGAAGCCAGGAAAGTATCCCCCATATTTCCTGGGGAAAATACGGGAACACTTGCGAACTTTATCTGAACGGTCTTATTTAATATCGTTAGTCTGGGTCCCTTCGCATTGTTCCATTCCGGGCAATGAAAAGGCAGACTCATTGGCTAAGGTGGGCGCATTAGAAGGTGATATTTACGAAAGACCAATCTGCTTCAATGAATTTTTCAGTATCTCTCGTCAGAAAACTCTCGAAAGTTGGCAAACTTCATGGAGCAATGGCGAACTGGGACGATGGCTGCATTCCATTATCCCTAGGGTATCGACGAAACCTTGGTTCAGGGGGATGAACGTGAGTCGTGACTTCATTCGTGTGATGTCTCGGCTCATGTCAAACCATTACACATTCAACGCGCATCTCCGGCGTATTGGAATCGTGGAGAGCGGTCTCTGCGCTTGTGGTGACGGTTATCAGGACATCGAGCATGTCGTATGGACGTGTACGGAGTATCGTGACGCCAGGTCTTTATTAAAGGACTCCCTAAGGGCCCTAGGTAGACCACCTGAAGTTCCGGTCCGAGATGTGTTGGCTAGTCGGGATATCTCTTATATGCTTCTTATATACCAGTACCTCAAACACATTAATATCCAAGTGTAATCTGTTATACCTCGCTCAGAAAGTATAATCTCCACCTACAGGTTCGACACTAACATCCGCCCGATTCTCTCGATCACCGTCCCTGTCCACCATCTTCATTGGAACTAACAAGATCTTTTTTTGTCACTAACTTTTCGTTCCCCCTTCCCCCGTCTCTTCACCATCTCGATGGCAACTAATTAGATCTCTGTAGTTTTCAGACATTTTGTTTCCATACCCCCTATTTACCTCGGTTTCCACAATATTTACTTTTTTTATTTTTTCATCTCTTCGTAACATCACCATCACCGCCTACGGTCCTACGCTCCAGTCGATGACCAGCATGCGGGCCACCCGCCGGGCCTTCGTAGCCTGGGGGTGTTTCCCGCGGTCCCACACGAACTGAAAGGAAGCGGCCATAGATAGCACCAACTGGAAGTCATGCAATATTCAATTCACCGACCACTGCCGAACGCCAGCTAAAAGCTTTTTCCAAAAATTCTACACGACATAATCTAATGATACTATTCTAGTTTTAAGTTAGTCGTTAATTAAGATTAGGAAATACCCTTGGCATCTTAGAGCTTAAGCAGTGTGCCTAAAAATATATATTATACTATTGAATAAAAAAAAAAAAACAATATTTTGTGAATTTACAACTATTTCCATGCACACATTTTGAAGCAGTTTAGCATCGATGATGGTTTCAATCAAACTTTCGATTCAACCCATGTCTATTTCATGTTACTCTTGATTTACATGTCGTGCAAATTTCATATTACTTCACATTTCGCATCGCTGTGGAGTGACCCCACATGAAGCTAAGAAAAAACTGCGAGATCACACGAAAATGGTACAAAACAAAGATTTAGGGCTACATTTGCTACTTCATCCACGTTTGTCGCCCAAATGGGTTCCATCGGAATATTATCTGTATCCTAACCTTAACAGATGGCAGATAAAAAAATAACTCAACTCGGCCATGCAAATTAAAGTAAGTTGATGGGTGTCGCCATGATGAATGAAAAACTGACCAGAATAAATACTAGCTTTTGTTACACGCAATTATATAGCTTTATCTGAATCTCAAACAAAATGTGCAAAAGGCAAATTATAATTTGATAAGTTGGCGTTAGGCAAAAAATAATTGAGATATACTGAGATCGAGCATGTTATTCGATGCCACAGCACTTGATAAAGTCGACCGACCAAACATTGACCTTTAACACTAATTACTTATTAATAGTCACACATTATCGAGTGGAATCTGTGTACAAATTACAACTTATGCAAGAAACTATTTAATTGCACACATTCGGTACTACGCACGCGAGTAACTGAAAATCAGAAGAAACCCTGACAAAAAAAACGCAACTACCACAGCAGACAGGCACGAAGAAGCCAAGGGTCGATTTATCGACAGCAAAAGATGATCTGCGGTGGACCAGATTCGGTTCAACCTGTTTAGCCTTGACCAACCTCAACTAGCAGAGGAGAAAAAAAGTGAAGTTTCCAATTCGGCGCTCCTCCTTTGGAGAAACCAGTTAAGCATCGAATCCAGCGATGAGTGATAAAAGTGCATCGATTCATTCGAATAGCCGCTTATTCGACGGGTCGCTTTTTGGCACTGAAACTTTACGTAACGCCCCACGGTCCGTGCTCAGACTTCTGATAAGGCCACGATGATTTGGTCCGACCTAGTGTTTGTGTATGCACTGTTGGCACTGCAACATGTTGAGAAGATGTAGATTGCTCCAAAGACGCTCCCATCCGATGCGGACAAGGTACGAGACACGTGACAACTTGTCGTCTCAATTAATCTCACCTAAATCTACAGCATCTCACAAACGTTGTGTTCGTCCGACAGTCACTCCGCCGGCTTGCCCTCTCGTCGAGCCGACCGAATCTAACCCGGCAGCGAGTGCAGAGACCCACAAATGGCCGGGCGCATCTTAAGTGCGCTCGGTTATTGCGGCTCTTGTTCGGACCTAACTGCGTCGGTTAAGCAAAATATACAACAACAACAACAACAACAACATCAACATTCATCATGTAAATATTTATGGGAGTAGTTTTCTATGAAAATAGCGCACTGGACTAGCATACGCAATTTGGAGAAGTTTTATGCTCGAAGCAGTTGCTTGGAGCTCTTTGATTGTGGGTTGCACCAGTTTTGGGAGCTATTTTGGGAGTCATGCGATGCGGGGATTGCCTGGCGCTTAGACGATTAGTTTCGCTGCGTGCGCCCTGAAGAGCATGAAGCCTTGAAAACAGTGACAACCAAATGGTGGAGTCAACAAAAAAAATGAAATATAGCGCTTCAAGATACTCACGTCGGTTCACTGGATTGTTCCACTTGACTGTTGAATACCGTTGATGAATGTGTATTTGGGATTTGATAGGAATTATAATCTTATATGAATAACGAGTTCTCTGATAATTCGTTTCATGTTAAGTCTAGGTCGGGTGTTAGAAATAAAGACTGTCCCAGAAAGTATGGACGCAACCAAAAAACGCTGCCAGTTCGCAATGGTTCAGAATCTGTCAATTTTTATGGCTGCGTCCTGTTGTTTACACTCTTCTCTAACCACTTGTGCAGTTGTTTATTCGTTTTCATTAGTTTGTTCCGAAATGTGTGGACTGTCAGCAGAACAACGTCGAAAAATTGTGTACAAATGGTGCACAGAACGCAGACTGTCACTGTGAAAGATAGCAAAAATGGAAGGAGTAAGTGAAAAAGCCATGCGAAATGCAATCAGGAAGTTCGGTGAGGATAACACCTTTGAGGATAAACGTATACTGAAGGCGTTCAAGCAAAAGAAGGAGGTTTCAGTTCGGGATATGGCCAAAAAAGTAGGCACTTCGAAGTCAAATGTTCTTCGTGCTAAAGAACGTTTGAATCTTCGAACCTATAAGAAGCCGAAACATACCAAAACGTAGTCCGAAACAAGAAGTATCGATCGGGCCGAGGGTTCGAAAGCTGTACAATACGATTCTTGCTGGAAATTTGAACTGCATAATCATGGACGACGAAACCTACGTGAAACTCGATTACAAATCCTTGCCGGGACCACAATATTATACGGTGCGAGAAGGGCAAGTGTTAAACCAGTCCGAGACATCGATTCAAGTCGAAAAATTTGGTAAGAAAGCTATGGTCTGGCAAGCAATTTGTAGCTACGGTAAGATTTCGAAACCCTGCATCACCACTGCTTCGATGAACAGCGAAATATACATCAAGGAATGTTTACAAAAACGACTTCTACCCATGATTCGAAGCCACAAGGATCCTGTTGTCTTCTGGCTAGATCTTGCTTCTTGCCACTACTCGAAATAAACGGTAGAATGGTATACTACCAAAAATGTCACTTTCGTCCCAAAAGACATGAATCCGCCAAATTGCCCACCCATTGAGGAATTTTGGGCATTAACGAAGGCACATCTTAGGAAACATGTCTCGGCAGCCGAAACCATTCAACAGTTCGAAAAATATTGGAAAAAAGTGTCAAAACTTGTCGCCAAGAAGTCTGTACGGAATTTAATGAGGAACGTTCGCAAGAAGGTGCGTCAGCTAGTCTACAATGGCTAAGTAGCAAATGTTGAGAATAATATTATGTTGCTGTAGTCTAAAATTATCAGTATATCGAATAAAATTTGAATATCTAACACTTGAGAATTATTTACAGCAAAATCAAAGTGCGTCCATACTTTTTGGGACAGTCTTTATGGTGTAAGTAGTGGTTAGTTTATCATTCAGCACTATGCATTACAAGTGTTAGTACTCATCATTCATTTCTCTATTTATTACGTCAGTTGAATCGAAAATTCGAATTGGGAAGTGGCTTTATGTTTAATTTCCTGCTTCAAATAATTTTTTTGTGTACTTTATCAGTGGAGTAATTCCATATCAAATCGAAGGTCGATTTATTTTTGTGTTTGGCTCAAATTTTGTATAGGTATTCTCTATGACTTTGACTCTTACCTTTGAGAAAGGCGTAAGCAAAAATTCTTTAAAAATTTACAAAATGCTATATTTCGTTCGTAACAGTTTATTCGGTTGATTAGTTGTTTTCGGCAATGTTGTTGACAATTATTCAGTAATTATACCATTCGACTCAGTTCGTCGAGTACGCAAAATGCGTATGTGTGTGTATGTGCGTATGTGTGTATGTAACGTTTTTTTGCACTAACTTTTTTCGGAGATGGCTGAACCGATTTTCACAAACTTAGATTCAAATGAAAGGTCTTGTGGTCCCATACAAAATTCCTGAATATTATTTCCGACTTCCGGTTCGGGAGTTATTATATATATATATATATGTGTTCTAACTTTTCTCATAGATGGCGGGACCGATTTTCACAAACTTAGGTTCAAATGAAAGGTCCTGTGGTCCCATGCGTAATTCCTGAATTTCATGCGGATCCAACTTCCGGATCCGGAAATATAGGGTAGAGTGTGTTAAAAATTTTACACTATCACTGAAAATGGGGAAAAACCTGAAAAAAAATTCTAAATCGACCTCAAATCTTTTCCAATTGATAGTTTTTATCAGTAGACGGTCAAACAAACCGATTTCGGTTATTCTTTTAAGAATCGAAGAAAATTATTTGAAGAATACCACAGTATTATATACGATAGTATGATTGATATGAGAAAGGCATCATTACACCACTAGGTGGATTGAAACAGGTTTTTAAGACTAACAATTAGTCAGCCTTTCAAGGCTATACAAAGAGTGATATTCTAATATATTCTAATATAAATTCAAGACTAAGAAATTAACCAGCCTTTTTTAAGGCTAGCCATTCAAAGAATTATTCTTCGAATTTGTCTACCACAAAATCAGTTTTTATCAAGACTTATCCAAATCAGGAGTCTAATCGAAGACTGATTAAGCCTAGTTAATTTATATTTTTCAAAAATGTCTGCGTCCAACCGGAAAGGCAATAAGCCTAAGGCTGAAAATAATTCAATACGGAAGTAATCTCAATCCGTTATTCTATTTTTTTCAAATAACATTGACGATTTTATAGAATCGGAATGTAAAAATAAAAGACAACGGACGGACTTCCCGTCCGTCCGTTGTCTTTTTATATATGGCAGTGGATAATTGCGATAGAATCTTTTTACTATTGTATGGCACCACAGTCTCTACACAATAACAGATCGGCTGAAAAGTTCGTATCGTTTCTATGAGAGGGTGCCACTAGAATTAAATCCATACCATTTTCAGTTAGTACCAACCTTCAAAAAATACGTGTATAAATTTGACAGCTGTCTGATTACACCCAAACCTCCGTTTACGAACACTTTTTATACGTTACCTCTTTTTACGTACCTCTTTCTACGAACCAAATCCCAAATAACGTAATCTTTTTTTACGAACCAAATCCCAAATAACGTAAACTTTTTTTACGAACCTACTTCGTAAAAAGAGGTTTTGTCATTCATCGAAAGCGATTTCCGACTCCATGGAAACTACTACAATATGGGTATTTTTGGAACGGGTTTAAAGAGTAGATTTCGGAAAATGATGTTTGAGGTATTTTGGAAATCCAAGATGGCGACTTCCGGTTTGTTGATATTCCTTGAAAACCCTTTCAATATGAGTATTTTCGGAACGTGGTTAATGAGTAGATGTCGGAGAACGATATTTGAGGTGGTTCTTAAAGCTAAGATGGCGACTTCCGGTTTTTTTATATTTATAACAATTTTTTATTCAGTTTTTGTTACACAATATAATTTGTTTATTGTTAGATCTCGTTGTCACCCTTCTTCTAGGGGGAGAGGAGCTTCCATTTCCTTCTAGCGAAGATTGGAGGTCATTTTGTCCGTTGCTCATATCATCCATTGCTACATCGTTGGAATTGTGAGTGGTTTCCGTTTCCTTGTTTTCATTGTTGATCGCAGTCTTGGGTTCATTTGCTGTTGCTGTAGATGCGCTTTGTACATTGATTGCAGTTGATAGTTGGTTAGATGGTGAAGGTGCTTTTGAAACAGGAGCACTACATTCACTAGTCTCCGTTGTTGGGTGGTTGTCCTTGTTTTTGTTTGTTTTGTTTGTTTTCGCAGTTTCAGTGCAAGGTTTGCCGTAGTGTGCAGGTTGTTCACAAAACTGACATGTAACCAATTGATTTTCATACGTAATCAACGTTTTACACGGTTGTATCCCGTCTTGACCACAAATGATGTAAGATGAAATTGCTTTACGTAGTTGCATACGTACCACTCGCACGCCATTCCGGATACCCGCGAAAAAATTCCGCCATACTTCCTTTTCGATGGAAAGAACTTCACCGTACTGCGACATACATTCCCGAACATACCCCTCGCTGGTCTGCGGGGGAAGGTCATGCACGCGTACTTCTATGGCATTGTCAACCATGTACACAGGGATTTTATATTTAACATTGTCATGATCAATACTGTGCACCCCGTTATTAACCGAAGCAAATGCAATTGCATCTTTTTCACGTTTAAACATAATGTACACACAGTTCGACGCCTTGTTGAATTGAATCTCACTTACATCATTAACGTTTAGATTCATTCGTTCCTTAAGCAAGATTTCAATTTCGGTTGCTGCAGGTCTAACTTTGCAGCGCTTGAAATCAATACAAATTGAATTTTGCCTTGTAGGCCAAGTTTCAAGCTTTGTTAAATCGTTTTTGCCCATTTCGTACACTCTATTGTTCACTGCACTGTATTGTCTTTGTTTCTGTCGTCGCGACCGTAAGAAATTTTCGACTGTGTCGTTTGCGATGCGAGCACGAACTGACTTCCGGTTGATTGATATTCCTTGAAAACCCTTGCAATATGGGTATTTTCGGAACGGAATTGATGAGAAGATGTCGGAAAATGATGTGTGAACTGCTTCTGAAATCCAAGATGGCGACTTCCGGTTTGTTGATATTCCTTGAAAACCCTTACAATATGGATATTTTCGGAACGGTATAGTGTTTTAAAGGAATACCAAGTTAAAGAAAAATGGCAAAAACTTTCAAAAGATACTAATAAACCGGAAGTCACTGTTTTGCATTTTAAAACCACCTCAAATATAATTTTCCGACGTCTACTTTTAAATCTCTTTCCGAAAGTACCCATATTGTAAGAGTTTTCAAGGAATATCAACAAACCGGAAGTCGCCATCTTGAATTTCAAAATTACCTCAAACATCGTTTTTCGACATCTACTTATCAATTCCGTTCCGAAGTTATCCATATTGTTAGGGGTTTTAGGCAATCTCAATAAACCGGAAGCCGCTATCTTGGATTTTGAAACGAGCCCAAACATCTTGCACTTACTCTTCACATCCGATCCGAAAATAAACATATGATGCGCGGTTTTCACAATAATCACACAAAACTTTTTTTACGAAGTAAATCCCAAATAACGTAAACTTTTTTTACGAACTACCTCTTTTTACGAACCCCCGTTTAGTTCGTAAATGGAGGTTTCGGTGTATTAGTTTGTGAGATATTGCATTTTGAGTGAAGCTACTTTTGTTATTGTGAAAAAATGGAAAAAAAGGAATTTCGTGTGTTGATGAAACACTACTTTTTGATGATAAAAAGTGCCGCCGATACCAAAAAATGGCTTGATGAGTGTTATCCAGACTCTGCACCGGGCGAAGCAACAATTCGTAAGTGGTTTGCAAAATTTCGTACTGGTCATATGAGCACCGAAGACGATGAAAGCAGTGGACGTCCAAAAGAGGCTGTTACCGATGAAAACGTGAAAAAATCCACAAAATGATTTTCAATGACCGTAAAGTGAAGTTGATCGAGATAGCTGACACCCTAAAGATATCAAAGGAACGTGTTGGACATATTATTCACGAATATTTGGATATGAGAAAGCTTTGTGCAAAATGGGTGCCGCGTGAGCTCACAATCGATCAAAAACAACAACGAATTGATGATTGTGAGCAGTGTTTGGAGCTGTTATATCGAAATAAAACCGATTTTTTTTCGTCGATATATAACAATGGACGAAACATGGCTCTATCACTTCACTCCGGAGTCCAATCGACAGTCAGCTGAGTGGACTGCACGCGATGAACCGAAACCAAAGCGTGGAAAGACTCAACAATCGGCCGGTAAGGTTATGGCGTCCGTATTTTGGGATTCGCATGGTATAATTTTCATCGACTACCTTGAAAAGGGAAAAACCATCAACAGTGACTATTATATAGCGTTATTAGAGCGTTTGAAGGACGAAATTTGAAAAAAAAACGGCCTCATTTGAAGAAGAAAAAAGTTTTGTTTCATCAAGACAATGCACCGTGTCACAAGTCGATGAAAACCATGCTGAAATTGAACGAATAGGGCTTCGAATTTGCTCCCTCATCCATCGTATTCTCCAGATTTGGCCCCCAGTGACTTTTTCCTGTTCTCAGACCTCAAGAGAATGCTCGCTGGTAAAAAATTTAGAAGCAATGAAGAGGTAATCGCTGAGACTGAGGCCTATTTTGAGGCAAAGGACAAATCGTACTACAAAAATGGTACCGAAAAGTTGGAAGATCGCTATAATCGCTGTATCGCCTCTGATGGCAATTATGTTGAATAATAAAAACAAATTTTGGCAAAAAATGTGTGTTTCTATTAAACGATACGAACTTTTCAGCCGAACTGTTAGTTTGGGTTCCGGCTCATTGCTCCATTCCAGGCAATGAAATTGGTGCTATTGTTGCTATTGAAATATATGAGAGACCGATTGCTTTCAACGAATTCTATAGCGCGTCTTGCCAAAGAACACTTGCCAGCTGGCAAGCTTCTTGGGATGAAGATGATCTAAACAAATAAACATCTCCTTCGAATTGGACTTTCCGCACGGAGAACCCTCCCATCAAAAAATTACGATATCGCAGTTTTTGATTTTTGTGATAGTTGATTCAACTAATTACTTTTTGATTCAACCAATATGGTTTTTGATTTGCATATATTCAAGTAGTTGAAAAATGTGTTGTTTTGAATGCTGTCAAATGCCGGAGATAGCTGAAAGCAAAACAATAATCGCAATGGAAAATCAACTTTTTTTTTAGTTGAAATTTGTTCGCGTCGCTTCAAAATGTCAATGAAAACAACATCGATGGTTAAAGCGTTTGAGAAAATTGTATTCTTTCGATGTGAAGAAATTTATGATTCCATGTGTTTATCGAACAGCGGTGTTGTGATAAAGTTAACCTTGTTTCAGTTGCAAAAGATTTGGTGACAAATTAGAAAACGTTTACTGATTTGGTGTTACAAAAATCGAACAAAAATCAACATCACTCAGAGATCAGATCAGTTGTGATTTCGTAACGATGATTTATCCTTTGGTTAAGATCACTTGTGATAAAATCAGTGGTGATTTTTTATGTACAAGATCAGTGATCTTAAAATCAGCAGCGATCGGTGTTTTTCCAGCCCTGTTAATAACTAATGATATTTCTAGTCAATATGAAATACTGTTTATATTGGAACAACGATACTTATTTCAACTAGATCATGACGTATATCACTAAGTATATTTTACTATCGCAAATCAATAACATTGTTCAAGTTGATTCAACTGTCTGCAATGTCTAAAACAACTAAAACCGATTTGTTTTTTCAAATAACAGAATTTTGTTTGAATGAATAACAACGCCAATTATTTCAACTAAAATATTTGTTGAAACTGAAAGGTATGTGTCCTCACTAATTGATAGCATTTTTTTTTCAACTAATTGAATTAGTTGTTTCAACCATCGTTTCTACTAATCGAAAAGCAAAAATGACAGTTTAGTTAAAACAACAATCGATTAGTTGTACCAAATTTTAACCAATCAAATTCAGAAAATCAACTCATAGTCTGGTTGAAATGGGATCGCGAGTGGTTCCGTGTACATGAAACTTCTTTATCATTTCATTGAGTTCATTGGAGTTCCAATTTAAATTTTGTTCTATGTTAGACTGTTTTCTCTTCCATGAGTTCAGCCAATTGCCAGCTATCTTATATTTAATAAAAGTCATGAACTTGAAATAGTTATAAGATCATGAACAAAATGAATGTATTTTATTTATTGTGTTTAGATTAACTAATGAATGTATCGATGATAGCCAATTTATCTAATGCCTCCCAGACGTGTGGTTTGACATCAATATTCTCGTGGTTAAAAAGAAGGAGCATTATTTGCGTAAAAGTTGAAAAAATGTTGAAAAAAATCGTTTCTTCGCGGTTTTGGTTGCGGTTAACTGCCGGATCTCGGCAGGATGTCAAAGCATTTTTTGTAAAAGGCAACATAGGATTGAAGGAATGATTCTTCCATTGAAACTTAACTATTTTTGTGTATTTTTGTGTTGCCATTTGAAATTTGCTCAATTTCAATGGATTCACTAAGTTGTTGATTTTAATATTTTCATTTTTTGAGTTTCACAAAACTTGCCTTTAAACAGCAAAATAATAGCATAATTTGATATTAATTGAAAATTTGATGAGTCGATATCACATTAGGATTGCAATCTGATGTTGCTATCATAATCAGATTTCAATTTGTTCACATTTTGATGTTAGACTTTACTCGGCCATCGTACTCCCAGTGATGCCAAATCCTTGCTCTCTTTTTCACGCTTCCGAAGTGCAATAAACTAAACTTGTTTATCTGGTGCATTATGTCGAAAAACGAAAAATATTAACGATGCGCATTGCTCAATATTCTTAACACACAACAGAAAATGTAAAAACTTTTTTTAACGAGCTTTTTCGATTTACGAACCCCCGCTTTAGTTCGTAAATGTAGGTTTTGGAGTAAAATTTTCTGCAAAGGATTGCTTGATAGATCGCAGTGCCTCTATTGACAGGTTGTCGTAGATTGGGTTCGTTTCCAAAGGATAGGTTAGGTAGTTTGATCACATTGGAAACACAACTTCTATTTATTATCTGTTCTACAACTCTAGTAGCTGAAGGCGATGATTGCTTTTACATACCTAATAGTGTCTCCTCTAATTGAGTTTCAGTAGCGTAGCTTCTTTGACGCAGCATCGATTCTATCAGCTCATCATGCACCGGGAAGCCAAGCGACGTGCAATTCCATGTTCAAAGTAGTTAATCGTGATCCTGGGGTGATCGGGGCATCATAAATAAGAAGTCATAAATTAGTTATGAATAAGCATTCCGACGCGATGGTAGACGTCAATCAATGAAACGTTGCAATTTGTGAAGCCTGTAAACGGAATATTCAGAAATTTGTGAGTTATTTTTGACAGTTTAGATTATAGCGTATAAAATTGTTTTGCTAACCTCCCAATCGACACATACTTGATTATCGATCCAGAACACATAATTGAAATTCTCCAATAAATTACCCAACCACATGCAATTTAAAAATGATTCACACTAAACAGGCCCGTAGCGCTTCTTGACCTTAGACTCCCACCATGCAAACATGGGCATAGACGGTCGGTTCGTATGTGTCCATATGAACCTACATGATGTACATCATCCACGACACAAACACGCGACAGCATCTCCGACATCATAGATTCGATGCACTGGAATTAAATTCGTATGCGGTGAGACATGCCATCGCTGCGATTTCAGTGATTGAAAAAGTAGCATAATCTAACTGATTAATTGAGAAAACGTGTCCAGATGGAAACTGATCAGTCGGCGATGGATGCATCATTGAAAGGAACTGTGCTAAAGTGTCGTCCAAGTTCGTTCGCTCGGATGATCAAATCAACACTTGTTAACAAGTTGTGTAGAAGCTTTCAACCTACTGCCTGCTACTACTACTAATACTATATTTAGTGTCCTACTATGTACCTGTCAATCGAAGTCTGCCGATCGCTACTACTTCGTACAGGCTGATTAAACGGCCTTGAGTGGTTATCTGAAATATATTAGTCGCGCTTCTAGCGACTATGATTAATTTGTCGCCGGCCATTTGTTACCCTTCGTCCTGACAAGACGAACGACGAATTACGCGCAGTGCTGATGGCGACGAGATGAGATTCGGTTTATGTACGGAAGTGCAACTCTAAAAGGGAGATCGAGATCGACATTCAAACATAAATCAAACGAAATTTTAGGAACGTTTTTATTTTTTTTAAACCTCAATATAAAACGAGAAGCCGTCAAATTTGACACCCTTCTACAAGGCTGGTGGTAGACATGTTCAAAGTCACATTTATTGGGCTTTGCCAGGCAGCAGCAGTCGATTAGACACTAAAACCGCCATTGCCATTAGCATAATGCGGTGGAAGCATGTAACGTGAGTAAAAACTAATTTCTATCCAAAGACCTTCTTCGACATCCTGTCAATGGCCAATTTAATCAAATTATCATAGTGCTGACCGAGTCATGCTCGCTAGTCTGAATGACATATTCAAAACAGCTCGTGGCCGGTGG
Source organism: Malaya genurostris (assembly GCF_030247185.1). Lineage (NCBI taxonomy): Eukaryota > Metazoa > Arthropoda > Insecta > Diptera > Culicidae > Malaya > Malaya genurostris. The sequence continues at coordinate 182,727,015 of NC_080572.1, forward strand.
GAAAAAGTTCCACCCGCTGTTGCGCATACGACAGAATAAGTAATTAGCATAAGCACTTGCAGTCGGGCAAACGCGCAGCATCGATCGCAATCACGTCATCGTTTTCCGGCAGGTCACAAACCTACAAGCTCTAAGGGAAAACTCAACTATGCGCCGTCAATGAATCTTGGCTGTGACTGTGTGATTAATCGTTTTCCCTCAACTTTCGGTTTCATCCAAGCTGGGCTCAGCTCAGCTTTGGATGATTAATTGGTCAATTTCTTACTGCGATTTGGAGGTCGTCCTTTAAGCACAATAAAAATGCCACCTATTGGATGATTTCTTGCACAGACCGTTTGTCAGGTGCTGTTATTCATCTCTCCTGCCTCCTGCATCAACCGCAACGAAGGTCACCGCTTGCATCTTCGGTAGGCACACCGAAGATTTCTCTCCCGACTGCGGTTGCATAATACCAAGCGCAATCGGGAGAAGTCCCCTTCGATGCAATTACTAGCCGATACGTCGCATTGTCGATGCTCTGATGTTGCTATCAGTAGCGTGGCAAGGTTTCAGAAGGTGGATAAAATGAGCGTAGAAAATACGTTTCTACACTATCCGAAGCAAAGAAAAGCTATAATAATACGTTTTGTTTGTTCTAAATGTATGCACTTATTACATGCAGTTTGGACATCAAACAACCACAACACAATGCACAGTGGGAAAAAAAACCAGGAATCCGGAAAGAAATAGGGAACCATGGAAAAAGGCAACAAACAAGAGTGTTTCTTATGTGAAAAATCCATGAAATTCAATGGAATGGTTTTTAATAGCCGCACGAATCGCCATGCTGCTCGTTTTACCCCATATGTCCAGCAGTTTTAGAGGTTTCTGTAGTATTTGTTCTGTAACTTGGAAATAAATCGAATGTGGTCTACTGAAATAGCTTGATTTTGTGTAAAAATGTCTGGAGAATCGAATGGTAGAATGTACACTGGCCGCAAGAAACGTTTTGGCGTCTATTTTACCCCATTTCCTCCATTTCATGAATGTACACTGGCCGCAAGAAACGTTTTGGCGTCTATTTTACCCCATTTCCTCCATTTCATGATATTTTATTGTAAATCGTCCTCAAATCTCGGTAAAACTTATCTGAAGTTTACTAAATCTAAAGACTGTCTCAGAAAGTATGGACGCAATCAAAAACCGCAGCCATTTCGCAATGGTTCAGAATCTGTCAATTTTTATGGCTACGTCCTGTTGTTTACACTTTTCTCTAACCACTCCGAGATTTGAGGACTTTCAGCATAACAACGTTGAAAAATTGTGTACAAATGGTGCACAGAACGCGGACTGTCACTGAGAAAGATAGAAAAAATGGAAGAAGTAAGTGAAAAAGCCGTGCGAAATGCAATCAGGAAGCTCGGTGAGGATATCACCTTTGAGGATAAACCGAAAACGGGTCAAAAAAAGGTCCTGCTAACCCTCAGTTGGATAAACGTATACTGAATGCGTTCGAGCAAAAGAAGGAGGTTTCAGTTCGGGATGTGGCCAAAAAAGTGGACACTTCGAAGTCAAATGTTCTTCGTGCTAAAGAACGTTTGAATCTTTGAACCTATAAGAAGCAGAAACAACCAAAACGTAGTCCGAAACAAGAAGCTTCGATCAGACCGAGGGTTGGAAAGCTGTGCAATACGATTCTTGCTGGAAATTTGAACTGCATAATCATGGACAACGAAACCTACGAGATACTCGATTACAAATCTTGCCGGGACCACAATATTATACAGTGCGAGAAGGGTAAGTGTTAAACTAGTCCGAGACATCGATTGAAGTCGAAAAATCTGGTAAGAAAGCTATTTTTTTTTTTATTCATTAATAATATATTTAAAGGCACACTGCTAATGCTCTAAGATGCCAAGAGTATTTTCTTATCTTGATTAACGACTAACTTAAAACTAGGGTATTATCATTAGGGTAGTGACGTATTCCGGTCGCAATGGTCGATTCTGGCAGATTCAGTTGCAGTTGCAGTTGGCGATCGGCAATGGTCGATGGATTGAATGTAATACGAGTGTCTTCCAGATGACGATTCTACGTGGGTCCGCGAGAAACACCCCCAGGCCACGGATACCCGTCGGGTGGTCCGCATGTTGGTCATCGATTGGAGCAGTTTTCCGTGGACGATGATGGTGATGTTACCTAAGAGATTGAAAGAAACATGGAGAAGTAATTTTGTGGAAAACGGAGTGAAAAAAAGGGAGTATGGGAACGAATGACTGAATACGACAAAGATCTAATTAGTTGACATCGAGATGGTGGAGAAACGGAGGAAAAGGGAACGAAAAAATTAGTGACAGCAAAAAGATCTTGTTATTTTCGACAGAGATGGTGGACAGACTAGGGATTGGGAGAATCGGGCGAATGTTAGTCTCGAACCTATAGGTGAAGATTATTCTTAGCCTCGACAAGAGAGAGGATATTACGAGTTACACTTGTATATTAATGTGTTTAAGGTACTGGTATATTAGAAGCATATATAAACTATCCCGACTCGCCAACACATCCCGAACCGGAACCTCAGGCGGTCTACCTCGGGCCCTAAGGGATTCCAGTAGCTGCGACCTGACGTCACGATACTCTACGCACGACCACACGACATGCTCGATGTCCTGATAACCGTCGCCACAGGTGCAGAGACCGCTCTCCGCGAGCCCAATACGCCGGAGATGTGCGTTGAAGGTGTAGTGATTTGACATGAGCCGCGACATAACACGAATGAAATCGCGACTCACGTTCATCCCCCTGAACCAAGGTTTCGTCGATACCTTAGGGATAATGGAGTGTAGCCATCGTCCCAGTTCGTCATTGCTCCATGAAGTTTGCCAACTTTCGAGAGTTTTCTGACGAGAGATTCTGAAAAATTCATTGAAGCATATTGGTCTTTCATAAATATCACCTTCTAATGCGCCCACTTTAGCCAATGAGTCTGCCTGTTCATTGCCTGGAATGGAACAATGCGAAGGGACCCAGACTAACGATATTGAATAAGACCGTCCAGATAAAGTTCTCAAATGTTCCCGTATTTTCCCCAGGAAATATGGGGGATACTTTCCTGGCTTCATTGCCCGAAGAGCTTCTATTGAGCTTAGACTGTCCGTGACAATGAAGTAATGGTCTTTGGGCAAGGTTTCAATGATCTCAAGAGTGTACTGAATGGCAGCTAGTTCTGCGACGTAAACTGAAGCTGGATCACTGAGTTTGTAAGAAGCGGTGATGTTTTGATTGAAGATGCCGAAGCCTGTGGACTCGTTGATGTATGATCCGTCAGTGTAGAATATCTTTTCACAGTTGACTGTTCTGAATTTGTTATAAAAAATATTGGGGGCCACTTGAGGGCGTACGTGATCCGGAATTCCACGAATCTCTTCTCTCATGGATGTGTCGAAAAATACAGTGGAATCAGAAGTATCCAAGAATAGGACACGGTTGGGCACAAACGAAGAAGGGTTAATATTCTGAGCCATGTAATCAAAATACAAGGACATAAAACGGGTCTGAGAATTGAGCTCGACAAGCCTTTCGAAGTTTTCAATCACCTTCGGATTCAAGATTTCGCATCGGATTAGCAATCGATATGAGAGATCCCAGAATCGGTTTTTCAACGGTAAGACGCCCGCCAACACTTCGAGACTCATCGTATGAGTTGACTGCATGCAACCTAAGGAAATACGCAAGCAACGATACTGGATTCTTTCCAGCTTGATGAAATGAGTGTTCGCCGCGGATCGGAAGCAAAAGCATCCATATTCCATAACGGACAATATCGTTGTTTGGTACAACCTGATCAGGTCTCCTGGATGGGCACCCCACCACGATCCGGTTATCGTACGAAGAAAGTTGATTCTCCGTTGGCATTTTTGTTTCAGATATCTAATGTGACATCCCCAGGTGCCTTTGGAGTCGAACCAGACCCCGAGATATTTAAATGTGAAGACCTGAGCTATGGTTTCACCCCCTAGTTGAAGCTGTAATTGTGCTGGTTCTCGCTTCCTTGAAAATACAACTAGCTCAGTTTTCTCCGTAGAGAACTCGATACCCATTTGAAGAGCCCATGTCGACAAGCTGTCGAGGGTATCTTGTAATGGTCCTTGGAGATCGGCAGCTTTGGGTCCTATAATAGACACAACGCTGTCGTCGGCAAGTTGTCTTAGCGTGCAAGATGTGTTGATACATTCATCAATATTGCTTACGTAAAAATTGTATAAAAGGGGGCTTAAACATGAGCCCTGAGGAAGACCCATGTAACTGAATCGTATTGTCGACAAATCACCATGCGCGAAATACATGTGTTTCTCGGACAATAGATTATACAAAAAGTTATTCAAAATTGGTGAAAGACCATGCTGATGCAACTTCTCAGATAGGATGTTTACGGAAACTGAGTCAAAAGCCCCCTTGATGTCGAGGAAAACTGACGCCATTTGTTCTTTACGAGCAAATGCCATTTGAATTTCTGTTGAGAGCAACGCAAGACAATCGTTCGTTCCTTTGCCCCTGCGGAAACCAAATTGTGTATCTGAAAGCAAGCCATTAGTCTCCACCCAATTGTCAAGACGAAAGAGAATCATTTTTTCGAACAATTTCCGGATGCAGGAAAGCATAGCAATCGGCCGATACGAATTGTGATCGGAGGCTGGTTTTCCTGGTTTTTGGATGGCGATCACTCGCACTTGTCTCCAGTCGTGTGGGACAATATTACCCGTAAGAAACTTGTTAAATAAATTCAACAAGCGCCTTTTCGCAGGGTCAGGGAGATTTTTCAACAAGTTGAATTTAATTCTGTCTAGCCCCGGGGCTTTATTGTTACACGACAAGAGTGCGAGTGAGAACTCTACCATCGAAAACGGTGTTTCGTTTGTATTTGATGTCGCGGCGCGGGTGGTCTTCTGTTCCGGAACAGAGTCTGGGCATACTTTTTTAGCGAAATCGAATATCCAGCGGTTGGAATATTCCTCGCTTTCATTCGTGGCGTTTTGGTTGCGCATTCGTCGGGCTGTGTTCCAAAGAGTGCTCATCGATGTTTCTTTTGATAATCCTTCAACAAACCGTCGCCAATAACCAAGTTTCTTTGCTTTGACTAAGTTCTTCATTTGCTTGTCTAACGCCGCGTAATACCGATAATTATCGGGTGTTCCATTTTTTCTGAACTTTTTGAACGCTAAAGATCTTTCCGCGTTCAGTGATGAGCACTCTTTGTCCCACCACAGGTTAGGAGGACGGATGTTGGTTTTCGCGCCAGGTACACGTTTCGTCTGAGCTTGAGTCGCGGTGTCGAGAATCAAGCCAGCCAACAACGTGTACTCTTCCTCCGGAGGAAGTTCTTGTGTTGATTCTAGTTTCTCAGATATCGAATTTGCGTAGTATTTCCAATCAATATTTCGTGTGAGGTCATACGAAACATTGATTGTCTCCGATGGTCTTAATCCGTAGGTGATTGAAATTACGATAGGTAGATGGTCGCTACCGTGGGGATCGGGGATCACCTTCCACGTGCAATCCAACCGTAGCGAGGTCGAGCATAAGGATAAATCCAGCGCGCTTGGTCTTGCTGGTGGTGCGGGAATCCGTGTCATTTCTCCGGTATTCAAAATAGTCATATTGAAGTTATCGCAAAGATCATAGATCGCGGTTGATCTGTTGTCATCATGAAGACGATGGGGTTAAAGTCACCGCACCGTGAGAGTTAAAGTCTCCTAAAACTAACGTCGGTGCGGGAAGAAGTTGCATGATACTGCTGAGCCAGTGGTACCCAACTGAGGCTCTAGGGGGAATGTAGATGGAAGCAATGCAAAGGTCCTTGCCTTTCATTGTGACATGACATGCGACAACTTCAATACCTGGTATCGATGGGAGGTTAATTCGATAGAAGGAGTAGCACTTTTTGATCCCCAAAAGTACTCCTCCGTAGGGATCGTCTCGATCCAGGCGAATAATGTTAAAATCGTGGAAGTTCAGGGAAACATCAGAAGTTAGCCAAGTTTCGCACAATGCAAATGCGTCACATTTCAGATTATTCACAAGAATTTTAAAAGAATCTATTTTTGGGATGATACTTCTACAATTCCACTGTAAAACAGTGATTGAATCCGTGACCTCGGTGGATGAGTTAGCCATCGAAGGATACGATCGCTGAAAGAAGGGGCCATTTTGCAGTCAACTGCTTCAAAAAAGTTCTAACTGTAGGTATCAAAGCCATAAACAGGCTTTTAAGGGGATCAGAGATATTGAAGGTGGTAAAAATCCAGTCCACAACATCAGAGAATTTTATGAGCCCAGCACCCAGCTGATTCTCTGTTGGGTTTTCAGGGGCACTTGGGGATTTTGGTGTCCCGGGAAGTGGTGGGAATTCCTTCTCAGAATTGAGTTTTCCGAAACCAGGAACTTTTTGCTTCGGAGCTTTTTCTCCACTACTCCTAAATATAAATGTTGGAGGCCCATCGGAAGACATCTTCGAACCCTTACTTGGGAGCTTATGAGAGGATTTGTTTACTCTTTTTCTAAAGCTATGAGGGACCGCCGAAGATGTACCTTCCAATGGGTCGTCAAACTCGCTCTCGTCAGTTGACAAGCAGGTATAGATGTTCGTTGATTGTTTAGGGGGTGTGGCAGTCTTGAGCATGTCAGCAAAGGAACGCTTGGAGTGTTCCTTCAGGGAACGCTTCATGTTATCCTTGCGCATTTTGTACGCAGGACATGCCATTAGGTCATGCGGACCCTCCTTACAGTAAAGACACTTTTCAGTGCGTTTACCGCAAGAGCCATCCGCATGAGACCCCCCACAGTTAGCACAACGGAGCTTATTGCAGCAATGGGATGTTGTGTGTCCCAGTTGCTTGCAGTTGGTGCAGTTCATTAAACGCGGAACAAAAAGACGAACAGGGAGGCGCACTCGGTCCAGGAGGACGTAGTTAGGTAAAGCCGAGCCAGCGAAGGTCACCCGATACGAGTCTGATTGGGGATATGATTTGGTACCATCCCCCGCGATCGACACTGAATGCAATCGCTTGCAATCCAGTATCTTTACGGTCTTAAGTAAGGGGTTTTTAAAGCAACCCATCCCGTACTTAAGAACGTCTTCGCATGTCAAACTGGCATCGGTGACCACGCCGTCAATCTCGACTTCACGAGCGGGGATGTACACACGATATTCCCGCGTAAAGAGCTCGCATTGAACGATCTCGTTAGCCTGTTTTGCACTGGTTAACGAGACCCTAAGCTTGTCTGGGCGCACCTTGTCGATACTCTTAACGGTAGAGTATCGCTTTGACAGTTCTCTCGATAATTGAAGAGTGTTCAATTTTTTTCCATTTAATTTGGGCCGGAAATAAACCGTATACGGTCCGGCCGGGAGTGCAAGTCCATCGGGATAATTTTTAACGCGGGGTTTGTTGCTATTAGCAGTTGTATCCATTTCATTATCTGGTGGATCAGGATTATGTTTCTCAATGTTTATCATGACACGGAATTGTATCCGTGCGGGTAAGAGATCTGGGGTACTATCAGGTAATTTAAACGACAGATAAAATAGGAAAAGAGAATATTACTTATCTTAAACAATAGCCACCAATGCCTGGCCTTGGTTAATCGGTGTGCTCCGTAGCAAAGCTCGGCCGCTGGGGCCACGCGTTGATTGAATTGTAACTGTGCCCGTGTGCAAAAAAACCTCTAGGAGGAAAAAAGCACACAGCACCGGGTCACGGCACCACTCCAAACGTTCGATCACTATTTAAAGTCTACAGACTTGCACTAGCACTTGAAATCGCCTAACGGTATTGTTTCTATTGTTTCGTGTTTGTCTGGTACACTGCTCACAGTAACAAAAGATTAATCTTTGATTGACCTTGAAGCGGATTAGCACGGCTATATACACACTTGCTCTACCACGAATTAGCATCCGAACGGTACGACGGTCGCGTTAGGAATGGTAAGAAAGCTATGGTCTGGCAAGCAATTTGTAGCTACGGTAAGTTTTCGAAACCCTTCATCACCAATGCTTCAATGAACAGCGAAATGTACATCAAGGAATGTTTAAAAAAAAACGACTTCTACCAATGATTCGAAGCCATAAGGATCCTGTTCCTTCTGGCCAGATCTTGCTTCTTGCCACTACTCGAAATCAACGATAGAATGGTATACTACCCAAAATGTCATTTCGACCAATTGAGGAATTTTGGGCATTAACGAAGGCACATCTTAGGAAACTTGTCTCGGCAGCCGAAACCATTCAACAGTTCGAAAAAGATTGGAAAAAAGTGTCAAAACTTGTCGCTAATAAGTCTGTACGGAATTTAATGAGGAACGTTCGCAAGCACCAGTCTACAATGGCGAAGTAGCAAATGTTGAGAATAATATTCTGTTGTTGTAGTCTAATATTATCAGTATATCGAATAAAATTTGAGTATCTAACACTTGTGAATTATTTACAGCGAAATCAAAGTGCGGCCATACTTTCTGGGGCAGTCTTTAGCATATCTTATGTAAACAAAGTCTGTATAATCGATTGCCAGAATGCCGCACCAAACGTTTTGGTGGCTATTTTACCCCAATTCCTATAATATGTGAAATTTTCATCTAAATCACCCTTAAGTCTTAAGCGAACCACGTTGAAAGCATACGGAAACTATCTTATATTATGTAAAAAAGTCTGGAGAATCGAATGGTAGAAACTAAATTGGCCGCACGAAACGTTCTGGAGACTATTTTACCCTGATTCCTCTATGTTATGATCTCTTATTGTTATGCTAGATTTAGTAAACTTCCAATAAGTTTAACCGAGATTTAAGAACGATTTACAATAAGATATCATGAAATGCAGGAAATGGGGTAAAATAGGCACCAAAACGTTTCGTGCGGCCAGTTTAGGTGCTTCCATTCGATTCTCCAGACTATTTTACATAAGATAAGCTAGATTTAGCAAACTTGGAAGAAGTTTTACCAAGATTTAAGGACGATTTACTGTAAAGATCTCATTAAATGGAGGAATTGGGGTAAAATAGCCACCAAAACGTTTCGTGCGGCCAGTGTGGATTCTTCCACTCGATTCTCCTGACTTGTTTACATGAAAGTAGGCTATTCCAGAATACTCGACTTCTTTTCAAGTTATAGAGCGAATGTTATAGTAAACCCTAAAACTGCTGTACATTTGGGGTGAAACGAGCAGAATTGCTATTCGTGTGGCCATTGTAAATCAATCCATTGAATTCCTTGGACATTTTTACATAAGAAACGCTTTAGTTTGTTGATATATCTCAATTGGTTCATGAGTTACAGAATTCTTTGCGGTTTTGCGGTCATAGATTTTTTCCCACTGTGCAATGTAGCATTTTTAAATCTGTACGATACAACATAAAGGGTGACAAAATCATAACATGCGTGCTTCAATTGTATGTTACTTTCAACACGTCTCCAGTATGAAGTAGAGATGGTCGGGTTTCGGGTATTTGTACCCAAAACCCTACCCGGACCCGACGGGTATTGGTCGGATTTGGGTACAGAAAAAGATATGTTTGTTGGAGTCGAGTAGAGAAAGGGTGCCGATTTTTTTCATTTTTAACGGGAACAGGTCGGGTTAGGGCTAAAAAATTTGGTCGGGTTTCGGGTTGTTTTTCGAGTTTCGGGACATTTTTTGGGTTCGGGTAAAGAGTTTTGTTTTTGGCGTTAAAAATGCCTTACTCTTCACTATATGGGGCCGGGTGTCAATTAAAAGTTTCAAAAATAGTCGCGTAACCCGGTCATTTGTTGATGGATTGTTATAATTTAACAACCAATCGATTCGAAAACTTTTAACTTAAACATGTATGACGACGTCGTTTCAGTATTTCAATAGCTTACTATTGAAAAAATGGTTGTAATCGACCTATGTTTTCATCCACCAATCCCTGTTGTACAAAATGATGTCAACTTCTTGTTCGGCATAGGAGGTTTTGCGTCATGCATAAAAAACACCGCATCGTTCTGCGTAGTATGAAGAGAAATATATAAATATATGCTGCACAATATTTCTTTGCCTAGTTGATGTTTGACTGCGAATGAAACAAGTAGCTCGTCCAGTGAGCTGATGACTGGATTGTATATGTGGTTATCGGTTCTTTTGAAATATCCCATGTATTTAGCAAATCGTTGGGACACTTCGCTTCCCGAGGCTGGGTGTCAATTTAAAACATGCAAAACTAATCGCGTAACATTTTTCTGTCATAATTTGGAACGCTCATAACTCAGTCATTTGTTGATGGATTTATATAATTCAACAACCAATCGATTTGGAAACATTTAACTTAAACTTATGAGATAACGTCATTTGAATATTTCAATTGCATACCATTGGAAAAATTGGTTTGAATTGAGTATTTTATTTTGGTTCTCTGGAAAATATCAGGCTAATTTAGAATTATCGGCGATAGGGTTTTCGGATCTAATTTGCAGCGCTTGTTCCTCGATGATTTGTTAATGGATTTTCCTCATTTAAATGATTCCAAAGCTTCAATATTGTTATCTTAAAAATGTTTTAATTTGTCAACGGATCGGTTTGCATACTTAAATCTTCATTCCCATACGAACAAAACGGTGGCGCAAAAATGGATTCAGTATAAAGTTGTGTTATGATGGTAATCACAGATACTTCTTCTTTATTATATGTGACTGAACAAGTTGTCCCACCAGGAATTAAACACTTCAAAAGATTCAAAATTAAATTCTGAAACTTATCTAAAAGCGGCCTCCTCGGTTTAGTAGAATAATTGAGTTCCACAAGCTCACATATACAGTACAATTAGATGCAATATCATATAGTATCAAAGATAAACTCAAGGATAGTTTACCTGCGATTTTACATGTTTCGTTTGAATAGGATCCCTCGTAGAATTTGATTAACCGCCAGTTTCAGTTTAATTATTATTTGCTTCAAAACAATAAGCGTCTGATGGCTACACGCGTTGTAACTATGACAATGTTTATTCATGTGTTAATAACATCAAGTTACAAAATTTCGGAATTTTGTTGAGTATCCATTCCGTATATTCCTAAAATGCCAAAGCGAAAATCAATGTAAGTAACTAAATATTTTATGCGGACTGTTTCACATTTTGCTTCCTCGTATTCAACTTTCTTTGCGTTTCGCCTTCGGCTCGTCAGTGCTTAAAGCATTGTCACATCTTCGTATTGTTGCCATATTATTTCATTTGTTCAGGTTTAAATGTTTAGGTTGTTTGTGTCTAAAATTGAGCTTTCAAGTAACTTTAAATTCATCATAATTGACTTCTAGTTAAAGGACGTTATTCAAAAACTTAACAATGTAAAAAATTGTGGACAGGGATCAAAATTGAATAGAATTAATTATCAAGAAAGAATCTAATTGTCAATTTTATCATTCGCTAACAATCTAAGCGCTTAAACTAGAGCAAGTTTGTAATTAGTCAATTGAAAAAGTTTTTAGTTTAGTGTATCATCATCATTATCATCTTTATTTTTGTATTTATTATGAAGACCCTAGAAACGTTCCATTTTTAATGTTATTGTGCTCGGTCGTGTCTTAAATACAACACTCTAATTTTTTTATCGGGTACGGGACGGATTCGGGTTTGGAAGAATAATTTTTGTCGGATTCGGGTCGGGTACGGGTAAAAGTTTGTGTAAGGATGGAGAAACCAATTCGACTCAAAATTGGTGGTCTTCAAAGAATGCACATCGTTCACATCGTTGTTACTCGGAAACTGTCAAGAAATATCCAAGAAGAAGTGTTTAGAAATCTATTATAATTCCGGAGCCCAAAAACAGGATCCGAAAAAATATCAACAACAGATTATGAGATCGCAAAGTCACTTATTTGATTATAAGTTTATGAATATTTGAGAAATCTTTATAAAATAATTGTAATCGATGGAACGATCAATATAATTAAATGTTTGAAAATGATTTTATGCAAATGTTGGCCGCGGCTCAGTTTTAGATGGCCTATGCACAAGGTCCAGTTTTGGCACACTCTCTCCAACATGTCGGCGGGTATTTCACGAATAATGCCACCGGCCTATAATCCACACCAAACAATGACTTTTTTGGGATGCATTGGTAGGTCTTGGAATGCTGGTCCTCACTCCAGATGCGGCAATTTTGCTTGTTGACGTATCCATTCAAGTACAGTAAAGTACACACTTAGAAAAAGTTACATCTTTATGGATGCACGTCACGATTCACTTACATTCACAGTACAAAGCATGTACAGATAAGATTCGATTTTCTGCGATAATTGTCAACTTGCGATTATCTCTTGGGAAATTCCACACAGCAACGATCATTATCAGACTGTAAATTTTTTAAGGGCCGTGAAATACTCAGAGTATGAAGTGGAGCGAAGAAATGTAGAAAAATTCTCTCGCGGTTCATGCATTGAGAGACACGAGTTCGTGTAGTATCTTCTACCGGATTGAAAATGTTGTATACAATATAGATAGCAATATAGCAGCTTCCCAAGTAGCAATTCGCAACTAGTTCTGATACGACAAAGTCCAAACTATGTTGAAACTATGTTGAATATGTTTTTTATGTTATACTGGTTAAAATATGGTGACAGCAATGTTTCATCATAACATAACTAGTTACGAAATAGTTATTTAGGTTTCCAATCATAACATCTTTGTGTCATATTGAATTAAATATAATTTATAAGCTATCGTTACTTAATCCAAACATATCTTTAATCACAACAATGCTTCTTGCTACTAGTTGAAAATAAGTTTATTTGACTTCAATAGTAGCAACCCGTGATACCACTTAGCCCAACTGTGTTGCAACAAGAGCGCGAACATGTTTTTTATGTTATACTGGTTAAAACAAGGTGACAGCAGTGTTTCTTTATAACGTAAACATTAAACTAACTAACATTTGTAAGTTATCGTTACTTGATTCTAACATATCTTTAATCACAGCTATGTTTTTAGCTACTAGTTGAAAAAAGGTTTATTTTCCGTTGTGAAACCATTATAAATACGTAAACGTATATGTGAATCGTTACTGTGAATTGATATAGCAAGAACTTAGATATTATAAGATTATAACATAATTTCTTCATTGATTCAGATAGTTATCGGTAGGTTTTTCCAACGTTATGATAACGAAAATACAAACAAAACAACCTTTCTTGGCTTGAATATGGCGAACACAATGTGGAGTCTCAAGAAGTGTATGAAACGTAAATAAAACCAGGATATTACTGTTTTAAACTACTTTTTGCCGAAAATAGTGAAAGGCAGAATAGTCATTTTTGTTCTATGCACTGTCATAAACACGAAGAAAATAATATAGGGATTAAACATCGGTTGTGATAATTCTATAATTCTCATGATATATGAATTTAAAATGATGAGAAATCACTCTACTTGGAATAATTTTGAGCATTCTGAACATAGGGTTATTTTGTTGTTTATTTTTTATATCTTTATAAACAGATTTTGATTTAAGGCGCATGAAAAACAGTTAAGTAAAATTGAATTCCGCTCGACAGTTTTTGGATCGTTGTGAAATTTGTACCTTGTATCAAGTTTGTGATTTTAAGTACTCTTCTGCTTTTTTATTGATGATAGAAAAGTTTTCTGGATTCAATCAATGTTTATAATGTCGATGGTGACTAAGTTTCAACTAGTTTACTTGAAAACAAGTTATTTTCAAGTTATGAAAAGATAAGTTATTTCAGTATGGCATTACAACGTAACGACAACTTATTTTTAGCCGACTTAACAACTAGTAGAAACTGCGCTTTTTGAGTCATGCAAGTGGTTAGATGCTAGGACAGGACCTAACAATTGTTAATCCACTTTTAGGACCAATTTCGGACCAGCTCGTGATTGGTTGAAATTGACATAAGCAAGTACAAGATGTTGAAATCAAGATTACTGCAGGGTAGTAGAAAAAGTGTTGTCAGTATCGTCGGTAACAATGTAGCTTGATATTGGATATTTTATTTTTCGGGTCATCTTTTCAAAATTATTAATTTCAATAGGATTTAAGTTCAATTTGTTTTTAAATCCTGTCCTAAATGCGGAAAGTATACGAGTACATTTAACAATCACTGGATGATACAAGGAGAAAGCCTGAAATCACGATGTGTGATATGGACAAGAATATTGATTATGTTGGTTGAGAATAGCACCGAATCTTTCGATACTTCTGTATGTTATTATTTTTCTCAAATAGAAAATGTTGAATACTTTAGTTAATAAAGCTGGAAAAATTAATTACCCAAAATTGAGTGTTTTAGAAAAAATTTATTTAGCTGTTTCAACTAAACGTTTTCTTCAAAACAAACATCTGATCAAAATGAATCCAGTGTTTTTAAATGATAAATAATTGCATGTTATCAGGGGAGAAAGTTTTCAGAATGAATAATTATCTCTACTGGCAACAGTGATCGCGAGGCATTTATTATTTACAGCCAGTGCGGTAGAATTTCATTTTCAATCGAATAATATAAGATGAAAATGAAATTTATGGCCGCTGACCGTCAGCATATCCCTACTAATTCATTTGACTTTTGCTGCCATTTTAAAGTGTAGCTCCCGGAATTCATCGTCAGTTGGTTAATCGTTGATAGTCGTTTGAAGTTTTGCTTGCTCAGTTTCAAGTGCCAAGTAGTGTAGCTCTTTCATTGCCTTCGCTCTTGGTAGTAAGCAGATTCGAACGAATAGAATTATAAATGGAGTAAAGTATTGAAAATGAAAACTGAAGGAGGAAACAATTAATTTATGTGTATTCTGTGATTGATATTTCAGCTATCTGGTTTGTCTTGAACCAATTCGAATATTTACATTAACCTCATTTGAAGGCCGCTCTCACCCTATTGAAAGAGATATTTTGTTACTTCAAGAGATCAACTGACGGTGGTTAAACTAAGCCTCGATTGAAGAGAAACGAGTGATGAACTGAATGCTGCTCGTTCGGGCCGTCAGCAAACATTGTGTGTGTCAGAGAGTGAAGTTTACTGCATTAGAGAGATCGTCAATTTGTTCCACATTCAGTTTCAATTGAATTGAATGAAGTTTTACAGCACTGTTTACAGCAGGGAGCAACCGGAATAAGAAGAGAAATATTTTTCTGGAAAAAGAAGCCAGTTGTCTGGTCCTGTCCTAAGTTAGATGTTAGTAACAATCACTCAAATATCTGGTTGCAAACTAGTCACAAACAAGCTAGCGTAACAAAAATTGTTACTTGGGTTCTGTCAAATTTTCGGCAATCACCAACACTGCTTACAGCTTTTATTGCTGGTAGAACAGAATTTCAAACAGTCAATTCAGTTTTACAAATAATAATGTAAAAAAATTCGCGTTTCTGGAATCATTGAATTTGTACTCCGAAACTGCACGAAAGGTGTAATTTATCGTTTTGCAAGGTTTCTCTAAATAACACGAATTTTGTTTGTAGATTTATTTCAATTAACATAGATTTATTCTGATTTTGAAGCTACTAACGGACTCTTAATCATAACAAACTGAATCACTGAAACATAGTAATAAAACATGTTATTTTCTCGTTAATGAATTTTACTCGGATAGTGGTTTGACAATCACAGTGTGACGTTTATATTTTCATTTATTATTTCCGGGATTGAACCAAAAAACTTGTTATAATAAAAAACACATCCGACGCTTACAAAAGCGAATCGAAAACATCTTTATAAGCGCTTCATTTATGATTTTATGAGCGCATCACAGCTGTAGCGCATCCTTCGTACCCGGGTAGAAGTGATTTGCAAACCAGAAACAAATTTTATTATTAAAATCAAATACCTCAACGATAGAAATTAACATTATTCAGTTTGGAATTAGCTCTTAAAATACCAAAGATCATAACAAAGTCTGCATGAGACAATGGCAACAAAATATAAAGTTCTGTTATTGTAATATCAAAATATGAACAAAATATTTATAGAGGACGAATATTTCAGTTATTTGATATTCTAGCATTTAGAATAGAAAAATATCATAACCATTTATCTTATCTGCTTCTGATTCGGTTTATTCGATGGTATTTCATTTCAAAACAGAACTACTGGATCAATTGAAGTTAATGAAATTTGAATAACTTATCATTAACGGATTTACCTATAAAAACTAAGTTTGATGCTAAACAGATATTGTAAAATTTCTTGATTACTTCAATGAAATATCAAGAAAATATCTATGACAGCACAGAAACATCAAGGCAAGATATGATGGTAAAATTTGTTATTATTTTGATCATTGTTTACTATTTACATCTACTCGGGTAATCTTAGAAAAATAATTTGAAACTAGTCTATTTCTTTTATTAGGCAAGGAATTTGAGATTCAACTTTTTGAATAATAAATGTTGATCTAACATCCAACCAACACAATAGTTGTGCACTCGACTAGATTGGTGAGCTGACATCCCACTTTGTTTTGATTAGATTTTTATCGCCCCTGAAATTGTTTGATAATCAATGAAACAGATGGCATTGAAAGAAAAAATGAACGACGTTTTCGACAACAGAAAAATGGCCATGAAGCTCAACCTTACAGATCGACTAATATGTTTAGTTTTGAGGATATAATTATCCGGAATCATTAGTCGGTGGCATCCATTAATCCTAGTAAGCGGGGCTGTAAATTATCGGAAAAATTGAATACAGATGCATTCAGTAGCTAACAACAACAACAATCGATGACGGAAAACGTGTTGTCACAAATAATGATGTATAATATTGACAGTTGCACACAAAAATTAATGTGTTATGTGATTTCGCTTTGCATGAACTGGATAAAGCTCGCTTTGTTAATGCTTGGAAATAATCACATCACATGCCATACGTGGAAAGTCCTTCAGTTCTTGCTTGGTGCCTAATGACATCTTATAGAAATTTATAATAAAATAACTTCAAAGATAGGTGTACAGTGTCAATCTCGACGGAATTGTTCTTGGCGACTGTTGATATACTAACGCTGAACACATTTGTTCCTAATGATAACATATATTGTTCAGCAATTTCTCAAAGCAACCAAATGTTTTTTTTTATAATTAGTTGGTTTTTATGTTTCCTTTTTCTGTCCTATAACAAAAGTTCCGGAGCTGTGGAAGCAAATTATTATCCAAATCAAGTAAACAATAGAGCTGGCATGACGCCATTATGGTTGAATACTTTACTTGAAAATTACAAATATAAATTATACCATGATCCAACAAATATATATTGGAAATACAAATTAGTTCGGTCCGTTTTCAAAAGATGACTCTGGCTGTTATGAATATTGAACGGTAACAGCTGATGTCGATAGTTTCAAGATGTTAGACATCGGTCATTAATATTCAGTTCAAATTGTTTCGAATTTTTTTTTTTTTTTAAACTTGTTAATTATGAGCAGTTTTGTGTTAACGGTAACCGTTTATACATTTCAAAAACAAATTACAAAGTAAAATTTCAAAATTATAAGAATATTTAGTTGTGTTAAATTTAATTGGGAAAACTTAAATGTTTTTGGTGTTTCGAATTTCTGTCTAATTTTTGAATAATTGATCACAAATGCGACGCACCCACTCCGCTACAGTTCACCTTAATGTCATCAATAGAACAAAAACTACAAGGATCAGCCCATGGGGTTGTTGGAACCATTGATGTGGAACAAGGCAACCAAAATTTCTAATGATCTACAATCAAACAGTTCAATCAATCGTAACACTTTTGAATCCGCTATCACGCACGAGAGTCTGCCTAGATTTATCTTGATTAGGAACCAACACCGAACATTGTTTGTTTTATAGCCGACGAAATTACACCAATATACCGAATGTATGCTATTATATCTTTGTACATATTTGCGATACGGATTTGGATATTAAAGCTTTTCTTCGCCAGCGTTAAGTTTTTCTACCATTCTGCGATTTCGGTTGAAGCGATAAACTATTTCTCATTATCAATCGAGTTCATCTTATATAAATTAGAAATTGATCTTACGCACTCAACATTTACCCTGAGGTAGTTGTCAATTTCTCAGGCGAAACGACATAGCATGGAATTTCATCCGAGCTTGCATGACACAATACCAATTAAAGCTTCAAATCGTTTTATGTCACTTTTTGTCTTGCTGTCTAGCAACAACCTACCTCTAGCATGCTACGCGTAGGACTGAAACGTTAGCTATAATTTTGTCTAATTTATAGATTCGCGTGCTTCCAACAGATTCACTTTTGCAGCGATTGACCAATCAGAGCGATGCTTTCCCTTTGATATATCGCTTACCCCGATATGCCGGAGATTTTAAGCAGACAAAATAGGACACTGCTCGCTACTAATCCAAATTTCAATCATTTATAATTGAAAATACGTTGCTTGATATATTCAAATCGAATCTTAGAAATATTTCCAATCAAATAATGAAATAATATTAATAATTGATACAAAATATACTGAGCTGCAAGTGTTTAAAACCTGACCACATTTCTACGTGTATTTTTCTTGAGTTTCTAATTTGCACCCCTATATCGAAACCAAAAATGTGTTCCACATTAAAAGAAGAAGAACTAACGAACAGTTTGAACCCAAATTTGAACCTTTGAGAAGGACTCCTATCGTACACTCAGAAAAATCCTCACTTCAATGCTACGTGAAAACGTATGTGATTTTTATCCATATAACCTTTCTTGTAATACTTATGTGAAGTATAGGTGGCACAGAATGAACTCATGAACTCTTAGTCCACATTTGTACCACGTAGTCCCTAGTGACTTTTACGTAGATTCTATAGAATAATTTTGTGAAATTCACACGAAGTTCATTTAAATTGCACTGTAAAATTACTTTCATCCGAACTTAATTTTTAAAAAAAATTTGTGTAATAGTGACATTTTTTTTATGTAATTGTTACTATATTGAATCATAATATTGCATGTAGATATTAAAAACTAATAGTCACAGTCTAGGGGATTTGCCTTTTGAACTGTAGAAAAAAATTGAATTGTGTTTCTGTTTCGTATTTTTGGTACACAGAATTTGCGTAATACCGATTGGTCAAGCTAATAAGTGGTTGAGGGTTGGTTTCGTAGATCCATTTAGTAAACTAAATAAAATATGCTATATTAGCTTATAATCCACACTCCTGCTAGGTACTATTATTAGATCTGAAAGAATAATAGAAATAAGCAATACTTCATAATTATTGATAAAACAAATGAACAATTATTTCCCTTAAAATCACTGTGATAAATATTGTAGAAGGGTCAAACTTAAGCCATATTGCGTTTGCATCCGAGCTTAAATTGAACATACGGTTGAAGTAATGAATTCAAGTAGGTACGTGACATATAAAATATATGTGACTACAGCAATATTTCTGACATACGGTCCATTTAATATTCAATCATGATCCGATGGTTGTTCAGAACATCACGTAAACTCCGGTGATAAAGCCATTTTTGGAATCTACATGATTTTTTTTCCATATGATTAACGTGTGGAATTTTTTGAGTGTAGGAGATCGATAAAGTCGTTTGAAATTCCTGGATACCAAACGGAGAACCCGAAGATCACAAAATTACAATATTGCAATTGTTGTTTCAACTGAAAATGTTGTTGATTTAACTAACCGAACAAAAATTTCACCTCTTCATTTCACCACAAACGTTTCATATTGAAAATTTCCAATGGCAAATGAACGTCATTTTTGTCAGTTACGTAGTGGCCGTTTCATGTAAGTGGAAGTATGCAGAATAATATAAGGGTTAATTGTAAAACAAGTTTTCCATTTAATTTAGTACAAATAACTGAATAATTGGTTCAAATTACTAAGACATTTTTGATGGTAATTTTGCTGCGATTGTATAATTGCTCAGTTGCACGAGTGACACCACATTGAAAAGTTCCATTTTCCACTTAGGGAGTATTGTTACGTTGCATTATTCGTTCGTGGTGCGTGTCCTTGCTAGATGTCATTGCTAAGCTGCCAGTACGATAAATCAAAAATGACAGTTTAATTAAGACAACAATCGATTAGTTGTACCAAAATTTAACCACTGGCTTTTCCGTGTAGGTGAGCTGCTTGAATATGAAGAAAACGAACTATCTAGGACGCTGCACTGGGTGATTTCTAAGATTTAAGAAGTGTGAAGAATTTTTAAATGATGATGGAAGTATATATCAGACTGAAAGTTGAATCTAGGCGAATTGTATTAATCATAAATGCAGTAAAACAATGAAAGGACAAGGATCTAAAAAAACTCTAAACATCTCAAATGTCAATTGACGGAGCCAGCGTTGAGATGGTTGACGATCTCGAATATCTGACTCAATGGTGAGTTTAGTAATCATTCGTTCCTACTTAAGAGTCCAAGAACAGTATTTCACCGTTCCATTTACTTCCTGCAGTCATGATGTCTGGACTATTTTGGCAGAGGAACAACGTGTTATCTAGAGAATGTTACAGCATATCATCAGTGAAGGAGTTCAGATGGAAGACGACTTATGAATTACAAGCTGGAAAAACATCTACCGAATGTCAAGCAAAGTATGGATGGCTACGATGGGCTGGACATGTCATTAGGATGCCAGTCGACAATCCAGTGGAAAGGGTTTTGGAATGCGATTCGGTATACACAAGGAAAAATAGTTTCTTTTTTGTAGCGAGCAAGGTGAACCGATGAAGTGGGTGGCATCGATTCTATAATCAGCTTCGAAGCCTTGGATGGCTGACAACGACCGACCATGGATCGAATTAATGGAAGACGCATAGTAGCGAATATTTGCATGATTTTTACACAACTTTACGGTCTCATACATTAAAATTCTATCCTATTTGACTTAAAAACCAGATCATTTAATAGATTAGCATAAGACCGAAACATTATGATTAAAAATGTTAAGTCCAATCGGATTGTCCGCCGAATGCCTGCACCATTCAAGATATGATGCAAATCTGTTTTAAAATCACAAGCTTCGAAGTTGTCAAAATATTCACCAGGACCTCCTAACTCGCGATTGGTTTGTGTACAACGAACTTCGGCATGATTAAAACCAGACTCCGGTTCCAAGGTCCATCGATCATATCAATATGCTAATCAAACATCGAACGCATATTCACTCTCGTTTTCAACCTTCAGACTTCAAGGAAGGAAGATTATCGGGGCTGCTAACTATTTTATCGCGATACGTCGTAAACAAATCAACGAAACTGGATGTTCCACGTTCCTCGACATCGACCGACGAGTTTCGAAAGAGAGTGAAACCGTGATCTGCTGGTTGATGGAGCGATGGAATCCTCAAGGTCTGCTGCACACGAGATAACTCCACCGAACCACACGCGTGCAGCCGGCGGAGGATGACTCCCGACCCGGTGCCGAAGGTTGTTTTGTTTGGATTTACGGTAGCTGTTGCATATGGACCGTTAATTATTTTCAACCGTGTGGAGTTCAATGATGCGTCTCAGCTGAAGGTTGATAAAAGCTAATCGTTTCATTATTGTTGGCCTCTGATGAGCTGGTGTTTCCCGAAACCGATGACGATGACGATGAACGGAACTCGGACGGAGATTGGATGATCCGGCCCAAACGGTAGCCGTCTGAGATCTCCGTTCAATGATCGATTGCTGACAGTCGAGTGATGAACGATCTGAACGAGAAAAATCCCTAACGGGGGGGCAATCGGCAAAGAGTACATATTGACATTTAACGAACCGATTGGCACTTACTTGTACGTACAAGGCAAAATGCACAATGATTGAAAAGTGAGGTGCCGCAGGTTGACCACAAACAGAACAACAAAACATATTAATTATTCATAAGTAGACGATAATTGAAAGCAATTAGATATTGTTGCTGCGTTCATATGTACGATGCCTTTTCAATCCAAATTTAACAAATCCCGTAAGTCGATCCGACACCTCGATCTGTTGGGAAGATCTGAAGCATTTGAGTTCTATCCGAGGAAATCTTCATTAGACTGGCGACTGATATTTCATAGAATTTGTTGTTAGCTGTAAAGTGATTGGTCATCGTGGACACAAAGCGATTGATGAGCGATGTCTGTTACGAATAGATTCAGCACCATTGCGTTTCTACGGAACAGGATCAAGTTCAAATATATTGTACAGTGATTTATTTGTGAATCCAATACCAATGAAAATCCTTCTTTTTCTTTTAAATAAATTTCATCTCCTTCAAAGTAATCCCCTGTCGACAAGATATTTCGCTGACGCTTTCCATTCCTCGTAGAATTTTTTAAATATATTATTTATTGTAATATGAGTCAAAATTTAATTATTTAGATTACATGATTTGGTTATTACCATCAAGACATCATTTGCTTCCGCGATTCTGTGATTATTTTTAAAAGGAAACTTCTAAACCTACTTGTATTGTGTAAAGGGGAAAAGGAACTTATATACTAACTTACTAATGTCGTTTTCGCCAAACCTAACCCAGTTTCCACCCTAACTGCTGTCAAACCGTTTGTTTGAAGCTAGTTTCGAATCTAGTTTTAACGTTGTTGAACTGAAAACCGAGTCAGTTTCGAATCTGATTTTTATATCAGGTTTGCCCGATGCTAAGTGCGAAACCAACACAGTTTCGTGAAAATTGGTAGTTTGATGAAACTGCCCTGGGTCAGTTTTAGTTTTCTCAAGCGAAAACGACATTGTCGGAATTTTCTTATAATATTATGTGACATTACATCTAATGGTTCTATATTCGTGAGTCTGTGTAACTCATTTGTACTAAACCAGGAAGGACGCTTCAAAATCATTTTCAGAATTTTATTCTGAATCCTTTAAAGCGTTTTCTTCCTGGTGGAACAACAACTTGACCAAATTGGTACTGCATAAAGCATGGCTGGTCTGAAAATTTGTTTATAAATTAACAATTTGTTTTTTAGACAGAGCTTAGAATTTCTGTTTATAAGAGGATATAAGCATTTAATATATTTATTACACTTTGCCTGGATTCCTTCAATGTTATCCTTGAAAGTGAGTTTTTTGTCATACGTTAAACCTAAGTATTTAGCTTGATCAGACCATGTCAATTCCAAGCCATTCAATTTGAGAATGTGATTATTGTTTGGTTTAGGAAAAGAAGCTCTTGGCTTATGAGGAAAGATAATTAATTGCGTTTTTGCTGCATTTGGTTTAATTTTCCATTTTGACAGATAATCATTGAAAATATTTAAACTTCTTTGTAGGCGACAGCAGATCACTCTTAGATTTCTACCTGTAGCTAACAGACTTGTGTCGTTACAGAATAGCGATTTCTGACAACCAACGGGTAGATTCGGAAGATCAGAAGTGAAAATATTATACAAGATTGGAGCTACGCTCGAACCCTGCGGAACACCGGCTGGTACGGGTAACAATTCAGATTTACAATTCTGATAGCTAACCTGAAGAGTGCGATCAATTAAATAATTTTGAATCATTTCGATCAAATAAATGGGAAACTGCCGAATGCTTTTTCTATGTCTAGAAGAGCAACTCCAGTGGATAACCCAGAAGATTTATTTGCTTTTATCATGTTCGTTACTCTGACAAGTTGATGAGTAGTTGAATGTTCATGACGAAATCCAAACTGCTCTGGTGAAGAAATTGAATTCTCGTTTGTATGAGACATCCTTTTCAAAAAGATATTTTTTTCAATAAGTTTACTGATAGAAGAAAGTAAATTAATTGGTCGATAAATTGATGGTTTTTATCAGGTTTGAGAATAGGAATTCAGCGTTTTTCCATCTTTTGGGAAGTAAGCTAAAGAAAAACACTTATTGATAATTTTAACCAAGTGTCTCAAGGCAACATCGGAAGATTTTGAATAAGAATATTAAAAATTCCATCCTTACCAGGAGCTTTCATGTTTTTAAGTTTCCTAATGATTGATTTGATTTCATTAAAATTCATCTCAGTAATGTTATCTTATAACAACACTTGAGTTGAAACCTGATCTTATTTCGTAGATACTTCATTTTCAATAGAACTAAAAACGTTTAAATTAAAATTGTGGGCACTCTCGAACTGCTGAGCATTTTTTTGGGCTTTTTCGCCATTTGTAAGAAGTATTTGATTTCCTTCCTTGAGAGCAGGGATTGGTTTCTGAGGTTTCTTAAGAACCTTAGAAAGTTTCCAGAAAGGTTTAGAATATAGTTTAATTGTTCACCTTTTAGTGAAATTTTCATTTCGCAAAAGAATGAACCTATGTTTGAATTCTGTTTTAAGATCCTTAACTATGTTTTTCATAGCAGGATCACGAGAACGTTAAGGAGCAAAACTTTTTGCAAGCGTATGAGTAATGTCAAAAATGTGTGCGTAAAAACAAATTCCGGCGCTTCTTTTTTGATTTTAAACAATAAATCTTTCATATGGTTGAAAAATAAACCAATCGGATCATCCTGCTTAAAATTGCAATTCAAGAAAAGAGAAATCTTAGTCTAAAACTCTTCCGCTTTCCTTAAAACTTCTTGAGAAAAAATATTTCAGTTTCAGCTTACTAACACATTTGATTAGCAACAAACACATTGCTATGTGGATATCCTTTGCAGCAATTATTGCGATATAAAGATTTACGTACCTTCTGTAAGTAAACCCGAAAAAAGGAACCTTTAATTCAACACGCGAAAGGTAATGGATATGGAATGTTGTCGTAAAACTATTTATTTTTCCTGAAAACTGCTTTTGTAACAGAAAATATTTAGTTTTGTTTATTTTGTGCAGCGCAATCTAATACAAATCCATTGAAGCAGTGTTGCTAACTTTTTTATTAGGGAATTATTATTATTATTACGTTCAAAAAATGTAAGCAATTTTCCATTAAACGTTGGTAAAAATTTATCAAAACTGATATTTCATCCAAAAAGTCATTACGTTCATTTGAGAATAAATTATTGCTCAAAAAGATTGTTTGAAAATCAATCGTGCAAGCCACTTTGATAAACTGGTTGCACTTCATATATGAATACATAGATCTATGACATACGTACCGAATAAAATGTACGTAATACACAAATTACCAACACAAGTTAACTTTGTTTACTCTTGATTCTTAATATTGTCATCGACGGACATTCTTCAACCGAATGAGCAGTTGAAGATTGTCATCGATGATAGGAGAATTTAATTTAGTTTGAGCTTTGGGAACTGAAAGATTTCTAGCTTCAATAATATAATGATTCAAATTATCAATTGCTGTGCCGATGTCCGCAGAATTTTCTAAAATAGTTTCATGATCCACATGATTTTCAATGTGAGATCTGTAATCCAACCAATTAGCTCTATGATAGTTGAATATAGAACTAATTGGATTAATTATAGCTTCGTTGGAAAGTCTGAATGTTACTGGAAGATGGTCTTAGTCAAAGTCAGCATGTGTAATGGGTTCACTACAAATGTGACTTTGATATGATAGAACCAAATCAATTGTAGAGGGATTTTTAACGGAAGAGAAACAAGTCGGATTACTGGGATGAAGAGCTGTGAAGTAACCAGCTGAGAGTTGATTATGAAGTATTTTACCATTACTGTTATTTTGCTACAATTCCACTGGACATGCTTTGCATTTAAGT
This sequence comes from Malaya genurostris, assembly GCF_030247185.1. Taxonomy (NCBI): domain Eukaryota; kingdom Metazoa; phylum Arthropoda; class Insecta; order Diptera; family Culicidae; genus Malaya; species Malaya genurostris. The sequence goes on from NC_080572.1 coordinate 182,752,582, forward strand.
TCACTATTACGAAATGATTATTAGCACAAACCGGTACCCACGAGGTACCGAAATCTTGATGAGAAATCACTCCTAACTTTTTATTAAATGATCAATAACGACGCTGGCTACGACCAAAGACTGTGCTACTGAGGGAAAGGAAGGAATGTTAGTCCGATACTCGTTGCTTCTAGAGATCGCGGGTACCACTGTACATATCTCCACGAGCATCACGGGATAGGAGATTTGTTAGTAGGGAGGGAAAGAGATCCGGATATGTTTTGGTAAACAATATGATCTCAACAAAACCTGATTTACGATACTCAGGAGAAATATAATAAGTAAGAAAAATATAAAATATCTCCAAGGAACGCTCTCACCAGTATCCCTTTTCTCCTGCTCGCTCTGCTGTCAACAACGCGAGATGAAACACGACCACTGAAAGAATAAAATAAAAACAATGGGTCAGCTGCAGACCAACCCTAGACCTTCAGCTGAATGACACGATCGACTTGTAAACTTTCACATATTCCATACACGCTCTTTGAACATAACTCATGGTTTGAGTTGCGATTACTCAAATTCCTAAACTGGAACAATATGTCAAAATTGTAGTATGGATTTGAGTAAAATAAACTCGTTGCAATGAGTTCTCTCGCATTTATTAATACATTAGAGTAAGTGTTGAGTTTTTAAACATTTGAGTGAAAAAAATACTTGCAGTTCAGTGCGTTTTCATTCTCGGAATATTCTTATCGAAATAAAGAATGCAAAAATACGTCGTTTTCCATTGCCGTTCCTAAATCCTGTTTTGAAAACATGAATCAACGTCAATCGAAGATGTTTGTGGTTTCAATTGTGTTTAGTGAAAAGCGCAACATAAGAATATCAAAATAATTCAATTTTGACTCCAAACCGATCAAAAGGAAACGGTTTTGAATCACTATTTTGCGCATTCAAAAGAAGGAAGAATAACTTTGTATATGAAAATTAACGAAGAAAATTTTTTTTCATTTTGAGAGCAAGGAACTCAAATTTTGAGTTGAACTTACTCAAATTTTGAACAAAATATTTTTTTCTTATTTTGAGTAAAAATTACTCAAGTTTTGACAATTCCGTCCCTTAACGCAAAAATGAGTAGATAGGTGGTAACTCAAGTTTAGAGTACGTGCACTTTTTATGAATTTGAGTGATGTGTCACTCAATTTTGAGTTATGTTCAATGAGGGTGTAGATATCCGACAACACCGGCAATGACATGCAGACAGCGCTTCGATCGGTTAACAGGTTAACATCGTTGAATTTTGGGGCGGTAAATTCTCAGTTTCCGCCGCTTGAGCATCTTTAGTTTCGCGGATCAATATTATTCAATAAATAGAACTCTTACTACTAAACACACACTTGCCACATCTGCACTATCACTAAAAATAACTGTTTCAACCAAATTTTTAACTATACGTATCAAACAACACATTGAAATTATTTTTTTTTGAGAGCAGCACCAGGACACCGCATCGCACTCTTAGTGATGCCACCTCTCACCCCTCACTGGTATTCAATACCCTAATCACTGGGAACTCAGTTTTACCACTCTTTCACTGAAAATTCAAGGAAGAGGAAACATAATGCGAAGCGTATCGTGTGCATCCGATATTACACTACTGCCAATAGTTAATACAATCCAATTCAGACAAAATTTCGTCAAACTCAATATAAAAATAATTCTAGTGTTATATTCTCTATAAACCCAGTAATTTGACTCCTTTTTGAATAAGAAAAGAAATTTATAGTTTCCTATAGTTTGATTAAATTCCTTCGAAATCGTTTCCTTCTGACTGTGCAACCGCATGAAGAAAGGTGTGTTAAAACTGCATTTGACAGCGAAATATAACCAAGGAATAAAAAATTTCGGCTTCAAGCCAACTGTATGCAGATGACAATCGTGTCACGGGGTGTAATTTACAAGTCTAAACTAATCACGGTTAGCTGTTTTGCTCGGATAATTTAATAAATATGAAATTTTTGGCGAAAACTAATTAGTAGTACGAAACTGTCAGCTGTTTTTATTTTTTTTTCATAAATACGTTTATTTCTTAAGGCAATTTACATAAGTTTTTCTTCGCCGTATCATCACTTTTACATAGAATTCTTAACCTAATATAATACTAATATAGTCACAGCGATTTGAGTTTAATAAAACATATTCCTCTTATATTTTAAATATCACATTAGCTATTTCGTTATTTATTATTAAATCTACTTAAGAACATTATTTGAACCAAGCGATTAACTGCTATAAATTATAAGATAAGCTTAAATTTTTATACATTCTGTTGTTGATTTCGTAACCTTTTTGAGTTTGTTTGTATCAGCACATCATTTTTATTAAAATTTTGCTATTGGATGAACTAATGGACACAGTAGGAGTCAGAACTAACCCTCAAAAGGGTCAATTATTAAATTGAAACTTCAATTGTCTTTATGAAATGATAAAGAAGTTTCATGTAAGAAAGGTCACGACAAGCAAGAATGTCTCGAACTGGGACATTGGATAGTCTACCTTGGGTACGCAGGGAATTTATTAGTTGAGGTCTGACATCACGATACTCCACGCATGTCCAAATGACATGATCAATATCGCGATAGCCTTTGCCACAAGTACAATGATTAGTTTCGGAAAGTCCAATTCGAAGGAAATGTGCATCTAAGGTGTAGTGATTGGACATGAGTCTGGACATCAATCGAATGAAGTCCCTACCCACATCCAGCCCCTTGAACCATGCCTTTGTCTATATTTTAGGAATAATTGAGTGCATCCACCGACCCAGATCATCTCTATCCCAAGATGCTTGCCAGCTAGCAAGTGTTCTTAGGCGAGTCGCGCTATAAAATTCGTTGAAAGCAATCGGTCGCTCATAAATTTCACCTTCAATAGCACCACGTTTGGCAAAACTATCGGCTCTTTCATTGCCTGGAATGGAGCAATGAGCCGGGACCCAAACTATTGTGATTTGATAATTATTATTCAATATGTCGTTCAGACACTGTTTTATTTTGCCCAAGAAAAACGGTTCATTTTTGCCAGAAGTGTTTGAGCGAATGGCTTCAATTGCACTCAGATTATCTGTGAAGAGGAAATAATGGTAAATAAAGGGATTTCCATAGAGCGTAGGTGATCCGGGATTCCACGCGCTGCATGGATGTGTCGAAAAATAAAGTTGAGTCAGGGACATTTAGGAGGCTGACACGGATAGGAATATATCTTGAAGGGTTGATTTCCTGTGACATATGGTTAAAATATACAGTCATGAATCTTGTTTGAGATTAGCTGTTTTTATCTTAGTCCTAAAAATTATCTTTAAACGATACACAGTTTTGTTCACATATGCTTCACTCATTGTAGAACTTTTCTCCATTACCCAACGGAAATATATACTAAAAATAAGACTGGTTAAGTGAAAATAACGAAAAACAAACACTGGCAATACAAGTTCTCAGAAACAGCTACTAATTCGCAACCTTTTTAAATCCGGGGAAATCGTTCTTCCAACTGAACTACTGTAGTTGTTATGAAACACAGATCAAGTTAACTGCAAAGGTGCAAAATCAATTGACATAGGATTTATTTTTTATTTTTTTTTAACTTGGTGGGTAGTAGAAAAAATAATATAATCATAATGGGCATTCCACCAAAATAGTTTGGGAACCACTGATCTGCATCAAACGCAATAATCTTATAGCTCTTACTATCCTGGATGATGAATTTGGCTTAAGAACTCACAAACTGTCTACTGAAAATTCCAATTTCTTCATTGCCATCTTTTCAGAAACGTGCCATTTTGATTTTGTGCACGTTACTTGCCACAGCTAAGGCAGATATTTCTACGATACTCCGAGGAGGTAACTCTCAGAATGACATCGGATTCGATGGGTATCATTACGATAAACCTAAGATACCGTTCGAAACACCAGTCCGACCTTCGCCTCCTTCACCACCGCCTTCGCCGACAACAGAGAAAAAATGTGCCACATCAGCTGCAAATCCCGACGGAAGTTGTGGCTATGACTACCCGAAACCAACGCAGAGCTTCACTCTGCCACCGAGACCGCCGAGCACGACAACTACGAGGCCGACTACAACGGTAATTAGATGACATGATTAGAATGGTTCATTTGAATAATTGTACGTGCTTTATTTACAGACTACAAGGAGAACCACTCCCCCGGTAGAATATCTGCCGCCGTCGACGACTAGAAGAACAACAATACCCACAAGGCCACCGACAACAACTACAACGGTATAGAAGACCATGAGCATATCGAGGTCTTATTCTAAGAACCACTTTAAAGCATAACTGATGAGATGACTATGCTTTCAGACTACTCGTAGGCCCCCAACAACTACACGAGGTCCAGAATGTCCACCTTCCTCGCGAAATCCCGACGGAAGTTGTGGATATTCCTATCCCAAACCTGATCAGTCTTTCGAACTGCCTCAACGGGAAACGACTACAACTACCCGGAAGCCCACTACGGCTACAACCCGCAGAACAACGCCTTCGCAAGAATATCTGCCGCCCACCACAACTACGAGGGTAAGGGATATTCGAACCACAGATGAACGTTTGATCGTAATAGTGTGTTTATATTTAGCGGACGACCACCACAACACGGCCAACCACCACAACCACTCGAACGACAACCACCACGAGACCTACTACTACAACAACCAGGGTAAGAGAGACACATTATTTCCAAATTCTTGATTGATAACCACCTTATGATCAGCGAACTACGACAACCACACGTGCTTCAACCACATCGGGATGCTCGCCTGGAGAGCGAAATCCGGATGGGTCTTGCGGATACGTTTATCAAAAACCTCAGCAAAGCTTCACTGTTCCTCAAAAAGTATCAACAACGCGGCCAACAACTACTACAACCAGATTGACAACAAGAAGAACGACTCCTTCACAGGAATATCTTCCGCCTTCGACGACAACTAGAACAACTACCACTACGAGGGTGAGTTCCGGTTTTGGTTAAATACCTTTGTTTCATGTTTGCTTTCTAGCGCACTACAACGACGACTCGAACAACCACAACCCCTCGTCCAACAACCACGACTTCAAGAGTGATTCAAACTACCAAATGTCCAGCATCGGAACAAAACCCAGACGGTTCCTGTGGTTATGTTTACGAAAAACCAGAGCAAAGTTTCACACTCCCTCAACGGGTAACTACGACTACCAAAGCCACAACAAGACCAACTGCCACGACACGAAGAACGACTCCTTCTCAAGAGTACCTACCTGCGTCTACAACGGGTCGAACTACACAACGTCCAACGACAACAACCACAAGGCGTACCACAACAACTACTAGGCCAACTACTACGACAACCAGACGAACAACTACAACGACACGCCCCACAACGACAACCCAACGGTTAACTACGACTCAAAGAATCGTTCAGACTACCAAGTGTGCCCCTTCGCAGCAAAATCCAGATGGATCTTGCGGATATGTCTACGAAAAACCGGAGCAAAGTTTCACATTACCTCAAAAAGTATCCACCACTCGTCCAACTACTACTACAGCCAGAACAACTACAAGAAGAACAACTCCATCCCAAGAATATCTTCCTCCGTCAACTACAGCCAGAACAACCACACGCCCACCCACAACCACTACTAGGCGCACTACAACTACTACTCGACCGACAACCACAACTCGTCCAACGACAACAACTCGAAAAGTTATCACGACGACCAATTGTCCGGCTTCACAACAGAACCCAGATGGATCATGTGGATACGTTTATGAGAAACCAGAACAGAGCTTCACGTTACCCCAGAAAGTGTCTACAGCTCGTCCTACCACTACAACAGCTAGAACTACAACCCGACGTACAACTCCCTCGCAGGAATATCTACCCCCGTCTACTACAGCAAGAACCACTACAACTACTAGACGAACTACCACTACTACCAGGCCGACGACAACCACAACTAGGCCAACTACGACTCGAAGAATAGTCACCACCGAAAGGGTAAAACCAACAACCAAGTGTCCACCATCGCAACAGAATCCCGATGGATCTTGTGGATATTTCTATGAGAAACCCGAACAAAGCTTTACACTGCCACAGAAGGTTTCAACTACTCGACCAACAACAACAACCCGAAGGACGACTCCATCGCAAGAATATCTACCGCCTAGTACAGCGAGAACTACAACACGACCGCCAGTAATCACAACTACTACCAGGCGAACAACGACCACTACGCGACCGACAACTACAACCACCAGACGAACAACGACTACCACTACCCGTCCGACAACCACAACGCAGAGGCAAATACAGACAACCAAGTGTGCCCCATCGCAACAGAATCCGGATGGTTCTTGTGGTTACGTTTATGAAAAACCAGAACAAAGTTTTACCCTTCCGCAGAAAGTCTCCACTACTAGGCCTACGACGACGACGACGCCGAGAACCACAACCACCACCAGAACTACAACACGACGAACAACTCCATCGCAGGAGTATTTACCTCCATCCACAACGGCTCGAACAACTACAAGGCCTACCACTACTACCACTAGGGTAAGCCTTTAACTTCAACATTTCCCTGAATAAATCGTTTGATTAAGATGTATGGCCATTCTTAGCCCACAACCACTACACGTCAAACAACAACAACAACAACGCGACGGTCACCTCCAACCAGCCAGTGTCCACCGTCTCAACAGAATCCTGACGGTTCCTGTGGATATTTCTACGAGAAACCAGAAAACAGTTTCACACTTCCGAACCGGGTGAGCACCACGAGACCAACTACCACTCGCTCCACAACACGTAGAACAACTCCTTCACAGGAGTATCTTCCACCTTCTACCACAGCTAGAACCACTACAAGGCCAACCACAACGACTACCAGGGTAAATGTCGAAATACTATTTATACACTAATCACTATTTTTAACTAATGTTTTCTCCAGCGAACAACTACTACAACAAGACCAACGACGACAACACGACGCACCACTCCATCTCAGGAGTATCTTCCGCCTTCAACAACGCCTCGTGCAACAACGACAAGGCCACCCACTACAACCACTCGGGTAAGAAAAATGTAATGAAAACTTCTCGTCGTTCAGATTACAGTAGTTTAACATTTGCAGAGGACCACCACCACTACGACCAGACCTACAACTACTACACCCCGTAGAACAACACCAGCTCAAGAGTATCTACCGCCAAGTACAACACCACGGCAAACAACCACTCGTCCAACAACCACTACAACTCAAGTAAGCCGCTTACAGCAACCGAACACTAATGAATTTTCTATAACCTGATTTCTTTTTTGTAGCGAACGACGACAACCACTCGTCCAACAACGACAATCGCACGACGAACAACACCATCTCAGGAATATCTACCTCCGAGTACGACGGCTAGAACCACGACCACACCGCCTACCACTACTACAACAACGAGAGTAAGTAATGTTTTAGTGATCATGCTACAACAAGCGATGTCAGATCTACGGAAATCTACGAAAATACTACGTAATTTTGTCTGATGAGCAAAAATAAGGTCTTCTCTTGTACGTTTCGTTGCTCGAGCATCGCTGGTTATAACAAACAACAATCGAAGAACTTCATTCCACGCTTCAAATTCTGATGGATCTCTTCTTACAGCGAACAACAACCCGACCTTTTGTAAGTACGACAACCGAAAAGAAATGTGCCACGGGAACGCTCAATCCCGACGGAAGTTGCGGTTATCCCAAGCCACCAACTACTTCGGCGCCTGAATATCTGCCACCGGAGCAAAGTACCGGATATTCCTATCCGAAACCTGCCATACCGTTTAACTTCTAAAGCTGCCGAATCGTGTGCTCTCAACCGCCACTCAACATGCGAACACCCCCTGTAAATAGACCTCTGTTTAATCAAAGATGAATCCTTTGTCGACTTTTCTGTTTTCATCATCTACCCGTCAAAACAACTTAGTTCTCTTCATTCCGAATTAGTCTAGTAAGCAGTCTTCCTCTGCATCAATGACATTTTGACGTACACTGCCTGAGCCGGTCGTTTGTCAACTCTGCCAGCAATACCAATACCATGGTTTACTCTTAAGTTCACGTTTACGATTTAAAGACTACTGCGACAAAATTTGCTTGCTGATGATGTTTCCAAATGTCACGGTAGAAGACGGAGATGTTGCTGTTGTTGTTGTTCTTGTGCAGTAGAAAAAAAAACAAGGAAACTTGATACTTGTAAAATAATACTCAATAGCAATAGTAGGACATTGATATGTTTGTGTAAAAACGGAAGAAATTAAAAAAAATATTGTGATTCTAGCTACGTGGTAGTGTTTCTACATGCGACACATGCATAAACTTAGATGGAAATATAATAAATTGAAAAATAATTCTCCGACTTATAAACTTTAGATGAGTGAACATACCAAATTACCTTGATTTGACGACCGCATGCTGGAAAAGACATTTGAAGCAGTTCTACGAAACTAAGATGGAAATTTTCGGATTATCGGATGCTTCCCGAATGTGTTTATAAATCCAACTACAAAAGTTCGCAAAGAATGTCGATAGACCGAAAGTTGACATCGTGGATTTTAAAACTACAAACTGCTAATATTGTATGTTACAAACTTATTGCAACTATTATACATTGAATCACTAAATCGATTTGCACCAGCTGTAATATCTGCAACAGTTAGCGAACACTGAAAACCACCAAAAGTTCAAAAAATTGAAAAAAAACACAGAACATAAACAGAAACGTTGGGGTCTAAAAAAACATCTACTCTATCTATTACCGTTTTCGTTTTAGAACCTACACGCGGGCAACTCTGACTCCGAGTAAAACGAACACATGGTACGCGCCCTAAACAACAACTCATATATAAAAAAATAAACAAACTCGCATGGATGCGTGGTGCGACCCGAGAAAAATTTCAGAGCGAAACTACGCGATTGGAGTCCGATCTAGAGCGACCCCAGGTTGCTAAAACAAACTCATCAAAAGTTGTTTTGGCGACTCTGGGTCAGCTCTCGGGCTGCTCTGATCAATAAACGAAAACGGTATATGCTGCTTCGATTTGTTTACTTCTGATTAGTCTGCGCTGAGATACAGTTGGTACCGCAAATCATGATTTTTAAGAAGCGTCTTCAAAAATACCTCTTCACCGACTTATTCCTCAATATTTTTCCACGATAAAATTTCAAAATGTTCTTCGAATGATGGTTTGTATTAACGTTTGAATTTATTTTGTTGCACGATAATTCTGAAAAAAAAATCGCAAAAAAGATGTTTTTTCATCATTTCGACCCTACCCCCGTAACCCCAGTTTTTTATCATAAACGTTTTCATGTCCAAACTGATTTTTTTTCCAGTGTCTTTTTATCTAAAACTAAACTAAACTGGAAGCATTTACCATTTCGTTAACATTTTGATGTGACAACCAATCGGTAATCGTATTAAGTAGTGCTAATATTGTATGTTACAAACTTATTGCATCTATTATACGTTGAATCACTGAATCCATTTGCACATTCGTAATGATCCTACAACATCAAATAAACTATGATAATCAACTGATAGTCAAGGCTTCCAGCTGTTAGCGAACACTGGAATTTTTGTAATTCCAATATTCGAATCAAAATCAATTTAAATATTTGAAATCGATTCACAAAAAAAAACATTTTGAATTTGGATGAAATTTTGTCCCAAGATAGGTCCTGTCCAAACTAACTTTTTTCCAGTGTCTTTTTATCTGAAAGCCGCAAACATCCAAGAATCGAATAGAACTAAATTTGAAAGGAGATTTCAAAGAATAATCTATCGCTATTTTGACGATATTGGAATACAGAACAAGGAAAGTTTTCATAAGAAAATTTTTTTTCCCTAAACTTAAAAGTGCCCATCTTGGTAAGGAGCATACAGGGTCCGGCACTCGAAGTGTAACCAATTGAAAAGGCCATAAATTCAGTTTGGAAAATTACTTTTACTTAATTCAAAGTACAAAATGTGTAAAAATAATACAAAATTCAGAATCAATTCACTTTTGCTCGATATGACCACCTTTTGCCTTGACTTGATGACTTGAGAGAGCGAAGGAGTTGCTTCGTTCGGCCGAAAGCGGTCAATTTCCGAACATTGTATTTTCTGACGAGAAAATTTTTCCAATTGAGCAATTCGTAAACTATCAAAACGATAGGGTTTACTTGACCGACCGTTCATACGAGAATTTGAGTCATCGATTGGCCACCAGGAGGCAGCACCCGCAACAGATAATGGTTTGGGCCGCTGTAACCGCAGATGGGCGCTCTCCAATCGTTTTCATCGAGCCTGGCGTCAAGGTAAATGCGACATATTATCGGGAAAGTATTCCGGAGGTTGCTTTGAAGCCGTGGGCAGACAAACATTTCGGTGGCAGACCATGGACGTTTCAGCAGGACTCGGCACCGTCTCACAAAGCTCGAGTGAACCAAGAATGGCTGAAAAACAACGTTCCGAACTTCATCACGTCCACACAATGGCTCTCGAATTCACCAGATGCGAATCCAATGGATTATTCTCTTTGGGCCATTTTGGAGAGCTAAGTCCGAACTAAAAGATACACCAGTCTCGAGGCGCTGAAAAAAGTTATTGTCCGCGAGTGGGCCAAAATACCTGCAAGTCACATTCGGCCAAACGAAGCAACTCCTTCGCTCTCTCAAGTCATCAAGTCAAGGCAAAAGGTGGTCATATCGAGCAAAAGTGAATTGATTCTGAATTTTGTATTATTTTTACACATTTTGTACTTTGAATTAAGTAAAAGTAATTTTCCAAACTGAATTTATGGCCTTTTCAATTGGTTACACTTCGAGTGCCGGACCCTGTAATTACCTATTTAGGGAAAAAATTCACTCCTATAAAAAATGGACCTTTGTGTTAAAATTGCCCTTCCTATACAGAAAGGATATGCAATCACCGAGAGTCGATGACTCAAGCTTTAGTTTTATGATCCTATAGAATGGTATTGAATTTCAACCCGACCCGATAGATGGTTCCGGAAATACAGAGTGAGTTGTGCTAAAGATTTCAAACTATCATACAGAGGGAGGATGCACAAAAGACAAAATATATACTAAATTTGAATCAAAACTGGTTCAATTTGTTCTCTAAAAAGGAACTCACTTCACTTTCTTAAAAAGCAACCAATTTTTACCAACTTAGATTCAAATTAAAGATCATACGGTCTTCTAGAATACTGCAGATTTCCATCCGAATCCTACTTTCGGTTCCGTAAATACAGGTTGATGTGTGCCAAATTTGAGAAAGATATCATCACACCAGTAGGTGGATTAAAACAGGTTTTTCTACCTTTTTTATATAAATATAAAACCTGTTTTAATCCACCTAGTGGTGTAATGATGCCTTTTTCATATCAATCATACTATCATATATAATACTGTGGCATTCTTCAAAATAATTTTCTTCGATTCTTAAAAAAATAACCGAAATTGGTTTGTTTGACCGTCTACTGATAAAAACTATCAATTGGAGAAGATTTGAGGTCGATTTAGAATAGATTTTTCGCTCTTTTCAGTGATGGTAAACATTTTTTAACGCACTCTACCCTATATTTCCGGATCCGGATGAAATTCAGGAATTACGTATGGGATCACAGGACCTCTCATTTGAACCTATAACTCCGGAACCGGAAGTCGAATCCAATTTATATTCAGGAATTTTGTATGGGACCACAAGTCCTTTCATTTGAATCTAAGTTTGTGAAAAACGGTTCAGCAATCTCCGAGAAAAGTTAGTGCAAAAAGACGTTACATACACACATACGCACATACACACACAGACATTTTGCGTACTTGACGAACAGAGTCGAATGGTATATGACACTCAAAAGTCGGAATATGTTTCAAAAATCGGTTTTCACAGTGATTGCATAACCTTTCTATATGAGAAAGGCAAAAATAGGTAGAGAAATCGTTCAAAGTTTAAAAAATTTTTCCGAGGCCCAGAGGGTCGAATGTCATACCTTATGATAAAAAAAGAACCGGAATTTTCATTTTAAAATTCCCGCGCTTGTCCAATTGGTAAACTTTTATTCTCTCAACATTGGCAACACTTTTGTACACATTTTGTCAAATTTTGACGCATATCGTACGTATAGTTTTTGTTTGGCGTCTATACAAAGAAGTTGAAAATTTTTCGTGTGGCGATTTTTATAATGGATGGTTTCGGCTCGCCTCCGAAGCGCCATTCAATCGATTGTAGTGCGGTTTCGACGTCATATTCATAGATCCACACCTTATCACCAGTTATGATGCATTCGATGAATGTGGGGTCACTATCTGCGTTGGAAATCATCTCTTTGGCCACATCAACACGACGCTGTTTTTGAATGAAATTCAGCTTTTCTGGCACCAGTCAAGAAGCGACGCGTTTCAAACCAAAAACATCAGTTAAAATGTGTTCGGCTGATCTATAAGAGATGCCCAACAACACAGCAATCGCTCTAATCGGTACAGAACGATTTTGCAACACGATTTGCTTCGCCGATTCAATGTTGTTGGACGGCCAGGGATCTCATCATGATCCAAGCTTGTACAACCACCTTTGAAGCGTTTATATCACTCGTATGTCTGTGTTTTTCCTAGACACGATTCACCAAAGGCCTTTTCTAACATTTTCAACGTTTCGGAACACTTAAATCCATTTGCAACACAAAATTTGATGCACGCACGTTGTTCTAAATTTTCATCCAGTATAAAAATCGCCACACGAAATTTTTCAACTACTTTGTATAGACGCCAAACAAAAACTAATCGTACGATATGCGTTAAAATTTTACAGAATGTGTATATAAATGTGTCCAACGTTGAGAGAATAAAAGTTTACCAATTGGACAAGCGCGGGAATTTTAAAATGAAAATTCCGGTTCTTTTTTGATCATAAGGTATACAAATCGATTCAGCTCGACGAAAGATAGAAAGATGGCAGTATTTTCAAATTCAAAACAATTTCGTATTTAAATTGATTTATACTGCTTGCAACAATAATTGTTGGAAGAACACAACTTCTTACACCATTATACCATTCGAAGAAGTCTGGCTTAACCGATTTCTACAAACTTAGATTCATATGAACCTATAATGACAAAAACTTTAAAGAGGAACTCACTTCTACATCCCATCGAATGCTCAATCGATTGTTACACGTTTAGATCGAAAGGAATAATTTTACGGTTTCATACAATTTCTATCTTCGATTCGTCTTGCAGTTCCAAAATTTTAATTATAATTTATTTAATACGACAGTCTTTAAAATAATTTCATGAAAACTAAACACAACGAAGGATATTCAGGCGAAAACCACATGCTGATTGGTAAAAAAAGGTAGATTAAGCACAGTGTTGAATTCGAATTGTTGTTGAAATAGTATTGGCAGTTGGCAGCACCCTCTCAAAATTCAATGAAACTCTCTGGACATGAAGACTTTGTCACAAATTCCACTTTTTCCAGAGATTGACTGTCTTTCAATGAGGGCCAAACTTTTTTTCAAGTTGTTACCTAGCTTGGGACAAAACATCATCAAAATAAAAAAAAATTACAGGGTTGTGTACGAAATACAACCGATAATAATGACATTAAAATGCAATTTTAAAACACTCTCATCAACAGATTTAAATTTGAAAAATAGGCAAATCATTGTGACACATTATTTAGGATTTTAACGCTAATTCTAACGTATGCACTGAAGAAAATCGACTTTTTCGGTCGATGCACATGATGCACAAACATTTTTTCGTTTTATTCATCGGTTCCTCCTCAGTTTTCGCGACAAAATTGTTGGAGTAGATTTTACGCTTAAGGTTGGTCAAGAAATTATCGATGGGACGCAACTGGGGGACAATGGGCGGGTTCGCCGACTACATCGAAATCCAGCCGACTAAAATAGCAAGAGTAAGGTTGCTGTCAGAGTGAAAGCGTCACGCGATGTGTCATGCGAGCTAGTTGCATTTGGTCAAAGCAAACCTGTCAGAGTGAATGCGATGCGAAAACAGTACATCGCATTGAATCGCTTCGCTTCGGTCCGCGTTCCGCGCTCACTCTGACATCAACCTAAGAGTTGTACAAAGTGTCTCAATTTACAAAGTGATTCGAAATTTCCCACGATTTTTCAACACCACGACATCGATTTTTTTTATAAACCTTATAACTTTGAAATGAACTAGAATTTTTAAATTCGGCCAATTTGAAAACGTTTGCTTCTAGTTTTACATTTATTTCTACAATTTTGATAAATTAACGTTTTCGGATGATTCATAATCAAAGTGTGGTACGAAATTCCCCAATTACCCCTGGTATAACAATTACAACACGAAGAGCGGAAGGGAAATTTCGAGCAAGACTTATTTTGATTAACAGTATTGTTTTATTTTATGTTGGAGTATTTTCTTTAACGAATAGTTTAGAAACAATTTACCCAAAAGTGATTATTTTTAATCTGAAACTTGCCATTTTCCGCAAGTTTTTGTTCATTCTATCGAAATAACTAGCTTAAACAACAATATTGTTCTCGAGCAGGGCTATTTTCGATAATAGAGAAATTACTTAGCTGTCAAAATTTGAACAAAAGTTAAAATTTTTCGTGCAATATTTCACATCCTAAGAATCCTCGAGAATATCTTTCTTAACATATGCAGGCAAATGTTAGGAATGAACCAGTGAAAAGTAGTCATGATACTGGGATATCAAGCAATCTGCTAAAAACTTTTAAGTCAATTTAAGGATTCAATCACTCCAGGAAGAACGATGAACCCTTCTGACTACAGCTCCATACCACATTGGGTGAGAAACGATAGAATATCCTTCAATTTTAAATGCCCATACACAGATTCTACCATTCATGGAGAACCAAAAACCAAAAATACGTAATTACGTCAATGCGGGACAGTTACATATTATATGATATGAAATAGCATAATCAAACATCACGAATCGACTAATATTCAGCACGCAGAACAGTAGTCATATGACAGTTGAGTTATCAATGTCCAGAGCTCTGATCAAAACATTGCAATGATGCTTGGAAAAATGCAGTAGACATTTTAACTTTTTTATATAGTTTGCAAGCTTCGCCAGTAGCTGACATGATTGGATGTAGCCCAAGAACGAATTTTGTTCTTTATCCAACCCATAAGAAGTAGGCAGCATTTGAAATACTGAGGTCTCCGGTTTGAGTTCGACATGCAATCACTACACACTTGAAAAAAGCGTGTAAATTTAGGTCTTCCGAGACCGATGCCCAGTGAATTCGAACATCGGATGGACCGTGCACGAAAGCTTATTATTGCTCTTCGACCAAATTTAACGATGACATTGTGTATCGCTAGAGTAAAAGAGTTAAGAGACACCAAACCAAGGGTATAGCGTAATGAGTTACTCTATGCCTTTCATGCAGCTGGGTTCCATTCCCAGCCCCAGATCAGAGTAAGAGTTTTTCTGGCTCAAAAAGGCGAATGACCTCAAGGTTAAAACCTCCATAATCGAAGCAAAAACAAAATGTCCGATGCTCTTTATCACGCAATCGGGAGACGTCGGACCGATAATTCCTCAATTTGGTATCTCTTCAGTCTTTTGCGCTAGCGATACATAATGTAAATGTTAAGCTTTTCAAAGGTTGACGCAAACGAAACAGAATTGTCCGATGAGGGCCCAACTGCAACCCTGCGATCGGGCCGATATCGTGCTAAATCGGACCGATGCGGTTTAACAAAGTTCACTGGGTATATTTGAGCGTCAAAAACAAGTCCCTGCTAGGCCGCCAGGTTTTCGTGACCATCATCTTTTCCGGAAAGACGAAAACAACGAAGAAGTATATAAGTTCGTTGTTGCTAAATATCTGTGATATTTAGCTGTGAAAGTTGATAATTTTATGTTTGATTATAAATGTGATATCGTTATGAAACGTGCGCTGCCAAATTGTAATACTGCCTTTCACAATCAATGAAGCGTTGTATTTTACTTCATTTTGTTTACTTTGCTCTCACGGACTTGCTAGCTTTGATGGCCCCGAAGGACTGAGATGTTGGTTACGATAGCACTAGCTGGAGCGCCTTATTGTTGCCACCGGGCTGGTCGAAAACGACCTCATTAAATTTTGACATATTTTCAAGGGCTGAAAAATGTAAACTTACACACCTGCAGGAAGCCGTGATATGTTTGATATATATATTTAAATCATTCTTTTTATATTCAGTCATTATTAAATGATATGATAATCACTCAAAACTATGCGAAAATTTACTATCATGCACAGCGAATGGTAACCATCTCAAAAAAAAATTAGACGTACTGAACATCAAATGCAATAATTTTCTTTTTTCAAGAAATATTGCAGATAAATCACATGTTCTTACATCGAAACAACGTATTTAGTACACTACATCACCTTAACTGAATGCTGTATATGATTCTGATATGAAAATATGCATCTTTCCGTGTAATATTACAACCTTTAGAACTACACAAAGATGACGATTAGATTTTAAAAGCCCGAAAGTTCAAGGTAAGACAACAAAATAAAGGGTGATTTTTTAAGAGCTTGAGAACTTTTTTAAACAATAAAACGCATAAAATTTGCAAAATCTCATCGGTTCTTTATTTTAAACGTTAGATTGGTACATGACATTTACTTTTTGAAGATAATTTCATTTAAATGTTGACCGCGGCTGCGTCTTAGGTGGTCCATTCGGAAAGTCCAATTTTGGGCAACTTTTTCGAGCATTTCGGCCGGAATAGCCCGAATTTCTTCGGAAATGTTGTCTTCCAAAGCTGGAATAGTTACTGGCTTATTTCTGTAGACTTTAGACTTGACGTAGCCCCACAAAAAATAGTCTAAAGGCGTCAAATCGCATGATCTTGGTGGCCAACTTACCGGTCCATTTCTTGAGATGAATTGTTCTCCGAAGTTTTCCCTCAAAATGGCCATAGAATCGCGAGCTGTGTGGCATGTAGCGCCATCTTGTTGAAACCACATGTCTACCAAGTTCAGTTCTTCCATTTTTGGCAACAAAAAGTTTGTTAGCATCGAACGATAGCGATCGCCATTCACTGTAACGTTGCGTCCAACAGCATCTTTGAAAAAATACGGTCCAATGATTCCACCAGCGTACAAACCACACCAAACAGTGCATTTTTCGGGATGCATGGGCAGTTCTTGAACGGCTTCTGGTTGCTCTTCACTCCAAATGCGGCAATTTTGCTTATTTACGTAGCCATTCAACCAGAAATGAGCCTCATCGCTGAACAAAATTTGTCGATAAAAAAGCGGATTTTCCGAATGGACCACCTAAGACGCAGCCGCGGTCAACATTTAAATGAAATTATCATCAAAAAGTAAATGTCATGTACCAATCTAACGTTTAAAATAAAGAACCGATGAGATTTTGCAAATTTTATGCGTTTTATTGTTTAAAAAAGTTCTCAAGCTCTTAAAAAATCACCTTTTATGTATGATGTAACATGGTTTTATCACAGGCCCGTACCCAGGATTTCGTTTCGGGAGGGGCCCAAAGATAAAAAAATAATGTTACTGAAGATTGATTATGTACCTAATTCTTGGTGTACCTTTTATGGGTGTTTTTAACATACACTTTAAACTTTTCTACTGGAACTGTTACATTTCTTTACGTTTACTGTCTTGTTATTTCTTTAACACATGTCTGAGACCTTCTAAATATGTATACATAAGTTTTTGATTTCGGGAAGGGCCAGGGCCCCTCGGGCCCCCCCTCTGGGTACGTGACTGTTTTATCAATTCACGAATAGTAACAGACAGTTCAACTGTCTTCGGTCGGAATCTTCGCTACGCTGGACAGTCCAACGAATTACAGATTAGTGCTGCAGCGACAATTTTAACATAATCATGGGCTCATGAAAGACAACCTTAAGTGGTAGTAAAATAACAAAAAAGAATTTTTGCAACTCTTTTTGATTTTATAAAACTCTAATAATACATCACAAGACTACTGATTGCATTCTAAAACAACAGCTAGGACGAATCATTGCCAAAGCAAATAAGGTCTCTTATCTAAGTAAATAAATAATATGTCATAGTTATGGTAATAATAATACTAATAATTTGATTCAGACAGCATCATTTGCATTGAAACTCAGGACGTTCAACTTTCTGGAATGATCTTCAATTGGACTTTCAAATGATCGTGCTTCGATGGGCAAGTTTGGGCTTTGCTGAACGTGTTTTCTTCCAACATGCTGATGGAAAATCGGATCAACCGTCGTACTATTCGCAGGTATTTCTAGCGACCTAAAAGTTTCCACGTTGACTTTCGGAAGCCGACGTGTGACTGGAACCGGCGGAAGACTGGTAGTGGTCGTACTACTAGTATTGAACAATTCGTACGGGAACACCTCGAGGTAGTTTCGTGGAGGTTCTATCGTGGAATCAGCCTTGTTACGTTCTGGGTCCGGAAGAGTATCGCCTCCGGGGAGACTAAGCCGATTGATGTCATAATCGCTCTGATCCGGTTCGTACTTACGATCTGCTTCCGAGGATGCTGTCCTGGGATAGAGATTTAAATGAACCATCAATTTTCCCGGTTTCATAGTGGAATGGTAAGACGAATGCGAGGAGCGGTGACGGCTCGTTGAACTGCGAAAATAGCTGTCCTCCATTGGGTACTGTTGGTTCGGAACTGCATGCTTTATCTGTGCAAAATGGTGGTTGTTGAAGTACGGGTGAAAGTTAATGCTAGAATAATTCGGAGTTGGTCTTTTTCTGGTGGTCGGGCGTCGAAAGCTGAAACTTCCGTCAGTCATCGGTTGAATATCTAGCATGATTGAAAACGGCATTCCCCGGGGAGGTTTCTCTTCTGTGCTGGGTTTCTTTTCGGGTGCGAATCTGAACTGATTGGTGGCAAGCAAGTTGATATCACTTGGATTTGCTGGACGGAAATTGTACAGAGGATCAGGCATGTACACACTGGGAACACTGAGCTGACTGTTGATGATCTGTGGTTTCGAGACACGGAGTTCGTGTTGCTTCGATGCATCGCCGAAAAGTGTTGTGATATCTCCGTTCTTTCTCGGATGACGATAAATTCCGGTGAACTTCACTTTGTGATTCCTATACATTGGATTGCTGAATTCTGATGGGTGCTGTTCAAGCTGCGGGATGTACCTAAGATTTTGATTTTTTGTAGACGAAAGTTGTTTGAGCACGTCCTGAATGTTGTTCACCAATCCACGGTGGTTTCGTTGTCTAGTCGGGTTCAAGCCTTTGAAGTCATCTCCAGCATAGGACCGATTCTGTTTTGTGAATCCTGACGGAATCGCTGCTTCGATAATTTTAGGAATTCTAAACGGGCGTGGAGTGTCAAGTGAGGCAGCTTGGAAATTATCTGCTAAAGGCGAAACGTCTGAAAATTTCCGCACGCTACCCAGTTTTGGTGGCTTGAGATATGCACTTGGAAAAAGTACCAAATTATCGTTCTTTTCTAAGGTTGGTGCTTCGGAATCCAACCGGTGCAATCTGCGCTGTACAACAGCTTCAGCCACTTCTTTTGACTCATTGCGGCCGTCAATGGATTGTTGGTGCAGCGAATTGATTTCATTAGCAGAGAATGGTGTCGTCAGTATGGAGTGAGCCATACTGGACTCAATGCTGGTTTCGTTGGAAAAACTTTCCGCTATTAGCTGCCGCCTGCTGGACTCCGAGTTATTGACGATGATAAATAGAATGAAGAAGATAACGAATGCCATAGCAAGAATTCCATACAAAGATATCTTTCGATGCCGGTAAGAAACATGACGGGAAACTTCATGTGGCGATTGGTATCTGAAACAACAAAGAAGAATTAGTTGAAAATCTTCAAAAGGTTCAAATATTCAGAAAAGATAATACAACATAGCACTGACAATACTAAAAATACATTAGACACAGTTGATTAAGATGATTCTTTTTCTGTGAAATTTTCACAGTTTCTGTGGTATACCCGCCATTAAATTCCGTACGGAATCTTCTGTTACGCCCGCGGTGACGATTCTCCATCTTGTCTTGAAATTATCGGTGCAATTTGCTTTATTCTTAGTTTCAAAGAGTTTTCGCTTAACTAGAGCCTAGTAAATCGCTAGTGGGCATAGCTCTGGACAGTTTGGTCAATTGGCTATTTATGGCACGTATTTGACCTCTTGTACATTATATGATTTCAGGGCGGATTTCGCATTGTGACTAATGGCCAAATCAGATCGGAAGAGTCTCGGTCTCTGATGAATGGTACAAACCACTTTCGCAGACAATTTTTCTAGTACTCATCCTTATTGATTGTGTCGATACAAACGAATCTTTTTCATTTTAAACCACAACTACATATGAGCCGCCAAATCAATACTTCTTCTACTACAATTTATTCGGAAAGTTGAGCGCTTTCTTTGTCTGAAAATGGTATGCAACCGATAAATTTTTGGATAAACTAAAATGATAAACTGTTGGTTTTAGCGTTTGTTAGTTGTGCCTGTGATTGTGAAGTATTTGCACCCACGCCTAAGTTCTGTCCAGTTAGAATCCGGAATCACTTATTGCAAGAATTCTTTTACAGTTGTTTGTTTACATAAGCACCCACTTTCTGTGGTATTAATTTCACGGTGTTTCGTGCAGTGAGTCAAAACATATTCCAGATGGAAGTCAAAAACAGAGAAAAAAATTTGCACAACCACTTTGATAATCCAAAGTGGTCCGCAATAAAAATCCCGTGAAATAACGACGGCGACGAGAAGATGTTTCTGCGAAGTTTAAGTTTGCTTTTATGGATGAATTTGTCAAAAAAACTGATGATTTGGCAAGGGATATGCAGCTGCGGAGCAAAAACCACTTGTTCTTGGACTCGAATCTGTACAAGAAAGAATGCCGCAAGAACTGCGTACTATCTTTTATTAAAGCCCGTAAAGGTCCCGTGAAGTGTTGGCCAGATTTGACAAGTTGCCACTACAGCCGGGAAGTACCGCGATACTAACGTAGATTTCATCGATAAAAACATAAATCCGCCAAGCAGCTCGCAGCTCCGGTCCATCGAGAAATATTGGGAAATAATGAAGCGGAAGCTTGAGAAGAGTGGATAAACGGCTTGGGATGCGACTCAGATGACCAAAATATGAAACAAATATGCCAAATAAGTTGACTCCGGAGGTGTGTAGCGTTTAATGGGAGGAATCAAGAAGAAAGTGCGAATTTTCATTAGAAACGAAGGGTAATTATTTGTACAGTGTAGTACAGTGAATTAGCTTTGTTTTGCTGTATTAACCTTATTGGTTTTGTTTTATTAAGCTTATTTCTACGAAGGAGTGTAACTCAGTTTTGTCATCCACTTACTAGACAAGCTACCTATTTCGTTCTCAGGAAGCCACCGACTAGAGTGGAAATTGTGACATAGCATATATTTATAGATTCCGTATTGTGCGAAGATTAATACTGTGAAGAACAGAGCGATACTTTTCCATGTATAACGTGAATCCTCCCTACAGCGATCGGAACAGAACTGCTACTGAATGAAATTCGGTGTGAAGAAACGATCGAAACCGTCGGCCGTGTGAGAGAAATCAAAAGGATGACATCATTATGGCTTGCTGTGATTGGTTCGTGCAAACATAGGTCGATTCAAACCAATTTTTCAATAGTATGCTATTTAAGCTAAACATATTTAAGTTAAACGTTCCGAATCGATCGGCTGTTAAATTAAAAATCCATCAATAAGTGAATGAGTTGTTATCGTTTAAAATTATGACATGAAAAGGTTACTCGACTAGTTTTGCATTTTGTAATTGATGCCTGGCCCCGTACAGTGAATAGTAAGGCATTTTTATTGACAAAAACGTTGTATTCGCGGCAAAACACAATAGAAAAATTAAGGCAGAATAGATTTCCGTCTAGAATCTATTCTCTGATCCTCTCAGCATAACACCTTTTTGACACAGGAGGACAACCAGTTTTGTACTTTTCGTGAATGGCCTATGCAGAGAACAGTCTTCGTCTGAAGTAATGTATGCAACGATAGATTCCCTTCAGTTACGGCAAATGCTTATGCAGTTTTAGGACTTGTAAAACACAATACCAGGAACAGTTTACGTCGCCTTAGTACGCAGTATTTTGGGATACGGACTCTTTTTCTAAGGCTTCCATCACTTTACCACAACGTTCACAACGATCGGATCGAACGCGTGCAAAAATGTTTGCAACATCGCGACTTCCTTGAAAAAATCGTTTTCAGGTACCTTGCTATGAAAATCGCTGCGCTCTATGTTACAAATGATTAAATATTTCTCCATCGACTCTTTGTTTTCGACTTGCTCTCAAATAATTTCATGTTTTCGGTGGTTATAGTTGAAGACAGTTACATTCAATGTAGTTATAAAAATGTATGGGTTTTCACTTTGAACTCGAAGATAATGCAGAATTTCCAATATAAGGTTTAACACGTTACAATCGAACGAATAACAATTATGTTATCGAAATGAAATCGTGCTTCAAACTAATTGTCCTAAAATACTATGCTGATGAGTGTTGTATTCAGTATTTCAATCACTGAAATCACGGATTCCCAGACAAACTGATACGATTGCTCAAGGCAGCGATGGATCAAGTGACGTGCGTTGTTCGATTATTGGGGATTAACTCGAATTTCTTGGAAACTCGCAGCCAAGGTCGGGCGGTTACGGTGGGCCGGGTATGGTATACCTCCTATGTACAGCAGAGACCCGCTTGGTCTAACGACTGAAAGAGTAAGAGTAAGAGTACAGACTCGAGGGCTTTGGAAAATTCCTTATTTTCTGATTTCACTATCACTTCATTTCTCTATATTTTTCTAGTCTGTTTTTCATCGGGGCATGAAAAACACTACATTCAGTTCATGAAAACCTAATAAACCCATATCATGCTGGTGTAATTACCCGAGCTTTGAATTATCTCGTATTTTCAATGATAAAATACAATCCAGCGGCCTGATCTTCGTTTTTTGCTGTCTCATTCACAAATGATCGCATTAAACACAAACTCAGAGGGAGCGGATGCATTTTCGTCATCAACTTCAACAAAAGAGAGTATCGATGCCAACGTCACTCATTTCCCTACGACAAGACAAAACCAAAGTATCATTTGCATGGAAATTTAGTCGAATATCAATTCTTATTCTTTCTTCAAAATATTGAAAATCTATGAACTATGAATAGTGTATAAAAAACTCCTTAGGTCATCGTGCGCGCATGTGGTTTTAGGATATTTTCGATGGAAAATTTGAAAAAAATGCCGAAACCAAAAACATACAGACCTTTGAAAAACTTTTATCTATATGCAGGGTGAAAATGGCTGGAAAATTGGGAGGATTTTCCGAGTGTTTTCGAAATTATGTCAGATAAATGTGTGTTTTCGTGATCGATCCCAATGCAATGATATGATTTTTTTTTCATATAATCCTTATGCTGGCTAAAAGGATTACATTCGGACACATTTTTGGAAAAGCTTTTTTTGCTATTCATGGAAAATCAACAAATTTAATATAACCGATTTCGTTGTATTTTGCCAATTTGCCAGTGCTAAAGTGTTGTAAAGTTTTCTAAGTTTTCCACAGAATAAAATTCATTTTTCAATGAACTGAAGAAAATCCGCATCGTTGCAAAATAACTTGTATTTTATTTAGCACTTCCAAATCGTCAAAATACAATGAAATAAGTTATATGATAATTTTGCATTGTCGCTCGGAACCGGGAACTGGCAACCGGTATAGCTTAAACTCAATTTGTTTGGCCAGCAACTAACATAATCTATAAATTGAATTAGTTGTGAGCCAAATTAAAAAAAAAGTGATTAATCCACAGAGCAGTGAGATGATACCTTTTCGCCTTTCTCTATAGAAAGGTATTAGAATTGCTGAAAAAAACGACTTTCGAACGGAGCCTCGGAGACCCAAAGTGTTATATACCATTCGACTCAGTTCGACGAGATCGGAAAATGTCTGTGTGTGTGCACTTTTCGAAGATATTTGAACGCGCTCAAATTTCTCAGAGATGGCTGAACCGATTTTAACAAACTTGGACTCGTTTGAAAGCTACTGTCGGGCCATTGATCAAGTTCGAAGATCAAATGGCTGTGACTTTTGGTTCCGGATATATGATTGTATAAGTGACGTAACCGACAAAACACGTTGATTTTTACCGCTCTTATATATATAAGGGTGCCAAAATTTTGGGATCACCTCTATTTTCGTTAAGTTCTAGTGCTCAAAAGTTTAAGCACCTCGAAAAAAGCCTTCATGCAAAATTTGACCTAAATCGGACATGCTTAAGGGGTGCTACCCGATGGTAAAGGTTTGACAATTTTCGATCTTGAAAAACCAC
This sequence comes from Malaya genurostris, assembly GCF_030247185.1. Taxonomy (NCBI): domain Eukaryota; kingdom Metazoa; phylum Arthropoda; class Insecta; order Diptera; family Culicidae; genus Malaya; species Malaya genurostris. The sequence goes on from NC_080572.1 coordinate 182,777,008, forward strand.
CATAGGGGAGAATACATGAAATTTCTAAAATCGAAAATTTTTTTTGATGCCAAAACTCTTAAAACTGCATAAAACATCGAAATTTAGTATCATATAAATAAAAAATTTTTTAGAAAAAATCAACTTTCTGGGACTTTTCATATTTTTTCTAAGTCTCAAAAAGTCGATATTTTCAAAAAAAAATTTTTTCGAGATGACACTAAATCTCGTCGTTTCATGCAATTCTAAGCCTTTTGGCATCAAAAATTTTTTTTCGATTTCGAAAATTTCATGTACTCCCCCCTATGGTGATTTTTCAAGATATATGAAAATTCCACTAAGTGGACTAAGAAGGTTTTTTTTAGATTAGCATCACTCTTCTCATACAAATAGGCAATGCAAATGTCAAGCACTAGTTTGGAAAAATGATGCTGACTGTGTGACATAAACACTGAAGCATGCTTTTGTGAACTACTCGAATCAATCTGAATCAATTGGTGTCAAAATTAGTATCTAAATTTATTTAATAAAAGTATGAAACATATTTTCATGAGACTGTTATGAAAGAAGAGAAAGGCATTATCACACCACTAGGTGGATTAAGAAGGGTTTTTATCAATCCACATATGTTTTTTGCATGGGTATTCTTCGGTGTCTTAGTTCTCATGTCACTATTCTAATTATCGTCGTTTTGAGCGGCAAATTGAAATTTTAATCACTCATTACCCTGTAATGTCGAAACTGCAAATAGTATCGAATTTCAATCTTAACGTGTGACAATCGATTGAACATTCCATGAGATGTCAAAGTAAGTTCCACTTTAAAGTTTTTCGTCTTTATTTATGGTACTTCCAGAGCCGGTATTCTGGAACTAGCGTAACCCAAACTGATTCATATGGCCATACATTCATTCCATCTTCTATATCTGTATGAATTTTAAAAACTCATCATCCTGAAATTCCAGAATAGGATAAAATTAACCAATTTTGTATAGAACCACAAGTCCTTTAATTTGAATTTTTGTTTTTGAAGTCGATTTAGCTTTTTTGAGAAAATGATTGAGCTTTGAGAAACGATTCGATACTGGAACCGGAATTCTAAAATCAGTGTAGCCGAAATCAGTTAAATTCTACTTAAACTTCTAACGGCAGAACAGACATACCTCAACGCGATCTGGAATAACTCCGGTGTGTTTGGACCGCTGCGGTTCCGCATTAGTCAGCATGGACTAGAAGAAAATCTGATTTTTTTTGACACTGGACGCATGAAAATTGGTCAACTGTATCAAGAGTTATGATTTTTTGAAAAAATAGATTCGATGAAAATCCCTACCCGAGCGTTTGAGTGTTAATCATGGTACCGGCAATGGATTTGTATCCGTGTGGAGCATTGAGAAAGAATTATGTTGTTTCGTTTAGTCAAACTCGAGATTTTCATGATTAAGTTCTACCCATTCTTCCACAGAGGAAATTTTGAAAAGACGCTTCATAGTAAAGTATTCACGTCAAAAACAATGCATTCGATTTTCTCAGAAACTTATAATCTTATAATCTCACAGAACTCTATTTATCATCAATCAACTTCCGGTTCTGGAATTACTAACTTATCGGTATTAAAACTTCAATTTCAAGAGCGTGTTTCTCTCCATAGTGCTGAAAAATGACCAACTAGCCGTATAGTTTTAAAATGGTGCACGTCTATTTAGTTCATGGTACACAAATTTGATAACAATCTTCGGAAATACCGGACAGAGTAGTCGAAATCTCCTGAAATGAAACTCACTTCATTTTCTCGGAGATGTCTTAACCGAATTTCACAAACGCCTAGTATTTTCGTGTAGTCTGTCAATCTGTTCGACTTAAACGCATCAATTTATAAGCCGTATGAGGGAAATATCAGGATTTATTTTGGTAGATGACGAAGGTCTAATTTTCTACCAAGATAACCCCGATGATTTCAAATCTTGATATTCATCTATCAATTTCAAATCCAAACATTCACAAATATTATGCTTCGTGTTAAATTGCAGAAGGAAACTATTATGTATTCTATCAAAATATTCTATTGAAAGATATTTCTGAAAATTGAGACCATTATTCCAGCACAAGCAACATAACGATTACGTTTTTTTCGATAGTTTAGGATCGAGACGTATTTACTTTTCATCGGCAGTCACCATTTAAAACGAAACCATTACCTGACGTTCTTTTATTTATCAAATCTAACTCAGTTAGTCCGATGAATCATTGTTTAAACAAAATGCCGAGATTGTACAGGTCGTTCCAATTATCGCTAAAGATGTGCATCAAATCACTGCATGAATTCACTGAGAATGTTAGAGGATAGAAAGCGACAGTCGGAAGTTCAGTCTACACATTCAACATAGTTTGAATCTGTATATGCTTCCATCAGAAACACTTGAACATAGATTTATTCGAGAATAACTCACGTCGTTTTTCCAGAGAATCTAAGTATTAATAGATACATGAATGTCAAACGAAGTTGACCAAAATATAACGTTTCGAACATATTTAATCTCAGCTTTGAATTAGAAAAAAAACAGATCTCACTTGTACAAACCGAACTGTGACAGCCAATTGTTACTGTAAGCCTTCACGTAAACACCGCCAGTACTCATAGTTTCTTGGATTTTTTAGCACTTCATTGAAATTATTGCCGCTGATCTTGTAGTCCTTTTCGACTGGCTTCGAGTTGGTTGATCGTCCAATATCTTAGATTTTTTTAAACGCGCAACCGCTGAGAACCGACCGATTCATCGCGAATAAAAGCATCAACTGAAATCATATCAAACTTTCGAGGACACTTCACGCCGGTTGACGATGTGGCGGCACCCACCACTCCACTGAAGGAAGTCAAAACTCGGCGATGAGCTTAATTTCCATTATCCTACTTCCATGCTTCCTTTCTTAGAGGGCTACCGGAGGAAGATGCTCCACCGAATACGACTTCAACTGTTTCCACAATAGCTGATAGTACTCTTAATGACAAACTCCTACCATAGCTCTCACACTGCACCGACGGTAATCGCCATACAAACCCGAGTTGTTTATAATTTCCACTGCCGTGAATAATTCCGAGTATGTCACAAAACGTTGGCTTCCTCCTCCTCCTCCTCAGAATGTCGCTCAAATCGTCGACACAACACACATCGTCAATCGTCAACCAAAAGTGCCACCAAGCGCGAAATTATCCACCGTCGGAGCAAGAAAATACGAACGACGCAGACAGAAAAAACACATCGCGTACTTAATCACGACGCCAGTAGCGACGTTCCTAATTTGCTGTTAACCAAGCGATAAAAATGCTTAGTTTTATGAGCCTAACACCATACATTTTGCGTGCTAGTGATTTTATACTTGGTGGAATTTCAAATGTTTCCGAAAATTTCGATTTCGTTCGGAAGTTGGTTTTGCCAATTGTTTCATGTGCCAATGAATTTAATGCCAATTGAAAGGTCGCAATCCGCCAGTTTATCGGTTAAATATGAATTGTTTCAACAGTATTGTCAACAAACTAAACCTAACGTTATTGATTTTTCTAGAGAAAACCATGATTAAAATATCGGTCATCTGGGCAATTGTATTTCTGTATTTATTTTTGTAATTTTATGCGTAGGATCTGTTGCAAACTATCTCATAACAAAATAAAGAGCGCATTTAAAGTGAGTTACCGTTTGTTGCAAACTGAATACTAATTTCGCACATAAAAATCGCACCTACTGAATTACAGACATACATGTCTCGATTATGTAAGGCTGCAATTTACTGAATACGGGTATTATCGAGCAATCGATTTATCTTTCAGAAGAAATAAAATGATTCGATTTTGTTTTCTTCTCTTTAGATTTGACCGAAACATCAACATTTAAATTTGCATTTTCATGTCATGTTACTTAAGATATGAACAAACCATTGGGAAATTCGTGAATAATTTTCCAGCAATCAGGCAAACGTTCCACTTGAGCCAAAAGTCAATACTCAACTCAATAAGTCGTTTGACTGACACACAGATTTTTCTATCCTTGTCAAATTCATTTGGCGTTTATGAAGTACCAACTTTAAAAAAAACTATGTATGAAATTTCATGACATTTTTATTATTCAGAAAAATGAGTCAGCCACATAAAAGAGGATACTTTTGTCATTTTCAAACCAATTTCGTGTATTAATTTATCATTGCTTCTTGATGAAAAAATACTGTACAACCTCAGAAATGGCTTTAAAAGTGTGATCCGGACTCTGTTTCTGCGAAAAGAACTATGGGTTATTGGTTTGCTGAATTTAAATATGGTCGTACAGACACTGATGGTGATCTAAAACAAGACCTGACAACTGGGGGGCTGCTTTTGTTCCAAAATGGACCAGTTTCTGATTGGCTGATTTTGATGTTGCTGCCCACACATTGTGAAAAGAAAAAACTTTTGCAAGGTATCCGAGCAATGATGCCAAGTATAAAGAAAATCAGAAAACAAATTTATTAAAATGTATAATTTTAGCTCACCAATGAAAATGAAAATTTTTAGAGAATGTTTTACTTTTTTTTTCAATCTCATTTGTAATAAATCTTTACAGTGGCAGCACTGTGTAATTAAGATCAATATAAAGCCGTTTTTCTTTTTAGTGAATTAAAGTGTAACCAAAAAAGATTAGTCAAATTAGTGTAAATTCGAAAGTGTGTTTAGTTTTACGAGAAGAATGAAGTGTTGTGTTCCACACTGCGGTCGCACTAAGCATTTCTATCCAAACTTGACTTTTTCCGGTTTCTAAAAGATCCGGTAATCAGAGCTGCTAAATGTCACTATCAACGAGCAACTTTGCACGACGAAGATTGGAAAGTTTTTGTCACTGGAGTGCTGCCAACCAGGCTCTACCAATCGTCATATATTGAGTGTCTGAGAGCCGATCTGTCATAACTTAAATTCTCTTGATATTATACTCACCAGGACGCTCATTGATTGTCAATGCGATTGATATTATCTTCATTTCTCCTGTCACTGCTTGATTACGGTGTGATTAAATATTAATCAAGCAGCATAAACATTGAATTAAATTCATGTACACCAATAAACTACGAAATCCAATGACTTTTTACAAAGAACAATGAACTTTATCAATTTATGTTTATGTTAGTAATCTCATGAAATTTTTGTACGTCAACAGGAAATAGGAGAATGAGAGAGAGAATAGAATGCGTTACCTGCCTTTGACTGAGTAGACTTCTACTTGGTCATTGAACTATCGAGTATCTCATTTGACAGACACTTTGATCGTACCGATTACAGTTGACGATGATTTTAGTCAGTCTGTCAAGGTCATTTACATGACTGACAATTTGCAGCTCTAATACGTCAACAATGGATTCGATTTTGCGTTCAACATGAAATATTTCGTGTTTTGTCATCGAAGCAGAGATGTGAATGACGTAAGTCAAACTGTAGAAATGAAATATAATAATAAGATTTTTTATAGATTATAGGCAACTAAATCACATGGGCATACCAAAATTATTAGAACGCTGAGATGAATGACTTTACTGTTTTGTAGTTTAATTCTACTAGTTTTATTTACCAAAAACAAAACGTAAAACATTTTTTTCTGAGCTATTCGCATGTTTATGTTTCCTGTTATTCAGATAATATATCATTACGTTGCGTTTATTAAAAACACTGTTACCATCGATGGCATATTGGAAAATAGAAAAAAATCTTTTCTAGATTTTACAGGTTCATTGAAACATCAATTCGATCAAAAAACTATTAAAATTTATAAAATTGTTTCAACATTATTATGCAGATTTTAAACACCATTGCGATGTTTCTCATGAAAAAGAATAGACTGTTATTTCTACGTTTGAAAATTTCAGGTGTACAAATACATGTTTCACCATAAAAATACAGTTGGTTATCGATTTTCAATATACAAAAACACAAACGATGAATTTTACAATATGTAGCATTATCATTGATTCATGTGCAGAATATTTTTGAAGATCTATGTTTTTGTTACGAGCTGTTGTTTTGAAAATCAAATGTGAAACTTATTCATTCGAAATTATGTTTGTCAAGTGTTTGCAAACATCAATTCAATTCTTGTTTACTTTACGTGATAGTTTCCATGAGTAATGGGATGGATGCATGAGCTTTGTATCAGTTACATAATCGCTTTAAATAAAGCAGACGCTACTAACTGAGATTTTTTTAAATAATTTTCATAATACGTCTTTTATACGGTCATATATTTATAAACATAACTATGTTTTAGGTTATTATTTTAACTAATTTCACAATTGATTTTCCAAGTTTATATGAACGTTCGTAAAACATATATAATTTAAGGAAGCTTCTATACTAGAGGTAGATGGGAGAAAGCGCACCCCCTAAGGAAATGTTTCTGTATCTTAACTAAAGAAAAAAAAACGTGAAAGTTTCATGTGTGACTACCTCCCGTCATCAATGCTTCACATACATACGATCGTAGAAAACATTAAAAATATTAATATGATCAGTATCTAACGGGGAAACAGATTGGAAAACCGACATGTGAACACAATGATGTAATGAAAACCGCGAAAATGTTACCGCAGAGACGGGACTCGAACCCTTAGTCGATACGGGACTGTAAGTGAATACCGTGGTGGCTAAGTACAGCGAAGCATGCTTAGTTGCGTCCAATCAATTGAACTCTCTCTTCACGTGTTTTCATATGCAGGGTAGTTTAATTGGTAAAACAATTTCCCCTGTTAGGAGTTAGCTACGGGTTCGTGTCCCGTCTTTGCGGTAACATTTTCGCGGTTTTCATTACATCATTGTGGTCATATGTCAGTTTTCCAATCTGTTTCCCCGTTAGATACTGATCATATTAAAACTAGCTCAAGACGGCTCTACGTCTTAACAAAGACTAAAAACAAATCGATGAAAAATATCCTTTTTAAATTACGCAGAGTCACAGGTATCTAGAGGCAGGATGATCTTAAACAACGGGTGAACATCCATCAAGACAACGGAGCGAAACACATGACAACAATGGCGCAAAATGCACTCTTATAAAGCTTCTTCGTCTTATCTAAAGAGAGTTTTAGCATTTTCGTGGATGAAATATTTTCCAGATGGAAGGTTGCTTACTATTATCCTTTAAATTGATAACTAATGCATAGCTTTTGTAAGCGAATTCATAAGCATTTTGCCCTACAAAACTCGGGCCATTTTACCCCCAAAATCATGGAACGATAGTTTTGACGATTTTTCCATAAAATTGTTGATCAACATTATTGATTTTTAGTTATTTTTCCAGACATGGTTGAACTATTGCTACTAAAATTTTATAGTAATCTACTGTCATGGCAGACTTTCAGTTTCATCAAAGCAAGAGGTGCATTTTGCCTCGGGGGTGCGTTTTACCCCCATCGTAATATGTTCTACGGTTTGAAAGAACAGTGGTTTCTTAGCATTTTCAGGTGAATATAACTGCTTTGATCCAAACATGTTCAATTTTCTTGTGTTTATTTGTTTTAATTTCGCAGAAATCAAAATAGACATTGATTGCAATGAAGACGCCACCTCCAGTATCAAGCTACTCCTTCTTGTAAGGTCTCTAGATTTATTTAGTTTATCCTCACCGGTGAATAAATTGCTCAATTGCACAATAACTCCACGCAATGCGACCAGCATAGTCACCAAAAAAAACATTGCATATATTGCCTAAGCAAAGGCGAATAATATATAAAGGGACGAATAACGTGGTGAAAACATCGCATCTCAGTGCCATCGATTATATCACTTTCCGTTACAAAATTGAAACATTTTTATAATTACGAACTGGAATGGTAAAGAAGGTATGTATCTCTTTTCTGTTTAATTCGCGATAAATTCCACTAATAACATATTTTGATTTGTAAGATGGAAGATTATCATTAACTTCAAATTCCACAATTCAGAAACAATGAGCTGAGCAGAATATTTAGATTTACGTAAAACTCTACCATGTGAAGTTGTGAAAATAGTACATTTTTCGATTGTGTGATTTTGAATATTCAATGTTGTAACACTTGAACCTAACTGGTGTATTATTAGGAGGTTTTTTTTCAATAGGGATCACTGTATTGTCTGAAAGTTGTTATGACAGTGGCATTTCGGTTTTTTTCTCTAATTACTAGATTATTCAATAATCATTTTGAACTTTCAAACTATTCGATTAAATTGTAATCGATAATCTGGGTTATTATTCGACATCTCTAATCATAGCTAACGTTTCAGATTCACGTTAAACATCCCTCTAAAAAACAATGTAGAGAAAAAATACATTGAACCGGTGGTCCGATGAATGTTCAATAAATCGTCCAACGGGAGGCCGATTCGGGACTTTCGTTTGCCTATTTTGAAACAGTCCTCTTAGAAAAAATAAGCTCAACGGTTGTCCATCGTTGGTCGTTCAACGGGAGGCCAACACAGGACCTTCGTTAGCCGATTTTGAAACAGACCGTTGAACCGAGTACCATTTTTTTCGTTCAACAAACCCGGCAGACAGAGGTCCATTGTTGAGCCGTTTTTAATATGAAGAGTTGGAGACCCGTTGGACTAGTTTTAGTGGAAAATTTCTGATGTTTCTAAGTACTTTTGTTTTAATTAACATTACATACCTTTAGAATAATTCTACTTCACGTAGAATAACAACACAGCACCCAATTTTCATTCTTTTTCTAAGATAAAAGAAAACAACAACTTCATTCGTGCCGTGACTATCGGATCGATCGGACGTAAATTCTGCTTTCTCCAATCGCGTGGTGAATTGTTTTATTCCGTTATCAAGGTCATTCCGTATTCTATTGTCTGCATCAGTGCGGTCGAGTGATAGTTCTAATTAATCCGTTCTCAAGGCCGACTGTGAGCTTGTGTAAAGCAGCACTGCGTGTGGTACCGTTAGCCAGCGCCAGCGCTGGGCGCTGCGTATATATCGTTGTACATTAGAAACAGTGATAAATATATATAGTGATAAAAGGATTGGTTTCATTGGACAGTGTAGTGAGAGACTAAAAACAAAGTGCTTTTTCCTCAAAGAGGTTTTTTGCACTTTATTGAACTGGAATATTCACCGGTTGCCTAGGACCGGGCCTTGTCGGCCGATCACCCTTCGAGAGCTAAAGCTAAGTATTTTTTTTTTCTTTTTCCCTGTTGTTCAGTACCATTAGATTTTTACTGCCCCCTAATATTTACCCGCACGGACACATTTCCGTGCCATGACAAAAGGCACAGAATTGCCTGACCTTCCCCTAGATGATCAAATGGATGCTTCTGATGGCAATAAATCTCGCATTAGAAGCTATCCCGATGGGCTTGCACTCCCGGCCGGACCGTATGCGGTTTACATCCGGACCAAAGCCAACGGTAAAAAATTGAACCTTCTAAGACTTTCTAATGACCTGTCCTCGCGATACAATACTGTACAAAAAATTGAGAAAGTACGCCCGGACAAGCTTAGGGTCTTGTTAGCCAGTGCAAAACAGGCTAATGAGATCGTTCAAAGTGAGAATTTCACGCGGGAGTATCGCGTATACGTACCAGCTCGCGAAGTCGAGATAGACGGCGTGATCACCGATCCGAGTCTGACTTGCGAGGACGTTCTTAAGCATGGGGCAGGCGGTTTTAAAAACCCCCTACTCAAGAACGTTAAGATACTGGACTGCAAGCAATTGCGTTCAGTATCGACCGCTGAGGATGGGACTAAGTCCTATATCCCATCAGACTCGTATCGGGTGACTTTCGCTGGCTCGGCTTTGCCTAATTACGTCCTCCTGGACCGAGTCCGTTTACCTGTTCGTCTTTTTGTGCCGCGGGTCATGAACTGCACCAATTGCAAACAATTGGGACATACAGCATCCCATTGTTGCAATAAATCCCGGTGTATAAAGTGTGGAGGGAGTCATGCGGATAACTCCTGCAGTGGAGACAATGAAAAGTGTCTCTACTGTAAGGAGGGGCCGCATGACCTCTCTGATTGTCCCGTGTACAAATTGCGTAAGGATAAAATGAAGCGTTCACTCAAGCAACATTCCAAACGCTCTTTTGCAGAAATGTTGAAATGTGCTACGCCACCTACCGAAAATCCTTACGCATACTTGTCAACTGACGAGAGCGAATATGATGACCCCCTCGAAGGTACATCTTCGGCTGTCCCTCATAGCTCATCAATTAGGAAGAGAAGAAATAAATCTTCTCAAAACCTCCCTAGTAAGGGTTTGAAGATGTCCTCTGATGGGTTCCGAAAAATTACAACAACTGGTAGTGATGGCAAAAAACCAGAGAAAAAAGCTCCAGGCCTTGGAAAATTAAATTCCGAGCAAGAATTTCCATCACTTCCTGGGACTTCAAAACCCCCGAAAGTCCCTAAAGATCAGTCAGAAAATTTACCAAATACTGGGTTTGTTAAATTCTCTGATATTGTGGACTGGATCATGTCTACTTTCAATATTTCTGAACCTCTTAAAAGCCTGATAATGGCTTTTATTCCTACAGTTAAAACATTCTTGAAGCAGTTGACTGCAAAATGGCCCCTTCTTTCAGCGATCGTATCCTTCGATGGCTAAGAAACCCACCGAGGTCACGGATACCATCACTGTTATACAGTGAGTGGAATTGTAGAAGTATCATCCCAAAAATAGATCCTTTCAAATTTCTAGTAAATAATCTGAAATGTGACGCATTTGCATTGTGCGAAACTTGGCTAACTTCTGAAATACCCTTAAACTTCCACGATTTTAACATTATTCGTCTGGATCGAGATGATTCCTATGGAGGAGTACTTTTGGGGATCAAAAAGTGCTATTCTTTCTATCGCATTAACCTCCCCTCGATACCAGGTATTGAAGTTGTCGCATGTCATGTTACAATCAAAGGCAAGGACCTTTGCATTGCTTCCATCTACATTCCTCCAAGAGCCTCGGTTGGGCATCGGCGGCTCAATGATATCATAGAGCTTCTTCCCGCACCGACGTTGGTTTTAGGAGACTTTAACTCACACGGTACGGGATGGGGCTGTCTTCACGACGATAACAGATCAACTATGATCCATGATATCTGCGACAACTTCAATATGACAATCTTGAATACGGGAGAAATGACACGAATTCCTGCACCACCAGCAAGACCAAGTGTGCTAGACTTATCCCTTTGCTCGACATCGCTACGGTTGGATTGCACGTGGAAGGTAATCCCTGATCCCCACGGTAGCGATCATCTGCCTATCGTAATTTCAATCGCCACCGGATTAAGACCATCGGAAACAATCAATGTTTCGTATGACCTCACACGAAACATTGATTGGAAATGCTACGCAAATTTGATATCTGAGAATCTAGAAACAACACAAGAACTTCCTCCGGAGGAAGAGTACACGTTTTTGGCTGGCTTGATTCTCGACACCGCGACTCAAGCTCAGACGAAACGTGTACCCGGCGCGAAAACTAACATCCGTCCCCCCAACCCGTGGTGGGACAAAGAGTGCTCAGAATTAAACGCGGAGAGAACTTCATCATTTGTCGAGTTTAGGAAAAACGGAACACCTGATAATTTCAGAAACTACGCGGCATTAGACGCTAAAATGAAAAGCTTGATTAAAGCGAAGAAAAGCGGTTATTGGCGTCGATTCGTTGACGGATTATCGAGAGAAACATCAATGAGCACTCTTTGGAACACAGCCCGACGAATGCGCAACAAAAACACCACAAACGAAAGCGATGAATATTCTAACCGCTGGATATTCGATTTCGCTAAAAAGTATGTCCTGACTCTGTTCCGGAACAGACAATCATGCGCGTCGCTTCATCAAATAGAAACGAAACACCTTTTTCGATGGTCGAGTTCTCACTTGCGCTTTTATCGTGTAACAATAAATCTCCGGGGTTAGACAAAATCAAATTCAACTTGTTGAAAAATTTGCCTGACTCTGCCAAAAGGCGCTTATTGAATTTATTCAATAGGCTTCTTGAGGATAATATTGTCCCACATGACTGGAGACAAGTAAGAGTTATTGCCATTCAAAAACCAGGGAAACCAGCCTCCGATCACAATTCGTATCGGCCGATTGCTATGCTTTCCTGTATCCGGAAATTGTTCGAAAAAATGATTCTGTTTCGTCTAGACAATTGGGTCGAGACTAATGGCTTACTTTCAGATACACAATTCGGCTTCCGCAGGGGCAAAGGAACGAACGATTGTCTTGCGTTGCTCTCAACCGAAATTCAAATGGCATTTGCTCGTAAAGAACAAATGGCGTCAGTTTTCCTAGACATCAAGGGGGCTTTTGATTCAGTTTCCATAAACATCCTATCTGAGAAGTTGCATCAGCATGGTCTTTCACCAATTTTGAATAACTTTTTGTATAATCTGTTGTCCGAGAAATACATGTATTTCGCGCATGGTGATTTGTCGACAATACGATTCAGTTACATGGGTCTTCCTCAGGGCTCATGCTTAAGCCCCCTTTTATACAACTTTTACGTGAACAACATTGATGAATGTATCAACACATCTTGCACGCTAAGACAACTTGCCGACGACAGCGTTGTGTCTATTATAGGACCCAAAGCTGCCGATCTCCAAGGACCATTGCAAGATACCCTCGACAACTTGTCGACATGGGCTCTTCAAATGGGTATCGAGTTCTCTACGGAGAAAACTGAGCTGGTTGTATTTTCAAGGAAGCGAGAACCAGCACAATTACAGCTTCAACTAGGGGGTGAAACCATAGCTCAGGTCTTCACATTTAAATATCTCGGGGTCTGGTTCGACTCCAAAGGCACCTGGGGATGTCACATTAGGTATCTGAAACAAAAATGCCAACAGGGAATCAATTTTCTTCGTACAATAACCGGATCATGGTGGGGTGCCCACCCAGGAGACCTGATCAGGTTATACCAAACAACGATATTGTCCGTGATGGAATACGGATGCTTTTGCTTCCGATCCGCGGCGAACACTCATTTCATCAAGCTGGAAAGAATTCAGTATCGTTGTTTGCGTATTGCCTTAGGTTGCATGCAGTCGACTCATACGATGAGTCTCGAAGTGCTCGCGGGCGTCTTACCGTTGAAAAACCGATTCTGGGATCTCTCATATCGATTGCTAATCCGATGCGACATCTTGAATCCGATGGTGATTGAAAACTTCGAAAGGCTTGTCGAGCTCAATTCTCAGACCCGTTTTATGTCCTTGTATTTTGATTACATGGCTCAGAATATTAATCCTTCTTCGTTTGTTTCCAATCATTTCTTGGATACTTCTGATTCTACTGTGTTTTTCGACACATCCATGAGAGAAGAAATTCGTGGAATCCCGGATCACGTGCGCCCTCAAGTGGCCCCAAATATTTTTTATAATAAATTTAGAACAGTCAACTGTGAAAAGGTGTTTTACACTGACGGTTCAAACATCAACAGGTCCACAGGCTTCGGCATCTTCAATCAAAACATCACCGCTTCTCACAAACTCAATGATCCGGCTTCAGTTTACGTCGCAGAATTAGCTGCTATTCAGTACACCCTTGAGATCATTGAAACCTTGCCCAAAGACCATTACTTCATTGTCACGGACAGTCTAAGCTCAATAGAAGCTCTCCGGGCAATGAAGCCAGGAAAGTATCCCCCATATTTCCTGGGGAAAATACGGGAACACTTGCGAACTTTATCTGAACGGTCTTATTTAATATCGTTAGTCTGGGTCCCTTCGCATTGTTCCATTCCAGGCAATGAAAAGGCAGACTCATTGGCTAAGGTGGGCGCATTAGAAGGTGATATTTATGAAAGACCAATCTGCTTCAATGAATTTTTCAGTATCTCTCGTCAGAAAACTCTCGAAAGTTGGCAAACTTCATGGAGCAATGGCGAACTGGGACGATGGCTACATTCCATTATCCCTAGGGTATCGACGAAACCTTGGTTCAGGGGGATGAACGTGAGTCGCGATTTCATTCGTGTTATGTCGCGGCTCATGTCAAATCACTACACCTTCAACGCACATCTCCGGCGTGTTGGGCTTGCGGAGAGCGGTCTCTGCACCTGTGGCGACGGTTATCAGGACATCGAGCATGTCGTGTGGTCGTGCGTAGAGTATCGTGACGCCAGGTCGAAGCTACTGGAATCCCTTAGGGCCCGAGGTAGACCGCCTGAGGTTCCGGTTCGGGATGTGTTGGCGAGTCGGGATAGTTTATATATGCTTCTCATATACCAGTACCTTAAACACATTGATATACAAGTGTAATGTGTTATCCCTCGCTCAGAAAGTATAAACTCCACCTACAGGTTCGACACTAACATCCGCCCGATTCTCTCGATCCCCGTCCCTGTCCACCATCTTCATTGGAACTAACAAGATCTTTTTTTGTCACTAACTTTTTCGTTACCCCTTCCCTGTCTCTTCACCATCTCGATGGCAACTAATTAGATCTTTATCGTTTTCAAACATTTTGTTCCCACATCCCCTTTTTACCCCGTTTCCACAATATTTTTTTTTTTTTTTTCATTCTCTTCCGTAACATCACCATCATCGTCCACGGAAGGCCGCCCCAGTCGAAAACCAGCATGCGGGCCACCCGCCGGGCCTTCGTAGCCTGGGGGTGTTTCCCGCGGACCCACACGGACCGAAGGATGCGGCCAACATGGATCTTCGCCAACGGCATATGGAAGACCCTCATGCGATATTCAATTCACCGGCCACTACCGATAGCTTCTCGAGAATCCGCTACCGCTACATTACATAATGATACTATTCTAGTTTTAAGTTAGTCGTAATTAAGATTAGTAAATACCCTTGGCATCTTAGAGCTTAAGCATTGTGCCTTAAAATTACACTATAATATTGAATAAAAAAAAAAAAAAAAAAAACAACAACTTAAATATCGAAATCCGTAACACTAATAAGTACAAAGATACAGGACATATACAAATCGAGGCGAACAGAGTCTGTGTGCTTGATTCGCGTGCTCGTTTTTCTTGGAAATTTCATCCGAGAACTGAAAGCTTTGTATTGCTAATAAGAATCGATTTATTAAGCTTCCAGCTCAATTGCTCATTAACAATGAAACAGTATGACGACTTATTGAACTATTTGATTGAAAATACTGATCATTTGAAATTTTGGTTGTCATGTTCCACTTCTCTAGTTCGAACAACCCCATGGGGCTGATATTTGTAGTTTTTTCTAATGAAACACTAATTTTGAATGGAACAATAAAAGTTATTCAAGATATTGACCATTACTTTCTATAGATCTTGACCACCTTTCAGGTAATTTATGGAAGAAGAATTATTCTAAATGTATCACGCCAATAGAAGTGTTCATCTTTTGAAGCAAATCAATCAGACACCCAATTTTCGGCTTCTTCGTAGCAATCGAAGTTCTGCTCAGGCAATATGTGGCCCATCGGTGAAAACAAAAGTTAGTCGGGAGGGGTCAAGTCTGGTGAATACGATGGGTGGGGTAGCAGCTCTCAGCTCAGTGCTCTGATTGTATTCTGAACCGATTTTGCTTTATGCCAAGGATGGGCAACGAAATTATAGTGGCGTGTCTTCTGATCTATTCTGGTAATTTTTTCGAACAATGATTGGTTCGAATTTATCATTTTTTGTCTATAACGATTAGTATTAATGGTTTCGAAAATCTGTGAAACACATTTTTTCTGGCATCTCTGCTGATTTTGGTTGGGAAAGCAAGAGTTGCAATTTGTCAGTCACGTCCAAAGACCTTGACAGACTGACTAAAATCATCGTCAACTGTAATCTCACAGTCGGCATCATTCCAACCTAGTGCTTGACATTTGTGTTGCCTATTTGTATGAGAAGAGTGATGCTAATCTAAAAAACGTGCTTAATCCACCTAGCAGTGAGATGATACCTTTTTTTATCAATCCGCATTCATTTTTTTCATGAATATTCTTCGGTGTTTCAATTTATACTAATGTACGTTGTTTTAAGTGGCAATTTGAGATTTTAATCACTCATTACTCTGTAATGTCGAAACTGCAAATCGGATCGAATGTGAATCTACAAGTGTAACAATCGATTAAACATTCCATGATATGTCGAAGTTATTTCCACTTTAGAGTTTAGGGTAATTAAAGGTACTTCCAGAGCCGGTATTCAGGAACCAGCATAACCCAAACCGATTCGTATGGCCATAAGACGAATAAGTTGCAATATTTTTGAGTCCAACTTTAAAGCTTTTCGGGATTGTCATCTTCTATATCGCTTTGAATTTTAGAAATTCATCACCTTATACTTCCAGAATCGGAAGTCAGAATTGGATAAAATTGGATTTATTTAAATTTGAACTTTTGTTTCTGAAATTCGATTTGTTTTTTTTAGAAAACGATTGAGCTTTGAGAAACGATTCGAACCGGAATTCGAAATTCGGTGTAGCCGAAGTCAGACAAATTCACCTGAGAAGCTGTATAGTTTACATTTGTTTCAAAATGTTTTAAAATCAATGTAGACATCTTTGAGAAATCGTAGTGCGAATTAAATCCGAATCGAAAACTGATTACCACTAAAAATGAAATAAGTTTATTTGGTTATCGACTATCCAAAACTGCTAACCCGATAATCCTGAATCTTAAAACTTTTCATTTGAATCTTAGATGATTCTTAGATTTAATTTGAATCTTAGATCGGTTCAGCCATTTACGAGAAAAATTAGTTACACAGTTTTAATTTCGTTTTACATATCATCCTGTAGTTCCGGAACCAGAGGTCGGAACCAAACATAATTCAGGAACTTTGTTTGGGAGTATACGACTTTTCATATGAATCTGAGTTCGTAGAAAACGGTTGAGTCATCTCCGAAAAAAATTGAGTGAAATTATTTGTTACACACGCATTTACTGATCTCGACGAGCTGATTCGAATTGTATATGGCTGTTATGTTCTTCCAGCATTTATTGCTGTAAGTAGTTTAAATCAATATAATTATGGAATTGCTTTCAACTCGAAAATTTTGCCATCATCTGGTTCACATATGGCATATTCGAACGATTATGTTGCCAAAAACGAACCGTGCTAAAATCGGTCCGAGGCAAAATATCATGCTGCATACAGTCTAAAAATTGTAACAGTGTAAAAATTCGTGTTTTATGTTGCTGCCAAGCATTTCTTTGTCAGACAGCGCTCAAAACTTCTACTGCTGGAATAGGAAAAAAAGTCGCTTACACAAAAATTTCGATATCTCCGTTAAAAATGGACGGATTTTAACAATCTATGGCTTGTTGGACAGGTATTATCATGCGGAATCTAAGTCTAAAAATATATTCTGTTTCAAGGTAAATTGTGACAGATACTGTCAAAAAACTGAAAATTTTGTCATAAAACTTCGTATAACTCAAAAAGTAAAATCGGTCCAGCCATCTCTGAGATCTTGACCTCTTAGATGACAACACGCACACACACACGGACATTTGCTCAGTTCGTCGAGCTGAATCGATTGGTATATGTCATTCGGCCCTCCGGGCCTCGGAAAATTTTTCTAAAGTTTGAGCGAATTCTATACCTATTTTTTATATTTATAAAAAATGGTAAAAACCCTTTTTAGTACACTGAAATTTTTGAAATTGAAAAAAAAAAATTATCCCAAAAGTCTTAGAATTGCATGAAACGTCGAGATTTAGTATCATCTCGAAAAATTTTTTTTTTAATTCGACTTTCTGGGACTTTTTTTGAGATAACACTATATCTCGACGTTTCATGCAATTTTAAGATTTTTGGCATAAAAAAAAATTTCGATTTCGGAAATTTCATGAACTCCCTCCTATGGTGCTTTTACAAGATCGAAAATTTTCGAACCTTAACCGACGGACAGCACCCCTTGCGCATGTCCGATTTAGTTCAAATTTTACATGAGGCCTTTTTTCGAGATGCTTAAACTTCTGGACAATAGCGCTTTACGAAATTAGAGGTGATCCCAAAATATTGGCACCCTTATATGTATAAGAGCGGTAAAAATCAACGTGTTTTGCCGGTTAAGTCACTTATACCATTATATCTCCGGAACCAAAAGTCACAGCCATTCGATCTTCGAACTTGATCAATGGCCCAACAGTGGCTTTCAAACGAGCCTAAGTTTGTTAAAATCGATGCAGCCATCTCGTAGAAAATTGAGCGGTAAAAATATCTTCGAAAAGTGCGCACACACACACACGCACACACACACACACACACACACACACACACACACACGCGCGCGCGCTCACACACACGGACATTTTCCGATCTTCCATTCTTCTTCGATTTTCCAGCATTTCTAATACCTTTCTACAGAGAAAGGCAAAAACAAAGAGAGTATTACATTCAGTAATAGCCGTTCAACCGAGAAGGTTGTGTATAGAAGCGTACAGTTTAATAACGCTGGTTAGTTTACACGCGTTAAATACGACAACGGTTGAACTACAGGTAGAGACCTGTTGGCAACAGCCGTTAAAACGTAAAATCGTGCTGCATAAGAGAGCCCTAGTGCTGGGCCAAGCTGGTGAAGGAAACAACAAAGGGCGTTTCCCAAGCTCTACCCAGGCCACAATATACAGCCACAAGTGCTGAGCAGGAGAGTGCAAAGGCACATTGAAGAAGAAGAGTGCAAAGGCACACAGAAGCAGGAGAGTGCAAAGGCACACCGGTGCGAAGGCACTTCGGTGCAGAAGCATATCGGTGCGGAGCACAAGGAAGAAGGAGACAAGACAACTCGGTCTTTCCACTGCCATACAACACGCAGGTATACACCGGTGACCTGCGCTGGTTGCAGCTGGCGAAGACAAAAGTAAATCGGAAATCGAGTGGTGCTGGATGTCAGGTAGCAGTAGCATCACATCCAACAATCAGCATCCAACAAGAACATCTAGAGCAACGAGGATCTACACGGCAGTGCAACGGAGATAGACAACAATTTCAAGGTAGAAGTTTTTTCTTTTCCTTTTGATTGAGTACTGTGTAGTGTTGGTTTCATTTTTTACTTTAAAGTTTGATTAAAAATTTTAATGTGATGGATGAATCCATGGACGTAAATCCTAGCATGAATCCGATACCCCCACGAACGAAAAAATATCAGGAGAGCTCTTCTGGGCCTTGGATAGTCTTTTTTAGACGTATATCAAAGCCATTAAACATTTTACAAAATAATAAAGGTTTGACATCACGATACTCTTCAATCAAAGAGGTCATAAAAGTAAATAACGATAAAATTCGTGTTGTGGTAAATAATTTGAAACACGCGAATGATATTGTCTCTTCGGAACATTTCAATAAAGAGTATAAAGTTTACATACCCTCCAAAGATGTCGAAATTGACGGTGTTGTTACCGAAGCGAGTCTTTCGGTAGATGATTTACTCAAGCATGGTGTTGGTCGTTTCAAGAACTCTATGCTTGAGGGTGTGAAAATACTGGAGTGCAAACAACTGTACTCAGTAGTTTATGAAGAGGGAAAAAAAGTTTATCGCCCATCAGACTCGTTTCGAGTGACATTTGCCGGATCTGCGTTGCCGTCCCATGTCTACGTCGATAAAATTCGCCTCCCTGTTCGGCTTTTTGTTCCAAATGTAATGAATTGTACGAACTGCAAAAAATTCGGACACACAGCTACTTACTGTAGCAATAAACCAAAATGTATTAAGTGTGAAGGACCTCATAAAGATAATGATTGCAACAAGGAAATTGAAAAATGTATTTATTGTGGGGAAAGTCCTCATGAGGATATTTCAGTATGCACTGCATTTAAAGTGCACAAAGACAAAATTAAGCTTTCTTTAAGAGCACGGTATAAGCGCACATATGCAGAAATGCTTAAAACGGTCATTGATGTCCCCCCTTTGGAAACCGAAAACGGGTTTTCAAATCTAGAGGAAACAGAGGACTCTGACTCTGACGAAAATAGTGAAGGTAATTCGTTTATCACTACCCAAGGGTCAGTTAAGAGAAAGAAGTCTTCTTCCAAATTATCAAAAAAGACACCTAAAGTTTCATCTTCAAAAAAAGATCCCCGTGTTAAACAAAAAAAGTCAAAACCAAAGACTGTGCCTCCTGGTTTGTCAAATTCACAAACTAATCCAGGATCTAGCACAGAAAAAGGTAATAATCCTGTGGGCTCCATTTCACAGCCACCAACAGGATTACTGAAGTTTTCGGAAATTGTTGAATGGATTTTCTCAGCATTCAATATATCTGAACCCTTAAAGACCCTCATAATGGCATTCCTTCCAATAGCTAGAAATCTTTTGAAGCAGTTATCAGCTCAATGGCCAATTGTCTCAGGTTTTGTATCTTTTGATGGATAATTTATCACCCGCCGCAAATGATACAATCACTGTCCTGCAGTGGAATTGTCGAAGCATCATGCCAAAACTTGATTCATTTAAAATTTTATTGCATAGTCAAAAATGTGATGTATTTGCTTTATGTGAAACATGGCTTACTTCAAACATAGCTTTAAATTTTAATGACTTTAACATTATACGTCTCGATAGAGACTCTCCGTATGGTGGAGTGCTTTTGGGAATTAAGAAATGCTGTTCCTTTTATAGATTAAACATCCCTTCAACTTCTAGTATAGAAGTTGTTGCTTGCCAAATAAACATTAAAGGCAAAGATATTTGCATAGCTTCGGTTTATATTCCTCCAAAAGCACAAGTTGGACAGCGACAGCTTAATGAAATGGTTGAAGCCCTTCCTGCTCCACGATTGATTCTGGGGGATTTAAATTCGCACGGAATGATGTGGGGTTCCGTTTACAATGATAGCAGATCATCTTTAATACAAAACATTTGTGACAATTTTAGCATGACGATATTAAATATGGGTAGCATGACACGGATCCCAAGACCTCCTGCACGCCCAAGTGCATTAGATCTATCTCTTTGCTCAACATCAATTCGACTAGATTGCACCTGGAAAATATTGCCTGATTTACACGGTAGCGATCATTTACCAATCATCATCTCAATTAGCTGTAACAAATGTATTGCTAATTCAGCTAGTATTCCATATGATTTGACAAAAAATATCGACTGGATTAAATACCAAAGTAGAATCTCTAGTATTTTGAATTCAATGGAAGAGCTCCCCCCACTTGAAGAATATGACTTCCTCGTTTGTTCGATTCTGGAGGCCGCAGAACAATCCCAAACTAAACGCTTTCCTGGGCCAACGACTAACAGAAGGCCTCCCAACCCCTGGTGGGACAAAGAGTGCTCAGAGGCTAAACTCGCAAAACAAAATGCTTGCAAGACGTTTCTAAAACGGGGAGGAGGAACTCCTCAGAATTTTGAAAAACTTATGGTTTTAGAAACCAAGTACAAGAGCATACTTGGAGCCAAAAAATGTAGCTATTGGAGAAATTTTGTCAAAGGTTTGTCAAGAGAAACCTCAATGAGCACTCTTTGGAATACGGCCAGACGAATGAGGAATCGTACCGTGGGCAATGAGAGTGATGAATACTCGAACCGATGGATATTTGACTTTGCTAGGAAAGTTTGCCCAGATTCTGTTCCTACGCAGAGCATTATACGGGAATCTCCTCCAAATAATGGTTTTATTAATAACCCATTTTCAATGATGGAATTTTCTATAGCACTCTTGTCTTGTAACAATAACACCCCTGGGTTGGACAGAATTAAATTCAACTTGGTGAAGAATCTGCCCAACCTCGCAAAAAGACGTTTGTTGGAATTGTTCAACAAGTTTCTTGAGCAAAATATTGTTCCACCTGACTGGAGACAATTGAAAGTTATCGCCATTCAAAAGCCGGGGAAACCAGCTTCCAATCACAACTCATATAGACCCATTGCGATGTTGTCCTGCATCAGAAAATTGTTCGAAAAAATTATTCTACGACGTCTCGACACTTGGGTCGAGACGAACGGTTTGTTGTCAGATACTCAGTTTGGCTTCCGTAGAAATAAAGGGACGAATGATTGCCTTGCATTACTTTCGTCTGACATCCAAATTGCCTTCGCTCAAAAGCAACAAATGGCATCTGTATTTTTAGACATTAAAGGAGCATTTGATTCAGTTTCCATTGATGTTCTTTCAGACAAACTTCACCAAAATGGACTCCCAGCGGTTATAAATAATTATTTGCACAACCTTTTGTCAGAGAAGTGCATGTATTTTTCACATGGCGATTTGGCAACATACAGAATTAGCTACATGGGTCTCCCGCAAGGCTCATGCCTCAGTCCGCTCCTCTATAATTTTTACGTGAATGACATTGACAGCTGTCTAGTAACCCCATGTACACTAAGACAATTAGCAGATGATGGCGTGGTTTCAGTTACTGGGCCCAAAGCTATTGATCTGCATAAACCATTCCAAGATACCTTAGATAACTTGTCCGTTTGGGCTGTTCATCTTGGTATCGAATTCTCTGCGGAGAAAACAGAGTTAGTCGTCTTTTCAAGAAAGCATGATCCCGCGCAGCTTCAGCTCCATATGATGGGAAGAATGATCCAACAGGTTTTAACTTTTAAATACCTCGGGGTGTGGTTCGATTCCAAATGCACGTGGGGAGGACACATTAGGTACCTGATAACGAAATGCCAACAAAGAGTAAATTTTCTTCGAACAATAACAGGATCTTGGTGGGGTTCTCATCCGCAAGATCTAATAAAATTGTATCAAACAACGATACTTTCAGTGATGGAATATGGATGCGTTTGTTTTCGTTCCGCTGCAAACTCTCATATTATCAAACTTGAGCGAATTCAGTACCGTTGTTTGCGAATTGCCTTAGGCTGCATGCATTCGACACATACAATGAGTCTTGAAGTTCTGGCGGGAGCTCTTCCATTAAAAGATCGATTTTGGGAGCTTTCATCACGCCTGCTAATAAGATGTGAGGTGCTGAATCCCATGGTAATTAATAATTTCGAACGACTAGTCGAGCTTCGATCTCAAACAAAATTCATGACAGTATATTTTAACCATATGTCACAGGAAATCAACCCTTCAAGATATATTCCTATCCGTGTCAGCCTCCTAAATGTCCCTGACTCAACTTTATTTTTCGATACATCCATGCAGCGCGAAGTGCGTGGAATCCCGGATCATCTACGTTCGACGGAAATCCCAAAAATATTTTCAAGTAAGTTCAGGCATATTGACTCTGAGAAAATGTTTTACACGGACGGATCGCGAATTGAAGAAGCGACAGGGTTTGGTATGTTCAACAATAATGTTTCGGCCTCATTTAGGCTTCAAGAACCTGCATCTGTTTATATAGCAGAGCTAGCAGCAGTTCATTATAGTTTGAGTGTAATCGTCACATTAATTCCAAACCATTATTTCCTCTTCACAGATAGTCTGAGTGCAATTGAAGCCATTCGCTCAAACATGACTGGCAAGACTGAACCGTTTTTCCTGGGCAAAATAAAACAGTGCCTGAACGACATATTGAACAATAATTATCTAATCACTATAGTCTGGGTCCCGGCTCATTGCTCCATTCCTGGCAATGAAAGAGCCGATATTTTAGCCAAACGTGGTGCTATTGAGGGTGAAATTTATGAGCGACCGATTGCTTTCAACGAATTCTATAGCTCGTCTCGCCAAAGAACACTTGCCAGCTGGCAAGCATCTTGGGATAGAGATGATCTGGGTCGGTGGATGCACTCAATTATTCCGAAAATATCGACAAAGGCATGGTTCAGGGGACTGGATGTGAGTAGGGATTTCATTCGTGTGATGTCCAGACTCATGTCCAATCACTACACGTTAGATGCACATCTCCTTCGAATTGGGCTCTCCGAGACTAATCATTGTGCTTGCGGAGAAGGTTATCGGGATATTGATCATGTCGTTTGGACATGCGTGGAGTATCGTGATGTCAGATCTCAACTAATAAATTCTTTGCGTACCCAAGGTAGACTATCCAATATCCCAGTTCGAGACATTCTTGCTTGTCGTGACCTTTCATACATGAAACTTATTTATCATTTCATAAAGAAAATTGGAGTTTCAATTTAATAAAGGCCCCTTTTAAGACTTAGTTCTGATCCCAGCTGCGTCCATGAGTTCAACCAATAGCTAAATTAGAATAAAAATTATGTAATGATACAAACAAACTCGAAACAGTTTATGAAATTATCAACAAAATGTCTGAAAATAACAGCTTATTTTATAATTTATAGAAGTTAATCGTTTGGTTCAAATAATATTTCCGAGTAGATTTCATAATTAATGACGAGTTACCTAAGATGATATTTAAGCTATAAGAGAATATGTTTTAATAAATTCAAAACGTTGTGACTATGTTAGAATTAAATTAGGATAAGAATATTATGTAAAAGTGATGCTACGGCGAAGAAAAACTTATGTAAACTGCCTTAAGAAATAAACGTATTTATGGTAAAAAAAAAAGAGAGTATTACATAAAGTTTAATCGATTAAGAATCTTTGCAAAACGTCATCGAACTTGAAGTTTATTGGAGTAAATGAATATATTTCAATGTTTATGCTGTTCGATTATTATTTAGTCACATCGCAATCAAGCAGTGACAGAAGAAATGAAGATAATATCACTTGCATCGGCATTCAATTAGCATCCTGAGGCGTGAAATATCGAAAGAATTTTTGGTTTAACATACCGGCTCTCAGACACTCAATATATGATGATTCGTAGGGCCTAGTTGGCAGCTATCATAAGCTTTCCAATCTTTATCGTACATTGTTGCTAGTTGATAGTGACAGATATCAGCTCTGTTGGTTGATTACAGCTTAATCAAAATACAAGCAAAAGATTAAGATTATTCCCAAATCACGAGAAACATGCACGGGAACCGTTTTATGGCAATCCAAATAAAGTCAATTATTCCACTAACTATGTTAAATGCATAAGCAGTTTGCTTGATATTGATATTAGCATGGTTGTTCCTGTTTCTTCAAGTGTTAGCGAAATAACCAACGTCAATGCAATTTTCAGTAAACCTTCCTTGAAGTTTGGACGTTTCTTTCGCCTCCTAGTAATGTATTGGTTACACACTGCATAGTAATTGTACTAATTAGAAGTTAACCAAATTTGAAACAAAGTTCATCATCTGCTATCGTCAAATAGTAGTTTACCCATTGTCCGGTTGCTGGACAATTTTGGACATAATCAGCTGCTCTAAGCGATACATACCATTGGCTACGAGTGTACTGCAAATTCGTATCTATTTGTCATCTAAGGATTTTTACGAAATTCAGCATCGGAATCTAAGAAAAGCAGATATAAATACTTGGGCTGTAGTTGAAAGAGTTCCAGTTCGAATCCGACACGGGGTTGGAAATAAGCGAAATTTTCCACAGAGTTTTGAATTCATTATGGTAAGTATTGCAGTTTTTGTTACCTTGAATGAACACAATCATAAGTAAAGTTTTGTTTTCAGAATCCGTTGATTATTGTTCTGATTGGTTTAACGGAGGCACAGCTGGAATACGGACTTCAAACCAGTATTGACAGTTACGTAGCAGCAAATGCAAATGAAAATTGCAATGATGGTATCTGTGGTTATCAATATCCAATTCCTAGTTGCATGATGATGCTCCCGGAACGTATCACAGTGACGCATACTGCTACCAAAATGAATGATTTCTGTGGTCCTTGCAACACATACTTACCTGTGCCGGAAACTGCGGAAGACGTAACGGTGAATGACATTATCATCGGAACGGTTACCTCAACGATACGTTTGAAGGACCTCACTGTAACAACTTTCGTACCGGGTTCGACTTCAACTAGCTTTGTCACCGACTATCCCAGTACCACTACGGTCACGGAACCTCCGGAAACAATCACAGAAACATTCAAAGTGAGCCCTCTAACATCCACGATCACTACCACCGAAAGTCCGTCATTTATAACGAAATCGATCATTCCGACAAGCACCACTACGATTTCTGCTCCGGCAGTCACAACATCTCGAACTGTTACACCGACTCTCACGTTGACACTGGAACTTTCTCCAACTACGATCACCCGAAGCTTCACTCGAACTTCGTACACTTATTCGGAAGTGGCAGAAAGGACGATCACAGTAACTTCTACACCGGTTTTCACGGAAATCAAATACGCCGATCCGATTACCAAAAACATCACACATACACCAACTAAAGTCAACACGATCTACGGTAGCACGGTCACGAATAACCACACTTTGGTGCCGGTGTCCACAAGCTTTCAGTATGCCGATACGCGCACTGTTCAGTACACCTACACACCGACCATCACATTCACCGTGTTCACAGACACTGCCGTTACCGTTACGAGAAGTGTGCGACCTACTGTGACGCAGTTCCTACTGTATAACACAACAACCTCCGGTGCAACACCAACAGCCGACGCCTCAAGATTTGTTCGATCGACACCGACTAAACGCATATCGTTGAGTGCAGCACATTCGATCAGAAGTAGATCTCCACCGAATATTTTCGGTTCGTAAAGCGGATTAACATATTTCAGTTAGAATTATTTCTAAGCTCTTTTGATATGTAATGATAGGAAATTTCAAAAACTTCGATGAAATATCGCTAACCGATAATTGTTCAATCATTAAAAGTCAGCAGTTCTCAAAGGTTAACGATATTTCTGCAAAAATAAATCATTTAAAGAAAGCTTCATGAAATATAACCTAAGGGCACAATTAATTTGCTGATTTGTGTTAGTGCATGTACGATACCTATAGTACAGAAATCAAATGATTAGAGTAGTATATGAAGCGAGTGAAACACTACTCAACTAGTGAGCGAATACACAGAATCAGTGCAGCAGTTAGAGATTGGCGCTTTAGGGCATATTCAGGAGTGTTAAAGTTCTGGATGCATAATTTATGTCAGTTTGAAAATTTAAATCTGTGAATTATAACAAGAAAAGCTGGCAGCCCCAGCAGAGTTTTAGGGCATATTCAGTAGTGTTCTAGTTCTAGATGCATGATTTATGTCAGTTACAAAATTTAAATCTGAATTTTATAACAAGAAAAATTGGCAGCAGTGTTTTATTCGTGTTTCAAATATACAAAAAATAGAACGGCATCGTAAACCAGTTTTAAATTTGACAGAAGAACTGGTCGAATAAATAAAACTAGAACGGCTTGCTGGGGATACGTTTGTTCCAGTTTCTTCTCTATTATAGATCTTCCATATAGAACTTCTAGCTGCTGAATTTGCTCTTACCCGTGTTTCAAGAATACAAAAATAGAACGGCAGCGTATAGGTACAAGTAGTAGTTGATAGTAGAACTGTTCGAATAAATAAAACTATAACGGCTTGCTTGTTCCAGTTTCAAGTTCTGTTCTGGATCTCCCATATAAAACTTCCAGCTGCTGAATTTGCTCTTATAGTCGTTACCTATGTATAGTAGTGGTGAAAATGAACAGGAATCTCTTTTCTTACATTATGGAATCACTGCATTTTTACTGTCGCCGCCCACTTTTAAAGGAACCATTTGAAATTGAGCTCTAGATGACATTATTACTATAAAATACGAATCATACCGTCCGTCTCCATCACCGGAATGTCAGCATCCGTCAAAATTGGTTCCAATAAAGGGTGATTTTTAAGAGTTGTAGGACTAGATGTAAAAAAATATAAAAAATTGAAAGAATTGATGAATTCTTTATTGGAATCAATAGAACGATCATAATAATTTAATGTGTGAAGATGATTTTATGTAAAACGCTTTATGTAAACGCTTTAGATGGTCCATGCGTATAAGCTTCTCGGCTGAACAATTTTTCGATAAAAATGTGGATCTTCCTCCAACTTTGCCAGCGCCCATTCATGATTAAATTATAGACCAAACGACGATTAATTATCAAATCATGGACCAAACTGAACAAGTTTAACAATGACACAAAACACGATTCACGCGCGATCTGCCAAAAATAGTCTTGCAAAAAATATACCAGTAAAAAAAATCACCATTTACTTTATTTACCGAAACTTTCACACGTTCCGGCTGTCACATAAAAGTAACACATGTAACGCTTCGGAATACCTACAACTTACTAAGAAGTAACGCATGTATCGCTTGGTAACGCCTATGACATAAAAAAGTAACGCATGCAACACTTCGTTACGCCTATGATTCACAAAAACAGTAACGCATGTTACACTTTGTAACACCTATAACTTACAATAAAGTAGCGCATGTAACGCTTCGCAACGCCTATAACTTACAGAAAAGTAACGCATGTAACACTTCGTAACGCCTATGATTTACAAAAAAGTAACTCCTGTGACGCTTTATAACGCCTATATTTAACTAAAAATTAATGCATATAACGCTTCGTAACGCTTATGATTGACGAAAACAGTAACGCATGTAACGCTTCGTAACACCTATGACTCTCATAAAAGTAACACATGTAACGCTTCGGAATACCTATAACTTACTAAGAAGTAACGCATGTATCGCTTGGTAACGCCTATGACGTAAAAAAGTAACGCATGCAACTCTTTATAACGCCTATGATTCACAAAAACATTAACGCATGTAACGCTTTATAACACCTACAACTTACAATAAAGTAACGCATGTAACGCTTTGCAGCGCCTATAACTTACAAAAAAGCAACGCATGTAAAGCTTCGTAACGCCTATAATTTACAAAAAAGTAACTCATGTAACGCTTCGTAACGCTATAATTTACTAAAAAGTTACGTATGTAACGCTTCGTAACGCCTATGATTCACCGAAACAGTAACGCATGCAACGCTTCGTAACACCTATAACTCTCATAATAGTAACACATGTAACGCTTCGTAATACCTATAACTTACTAAGAAGTAAAGCATGTATCGCTTCGGAACGCCTATGACATATAAAAAAGTAACGCATGCAACACTTCGTTACGCCTATGATTCACAAAAACAGTAACGCATGTAACGCTTTGTAACACCTTTAACTTGCAATAAAGTAGTGCATGTAACGCTTCGCAACGCCTATGTTTTACAGAAAAGTAACTCATGTAACGCATCATAACGCCTATATTTTACTAAAAATTAATGCATATAACTTCGTACCGCTTATGATTGACAAAAACAGTAACGCATGTAACGCTTCGTAACGCCTATGATTCACAAAAAAGTAACTCATGGTACGCTTCATAAAACCCATAATTTACTCAAAAGTATCGCATGTAACGCTTCGTAACGCTTATGATTTACAAAAACAGTAACGCATGTAACGCTTCGTAAAGCCTATAATTTACAATAAAGTAACGCAAGAAACGCATCGTAACAAATATAATTCACATAAAAGTAACACATGTACAGCTTCGTAACGCCTATAACTTACGAAAAAAACGCATACGATATACAGAAAAGTAAGGCATGTAACGCTTCGTGACGCTTATGACTTACTTAAAAGTAACGCATGTGATATTTCATAACGCCTATAATTTACCAAAAAGTAACGCATGTAACGCTTCTTAACTCCTATGATTCACAAAAAAGTAACACATGTAACGCTTCGTAATTCCTATAACCTATAAAAAGTAACGCTTCGCAACGCCTAAAACTTACAAAAAAGTAACGCATGTAACGCTTCGTAACACCTATAACTTACTAAAAAGTAACGCACGTAAAACTTCGCTACGATTATGACTTAGAAAAAAGTAATGCTCCAAACACTTACAAAAAAGCGACGTTTATAACACTTCGTGACACCTATAACTTCCTTAAAAGTAACGCATCGTAACTCGTTTACGCAAGAATCTATCCCTTATAACGATTTTTAACATTCATAACAATAACTCATGATTTGTAGCTCTCAATTTAAGAAAATTATCGCATGCAACGCTTTCTTTGTCATATGGAACATTTTCCCATATTGGAGACGAGTACAGCGTGATGGGTAAGTCGATGCCTTTCACGAAACCCGCCTGGGTTCGATTTCCAACCCCGCATGGTGAATGACCTTAAGGTTAAAACCTCTATTGGCGGAACAAAAAAAAACATATTCCTTTACTCACAGGTTGACTCAGATAAGCCTCTAACTACTATAGATACGAGCACCAACAGTTAAAAATCATTGTGAATCGTTTTCCGACACTTCGGTTGAATATCGACACTGCACAGTATGCGATTTTCACTGAAAACCGAAAATGACTAAAAGGGCAAATGCAAAGAAAATCAAAATTTTGTAACAACTGTTCTGCTTATGTCGTGTACTGGACATGGATCTCTTTCTCATAATTTGCAAGCGATGCTAAGAGTGACATTCATTTCTCGACATTTTCGTTTATTTTGAGTCAATTAAAACGACTTTTTTAGCTTTGGTTTTGAATGTTTAGGTAGCAGTTTTCTTGTGTTCCATATGAATGTATATTACCAATTTGACATAACTGTTCACAATTTCAGAAGGTTATGTTAGTTTATACCCAAAGAAAGTTTCTTATTTTATTCAAGATTGAAAAAAAATTCTTCACAAAATCTTCTGGTGATATTTTTGAAAATATAAGTAATATGAGAAAGGCATCATTACCTAGGCACTAGGTGGATTAAAACAGGCCTTTCTTTTATAATTTGTTATAATAAAATATTTCAAGTATGTTAAGTTAAGTTTTTAAGTCAATCGAAGCAGAAATCTTGGGCCTGTCCACCGAGTTTTTACTTCTTCGCAGTACGAGATAAACAAATATAAAGGCCCATAACTTGCTGAGTTTGGTTCCGATAAGCTTGAAAATTTCACATAATATTCTTGAAATGTTTTACTATCAGAAAATAGAAAGAAAATAATAAATGATTTTTCAAAAGCGTTAGACCCTACCCGCCCCTTAAAAACAAATAATTAATTATTAAGAAAAACTCAAAATCAACGGTAAAACAATATTTAACGTTCGCAGTATCATGAGAAATGCACCAAAAATAAGCTCTTCCGTTGCAATATGACCAGTGCGAAAGACACACAAGTAAATCAAACAGCATTGCCGATGGGTGCAACTGCAACTGACTGTCAGATTTCATTATTCTGCATGCAGCGGCGAGAGACGACCGTTCAGAAGTTTTGCTTTCGATTCGAGAAGACGGAGGTCACAATCCGTCGTAGATTCCGAGCAATTTGCTAAATTGACCCAGCTAAATATTCATGAAGTGATCTCCTCCCTATCAAGTAAACCGTGGGACAATCTCGGGCCTAGCTCATCGCTGCCGTTGCACGCCAATTCGAACACAATAACCGGCCAAAAATGAAAGTGAACACTGTGCAAGAATTTAGCATTCGTTACAATCCTCCTAATGTTCGGTTAGACCAATGTGCTAACAAATACCTTATTTGAATTGAAAATTCATTTCCTGGTGATGATTTGGTGGACTGAAACAAACCCGGACCTAAGTCATTTGCACGAGATTGAACCCCACCCAACCGCGAAGGGATGAATGGAATCCGGGACGTGGATGTTGTTCAATTTGTTTTACCGCAAATTTCGTACACATATTTTAAAATACCTGCAAATTACTTGAAAATGAACGAATTGTTAATTTGCTTCTGTCGAGAGCTTACTAATACTAAAATGTAAGAGTTCTCTGTTGTCAAGTTGAAGAATTGAAGTTTGCCAGCTTGGTTTGCCATGTTTTGAATAAGCCATCCAATTGAGTTAGTTAATTGTCTCTACCACTACCTAAAACATGGCACTTTGATGAAAACATAAATTACTGAATTGAGACAAGGAAATGTGATTTGTTCAGTCATTTAGATCTCTTTTTATGGCGTTCCTTCGTTTTTTGGCCAGCTGAATGTTCAATGCTGATAGATGTGCTAACACTAATTCGATAAAAGATGACTGGTAGCAATCGAGAGGGTCAGGAAGACAATAAGACCATAAAATGTTGAGGTACCTCGCACTTCTAGCCTCCCGACCCAGCAGATTTCATTCAAGTCGTAGCAAGTGTCATTAGTTGTATCGAAAATGTTAGTGGTATGAGAATCTTTCAAATATGTGTGTGCGAATATTATTTAAATACTAAATTTTTCTAAAAGTTATTGTTTTGTAGAACGTAGTATCCTTAACGTATTTTGATGCTATTAAATGATTTTTCATGCAAAAAAATGCACAAAAAATTAATTTAAAAAAGGGCATAATGGGGTCAGAACTGCAGATTGCAAATTTTTCGATATTTTGATTTTTTAATCAAGTCAAATTTTGAACAAAGTCATTAACAAATAAACTTATTTGAATGAAACTTTCACAGATCGTAGAGAACACATAGATCAATAAGTCCCGAGACTAACAATGGAAACAACATTTTTTTGCAAAAATTTTTTTTATTCATCAACATAATCACTTTTTAGGGTGATACAATGGTTCCAACGTTTTTCCAATTTTTCAATACCATGTTTATAAAAAAAATTATTTTTCGCTTCAAAATAAGCTCCAGTTTCAGCGATGACCTCCTCATTTGAGCCAAATCTTTTTCCCTGGAGCATTTTTTCAAGATCAGCAAAGAGCCAGTAGTCACTGGGGGCTAAATCTGGCGAGTATGGGGGGTAGGGGAAGCAGATCAAAGCCCAATTCGTTCAATTTCGCCATTGTTTTCATCGACTTGTGGCAGGGTGCGTTGTCTTGATGAAAAAGGATTTTTTTCTCTGCATGTGCGGTCGTTTTTTTGCGATTTCCTCCTTCAAACGCACCAGTCAGTCAATATAATAATCACTGTTGATCGATTCACCTTTTTCGAGGTAGTCAATGAAAATCACGCCATGCGTATCCCAAAAAACTGAAGCCATGACTTCGCCAGCTGACTGCTGCGTTTACGGACGCTCCAGACGGCTTTCGCCAGCTGTGCGCCACTCAGATGACTGCCGCTTCGACTCTGGAGTGTAGTGATGTATCCATGTTTCGTCCATGGTCACGTAACGACGCAAGAAATCTTTTTTGTTGCGAGTAAATAGCGATAAACTGCTTTCTGAATCATCGACTCATTGCTGTTTTTGTTCCATCGAAAGCAATCGCGCTTGGAAAAAATCTTTTTCATGATCAATTTTTCATGAAGGATAGTAAATACACTTCCATATGATATCTGTGTCATCTCAGCAATCTCACGGAGCTTTACTTTACGATCTTTCATTATAATTTTTATCACTTCACTCACATTTTCCGGTGTAACGGCTTCCACAGGTCTACCCGAGCGTTCCGCGTCATTTGTGTCGGACCACGTTTAAACTCGGCGAACCACCGACAAATCGTTGCTTTTGATGGACAAGAGTCCGGATAACATTTTTCAATCCATTGTTTCGCTTGCACGGTGTTTTTACCCATTAAAGAACAATGTTTTATCAAAACACGAAACTCGGTTTTTTTCGATTTTTTAAACAAACTACAAAACCACTTTACTACAACCTCGATAACTCAGCTGTTTCTGGTCGGATCGACTTAAAATTTTGACCCGTTTCAAGCAAAGGTTAGCACTCTAGAAAGACGTGGCTAGTGGTTTACTACGAGCGCCATCTCTGCTTTAGTCTCGGGACTTATTGATCCATGTGTTAATACAAGTTTTTTTTCACGCCGAAAATATGCCTTATCCTTATATCTTAAAACATTGACTTAATTAAGTCATAACTTTGTTGTTGGTCAACCGATTTAAAAAAAATGGAAAAGCACATATTTTCAAAAATAAATTGCACTAAACAAAAAAAAATTAGAGTTGTCTACCAAAGGTTACGGAGGAAACTATTAAAAGAAACCTTTAAAAAAGACTAGATTTTTTTTTAAATTATAGATATTTTAACCTTAAGTTCAAGTGCCTCTTCGAGTCAAACAAAACTTTCTAACCTTATGTGCGAGGTTGGGAATCGAACCCAGGTGGGCTCCGAGAAAGGCATCGACTAACCCATCACACTATACCCGTCCCCCGCAAAAGATGAGATTGATTACAATGGTCGTAAATATCTCGAAATTCAATGCGATGACCTACAAATTTTTATATATAAAGACAGAAATTATCGAGTATTGGATTTCTTCTGCATATAAAAATCAGTTCAGAACATTACATAAACTAAACTTATAGCATTCTAAATATTCATTGTCTTATACGTAGCCCTACGCCAAAAATGTGCAAACACTTTTCTCAGAGATGTCTAAATCCATGTTCACCGTCTTAGAGTCAAATAAAAGTTTTTACGATTTCTTAGACTGTTATTGAATTTTACCCGGATTCGGCTTCAAGTTCCGAACTTATCAGAGACACAACCGGATTGACGTAACAGAGTAAATGAAAGATATATAATAATAAATGAATGAAAGATATATAATAATAATGAAAGATATATAATAATAATAATAGGTCCTATATCTTCATTACATTAATTATTTTAATAGTATAACATAATTAAGATGCTCGCTGGTGGATGTTAGCATCCATCAGCACCTCATAAATTGAAATTCGAAGAACACTAGGCAGTTTCCAATTTTCGTATAATATTTCAATGAGTATATACTAAGGTCTCTTTTTACACGAGGGTTACGTACCGTGTTAAAAAAATCCGTGTGAAAGAAAACCGTGTTAATTGCGGAAATCGTGCAAAAAAAACCGCGTGGGAAATTTGATATAATAATTCCAAAAACCGTAGATTTGATTATTTGTTTGTTTTGTTTTGGATAAAATGTAACTTTTGATTATTTGAAGGGGAAAAAGCTTATTTTTTAACCCCCAAATTTATGCAAGGTGCACATAACTGTGAAAATGTAACTGTTATTTTACAATAGAAACGGAAATCTGAAAAACAGCCTGAGGTTACGAGAAGGGTCCAGTCATACTTGATCAAATACATTGGATGACAAATGAAAATTAGAACACTTAGGAAACGCATTGTACGATAAGCAAATTATACTAAACGGCTCATGCCTTCTGTATAATGCATTCAGTTTTCAAAAGAGCGATAATACGTACAATTAGAACCCATAAATACTTTCACTACAAAAAAAACTTACGAATAAGTTCTTTTCAATTCCGAAGTTGCGATGTGTAATAAACACTAACGATCTTAACAGTCATTCTCAACTAAACTGAGTGGAAAGACATGGGTATTGAATGAAGATCTATGCACGCAGCGGCAGAATCAAAGGGAAGAATTTACAGAGATGAATAGTGATCAAATTAGAGAAGGTATTACAATGTGTCAAAATTATAATACTATTAGAGCTATATCATTCAAATGGGTATAAAACACTGTACTGCTCGATATGATGAATAGTTGAAGAGATTAGTAAATTCGACTAGTTCTTCAACGCTACGAAATTCTCGATGATATCAATAACGATGCTGACATCATACACCACAACTGAGAGGAAGAGACGTTGTCATGTAATGCACAACAGGGTTTCAAGATCTGAAGACTGATTAATCATTTTATGGAACGACAGTCAATACTTTCTTGAATTGTTGAATAAATGATTTTAGTTAACTTTCAAACTTCAAATTAACTCTTATAATCGTTTTCTTACAGACAAACTGTTCCCTTTTCTTGAATTTTCTCAAAAAATAAATGACAGTGCATTTTAAACTCTCATCAGAAACCGTGTTAATTGCGAAAACCGTGTAAATAAAAACCGTGTTAATTCCGCAATCCGTGTAAAAAAAGCCTTGTATAAAAAAACCGTGCGAAAGTGTATTGCGATTGGGTGCAATTAACTTTCACCTCATTTTCGAAATATACTGATTCTCAATACTTGGCATCTCTGTCCCGGCCACATACAAAGACATTTTCATAGACTTTAGTGTTGATAGATTACGCAATTTTCAGGAATCTCGATTGTTTTTGAATTTCTTAGACAAAACCATATTTCATTGCGAACTATCAATAAAGATTGGGGGTGCATGAGCCGAGTATGTTCATAACAAAATTATTTACTTTTCGCGCAGGAAATTTCAAAACGACACCCCTACAAGAGTAAAGATCTATTCCACATCAATACTTTTATTTTTGCATTGCATGTTAGCGTTGCCCGTTGTAATTGAATGTGTTAGTGACGGCGCAAACCTTTATTTACGCTTGTTTGGTACGAAGTTCTAACTGCGAACGGTTCACGGTGTATTTTGTTCCAATACGAACGACAAACTCGCACTTCAAACACAAAATAAATCTCACTGAAATTTTTTCCCACATCAGAGCACTGCGTACAAAACCAATATGCAAAATATCAATTTTCTAATTCCAAAAGAAGGAAAATGTCACAGTAATTCTTTGCGAAAAATGGTGGAGGCTCTGAAAAGAAAACATTATTAAGGCACTTCAATGCTCCACAATACTGATGTCATTTACCTCGAATGTTCAACTGAAACTGAAATCTGGACCTGAACCAACCGAAATTAGAGATGGTCAATGCGCTCTTGAGCTGATCCAATGGATCGGATCATAAAAATGAGCTGACAGCTCACAGCTCTTTTGGAACGAGCCGCACCTCATTTGCCACCCAGTTCCCCGCTAAGACAAGACCTGAAATGTGGGGGCTGGTTTTGTTCCAGTTTTATATCAGAATCTTACAGTTTCTGAATGGATAATTTTGATAACTCCGTTCAGACAATAGGGAAAATAAAAGTTGCTGCTGGGTTTATGGTTTCTAACTATGTACGAAATCAAAGCCGTGTGGTACATACTTTCATTTCGTCATAGGTAAAATAATAATTGAATTTAATTTGAAATAATTTACTTATGGTTACTATTATTAAATAATTAAAGCTTTCACCTATAGAACGATTTTACTTTTATAATTTTATTGCTTACACTTGGATTTAGAAATCCAAATTTAACTCATTTTCATTGCGCAAGAGTTGGAATTATTATTGGATGGATTGAAAAAGCTTAGTATTGAGAAAAACCAAATCGTGGTATGCAGCTATTTCCTACCATAAGTACCACATGTAACGTTGATTAAAACATAAGGTTAAGGATAACAATTTTCAATGCAAACATTGCTTATTTATCGTGGAGTGCCTGGAAGGACTTATCAGCCTTTATTATTCGATTAGCTGATTATTCTTGGAACGAAATTCATCAATATAAAACAATTGTCGGAATGCTGCATTTTCTTGACTTAAATAAATGGATATGAAAATGTCTACATCAAAAAAGTTAAGATCACTGTAATCGACACGTTGCCCAGCAGTTGAAATATTTTCAGCATGGCTAAGGTGATGAAAAAAGGCGGGTGGGTAATATCAGAGACATAACTGGATGTCGTGAATACGAAAACAACTGACATGTTCCTTTACACTTCCGAATTTCAATTAGTTGATCAATTGTATGAATTATGCAAGCATTCCCCTTTTTCATATTTTTCGCAAAAACAAAAAAGGCTTCACTTGATCTCGATTGCTGTGAATTTCACACAGCGAAAAGTGCACAAATCTAATCAAACAGTTCTAGATTTTCACTAAACTGAAATTTTTTACCTTCGATTTGTGAGCAAGAAATCCTAACAGTTCTTTAGAAAACTTTTAGAGCCATTAGAACGGCTGATTTTGTGTGATGCTCTTCGCCGTTGTCCTCTTTTTGTTGTTTTTTTTCAACAATGCAAACGACTAGCAGTTGTGACGTAATCGCTCTTGTCGGAATCGAAAATAGCTTTGCAAACCACACAAAATACATCTGCTCGCAGTGACAATAGAATCCAAACTGATCCAGTTTTTGTTAAGAGATTTCTTTTCGCGTGATTTCGTTTGTAGCTATTTCACTAATGGGCGGTCCTAACGGCTATAACAATAGCCGGATACAAAATTTTAATGTTGATTATTTCATTTCTGATTTACATAATTCATTCAAAGAAACTATCAAAATGCTGTAGGGAATCGTTTCTAGCATTCAGAAGGGTCAAATTGCGTAATTTTCAACGAAATTAAACTCTGAAACATTTTTCGCAAAAACAAAGAAAGCTTCACTTGATCTCGATTACTGTGAATTTCACACAGCGAAAAGTGCACAAATCTAATCAAACAGTTCTAGATTTTCACTAAACTGAAGTTTTTTACCTTCGATTTGTGAGCAAGAAATCCTAACAGTTCTTTAGAAAACATTAGAATTAGAACGGCTGATTTTGTGTGATGCTCTCCATCGTTGTCCTCTTTTCGTTGTTTTTTCACCAATGCAAACGACTAGCAGCTGTGACGTAATCGCTCTTGTCGGCAGCGAAACTAGCTCTGTAAACGACACAATACATCTGCTCGCAGTGGCGATAGAGTTCAAACTG
The DNA here is from genome assembly GCF_030247185.1 of Malaya genurostris. Classification (NCBI taxonomy): domain Eukaryota; kingdom Metazoa; phylum Arthropoda; class Insecta; order Diptera; family Culicidae; genus Malaya; species Malaya genurostris. Next base: position 182,815,185 of record NC_080572.1, read on the forward strand.
ATCCAATTTTTGTTAAGAGGTTTCTTTTTACGCGATTTCGTTTGTAGCTATTTCACTAATGGGCGGTCCTAACGGCTTAAAAATAGCCACATACAGAATTTTAATGTCGATTATTTCATTTCGGATTTGCTTAATTCATTGAAAGAAGCTAACAGGATGCTGTACGGGATTCATTCCAGCCTTTCAGAAGGACCAAATTGTGGAACTCACTACGATATTAGGCACTGTTCGGAACATTTGTTTGTACGATTTGTTGTAAAGCAGCAGATGATTTGTTCTCTTCCTCAGAATATGGTTCTCTTCCTGACATGGGTCCAATGAGACAGGTTTTTCAATAGTGTACTATTGAAATACTTCAATGCTCTTTCTTTACACGCTTAAGTTGAAAAATTTCGATTCTATTGGTAGTTAGATTATATAAATCCTTCCACAGATCACTGAGCTATGAGCTTACAAAATACGAGAAAGGCAAACGCGCCTTATGAATTATCCTCTTTGATACTCGTTTATACTTAACATTTCAGAAAAGTTTAATTTTGAATTATTTGAGATTATGTCACATAACTGACAATTTTATCATAAAATTGTGATCATATTTCCGATGGTATGTAGCAAAAATTATGTTGATTCGTTAGATACAACAAGAGATATTCACGATCAAAAACTTTTTTTTTTTTTATTTAAAAGATGTTTTTTATTCAGGCCTATTTGCGTACAAGCTTTACGTGGCCGAATTAGCCGATTTTTTAAATAAACAATGTTTTGAAGTGGATCTCGTTGTCACTCTTTTTCTAGGAGGAGAAGAGCTTCCATTTCCCTCCTGCGAGGGTTGATCAAAAACTTATCACTCTCTCAGAGGGTACATTTTGAAAAGGCGCCCCATAGTAAAGTAAGTCGTTTTCACGACAAAAAGAACAATGAAGGAACAATAACCCGCATGGGCATGGCTGCCAAACGGCTGACTAAACGTTGCCAGCGAGCAAAATATGGTTGGCAACCATTAAGATGACCGACTGCCTCACCGTTGCCAGACATACACTTCAAACGATACAACCGTATCCACTAGGATTTTTCCACATCGAAATCTTTGACATTTTCAGCGAAGTTGAAAAGATGAAAACACTTGGCTAACTAAGATACAGGAGACTATGTTTTGCCAAATTGGATTTAACAGTCGTCACTGAATCAATTTTGGTAGCCATCTGGTGGCCATGGCTGTCCAGGTAGCTAAATTGCCTACCGGGAAGAAGCCAATTATCATGGCATAATAATATTCCGCAGATTTCTGTTAGTATGAGAATTCATAAAAAATATTGGACAGTTCGTCGACTCTTATCACATGAAAAGGATCGCTATGTATTGTTTTCTGTGCAAATCGCACATGAAACGGCGCATAGTACAAAAAATAAACCAGTTCAATCTAAATGAGCTGATATATCGAATCAATTCACTTTGGTGAACTGACCCGGGTAGAAGTGATTTGCAAACCAATAACAAATTTTATTAAAACCAAACACCTCAATGGCAGAAATTAACATTTTAAAGTTTATAATAGGAGTTCAAATATCAAAACTCAAAACAAAGTCTGCATGAGAAAATCGAAACAAAACATAAAACTCCGTTATTATAATATAAAACTAAGAACTAAGAATATTTATATAAGACTATTTTTGCAGTAATTTTATATTCTGTCATTCAGAATAGAATAATGTCATAAGTATTTCTATTATCTGAATCTGATACAGTTTATGTAATAGTATTAATTTCAAGATAGTCTACTGGATCGATTGTACTTAATGAAATTGGAATAACTCATCAATAACGAAATAAGATATAATAACTAATGCTGATACTAAACAGATAATGTACAATTTCTTGAGATGAAATATCAAGAAAATATCAGGTATCGCTCTAACAGTACAAAAATATCAAAACAATATATGATGGTAAAATTTGTTAATATTAAGATCTATGTTTGCTATTTACATCCATTCGGAGATAAGTTCGAACCTGTTCATTAATATGAGCTGTTTCGAACACTTCTAACCGAAATAAAGTGCTTAAGATGTACTTACTATCGCTTACCACATCAAAATCGTCGTCCCAGGTATGAGAAAGACAAACAGCCGTCATGAGTTTTCCTCTTCAATGCTCGTTAATACCATTTCAGAAAACTTGAACTTTGAATTATTTTTGATTATGTCATACAACTAAAAAATTTATCATAAATTGATGATCATATTTCCGATGGCATGTAGCAAAAGTTTTGATGATACGTTAAAGGGAACAAGAGATATTCAAAAACTCTCATTCTCCCAAGGGGTAAATGTTTAAATAGCACCCCATAATAAAATTGTTTTTGTTGTCAAAATGAATCTGATTTTTGATCAGACATGGTTATGATATGAATAATAAATTTAAAATAAAATCATCGAACAAATATTACAGATGTGGTTTCTTTATATTACATATTTTTGAATAACGTCCTTGCTCCTTGAAAAGTATTAAACTGTTCTTTCAGTGTATATTTTTTTGAGTGGACCCCATCTTTGCCAATAAAAAGTATCCGAGTTACATCAATTTGATAAAAATGAATGACAAATATGCATTCATCCTTATTGAAAATTAGTCTTGAATCCGGGCAAAAAAAAAACGGTTTGCCATACTGGATACGTGCGCAAAGTTTTATTCAAATCGCAGCAACCCGGGTAGGTGTAAATAACAAACAAAGGTCAAAATAATAACAAATTTTACCATCATATCTTGGCTTGATGTTTCTGTGTTGTCAGAGCGATACTTGATATTTTCGTGATATTTCATCAAGGGATCAAGACATTGTATAATATCTGTTCAACATCAAAAATAATTATAATATCTTATTTCGTTATTGATGAGCTATTTCAATTTCATTAAGTAAATTGACCCAGTAGTTTTACCTTCAAATAAAATACCATTGAATAAACTGCATCAGAACCAGATAAGAGAAATACTTAAGATATTACTCTATTCTAAATGCTAGATTATAAAATAATTAACAAATTCATCTTCTATAAATATTTTGTTCTTGGTTTGATATTACAATGACAGAATTTTTTATTTTGTTGCTATTTTCTCTTGCAAGCTTTGATATGATTTTTGATATTTTAACTCTTATTTCAAACTAAATAATGGTAATTTCTACCATTGAGATGTTTGATTTTAGTGACAGAATTTGGTATTGGTTTGCAAATCACTTCTACCCGGGAAGTCGATTCTGATTTTACCTTCTTTGTTGTTGCAAATTTCTGGAATTGTTCTAATCGCTCATTTGTCAGATCCGTATCTGCAGTGGTTCTGTGGTAAAGTATAGAGGAGGCGAAACAAATCTCTTCCGTTTAAATTTGATTCGCTTCGTTGCGGTTCAAATGAGGTATTCCATAATAATCTAATCCACGTTCCCTAGCATTGCTTTCATAACCAAGTTTTATGTATTTCATTCACACAAAACTTAAATAATAATTATCCATATTAGCCACAGTTCAAACATTAATATTCATCCATTTTTTATGAAACCAAGAACAAAACATACACTCCCATTTGTGCGACCACCTCCTGTTTCTGACTGACTAGAGACCGCATCTTTCAACCCCTATTCTTATATCTTCTCGACTCGACAGAGGCTAAATTTTCCGATGTTGACACTTTTGTTTTTGCACATCTTTTGGCGGATCTAATTAGCACTGATTAAAACCCAGCCGCAGCGAATCTGGTCAGTTTAGTTGGTCGATAGTGGTCGAACGGAACGGGCTTCGGAAGGTTTTTGTTTTTCACGGTTTCAAGGTACGGTTGCTCTGCCGGCCGAGAAAATCCAGCAATCGATACGGTTCAAAGAAAAAACTGTTTGTATTCAATTAGGCCACGAAAGTGAGATTGCTATTGTCTTCAAATTAGACGCTGTGATCATGACCTGACTCTAGCAAATTTGTGATGATTGTTATTGTGATTGTTCATAGCATTCTAGTTGCCGAAGTTGAGAGTTTCAAAGTTATAAATATTTGCCATAGTTTGATGACCGAAGATGACCTAATGAAGGATTCAAAAAATGGAGAATCAAACAATTCGATAAATTCGACAATATTTATGAAAACATTCACTATTAGATTATTTTCGTAACCGAAGAAGAATCGTTCAAACATCAAATGATGGGTGCTATCATTAAACTTTTTTCAAAAACGATTCTGTGACGTTGTCTTATAATCATTCCTTTACAAACATAAATTATGGATTGTATCGTTAAATCATTTTGTGGTAACTTTGAAGTTGTTTCACTAATGAGCACGATGGAATTGCTTGATCGCACAGAACGTGATTTCGTGTCAATCCCTTTCAACATGGATATCGAAAATCGGAGAGTGACTTGGAGTAGGGATCGGCATCCTGCGGCTTTTTATTTCTATTCAAACAATATTATTTATTTTATACAAAAAATTGGAAGTTTAGGTTACAATCGTATTTTCGTATTCTAATATATGGGAAAATTGTTCTATTTAGGATCAACGCAAAGTGGTTCAAAACAGAAATCTATGCTCTCAATTATGTTGCGGCCTTATCCTAGTTGATATCTTCTGCTAATTGACGTGATTTTCGAGAAATGAACGACCATGTTCCAGCACATGTGTAAAGAAAGAGTAAATATTAACTTTTTACTGAAAGCAAATAGGAAGTTTCAACGTGAATAGGTTTTACATGAGCAGTTATTTTTTTTTTAAATTCACTCTGCACGATGGGCAGAACTTATTCGTGCACGGAACGACCGAAATTAGCTCTGCGCCTAATTCGTATTACTGTTTTTGAATTAGTTGATTTTAACAACAAATTTTCCAAAACAACTATGAAATAAGTTAAAATTGAGAATTTACTTTGCTGAAAAAAACTATTATTTTTAGAGAATGTGTTTAGTTGGCGAATATCCTGGACACAAACCAGCAATATTTCAACCCAACACGATATTCTCATTGACAACTAATTTTGTTATTAAAATAAAAAAAAATGTTTCTATTTATCTATCACCATCATTGCAGAAGGACAGTACAAAGAAAACAAACATGAAATTGGTTTTATTAACAAGTTTGTTAGCCAAAAACTCATGAGAAGTGTCAAAGCATAACAATCCTTTAAAAAGCTAAAAAACCAATATATAAAAATGACGTAAACTCTTAGTGGAAAGTGTATTTATTCAGAATTTGTGCGCATTTGAAGCGATTGTGCATAATAATGTTTTTACGCGGAACAGTGAAGTATGTTTCGAATGTTGCACACTAATTGTATAGGCCAAATGATGTTTTTTGTATCTTCCATCCTACGCGGTCCGGTGTATTACTTGTATTCGGTTTTTGTTTTCCGAGTGCTCAAAGTTTTCAGTGTGCGAGTCGATTTCACGAAGTCGAATGAAGAAAACAGTGATTTAAAAGAATTTTTTTTAAAAAGATGTTTATGTTTCGTTTATGTCTTTTTCTCCAATAAAACATCGCATCCATACCTGCCAATATAGAAAAGACAACCGCGACATAATTTTTTAGTAGTGTGCCATCTAGTGGCTAGTAGTCATTACGGTGTTAACGTTTTTTCGGTGACAGTGCGCCATATAGCTGCAGATTGCAGAAGCCAATTCAACCATTTATGTTGGTTGAAAACAACGTTTTATTTCTCTAATACAACTAAAAATTAGTTGAATGGAAATGAAGTGTGCATTAGCTAAGAAATGACAGCACGTTTAATTGGTGAATTCAACTAAAAAAATAGCCATTTTAACAAATATTTTTTTATTATTAAGAGAATGAGAATTACAAAATCTAAATTAGCAAAAGTAAGATATTTTTAGTTGTCTAAAAAAAACTAACTAAAATCGAAAAATCAACTAATTTTTTCGAAAAAAATGCTGATTTCGGTCTTTCCGTGTTATATACGTATATATACGAAGTTTTATGTCAAAATTTTCTGTTTTTTTGATAGTATCTGTCACACTTGACCTTGAAAGCATAATATGTTTTCAGAAATAAATTCCGCACGGTAATAGCTATCCAACAAGCCATGGATTGTTAAAATCCGTCCATTTTTAACGGAGATATCGACATTTTTGTGTAAACGATTTTTCCCCCTATTCCAGCAGTAGGAGTTTTGTGCATTGTACGACAAAACAATGCTTGGGAGCAGCGCGAAACACGATTTTATATACTGTTACATACAATTCTTTCTAAGTAAAAGGATTTTATACAGTATCCTTTTTCATAACATTTTGCCTCGGACCGATTTTAGCACGATTCTTTTTTGGCAACATAATCGCTCGAATATGACATATGTAAACCAGAATGTGGCAGAATTCTATAAAACATCTTGCTTTTCAGTCAGATCCAACTTCCGGTTTAGGTGATACAGAGTGATTAGTATAAAAATGTCTATTTCACATAAATTAATCAGGATTATCGGGTTAACAGATTGGGATAGTCAATAACCAAATAAACTTATTTCAGTTTTAGTGGTATTCAGTTTTCGATTCGGAAGGTACCCAAAATTTAATTCGCACTACGATTTCTGAAAGATGTCTACACTGATTTTCAAACATTTTGTAACAAATGTAAACTACTCAGGTGAATTTATCTGACTTCGGCTACACCGATTTTCGAATTCCGGTTCAAGTATCGAATCGTTTCTCAAAGATCAATCGTTTTCTCCAAATAGGCCAAATCAAATTTCAGAGACAAAAATTCAAATTAAAGGATTTATGGTCCCATACAAAATTAATGAATTTTATCCGATACTATATATTATAGAGTGATGAGTTTTTAAAATTCAAACCGATATAGAAGGTAACAATCCCAAAAAGCTTCAAAGTTGAATTCAAAACTATTGCAAAACTATTGCAATTTTTCAATTTACAATACAAATTGTTCCGGGTTATGCTGGTTCCTGAATACCGGCTCTGGAAGTTCCGTAAATAGCCGTAAACTCTAAAGAGGGAACTTACTTCGACATCTCATGGAATGTTCAATCGATTGTCACACGTTTCGATTCAAATTCTATCTGATTTGCAGTTTCGACATTACAGGGTAATGAGTGATTAAATTCTCAAATTGCCGCTTAGAACGGTGGTCATTGAAATAGTGTCATGAAAACTAAACACCGAAGAATATTCATGCAAAAAACACAGGCGGATTGATAAAAAAGGTATCATCACAAAGAAAATCGAAGTTTTCTAGAATGTTCGGTACTATCGAGCATTAAGGATCAAAAGTTAACTTGTGTTGGTAATTTGTGTATTACGTACATTTTATTTGGTACGTATGTATTCATATATGCAGTGCAACCAGTTTATCAAAGTGACTTGCACGATTGAGTTTCAAACAATCTTTTTTAGCAATAATTTATTCTCAAACGAACGTTAAGCCAGACTTTTTGGATGAAATATAAGTTTTGATAAATTTTTTACCAACGTATGATGGAAAATTACTTACATTTTATGAATGTAGATTTCAATTCCCTAATAAAAAAGTTAGCAACACTGCTTCAATGGATTTGTATTAGATTACGCTACACAAAATAAACAAAACTAAATATTTTCTGTTACAAAAGCAGTTTTCCGGAAAAATAAATAGTTTTACGACAACATTCCTTATCCATTACCTTTCGCGTGTTGAATTAAAGGTTCCTTTTTTCGGGTTTACTTATAGAAGGTACGTAAATCTTTATATCGCAATAATTGCTGCAAGAGGAAATCCATATAGGAATGTGCTTGTTGCTAATCAAATGTGTTAGTGGATGTAAACTGAAACTGAAATATTTTTTCTCGAGAAGTTTTAAGGAAAGTGGAAGAGTTTAAGACTAAGATTTTCGCTTTCTTGAATTTCTTGAATTGCAAATTTTAAGCAGAATGATCCGGTTGGTTTATTTTTCAACAATATGAAAGATTGATTGATTAAAATCAGGAAAAGAAGCGCCGAAATTTGTTTTTACGCACACATTGTTGACATTACTCATTCGCTTGCAAAGAGTTTTGTTCCCTAAACCACTGATTTCGATAGAGAATCGATTATAAGTTATAAGTAGTAGTCTGATTGTGTCGTGAATTCAAAATTCAAAATTCACCCAGTGAAAGAATGGGTGAAACTTAATCGTGAATATCTCGAGTTGTACCAAAAGCAACAACATAATTCTTTCTCCATGTCATCAGAAATATGATCAGCTATTTATGAATTAATTGTCAGTAGTGTGAGATAACCACGAAATACTTAATAGTTTCATTTTCTCAAACTTTTGGGAACAATGAGAAAAATTCACGGTGACTACGGAGTTTTACCAGGTTTATTTGAAAACAAATTATTTTCATGCTAGTTATTTCAGCTGAGCTTTACCTTTTCACTTGAACGACGGTTCAGAACCTGGATTCTGGTCCACTTGTATTATAAACTCACTTTAAGGCTTAGAATTTAGTTTCAGAATTCAGTTTCATTTAAACTAATAATCTGAATCCTGATTCTAGATTCTCGAACTAAATTTTTAAAACTGGTTTCTGGACTAGATTTTGGAACTGAATTTAATTCCTTAATTAAAATTCGGAATTCTAAGTATTCTGATTCAGGAATTCAACTTCTGAATTCTGGAACAAAATTCAAGATACGAATTCTAGATCTGTATTCTGAAACAAAATTTTAGATTTGATTTCCGAGCCAGAATTTTGGAACTGCCTTCAGAAACAAAAAATTAATTCCACAATTCAGTTTCAGAATTTAATCAGTAAATTCAGTTTCAGATTTTAGTCAGTAAATTCAGTTCCAGAATTTATTTTGAGAATTCAGAACCTGTATGATGGTATCTAATTCGGAACCCGGGATCCGGAACTGAATTCTGTTCCTTAAATCAGGTTCGGAATTCATGTGCAGAATTCAGTTCTAGAATTGAATTTGGAACCAGGATTCCAAGCATGAGTTCTTTTCCAAAATTCCAGGACTATTCAAGTTCATTAATTTAAAACGATGTGAAAATTCGATTACGTTCGGTACGTTTTCATTCTCGCAATATTCAAGAATTAGAGAATATATCGTTTCCCTTTGAAGATTCTTAATGCTTGATTTAAGGCTATCATCAATCAATCAGTGATGATTTCAATACAAATTTTCCAAGGAAATTTCTGATTTCAACTATGCCAATTGAGAAATCGAACATAGGCGTTTCAAATTCAATTAAATTGAACAAGTTTGTTAGGTGAACCATTTTGAATCCCTTTTGATGCTCTTTCTATTAGGAAAAAACCTGTTTTAATCCACCTAGTGGTGTAATGATGCCTTTCTCATATCAATCATACTATCATGTATAATACTGTGGTATTCTTCAAAATAATTCTCTGCGATTCTTGAATGAATAATCGAAATCGGTTTGTTTGACCGTCTACTGATAAAAACTATCAATTGGAAAAGATTTGAGGTCGATTCTTAAGGTTTTTCTCCATTTTCAGTGATGGCATGCAATTTTTAACACACTCACCCCTATATTGGAAGTCGGATCCGCATGAATTTCAGGAATTACGCATGGGACCACAGGACCTTTCATTTGAATCTAAGTTTGTGAAAATCGGTCGCGCCATCTATGAAAAAAGTTAGAACACATATTTTCTTTTTTTTGCAAATTTTACCCCATAACTCCCGAACCGGAAGTCGGATCCAAATAATATTAAGAAATTTTTTATGGGACCTCAAGACCTTTCATTTGAATCTAAGTTTGTGAAAATAGGTTCAGCCATCTCTGAGAAAAGTTAGTGCACTTATTTTCACAATTTTTTGCACATTTTACCCCATAATTCCGGAACCGGAATTTTGTATGGGACCACAAGACCTTTCATTTGAATCTAAGTTTGTGAAAATCGGTTAAGCCATCTCCGAGAAAAGTTAGTGCCAAAAACGTTTCATACACACATACACACACACAGACATTTTGCGTAATCGACGAACTGAGTCGAATGGTATATGACACTCGGCCCTCCGGGCCTCGGTTCAAAAGTCGGTTTTCACAGTGATTGCATAACCTTTCTATATGAGAAAGGAAAAAATGTATAAATTATGAATTCGATGTGTTTGAATATAAATGAAAAAGCGATTTTTTATTTCGAGTGAAAAGAACTCAAATTTTGATTTAAATTCAAATTTCGAAAAAATATATTTTTCGCATGTAAAGTAGAACTACTCAAATTTTAACTGCTTTGTTCCTTCACTAAAATATGAGAAAATGGATGGAAAATCAAATTTTTCCTATGTGCAGTGGAATGTGTCACTCATTTTTGACGTCCAAAGAGCGTGTAGAACTAAATACACGAACTGAATTCTTGATCTGGATTCCGAACCTGATTTTGGCAACTTAATTCGGAAACACAGGTCCCGAAATTGATTCTTTAATTCAGTTCCAGTTCCTAACTGTCCAAAATTAAGGTTATGGTGCCGGTAAATAAATGGTGACAAATAGTACTCAACAGTTGTTATTGATATTCGTATTCACGTCCTCCAGTTATGTTTCTGACATCACCCACCCGTTAATTTTGTTTTTAGAGTTGAAATACAATATATCAATACACTAATAACCTTAATTTTTCTTTCTCAGATGATCTTACTCGTTATTTGCCATGCTTTTGTGTTCTTGGGCATTTCCAGCGGTTACGAGCTACCTAAGCCAATAGATAAATTCACCGGATACAAATATCCTAAACCATCGGTTACGTTTGAAGATGGTTACGCCTACAATACTCCAAGCTGTCCGTTAGCACCGCCCAAAACGCAGTATATTACAGTTTCGGTGACGGAAACTAGTATCGCACAAAACTATTTGCCTCCTGTTACCAGTGTTCAACTTCAGACGACCACCGAGTTCGTAACGCTACCTCGTTTGACGGAGTATTCAACCCAAACGCAATTTCACACACTGACCACAACCTTCACCGATTTTTTAACCGCAACCACCACGGAATACAGAATTCAACCAACGACGGTGACATCCTACGTGACATCAACATACTGTGCTCCGAATACTTATCTGCCACCGCCGCAACCGATGAACACTTATCTACCGAATCGTCGTGCGGATATCGAGCTAACTACTCCGAATCAACTGTACGATAGTCCCGGTTATGTTCAAACTTCGCCCATCAAACGTATGACTGAGGATACGAACGATGCAAACAGCGTGTACGATTCACTGAATCCAGTACAGGACCCGACATTCGCGAGTAATACCGACTTGCAACGGGTCCCAGCAACGACAGGTCAGCCTACACCGAGCATCAACATTATTTACTTGGACAGTCGACACAACCCGAACGAACCCCCATCCAGCAGCGGACCATCGACGAATCTCATGAGTTGGATCTTGTGTCGATTTCATCTTGTAAACAGTACATGTGCCAACCAAATCATTCCTTAGCTAAGCTTATCCTTGATCCAATAAATCACTACATTCTATGATTCTACGATTTATATATTTTAGATGGTTTGGAGAAAGTCGCCACAACAAAATTCAGTTTTGTTCCGTTTTCCCACTCAGGGATGCAAAACTGTTTTTATTAGTTATGGAAATTTTGTCGTTGAATATATTTTTGAGAAAATTGAACAATTGAAACTGATGAATTTTTTAGCGTAATTCTTTAAATTATTTAAATGACATAGTCACTGGTGACAAAAAGTCAAAGTACTCAACCTAAGTAACCCTTATCAATTTTTATTTATTACTGTCAGATTGCACCTGATTTGAAAGTTTGCTTTCGCACATACGCAGTAAAAATAAATTATCGCCATTTGAAAAAGATTCAAAGAATGACCCTAAAAAGAGTCACCCTAAAACTAGAAATGCGTGGAGAGAAAAATCGTAAGTATGGCAACGAGATAAACATAGCAAAAACTCTGGCACCACTTGCTGCTGTATTTGTGTGCGAGTGACTTTTTGAACGGACGCGTTTATGTGGGTTTCTAATGTGTGGCGTCACGGTTCGTGGTCTCGACATGCCTTTACCAGCATGTGATTCTGTTATAAGCGATTAAAATTTTCTTATTATGAATCTAGTTCCTCTAGATAAAATTAGAACTTAAGTCCAAAATCATAGGTCGATACGAGCAAAATTAACGAAAGGACTTGTATTTTTGTACCTGTTCATTTTAATACGTATGACGTATTGTGGCAACGGTGATTGTTATTGAATGTTCACTTGTATGCTTCACATGCTACTGTCGACAAAAAATAGTAAGACTTTATTTATTCTATTTCGTCCCCCTTCAAGTAATCCCCCCGGCCCGAATACACTTGTGCCAGCGTTTTTTACAATCCTCGAAACAGTTGTTCAATTTCCGGAATAGCCTTCAATGCGCGTAGCGATTCTCGTTTGATGTCTTTAATTGACTCAAAACGATTTCCCCGGAGCGGTCGTTCGATTTTTTTGTTTGAAAACTCAGAAGTCACACGGAGCTAAATCAGGCGAATACAGTGGTTGCGGAACGATATTGATTGAACTTTTGGCGAAAAAACTACGAAGAATCATTGAGTGATTTTGGAACCAATCGTGCTTTCACTTTTCTTAGGCCCAAATGCTCTTTCAAAACGGGTTTTACTCGTCCTTAATCCTTAATCGTCGTCGATTCTCGAGCACCAATTCCTTGATTTTATTAACGTGTTCATCATCAGTTGATGTTGGTGGCCGTCCTGGACGTAGTTTGTCGTCAAAGCGTTCTCGACCCTCTTTGTACAACTTGTACCAATCAAAAACACTTGCTCGCGACATACAATTATCACCGAAGGTGTTTCGCAACATTCTGAACGTTTCGGTATCAGAAATTTGAATCCGCACATAAAGTTTAATGGAACTTCTTTGTTGAATAATTTCACTTATAGTAAAAATAATCGATGTACTTTTAATACTTCAGACAATCATACCAATCCAGAAAAAAAAATTCGACAAACAAGGTATAAATAATATAATATATAAATATAAAAATATAATTCAAAAGTCTTACTACTTTTTATTCACAGTAGTAGCTTTTAAAAACAAGATTGCTCTAGTTTGTATGTTAACACTGGAAATAAAAAGTACTTATTATTATTATTATTATTATTATTATATCGTTGATTTATCCCCACTTTTAACCAAATTATGGTCGTTCACCGGGTTTTGTCTCAAGTTGGTGTTGGGATTTAGGGCTAGCTGGGAGGAATAAGGGTGGGAGTTTAGGGGAGAGGCAGAGAGTTTTTACGTCGAGTAAATAATTTTTACATAGCATAGATTGTGAGGGGATAGAGAGAGAGAGAGAGAGAGAGAGAGAGAGAGAGAGAGAGAGAGAGAGAGAGAGAGAGAGAGAGAGAGAGAGAGAGAGAGAGAGAGAGAGAGAGAGGGTAAGCTTAAGGCTAAGTTAAAGGCTAGTCCACTGCTTCAGTCCGCGGATAACATCCCCGAGAGCAGCGCCCTATAACGGTTCTATTTCGAGGGAACTTTTTTTCCTCGCTTAAGCTTACGAAAGTGAGTTCTCGTTCAGTCTTTGAACAAACAAACCAACTATGAAAAGAACGAACGAACGGCTCTGCAGAACTAGTTCTTTCAACAGAACTCTGCATCACTGAACGGTTCTTTAAAATGAACTGTTTTGCCCATCTCTAGTGGCTAGGTCCTAGTGAGGCCGGTGTAGTGGTTGGAAGCAGAAGGGGGCCGTGGTCAACATCCCAGGGGGGTCAGCCCCCACGCAGATGACCGACGAAGCGGTGTCGTTTCTCGGCTGGATGTTTGGCAGTGACCGGGTGGTCCAAGTGGTGGATGGTGGGTCTAAGTACTTGTTATATGACTGCATTTTGCTTCATTAGGAGTTGATTTCAATCTTTTCTTTCATTCGCTTTTTCTGTTGTTGCTAAATTTAATTCTACTTTGAATTTATTTAATGAAACTGAATCATATAAATATAACTTACTATTAAATAGATCCACAGAAAATAGATATACAGGCTCACATATAAACTGTGAGTAAAATTTGCTTATTCAGCGTGCAGAACACTTGCAGATGTCATCGCGATGTATTACACATAGATTTATATTCAAGAGCATGTAAAATTGTGTGATTTGAAAATTGCAGGAGTTTGAAATCGAATAAAAATCGAAATAAGAAGCAAAAGACCGATACCAACAGCGCGACTTTTACATGGGTCTTCTTCAGGGCTCATACTTAAGCCCCCTTTTGTATAATTTTTACGTAAACAACATTGATGAATGTATCAACAAATCTTGCACGCTAAGACAACTTGCCGACGACAGCGTTGTGCCTATTATAGGACCCAAAGCTGCCGATTTCCAAGGACCATTGCAAGATACCCTCGACAACTTTTCGACATGGGCTCTTCAAATGGGTATCGAGTTCTCTACGGAGCAAACTGAGCTGGTTGTATTTTCAAGGAAGCGAAAACCAGCCCAATTACAGCTTCAACTAAGGGGTGGAACCATAGCTCAGGTCTTCACATTTAAATATCTCGGGGTCTGGTTCGACTCCAAAGGCACCTGGGGATGTCACATTAGGTATTTGAAACGAAAATGCCTACAGAGAATCAATTTCCTTCGTACAATAACCGGAACTTGGTGGGGCTCTCACCCAGGAGACCTGATCAGGTTGTACAAAACGACGATATTGTCAGTAATGGAATATGGATGTTTCTGTTTCCGCTCCGCTACGAATATTCATTTCATTAAACTGGAAAGAATTCAGTATTGTTGTTTACGTATTGCCTTGGGTTGCATGCAATCAACCCATACGATGAGTCTTGAAGTACTGGCGGGTCTTACCGTTGAAAAATCGATTCTGGGATCTCTCATATCGATTGCTAATCCGATGCAACATCCTGAATCCGAAGGTGATCGAAAACTTCGAAAGACTTGTCGAGTTCAATTCCCACACCCGTTTTATGTCCTTGTATTTTGATTACATGGCTCAGAATATTAATCCTTCTTCGTTTGTTTCCGACCGTGCTCATTTCTTGGATACTTCTGATTCTACTGTGTTTTTCGACACATCCATGAAAGAAGAGATTCGTGGAATTCCGGATCGCCCTCGAGTGGCCCCTAATATCTTTTACAATAAATTTAGAACAGTCAACTGTGAAAAGATGTTTTACACTGACGGATCAAACATCAACAAGTCCACAGGCTTCGGCATCTTCAATCAAAACATCACCGCATCGTTCAAACTCAGTGATCCGGCTTTAGTTTACGTTGTAGAATTAGCTGCTATTCAGTACACCCTCGAAATCATTGAAACCTTGCCCAAAGACCATTACTTCATTGTCACGGACAGTCTAAGCTCAATAGAAGCTCTCCGGGCAATGAAGCCAGGAAAGTATCCCCCATATTTCCTGGGGAAAATACGGGAACATTTGAGAACTTTATCTGAACGGTCTTATTCAATATCGTTAGTCTGGGTCCCTTCGCATTGTTCCATTCCGGGCAATGAAAAGGCAGCCTCATTGGCTAAAGTGGGCGCATTGGAAGGTGATATTTATGAAAGACCAATCTGCTTCAATGAATTTTTCAGTATCTCTCGTCAAAAAACTCTCGAAAGTTGGCAAACTTCATGGAGCAATGGCGAACTGGGACGATGGCTACATTCCATTATCCCTAGGGTATCGACGAAACCTTGGTTCAGGGGGATGAACGGGAGTCGCGATTTCATTTGTGTTTTGTCGCGGCTCATGTCAAATCACTACACTTTCAACGCACATCTCCGTCGTATTGGGCTCGTGGAGAGCAGTCTCTGCTCCTGTGGCGACGGTTATCAGGACATCGAGCATGTCGTGTGGTCGTGCGTAGAGTATCGTGACGCCAGGTCGGAGCTTCTGGAATCCCTTAGGACCCAAGGTAGACCGCCTGAGGTTCCGGTTCGGGATGTGTTGGCGAGTCGGGAATATCTTGAACATATTAATATACAAGTGTGATCCGTTGTATTTGATATAGAAAGTTTTCCTTATTTTTCGAGACTAAGAATACTCTTCACCTATAGGTTCGACACTAACATCCGCCCGATTCTCCCAATCCCTCGTTTGTCTACCATCTTTATCGATACTAACAAGATCTTTTTGCTGTTACTAACTTTTCGCTCCCCTTTCCCCAGTTTTGTTCACTATCTCGATGTCAACTAACTAAATATTTGTCGTTATTAGTTATTTCGTTTACATACCCCCCTTTAACAATCCTTTCTCAACAATTACTTCTCTGTTTTTTTTCTTCATACTATTCGGCAACATCACCATCATCGCCCACGGAAAGCCGCTCCAGTCGATGACTAACATGCGGGCCACCCGCCGGGTCTTCGCAGCCTGGGAGTGTTTTCCGCGGTCCCACAGAAGAATGCGGTAATTTTAGACACATTCTCACGTCACCTGGCTGATTCCAAGAACGCGGGCCACCGGCCGGGTCTTTGACTCGGGGGTGTCTTCAGTGGACCCATACGGACAACTTTGAATAAAAACTTGTTGAGTTTGTACGTAATGTTAGTTGGTGGCCGTACAAACCGACTTCGATTATACCGGTTCTCGGGTTCCGGTGCTGGAAGTTCCAATAATAGTGAACTCACTTCGTTTTTTTAAGAATGACCTTCGCGAGCAAATCACTGTTTCATTCTGTATGTTAAACTACCTAATACACAAACAATGCACAAAGTTAATGCACTAACATTTTGAATAGAATACGACAGTATTGTATATGAGAAAGGCATAATTACACCACTATGTGGATTAAAACAGAGTTTTTCTGCCGGACGTTCTAGCGTACATTTGCTTAACGATAATTCAAAATGACAAATTAATTTTAATTTTATTCCGATCGAATTCTCGTGTGATTTATACGACACAAATGAAATTATCTTTTACACTTAGAGAAATCATGTTAGAAGTGTTAAATTGTTGTAGTTGGAGTACTTCTATCAGGCGCGCCAACAATGGGGAGGGGGGGGGGCAAAGAACCCGATTTCCGACTTCAAAGCATTCCGTACTGAGCTTTCTACTTTTCTCCCGGAAGTAAAAGTCTCATTTCAAATCGGACGAAGAGGAGAATGTCGAGTCTTGGTGGATGGATTGGAAGATTTCGAACGTCTTATTCGATATTTGTCCGAGAAACTTCATAAATTTTATTCATATGATATAAAATCAGACAGACCCTTCAAGGCTGTCTTGAAAGGATTATCAAATGATCAAAGTATTGATGAAATTAAAAATGAACTAAAAGAATTGCTGGTTTTGCCCCTTCCCAAGTAATTCTTATGAAAAAAAGAGCGAATGGTACTTCTAAACCACGCTCTGGTATTTCCCATGAACTTTACCTAATACACTTCAATCGAAGTGATGTAAACAATTTGAAAACTTTAGAAAAAGTACGTTTCATTTCCCACATTAAAATTCATTGGGAACATTATAAACGGCATAATCGTATTGCAAACTTAACGCAATGTCGTCGTTGCCAAGGCTTCGGTGATGGAACCAAAAATTGTCATATGGATATACGGTGTTTGAATTGTGGTAAATCGCATTCGAAAGACGTTTGTCCAATGAATGAAACCACTGATAAATTTTCATGTTCAAACTGCAATGGAAATCATAAATCCAATTATTTGAAATGTCCTGTCAGGGAAAAAATTTTAAACGCTCGTTCACTTAGACAACAAGTCAAATCAACGACCTTAAATTTACAGAACATACCAGAAAATCAAAAAACCGTTACAAATGCCACGCCTAATTCTTCTAAGGCACTGATTTCTTCGAAACAAAATACAGGTACGCCTGCCAATTCGTCTTTAACGAAAACAATTTATTGACAGGTAGATCGACCTCGTCATCATCTTCTTCTAATATCAGTTATGCTGGTATATTAGGTAGAAATCTATCACCTATTTCTTCTAATGTAAATAATCAAAACACAGGACCGCCTTGCAGTTCTTCTTCTAACGAAAACAATTTATTAATAGGTAGACCGGCCAAATCATCTTCTTCTAATGGCAGTCTACCTACAAATATTCCTTCAATGCCATTCGCTTCTTTAAATGAAGTCGATTTAGGCGATATAACTGAAAATAAAATGATCTACCTACAAGATCAACTTTTTCAATCATCATGATCATCCAAATGAATTCGACTTCATCACTTTTTGAAGCATTTCAAATCGGATGGAAATTTGCAAATAATATTATAATGAATTTAAAATTTAACAGTGATGTTAAATAATTATTTGAATATTTTAAATTGGAATGCTCGATCTTTGAAATCGAGTGAAGATGAATTTTATAATTTTCTCAAAGTTCACAAAATTCATATTGCCATTGTGACAGAAACTTTTCTTAAACCAAATGTAAAATTGAAAAGTAATCCACATTATGTGGTTCATCGATTTGACAGGTTTACTGGAATGGGTGGTGGAGTTGCCATTTTTGTCCAACGGCAAATTAAACATCGAATTTTACCTTCTTTCAATACTAAAGTTATTGAAAGCTTGGGAATCGAAGTTGAAACCATTCATGGAATTTATTTCATCGCTGGAGCCTATTTGCCATTCCAATGCACCGGCGAACAATTAAATTTCTTTAAAGGCGATTTGCAAAAACTTACAAGATATCGATCGAAATTTTTCGTAATAGGGGACTTAAATGCTAAGCATGTCCAGTGGAATTGTAGGCAAAATAACAGTAATGGTAAAATACTTCATAATCAACTCTCAGCTGGTTACTTCACAGTTCTTCATCCCAGTAATCCTACTTGTTTCTCTTCCGTGAAAAACCCGTCTACAATTGATCTGGTTCTAACAGATCAAAGTCACATTTGTAGTGAACCGATTACACATGCTGACTTTGACTCAGATCATCTTCCTGTAACATTCAGACTTTCCAATGAAGCTATAATTAATCCAATTAGTTCTATATTCAACTATCATAGAGCTAATTGGTTGGATTACAGATCTCACAATGAAAATCATGTGGATCATGAAACTATTTTAGAAAGTTCTGCGGACATCGACACAGCAATTGATAATTTGAATCGTTCGTCGACGACAATATCAACGTTCTCGTGATCCTGCTATGAGAAACATAGTTAAGGATTTACAAAAAGAAATTAAACAAAGATTTACTCTTTTGCGAAATGAAAATTTTGCTAAAGAAGTTGAACAAATTAAACCATATTCTAAACCTTTCTGGAAACTTTCTAAGGTTCTTAAGAAACCTCAGAAACCAATTCCTGCTCTCGCTAAACGCTAAAGTAATTCCTATCCTGAAACCTGATAAAAACCCAGCAGAAACATCAAGCTATCGACCAATTAGCTTACTTTCTTCTATCAGTAAACTTTTTGAAAAAATTATCTTGTTGAGAATGATGACTCATATAAATGAGAATTCAATTTTTTTACCAGAGCAGTTTGGATTTCGTCATGAACATTCAACTACTCATCAACTTGTCAGAGTAACGAACATGATAAAATCAAATAAATCTTTTGGGTTATTCACTGGATTTGCTCTTCTAGACATAGAAAAAGCATTCGACACTGTTTGGCACAAAGGTTTAATAGCAAAAATGTCTGATTTCCAGTTTCCTATTTATTTGATCAAAATGATTCAAAATTATTTAACTGATCGTACTCTTCAGGTTAGCTATCAGAATTGTAAATCTGAATTGCTACCCGTACGAGCCGGTGTTCCGCAGGGTTCGAGTGTAGCTCCAATCTTGTATAATATTTTCACTTCTGATCTTCCAAATCTACCCGTTGGTTGTCAGAAATCGCTATTCTGTGACGACACAAGTCTGTTAGCCACAGGTAGAAATCTAAGAGTGATCTGCAGTCGCCTACAAAGAAGTTTAAATATTTTCAGTGACTATCTGTCAAAATGGAAAATTAAACCAAATGCAGCAAAAACGCAATTAATTATCTTTCCTCACAAGCCAAGAGCTTCTTTTCTTAAACCAAACAATAATCACATTCTCAAATTGAATGGCTTGGAATTGACATGGTCTGATCAAGCTAAATACTTAGGTTTAACGTATGACAAAAAACTCACTTTTAAGGATCACATTGAAGGAATTCAAAATAAAATTCTGAAAATGATTCTGAAGCGTCCTCCCTGGTTTAGTACAAATGAGTTACACAGACTCACAAATATAGAACCATTAGATGTAATGTCACATAATATTATAAGCAAATTCCGACAAAAATCGATGCAATCTTCAATTGAATCGATTCGCTCTCTGTATTAGTTAGTAAGTTAGTATATAAGTTCCTTTTCCCCATTACACAATACAAGTAGGTTTAGAATTTTCCCTACACAAAAATCTCAGAATTGCGGAAGCAAATGATGTCTTCATGGTAATAACCAAATCATATATATATATATATATATATATATATATATATATATATATATATATATATATATATATATATATATATATATATATATATATATATATATATATATATATATATATATATATATATATATATATATATATATATATATATATATATATATATATATATATATATATATATATATATATATATATAACAGGGCTGAAAAGTCACCACTTGTGGCTGAACACCCAATTTAAATCTTAATAATTTAATTTTAACTCATATTCCAATAAATAGTTATTTAAAAAAAAAATAAAAGCGATCTTCTTTTCAGTGTCGAATAGACAGAATTTGAATGTGATTGATCACTTCTGTGACTTAATTTTAAAACTTATAGAAGGTAGCTCTGGCCTTTCTATGACAATGATTTCGCAGCAAGGAAAAACTAAATTTCAACGATAAATTGTATTTTTGCTCAATATGCGTACCCTACGCTTCTCTTATGCGAACCGTACACGAAAGTGCTCACCGGCATGTACACTTCGGTGAAAATATCTGCGTCCATCTCGGAGAATTTAAGAGCTCTGCTTCAGCACTGTGGTTCGATCCAGTGCTAGAGATGAAAAAAAAACACGCGCTCTCATGATGCTCGTAAACTTTTTTAATAGTGGTGTATATGTGTGAAAGAGAGACACACAGAAGAGATGGACGTTTCTGCTTACCTTAACTGTGTTTTTACTTAGAGCCACTTTACCCCCGATTAGGTTAATATTCAGTTTTTTATGTGCACATCACCCTGTAATTCCGAACCGCGATTCAGATCGGCATAAAATTCAATTGCAGTCTGTGGGACCACAAGACCTTTCATTTGAATTTGTGTTTGTGAAAATCGGTTCAGCCATCTCTGAGAAAATTGAGTGACATTATATGTATATGTCCACAGTGGTTGGGAAAAGGCAAAAATAAAATCAGTCATGTGCGCTTAGTTAGGCATGTAGTAACATCGATCGATTAATCAAGTAATCGATTAATAACCCAGATAATCGAGTAATATTCAATCATATGAACTAATATTTGATTGTCGCCGACGCAAACCTTAAATCCAAAACAAAAATCAGCTGTTATTGCCGTAACACTCGTTCATTCATGATTAAAGAAACTTTGACCGCAATAATTCATACAACTAGTACTTACTGCACACCGCGAGGAAGAATCAAATTACATCAACTGCACTCGTCGTTGAGTCCGGTCGGTCACATAGTAAAACAGACAAATTATGCTAAGTCAACATTCTCGATGTCGATGCCATTGTCGCACCGCGACATATTGATATATATTCAATAACATAAGCGGCGCAACGTAGGAACATAAGAAATCATTCAAATATTCAATGTACTTATATATATTTGTAAATAATTGGCTTTAAGAAATTTAGATATAAAAACCCAAAAATTATCAATAAAGACACAGTCAAAATCCAAACCTCATTCAGCAAACATTCGTTTCCGAAACACCGGAGCTCTTCGTTGGTTTCCACCTTGCATCCCTTGGACGAAGGGCCCCATTCCAAAGTCTATAGCGTGTAGTATTTGTTACGCAGGTGCTACAAACTATAGAATTCAATCTAGACTTAGAGGTGGCTTGTACTGCAGGACATCTCTAACTAGAACCTTGGTCGAACGTCGTAAGATCGCCCAACCGGTGGGCGATATATGGTGGCTCCAGAGAGGATTTATCCTCAAGGTTTCGCGACGTTAAAAGGAACGAAATAAAAGTTTAAGCGTGTCCGTAGCTCATAGCGGACAAATAAACGTGTTGTAACGAAAAAGAGTGTGTTCATAGCTAACAGATCAGCTGAAAACCGAACTGTTAATAACGGATTATACACAAGTGAGTGAGTGTTTGAAGTCTGTCAGTACAATATCACAACCAGGTGATATATCACGCAATTCGTACCAGAAGGAAGCATCGTAAATATGGCCTCCACATCGTACGTGAACAATCCCAACGGGAACTGCCGCCTGTGCCAGGACAAGGACAGTGCGGACGAATGGATGGTGGAATGCATGAAATGTTGGAATTGGTTCCACATGGCATGCGCCAAACTAGAAAAAAAGCCTACGGTAAAGGAATCTTGGCACTGTCCAAGGTGTAAGGAAGAAATAAAGGAAATCCAGCTTCTGAAGAAGGAGCTGGAAGAATATAAACGGACAACCACGAGAAGTATGTCCAAAGAACGCAGCCCAGTTGATACGGTTGAACTGCTACGGCGTCAATTTGAGCCGCAGCTGGAAAGCCAAAAGATACGTGACGAGGCTTTCCAAAAAGCCATGCTTGAAATGGCAAACATAATTCATCAAATTAAGAATGATCCTGAAATTGTTAGCACTTCCACGGCTTCCAAAATAAAACTACCAGATGAAATTACAAATCTACTAAGAAGACAAACAGCAAAGCAGCTTCCACAATTTAACGGTAATTATAAGGATTGGCCAAATTTTAAACGACTCTATGAACAAAGTAAACGAGAAGGACAATTCAGTAATACGGATAACATCAATAGACTTATGGCGAGTCTCGATAAATCTGTTAAAGTACACATTAATGCATTGTTAATGGACCCGGGAAACGAGAAACAAGTTATCGAAACATTGGACAGTATATATGGACAGCCACTAGCGATATTCAACGAACTGTGGAAGGATCTGACAAAATTACGGAACCCACGTATGGAAAACCCTCAAACAATGGTAGACTTTGTAGTCACACTCGGCAATTTAGTTTCAAATATGTCGATAATACAGTGTGAAGATTATCTTGCTAATCCATTACAAATAGCAGAAATCATATGTCGTCTGCCGCTCAACCTAAGAGAGCAATGGGCGGACAAGGAAGTTGAAACCATGACTCCTGCGAACGGGGAGCCAAGACGAAAACTAACGCTGAAGGATGTACACGAATTTCTTAAACCACAACAAAAGAGAGCGACACTCCTTGTCGCACAAAGGGTTTGTCTATCAGATAAGGAATATCCAAAAAACGAAAAATCAAGGATAAATCTACATACTGAAGGTAAAAGCAAACATCCAGTAAAATGCCTCTGTTGTAATCAACAACATTGGCTAACATCATGTCAGGAATTCAGAAACATGAATACAGAAAAGAGACGCGCATTAGCTCTTGAGAAACGCATATGTTTCAATTGTTTACGACTAGGACACTCATCCAAAAATTGTGAGACTAAGCCAAACTGTAGAACACAAGGATGCATGGCACGCCATCATACATTCCTCCATTTACGTACAAGAAATAGCGACGAGAGCACAACCTCCCAGAAAAATGACACCAAAATAAAAACTAAAAATGAATCGTTTAATAACTCCAAAGATCCTAAGAA
Source organism: Malaya genurostris (assembly GCF_030247185.1). Classification (NCBI taxonomy): domain Eukaryota; kingdom Metazoa; phylum Arthropoda; class Insecta; order Diptera; family Culicidae; genus Malaya; species Malaya genurostris. The sequence continues at coordinate 182,838,943 of NC_080572.1, forward strand.
AACCATTGAAAAGAAGGACGTTGAGGAAACAAGTGCAGCATCCACCTCATCAGATACTTCCAATAAACAAGATAAAGAAACCACACGCACGAATATACATACCGTCAGGAAAAACAAGGTGTATTACCAAATCCTTCCTGTAACTATTCACGCACAAGGCAAACAGTTAGATACATTCGCTTTCCTGGATCATGGATCTTCGAACAGTCTCATTCTGGATAAGGTTGCTAATGAGTTAGGTCTAGAAGGACCAATATCCTCCTTGAGTATTAAATGGACCAATGACTCAATACATGAGGACAACCAAAGTCGAAGTGTTTGTTTCAAAATATCCGGTACCAACAAAAATCGGTATCAAATGGAGAGTGTACGTACAGTAAGCAAATTATCACTACCACGCCAAACACTCGAGTATAATGAAATTAAAGAAAAATACACACACCTCAAAAATATTCCGATACAAGGGTATGTCAATGCCGAACCAACGTTATTAATTGGACTTGATCATCTACGACTGCTAACGGCAACGAAACAACGTATAAATGAAATCGGACCAGTCGCGGCCAAGACACCCATCGGCTGGGTAATATACGGCAGGACAAACTCTAGACATCAACAGGACACATATTCATGCGTTATTGAGGAACAAGATGCTCTCCGTGAGGAAATACAGAAATATTTTTCAACCGAAGAATTCGGTGTCAAAGTCACTCATCACAATCACATAAGTACCGAAGACAAGTTGGCCAACCAAATTATCCAGCAAACAATGAAATATAATGGTTATCAATATGAGATCGGACTGCTTTGGAAGCAAACAAGGACTATTATGCCAAAAACAGAAAGCTTTAAAGCAGCATTAAAAAGACTAGAATACACTGAAGCAAAGATGCGAAAAGATCCTGAATTTTCTGAATGGTATAAGGAAAAGATTCAGGAGTACGTTAAGAAAGGCTACGCTCGAATGCTCACGCCAGAGGAAATTACTCGAAGTAGCGAGAAAACGTATTATTTACCCCACTTCGCGGTCGTGAATCCAAATAAAACTCCACTCAAACCACGTCTCGTCTTTGATGCCGCTGCAAAGGTACAGGGAGTATCACTAAATTGCTGTCGAACGTCGTAAGATCGCCCAACCGGTGGGCGATAGATTATTGAACTAATTGAACAGTTTAAAAATTCAATTACAATCATCGAATAATTAATCGATATTCGAATAAAATTTAATCGAATAAATTTAAACGAACCGGCTCCTTGCAACTAGAGATGGTAAGTATTTTTTCAAGCCCGAACCCGACTCGTATCCGATCGAAAATAAAAAACATTTATCCGTACCTAAAATTAATTTATCTTCCAAACCCGAACCCGACCCGTGCCCGATAAAAAAAACAAAAATCTTTACTTCTTCCTGACCCGAACTTGAAAAAAGTTCCGAAACCTGACCAAATTTTTTATCCCAAACCCGCCCCGTGGCACTTCCGGCGAAACTCTCAACGGGTGAGCACGTTGCATCGTGTTAGTCCGGAGAAAATTCGAGCAAAGTAAATCAGTCATATGCCACACAGCGAGATTTTCGCTTGTAGTCCAGTGAAAAGAAAGTCCATTGGACTATAAACGAAAATTAACTGGCAATATAGCCTTAGTTGCTGTGTCATCAATTCGGCGCCATCTCAAATGAGGTGACGCCAACCAGAAAGAAGAAGAAGAAGAACCCGACCCGTACTCGTTGAAAATGACAAAAATCGATAGCCGTACCCGACCCAATCCCGACAAATATATCTTTTTCTGTACTCATACAATATTTTCTGCTTTTGTTGTCACTATTTTAATAAAATAAATCGTTGTGATAAGCCCAAGTTAGCTTCACAATATCTTTTTCTCTGAGTGTTCAACTGCGAACAATGTTTATTATTGTCACGAGTGAATGTTTTATTTCGAGCTGCTTCAAGTCAAATTGAGTGTTTTTCAAAACCTTCCAAGAATAAAAAAGTGGTGTATGTGGGCATAACCGTCATTCAGAATGTTATCGTTCGTTATTATTCTTCTGAAATCGGTTCCAAACTATTTCAATTTATAGGTTATGATAATTGCTTGCTAAACAAACCGTCTTCGGCTGTACCGGTTCCCAGTACCCGGTACAGAAAGTACCGGAAATAGTGGTCAAAAACTTCAAAACGTGTTACACCGGTTTTCACAAACTTGGGCTCAAACGAAAAGTTGTATGGTCCCATTAGATGCTATTGAATTTCAATTAGATGCTATTGAATTTCAATTTCAATAGGACTATAGTACTATAAAATAGACATCAGTTGAATCAATAATCTGATTTGAGACCATGATAAATGTAAAATTAAATTGAAATGCACTGGTTTTTCAATAAAAAAGAGTCTTATTTTTACTGCAATTTAGTTATTAAAAGATGAGGAACTGTAAAGTAACTTTTCATTCAAATGTTTGCTCCAAACATGTGCATAAAAATTGATGTAAATTCACAAAATATTTTTATCTGTGTAATTAGTAGAATGCATAATGAAGTCAGTGTAAAAATACCTTCAGTCCTCCGTCACAACATAGCGAAAGGTTATTTTGCTTTGTTTGTTTAAAAAAGCATCTATATCCAGTTTTTACCCGACGGCATTACAGCTGAAAGCATCGCAAATAGTAAAATAAAATGTTTGAATTCTTTTGTCATTACATAATCTTTTGCATCAACCAGATCAATTTCATGCAAGCCAAAATTTTGCTAATAAGTGACACTAGGTATAAAAATGCTCGAAATCAACTACCACCAAACAATGCAAAACACTTCACGATGCGTTGTTTTATCCTTTCTGGCTCGAAGGATATTGCCCTTTAAATTAAACCGGAATCTTTCAAAAACTGAACGTACAGAAGCTGAAAAAATCGTCAAGACAAAACTCGAAGCATAGAAAGAACAACTTTTTCAAACGGTAATCGTTTAGTGTTCTTGTACACGGACGATCCCCGCACGAAATTTATCAGAATATTTCCGTTTTTGGAAACACAACGTGGGCATATGCCATCTCAGCTCGCCTCGCTGCAAATCTCGAGGCGTGCGAAGATGTGCGTATAAAATCAAATGTTCTGGTCACAACCTGTTTCAGTTCGATCCATTTCACAAGCTAGAGTGATATCACAATTCGGTGAAACGAATTAAACTGGAGGTAATTTTGGATCCATGTGTTGAATAATCAGTGGTAATTGAAGACAGTGTTTCATCGTAGATGACGATAATTGCAATTGCTCTGCTTGTGCTGGGACCATGGCAGATTCAAAGTGGCTCTCTGGAGGATAATTTTGGAGGATATGACTACCCAAAGCCTTCATGTCCCCTGGCGTACCCAAACACGGTCACAACAACAGTGCCTTTGTTGGAATACATAACAGTGAAACAGTTTGAGACACGAACAATTTTCAGTGTCCTTAAACCGAAAACGATTTTATCAACCGTGATTGTGCCTACGACTACAACAGATGTTAGTACAGTAACAAACTTTCAAACGAAAACGGACTACAGAACAGTTGTTAATACTGTCACCGAAACATTACCGGCCGTTACAAGAGTGTCCACCTTAATTGATACGCAATGGGAAACTTCCTCCTATCCGGTCACTACAACGGAAGTGTCCACCAAACGGATCACTTTAACTGACACCATAACCAGCATTGATACCGTGTTTGCAACGATAGAACAAACAACAACCATTCCAGTTACAACTACTTTCACTACAACGATTTGCACCCCCAACAATGCCTATCTTCCTGTGCCGGAACATTCAACCTGTTCACCTCCTCCTCAAACCTATCTCCCGGTTGATTTAGCACCACCGGATATTCCAGTGCAAACCAGGGCACTGGAGATCACTGTTACAAATACGCCAACGATCACGTTAACTTCGACGGCCACACCGCAAACCGTTACCACCACCGTGCACCCGAAGGCTCAAACCACCAAAACCATCACGATCACGTTGGAACCATCGGAAACCAGTACCCGGATCATCCGGCCCACCAGCACCGAACTCAGCTACCTTGATCCAACGACCATCAAACGAACGATCAAACCAACCTCGACCAGCTACATATCGAAAGATGCCGTGACGGTCTCACTAACGGTGACCAGAACCTCTTCGATCATAAAGTACGCGGAGCGCGTTACCAAAAGTGTCACCGTTACACCCACACTTACGACTTATATCTACCGGGATACGGTGACTAAGACGCTACTGCCTAGTAAAATATTAAGCGCTGCCGGCTGATAATTGAGCGCTTCGGCGGGGGCGACTCCGAAATGTGGATTGAAATAGAAGAAATAGATTTCTAATAAAGTATAGGATTAGCCTACAGGTATGCAGCTTTCCGAAAGAAAACTGATTACCGTAATAAATTATTGCTCTCAAATATAGATGGCTTCTTACCAAGTGTCCGGTTAAGAGTATCGCCTTAGGGAAATTTCTGATTTTCCCCACTTAGAAAAAAACGTTCAACGGTGGTCCTTCGTTGGTCCAATACGTTGGATCATTGGTCCAATGAAAGTCCAATCAATCGTTCAACGGGAGGCCAACACGGGACCTTCGTTTGCCGATTTTGAAACAGACCGTTGAACAGAATGCTATTTTTTTCGTTCAACAAACCCGGCAGACAGAGGTCCATTGTTGAGCCATTTTTAAAATGAGGAGTTGGAGCCCCGTTGGACTAGTTTTACTGCAGAATTTCTGAAGTTTTTTCCACTTATTTGTTTAAACTAACAATACATACCTGCACAATACTTCTACTTCACGTAGAATAACAACAAATTTTCTTTCTATGTAAAGGTAACACTTAATTTTCACACTATTTTTGCAAGACTAAAAACAACAACAAACCGTTCCAGCAAATTGAACGAATATTTCGTGCAATATGTTGTTCAACAAGCGCTCAAAAACCAACAAAATTGAACGGCCTGCTGAGAGGGTCTTTTAACATTTGATCAAACGGTTCAATTCGAAAACGGTACGGAATTAACTAGTTATGCCAAAAAATAACTTTTTCAGTCGCTTGTTCAGCGCCCCACCATAAAAATACTTCATTTTCCATGCTACAATTATCCAACGATTCTTTAAATTGTTATAATATCAACCCCTTAAAAAAATATTGAGATATTTCTAAATGTTGAATCGAGGGTGGGGCATAATGTCCGTAGAGTAACTCTTTTAAGAGAATTGGTATATCAACGGTATGGCTTTGTTTTTTTACCTTTTTTATAAATATAAAAAATAGGTATAGAATTCGCTCAAACTTAAGAAAAAATTTTCGAGGCCCGGAGGGCCGAGTTTTATATATTAATCGATTCAGCTCGACAAACTGAGCAAATGTCTGTGTGTGTGTGTGTGTGTGTGTGTGTGTGTGTGTGTGTGTGTGTGTGTGTGTGTGTGTGTGTGTGTGTGTGTGTGTGTGTGTGTGTGTGTGTGTGTGTGTGTGTGTGTGTGTGTGTGTGTGTGTGTGTGTATGTGTGTTGTCAACTAAGAGGTCGAGATCTCAGAGATGGCTGGACCGATTTTGATCAAACTAGTCGTAAATGAAAGGTCTCCCCGTCACCCAAAACGCTATATGGAGATGACTCAACCGTGTTCTACAAACTCTGATTCATATGAAAAGTCGTATCCTCCCAAACAAGGTTCCTGAATTACGTTTGGATCCGAATTCCGGTTCCGGAACTATATGGTAACATGTGAAACGAAATTGAAATATTGTTACTCATTTTTCTCGTAGATGGCTAAACCGATATAAGATTCAAATGAAATCTAGGAACCACAAAAGATTGAAATGAAAGGTCTTAAGATCCTATAAAAGTCAGACCTAACTTCCGAATTAGGGGATACAGGATGATTAGTATAAAAATGTCCATTTCACATAAATTTATCAGGTTTATCGGGTTTGTAGATTTCGATAGTAGATAACCAAATAAACTTATTTCAGTTTTAGCGGTATTCAGTTTTCGATTCGGAAAGTACCCAAAAATTTAATTCGCACTACGATTTCTCAAAGATGTCTACACTGATTTTCAAACAGTTTGAATCAAATGTAAACTATACAGCTCCTGAGGTGGATTTAACTGACTTCAGCTACACCGATTTTAGAATTCCGGTTCCAATATCGAATCGTTTCTTGCAGCTCAATCGTTTTCTCGAAACAGGCCAACTCGAATTTCAAAAACAAAAATTCAAATTAAAGGATCCAATACAAAATTATTGAATTTTATCCAATTCTGAATTCCGATTCTGGAATTTAAGGGTGATGAGTTTTTAAAATTCAAACTAATGTAGAAGATGACAGTTGAACTCAAAATTATTGCATTTTATTCGTCATATTAATTTATGGCCTTACGAATCTTGACGAAAAACTCTAAAGTGGAACTTACTTCAACATCTCATGGATTCTATAGATTGTCACACGCTTAGAATAAAATTCGATCCGATTGACGATTGAATTCTCAAATTGCCGCTTAAAACGACGGTCATTAAAATAATGTCATGAGAACTAAAACACCGAAGAATATTCATGCAAAAAACACATGCGGATTGATAAAAAAAGGTATCATCTCACTGCTAGGTGGATAAAGCACGTTTTTTACATTACAACTGCGAAAAGTTGGTTAGTAAGTTGCAATCGACCATTATACGTTTTATACGGATAAAATGCTTATTTAGTCGACGCGAAACCTTGTCATCGAAAAGCTGCCTGAGGATATATTCATGTGTTTTCTATTTTTCAGCAAACGACAACTGCCAAATTTGCATAACAGAAAGATTTTACGAAAAAAAAAGTGTTAGTGATAAAACTTTTATTTGGAAGCGTTTTGAACGCGTAAAAAGGGAAGGGGGCGTTTTGGCCAGTAGGGGCACTTTTTAATACTTTCCCTTACACTGACTCCTATAGAAGTTTTTCACAGCGTTCTATGAATGCATCAGTGTAAGAAATCGATAGAAGGAATTCAGATTAGTCAATCAACTAATAGAATAAATCTAATAATTATTACCAATGTAACCACAAACATTAGGCGATAGCACAGAGCTGACATGAAATTGACACAAATACGAAATAAAAGACGCATTTCAACCTTAACATTTCGTTTAAGCCATATATTTGAAATTTAAATATATAAAAAACACTGCAGTTATGTAGCATTCAGTAGAAATACAGATCTGTCAAATAATAACATTTTCGGAAGTGAAAATTTATATATTCCTAGAGAGAAAACATCGTTGCAAATTGATTACTGTGCAAACTAACTAACTAACTCCTGACGGTAAATGATCTTTGGGTCAACATATTTGTTACGTCTAGTGGCCAGCGTTATCCGAAACCGTGCTCGAAGGGTTGGGATCCGATATGCTACTTGAACATCCGTTGATGTACTTCGAATAAAGAGCTACCTTCTTCCACTACGTCGAAGCGATATGATCACATTCTTCAATAAATCAAGAATACACCATTCTTACACTGACGAGAATTTATTTTAATACAGATACTTGATATACGGAGAGACATTTATTGTTAAATTGAGATTAAAGTTTATTCACAAAAAACATGTCCGATCTCTTCGGCTGCTTAGACTTATACTGGTATCCATACCCTTTCCTAGATCGCGCGCAATTTCTAAAACCTTTAGTTATGCAAATTTTATCTCTTATCAGGCAACGGTTGGAAAACTGATCTAGATCAACCGATTCGGTACAATCAAAATGCGCACGTAAACAATATTAAAAAGCCTTTTACGGCTTTTCATTGCAGCACTCTGATAAAATGATTGACATAACATATTCTACTGAAATGGGAATGATATAATTATGTTTGGAAAGTAGGTTTTAAACGGATCAGGGTCATTTCGCCGAAAGCCATTTCGCCGAAAACCGTCTCGCCGAAAGCCATTTCGACGAAAGGGTTATTTCGCCGAATGACATTTCGCCGAATGCCACTTCGCCGAAAGGGTCATTTCGCCGAATCCTGAAATCGTCTTGAAATCGTAATTAGAATTGATTTAAATTGAAGATGATAGCGTTACCGCCCGTTTTGTTAACTTACAATTGTACTGCTTGAATAATGATTGATTGTTGTACTCTTGAATAAAGATTGATTCATGAACCTCAAAAAGTAGTTCCCAAGAAAACTTGTTGACTATTAGCTACTAAGCATCAAAGCAATTGCATAGTTGTATCTACCAGGCAAATGTAGGTGGTATTTTCCGTTTATTAAGTGAAAATGAAAAAATATCTAATGCGGCTACGCGAAACGACTTTCGGCGAAATGGCTTTCGGCTATATGACCCGCTCCCGTTTTAAGCACCATTCCTCACGCGCGAAAAAGTTTATTGATTAGGAGAAAATATATTCAGAAAAAAAGTGCTCTTTCCTTTCACATCTCCAACAAAAGTTACAAAAAAAACCTCATTTACGAAATGTTCATCTGTTTGAAAGTCAGCAAAACTTTACCGGTGAATAGCCTGTTATCTGCCGCGCAGTCCGAGCGGCGTGCGTCGGGGGTTGGAGGGGTGTTTCTTTTTTTCACAATTAGAAAATAATAATTTTTTTTCCTCTGTTCTTCTTCAAAATCAAAATAATCGATTTCACATTTATCGTCGGACGTTGTTTGTTAGAAACTCAAAATCTTCAGAATGTTGAACGATTTATTATTACACAAGAAACAGGACGAAATATTCGTTAATATGGCCGGTAAGGTAACGGATGTAATTTGACCACTCTAATATATATTTGGTCCGGTGTACACTCAGACAAAAAAAAACTAGCAATTTTCATTATGTTTTTGGGCACAAGGAATCGGTAAGCTTTTCATTGATTTGCCTAAAGAATTTACCAGAATTATATTTAAAGAGCATCATATTTTGTTCATTAGGTAGCCTGCAAAATGAAGAAAATAACAGCAATAATGTACATCATCACTTCGAAAGTTTAATATCACATTGACGTTGCGTTTGCCCTAATTTTTCATTACGGACAATTCGAATTCGGGCCACTACTGAAGGCTGCGATAAACTCGCTTTCATATGATGTCTCCAACTTTTTTTATATCTGAATCTGTGATTATTTATTGTTATAATATTTGTTGTTTTAATGTACTTGTAGTAAAAGTACCTTTAAGAATATCCAGGCAAATCGCAGCACAAGTCAATTTTATGAATATCATCAGTCCATTTATCTGCGTGTACATATTCCTAAATGTAATCAAAATGAGATACATCGTGTCTCAAAGTTGTAAAGATTATTCCATTCTTTAACATATTAAGTGTGTATACTTTATTTTGACTACAACAAAAGATATGAGCGTCAGACCAAAATACCTCCGTAACCCTCCCATTATTATGCATTCAAATAATATTTGAACAAGTTAAGGAAACTATCTGAACTTTCAACGCATATCGGTGAAGGGTAAGAAAATTAAGACAGAGTTTAGTACTACATTGTCGACAGTGAACTAAGTTTAAACATAGAATTTCTTTAGAAATGTTTAAAATTAGATTAGGTTAGTATTCAAGCGACGAACCTTTTTGAAATAACAATGAGTACCATTTTAGTAGTTTTAAGCATGTTCCAGAAAATATAGCGTAAGACATTCCCAAGTAGCAAACATTGTTCTTGCATTGTATTTCTTCACTCTTCTCGCAACGATTGTGTGATTGAAAAAGCGCAGTTTGCTTATATGATGTGCAACAAGTTTCTTGTTTTATATGTTTCATAGCAGTAATATTTGTTAAGTAGAAACCGAAAATGAAACTGCTCAAATGAACTTATTGTAGAATCAGTTAAATAAACCGATGTGGAACTTAATCCTTTGAGGTTTTTGATTTGGTTTCACAAGCAGTAATATTAATGATTTTCACATTTGTTACAAAAACTTGAAAAATTATTTGTCAAACATACATGACTTGAATAACCGATCTGTAGCTATTGTGAAACATGCCAATTTTCACAAGTTTTAATTGCTACTTGGGTTGACATTTTACTGTAAACGACAGACTTCAGTAAGCTTCTCATTGTATAGCTTGTTCAACGCTTCATCTTTTTGTTAATGTTACACAATAAAATTTTCCAGTTATCCTTGAAAAGGGTCTACACCAAAGACCGAGACGACGGACAATGACATTCGCTTGTATCATAACCAGAACCGATAAGTGTCACTTATTTTCAATGAATGAATACAACACAACAGCCTTATCTTCGTTTGTTTACTGTCTTACTCGTAAATGATTGCATTAAAAACAAACGAAGAGAGACAAAGCATTCCGATCATTTACTTCAACAAAAGAGAGTACCAAAATCAACGTCACTCGTTTTTCTAGGACAAGACGAAACCAAAACATCGTCTACATGGCAATTTAGTAGAATTTCAATTTCAGCAGAACAACGTCGAAAAATTGTGTACAAATGGTGCACAGAACGCGGACTGTCACTGAGAAAGATAGCAAAAATGGAAGGAGTAAGTGGAAAAGCCGTGCGAAATGCATTCAGGAAGTTCGGTGGGGATAACATCTTTGATTACAAATCCTTGCCGGGACCACAATATTATACGGTGCGAGAAGGGCAAGTGTTAACCCAGTCCGAGATATCGATTGAAGTCGAAAAATTTGGTAAGAAAGCTATGGTCTGGCAAGCAATTTGTAGCTGCGGTAAGATTTCGAAACCCTTCATCACCACTGCTTCAATGAACAGCGAAATATACATCAAGGAATGTTTACAAAAACAATTTCTACCCATGATTCAAAGCCACAAGGATCCTGTTGTCTTCTGGCCAGATTTTGCCTCTTGCCACTACTCGAAATCAATGGTAGAATGGTATACGGTAGAATGGTATACTACATGAATCCACCAAATTGCCCACAACTTCGACCGATTGAGGAATTTTGGGCACTTTGAATGTTTTTTTAATGGTTGCCTATAACACAGAGACAGCCTTTTTCAGAGAAATTTTTATTTAATGTTGTTCGAGTTTTATAGAATAAGGTTTCAGGCTTAAGTCCCCCATATGCAGTAACTGTTTCGCACGTTTTCAATTTTTCATTTTTCTCTTTTCATCAGTCTGTATTTCGTTGAGCTTTGACAAAAAAAACTGAATTGAGTACACGGTGATCGTACGTCAGAAAGCAATTGGGAACAGATAATATCAGTTCACAATTATATTTTTTGGTGATTAATTATACGAATTGAAAAAACGATTTAGTTTTTGCTACAAGTTAAATTTATTTCTATAGAAAGAGTTCGGCTGTAACAGAACTAACGAACGAAAGAAAAAAACTAGATTTTACTCGGCACTGCTAATGTCATATTGTGGCTACGTAAATTATAACACTAGTTTAGAAATAATTAATAATTTACAACGCTTCCGAAAATGCGGTGTTTTGTTTAGTCGAACCTGCTCAGCGCGTTTTAACAACATATAATTTAATTTATTTAAATAATTCGTCACGTATGATCATTACATTCTCGCTAAGAAGTAATTCTGGAAAAATTACTTCTACGGAAAAAGATTTGAATCTGCCAAATATTTGGGTTCGTTATATTTTCTTTTTTCTTCAACTACATTGTAAGGAAAATACTGTAACCGCGCCATCCGTTACGGTTTCAGACTACGATCTACTGACTTTAGTGGTCACTTGCAACTCTACCTAAGCTTGAGTTCAGAACTCTTGGTTCGCTCCTTTCGGACGTTCTAAAAACCTAATTCTTACCAGGCTACCGGGTAGAATGTCGTTTGTTATATGTCACTTATTTTCACCGGCCCCGTATTTCATGGATTCTCCATTCGAACACGCACGAACACGTGCTCTATATGGGCAGTAGAGTTTTCAATATGTACAGAAATACCTACAATTGCTATACTATTAATCTATCTGAAAAGTGTCCTGTTTTGTTTTTACTTATGTGCAGACATTTTCGCTGAGCGAAGTCGGTTTATGGTACGCTTGTCGAAATCGTTTTGAAAGAAATACTGTAGAGATTCAAATGGTCTTCTGATCGCATCCAGCAGAAGCTTCAACTTATTCGCACTCGTACTTCACACGCACACACATGCACACATCATCATCACTTTTAGTAGAAATTTGAACTATGTAGAAGACTTGATCGATTTCTCATTCGCTCATTCTCGTACGCTCCTGGCCTCCTAATTCTTGATACTGCTGTAACCGGAATTGATCTGCACACTTCGGTACTTGCTATTGATCGGATACACGTAAATGGGTTTCTGGTCAAACTTGACGACGGTTTCGTAATGTTCCGACTGTTCGGCAAGCCCATCTTCGTCTTCCAGCGAACTGAAGTCCTGTGCGCTAGTATACGAGTCCTCATCCTGGTCGGTGTTTTCGGTTGGACGCGCACTACCGGCTGTTTCCATTTGCTCCACGATTCCACTGTCAACGATGGGCATATCGTCCAGATCGTGGGTTTTGGCATTTTCTTCGGCCACCTTGACGAACGCCAACGACAGTTCACCGTTTAGATGGGTTACGCCTTTGGTCGCAATGTCGTACATGAAGATCTCCTGGTCGTCGTTCTCGTTTCTACGGAAGGAAAAATCAAATGTTAATATGATTAAGCTGAAGTCTTAAGTCTACTCATACTCACTTTGTAACTAGTAGGACAACACTCTGGAGATCGACATCGGTTTTACCTTCACGCTCCAACCACCGCTTGAAGTTATCCGTCGACGGTTTCTTGATCAACTGTTTTAACGCCTCGTCGGCAATGAACTTGATCTTGTTCGAGTCCGAGAGTGCATCCCGCTCGTACCGGGACTGTTGTTCGTCCTCCGTTTCACGTCGTTCCTGCTCCGCTTCGGCATTGATCACAAAACTATTGTTTGGCAGCATATTTTCTACCGGTGCCAGAACTACCACACTGGAAATGCGTCTACCACGCAGTTCGGGTGCATCCGGAATTGGAAATTGAGCTCCGTTGATCTTCAGCGGTAGATATCGGTTATACGCCGGTTCAGACTCGTTGGCCACATCTACCGACGGCAGAATGGTGGAGTCTTGCTTAATGTACCGATCGGTAACGTTCTTCTGGCTGGATGAATCAAACCGCACCACTTTCAGATCGACATTTTGCTTTTCCGGCATGGTCACTAATGTTGGCTCATCCGTGTTCTGTTGCCCATATTCTTCCTGATCTTCAAGTACATACTTTACTCGTTTGTCTTTTACGTCGTAATTTTTGGAGATGAACTTCTCAGCTATTTTGTCACCGTTGGGTTTCAGTACGGACACCACATTGCTTGAACTGGCCAGCTGGGATGCTCCACCGGAACTGAAGAAGTTAGCCAGATGCTCTGGGGGCAGATTCTCCAGATTCGTTCCTCCGATCTTGTCGTAATCGAGCACACTGATGTCTGCATTTTCCAGTATTCCGGACGATAGCAGATGCTGCCGAATGTCATCTGGGACCTCGTCAGGTAGATCTAGTAGGGCTTTCTGCTTCTTATCGGAAGTAATGGGGACTACCGTTGTAGTTGGAGCAGGTTGCTGAGTGGATGTGGTTCGTGCCGTTGTTGGTTGGATTGGTGTGTTTTGATAGGAGGCAGTCGTGCGGGTTCCGAAATGAGGCAGAGTTTGCGATCGAATATTGTTTTGTTGTTGGAACTGCGGCTGTTGGGTTCTTGGTGTGGTCTGGAATGTCGGTGAATAAACGTTCGGGGTGGAACGAGTTGGACCTCCGTTCCAGACGAAGGATGACTGTTGTTGTTGCTGTGGTTGAGGCTGGGGCTGAGGTTGCGGTTGCGGTTGCGGTTGCGGCTGTGGTTGTGGTTGCGGTTGCGGTTGCGGTCTCGACTGCTGTGATTGCTGAGCATAGTTAGTGCGAGGGGAGACATTGATGAAATGCGACACATGATTTGCCAATCGCAAGTTGTTGTTCAAGGGCTCCGAATTTGGAATGATTTGCGGTACTGCATTACTCACATACTGCTGTGGAGTCGGCAATGGCGGATGTGGGTAATTTTTCTGGGAATTACTTTCAACCTGTGGAGCGACCGAGTGACTGATCAGTTCCTGCGATGGGAGAATTTTGTATGCCGGTCCTTGCGCGAATTGGTGGTTCGGGCTGGAGACAAAGTTAAGTTTCGTTTGACCCTCTGTTTTAACGTGTTCGGTAATGTGACTTTCATACTTGGGAACACTTTGCACCAGCTCACCACCAAGTGGAAGAATGCTCTGCAGATTGTTCTGATGTTCTAACGCACCACTCGGTTGATCGGGAGTACGAGTGGTACCGAGATTGGGAGCGGCCTGCTGAACCAGACCTCCCTGAACGGGCCGAGGAATTTCAACAAAGTTTCCACGGTTGGCGAGAGGGCGTTTGTTTTCAGGGAAGCGCGGTTGCTGTTGTTGTTGATGTTGATGTTGTTGCTGCTGTTGTTGGTGTTGTTGCTGGTGCTGTGGTTGATATGGAGGAAGCGTTTGTTGCTGCGCTGGAGACGGGATGGGTTGGATCGAAGGTCTGGGAACCAGATGGGTTTGTTGGTGTTTGTAGAAACTGTTGAAGGGTTGATTAAACTGATTCGGCTGAGAAGCTTGGGTATACTGTTGTCTTAGCGGAGGTTGATTGTTGATATTGTGCAGTGGGATTGGGATAGGTTTTGGTTGAGTATGCTGCTGAAAGTCTGGTTGAGGTTGTCTAAGCTGTTGTGCTGAAGGAAAGTATTGCTGTTGCTGTAGCTGTTGAGGCTGTGGTTGAGGTTGTGGTTGTGGTTGCGGTGGTGGTGGCGGTGGTAGAGGAGGAGCCGCGAAATGAGCTTGTGATCGAGCCGGTTGCTGGGCGAAATGTTGGTTTTGTTGATGTGTTGTTCGATATTGTGACTGTGGTTGCACGTAGTTGTTGCGTGTTTGATCGAACTGTTGGAAACGGTGCGGTGGATTTTGAAACTGCTGATATTGAAAGTGTGGTTGGGAACGATATTGGGATTGAGATGTCGGTTGTCCAAAGTTTTGAACAAAATTTTGCTGTGGCTGAGGTGGTTGCTGCTGGTATTGAGGTTGAGAAGCAAACGGAGCTGCCGTTGGGAAGGACCGTTGTTGAACGAACTGTTGATGCTGTTGATAGAATTGATCGGCTTTTTGTTGACTAGTTTGATGGTACTGGTATTGATGCTGCTGTGCTGGAGGAGCAGACTGGAACTGATTATGTGCCTGCGGTTGAGGTGAATGTTGTCCTTGCGGAAGTGCTACCACTGGTTGCGCAACGCTCTCACTTTCAGACTCCGACAGTTGGTGGCCACTCTGATGCTTGTCCTCAACACCAAATGATATCCGGATCCCGCTATTACTGTGATATTTTTCCGAGTCAGGATTGATAATCGCTCTCAATGTGGTAGTCTTCTGCGGTGGCCCAGGTGTAACTACGATCGGTTCTTCATGCAAAGAGCTCAGATCCTCTTCCTCTTCACTCTCATCTGGTAGAGGTTTCAGAGCAGGAACAGGAGTATCCAGCACAATTCCATGCTTATCATCTTTGTGGTATTTCACGTAAAATACTTGCACTTCTTCCTTTTTCTTAGGAATCGGACTCGCTGCTTGATGTTCATAAGGAGCCGATTCGTTACTTTCCTTTATGATAATCTCGATAATTGGTTCCGGTGCATCGACGTAAACGGGCTGATGATGGTGAGGCCCCGATTGGAAGCTATTGACGGAATTGGAAATATCACTATCGAATCCTGTGAATAAAAAACAAACCAATATATCACATTCATGTTAATCAAAACCGAAAAAACAGCCCTACCATGATAGTGATGGGCTGGCGAGGGACCAACAAGCGACTGTGGGTGATGAATATAGTTGCTGGTTTGATAATAGGGTCCCGGATCTTGGTAGGCATTGGAAATTCTGCGATCTGCCCGATACGGAGCTGTTTGGTAATAATTGTAACCATGGGTTCCCAACTCCAAATTACGTTTGCCCCGATTATCTGGGTCGGAAGCCACCGGAACGGTTTTCTCAGTAGTTTCTTCCTTCTTAGGGGAAGCTTCGGTTACCTCGGTAGTGTCGTTTTTCGCTTCCACACTGTGATGCAAAGCCAGCAAGGCAATCAACTGTAAAGGAAAATAGGAGAAAAAAAAACCTTGATAGCTGATCAAATCAAAGCAAACCGAATGTTTGGACCAAAATGAAAATCAGATAAAAACACATGATCCGCTCTAATGACAGTTATCTTCCCATCTTCAATCGATCGAAGTAGCTCGTAAAGAGCCCCCCCCCGCTACCGAAAAAGCATTACATTTAAATGGGAGGAAATTTCAGTTTATCTATTTTATTAATGGCACTACAACTAACACATCGGATCATTAGATAAGCCCGGTGGTGACTCGGTAGGATCGGATGCCGGACCGCCATGATCCATTATTTCATCGGTGGATTTTCCTTCGCACACGCGGACCAATTAGATTGACTGTCGACTGTCGAATGTCGCGCCGTTAAAACATCTGCTGCAACCCCGTGTCATCAAACGAATTGACAGCCCGAAGGGTTCAACGCCTTCGGGGGCATTTAAGTCTCTTCCGATCTGAATCTCAAGCTCGGGTGCGTTTCGTTTCTGCTGGTGCGCGGAGAATGTGTGATTTTAGACAATGGCTTCGGCTGCCGATGGTTAAACGCAAGTTGCTACGGTTTTTATTGCTCTTTCTTGCTCTTTTTTTTCCATGCATGTTGTTGCCATCGAAGATGCGCACAATTTGATTCGAGTGTGTTACGTTGGAAAGGGGTTTGATTCCGGTGGTTTGGCAAATTGGGTTTAATTGCATTTTTGTGCATTCAAATGCGTGTGAATGTGCGATGTATTACCAAAGATAAACTCAAGTTTACTAGGTACTATACAAGCCAATGAAAAATTTTTGATCACATATCCGCTGAACCTTTCGCAAATATTGATTGGTAGACCCCTCAACCCTTAAGGTTCAATGATATTAATAGTATATATGGGGAACTTGTTTGGTATTTATAAATTTTCGATTTTTAACGATATCAAACTAACTAGAGATTATAAGAAGAGAAAGAATATGAAAATTATAGAGCCATAGTACTCAAGGAAGAGCAAGGATGTGAAGAATAAAGTGCGGAAAAGTGAGACGTGACAAGGGTCATTTAAGTAAGCAGAAGGCTTCTCGCATCTAAACTTTTACCTTCTACCAGAGGAGTCGAACTTAGGCATCTTAGCGATACGAGTCATCCGAGTCTCTGATATGTCAGAAAGTAAAGGCAAAGGTCGTTTGCCATTTACCCTTTTACCATTTTGCCGGTTCGGATAGTAAATGGCAAACGACCTTTGCCTTTACTTTCTGACATATCAGAGACTCGGATGACTCGTATCGCTAAGATACCTAAGTTCGACTCCTCTGGTAGAAGGTAAAAGTTTAGATGCGAGAAGCCTTCTGCTTACTTAAATGACCCTTGTCACGTCTCACTTTTCCGCACTTTATTCTTCACATCCTTGCTCTTCCTTGAGTACTATGGCTCTATAATTTTCATATTCTTTCTCTTCTTATAATCTCTAGTTAGTTTGATATCGTTAAAAACCGAAAAAAGTAAAAATTACTGACTGACCAGAAGTCATAAATAAAAAAGCAAAAAGGTATTTATAAAGCATTAAAAATTTGGTTGTGAATAACATCGTGTCTGTGTTTTGCATAATAAAAAGCATTATTCGAACAACATTTTGTAATTTTTCCGAAGACGCTTCTTAGAAATCATGATTTGCGGTGTCCACTGTTGTATCTCAGTAAATTGAATATTAAAGAACTTTTTGATATTTTTTTTCCATTGAATTCGTATTCGTTTGTACTTCTGCAGGCAAACAATTTTCACTCTCCTTTTCCCTTTCTTATTAATTTGTGTGTTAGAATAAGTGTGTCATGACTACGTCTTATTTTAGCACTCGCCCCAGGCGCAAGATTTTTAGGGAGGTGGCAAACCAAACCTCGAGACTGTTTTTTTTTGCTCACTAAACCAACGATGGGGACGGCAAATCTTATTTTGTCCCGGGCGCCAAATTTCCTCGGTACGCCACTGTAAAGAAATGAAACCTTGTACAATTCACATAATATATTAGCTTTTGAGAACAATTGTAGATATTCAGAAGTGTGAAGTTTTATTTGTATTCACGTCATTCAGTTATGTCTCTGACATTACCCACCCACGTTTTAGTATGCGATTCGACTGGTAATAAGGAGTGTATCGATAAGTAGTTAGCAACATTCAAACAGTTATTACTCTGAAATGGCTTAATTTTTTGCAGCGTGTTTTGCGGTGAAATGTTTGTTTACATGTCAATAACAGCTGCACAATCGATTGGTTTCGGTACGGTTTATCGTTTCAATGATGAGTCGAATTGATCCGGAAACGCGAAAGAAAATTCGTGGTGTCACGTACAACGAAATTGCAAAACGGGTGAAAGTTCACCACACCAGTGTCAAACATATTATCGAGAAGTTCGGTAAGACCTTCTCAATGAAGGATTTGCCCCGATCCGGTAGGAAAACGGGTCCCAGCCAGCCCGGCCGGGACTTAAAAGTGGTTGAGTACATCAGGAAAAACCGTATAACCGGATTCTACAGAATAAAGACGGATGCATTCTGATCGACGACGAAACCTACGCCAAGGAAGACTCTCGAGCGCTGCTCGGACCGCAATATTATACGAAATTGGTGTACCAGGACCTAGACGACGCTGACACCACGGTGGCGATGGAAAAGTTTGGGCAGAAGGTGTTGGTCTAGCAAGCAATTTGTACCTGTGGTTTGCGGTCGTCGATTTTCTTCACGAAGGGCACAATTAATGCCAAGTTGTACGAGGAAGAATGTTTGAAGAAGAGAATGCTGCCACTGTATAGAAAGCATAAGGCTCCTCCTCTCTTCTGGCTGGATTTAGCTTCAGCCCACTACGCCAACTCCGTTCAACAGTGGTTGTCAAAAAATAATGTACAATTCGTGGAAAAGGTCATCAACCCACCGAACTGCCCGGATCTTCGGCCAATTGAAAGGTATTGGGCAATTGTCAAGCGGCACTTTTGGAAGGAAGGTACAGTGTCCCAAAACATGCAGGAGTTAAAAAAAACTGGACAGCTGCCACCAGGAATGTTAAGTCTAAACTACGAGCGTTTCACAGAAACTAGGATTTTCTTCAATATAATCAGTGAAATGCATAAAAATGTAATTTCTCTACAATATATCGAAAACTGATGTCAAAATATGTTTATTTTTTCGCTTTTTTATTCAATAATCAATGTTGCTAACCACTTTTTGATACTCCTTATGATAACAATTTTTCTACGAAGCAAACTTTAGAATAAACGAAATCAAGAAATAGGAAAATTATTCTTTAATTTTATTTTTAAATTTAAAACGACACAATTTACAATTTTGAATCGAACTAATGTCCTGGAGGTTTACTTTTCGCTTAAATTTCTATATCCATTTTAAATTTGCCGTGTTTCACGTCGTCATTATTATGTGTTATTATGCCGAAGATCTTCTTACAGTATTTCAAGCTTTTCTTACATTATAATGAATTCAGCTCACAATAGTAATTGTTACCGATAGTTTCTTTTAGTGAATACTTTATCAGCTACTCCAGAATAATTCTCTCCAGCATTTGAACATCAGCCAGATGAAAAACTCTTTTGACTTCATCGTTATTGTATTTAAGTCGCAAGGAACAAATATGACAACCACAGAAGTATTCTAATATCAAAATTTCATCTGGTGAAGAATGTGTTTAAATGTCGACTACATTTTGTGCATGACCTAATGAAAAACAAATTTTTTCTGTTTATTACAGCAACTCGCTTCTATCACGAGACGATTCACAGAGCGTGCACAAGAAAGTTTTAGCATTCAGCGAAGATTTTATGGCTATTCGTGCTTAAAAACAATACTTGTTGTTATAAAGTTTACGTCTGTATAGTTCAAATACAATTGCATTTTTATCAAGATATTATGAAAATATTTGGAAACAGAGGTTACTGTTTTCGAGTTATTTATCGATATACACGAATCCCGTACTGCATTTTGATAGTTTCTTTCACTCAAATATTGACATGTATCAAATATTGAAACATATGAGCGATTGTATGATTTGTGTTACGATTATATTGATGTAATAATTTCTTCTAGGTCAAGACTCAAACTTACTAATGACTTGGAATGGCGTCCTACTTCCTGGAATACAAACGTAATCATCAGTGACCAAATAATTATTTCCTAGACTGCAAAGAAATTAACGGTCCTTTTCAAGACCCCAAAAGTAACACAAAGAACCTTTTTAGAAAACTATCTTAAACTGCCACTCTAGTTCCCAGAATACAAACGCAATCTTCTAAAACCGAATGGTCCTTTTCAGGACTACAAAATCTATGCCAATCTCGCGTCTGTGTCTCTGACAATACCTGCTCCAAGATTTTTGATAAGTAAAGGGTGCACGGACTAAAATTGCATCACTTTGAAATAGCTGTAGCCTTTGGTTATTTTCAATTAGAATTGTGTGAAGGTGAATGTATTATGTGATGTGTTCAAGGTGTAATGTTTACATTGTGTAAGTGACAGTAGTACACTCAAAATAAAAATCATGTTATAGTTACGTGAAAAGTTATGTGAATATTTTCCACCCCACTTTTCACGTAGGTTTTAATGGACTGGCATTTAGAAGCTGTTTAATGCATATTGCAGTAAAAGTTACGTGTTTCATAAGTAAAATGTAATGTACTGTTCATATCACATTTATCTATCAGTGCATACCAAATTTAGATACCAGAGAATTACTATTTTATATATTGGTTGAAGTCAAAAGGAAGATTCTATAAAATGAAAAATACCATGAAAAATAAAACATTTATTTCAGAAAATTAGCATAGAATTTCAATGGCTGAAAATAAACTAATTCATTACATTAAACAGCAACTACTAACGTCGTGGGATCTCGAATCGACAAGCCTTCAGAAAGCGATTTTGTTGTCACTGCCATCCAACCGAAGCCGGAATCGAAATCCGAGAACTTTTACTACAGTACCGATGCAGGTTAGGGTCGCATTACATGGATCCAGTGTCTCTAGCTTCATGCTGATTTTGAACTCGTTTTGCGGTGGACACTTTCATACTGAAATGGTCCGGTCGATATAGTAAAAAATTGTAATTAACTAACACTTCTCGCGAATATTTGCACTACTTACACTTTAAGGGCCACTGTTCGCCATTTTTAAATCGAGTTTTTCACACCGGAAATTCACGTAGATTGTTTAACGTTTGGTCAATTGACGTAAACCTTATGTCATGACTTTATTCATTTTCGGAGATGTTCGTATAACATTCATTTTCGTATATTTAATTTGAAACCATTTTACGTGATTTTTCAAGTGAATCGAGCGTGATTTTTTATTTAAGTGTAGTTTTGCAGTCGTTGTGAAGATGGAGTCGGAAAAACACCAGCGTCGTAAAACAATTTTGCGCATGGACCTTCAAAATCCGGATCTCTCTCATCGTGTCATCGACAACAAGCTGAGAATTGCACAGTCTACGGTATCTCGTGTTTTAAATCGTAATTGGAATAGGATTAGGAAGGTCTAGTCACTGGAAGGAGATTCCTCATCAAATGTTCCGGTCATCAACTAAAACAACACGCACAACATAATAGTAATACGGCAGGTTCGAAAAATTTTGTTCACTTTTACATCGCCATGTACGTATAAAACATGCTTTTAATTTTTTTTACTCCCTGTAATTCCGGAACCGAAAGTTGGATCCTATGCAATTGTAAAACATTTCATTTGAACCTAAAACAATAGACTAAAGCGGTTCGTTACTAAAACCAGATCATTGTTGTAGGGACTTTAACAAAAAATCACTATTTTCATATTTCTATTCTTATTTTTCAAGATGTTTCACCCTGACGTATATGGCGAACATCTGGTGTTGTAATAGGAAATGGAAAAAAATCGTCTCATCTCAAATTTTCACTTGGAGGACACACTCACCTTCAATCGATGAGTTGAAAACTTTGGAACATGTAGATCAATATAAAAGTGCAACGAAAAATCGATATAACCGGGACGGCACGAAATATAAATTTAAAAATGTATTGGTGGAACCGTGCTCTAAACACTATGTAGTTACGCTATTTATATAGCACTACTTCTCCGTGAGATTTTGATGCATTTGTAGCGAGGTGAACAGAGTCCGACGCTATTGGGGGAAGCATTTTGAAAACAAGTTTAAATTTTTGAAGTAAATAATGACACTTATTTTTTTCTGAATAAAAAACTTGTATTTTTTATACAGTGAATTTAGTTGACAGGTTATGTTTAGAAAATTATGAAATCTTAACTGCAATGAAACATGAAGTATTGAAAACTCAGGCGTTACAATAAACAAAAATAAACTGGATTGATAATGGCTTCAGTACCATGCTTTTTATCCAATACACCGGGTTGTTTATTCGGGTTTATGAAGAAGTCTCGCGAAAACAAAACCCGATTACACTCGATGTACATTTGCCAAAACATAACATAGATACAAACAAACACTTCGAAACGAGGAGCATCATTTGGCTCCACCGCCGAAGAGAAGAAAAGAAAAGTGCTTCAACTGTAATGATCATTATCGGCGACGCGGCGAAAGTGATGTAATGAACCGGCGTCACCGGCGACGTACGCCGCATACCACCTCGCGTCTGCTCGCCCGTAAATGTATTATCTGCTGCTCGGAGAAATAGTAAACAAAACAAAACAATGCAATACAACATATGAAATTTTGCAACACTCACAGAGCAAGATTTTTGGATTAGTATATCGACAACGATCCGTTTTTCTTGGTGGGGTCTTTCGAGTGAACACCTCGCTGAACTTGCAACCTGGTGTTGCGTGATCCGAGCACTTGAAATGGACAACAGGTAAGTAGGTCCTATAGGTCGACCGAGGCCGATTCGGTTTTTGTTTTTTTTGTTCATCATTACAAACAGGTGAGGTATTCCATGTCAGATGGTTATGGCGTCAATTTTTACAGAACGAAACTCCACAGATAACAGATATTATACACTTGCAGATGTCGCCACAATCGATACTATTTGGGGTGCTGCAATCACTACGGGTCAAATTTTTGTGTTTTGTGTAGGTTAAAATCGTCAGTTTAATTAGATTCTGTTTCGATTGGATTCACATGTGATTTAAACGACATGGGAATAAAATGCTTGCTTCACACTCGTCACATACTTATAATCGTGTGCAAAGTGTTGAAATCGTTGTAGTTTAAAGTTTCTGTAGCAGACAGGAGAACTTGCCGTTAACGTTCTTGAACAAAATGGAACGTTTCGTAAGATTGAGGCGTGAAGTCGAGAAGATGGCAGTAGTGAAGCCCGTTTTTCGAACCTATAGAAATTTTTAATTTACACTATATTTTGTAAAGTTTTATTCGAAAAAATATAACAAATCAACTTCAGAATCTCTGGTTGTGATATAAAATAAAAAATAATGTGTAGTAATTTCATATACTTAAGGGGGCACTCTATAAAATGGTAGAAAACCGGAACATTTCTTTAGGAGCGTTTGTAGATATTCGTTCGAGGATAAGAGAAACAATTTTTATGATTCAAGTTGATTTGAAAATAGTCGACTTTCCGGAACCACCTATCGTACTAGGAGAACCACCTATCGTACGGACAGCTAAAATCGGACGTTTACGATGGGCTGGGCATGTCATAAGGATGTCGGACGACAGCCCAGTGAAAATGGTTCTTGAATCTAATCCGACTGGTACAAGAAGAACAGGAGCGCAGCGAGCAAGGTGGATCGATCAAGTGGAGGGTGATCTCAGAAGCATCCGTGCCTTGAGTGGCTGGCGACGAGCAGCCATGGACCGAATTATGTGGAGACGTATTCTTGATACAGCAAAGGACACCACAGGCCTATAGCTGTTAGGTAAGGGTAAGTTCAGTTAGCTGTTATGCCCTGATATATTCGCCGCGCATGTTTGCAAATCAAAACTTCCAGGTTCGGTACCAGTCGCGTAGCTGCGTGACTTTTTATGGCAAGTCAAATCGCCTAAAAGTATGCAATTTCGTATTGCTTCTCGAAATCTAGCTGAACCGATTGTCACAAACTTAGATTAAAATGAAATGGTCTGGTCTGAATGAAATGATCTTATGGTCTAATAGCCTGCTATTGAATATTATTCCGATCCGATCTCCGGTTCCAGAAATACAAAGTGATATGAACCGAAAAAAGTGAATAAATATAGTCACTCACTTTTCTCAGAGATGACTGAACAAATTTTCACAAACTTAGATTCAAACATCTGATCTGATCTGATAGTGTGATAAGTTGTTATCAAATTTCATACTGATACGACTTCCGGTTATGGAATTACACAGTAATATGTGCAAATTTATGAGAAAATGCGCACTCAATTTTATAGGAAATTTGTTAATTTTCACAAACTTAAACGCAAATAAAAAATCTTGAAATTCTTTAAAAGTTTTCCGAATTCGAACAGGATCCTACTTCCGGTTTCGGTATTCCAGCGCGATAGGCGAAAATTTTCAATTTCATGAGTATTTTTACACAATTTATAGTGAAGCGAGGTGTAATATTTTTATAATATCAGGTGTACAACTTTGCTTCCGCCGTTTTCCGATAGGTGGCTGTACCGGCTGAGGCTGGTTAAAATACATAGATGATAATGCCTTTAAAGTGAGTGTGTACAGTGCCTAACGAATTGTCATCGCCGTTTCAGTGACAGTTGGTCTTGTTTTCGTATTATTCACGCTCGAAAATGTCTGTTTATGTGCCCAATTCTCGCCATTTGCTGGAAGTTTTACTTTCCTGTTACAATTCGTAAAAAATGCAGCTAAAGCGCATCGAATGCTCTCAGAAACTTTCAGTGATGCTGCTCTGAGTAAAAGAACGTGTCGCTGTGGCTTCATGGATAGCGTTAAAAGAGGATTCCGAATAGTAGTGAAGAAAAGCTCTAAAACCCGAGCTCGCTTTGATTTCTCAGCGATGGGCTAACCGTTTTTAACAAATTGTGATTTAAATTAAACCTCTCGTTGTCTCACAAGCTACTGTACAATTTCATCCGGATCTGAATTCCTGTTCTGGAATAACAGGTCAATGAGTGCTGAAAGTTTCAGACCGTCATATAAAATGACGAAGTAAAACCTGTACGCATCGTTACGTATTGGTACGGAAAAAGAAAACACCGCCGCCTTTGCGAACAATGTACACAGCGTACTTTGAGCGATTTTATACACGCTATGAAGAAAACCGGAAACCTACGTCGTTTGGAAAAACTACAAGGATCAGCCCCTGGGGTTGTTCGAGCCATTAATATGGAACAAGGTAACCAAAATTTCTAATGATCGATATTTTCAATTAATCGTCACACTTTTGAATCCTCAGATGCACGAGAGTCTGCTTAGATTGATCTTTATTAGGAACCAACACCGAACACGCGAACCCAGAATATAGACTCTAAGACTATTCGCAACGCGGTGATGGATATCTGTTCTAAAATGACATACTGTTGTATAATTTAAAACTGTCAAAAATAAAACTCGAGCTTGACCATCTCAACGGAAAGATTTAAAATCTGTTTTATATATTTCTGTAAATGTATTGGTGTTGTGTCTATTCACTTCACTGTTTCAAATCAGAAACAAACAAACTAAATTAATGATTTCGAAAAAGATATGCATATTTTTACAGATCATAGTGAGCTGGAGTGCTTCTAAATGAAACTGTATTATTCAGTGCAGAACATTTAACGCTTACATTAATAATTTCTGAAATGTCATTCGACGCTTTGACATCTCGTCTCTCAGATTTCGTAACAGACGCTCACGCAAAAAAAAATTAAAAGTGTTCTATTCGTGTTTCAAATATTCATTAATTTAAAACAATTTCGTCGAGCAGTTTTAAATCTGTTTCAAATTTGTACTCGAAAAATAGAACTAAATCTCAGCGTCGTGATTGACATGTTTCAGTTGTAGATCTAAAGTAGATCAGTCCATATGAAATAAAACAGTGTTGCGAACAACCTAATAGTCGTGATTTGTATTTGTTTTGTAGCCGACGAAATTACATCGATAGCGCAAATGTATGCAATTATATGTTTGTACGTAAGCATACGGATATCGATATTTAAGCTTCTCTTCGCCAAGCTTGTGTTCAAGTTTTGTACGCAAGCAGTTATTTTTATAGCGTTTCTCTACCATTACTATCCTTCTGCGATTTTGGTTGAAGCGATAAACTTTATCTCATCATCAATCGAGTTCATCCTATATAAATTAGGAATTAATCTTATGCACTTAAAATTTACCCTGGGGTAGTTGTCATTTTCTCAGGTGAAACGACATAACATGAAATTTCATCCGATCTTGCATGACACAAGATCACAGCATACCAGTTAAAGCTTCAAATCGTTTTATGGCACTTGCTGTCTAGCAACCCAGTGAAATTTGTAGACCCGCATAAGTCCGATCATCGGTCCGATTATCGGACCGATTGAGCACGATATAGGGCCGATCGTAGCGCTTCAATCGGCCCGTCATCGGACAATTCTGCACCATTTGCATCAACCGCGCTGACCTAAAAAAGCTTTATGTTTACATTATGTATCGCTAGAGAAACAGAGCGAAGGAATATCAAACAAGACATTTTTGAGCCGACGTCTTCCCGATAGGGTGAGAAAGATTGTTAAACATTTGTATCGATCATAGAGGCTTTAACCTTAAGGTAATTCGCCTGTTAGGCCCAGAAAAACTCTGGCCCTAAATTCGGGGTTTGAAATCCAACCCCGATATATTCCATCCCCCGAGTATCAGACATCCGCTCTCTGCTTTGATATATCTTCATTCTTTTGTTCTACCGATGCACTATGTAAGCTCGAAACGCAATCAAAAGCTTCCGTGCACGATGCGTCCGATGTTCGGATTTACTGGGAACAACCTACCTCTAGCATACTACGCGTAGGACTGAAACGTTAGCTATAATTTTGCTTCTATTTATAGATTCGCGTGCTTCCAACAGCTTCGCTTTTGATTCGATTGACCAATCAGAGCGATGCTTTCCCTTTGATATATCGCTTACTCCTTCAAAACCGTCGACTATGGCAGGGAAATCCGGTATGCCGGCGATTTTTTGCAGACAAAATAGGACACTACTAGCTTTTCATCAACATTTCAATGATATATAATTGAAAATACATGGCTATGTACATTCAAATCAACACGTAGAAATAATCTTAAATCTTAGTCACTTTACGGAAGTGTAGCAAAATCAATGGATTGAAGTTTAACTGAAAAGATATGCGGTGGAATCTCATGCTTCGCGATGTATATGAATCAGTCAATAATTTTTAAAATTGCTAAAGATAAAGAGAGAAATATTATTGTCCATATAACTTGATTTTTTTATAGAGCAGTAACAGAAGTACAGGTTTTCGTTTAATTGGTTCAATCGAAATAGTGCATGAAGTTCAAATCAACCTGCTTTAATTCAAATAAAATCTTTGTCTCCATAATTTACATTTAAATCGAATATTTTTCCTTGTCGTCATACAATAACTAAGTACGAAACTAGCAAAGCAGATTATAAAACTATTTCAACTTGTAGGCCTGACTATTTGATTGCCACTTTTTACGACTTTAACGATTTGCAGGTTCCGGCTCTGGAAATAAATTAACAAAAACTCCAACAAGGAACTTGCATTGATTTCTCATGAACATTTAATAAGAAAGGCATCATTACACTACTAGATGGATTAAAGCAGGTTTTTTAATCGCGTTGTAATGACGCGGTGGGGCAAATCCGAATGATTTTTGAATACTTTTTTATTATGAAATTATTCATTTATCAAATATAAATTATGCCTTTTTTTTCAGTACAATCATGAACAAAAGGCTCCAGAACGTAATGAAAACATTATTCATCAAGCAGTTGCTGCGATGCAAATGGCAATGCCTTTACGTACTTAAAACGGATGACTGATTAATTATTTAGCTATTTTCACTTTTTTCTATTCCATTGTCCTCTAAAACCATTCAATAATGTAATGTTCATTTATTTATTATTGCAAAACCACTAAATTTAGGAATATTTGTACTAAATTGATCAAAAAATCATGACGGTTGGATTTACCCCATCATTTTTCAAAATAGTAAAACTGATTTATTTCGTAAGCGCTTGTATCTCAAAATTTTTAAAACGTTTGAATAAAATGCAGAATCGTATATACAGCATATATTTATATATGTTATACAACAACGACTTGATCCGATGTAAAACAAGCATTTCATAGTCAAAACCGTTGACAATGTCGGATTTGTCCAATTTTACCCTGATATTTATGAAAATATGAGCGATATGAGAAAGGCATAATTACATCACTAGGTGTATCAATACAAGTTTTTATTTGATCGATACTTTTTGTTACAACAACTGATTCAATGGAGTTTCACATTCTCAACACACAACAGGTTCATTGTTAAAATGTGACGATACTATGTTTCAAACTTTTGTATCGATAATTAAGTAAAAGAAAAAAAACCGCAAAGAGAAATTTCTTCTTCCAAAAATTAACAACCATTATCTTATTTAGATTAGGTTTATACTGAACTATAGTAACTGATCATCATAATTTGTTTTGATTGAAGTCAAGAAAAACCTATCGAAGTTTATGTTATGTTCTAAATAAATATGAAACATTATGTAAAATTGCAGATTATCGAAAGCCCAATACATTATTTCCAAATTTTATTCCATTTACGTCGCCATTGTGGAATCAGGAAACTGAAAATTTTACTCAGCTGTCAAGTTGTCCATGGGAAACACTGAACTCAAGGATGGAAAATTGAAAATACAAACCTATGTATCACGTGTTCAGATTCAAATTTAATGAAACATACAGCCGATGTGGACGTTGACCTCATCGATATATGTACGCCCTCACATTCCAATCCGTTGTAATCTGTATCAACTGAATCATCTAATAAAAATGGATGGAATTATCACGATAGAACATCTCCACCGAAAGGAAAACATGGTTGCTGGTTTTATTTCTAAACGTCCGAGTGTGTTACCAATATACGCAATAAAATCGTACCGTGTTCTGAATCATCTCTAGACTTTCAGGAGGATCTCTAAAGAGAAGAGAACATATAATGTCTTAATTGCTTCCTTCTTTTGCTTCATCGATATTTTCGTTTGAATCTCTTTCTCCCGTTGTTAGTCTCTTTTAAGCGGGATTTGGTCGAAACTTCTGAAGTGTTGCATTGACAGTTATGTTGATACTCGTAGACTCATTTACATTCCACACCGGTTCTGACCAGATCTTGCAGATTGTCGGGAACTATTGGATGATAAGGCAAAAAAACGAAACGTCGATTGAGCTGTTAATTAAATTCTACATTAATCCCAGACAACCAATGGGAAATGGGAAGAGAAACGATCAAAACTTTGTTGAAGTGGCTTCGAGTTCCGCTGAACTTGCCCGGTCGAACTGGTCCGATCGATTGAATTATCGAAATAGTTTAGTCATGCTCGTTCGATCGACTTTAACGGGAACGGACGGAGCCGTCCAGAAGAAGTTAAAACAACTCCGTTCGTTATTCTACACGGAACTTTCACTTTCGTAACACGTCTGTCTGTCGGTTTGCCCATTCAGTTCTACTCTGTCTACTAGTTCATTCGCCGCCGGGCACACAACGGAGCGGGTTCCTTGAGGTGGGCCGTCCACAATGACGTGATTAATAGTCCTCAGAAGTCGACATCGCTTAAACGCAGCGATGAACTCGATCGAACTGCTGAGTAGTAGGAAGATTTCAGAGGTGTTTGCTGTTGGCTGCCCGATTACCCGACGACTTGCCAGTTTTATGGGAGAACCTGTATGTTCGATGGGCCTGTCATACTTAATATAGCACGTGCTTGCCTCCACTGTATTATGGAATTTAAATATTTATTTATGACATATTATGTCATCGAGGTGACCAACCGTTAATCGGCTCAGACGATTCGTTAGGCACATATTACTAACTTTCACTTGGTATGATGTTATGTTTGGGATGCGACATAACGCACCGTCGATTGCATTCTTATGTTTTACCTTTTTTTATAAATATAAAAAATAGGTATAGAATTCGCTCAAAGTTTAGA
The DNA here is from genome assembly GCF_030247185.1 of Malaya genurostris. Classification (NCBI taxonomy): domain Eukaryota; kingdom Metazoa; phylum Arthropoda; class Insecta; order Diptera; family Culicidae; genus Malaya; species Malaya genurostris. The sequence continues at coordinate 182,869,140 of NC_080572.1, forward strand.
AAAAATTTTTGAATGTCATATACCAATCGATTCAGCTCGACGAACTGAGAAAATGTCCATGTGTGTGTGTCTGCATGTGTGTTGTCAACTAAGAGGTCGAGATCTCAGAGATGGCTGGACCGATTTTGATCAAACTAGTCGCAAATGAAAGGTCTCCCCGTCACCCTGAACGCTATTGAATGGTTTTGAGATAGGATGTTTACTTTTTGAGTTATTCGAAGTTTTATGTCAAAATTTTCAGTTTTTTGACAGTATCTGTCACAATTGACATTGATATCTGAATATATTTTCAGACTTAGATTCCGCACGGTAGTAGCTATCCAACAAGCCATAGATTGTTAAAATCTGTCCATTTTTAACGGAGATATTGAAATTTTTTTTTCAAGCGGCTTTTTCCCCTATTCCAGCAGTGGAAGTTTTGAGCGCTGTCTGGCAAAGAAAGGCTTGGGAGCAACATAAAACACGATTTTTTATACTGTTACATACATTCGTTTCAAAGTACCCAAAAGATTGTGTACAGCATGATGTTTTGCCTCGAACCGATTTTAGCACGGTTCGTTTTTGGCAACATAATCGTTCGAAAATGCCATATGTAAACTAGATGATAGCAGAATTTTCGAGTTGAAAGCAATTCCATAATTATATTGATTAAAACTACTTACAGCAATAAATGCTGGAAGAACATTACACCCATGTACCATTCGAATCAGTTCGTCGAAATCAGCAAATGTGTGTGTGACAAATAATTTCACTCAATTTTTTTCGGAGATGACTCAACCGTTTTCTACAAACTCAGATTCATATGAAAAGTCGTATGCTCCCAAACAAGGTCCGTGAATTATGTTTGCATCCGACTTGCGGTTCCGGAACTACAGAATGATATGTGAAACGAAATTAAAATTGTGTAACTCATTTCTCTCGTAGATGGCTAAACCGATCTAAGATTCAAATGAAAACTTTTTAGATCCTATGAAACATCTTGCTTTTCAGTCAGATCCAACTTCCGGTTTAGAGGATACAGGGATATTAGTATAAAAATGTCCATTTCATATAAATTAATCAGGTTTATCGGGTTCGCAGATTTGGATAGTCGATAACCAAATGAACTTATCTCAGTTTTAACGGTATTCAGTTTTCGATTCGGATTTAATTCGCACTATGATTTTTAAAAGATGACTACACTGATTTTCAAACATTTTGAAACTTAAGTAAACTATATAGCTACTTAGGTGAATTTATCTGACTTCGGCTACACCGATTTTCGGATTCCGGTTCCAGTATCGAATCGTTTCTAAAAGCTCAATCGTTTTCTCAAAAAATTTAAATCGACAAAGACAAAATTAATCAATTTTATCCAATTCTGACTTCCGATTCTGGAATTACAGGATGATGAATTTTTAAAATTCAAACCGGTATAGAAGATGACAATCTCGAAAAGCTTTAAAGTTGGACTCAAAACTATTGCAATTTATTCGTCATATGACCATACGAGTCGGTTTGGGTTATTGGGTTTGGGTTAGGTTAAATTACCGTAAACTCTAAAGTGAAACTTAGTTCGACATCTCACGGAATGTTCAATCGATTGTCACACGTTTAAATTTAAATTCTGATTTTCAGCTACGACATTACAGGGTAATGGGTGATTGAAATCTCAAATAGCCGCTTAAAACGACGATCATTAAAATAATGTAATGAGAACAAAAACACCGAAGAATATTCATGCAAAATACACATGCGGATTGATAAAAAAGGTATCATCTCACTGCTAGGTGGATTAATCACGTTTTTTATTATTCATATACTTATTTATATTCGTTTAGTATCTCACATTGGATATTGAATTTAGACTCAATACCGAATTAAACTGAATTGATTCAGTTTGCTGGCCGGGGATAGTCCGGACATGGGGTTAAACCGGACAGCTAAAATGTCATCTAAGACAGCGAATATTGCGATCCATGGTTGACTTTGTAAACGCGCTTACATGTGACAGATGACTCTAAGTCAATCCAGTTTGGCGTCAATCGTGTTCGTGTCAAAAAGTGTACGTTCCTCACTGAATTTTTTTTTAATTTTCAAATTTTGGGGGTATATTTAATTCCTGTGCATTGTAATGACGGGCTGGTTAGTGCTTTAAAATGTTTATTTCATGCTGAATTCAGTGTTTATGAAGTTCTTCAGATTATGTGGAAAATAAAAATATTATTTCGTCTCGAAAATGAATTGTCGGTTCTGAACTAAACCGCACAAAAAAGTGAGAAAGAGAAAAAGAAGGAACTCTTAAATTATACAAGATTAAAAAGCCGATGCAAAAACCTTGAAACTTTATAATCTGGTTTAGCCCCATAGGGAGTTCGGTTTCTCAATTTTAGAATTTGGATTGGCTCCTTCATGGTGACTTGGTACAAAAACTAATGCATGTTTTTCCATATCACAAATTGGGAATTGTAGTTAAAAGTTGAAGCTTCACAACTGGTTAGATAAATTGGCTAAATACCTGGGTTGTAATGGGAATTTTATTTCTACAAGAAGTGTTCGGTTTCGTCCCGTAGCTTCTGAAATTTTGGGTTCTTCTGTTGGTCACCTCATCGCAACTTTTTACGGAAACTAATGCATTTTTTTTCAAATTACATTTTGGAAACTGTAGTTGAAGGTTGAATCTACCCAACGGCTTAGATAACTTGGATAAACACCTTATAGTAATGGATGCTTTTTTCAGATTCCCAAAAGTGTCCGACTTGGCCCTGGTCTCCCCTACTATATATTCGTCAAGCTATGTGTGCCGATTGAATATATCAACAATAGCGGGTCTCAATTTGATGTTAACCACATGTCGATGAGTCATATGGATAAGGCATACCAGCGAGAAAAATTTGAGTAATACTAGTAAAAACTACATGTTTCTACACATATTCACTGAAATTCCGGAATTGACAGTCAGATATTGATCAAGTTCAATTGCGTTCTATGCTCGTAAACCTAATACATTTCGAATATCATATTAGTATGTTGGTATTCATTAGTTAATCTAAGCACTGTTTTTATCAAGCGAGTTTCTATTATAAATTACATAAAATAAAATACATTTATTCTGTATAACTATTATATTATAACTATTTCAGGTTTGCTTGTATCAGTTCATCACTTTTATTCAATATCATATAGTTGGCTATTGGTTGAACTCATGGAAGAGAAAACAGTCTAACGAAAAATAAAATTTAAATTGGAACCCCAATGAACTTAATGAAATCATAAAGAGGTTTCATGTAAGAAATGTGTCCTCCCCACGAGCATTTTGAATCAAAACAAACCCCGAGGAATTTGAAAGTCAAAATCTGTTCTTCCCATCATATGATGCTGAAGCTGCGCGGGATCATGCTTTCTTGAAAAGACGACCAGCTCTGTTTTCTCCGTAGAGAATTCGATACCCAGATGAACAGCACAAACAGACAAGTTATCTAAGGTATATTGCAATGGTTTTTGCAGATCAATAGCTTTGGTCCAGTAACTGAAACCACGCCATCATCTGCCAATTGTCTTAGTGTACATGGGGTTACTAGACAGCTGTCAATGTCATTCACGTAAAAATTATACAGGAGCAGACTGAGGCTTGAGCCTTGTGGAAGACTCATGTAGCTAATTCTGAATGTTACCAAATCGGCATGTGAAAAATGCATGCGTTTCTCTGACAAAAGGTTGTGCAAATAATTATTTATAACCGGTGGAAGTCCATGTTGGTGGAGCTTGTCTGAAAGAACATCAATGGAAACTGAATCAAATGCTCCTTTAATGTCTAAAAATACAGATGCCATTTGTTGCTTTTGAGCGAGGGCAATTTGGATGTCAGACGAAAGTAATGCAAGGCAGTCATTCGTCCCTTTATTTCTACGGAAGCCAAACTGAGTATCTGACAACAACCCGTTCGTCTCGACCCAAGTGTCGAGACGTCGTAGAATAATTTTTTCGAACAATTTTCTGATGCAGGACAACATCGCAATGGGTCTATATGAGTTGTGATTGGAAGCTGGTTTCCCCGGCTTTTGAATGGCGATAACTTTCACTTGCCTCCAGTCAGGTGGAACAATATTTTGCTCAAGAAACTTGTTAAACAATTCCAACAAACGTCTTTTTGCGAGGTTGGGCAGATTCTTCACCAAGTTGAATTTAATTCTGTCCAACCCAGGAGCGTTATTGTTACAAGACATGAGTGCTATGGAAAAATCCATCATTGAAAAGGGGCTATCAATGGAACCATTATTTGGAAAAGATTCCCTTATAATGCTATGCGTAGGAACAGAATCTGGACAAACTTTCCTCGCAAAATCAAATATCCATCGGTTCGAGTATTCCTCACTCTCATTTCCTACGTTACGATTCCTCATTCGTCTGGCCGTATTCCAAAGAGTGCTCATTGAGGTTTCTCTTGACAAACCTTCGACAAAATGTCTCCAATAGCTACATTTCTTGGCCCGAAGTATGCTCATGTACTTGGTTTCTAAAGTCAAGAAATTTTCAAAATTCTGAGGAGTTCCTCCTCCTCGTTTTAAAAACGTCTTGAAAGCATTTTGTTTCGCGTGCTTAGCATCTGAGCACTCTTTGTCCCACCAAGGGTTTGGAGGCCTTCTGTTAGACGATGGACCAAGAAATCGTTTGGTTTGGGCTTGTTCTGCGGCCTCCAGAATCGAACAAACGAGTGGGGGGAGCTCTTCCATTGAGTGCAAGGTACTTGAGATACTACTTTGGTATTTAATCCAGTCAACATTTTTATGTAGTGCCAGTGTTTTGCCCTGACAGTTGATCAATGAAACGGTTTTATGAAGTTTGGTTTGCACGCTTGCTGCTCTGAAAAGAAAACGGGTGCAAAATAGTTGCCCGAGAATCGCCCCGAAAGTGCATTTTTTTCGTGCGGTGCAAATCAATGAAACACAGTGCACCTGTTTTGATTGCCCGACTGCACGAAAAGTGCACGAATCGAGCAAAACGCTCCACGAGTGTTCTCAATGAAAAACGACATTAGTTTATCGAAATTTTTTTAGTCATCTCTGACGAGAACATTACAGACTTTACAGATCAAAAGCAATAAGTTTACTCATGGTAACTGTTGGAACCCGCCCTCCACATGGTAGCCATCTTGAATGATGTCGGGAGAATCACTCGATTTAAGGACGTACGACTTACCACCTCAAGCTTCAGCAATCGCGACTGTAATGCCCCGCCGAAAGGGAATAGGATACGCTGCGTGTTTGTGCGCAGTGCGCCCAGTGCTGTTCGCAGCTGTCACCTGCGAGGGGAAAGACATTTCTCGTCTTGAGCCGTGTGTACACCACCACAGTAACCTTCCTTTTCGAAGTAGTTGCTCTCGAAGTATTTAGACCAGAACTCACATTCTTGTTGAATTGTGCCCTTTTTTTCTAATAGGTGTAGCTAGGAAACCATTTTATCTACAAAAATGGTATCGAAGAATAAGTTCTAAGAAATCTATGAAACAATTTAGAACAACACATAATTTTCAATCGGACTCCGCAGTAAATGTTTTAAAAAAGGTTTTTTCTCACAAATCTAAGAATTTTACTTAATCTAACACTTCTCCACAAGGCCACGATCGTTGTTGAACTTATACTGAACATTTGGCCGTTGGTCCGATTGCTGTCCTCGGTGCTTGGTGCGTGGAGTGTGCTGATCTGATGTTCAGGTTGTCACATAATTATATACTGATAAAAGGTCGAAAAAGTTTTCAAGATGTTTTTTTTATTCTTTTTTTCAAACTTTAACTTCAAATCGACATTTGATAAAAAATTGATTAGTATAAATAAAAAAGTAAACAATGAATATAGGAGATACGCTCCAAAGTCCGAACATGAGGGGTATAACGCAAACAACGTTCAAAAGGTCGCGTAGCCCAACCTTTAGAAGGCCTTAAGACAAATTGTTGTGCGCTAGATGCAAATTTGTGGTCTAGGACGAGGAAAGTAAATTGTGCAGCACCTAACGAATGGAGTCAAACAACAGGCCCGAGGATTCACTTTAGTTAAAAAAAAAGGATCCGTAGATATTTTCTTCTGTTGACCGATTTACACACATTCCTGTTCGACCAGTTTTTACACGTGACACCCTAATGACAATTACACTTATGAAATTAATGACAAATTACACAATTAAAGCACGCATGTTTCTAAGCTATTCTAGCTGCTGAGAAAACCTTCCGATGGAAGCAACACATTAACAACATCCCATAAAAAGTATTCGTCCAATAAATCACGAATCACTGACGATCCTAATCTTCAAAGCTCGGGAGCAGTCCACCGAAACGAGTGAAACAATATTGAATCAAAAGCCGTCCGCCCTCTTGTCATAATAAAACGTTCGATCTCCGTGCTATGAGAATAACTGGCTGATTGATAGCATGTCCAGCAACAAGGCTAGATCATTAAAACCATGATCAATAAAGCAGTTATTTTTCATTTCTCTCTCTCTCTCTCTCTGTTTCTGACGACCGTTCAGTGCAATACCAACCAACCGAGTGCAGCTTCCAATCGACCGTTAAGTGGAAATGAGGAAAGTCGTCTCAATGGTGGTATTGTTTGATGATTGGCAACTTTGACCCCCCCCTATTCGGTTCGATCGATTTTCGGTTCAAGGACCCCAACAACGTGCAGCGATCGTGTAGAACATTACTTTCATTTTTTTGGTTTTGTTTATTGGGGGTTTGATTGATGTTCAAAGTTTTACAAGGCCCATTCTCAGTGAATATGATGAATCATGAGTTTTGACTAGACTTTTTGTTTCGGATTTCGGACCCATTGTACCGAGAGCATCTGTTTCGGCTAGACTATTCTAGTTCTGGAGTTTTGCCTTGCAGTCTACATAAAGCGATCTTCCTTGGTTCTCACGCTGCTTCGATTATCTACTCTTATGTGTAATGAGTAGTGAAAATCATTAGGTAAGTTTTACGAAGCTTCATTCGTTTCCAAAATTAAAATTGTACTAGATCTTTATCGTAATAATTATGACTTTTTGTACGTAAATGTTATGGATTCGACAACATATGAAAGATCATCTGAACGGTTGACTGCAAAAATCGGATAGGTGCAACTTGGGTTGGGAAAACCGTTCAAGTATTCTTGAATTAAAAACCGGATTGAAATTTAATCTATTCTTCCGAGGAAAATTTGTTAATATAGTTTTTTTTTTGTCGACTGTCGCATGAATAACAGTGAAATCAAAAAATGACACAGTTTCAGTAGCCAGAACAAATTGGCTCAAAGAGATCGGTCTCCTAATTATCGGAAGATTTGTGCCTTGTATTCAATGGATTCCAATTTTCGACGTGAATACGTTTTACTTCACTATGGGACACCTTTTCAACTTAACTTTGTACAGGAATGGGTAGAACTTACTCGCGAATACCTATTGTTGTATTCAACCATAAATGTCAGTATGTAAACATAGAATACTTTGAGAAAAAACAAACCGATTTCTAACCCTGTAGATTTCCCACTGTACGGAGAAACTAACAGCGCTTCTATTGGGAAAGCTACTGTGGTTGTGTGCCTACTTTATACGTTTATTTTAGGAGCATTTAAGCATCCATTTCTCACCAGACGGCGCTTCTGCTGACACAGACTGTTCAATGAAATTTCTATTACACCGGGGAATCTAGATGTTTATTTTAACACACTAACATATTTTTTCTTCCTTATCATAAAAAATATGGTCAGCATTTTATGATAAAATTTTCAGTACAAATAACTCAAAATTGAAATTTTCTAAACTATTTGGTATGAACGAGCATCAATGACAAAATAAGGCGCGTAAAATTTCAACCGCATGAACTGAACGAATCTTCGCACAAAATGTGCAAAACTGACACATAGAAATATACAATATTTCCAGTGATTGGTGATTTATACGCTAGTAAAACAGACACTAAGGGTGAACCCAGAGAGAAAGCGACACGCGATGACAGATCGCACGGAGTCGCGCGGCAGAACCACAAACGAATTTCCAGACATGACAGTCACGATCTTTTTTTGGCGCACATCTACGGTCCTCCGTGAAACTGGCACCAATGGTGATAAATTGGTTGCACTGCTGAGTTCCCATCATACATTAATAATGCAAATGTCAAACCGTGAGAACCCTTTCGATTCGGTAGCTCATTTGTATATATTGAGATTTTATGGCACACTTTGGTTGAAATGATAACAATGCAATTAATCTCGCGCTCCACCAAGCGGTGAGTGCGGTCATTTCAGAAGGTACCGGGAACGAACCACATTTTTCAAAAATATTTATAAGCACGTACATGTCTTCATTATTTATCTTTGGCAGAACTCCGTCCACTCAAGTTCAGCAGAAAAATGACAAGTATGTCAGAGTGAACTCGATGCGTTGCGAAGCGACCACTGACCGATCGCATCGCACTCACTCTGACATAGATACATTTTTCTGCTGAATTTGAATTACATAGCTACGCTTATTTAACTTTAGTAGAAAAATGACATTTATGTAAGAGCGAAATATCATCATCTCAATTAGCAGTAACAAAGGCATTGCTAATTCAGTTAATATTCCATATGATTTGACAAAAAATGTTGACTGTATTAAATACCAAAGTAGTATCTCAAGTACTTTGAACTCAATGGAAGAGCTCTCCCCACTTGAAGAATATGACTTGCTCGTTTGTTCGATTCTGGAGGCCGCAGAATAAGCCCAAACCAAACGATTTCTTGGTGTTCATCATAGGTTCATCGTTTGAATTGAAAAATTGCAAGTCGCCTCACACTAAACAGATTTATACAAATTTCGCTCCTAGATGCTGGAAACGCATACAGAGCAACCTTTTCAGTTCTTTTCACTGTGGAACACGTTTTTAACGGACATTTTTCATCATTTTTCAATTTTTAATTTGCAAACGCAAAACAAAACAAACACATGGCAGCTGTCAAAGATTCGTCGGCAGTTCATTTGTCATCGTGTAAAACCTAATTGCTGAACTAAAGGGCTGCGGCCAGTGTGTTTTAGGGCGTTTTCTCTGATTTTCTTAAAACCGGTGACTAATATAAAAAACCAACTGACAATCTCTAAGAAAAAAATAGTTTAGATTATCCGGTGAAAATTTCAGAATGATTCATCGACATTAGCTGTCGGGAAAGTCTTTTTTCTGAAGGAAGAATTGCTTAGCTGAAAACGCCGTCTTTCAACTTGTTCATTGAATATCTCGCCCTCAAAAGAATGGATCAAAAAGCTATCCTTACAATGTCTAGATAATTTAGTTTAAATGCGATTAGTGCATGAAAACATATATGTTATTGCGATAAAAATTGAGTGAATGTTATTTTTGTGAAGGTAAGTCCATTTCTTGGCGGCACCATGTTTTCTGCTCTTGTAGCCTGGTAACTTTATTGGATTCCATGTGATGTAGTCAAACTTGTAACCGAAAATATCAAAACATTCTTGGCCACTCGGCCACATCGAGAGTTATTTTGCACATTTGCAAGGGAGCATTGAGGGAAATGTAATACGCAGAGTGAGCCACGTGGTTATACACGACCTACTGGCCTCAGCCCTTAAATGAACGGAGCTCTGTCGCGCGACTCTTTGCGAGCTGTCAAATTTCGTATCGCTTCACTTCGCATTGCAGTCGCTTTCTTTTTGGCTTCACTCCAAGCATGCATGGTTATAAACCGTGAGTATTTTTAATTGACTAATATGAGGGAGACACATTTGTGCATATTGTACGAGACAGTTAATTTAGTCATTCAATTTATAAACAAAATACCCTTTCCAATGATTTTTTCGCCTATTGGGAATTTGTTCATTTTATGTTACAGATTAAAACTTTCACCTAGCCAATTCCAACTTTACATCATTTTATAAAAGAACTGAGTAATAATCAAACAAGATCTTTTATATAATAAGTTACAACTGGTTTGTAAGATGTTCACTGAAAATATCTAGTTTGTGAAGTGCATCACGTATAAGTATATATAAGTGAATAATTTTTAATCATTTTTCATGAATTTTTAAAGGAATTTTAGCTTTTTTTCGTCCACGCTTGGCGTGTTGATATTAATAATTTATATTTAAGAATTCTTAAAATCAAAGATTATGGCTATCGGTTCATGGATTTTTTTTTTTTGTTTCAAATCGCTATACAGTTGTATTCTCGTGACAGATTTGACATGTAAGTTTTTGAAATCGATGTCATATTAATTTCTAACTAACAATTGGAAATTCTAGTTGGCTGAAAACGAAACGTTGTGGATTTTTCAATTTATGGATGAATTTTAACATTGCACTTTTGATTTTATCAACCTTGTCCCTGTAATTTTTTGCTCTCGTGTGTTCCGCCTTATAATTGTACCGTTACAATTATGCAAGTGACGCATTCAAAGCAAAATTCACACGTGTGATTATCGATATTGAGGAAATATATGTTTGGAAAAAGAATGTCAGTTTTATCCGTATTCACGCCATCCAGTTATGACCCCAGCATTACTCTCTTGCCTTGTCACTTATTTCGTCGATCTTCTTGTCTCCTTTTTCTAGATTGATTCTCGTAAACAAAAAATCGCTGTTCTTGGGTTGTTGACAATTTTCTTACCTGAAAATAAAGAAAACAAAATTCAAACGTAAATATTAATGTTTCATACTTTCAGAATCTTGAATACACATTTTCTTTACTCTACAGAGCTATAAATAAGGTTTGAATCATTTTTCCAATAATCATGTTCCACGAATCGTTGCAAAACTTTTACAAAATCAGCATCTTCTTGAGGAGAAGGAAGACGACCTCTCAGAACTTCGATTTTCTAAAAAGTCAGAAAGTATTAGAATCGTCAAAAAGCATTAACTTTACGTCTGCTTAGCGATATGTGTCGAACACTTAGATGGTGTCAGTAGTTCAACATAAACCGCTAATGCACTGATCAGTCGAAGACGAAACATGAAAAAATGTTCGTTTTTCACAAGCCGGTTTCCGTGCAGTACTAAAACCCCTAGAACCACAGTACTAAAACCCCTAATATCTCTTGATGTACAGAGAACTGTCACTAAATTTCGTGCTCTCGAGACTACAGAAAAGACATGGCACTTCTATGCAAATTTGCAAATGGCATCAATTTTATGTCTGCTTAGCGGTTTACGTTGAATTATTAGGTGGCGTTAGCAGTTCAACACAAATTGCCAATGTACTTATGAGTCGAAGACGAAACGTAAATATAAAAACCGCTACCATTTCCATGTTAGGGCGATTCAATAAATCGAGAATATGTCTTGCTTTACTATGTGGCGTATTTTCAAAATTCGCCCTGTTGAAGAATGGGTAGAATTTAATCGTGAATATATCTAGTTGTACTTAACGCATAAATATAATTCTTTCTCCATGCCATAGAAAATATGGTCATCAATTTATTATCAAATTTTGAACAGTGTAAGATAACCATAAGTGACTCAAAAATTTTGTTTTCCTAAATTTTTGTAAAACTCACGCTTGCTTGACTTTTTCGTACGAGCAGCAACTGCAGCAAAAACAGACCTTCTCAATGGCGAGCAGTCGGCTTCAGTTACCAGCAGCATCAACAGATTATTAGTAATCGCATTAAGTTTCTGAGTATATTTATTTTAAGCTTCTGAATATTTTTGGAACTTACTTCTTGATTAGATTTCGGAATTGAATTTATTTCCTTAATTTAAGCTTGGAATTCGAATCCAGAGTTCTGATTCAGAAATTAAATTTCAATTAAATTTATAAAACGAAATTCAACATCAGAATTTTGGAAAAAAATACTCATAGATCTGAGTTTGGGAACAATATTTTATATCTGAATTTCGAACCCGAATTTTAGAACTGACTCTTAAACCAGAATTTAATTATTGTACCTGTATTCCTAATTCAATTCGGATTCGGAAAATGAGTTTATTTCCAGAATCCTAGAAATTTTTGCCCGCGTTGGCGGTTCAATGCATAGCGCACTGGTCTTTCAAGCCAGTTGTCGTATGTTCGAGCCCCGACCTGAAAGGATTCTTGGTGTCAGTAGGAGCGTAGTACTAGCCATGCATGCAATCTGCTCTGCACGCTATAAATTTTCTGCGAAGCCTGTTGAAACAGTAAGGCCAAATTCCACAAAAGGAATGTAATGTCGAGACTTTGATTTGCTTTCAGAACGCTGGAACTTAATTCATGAACTGAATTCTTGATCTGGATTTCTAACCAAAACTTTGCTTTCTGAGCATGTCCCAAGTTGCACTCCATGAATTCAATTGCAGTTCCTAAATCCTGGTCCTGCATTGAGGTTTTGGTGCAGATAAAAAAATGATGACAAAAAGTATTCAACAGTAGTATACATCGGATAAGTTTTACAAATATGTTCTTTTTAGGACCATTAGAATATTCCAAACGAACGCAAAGATTACAAAGTGTTCCTGTAAATCAACAAAAAACATTGTTGTATTTTTCACTCATTTATTCCTTCGTGGCACAATATGTTCGTGGTTAATCAGTCGAACTTTAGTGTTTACTTTTTGAGTTATGCATAGTGTCATGTCAAAATTATCAGCTCTTTGACGGTTTCTGTCGCAATTGACACAAATACACTTTTTTCTAGAAGTTATTCGTTTGGTTCAAATAATATTTCCGAGTAGATTTCATAATTAATGACGAGTTACCTAAGATGATGTTTAAGTAATAAGAGGAATATGTTTTAATAAATTCAAATCGTTGTGACTATGTTAGAATTAAATTAGGATAAGAATTTTATGTAAAAGTGATGCTACGGCGAAGAAAAACTTATGTAAGCTGCCTTAAGAAATAAACGTATTTATGGAAAAAAAAAAACAAATACACTTTTTGAAAAAAAGCGACACAAGAACGAAACAATATATGTTGTGCTCTGTGAATCAATATCATTTGAACTTTTGTTAACATATCGATAGCCTCACGACGAAAGGGCCTAACTGCAAATGACAGTTTCTCTTTGTTTACTTTTTCTTTCACGATTTACCAGATTGATTTTATATTTGACACCTTACTCTTCGCAAAAATTTCAAGTTAAAATCACCAGCTTTCGATTTTCATTTGACACTTTCAAGAAATTGCAGTAATAGCTCCGTAATAATCAAAAGAGAAAGTAAAAACGTGCTTAATCCACCTAGCAGTGAGATGATACCTTTTTTATCAATCCGCATGGGTTTTTACATGAATATTCTTCGGTGTTTTAGTTTTTGTGACATTATTTTGATGACCGTTATTTTAAGCGGCAATTTGAGATTTTAAACACTCATTACACTGTAACGTCGAAACTGCAAATCGGATCAAATTAAACTCTAAACGTGTGACAATCGATTGAACATTCCATGAGATGTCGTAGTAAGTTCCACTTTAGAGTTAACGGTTATTTAAGGTACTTCCAGAGCCGGAATTCAGGAGCCATAACCCAAAACGATTCGTATGGTCATAAGTTGATACGAAGAATAAATTGCAATAGTTTTGAGGCCAACTTTGAAGCTTTTTGAGATTGTCATCTTCTATATGAATTGTTTGAATTTTAAAAATTCATCATCCTGTAATTCTAGAATCGGAATTCAGAATTGGATAAAATTCAATAATTTTGTATGGGACCATAGGTTTAATTTAATTTGAATTTTTGATTTTGAAATTCGATTTGGTTTTTTTTATTTAGTTATCGACTATCCAAATCTGCAAACCCGATAAACCTGATTAATTTATGTGAAATAGACATTTTTATACTAATCACCCTGTATCCCCTAAACCGGAAGTTGGATCGGACTGAAAAGCAAGATATTTTATAGAATCTTAAAACTTTCATTTAAATCTCCGATGATTCTTAGATTTCATTTGAATCTTAGATCGGTTCAGCCATCAACGAGAAAAATGAGTTACACAATTCTAATTTCGTTTCACATATCATCCTATAGTTCCGGAACCAGAAGTCGGATTCAAATACAATTCAGGAACCTTGTTTGGGAGCATACGATATTTCATATTCATATTCATATGAATCTGAGTTTGTAGAAAAGAAATTTTCCGAGAAAATTAGGTGAAATTATTTGTCACACACGCATTTGCTGATCTCGACGAACTGATTCGAATGGTATATGGGTGTTATGTTCTTCCAGCATTTATTGCTGTAAGTAGTTGAAATCAATATAATTATGGAATTGCTATCAACTCGAAAAATGCTGCCATCATCTAGTTTACATATGTCGTATTCGAACGATTATGTTGCCAAAAACGAACCGTGCTAAAATCGGTTAAAGGTAAAAAGTAATGAAAAAAGATGCTGTACACAGTCTTTTTGGTACTAAGAAACAATTGTATGCATAAAATAAAAAATCGTGTTCCACGTTGCTCCCAGCGCTGAAAACTCCTACTCCTAGGGGGAAAAGTCGCTTATCGAAAAATGTCGATATCTCCGTTGAAAATGAACGGATTTCAACAATCGATGGCTTGTTGGATAGGTATTACCGTGCGGCATCTTTGAATAACTCAAAAAGTAAACATCCAATCTCAAAACCATTCAATAACGTGTTGGATGACGGGAAGACCTTTTATTGGTGACTAGTTTGATTAAAATCGGTCCAGCCATCTCTGAGATCTTGACCTTTGTTGACACACACACATACACACACACACACACACACACACACACACACACACACACACACACACACACACACACACACACACACACACACACACACACACACACACGAAGTAGTAGTTTCTACACTGAAGTTCGACTGATTGACCAGGTCTGCCTACAAATCTGCAGATTCCGTGCTGCAGACATTTTTGCCAACGTTTTGAAACTCGAGTTTCTCGCAGCCTTTCGTCAAAATTTACAGACTTAAAATTGTCGCGATTTTTTTTTTGCTCGCAAAGCCAGTTTTGTGTATCATACTTTATAAAAAAAAATTGAAGCCCGCAGACATTTTTCGGATTTACAGACTATTGCAACCATGTCTGAAGATATTTGATTTTTTTTGCTGCCATCTCTGAACAATACCATTTATTAACGTTCTCGCTGATGAGGAGCCCTTTCTTTTGCGGCTAGTTGATCAAAATCCGCCCTACGACCTCTTTGTTAACAACACACATACGCTATACTGACATTCCAACCCTTACAAAAGGCGTGTACCGCCTGAATGATGAAATAGAATAATTTCTCCGAAACAAATAATTAGTTGTTCTTATTTTCAAACAGTTTTGTTTACTTTTGTACAGACTATATTAGAATAATAGAAGTAACTGTGGATCACGTTGCTCTGAGATTTTGTCAATATCAGTATCTAAACTTTTACAACATTTGACTACGTCCTCTCATTTTTCTTACTTTGCCATAAACCCTCCACAGCCGATCCACAAAAGTGTTTTCCCATTTCGTGGTGGTTCCATTACCTGATTCTCATTCGTTGGCCCGACTGGCCATGAGCGGGCTCATATTGGAGTGAGAAATAGAGTTGCAATTCAATTTTCATCGTAATTAGCGCTGAATAAAACGCCCATAGTACAGTGGCCGATTGATCCAAACCTCGCCATGCCACGCCACGCCACGGACACGCCAATGAAAAGCAGAAAACTTTTCTCATGTGGGCAGATGGCATTCGGCATTCGGCCGGTTTTCTAGGTAAAAGCAAATAAAGTGGCGGCTAGTTTGAATGGCCCCTGCAGAGCCCCACATGTTCTAATTGGTGGTAATCCATTCGACCCCGTAATATAACCCCAGTGGGGCTTCGTGTTTGAATGGTATGAATATTAAATTACACGAAAAACGCGAGATGGGTTTTATTTGTTTGAGAACCATCGATGCGTTTTATGTTTTTGAGTTAGATTCCCACGATAGAACATGGTAAAAACTACCAAACCCAGAAGAAACGATTAAATGGACGGAGAGATCTATGTAGATATATGACAACACAAAACATGACTTGAAATAATTACTTTGCGCTGGTAAATTGCAATCAATATTCAACAGGTCACCCAAAACATCACCGCACCTTTAAAAGCCAGTTTCTCATCGAATGTTTCAATAAATTACACAGTTTTATCGTATTCTGAGTACTTCAAACTTTCCATGTCTTGATGTTTCAAGCATACAATATTCAAACTTTGACTGCCATGTGGCAGCACATTTCCATGTTCGATTCAGCTCAAATTTAACATAGACTTTTTTAGGGATGCAAAATCTATTAGCAACTACCTACTTTTGAGTAACCTCCAGCCATTACCCTATGTGCAAACTTTTCTGCTATCGATTTTGCTGTTATCGTCAAAAATTTCTGAAATTTATCTATAGTTGTAAATAGCTTGTTGTTTATATTGAGAGATTACTCTCTTCACGAAAGTGCAACACCACTCGATAGACCCAACTCCGGTCAGTTAGGTGGATTCGCTTCTTTCGGTACATCATGGACTCTATTCGCTTTATACCATTCCAAAACATCTTTGGCGTAGTGACAAGATTCCAAATCAGGCCAGAATAGCAAGAGAGCGTCATAGCTTCGTAGGAATGGTAACAATCGCTTCTTCAGGCATTGTTACCGCTATATTTCCTTGTTTATCGTTCCGGTAGTAATGAAGCTTTGGCTTGCTCGACCACAGCTGTGTATTGCTTGTCAAACAAAATATTTTTTTTGGGAAACTTGACCATATTTTTAGTCTTGAAATTCTCCTATACATGGTAGTTTAAAAACCTAAGTCCTCCAGCACATAAGTTTCGTTGTCCATTGTCACGCAGAAAAACTTTGTCAAATATTCACGATACAACTTGCAAGCCCGGGTTTTATACTTCACATTCTGTTTATGACTACGGTTCGGTTCAGTTTTCACCTTGAACGACTTGTCAGCGTTGAAAGTATGCACAAAAATTGAAGGCAGTTTCTGGTCTCTTCTTCACTATTTGCTTTACCTTTGCGTCCTTCTGGTGGTTCCTGAGATCCGTTTTTGTTCCGCTCCCAGCCTTCCTGGCTGTTGTCGAATGTGTATCAAAAGATTTAAGATTGTTAAGGACAGTGCTTGCAGAAAAACCAAGCTTTTCCGCAAGTTTTCTCACTGACAGATCCGGATTTTCATTGCCGCCTCAAACAATTGTGTTTCGCACTCGCTCTTCTTTCGACGCCATCTTCGATCTAAAAGCTTTTTGCCTTTCTCATATAGAAAGGCTATGCAATCACTGTGAAAATCGACTTTTTCACCGAGGCCCGGAGGGCCGAATGTTATATACCATTCGACTCAGCTCGACGAACTGAGCAAATGTCTGTGTGTGTGTGTGTGTGTGTGTGTGTGTATGTGTGTGTGTATGTAACAAAAATATGCACTCACTTTTCTCCGAGATGGCTGAACCGATTTTCACAAACAAAGATTCAAATGAAAGCTCTCATAGTCCCATAGCCTGCTATTGAATTTCATTCCGATCCGACTTCCGGTTCCGGAGATATAGGATGATATGTATTTTGCTATTGAATTTCATTTGAATGTGACTTCCGGTTCCGGAGTTATATGATAATATGTGAAAATTTGAGTAAAAGTTTACACTCAATTATCTCTGGAACAACTCAACCGATTTTCGTAAACTAAGATTCAAATGAAAGGTCTTATAATATCCTAAAAATTTGTAGAACATTTTATCTGGATCCAACTTCTGGTTCCGGAACTAAAGCGTGACAAGTGGAAAATTATCAATTTTATTAGTATTTTTCCACGAACGATGGTTAAAAACAGGTACAAATCCCATAAAACTGTCCGATAAATTTTTCTAGTTTGCAGAGCTTGATAGTTTGTGGGCATCAAAACTTAATTCGGCACTACTGGTCCCCTCTTTTCCTGTTCCGAGAGTACCGAAAGTGGAGAAGAAAAACTCCTAAAACTAAATTCACTTCGATTTCTCTGCGATGCTTGAACCGATTTTCACAAATCTTGATTTGAATTAAAGTTCATACTGTCTTTAAACCTACTGTGAAATTTCATCCGAATCCGACTTCCGGTTCCGCAGTTACAGGGTGATAAGCGTCAAAGTTTTCAAATCGCCATATAGATTGACAATATGTACAACACCGAAAGAAGAAGAAAACACAAAACGAACAAGGCGTGCTTTGTTCTATTTCATACACGTTGTGTAGTGATGGCAATAATAATAATAATAATAATAATAATAATAATAATAATAATAATAATAATAATAATAATAATAATAATAATAATAATAATAATAATAATAATAATAATAATAATAATAATAATCCTACTACATGTTTTGTGCTTTTTTTTTTCATAAATACGTTTATTTCTTAAGGCAGTTTACATAAGTTTTTCTTCGCCGTAGCAACATAGTCACAACGTTTTGAATTTATTAAAACATATTCTCTTATAGCTTGAATATCATCTTAGGTAACTCGTCATTAATTATGAAATCTACTCGGAAATATTATTTGAACCAAACGATTACCTTCTATAAATTATAAAATAAGCTGTTTTTTTTTGACATTTTGTTGATAATTTCATAAACCGTTTCGAGTTTGTTTGTATCATTACATAATTTTTATTCTAATTTAGCTATTGGATGAACTCATGGACGCAGCTGGGATCAGAGCTAAGTCTTAAAAGGGGCCTTTATTAAATTGAAACTCCAATTTTCTTTATGAAATGATAAATAAGTTTCATGTATGAAAGGTCACGACAAGCAAGAATGTCTCGAACTGGGATATTGGATAGTCTACCTTGGGTACGCAAAGAATTTATTAGTTGAGATCTGACATCACGATACTCCACGCATGTCCAAACGACATGATCAATATCCCGATAACCTTCTCCGCAAGCACAATGATTAGTCTCGGAGAGCCCAATTCGAAGGAGATGTGCATCTAACGTGTAGTGATTGGACATGAGTCTGGACATCACACGAATGAAATCCCTACTCACATCCAGTCCCCTGAACCATGCCTTTGTCGATATATTCGGAATAATTGAGTGCATCCACCGACCCAGATCATCTCTATCCCAAGAAGCTTGCCAGCTGGCAAGTGTTCTTTGCCGAGACGAGCTATAGAATTCGTTGAAAGCAATCGGTCGCTCATAAATTTCACCCTCAATAGCACCACGTTTGGCTAAAATATCGGCTCTTTCATTGCCAGGAATGGAGCAATGAGCCGGGACCCAGACTATAGTGATTAGATAATTATTGTTCAATATGTCGTTCAGGCACTGTTTTATTTTGCCCAGGAAAAACGGTTCAGTCTTGCCAGTCATGTTTGAGCGAATGGCTTCAATTGCACTCAGACTATCTGTGAAGAGGAAATAATGGTTTGGAGATAATGTGACGATTACACTCAAACTATAATGAACTGCTGCTAGCTCTGCTATATAAACAGATGCAGGTTCTTGAAGCCTAAATGAGGCCGAAACATTATTGTTGAACATACCAAACCCTGTCGCTTCTTCAATTCGCGATCCGTCCGTGTAAAACATTTTCTCAGAGTCAATATGCCTGAACTTACTTGAAAATATTTTTGGGATTTCCGTCGAGCGTAGATGATCCGGGATTCCACGCACATGTTTTGTGCTGCTGATTCATGCTGTTTAGCTTGACTTACATATGCAGAAGTAACAGAAACGCAGGTTCGTTCCGTTTGTTAGAATTCGTTTAATTGGTTTAATCGAAATAGAGCATGAGATAGTAAGTATAGGTTTAACTACGTTCAAAACTGTTCCAATTTGTAGGTCATATTTGTTGGTAACAATCGAACCAACTTCGGCTGTTCCGTTTATCTGAATCCGGTTTCGGAAGAATTGGATCCGAATAAATTATCCTATTTCTATTCAATAAACAGTTGGCATGAGAAAGGCATCATTACACCACTAGGTGGATTAAAATAGGTTTTTCTTTCATGAGATATATTTATTAGGGCACACTGCGGCTCTATGATGCCAAAGGCATTTTCTAATAATAAGGATTGTGTAGGTGCTGGCCTCTAATGTTTTACTGGTGACGTTACTACTCAATGGTAGTGGCCGTATGCTTGTCCGTATGGGTCCACGGAAGACACCCCCGAGTCAAAGACCCGGCCGGTGGCCCGCGTGCTAGTTATTGACAGGAGTGGTCCTCCGTTCTTGGGATCAGCCAGGTGACGTGAGAATGTATTTAAAATTGCCGCATCCTTCTGGGGGACCGCGGAAATCACCCCCAGGCTGCGAAGACCCGGCGGGTGGTCCGCATGTTAGTCATCGATTGGAGCGGCTTTCCGTGGCGATGATGGTGATGTTGCCGAATAGTATGAAGAAAAAAAAATAGAGAAGTAATTGTTGAGGAAAACGGATTGTTAAAGGGGGGTATGGAAACGAAATAACTAATAACGATAAATATTTAGTTAGTTGACATCGAGATGGTGAAGAGACTGGGGAAAGGGGAGCGAAAAGTTAGTAACAGCAAAAAGATCTTGTTAGTATCGATAAAGATGGTAGACAGACGGGGGATTGGGAGAATCGGGCGGATGTTAGTGTCGAACCTATAGGTGAAGAGTATTCTTAGTCTCGAAAAGAGTAAGGAAAACTTTCTATGCCAAATACAACGGATCACACTTGTATATTAATATGTTTAAGGTATTGGCAAATAAGAAGCATATAGGAACTATCCCGACTCGCCAACACATCCCGGAACCTCAGGCGGCCTACCTCGAGCCCTGACGGATTCCAGAAGCTCCGACCTGGCGTCACTATACTATACGCACAACCACACGACATGCTCGATGTCCTGATAACCATCGCCACAGGTGCAGAGCCCGCTCTCCACGATCCCAATACGCCGGAGATGTGAGTTGAAAGTGTAGTGATTTGACATGAGCCGCGACATAACACGAATGAAATCGCGACTTACGTTCATCCCCCTGATCCAAGGATTCGTCGATACCTTAGGGATAATGGAGTGTAGCCATCGTCCCAGTTTGTCATTCGTCCATGAAGTTTGCCAACATTCGAGAGTTTTCTGACGAGAAATACTGAAAAATTCATTGAAGCAGATTGGTCTTTCATAAATATCACCTTCTAATGCGCCCACCTTAGCCAGTGAGTCAGCCTTTTCATTGCCGGGAATGGAACAATGCGAAGGGACCCAGACTAACGATATAGAATAAGACCGTTCAGATAAAGTTCTCAAATGTTCCCGTATTTTCCCCAGGAAATATGGGGGATACTTTCCTGGCTTCATTGCCCGGAGAGCTTCTATTAAGCTTAGACTGTCCGTCACAATGAAGTAATGGTCTTTGGGCAAGGTTTCAATGATCTCGAGGGTGTACTGAATAGCAGCTAATTCTGCGACGTAAACTGAAACCGGATCACTGAGTTTGTAAAAAGCGGTGATGTTTTGATTGAAGATGCCGAAGCCTGTGGACCTGTTGATGTTTGATCCGTCAGTGTAAAACACCTTTTCACAGTTGACTGTTCTAAATTTATTATAAAAAATATTTGAGGCCACTCGAGGGCGTACGTGATCCGGAATTCCATGAATCTCTTCTTTCATGGATGTGTCGAAAAACACAGTAGAATTAGAAGTATCCAAGAAATGCGCACGGTTGGAAACAAACGAAGAGGGGGACGGGTATAGCGTGATGGGATAGTCGATGCCTATCACCCAGCCCACCTGGGTTCGATTCCCAACCCCGCACATAGGGTCAGAAAAATTTTCTGGTCCGAAGAGGCGAATGACCTTAAAGTGTTAAAACCTCTATAATTGAAACAAAAAAAAAACAAACGAAGAAGGATTAATATTTTGAGCCATGTAATCAAAATACAAGGACATAAAACGGGTCTGAGAATTGAGCTCGACCAGCCTTTCGAAGTTTTCAATCACCATCGGATTCAAGATATCGCATCGGATAAGCAATCGATATGAGAGATCCCAGAATCGATTTTTCAACGGTAAGACGCCCGCGAGCACTTCGAGACTCATCGTGTGAGTCGACTGCATGCAACCTAAGGCAATACGCAAACAACGATACTGAATTCTTTCCAGTTTAATGAAATGGGTGTTCGCGGCGGATCGGAAGCAGAAGCATCCATATTCCATTACGGACAATATCGTTGTTTGGTAAAGCCTGATCAGGTCTCGTGGGTGGGCACCCCACCATGTACCGGTTATTGTACGAAGAAAATTGATTCTCTGCTGGCATTTTTGTTTCAGATACCTAATGTGACATCCCCAGGTGCCTTTGGAGTCGAACCACACCCCGAGATATTTAAATGTGAAGACCTGAGCTATGGTTTCACTCCCTAGTTGAAGCTGTAATTGTGCTGGTTCTTGCTTCTTTGAAAATACAACCAGCTCAGTTTTCTCCGTAGAGAACTCGATACCCATTTGAAGAGCCCATGTCGACAAGTTGTCGAGGGTATCTTGCAATGGTCCTTGGAGATCGGCAGCTTTGGGTCCTATAATAGACACAACGCTGTCGTCGGCAAGTTGTCTTAGCGTGCAAGATGTGTTGATACATTCATCAATACTGTTTACGTAAAAATTGTATAAAAGGGGGCTTAAGCATGAGCCCTGAGGAAGACCCATGTAACTGAATCGTATTGTCATCAAATCACCATGAGCGAAATACATGTATTTCTCGGACAATAGATTGTACAAAAAGTTATTCACAATTGGTGAAAGACCATGCTGATGCAACTTCTCAGATAGGATGTTTACGGAAACTGAGTCAAAAGCCCCCTTGATGTCTAGGAAAACTTACGAGCAAATGCCATTTGAATTTCGGTTGAGAGCAACGTCAAACGATCGTTCGTTCCTTTGCCTCTGCGGAAACCAAATTGTGTATCTGAAAGTAAGCCATTAGGTTCGACCCAATTGTCTAGACGAAACAGAATAATTTTTTCGAACAATTTTCGGATACAGGAAAGCATAGCAATCGGTCGATACGAATTGTGATCGGAGGCTGGTTTCCCTGATTTTTGAATGGCAATAACTCGTACTTGTCTCCAGTCCTGTGGGACAATATTATCCTCAAGAAGCCTATTGAATAAATTGAACAAGCGTCTTTTGGCAGAGTCAGGCAAATTTTTCAACAAATTGAATTTGATTTTGTCTAACCCCGGAGCTTTATTGTTACACGACAAAAGTCAACAAAGACAAAAGTGAGAACTCTACCATTGAAAAAGGTGTTTCGTTTCTGTTTGATGAGGCGACGCGTATAATCGTTTATTCCGGAACAGAATCTGGACATCGAAATCGAATATCCAGCGGTTAGAATATTCCTCGCTTTCGTTCGTGGTGTTTTTGTTGCGCATTCGTCGAGGTGTGTTCCAAAGAGTGCTCATCGATGTTTCTTTTGTTAATCCGTCAACAAACCGGCGCCAGTAACCGCGTTTTTTTGCTTTGATTAAGTTCTTCATTTGCTTGTCTATGGTTGCGTAATTACAATAACTATCAGGTGTTCCATTGGTTCTAAACTGTTTAAACGCGGAGGTTCTTTCTTTTCCACGTGCAGTCCAACCGTAGTGATGTCGAGCAAAGGGATAAGTCCAGCGCACTTGGTCTTGCTGGTGGTGCAGGAATTCGTGTCATTTCTCCCGTATTCAAGATTGTCATATTGAAGTTGTCGCAAATATCATGGATCATAGCTGATCTGTTATCATCGTGAAGACAGCCCCATCCCGTACCGTGTGAGTTAAAGTCTCCTAAAACCAACGTCGGTGCAGGAAGGAGCTCTACGATATCACTGAACCGCCGATGCCCTACCGAGGCTCTTGGGGGAATATAGATGGAAGCAATGCAAAGGTCCTTGCCTTTGATTGTAACATGACATGCGACAACTTCAATACCTGGTATCGAGAGGAGGTTAATGCGATAAAAAGAATAGCACTTTTTGATCCCCAAATTACTCCTCCATAGGGATCATCTCGATCCAAGCGAATAATGTTAAAATCGAGGAAGTTTAAGGATATTTCAGATCTTAGCCAAGTTTCGCACAATGCAAATACGTCACATTTCAGATTATTTACTAGAAATTTAAAAGAATCTATTTTTGGAATGATACTTCTGAAATTCCACTGTAAAACAGTGATTAGATCCGTGACATCGGTGGATGATTTAGCCATCGAAGGATACAATCGCTGAGAGAAGGGGCCAATTTGCAGTCAACTGCTTTAAATATGTTTTTACTGTTGGCATGAAAGCAATTAAAATGCTTTTAAGAGGTTCAGAAATATTGAAAGTTGTAAAAATCCAGTCCACAACATCAGAGAACTTGATAAGCTCAGCACCTAGCTGATTCTCTGGTAGATTTTCAGGGATGCTTGGGGATTTTGTAGTCCCGGGAAGTCGTGGGAATTCCATCTCGGAATTGAGTTTTCCGAGACCAGGAGCTTTTTGCTTCGGTAGTTTGTCACGATTCCCGTTAGCTGTAACTTTCCGAAGCCCTTCGGAAGACATCTTCGAACCCTTACTAGGGAGCTTATGAGAGGATTTGTTTATTCTTTTTCTACAGCTATGAGGGACCGCCGAAGATGAACCTTCTAAAGGGTCGTCAGATTCACTCTCGTCAATTGACAAGCAGGCATATGGATTTGTTGTCTGTTTAGGAGGGGTGGCACTTTTAAGCATATCTGCAAATGAACGCTTGGAGTGTTCTTTCAGAGAACGCTTCATCCTATCTCCGCGCAGTTTGTATGCGGAACATGCCATTAGGTCATGCGAACCCTCCTTACAGTAGAGACACTTTTCAGCATTTTTACCGCAAGAGCCATCCGCATGAGCCTCTCCACAGTTAGCACAACGTGGCTTATTGCTGCAATGGGTAGATGAATGCCCAAATTGTTTGCAATTGGTGCAATTCATTACACGAGGTACAAAAAGACGAATAGGCAGACGAACCCGGTCCAAGAGAATGTAATTAGGCAAAGCCGATCCGGCGAAGGTCACACGATAAGAGTTTGATTGGGGATAAGACTTTGTTCCATCCCCTGCGATCGATACTGAATGCAATCGCTTGCAATCCAGTATCTTGACGTTTTTAAGTGAGGGGTCCTTAAAACAACCCGCCCCGTACTTAAGAATGTCCTCGCAAGTCAAACTCGGATCGGTGACCACACCGTCGATTCCTACTTCGCGAGCTGGCACGTAGACGCGGTACTCCAGCGTAAAAGGATCCTTTTGAACAAGCTCATTAGCCTGTTTTGAGTTGGTAAACAAGACCCTGAGCTTGTCTGGCCGTATTCTATCAATACTTTTTATGGTATTGTATCGCGAAGTCAGGTCTCGCGATATTTTTAGAATATTCAATTTTTTTTCGTTTGACTTGGTCCGGAAATAGACCGCATATGACCCGGCCGGAAGTGCGAGTCCATCAGGATAGTTTTTAATTCGAGTCTTGATGTTTTTGGAAGCAGTTTCCATTTCAATATCGGGATGAGGGGGGTCCATTTCAAGACGATTTACCATGTCACGGAATTGTATCCGTGCAGATACGGAAAAGGATCGTTTGGGGACAAAATATTATAGTAAATTGAAAGACGAAAGGGATTGAAGAAAATAATACTCAGCTTATAATCCTAAAACAAGAGCAG
This sequence comes from Malaya genurostris, assembly GCF_030247185.1. Taxonomy (NCBI): domain Eukaryota; kingdom Metazoa; phylum Arthropoda; class Insecta; order Diptera; family Culicidae; genus Malaya; species Malaya genurostris. The sequence continues at coordinate 182,894,713 of NC_080572.1, forward strand.
CCACCAAGGTCTGACCTTCGTGGACCGGTGAATCACCGCTTCGATATTGTGCAAAAAACCTCCGTGAGGAAAAAGCACACACCGACTAACACCGTTTTCACTAACTTATAACTTATAACAAGTCTATTTGGTTATTGAAACTGTTCACTAATTCAAATAATAACGATAGAAATCTTATTTTCAATTTTCTGTAATTAAAACGGAAAAATGACAAGCGAAAATTTTTCCCGTCCGTTCTAGAGCACAGACTGCTACGATTGATCTAAAAGCTTGTAGTATAACCAAAAATCGATTTCACACAATCAACAGACATACGTTCAACACCCTGCGAAATATTTCACGTGTTGATAAGGTATTTAAGGGTGTCCAGATTTTGTCACGGACAAGCCTTAGCTCAAAAATATATACCGTTACTAGGAAGATCAATTTTATGCCTAAAGTTGACTTTTTATACTGCATTGACTTTGAGTCGACTGATCCCAACTTTGGTGATGTGTTGCTCGACCAAACCATGTAAAGGTTCACAGGAACAATAGAAAGTCGGATGGAATAGTATTTGGTGAATGCGACTGTTTGAGTTTGATAATAATTTATTTATTCGCCTTTCTCATAATCGCTAATATGAGAAATTAATGCAAATTCCTTTTCATTTTACAAAAAGTTCAAGAACAAATTTCTCGCTTTTATGTGACTTCAATATACATAGAACTTCGGATGCCTTCAAATGCTCAAAAGCATCGACTGGAACTTTTGGCAATCTGAAACTACGATTGAAGAATAATTGGAACTATGAACCATTAAGAAGCAGAAGCTAGAAAAATTCACTCCGAAACATAAAGTCAAAGTTCGAAAGTTGTACGATGCTTGCGAACTGTATAAATCATAGACAAAGAAACCTACGTGAAATAAAATTACGTAGAATACAACATTATACGGTACATGAGTAATGAACCAATCCGAGACATCGATTTAAGTCGTAAATTTTAATAGAAAAAGAGATGGTCTGGCAAGTTATTTGTGGCTGTGGTAAGATTTCGCAACCCTTCATCACAACTGCTTCGATGAACTGCGAAATATACCTCAAGGAATATTTACTAAAACGACTTTAATCCATGGTTCGAAGCCAAACTGATCCTACCGATTTTTGTGCAGATCTTGCGTCTGGAAATTACTCGAATTCAAAAGTAAAATGGTATCCCAACAAATAATGTTGCTTTTTCCTAAAGACATGAATCAACAAAAATTTCCAGTTAATTCGAGGAATTGTAGAACTTCGAGAATTGACGAAAGTACATCTTGAGAAACAATTTCCTGATTTTCATCTGGATCCGACTTCCAGTTTCTGGAGTTATACGGTAACCGGCCTAACAAAAACCGTAAAAAAAAATCTAATTTAAACTCAAAGCTACAAAAATTGATAGCGATTATCAGTAAGCAGTTAATCAAACTGATTTTGGCTATCCTGGTTCCCGGTCTTCGATTAACGACGGGAGATAATAGTCATATGCTCAAAATTGGATCTTATTCACTTTTCTCAGAGATTACAGAGTCGATATTCCCAATCTTAGGATCTTATGGTCCTACCAAAAATTACTGCATATTTTCGGAGTCAACGAACGTTTAAATTTTAACCGTCGTTTAGAGTACGATGGCAAAATCGTATTTAATCTTCAAATAAAAACTAGTAGAGTTTGTATGTCATGTTAGTTAGTGGCCGTAAGAATTGACTTCAATTATACCGTTTCTCGGGTTCCGGTGCTGGAAGTACATATAATAGTGAACCCACGTAGTTTTCTTAAGGATGACCTACGCTACGTCTCTTTGAAAAGTCGTGGAGAAACATTTGGAATAGAATACCACAATATTATAAAGGGTGATTTTTTAAGAGCTTGAGAACTTTTTTAAACAATAAAACGCATAAAATTTGCAAAATCTCATCGGTTCTTTATTTTAAACGTTAGATTGGTACATGACATTTACTTTTTGAAGATAATTTCATTTAAATGTTGACCGCGGCTGCGTCTTAGGTGGTCCATTCGGAAAGTCCAATTTTGGGCAACTTTTTCGAGCATTTCGGCCGGAATAGCCCGAATTTCTTCGGAAATGTTGTCTTCCAAAGCTGGAATAGTTACTGGCTTATTTCTGTAGACTTTAGACTTGACGTAGCCCCACAAAAAATAGTCTAAAGGCGTCAAATCGCATGATCTTGGTGGCCAACTTACCGGTCCATTTCTTGAGATGAATTGTTCTCCGAAGTTTTCCCTCAAAATGGCCATAGAATCGCGAGCTGTGTGGCATGTAGCGCCATCTTGTTGAAACCACATGTCAACCAAGTTCAGTTCTTCCATTTTTGGCAACAAAAAGTTTGTTAGCATCGAACGATAGCGATCGCCATTCACTGTAACGTTGCGTCCAACAGCATCTTTGAAAAAATACGGTCCAATGATTCCACCAGCGTACAAACCACACCAAACAGTGCATTTTTCGGGATGCATGGGCAGTTCTTGAACGGCTTCTGGTTGCTCTTCACTCCAAATGCGGCAATTTTGCTTATTTACGTAGCCATTCAACCAGAAATGAGCCTCATCGCTGAACAAAATTTGTCGATAAAAAAGCGGATTTTCCGAATGGACCACCTAAGACGCAGCCGCGGTCAACATTTAAATGAAATTATCTTCAAAAAGTAAATGTCATGTACCAATCTAACGTTTAAAATAAAGAACCGATGAGATTTTGCAAATTTTATGCGTTTTATTGTTTAAAAAAGTTCTCAAGCTCTTAAAAAATCACCCTTTATATGAAAATGGCATCATCACACCACTAGGTGGACTAAAACAGGTTTTTTTTGTGATGGTATAGAATATTTTTGTATGCGACCATAAGAACTTTTATTTCATTCTAAGTTTGTGAGAATCGGGTCAGCCATCTTTGAGAGAAGTTGGGGCACTTGTTTTCAGATTATTTTGCACATTTAACCACATATTTCCGGAACCGTAAATCAGATTAACAAATATTATTCAGGAATTTTGTATGGGAGACTATTCATTTGAATCTAAGTTTGTGAAAATCAGTCCCCGAGAAAAGTTAGTGCAAAAAAACATTACATACACATATACACACACAAACATTTTACGTGCTCGACAACCTGAGTCGAATGGTACATAAAACTCGGCCTACCGGGCCCTTTCTATATGAGAAAGGCAAAAACATTTTAAATTAATGGAGGTGCTTCTCCACAACCTGTAACGAATTCGTCTCGGCATAAATACGACAATTTTACTTGTTCACCACGCCGTCCAGGTGGAAGTGTGCTTCCTCGCTCATCATTATGTCGGTAACACAAATCTCACCACTGCCTAGCATTTCGAGCATCTTGTTCGGGAACGGTAAACGATCTCCATGATCTGGCGGTGTAAACTGCTGGGTGGCCCGAAGGTTTTCTTTTAGTAGCAGATTCTGTTTTTACAAAACATTCAACCACTGCTTCACAGTGTTACGCTAAGCCATCGACATTTTCGGCATTAATTTAAAATGTTTTTTTTAACCCACGAATAGTTGTAACGTACGACTGATTTTTCAAAAACGAGTTATAAATAAAAACGTAGTGAGCGACACTCCATTGCTCCATGATGGAAAACTACTAGACGAAAATAATCCTTCATTTTTCTGCTTTCCGATGCCGCGTTCGGTTTCTCCCTCTCTTTGGTTGGTTCCAGTGTAACCGGAGAACAAATTGTGTCAGGTTCCTGCACGCAACCCTGTATATCGAAACATTCATATTAATATTTCATAATATTCAACTCACAGCAGTTGGAACAAAACGATGAGATTAAACTTAAACAGCTCATGTAACGACATCTACTTTGTAAGATTGGCGAAGAAGGGAAAGCAAAAGCTGCATCGAAAACAAGCAGCTTAAGCTCCTAACTGAACCCAGTTACCCCTAATGTTAGCGATTCGTACGAAGTTGCAACCCATTTAGCTGCCGACAGGCGTGCACAAGATGATATTATATGTTACAATATGTAAACCGTGCTAAACCGTAGCATCCAAACCGTACCAAAGTTACGGCGGGCTAGGTTATTCCGCATACCAATTCTACCGGCACGCGCAGCTGCCAATCTCACAAACCAAGCCACCGCCAACCCAATCTAAGTCAGACAGATGCGCTGTTTGTTTACTTGTCTTCTTGCCGCGTCGCGCTCACCCACCGTCAGCTGATCGCGTGAGATGCTGCTGCAAATGATGATGGATGCTCGTGACCACTAGATCCCCTCCTTCTCCTCCCGGGTCCACCGTTTCAATCAACCGGTTGCATCAGCCAATCGTGCGGTTGAGATGAGCTGTGCACTTCTCTTGCTGTGTGGCGTTTTGTGCTACCATCTTCAGCAGAAGAAAACGATCAAATGGGGAAGTGTTTCACGGCACGGGTTTTTAGTGGTGGTTTTCAATCATCAATGCGGCCAATGCGAACAAAACGGGGTCTGCTGCTGCACTGGGGCAATCGGCGGGCGGGCTCAGGCTTCGATCCGAGGCTGTTTGCATTGATGACGCCCGGACCAACAACGTTTGTTTACTATTATGAACATAAGTTCCCGCTTTTATGAGGTAACCGATATTTACTCGGGTATGGCTAGTCGGAAACAGTACTTACTCAATGTTGAGTATAAAGTGGGCGAAAGGCTTTCTAATCGCAAGCTGAACCGAAAAATGTGTGAAATATTTGAATTTTTTTTTCGATGAGAACCATAAGTCAGTGCGATAATCAATTGTTTTCCTTATATCATAGAAAAATAATTCCCGTCACTTTGAAAGGATGCTGAGTAAGCGAAACAAATTTTATGTTTACATCAAATAGATTCAAAGATTACAAAAAGTCAGATTGCAGATTGGCAATGAAAGATGATTGTTCTAGCCATCAAAAAATACGGACTAAAGTCGCCTGCAAATTGATTGTTTTGTTTTCCTAAAGTAACCTGCAGACACACGACAGCAGGGGCGGTAAGTTTCATGAAAAAAAGGGGGGGGGGGCTCAAAAAATTATTACTAATTTCAAAATATGTTTGTAGAGTTTTGTATTTATGTAACTTTTTGTACCTTCTTTTCGACAATAATAAAAACACAACTTTACAGTTTCCCTTGAAAAAGGCCATTAAAAAGGACCGAAACGTCGGGCAATTTAAGAATTAAATCGTTTGCCTAAGGATTTGGGACTGAGAAAGCCGTCAATACTTATATAAAATTATGACTACAGATCATTAAATCTCACAATATATAAAACATTTTTCTAAAAGGAACGGAGAGGTTAGAACAAATAAAAATCAACCAAGTAAGCAAATTTAGTTTCTCTTCCGAATGTTTTGACACAACCACAAACATTTTCCGTACTATTCCACTAATAACCAACATTCGAGAGTAGTAAGGGATAGCACATTTCACCTTGTAGTAAATTAGTCTGAAAATTGTTCTAACTTAGTTAAGAAATACAAACGATTTTCGTCTCCGTAACGGGGATAACAGAAAAAAAAGTGTTATCTCTTAAGATATTTCTAGCAAATTTTCCGATATTTATTCCAGCCAGCGACTAACACCATTAACACTCCGAATACCAAGGGGGTAAAAATATGGGAACGCTAATTTTGACTGACTATGTCTTAGCCATTTTTGGACCGATTTCAAAACTCTTTTACCATTAGAAAGATAAATTCATTCGAAATAAAACTTATTTAAAACGATGGAAAACCGAATATTCTATTCAAAGTTATTAGAAAAAGTTCCTAAACTAAAGTCTGTTCAAAAAAAGTAGGAACGCTCATGATTCATGCAAAGTGTCAAACAGGTTTAAATTTATTTTAATTTTAAAATTTCTGTGAAATATCTAATTTTTGGATTTTCTTAAGTAAATTTGAAACTTTTTTTCCCGTACATTATAGCTGGTATCAAATTCAATCGATTGGTGTACAAAAATGCTTAGCTGTATTTGGCATTCTTCGAATATTTCTAATATTCTAAAATTTCTAAGAAAACATCAAATTTTTTGAGACATTTCCAGTAAAGTTGAATTTGATTTCTTCTAAAACATATAGCTGATGTCAAATGCTATCTATTGGTATATAAAAATGCATATGTCGTCGCTTTGAATTTAAAGATATGTCGAAAATACGAAGTTTTCGATGATTTATGCTTGGACTTTTGGTTACGTTTTTGATCATAATATTCATTAATAAATGTAATTGAAAAATTTTCTGTTCCATTTATGTTGCAATAGACGTTTCTGTCTAATGATAAACAAATTTTAAAAATCGGACTTCTAATAGCTGAGATATGACCAGCCAAAGTAAGCGTTCCCACTTTTTTTCAACAGGCTTTAGTTGGAACTTTTTCTAATAATTTTGAATATAATATTCGGTGTTCCATGATTTCAAATGTATTTTATTCCGAATGAATTTATCTTTCTAATGGTAAAAAAAGTTTTGAAATGGCTAAGATATAGTCAGTCAAAATGAGCGTTTCCACTTTTCATGATACCCTTGGTAGTCCACGTAACCTTTTACCCTCTTGGTATTAGGAGTGTTAAATAAGATAACAAGCGGTAATAAATACACTCTCCTACTCAGTGGTTGAGCGAAAAATAGGTATAAAGCGAGAAGACTAGTGTTTGTTGGACAGAGAAGATGTTTGGATGTAAGGCATCGGTCGGGTGACGGCCAGGATGTAGACCATGCTCGATGTACGTTCTACTATGTCTGACTGGCATTTTAGAGTGACTTTAACAAGATTCAACGTGGCGAAATGGTAGCGCGTATGCACGGAATGCATAAGAACGCAGTTTCGAGTCCTGTCTCTGAGCGTATCTTTTTCCAATAAATCATCTTTTCTGTTAGTTTTTCATTCATTTGGCTTCTCCAATATATGTTTCCGCTCAGTCATTGCAAAAACTGAACTTAGTTTATGGTGGCTTAACGTCAAACCAACTAAAATTAATAAATCGTTAAAAAAATTAGACGACACGTTTAAATTAAAATATTCGTCAAATTCATTAAACCGTAGGCAAATGGATCTGAATGGTTCATTCTGACCATATAATGTGTTACGAGTTTCCAATAACAGAAAAAATCGATGTCGAAGAGGTCTCATGGGGGTATACAAATTAAGCCGTTCGAGTAAAACAGGGCAGTCTATACTACCCATAAGTTTCGCAGCAAATGATGCTTGAGTATATGTCTCCTCAATTCTAAAGGTTCAAGATGTAATAAACGGCAACGGTCCTCGTAAGGTGGTAGCTACGTTGCATCAAACCAAGGTAAAAACCGCAATACGTATCTCACGAATTTTCGTTGAATTACCTCAATTCTGGTAAACCAATGTGCAAAGAACTCAAAAAGAACGGAGAGAGAAGAGTGGTTCTTAGACATAAGGGAAAACATGAAACCATATGTTGATGATACATAAACAGGAATTTAATGTAAAAAACTCAAAATACTTCTCCAACCATATTGTTTACCTGTTCAAACGTGCGCTTGGTGCGATGAATTCGGTTGTGTGTTGGAAACGTTGTTGTTCTCTTTTCGGTCTCCCGTACACGTGAAATTGAAAGAAGCACGCTGTGTGGTTCGTTCGCAAAAGCGGTGGTGTTTTCTTCTTCCGTACATCAGCAAGTAGCGGTTTTGCATCATCATGTTGTTCGTTCATTTTGTATGGAAATCGGATCAGAATGTAAATGCACAGTATCTTATAAGACAAGAAGAGCTTTAATTTGAATTTTTGAAAATCGTTCGATAGTTGCTGAGCAATCGAATTGATTTCCGTTTTTTGAAGCTTTTCCGGGGACTAGTGATCTCAAAGTAGGTTTATATATCCTTCAACTATAGATCTGCCAACTATATGAATTTACCAGTAAATTTTATAAAAGTTGGCACTTCGTTTCGCCATCACTTGTGACACAATACTCATGAATTTGAAAATGTTCCACTTATTGCGCTATAATACCGGAACCGGAGGTCAGATCTGAATCTTTTCGAGGACTGTTTAAATGCTTCCGTGACCTTACATTTGAATCTTAGTTTGTCACAATCGGTTGAGGAATTTTCGAGAAAATTTAGAGCCAATTTTTTTTCTCAATTCGCGTATATTATCTTGTAATACCGGAACCGGAATTCGGATAAAGATGAAATTCAATAGCAAGCTATGAAAGCATCTGTAATCTCGACGAACTAAGACTAAGACGAACTATATTACACTCGGTTCTAAAGTATGTTTTCGCATCGTTCCTATATGAGAAAAAGCAAAAAAAACTTAAAACTAAAAGTGACTGCAGCGAATTAAAACGAGAATAATTGAATCACAAATTTTCTTCTACTCCAACATAAAGTCGTTACAAATGGAATGTCTCGACATTTCACATTTTTGGGCTTTATGAACTGCATCGTATCTAGAATCAGGTCACCTGTAAAATACACAAATATTTTGCGTGTAGATTAGCGACAAATAACAAGATGGAGGCCGCAACAACGTCGAAAAGAGATGCCATCTATTTAAAACGTAACCCCCTACTTTTCCGTATGATGGCGGATGCTGTGCATAGGATGTTGACGAAGCTTGATTGCGTGCTACTGGATGATAATACAAGGTGAAGACTCCAATCACACAAATTATCAGGAAAACGCGTCCCTTGAGCCAGTTTGTTCTGAATTTTTATACGGCAATTGGAAGAAAAAAGGTGGCGGAGATTTTCAAAATTATCAAGTTTCGAAGTTCGCTACCACACGCTTAAAAATAGTTACTCAAACATGAGTAGAATCTCACTCATCTACAGAAAAAGTGGAACAACTCTAGTTTAGAGTAACTCCTTAGTTACTCAAATTTGAGTTCTTCCACTGGAAACGATGTTTGGGAAAAATCTACTCATTTACTGAGTAATGCTTTATATATACATGAGCCAAAAATTGAGTAATGAGTTCTACTCAAATTTTGAGAGGAATTTTATTTCACATATATAAAATTTGCGTAAAAATGAGCATATTGTATTAATCATTATCTTTGATGGTGACTGTTCAATTTTTGACGTTTCCATGTATCATTTGAAAATGAGTAACTAGAACTCAAACTCTGAGTAACTTTTTATAAGCGTGCATTGAATTAAGCTGTCTAAGTTCGAATACCATCTTTTTCTGAGGCCTGGAGAGTGCACATTTACATCGTATCCAAAACTATCAACTAGGAAATTCATATTGTGATAAACCGTTAGTTGCTATGCATCTAACAATACTTTTATTTCGTTCTGTTTCGGTTGGTTTTGGCATCTTGCCATTGCATTAAGAAGGCCATAGAGTGGAATGCCAAGAACATCGCCAACGACCAATAGAGTAATATTTGGCCATCGTCAAACGGCAACCTCAAGAAGACACGAAAGCCAAGCTACCAATCAGAAGCAGTTCAAGGCAGACCAAGGAGACTGGACCCACCTTGGCGGAAGGAATCAAACGAAAAGTCCGATAATCGGATTTACTAAATTCGACGCAGTTTTCTTCATTATGTATGCATTGAATTTGAAAAGCAAACATGGTTCCTGTTTGACCAATATTTGATCGTAACACCATTCTAATAGATTCGAATTTAAGCCTTTATACGAGGATTATTTTACTAACGAAAAATACCCGAAAGTTCAAATAATCAAATACAAAACGATTGACAATTGTTCGTGTTAGCGATACAAACGATTGACAATTGCTTACAGTCGAGACAACAGAAAACAATACAATACAGATATACGAACAATAGTGTTTATGAAACGAGCAAATATGAAAATCAATTTTTATTGATTTCAAGCGCTGCGAAGTTGAACTAGCAGCAAATGAAATTGATTTTTTTCTAAAAGAACGAGTGCATTTAGACGTAAAATATGGCTTAGTGCAAATGATGTTTTAACGTGAACGAGATACAACTGCCATAGAAGTGTGTGTATCTGAGCTTTCTTCGCAGATAAACGAGAATTGCATTCTAGAAAATATGGAGAATTTCCTTCCATCGAACTGGCGATTGTGGCGGATTTTCCTCGGTATCCAGAATGACGTGCGAGTGGTACGTATATGACTACAAAATGCAATTCCATCTTACATGATTTTGGGCCAGGGCGGGAGGCATCCTTGTAAATCACTGGTAAACTACGAGAGTCAGCTGATTATATGTCAGTTTTGTGAACAACCTGCTCACTGCGGTAAACCATGCACTAAAACTGCGAAAAAAAAACTTCAACCGAAGATAAGGACAACCGTTCAGTTACGGTAACAAGTGAAATCAGTACTCCTGAGTCATCTAACGAAAATAGCAATGTGGATATCGAACAACAGACCTCATCGTCCCAAACCATAGTGAAACAAGGAAAACCAGAAAAAACTAACACAGATTCCAACAAAATTCTCTTCCCCGAGAAAACGAAATCTAGTATGAAAAATATATATGAAATTTCGGTTCAGTTAAATTTGAGGATCTTGAGCCATATCAAATAAATGAATAAAATGTTTAATTTCCAATACACATAATTTTATTTATTTTTTTCCGTAAACCAAAAAAAGTCCTATAACTGTTCTACCAAAGTTCAATCAACCTTACGGGATCAATTCTGGCAAATACATTTATCAACAGTCTATTGCGTTCTGTCCACCTTCGAAACCATATCGCTTATCTTAATTACCTGGCACCCATCGTTGTCGTCATTATGTTTTTTTTCGTCACTAATATATAATCAGCATGAATCAAGTTCAACCGACCGCAATAGCTCAAACCATAGGAATAGATAAAACCAAAAACCGCGGTTAAAAGTAAAAGTAGCCGCCGTGGAGCAGCCCGCGAGCTCACATTTATTCCAGCATCCCACCAACCGAGAGAAGAAGACCAAGGAAAATGAGATAATGAAACGGAATTTCAGTATGGTCATGTGTTTTATCTACTTAATTTCGATTATGTCAGCATATGATTTAGGCTCAGTCCTAACTAAGTGTGTTAAATTAAACGAGTGCGAAGCCAGATAAACTAATTTACTTTATGCGCAAGAAGTGTGCAACTTTTTACAACCCGATCTAATATGAACTCAAAGAGGTATTTTGCACAGTTTAAAATATTCAAAATGTACAAAAACGACAGAGTTACACAACCTCACGAAATTGTTGCAGCTGCGTGACAGCTTTGATATGAAAGTACAAACCAAATTATTTGCTCGTGCACCCCTACCTCCTCCCCGCGAACCCAACCAGGAATGCATTCAGAAACATTCGACACCAGACAGACAGTGGCACAACAAAGAGGATGGATTAGCCCATAACGGAGCTACCCGTTCCGAATGGCTTTAATAGACATGTCAAACCAGAAACGGGAACCAGAGGTCCTAATCAACTTGCACTTTCATTCAGAGCTGGTATCACAACCGAACATTCCTTTCGCCGCGAAGTTTTTCAGATATGGTGCAACAGCAACAGCAACTTGGGAAAAGCCCAACCCACCCGACTGTACACCAAAGGCGGCAGATGAATGCGGATTTTGATCAAGTGTGTGGGAACTTTAGTTGCAGGGGGGAGGAGCTGCGGTTTCAAGCAAAACGCCTCATTCGACAATGTTTGTCCAATTTACATAATATGGTCATGATATTCCAATATAATGAATTACCCCACCAATTATTACCATATAAACGGCCAGACGCAAAAGAATGTCGGATCCTCATGACGATTCGGCGGTTGATTTCGATCTTAATGTATCTTTGTAGACTGGACAGCACGGAACGTTTGTTACGAGCTTTGAAACGGTATTCAGCGGGTAATTTATGTCCATTTGGATTTGGTCCGATCTTATCGAGTTGTCTCAATGTTTCTTCCTCTTAAAGCTGGCAACAGGCACGGTGAGGAACTAACGGTTTTTTATTGTCCTGCCGGCATGGTGTAATTCTATATTTTGGAGATAAAAAAAACTTTTTTCGTTTCTCGTTACATAAACCGTAGTACAGATTTATTGCTGGAGGGGTGCTAGCGACAATTTTATGGCTATTGATGGTGCCAACGCTGAACAAGCTATCTTTCTCTCTCTCTCTCTCTCTTGTTTGACATAGACTTGACAGCCGATGCCACAATCGAAGTACACAAAACACTTTGGAAGATAAAGGGTGGAACGGTAAAAAAGCATTAATCGTATTCGCCAAGTTCATCGTTTCATCATGTTTAGTATCGTACCTTAAAAACAATTCTTTAATTTATCTCTCAAATGCTTGTTTTACTCCGCTTATCATTAATTGTAGAGCATATTAATAATTGTTGCAAACGATCAGTAGCTGAAGGACGCAATCGCTCTTTTTTTAAGCAAACCTCCCTCTGCAAACGTCCCGCAGCAGAACTGCTTACTCTGCGGATTGATGCAATACTGAAACAACCTTTGTGAAGGGATACCTTTTACGTGATTTCATTGCGCGGATTTCCGAAGCCGCGCGAATTTCTGAAACTACGCTGTTTTCATACTCCAATTTCCTAAGTTACACGGATTTCTGAAGTTATGGGTTTTATGCGAATTTCCGAAGCTACGCGGTTTTTTTTTCTTTGGATGGTGCAAGATTTTCTTTTCCACGAGGATTTTCAAGTTTTCCGTTTTTTACGAAGTAACGCGGTTTTCAACTGGATTTCACGTTTTTTTTCGGATTTCTGAAGATACAAGGTATTTTATGCGAATATCCGAAGTTTTCTTTTTCTCGAGTGTTTCCGAATTTTTGCGTCTCTTTTTCCGTGGATTTCCAATGATGCGTTTTTTACACAATTTACAAAGCTACGTAGTTTTTAGAAGCTCAGATTTTCAGTTTCAGTTATTTTTTCCATCCGAAGTTACGAATTTTCGATGTTACGTGTTTTTTATCACGAGGATTTTCGAAGTTTCGCGTTTTTTTTACTCGGATTTCCGAAGTTACACAGTTTTTTCTAAGGTTACGCACTTTGTTTTTCACGCGGATCTCCGCAATCGCGTGAAATTTTTTACGCAGAATTCTGAAGTCTTCAGTGCAGCTGATAAAGTTTATTAGCTTTTCTACAAATTACATTTTGAGAGTCATAAATCTATCTGGAAAGTTCAATCGAAAGAATATTCTTTTCTAGTTAAACAGAGGCGCTATTCGAAGCGGGGAATTTTTCAGATATACATTTTTAATTCAGTAACATATGCGAAAACAATATTATACTTCATTTTTATTTATTGAAAATTAGACACTTTCTATTAACTAACGCTCATCGAAACGGTTTTCACCGAAATAAACCTCACTTCTCCGGAGCCGAATATCGATTCTGTCATCTCCGAGAAAGTTGAGCTTAAGTAAAATAACACGAGAGGTCTGCCCTTTCTATAGAGAAAGGCAAAAATACAAATTTCCAGACGAACGAAAAGAACATTACACTCTTAGAAAAAATTGACGTAAATTCAAGCATGCCTTAATTTCTTGGGTGATGACAGAGTATTACATTTTTAAACATGTAAAAATAAATATTGTTTACGTTTCGATGTCAACTTCAGCAAACTATAGCTGTGAAGTTAATGACATGACTCATTGCTTTGAGATGAAAATTTAAGTAAATTGCAACCAAATATATTATATATCAATATGGATCACTTTAACGAATTCAATACAAATCGTAAAAAATATCACAGTAACACCATCTCTTGACGGAAAAGGCTATTAGTTCAGTCATGTTTAATAGTCTGCGTTTAGCGTGCACCTAGAAGTGAAATGTCAAAAATAATTGAACATGATGCCCACATAGAGGTGTGAACATTTTCATATTTAAATGTGTTTTTTTCTGACGAAAGCAAATATCGCCTATAAATAATGTAGAATTAGGCTCTTTAAGACCTATCGTCTTCACTTTCAAGAGTTATGAAGTAGTATTTAACTTTGCTCATGAATGTTATGAATAGTGCTGAAAAGAGGAATCCTTTAGGCTGTGAAGACAATGTTTGGCAGATCACTTCTGATATATAGAACAAAGTTAAAATGAAATGAACGGTGTATTACGAGTCCCAAAATTCGGCAAATAGAAAGTTTATCAAGCACTGAAAAAAATGTTAATAAATAGTATGATAAGTGCAATACAGTAAGCAAAAGAACAAGTTATACTTATTACTTTTACTTCAATTGATCGCTCTCGTTAAGGTGAATCACGATTTATTCATATACTAAATTGTTTTGTTTTAAAGCATTTATTTAATTATTAAACAACCTGATATTGTTTATTTATATCACCGTAAAAGTAATTTTTCAAATCAAGAAATTGTATTACATAATTCGGAAATGTTGGTAAAATTCTGGAACTAACATTAAGATTCATTTGTTTAGTTCTGCGTGCACATTTCACACATATTTATATAAATAGGGATTTTTATAAAAACAAAATGTTCTCATCCGAATTAGTATCAGATTGCAATTCTAAACCGTATTTACAGCTTATTTTTTCATGTAAAGTATATCGAGATATATTCCATATATTTGGAGTTGTTTAGATCAGTGTACTAATTTGGAAAACTGTCATATGTGCATTAAAAAAATTGTAGTGTATTAGTAACCTTTTTCACCACCGAACTTTACTGAGATGGCCCTCGTGAATCGCAAGAGTTATCCATATTGATATATAGTATGTTTGTTACAACTCTCCTTTTATGTGCATCTACAGAGACGTAAATTTACATGATTTTTTCTAAGCATGTACGATTATTATGACATATAAGTTACTAATTCGGGGGTAATTTTTGTGCTTCTAACAAAATCAGATTTTGCTAAAAAAAAAATTACACCGTGGTATGGCTTAAGAAATGCTTATAGAACAAATTTTTCTATTAACATATTTCAAATAAATATTTTGATCACTCTAAACGGATACCGAAAACTGCATGTTACAGTTCTTTTTTAAAATGAAACTCCAGATTATTGCACGAGAAATTTTAAGAAAATTTGACAAGCATATTTTCGCTATTAAATATTATTTTTTGAAGTTTGTTTACAAAAGTTGTTTGTATTCAACTGGCACATCTTTTGATGTAAAAGATCATTAGGGTGGTGCATGTTTAGATTTAAATCTGGATTCTAACTTTCTTAATTGAATTTAAAAATTGTTGCACTTCACATGAGCCCTGAGAGACACTCATAGGACTCATTAGAAACCATCGTTTTACTGAAGGTAATATGTTGTTTATGTTTTGACGTTAAAGAGGTATATGACTTTTTCGATTTTTTTTGAGTCAATTCAAACATTAATTCAAATGAGTTAAAAAATAACACCCTCCCAGATTTCTCTTTAAACTTTCCTTATATACATTACGTATGAGATAAGTCTTTATCGATCTGGTATTTGTTGAATATTTATTTTAAATGGTTGACTAGTTTTGACGAAAAAGCAATCATAACTTTTGAATGGTAGCTTATATTGAAAAGCTTAGTTGAGCAAAATTGTGCGCAATAATTAACTCGACACATCTTCGGAAGACTATTTTCTCGTTCACATTTCTTGTTCACAAAAAAGTTGATTCTTTGAGAGCCACCCTACTTTTACTCCGAAAAATTTATGTGACTAGATCAAATGAAGATGTAGTAAAATTTCAGCGAGTTAAGATGGTTTCTTCAGCGAAATTTCCTACAATTTCGCTGTGAAGTGCAATAATTTTTAAATTCAATAAGGAAAGTTAGAATTCAGATTTAAATCCAAACATGGATCATCCTAATGATCTTTTACATCAAAAGATGAGCCAGTTGAATAAAAACAACTTTTGTGAAGACACAAACTACAAAAAAATAATATTTAATAGCGAAAATATTTTTGTTTCGTTGATTTCCTGTTTCGGACCACTATAGTTGTAGACAATAAAATTTTTCAAAGATAATCTAGATAATTACGTAAATTTAGCTATGTATGTTGTATATTTTTGTACGAGGGACTACGTCTTTTTTCATATACTGACCTGAAGGCATTTTTTCATTTTATCCTGTGTAATTGAATTTTTGGTTTTAATCTCGAGATTAAATAAACAGTGAATTTATGTAAAGGATTTGTAATTAACACAAAGAGACTAAAGCAGAGATGGCGCTCGTAGTAAACCAGTAACCACGTCTTTCTAGAGTACTAACCTTTGCTTGAAACGGGTCAAAATTTTAAGTCGATCCGACCATAAACAGCTGAGTTATCGAGGTTGGAGTAAAGTCGTTTTGTAGTTTGTTTAAAAAATGGAAAAAACCGAGTTTCGTGTTTTGATAAAACATTGTTTTTTAATGGGTAAAAACACCGTGCAAGCGAAACAATGGATTGAAAAATGTTATCCGGACTCTTGTCCATCAAAATCAACGATTTGTCGGTGGTTCGCCGAGTTTGAACGTGGTCGTACCGACACAAATGACGCGGAACGCTCGGGTAGATCTGTGGAAGCCGTTACACCGGAAAATGTGAGTGAAGTGACAACAATTATAATGAAAGATCGTAAAGTGAAGCTCCGTGAGATTGCTGAGATGACACAATATCATATGGAAGTGTATTTACTTTCCTTCATGAAAAATTGAGCATGAAAAAGGTTTTTTTCCAAGTAGGTGCCGCGATTGCTTTCGATGGAACAAAATGCACCCTGCCACAAGTCGATGAAAACAATGGCGAAATTGAACGAATTGAGCTTTGATCTGCTTCCCCACCCCCCATACTCGCCAGATTTATCCCCCAGTGACTACTGGCTCTTTGCTGATCTTAAAAAAATGCTCCAGGGAAAATGATTTGGCTCAAATGAGGAGGTCATCGCTGAAGCTGAAGCTTATTTTGAAGCGAAAGATAAATTTTTTTATAAACATGGTATTGAAAAATTGGAAAAACATTGGAACCATTGTATCACCCTAAAAGGTGATTATGTTGATGAATAAAAAAAAAATTTGCAAAAACTACAAGGATCAGCCGCATGGGGTTGTTCGAGCCATTGATGTGGAACAAGGCAACCAAAATTTCTAATGATCGACATTTTAAATTAATCGTCAGACTTTTGAATCCGCAAATGCACGAGAGTCTGCTTAGATTGATCTTAATTAGGAACCAACACCGGACACGCGAACCCAGAATATTGACTCTATTTGTCTTGATTTGTATTTGTTTTATAGCCGACGAAATTACATCAATAGCCCAAATGTATGCAATTATATGTTTGTACACGCTTGCGAACGGATATCGATATTTAAGCTTCTCTTCGCCAAGCTTGTGTTCAAGTTTTGTATGCAAACAGTTATTTTTATAGCGTTTCTATACCATTACTACCATTCTGCGATTTCGGTTGAAGCGATAAACTTTTTCTCATTATCAATCGAGTGCATCTTATATAAATTAGAAATTCATCTTATGCACTCAAAATTTACCCTGGGGTAGTTGTCAATTCCTCAGGCGAAACGACATTACATGGAATTTCAACCGAACTTGCATGACAAAAGATCAGAGCATACCAATAAAAGCTTCAAATCGTTTTATGGCACTTCTTGTCTTGCCGTATAGCAACAACCTACGTCTGGCATGCTACATGTAGGACTGAAACGTTAGCTATAATTTCACTTCTATTTATAGCTTCGCGTGCTTCCAACAGCTTCGCTTTTGCATCGATTGACCAATCAGAGCGATGCTTTCCCTTTGATATATCGCTTACTCCTTCAAAACCGTCGACTATGGCAGGGAAATCCGGTATGCCGGAGATTTTTTTGCAGACAAATAGGACACTGCTAGCTATTAATCAACATTTCAATGATATACAATTAAAAATACATGGCTATGAACATTCAAATCAATACGTAGAAATATTTCCAATCAAATGGTGACATAATATTAAGAATTGATACAAAATTGACTGAGATGTAATTGTTCAAAACCTGACCACATTTCTACGTGTATTTTTCTTGAGTTTCTAGTTTGCACCCCTATATAGAAAACAAAAATGTGTTCCACATTAAAAAAAATTTGTTTCCATTATTAGTCTCGGGACTTATTGATTCATGTGTTAGTAGGTGTTAGAATATTACCATTATCAATTTCAATCGAATTCACGTCAGTCCGATTATGGCTCTGACATTATCAAATGACTGTCACTTTTGGTTCCGGAGATATACTGGTATAAGTGGCGTAACCGACAAAACGCATTGTTTTTTACCGCTCAATTTTCTCAGAGGATGATTTAGCCGATTTAAACAAGTCTAGGTCGTCTGAAGGCTACTATTGAATTGTGTATGAAATTTGAAAATCAAATGAGGAAAATTGTCACTTCCGGTTATGATGATATAATAATATAAGTGACGTAACCGACTTACCGCACATTTTTCACCGGCAGAATTTTCTTGAAAATGACTCAACGAATTTAGATAAACTTTGGCTATTATAACGAACATTTCCGGTTCAAGAGATGTAATCTTATGTATTAACGTAGCCAACAAATTCCAGTGTTTTTAATGCAAGTTTCTCGATAATGAAAGAATCGACTTCGAAAGACATGCACTCGTTTGAAAGCTACTGTTAAGTTATTTGATAAGCTCACAATACTAATGGCTGAGGATAGAATCTTACAAATGTTTTGATGCGACAATTTGAATGGCAAGGGGTGGATATTTTTTCAATTTTGCATAATTTTCACCAGAGATGAAACTATGTTCCGCGTGTGTAAAAAAAAAATAAAAGAGCATTTCGATACACTAAGCTTGAGTCGGTACAACGTTCAACAGTCGCTGTAAGATAATGTAGTCTTTTTCTGATCGAATAATAAGAAACAACATCAGGTCGTCTGCAGAAATAAGCTTACATACTAATCTTCAATTGAATCGATTCGCTCTCTGTATTAGTTAGTAAGTTAGTATATAAGTTCCTTTTCCCCATTACACAATACAAGTAGGTTTAGAATTTTCCCTACACAAAAATCTCAGAATTGCGAAAGCAAATGATGTTCTCATGGTAACAACCAAATCATATATATAAAAGCTGAAAAGTCACCACTTGTGGCTGAACACCCAATTTAAATCCTAATAATTTAATTTTAACTCATATTCCAATAAATAGTTATTTAAAAAAAAGCTTACATACTGGTGACAGTACAAAACAAATGTCAAAGCAGAACAAAGTGAATAGCGTACATCCTAGGTTGCTACCTTGAGGCACACCCGGACTTCCGGTGAAATCCTCAACGAGTGAACACGTCGTATCGTGTTAGTGCGGTGAAAATTCGAGTATTTCGCGAGAAAGAAAGGATTTTCATCCGTACTTCGGTGACTCCACGTTGTCACATAGCGAGGGTTTCACTTGTAGTCCAGTGAAAAGAAAGTCTAACTGGCAATATAGCTAAATCGCTGTGCCATCAATCGGCGTCATCTCAAGTGAGGCCACCAGTGAAGAAGAAGAAGAAGAAGAAAACGAAGAATAAGAAGAGGCACCCGCTTTTCATAACACGTCATAAACTAACTTGGTTTGGCACAGATTTGAGTCCATTTTGGTAAAGTCAGTAAAATATTTTGTATTCTTGTTAGTATTTTGTATTATCTTTGTGAAACCCACACATGTGTGTGACAGTAAGTGGCAGCGGAATGCAATATATTAGACCACACCTCTGTGCCAATCGGCACTACTGACATTTTTCGATGAAAAGTAAATTTGTGACCGAGAACAATTTTCGATAATATTTCTTATTTGATACTGATCTAGTTACTTTCCAGGCATGCAACAATGGCAGCTGCAGCTACAATGGTTTGATCAGGATACTCAGTATACGAACACAAAAATCTATATTTATAAAAAATGGATGTAAGTTTGTATGTTTGTAACGCCATAACTTCGAAACTACTGAACGGATTGCCACCAAACTGGGCACAGGTACATCTTGCAATTCAGAGATGGTTTAAGGAGTATTTTTATAGGGGAGGGAGCGTAGCAAGTATCATAAACAAGGGGGGGGGGGTCAGGGAAAAATTCATATAACCTAACGAGAATCGATACGTTTTAAAGACCATAGAAACATTTTGCATTTCTTAGATATGACTATGCAGGGGGTGGATGTAGCAAATTCCTTTAAAACGGGGGGTGTAATGTTTAAAACGGCATAACTCCGAAACTACTGACCGGATTGCCACCAAATTTGGCACAGATATTTTTTGCTCTTCTGAGAAGGTCATAAGGGTATTTTAATGGGGGAGAGAGCGTAGTAAGGGTCTTTACCAGGAGGGGGGGCATGGAAAAGTTTGACTAATTTGACGAGAATTGATACTTTTTAAGACCATAGAAACATTTTGCATATATTACATATAATTATATGGGGGGTGGATGATGCAAGTGCCTTTAAAAAGGAGGGTGTAATATTTGTAATGACATAACTCCGGAATTACTGAACGAATTGCTATCAAACTTGGCACATGTACTTCTAGCTCTTCAGAGATGCTATTTTTATAGGAGAGGGAGCGTAGCAAGTGTCACTAACAAGGAGGGGTCATGAAAAAATTCATATAACTTGACGAAAATCGAATGCAGTTGTGATGATATACACCCTTTCGTTATAAAATAATCATTATCCGATGTAAAATTTTGAGCGATTACGTGGAAATAATGATGTCATAAAATTTTTAATAAAGAGAGAGAGGAAGTAGTAAGTGTTTAGCCATGGAAGCCAAAGATATTGTAGATCGAATGTGACGAGAAAGTACTGAAGTACGTTACAAGCACATATACAAACTCGGAGGTTACTCAGAAGGTATTTATAGAGAGAAAGGTGTTCTAACAAAATGTTTCAAATATAAAACTGACCCAATTTGAGGACAATACCGTGAAAATAATGATTATTGTTAGATCTGAGATGGGACACTGTTCATTCGTAATCTGAACATGAACGAAACATTTTCGAGCAACACCGGGTAATTCAGCTAGTAAAATATAAGAAAAAAGAGCAAACATCGAAAATATGTCAAATTAATTCATAAACAAGCAACGAAAAAATCCCTCCGGATATTACAAAAGGATCGAACACTGCAGAAAAGTTGTAAAAGTGAACGATGAACAACCGAAAACGAGACAACAAACCCAAAACAATCGCAATCAACTTCGGTTCACTCATCGAAAAACCGATTTATTTCACAAGATCGCCAAGCGATGGCATTTTATACCGCAAAGAAGGCGTAACTATTGTAATCATCAATGAGTTTGGAAAATTGTAAAATTGAAATTCAGAACATGGTTTTGAAGTACATCGATTTTGCACCTGACCGTCGAACGCACCGCCACTATAAATTACACAAGCGGCAAATAGGTGCACTCTGGCACCGCACCGCATCTAAAAGTCACGCCGAATACATAATCGGCCACCATCATTGCCGGTGTCGGCAGCAGCCGGTTTCCATTTTTCCAACGAAAGTTGCATCCATCGTTGAACGGTCGAATCATTTAAGTTCATTTTATTTTCGCTGACTTGCAGCTTGCAGTGTATTCTTCTGCACCCCGGCCGGGTTATTCCTCCGAACTGGTCTTGGTTCGCTGTTTCTGTGTGTGAAAATTGTAGACCATGCGAGGAGCCTACAGATAGTCAACATGATGATGAAAATTTACGGGTCTCCAATTGGAATCGGACTCCACAACGCCGGTAACCCAAGTGGTCCGATATCAACAAGTCAATGGATGCTTGCAGTAAATTATGCCAACTGCAAGATGCAACTTTTACTTTTCTGTCGGTTGCAGGCATTAGTTAACGACTGTGCAAATGTGTTGGTCATCGCATTGCGACATTTAGTACCGAAGACAAGACCGATGGAGAATCAAGTGTTCGGTGTTTTGTAACAGAACATTACAATAGTTCTATGTCATAGGGGCAGTAATTAGATTACAAAATCAGCCGTTCACTTTTCCGTGGTTTTTGCAAATGAAGAAGTTGTGATTCTGACATTAGACTAGACTCTAGAGCGCCAATTGAAAGCAGACCATTAGAAAGACACACAGATATACTTGACAAGGTTTGATACCTTTACTCAATTGGAGCGTGAGTATTTTTGAAACAATCATATCTACGAATGAAACTTCTTTGGATTTTCTTTTAGGTTATCTCGAAAATCTGCATGTATCGCATCTTGTGAGTAACTTTAATTAACATCTGGTTACCAATGCCGACAGTAACAGGGCTGAAACGAATCCATGGCAAGATGTTAGATATTATAAACAGTGGTTCAAAACAGTATTTGATCTTGAACGATTTCTAAATAACTAAAAACAACCATTCTTAACGGAAACAAATGGCATCAAATAAAAAATGGGGAAATCTAAAATCTAACAAAATTTCTTATAAACTGGTCGGCTATGGCTGTTTGGATTCGGAAACTCGGAAATCATAAGACTGTAAAAAATTTGTTATAATTCACCTAGTGGTGTTATGATACCTTCCTCATATTATTCATAGCATCATAAATATTACTGCGGAATTCGCAAAAACAACTGTTCATTGAATAGAAACAGGAAAGTTTGTACGGACTTAATCTAACAAAAGTATCTAACTATCCACAACAAATTTGGGAATTCCGTATGAAACTGTAACACTTTTTCTTTGAATTTATTTATTTATTTATTTATTTATTTATTTATTTATTTATTTATTTATAAGTTTGTGAAAATCGATTTGGTAATCCTGAAGAAAAATGAGTGAGATCATTTTTGAAGTTTTTGGTCACTATTTCAAATACTTCCGAAACTGGATTCAGATGAACGGAATAGCCGAAGTTGGTTCGTTTGCCAATTCGTTATGTCAAGCTAAACATCATGAATCAGCAGCATAAAACATGTAAAGACTGTCCCAGAAAGTATGGACGCAACCAAAAACCGCAGTCATTTCGCAATGGTTCAGAATCTGTCAATTTTTATGGGTGCGTCCTGTTGTTTACACTCTTCTCTAACCACTTGTGCAATTGTTTATTCGTTTTTATTCGTTTGTTTCAAAATGCGTGGACTTTCAGCAGAACAACGTCGAAAAATTGTGTACAAATGGTGCACAGAACGCGGACTGTCACTGAGAAAGATAGAAAAAATGGAAGCAGTAAGTGAAAAAGACGTGCGAAATGCAATCAGGAAGTTCGGTGTGGATAACACCTTTGAGGATAAACCGAAAACGGGTCGAAAAAAAGGTCCTGCTAACCCTTAGTTGAATGAACGTATACTGAAGGCGTTCGAGCAAAAGAAGGAGGTTTCAGTTCGGGATGTGGCCAAAAAACTGGGCACTTCGAAGTCAAATGTTCTTCGTGCTAAAGAACGTTTGAATCTTCGAACCTATAAGAAGCAGAAACAACCAAAACGTAGTCGGAAACAAGAAGCATCGATCAGGCCGAGGGTTCGAAAGCTGTACAGTACGATTCTTGCTGGAAATTTGAACTGCATAACCATGGAGGACGAAACCTACGTAAAACTCGATTACAAATCCTTGCCGGGACCACAATATTATACGGCGCGAGAAGGGCAAGTGTTAAACCAGTCCGAGACATCGATTGAAGTCGAAAAATTTGGTAAGAAGGCTATAGTCTGGCAAGCAATTTGTAGCTGCGGTAGGATTTCGAATCCCTTCATCACCACTGCTTCAATGAACAGCGAAATATACATCAAGGAATGTTTACAAAAACGACTTCTACCCATGATTCGAAGCCACAAGGATCCTGTTATCTTCTGGCCAGATCTTGCTTCTTGCCACTACTTGAAATCGATGGTAGAATGGTATACTACCAAAAATGTCACTTTCGTCCCAAATGACATGAATCCAACAAATTGCCCACAACTTCGACCAATTAAGGAATTTTGGGCATTAACGAAGGCACATCTTAGGAAACATGTCTCGGCAGCCGAAACCATTCAACAGTTCGAAAAAGATTGGAAAAAAGTGTGTCAAAACTTGTCGCCAAGAAGTCTGTACGGAATTTAATGAGGAACGTTCGCAAGAAGGTGCGCCAGCTAGTCTACAATGGCTAAGTAGCAAATGTTGAGAACCATATTCTGTTGTTGTAGTCTAATATTATCAGTATATCGAATAAAATTTGAATATCTAACACTTGTGAATTATTTACAGCGAAATCAAAGTGCGTCCATACTGTCTTTCTGAGACAGTCTTCAGTAGGATTATTATTATTATTGTTATAATTGACATCGCTACACTATCGGAACGGTATTACTGCACTACCGGCTGTGAAAATGGCACTTACATTTAAAATTTCGAAGTATGTTTATTTTTTCAAATAAATTCCAATTCATTGATATTCTTTTATTTTTCGGACGCATTTATCATAAAATAGCTACAATTTTTTATCAACCGCAGTACCGTTGTTTGCCAAAATCACACACTAGTAGCAGACATCCGTAGCCGTTTCGTTTTCTTTATAGCGTATACGAAATAGAACATCGCATCGTTTGTATTATGTTTTCTGTTTGCACGTACTGGTCTTGTACATATTGTCATTTTATATGACGGTTTGAAAAATTTGAAAAACTCATCGCACTGTAACTCCGGAACAGGAAGTCGGATCAAATCGAAATTTCACAGTAGCTTTTGAGACAATGTGATTTGTGAAAATCGGTTCAAGCATAGTTGAGTTCTATTTTTATTTAAAAGATATTTTATTCAGGCCTATTTGCGTATAAGCTTTACGTGGCCGATTGAGCTGAGTTTTTAAATAACAATTTTTTTGTATTGGATCTCGTTATCACCCTTTTTCTAGGGGCAGAGGAGCTCCCATTTCCCTTCTGCGAGGATTGAGAGGCAGTTATCGCTGAGTTCTATTTTTGGAGTTTTTCTTCGCTACTTTCGATGCTTCCGGAACAGGAAAAGGGGGAACAGTAGTGCCGAATTACGTTTATATGCCCACAAACTAACAGATTCTGCAAACTAGAAGAATTTAACAGAGAGTTTTATCGGATTTGTACCTGTTTTTGACCATCGTTCGTGAAAAAATACTCATGAAATTGGTAATTGCCACTTATCACGCTTTAGTTCTGGAACCGGAAGTCGAATCCGGATAAAATATTTTAGGAAATTATTGGACCTTTCATTTGAACATAAATTTGTCAAAATCGGTTAAGCCGTTTCCGAGAAAATTGAGCGCACATTTTTCCCCTAATTTTCATATATTACCGTGTAACTTCGAAACCGGAAGTCGGACCCAAATGAAGTTCAATAGCAGGCTATGGGACCATAAGACTTTTCATTTGAATCTTAGTTTGTGAAAATCGGTTCAGCTATCTCTGAAGTGAGTGCGTATTTTTGTTACATACATACACACATACACACAGACATGTGCTTAGTTCGTCGAACTAGTACATGTTCGAATGGTATATGACATTCGGGCCTCTGGGTCTCGCTTAAAAAGTCGGTTTGGACAGCCTTTCTATATGAGAAAAGCAACAACATTTTATGAAATTCATTATAACTGATTGGAATCGTCAGCTTACAAAGTTGTAGTATATTTTTATGAACAGCCAAATTTTTACTACTCGTATTGTCTATGAGAACTACCATACGTCTAAGTACTGAAGAATTTTCAAGGAGTTGCATTGATCAATTATAAGAGCATTTTGGTTATAAATTGAATGAATTTAACGTCTCACTCATATTAGTCAATTAAAAATATTCATTAGTTTTGATTCAACGTAGCTGAGTTATCCCAAATTGAAGATTAATCACAAGACATAGCTTCAGAACAGTTCTCTACCGAGTCCTCATTTTGCTTTATAACCTCAAGAATATGATCTTATAGTTGTATTCAGTAGTTTTTCGCGGAGCTCAGATTTTAAGAGCATTGCAATGCCGAGTTCTTTGCTTTTCATATCTTAATATATCCAAAACAACTACTTCTAGAAAAAGAGTCATTTTGAGATAAATTATTGAATTTTGTCCGTCTGTTTCTATTTCTAGAGTGACTATCTTCCGGGACCTAAAGTTTGAAAAATGATTAAAAATAACTTGTTTTCTGTTTTTATTCACACTAATCAAATTAACATCAAGTTCCAAATAAAACTATTTTGTTTTTAAATCAAAGAGAAGATTTCGTTTTAATTCTAGTTGTCCGGCTTATTTTCTAATTCATGAAAAATAATTCGACTTTTGTTTTCAGTGCATATTTTTTTAATTTCTTCCGTGCAATTCGTACAAAATTAACAGTTGCCAAGGTAAAATAATCAGAAGAGCCTCTTCTTAAACCACCTAGTGAAGTGATAATGCCTTTCTCTTATCATTCAAGCAGACTCATTATGACATATTTTCATCATTATTATGTCGCAAAAATGAATAAAAAAGGATTGAAATAACACCAAATTTGTTTTATTCTAAATTTATTCTGTCCAAATTATGTCGCGAAAGAGTCTTATCTCTAGTGAATTGATATAAACGAAATACCAACTCTGGATGAATTTGGCTAGCCATCTTTCTGTCTATTCCAATTATAACAATTAGACAATGTAATAAAACAGTTGATGATAGCCTCAAATTCTAAACAAACCAATTTGATAATAGGAAATATGATTTTAATTAAACGGTTCGATCCACATCGTCTATTATTTGACGAGAGATGTGAATTTTCATAAGAGAAATTGCCACGTCAATTAAAAACTCATCGTAGCACAACGTAAGCTCAGACAACCGTCTAATCAAAATCATATCTGCACGCCTCCCCTAATTGGTAGCATTTTTGGACCCGGGTTTGTTAAAGGTTGTCAATTCGCCGCTTTGCCGCGCCGCAGTCATCTGAAAAATTGAATCTTTTCAAGTGTTTCATAACAAAACCATTAAATTACTCTGATATCTCAATTTAACACTAAATTAGTGATGCAGCTTTTATTACAATCTTTTTCCCTCCCGGACACTAAGTGGCATTTTATGCAACTGCTCCGGATCAAACTCATGTTTTCATACACGACGATTAGATCAATGGTCTCACACATGGTTCCGACCCGTATCCACCTCAAATCGATCGGTTGGTCGGTCGGTCGTTCATTAGAGTTTCCCGAGGTCCGATCCGACATCAAATCAAACGACTGGTTTCCCCTTTCAGCGGTTAACGAAGCCACAAAACGCCGCCAATCCAAAGGCTTGTTAGGGAAAATGTTTGACGGCCAACATGTCGCCCAACGCGCCCTATCGAAACCGATGACCGTCCGCGAAGTAACCGGTAGCCGGTTAGGGTTGCGATAGGCGGAAGTATTTCGCGATGACCGCTTAAGGAAAGCAGCAAAACCGTTGCGACGGTAACCGGGTGTCGTGAGCACCGTTTCACCTTTGCTTTGCGGTAAGCGACGGCGACGCGGACGAACATAGTTTGGTAGCGGATTGGTTTTGTTTTTCTTCTCGGATACCAGTTTTCAATTTTCTGCTTGCGTTCCATAGTTTCAAGTCAAAAATAAAGAGTGTTTATGAGATGGGATTTTAATTTGACCCGTCGTTGCTAGTGAAGTGATTTTTTTTCTTGCTCTGAACCATAACAGCTGAATTTTCTTGTATGTAAGTGTCGTAATTGTAAAATGTACCAAGCCATAAACATTTGGATGGCATGGCATGTCTTATAAGAAAGAGGATATGTAGTAGATTTGAAACACAGACCTCGTCATTCCAAAATAGAAATATGCATTGGTCATATTTTTATTAGGTATTACAGTTACAGGTTACAGTTCAGTAATTTACGGTATAAGTCAATATTTATCTACATCTACACTGTCGCAGAAACATAAAAACCAGGAGAAAATATTAGCTATGGTCTGTTCTTATTCTTCCTTCTGGTTGGTGTCACCTAACTTGAGATGAAACCAATTGCTGGCATAGCAACTTAGGCTATATTGCCAGTTAATTTTTGCTATAGTCCAATGGACTTTATATTCAAAAAAAACTAACAGTGAAAACTTCGCTGCGCTGAAGCATAGAGTCGTCAAAGTACGAAAAAAAAATCTTTCTGTTACAGAAACCTATATTTCTGCCCACTCAAAATTATGTTCCATACACTGTTCATGCTCGCAATTCAGTCCCATTACAATGTTCACTATTTTTGTGTTAGCTTACCGAAAAAGCCTCTTTCACAGTACTTTCGGATGTTTAAAAAACAACTGCGGTTTTTTAACGAGTGTTGCCGTATATACAAAATACTCGTTTATCAATCTCATTCAGTGAAAAATGAAATATTCGTACTGTAAAGGATGATACGATAAAAAATTAATACGATTTTTTAAAGCGATCTTAGCAAAAACTTTTGTGATCACCAGGATCGTCATACTACTGTTCGTTTGTGAAATTTACTCTTCAGTTGATGGAATAAGCGCTCCGCTGAAATTTGTGCTACTCACAATGAAATAAAACCTATTTTAATCCACCTAGTGGTGCAATGATGCATTCCTCATATTATTCATTTTCGCCTATAAGGAGTGTATCGAAAAGTAGTTAGCAACTTTGATTATCGAATAAAAAAGCGAAAAAATAAAACATATTTTGATATCAGTTTTCGATATATTGTAGAAAAATTACATTTTATGCATTTCACTGATTATATTGAAAAAAATCCTAGTTTCTGTGAAACGCTCGCACTTTGGACTTGATATTCTTCATTAAATTCTGCACAGTTACTTTTGTGACTTTCCTGGTGGCAGCTGTCCAGTTTTTTTTTAACTCCTGCATGTATTGGGACACTGTACCTTCCTTCCGAAAGTGCCGCTTGACAATTGCCCAATACCTTTCAATTACCCGAAGATCCGATCAGTTCGGTGGTTTGATGTCCTTTTCCACGAATTGTACATCATTTTTTGACAACCACTGTAGGACGGATTTGACGTAGTGGGCTGAAGCCAAATCCTGCTAGAAGAGGGGAGGAACCCTTTGCTTTCTGTACAGTGCCAGCATTCTCTTCTTCAAACATTCTTCCTCGTACACCTTGGCGTTAATTGTGCCCTTCGTGAAGAAAATCGACGACCGCAAACCACAGGTACAAATTGCTTGCCAGACCAAAACCTTCTGCCCAAACTTTTCCATCGCCACTGTGGTGTCAGCGTCGTCCAGGTCCTGGTACATCGATTTCGTATAATATTGCGGTCCGGGCAGCGCTCGAGAGTCTTCCTTGGCGTAGGTTTCGTAGGTTTATTCTGTAGAATCCGGTTATACAGTTTTCGCGCTCTTGTTTTGGCCTAAACTTGCTGTACCAGGGACTTTTTCGACACCTTCTGTTTCTTGTACGTTTTCAGGGAGTTCCGAACTTTGATCCGTTGAATCATCCCGATGCTGGTGTTGAACTGCTTGTCCAAATCTCTCGTCGACGCCGATGGGTTTTTCCTGATGTACTCAACCACCGGGCTGGCTGGGACCCGTTTTCCTACCGGATGGGGGCAAATCTTTCTTGTAAATGGTTTTACCGAACTTCTCGATAATATTTTCGACACTGGTGTGGGGCTCCTTCACCCGTTTTGCAATTTCGTTGTACGTGACACCACTTTCTGAGCACCAAGTGTGCAGAATTTTCTTTCGCGTTTCCGGATCAATTCGACTCATCATTGAAACGATAAACCGTACCGAAACCAATCGATTGCGCAGCTGCTATCGACATGTAAACAAACATGTCACCGCAAAACACGCTGCAAAAAATTAAGCTATTTCAGAGTAACAACTGTTTGAATGTTGCTAACTACTTATCGATACACTCCTTATATTACAGCAGAACTTCCCTGAAACGCTACAACTTTAGAAAAGTTAGAAAGTTTAGAAAAGAATTTTTAAGATTTCTGTTGCATAATATTACTACAATGATATACAACATTTGAATTTTAGTTAGTGAAAATCTACTCAATGATATGTGAAAAAGTGAAGTGAGCCCCATTTTATCACATTTGATTTCTCTTGTCGGTACTTCTGGAACCGAAAGCTGGATATCTGCATAGTGCCATTCGGTACTTTCAGCCATGTACTAATAAGACCTACACATTTTTTTACGATTCTCTATGATGATTTGAATTTTGGAAAAAAATGTACCAGTAGTAGGACTTGGATAAAATTCAGCAAATCATTTATGGGACTATCAATGGTTTATTGGGTTACAGACTTTCATGGTCTGTAAACTAAAGAAATTCACTAGCAAATATAAAGAGGTAGCTTAGGTGTTTGATCCGAATGAACATCAGAACATTAGAATATTCATATGGCATCTTAAAAACTTCCATCTCATGTGCATTATTTTCACATTTTTGGTGCATATCACTCTGTAATTCCGGAACTTTATATGAGACCATAAAAGCAAAGTCCTGGCATTACATTCCTTTTGTGGAATTTGGCCTTCTGTTTCAACAGACTTCGCAGCCGATTCTTAGTGTACAGAATCAATACATGGCTAGTACTATGGATCCTACTGACACTAAGAATCCTTCCAGGTCGGGGCTCGAACATACGACAACTGGCTTGTAAGACCAGCGTCCTATGCATTGAACCGCCAACCCGGGAGAGAGTCTTATGAGACCATAAGACCTTTTAATTTAATATAAGTTTGTGAAAATCGGTTTGCATCTCCGAGAAAAGTAACCGACATTATTTTCACATTTTTGGTGCATATCACTCTGTAATTCCGGAGCCGGAAGCTGAACGGAAATCAAATTCCGGAACATTGTATGGGACTATGAGACCTTTCATTTGAACCTAAGATTGTAAAAATCAGTTCAGCCATCTTCGAGAAATGTGAGTGACATTATTTGTCACACACACGCATACACACACAGACATTTCCACATCTCGTCGAGCTGAGTCGAATGACATTCGGCCCTCCGGGACTCGGTTTAAAGTTATTGTATAGCCGGTTTTCGCAGTGATTGTATAGCCTTTCTATATGAGAAAGGCAAAACAAGAAGAAATGCAATAAATAAATAGAACAAGAAGGAAATCTATTGTTCTTGTATGTGTCTTTTTTTACGCGGTGTTTTGTATGCGGTTTATTTTACGCGGATCTCCAAAGTTACGCGGATCTCCGAAGTTACGCGGATCTCCGAAGTTACGCGGAAAACTACGATTTTTCACGAAAAAATCTGTAGCTGTAAAGCCTCCCCAAAGTAACAAACACGAAAACGTTGGGGTCTGGTTTTTTATATGTAGAAAGTGTGTGCAAAATTTGAAAAAAAAAATGCAGTAGTTTTTGAATGACGATGGATACGGACTTTCAAAACCTGCTTTCAAGAAAAAGGCGTTTGAAGTTTTTGCATTTCTCATATAGAAAGGTTATACAATCACTGTGAAAACCGACTTTCGAACCGAGGCCCGGAAGGCCGAATGTCATATACCATTCGACTCAGTTCGACGAACTGAGTAAATGTCTGTGTGTGTATGTGTGTGAGTATGTGACAAATAATGTCACTCGATTTTCTCAGAAATGGCGTGACCAATTTCCACAAACTTGAATTCAAACGAAAGGTCTTATGGTTTTATCCCGATCCGACTTCCGGTTCCGGAATTACAAGTCATTATGTGCAAACCGATGAGAAAATTCGCACTCAATTTTCTCGGAAATTCCTTAACCGATTTCCACAAGCTAAGAAGCAAATAAAAGGTCTTAAAATTCTCAAAAAAGCCCACAAAAAGTCCAGATCCAACTTCCGGTTCCGGTATTACAGTGCGATTAGTGAACATTTTCAATTTCATGAGTATTTTTTCACAAGCGGTGAGTATTTTTTCACAACTAGGTGCACATTTTTATAAAACTTACTGCTAAATTCATCTAGTTGGAAGATCTTGTTAATTATTGAGTATATAAAACTAATTTGCGACTACTAGTCCCCGGTTTCAGCATCCGAAAGCACCGATAATAGTGAAGAAAATCTCCAAAAAACGGAACTTAATTCGATTTCTCAGCAACGGTTGAACCGATTTTTACGAATCATGACTTAAATTAAAACTCTTTTTTGTCTTTGCTGTGCAATTTCACCCGGATCCGACGTCTGGTTCCGAAATTATAGGGCGATGAATGCCAAACATTCAAATCGTCATGACGTTGCATGACGTCATGACGTCATGACGTCAATGACGATGCAAAACTAGTACGCGACGGTACGTGCGGCTTTGCTCCGTTCGCAGCGTTCTTCGTTCAATTTCGTATAGCGTACTGGGTTGCCACATTAAAATTTATATTTTTCAAGTGAAAAAAAAATGTAAATTTTCTGATTCTTCTATTCAATTTGTATTTACTTGTTAGTGTTATAACGATGCTTTTCTATAACAGTACATTTATTGCCTTTCTCATATAGAAAGTTTATGCAATCACTGGAAAAATTTACTAGTGAGAATTGGCTCATAGGGCTAAGTATTCTATATCATTCGACACAGTCAAGCAGAGCAATGTATGTGTCTGTTCGTTTATGTGTAAGAGTATGTGTCAAATAATGTCACTCATAAAATAAAAACTCTCGTAGTCCCGTAGTAGGTAACTATTGAATTTCATCATGCTTTCATAGGGTAAAGTGTGTTTCACATTGCACCCCGTCATTTAGAGCGGCGATGCAAAAATAGGGTAAAATTCTTCTAGATTTGGCTCAATACTGATTCAATTTGTAGGCTATATTAGTTACTTACTAAACGAACCGACTTCGGATATACTGGTTCCAAGTTCCCGGTTCAAGAAGTACCGGAAATAGTGGTAAAAAAGTTAAAAAGAGATTCACCCAACTTTCTCAGAGATGATTTGATCGATTTTCACAAACTTAGGCTCAAATAAAAGTTCCTATAGTCTCATAAGATGCTGTTTAATTTCATCTGGGTCCGACTTCCGGTTCCAGATCTATAGGCGAAGTGTGTTCAATCTTTTAGTGCGACGATGCAAAATAAAGTAAAATTATTATCAACTTGACATAACTGTTTATAAGTTGAAAAGGTTATCTTAGTTTATACCCAAAGAAAGTTTCTTATTTTATTCAAGATAGAAAACAACATTTCTTGACAGAATCTTCCAGTGAAATTTTTGGAAATATAAGTAATATGAGAAAGGCATCATTACACCACTAGGTGGATTAAGACAGGTTTTTCAAGAATATTTTGTCAAGTTTTTAAGTCAATCGAAAAAGAAATCTTGGGCCCGTGCGCCGAGTTCTTACTTCTTCGCAGTATGAGATAGGCAAAGATAAAGGCCCATAACTTGCTGAGTTTTGTTCCGATAGGCTTGAAAGGCTATAGCAGGATAAGCATGTGAAATCTGCCCCCAAAAGGGAATTCATATTGTTATACCACATTCGAAAGGTCATAGACTGTAAACTATTTTCTCAAAGTTTCAACCCTTTAACTGCCATATTGACGGAGCTAGGGTGGTTCTATTGATTTTTATTTTATTTGATTTTTGAAGAAACTGCTTCTCCGAAAAATTTGAAAAAAATCAGGCATGTTTAAGGCATTATGGGGATGCTTTACAATTTTTTTCAAAATTTTTGAAGATGTATTTCTTTTATTAAAAAATACTAGAAAATTTTGAAACATATTTTTTCCCTCTTAGAATTTTTGCACCACCCTGGATTTTTTAGTGATAAATAAAGAATTTTTGGACATGTTAAAATGGTATGTTTTCATATTTTTTAAAAATGTGGACGACCAAATATTTAATTTTTTCTAAAAAATCAATAACAGTCGACCATGCGTTCCCATCAAATTCTGAGAGAAGGAAACGCATGGTGCTTTATCTTAGCAGTTTCTAGTAGTAGTCGACCATGCGTTCCCATAAAGTTCTCTTAAAAGGGAAACGCATGGTGCTTTGTTCTAGTAGTTTATGATGCAACTCAAGTGCAGGGCTTAGAAATCAAAGTAACGAAAAGAAGGAAATGAGTATCAACCTTTGCATAATACATACACGATCATACTTCGGGTACAACCTAGAAAGCTACAAAGCGAGAACTTACTGGTATGTGGTTTATATATGAATGGTAGTAATATATGAACGTCGCGAGTATCACACATATGCAGTTCGGTTACGGCAGTCAAGAACTAGAGCGAGTGACTGTATATAATTCGATGATTCGATAGTGTTTCATGAAATGGTCAAATCGTTTTGCGCTGTTGGGTCTCGTACAACGCGGTTTTCTTTTTGCCAGCTCTGTACATTTCACTAAATACATAGCGAGTTGAAACAGCAGTGAATTTAATTTTTTCGTTTTTATATTGGTGTCAAACAAAAGTGACCACTGATGAAGGTTGGAATCGATTTCTTAGAATTGTTTTTCCATAAATACGTTTATTTCTTAAGGCAATTTACATAAGTTGTTCTTCGCCGTAGCATCACTTTTACATAGAATTCTTATCCTAATATAATACTAATATAGTCACAACAATGTGAGTTTAATAAAGCACATTCCTCTTATTTTTTAAATATCATATTATTTAAACCAAACGATGAACTGCTATAAATTTTAAAATAAGCTGAAATTTTTATACATTTTGTGGTTGATTTCATAACCCACTTGGAGTTTTTTTTATCAGCACATCATTTTTAATAAAATTTTGCTATTGGATGAACTAATGGACGCAGTAGGAGTCAGAACTAAGACTCAAAAGGGTCCATTATTAAATTGAAACTTCAATTGTCTTTATGAAATGATTAAGAAGTTTCATGTAAGAAAGGTCACGAAAAAATTTCGGAAAATTATTGACTGTATTTTTCATTTAAATAGGAAATGGGATAAAAATGTTATAAAAATACATTGCTGTTTCAATGCACACATTTTCTCTCTGATTCTTTTCGTTTATTCTATAGAATTATCATCGTCACTTGGTAGCTGTTCTGATTTAAGCATTTCTGACAATATTTTCGCCGGTCTCACAATTCTGGATAAAAACCGAGCATAAGGAAAGGTAGTGAATAATGTCGGCCTCGTGTGAACAGCAACCAACAGTTCTATTGCCAATAACGCATTCACAGCAACGGCGCTGGGTTCCCAAATATTCAGTCGAATTTGTAGTGTACTCGATATAGTACTTGTAAGCTTTTAAAAAATGAGACTTATTACTGGCCCGAATAGCTTTTTTGTGATCTGTGTGTCTCAATTGGGTCATCTCGTGATAAAGCTTTAAATCCAAAATTACTTGGCAGAACATCCTTTTCAAAAGCTTCTGTTCCAGAGCTACTATATTCCGATACTTGTTGCACTCGTTCCAATCCAAGGATTGATAATATTATCTTATTAGAACTTCCCGTTCGCAATTTGAACAAAAATACGAATAAATCTTTCTCATTTACACTAGCATATCACGAAGCTCAATGATATTTGACCATATTAAACCTGTAAAAACCTGGAAGCGTTCCTCTGAGAGTGAAAATCACTTACTGAGTTAATTATGTATTCTCAGATATTTTCTGGAAAATATCTTTCTACACAATATACCCAAAAATTAAAGAGATCGATTCAGCGAATCAAGTTTTTTAATAGACATGGTCGATAAATGCTTGATTTGAAATTATGCTAAGGTTATAACTCAAAAATGAAAAATAACGCATCACTATTTTTTATATTTGTTGTTGTTTCAAATTTTAGAATAAATAAAAAAATATACAGCGCTCTCAGTCTACAAACCATGAAAACCATCATAAAGATATTCGATTGACGTTTTCAAACACAAAACTCCCACTTTATCTTTATTATACATTTTTCCAGAAAACTGTGCACATCCCTCGATAACATATCTTTATGATAACTTTTGACACAGTAATGAAATTTTCATTCTTTCTTTCATTATTCTTTCTTTACATCCATCAGCAACACGTAAAAAACTGACACTCGCTCTAGTTCTTGACTGCCATAACCGAATTTCATATGTGTGATACTCGCGACGTTCATATATTACTACCATTCATATATAAACCACATACCAGTAAGTTCTCGCTTTGTAGCTTTCTAGGTTGTACCCGAAGTATGATCGTGTATGTATTATGCAAAGGTTGATACTCATTTCCTTCTTTTCGTTACTTTGATTTCTAAGCCTTGCGCTTGAGTTGCATCATAAACTACTAGAACAAAGCACCATGCGTTTCCCTTTTAAGAGAACTTTATGGGAACGCATGGTCGACTACTACTAGAAACTGCTAAGATAAAGCACCATGCGTTTCCTTCTCTCAGAATTCGATGGGCATGGTCGACTGTTATTAATATTTTAGAAAAAATTAAATATTTTGGTCGTCCACATTTTTAAAAAATATGGAAACATACCACTTTAACATGTCCAAAAATTCTTTATTTATCACTAAAAAATCCAGGGTGGTGCAAAAATTGGAAGAGGGAAAAAATATGTTTCAAAATTTTCTAGTATTTTTTAATAAAAGAAATACATCTTCAAAAATTTTGAAAAAAATTGTAAAGCATCCTCATAATGCCTTAAACATGCCTGGATTTTTTCAAATTTTTCGGAGAAGCAGTTTCTTCAAAAATCAAATAAAATAAAAATCAATGAACCACCCTAGTTCCGTCAATATGGCAGTTAAAGGGTTGAAACTTTGAGAAAATAGTTTACAGTCTATGACCTTTCGAATGTGGTATAACAATATGAATTCCCTTTGGGGGCAGATTTTACATGCTTATCCTGCTATAGCCTTTCACATTATATTCTTGAAATGTTTCACTATAAGAAAATATTAAGAAAAACCCTACCCGCCCCTTGAGTGAATCGAGCTTGGCTCAAGCCTGTTGATCGAGAAACAAAAGAGAATATAATTGAGAATAAAAATATTAAGTAATAGTAGTAAGTTGAATAACGACCTTATTATCCACTATTCAGAGTCAGCCGATTGCCATCGCACAGCCCACGTGCGCACGAATCCTGATGCAGGCTAATCATCGGATACAGCAAAGCGACACTGAGAGCGAATAATCAAATTATTTACGGTTTCAATCAGTGAAAGTTAACAACGGGTAAAATTAATACCTCCCCAACGCAAACATTCGTTAAGATGGATAAAATTACACACGACAAACTGGTTCCCAAACTGTAATCAACATCGAACACCAATTTCTGATGGGCCTGATTATCGTCAGAGTCGGTGGAATCATGACAGGGAAATCGCGGGCCGCCTCGTAGCGATAATATAGTACCTTTTGACAGTCTGGAGACCGAATGTTGTTTGTTGCGAAAAAGAAAAAAAAAACAAAACTAGTCATCAGTGGAATGTACGTATAATTTGAAACACCTTATCGGGCAGCCGCAACTGCCGTCGGGCCTTCCGAGGATTTTTCGAAAGGCAAAACCATATGACGGTTTAATTTTTGTACTCTTATTCAGCTGACATCAGCATCAATTTTTCTAAGGTGTGCTATACTTTCGGTAATCCAGCGACCGACAGCTAAGCGATGCCGACAATGAATTTTCATAATAACTACCGAAATCTCCGGTACCGACCGAAAACGACAGTGAAAGGCCGTGGTGACGGTGGCGGCGGCGACGGCACTGGTGGGCACAGCAACAGGTTGTT
Source organism: Malaya genurostris (assembly GCF_030247185.1). Lineage (NCBI taxonomy): Eukaryota > Metazoa > Arthropoda > Insecta > Diptera > Culicidae > Malaya > Malaya genurostris. The sequence goes on from NC_080572.1 coordinate 182,932,163, forward strand.
TTTCTGCAAATTCGGAAGACACCTCGAGCTCCGGTGGCGAAAGCGTCCCTCGCAAAACTTAATGCAATTAACTTGCAATCAGCGTCGCTTTGTGTGGTGTAAGAAGGGTTTATCCAACAACGTGATTTTTTCGCTCACCTAACATCATACATTTGTCGACGCAACAACGCGCTGCCTTTTCCTTTCGACTACTTCACCGGGTGGTCACCGGAGGTTTCTTTTGCTCGATCCATTCGATTCCACACACAATCCACGTTCCGTTCCATTTCGAGCCTCATCGCGTGCTTGTGCTTGGCGGTGATTTGCCGCGGTGGGACACACATAGATTTGAATACGCGGGGCTGGTTCGCCACATCGGAGGATTCGGTGGCAACCGGAGTCAGTAGCCGTAATCGATCGAGCTCGATCGTCCCTCGTAGGTGTGTTGACATTTCTAAACGTCCGTGCATGCATTGTTATACAATATGAACCGGTGATTTTCGTCGGATGATATGCGTAATTACAGCTTTCGGAAGCAATAGTATTAGCGGGGCACGAAGGGAATTTTTTATTGCTTACCGATTTTGTGAGCTTTGAGGTGAGCTCTGGAATTCCGTTACAATATAATTGGAGATGCTTACCTGTAAATAAATAAATTGAAAAATCATTAGAAATCTAATCAGTCCAAGCAAAGTTAAAAGAGGCTAAAGTATACGAATATGAACCCCTAAGAGGATGTGAAATATGATTCCATTTCAACAACTTATTTTTTAGTTTCAAAAAAGTACTTTGTTTTACAGATGTCCTGAGAGAAAATAATTAGCATTTGATGGGTTGCTCATCTACAACGTTTACCAAAAACAGTACATTTTGCAAAAAAAAAACAATAAAATACAGTTCATTGACATTGAAACACCTCTTCTCAAATCACCTAGTGGTATGATAATGCCTTTCTCTTGCCTTAAATAGTCTCATTAAAATATTTGTGAGATTCTATCCTCGGCCCTTAATATTGTGAGCGTATCAAATGGCCTAATAGTAGCTTTCAATCAAGCCTAAGATTTTCTAAATCCTTTATTTCATCTCCGAAAATTTATGTTGCATTGAAAAACGCTGGCATTTGTCGGTTACGTAACATCAAATATGTTATATATCAATATGGATCACTTTAACGAATCCAATACAAATCGAAAAAGACATCACAGTAACATCATCTCGTGACGAAAAAGGTTATTAGTTCAGTCATGTTTAACAGTTTGCGTTTAGCGTGCACCCAGAAGTGAAATGTCAAAAATAATTGAGCATGATGCCCACATAGAGGTGTGAACTTTTTTATATTTTAGTGTGTGTGTTTTTTCTGACGAAAGTCAATATCGCCTATAAATAATGTAGAATCACGCTTTTCTGGACCTATCGACTTCACTTTTAAGAGCTATAAAGAAGAATTCAACTTTGCTCATGAATATTATGCTGGAATCTTCACGAAACCTGTGAGGGCGATCTTTGGCAGATAACTTCTGATGTATGGAATATATCAACAAAATTAAAATGGAATGAATGTGTATTACAAGTTACTTCGGTTGCGATATTTTTTTCATTGCCTTCGTGACATTGCATTTTAATTAACTGCACATTCACTTTTTTCTCAGGGAAAGTTAAAATTAAGGAAAGGAAAGGTATTTATATCACTGGAAGCGTAATCATTATCACTAATTGTAATACTAAATTCGGAATTGTTGGTAAAATTCTGAAATTAGCATTAAGATTAATTTGTTTAGTAGAGCGTTTACATTTCACACATGTGTTTACAATTTTTTTTCGTGCAGTGTGTATCGATAAATATTCCATGTATTTGGGGCTGTTTGATTCAGTGTACTGATTGAGGAGTGCTGTTAGTCGGTTACGTAACTTATACTATTATATCTTTAAAAAGCGGAAGTGATAATAAGATATTTCTCTTGAAAAAGACCATAACCAGTGGTCGAAACCTCGGGTAGTAGTCACTCGAAAAAAAATGCTCAACCATCTCTGAGAAAGTTAAGCGAAAGAAACACAAGGCATTTTGTCGATTACGTCACTTATGCCATAATATTTCCGAAACCAGAAATCACAGCCATTTGAACTTCAAACTTGACCAACAATTCAATAGTAGCTTTCGAACGAATCTAAGCGTTTTAAAATCGACCAAACCATCTCTGAGATAATAGAGCGGGTAAAAAAACGACGCATTTGTTGCTTACTTCGCCTATACCATTAGATATCCGGAAACGGAAGTGACAGCATTCTAACTTAATCCACAATCAGATAGTAGCTTTCAAACGAGTCTAGGAATGTTAAAGCCATCGCTAAGAAAATTAGGCGGTACAAATCAACGCGTTTTGTCGCTTACTTCGCTTATACCATTAGATATCCGGAACCGGAAGTGACAGCAATTTGATTTTAAATCTGGATCCACAGCTCAGACGTAGCTTTCAAACAAGTCTAGGCTAAATAAAATCGGCTCAGTCATCTCTAAGGAAATCGAGGGGTAAAAAAACAACGCACATCGTCTGTTATGTTACTTTCCGGAATAAAAAATTAAACCATTTGATCTTAAAATTTGATCCACAATTCAACAGTAGTTTCTAAATGAGCGTAGCCGTGTTAAAATCTGCTCAGCCATCTTAGAGAAAATTCAGAGATAAAAAACAACGCGTTTTGTTGCTTATGTCACTTACACCATTGAGTATCTGAAACCGAAAGTGACAGCATTTGATCTTCGAACTTGATGCATAATTAAGTAGTAATTTCCAAACGAGTCAGGGGCGTGTTGAAATCAATTCAGCTATCTCTTAGAAAATTCAAAGGTAAACAAATAACGCGTTTTTGTCGCTTACGTCACTTATACCGTCAGATATCCGGAACCGGAAGTGAACCATTAAATCTTAGAAATCGGAAGTGACAGCCATTTAGTCTTTAAAATTGATCCACAATTCAATAGTTGATCAGTTGATTTCAAACGAGGCTTGTTAAAATTGGCTCAGCCATCTCTGTGGAAATAGAGCTGTAAAAAACAAAGCATTCTGTCTGTTACGTCACTTATATCATTATGTTTCCGGAATCAGAAATTACAGCCATTTGATCGTAAAACTTGATCCACAACTCAACCGTAGCTTTCACACATTACATGCGTTACTTTTTTTGTAAGCTATGGGCATTACGAAGCGTTACATGCGTTACTTTATTGTGAGTCATTGATTTTACGAAGCATTACATGCGTTACGTTATAAGTTACTTTTTGTGAGTCACAGGCGTTACGAAACGTTAGGCGTTATTTTTTGCAAGCTATAGGCGTTACGACACGCGTAGCTTTTTTTAAACATAAGCGTCACGAAGCTTTAGATGCGTTATTTTTTAAAGTTATAGACGTTACGAAACGTTATATGCGTGCAGTAGTACGTCACTCGAAAAAAAACTTCTCAGTCATCTCTGAGAAAATTAAGCGATAGAAACACGAGGTATTTTGTCGATTACGTCACTTATACCATAATATTTCCGAAACCAGAAATCACACAAACCATTTGAATTTCAAACTTCATCAACAATTCAATAGTAGCTTCCCAACGAATCTAAGCGTTTTAAATCCGACCAAGCTACCTCTGAGAAAATTGAGCGGGGAAAAAACGACGCGTTTTGTCGCTTACTTCGCTTATACCATTAGATATCCGGAACCAAAGCTAGCTTTCAAATGAGCCTAGACTTGACTTGGCTCAGCCAACTTTGAGAATATTAAGCGGTAAGAAAACAACGCGTTTTGTCACTTACGTCACTTAGACCATTATATCTTTGGAACCAGAAGAGACAGCCTTTGATCATCAAACTAGATCTACAATTCAACAATAGCTTTCCAACAAGCGTATGCGTGTTAAAATCAGTTCGGCCGTTTCTGAGAAAATTGAGCGCAAGCGTTTTGTTGCTTACGTCACTTAGATCATTATGTTTCCTGAACCAGATATCACAGACATTTATCTTCGAACTTGATCCACAAGTAGCTTTCGAACGAACCTTAGCATGCTAAAATCAGTAAAACCAACTCTGAGAACATTGCACGGTAAAAACAACGCTTTTTGTCGCTTACGTCACTCATACGATTATACTTTTGAAACTGGAAGTAACCGCCGTTTGGTATGCGAAATTTATCCACAATTCAATAGTAGCTTTTAAACAAGCCAAAACTTGGTGAAATCGACTAGGCCATCTCTTAGAAAATTGGGCGGAATCAGAAATCACAGCCATTTGATTTTCGAACTTGAATCACAATCGAATAGTAGCTTTTGATGTACACAAAACAGTCGAAAACAAATTCTGGAAAAAAAATGCCAACATGATATTAAGCTATTAGCGCAAATTGGTGGTACATAAATGAATCAATAAAAATAAATTCAATATTTACAAATGTATCTAGACTGTTTTTCGATAATAACCAAACTTTTCTCGTTTTTTGCCTTTCCCTGTATAAAGCTTATAGAAATGCAGGAAAACCCAACTTTTGATCGAAGTTCCGGAGACCCTTAGTGTTAAATATTCAAAATTTACACTACTTTTATTTATTGCTTAGAATCGTGTACAGGTAGTCCGCTTCCAAAACATTCTGTCTGAACCAATTAATGTAACTTCTGGCGTACCTCAGGGTTCTCACTTAGGGCCTCTCCTTTTCATTTTACATATAAACGACATTTCCTTCATACTCAAAAATCTGAAAGTGCTTATATATGCAGACGACATGAAACTATTCATGGAAATTAAAAATATCAACGACGCTGTAATATTCCAGAACGAAATCAATCTATTCCACATTTGGTGCTGCAAAAGTCTACTCCAACTCAATGTAAAAAATGTAACTCAATAACTTTCAGTAGGAAAAATGAAACTATATCTACAAACATACATCTAGGAAATCAACTTGTAGAAAAATGTAAAATTGTAAGAGATTTAGGCGTAATCTTAGACTCCAAGCTCACTTTTGTGGAACACTACAATACCATAATCAATAAAGCTAATAGCATGCTGGGCTTTATTAAACGCTTCAGTCATAACTTTCTGGACCCATACACAATTAAATTATTATACACTACATATGTCAGACCTATTTTGGAATATTGCAGCCTAGTATGGAATCTATACTATATTAATCACGAAGAACGCATCGAATCTATTCAAAAACAATTTCTTCTATATGCACTTCGTAAATTAAACTGGACAGCATTTCCTCTACCATCATATGAAGCACGTTGCATGCTCATCAATATACAAACACTTAAAGAACGCCGCGACTTTGCAATGCTTTATTTTATCAGCGACATTATTTCTCAACGCATTCAATCAGCTCCATTATTATCGCAATTAAATTTTTATATACCTAGCCGTCAACTACGTTCCAGGAAATTATTTTTAGAAAAACAAGCTAGAACAAATTATGCAAAATACAGTCCAGTCAATCGAATAATGCGCCATTACAATCAATACTGCGAACATCTTGACCTTACTATGTCAAAAAATCAAATCAAATCTCAGCTTTGTCGTAGAAATAATGCGTAGTATGTAAGTGAACATTGTAAACAATTCATATGTAGTCTACATTTGCTTGACGAAATAAATAAATATCGTACAATATCGTTATTTTCGGATCGGATATGATAAAAACAATGTTTGGTGTTATTCCGAAATCCAAGATGCTGAGAAATACATATGGAGCAATTTTAATTGAAGGCCAATTAGTCCTAATCTGGTGCTATGATAATAATAAAATAAAAGAATGATTAGCTTATTTCAATTTATATTCGATTATTTACGAATGAACGGATTCTTACGAACAACTATCGCTCTAGTTTAGTGTTTCTCGGCAAGGATGGCTTTTATCGTATCAAAGAACGCTCACTGGCAACTCTTCAACGATTGAATCAGTACCATCAAAGAGAGACGGATATCATCTCAGCAACAAAGAACCGGCATGGTTCATTTAACATAGAATGGACAGCAGTGCGAGAGTGATTTTCTCTCGATGACCCGTCTGAGCATCACGAGTTAGCACGCTGCTGTGGGGATCCTCTCTGAAGCAACAAATGGTCGCTTATTCTCGTTTCGCGATACGATTCTATACAGGCAGTTGATAATTGCGATAGAATCATTTTACTATTGCCGCTTTTTCTAACTATGTACATGTAGGGTAAAGTGTTATAATATGCCCCCCTTAAGAAACAATTGAGATATTTCTAAATGTACTGATTTATTTTCTTCGAGAATGTATGTATTTCTTTGCAATACGTCTGAGGAACATAATTTTCAATGATTTCGGAAGAAGTGATGAGAATTGATTGATACAAACACATTTTCCAAAACGACCACATTCTCAGTTTTTTCGCTTGCCGTTGGTATAATGCCCCAGCAACCGTATAATATGCCTCACAACAAATCAGTGGTATGCATCACAAGAATGATTCAATATACCCCTTGAAATGTCGGCATAGAAGAAAAGTAGAATATATTCTTTGCATCAGAGATCAATTGCATAATCAATTAATTACAATTGGAAACCAACAGTTTTTATCCTCCCAACGCTACTTTTTAGTTTTAATAACCATTATAAATCTTTAAAACAATATTTTAACTCGAAGCATACTATTGAATCGAAGGTGGGGCATAATGTCCATAGATTGATTGTTATGAGAAAATTCGTATATCAAAGAAATGGCTTCGTTTCTCTAGATATTTATACTGTAAATAGAGACATTAGCACTGCTGAAAGTTAATTACTAAGTTGCAACCGGCCATTAGAGGTTTTACACGATTAAAATGCTTGTTTAGTCGAAGCAAAACCTTACATCGAAAAGCTATCTAATGATATTTTTAGTTTTTTCATATTTTCCAGCAAACCACAACTGCCAAAATTGCATACCAGAAAGATCTTACGAAAAGATAACATTAGAAATAAAACTTTTGTTTAGAAAAGTCTTGAATACTTAAAAAAGGATGGGGGGCGTTTTGACCAGCAGGGACGCTTTATAACACTTTCCCCTAACCTTTGTATAAGTTGGGTCTATGAAAACGTCTGTGAATGTTACACACGAGGGTTTTGAAATATTGCAACCTAGTATGAGAATCATCAAGTTGAATCATCGATTCGATTTTTTGCGATAATTGTCAACTTGCGATTCTCTCTTGGGAAATTCCACACAGCAACGATCATTATCAGACTGTACATTTTTTTAAGGGTGTGAAATACTCAGAGTATGAAGTGGAGCGAAGAAATGTAGCAAAATTCTCTCAAGGTTCATGCATTGAGAGACTCGAGTTCTTGTAGCATCTTCTATCGGATTGAAAATGTTGTATACAATATAGATAGCAATATAGCAGCTTCTGTCAAATTTTCGGCAATCATCAACACTGTTTCTCGGTTTGACTAAGCTTACCCCTTTTCAACAGAGTTTAGATACTTTTTTGAAACATATTATGCAAAGTGCACTTTTACAACAGAATATACACGTCCAGAAAGTTTCGAAGCGGATGCGTCTCTGTGTTGATGTGAAGGTCGATGATCACGACGCTGACTGCTGCGTAATCTATCAATTACCAACGGAATAATTAACAAACCGGTATGTCAGCCTAACAGTTTCAAACAAGTCCGTCATTTCACTTGTGCATATCCTTATAAAACGCTTAATCCTGTTATAAAGGTCATGGAGAAAAATCCGCTTTTTACAACCGCATACAATTTGCTACTGGCAAACATGCGTTCTATCCATCAGCAGCTGTGCCCACGGCAAACCGGACCGGTACGAAGGCCTCAAGCAGCTGCTGAAGAAATGGTGCCTCTGGCGGTGTAAAGCCGTGCGATTTCCGGATTTTCCGCCTTGTTTTATACATTTCATCCGTTCGCCCCGGCGATCAAGCATTCAACATGCCTCCCCAGGCAGGTTTATTATTATCTTATCATCGCGGACATGTCTATGATTGGTACCCCTCCCTCCACCCAGTTTCCTCGCGTTGATTGTGGCAATCAAATGCTCTTTTAGAGCTCAGCAAAGAAAAACTAAAACCATACACCATCTCAATTCAATTATTCTCTTTATGAATTGAATTATGTCATATAACCGTGTGAACTTTTGGGGAAATGAGCATGTACTAGTGCGCGCCGTTACTCCGTAATTACCGGGTTTCTGTGCGCACCTGATGGACCACAAATCTCGGTTCAGCCGTTGAATGCCAACGAGTGAAAGGTCAGTTTTTTTTTTCGAATCAAAGAGCCAATCATAGATTGTTGGCGTTTAGTTTCATTTTTTGAAAGACCTGTTATGATTTCAAAAGTATGTTATTATTGTCGGCAAAAAAACAGTTTTTGTGCTAAGTGTACCAATGCTAGATACACTTAGCTTCGAAATGAATGTTCTGAAAAGTCAATAAGTCATACTTTAGTATAAATGCACCGTTACAATTCTGGAAGCGAAGCAGTAATTCAAAATTACAAGATTCACACAATCAATAACTAATACGCACGATTATCCGCCTTTTTATATCATTATTCGACAGACCTAGCGCATTCAAGAAAAATACATTTTATGTTAGGTAATTGGTTCTTTTTAGAACCAGTGCTTTTTAGAACCAGTGCTGGTAATCAACTTCCATGAAGAAATTCATAACGTGACCGTTTTCATCTCGATACTGTTCTACACTAAAAAAAATTAAATTTGCAGGTGACGTAATTCCTCATACGATGTAATTCATAAAGACCTAATTTGTTAAATGACGGAAGATTTCATTTGTAATGACTTAATGTTAGATGAGCTTGAATTTCACTGGTTTCGACTGTAACTTGCGTTCTGCTAGCAGGTGCGAATGTATGAATTTAAATGCACCTTTTACCAGCCAAGCAGATGCATGCTTCTGTGGCTCAGTCGATTAACAGGCATACTTGCGATACAATGATTCTCGGTTCAAGTCGCGACGGTTGCTATTAGTGTTTTTTTTTATTTCGATGAATTTCATGTCATTAAGTCTTAGACACAATATTAAATGTTCTTTGACGTAAATTTGCGTGAACTGCGACGCTCCATTTATGTCCATCTAATAAGATGTAAAATCACAGGGTTTTTAAAGTGTGTATGAAATAGCGAAATTTTCGAATTGCTGCCATGGAGGCGATCAAAAATCGTAGCTTTAAGTTTGTAGAAGCACCTGTAGGGCTGTTAACAAATGCAAAAGACAAACTTTCATATTTTATTTGGATGAAAAGAAAAATCAATATTGATAAGAAATTACTAAATTTGAACATTTTCAAGTTGCATAGTGTTGTCAACAAACTAAAATTGTCAAATTCAATTTGAACTGCTTTAAGCACTGATGAGCCGAAGGCGAAACGCGAAGAAATAGAAACTACAATGAACTAACTTTTGTAATGATCAATAGTTACTAGTTTCAAGTATTTTCAAGATGCGTAGGGCTGCCCACCAAATAAAATTGACTAATTCTGCAAAACTTCCATATATTATTTGGATGAAAGGAGAAAGCACTATTGTTGTAAAATCTCTATATTCAATTTTTTTAAAATGCATAGGGTCGATTAACTACCTAAATTGACAAATTTGATGAAAAGGAAAGTCGATAGTCATCACAAAACACAGCAATTCCATGACAAAATAATATACAATCTCTTAGAAATTCGTAATATTCGATACTATTGTTCTCTATCGAATAGATTGGACCAGTATTTTTTTAAATACGAAAGTGTTTCAAAAAATTGATTTTTTCGATAGTTCATAATTTTTTTTTTAATTCTCGTTACCACTAAACCGAATATTTCAATTCATGCTTGAAAATTTTATCTACCCTATGCACCTTGAAAAGGCTAAATTAAAGTAATTTTCTAATAACTCCCTGTTTCAATCAAATAATATTTAAAACTTATTTCAAAAGTAGTTTATTTTTACTGGTTGACAACCCCAAGCACATTAAAATTGTATAAATTTTAAATTTTTAAACCTATTTTGACTCCTTCTTTCTAGTGCTGGAAACGATCCCTTCACTGGTTAACTGTTGTTTTGCCTTTCTCATATAGAAAAACTATACAATCACTGTGAAAAAGCGACTTTTGTGTCATACATCATTCGACTAAATTCGTCGAGATCACAAAATGTCTGTGTGTATGTATATATAAATGTATGTGTGCATGTGACAAATAATGTCACTCAATTTTCTCAGAGATGGCTAAACTGATTTTCATAAACTCAGATTCAAATAGAAGGTCTTATGGTTCCATGCATCGCTATTGAATTTTATCCCGATCCGACTTCCGGTTCCGGAATTACTGGGTTATATGCACCAAAAAAATGATAAAAAATGTCACTCACTTTTCTCAGAGATGGCGTGACCGTTTTTCACAAACTTAGATTTAAAAAAAAAAGGTCTTATGGTCTCATAGGTCGTTATTGAATTGGCAGACCTTGTTAGTTAGTCGATATATAAATGTACTTTGGGTCTATTAGTCCCCGGCTTCCATTTCCGAAAGCACCGGTAATAATAAAGAAAAGCTACAAAAACGGAACTCACTTCGATTTCTCAGCAACGGTTAAACCGATTTTCACATAGCATGATTCGAATAGCTTTTATTGTCTTGAAAGTTACTGTGCAGTTTCATCCAGATCCGACTTCCGGTTCGGAAATGAGATGGCGATGAGTGTCAAAACTTTCCATCTGTCATGCAAAATAATGCAAAACCGGTACGTGCTGGTCCAGAAGAAGAAAACATCACTACCTAGCAGGATGCGTGTAAGGTTGCCGCATTTAAACTTGACATAACTGTTTACAAATTAAAAAGGTTATCGTAGTTTATACCCAAAGAAAGTTTTGATTTTGTTTGAAAGAAAAAATCATGAGAGAATCTTCTAGTAATGTTTTGAGAAAGGCATCATTACACCACTAGGTGGATTAAAAAACGTTTTTTAGATCTATATCAAAGTCCCTCTTATTTCAATACACATTTGTCATTTTAATTAGTTTTCACACATAATGTTACAAGCAAAAATTTCCTTCTTCAAATTATCATCAACAAGTTTTTTTTTATATCCGTAACATTAGTTTAATTAAGGAGTGTATCGAAAATAAGCTATCCACATACATTTGTGTTGTACGCATGTATTTGTGATGGTTTTTATGATCAGATCACAGCATGCTGTGCGTTTGGCTGTCAGCTTTCGTTTGTTTACTTATTTGTGCGGTTTAAATTCTGCGTTTTCAAAATGTCGCGTATTGAAAAGGAAGTGAATATTAAGGTTCTGGACACATGGCTAAGTGAGAAGGGTATCACTATGCGAAAATTGACGAAGCGATTTGGAATTTATCTTGCCAGTGTTAAAACCATCATTAATAAGTTTGGGGAACACTATTCTACCTACCAGGAAGAACCGGTTCCTTTAACCCGAAACTGGACCAGAAAGTAGTATCTCTAATCATGAAGAACAAATCAATGTCAATGCGTGATTTGGTCAAAAAAGGAGGAACGAGTGTCGCAATGATCCAGCGTATCAAGAGGCGAAATCACCTAAAGACCTACAAGAAGCAGAAAATCTCGAAATAAAGTGTCGAACAGAAGAAGCGAGCAGTAACAAAGGCCCGGAAATTGTATTCGCGTCTTTTGCAGTGTCCGGATGCGTGCAATTTGATGGACGATGAGACTTATGTAAAAGAGGACTCAAAAACCCTTCCAGGTCCACAATACATTACTGTCGTCGTTGGGGAGGATGTGAGCGATGCGGGCAGGTCGATTCAAGTGGAGAAACGGTACTGGTATGGCAAGCAATATGTTCCTGTGGTTTGAAGTCAACCATTTTTTACACTACCGGAACTATCTATCGATCTGAGTGTCTCCAGAAGAGATTGCTGCCTTTGTATAAGAAGCATAGTACACCTCCACTATTTTGACCGGATTTAGCGTCGGCTCACTATGCCAAAACCACTCTCAATTGGCTTGCGGAAAAGGGTAAAAATTTCGTTGAGAAAAATGTCAATCCTCCATATTGCTCTCGGTTTCGACCGATCGAACGTTACTGGGTAATCGTGAAGAGGGTCTTCAAGAACGCTGGTAAGGCAGCTGGGAACATGCAGGAGTTCAAAAAATTTGGGCTCAAGCGTCCAAAAAATGCAATACAGCACTTGTCCGGAACTTGATGAAGAGCGTTCGATCAAAAGTTTGAAAATTCATGAAGAAATAACTTAAATATCATCCGGTTTTCATTATGCTCAAGTTTAACCTCGGACAATAAAGGATCAATTTTTAGTTTGAATAAAATATCGTTTTTTATCATAATTTGAAAGAAAAAATTGTGGATAGCTTATTTTCGATACACTCCTTATATTGTTGATATTTATGTATATTTCAATAAAACTACAAGGTTTCGAATATTACAAGAAGGAGCGTGTTAAATGCTAATGAAGTAACCATTGTGGTAAATCTAGTAGCACTGGTTTCTTTCCGCTATATGTCAAAATAACGCTGTTAAGTGTGTGTGCTTCATCGGCTGTGCACAGAAATGCCAGATATTTTCATCGAAAATCTGCTAAATCTGCTCTATTTGTTTTTACTAAAAAATGAATCAGTTCAAATCGGTTTAAAATTAAAAAATGTTTATCAGTGTTCATCATTAAATATTTACACAAAAGATGTCTATTTTAACATCTGATTTGTCCATTGAATAATGAAAGTCTAACTTTTTACTTCTAACTTTTTATGACCCTTTAAAAATCTGTATTAAATTTTGAAAATCTGTATAAAATTTGTACTCTGATTCAAATCAGTATGCGAACGCAAAAATCTATACAATAAAGTTGAATCTATATAAATGGCATCTCTGGTTCTGCATTTGGTTTTAGAAGAGCTAATATTTTATTTTTTTTTAAAGTTCTCCAAATTAACTGCACAGTAAAATTTTAAATTTGAAACGAAAGGTAACAAAAACGGTTCAAAAAATTTTAAACGTTGAAATGATTCCGAGCTGCTTCTAAAAATATCGTGTGTTGTCTCATAGTTGACATTAGCCCCTTTTTAAGAAGAATTCCCACATTTTGAACCTAAGAGTGTAATAGTGCAATATTTTGGTTTTGATTGCTGTCGCAATTGTTAATTTATGGGATGAATAAAGGACCAACGATAAGATGAATAAAAAACCTTTGAGATGAAATTAGAAGCACAGTAGTGAACATAGCAGAAGTGATTTTAGCTGATTTTTGAATATTATTTCAAATTCCATGGAAATTAAGCAGAAATATGAAAGAATCGTAGTGATTTTAATGGCCTAATCAGGGTTTCAACGTCCTTACAAATGAGATGAAATAGGGAGCCTTTACCCTATTTATTCCACAGGGCGAAAATGAAACGAAGAATGACTCGGATGAAAGAGTAAGAAGCCAGTCAGGCCAGGTCTTAAGTCAAAGTCAAAGTCTTGGCATTACATTCCTTTTGTGGAATTTGGCCTTTCTGTTTCAACAGACTTCGCAGCCGATTTTTAGTGTACAGAATCATTGCATGGCTAGTACTATGGATCCTACTGACACTAAGAATCCTTCCAGGTCGGGGCTCGAACATACGACAACTGGCTTGTAAGACCAGCGTCCTATGCATTGAACCGCCAACCCGGGACAGGTCTTGTCTTAGGTATTAACCTTATACGTACAAGTTCGAAAAAAATCTTGCGATTTTACATTTTATAAAATGCACATAAATGGAGTGTCGCATTTTACGCAATTTTACATTCAATAACATGTAAAATTAGGTTATTGGCGACTGCGAATTGAACCGAAAATCATTAGATCACGAAGCATGAAACTGAAAATTGGTACAATTAAAATAATAAAACTATTTCTTCATAAACTTTTTCAAAATTTAATAACATAACTAAAATATAATCAACTCTCGAAATTGTACATTTTAAAACTAAAACCAACATGAGTGTGCAATTGATTTAGCGATTAAGCTAAAACCAATCGGTTTATGTAACGAAAAAAAATGATAATACGATTTGCTTTTGATCTCAAATTTCGTATTTATAATTTTAGAAGAATCCATAATTCACTCACAGTAACGCCCCTCAACCAGCCAACCGCACCAGCCACCATCACAAACCGAACGCACCGAACAACAGACGCACTTCCGACTCGACAGCAAGTGGCCCCTCGTTTGTCTAGGTCTAATTGTTATTTGGCTTTTGGGTGCTAAGCGCACTCCGTACCACTTACATTCACCACCGACAATCATCTCATCATCGCAGTCTAGGCTCGACTTCCTCCCGCCTCCACGAGCTGTCACTGCACCATGATAATTGTAATGGTTGTTCAGAGGCCGAAGAAAAACAAAGATTATGTAAATCATCAAGAAATTTCCCGCGCTCTCGATGGAGCTTAGCTCTTTTTTTTTGTTTCTAAGCAAATTGCTTCAGGAAATTCGCACTGATGAGTTTGCGCCGTTTTTTTTTCTTTTTTTCTAGCTGCTCGGTGAGGCCTAACTTTGAACAAACAAGACAATATATGGGGAGATTTTCCCGGTGGCCCGATGATGACCACCAGCAATGGCATCAATACTGCTCCGAGCGATTGATGAACGATGACCGGTGGGCCATAAATTTAGCCCATCGGTTTGGGGTCAATCGACGATACGACATTCATCATTGGTTGCATATATGTTGGTACAGTGTTTTACAGTGCCAATGTCGAGGGATTGAGATTCAATCAAAATCTTGCATTTTAGAGGAGGTAAACAAGACTACTCTTTCTCCTCGTCCATTCCTTGGTTTATATTCATAGCAAAATGTAATTCCCAAACCCCATGGAGAACAATAATTGCATCATACTATTAACCACTTTCATATTGTGCAACTCCAGATTGTACTCGAAATTACAGGTTCCCTAAGAGTTGTATGACCATAAGCTCATGTGCTTCCACCCACTCGTTCCTTTACGTACGTACGTACTTTCCATCTGCAGTCATCTCTTCTGGTCTCACCAACAAACGATCCGAATATCGTTACCGCTTAACGGAATCGTTAACCTTATCCATAGTTCGATCAAAACAACCCGATCCGATCGAAGTGGATGCATCGTGCACGCGTAGTCTTTGGATTGCTTCCGGAATCGGAATCGATTACCCGTTCGACGAAGGAAATTGGTTCCCATGTGCAGAGCCAAAGTCAGCCGGCGCCGCACAATCGTGGTTCGATGGGTATCATTTGCTTCGATCGAGCAACGGACCCATTAGGATGGATGCTAATTAACTACGTACAACTGGGCAGACAACACCACACGGCAATAGTGCTCGTAAAAGGTCTACTTTGGTGTTGGTTAGGGAGCTGCTCGTGATGGTACTTCCTAAAATCAGTGCCTAGATATAGTAGCTACAAATGTTGGGAAAAAAGATAAAACTGAGATAGATACATCACCAGGAACGCATTTGCTTGTAGATTCAAATGTAACTATGTTCAAAGCATATATGAATGAGGGAATCAAATGGATATACCGACATCTACGATTTTATCATTCAATGATAAATTGAAAATCAGATACAAAATTAATCATATATAACAATACGTATAGCAGTTGATTAAACGAATTTTACGTCAAATTTTATTCGCAATTGATTGATTCGGTCTACTGACGGACCACGGGTTTGGCATCGTAGCGCTGCAGGAGGTGTGTTGGACAGGATCTATGGTGCGAACGTTGAGAGGTAACCATACCATCTACCAGAGCTGCAGAAATACACGCAAGTTAGGAACAGTTTTCCTCGTGAACCAAAGAATGTACAATATCAAGGGCCGTTCCTTCAACTTTAGCATAAGCAACGTGCACAGTCCTAACTCCGGAAGAACTTATGATGACAAGGACGCATTCTACACGCAGCTCGAACGCGAGTGCGACTGATTCATAGGAGATCTAAACGCTCGGGTAGGCTAGGAGGAGGAGTTCAGACCAACGATTGGAAAGTTCAGTGCCTAGCCACACAGCCCAATCAGAAGAAAATATTCAATGCATACCTTATTATGCTCTTGTCTCTGACTAGCAAAAAACTTTAAAGTGGTATTCGTGAGTTTGAATTAAAAATTAAAATAAACAATGATAGTAAAATGAACTAGCATGTTTAAAATAACAAAACAGTTAGATGATTTTTGAATTTGATTTCTGTTCATTTCAAGCTAGATCATGATTGTTACAAAGCAATTTCTCCCTTCAACATCAACAATAATCTCTATTAATTAAACCAGGGCATTTTCTTTCGCCCGCGGATAAAGTTTGTACGCGTTTTATAAGCAAAATTTTATAATTAAGAATATTTTTAAAAATTGCCTAGAATCACATAACAAATTTGATGCAGGATCGCTATCTTGACCGGACTGATGAAGCACCTAACCGTTGGATATTATAAAAATTGAAAAACCTTGAAACTCCTAGATCTTGAAAAATTCATAATTAAAAATAATAGTTTTTTCAAGAATTTTAAAACGAATACAAATCGAGATAAATGTAGTATCAAAAATTGCCTTGTAAATTAGTTTGAAAGAAATCATTTTATTCTTAAAAACAAACAAAAATGTATGATTTCAACAAACAAAAGCGTTAGTTGAAATAACTAAATTTAAGGTAATTTATTTCAACTAAAAAGTTTGTGAATTTAAAGCGTAACATTTCTTAACTTACCTAAAGTTTAATTAGAAATTGACAGGAACGCACAAGTGAAATATTTGTTTTCTTTTTTTATCAAAATGTCGCTTGAAACAAACTAACCCGCTGAGTAAAACTGATTATCATATTTTGTAGCTTCAAGTAGCAATGTTTTCTATATAAAACCAGATTTTCTTTTGTCACTATTTTAACAAAAAAAATCGTTGCGAGAAACCAAAATTTGATTATAATTACAATTTTTTTTCTCTGCGTGTATGATATTAACATAGTTTGCTATTACTATATATTCGGGAGCCTCCCTTATCGTTGTACCTGGAGGTCACCATAGCAAACGGAATTGCAAATCGACCACATTCCAATTGATGAACGGCACTGTTTCAAAATTATCGACGTCAGGACCTATCGTAGCGATAACATCGACTTTGACAACTCTCCGTCATCAACAATGCACGGCACCAGCTACTGCCACGATACAAGCAACCAGAGATGCCAGATATATTCATATAAAATCTGTATTACTCTGAATAAAAAATCTGTATATATCTGTATTCACCAGCTCCCTGCTAGGAAGTCATGTAACTTTGGTCAGCATCCTTCTGCAAAGATTAAAAAAAATAATGAAGAAGAGCTAACAAAAAATTGGATATCACTACTTTTTTTCAGTACCCTTCACCATACTCCCTCACAAATTATCGATCAGAATATCATCACTACTAAGACTAAACTAAGACTACTCGATTTGAAATGCTCTATTGTTTGTTTACCATATTCTGAGCGCTCTGATTGCCCACCAATTGCCCCAGATGTCAGCTACGATAGCACATGCTGGAGCGCCTCAGCCTTATAACCGGGCTGGTATTCACAATCAAATCGAAATCCATCAACAATCGGAATTAACATAACATATTTTCTATTGCATATACTTTCAAAATGTTGACTTCGTAAGCTCACGTTTAGCTTACTCGATTTAAATGTGTCTAAGTTTCAACTATTATTATCGTTATATTTCAGGGCTGATAATCAAATACCAACTTAATTTTGATATTTTCTGATCATCATCTTTAGGATTCGCCCATTGATTATGACACTTCTATCTCGCCACTGCTACCAAAGAGAACTCAGTCCAAAAAGTTTAATTTATTTTTTCCTACTTTTTGTGAAATCTGCATACATCTGTATTGAATTTAAAAAATCTGTATAAAATCTGTATTCTGTAAGAAATCTGTATGCGCATGTAAAAATCTGTATTATACTGATAAATCTGTATATATGGCATCTCTGCAAGCAAGGGCGACTGACGCAGATCACTACTGATAATGAGATCATTGATCTCGTACATAAAAAAATCATTACTGATATCATCACATCTGATCTGATCTAAAAATGATTTCGATTTTTTTATGATCATGATCATGTCAAGTCGAGATCAGTAAAGATCTAAATTCTAAAAAAATCACTACTGATTCGATCGGAAATGATTGATGTAGAAAATCGTTTCTGATGTGATTAAGTAAAAGAGCACAGAGGGGCGAATAAATTAGAGAAATTAATCAATTTTATATTATATGAGTACTGAAAGATGAAGCCTTCAAATGGTTGAACTAAAATTATGCATTGAAATTTTTAGTCAATTTATATGAGTTTGGGTGCACCAATCGCTGGGAATTTTTTATTAGCAGAAGTGGATCATAAACCGTTATCAGTGTTTGGTTTTGATTGCCCTCGATACAGCGATTGAGAAAAATCGTAGCCGCTTTACTAGAAGTATGGCAGAAAGAATAAAATAACTGCAATGAGTTTATTCGATCGGTCGCATCGGAGTTCCATACTTCGTGATGTATTTGAAATTTATTCAGCAATACCGTCAATAACAACAGTAAATAATATTAACATATATGCTGTGATTTATAAAAATTATAATGGTAAGTAAAACATGTTCAACCACAAAGCATGTTATACATCTGATTAATTTACCCTATTTAGCTTGAATATCAAACACAGAAATAACAGGAGTACAGGATTTTGCTACGTCAAATCAAACGCGCCATTCAAATACTGCGTCTACAGTGTGTTTGAAACTGCCTACCCTTCACTCCTGCAACTTCTATACATCAAATTCATGTCAAAAACTCGTTTTATTGGGTTCGATCAAAATACAGGCTTATAAAAAGTTATTCAGAATTTGAGTACTAGTTTCAAATGATGCATGGAAACGTCGAAAATTGAGTAGTTACCATCAATGATAATGAGTAAGTCGTACTCTAAATTTTAGTTTAACGTAAGAACTCGTTTTTAGGTTACTATTCGAGAGATCACTCTAAAAGTTGTAATAACCATTTGTGTGATATCAACAGGTGCATTTTTTTTTAGTGGGATCGCGTGTTTTTTATTAGCTGTTCATCTGTATCTGTTGCCGGAATGATAATCTGTAACCGGAATGATAAACGGTGCTCTTGGTTGTGCCATCGACGCAGCTATTGTGTCCAGGAGTGCTTCGTATTGTGCATTGTGAATGGAAACGAATATGCTCAAGTGTGTCATTTATGAGGAATAAGCGTCTGATTGGTCTGAATGGAGTCTGAGTATTGCTAATATATGTGAGGCATAAATCTCCAAATAGCTAGAGGAACGTGCTACTTGAGCCAATTAGTTCTGATTCTGATAGAAATCAATTCTAAACGTAATAATAAACAAACAGTAGAGTTATTTTAAGTATTGAGAGTCAATTACTTAATATTTTAGGACTATATTTACAGATAAAAATATTTTGTGAATTTACATCTATTTACATGCACATATTTGGAGCAAGCAATTGAATATAAAGTTACTCTACAATTATGTACATTTCAATATAGTTTAATCACAAAAGTAAGCGTCAATGGACAAATACAGACCTATTCTTTGAAAATTCTATGTAATCCAATTTAACTTTGCATCGATGATGGTTATCAATCAAACTTTCGATTCAACTCATGTCTACTCCATACTCCAAAAAAATTTGAATTTTACAGGTGACTTAATCCCTCATACGATGTAATTCATAAAGACCTAATTTGTCAAATGACGGAAAATTTTATTTGTAATGACTTAATGTTAGATTAGCTTGAATTTTACTGGTTTCGACTGTAACTTGCGTTCTGCTAGCAGGTGCGACTGTATGAATTTAAATGCAATAATGGTTGATAAAAATTTTAAGTGCGTTTGAAAGAATAAACGAATGTCATTGAATTCAAATTTATTTGAAAAAAAGGTAGTGCAGTAATACTGTGCCGGTAGTAAAGCCTATATGGATTTACTCTTGCAGAAATTATTGCGAAAGAAAGATTTACCTTCTATTAGTAATCCTGCAAAATAGGAACCTCTAATTTAACATGCGAAAGACAATGGATATAGAAGGGTGTCGTAAAACTTTTAATTTTTAATTTTAAAATCAACATTCATAAAATTTCCATCAAACATTGGTGAAAAATTGATCAAAACTGATATTTCTTCTGAAAGGTCAAGCTTAACATTCATTTGAGAATAAACTATGTATTAAGAATATGTTTTCATGTATACGGATAGACTCGGATGAAAAGCCGAATATGAATGAAGACTGATTTTCGAAAAAAGGAGTTGTATTTCTTCATCAGTACCAGCTTCAGAACATTGTAAATCGAAAACTTTTAAATTATACAAACAAGTTGTCCAAGAAAAAGTTTTAGAAAAAATTGAATGTTTTTGCTCGTGTCGGCGGATCTATGCGTGGGACGCTAATCTTACAAGGCAGTTGTCGTATGTTCGAGCATCGATCGGGAAGGATTCTTGGTGTCAGTTGGATTGTAGCACTAGTCATGCTATGGTTCTATAGGCTGAGGATTAGCTGCGGAGTCTGCTGGAACAGAATGGTCAAATTCCACAAAAGGAATGTAACACCTTGACTTTGTATTGATCTTCTATTTACATCTAAAATGCCAATAAAACTGTTCGATGCGAAAAAACGATATTTTAGCCAAACGTGGTGCTATTGAGCGTGAAATTTATGAGAGACCGATTGATTTCAACGAATTCGCCTCGCCAAAGAACACTTACCAGCTGGCAAGCTTCTTGGGATAAAGATGATCTGGGTCGGTGGATGCACTCAATTATTCCTAAAATATCGACAAAGGGGACTAGATGTGAGTAGGAACTCCATTCGTGTGATGTCCAGACTCATGTCCAATCACTACACGTTGGATGCACATCTCCTTCGAATTGGACTTTCCGAGACTAATCATTGTGCTTGTGGCGAAGGTTATCGCGATATTGATCATGTCGTTTAGGCATGCGTGGAGTATCGTGATGTCAGATCTCAACTAATAATTTCCTTGCGTACCCAAGGTAGACTATCCAATGTCCCAGTTCGCGACATTCTTGCTTGTCGTGACGTTCCTTACATGAAACTTCTTTATTATTTCATTAAATCCATTGGAGTTCCAATTTAAATTTTATTTCATGTTAGACTGTTTTCTCTTCCATGAGTTCAACCAATAGCGAGCTATCTTACATTGAATAAAAATGATGAACTGATACAAATAGTTATAAGATGATGTACAAAATGAATTTATTTTATTTAATGTAATTTATAATAACAAATCGCTTGATAAAAACAGTCTTTAGATTAACTAATGAATACTAACATACTAATATCATATTCGAAATGTATTAGGTTTAAAGTACTATGTATTGTGGATGCCACGGCGAAGAAAAACTTATATATATTGCCTATGAAATAAACGTATTTATGGAAAAAAGTGACGTTTCTTCTTAGTACTCCCGTTTCGAATGTCGACTCGACATTCTGAATGTAAATTTTTGAGAACAGTGAAATCTTGTTAGAAGTAAAGACCACCAAAAAGATCACCAATTGCACGATTTGCGTATGCTTTATTCCGGAATCATAATCATTAAATACGTAATATGAAAAATCTTATGAAGTGGATATTTGGACGTACTCCAAGTAAATAGTTTTAGGTTGGATCTAAAAAACGCGTCAACATGAAAGACAAACTATTCAGTCCAACAAAAAACTGAATACCCCAGCCAGTAACGGCATGAACGAATTTCACTCTTATTTCCACTGGCTACCATATGGCAAACGCTTGCAAACCAACGACAAAAATTCCAAACAATCCGGCTGTGATCTAATCAGCAAAATATGGACCGCAATTCCACTAATATTTCAACCCTAATTAGCCTCGGAGAAAAGTCCACCCGGGTCGTCCGTAATAGTCCGGCGGATCGGCTAAAAGCACACACGTTCAATCACCCCGCGGAGCTCTGGCGGATGGCGTAAGACAATCGAACGCAAATATTATTAGAAAAGCGACCTGGCGTGTCGTCGCGTACCGGGTCCCCAAATGCAAACCTCGATTTCACCTGCAGGGCATCCTCTTATTGGTATTATGTTTGCCTCTTCACGGTTGCTCATATTTCCGTTTCTCAGCTGCACACATCGACGGACGAAATCTTCGGTTCGATTTTAGGTCCGCGTTGGTCACATCGAGTGGAGACAAAAATTTGAGATCTGCCTGCCTGCTAATCCAACACAACCTGACGAAAGCTGTGTTGTGTTGTGATCATTTCACCGATTGCCAACTGAGAGGTTAGACGAAAAAAGTTCACAGCAGAGTGCTTGTCGCCCGGCAGCCTCGGATCTCTGATCGCAACTTCTGATGTGAACCGAAGCACTGAAGAAAAAAAAATTTTGACAACAGTTTGGTCAGCGTTGCCACTCTACATTGGAATCTCCAATTTAAATATTTGTTTAACGAATTGATGAGGCTTGCGTTGAACACGTTGATGCGTCTGCTGGGGTTTCGCTTTCTATGAACTGCGGGAGTGTGCGAGGGTAGTGAAGTGGCGAAAGATGGCTTTGGGCCGAATTTCGAAGCATGTTACGAAGGCGTTGAAGATCAATATTATGACCCGAATGGTTGTACTGTGAGTGGGCTAACATAGCAGTTATTTTTGGTAAAAATAGTGGTATTTTCTCACATCCATAATAAACGATTTTTTTTCTTATGAACTGTTCAAGTGTGAAGAAACCACTTTTCGACTTCTCAATGTGGGAGTTCGAACTATTTTTAATATTTTAAATTTGATCAGTATCTAGAAATGAAAACAAATTGATAAAATTACCTGCGAATACAACTATGTAGTGAAAACCCCAAACTCCTATGCGGAAGAAATACCAATTAATCTCTTCTTCATATGAAATCACATGAAGAGGTAGCCTAATTGATTAGAAGAACCGAGCATGCTATGCTTTACTCGTCCGCCACAACATTCAATTAAACGCATCTGACAGGGAAAAACACACACACCACATCACAAGTCTATCTTCACTTTCTGCTTGCCTTCAGATGCTGATTTGAGTTTTCGTTTCTTTTTGCTGCCCATTTTTAATTGGCAAGACAATTTCCCCGGATGATAGTCAGCTACGGCTTCGAGCTCCGTCTCTGCGGTAACATTTTCGCGAGTTTTACTGTTTTTCTAATCTGTTCTCATTGTTAGATGCTTATCAAATCAATGAAGTCTGGCAACAATCAAACAACCGTTTTCGACAAATAATGTTTCCAGATTAACCGTTCTGTTTCGACCGGATTGTTGCCATGCAAGACTGGCGGAACCGTATTTGATCGAATCGACATGTCCATTACCTTCTCTGTTTTTTTTTGTAAATTTTTGATGAATAGTATCTTTCGCGCTTGTAACAAGCAAATTTTCATCTCTTAAAATTAAAATAACATCATCTTTATCTCATAATACGTTTGTTGACGAAATATGTTTACTTGATCAAAGGATATCTCCTTTCTCCGCTGAACTCAACAACCCCGGGCGCATAGTTTTAAGGGGGGCGGCAAACCAATCCTTGAGTCTTTTTTTTGCTCGCTCAAGGCATCTTTCCGGAAATGGAGTTCTGCTTTTTTTGCTCACTAAATAAACGATAGGGGCGGCAAATCTTATTTTGCCCCGGACTTCAAATTTCCTCGGTACGCCACTGTCGAGCACAATATATGTCGGAATGGTGGAAGAAAAATTAACGATATTTGCTATCCGAAAAACAAAAATTGATAAGCCTTACTGTGCAAAATAGGTTTCTGTTGAGTCTGCATAGTTTTGGCTGCCTAATAAATATTTAGGCCAGTGTGAGTAACGGGTGGCAACTAAAATTTTGGAATTTTTTCGAGGCCTGTATGCCTAGCAACAAACGAGCTCTGAGAAAAATAAGAGTGTGTATGTGTTAGCTCTCTCTCTCTCTCTCTCCTCTTTCTGCTAGTATTTTCTGTTTTGTTTGTGCTTGCTCAGTTTTGCTCAAAATGCCGTCGAAACAACAAGTAATTCGCGAGCGAGTTTTACAGTTCTACAAACTGCACAGAAATCCCGGCAAAAAGTATACGGTACAACATTTTAAAAGCGAAAATGTTGCGGCTTCGACTCTTTATCATATCCTAAAATCCCCAACAACTGCTCGCAAGCAAGGTAGTGGGAGACCAGTCAAAATTATGGACGAAAAAGGACTTCGTTCTCTTTCTCGTGCCTTAAACAACAAGGATTCACTGAGCCAACGGGATGCCGCAAAAAAAAATTCAACTGTTCTCACCAGTAAATCTGTAAAACGTTGAAAAGAGTCGGAATAAAGTTCCGAAAGAAGACACGAGCCCCGGAATATACTGACGCACAGATTTCAACGCTAAAGTCCCAATGCCGCAGGTTGATTAAAAATTATTCCGAAAAAAGTTTTGTTTTGGACGACGAAAGTTATTTTCCTCTTTCGAAGACGCAGATTCCTGGAAACGATCGATACTATTCAACGGATAGTTCTGTTGCACCTCCGAACATAAAATATAAGTTTAAACATAAGTTTGAATAGAAAGTGATGCTGTACATTGCCATTTCCGAGAAAGGCATTTCTAAGCCATGGTTCAAGCCATCTGGGTTGGCAATCAATCAAAATGTGTACCAGAACGAATGTTTGTAGAAAGTTTTGATCTAGTTTTTTAACAATATGTGTTTTGGCCGGATAAAGCGTCATCGCATTGCGCCAAAACACACAATCGTTCCTGAATACCCATTCGATCCCATTTGTAAACCACAACCCGATAAATCTACCTCAGTGTCCCCTAATCGAAGATTTCTTCGGGGTTTTGAGCTCCTTGGTGTACAAAAATAACTGGAGAGCCACGAACTGCTAACAGTTGATTGGTAGAATCAAGAGATGCATTCGCAAAGTTGACATGAAGGCCATACAACGCTCCTGTTCCGACATCAAACGGAAGCTTCGCCGAACATCCGATTACGGGCTGTTTTCAAATGTTCACTAATTTTTTTTCAACAATGAACAATGTATCTTTAACTTCAATAAATCAGATCTTCTCCAAGTATGTTTGTCTGTTTTTGACAGCTTGAGAAAGAAATTCCAAAATTTTAGTTGCCAACCGTTAGTTTTCTTCATTTTTAGAAAAACAACGATATGAAATTCAAGTTATACGAAAAAGTTGTGCAAGATTTGTCTGTTTGCAATGAGCACAAAACGTGCAAACATGAGAATATTATCATAAATATTGAGGAAACACAACATTACATACGCAATGGAAACAACAGACTCAATCAGGAAACTTGTGTTCGGTTTTCATCTTACTGAAATAATGAACAGATCTGACATCACTTCTGAAGGAAAAGTTAAGTTCATCAAAGTTACTCCCAAATTTGGCTTTCACACAACGAATTTTTATTGAAATAGTGACAAATGAAAATCGGGTTTAATATAACAAATATTGCTACTTTAAACTACAAAACATGAAATTTCTTTTTACTCAGGGGATTTGTTTGTTTCGGTCAATATTTTGATAAAAAAAAACAAACATTTTACTTGTGTGTCCCTGTCAATTTCTTGACAAACGATTTCACAGTAAATTCAATTTGAAAAATGTATTTTAAATTAACGAACTCTAGTTAAAGATTTAAATTTAAAAATTTTTTAGTTGAAATGATTGAACTTTAATTTAGTTTTTACAACGAACACTCTTGTTTGTTATAATCATACATTTTTGTTTGTTTTGAGGAATGAAATGATTTTTCCAAACTAATTTGTAAAGTAATTTTTGTAAAGTAGCTATTTTCATTTCGATATATATTCGTTTTATAATTCTTAAAAACCAAGCTTTTTTCTCTCTGAAATATTCACATGTTAATGTTTCCAGTTATTTAAATAATATAATATAAATTAATGTGCCACTTGAGTCAATTAGTTGTGATTTCTGATTCTGTCAAGAAATCGGAAATAATAAAGCTATCTTTGCCGAAATTTCAGTAAATTATCGCCGTTCATTTTCGGCATATTTTTCGCCGTTATCTAAATTATGTTTTAAGTGTACATGAACTATGTCGGAAAATTTGTTATTTTTGACACCACGGTCAAACGGTCTTAGAAACCGTTAAGGGAAGAGTAAGGGATGTACAGTTTCGGAAAATCGTTTTTGCCTTTCTCTATAGAAAGGTATTAGAATTGCTGGAAAAACCGACTTTCGAACGGAGCCTCGGAGACCCATAGTGTTATATACCATTCGACTCAGTTCGTCGAGATCGGAAAATGTCTGTGTGTGTGTGTGTGTGTGTGTGTGTGTGTGTGTGTGTATGTATGTGTGTGTGTATGTATGTGCACTTTTCGAAGATATTTGAACGCGCTCAATTTTCTCAGAGATGGCTGAACCGATTTGAACAAACTTGGGCTCGTTTGAAAGCTACTGTCGGGCCATTGATCAAGTTCGACGATCAAATGGCTGTGACTTTTGGTTCCGGAGATATGATTGTATAAGTGACGTAACCGACAAAAAGCGTTGTATTTGAACGCGCTCAAATTTCTCAGAGATGGCTGAACCGATTTTAACAAACTCGGGCTCGTTTGAAAGCTACTGTCGGGCCGTTGATCAGGTTCGAAGAACAAATGGTTGTGACTTTTGGTTCCAGATATATGATGGTATAAATGACGTAACCGACAAAACACGTTGATTTTTACCGCTCTTATATATATAAGGGTGCCAAAATTTTGGGATCAACTCTATTTTCGTAAAGTTCTAGTGCTCAAAAGTTTAAGCACCTCGAAAAAAGCCTTCATGCAAAATTTGACCTAAATCGGACATGCTTAAGGGGTGCTGCCCGGTGGTAAAGGTTTGACAATTTTCGATCTTGAAAAAGCACCATAGGGGGGAGTACATGAAATGTCCAAAATCGAAAATTTTTTTCGATGCCGAAACTCTTCAAACTGCATGAATCATCGAAATTTAGTGTCATCTCAAAAAAAAATTTTTTTTGAAAATATCAACTTTCTGGGACTTAGAAAAATTTTCATATTTTTTCTAAGTCCCAAAAAGTCGACTTTTTCAAAAAATTTTTTTTTCGAGATGACACTAAATTTCGATGTTTCATGCAGTTTTAAGAGTTTCGGCATCGAAAAAAATTTTCGATTTTGGACATTTCATGTACTCCCCCCTATGGTGCTTTTTCAAGATCGAAAATTGTCAAACCTTTACCACCGGGCAGCACCCCTTAAGCATGTCCGATTTAGGTCAAATTTTGCATGAAGGCTTTTTTCGAGGTGCTTAAACTGACGTTTCATGCAATTCTAAGCCTTTTGGCATCAAAAATTTTTTTTCGATTTCGAAAATTTCATGTACTCCCCCCTATGGTGATTTTTCAAGATATATGAAAATTCCACTAAGTGGACTAAGAAGGCTTTTTTTTAGATTAGCATCACTGATTACAAATAGGCAACGCAAATGTCAAGCACTAATTTGGAAAAATGATGCTGACTGTGTGACATAAACACTGAAGCATGCTTTTGTGAAATACTCGAATCAATCTGAATCAATTAGTTTCGAAATTAGTATCTGAAATTATTTAATAAAATTATGAAATACATTTTCATGAGACTGTTATGAAAGAAGAGAAAGGCATTATCACACCACTAGGTGGATTAAGAAGGGTTTTTACATTTTCTTGTAGTTTAACGTTTCAAAAATATTGTGTCAAAATTTCAAATCAATTGAATGATTTTGTGTAAGTTACCGAAAACATTTTTTTTTCTCTCTCTTTGAGAAGAAAAAAATTAACGCGTTTTTCTGAATACCAATTTTTCGAAGTCCTGAACATGATCCTGCAAAATCTACTGAACAGATTCTTTTTAAACTTGAAACATACTATCTTGGTATAAAATGCCTCCCCCCTACGATTTTGAAAATTTTCCATTGTCATATTATGCTAGTTTTTCACCTCAAAATTGGCGGATAATGTGGCATAAGATCGCGTTTCATGCTTAAACATGACACGAACTGTTAAAAAATCAAAATAATAACTTGAGAACGACGGAGGGGAAAGAAATAACTCGTACTTTAAGTAAATTTAAGAACATTTTTGATTTTAGATAATTCTACGCCGAGTTATCGTGTTCACCGCACAACGTGGTTCTCAAAAAAGGTTTTGGGTTACCGCCTTATTTTTCAATATTAATATTCGGAAATTCATCTAAATATTATTTAAATTAAATGCTTTAAAATGTAAAAAACCTGTTTTAATCCACCTAGTGGTGTAATGATGCCTTTCTTATATCAATCATACTGTCATATATAATACTGTGGTATTCTTCAAAATAATTTTCTTCGATTCTTAAAAGAATAACCGAAATCGGTTTGTTTGACCGTCTACTGCTAAAAACTATCAATTGGAAAAGATTTGAGGTCGATTTAGAAATTTTTTTAAGGTTTTTCCCCATTTTAAGTGATGGTATACAATTTTTAACACACTTTACCCGGTGTCGGTAGAATTTTTTTCCGGATCTGGAAATTCAGGAATTACACATGGGACCACAGGACCTTTCATTTGTGAAAATCGGTTGTGCCATCTATGAGAAAAGTTAGAACAAATATTTTCTTTTTTTTTTGCATCATCAAAGGAACTTCATTTGCACACCGGAAGTCGAATCCAAATAATATTCAGGAATTTTTTATGGGACCTCAAGACCTTTCATTTGAATCTAAGTTTGTAAAAATCGGTTCAGCCATCTCCGAGAAAAGTTAGTGCAAAAAAACGTTACACACACACACACACACACACACACACACACACACACACACACACACACACACACACACACACACACACACACACACACACACTCATTTTGCGTACTCGACGAACTGAGTCGAATGGTATATGACCTCCGGGCCTCGGCTCAAAAGTCGATTTTCACAGTGATTGCATAACCTTTCTATATGAGAAAGGCAAAAAAGTTTGAAAAAATTTGCCTAAGCTGTTTCTCCGCAAAAAATTACAAAAAAAGTGTTTTTGATTCAAATTATCCCTTACTCCCCACTTAGTGTAAACAATTTTTGTACGGGCTAATCACTTGATTAAGGTGCAATTTACAGTACAGAAAAAACAGTCATTTTCGAAAAATGTAAAAGCAGTTTTCTTCACTGACATTGATCGCAAATAATGAACAAAATATTAGTTCATTTACTACATTTTAGTAAACAGTACGAACAGTCAGTGCTGTGAAATCTTCGCGAAAATTTATCTAGTGATAGCGAAGAAAACTACTTCAGCGTGTTTCCAATAATTTTTCATATGATATTGCTTATTTTCCTAAGATATTGTCCCTCTATAGGATTAGCCATACGAAACCCGAAACAAATTTACCCGTTTTGATTTTTTTCATTTATTTGCAAATTTATCAAATTTTCTCTAAAAAGAGTTTTGTTCAAAACAAAAAAGTATTTTTTGTTCAAAACTGTAATGAAAACTAACACCTTGCCCGCAACCCTGCAATTTATGGAATCCAGATAAAAAAAAACATTTACAAAATTATAATAGGTAACAATTTTCATATTTACTAACTAACAATAAAATTTAACATATATCATAGATAGATATAGTTTTGATAGAGCTCTGTTATGATATGCTGATCGAATAAGAAACTTAATGGTAAATTAATTTTTGGCAGAGTACATATAATGGATCTTAAATCATTCGAATTCTATTGCTTTTAAACAATTTATCTAACAATATCCAAGCTAGTACTAAAAACACAAACTTTCAAATCTGTACACAGAAGAAGGATCTAAATGGCATTCCGTAATACGCGTATTTATGTGTCATAACGTTATAACTTCTGAAAGTGAAAGTTCTGTGACTTTTCCAAAGGTGTAGAAACATTAAAAAAAATAATATGGTAGAATACGATGGTACAAAAAAGTGAATTATTTCCAAGTTTCGAAAAATCAGAACGAATATTTGAATCAGAGACACAAATATTTTTGCTGAGAATCTAATATCTTTTACAAACTCTTCACGTGGCATAATCTGCCAATCCTCCAAATACGCAAGAAACCGGTCAATTCCAATATCTCTTCCTGTGAACTACTTACCACGATGTACAGCTTCATCCTGCTATCCGTCCCGAACTCGGCCGTCTGTCCGTCCGTCAGTCAGTCAGAAAGTGAGAGTAAATTGTTTCACACTGTCGTATCCACGAATACCGTTACGCGGAAGCACTTTGATGCAATGATTCACCCTTTCGAGTCAAAGTTATCACGTGAACAACGGCGAGGAATTGACACTTTTCTTCCAAAATTCGCAAATCTTCACGATTCAACCGGTAAGTATGTCACTCAATATTCGCACCGAACTACCACTGACTTGTATTCCGACCCGATCAATCACTCATGTTTTGTGTGATGCAGCTCCTTCCCACGGGTTTCACTATTGTCGATTGCTTGGATGCCAAATTTCACACGTCAAACCTTCAATTTGTAATGATTTATCACCATTTATGTCGGGACACTGTTGGGTGTACTTGTTACTTTGTTACCTTTCTCTCCAAGCACAACACTTTCGGAAGACTCGTACCCGGTTATCTTAGCCACTTCATCTCGTTTACCTCGCGACGCTCGTACAGAGTGCCAGCTATCTGGGCACGAAAGGGCACTTGCTTCCACTCGAATCGGTTACCTGCTGAGAGGTACTTTCAAAAATTTCACTGGTCCTACGGAAAACTTTCCCACAAGATTGAAAATATTTTACCACGATACTGCAAAATATCACTTGCGAATTATCGCATCGGTTCCGAGAGCCAGCGATGAGCGCCAATAAGAACAAAGTATGCTTTGCGCTTTGATCGATTGAATTTAACCGGTGTCCACGTCCAACCTAACCGTCCAATCTGCGCCAAAACGTCTACCTTGTCGGACCGTTTGAGGCCTACTGAATTTCTGCTACATTAGTTAAACAAATTTTTATAAACTTCAAGCGGCCTTGCAGACTCCTTCAGAAAAAAAACGGCTCACTCTCGCTCTCAGTCTTCCGCGCGCAGGCAACCTCGTGCTTTTGTGGGCTCCACTCTCACTTTCATTCTCCGAAGAGCGCACACATTCACTTTCAACCGGCTGCGCTTGCGTCATATCATGTGACGCGAAGGCTCCCGAGGTGTCGGTGTCGATGGTTTGGTCAGTGCACGAAGCGTCTGCTCGACGAAAGCTCCGCCGGGCACCTGTCCGGGAGAGCCGCTCTGCCGAAGCTTTCCTCGTAGCCTCAGCAAAGCTTCTTGCGAGAGAAGAGAGGCCCAGTGATGCGAACGGTACCGGTAAAGTACATTTCTTTCCCTACATTCTACACACTCTGAGTGCTACCGCCTGCTACAACGGATGGTAGATACATTTACTCTAGAGAGTGTACCAGCGACGATGAGAACGGTGAAGGTAAAAATATATTTTGTTCTGCTTCATTCTACTCTTTCTTAGGTTTACAGCACTCTACAGTAGGCTGGGCGATACATTTGCTCAAAGCTACCGCCGCTTTTAAAAATGTAATATAGCTTTCTACCGCCGTCGAAAAAAAGTATTCTACCGCTGTACTTTACATTGTTCGCTCAAAATGGTAGCGCACGTGTTTACGTTGAACGT
Organism: Malaya genurostris; assembly: GCF_030247185.1. Lineage (NCBI taxonomy): Eukaryota > Metazoa > Arthropoda > Insecta > Diptera > Culicidae > Malaya > Malaya genurostris. The sequence goes on from NC_080572.1 coordinate 182,963,818, forward strand.
TAACAAATGATTATTATTTAATATATAAACATTATGTGTTGACGATTTTTTTTTATTTCTCAAGACCAGATTATATTTTATTTAAATAGTAGATCGTTTGATATGCTTGATAATCTTCCCGAATGGTGTAATGAATTATTTGTTCTCAAGACCCTTTTTAAATGAAGAATTCAATGCTTTGCTGCGTTGAAACGTACTGATTAGATTTTAGCAGATGAAAAAGTAAACAAAGAGAAACAATTTACTTTTGTGACCTTATGAAATGGTTACGTCGACTTGTCAATTTTTTCCCTTCATTAGCAGTGAATGTTGTTGTTCCTGAAATCGTATTTTTTCCAAATCGATTCGTGATCGTGAAAAATGACTGATTCATCGAAAATAAAGCGTTTTTATCGGGACATAGCCAATGATTGTTATAAGTGTGAAGATGATTATATAATTTGTAACATCGATTCTACTCAAATCTGCACGTACAAAAAATTAAGAAGTAGTTATGATCCCGGAAATTTTGTTAAGCATTTACGAAATGTGCATCCGGAAAAGGCTCTGGAATACGGACTACTGAAGCAAGGATATGCACCAGAAAAGAAAAGGAAAATTCTTAAAACATCAATAGCACTCGACAGACAAGCTGTGGTTGAATCTTTGGTAAAAATGGTATCACTTCATCACTTGCCCCTATGCGCCGTTGAATGGGAAGGTTTTCGAGAACTGCTAGATCCAATTTGCGAAGCACTTAAATTTAAAATCAATCGAGACAATATCTCTTGTCATATTGAACAATGCGCAACAAATATTAGGGAAAAAATTGCAGCTGAAATGCAAGGTCGATTAATATGCATTAAAGTCGACTCTGCGACCCGATGTGGCCGTCATGTAGTGGGCATAAATACGCAATTTAATAAAGATGATACTGTGATTATTAGAACCCTATTATTTTATTTTTTGCCAAAGTAGTATAAGCATATAAATGATTTGTTTTGTAGCAATGATGGAAGTTAAATGTCGCCAGACTGGTAAATTCCTAAAGTCAAAAATCGATGATGTACTGAAGATGTACGGAGTCGCACAAATCATTCCTATTGTGTATTTCGATGAAGTTTGAGCTTTCCATACAAAAAACATCACTTGTTCGAAATGCAGAATCACATTTTTACATTCAATCAAAACATTTCGAAATGCGGAAAATGGAAATTTTTCACTCAATCTAAAAACTTTAATTCGATCTAAATACCAAAAAAAAAATTATATTTATATTCATTTATATAACGGTTAAAATTATTTCACACCGGAGAACGATTAAATTATTATTTCCGAACGAAGGGCCCTTCTATTTGATTCGAAGACTGCGAGAAGCGATCTAACCATCTCAAAGATATCGATGTTAGATTCATTTGAAATCTTTTGTGACCATTACTTTTTAGGCTTCCCGAATAGGTAAACGGTAACCAGTATAGCCGAGTTCAGTTTACTTGTCCAACCAACAAGCCCTTAAATCATTCATTGACTAGTCACACGTGCGAAGTCATCTTCAAAATAATGAACGAAATAGGCAATGTGCAGCGCCTACCGTAAAGTACATTTTCTATCGCACTCATGTACACTTTTCTACAACGGCAAAGTACTTTTTTCTACCGCCACGAGCTACTTTTTTTGTGGTACAGTAGCGCGAACAAGGAGGCAGTAAAATGTGGAAAAATATAATTTCTACCTACTTCGAACGGCTATGATTCCAGCCGTAGTTTTTTACGCGATACTGCTTCGCACGGCTACTGTAATAGAATTTTAGTTTGGATGCATCAACGCGGTACAGTAAGAAAAATAAAAAAATGTAGATGTGGGTAAGCAGACTACAGTAATAAAAATGGGAGGCAGTTTGCATCCTTGGAAGAGACCAGTGCGAGTCGGTGGAGCGAAATGAGAAGATGAAACGAAGATGTTTTCACAAACTGTAACAGCACTAAAATGTTACCGTATCCGTCCGGCTCTTTCTGCGAAATTTGTTGATCTAGTGACATTTGTTGAATGGCACATTAAGGCAAATGATTTCATCTGTCAAGGTTTGATATTCGATACTTTAATACTTTGAGCCTGTAGGCGAATTCGACCGCCTGTGGAGAATGTGGCATTGATAGATTTTGAAGAAATATATACGAATATTTTTCTGACAGTTGACAAATCGAAACAAATAGTGAAATTTTAAATGTCGCATGGAATAATGCCATTCCGAAAAAAAACATCCATGCATTCAAGGATTTCGACGGGAATAGCTGTTCGATTAAAACTAGATATATAATTTAAATGAAAATTCAAAGTAGCAGGAAAGTAGTTGAGCTAATACACAGACAAAATATTTTGCAGGCTTTTTTAAGAATTATAAAATAATCTGAAACCAACTTTTAATCCACCTAGTGGTGTAATGATGCCTTTCTCATATTTAAAAAATATCACTAGAAGATTCTGTGAAGAAGTTTTACCCTTTTTTGCATCCTTGCTCTAAATGACGGTGTGAAGTTCAATAGCAACTTATGGGACTACGAGATTTGTTATTTTATGAGTTACATTAACACAAACTCACACACACATACACCCGCTGACCTCTGGGCCAATTTTCACTAGTCAATTTTCAAGCGATTGCATAGATTTTCTATATGAGCAGTCACGTACCCAGAGGGGGGGCCCAAGGGGCCCGGGCCCCTCCCGAAATCAAAAACAGACATATAATTATTTAAAAGGTCTAAGACATGTGTTGCAGAAATAACAAGCCAGTAAACGCAAAGAAACGTAACACAATAACAGTTCCAGTGTAAAAGTTTAAAGTGTCTGTTAAAAACACCCGTAAAGGGCACACCGAGAATTAGGTACATAAGCAATCTTCAGTAACATTATTTTTTTTATCTTTGGGCCCCTCCCGAAATGAAATCCTGGGTACGGGCCTGTATATGAGAAAGGCAATAAGGCAATACTTTTATAGAAAAGCAGCGTTATCATGATCTTGTAATAACACCCACAAGTAGGTACAAATTGAATAAAAGAATTAGTAATTTACATTTTCTTCACCTGAAAAATATAAATTTCAATGTGGCAACCTTGCACGCTAAACGAAATTGAACAAAGCACGCTGCGAACGAAGCAAAGCTGCACGTACCGTCGCGTACTAGTTTTGCATCGTCGTTTTCAATTACGATTTGAAGGTTTTGACACTCATCGCCCTATAATTTCGGAACCGGAAGTCGGATCTGGATGCAATTGCACAGTATCCTTCAAGACAATAAGAGCTTTAATTTGAATCATGATTCGTGAAAACTTGTTTAACCGTTGCTGAGAAATCGAAGCGAGTTCTGTTTTTGGAAATTTTCTTCCCTATTATCGGTGCTTTTGGAAGCGGAAACCGAAGACTAGTAGTCCCAAAGTAGTTATATATATTCACTAACTAACAACATCTGTAAACTAGATGAATTCGCTATCGCTTGTGAAAAAATACTCATGAAATTGAAAATTTTCACTAATCGCACTGTAATACCGGAACCGGAAGTCGGATCTGGATTAACATTTTAGGGCCTTTTTGAAAAAATTGAAGACCTTTCATTTGCTTCTTAGTTTGTGAAAATCGGTCCAAAAATTCCGAGAAAATTGAGTGCGCATTTTGACTAAATTTGCACATATTGCCTTGTAATTCCGGAACCGGAAGTAGGATCCAAATGCAACTCAGAAAAATTGTATGAGCTCATAAGACCTCTAAGAATCTATGTTTGTGAAAATCAGTTCAGCCATCTCTGAGAAACGTGTGTGACTTTTTTTTATTTTTGGTGCATATCATCCTGTAATTCCGGAACCGGAAGTCGGATCCAGATGAAACTCAGAAACTTTATATAGGACCTTAAGACCTTTCATTTGAATCTAAGTTTGTGAAAATCGGTACAGCCATATCTGAGAGACACACAAACACACACACACACATATATATATATATATATATATATATATATATATATATATATATATATATATATATATATATATATATATATATATATATATATATATATATATATATATATATATATATATATATATATATATATATATATTGTGATCTCGACGAACTGAGTCGAATAGTATATGAAACTCGGCCTCGATTGTAAAGTCGGTTTTCACAGTGATTGCATTGCCCTTCTATATGAGAAAGGCAAACTTTCTATATGAGAAAGGCAAAAACTCATCCGTTTTCTAGATTTTTAGACATGTAATCCAAACAAATTAGATTTTTGTTGAATTGTTACTCGAAATCTATTATTCGTGCGAAAATATTGTCTAAAAAGATTATTGTAAATCAATAACAAAACAGTTAGTAGATTTTCAAATTTATTCTGTGTTAATTTTAAGCAATAATATGTGTTGGTTCATCAACAATATTACCTAATAAAACCAGAGTGACGACTGTTCGTTTGGAATGACAACTTTGTTCCAAATAAGCAAACAATCTAAACCGTCTAAAAAAAGAAAAGAAAGGTTGATATTATTAGCAATCTCTATTTTCATCTCGATTCATTTTTTTTTCACCGGGGACGCGGACGTGATGGGTGAGTCAACGGTTTTCACGCATCCCACCTTGGTTCGATTCCTAACCTCGAAATTTGTTTTGTCTTTATATCAAGAAAAAAATTGATTAATTTTATCAATGATCAATGAATATTTATATAATGGTACAATAAAGTTTATTGTTCGAACGAACCGTATTAGTTTTGTTTTTATAAACCAGAGCAATGTTTTCACCCGTGAATGAATAAAAAAGTTTGTATGCGTTTTATATGTGGTATTATAAAATAATCTGATTATTTCTCTTTCTTGGAACTTTTCAATGATTCGTATCCAGAAATTTCAGCGGGAACTATTAATTTCCATACGTATGAAAATATGTTATGATAATTACTAGAAAAATTTTGGCTATAAAGTCGTTTGTTGGAAATTATCCATTTTATAATTGTTTTAAAATCTAAGAGACCGGGTCTGAACGGGACAACACGCGCCAGTGGTCAATTGGGTATATTGGGGCGAGAGAGCGTGAGAGGAATTCATGCGAAGAGAATGTGGTTCGCTCGCACCAGCTTCTTCAACCACAAGCACACATTCAAATTCTGTCTAATCGACACTGAGAGAAGAGCGCTTTCCTTTATGTGCGTTATTCGTCGGCTGCATCTCCAGTGTAGACATGAAACTTACACGCTGGTGTATCACTCTAGTGAAATAACATCATTGGTGGTGTCGCACATTTTATGCTACCGATTTCTGTACCTGTCTACCACATTTTGCTAACGGATTTCACTAACAGTAAGTTTCTATGCTAATTTTAGGATGGTAAACAGGAATATAATGGAATTATCTATGCATTTTTACGCATATTGTATGCATTTGCCATAGTTTTCAAAAGAAGTCCCGGGCAAATAGATACACTAACATTTATTTTCGCATGTCATGGTTTTTCGTGATTGTCGTAGCTTTTATAGGAGAAGCAATAGGAAGGGAAAACCCTGTTTTAATCCACCTTTTGCAAGTGGTGACAGCGATACGTGCTATAGCAGCAAGGACACGCCAGCACTACGAGCGAGGATTTCGGAATTGAGGATGTTGGGCGAAGTTGTATTAGTATGGTGAGTCTCCATTATTTTACTTATTCTTTTTGTTGTTTTGATTATTTGTCTAACTCCATTACCCACAATCCATCAACTGGTAAACGAACTTTTTCTCATGCCTACAGCGGGTTTCTAGAACAGTTATATATATTCCGTTGTTGAGCCATTTGGCAAGCAATAAATTTGTTCAAGTTTCCCTGAAAACTGCGGACGAATAGATTACGCTCACAGTTGATTTGTTTACGTTTTGACCACGGTCAATACGAGCGCATGTGTTGAAGAAAAAAGAGAAAAAAAAACAACACCGCGATAATACTTACAAAAGTGGCCACACTAGCATAAAGGCCTAAGAAGTTTTTTTTCCCCTTCGTTGAAGAGACACGAATATCACGACCAGCGGAACAGTTAGCACTGGTGTAATGATTGTAAGGTCAAGGTGACCATCCGAAACCAACGCATATGAGCGAAGGAATCGGCAATCTGACGCATCATTTTGCAAATAAGCAAAGGTAGCCGTCTGACATAACAAAACAAGTCAGCGAGCTAGGCACCAAGAGTGCATGCCACGAAGTAGATATTCAAATTTGGTGAAGAACCAACCCGTATGGGCGGAGCCTATAGCAAAACCTGCACATGAAACTATTAAATCTTCACTCATTACAGCAATCTTCCACTCAATTCTTTAAATGTCTTCAGAAATCTAATATATCCCATTTTTAAACAATATTTCTTACTTGACCTTGAGGTCACTTGATTCTTTTAAGGCCAATAGGGCGAAATTGAACCATAATACAAAATTATAATGCGAACCATTTGTGTAATTTCGACGAACTACCTCAAGCCTCACAATGCACACATATTTTTATGCATACTGTATCATACTCCGCTACTGAACTAGCTACTAACTTGTCTACGGGCCGACGCCCGAGACTAACGGATATTTTCCGCGCACTCTGAGACTGAACTGCTCGATAACTCTTCCCAACTATGGGTTTTTGAGCTCCTAGCATTTTCTTTCGGGTGAAGCCCGAAGATTTTAGTACAAGCCGAGCTTGTGATTTCAAGTAGGAAGTTCATCCGATTTTCTCCCGAAGTTCTACCGAAAGCCGGAACCACTGTCGCTAGGCCAGAGGCAGTGTCCGTAAAAAATATAACTTTGTTTTTACAACATTGCCGCGCTGACTAAAACTGTGCACGCTTCAATAACTCAAAAATGTGCACGCTTCAATAACAAATTTTATACTTGAAGGTTGCAGCTACGCTGATATGAGAGTTTCCTTCACAATTTCCTATTTTTTTTACAATACTAGCCAATTCGAAGGAAAATTTGCTAAGGGCGCTGCACACCTAGTGGTGTAATGATGCCTTTTTCATATCAATCATACTATCATATATAATACTGTGGTATTCTTCACAATAATTTTCTTCGATTTTAAAAAGCATAACCGAAATCGGTTTGTTTGACCGTCTACTGATAAAAACTATCAATTGGAAAATATTTGAGGTCGATTTAGAAAATTGTTTAAGGTTTTTCCCCATTTTCTGTGATGGTATACAATTTTTAACACACTTTACCCTATATTACCGGATCCGGAAGTCGGATCCGCATGAAATTTAGGAATCACGTATGGGACCATACGACCGTTCATTTGAACCTAAGTTTGTGAAAATCGGTCGAGCCATCTATGAGAAAAGTTAGAACACACAATTTTCATTTTTTTGCACATTTTACCCCATAACTCCCGAACCGGAGGTCGGATCCAAATAATATTCAGGAAATTTTTATGGGACCTCAAGACCTTTCATTTGAATTTAAGTTTGTGGAAATCGGTTCAGCCATCTATGAAAAAAGTTAGTGCGCTTATTTTCACAATTTTTTGCACATTTTACCCCATAATTCCGGAACCGGAAGTCGGATCCAAATAATATTCAGGAATTTTGTATAGGACTACAATACCTTTCATTTGAATCTAAGTTTGTGAAAATCGGTTCAGCCATCTCCGAGAAAAGCTAGTGTTTTCACAGTGATTCCATAACCTTTCTATATGAGAAAGGCAAAAAGGAGAAAATAGAATAGTCATTCAACTTGTAGAAAAATACTAAATTTGTCAAAAATAATCCTATCGTATCTTTCACACATCTTTCACAAAAATGATTCGTAAACATGTACAAAAAGGACCCCATAGACAACTGCAATGGATGGCGTCACTGAGGCACCATATTTTAGTTTATTTTAGTTCAAAAAGTTGTTTTCGAGAGCTGCGGACTAGATTTTCCGTTTTGCCCCATCCACTTACCAGTTTACCCCACGGTGGGGCAAAATTGTAAAAAAATATACTTGGAAAAAATGGTTATAACATGAATGTTTCGAGATGAAATCACAATCATAGAAAAGAGCTTACCCTGCAAAATGAATGTGTGACAATTTAACACCCGAAAAATAAATGCAAAAAAATTTACCAATTTTTATGAAGAAATTTTTCCCAGTTCCAGGCACTAACCTTCAAAATTACATGCAACTTATTCTAATTTTCGAATTAGCTCTCCTAATTTACCCCCTAAAAGCTTTGCAAATACCTGGAAATTGTCATAACTATGATTTTTTTAGTCAAATGTATATCAAATGTTGGTCCCGAAGACAAGTTCAAAATTAAAACATCGGAAAAAAGTTGAAAATATTTTTATTTTGAATAAACAGCTTTCGGTAAATTTTTCAATTTTTGGAAAAGTAATTAACTTTTCAGCTAAAATAAATGATATTACATAATAAAAATCAACGTATATTTTTTAAAGGTGACCGCTTGATTTTCTTCAACTTCTTCGTGTGAGTAAAATTTACAGTTTGTGAGATACAATGATTCGTTTAGTGTGTGTGTGTATGTAACGTTTTTTTGCACTAACTTTTCTCGGAGATTGCTGAACCGATTTCACATTCTTGTGGTCTCATACAAATTTCTTGAATATTATTTGTATCCGACTTCCGGTTCCGGGGTTATGGGATAAAATGTGCAAAAATCTATGAAAATATGTGTTCTAACTTTTCTCATAGATAGCGCGACTGATTTTTACAAACTTAGGTTCAAATGGTTCACAGTACTATATATGATAGTATGATTGATATGAGAAAGGCATCATTACACAACTAGGTGGATTAAAACAGGTTTTCAGTTAGTGAACACGAGCATAACGTGATAGACGAGACTATCGGTTTTCAGAAGTAAATCGGCAAGTAAATTAGCGAAATTAATAAATTTGCCTAATATGAGTAAAAAAAAGATGCCTTCAAACGGTTTAACTTAAGTTATGCACTGACAATTCTAGTCAATGTATATGATGAGTTTGGGTGCACCAATCGCTTGGAATTATGGATTTTTTAACTTTCGGAAATCTTATGATAGGTAGTAAGCATATGTGGAATATAAACCACACAAAGAATGAAAGAATTTCAAAAAGTTTGTTTGGTCGGTCGCATCGAAATTTCATACTTCTTGATGTAGTTAAAATTCATTCAGCAATACCATGTTGGCGGAGTAATATCAATAAAACCAGCAAATAACATTAGCTTATATGTTGTGATTATCAGTAATTACAATGATAAGAAAAACATGTTCAATCATAAAGCATGTCATGCAGCTGATTAATTTACCCTGTTTAGCTTGAATATCATACACAGAGGTAACCGCCCGGGTAGTAGTGATTTGCAAACCAATTATTAAAACCAAACATCGCAATGGTAGAAAATAACATTATTTAGTTTGAAATAAGAGTTAAAATATCAAAAATCATTTCAAAGTTTGCATTAGAAAATAGCAATAAAATATAAAATTCTACCATTGTAACTTCGAAGCAAGAGCAACATTTATAGAAGACGAATTTTTCAGTAATTGGATTTTCTAGCTTTGAGAATAGTATATCATAAGAATTTCTCTTATCTTATTCTGATGCAGTATATTCAATTGTATTTCATTTGAAAAAGGAACCACTGGATCAATTGTGCTTAAAGAAAATGGTATGCCTCATCAATAACAAAATAAGACATAATAACAAATCTTGATGCTAAATAGATATTGTCTAATCTATCAAGAAGATTCCTTCGATGAAATATCCAAAAAAATATAAAGTATTGTTATGACAGCACAGGAACAACAATACAAGATATGATGGTAAAATTTGTTATTATTTGAATATTTGTTTACTATTCACATCTACCCTGGAAGAGTGCAGGTTTTGCTACGGCAATTCAAACGCCACTTCCAAACGCAGCGCGTGCTGTGTGCTCAAACCCTGTGCTCCTGTTACTTCCATACATTAAATTCATGTCAAAAAGCGTTTTTTTAATTTAATCAAAATAGTGCATCATCATCAGCATCAACCAGCTGGAAGTAAAACAAAGTCTTTTGTTGCTCTAATCACTATGTGGTGTGAAATATTTTTTTAAACTAATTTTGCATTGAGCATTGCTATTGCGAAGAGAATACAGTCAAATTAACAATATCAATGTAATTACGATCCAAACTTATTATTTCCATGAAACTTTCATCTAGCATTTATTTCCCTTAAGCTAGTATTCATTTCATTGCGAATAAAACAACGGTTGAGAAATCGAACACGGGATGCATCAAACAAGAATATATGTTGAAACTACGTAAACCGTGCCGTAACGAAACCGGTATTTTTCCCAACTCTGTTGATAAGAAGTGTTAAAAAAGCTTTCTCCAAAGATACAAAATTGACAATATTCCATGATTTTGGAAAAGTCTCATTGACACACGTTATCCTTAGTTTCTGTAGGATTGCTATCTTGGCTTCGCTTATGTGACAACGCCTCATCAATTATCCAGGAATCAGGAATCAGAACAAATTGGATCAAATGGCACGTTCCCCTTGATATTTAGAGATTTGTGCCCTTTCGGCGAAATGACCCTTTCGGCTTATATCTTTTTAGATTTTTTCGATATAAAAAAACTGGAAATGCCATTGAGCTGCTTTTCGATGTAAGGTTTTGCTTCGACTAAACAAGCATTTTAACCGTGTAAAATGTCTTATGGTCGGTTGCTACTTAGTAATTAACTTTTAGCAGTGCTAATGTTTCTATTTACAGTATAAAAAATCCAAAGAAACCAAGCCATTTCATTGATATACGAATTTTCTCATAACAGTCACTCAACGGACATTATGCCCCACCTTCGATTCAACAGTATGCTTCAAGTTAAAATATTGTTACAAAGATTTATAACGGCTATTAAAACAAAATAAAGCGTTGAGAGGATAAAAAATATTGATTTCCAATAGTAATTAATTAATTATGCAATTAATTTCTGAAGCAAATAATATCTTCTTTATCTGCTTTTCTTCTGTATCGACATTTCAAGGAGCATATTGCATCATTGTTGTGATACATACCACTGATTTGTTGTAAGGCATATTATACGGTTGCTGGAGCATTATACCTACGGCAAGCGAAAAAAATGAGAATGTGTTCGTTTTGGAAAATGTGTTTCTATCAATCAATTCTCATTACTTCTAACGAAATCATTAAAAATTACGTTTTTCAGGATTATTGCAAAAAAATACCTACATTTTCGAAGAAAATATGTCAGTATAGTTAGAAATATATCAATGTTTTCTTAAGGGGGGCATATTATAACACTTTACCCTAGCTAATAAAATCAACAAATTTTCTTGGGAACTCCGTTGCAAGGTTTATGAATCAATCTTTATTCAATAGTACAATAATCAATCTTTATTCAAGAAGTACGTCAAAAATCGGGCGTAAACGCTATCATCTTTCACTTGTCTTTATTTTAAATCAATTCCAATGACGATATTAAGACAGTTATAGGATTCGATGAAATGGCTTTCTGAGAAACGGCTTTCTACGAAATAAATGGTTTGCGTTTAGCATGGGGAACTGGCATCACTGGAGAAGAAAACACAGTGCTTCTGTGTTACTCTAATAAAAAGTGTTTTTTTCAGTGATTTTGGAAAGTTCTAGTGAAATAAGTAGTTTAATTGTTGATTTTCAGTGATGGTGAAGTCGTGCTGAATGAAGTTGAGGGTGCGACTGGCGTGGTTGGAAGGATATATTTTACCACACAGGAATGACTGCCGCCATACAAGGGAGTATTTTTTCTAGTGATAGATTTCTAAAGGGCTACGAAATGTATCCCTAAAGGGCTGTCATGCCAGATCTCTCTCAAACAGCGCTGCCAGTAATATCAATTTGTCTTTGTGTTATTTCCAGTAGTTTTTTTGTGGAATTATTTTTTATTTGTAGCTAATATTTTCCACTTGTTATAGCTTAGATTAAAACGACATTTATTCTGCCGTGTGTTGTCCAATCATGCATATTCCGGACAACAAGCACGTAGTCGTGATGGACGCAAACGTGTTGATACTCGAAGGGGATGAGAACTAATGCGTTGTCGGATATGCCCCCATCACCTCATTTGGTATTTTCTAATCTTCTTTGTTACTCTCAGTGTTTATTTTTAGCTTTGTTATTCTACGGTTCGCGTTTTTAGCGAATTTACTGACGTAGGCAAGAAAGAAGATATTTTTTCGGTAAAAGATACAAAGTCTACCGAAACAGTTAGAAAATTTAAAAAATCAAAAATTCATAAAACAAGTTCTACAGATTGAATCTTTCATATGAGTTGTAATTCAAATTGCGTTGAATATTTTAATCCTCCCTTTCATTCCTGAAACATTGGCCGATTCTTCAAATTCATCACAGGTAAAAAGTAGGAAGATGCATTTCTTTCTGGACAGGCCAGTTTTCAGACTCTGTCCTAGGGATTCATAACCTAACATAAAGCACGTGAATTATGTTCGAACAATAGGTAATATTTAGCGTTTGAAATATTCGTTTGGGAAAGCAGACTCGACGTGATTCAGGATCGCGTTTGGAATGGGCGCTCGTCTAAATGTGCGATGTCTACATGTTACACTTATTTCTAAAAAATTCGCGAAAGGTAGATGTATAAATGAGTGACTGCATACTCGACAGCCGTCTGTCCGGAGTTTTGTCGATTTCGGAGATTGACTGTTTCGTGCATTATATTGCCAGCACAAAGTAACACTTAAAATGATAACACTTTAAAACATTCTTGGTAGCCGGCTACCCAGAGCAATAAACACATGATAACATTATTAAAACATTTACTAACAAAGTATCCTCTCCTGTGATGCATGTGGGAATGCAGAGGATTCCTCGGTTCTTAGTAGCAACATGCATCGAACTAACAATCCTTCCCCTCCCAAGTAGATCTGCATTCGGACGTGGCCGGCGTCGGTATTGATCAGCATGCATGGTTCAATACAGTTTGCACAGTGTGAAACAATGTGTTATTCCCAAACATGTTACTTCAAAAAATCATTTTGCAATCTCAATTGGTCCAGATCAATAACGGAGTAGCAACACACGGGCGGTCTCTAATGCTAAAAAAAATGCTAATGCTAAATAAATGGTTTGCGTTTAGCATGCACCAGAATCTAAATGTCAAAACTGATTGTGAATGACGCTCACTTAGCGGTTTGAGCTTTTCTATATTTTAAGTGCTATTATTATTTCATCTAAAAGAAATTAAATATCGCCTATAAACAATACGACAACAACGCATTCAAAATTCTACGCATAATTAGAACTAAACTTATCGTTTTCACATTCACAAGTTATGAAGTGATGTTCAACTTTGCTGAAATTTAAAGGACTTGATATTGTGTATTTACACCACTAGAATCGAAAATCATTATCATAGTAAACCTGAATACAAGTGGTTTGATTTTTAAAAACAAGAAATTGTACTACTTCATTCGGAAATGTCGGAAAAATTCTGGATGAATTCGTTTAGTTCTGCGTTTACATTTGAAGTTTCACATAGATTGAACATAAATTTCACATAGATTTATATTAATAGAGATTTTTATATAACAATGTGTTCTCTCAAGAATTAGTAAAAGATAGTTCTCTAAACCGTATTTACAGCTTATGTTATGCTTATGCTTATGTACAAATATGGGTGTACTACCAAAATGTTCGTGGCTTGAGGACAAAAATCGACGAAATTTTCTTGACAACAGCTGATTGTAATTTTGACATAATCATTTTAACTGAGACTGGACTCGACGACCGTATCAACTCCCAGCAGCTGTTTGGGAACTCCTTCAACGTCTTCCGCTGCGATCGCAGCTCAGCAAATAGTGAGAAATCAACATTTGGTGGCGTATTAATTGCCATCTCACAAAAATATGCCAGCTCTATCATCGAAACGCGGAATGGACACTCTATTGAACAAGTGTGTGCTAGCGCTACCGTACGTGGAATAAAATTGTTTCTATGCGGTATATACATTCCTCCTGATAAAAGCAAAAACGTCGATTTGATAGATGCACACGTTTCAACTGTTTCTGAGCTGTGCAGTAAAGGTTCTGCTAATGATATTATTTTAGTGTGCGGCGATTTCAACCAGCCCCGGATTGTATGGAATCAACGGCATGAGGAAGAACATTTCATCTGTTCCTCTTTGCTACCCGCTGCAAGTACGGCACTGATCGATGGAATGGATTATTTGAATCTTTGTCAAGCGAATCAACAAAGAAACCATCTCGGGCGAGTACTCGATCTAATTTTTTGCTCTTCAGAGCGTCAATTAGTCGTTGAGCGTAGTGTTGCTCCTCTGTTACCCGTCGACCCGCATCATCCGCCTCTAGTTGTTTCGGTGCCAGTTGACTGTGTGAACAATTCACGGCAATCGGAGCCTATTCATGAATCGAGGATGTTAAATTATCGTAAAACTAATTTTACTGCTTTACTAGAACATTTGCGGAATGTTGATTGGACATATTTACAAGGGATCGATAATGTTAATGAAATGGCAAGCGTTTTCTGCGATGCGTTACTTCAATGGTTTAGCTCAAATTTACCATTCGTTAAACGGCCCATCAATCCTCCTTGGTCCACAGTAAGGTTGCGTGAATTAAAACGGGTTCGCAATGTTTGGCAGCGTAAACATCGTCGATGGCATAGCTCTGAAACACTACGAATGTTCAAAAGTTCTAGTGAAAACTATCGTAGGTTGAATGCGGGGTTATACAAAGCCTACGTTATGCGGGTACAAACTGATCTTCGCCGGAATCCCAAAAATTTTTGGAATTTTGTGAATTCTAAACGTAAATCTTCATCAGTTCCTTCATCTGTTTGTTACTGATATCGAAGCTAAGGTTGCAGCGTTGGATGTTCCTGAGAACTTAGTGCACATCGACACTTTCGATATTACTCCTGATATGGTTGTTGCAGCGGCAAAGAAATTGAAACGTTCATTCTCGATCGGGCCTGATGGTATACCAGCAGCAGTCTACAGCAACTGTGCAACTGTTTTAGCCGTTCCTCTCTGCTTGATATTCAACAGATCATTTGAGGAAGGAATCTTCCCGACAATTTGGAAGCAGTCTTATATGTTTCCCGTGTACAAAACCGGTGATCGTAATAATGTAAGGAATTACCGTGGTATAACGAATTTGTCTGCTGCATCAAAACTCTTCGAAATAATAGTGAGCAATGAGTTGTTCTCTCGTACAAAACATTACATCTCAGTTGATCAACACGGCTTTATGCCCGGGCGTTCGGTCAGTACTAATCTTCTGGATTTTACCTCGACCTGTATTTCACGTTTGGAGGAAAAAGTACAAATTGATGCCGTATATACTGATCTAAAAGCGGCATTCGATCGAATTGATCACCGTATTCTTTTGTGCAAGTTATCGCGTCTGGGCGCAACACAAAAGTTCATTGACTGGCTTTGCTCTTACTTAAGTGGTAGAGTCTTACGAGTCAAGCTTGATTCCTGTATGTCATCCTCGTTCTCGAACATATCTGGTGTACCTCAAGGCAGCAACTTGGGTCCACTTCTGTTCTCGCTGTTTTTTAATGACGCTATTTTGCTGCTCGATAGTGGCTGCAAATTAGTTTACGCCGACGATTTGAAACTTTACCTTGAGGTACGCTCTATTGACGACTGCGTGCGTCTTCAAAAGCTTCTGGATGAATTTGTTACCTGGTGTCGAAGGAACTGGCTTATCGTCAGCATAGCAAAATGTCAGGTCATAACATACCACCGAATTTTGAATCCATTACTTTTTGACTATAAAATTGACGGACAAACGCTTCAAAGAGTTGATCGTGTTAATGACCTTGGTGTTTTGTTGGATTCCAAACTAACTTTTAATTTACATCGTTCCACATTAATTACAAAAGCGACTCGACAATTAGGATTTATTGCTAGGATCGGACGTGATTTCAAGGATCCATATTGTTTGAAGGCATTATACTGCTCGCTAGTTCGGCCTATACTTGAAAATGCTAGCATAGTTTGGAGTCCGTATCAACTAGCTTGGAGTTTACGAATTGAACGTGTGCAGAAAAGATTTGTTCGATTCGCTCTAAGGAATCTACCCTGGCAAAATCCGCTAGATCTTCCACCGTATCCCGATCGCTGCCGTCTGATTGGTTTGGACACACTGGAACGGCGCAGAAAAATTCAGCAAGCAATTATTGTTGCGAAAATAGTAAACGGCGATATTGACTCTTCGAAGCTTTTATCGAGTCTTGATTTCCGTGCTTCACAACGATCGCTACGTTCTACTGGTTTACTTCAACCGAGATTTCACCGAACGACGTTTGGATTCTATGAACCGATAACAGCATGCATCAGAACATTTGGGACTGTTGAACATCTCTTCGATTTCGGCGAACCTACACATAAATTTGCGCAGAAAGTGTTACGTTCCACTATTTTATAACTTGACTACATTATATTCATTAAGACCTTTTATTGTCGGATGAATTAGAGAAAAATAAAATAAATAAAAATGTTTTCGTAGAGAGCATATGGAGAAAAGTGGTGGTGCATTAGTAACCTTTTTTGCCTTCACAGTGTTACTGTGATGTCATCCGTGAATCACAAGAGTGATACATATTTATATGTAATATAATTAGTTTAACAGTAATTTGTATTTTTAATTAAGAAACTATGTTTCTTTGGATAGTTTTGAATGACGTAACCAACAAATCGCACTTTTTCTTTAAATTCAAATATATTATTACTAATACTTTTGGTTCCGCGAATGTTACCAGACAAGCGACGAAAGGGTTGAAATTCACTTTTACGTATTACTCGATCAATCTGGATGGACCTGAATGAAACAATTTTTTTATAGACTATTTGTTTCTCTAGAGATTGATCGACCAATAAAATCGACGTCAACATTTCAAAAGGGCCTAAAAACAATTAACAGATTCTCTTTGTTTACTTTCTCTTTCGACTATATCTGCGTTATTATACAAACGTTCGTTACATATTTGGTACTGTTGGAAACATGGGGATATTGTCTTTCATTCTACACGAATACTTTGTAGGTACACGTGAAAATTAAGGAGATATTCACAAAAGAAAAAGTAAACAAAGAGAAACTCTAATTGGTTTATGTGCCCTTATGAAATGTTGACATCGAAATAGTTTTAACTTACAATCTCTGGTTTCGCTTCAGTTCGAGATTTACCACAAACTGTGAATTGATTTAAGTTACTTGCGTAACTTTTACTACATCCATGTGTTGTAAATCTGTTTAATTTTATTAACGATCCCATCCGACTGATTGATCGGCGGTTGTCTTATGCCTAAATCGAGAGATGATTTTTCTCAGCTCGTGCGTTCAGATAAAATTTCACAATTTGCGCGGTCGCCTGGAATGCCACGAGATCTACTGCCGGCAGCTGCTAAGATCTTACACCAGTTGGGTCCAATCACCAGATAGGTTACACGAGTGTGAAGATCGTCGTCGAAAGCTGATTTGAATTATTGAAAGCGACCGGGCAGGTTTTCGATTTTCTACGAATGAGATTTGAACATTTTCGCTACTGCTGCCGCGGTATTTGGATAAAGAAACATACATACTAACTGAACGGGTGTGTGTTGTAAAATACACATTTCGAGTTATCTCGCAATCGGTCAGATTTCGATTTGATTAGATACGCATTTTGCGAATAATAAACAGTTAGACGGTTCCAGTTCCACGAGATATTTCAAGCTCTCTTGCCAAATAGCAGCCTTTTACTTTGTAATAAGATACTTCATTTAAAACAGCTGCCTTCGAAAGCTATTCATTTTTTCTATCGTTCTACGAACTCCTGAATAGCATGTGAGAAGACCATTTTTAAAATTATTAACGTGCGGCTCAGAAAATGCGCGCGACATCAATGAAAGCAAGTGATAGTCGGAAGGAGTACAGTCTGGGGAGTACGGCGGATGGGTCAAAAGTTCTCACCCAAGTACAGATACGTCGTTATTTTTTGGCCGCATTCGCTGTGTGTCGTGCTGCAGAATGACTTTCTCATGGCTTGTAGAGAATCTTGGTCACGTTTCAAATAAATCTTGATTCAATTACCACATTTACTGTCGGTAGCGATTAATATTTACTAATTTAGTTTCTCCTGGTTGAAGGAGCTCGCAGTACAAGGCACCGTTATGATTCCATCAAATGCTCAACATGGATTTTTTTTTCTTAAGCGCAGTTGATGTCGAGAATCTCAAAATTAATCCCTTTTTCATTATTCGTCACGATACGGTGAAAAAAACTCTTTGTTTCATCCTGTGAAAAAAATAATTTCACTCACCGTTAATCGTGATTTCTACTGTCTATTATACAGCTCAAGAGGAACCAATTTCCCACCATCTGTATATTTTCCATGCCGTGTAGATGATTAGCAATAGCTTGGCGGCTGACGTTTAATCTCTCAGCCGTTTGTTTTTGAGATTGTTGTATTGGGTATTATCGTCGTTCAACAATCCTTGAAATTCGGCAGCTGATACCTGAAGGCATTGTGTTCACAATTATGTATAAACATTTGACCACGAGAAAGTTCTTTTCATAATGGGTGCCGCGTTTACTCACAGTCGATCGAAAACAACAAAGTGTTGATGATTCAGTGTTTTGTCATGCGAACAGGTAATGATTCAGTCGTCGGTGTAGCAGGCTTCGATATGAGGCAATGGCTGTAACATGGATCCATCACTTCACTCCGGAATCAAAACGATCATCATCCGAGTGGACTGCATTCCGTGAACTACGTCCGGAGCATCCAAAGGCACACCAATCAGCTGTGGTGCTTACGGCTCCAGTATTTTGGGATGCACATAGTATAATTGTCATCGACTATCTTGAGAAAGAAAAAAACAATCAATAACGAATACAATAGCGTTATTAGGTAGTTTGAATGGAAAAATCAAGGAATGTAAAAAAACATTGTTTCACCAAGATCTTGCACCGATTCTCAAGTCGATGGTAACAATGGTTAAGTAGAATGAATTGTATTGATTCAGTCGTCGGTGTAGCAGGCTTCGATATGAGGCAATGGCTGTAACATGGATCCATCACTTCACTCCGGAATCAAAACGATCATCATCCGAGTGGACTGCATTCCGTGAACTACGTCCGGAGCATCCAAAGGCACACCAATCAGCTGTGGTGCTTACGGCTCCAGTATTTTGGGATGCACATAGTATAATTGTCATCGACTATCTTGAGAAAGAAAAAAACAATCAATAACGAATACAATAGCGTTATTAGGTAGTTTGAATGGAAAAATCAAGGAATGTAAAAAAACATTGTTTCACCAAGATCTTGCACCGATTCTCAAGTCGATGGTAACAATGGTTAAGTAGAATGAATTGTACTTCGAATTACTTCCTCATCCACCGTGTAATCTAGCTCAGGCGCCCAGTGACTACTGACTATTCGCAAATCTAGCATGAAAAAGCAATGGCTAAATATTAAGTCTATTTAGAGGAAAAAGACCAATTCTTCTACAACCATCGTAAAATTAAAACCTGTTTTAATCCACCTAGTGGTGTAATGATGCCTTTCTCATATCAATCATACTATCATATATAATACTGCGATTCTTGAAAGAATAACCGAAATCGGTTTGTTTAACCGTCTACTGATAAAAACTATCAATTGGAAAAGATTTGAGGTCGATTTAGAGAATGTTTTAAGGTTTTTCCCCATTTTCAGTGATGGTATACAATTGTTAACCCACTTTACCCTATATTTCCGGATCCGGAAGTCGGATCCGCATGAAAACGTATGGGACCACAGGACCTTTCATTTGAATCTAAGTTTGTGAAAATCGGTCGCGCCATCTATGAGAAAAGTTAGAACACATATTTTCTTTTTTTGCACATTTTACCCCATAACTCCCGAACCGAAAGTCGGATCCAGATAATATTCAGGAATTTTGTATGGGACTTCAAGACCTTTCATTTGAACCTAAGTTTGTGAAAATCGGTTCAGCCATCACTGAGAAAAGTTAGTGGACTTATTTTCACTATTTTTTTCACATTTTACCCCATAATTCCGAAACCGGAAGTCGGATCCAAATAATATTCAGGAATTTTGTATAGAACCACAAGACCTTTCATTTGAATCTAAGTTTGTGAAATTCGGTCGCGCTATCTATGAGAAAAGTTAGAACACATATTTTCTTTATTTTGCACATTTTACCCCATAACTCCCGAACCGAAAGTCGGATCCAAATAATTTCAGGAATTTTGTATGGGATCACAAGACCTTTCATTTGAATCTAAGTTTGTAAAAATCGGTTCAGCCATCTCCGAGAAAAGTTAGTGCAAAAAAACGTTACATACACACATACGCACATACACACACACACACATACACACACAGACATTTTGCGTACTCGACGAACTGAGTCGAATGGTATATGACACTCGGCCCTCCGGGCCTCGGTTCAAAAGTCGGTTTTCACAGTGATTGCATAACCTTTCTATATGAGAAAGGCAAAAAGCGTTAGAATGATTGTATTGCTCTTGAAGGAGATTACATTGATGAAAAAGAAACGATATCCGAAAGGATAAAACGGACCCCCGATGCAACCGCTTGCTTTTCTCAGAAGTTACCAATTTTTTCCCTAAAATGTTAATGAAACTGAAAGTCCGTCCTGACAATAGATTACTATAAAATTTTGGTAGTGATATTTCAATCATGTCTGGGAAACTAAGCAAAAACCAATTATGTCTCTGTTATATGTAATTTTTAATGTTCGCTCCATAATAATTCTCCAGAGTGAGGAAGACGATTTTAATTAAGCAATCAGGGAACATCTTTGTCAATGCTTCGTTTTTCTAAAATGAGTACTAATACAGACGATATATTTGCAACTGTGTGGTCAAATCGTAAAAGTTAGCGTCCTATGTTTTAAGGGCAAAATGCTTAAGAAGTCACTTACAAAAATTGTGTCGGGGAACGGGTATAGCGTGATGGGTAAGTCGATGCCTTTCACGCTGCCCACCTGGGTTCGATTCCCAACCCCGCACATTGGGTCAGAAAACTTTTCTAGCCCCAAAAAGGTGAATGACCACAATGTTAAAATCAAAACAAAAAAAAATGTGTATAGGTTATCAATTTAATGGATAATAGTGAACAATCTTCCATCTGGCGAATATTTCGTCCACAAAAAAGCTAAAACTTTCTTTATGTAAGAAAATAAAGCTATATGTGGGAGCCTGTTTTCCCGTTGTTGTCATGAGTTTTGCTCTGTTGTTTTGATACATTCCTACCTCTATGGTCAAATAATTGTGACTTCGCATAATTTAAAATGTACAGTTCTCATGTTTCCAATTTGCAAGGGTTTTGAAAAATAAGATATTACATGTATTTTTCAATGAATTCAGCGACTATTTGTTTTTGTATTTGTGATTATGAGAAATAATGGTGATGGAAGGTAGTCATGAACAGAGCTGCTAGATGTCACTATCAACTAGCACGACGAAGATTGGAAAGTTTATGTCACTGGACTGCTGCCAACCAGGCTCTACCAATCATCATATATTGAGTGACTAAGAGAGGATCTGTCATAACTTAAATTCTCTTGATATTACACTCACCAGAACGCTCATTGATTGCCGATGCGATTGATATTATCTTCATTTCTCCTGTCACTGCTTGATTATGATGTGACTAAATATAAATCTAGCAGCATAAACATTGAATTAAATTCATTTACACCAATGAACTCCGAAGTCCGATGACTTTTTGCAAAGAACAATTAACTTTATCAATTTATGTTAAGTTAGTACTCTAATGGATTTTTTTTACTTCAACAGGGAATAGGAGAATGAGAGAGAAAACAAAAAAAGTCGTCTGTCTGTCTGAGTATACTTCTACTTGGTCATAGAACTATTAAGTATCTCATTTGACAGACACGATGCCCGTACCGATTACAGTTGACGATAATTTTAGTCAGTCTGTCAAAATCATTTGACATGACTGACAATTTTCAGCTCTGGTCATGAATGTAACTCTCACGTGTTATTCTCATTAGTTAAGTCGTAAAAACACTTTACTATGGGGTACGTTTTGCCCGATTTCCCTCCAAAAGGTCATGTTGCTGGTGATACGAACTGACTTCGACTGTACCGGTTCCAGTAACTCAGTTCCGGAAGTACCGGAAATACTTGGTTGGTAAACGACTAGATAATGCGCAATTCAGGCCCCAATGTGGTTCTTAGCCTCTTGTCCAGTAACTCCTATCCCTACCTCCCCACGGTGTCGGCTGGAGTACGAGTAACCATAGGAAATATCGGGTAACCAACTCCGGTGGGACCTTGGTCGTATGCTGACAGGGAAGGGGGCGGCTCGAAACAGCGTCTGTTCTCCATGTTAGGAGCGGCTGATTACCGTCCTTGTGTCAGTGTGGGACTCTAAACAGTGCTGACACGATGGCCCTCCGGCGAGACAGGAGGTTGGTGAAGGCCTAACAAGCCGCCCGGAAAACACTTGTTACGAGTAATCAGGATATAAATACGACTCGGAATAATCGGCAAAGACCTACGCGACGAAATAAGGACTACGTTGGAAGCTTGGCACATGGAACTGCAAATCGCTTGGCTTCCCAGGATACGACCGAACGCTGCATGATGAGCTTCAAATCCGCTGCTTCGATGTCGTAACACTGCAGGAACTTTGTTGGAGGGGACAGAAGGTGTGGAAAAGTGGGCATCGAGCGGCTACATCCTACCAGAGCTGCGGCACAACCAACGTTCTAGGAACGGGATTAGTAGTGTTGGGCAAGATGCGCCAGCGCATGATTGGGTGGCAGTCAATCAGTGATAGAATGTGCGTATTGAAGATCAAGGGCCGTTTCTTCAATTACAGCATCATCAACGTGCACTGCCCACATGAGACGAGACTCGATGACGAGAAGGAAGCATTCTACGCGCAGCTGGAACAAACCTACGACAGCTGCCCACGGCGGAATGTAAAACTCGTCATAGGCGACATGAATGCTCAGGTAGGCCGGGAGGCAATGTACAGACCCGTGATCGGGCTGGAGAGCCTACACGCGGTAACAAACGACAACGGTCAACGATGCGTAAACTTTGCAGCCTCCCGAGAAATGGTTGTTCGAAGCACCTTCTTCCCCGGAAAGATATCCACAAAGCCACCTGGAGATCACCTGATCAACATACGGAAAATCAAATCGACCACGTTCTCATCGACGGGCGATTCTTCTCCGACGTCATCAATGTCCGCACCTACCGCAGTGCCAATATTGATGCTGACCACTACCTTGTCGCGGTTTGTAAGCGCTCAAAAATATCGACGGTGCACAATACTCGTCGCACAGGAACGCCGGGACTCTATCTCGAGCAGCTACGTAGCATTCGTACTGCAGAGGAATACGCGAAACAACTGGAGCTAGTGCTACTAACGGAAGAGCAGCTTGGCGCGGCGACTTTTGAAGATGGCTAGAGGAACATAAGGTCCGCCGTGAGTAGCACTGCTGCAACCGTTCTAGGTACGAGGTTATCGAATCGAGGAAATGACTGGTTTGACGGCGAATGTCAGCAGTTGGTCGAAGAGAAGAATGCAGCAAGGGCGAAGATGCTGCAACACCGCACGAGAGCGAACAAGGAACGATACAGACAGGCGCGGAACAGACAGAACACGGTTTACCGGAGGGAAAAGCGCCACCAGGAAGACCAAGATCGCGAAGCGATGGAACAGCTGTATCGCGCAAATGAAACACGGAAATTCTATGAGAAGTTGAACCGCTCACGTAGAGGCTTCACGCCACAGGCCGAAATGTGCAGAGATAACAGTGGTAACCTTCTCACGAACGAACGTGAGGTGATCGACAGGTGAAAGCAGTACTATGACGAGCATCTGAATGGCGAAGCACAAGATACAGAGTACGGTACAGGAATCAATCTGGTTGCACGCTCAGCCGACGACAGATTCCCAGCCCCTGATCTGTCGGAGATAAGTGAGGAGATCGGCAAGCTGAGGAACAACAAAGCCGCGGGCAATGACCAGTTGCCAGGCGAGCTGCTCAAACATGGAGGAGAGGCGCTGGCAAGAGCGCTGCACTGGATGATTTCTAGGATTTGGGAGGAGGAGATTCTACCGCAGGAATGGATGGATGGAGTGGTATGTCCCGTCTACAAAAAGGGCGATAAGCTAGACTGTTGCAATTACCGCTCAATCACATTGCTGAACGCCGCCTACAAGGAACTCTCCCGAATCCTTTGCCGTCGTCTATCACCAATAGCTAAGGAATTCGTAGGGCCGCACCAAGCGTGATTTACTGGAGCCCGCGCCACTACGGATCACATATTCGCGATAAGACAAGTACTCCAGAAGTGTCGTGAATACAACGTACCCACGCATCACCTATTCATTGACGTCAAAGCGGCATACGACACAATCGATCGAGAACAGCTATGGTAGATTATGCACGAATACGGTTTCCCGGATAAACTGACGCGATTGGTCAAAGCAACGATGGATACAGTGATGTGCTACGTTCGAGTATCTGGGACGCTCTCGAGTCCCTTCGAATCTCGGAGAGGGCTACGGCAAGGTGATGGACTCTCTTGTATCTTGTTCAATATTGCCTTGGACGGTGTGATTCGAAGAAAGAGGATAGACACGAGTGGCACGATCTTCCGAAAGTCCGTACAACTTTTTGGTTTCGCTGACGATATTGATATTGTAACGTGTAACCTTGAGAAGATGACGGAAACCTACATCGAACTGAAAGCTGAAGCTAGGCGTATCGGACCATAACCATAAATGCGTCGAAAACAAAATACATGAGAGCAAAAGGCTCTAGAGAAGAAACACCACGCCTCCCACCATGAATATTGATAGACGGTGACGATATCGAGGTGGTTAACGAGTTTGTGTATTTGGACTCACTGGTGACCGCCGAAAATGACACCAGCAGAGAAATACAGAGACGTATTTTGGCAGGGAATCGAGCGTACTTTGGACTCAAAAAAACTCTTCGATCGAGAAAAGTACGCCACCGCACGAAATTGACCACCTACAAAACGCTCATAAGACCGGTTGTTCTCTATGGCCACGAAACCTGGACTATGCTGGCAGAGGACCAACGCGCCCTCAGTGTTTTCGAAAGAAAGGTACTGAGGACCATCTATGCGGAGTGCAGATGGAAGACGGAACGTGGAGACGGCGTATGAATCACGAATTGCAACAGCTGCTAGGAGAACCACCTATCGTACGGACAGCTAAAATCGGACGTCTACGATGGGCTGGGCATGTCACAAGGATGTCGGACGACAGCCCAGTGAAAATGGTTCTTGAATCTAATCCGACTGATACAAGAAAAAGAGGAGCGCAGCGAGCAAGGTGGATCGATCAAGATCCATTTTAACGGAGATATCTACATTTTTGTGTAAGCGATTTTTTCCCCTATTCCAGCAGTAGGAGTTTTGTGCATTCTATAACAAAGCAATGCTTGGGAGCAACGTGAAATATGATTTTTTATACTGTTACATACAATTTTTTCTAAGTACCAAAAAGGCTGTTTACAAAATCCTTTTTCATTACTTTTTGCCTTGGACCAATTTTAGCACGGTTCGTTTTTGGCAACATAATCGTTCGAATATAACATATGTAATCTAGATGATGGCAGCATTTCAGGAGTTGATAACAAACCCATGATTATATTGATTTAAACTATTTACAGCAATAAATGCTGGAAGAATATAACACCCATGTACCATTCAAATCAGTTCGTCGAGATAAGCAAATGCTTGTGTGACAAATAATTTCACTCAATTTTCTCGGAAAATTTCTTTTCTACAAACTCAGATTCATATGAAAAGTCGTATGGTTCCAAACAGGGTTCCTGAATTATGTTTGGATCCGACGTCTGGTTCCGGAACTAGAAGATGATATGTGAAACGAAATTAAAATTGTGTAACTCTTTTTTCTCGTAGATGCCTGAACCGATCTAAGATTTGAATGAAATCTAAGAATCATCTAAGATTCAAATGAAAAGTTTTAAGATTCTATAAAACATCTTGCTTTTCAATCCGATCTAACTTCCGGCTTAGGGGATACAGGGTGATTAGTATAAAAATGTCTATTTCACATAAATTAATCAGGTTTATCGGGTTTGCAGGTTTGTATAGTAGATAACCAAATATACTTATTTCAGTTTTAGTGATATCCAGTTTTCGATTCGGATTTAATTCGTACTACGATTTCTCAAAGATGTCTACACTGATTTTCAAACATTTTGAAACAAATGTAAATCATACAGCTACTCAGGTGAATTTGTCTGACTTCGGCTACACCGATTTTCGAATTCCGGTACCAGTATCGAATCGTTTCTCAAAGCTCAATTGTTTTCACAAAAAAAAAACAAATCGACCAAGACAAAATTTATAAATTTTATTAAATTCCGATTTCCGATTCTGGAATTATAGAATGATGAATTTTTTGAATTCAAACCGATATAGAAGATGACAATCCCGAATAGCCTTAAATTTGTACGCAAAACTATTGCAATTCATTCGTCATATAACCATACTAATCGGGTTGGGTTATGCTGGTTCCTGAATACCGGCTCTGGAAGTACCTTAAATAACCGTAAACTCTAAAGTGGAACTTACTTCGACATGACATGTGGAATGTTCATACGATTATCACACGTTTAGAATTGAATTCGATCCGATTTGCAGTTTACACTTTACAAAGTAATAAGTGATTAAAATCTCAAATTGCCGCTTAAAACTACTGACATTAATTTAATGTCATGAGAACTAAAACACCGAAGAAAAACACATGCGGATTGATAAAAGAAAGATAAAATTCCGAAAATACAGGGAGTAAAATTTCAAACTGTCATTTAGACCGTTGCTGCAGAGAACGAAAAAAAATCTTTTAATTTTTGCTCAAAACTATTTCGATTTTTTCGCTCAAACAAACCTTCCTGTAACAATTCAATGTGCAATTTTTCAAGAATTTTCTGAGAATACGAGTAATATAAGAAAGGTATCGTTCAGAATAATTTGACTACTCTTGAGCTTGAGCTTTAGTGGCCAAAAAATGTTCAACCGCAAATGAAAAATGTGCCATCAATCGTATTATCGCGCGATCCTCACGGTGCGCCGAAAGCAGTTTCTCCTTCGTCCCTTCGGCAGTTACGAGATATTCGATAATCACGAAAATTGATTAACTCTTCCGAACAATTGTTACGCTCCGGTTCCCCCTCGAATACCTCGTTGGTTATTTCACATTTCGCTGCATACTTTCTCGATTTATCTACTATATTGGGAGTGCCGAGCAAATTCATCTTTGTCGTTATGGCAGATCCCAACAATCAGCGCCCAAGAGGATGATGCTAGCGATGACGATCAGTTTTTAGTCCGTTTGTGCTGATTGTTTTTTTTTTCTCTGTCTCTGTGTCTCTCTATCCTTCTTTCTTTCAATCATTTCTCCTCATTGCACGGAGAGAGTACTCTTGCCGGGGGCGATGCAGGTTCTAGTGGAGTCACGATTTGCCGGTCATTTTTGTGCACCGCTCCGCTTCCAGATTCAACAGATTCAAGACACAATGAAGACCTCCATCAGCAGGACAGGATCTGCCCGGCGAACTTTGACTTTGGCCACGGATTCACATTTGACAGGGCGTACAGCCCCGTCCACATAATTTTTAAATGTTTTTTCTTCTCACAGTCTCCTTTCATTCAACCGAACGAACGACAAAGATTAATGAAGACATTTGAATTGCCAGTCACTAATCCGGAGCGAGGTGGACGAGTGCGAAACTTTCGAAGCCTTGCTTGGAAACCTTTCGCCAACTAATCTTTTCGGGGCGGATCCTCTTCATTAGATAGGGCATCCATGGATATGATTTTCTTTAAATATCATCTCAACTCTCCGACACGCTTGATCCTTCGAACGACTTGTTGATTGAATGTTGTCAGCCGAAAGTATTCCACAATCGCTCCGTGATCTCCAACCGATATAAACATGTGATGTGATCTTTAGATAGCCTTGACGCGGTTGCTCTTCGCCGAAGAATCGTCTAGAAATGTAACTCGAAATGAGGCATTTATCTTTTTGTCGACTAGGGGTGGATACCTTTCAGATCTGTGCCAAAGCGGCGTCTTGCGCAAATCTTTATCGCCGTTTCTACTACGATGTCCTAGTTCGCGAGTGCCATCGGACGACCATCAGAAACATCAAATGATCAATGAGCTGACGACCCCGCAAAAGACTAATTGATTCCGAAAGTTTACTTTTTTCTGAGTCAAGTTTACTGCTGTGATGTGGCATTTCCCTGTTAAACACACATCTTCAATGACATAAACGTCGTAAAACCATCCATTAGACGTAACTTGATTAAAGGAGACAACCGTGATTGATAGTGATCCCTTCCGTTTTGTGAAACACATCCCTAAATGGTCGAGATATCAAATTTAACGACCGACTGACCTACCTACTGGGATGAGGGTTCCACGGCCCAGGGTATTACATAAGATACAAAACAGAATATGTCACGCTTCATACATAAAAAGGTGCATTAATTGATGCTCGATCCGATGCCTATCATCATAAGTGACCCATGGACAATCACAAGGTTTGCCTGAAAAGGGAAAAAAAACGATCGTAGATCGCGTTTCGACGATAAGCCGCCCTACGCTCACAGCAGCTCAGGTAACGAAGTAGGCGATATTATCCAGGCATGGCAGATTGGTAACTCTCTTCGGCTGCCGGAATTTGTGAAGCTTTATTCAAGAAATAAAACAAAGCATCACAGAAAAAGAGAAAGTAAGTAATGGATGTGATAAATTAGCCTTCGGAACCATTACTGCGGTGGGTCATCTTTGCAAACAAATAATAATAATAGTAGTATCTCAGCAACCTGCATGAAAGCCGCTCTCGTCGCAGAATAATTATACGGGGTCCACGGCCAACTAGCAGCACTCCGGAATAATGTTTACTTGGCAGGAGCGGAGCATTTTGATTGGTATTGTTGGTAGTAACTTACAATCTATGGCCACATTTGCTTGGGAGGAAAGCATTCCATTCATCACTATTAACCGAACTATGTATGTGTGACTTGGGTGGTCGTTTTCGGCATACCAAAAATATGTTTAGCGGTTTAATCTGTAGAAAATCGAACAACAGACTAGTCCTTCTTACTTGGGCCTTTGTACAGGTATCCCTTAAAATTCCTGGTAAACTACACATTTAGCAATAAAAGTCGTCTAAATTTAGGTGCATTATGACCGACAATTTCGAGTGTCAAAAATGATTCATGTGCTGGAACATATAAAATTACACGCGTGCTTGAGTGGTGGGATATGTTCGACACATATTTAGGCAAATCATTCTTGTAAAGTTCAGTCATTGTATATTGCCCATTCTTATGAATTGTTTCATATGTGGATTTGTCAAACCTGGTAATTTCACATGTTTTACTGTATATGAGAATTTACTGGTTACATGATCATGATAACCTAATTGTTAGGGTAAGCTTTGTTAGAGACATTACCGCGAAATTGACGTAAGACTGCTATCGACAAGGGACAGATTACTTTAAAAATACACATTTGTTTTGGTACATTGTTCCACTAACAAATCATCCATTTCAAGTAAAATCTCATTAGTTCTTTGTAAAATGCTTTGGATTTTGGAAAGTGTCGTTTTCATTTTCATTTTCCATATTTCTAATATCTCTGTCTTTGTTTCCAAGTGTAGCTTACTTCGATTCTCTCAGTCGAACACACTCAAGCTGTCATGTTTTCTCGATCGTAAGCATTATAAAGGGTGATTTTTTAAGAGCTTGAGAACTTTTTTAAACAATAAAACGCATAAAATTTGCAAAATCTCATCGGTTCTTTATTTTAAACGTTAGATTGGTACATGACATTTACTTTTTGAAGATAATTTCATTTAAATGTTGACCGCGGCTGCGTCTTAGGTGGTCCATTCGGAAAGTCCAATTTTGGGCAACTTTTTCGAGCATTTCGGCCGGAATAGCCCGAATTTCTTCGGAAATGTTGTCTTCCAAAGCTGGAATAGTTACTGGCTTATTTCTGTAGACTTTAGACTTGACGTAGCCCCACAAAAAATAGTCTAAAGGCGTCAAATCGCATGATCTTGGTGGCCAACTTACCGGTCCATTTCTTGAGATGAATTGTTCTCCGAAGTTTTCCCTCAAAATGGCCATAGAATCGCGAGCTGTGTGGCATGTAGCGCCATCTTGTTGAAACCACATGTCTACCAAGTTCAGTTCTTCCATTTTTGGCAACAAAAAGTTTGTTAGCATCGAACGATAGCGATCGCCATTCACTGTAACGTTGCGTCCAACAGCATCTTTGAAAAAATACGGTCCAATGATTCCACCAGCGTACAAACCACACCAAACAGTGCATTTTTCGGGATGCATGGGCAGTTCTTGAACGGCTTCTGGTTGCTCTTCACTCCAAATGCGGCAATTTTGCTTATTTACGTAGCCATTCAACCAGAAATGAGCCTCATCGCTGAACAAAATTTGTCGATAAAAAAGCGGATTTTCCGAATGGACCACCTAAGACGCAGCCGCGGTCAACATTTAAATGAAATTATCTTCAAAAAGTAAATGTCATGTACCAATCTAACGTTTAAAATAAAGAACCGATGAGATTTTGCAAATTTTATGCGTTTTATTGTTTAAAAAAGTTCTCAAGCTCTTAAAAAATCACCCTTTAATAAGCATTCCACATTCATTCTTATAATTTCTATAACCATTCTGATATACACTACAGAAAGGACCGAAAATTAGCCGTTTCTCCACCTTTCAGCACAGTTGACAATTAATTCCACGAGCAAAATTCCGAACAAATCGGCGCACAAAGTAAATCTGCCACTTGTTTACAGCGCTAATGTTTCGCAACGAGTCGCGGCACCCAGGAAGTTGGACGTTGTGTATATTAGTGACTACACCTATTCTGATGGAGAATTGATTTTATAAAATCAAATTAATATATATGAGGAAATACAATTAACTTTTTGCTTGATTCTATACAGAGACACTGAAAATAATTAGGAACTAATTGATTTGACCGTAATTGCGGATTATAACACTATCGTTTTTGGCCCTTAGAACTATCGATTTGTATGAGAGCGGGTCATTTCGCAGAAAGCCATTTCACCGAAAGTTGTTTCGCCGAATGCCATTTCGCCGAAAGTCGTTTCGCCGAATTGGTCATTTCGCCAAAAGAGTCATTTCGCCGAAAGGGTTATTTTGCCGAAAGGGTCATGTCTCCTGTATGTTATGTCTCCCGTGTAACTGATGTGGCCAAGAACCGAAGCCAAGATGGGTCGGCGGCACAAAGCCGAAGCGGCGTCGGAAGCGGCGGCCTCTTGCATATAAACCTGTAACCGCCTCGTTTGCCCGGTCTACAAAAAACTAGGTTTCTTTGCTTTAGTTAGGTCCGAACGAGCGGTAGCGAGGTCGGACAGCACATGAACCAAAACGATGTGGTGTAGCCGTATTAGATATTTTTTCATTTTCACTTAATAAACAGAAAATACCACATACATTTGCCTGGTAGATACACCTATGCAATTGTTTTGAGGCTTAGTACCTAATAGTTAAAAAGTTTTCTTCGTTCTGAGGTTCATGAATCAATCTTTATTCAAGAGTACAAGAATCAATTTTTATTCAAGAAGTACAATTGTAGGTCAACGAAACGGGCGTTAACGCTATCATCTTTCATTTGTCTTTATTTTAAATCAATTCTAATTACGAAGTGGCCCGTTCGGCGAATTGACATTAGGCGAAATGTCATTCGGCGAAATAACCCTTTCGTATTTGTATATGTATTCAGTGTTGGTGATTGCCGATAGTTTGACAGAAGCTGCTCGATATTTATCTATCATACTAGGTTGCAATATTTCAAAACCCTCCTGTGTAACATTCACATACATTTTCATAGACACAATTTATACAAAGATTCTATGCACATACACTGGGGTCTCTTTATACGCATCTTATTATATTTTTAATGTGGTTTCTTTTTACGCGGATTTCCGGATTTTTTTTACGCCGATTTCCACAGTTACGGGTTTTTTTTCGGCATCAAAAAAAAAAGTTTTCTGTCCCAAAGTCGATTTTTACAGACAAAAAATTTTTGTTGAGATCTGATCTGGACGTTTCATGCATTTCTAAGATTTTTGGCATCAATTTTTTTTTTTCTTTAGTTTGGAGGTTTTTTGCACGGATTTCCAAAGTTACGCGGTTTTTTACGCGAATTTTCGAAGTTACGCGTTTTTTTACGCGATACGTATCCCCCGCATAAAAAGAGACCTCAATGTAGTTAGAATAAGCGGAAATAGTAAAATGATTCTATCGCAATTATAGAATCGGATCGCGAAACGAGACTAAGCGACCGTTTTTTGCTTCAGAGAGAACCCCCACAGCAGCGTGCTAATCTTTGATTCTCAGACAGGTCATTGAGAGAAATTCGCTCTCACACTGGTGTCTATTCTATGTTAAATGAACCATGACGGTGAAATTCAATAGTAGGCTATTGGACCAAGGAACCTTTCATTTAACCTAAGTTTGTAAAAATCGGTCCAACCGTCTCCGATAAAAGCAAGCGCCTTTTTTTTACATGCACACACAGATATTTTGCGTACTCGACGAACTGAGTCGAATGGTATATGACACTCGGCCATCCAGGCCTCGATGTCATATACCATTCATATGCTTCGAAGAACCAGCTCGTGCTTGCTCATCTGCTGGCTCATGAGCTGGAATGGGGAGCTAGGTCGTGAACTGGCTCATGTGCTAGCTCAAGTGCTGAGTTGAGTGTCCGTTTTTGTTTTTTATTTAATACTATAATATAATTTTTAAGCACACAGTGTCCGCTCTTGCATTGTCTCTTGTCAGTAGGTGGACTGCACAAAAAGCACACGCTCATGGGTCTGGTATGAAAAGCACAGTACACGAGTTTGATAGGCACACACTGCAGGTATAGAGCAGCTCGCGTGCTGAGCTCGGACATCACTGGGCATAAGTGAAGTAAACGTCAAAACTCATTACCGCTCAATGCCAAGCAGTCTAGCTCCTTCATTGTCTTCGCTCTTGGTAGAGAGCAAGTTCGAATGGATAGAATAATAAATGGAGTAACGTATTAAAAATGAAAAGTGAAGGAAGAAACTATTAATTTATGTGTAATCTTTAATTGATATTCCAGCTACCTGGTTTGTATTTCAGCTATTATTTTAAACCAATTCGAATGTTTATATAAACCTGATTTGAAGGCCGTTCTCACACTATTGAAAGAGATATTTTGTTACTTCAAGAGATCAACTGACGATGGTTAAACTGAGCTTTGATCTGAAGAGAATCGATTGAAGAACTGAAGGCTGCCGATTCGGTACGTCAGCGAACGTTGTGTGTGTGTCAGAGTGCGAAGTTTACTGCAGTAGAGAGATCGTCAATGTGTTTCACATTCGGTTTCAATTGAATTGAATGACATTTTACTGCACTGGTGGGGATTAACCGATATCAATAAATTTAGGCTGATTTTTTAATTGAGCTGTTGGTCGATTTCGAAGGAAATATGGCTAACATTAAATGTTTCAGAGATATAATCGTACAAGTGACAGATAGCCAGAATCGGTTTGTTTAGTTGCCTACTGATAATGGCTATCGATTTGTGTAGTGTTAAGACCAGTTTAGACATTTTTTCACGGTTTTTGTTTCGCTGGTTAAGTTACAGTGTACAATATTGAACACACTTTACCCTATAACTCCAGAACCGGAAATCGAGTCCAAATGAAGTTCAGAAATTCCGTATGGGACCACGAGTCCTTTCATTTGAATTCTAGTTTGTCAAAATCGGTTCGGCCATCTCCTAGAAAACCTAGTGAGATTATTTGACACATACACATACAGACATTGTTTAGCTCGACGAACTGGCAAAAAATGTTCTAATGTGACTGTATAAATGATAAAAAAAAAAGGCATTATCACACCACTAAGTGGATTACGAATAGGGTTTTTTCTTGATTCCTAACTAAATACGCTAATGGTGAAATTTTACCTTCTGTTTCAACAGACTTCGTTGCCGATTCATACACAGCGAAAAAAAATATGTAACTATATCAATGTGATTATCAATCGATGCGACAAAAATTTAGACGTACTGAACATTGTTCCGGGTTGGCGATTCAATGCATAGGACGCTGGTCTTACAAGGCAGTTGTCGTATGTTCGAGCCCCAACCTGGAAGGATTCGTAGTGTCAGTAGGATCCATAGTGTTACTAGCAATGCAATGATTCTATACACTGAGAATCGGCTGCGAAGTCTGTTGAAACAGAAAGGCCCAATTCCACAAAAAGAATGTAATGCCAAGACTTTGCTTTGAACATCAAATGCAACAATTTTCTGTTTTCGAGAAATATTGCAAATAAATCACACGACATTACAATGAGGCAACGTTTGAAGTAGATTACATCAGCTTGACTGAATACTGTATAGGATTCTGATAGCTATTTATGCATTTTCGCGTAATATTACAACCTTTAGAACGACATCAACACATTTGTGATATTGCATCAAGATTGATGCACATCACTACTCACTACTGATGTGCATGCGATTACGATGTAATGCCACAAACCTTCTCGGTGTCGTTTTAAAGGTTGTAATATTACACGAAAAGATGCGTAATTTTATATCAGAATCATATACAGTATTCAGTTAAGGTGATCTAATGTACTCGATACGTTATTTCGATGTAATAACGTGTGATTCGTCTACAATATTTCTCGAAAACATAAAATTATTGCATTTGATGTTCAGTACGTCTAAATTTGTTTCACATCTATTGATAATCCCATCGAGATTATTAGTCAAAGTCTTTGCATTACATTCTTTTTGTGGAATTTGGCCGATGGAGAGTTCCTGTTATAACAGACTTCGCATCCGATTCAAAGCGTACAGAACCATTGCATGGCTAGTACTACGATCCTACTGACACCAATGCCGTTTTCCATTGTAAAACACTGGTGGCATGGGTTGCTCTGGTTTTGCACTTTGGAGCAGAAGTGAAATTTTTAGACGGTGTTTCATTGTCATTTCTGCTCGAAAGTGCAAAATCAGAGCAATCCACGCCGCCAGTGCACAATGGGAAATTTGCGTGACAAAAATATTTTGACTATTAAATATTAGTTTTTTTGTAGTTGGCGTCTTTACAAAAGTTGTTTGTAATCAAATGGCGCTCCTTTTAATGAAAAAAGTTACTAGTGGGGTCTTTTTTAGATTGAAATCTGAAATCTAACTCTCTTAATTGAACTCATAAATGATTTTGTTGTACAATAAGGTTGTAGGAAATTTTATTTTGAGCAACTTTGCTGAAAAAGCACCTCTCTAGCTTTTCATTTGATCGAGTTACATCAATTTTCCTGAGCAAAAGTAGGGTGGCTCCAGGAAAAACACTTTTATTGTTCTACCTTTTTTTTGTGAAACATTCTATGGAAAAGTTGTCTTCAGAAGAGTTGTTGAACTAATTATTGCGCACATGAACCAAGCTTTTTCATATGAGCTACCAGTAAAGAGCTATGATTGTTTTTTCATCAAAAAATAGTCAAGCTTCAAATATCAATTTTCATTAGATGTCAGATCGATTGAAATATATCCTATGCGGTTTCTGAAAGGTAAAAGAAAATTGGGAGGCTGAAAGTTTAAGAGAAAATTGAAAGAGTGTTATTTTTTAAACTTATTAATATTATTCTTGAAAATACCTTCAAAAAACTCAAAAACATAGCATAACTCTTAAACGTCTTGACGTATTAACATACTTCCTTTAGCAAAATAATAGTATCAAATTAGTTCTACAAGTGTTCCATACACTGTCCATTCGAGAAATGAGACACACAAAAACTACAGTCGAAAATAGATTGCAGTACAATTTTATTTATATGAGGATTAAAGATACTGTGTAATATGGTTTTTCCGAGCTAGTTGGCCATGATAAATCTATGAACAGAAATTGATTTACAGAAAGCTTACGGATTTAATGATTTCTGGTAAGAGTAATAATGACATTTTAGAGTATCTCACTAAAGAATTTCCGAATGCAGAAGAAAGTTCAATACTCAAGTAGATCATTTTGATGAGGTCTTTTGATCAACACTCGAAGTAAGATAAACGTCGACGAATTTCAAAGTAACACTGAGAAAATACGAGCGTTGTATGTATCGTTGTATGGCTGGGATCAGGGTCATTTCGCCGAAAGCCATTTCGCCGAAAGCCGTTTCGCCGAAAGTCATTTCGCCGAAAGGGTTATTTCGCCGAATGGGTCACTTCGCCGAATGCCATTTCGCCGAAAGCCATTTCGCCGAAAGGGTCATTTCGCCGAATCCTGAAATCGTCTTGAAATCGTAATTAGAATAAATTTAAATTAAAGACAAACGAAAGATGATAGCGTTAACGCCCGTTTTGTTGACCTACCATTGTACTTCTTGAATAAAGATTGATTCATGAACCTCAGAAAGTAGTTCCCAAGGAAACTTGTTGACTATTAGCTAGTAAGCACCAAAGCAATTGCATAGGTGTATCTACCAGGCAAATGTGGGTGGTATTCTCCGTTTATTAAGTGAAAATGAAAAAATATCTAGTTATACAGGAGACATAACATGCAGGAGATATGACCCATACGGCGAAATTACTCTTTCGGCAAAATGACCCTTTCGGCGAAATGACCCTTTCGGCGAAATGACCCTTTCGGCGAAACGACTTTCGGCGAAATGACCTATTCGGCGAAATGACTTTCGGCGAAATGGCATTCGGTGAAATGGCATTCGGCGAAACGACTTTCGGCGAAATGGCTTTCGGCGATATGACCCGCTCCCGTATGGCTGGTATCCACTATCATCAACTGAACATAAATTGTTGGTACAGGAGTCACGATAATTAGACACGCGATTTTAACTATTGGTATGCTCAGTGAAAAAGCTCAGGAGATTCGAAACAAAAGTATCCGAAATTTCAGAGAGCACCATGCTAGAAAATTCAGCAGAATCGTGAACATCGAAGACGTTAAGACGTTTAAGAGTTATGCTATGTTTTTGAGTTTTTTGAAGGTATTTTTAAGAATAATTTAAATAAGTTAAGAAATAACACTTTCCCAATTTTATCTTAGCTTTTACTTATATTATGACCTTTCAGAAACCGCATAGGATACATTTTTATCGATCTGGCATCTAATGAATATTGATATTTGAAGCTTGACTATTTTTTGATGAAAAAAACAATCATAATTTTTTACTGGTAGCTCATATGAAAAAGCTTGTTTCAGCAAAATTGTGCGCAACAATTAGTTCAACAACTTTTCCATATAACGTTTCACAAAAAAGTTAGAACAAAAAAAGTGGTTTTTCAGGAGCCAAAGTTTCTCAAAATAAAATTTCCTACAACCTTATTGTACAACAAAATCATTTATGAGTTCAATTAAGAAAGTTAGATTTCACGTTTCAATCTAAATAAGAACCATCCTAGTAACTTTTTTCATCAAAAGGAGGGCCATTTGATTACAAACAACTATTGTGAAGACGCCAACTGCAAAAAACTAATATTTAATAGTGAAAATATTTTTGTCACGCTAATTTCCCGTTTCGGACCATAGTTCAGTGTTGTTCAATGAAAAACTCCATAAGAATCCTTCCAGGTCAGGGCTCGAACATATGATAACTGGCTTGTAAGACCAGCGTCTTGTGCATTGAACCGCCAACCCGGGTTGACATCGAGATTGTAACAATTCTTTTTTTGCTGTGCATAAATTTGTTGTACCAATATATACGCATACACCCAAACCTCCGTTTACGAACACTGACGATAAACCGGAAGTCGCCATCTTGGATTTTGAGCCGACCCCAAACATCATTTTCTTGCACCCACTTATCACATCCGTTCCGAAAATGGCCATGTGATTGGGGGTTTCCACATTCATTACACAAAACTTTTTTTACGAACCAAATCCCAAATAACGTAAACTTTTTTTACGAATTACCTCCATTTACGAACCCCCGTTTAGTTCGTAAATGGAGGTTTCGGTGTATTCCTTGCCACATAGATCGCGCTTCGTATTTCTCGACTTCTGGTCCACGTCAAAGAATTTCCGCACGCACGCCACTTTATGTTGATTTCACATTTCACTTATTTTCTCAACAATTTTCATGTCATAACCTTTATGTCGATACACGAATACTACACTAAAACCCAATTCCTATTGCTATTATTCCATCGCTATTAGTCGCACTGAAAGAGAGTGCAATAAGTGTGAAAAATTCAAATGATCATCCGAATGAATTCGACTTCATCACTTTTTGAAGCATTTCAAATCGGATGGCAATTTGCAAATCATATTATAATGAATTTAAAATTTAACAGTGATGTTAAATAATTATTTGAATATTTTAAATTGGAATGCTCGACCTTTGAAATCGAGTGAAGATGAATTTTATAATTTTCTCAAAGATCAAAAAAATCATATTGCCATTGTGACAGAAACTTTTCTTAAACCAAATGTCAAATTGAAAAGTAATCCACATTATGTGGTTCATCGATTTGACAGGTTTACTGGAATGGATGGTGGAGTTGCCATTTTTGTCAACCGCAAATTAAACATCGAATTTTACCTTCTTTCAATACTAAAGTTATTGAAAGCTTGGGAATCGAAGTTAAAACCATTCATGGAATTTATTTCTTCGCTGGAGCGTATTTGCCATTCCAATGCACCGGCGAACAGTTAAATTTCTTTAAAGGCGATTTGCAAAAACTCACAAGATATCGACCGAAATTTTTCGTAATAGGGGACTAAAATGCTAAGCATGTCCAGTGGAATTGTAGGCAAAATAACAGTAATGGTAAAATACTTCATAATCAACTCTCAGCTGGTTACTTCACAGTTATTCATCCCAGTAATCCTACTTGTTTCTCTTCCTTGAAAAACCCGTCTACAATTGATCTGGTTCTAACGGATCAAAGTCACATTTGTAGTGAACCGATTACACATGCTGACTTTGACTCAGATCGTCTTCCTGTAACATTCAGACTTTCCAACGAAGCTATAATTAATCCAATTAGTTCTATTTTCAACTATCATAGAGCTAATTGGTTGGATTACAGATCTCACATTGAAAATCATGTGGATCATGAAATTATTTTATAAAATTCTGCGGACATCGACACAGCAATTGATAATTTGAATCATTATATTATCGAAGCTAGAAATATTTCAGTTCCCAAAGCTCAAACTAAATTAAATTCTCCTATCATCGATGACAATCTTCAACTGCTCATTCGGTTGAAGAATGTTCGTCGACGACAATATCAACGTTCTCGTGATCCTGCTGTGAGAAACATAGTTAAGGATTTACAAAAAGAAATTAAACATAGATTTACTCTTTTGCGAAATGAAAATTTTGCTAAAGAAGTTGAACAAATTAAACCAAATTCTAAACCTTTCTGGAAACTTTCTAAGGTTCTTAAGAAACCTCAGAAACCAATTCCTGCTCTCAAGTAAGGAAATCAAATACTTCTTACAAATGGCGAAAAAGCTCAAAAACTTGCTCAGCAGTTCGAGAGTGTACACAATTTTAATTTGAACGTTGTGAGTCCTATTGAAAATGAAGTCTCACTGAAATATGAGCATATTTCAACCCAAGTGTTATCACAAGATGACATTATTGAGACGAGTTTTGATGAAATTAAATCAATTATTAGGAAACTTAAAAACATGAAGGCTCCTGGTAATGATGGAATTTTTAATATTCTTATTAAAAATCTTCCAGATGTTGCCTTGAGACTCCTTGTTAAAATTTTCAACAAGTGTTTTTCATTAGCTTACTTCCCAAATAAATGGAAAAACGCTAAAGTAATTCCTATCC
Source organism: Malaya genurostris (assembly GCF_030247185.1). Classification (NCBI taxonomy): domain Eukaryota; kingdom Metazoa; phylum Arthropoda; class Insecta; order Diptera; family Culicidae; genus Malaya; species Malaya genurostris. The sequence continues at coordinate 183,003,739 of NC_080572.1, forward strand.
GCAAACCTGATAAAAACCCAGCAGAAACATCAAGTTATCAACCAATTAGCTTACTTTCTTCTATCAGTAAACTTTTTGAAAAAATTATCTTGTTGAGAATGATGTCTCATATAAATGAGAATTCAATTTTTTTACAAGAGCAGTTTGGATTTCGTCATAAACATTCAACTACTCATAAACTTGTCAGAGTAACGAACATGATAAAATCAAATAAATCTTTTGGGTTATTCACTGGATTTGCTCTTCTAGACATAGAAAAAGCATTCGACAGTGTTTGGCACAAAGGTTTAATAGCAAAAATGTCTGATTTCCAGTTTCCTATTTATTTGATCAAAATGATTCAAAATTATTTAACTGATCGTACTCTTCAGGTTAGCTATCAGAATTGTAAATCTGAATTGCTACCCGTACGAGCCGGTGTTCGCTATTCTGTGACGACACAAGTCTGTTAGGCACAGTTAGAAATCTAAGAGTGATCTGCAGTCGCCTACAAAGAAGTTTAAATATTTTCAGTGATTATCTGTCAAAATGGAAAATTAAACCAAATGCAGCAATTAATTATCTTTCCTCATAAGCCAAAGGCTTCTTTTCTTAAAACAAATAATAATCACATTATCAAATTAAATGGCTTGGAATTGACATGGTCTGATCAAGCTAAGTACTTAGGTTTCACGTATGACAAACTCCACCATCCTTTCCAGTAAACCTGTCAAATCGATGAACCACATAATGTGGATTACTTTTCAATTTGACATTTGGTTTAAGAAAAGTTTCTGTCACAATGGCAATATGATTTTTTTGAACTTTGAGAGAATTATAAAATTCATCTTCACTCGATTTCAAAGGTCGAGCATTCCAATTTAAAATATTCAAATAATTATTTAACATCACTGTTAAATATTAAATTCATTATAATATGATTTGCAAATTGCCAATTGCCAATTGATTTGAAATGCTTCAAAAAGTGATGAAGTCGAATTCATTCGGATGATCATTTGAATTTTTCACACTTATTGCACTTTCTTTCAGTGCGACTAATAGCGATGGAATAATAGCAATAGGAATTGGGTTTTAGTGTAGTATTCGTGTGTCGACATAAAGGTTATGACATGAAAATTGTTGAGAAAATAAGTGAAATGTGAAATCAACATAAAGTGGCGTGCGTGCGGAAATTCTTTGACGTGGACCAGAAGTCGAGAAATACGAAGCGCGATCTATGTGGCAAGGAATACACCGAAACCTCCATTTACGAACTAAACGGGGGTTCGTAAATGGAGGTAGTTCGTAAAAAAAGTTTACGTTATTTGGGATTTGGTTCGTAAAAAAAGTTTTGTGTAATGAATGTGGAAACCCCCAATCACATGGCCATTTTCGGAACGGATGTGATAAGTGGGTGCAAGAAAATGATGTTTGGGGTCGGCTCAAAATCCAAGAAGGCGACTTCCGGTTTATCGTCAGTGTTCGTAAACGGAGGTTTGGGTGTATGCGTATATATTGGTACAACAAATTTATGCACAGCAAAAAAAGAATTGTTACAATCTCGATGTCAACCCGGGTTGGCGGTTCAATGCACAAGACGCTGGTCTTACAAGCCAGTTATCATATGTTCGAGCCCTGACCTGGAAGGATTCTTATGGAGTTTTTCATTGAACAACACTGAGCTATGGTCCGAAACGGGAAATTAGCGTGACAAAAATATTTTCACTATTAAATATTAGTTTTTTGCAGTTGGCGTCTTCACAATAGTTGTTTGTAATCAAATGGCGCTCCTTTTGATGAAAAAAGTTACTAGGATGGTTCTTATTTAGATTGAAACCTGAAATCTAACTTTCTTAATTGAACTCATAAATGATTTTGTTGTACAATAAGGTTGTAGGAAATTTTATTTTGAGAAACTTTGGCTCCTGAAAAACCACTTTTTTTGTTCTAACTTTTTTGTGAAACGTTATATGGAAAAGTTGTTGAACTAATTGTTGCGCACAATTTTGCTGAACCAAGCTTTTTCATATGAGCTACCAGTAAAAAATTATGATTGTTTTTTTCATCAAAAAATAGTCAAGCTTCAAATATCAATATTCATTAGATGCCAGATCAATAAAAATGGAAAATTAAACCAAATGCAGCAATTAATTATCTTTCCTCATAAGCCAAAGGCTTCTTTGCTTAAAACAAATAAAAATCACATTCTCAAATTAAATGGATTGGAATTGACATGGTCTGATCAAGCTAAGTACTTAGGTTTAACGTATGACAAAAAACTCACTTTCAAGGATCCCATTGCAGGAATCCCGGCAATGTGTAATAAATATATTAAATGTTTATATCCTCTTATAAACAGAAACTCTAAGCCCTGTCTAAAAAACAAATTGTTAATTTATTAATAAATTTTCAGACCAGCCATGCTTTATGCAGTACCAATTTGGTCAAGTTGTTGTTCCACCAGGAAGAAAACGCTTCAAAGGATTCAGAATAAAATTCTGAAAATGATTAAGAAGCGTCCTCCCTGGTTTAGTTACACAGACTCACAAATATAGAACCATTAGATGTAATGTCACATAATATTATAAGTAACTTCCGACAAAAATCGATGCAATCTTCAATTGAATCGATTCGCTCTCTGTATTAGTTAGTAAGTTAGTATATAAGTTCCTTTTCCCCATTACACAATACAAGTAGACTTAGAATTTTCCCTACACAAAAATCTCAGAATTGTGGAAGCAAATGATGTCCTCATGGTAACAATTAAATCATATATATATATATATATATATAATAGGGCTGAAAAGTCACCACTTGTGGCTGAACACCCAATTTAAATCTTAATGATTTAATTTTAACTCATATTCCAATGAATAGTTATTTAAAAAAAATGTGAAAAATTGAAATGATTGAATTCTCTGAGAGTATGACCTTCATGTGCGTGTTTTTTATGGTTTTCTCTCATTGCACTCTCTTTCAGTGCACCTGTGGAACGAAGCGAGATTGTCGAGAACGAATTTTAACGACGGCTAGTCCACGTCATACCAATACATTTTACGCAGCCCACCTGGGTTCAATTCCCAACCTCGCACATAGGGTTAGAAAGGTTTTTTTTTTTGCTCGAAGAGGCAAATGACCTTAAGGTTAAAGCCTCTATAATCGAAACAAAAAAAAATGTTCCGTCGTAATAAGAAATGATTTCAATTTGTTGCGATACTGTAAGTATCGAGACCAAAAGTATCGATACTAACAGTATCGCTCTGATGCAATATCGATACCAAAAATACCCCAAGAATCGATACCTGAAAGTATCGACTCGGTATAGGACATTCCTACCATCTAGAAGAAAAGTAAGGTAGATCCTTTTTATTCCAGTTAACGATCATACTTCCGAAACCTAATTTCGAGGACCGGTATAGTTGAAGTTTGTTCATATCACAAGCAACAATTATGACATACCCACAATTGAAACAAAATTTTCCCTTTTTTGCTTCGTCGCTTTAGGTAGCGGTATAAAATTTTTAACGCTTAACCCAGTGTTTCCGGAAAAAAAACTGAAGATGAAAATCAGGAATTTTATTTGGAATTATAACACCTTCTACTTAATCCTAAGTTCATGAAAATTTGAAACTAAACGAAGAGGTCAATCAAACTTATGTATATGAGGGAACGGAATCAGGAAAGGTACACGGAAACAGCTGCTATAATTTGTCAGTAATTTTTCTCCAGAAAGTCATTGTTGTTTGCATTTCTTCGTGCTGTAAACTGAATCAAACGTAATGCGAAAGACCTATCAGTAAAGGATCAAATTTCCAATTTCAAATTGATTTACAACCTTGATGCATCCAAAACGCAATCAAGTTGCAAGTTTTGTGGTTGTCTAACGTAATGAAGATCGGTTGTGGTTGTCTAGAAATGAAAATCGCTGCACCGATTGGAAGTTACACTATCGTTTATGATGAAAATGTGGGTTATAGTGAAATATCACACACCCACAACCCGTCACTGGCAACGTTTCGAATCAACACCTGTTCCAGGACAGGTTTTACTTTCAAATCCCAACCGTACACATTTTTACTGATAGCCGTGATGCACGTCGAATACTTTGCTGCGATGTGCCAAAAAACAAAAGTAGAAGGTTTACTTTCGACGATTTTTACATAATTTTCCACTTGTCATCTCGAGGGAAAAAAAAAGACAAATAAAAATCCTTCGTCGTTTTAATGGTTTATACGAGTTCCGTCCATTATTGCTGGCGAGTCGGCGTTCGATTGAACCGACAGACGATAAAAACCGGTCGACCAGTTCATATCACGGTAGGTCTAGGTGATGGTTTCACTTTCTTCCACTGTTGCGCGGACACCCTACAACACTTGTGTCGAAAACGGACGACGACGGAGGCTGGTATTCAGTGTAAACAAGTTCGAGCCCATCGCGGAAGAGCTACGCCCAAGCGAACTGATCGGAGCAGCTAGGAAGAGCCAACCGGATTGGTCAAATCTTGCATGCCAATCCGGATTTATGTAAATTACAACATTTTCAAACGAAAGAGAAATTCTCACCGCTCAGACCTACGCGAGGAACAACACTTCAACAATTCCTCGTTGCTATGTCCGAAAAATAACAGCTCCTCGCTGCATCCACCACCATCTCGAACGAGGGTTGTCCCTTCGGTTGGTTGGTTATCGTGGGTTTTTCGTATTTTATGGAACCACCCCACCAAATGGCAGCCCATGTATGCATGGGCGAGGATGAGCATGAGATGCTGTACGAAAATAAAAGATGAAAGTCTTTCCACCAGCATACGAATATCGTATTTCGTTCCGTTGGCACCAGCAGACATATCGAACCAGAGGAAGAGGACAAAGACGATGAACTTTTGTTATTAGCATCAATTTACACGAATATCGTCCCAGAAAGCGAAGATCAAGTCCAGGAGACTGATCCACGCCTCACTGCACCTAAACCAACCATCGACATCATCGCAGCGGTGTCGCCTGCCGCCGAAGGGAGCAGTGAGGCACGGGCGCGTTTCGATGCTCGATCGTTGCGATCATGTCAAGTGACTTTCGTTGTATTTCAGCTGGGAAGCCATGAATGAAAGTGAAAATACGCATAAATAAAGAGGCATCGGATATCAATTAGGAAGTCATTAGTTGCTTCGGATGTGTTGATTGTGCACTTCAATGAAAGTGAAACACTTTGCAGTTTTGTCATGAACTTCGTCCTCGTACCGGGCAGAGAAGACAGCGGCTATTAAAAGTTAACGGGTGTTTTACAACTCGAATTTTATAGCGTAATATTGCGGATAGGTACAAATTGAGGTGCCACAAATTTCGAAAATGCGAAAAATAACACTTCTTCATACGTCAAATGTCGAAAATTGAACAACTTGTTCTTCTCATTTTTCAGTAGAAAAAACACGTTGTTTTCTTCGTTTAAAAGAAGACTGTCCTAGAAAATATGAAAGCATCTAGTTTTCAGTGGAATTAATACAAGAGATTTAGATATTCAATTATTATTGGGTTTTCTGATACTATAAGGTTAGCACAACAGATATGTGCTCCCAACATTTGCTGTCTAGCGAATATAGACTACCTGACGCACCTTCGTGAGAATGTTCTTCATTAGTTTCAGCATAGACTTATTGGCAAACAATTTTGGCACTTTTTCCCAACATTCCCAAGCTGTTTCGGCTGCCAAAAAATATTTCCTAACACATCACTTAATAAGTCGTGTGACAGACATACCGGTGGCGCTATCATTGTCAAATCCATATGACGTTAATGAAGTATCAACTTTCAAATTTTTCGTGCGTCAATTTATTATTGCTTCAGCCAGTTGTCGTATGTTCGAGCCCCAACCTGGAAGAACTCTTAGTGCCAGTATGATCTATAGTGCTAGCCATGCAATGATTCTGTACACTAAGAATCGGCTGCGAAGTCTGTTGAAACAGAAAGGCCAAATTCCACAAAAGGAATGTAATGCCTTTGCTTTGCTTTCAGCAATGACTTCAAAAGTGTTATCCGGACTCTGTTCCACCGTAAAGAAGCATTTGTTATTGGTTTGGTGGACGTTGGTGAACATTCTGGTCGTCCACAAAATGGTTATATCTAATCGTTAATTTAAATTATGTGCGATATGTGAGGCCGTAAAGATATCAAAAGGCATTGTGTTTACAATTATGCATAAACATTTGATCACGTGAAAGCTCTTTTCTAAATCTATCAAAAACAACAACGTGCTGATGATTCATAGCAGTGTTTTGCCACGTTTACAGATAATAAGGCGTATCAGGCGTCTATATGAGACAATGGGTGAAACATGGATCCATCACTTCACTTCGGAATCATAACGATCGCCATCTGAGTGAACTACAGGCTGTGGACTACGTCCGAAGCATCCATTTTTCCATATTTATATATCAATAAAACTGTTTCGGCTTTGAATATTACCAGAAAAAGCGTGTTAAATACTAATCCAATAACCATTGTGACAAATCTAGTAGCAGCCATAACTATTATGGCAAATCTAGTAGCAGCGGAGAGCAGAGTAGTGAACACATCATAAGTGTTTATAGTTGTTTTATGAATATAAGTTTAATATTCAAGAAATGTGAATCAATTCCCTATGTGGAGCAAGGCGAATCAAGCAGCAAAATAAAATAGTTACTGTGTTTTTAGTGGCTAAATCGGGGTTTTTTGATAGCGTCCTTACAAATGAGATGAAATAGGCAGCGCGTTGTCTTAGTTATTTCTAGCAAATACTCACTGGTTTGTCTGAACAAAAAATAATTAATAATAATTTTTATTTTTTCGAAAGACAATTTTAAAAACTGATTGTGTTATTCGAACATTGTAAACAAGACATATCCATACATCATTAGAACTTCAAATTATACCCCGAATCAACAATTTCTTGGACATTCAGATTTAAATTGCCGATTTTTCGGAATATTTTTCTCGAGTTCGACAGTACTGGGCTAGATTTGAGCAAATGCAACTTTAGAAACGTTTTACCTAGAATCGTTTCAATTAATAATTGTACGCATGAAGTCAATTCGATTTCAGGACTAATCTGAGAAAATAAAACATGCCAAAATTTTCAAAAATCTTCTAGCTCAATTCTGCTATTTTTCCATCGTATTCTGGACAGGAATGTATTTAGTCTACTACATGTAGTCTGCTTCAATGTCTGAGTTTGAAATTAGTAGTAAAATAGTTTCCGATTCAGACACTGAAAAAACCTAAAAGTAGTAGACGAAGCATGTAGGTAGTACCTGTACAGAAACGGATTCAAAAATAGGAGAATTGGAGGGAAACATTCAACGGATTTTTGGTTTCTATTGCATTCTACTAAGACGCTCAACCAAAGGAAGTATTATAAATAAAACAGTTGAGCAGTCAAAATAAAGACTTGTAGCATTTTGTTTCGTGCATCTTTTCACCTCACAAGGATCCTAAACCACCTTTCCAGTGTTTCGTCGTGAATATGACTTACTTTACTATTGGAAGTCTTTTCAAAACTTACCCTGTACAATAATGGGTAGAACTTAATCGCGAATATCTCTTGATGTATTTAACGCAGCAACATTTTCTTCATATCATCGGAAATATGATCAAAATTTTCAGTTGTGTAAGATTACCACAACTAACTCAAAATTTAAATTTTCTAAAATGTTTGGTATCAACAAGCATTTTGGGGATATTCAGTGCCAAAACAAGACGCCCAAAATTCCGACCGCATGAATTGAACGAATCATCGAACAAAGCGTATCGCGCAAAGCTAACACATAGAAATGCGGACTATTTTAAATGGTTGAGTGCAGTGGGATTACGACATGTTTCGTTCGCTAGAGCAACATACACTAATTATGGATGGTTGTAAACCATGAGTACATTTGATTGACTTACATATATGACATATTTGTACATGTTGTTTAAGACGATCAATTTTTACATTCGGTTTATAATCAAAATGCTCTTGTAATTGATTTTCTCGCCTAATGCGAAATTGTTAATTTTTGTTACAAATCAAAACCTTGGGAAAACTAGAAATATCTAGTTTTGAAGTGAATAATATTTTACTATTTCTCAAATAGTTTGATGGTATTCTAGATACTTTTTGTTCACGCTTGACGAGTGGATTTCAATCATTTATATTTCACAATCATAAAATTCGGTTTGTGGACATTCTTTCGATTCGGTATACATATTTGTATTTCGAGACGGGTTTGACAAGTAAGCTATTGAAATTAATGTCATATTATTCCCGATTTAGGTTTGGAAATTCTAGATGACTAAAAACGATTTTTGGAGATATTTCAATTTATGAATGAATTTAAACATTGCATTTTTTATTTAATCGGTCTTGTGCCCTACACAACCCCGTAACTTTTACTAGATTGTTAGCAAAATTCACACAATCAACTAACTATTAGGTGCGATTATCGATATTCGGATGTGTGTAAAGTGCATGTCAGTTTTATTCGTATTCATGTCATCCAGTTATGTCTCTGATATTATCCTTCCGCCTTCCAATCCTTGTGACATTTTTCTGCTCGTTCAAGCGATCTCTCCGGAGATTGAGTTCAGCCTTTTTTCTGCTTACTAAACCAACGATGGGGCGGCAAATCTTATTTTGCGTCGCCAAAATTCCGTTACAGAGTCTTATACCGTTTTCGTTTTTGAACCTACACGCGGGCGACCCTGACTCCGAGTAAAACGAACACGTGGTACGCGCCCTAAACAACAACTCATACAAAAACGAAAAAATAAACAAACTCGCATGAATGTCGTGATGCGACACGAGAAAATTTTCAGAGTGAACCTACGCGATTGGAGTTCGATCTAGAGCGAGTTCAGATTGCTAAAACAAACATCTCAAAAGTTGTTTGGGTAACTCTGGGTCAGCTCTCGGGCAGCTCTGATCAATAAACGAAAACTGTATTAGTTTGAAATTTTGAACGTGTATTCTGGAACTGAATTATGGAACTGAGTTCTAAATTAAAATTAAAATTCAGGTTCTGAAATTATGTTCAAAATTCAGTTGTAGTATAAAGCTATGCTGAAACTGATTACTGATAATATGTTGTTGCTGCTGCTAGTTCAGAAGGCACCAAATCTCCTCGGTACGACACTGGGTTACGGTATCTCTAAAGTGTTGCTCGACTGTAATAGTAGTTAACTAAATCAGTCAAAAGTTTTACAGAAATTTTGTGTTCTTTAAAAAAAAGTAGAATATGGATTTTCAAGCGCTTTTCATTGTAAAGCCACGAGTCAATTACTTCATAAACATAAATTATTTATCCGCAAGTGCAAATGGCTTGCCAGAACAGAAATTTTTCTTCAAACCTTCCAGTGAAAACGAACCCTGTTGCAGGCCCTTTCTCGAGCTGTGGCCTCAAGAAACATGTCCTTTTTTACGCGGTTACTTTCTGCATTCTGAACCACTTCCAAGCGCATATTACTATTCGATCACTTTTCGCCGAAAAGAGTCCTACTTAATAATAAGGAACCCATTTAATTTCGTATTATTAAGCGATATTTGATATATCATAATTCTATAAATACTCAATGATGTCCCTTACAATTCTTATTACTACAAAAGTAATAGCACTACTAACAGTGTTTGTAGAAGTGTGTATGACTTTGTGTGGGGTCCTAATTCGAACAAATATTTTTTGGAAATTTCATTCTAGGAAGCACTAGAAATATCTAGTATTGTCTTGTGGCTTGTCATTTAACACCTTCCCTACTAAGTTACATGAGACGTCATGCATTTGATGCAGATGTGCAACTTGAATACCTATCTAGTTGCAAACTGAGAAATCATCTTCGGACAGTTGGCAGATGCGCAACGTTTACCATTGCAAGCATCACAACCGGTTAGCATTGCACCAGATAAAACGGTTTCCTATCACCTCCATCCGATTATCTCCGATATGATTTTGCATTGTACACATTGCTACATTTGTAGGCCTTCGAATCCAATTACCTTCTGTGGCAACCAGAGTACGCAATGTTGCGACCCCATGAGTATAATGTTGAGAGATGAGACACCTGAAGTTTTCCTTTCATTTTCAGTACCAACATCGTGTGTACATGAGATAATGTGCCTGTTGATGCTTGCGCACTTTTTAGTTTTGTTGCTTGAAGTCCACTTTGCCCTCCCGAGAGTACGCTTGAAGCAGTTCCCGAGGACGCACCAACCTGTGCACCGGGACGATCGATGAAAAATCGAAGCACCAAATAATCAACATCCTAATGACCTGCCTTTTGCGGTTTTCCAGGTGGAATGTAACTTTTGCAGATGATACTCTAACTTGCCACGGTATTCACTCTTCTAGGCTAAAGCTCACACAACTGGGACCAGGTGACGGTCGAACGCAACCTGTGCAGTGGTCCAATCAGTGACTAATCACTTTCGATTTTTCCCTTCTCGCAAGTTTTGTACTTACTTGTGCAGCTATCGAAAAGGCCACACTTACGTAACTCTGCTGGTTGGAACAGGTTAACTTTTTGACGCGCAACAGGGTACCAGCCAGTACTTCCACAAATGGTATATCGTTCAAGTCTTTTGTAATACAGTAGTGATCTATCGCACTTCTGTGTTGCTACATTGTTAGTGTGATTCGACAAAAAAAACAACCGATGAGTAGGTGCCTATCTGTTGCACCTGTAAACAAGTAATGAGTTTAGATGACTATTGGAAAATGTGCGAATGCCCTTTTTTTGAAAGGTGAATTGAGTAGACTATTGAGACACTATTTCTGCTACAACTGTCAATAACAATTACGATTTATTGGAATATATGCGCGAATCAATGTTTTATGTCCCCAACAAAACCAATGTTATTTTCAACGTTTGTTTACTTTTCTTTTAACAAATGGACGGGGGCGACGCTAAATTTTGAAAAAAAAAATTGTACACAGTTCGAAAAAATCTTGCGATTTTATGTCTTATACGATGCGTCGTAATTCACACAAATTTACTCAAGAACATGTAAAATTTTATGATCCGAAAATTACATGGCTGAAAATGAAATAAAATAAAAATCAAAATATTGTTTAGGGGCAGCGTGACTTGAACCGAGAAACATTAGATCACAAAGTACGCCAGTTAATCGACTGAGCCACACAAGCACATATCTGCTTGATGGATAATTGATACATACACAGAAAAAAATGAATTTTTCAGGTGACAGAATTCTACAAACGATATAATTCACAACTAATAAATTTTTAAAATGACGCAATATTCCATTCGCACAGAATTTTACATGCTCCGAGTGTAGTTTGCACTCGACTACCAAGTACCGCTGTATGGATTTATGTTTATCAATTATTCAATGAACAGGTATGAGCTCTACGGTCCAGTCGAGTAACCGATATGCTTGTGATCTGATGTTTCTCGGTTCAATTCGCGCTGCTGCTATCGATTTTTTATTTTTTATTTCATTCGAATTCAAGACATGTAATTTTCAAATCACACAATTTTCCATATTCTTGAATATAAATTTGTATGAAATACGACGCTCCATTTATGTGCATCTTATAAGATGTAAAATCACAAGATTTTTTCGAACTGTGTATTAATACATACAGCGACAATTGGTAACCGCGCGCAAATTACACTCGGAGCCAGTGAAATTCTGTACGAATGGAATATGGCGTTATTTGACACGTTGAATAGTTATGAATTGTATCGTTTGTAGAACTACGTCACTTGTGAAACTCATAAGCTTTTTTGTGTAGGCAAGGACTATGACATCTTTCGGTGTATGTTGGTGTGTGACGAAAATGCGCATTTTAATTTCTCGGAGATTTTAACTCACACACTTAAAAAAAACCCTGTGATTTTACATTTTAATGTCAAAATAATGGGGGGGGGTTTGCATGGCCACTCCAATAACCCATAGTTGCCGCCCCTGAAATTAATTTTCACGAAACTTATTCAAAAGACATGGCCACCATGAAATATTGTCGAAATTTCGGCTATGCTGATCCCAAGCATACGGAATCAGAGGCTCGGTAATAGTGATTGATATACTCCGAAATTGACCTCATTTCTATTTCTCAAAGGTGTGTTCCAGAGTTACGCATTTATGAATGTGAGTCAGTGCGGAAAGGAAGCGAAACTGCAGAAAAAGGCACTTTGTTTCTACGCTTTCTTGATATCCTTCTATGGAAGTAGTGGCCAAATAAGGTACGAAATAGAAGTGAAGTCAGTCTCCGATCTTAATCAACTTAAATAACAATTAGGGCTACAGAGGAAATTCAGAAATAAACTACAAAACCCTTTTTATTCAACCTAATAGTAAGATAATTCTTTTCTCCTGCCATTTAAATGATCTCTTCGATACATTTATAAGGTTTCATCCTCGATAATTAGTATTGTGAGCTTATCAAATAACCTAATAGTAGCTTTCAAACGAGTCTAAGTCTTTCGAAATCGATTCTTTTCTCCACGAGAAATTATACAATAGAATTCAATAGTAGCTTTCAAACGAACCTAAGTTTGTTGAATTACGCGGTAAAAAACCACGCTTTTTGTCGCTTACGTAACATATACCATTATATCTACGGAACCGGAAGTGAAAGTCATTTGATTTCCAAACTTGATCAATAGCCTAATAGTGACGAAGTCAAACGAGCCTACGCTTGTTAAAATCGGTTGGGCCGTCTATGAGAACATTGAGCGGTAAAAAATAACGTGTTTTGTCGGTTACATAACTTAGTGCATCATATCTCCGGAACCAAAAATCACAGTCATTTGATCTTTGAACTCGATCAATGGCTCAAAAGTAGCTTTTCAGCGAGCTAAAGCTTGTCTAAATCGGCTCAGCCATATCTGAGAAAATTAGGCGGTAAAAAAAACAACGCGTTTAACACCTACGTCACTTATACTATTATATCTTATATTTTTATCTCCGGAACCGAAAGTGACAGCCATTTGATTTGCGAACTCGATCAAAAGCCTAATAGTAGCTTTCAAACGAGTCAAAAGTTAAAATTGATTGAGACGCCATGAGAACATTGAGCGGTAAAAAAATCAACACGATTTGTCGGTTACGTAACTTAGACCATCATATCTCCGGAGCCAGAAGCCACAGCCATTCTATCTTCGAACTTGATCAATAGCCTAATAGTAGCTTTCAAACGAGTTTAAGCTTGTTAAAATTGGTTGAGCTATCTCTGAGAAAATTGAGTTAAAAATACCTTCGAAAAGTGCACACACATGCATACACACAGAGAGAGAGGCAAAAGGTATATTGTGTTCTTTCTTTCATTTACCCTTTCAATCATTTTCGGTTTTCAGTAAAAATCGTATACTGTGAAGTATCGATATTCAACCGAAGCTTTGAGAATCGAAAATGACAAAAAACGCTCCACAATGATTTTTACCGCTCGTGCTCGTCACTATAGTAATTTTGATTGCCAAAGAGGTTCTTCAATTTATCACATTTCAAACTTACTTTATGAGTAAACTTTACAGATTTTCTTTTTTCTGAAGAAAGAGCAAGAATTGAATTTTCTACTAGATGTTCATGCAAATGATATTTTGGTTTCGTTTTGTCGAAGGGAAACGAGTGACGTTGTTTTGTTGCAGCGAGAGACTTTGTTTTGTTGCAGTGAGAGACGAAAATATTTCGCCTTATGTTCGTTTGTTTTGAAATCGATTATTTACGAATGAGACAGTAAAAAACGAAGATGAGTCTGTTATATAGTATTCTTTCGTTGAAAATACGTGACAATTTTAAGTTCTGGTTACTATAAATAGTTTCATATTTTTAGATTTAGATGATACCTTATTCTAATATTCAAATGACAACTTTTCATCAAGATTTTGATGTCAAATGCCTGTAGATAGTCTTTTCTTTTTCTTTGTATTTTCTCATAGTAAAACATTTTTAAAATATTCTGTGATACTTTCAAGCCTATCGGAATAAACCTCAGCAAGTTATGGGCCTTTATCTTTGCTTATCTCATACTGCGAAAAAACAATTGCTTTGCACAGAGTCCCAAGATTTCTGCTTCGATTGACTTGAAAACTTGACAAAACATTCTTGAAATGTAACAAAATACAAAAGAAAACATATGATATTTTGAAAATGTTAGACCCTACGAGCTCCCTAGCGTAATAAATTGTTTCCTTCGATTTTGAAGACAAAAAACATTAGACGCGTTTGTCTTGAAAGCAGGTTTTGAAAGTCCATGTCCATCGTCATTCAAAAACTACTGCATCCATTTTTTTCAGATTCATTCGAAATACCAGATCCCAACGTTTTCCTTTTCGTTGTTTGTTTCTTTGGTAAGGGTTTACAGCTACAAAATGACAGATTTTTTCATGCAAAATCGTACTTTTAACTTCAATCAACTACTAAAAATTCATAAAAATTTAAAAAAAAATCAAATAGAAACGTTGGTGCCCCTACTCTATCTATGCTGCGACTGTTTCTCTCTATTCCAGTAGGAAGAGTTTCGAGCGCTTCATGATAAAGCAATGTTTGGAAGTGAAGTGAAGCACGATTTTTAATATGAACTTGAAAAACTGTGTACAGCTCAAATTTACATTCTCTAGAAAACGGCCATTGTAGCAAACCGCAAAAGCAATTTTCCTCGCTATCGTTGAATGGAAATTCAAAAGAGAAATATCAGTTAGTTTGGCACATTTTCTAAATAAACTGTTTTTTTTTTTCATTGAACATTCATCATACAGTAGCGGAGAAAACTGCTGTTGCGTTTGTCAACCATGGGCGTTTTCCTAAGATTGTAAGTAGAACCTTAAAATACTGCACGGAACGACCGAAATTAGCTCTGCGCCTAATTCGTATTACTGTTTTTGAATTAGTTGATTTTAACAACAAAATTTCCAAAATAACTATAAAATTAGTTAAAATTGAGAATTTACTTTGCTGAAAAAACTCTTATTTTTAGAGAATGTGTTTAGTTGGTGAATATCCTGGACACAAACCAGCAATATTTCAATCCAACACGAAATTCTCATTTACAACTAATTTTGTTATTAAAATCAGAAAATTTGTTTCTATTTATCTATCACCATCATTACTGAAGGACAGCACAAAGAAACCAAAACTGAAATGGGTATTATTAACAAGTTTATTAGCCAAAAACCCATGAGAAGTGTCAAAGCAAAACAATCCATTAAAAAGCTAAAAAGGACAGTCTTATTGAAACTGCTTGAAAATTGTTTTGATGTTTTTCGCATGTGTTCGATATATCTTTATTTAAATTTCTAAACCGATATGTAAAAATGTCGTAAACTGTTAGTGGAAATCGTATTTATTCAGAATTTGTGCGCACTTGAAGCGATTGTGCGTAATAATGTTTTTACGCGGAACAGTGAAGTGAATTTCGAATGTTTCACTCTAATTGTGATGAAGTTTTTTTGTATCTTCAAACCTTCCGAGCTGCGCCGTCCGGTGTACTATTTGTATTCGGTTTTTGTTTTCCGAGTGCTCAAAGTTTTCAGTGAGAATGAAGAAAACAGTGATTAAGAAGAAAAAAATTCAAAACGATGTTTACGTTTCGTTTATGTCTTTTTCTCCAATACAACATCGTATTTATACCTGCCAATATAGAAAAGACAACCGCGTCTGGAATTTTTTCTGCAGTAGTGTGCCATCTAGTGGCTAGTAGTCATTACTGTGTTACCGTTTCGGTGACAGGGCGCCATATAGCTGCAGATTGCAGAAGCCAATTCAACCATTCATATTGGTTGAAAACAACATTATATTTGTTTAATTCAACTAAAAAATTAGTTGAATGGAAATGAAATGTGCCTTAGCTAAGAAATGACAGCACGTTTAATTTGTGAATTCAACTAAAAAAAATAGTCATTTCAACAAATATTTTATTATTATTAAGGGAATGAGAATAAAAAATCTAAATCAGCAAAAGTAAGATTTTTTTAGTTGTCTCAAAAAATAACTAACTAAAATCAGCAAATCAACTAAATTTTTCGCGAAAATGCTGATTTCGGTCGTTCCGTGTGGGTTCAAAAAACTTAGGGATGATAAGGAGTACCCAGCACTTCCTGGGGCATCAAAAAACCCGAATGACCCCAAAGCACAACCAGAAAATCCAACAAACGCTGGATTATTGAAATTTTCTGATATCGTGGACTGGATATTAACAGCCTTCAATATTACTGATCCTCTGAAAAGCTTCCTAACTGCTCTACTGCCAACAGTAAGGACATTTTTAAAACAGTTGACTGAACAATGGCCCCTCCTTGCAGCGATCGTATCTTTTGATGGATAATTTACCACTGAGAATCGAAGATATGATCATTGTGCTTCAGTGGAATTGCAGAAGTATCATCCCAAAACTTGATTCTTTCAAGCACTTAATACATACTCATAATTGCGATGTATTCTCCTTGAGTGAAACTTGGCTTACTTCTAACATCAACCTCGACTTCCATAATTTTAACATAATCCGCCTGGACCGAGAAGACTCTTATGGAGGGGTACTTTTAGGGATTAAAAAGTGCTATTCATTTTATCGTATAAACCTCCCCTCGACACCGGGAATTGAAGTTGTTGCTTGCCAAATTAATATTAAAGGCAAAGATCTATGTATAGCTTCTATCTACATTCCTCCCAGAGTCTCGATAGGGCATCGTCGGCTTGCAGACATCATAGAACTTCTTCCTTCACCGCGGCTGGTTTTAGGGGACTTTAACTCGCATGGTACAGGATGGGGCTGCTTATATGATGATAATCGTTCTTCGTTAATCCAAGATCTGTGTGACAACTTCAATTTGACAATTCTAAACACGGGAGAAATGACACGGAACCCTAGACCGCCAGCACAACCAAGTGCGCTGGATTTATCCCTTTGCTCGACTTCGCTACAGTTAGATTGCAAGTGGAAGGTAATCTGTGATCCTCACGGTAGCGATCACTTGCCGATCATAGTTTCTATCACCAACCGTGGAAGACCATCGGAAACAATCAATGTTTCGTACGATTTCACACGAAACATTGATTGGAAACGTTACGCGAGCTCGATATCTGAGAAACTAGAAAGATCACAGGAGCTTCCTCCGGAGGAAGAGTATACATTTTTGGCAGGCTTGATTCTTGACACCGCAATTCAAGCTCAGACGAAACGAGTACCTAGCGCGCAAACTAGTATGCGTTCTCCCAACCCATGGTGGGACAAAGAGTGCTCAGAGCTGAAAACGAAAAAAGCTTCAGCCTTCATCTCGTTTAGAAGGAACGGAACTCCAGATAATTATCGGAAATACGCGGCGTTAGAATTTCAAATGAAAAGTCTGATTAAAGCTAAGAAACGCGGTTACTGGCGAAGGTTTGTTGACGGATTAACGAGAGAAACAGCAATGAGCACTCTTTGGAATACGGCCCGTCGCATGCGCAATCGAAATCACGCGAACGAAAGCGAGAAATATTCTAACCGCTGGATATTTGATTTCGCTAAAAAAGTATGTCCTGATTCTGTTCCGGAACAGAAGATATCCCGCGTCGCGACATTGAATACAAACGAAACACCGTTTTCGATGGTAGAGTTCTCACTTGCGCTCTTGTCGTGTAACAATAGAGCCCCGGGGTTAGACAGAATTAAATTCAACTTGTTGAAAAATCTGCCCGACTCTGCCAAAAGGCGCTTGTTGAATTTATTCAACAAGTTCCTCGAGGGTAATATTGTCCCACACGAATGGAGAGAAGTGAGAGTTATTACTATTCAAAAAACTGGAAAACCAGCCTCCGATCACAATTCGTATCGGCCGATTGCTATGCTTTCCTGTATTCGGAAATTGTTGGAGAAAATGATTCTCTTCCGTCTAGACAATTGGGTCGAAACAAATGGATTGCTTTCAGGTACACAATTTGGGTTCCGCAGGGGCAAAGGAACGAACGATTGTCTAGCGTTGCTCTCAACAGAAATTCAAATGGCATTTGCTCGTAAAGAACAAATGGCATCAGTTTTCCTCGACATCAAGGGGGCATTCGATTCAGTTTCCATTAACGTTCTATCTGAGAAGTTCCATCAGCATGGTCGTTCACCAGTTTTGAACAACTTTTTATATAATCTATTGTCCGAGAAACACATGCATTTTGAGCATGGTGATTTGACGACAAAGCGATTCAGTTACATGGGTCTTCCTCAGGGCTCATGCTTAAGCCCCCTTTTATACAACTTTTACGTAAATAACATTGATGAATGTATCAACACATCTTGCACGCTAAGACAACTTGCCGACGACAGTATTGTGTCTATTATAGGACCCAAAGCTGCCGATCTCCAAGGACCATTGCAAGATACCCTCGACAACTTGTCGACATGGGCTTTTCAAATGGGTATCGAGTTCTCTACGGAGAAAACTGAGCTGGTTGTATTTTCAAGGAAGCGTGAACCTGCGCAATTACAGCTTCAACTAGGGGGTGAAACCATAGCTCAGGTTTTCACATTTAAATATCTCGGGGTCTGGTTCGATTCCAAAGGTACCTGGGGATGTCACATTAGGTATTTGAAACGAAAATGCCTACAGAGAATCAATTTCCTTCGTACAATAACCGGAACTTGGTGGGGCTCTCACCCAGGAGACCTGATCAGGTTGTACAAAACGACGATATTGTCAGTAATGGAATATGGATGTTTCTGTTTCCGCTCCGCTACGAATATTCACTTCATTAAACTGGAAAGAATTCAGTATCGTTGTTTACGTATTGCCTTGGGTTGCATGCAATCAACCCATACGATGAGTCTTGAAGTGCTGGCGGGCGTCTTACCGTTGAAAAACAGGTTCTGGGATCTCTAATATCGACTGCTAATCCGATGCGACATTTTGAATCCGATGGTGATAGAAAACTTTGAAAAGCTCGTCGAGCTTAACTCACAAACCCGTTTTATGTCCTTGTATTTTGACTACATGGCTCAGAATATGAATCCTTCTTCGTTTGTTCCCAATCGTGTTCATTTTGTGGATACTTCTAATTCTACTGTGTTTTTCGACACATCCATGAAAGAAGAAATTCGTGGAATCCCGGATCCTGTACGCCCTCAAGAGATCCCAAAAATTTTTAATAATAAATTTAAAGAAGTCGACTGTAATAAAATGTTTTACACTGACGGATCATATCTAGACGGGTCCACTGGCTTTGGTATATTCAATGTAAATTTCACCGCTTCCTATAAACTCAGTGATCCAGCTTCAGTTTACGTCGCAGAACTAGCTGCAATTCAGTATACCCTTGAGATCATTGACACTCTGCCCACAGATCACTACTTCATTGTATCGGACAGTCTCAGTTCCATTGAGGCTCTCCGTTCAGTGAAGCCTGGAAAGCACTCACCGTATTTCCTGGGGAAAATACGGGAACAATTGAGTGCTTTATCTGCAAAATCATACCAGATTACCTTGGTTTGGGTCCCCTCACATTGTTCCATACGGGGCAATGAGAGGGCGGACTCGTTAGCCAAGGTGGGCGCACTAGAAGGTGATATCTATGAAAGACCAATCTGCTTCAATGAATTTTTCAGTTGCTGTCGTCAGAAAACTCTAGCTAGCTGGCAGAATACATGGAATAGTGGAACTCTGGGACGATGGTTACACTCAATAATCCCACAGGTATCGACGAAAGCTTGGTTCCGGGGGTTAGACGTGAGCCGAGACTTTATTCGTGTAATGTCAAGGCTCATGTCTAATCATATGTTCAGCGCGCATCTCCGTCGTGTGGGGCTCGCTGAGAGTGATGTCTGCGTTTGCGGTGAGGGTTATCATGACATCGATCATGTTGTTTGGACATGTGTCGAGTATTGTGATGCCAGGTCCCAACTCATAGGTTCCCTTCGGGCCCGAGGTATACCACCCTTCGTACCAGTCCGCGACGTCTTGGCAACTCGAAATCTTCCTTATATGACTCTCATCTATAACTTCTTGAAAACTATCAATGCTCAAATTTAGTGCTCTCCCTATCTCTTTCTCGTCTACAGCTCTACCGCACTCTTCTTTACGTTGCTGGAAGTATGGCCTGTGTAAACGATGCTTCGGAGCATGCACCTGCCTTGAACTGACTGAGTTGCTGGAAGCTACCCAAAAACGTCACATCAACGTCAGAACACACCAACGAAGCATCCCAATCCACAATAATCTCTTCATTGCTACAAGCTGAAAAACATGAAGATTCATCGAACGCAAAATGTGTCTAAAAGATGTATGCCACAAACCAATGATGTATTCAAATTTCAATTCAATACTGTGTAGGTCCCACCCTCCCTATGTCCCCTTACTAACTGGGGAGTATGCCGCCCCGTAATACGGCATCCCTTTCTCTCTCCCTAACAACAAGACAATCGGCCACGTTAAGCTAAAGCAAATGAGCCTAATAAAAAATTTTATTCGAACAACGAAACAACTAAACGAATCGCCACCAAGTTTGGCACATGTACCAAAATAAGGAATCGATATTTTTGAAAAGCACAGATACTTTCTACACTACTCAGGGTAATCATGGAGGAGATCTGTAGTAAGTTCACTAACAAAAGGGAAGTGCAATGTAAAATTTATTCGATGAGAAACAATGCTTCTTGACTAATACAGAAACTTCTTTCACATCAAAATAGATTATAAGGTAATTTTGGGGGCGAGGGAGTGTAGCAAGTGCTCCGAACATGGAAAGTGTAAGGAAAAATTGATCGGGGTTTACGAAAAATGGGTACTTCTTTCGAGTACAGCATATTTCTAGCAACTAAGTGAGGCTCACAAAAATATTCAAAGGGAGGGGGAATAAGTATTCTCAACTTTAACCTAAATTGACGAAATAATACAATCAATGTGCATTTGTTATGTAAATTGAGAAAACTGTCGACTCAAGGTGGTGGAAATAAGTTTACAACAACATTTGTATTAACTGAATCGTTATTCTATATGCTTTCCTTTCCGATGAACGACCAAAATGATTAAAACCAGGGTAAAATAAATTATATAAAAATGTTATTCTATAGTACGAATGTAGTTATGTTGAACAACCTTTCGTTATAAAATAATCATTATCAGATGGAAAATTTTGAACAATTCATGATGTCATAAAATTTTTATAAAGAGGAGGGAGTAGCAAGTGATTATATCCATGGAAGCCAAAGGTATTGTAGATCGATAGTGACGAAAATTGTGATACATATGAATCTCTGAGGTTACTAAGAAAGTATTTATAGAGAGAAAGGTGTTTTAAATGTTTCTAACAAAAGAGATCAGATATAAAACTGATACAATTTGTCGAGAATACCATGAAAATTATGATTTTTGTGAGATCTGAGATGGGACACTGATCATTCGCAATCTGAACACGAACGGAGTAGTGTTTAACCGGGTTTCCGTCTAAGTTATGTTTCACTACAATCAAATACTTTCACTAATCAGGACGACTTCGAGATTTTTTTTTCGGCCCTGCCTTCACGAAACATTTCCGAGCAACGCCGGGTAATTCAGCTAGTGTATTATAAAGATGGCAGTATTTTAGAATTTAAAACAATTTCATAATTATATTGATTCAAACTGCTTACAGCAATAATTGTAGAAAAAACATAATTTTTTGCACCCGTGTACCATTCGTACTAGTTCGTCGAGATCAGTGAATGTGTGTGACAATAATTTCCTCCAATTTTCTCGAAGATGGCATAACCGATATACTTCATCTAAGATTCAAATGAAAGTTCGTAAGATCCTATAAAAACTTCTTGTTTTTTAATTAGTTCTGACTTTCGGTTCAGGTTTATTTTGAACGCACTACGATTTCTCAAAGATTTCTACACTGATTTAAAAAAAATCGAATCAAGTAAAATGGTTTACAATCCCTTAACTGAATATAACTGACTTCGGCTACACCGATTTCCGAATTTATATTGATTATTTGTAAAATGTTAGATAGGACCTGCTGAAATGTTCATCTAGACTGATGAATCTGATCTGATCTATCTGGTTATGAAAAAGTTAACAGACATGTCCGTTGAAACAATAACTTTTTAATTGAAATAGCCCAGGCAAGAAACAGCAATTTTGTGATTGACGGGTTTTCCGTGCAGTTGAAATATGTCGGTTTTTAAGACATTATTTTTCAGGAGAATCAATCGTTTTCATTCTAAATATTAACCTTTAGATTTTACATATTCCGTTGTAAATGCAAATAGTGTTTTGACTAGAGGAAAGTGGGGCGAAAATGGCCATGAGGCGGAAGTGACCACTCGTAATATTTTTGTTTGTGTTGTGACCTCGCAGAATTGAAACGAAATGGTGAGACGAAAATGGCCACTAGACTTATTTATTAACATATTACCGATATTACCGACAACGTGTGTACGTTTCTAAACGTTTCTAAAACACACTCAGCACCGGTAGTACAAAAGATGAGTAAATATTCCGAACCATCGAATGATTTGGACGAATGCTAAAGACAGTAAATCAGATTATGGGCAGAACGTTTTTTTATTCACTTAAATTTTGGTCTTAACTCAAAGACAATTGCATTTTATTTCACATATTTATTTCTAATCATTTTTCATATTTCTTTGACAAAATCAGTAATTTTAAGATGGAATGTTATTTTTTCATGTACGAAACTATAGCACGATATCAATTAGGCCAAAAATTCCAATTTTCATACAATATTTGGTAATGAGAGATTATTTCCTGCGTCAAAATGAGACTGATCATAACCACCCCACCCATTTGGAGATTTAGATGATTTTTTATAACTAAAGCTTCAAAACAGTGTATAACGTTCCGAGTGGAAATATTATTTTCGATTTTTGCGCAACACCAAAAGTGGCCATTTTCGACCCGGTCTCCACTACCTCAAAATTGTCAAAGTGCTGCCCTGCCGTCTCTTTTACGCAAATGATTGTTTTCAGAACGGACAAGATCCGGAGGGCACGGTGGGTGATATATTTTTATATTATTCAACATGATAATTTACTCTCGGTAGCGATTCTTATTTACCGTTTCGTCCGATTTAAGAGCTCGTAGTATAGAGAAAAGTGTTATAATATTCCCCCTTAAGGACACATTGAGATATTTCTAAATGTACTGATATATTTTCTTCGAGAATGTAGGTATTTCTTTGCAATACACATTTTCCAAAACGACCAGATTCCCAGTTTTTTCGCTTGCCATTGACATGCCACAGCAACCGTATAATATGCCTCACAACAAATCAGTTATACGCCTCACAACAATGATGCAATTACTATACAGAAAGAAAAGATGAAACTTACACGGCAGGTAAACCGATAGTACTATGAAATAGACATCAGTTGAAACGAAAATCTGATTTAAAACCGTGATTGATGTAAAATTACATTAATATTCACTTAGTTTTTCATTGAACAAGACTGTATATTTACAAACCGCTTTGTTTTGTAATATAACTTTCCATTCAATTGCATGCTCCAAATATGTGCATGAAAATAAATGTAAATTCACAAAATATTTTTATCTGTGTAAGTACCAACCATTAGACGTTTTATACAGTAAAAATTCTTGTTTAATCGAGGCAAAACCTTACATCGAAAAGCTGCCTAAAGATATTTTCAGTTTTTTTTTATATTTTCCAGCACAAGACAACTGCCAAACTTGCATAGCAGGAAGATCTTCCGAAAAGACAGAGTTAGTGATAAAATTTTTGCTTATTGTATTTTTCTTAAAAGTATGAAGAAAATACTACATTTGTGTAAAAAAAGATCTTGAATTCAATAATAAATAACTGAAATACAGGCAATTGTCTTTGTTCAAATTCTATCTGAAGCAAGCTTTAACAGACATGACACTATGAGTAAATTCTTCTGAAAATAAATTTTTTCGAGGCACTAGTTCCACCAATATTGAACTGCGCGAACGGTTTACCATCGGTGCACCCCTTGTGTTATGTAAAAGTTTTTTAATTGTTGGTAAACCCACCACCCCCCTCCCCCCTCCGAGACATTTTGTTACACTGGAACCAAACAAGGGAGGGAGAAACCGAACACGAAATCGGAAAGCAAAAGAATGAAGGTTTATTTTCGACGAACTCGTTCAACATTCTCTGGTGTCCGGTCAGTCCGGACGTTATCCGTTAGTTTGGTCACAGAACCTGTTTTACCAAAATTGTTCACCCCCAGTTTCACAGTATTACGAAGGGCATTTTCGGCTTTAATTTAATATGATTTTTGAACTCACGAAGAGTACGACTGATTCTCCAGAAACGAGTATTATATATAAAAATGCGGTGAGCGACACTCCAGTGCTCCACGATGGAAAACTACGAACCAAGCCTTCTTTCTTTGTTTGGGTCCAGTTTAACCGGACAACAAAATGTGTCAGGTTCTTTTGCGCAACCCTGTATCAGTTGGTTAACCGAGAATCACTACATGTTTATGTTTATTAACACTTTTTTGGATCATGTGAGTTGTTTGATCGCTTTCCAAACCCTCAAAATTATATTGAGCAATTGCCTTTTCAGGTTAGCTTTGCGATGTGCCAGTGCAGTGTGCGTAAATTGATCATTGATCATTCGTCGCAGTCTTTCTGAAATGCGAATGCATTCATTTAATTTCAACTCTAGAATGTAGTTTGTGCGTGTGTACACTCACGAACCACAAACGCACCCATTGTGTCATTTTATTCAACTCTCAAATGACATCGGAACACGACAGTCAACAAAGCATGCAATCTTTGAATGGTACCACACAGCATCCAATATTTCAACTAAGTTGACAACATGAGTCCCACTACAGTCACTTAGTGCTGAACATGACCGCATCGTTAGACCAGTTTATAATGTGCACGAATTATATTTCGAAACGCTGTTGACCTTGCATTGCATCTTTCTGCTCGTCATCTCCTGCTAAGTTAACTAAACTATTGATCTTCTGCATGTCACATCGTATAGTCTGGTTCTCGAAAACTGCCGCTGGAAGTCACGATCGGGCAAATTTCGCAAGCCATATGAGTGCGCCTCAATTGTGACCGACGTAGGTCGTAAACTTGTACCATCGAAGCATTCTCGCAAGCCCGATTTCCAACGGCCACCCGCGTCTCCTTACAGCCGTCCTAGCATAATGAGCACGCGGAGCGAAGGAAACAAATAACTTTCCTTCGTTAGGCTTCACGGTTATGTCCGGTGCCGTTTTGTATATTCGAAAACCCACGACACAAACGTTCTTCGCGGTGGCCGTTGCACGCGCGAATCCCAAGGCTGATTCTGTGCAAATGTTTGTTTCGCACCGACTCCTTTCTAAATTATGGATCTGCCAGCGATATTGTCTGTAACCGGATGGTACAGCAAATCAATTGTGGCCGAGGACGTTGCATTACTGAGATGATGTGTTCAATGGATGTTGGTGAATTAATTCCACGGCTCAATAAGATTGCGCCCCTTTTTGCACTGACGACACATAACATGCGGTTTCATTTCGGATCTCTCTCTCCCATAAATCACTACCGCTGAAATAATCCATCGAATCAAGTTTGGTCAGGTGCTAAAACTTCCATTTCGCACAAATGCAATCCTCTGAAAACTTCATACTCGATACACTGTCCGTTACAATTAGATGCCATACTAATTGGAGGAAGTCAAAAACTTATTTGGCTTTACAATTGATGGACCTTCTGTTTCCGAAAACTTGTGCAATGTGTGTGTGTGTGTATGTTGGTACAGGCTCGTACAGAGCCTATCAACCCGATCCTATGAAAGCCATTACGAAACCTCACATTTTCTCTAATTACTAGACCATACCGACGAAGGGTGAGAACCGCTTACTCATGGAGTTTGTGTGCTCCTAAACCAAAAACAATTTTATGCTTCGTTATGCCGCCGAATGAAGTTTCGTGAGAGGGAAAAAATTGGACCGAATAATAATTTCGCTTTTCGTGGTCGTCGAGAAAATTGTTCTCGTCAAGAGCAACATGTACCGTAAGCGGCTATTTTCAAAAATAAACGAAGAACGCACTTCTCCGGAATCGCACACCGAAGGACGAAACCATGGCAAAGCGTGTGGTGTAAGCAAGTGTAATAATAATAGGCGCCGCCGAGTTGTGTGTTGATTTGTCATAATTGTAGAGTTCTTGGTCAATTAGGAATTTTCTTGGGAAAATGTAAAAAATCACGATGGTACCTTGGTTCACATCCTTCATCACAGTCTAATTTGATTATTTGTATGAAAATATCGAATTAATGACGATGTTGTCTCAATCGAATTTTAATTTACGATAGAAATTTCATGCATACACACAACGAAAAAGTCGTTGGGGTCTGAATAGATGCACACAAAAGGAACGTTGTAATTTACTTTTTTTTTTTTTGCATAAATATCTGTTTATTAATCTTATTTTTGTGTATTACATCAACATTTTACAGTACAAGTGTTTTGACCCTTTGGCCTTTCATCTTTGTTGTTCATACGATTCGTTATTAATATTAGGTGTTTTAGTTACTCTTGTTTTACATACTAATGTTTAATCATAATATTTATTTTAATTATTTATAAAATGTCTACCTACTTATAACTATCCCTAACCTAATACGTACAAATTTTGAATTATTTGTATTTCAGAGATTGAGCACCTCTCTTCAAATTTCGTGCAGTATTGTTCGAATTTTTGTTCTAGTATATCCAGTGAGGCCATCTCATGTACTTCACTAGTCCTTGTCCAAGGGGGTAGATTTAGAATCATCTTTAAGATCTTACTTTGAATGCGCTGAAGCCTAAGTTTGTGTGTTCGTGCACAGCCCCGCCAAACAGGGACTGCGTATTCAATTGCGGGGTAGATGATTTGTTTATAGACAGCCATCTGATTCTTCAGGCATAGTTTAGATGTTCTACAAATCAGCGGATACAGAGACCTAATGAGTATGCTGCATTTTTTAACGATTTTGTCAACATGTGACCTGAATATCAGATGTCTGTCAAAGGTGATTGTAATTTACTTAAATTTACTTCGAAAAGCATGTGCAAAATAATAATGTAATATTCTGTTATCGTACTTACGCCATGCGTGATTTTCGTTTTCCTTAAAAGCAGTCACGTACCCAGAGGGCACAGTGGTTTGAATCGACAAAAACGTGAACTTAATTCTTCAGCTGCTAAACCGTTGATCCGACATACATAGTTCCTTTGGAGAACTTATTCACAAAAATATTCCTCGTGATTTGATCACAATAAAAATGTGCTAAGCCTACTACGATAAAAGTTCATTTCATCAACTTTTTTCCCTTAAGAGATAGAAAAACGATGTCTTCTACAAAGTTTTAGATCTTCTAACGAGAAAAAACTTTACCGAAGAAGCTGTAGGTCTAACGCAAAAAGTTTCAGATATATGAAGCATTTTCGTTTGAAACCACTTAAAATCAACTTTTTGTACATAACTTTTTTCGCAACTATTTTCAGTGTCTACTATGTTCGAGACAATTACTGAAAACGCAAAATACACATTTTTGTTGCAGACTGTGCACAATTTAGCCTTTTCCTTAAAAAGTTATTTAACATTTAAACTTTTATATACACTAACTTTAACTACTAATAGGAAGCAGGGTCGCAGACCAAAAGGCACATACATATACTTTTTGGAAAGCTTAAATCAAGTAATATAAAGTTACGAAGTGTGTAGCGTGGCCCTTTTAAATTGTGTGAATGAGACAACGAAATATAGAGTGCTTTTTTGACCATTTTCTTAGGAAAAACGTACATTAATAAAATTGTTTATCTTCACATCACGCGTTTTTTGTGATATCGATCGATAAGTTACCTTTAGGCAACGACTTTTGCAAGAAATTGCAGTCGAGGTATAACAAGGGGGAAAGGAGGGAGTCAAGGGTTCCAAAATCAAAAACAGATACTTAATTCTTTTGATGGTCTCAGACATGTGCTACAGAAATAATCTTTATCTTCACATGCTTTCAATTGTGAATGTAAGTGAATCACGGCGTTCCTTTTATGAGCATCTATAGATATGTAAATTATTCTAAGTGTGTAGCTAATATTTACACTCTTAACAAAACTGAAATCTATACATGACGAAAATCCAAGCATGCCGTATTTCAGAGCCGGTGAAACATGTTAAGCCAAGGTGGGTAATTTTTCGTATCAGGAAGAACGACCCACTATTTTGAAGTATTATTTAGTCGATTTTTAAATAATATTTTGTTTCGGTATAACTTTACATGAGACGCGTAAATTCGAAGCTTGAAGCGTTTTCGATATTTTGTTGTAAAACAAAATTGCGCATTTAAGGGTTAAATACAATATCAAACTACAAAATTTCTGCCAATATTTGTTTGAAATATTAAGTCAGCAGTCTTTTAGGTTCCGTATAAACTTATTTGTGTTTGCACATTTTCGAAATTATTTCTTTGAAAATTTTGGTTACCCTGATCGTTTAGTTGGTTGGGGTCAATGGTGAAAGATGTCTCGCATGAATCGAAAGCAATGTCTTGGCATTACATTCCTTCTATGGAATTTGGCCTTTCTGTTTCAACAGACTTCGCAGTCGATTCTTAGCATACAGAATCATTTTATGGCTAGTACTACGATCCTACTGACACTAAGAATCCTTCCAGATCGGGGCTCGGACATACGACAACTGGCTTGTAAGACCAGCGCCGTATGCATTGAACCGCAAACCCGGGAGAATCGAATGGCGCACAAAACAAATCCAGCCACTGATGTGCATAGCACATTGTTAAAAAATTCCCGGGACCGACTGAGATGACGTTTGTAATGTCAAACTATCATCATCGAAGACAAGTGTTTTCACGTCAATCGCACCACAAACACTAAACTTACCGACATATAAGTGACGTTACTTTTTGATTTACGAGAACTTAAAAAAACGAATTCTGTTTATTGATAAAACATTTCTTCCTATAAGGAAAAACCGGGCAAGTCCAGCAATGGTTTAAGAAGTGTTACCCGCACTCAGATTAAAAACAAAGATTTGTGGTATTCTGATTTTAACGTGACCAAATTGAGCAGTCATCCGGAAAAAAATGTGAGCAAGTTTTGATAATCGTGATGGATGAACACAAAATCAAAGTCCGACTGAACTGGAAGTGCTTTTACGATTTTATGCGAAAATCTGGGCATGAAAAAAATCTTTTCCGAACAGGTGTCTCGTTCACTCTCAATCTATCAAAAGCAACAACGCATCAACAAGGAGTTCGGTTTCACATCTCATCGAAGTCAGTCGATAAACCAAAACCGCTTACGTTCGGGACAGAAGAAACCAAGTACAGTATTGTGTAGTGAACAATATAACGAGCTCGAAATGAGAGAACCAAACGAACAAATACTACCGCCGGTTCGAAAGAAAACAATTATTGTTGACTTCAGACAGTGCAAAATTCGACCTTCGATACGAGAACTTGAAGATTTGCTTAAGGATCAAATGCATCTTGACATTAAACGTGTGCATTTACTTCAATGCACTAAGACCAATAATGTTGTTTATATCCAGTTCTATAAAGAGTTGGATGCAATTCAATTCGCTAAAGACAATAATAATGTGCACTATGTGGAGCATGAAAATATCAAGTACAACATTCCAGTATATATGGATGATAGTGCTATAGAAGTGCGTGTGCATGATCTTCCCTCAAGTGTCATCGATCCTTATATTCGCAAAACCATGTCCCAATACGGAGAGATTCTTTCTATCGAAAAAGAAAAGTGGAATAATTTTTCCCCCGGTATTCTAAATGGCGTACGTTTGTTACGCATGCGCTTGAGGAGGCCTATACCTTCTTATGTAACATTCGGTCAGGATACAAGAATCCCGCGCAAATCACTTGTTACCTATGACAATCAGATGGCCACATGTCAATATTGCCAAAAAGCTGTTCACTACGGTAAGCCATGTGATAAACCGGACAAGGAGACAACTATACCAAAGGACAACGGTGCTTCCTTCACACCAACCCCAAGCAACCCCAGTACACCTGTGACAGTCACCAACAACAGTGAAGCATCCCCTTCAACGAAACCATCCAACGTATCCCCTATAGAACAAAGTACACCAGCTGCAATTAACAGCTTACCATCCAACCAACCAGCAACTGCAAACAATGTACAACAAGGTGCATCTACAGCAACTAGCAACGAAATCAACAACAATACCACGGCAATGGATGACGAGACGAACCACGAACAAACTGCCCCTCAATCCTCGCAGGAGGAAAATGCGAGCTCCTCTCCCCATAGAAAAAGGGTGACAACGAGATCCAATACAAACAAAATTATCTAAAAACTCAGCTAAATCGGCCATGTAAAGCTTGTACGCAAATAGGCCTGAATAAAATATCTTTTAAATAAAAAAAACGCATCAACAATTAAGAGAGCTGGTCGGCACTGTTTAGTCGCAATAAAAAGAATTTCTTGCGTTGGTATGAAACAGTGGTCGAAACATGGATCTATCTTTTTGCTCCGGAGTTGTTTCAACATTTAGACGGGGAAAACGCAACAGGTAGCTGCAACAAGTATGGCGTAAGTTTCAGGATGCTCGAGGTATAATTAACGTCGACTATCTTGAAAAGGAAGTACCAACAAAAGTTTTCAGCTATTAATGCGTTAGGAGTTATTTGTTATTTGATGATCTGAGAGAGTCATCGCCGCAACTGAAGCCTATTTTAAGGCCATGGACAAATCATTCTATAAGTATGATACAAAAAATTTAGATAATAAATAAAGAAATTTAGCTCAAGAAATCTTGTTTTCCTAGTTAGTTCCTGGACTTTTTGGACGATGTGGAAGCAACCTTCTCTACGGCAGTATCGAACAGCACAGAGTGCAAGTCGATTCGACACTAAATTTGATTTTCTGTGAGTAATTTTCTCAAATGCGAATGCACTCATTGAAGAGCAGAAATTATATGGAAACCGTGAACTTATGTATACGAAACCGTCATATCAATTATAGGAATGACAATGGTTTGAAAAACAGGGAGAATTAGACATTGTTCATAGTTGAGTTGTAGATGTTCAAAACCTAACCACAGTCTATATGGTTTTACTTCTATATTTTGAATTTGTACCCCGGCTTAGAAAACAAAAACGCAATCCTACGTCAAAAGATTTTGAGTGATTTCAAAATCTACCTTGAGTACTAGCATTTTATAATTCTGATTTTGTTTATTATTCTCAGTTACAATAAAACTATTTTTATTGTAATAAATGATACTAATATTACTATTATTTTTCGTTAGAAAATTCAGGTGGGTAATTACCCACCTTTGGAATTTTCGGGTGGGTAATACTACCCACCGTACCCACATCTTACACCGGCCCTGCCGTATTTTATTGGGCAATGACAGAATATTACATATATTAACATGTGCAATTGAATTTGTGTCTATTCCTATGTGAAAATATGCCAAACTAAATGAGAAGATGAAGAAATGGTTTTAACTCCAAGAAAGCCTAATGAAAACCACTGTAAGAGCATATCCCTTCATAAGGTTTATAAAGCAAAGTGTAGAATCATCCTAAACCTGCGTTAAATCTTTTCCGAAATGATTCAAAATTCAAGAAAATTTTACGATCAACTTTAAATTTATTCGGATGGAATGAATTCTGCAATGAACAATCTGTCATTTTGAAAATATTTTTCTTGAATATGTGTGTGTTATGTCAGTTTTGAACGCAATCAGTAAGAATATATTAGATTTTAATTACGAGTTTGAGTTTTTTTCTGAATACAAACATTCCATGCGCTTTTATTTCTATCGTGAATGCCTAGAAAAAATTTGAATTATAACTAATCATCTTGGAAAAAATGCGGTTTTTGCGAAGGTCTCCATGATTTATAAAAATTAATGTATGGAATTCATCATCAGTTTTGCATAAATTAGTTGCGATGCATCAAAACTTGTGTATACGTCCTGAAAATAAATTATAAAAGTCCCTCATGTCAATAAATGCTACGGTATAGAAAACACCTGAATGGCGGCCTTAAATTTTACCTTAATACAAGTTACACTTAATCTAAGAAATAATAAATCAAGTAGAAATAATAAAATTTGAGTGAAACTGTCATCCAATGAACACGCACACACAGAACTAGAACTTTAAAAAAGAATTGAACTGACAATAACGTTTTAAAGAGAATGTTTGAAAGCAATGTTAAGAGTGTACACGGGTAAAAATCCTTTGTCGGTGCCATGATTAGGAAATTATGAAAATCATGAAACGTGTCTTCTCATGAGATCATACCTATTATTAATGATATTATGAGCAAAATGATTTAAATCCTGGAAATTTTTATCATATTTTTATTTTATCATGGTACCAACAATGGATTTTTAACCGTGTATCTATGGATTAATTCTAGTAAAAGCAGTTTTATTTTTAGTTCAGTTGTTAGTCCGGGTAAAAGGTTTTATGGAATCTTTAGAAACTGTTATATTACTTGTCAAAAGAGGCACTTATTATTGTTGACATAAAGCTATAATAGTGAATGCTGAATCAGTTACAAAACTCTTATAAATTAGAATGTTACTTGGGTTGTGCCCTGAGCAAAAGACAAGCTTACTTTTCGATGGAAAGAATCCCTCCGTATTGTGACAAGGTCCTTTGAATAAAATCATCGCAGGGGTACCATCCTTATTATACACTGATATGTTGTACTTTAAAGTTGTCTTGTTCCACATAGTACATATTGTTCTTTTTATAAAAGATTTCAATTGCGTTCTACTTCACATAGAACTGAATTCATACAACATTATTGGTTTTGTTCAGTTGAAGGAAATGCACTAAAATTAGATCGACATGTAGCAAAATTTCAAGGTCTTGTATCGATTGTCAAATTTAACACAGCCAATGATTTTTTTCGTTTTGACCTTCCATTCGTTAGGTTTACTTTTTACAATTTCGTCCTATTGTCCACAATATAGCATTTGTCTTTTTTTACTATCGTCCCAGTCGTAAGACGTTGTTAATGTTGTCGGATGAAATGCAGCTACCTATACATAGGAAAGAGACTTAATACCATCACAGATAACAGATTTACAGGCTCACATATGCCACCACGATTTGGGTGCCGCCACAATTTTGGGTGCAAAATTCACTTCACGCTAGATTGTTGTTTTGCTGTTCGTTAAAATGGCAGGTTTATTTTTGTTTCATTTCGATCGAATTCTCGTGTGATTTATGCGACATGGAAATAAAGTTGTCTTTAACACTTAAGAAAATCGTGTGATAAGTATTAAAATTGTTGTAGTTGGAATATTTATATCACAGGCAGGAGTATTTTATTATTGTTTCGGAACGTAATGGAACGTTTTAAAAAATCACGGCGATTAGTCGAGCAGGTGACAGTAGAGTTTCCAACGTATAGCAGATTTGAAATTTACACAGGATTTTGAAAACAATTGTTCGAGCCTCTATATCTGTTATTTGTGATACCATGCAAATATTGCTCTTCTTATTATTATTCTATTTTCATCGATTTGTTTTTTTTGTGTAAATTTCACTGCAATTTACCAATGACATCATTTTAGTACAAATGAGTTACACAGACTCACAAATATAGAAACATTAGGTGTAATGTAACATAATATTATGAACAAAAATAGATGCAATCTTCAATTGCATCGATTCGCTCTCTGTGTTAGTTAGTAAGTTAGTATATAAGTTTCTTTTCCCCGTTACACAATGCAAGTAGGTTTACAATTTTCCCTGCCAAAAAATCACAGAATTAATGGTAATAACCAAATCATGTATATAATAGAGCTGAATAGTCACTTTTGGCTGAACCCAATTAAAATTTTAATAATTCAATTTTTACTCATATTTCAATAAATATTTATTTAAAAAAAACAAGTGACGTAAACTTAAAAAAAAACGTGATTAATCCACCTAGCAGTGAGATGATACCTTTTTTTATCAATCCGCATGTGTTTTTTTGCATGGATATTCTTAGGTGTTTTAGTTCTCATGACATTATTTTAATTATCGTTGTTTCAAACGGCAAATTGAAATTTTAATCACTCATTACCCTGTAATTTCGAATCTGCAAATCGTATCGAATTTCAATCTTAACGTGTGACATTCGATTGAACATTCCATGAGATGTCGAAGTAAGTTCCACTTTAGAGTTTTTCGTAATTATTTATGGTACTTCCAGAGCTAGTATTCAGGAACTAGCATAACCCAAAATGATTCGAATGGCCATAAATTAATACGCCAAACAATTTACATCTTCTATATCGGTATGAATTTTAAAAATTCATCATCTGTAATTCCAGAATCGGATAAAATTCACCAATTTTGTATGGGACCTTAAGTCCTTTAATTTGAATTTTTGTTTTGAAGTTCGATTTGGCCTTTTTTGAAAAAATGATTAAACTTTGAGAAACGATTCGAAACTGGATCCGGAGTTCTAAGATCGGTGTAGCCGAAATCATATAAATTCAACTGAGGAGTGTGTAGACATCTTTGAGAAATTGTAGTGCGAATTAAAATTTGGGGGTACATTCCGAATCCAAAAAAGAATACCGCTTAAACTGAAATAAATTTATTTGGTAATCGACTATCCAAATTTGCAAACCCGATAAACCTGATTATTTATGTGAAATGGACATTTTTATACTAATCACCCTGTATCTCCTAAACCAGAAATCGGATCTGACTAATTTTTATAGAATTTTAAGACCTCTCATTTGAATCATAGATGATTCTTAGATTTCATTTGAATCTTAGATCGGTTCAGCCATCTACGAGAAAAATGAATTGCATTATTTTAATTTCGTTTCACATGTCATCCTGTGGTTCCGAAATCAGAAGTCGGATCCAAATTTGGAAGTATACTAGTTTTCATATGAATCTGAGTTTGTAGAAAACGGTTTAGCCACACGGAGAACCCGCAGATCACAAAATTACAATATTGCAATTGCTGTTTCACGCCCTGGTTGTTTCAACTAAAATGTTGTTGATTTAACTAAGAGTAATGTATTATAGGACAGTTCATGTCAATGTTATTAAAACTGCTTAACGCTTAAAAATTTGCTGCTAAAGTTAAGTGGTACTATTTGTATTTTCTTGAAAGTGTATTTGTAGCATTAGGTTTACCAGCGAGCCATTCTGCAAGTAAAGGAAAAATTTCCTAATTCCCTGTGACCATTTTTCTGGTGAGTTTTGAGTTTGAGAATTGTAATCTTTTGGTTCATTTCCACATCCTTTGTGAGTTTAGTGATAAAGATATAAGCAGTTAATTAGGTAAAATTTCGTTGTTTAAGCAGTGAACGATTAGCTGCCCCCGAAGATGCTAACAGTAAAAATTATTTATTGCAATTGGCGTTTACGTTCAAATAACTGAATAATTGGTTGAAACAACTGAGACATTTTTTGCCTTCATGCATACAAGTAACTTTGCTGGGATTGTGTCTTTGCTCAATTGCACGTGTGACATTTCATTGAAACGTTTCATTGTTCGCTCAGGGTGTTTGGCATTGCTCAACTGAAACGTTTCATTACTTGTTGGGTGTCGTTGCTAAGCTGCCAGCACGATAAATCAAAAATGACAGATTAGTTAAAACAACAGTTGATTAGTTGTACCAAATTTTAACCAATCAAAATCAGAAAAACAACTAATATTTTAGTTGTTTTGCGATCGCTGGCTTTTCCGTGCATCTCCGAAAAAATTGAGTGAAATTATTTGTCACACACGCATTTGCTGATCTCGACGAACTGAGTCGTATGGTATATGGAAGTTATATTCTTCCAGCTTTTATTGCTGTAAGTAGTTTAAATCAATATAATTATGGAATTACTTTCAACTCGAAAATGCTGATATCATCTGGTTTATAAATGCCATATTCGAACGATTATGTTGCCAAAAACGAACCGTGCTAAAATCGGTCCAAGGCAAATTGTCATGAAAAAGGATGCTGTACACAGTCTTTTGGGCACTTAGAAACAATTGTATGTCACAGTATAAAAATCGTGTTTTCCGTTGCTCCCAAGCATTTCTTTGTCATACAGCGCTCAAAACTCCTACTGCTGGAATAGGGGGAAAAGTCGCTTATACAAAAATGTTGATATCTCCGTTGAAAATGGACGAATTTTAACAATCTATGGCTTGTTGGATAGCTATTACCGTGTGGAATCTAAGTATACAAACATATTCTGAAAATTTTGACATAAAACTTCGTATAACTCAAAAAGTAAACATCCGATCTCAAAACCATTCAATAGCGTTCTGGGTGACGGGGAGACCTTTCATTTGCGACTAGTTTGATCAAAATCGGCCCAGC
Source organism: Malaya genurostris (assembly GCF_030247185.1). NCBI lineage: Eukaryota > Metazoa > Arthropoda > Insecta > Diptera > Culicidae > Malaya > Malaya genurostris. The sequence goes on from NC_080572.1 coordinate 183,039,981, forward strand.
CATCTCTGAGATCTCGACCTTTTAGTTGACAACACACATACAAACACACACACATACACACACACAGACAGACATTTGCTCAGTTCGTCGAGCTGAATCGATTGGTATATGACATTCGGCCCTCCGGGCCTCGGAAAATTTTTCGAAAGTTTGAGCGGATTCTATACCTATTTTTTATATATATATAAAAAAAGGTAAAACAACTTACGTAAACGTAAAAAACAAGTTACGTAAATTACTGATTGAGTTTTACAAGAATGACGTAAATCTGGATGAAAGATATTCTGCCTTTCACGTGGAAACGTAAAATTACATGTTTAAAAATATTAAAATAAATCAAAATGCATGAACAGCACGTCAAATCAACTGTAAAAACCTGTTTTAATCCACCTAGTGGTATGAAGGCACTTTTCTCATGTCACTCATACTCTCATAAATACTACTCAAGCATTTTTCAAAAAACCTTCCATTGAATCTTGAATAAAAACAAGAACCGTATCCTGAACATTTAGGGGTTTTTGGTTTGCACAAAAAATTTTTTAATCGTTTTCAGTTTTCTTCAGAAAATTGAAAAAATGGAGAATTATTATATCCTCCAAATTGAAACAGTTTTGAATAACCAAATTTCGAACAATTTCTCCCGATTTGTTCATCGTCGTGCTAAATGATCGTTTGAAATTTTGAACACACTTCACCCTGTAGTTTGAAATTGAACAGCAGTATAAAGAACCATTTGTAACTAAGATTAAATTCAAAATTCGGGGACGTTGGTTTGATCAGCAACCGACACAAGTTTCAAGTAGAAATAGTTTTGGGGAAAACTTTTCTGAGTATGTGAGACCTTTCATTTTAATCTAAGGTTGTAAAAATCGGTTCAGCCATCTGCAAGAACATAAAATGCTTTATTTTTTGCTATTTTTATCACATATCATCATGTAACTCTGAAACAGGTAGTCAGATCTGGATAAAAATTCAACAGCGTGTTATGGGAAAGCATAGCGTTTCTTACGAATCTAAGATTATGCAAATAGATTTAGCCTAGCTCCGGTAAAATTATTTTGTGTTTATTTTGTTGTCATTTTTCGCATACATCACCCTGTAATTCCGGAACCGGAAGTACGACCGGGATAAAAATCAATAAAGTTATATGGAACCATAAGACCTTTCATATGAATCTAGGTTTGTGAAAGTCGGTTTAGCCATTTCCGAGAATTTATTTAACATTTCTTCATATCAACATTATTTTGAACGATAGAATCGAGGGAAGAATATGTCTGTATTATGAGCAGATTTTTTATCCTTTTGTGATTTTAAATTCGCTGTATTTAGGGGTGTGGGTCGGATCGGCAGTGACATAGTTGGCAGGCTTTCACCGGAATTTTTGCCGGAATTCTGGAATAAGTTTCTGGCAGACTATACTGGAAGTTTTCTGTTATAACACTACTAGAAACGATCATTTAAGGAACAGATTGTTCCCCACATCTCGGCACTACTTGGCCGAGATTTAAATCGCCGAGAGCTCAGTAATACATTTGTCAGATAATTGCAGATGGTAATTTAAAGTTATTGGTCGGTATTATCGGTATTATTAAAGAAAAGTACAATATCACAAAAACAACTTTCAAACTCAACAATCTAATTACTTTGTTAACTTTGATACCAAAGTCTTCTCGATTATTATTTAAAATCCATTAACGATTGATTATTACAATCTCATTTTCTCCAAAAAATATTTTACTAAGATTTGAATCGCGAGATAGGAGTGTCCAGTTCTATAACGAAATGTGATTTTCGTTAAGCTTTTGTTTGACTACGTTTGCGGTGTCCTGAGGTCATTATCATACTGAAACAGTTGGACATTCCGTTCAACACGAGAGATGACAAAATCTTTTGAAATACCATTGTACTTAGAACTGCCCGTTATTCAATTGATCTGATGCATTCAATCTAAAAAAAACATCCTTAGATCAATGTGCTAGATACAATTTGTTTCACTTTTAACAAAATTGGATTGGTCGCATTTACTGGTAATTAAGTTTAATATTAGCCCTGATGTAACTTTTTCGGAATCGATCATTTGTTCAACTCGTTTTTGTACAACTGCACTCTTCTCGAGAGTCGCTCGACGAGTTGACGCATGTTATTGAAATCTTTTTCTTACTGTTTTGATGTCGCCCTCCGACACTTTCTCTTGAAAACATTTCTGGAATGCATCTCCATAAGTCAGCTGTTGATTACAATACGTGCATAATTAATAAAAAGCGTTTTAATATGCTAAAAAGTATCGCTCAGCAACGAAGATAAACAGTCGAATAATTGCATTTTATTTCGAACGTGATTTTATGGCGAATGGCGAACAATTCAATGCTGTTGCCATGCGTAATCTGTTAAACTTGTCATAATCGATTGACATTGTTCGCTTTGTGTACAATACAGTTTAATCCACCGAAAGAAAGTATCCTACTACAATAGGGAAAGGAGCACAGCGGGAACAAGCAGCCACAAAATTAAACATCTTTGTTTTACAGATTCTTTCACCGAGTGGAAAGGGGAAAGAGGAGAATTCCCCAGGGCTTGATTTTTTTCTGGGAGCCCGAAAATTCTAAGATTTTTTATTCTTCATTATAAACAAATATTTAAATTTTATTGAACATTACCCATGCAGAACGAAACTTGGCATATTTTCAGTTCAATCTTAGCCGTATTCGTATAGAAAGACGATTTTTCAACTTGGAAGATCGTGTTTCAAATACCATACGATTCCGTTTGTTGAGATCAGATATTTAAATAACAGCCCACATGGTGCCAAAGCCTGTTATATAACTGATATCCATATCGGAATAGAAGAGCAAAAAATAACCATTGTTAACTTGTTTCATTCAACTCCTGGTTTTATTATTGGGATGGTTTGACTTAGCGATTTATTTAAGGCCTAAGGACAGTGAGTCGCGTATGGATTGTAAATCAATTCCGTTTGCGTCTGTGTGTAAAGCAACCTAATTGAGCCGATTTTATTTATCCTTTCTTTTTTCCGAACGCAACCAAAAAATTAAAGTGAATAAAAAGGTACACGCATTGAAACTGCCTGTGTTTCACTGAAAAATGTATGACTTATATGTTTCAATGTACTAATCGTACCTAAATTATCTAGGCTTCATCACGCTAGATTTATGATGTAAGTCTTGAAAGTCGAGATAGTCGGTGAACAAGCGTTGCAGTTTTCAGCAATTCTTCAGTCTAAAAAAGTCCGCAGAATATTCTTAACTAAATTTCAGGTACAAAATCAGGTAGATTATTCATATTATTCATCACCGTTTTAAAAAAAATTCCATTTGAAACGGGAAAATATTAAAAATCTAACGTGCTAAACGTATTGTCCTCAGCTCTCAATGGGAAATTTACAATCTAAGGAAAACTGCCATTGTTGCAAAACGCAAAAGCAGTTCTATTCGTTGTTGTTGAGCGGAATTTTTTTAAATAAACTGATGCACTTTTCTTGAAAAATCATTAAGCTGTAGCGGAGAAAACTGGTGTTGTGTTTTTCAGCAATGGCCGTTTTCTTGAGATTATAAGTAGAACCTCAATACTAACCAATAAATTGGCAGGAAGTGTGAGCTGATGCCCAAACAAAGTTTTTTCGGCAAAACCGGCTGCCGATTTTCGGTCACAGTATTTCCGTACTCTATGTCAAAGGCTCCGGAATGGAACACCCGTCGATTTTTTAGAGATGAATGGTTCAGGAATTGCAAATTGATGAGAGTGTTGAACCTGGGCTAATCTGATTTTTTTTTATATGGAACACATCTTTATTTTCTATATATGGGGGGAAATCAGAAACTCAAGGAAAAACACACGTAGAAATGTGGTCAGGTTTCGAATACTTACAGCTCAGTCTATTTTATATCAATTCTTAATATTATTTCATCATTTGATTGGAAATATCTCTAAGTTTCGATTTGAATGTTTCAAGCCACCTATTTTCATATAGTTTAGTTTATCGCTTCAACCGAAATCGCAGAATTGCAGAGAATCTTAACGCAGCTTGCATACAAAACTTGAACACAAGTTTGGCGAAGAGAAGCTTAAATATCGAAATCTGTATTGCAAGTATGTACAAAGAAATAATTGCATACATTTGGGATATTGATGTAATTTCATCGGCTACAAAACAATTACAAATCTAAACAAAAAGAGTCTATATTCTGAGTTCACGTGTTCGGTGTGGGTTCCTAATAAAAATCAATCTAAGCATACTCTTGTGCAATTGTGGATTCCAAAGTGTGACGATGGATTAAAAATGTCGATCATTAGAAATTTTGGTTGCCTTGTTCCACATCAATGGCTCAAACAACCCTATGGGACTGATCTGTGTAGTTTTTTTTGTTTCGATTATAGAGGTTTTAACCTTGAGGTCATTTACCTTTTCGAGTCAGAAAAGCTTTCTGACCCTATGTGCGGGGTTGGGGATCGAACCCAGGTGGGCTAGTTGCATACGTACCACTCGCACGCCATTCCGGATATCGGGGAAAAAATTCCCTTTGATGAAAAGCACTTCATCGTACTGCGACATATTTTCCCGAACGAACTGATCGCTGGTCTGCGGAGGAAGGTCATGCACGCGTATTTCTATGGCATTGTCCACCATGTACAAAGGGATTTCAGATTTCACATTGTCATGATCAACACTGTGCACCTCGTTGTTAACCGAAGCGAATGGAATTGCATCTCTTTCACGTTTGAACATAATGTACATACACAGAGTTAGAGGCCTTGTTGAATTGAATCTCACTTACATCATTAACGTCTAGATGCATTCGTTCCATGCAGAAAAAACATACAACACAAGCCATTCCATTTTTATTGATTGTTGGTGAAATAATTAATATGTTTGGAATATTTGAGAAGCTATTTACTCCATATTTCTGTATCTCTGAAGCCCTCGAAGTCATTTTCCTAGTACACTGAAGTCTTTTTTTATGCGAGTTTACGTACCGCATGAAAAAACCGCATTAAAAAAAGCTCATCATTCTCACATGTTGTCCTCGATTATCTCATAATAAGCAAAAATCTTCAATATGCGAAACAGAATAAGCTGTTCTACATTGTGCTAAAAAAAAAGCTTATTAATGTCGTTTTCGCTTGAGAACACTGAAACTGACCCAGGGTAGTTTCATCAAACAAACACTTTTCACGAAACTGTGTTGTTTTCGCGCTTAGCAACGGCGGTTTGAGCAAACCTGATATAACAACCAGGTTCGAAACTGACTCGATTTTCAGTTCAACAACGTTAAAACTAGGTTCGAAACTAGCTTCAAACAAACGGTTTGACAGCAGTTAGGGTGGAAACTGGGTTAGGTTTGGTATCAAGCGAAAACGACATAAGCAATTGATTCACACAAATCATTCGCTCTATTTCCTTCCAACCGGCAAATCCGTCATCATTCGACAGGTGATCCGTTTGGTGGTAAAACAGGAGCAAACTTCAAACGGCCAGTAATCGCTACACGCTACATCAACAGTTGTAGTTTCAATTTCCGGCCTCGAACCAAGAGATGGTAATTTTGCGCACCACCAAAGTATGTAAAGCTGCGACCAAAATTGGTTGTCCGGCCTTTGTACGTACGTTATTTAACACCGTCAATCGTGGCACCGTGGCAAACATGGACGTCTAATTTGGACTCACTCCCCGTATGAAGTGATTCCGTCCGATAGCCCAATTGGTTTCCGTTCGCTCGAACGGCAATCGGAGTTTCAAGATCACGGCTGAGTTGGTGTTGCGTGGATTAGCTTCAGAGCAGCCGAGTTAAGTGCATTTAGTTAATCCATGATTTATTATAGTGGCAGCTTGATTTACATACAATATAAAAAATGCGTGTTATAATGAATTTAGAGCGTGTAAAAATTTTGTTTAGTTTCCAGCATTGGAGTCGATTGGAGTTCCACGCTGCCCGTCCGTTACTTAATCGGTCCCAGGTAGTCGAAGCCAGTAAGTGCTTGATTTCATAATTGGCATACCTGACCGATGATGATGATTATGATGAAGAGCATGCTGATGACGACGATGATGGTAATGGTGCTGTATCCGATTCGATGTCTCGGTTTATTGGGTACCGAAGTAAATTTGGGGATCAGTAAAAGTTTAAACGGAGCCCATCTTTTATGAACTTGAAGTCAGTTGTTTCATACATTCAACAGATGCGTATAATTTCTGATGGGTGCGATGGTACACGGAGATTGTCTGAAATAAAATAGGATCATGCGAGGAGTTTTGTAAGTCCAGGTGAAGCTATTAAATGTATTGTATGTGCTTAGTTTTGTTCTCTCGCCACAAGGTTTACAGTCGACGCCCGTAATTGAATACCACATGCGAAGGTCAGTATCATTTGAGGCAATCAATGTTTAACATATGTTTATTATGAGCTTATGAAGCAGCAATTTAGTAAGCGGCAACCCATACTTAATTAATAATACTCTAATGCTCCGTTTCGAATGAATTTTTAACCTTTTCTCACTATCTCCTGCTTCTGCTTCATACTTTGTATCAGATGGAAGTAGTTTAGAAGGATTATTGCCTTTCTCATATAGAAAGACTACGCAATCACTGTGAAAAACGACGCACTCAATTTGTTCGGAAATTTCTTAACCGATTTTCGCTTCCAAGAAAACCGATAATAGTGAAGAGTGAACGGAACTCACTTACATTACTTAACAACGGTTAAACCGATTTTCACAAATCAAGATTCAAATTAAAGCTATCATCGTCTGAAAAGATACTGAGCAATTTCATCCAGATCCGACTTCAGGTTTCAAAACTGTCTGGCGATGAATGTCAAAACTTTCGAACCGCCATACATAATGACGATGCAAAACCGCTACGTGCTTTGTTCAATTTCGTATAACGTGCAGGGTTGCCACATTTAATTTAATATTTTCCAGGAGAAAAATCTGTAAATCTGTTTCGGGAGATCAAAACTCTCTATATGTAGCGTTTATTGTAATGTAATTGGTCTGTGTGTGTATGTATGTATGTACGTTGTTGAATTTCATCCGGGTCCAACGAAAAAACCTGTTTTAATCCACCTAGTGGTGTAATGATGCCTTTCTCATATTACATACATATACATTATATATATTACTGTGGAATTCGCTAAAACTACTGTCCATTGAATAGAAATAGGAAAGTTCGTTCGGACCTAATCTAACAAACTCTGTTTACCCTGTAGTTCCGGAACCGGAAGTAGTATCTACAACGAATTTAGGAATTCCGTATTAAACTGTAAGACTTTTCCTTTAAATTTATAAGTTTGTGAAAATCGACGTGGCCATCTTGAAGCAAAACGAGTGAGACGCTTTTGCATCACCATTTCCAAATCTTCCAAAACCGGATTCAGATGACCGAAATAGCCGAAGTTGGTTTGTTTGCCAGCAACAAATATGACCTACAAATTGGAACAGTTTTGACCTAGTTAAACCTAGACTTACTATGTCATGCTTTATTTCGATTAAACCAATTGGACAAAATCTAACAAACGAAGCGAACCTGCGTTTTCAATTTCAATCGCACTTATCATTCAATTGGCTGTGAAAATCGCATATTTGTTCAAATAAATGTGAATTCAATGACATTCGTTTATTCTGCTATACTGGCATAAGTGACGTAACCGACAAAACGCATTTTTTCTCTTCGCACAATTTTCTCGAAGATTAACACCGATTTTAACAAACTTAGGCTCGATTGAAGGCGACGTTTAAGTTTCAAATCAAATTCTATGATAACGTATCTGTCACCTCTTGTTCTAAAGTTATACTGGCATAAGTGACGTAACCGAAAAAACGCATTTTTTTCGCTTCGCACAATTTTCTCGAAAATTAACACCGATTTTAACAGACTTAGGCTCGATTGAAAGTGACGTTTAAGTTTCAAACAAATTCTAAGATAACGTATCTGTCACCTCTTGTTCTAAAGCTATACTAGCATAAGTAACGTAAACGACAATACGCATTTTTTTTCTATTCGCACAATTTTCTCGAAGATTAACACTGATTTTCACAAACTTAGGCTCGTTTGAAAGCGATGTTTAAGTTTCAAATAAAATTCTAAGATAGCGTATCTGTCACCTCTGGTTCTAAAGCTATACTGGCATAAGTGACGTAAACCACAAAACGTACTCGAGACGGGTATAGCGTGATGATCCAGTAGAGTCAGAAAGCTTTTCTGGCTCAAAGAGGTGAAAGACCTTAAGGTTAAAATTTCGATAATTGAAACAAAACAACGCACTTTTTTCTTCTCCGCTCAATTTTTGATGACTAAACAATATGATAATGCTTGTTTGAGAGACACTATTGAGTCATCAATCAAGCTCAAAGATTAAATGACTAACACTTCCGGTTTCTGAGATATAATGATATTAGTTACGTAGCCGACTAACCACACATTTTTCATCCGTTTAATTTTCTTGAAAATGGCTTCACGAATTTCGATAATCTTAGGATTATTTAAAAGCTACAATGTGGTCACCGATTAATGTTGAAAGGTTTAAAGTTATCCGAAATAAAAACGTCGACTCTACTAATGACATGAATATTGGTACTATCACCCCAAATGTTTTTAGAATGCTTTGGATTAACGTAAAGGGAGTCCTTCCGTGTTATTTTTCGCTTCTCTCATATAGAAAAGCTATGCAATCGCTGTGAAAACCGATTTTACAACCGAGGCCCGGAAAGCCGAGTGTCATATACCACTCGCCTCAGTTCGTCGAGATCACAAAATGTTTGTGTGTAGGTATGTGTGTATGTATGTGTGTGGCAAATAATGTCACTCAATTTTCTCAGAGATGGCTGAACCGATTTTCACAAACTCAGATTCAAATGAAAGGTCTTATAATCTCATACAATTTTTCTGAATTCCATTTGGATCCGACATTCCGTTCTGGAACTACAAGGTAATATGTGCAAATCTATGAAAAATGCGCACTCAATTTCATCGGAATTTTCTAATCGATTTTCACAAACTAAAATGAAAATAAAATGTCTATTTTTTACAAAGGCCCCTAAAAATTGATCCAGATCATATTTTCAGTTCCGGTGTTACAGTGCGATAAGTGGAGCATTTTCAATTTCATTAGTATTTTTTCCAAAAGCGAAAATAAAACGAGATTTTCACGAATCATGATTCAAATTAAAACTCTCATTGTCTTAAAATGTACCATGCAATTTCTTCCTTTCGGTTACGAAATTATAGGGCGATGAGTGTCAAAATATTCAAATCGTCATTCAAAATGACGATGCAAAGCTGGTAAGTGTCGGTACGGAAGGTGAAAACACCATCGATTTGATCCGTTCGCAGCGTGCTTTGTTCAATTTCGTATAGCGTGCAGGGTTGCCACATTTGAATCTATATTTTTCAGGTGCAAAATATGTAAATCTTTTATTCAATTTGTACCTGCTAATACTAATACTATTCTCACAAAATAATGATAACGATGCTTTTCTACAAAAGTACACTTATTGTCTTTCTCATATAGAAAGTTTATACAATCACTTGAAAAATTGGCTAGTCAAAACTGGTCCAAGGGGCTAAGCGTTCTATATCATTCGACACAGTTTATCGAGTTGAGCAATGTATGTGTGTATGTATGTGTGTGAGTGTGTGTCAAGTAATGTCACTCTTAATTAAAAATTTTTATAGTCCCATAGATTGCTATTGAATTTCATTATGCTTTAATAGGGTAAAATGTGTTTAAAATTGCACACCGTCATTGAGACCGACGATGCAAATAAGGGTATGTAGACTTGGCTCAAAACTGATTTAACTTGTAGGCTTGTATATTAGTTACTTACTAAACGAACCGACTTCGGTTATACTGGTTCAAAGTTCCCGGTTCCAGAATACCGGAAATAGTGGTCAATAACTCTAAACCGAAACTCACTCAATTTTCTCAGAGATGATTTGATCGATTTCCACAAACTCAGGCTCAAATATAAGTTCCTGTAGTCTCATTGGATGCTGTTTAATGTATGTTTAATCATTTAGAGCGACGATACAAAATGAAGAAAAATTCTTATCAATTCTACATAACTGTTTACAAATTGAAAAGTTTATGTTAGTTCATACCCAAAGAAAGCTTATTATTTGAGATTGATTTCTTGACAGAATCTTCTAATGATATTTTTGGAAATATAAGTAATAGAAGAAAGTGCCTTTACCCCACTAAGTGGAGTAAAAAAAGTTTTTTCATTAAGCTATGTTTGAAATAAATTAAGGTAAATTCATTCGGATTCATTCAGAATGATTTGAGTAGTTAACAAAAACGTATTTAAACGCTTATGTTGTTCATTCAAAAACCTTCTACGAAACTGCATAAGCAAAGTCAAAGCAAAGTCTTGGCATTACATTCCTGTGGTGGAATTTGGCCTTTCTGTTTCAACAGACTTCGCAGCCGATTCTTAGTGTACAGAATCATTGCATGGCTAGTACTATGGATCCTACTGACACTAAGAATCCTTCCAGGTCGGGGCTCGAACAGACGACAGCTGGCTTGTAAGACCAGCGTCCTATGCATTGAACCGCCAACCCGGGACTGCACGAACGAAACTGCATAAACACAGTTGAATTTGATCAAAACGCGACTTGTCGGTTACGTCAGTTATACGATTATGTTGTTGAAACTAAAAGTATTTGCCATGAGCATTGTGAACTTATCAAATAATTTTATAGTAACTCTCACCCGGGTTGGCAGTTCAATGCGTATGGCCCTGGTATAATAAGCCAGTTGTCGTATGTTTCTGGAAGGATTCTTAGTGTCTGCACTACTAGCCATGCAATGTATTTAGTACACTAAGAATCGACTGCGAAGTATGTTAAATTCCACAAAAAGAATGTTATACAAAGGCTTAGTTTAATTTCTCTGTATTAGTTAGTATGTTAGTATATGAGTTCCTTTTCCCCATTACACAATAACACATGGATCAATAAGTCCCGAGACTAACAATGGAAACAACATTTTTTTTGCAAAATTTTTTTTTATTCATCAACATAATCACCTTTTAGGGTGATACAATGGTTCCAACGTTTTTCCAATTTTTCAATACTATGTTTATAAAAAAAATTATCTTTCGCTTCAAAATAACCTTCAGTTTCAGCGATGACCTCCTCATTTGAGCCAAATCTTTTTCCCTGGAGCATTTTTTTAAGATCAGCAAAGAGCCAGTAGTCACTGGGGGCTAAATCTGGCGAGTATGGGGTGTGGGGAAGCAGATCAAAGCCAAATTCTGCTATTGTTTTCATCGACTTGTGGCAGGGTGCATTGTCTTGATGAAAAAGGGTTTTTTTTCTCTGCATGTGCAGTCGTTTTTTGCGATTTCCTCCTTCAAACGCACCAGTAAGTCAATATAATAATCACAGTTGATCGATTTACCTTTTTCGAGGTAGTCAATGAAAATCATGCCATGCGTATCCCAAAAAACTGACTCCATCACTTTGCCAGCTGACTGCTGCGTTTTCGGACGCTTCGGACGGCTTTCACCAGCTGTGCGCCACTCAGATGACTGCCGCTTCGACTCTGGAGTGTCGTGATGTATCCATGTTTCGTCCATGGTCACGTAACGACGCAAGAATTTTTTTTTGTTGCGAGTAAATAGCGATAAACTGCTTTCTGAATCATCGATTCGTTGCTGTTTTTGTTCCATCGAAAGCAATCGCGGCACCCACTTGGAAAAAAAAAAACTTTTTTCATGCTCAATTTTTCATGAAGGATAGTAAATACACTTCCATATGATATCTGTGTCATTTTCCGGTGTAACGGTTTCCACAGGTCTACCCGAGATCCGCGTTATTTGTGTCGGTACGATCACGTTTAAACTCGGCGAACCACCGACAAATCGTTGCTTTTGATGGACAAGAGTCCGGATAACATTTTTCAATCCATTGTTTCGCTTGCACGGTGTTTTTACCCATTAAAAAACAATGTTTATTCCATTTTTCAAACAAACTACAAAACGACTTTACTCCAACCTCGAAAACTCAGCTGTTTCTGGTCGGATCGACTTAAAATTTTGACCCGTTTTAAGCAAAGGTTAGTACTCTAGAAGGACGTGGTTACTGGTTTACTACGAGCGCCATCTCTGCTTTAGTCTCGGGACTTATTGATCCATGTGTTACAAGTAGGTTTAAAATTTTCCCTACACAAAAATCACAGGATCGCGGAAGCAAATGATGTCTTAATGGTAATAACAAAATCATGTATATAATAGGGCTGAAAAGTCACCACTTGTGGATCAACACCCAATGTAAATCTTAATATTTTAATTTTAACTAATATTTGAATAAATATTTATTTTAAAAAAACTCTAAAACGAGACTCACTCAATTTTCTCATGTATGATTTGATTGATTTCCACAAACTTAGGCTCAAATAAAAGTTCCTATAGTCTCATAGGTTGCTGTTGAACTTCATCCGGGTCCAACTTCCGGTTCCAGAGCTATAGGGTAAGGTGTGTTTAATTATTCAGTGCGACGATTCAAAATGAAGAAAAAAAATTATCAATTTGACATAATTGTTTACAAATTGAAAAGTTATGTTAGTTCATACCCAAAAAAAGCTTATTATTTTATTTAAAATTAAAGAAAAATTCTTGGTAGAATCTTCTAGTGATATTTTTGGACATATAAGTAATATAAGAAAGGCATCATCACTCTGCTAGGTGGATTGAAAGGGGGTTTTTAAACCTTATGTTGGTTTCCTTGCCGGTTAGGCAAAGGCATTTTCAAAGAATATAAATTAACTAGGCTAAATCAGTTTTCAAATTGACTCCTAGCTTGAAAAAGTCTTGCAAAAGTCTTAAAAAAGACTAATTTTGTTTTAGCTATCAAAAAGACTGACCGAGAAGAATACTTCTTTGAATAGTTAGCCTTAAAAAATGCTGATTTATTAGTCTTGAAAAAGACTTATTAGCTCGGAATATCTTTCTTTGATTAAATATCCCTAAAAAAGCTGGCCAATTAGTAGTTTTCAAAAAATAGCTTTAAAAAAGCTGGCTAATTAGTAGTTTTCAAAAAAATTGTTAGTTATTCCGGAAGCCTTGAAAAAGCTTCAAGTTTCAGGTTATTGTTTTATCGTTCAACAAAACGACTGTTCAACCCAAACTGACTGTATCAAATCTGATATGAAAAAATCTTCTGTTGAATTTCAACAGAACAACAAATATTGAGCACAAATGTTATTACCTTTATGTTTTTCACTCAACAGATTGATCATTTCAAAAAGTGAAATCATACACTCGTTTATTGTCGTACTATTTACCCTACCTTACGGAGATGCTTTTGTCAATAAGTAGTCAACTACCATAAATATCTTAAGCGACATCAAAAGGAAAAAAGGATAGCGAACCGTAACCCCAAAACCGCACCGCACCGAGTGTGGCTTTAAACTATTCGCGGTCCCTTTACGGCATAAACGGGGTCAGTTACGACATCATGGTCGGCAGTCGGGGAGGGGGGAATCAATCGTTATCTATGGCTCGGTATGTTGCAACGTTGCATGGGAATATCGTGGCAGGTCATAATAAGTTGTGACGTCGCTTTTTCCTCTTGCTCTGCAACATCAAAGTCATGCTGGGATGGAATGATTTGCATTCGGACCACAGCTGATTGACTGAAGGAGATCAAATCTGATGTAGTCCGCAGTTCCTATGCTGGGTTTACGATGTGTACCGTTTCAGATCCGACACACCGGCGGCTCTCCGGTACATCGATGGAATTCAGCGTGAGAAGTGGACACCACGAGTATAAAGATGGAAAGGTTGAACCATTTATCTCGCGACCCGGGCGAATGATTACGTTGCCTTAACGGCTGCTTCAGGTGGTACCACCGTCAACGATAATTGGATGTGCGATCGGTGATAAGATCAGTGTTGTTGTTATTTTGAGGGCAGGCCAACGAAATGTAATTAGCGCTGTCGGTTCGCCTGCCGGAACATTAACATTTGGATGGGTCGATATCGGTGGATCAGATACATTCTAATTATGATACTTTAAACTGATTGATTTCCCGCTTTTAGCAAAACTAGTGTTCTGTTGACTCGATTCGATAAGACCAATTTATTGTTTCGAAAAGTTCAACCAGCTAAAAATGACGACAAGTGATAGAACGACGTGTGAAAAAAATAAGAAATTACTTCCCTGAAAAGGTCAAACCAAGTAATCTCCAAGATGCCAATGTTGTCTTTCCATAGGCCAACACTTTCAATTTTAGCTGGATGGTGTTTGCTGCTCACGGGACAAGAAATTGATTTTCCATCTCAGCACAGGCGATTCCTATTAGCTGCAACATCAATAGGCAGATTCCGGCAAAAAAAAAACACTCAAACTTATTGTTGGAAACTACCGTCATGCTTGAAACAGGGTGAAAATTTCAATATGTTTTTATTATGGAAAACGTGTCTAGATTTGAGATGCATAACTAAGTACACTGAGTACGGTCGAAGCATGTCGGTGCATCTGCTAACGAACGACAACCGGACAGGCCGGGATGCTTGCCGAGATTTTTTTTTCAAAGACTATTCGGCACACGGTACATTCATAACATGTGGCTAAACATATCGGTTTGGTTGGTGACTAACGGCGTAGACTATGGTCGTGATGTGCCTTCAGTAGCCTCCCCGACTTCCTGCCGGATGATCGGCATCGCATCGGTGGTAAGTTGGTGAAAGTATGACGAAGATTTTCGAATGGTTTCGGTCGTTATTCGAAGTTGGGATTGAAATTTATTTTACTGTAGACTTACGCTCTAGTTTCACTTCGATTATTCCACAAGTCCTGTAAGCTCGACGAAACCAAAGGTCGAAGTTTTCCGTTTATATTTTTTCCATCTGAACTCAAGCACAGGTTCTTTTAAACATTATTGTATATCTCTCAACGAAGCAGTGTGGATGTGATTTATTCCTCACTCTCGCCACTTACGAGCTTAGAAACAAAATCTGCTTGGGAAGGCTAAATTTATTAGTGATCATCATCATTGAGTCAACGGCGGATTGATTGAGCATAATAACCTTAATTTAATACCCTGCGAGAAACGATTGATTTTGATGACCGGGTGTGGTAACGAAGCGCTGGTGGCCGCGGCAGTGCTGGGCTGTGCGGATTCAACAAACGGATGGCATAAAATATTGAGCCTGTTCTCGTTCGGGTGATCACTGGCTGAACCAACGAACGGCCTTTCTCCTTGATTATGCCTGATAGGTTTATGAAGAATGCCACTACTATGGAATGTGTGGATTAATACGTGTCGGTCTTTGAACATCCTCCGATGTGGCACGTGTACCTGAAATCGAGCTTGACGCGTGAGAAAGTAACCCCCGGACCCCCTGTAAAGACAATAGAGTGAATGTACCTATTTTTCACTCGCTCAGAAAAAGATATCATATTATTGATTTCAAAATTTAGCCTCGCATTGTCCAAAGAGGAGTTTAAGGGGTTCAAACTCCTCCTAAAACTTTAAAAACTAGCTATGTTATGAAAGCATTTCTCTAGAAATTTCCGCACCAACTCGAACAAATGTTTGTCGCACTCTCTCTGATTAGAATGAAACTTTCTGGACATGTAGGCTTCTTGTCAAAAAGTCACTTTGCATACTTTGCTTTTCCAAAATTGAACCAGACTGTCTTTTGAAAAAAGCTAAACATTTTTGAACAATGTTCTTCAAAGAGTGATTGTCGTAAATGATAAACCCTACAAAAAAATTTATACTAGTGTTTTTCAAAAAATCAGTCAATTTTTTTAATGAAAATACTGAAAAAAAACCTTATCGAGTCCTACACTGAAAAAAATTGACTTTAAAAATTTGAAATCGATTTACAAAACAAAACCATTATTGATTTTGATAAAATCTTGTCCCATGATAGATAATTAAGTACCAACAAACTATTGAAAACTAAATTAAACTGAAAGTCATAACTATCCCAAATTCCAATGAATCTTAATTTTTGAGAAAATTTCACCGAATACCCATTTGCCCAATATTCGCAGAAAGTGTCAGTGCTGGATAAGAAAAAGAACACATCTTTTTTTTCTATATAGGAGTGCAAATCAGAAACTCAATGAAAAATACATGTAGAAATGTGGTCAAGTTTTAAACACTTATAGTTCAGTCTATTTTGTATCAATTATTAATATTATTTCATCATTTGATTGGAAATATTCACGCGTAGCATGCTAGAGGTAGGTTGTTGCTAGTTGTTGCGGATGTAATTCCATGTTATGTCGTTTCGCCTGAGAAATTGACCACTACCCCAGGGTAAATTTTGAGTGCCTAAGATTATTTTCTAATTTATATAAGATGAACTCGATTGATAATGCGAAAAAGTTTATCGCTTCAACCGAAATCGCAGAATTGCAGAGCAACTTAACGCTATAAAAATAACAGCTTGCATACAAAACTTGAACACAAGCTTGGCGAAGACAAGCTTAAATATCGAAATCCGTATCGCAAGTATGTACAAAGATATAAATGCATACATTTGAGACATTGGTGTAATTTCGTCGGCTATAAAACAAATACAAATCTAAACAAACAGAGTCTATATTCTGAATTTACGTGCTCGGTGTTGGTTCCTAATCAAGATCAATCTAAGCAGACTCTCGTGCAATTGCGGATTCAAAAGTATGACGATTGATTGATTGTAGATCATTAGAAATTTTGGTTGTTTGTTCCACATCAATGGCTCGAACAACCCCATGGGGCTGATCTTTGTAGTTTTTAGAAAAATTGTTTCTTTTCAAAACGCCCATCTTACAATATATAGAAGGTTGGCAGGGAATATAATCATCTATTTTGGGACAAAATTTCATTCAAATAAGGAATTGTGTTTTTTTGTTGTTATTTGACTTCCAATTTTTAAGGTCGATTTTTTTCTGTGTATTCAGTTCATTCTTAAATTAGACTTATTTTGAAAGCATTCTTTGTAGGATTTGTCATTTTTCTACTCTAATTAATTGCAAAAAAAATGGTAAAAATGTCCTAAAAATAATTATGTTATGAAATGGTAATCCTTTTCAAAAAATAGTCTACACACTTAAAACAGATTCTTGAGCACGGCATAATGAAATACGGAATTAGATCGGCAACACGACATTTTACTGATTGTTCAGTAATCAATATGCTCTTTTCCGAAATTCGTTAATGTAATATTCTGTTCTCTCGATAAAGCGCGTTTTTGCCGAAGTTTGGAAAAATATTATGCTGAGCTTGTCAGTAAACAACTAATATACCGAAATCAGCAAATCCTTTTGACGAGATTTCGAACACTGTGTTTACTGAACCTCGGTGAGACACACCATGTAGCCATTGCTGGTGAAGCGGGAAAATAATATATATATATTGGATGAAGGTAAGAGATTCTTATATTTCTTTAAAAAATAAGTGAAACAAAAAACACAAAATCTTACAAAAGTCTTCGTATATCCAGGTAGATAAGTTGAGGAGCACTGGAAATAATTGTCTTTAACCATGATGTTTTCTTTTGAGGTTTGTTTTACTTTTTTGTATACTGCATTAAAATGGGCATCAATAAAACATTCCTTTTCCCCAACCTGAGTTTTCGTGATATTTATTGTATAAAATAATAAAGAGACATCCTTTCGATTACTGATGACTCGGCAGTTCATTATTCGATCATAATCGCTTTTGCCGAGTTAACAGCAAAATTGCTACTGACAAATTAGGCAATAATTGACAGTTAACAAATTTGCCGAGAGGATTACCGATCTCTCGGCTGTGCCAATCTCGGCATTTTTTGCCGAGATTCAGCAATCAAACTTAAGTGTGTAGATCAATTTTGGAGAAATAAAGTTAGCAAAGTAGCTGCCAACTCCAAATACGATTTAGTTTTCAAAATTTAAAGTCAATTTACTAAAAAAGAACATCACTTTCAATTTAATGAAAATTTGTCCCAAGGTAAGTTATTACGTTCCCTTATAAGCGTCCATGTATTGTATGGCGGGCAATTTCAGGAAACTAAAACTTTCTCTTGTCCATTACTGATACTTTTTGTAAATATCAGGCAACCAGTATTTTTTGTAATCTCCTCAAATTGAGATTCATTAAATTCTTGGATGATAATGACTTTCAGTTCAGTTTATTTTTCGATAAAAAGACACAGTAAATTTATTTTTTATCAAAACAAAATGTTAGTTTTGTAAATATTTTAAATTTTTAAAGTCGATTCTTTTCAATGTCGCACTCCATATGGAAGTTTTTAAGTATTTTCATTGAAAAATTCGATTTATTTTGTGAATTAAATAGTACAATACTTTTGTCGTGAATACGACTTACTTTACTATGGGGTGCCTTTTCAAAATTAGCCATATGAAAGAATGGGCAGAACTTAATCGTGAATATCTCGACTTGTATTAATAGCAGTAACATAATTCTTTCACCATTTCATCAAAAATATGATCAGGAATTTAGGATAATATTTTGAACAGTGTGAGATAACCACAAACAACTCAAAAATTACGTTTTCTGAAAATTTTAAAACAACGCGGAAAACTCTTTACCTTTGCTTGGGTTTTTTGCGCAAGGACGACGATTTTGAGGTAGTCAGGCACATATCTTCACTGAACGTTATAAAAGGGGAACCGTGGTCGAAAATCGATCATTTCTTCTTGTGCGTTGGATGGAAGCAGACGTCGGGGCGAGAAGACGTATTCAAACAACCAAAATGCATCGTAATGGACGACGAAACGTGCATTAATTTGGACACCAAGCAAATCGACGGCAAGTTCCGCTTAGATGTTCCGGAAAAAGGATGCTAATAGTTTTCCAGCAAGTACCCAAGCTAAGCGAACACAAACAAGAGTTCAAACACTGTTATTATAGGGTTCGCTAGGCCAGTAAAATCCTGCGCATCTGTTGCTTATACGTCAAGTTCTATGTGTGAAATTCAGCCGAAATAACATTTTATTTGATTCAATTTAACCAGATCAACAAGATATACGAAGAAATTTAAGAAAATATAATGAATACTAAGTTAAAATGGCTGTGACAAACAATATCATTTTCACTGAATTTTCTTTGTGTTCATCTAAACGACAAGGCAAATTATTGTGTAAGAAAGCTTTCAAACTGGGCTCTAAACTATTTAAATTTCGATGTCTTGTTAGTGCAAGCCCGAACATCTTTTTTGGTTTTCATACAAAAATTTCATCATAGTGTCAAAGAAACGGTATTTTGAAGAATGCCACTGTGTTAGCACATGGGCTGAAAAGTCCCGGACCTAACAAAGAGAACACGATTTTTAGGTTCAAAATTACCTTTATTTATCAACGTAATCTCCATCAAGAGCAACGCAATCACATCAGCGGCGCTCTAACACTTCAATACCACTTTTGTAAAAACGATTTATGTTTTGTCTCAAACTAGGCTTCAGTTTCAGCGATAACCTCTTCATTTGTGCGAAGTTTCTTACCTTATTTCAGGTCTGCGAACAGCCATTAGTCGCTGGGAGCTGAATTTGGCGAATACGGTGGTTGTGGGAGCAATTCGATGTTCAATTCATGTAGCTTTGCCATTGTTTTGATTGACTTGTGACATGGTGCGTTGTCTTGATGAAACAAAATTTGCGGTCGTTTCTTTGCAATTTCTGCCTTCAAACGCTTCGAAAACGCTACATAATATTCACAGTTGCTGTCCACTCAGATGACGATCGTTTCGATTCCGAAGTGAAGTGATGAATCTATGTTTCATCCATTGTCACATATCGACGCAAAAATTCCGGTTTGTTACATTTAAACATGGTCAAACACTGCACATAATCATTAACACGTTCTCGTTTTTGGTCAACCGTGAACAAACGCGGTACCCACTTTGGACAGAGCTTTCTCATAGTCAAATACTCATGCAATATAAAGCCAACACGTTCTTTTGATATCTAACGTCAGCTAACTCATGCAACTTCATTTTTCAAAAATTCCAAACAATTTTGTGATTTTTTTTAATGTTTTCTGGTGTTACCGTCTCATTTGGAGGTCCACTACGTTCTGCACCATCGACCACGTTTGAAGTCAGCAAACCAACGTTCTATTACTGTTTCTGATGGAGCAGAGTTTTCTTAACACTTTTCAAGCCATTGCTTTGATTGAAAGGTATTTTTTCCCATCAAGAAGCAGTGTAAAATTAAAACACGAAATTGTTTTTGATCCATTGTTCTGAAAAGGTGAGTGCAATAAAACTAGCGCCATCTATATGTTATGCCCGGAACATTTCAGCCCATGTGTTATATATGAGCATATGGGTAAATAAGAAGGATGCCTAACAGGATTAAAACATTTTTTTCCACTTCGCGATGCGTTCTTCTGAGTTTGGGCTATGCATGGTTTTCGCTGTGTTGGCTGTTTTGCTCAAAATACTATCTTTTTTCATGTTACCGGTTTCCCGATTGAAGATGTTACCGAAAAATGAGTAGCTCTTAATCGCCCTTCATGAAAGCCATGCCATCATTACACAACATTTATAAGCGGTTGTACATCCGAATGGAAGCAAAGGATAAATAAATACTGGACAAATCAAAACACATTCTCAAGTATTATTCGAAAATAAAACAACAAATCGTCTACCCTAGTCGGGGGCCAACTGTTTAACAGTAGCATCAACAGCAGCTGTTTTCGCACTTGGGTGGTTTGATGTAACAACACGAAGATATCTGTAAGGGAAGTTGTATTATTAAATAGTGACGGTTAATGTGATGGTTACAAGGTATTTTTGTGTTAATAAAAACAAAGATGCTAACTTTGCAAATTTGAAGTTGTATTGACATTCATAGATAATAAATAGTTCACTACTATTACCCACTATAGTCTAACTGATTTTAAACCAGATAATTATTTTGTTAAACCGAGATAATTATTTTGTTAAAATAAATTGTCAATTTTCCTGTAAGAGATAACATAAAATTTGCATTAGAAAATGGACTAGATAAAACAGATCATCGTTTTTGATAAATTTCCATGGAAGGTCATTATTCCAGCTTACTTGCAAAAAAATTCTACGCCCTTTCGAGCGGTCTTCCGGCAGTTAACCGGAACATTCGTCACGGCGGACGAAAAGATGCGTGTAGTAATGTATTAGAGTTTTTTTCGGTTTATTTATCAACTCCTCCTCAGTTTTCGCGACGAAACTGTGGGAGTAGATCTTACTCTTCAGGTTAGCTCAGAAATTCTCGATGAGACGCAGCTGGGAAACGTTGGGAGAGTTCGTCGACTTGGGTACCACATCGATATTTATCCGCAGCCACGATCGCTTCGAGTACTGGGCCGACACCAGATCCGGCCAAAATACTGCGTCTTTGTCATTATGGTATTTATTGATGAACGACGCAAATTCTGGTATGCATTTCATACTATTCGTTCACAGCCAGTCCGGAGTAAAAGAAGAGCGGCTTTGACATCCCCTTCTCGTTGATTGTCAGCTACAGCAGAACCTTCTTGGAAAAATCGGTTTGTGAAATGAACTTCACCTCGGAGCTCTCTTCCTGCGTGGGAAAAGTGAAATACGAAGTGCCCTGTCAGTAGTTGCCATCCTGAGTGGTATATGTCTCGTCGTCCATCACCACCGCCACGTCGCGATTAGCCGGGAAAATTTTGTTGACCAGCAGCTGCCGCAGCATCATTGCCTGCAGCTCCGAAAACAGTGGACGCGACTTCCGCTTCCTGACATGTATGTCCTTGTTCGCAAGGTTACTGTTAGGCTGGTTGCACTGATCTCCCGGCCAAGCGCTCGCAGCAAAGTAGCCACTTTTGCCTCGGCCTGGAACAGAGCTTTCTTCCGATGCTCTGATTGTTATCTAATAGTGCCAAAATGTTGTAGATGCCGGAACGGGCGTATCCGCCGTCCACAAAGTGCAGCACGATGTTCGTTTTCGACGCGGCGAGGTGCCGTTCTGAATGCACACACTTCAGAGCGGAGTTGCTTTACTGTTTTTGCCATCACAGCTAGAGTTCGACTGATAGAACTGTCAAACTTTCTCTGCTGAATCATTGGTCACTATGATTGATGCTACATGGATAGTTTCGTCAGTGCGGGTAAAAGCAAACTCATGAAAAATTTCCAATTTTTGTCCATTTTTTTAAATGCAAATGTTACTTGAAAATTTATAACTACATGTAGTACATATAGCTTGTTCATCTCTCAATAAGTCGTGTGACTGACACCAGGGATGCCAGGTAATTTTTTTTTTCAAAATTCTGTGATCAATCCAAAAAACTATCTGTGTAAAATCTGTGCACGTTTCCCGTTACATAATAGCTGATCGGAATCATTTTGGTGAGCAAAAAAAGGTTTTGCTACTTCCGCTCTGTCGGATATTCATTTTTTCTCAATTTTCCCTAGCAAATCTAACACTTTTTAAGGCTTGTCAGTCTGTGATCGTTTTCAGAAATCTGTAAAAATCTGTGTCGTTTTTAAAATCTGTGCAGAAAATTGAAAATCTGTGAAATACATATTAATCTGTGAATCTGGCATCTCTGGCTGACACACAGGTGGTGCTACCATTGTCAAATCTATATGACGTTTATGAAGTATTGTGCATGCAGAAAAAAATCGGAAGCGACGTCTCTCTCGCCTGATTATGTTGCTCCAGGAATCAGGAATCAGAACAAATTGGCTCAAATGGCACGTTCCCCTTGATATTTGGAGATTTGTGCCTTGCCATCAATTTGTTTTTAGCATCATTTTCCCGATATATATGAGGGAAGGATTGAAAGGAAATGGTAAGGGTTGGACTGAGAGGATGGGGAAAATTGACGACACAAAAACACATAAAAGCAGAAGTAAATTCTGCACCCCTAAGGGATGCTGAACAATCTGCTGAGGATCACATTTAGTGGAAGCAGAAGTAAATTCTGAACCTCTACGAGGCCCCGAACAGTCTGCTGTTAATAAAACCTCCAACCCCCGAGAGGATTTAGAAATCTTACAAAAGCGACACCATTCTGCACTCCCACAAGAATGCAGAACGATTCGCAGTATGTACGAGCAGAAGTAAATTCGATACCCCCTAAAGGATGCCAAACAATCTGCTAAACCTTATTTAAGGTAAATACAGAAAGAATTCATTCACTCCAGGAAGAATGATGAACCCTTCTGACTATAGCTCCTTACCACATTGGGTGAGATATGAGAGAATATCCTTTAATTTTAGCTCCGCATACACAGACTAATCATGTATGGAGAACCAAAAACCCGGATACGTAGTTGCGTCAATGCGGGACAGTTACATATCAGATGATATGAAGGACCGCAATCGCATTCACACAAATCACACGAATAATACTCAGCACGTTAAATAGTAGCCATGTGATAATTAAGTTTGCTCGGAGCTCTGACCAGAATACTGCAATGATGCTTGGAGAAATGCAGTAGACACTTTGACATTTTCAGATTTAAATCTGGTAGAAATGCTTTTGTCTGAGCGCAAGTTTGCAAGCTGCGCCAGTATCTGGCATGTTTGGATGCAGCCCAAGAACGAATCTTGTGCTTTATCCAACTAGTTGAAAGTGGTAAGGCTGGTTCAGGACCAACGAAATCATTCGTTGCACCAGCTCTAGCCAACTCATCAGCCCATTCATTTCCAGTAATACCAGAATGGCCGGGCACCCATAAGAAGTAAACAGCATTTGAAATGCTGAGGTCTTGAATTAGAGTTCGACATGCGATCACTAGATTCGACCGTGAATCATTCGAACTGAGTGCTTTTAAGGCTGCCTGACTGTCGGAACAACAATAAATTCGTTTCTACAGATCCTCTGCTGAAGTGCCGATTGTATTCCACACAGAATCGCGTAGATTTCTGCTTGGGACACAGTACAGTATCTACCAAGTGAATGAGACTGCTCCAGCCTCATTTCACAACAGTAGACACCAGTACCAGCACGACCATTCAACAGAGAACCGTCCGTATAACAAACTATGTGTTCATCAAGTTGTCGTTCCAGGCAACCAGACAACCATTCCTCACGAAGAGGATAGCTCACATTGAATGTTTTGAAAGGAAAACTGCATGTGAGAGTTAGGTCACTAGGAGCGAGTAAATACTCATCCCACGTAACCATTTGAGACCACAAGCTAGTGTGGCTGGTAGCATAATCTAATGGGTTACTGTTCCAAAGCCCTGTAACCTTAAGACGGTATGTACAAGATAATGCTTCTTGTTTTAGGAACACATGTAGTGGTTTAATGCACAGTAGCGCCTCTAGAGCAGCAGTAGGAGTTGTCGTGAATGCTCCTGTCATCGTCATTAGGACCATCCTTTGGAGATGATTTAGCTTTGACTGAACTGTCGCGACTTCTCCTTTCTGCCACCATACAAGACATCCATATGTTAAAATTGGTCTGACAATAGTTGTGTAGATCCAATGAATATATCTGGGTTTGAGTCCCCATGATTTTCCAAAAGCTCGTCTCGATTCACTGTGCACCAATGGTATGTAGACTGTCATGCGATATATTAATCACTAATAATTGTACGAAAATTCACTTCCTTGTAACGTTCAGTGTTAAACCCATTGATTCCTAAACGTACATTATCAACTTGAAGCGCAAACAGAAAGGGACATTTAATCGTTATGTGCTTCGATAGTGGAGGCAAGACAATGTATTCAATTATGTTGAAGCACGTGGCTCGTAGACAAGACAACAAAATATGTATAAAGTAACATGATTCTATCAGTTGATGTATAGAAAATGAAAGTTCAACTGACGTCGCTCGGCAACATCGCTGCGCTGGACTGTCCAGCGAATTGCAGATTAGTGCTGCAGCGACAATACCAAATTTCAACCTTAGACAAGACAAGACAGCTGGCTGCTTACTCTTGTTTTGTTTGCTTTTCATGGACCCTGCTAAATTGTTATTGATAGTTGACAGTATGTGACTAGTGACATTGACAGTGCAGCCAATTTCTTTTATATTTTAATGCGTGTTATATACATTCCATTATTCAAATAATAATACCTGGCATGTTAACAAAAATTATATCAGAAACTAATTAGCAAAAAAAAAATTGAAACGGAAATGACCGTAATACAAAACCTTAATTTACGCGCCTTATATATGTATATATGTATTCATATATGCATAATACTACGAAACTGTATACTGTGGTAAAGAAAACAGTACAACACCAAAAACATCAAAGTGGCTCCCAGGCTTGATCCGAAATCGTAACGTGAGCTGTCTTTCATGACATTTCGATTACTCAGAAAAAATTACAGTCATTTAATTAAAACTACTTCTGTCATTTTCGAAACAATGAATTCATAACAATTTCATTAAACCGTGCAGGCTCAGCAATGGCTTCAAATGTGTTATCCGGACTCTGCTTCATCGAAAAGAATCATTCATTATTGGTTTGCTGAGGTGGTTTCTCTAGTAGTAAACATGAAAAAGATTGGTTATATCTAATCGTATATTGAAATTGCGTGAGTTGAGATATCAGAAGATAGTGTGTTCACAACTAAGCATGAACATTTTTGACCATGAGAAACCTTTTTTCAAAGTAATAAATTAGATTTTTCGCGTCGGCATTTGACAATGGATGAATCATGGATCCATCACGTCACTCCGGAATCAAACCGATCATCATCGGAGAGGACTGCAGCCGGTGAACCACGTCCAAAGCGTTCAAAGGCACAACGGTCAGTTGGAAGGTCATCAATGAAAAATGACTTCATAGTCCTGTTTTATCAAGACAATGTACCGATCACCCACCATATAGTCCAGATTTTCTCTGATCTAAAAAAATCTCACCAAAAAGAAAGCCTATTTTGAGACAAAAGACGAATCCTTCTACAAGCACGGCATCGACAAGTTAGAGAATCATTGATTGATGAATAAAATCAATTTTTGGGAAAATAATGTGTTTTTTATTAAAAAGTCATTTGACTTATGGAATGATGCGTTACTTTGTTATTCTAAAATCATTATTGTACTGTTAAAAATGAACTTTCCAAAACGTAAGCTTAATTATCCCTGTCTCCTCTAATTATTAAACATTTTTACCTTCGATTTTCAGATATTTGAAACGGTATTCCGGTGAAAATTACTTTTCTTTCCAAAAATTATTGAACTATGCATGCAAACTCAACCTGCAACCGTTTGGACCGCGATTGTATCGGTAATTAGCAAGTTGTAGAAAAATTCAACCTTATGGTTTTACTACCTAGAAACCTACATTTCCAAGCTACAGACCAAACCGTCCGCCCCGAACGCAGATGAATTATTAACCTGCAGCATAAATAGCTCGTTTCGTTAATACCAACCGCACACCGCTACTTGCATAATCCAAGTGAGGTCTCTTCACAAATTGGCACTCTTTCGGCACTATTAGCTATTCATTTGTGGTCCCCGGGCGGTTGATGTTTTAATTTCCCCTGTTTATGTACGATCACCACGGTATGATTCACCCAACGCGCGACCATAGTAAACATTCCACCTATTGCAAATAGTTTCAATTGATGCTAGACAGCCACTAATCTCACGATTGCTGTTCGCCCATATTTCCCTCCTTCCTACTCGATGGCTGATTCAGGTTGGTAAGACAGCCTCTTGGTGATCGCATTCGATTTTTTTCTTTTTTGCTATCCCATGCGATACCACACTAACCCACAATCCGTGATCATCTTCAACAGTTACATAAAATCTTGATCACCCAAAACTCGAAACTAATTTGATATTCATCCGTCTGTTTTCGTCATTTTGGGAGACTGGCGTTGTTTTTGCTATTTTGTGGGGACTTATGTGTGACTAATCTTCAGTTGCTGTACGGAAAATAGGCTGCTATTGAGGGTCATGTCTTGGGAACCAAAGTAGATGTTGATTACCAAGAATCAAACTATACACTTTGATGGTTAGCAACCCGTTTGTGCAACTATTGATGATGTTGAAGTTTCTTGGTTTATTTCTGGTTACGGTGACTCTGTTTTGTCTTTCACATATAAAGACAGGCAATGTATTCTTAGGAACTGTTCTTCAAAAGATTTATTGTTTTCAAGAGAAGTAAATTTTGTAGGCGATTCTTTTACTGCAACGTCAATCTGGATTGGCCCTTTTAAAAATAAAAAATATCATATGCACAGCCGATGAAACACAAACACTGAACAGCGTTATGTTGACATATATCGGAATGAAAACAGTGCTACTAGATTTGCCATCATTTCACTCGTATGTATCTAAGACAAGACCTGACAACTGGGGGGGCTGCTTTTGTTCCAAAATGGACCAGTTTCTGATTGGCTGATTTTGATGTTGCTACCCGCACATTGTGAAAAGAAAAAAATTTTGCAGGGTACGCGAGCAATGATGCCAAGTATAAAGAAAATCAGAAAACAAGTTTATTAAAATGTATAATTTTAGCTCACCAATGAAAATGAAAATTTTCAGAGGATGTTTCACTTTTTTTAAATTTCATTTGTAATAAATGTTTATAGTGGCAGCACTGTGTAATTAAAATCAGCATCAAGCCGTTTTTCTTTCTAGTGAATCAAAGTGTAAGCAAAAAAGATTTGTTAAATTAGTATAAACTCGAAAGTGTGTTTAGTTTTACGAGAAGAATGAACTGTTGCGTTCCACACTGTGGTCGCACTAAGCATTTCTATCCAAACTTGACTTTTTCCGGATTCCAAAAGATCCGGTAATACTTCAACAATGGAATCGATTTTGAGTTCAACATGAGATATTTCATGTTTTTTCATCAAAGCTCAATGAATTGTTTTAAGCATTAATATATAATAAAAAAATGCATTCACTAAACCATTTTTCATGTTTATTGCAAATCAAACACCGAGTATAAAAATTTAAATTAAATAAATTTTTTTTTCTTAGAATAAAATTTTTAAAAAATCTGTAAATATGGCTACACTCTAGCCGATACGTTGGTATTCAGTCCACAGGGCGAAAATGACGAGAAGGATGATTCGAAAGGAAAAATAAAAAGCCAGTTGTCAGGTCTCGTCTTAGGTATGTATCAAGAGCTTTTTACTGATATTCGAAGTCGAAATAGTTTTATTGAAATATAAATATCAAAAATATAAATCAAATAATGTTAAAGATACCAAAAAATGCTTGCTGATGGTAATCTTAAAAAAAAATTTGCATAGCGCCAAAAGAAAACTTGGCAACCTTGCGATAAGAAATGAGATGAAAACAAAGCGCAATCTACTGCAAACTTTTATCTCATATTTTTGAAGATTTTTATTGTCATTTTAGAAATTTTAAATCGTTGATTAAACAATGGAAAGTAAACATTGCCAATTATGGAGACATCCAGCATTGAATAGTGGTGTAATTATGTAAGAGTGGTCACGTTTTGAGACGAATCAATTAGTAAATATTCAGAAACATAACCAATTGTAATATTTTAAACGAAAATGTTTCCTAAAATGGGAAGTGAATTTCTTCTAAATGGAAAATACGATCGCTGAAGGATTTTAAACCACTAAACATTTTAAAATATTTTACACTTCGGTTCAAGTACGTTGAAACATATGATTCATGTTCAAATTATGAGATGAAGGGATGAGATGGAATAAGGTACTCATATAAAATAGGGAGCTGTTACCCTACTACATGTACAAGTATAAAATTCGTAAGTTCCAGAAAAAACATATTAGATTCTGAGAAATTATTAAGTAATTCGTTTACCGCTAATTAATTTACCGCTCAAAATTAAGTGATGTCAATCGATCGAAGCGCCATCTGCCTAGCATTGTCGGTGTTATTAGATTTCTATGGAATGTGTGAAAAATTACAAGTCAATCGTTTTTACTTTTCTTTACGTTTCGTCTTAGACTCGTCAGTGCAAAGCAGTTAAAATTGAACTGCTTATTTCTAACTTAAACAGTTCAACTTGAACCGCTAAGCACACGTAAAGTTAATGCTATTTACAAAACACTTATATATTTGGTACCGAAGTACCACGTCTTTTCTGACGTGCCGAACGAAAACGTTGTTTTCGGCTTATTCTGGCCGATGCAGGTATGGTCATTTAGGGATTAGCCTATGTTTGTGCCTAGGACGTTTTCGTTCGGCACGTCAGGAAAGACGTGGTACTTCGGTACCAAATATATAAGTGTTTTGTAAATAGCATTAACTTTACGTGTGCTTAGCGGTTCAAGTTGAACTGTTTAAGTTAGCAATAAGCAGTTCAATTTTAACTGCTCTGCACCGACGAGTCTAAGACGAAACGTAAAGAAAAGTAAAAACGGTTATGTGCCCTAAGCACAAACATAGGCTAACCCCTAAATGAAGTCAATCGTGTTATTCAATATGAAAATCTAAACATGGTCTGCAGCAAACTCATCCACGAGTGTTTATTTTATTCAGTAGTGTTTTATATCGCTTTGTAACGAATAGGAGAAACAGGATACTGGTGAGATCGTTCCTTAGAGATATTGTATATTTTTCTTACTTAAGGTACGATTACATTAGCCAGTTTATCTGCACAAACTTGTGAAGTTTGACTGTATCATAGTGTAATCGGTTCGCAGTTGTCTGCAAGCAGTCAAAATCGGCTTGACTGTCCATCTGTATGCAGTCAAAGTGTGCAGATTAACTGTGACAATGTAATCACAGTGTGATCATAGTCGACAGACAAACAGTTGATGACTGTACAGACAAATTCGACTGTTTCTGAAACTGTTGTGCAGAAGTTGTCTGCCACAGATTCTATGACAACCATAAACTTGTTTATTTCATCCAAACACAAAGCAAAACGTTCCAGCACCTGTGTGAGAAGTGAGTACACGTGGTTTTCCCCAAGAGGGTTGGTTTCGTGATCAATTGTTTTCTAATGTGTAGAAACCAGATAGTAATAAAAAACCTGTTTTAATCCACCTAGTGGTGTATTGATGGCTTTCTCGTATTACTCATATTCTCACATTCTCATATGTGTGGTATTCTTCGAAATTATATTTTATTGCTTCTTGAAAGAAAACAAAAAAAAAATCAATTAGCACAACCAACAACCAACAAAATGAAACAGTTTTGCTATTGCAGGTACTTCTGCAACCGGTGTAAATGAGGTCGGTTTGAATGATCATCTGATAACATGACTTACAAACTGTATTGATTTTAGTCAATTTTATAAGATTCTATATGATTCGGCCATCGTACTTTAAACGAGGGTTAAATTTTAAATACTTATTATTTTAGAAATGGCAAAAATGAAATTTTAAACACTTGCATCCGCGCAAAGTTTAGAAGCTCAGGAGTTTTGGCTTTTTATTTGAACCTAAATTTGTGAATATCGGTCAAGCGACCTCTACGAAATGTGAGTGAGTTCCATTTTGTGTATATGATCACTATTTCAGGAACAGGAAGCCGGAAATAGCCCAAGGCTCCTTGTATATGATGCTGTGGCTCTTTAGTTTTATACACAAATATTGTTTATTTTACAAAAATGTACTTGAAATCGATCGAAATCGATTAACGAGTACTGGACCCCAATTCTATCTCTTAACCACGTGTACTAACTTCTCACCGAACCACGTTGTCATTTCCGGTCGAAATAATGAAGCTTATTGCATATTTCGTAGAATTATTAATCGAAATTACTGCTGAATTTTTCGAGCTCCTCCTTCACGATAAAGTGCAATGGATCTCCAGAAGCATAGTACTGGAACGTTTTGCTTTGTACTTGGATGAAATAATTATGAAAAATTAAATAATGAACTAATGAAAAAAATATTAACTACTCCAAATTAAAAAATTCTGAACGGTAACAGAAAATGTACTTATTTGAATTTTTTTTCTAAATTTTGTAAATAGTTACCGAATTTCCAATAGCTTATCGTTCGTTCATTAGTTCGATAATTGAATTGATTACAAAGCGTTTAGTAATAAAATTGTGGATCTGTCAAAATCTGAACTCTGCCCAAAGCGAATTCATACCGTTATACCATATTTGAAAGAGCTTGGACTGGAGACAAGCTTCCCAAAATTTCAACTCTTTAATTGTCATATTTACGGAGGTAGGATGATTCTATGGATTTTCATTGCATTTGATTTTTGAATCTACCACTCCATTTACAATTTATTGAAAATGTATTTGTTGCGTGAAAAAAACTCAACAGTTGCGAAACATATTTTTTCACGCTTTCGATCTCGGTGCCACTCTGGATTTTTTAGTAATAGAAGATATACCCGTATGATGTGAGCGTTAAGACACAAACGTGTAGATAATGAACATATGATGTGAAAGAATCTCATTTTTTTGTTGTTGTGACATCTACTAAACATATCATAGAACAAACAACATCGTATATTTTCATCATTTAAACATTGTCGAATTTTGTATTAGAAAGAGATGATTTGGGGAAATCATTAGAATTATGTTTGCATTTGAAGATAAATACTGCAGAGTCAAATCAAAATCAGTTTCAAAGTTCAGGAAGGATACAATCAAAGCACTGGACTGGGAGCTTCTCCCTCACCGTCGTATTCATTTATTTCCGAATACTACTTGTATCAAATGACACTAAATCAGTGAACACCAAGATACAGATAGGAAATAAGAAACAGAACAACCAAAGTACTGTAAAATTTTATTATAGAATCACTTGAAATGTGAATCATTCAGGGATAAAAAAAGTAAGGGAAACAAATATGAATTTAAATGAAATGACTACCATTTGTTTTTATCGAATAGCCACGCATTGACTTTGCACCATTTCAATTCCTACGAAGAAGTCGAAAATGGGATGTCTGATTCTCGAGGTATTCACAAATTGCCAGAAAGATGGTCACTATTTCGACTATTTTTTTTTCTCATTCAAAATAAAAGTTTCATTTTAACAAAAACACGCTCACTTCATATTTGGTTAATAAATGATTTTTAGATACATCGAAGAGCTTCGGTTTCATATTTTTAAAAACTGTGGAAAAGTTCAGTATTTGAAATTGTCTAGAATAATAACCAATCCATCATGCGTCTCCGGGCCTCGGAAAAGTTTTCTAAAGTTTGAGCGATTTCTATACCTATTTTTGATATTTATAAAAAAGGTAAAAAAAACCGGAGGACATTTATATTCCTTCTTTAATTGCTTCGAAACACAACACACCAAGTAACAACGCAACGAACTTCCGTTTGTGAGATCAGATCGATATTTTATCATAATGCAATATTCCGTGAAAAGTTCTCTGCCCCACAAACTTTCTTCCAATGTGATCACTTTGTGCAGAAAAACTGCAATAAACAGCCCACTCCCTATATTTAAGTCTGTAACCAGTTTGATTTGTCTGATCAATGTAATCACAATACAGACATGCTCAAAAAGTC
The DNA here is from genome assembly GCF_030247185.1 of Malaya genurostris. Taxonomy (NCBI): domain Eukaryota; kingdom Metazoa; phylum Arthropoda; class Insecta; order Diptera; family Culicidae; genus Malaya; species Malaya genurostris. The sequence continues at coordinate 183,072,304 of NC_080572.1, forward strand.
TGTCACAGTCAAACATAACAACTGTCAAAGTATTGACTGTCGGCAGTCAAACTTGACTGTTGCAGTCATTTAACTGTGAATAGTGTAATCACATTGCCAGACCAAATATAAACTGCAGAAAAATTACTTGTCTGTGGCAGATAAACTGTGTCAGATAAACTGGCTAGTCTGATCGTAGCTTTATAATACTTTATTATATTCCTTCTGAGTATCGAATATTAGCTTTTGTTGAGATCATTTTGTTTACCAAAACATATCCGGATCTCTTTCTCTCCCTACTAACATATCTCCTATCTCGTGATACTCGTGGAGATACAGTGGTACCCGTGGTCTGTAGAAACAACGAGTATTGGACTAACATTTCTTCCTTTTCCTCAGTAGCACAGCCTTTGGTCGAGGCCGGCGTCGTTATTGATCTATTATTGAAAAGTTTTGAGCTAGTGGGTATGTACAGTGAAAATGATTTGCTTCTCCCAAGCTTCATTTTCTTGGTTCATTGTACATTTACACTCATTCGGTAAATCACGAAGTGCAACTACGGGCGATCTGCTTCAGCACAGCTCAGCTCTTGCATTTGCAATCGACATTGCGAATGAACACTTCAACTAGAATACTTTAATGCGTTCTTGCTTACAGTGCAAAAAAACTCATGATAACATTTTCTCAAGGCTACTTCCGTGATGCATGTGGAAATAAATATGTTAAAACAGAAGTAAATTCGGCATCCCATAAAGGAATGCCAAACAATCTACTAAAACTTTTTAGGATAGAAATAAAAGGGATTCAATCACTCCAGGAAGAACGATGAACTCCTCTGGCTATTACTTCTTACCATATTGAGTGAGAAACGATAGAATATCCCATAATTTTAGCTCACCATACACAGATGCAACCATGTATGGAGAATCAAAAACCCGGATACGTAGTTGCGTCAATCGGCAAGCTGTGCCAGTAGCTGGCATTTTAGGATGCAGCCCTACAACCAAGGATGGCTTTTATCGTATCAAAGAATGTTCACTCTTCACTCTTTACACGATTGTATCAGTGCCATCAAAGAGAGACTAATATAATTGCAACAACAAACACCCGGCATGGCTCATTTAACATAGAAAAGACACCAGTGCGAGAGCGAATTTTTTTCGATGACATTTCTGAGAATCAAAGGTTAGCACGCTGCTGTGGGGATCCTCTCTGAAGCAACAAACGGTCGCTTATTCTCGTTTCGCGATCCGATTCTGTATGGGCAGTGGATAATTGCGATAGAATCATTTTACTATTGCCGCTTATTCTAACTATGTACATATAACCTTTGTATAAGTAGTGTCTATGAAGATGTATGTGAATGCTCCACATACGGGGTTTTGAAATATTGCAACCTAGTATGAGAAACATCAAGTTGAACCATCGATTCGATTTTCTGCGATAATTGTCAACTTGCGATCCTCTCTTGGGAAACTCCACACAGCAACGATCATTATCAGACTGTATTTTTTTCAAGGGCCGTGAAATACTCAGAGTATAAAGTGGAACGAAGAAATGTAGAAAAATTCTCTCGCTGTTCATGCATTGAATGACTCGAGTTCTTATAGCATCTTCTACCGGATTGAAAATGTTGTATACAATATAGAGAGCAATATAGCAGCTTCTGTCAAATTTTCGGCAATCACCAACACTGCCTACAACGAATCCTGTGCTTTATCCAACTAATTGACAGTGATAAAGTTGGATCTTTCATTCGTCGTTCCATCTCTAGCAAACTTGTCTGAGATAGTTGATGACTAACAATTTCCAGTATTCGAATTTTCAGTGACGAGTAAAATCCCAACTGCATCATCCATACTAAGAGGTTCTGTATCGTAGGATGAAGATGCAATAGTTACATCATCCCGCATTTGAAACTCAGATACTTGAATGAATTACGTAGCCATCTCAAAAAAACCTCACCAAAAGAATTGCAGCATGATGAACTAACACTATAAACAACTAAGCATTGTATAAGAACAAATAAATAAAAATTAGTTTACTATTGATGGCTTTAGCTCCACTGGAATTCATATATGAAGAATATGAAGTAATCGCTCGGCGAAGATCGGTCATACGAAAAATATACCGGAACATAGATAAATTTACTCTCTATGCCTTCAATTAGTCAGTCTTCCTGTGACACGAAGCTTTGAGCTCCGCACGGGCAAGGCACTCAAATGTTCCGTTTACGACTGTTTTTTGTTAGGCTCCTGCAGTCATTCAATCATCGACACGAAAATACACCTTGACTTGCGAGCTCCCGTTTTAGTGGCCTTGTACGACATGGAACAGGAAACCAGTGCATCAATTCTTGGTTGGTTTGGCCACTTGAGCCAATTAGTTCTGATACATCAAAAGAATATTTGTCAACCAAAATTAGTACGAAGTCAGTAACAACATTGATATGTAGTTCAAATCGAATCAATTCATTGGTCCTTTATGTCCTGCTACATTAAGTGACCAACAAATAATGCCACCATGACCTTTTATTCCGTTTATATTACGAAACATACGCTTTTCTTTCGAAGGTCTCATTGCATAACAAAAACATATACTGACACGTGATACAGTAATCATCTATTATATCTACAAACAACGCACGTTCGGCCAAATCGATTCGATAGCCGTTGCACAACGATTGTGACGATACTTTTTTACCAACTTCACTCACTGCCAGCTATTACGGACATTTGTCATGCACAGAAAGCTTTGTTGACTATTTCATTAGTAATTCCGTTTGAATCAGGTTGTAAGCATATCAAAAGTGTAAACCTAGTTCTTTTTGCTTAGCGGTATTGCGTCGGTGGGATATCACTTCATCAACGGGAAACCGTTTTTCGTTACTCGTTCGACCACTGCAGTTGCGGTTTCTACAGTGCGTGCTCGTATAAAAAAAACAAAGATCAACAGGGTGCATCTCGAATCGCGAAGAATAACAACTAGACCGCGGCAACTTTGATCATGCTTCTTTTGCGATAAAATGCAGCGAGAAGGTGTTCCATTGCAAATTATGTTAATCAGGTTTCCTAAACACGAACAACATATTGACAATTTCGCCAGAAAATTTGTGCTAATTTTTTAGAGGCTAACCGAATCGAGGTGATCGAAATGTTTTTATTTGTATTCTCCATTTAAAAAGGGTAATTTATAACAATGATCTCGATTTATGAATGTCACTAAAAATCATAAATTAAGTTAACCTAGATTCCACACTGTAAAATCTTGAACTGACATATGTTAGTTCTTTTCAAAAAAACAATTTTCACGTACTTTGCAACCGTAAGCGAATCAAATATAAGAATTAGATTCGAAACTGATCTGAATTTCAGTTTAATTGTTCTGAAACTAGACTCGAGACTGGCATCGAAGAAACTGTAACTGTTTTGAAGGTGTGGAAAATGGATTGAACTCGGTATCAGACGAAAACGACGAATCTTATCAAATTTAACAAAAATATTCTTTCCACTGAATAAATGCTCTAAAAATACAATTTTCTTCAACCACAAAAACCAGTCAATTTCACGAACAGAGCTTAACTTCATTACTCTGCAAAGAGCATAGATGTAAACAAATCGAAATAGGGTGATACAATAATAATTACGATAGTTTTCTAAATAGGAATTTAAATCAATTTCAAAATATATTTCTGTTTTTCTTCATTTTCTGTTCATGGCAACTCGCCCTTCTTAAAAAAAAACAGGTGCAACATATTGCTGACTATAAAAATCATTATATGTCAAGTCGAATTAGAGCAGAGATTCTATAACTGGTCCCTACAGCCCCACCACTGGGCGCTAACTCTTTTTTTAGTGGGTAGTAAACTCTTGATGGTCAACAAGTGCGTAATGAGACGTACATAGTGGGCTTCGAAGCCTTTTCAAAACAATTGTTTGAGAATGGGCAACTATACTAGATATTAATATGGATCACTCTTGCGATTCACGAGGGACATCGCAGTAAAGTGCGGTGGCAAAAAAGGTTACTAATACTCTACAATTTTTTAGTACACATATGACAGTTTTCTAAATTAGTACACTGATCTAAACAACAGCAAAGGGCAGATCGCATTGTGAATACACTTTTGATTATAGACAATTTATAGAAATGACCATTTTCTTTTACATTCTATCGCAATCAAAGTAACTTGTAATACCCCGTTTATTTCATTTTAATTTTGTTCTATATATCAGAAGTGATCTGCCAAACACAGCCTATAGGTTTCGTCTTTTGAGTACTATTCATAACATTCATTAGCAAAGTTAAATACTACTTCATAACTCTTGAAAGTGAATACGATAGGTCTAAAAGAGCATAATTCTACATTATTTATAGGCGATATTTACTTTCGTCAGAAAAAAAACACATTTAAATATTAAAATATTGTGGGCATCATGCTCAATTATTTTTGACATTTCACTTCTGGGTGCACGCTAAACGCAAACTATTAAACATGACTGAACTAATAGCCTATTCCGTCGCGCGATGGTGTTACTGTGCTGTCTTTTTCGATTTGTATTGAATTCGTTAAAGTGATCCATATTGATATATAATATATTTGGAACGGATCAGAGCAAATGAATTCTTGACAAGCTTATAGACTTCTGGAAAGATATTTAAATAAGTTTCGAACACCTCACACAATGATACGATATGCATAACACATGGACTCAAAAAGTGAAGTTGCGTGAGTTAGCTGACATCGTAAAGATATCAAAAGAACGTGTTGGCTTTATATTGTATGAGTATTTGACTATGAGAAAGCTCTATTCAAAGCGTGTTCTCTTTGTTAGGCCCGGGACTTTTCATGTGTTAGGATGGTAAATCTTTCAATTGAGGTAAGATTTAATGGAAAGAAAAGAAAAGTTGGCACTATACAATTCTCTATGTTCAAAATTTTATCGGATGATTCACGGACAGGGAAAGAAGGAACGGTGGACAAGGTTATACGAGATTAAAGTACAAAACAATTTAATCGCAGGGATTTTAATTTAAATACGGTGCAAAAACCACCCAGTCAAGGAAATTAATCGAACCTTAGGCTGTCGACCATCTTGCGTATTATTTAAACTTTTAGTTAGAATTCGACATTCGAGCAGTTATTTTGTCGATGTCAATAATAACTCTGCACGGAAGCATGGTTATTTTTGACAATTCTAGTTTCAGGTCTTTAGCAAAAATATCTGTGTAGTTCATTTTTATACTTCCAGTCAAAGAAACTACTCCAAAAAAAGATTCAATACATTGTAAAACAACGTAAGTTTTTCTCGAAGTTCTTCTTACGTTCTCTGCATGGAAATACCACTTAGTATCACTTTATTTTCAGTGAAAAATAAACCGAAATAATTTTCTATCCGTCAAACTTTGAAACTGTTCGACTGTCAAATTTAAACTGAAAGTTAAAATATTTCGCGAAATGATTCACGGCCTTAAAAGACATTAACACCGGCTAGACCATCCACAAGTTTAATATCCTTCGAATTGACGCTCCTTCCAGCTATTGTCCAGCGATCAGGGTTACTATGTTAACAATTTTATCGAAGTAATGCTATGAGCAGTAGGATTTTTGATAATTGAGCTCTGTGGAAACATTTATAATGTCTTATTTTATTTGTCACTACACATGGAAGTTCATTGGCTTTCATGACTTTTATCGACTTCACGATGCGACTTAGCGTAGAGATTCGTGGGATTCGGGTGCAGAAACAAAATGTTTGCCGGGTTCGGGTCAGATAAGGGTAATGAGTTTACTCATTTCAAACGGGGACGATCGGGTTCGGGCTCAAAAATTTGATTTGTTTCGACTGCCGAAGTGTTTTCGGGTCCGGGTCGGGTAAAAGTATATTCGCACTATGCCGGGACGGCCGATCCGGGAGGTTTTTTTCGTCATTGGCGATGACTGAGCTGCCGGTGTGTGCATGGGTTGGAAAAAAAACGTCCCGGCATAGTTCGAATGAACTTTAAAGATTCTTAACTTCGGAGGAAAAGAAAGCAGTGAAGCTGTTATAAATTCACAAAAAAAAACATAAAACAACATGGTGATCGCTCACTTTTTCTCAATAATAAATGTTTTCCATTAAATAATTTAATTTAATTTAACAATTAGAGCTGTCAACTGCTTCTTTGGAACTGTTAAAAAACATGCGACAATCTCAAAAATTGTTAAATATTAAGTATGCCTGGCCAGGTCGTGTAGGAGTTATATTAGTAAGAAAGGATGACCATTCGAATTTGGAAAAAATTCATAATAAAATAGATCTTGATCGTGTTATACATTTTTACCGATCCACACAGTTGACGTCTCCTTCCCCAGATAAAGTACCACTCAAGCGTAAAAGAACTTAATTTAGCTATTATATTGATGTTACATGTGTTGTTATTTGTTTCTCTTTTAAATGGATAATACGACTACAAATATTTTTTTTCACGAAAATATTTATAAGTTCAATAACAACTATACATTAAACGACAAAAAACACTCAAGATTTTGCAATGGAATGTAAGAGGTATTAACGATCTTTCAAAATTTGATGGTATATTAAATGATATTGACAATTTTAAAACTCCTATAGATGTTATAGTAATCGGAGAAACATGGTTGAAAGATGAAAATTGTGCTCTCTATAAAATACCGCATTATAAAGCCTTTTATGCTTGTAGAACATTCTAGTGGAGGCCTAGCAATATATGTCAAACAAGATATTGAACATAGACTGATTAAGAATTACACCTCCGATGGATTTCACCATATAAACATCGAGCTTTGTATCAAAGGACACTTTTATAATATTCATGGTGTGTATCGTCCCCCTAGCTTTGATTTTAACGAATTTTTCGTTTACCTAGAAAGCTTGATGTGTTCAATTCAACCGAAGCATACGTGTTTTATTGTAGGTGATATAAGGCTCTGCTAGAATCATATGACTTTTCGTGTACAAATTGTTTTACTACAAGACCAATCAGCGACAATATACTTGACCATATTATTTGTAAACTTGACGACGTTAATCGGATTCGCAACGACAATATTTAATGAACTAAGTGACCACTCTCAAATCTTAACAACTTTCAAAATATTGGCTGATAAAGAACCTATGACGTTAACGAAAAAAATCATAAACTATCGTCAGGTAAATCTTGATTTTTCCAATTTTATTAGTAGTATTGATGTCATTGAGGACGCTGAAACAGTTCTTCAATCTATAGTTTTCGTATATAACTCGCTACTCGAACAACATACTAGAATAATAACTAAAACAGTCACAGTGAAAGGTAATCATTGCCCATGGATGACCTTTGATTTATGGACACTAGTGAAAATAAAAAGCAATTACCTCAAGCGTATTAAGGCAAGCCCCCACGATCAGCACCTCAAACAAATGCTATAACATATCTCTAAAACAGTCGATTCCATGAAAAAGGTGAATAAAAAAAATTATTACGAAAACCTTCTCACTAACGTACCTCATTCGAAATTTTGGACAAATCTTAAATCTACGTTCGGACTAACAAAAGAAAAGGATAAGATACGCTTGATCGATAGGGGCAACAACAATAATGACAACAAGGAAATTTGTGATATTTTCAACAAATTCTTTTATCGGTAACGAATTAGCCAAAGCTATTCCTGTAAACTCGTCTTTTTGTCCATTAAGTAACGTTCGTCATGTTTGTGATTCTATTTTTCTACGTCCTTCATCTGTAAATGAAGTGATACTGTTAATACAAGGTTTGGATAATAAGAAGAGTAACGGCCCTGATAACGTCTCTGTTAGTGTACTAAAACATAATTCATTTGCATTCGCTAAAATACTCTCTCAGTGCTTTACCGTTATTCAAGTCGGTTATTAACCTGATTGCCTCAAGGTCGCTAAAGTCATTCCTGTGTTCAAATCGGGTGACCGTTGTGATTGTAATAATTACCGTCCTATATCTACATTGTCCGTATTCAACAAAATATTTGAAAAACTTCTAGTCACTAGACTTATCGAATTCCTAAGTAAGCATAATATCCTATTTAAATTCCAATATGGCTTCAGACAAGGTTCTAGCACACATACCGCTATAATTGAATTAGTTGATGAATTTATAAGCGAAATCGATAGTAAAAATATAGTTGGTGCATTATTTTTAGACCTTAAAAAAGCCTTTGACACATTAGATCATAGTATACTTCTGGACAAACTCGATTGCTATGGGATCAGGGACATTGCTAATTCAATTATCCGTAGTTACTTGACTAATAGAAAACAATTTGTATCCATCGAAAGTGACAGCAGCAACCTTGCTACAATAAACATTGGTGTTCCACAAGAAAGTAATATTGGACCACTATTGTTTCTTTTATATATTAATGATATAGGTAATTTACATCTTAAAGGAACTCCACGACTATTCGCCGACGACACAGCTCTGTTCTATTCTGACAGTGCCATCAATGCTATTATTAACTCAATGGAAAGTGATTTAAGAACTCTTGATTAATATTTCAATGCGAACTTATTATCATTAAATTCCACAAAGACTAAGTATATGATTTTCCGTTCCATAAGGAAAATTATACCAACGCATAATCATCCCCAGCTCGGACACAATATTATTGAAAAAGTTGACTATTTCAAGTACATGGCCATATATTTCGACCCCACATTAACCTGGGCTCACCACATAAAGTTTGTTGCCAAGCACGTGGCGTCGTACTGCGGTATTTTATGGAGAGTCAAGTCCTTTGTTCCCCAGCTTGCTCTGTTAAATTTTTATTTTGCCTACATCCATTCACAGCTCAACTACTTGGTATCGGTGTGGGGGCGAGCCGCTAGTTCTTATTTGAAGAAACTCCAAACTCTACAAAACATATGCCTAAAAATCATTTTCAATAAACCCTTACTATTCTCGAGTCTATTGTTATACTCTGACAGAAACCATAATGTTTTACCAATAACATACTTATGTGATGTCTAAACGTTGCTATTCATCCATGATAATTTGCATAACTCCACAGTTCACCATAACCTACAGTTCCCAACTATATCCCATTCTAGAACAACACGCCGTAGTAACAATTTTTTTCATGTTCAGTTCAGCAGTTACAAGCCTTGGTCAAAGACGGATCCTTTTTGTTGGTCCAACTAAATATAATGCACTTCTGTCTGATATACGAGGAATAAACAATCGTGCCACATTTGCGGCTAGACTAAAGTACCATTTTAAGCACAGACTGAACGAGATATTTAGCTAATGTAGTTTTTTGTTTTATAATGTAATGTATTTATCGTCAACAGTATTTCATATTAATAACTAATTTCCTAATATATTAGTACTTTCTTTCCAACATAGCGTAGTAATTAAATTGTGGATCCCTTAAAAGGAAATCTTTTCCACTGGGACTTCACTCTATGTTAATAATAAATTGTACATCAATCTCAGCGGACTTTGTATCAAATCCAAATTTGTATTTCTAGTATTGTTATTGCCAGTGTTTATTTGTTTCTTGTTTTCCGCTGAGACTAGTTGCGTCCACTACCAGGGGGCTCCAAAATGAAGCTCTTTGGTGTGAGGGAGTGTGGTGGGCAAAAAAAAACAAAAAAAAGTGTACACACCAAACTCGGCCAACCTACCCCAGCTTTGGGATTGGTTGGGTGATTTTTTCTTCGCATTTGATCGTTAATAACTAAATAAATAAATAATGACAACGCAAACCATTTATCAAAAAGTTTAACCAGAATGAGTACAAAATCTTCATGTCGATATTCTAACAAACATGGATCCAAATTTAATAAACTGCTTGATCTCGATTTTTTCCCTCACATACGAAGCAGTTTCAATTATTTCAAAAATATCCTAGTTTTAGCTCATCTTTGAGTATTTGACAAATATTATTTCTTCAAGTTAATACTTCTTGATTGATCACACTTTTCTCAATAAATCGATATAAAAGTTAAATATTAAGATAATTAAAATTTACCATGGATCATAACCTATAAATCGGTACAATAATGATGTCAAAGTTATTCATCATCTGCACCTAGTATGGTAAAGTACAGATCTAAAACAATTAGCTTCTAAGGTGGACCAAATCTTCGCATCAACCAAAATATCTGGTATTAATGGTGAAACCTTGTTGTATGAGCCTGTCAGCTTTTTTAGTCTATGTCTTATATAAACACTTTTAGAACAGTTCTAATGTATCTAAGAATTTTTGGTAACGTGTTTCTAAGCCACACACTGCATGAAAAATTACACAAGTTGTCTACCTTTTTAGCATTATCCTTCGAAAGAATATTCAGGAAACATATTGATGAAACAAAAATCACTGCAAAAAGTCTGAAAATGATAGATTTTGTAAGTTTATACAATACCAAAATGCAAACGAACTTTTGCTCAACAGTTAACCGCATTTATCAACACATGACACCATACCCGGGTAGGTGTAAATAACAAACAAAGGTCAAAATAATAACAAATTTTACCATCATATCTTGGCTTGATGTTTCTGTGTTGTCAGAGCGATACTTGATATTTTCGTGATATTTCATCAAGGGATCAAGACATTGTATAATATCTGTTCAACATCAAAATTAGTTATAATATCTTATTTCGTTATTGATGAGCTATTTCAATTTCATTAAGTAAATTGACCCCGTAGTTTTATCTTCAAATAAAATACCATTGAATAATATTGCATCAGAATCAGATAAGAGAAATACTTAAGATATTACTCTATTCTAAATGCTAGATTGCTTAATAATTAACAAATTCATCTTCTATAAATATTCTGTTCTTGGTTTGATATTACAATGACAGAATTTTGTATTTTGTTGCTATTTTCTCATGCAAGCTTTGATATGATTTTTGATATTTTAACTCTTATTTCAAACTAAATAATGTTAATTTCTACCATTTAGATGTTTGATTTTAATGACAGAATTTGGTATTGGTTTGCAAATCACTTCTACCCGGGTACTGGCTCGCTCATCAAGCCACATCGTTACATGGCGCAACCCAATTTCAAAGATATCACGGAGTTTAACTGTACCAGAAGATAAATGCCGGCTCATTTGAACCCGCCAAGTTCCATTATGAACTGTGTCATCAGACACAACCGGCAGTCTAATTTCTTGTCAAACAGCAGCCGAGATAACCATCAACAAAACACATCACAATGATGTAGACTTGCTATACTCGACCATGCGACGAACCCATCATGTACAGAGCCGTGTTACTCAACCGCGTCCAAGATTCCCTTAGCTCCGCATTCAAATCACGAGTACTATTTACTAAATGAAACCGACTTCGAAATCTATTGACATCAATCATGTCACCTTTTGAATCTTTGTCGTTCGCATCACCACTCACCGCGAGGAACCGCCAGTGGCTGTTATAACACCGGTGGTGATGATTATGGCAGTAGGAGATTGTCAGTCTGACACTTCTGATGCTCGCTATAATGGCTGAGGTGATGGATTAATGACTATTCTCATTCGTCCAATGAATGATTGCAAGGAGTGATCGAATTGAGATGATGTTATCAATGACTTTCGTTGTTTTGAAAATTTAAGTTGGATTCATCTATGAGAAAATTTTAATTCAAATACTTTTAGCTGTTGAAGAACTGTTTTAGTATTAAAGAGCTGAAAAATACATACTGAGTTATATCATGTTTCTCAGTATTAAACGGGTTTTCCACAACACTGATGAGCAACCATGCATTCGATCCTTCTCTTTGACCGAAACGGCAATAATGTGTCGAGTTTTAATTGAGTTTTTTGTATGAGAAATTTGCGAATAGCAAACGACTTGCCAGTACCACTTCAAACGACTTCTTTCGCTCATTGAGACACGAAGCTGGTGACAATATTTACTGCGAAAAACGGATCATTCGCATGTTGAAAGCAATGCTAGTGCAACAACACTAATGCATCATAATCACGTGTTCTTCGTGCTACCGCAGAAAAAGTAATATCACTATTCTTTTCTAGGCATATTAATATGACATGTTCATTTTCATCGGACTAGGGTAACGGAATATTTCATTCGCGTTCATCTCATAATCATAACGCCATTACCCACTGCAACTGGTTACTAATCACATACATCACTGAAGTATGGGAATAAACACTATCCATTAATTACGACATAAAAATTACAGATGAAATTTTGTTCTGTCTATGCCGTGTGACATAAACGTCTTGAATGGTTGTACCATAACATAGATGAATTTCATGGAAGATGCAATCAAGTACTCTAAATTTAATTGATTGTATGACGAATAGCAATTTTACTAGCAATTTTTGTTTTGCTCTACTCTTCAGAACAAACTATTGGCATATTGTCGCAAAACTGAAATGTAGAGGCGCTGCTTGTTTAGAGATGATACTTTCAGCAAGAGCTGTCAAGTCGGTAGGAAAATTTCTAATTCCACCACATTTTCAACGATTTCATATAAAAACGGGCAAATTCATTAGAAAAATCATAGTAGAAGTCGAAGAAAAAGTTTTTAATCTGAGGTGGTAATGTTGATCTTAGATCATTGTGTGAAACCTACCTTTAATTCAGAATAGAGCATCAAACTTAGATTGATACCATTTTTCAAATGCCTGGAAATAACAAATAAAGTATCCAATAAATAGTACTCGATCGCTATACATTCTAGTACTCGAGATATCAACATTACACTGGTTTCTGTTTAAAAAAATATTGATCCGAAAAAACCTAACCTTACCCAATTTTACATATTTTTGAAGATTTTCCATGTTTAATCGTAGTTTACACTAAAAAAAGTAGTAGTAATCATTTTGAAATCGATTTTCTTCTACTTCGAGTGTACTTTTATTGCTGATATCTATTTGTACTCCTGAATGAACGATATAAAAACGTTGCAAATCACTATCGCCGATATGAAAATTTCCGAAAGAATCCTCCTTTTCTTGGTTCCATTTTTCATTGGCAGGTGTCGCTACCGGTAAATCAGCTTTACGACAATGTGCCAATCGTTCCTTCATGTAGCTAAATAATTACTGACAGTTATGGATTTCAAGTATAAAAAAAAACAATTTATATTTTCCTACACGCTGGCTGCACGGCTACGAGTGGCTATCACTGAAATAAAAATTTACATTCGAATTAATTGAAAAAAAACGCGTGAAAAGGTTTCAAATGGCAAAATCAAATACGTGAATTGACAATCTACGTGAATTTCCAGTGTGAAAAATTAGATCTTAAAAATAGCGAGCAGTGAATCCTTAAGCTTTAAGTAGTTTGACATTTTGCTAAAAAATCCATTCAAAGCAAAACGAGTTGTGATTTTGTTTTAACTACATTTTTTAACTTTGCGGATTTTGTCAGTTGATAGCCTGACAAACCCAGTCCCACAATCTTATCGGCAGCAGTTGCATTTCAACAGGATTCGACGTCTGGTACAAGGTGACGCGTGTTACAGTTTGAAAGTTTCGTTAGTTGATGACTACCAATCATACACACTTAAAACTTAATTTTGATCTCGACGAAAAAACTTGGAGTAGGTAACCCCACCCTCTTAGAAAAAACGTTCAACGGTGGTCCTTCATTGGTCCAATACGTTGGATCATTGGTCCAATGAAAGTCCAATCAATCGTTCAACGGGAGGCCAGCACGGAACCTTCGTTTGCCGATTTTGAAACAGATCGTTGAACCGAATGCCATTTTTTTCGCTCAACAAACCCGGTAGACAGAGGTCCATTGTTGAGCCATTTTTAACATGAGGAGTTGGAGCCCCGTTGGACTAGTTTTACTGCAGAATTTCGGAAATTTTTTCCACTTATTTGGATAATTTCGTGCAATTTGTCAGTCAACAAGCGCTCAAATACCAACAAAATTGAACGGCCTGCTGAGAGGGCAGAGACAAATCCGCGAGATTGACGTAGGACTGCATTCGAGATGAGTATAGACAGTAATTAATTTGATACCGTTTGACCGTTTAAGATTTGTAGTATTGAAAAGGACCATTCGGTTTCAAAAGATTGCGTTTGTATTTTATTCTCTCTGTGACGCTTAACGCGCACCGCAATTGACATGGCGGTCCTCGACGAATTATGCAAACTTTCGTTATCGCGCTTCTTCTTGGCCTTTTCCGCGCCGTATTTTGCCTGCATGTATTGAGACATGCTTAAGCTTTCACTAATCTTTTATAAAGATAAAATTAAACGATTGGCAACATATCTTCTATATCTTCAAAATAACTTCTTTAAGTTCAGCCCATATTAGATTTTTCAAAACTAGAGAATTTGGAATGTTGCTTCATGGAAGATTTCCGATATGAAACTGTCATAATGTTATTTGTGATTCATTTCTACTCCCTGAAGGTACCATATTGTGGAATTTTCTCCCATATTATAAACTCGGTGCATTTTTCTTGAACTTAAAGCAACTGAATGTTGGTTTTATTTGCATTCGTTTAATGTGCAGTCCACACTGCGAACCGTTCACTATTTTGATTATTTTATTATGTTTTTCTAAACGGATTATTTTTACTTCCAATTTGAATATTTCAAGGAACAATAATTCTAATAGTCTTTGGGAAACCCTTAGAATAACCGATTGATTGATTTTTCTGCATTGCTCACATTTCTGTGTATTTTTCTCGAATGCGAAGTACCAGCAGGTGGATGATGACGCAATCATTTAATTTACCTCAATATTTCAGTAAAAAAAACTATTAAAATGCTGTACGGGTTTCATTTCTGGCATTCAAAAGGGCAAATTGTAGAGAACTACGATATTAAACACTGTTCGGAACATCAAAAAAGCAATCTTAATAGGTCTTTAGATAACATTTAGAACCATTAGAACGGCTAATTTTGTATAATTTTTTCCATTGTTGTCCACTTTTCGTTTTCTTTTCCTCCAATGCAAACGTGGTACATTTAACGTCTTATTTTCCATTCGTTTCGTAAAATAATTAGAGAAAATACTCAAACAGCAAAAAAGTTATTAGGAAATCAAATTTGGAGTAATTTCGTTACACTTTCGTGTCGTAAAATTTTGAAAAAGCAGCCAGGTGAGCATGGTAAAGAAAGACGTAGTCCTACGGCAAAAGCTGCCGAAAACGATCGGTCGTTTTACCGAAATCAGCATATTAATGATATCAACTTACCAGAATCTCGGTAAACAGTTTTTAGACAACCGAAATTTTGTGACTCATCCAAGTAGCCACTTTGTTTCAGTGCAATCTTTGCCAAAAACTCGGCTGTGCAAACCCTGTCAAAGTTTTCCCGATATTCGGGAACAAAAATCCATTTTATGTCCAGCTGAAAACCACTATATTTCTGAAAACTTAAAATGAAAGTATAATGTCGTGTTTCCACATTATACTTTCATTTTAAGTTTTCAGAAATATAGTGATTTTCAGCTGGACATAGAATGCGACGGAATCGTCGCAGGATAGCGAAATAATGAGCGTCAGCAGGGATGCCAGGTCATTTTGTCAAAAATTTTTGATCATGCCAAAAACCTGTCTGTGAAAATCTGTTCCCGTTTCCCGTACCATAATAGCAGATCGAAATCAATTTGGTGAGCAAAAAAAAGGTCTCACTACCACCACTCTCTGTACCTTTTTCTTCCACCGCTGTGTACTTTTTGGTGCTAAACTGTGCTCGATTTACAAAATCTGTGAAAATCTGTGATATATTCCAGAATCTGTGAAAATCTGTGATCATTTCAGAAATCTGTGAAAATCTGTGCAGAAAATTGAAAATTTGTGAAACACAGATTAATCTGTGAACCTGGCATCCCTGAGCGTCAGAACCACTGAGGCCAGGTTTGCAGATTGGTATGTAAATTTGCAATTTCGTTTGTTAGCAGACTTTGCAATTAAGCCGACTTTTTTGCAGATTTTCGAAATTTTTATAAACAATCGTCCATTTTAATGACTTTTGCTATTACTGTAGGGTTTTCGTTTGGTTTTTTCTTCATACTTCTAATTATTGAGGTCGCATAGGACCATTTCTAATACGCAGACGCCTAAAGTTTCACCTGACATCGCTGCCAGGAAATTGGACAGTTGTTTTAACTTCTCGCTGTATGTTGTATTGAAATTAACTAGCATTAGAGCCAAAAGAAAAATAAAGGTGAAATTTAGCGTCATAAAATGCGCGCAATACTTTATCCGCTTCAGTTGAACGAACCGTCGCACAAAGCATACCAAGAAAAACGGACACATAGAAACAAGAACTTTGTTCAATGATTGAGCGTAGTGGGCTTACCTCTCGTTGTATTGGCTTGTAAAAAAGACTGGACGTAATGGATTTTTGAATCCTTCGAGCTTTGAATATATGCTAATTCAATCGTTATTGTTAGTGATTACTCTTACACTAGAGCTATAAATCATGAGTAATTATGAATGACTAACATGAGGTTATATGTATATGTACAGGGTCCGGCACTCGAAGTGTAACCAATTAAAAAGGCCATAAATTGAGTTTGGAAAATTACTTTTGCTTAATTCAAAGCAAAAAATGTGTAAAAATAATACAAAATTCAGAATCAATTCACTTTTGCTCGATATGACCACATTTTGCCTTGACTTGATGACTTGAGAGAGCGAAAGAGTTGCTTCGTTTTGCCGAAAGTGGTCAATTTTCGAACATTGTATTTTCTGACGAGAAAATTTTTCCAATTGAGCAATTCGTAAACTCTCAAAACGATAGGGTTTACTTGACCGACCGTTCATACGAGAATTTGAGTCATCGATTGGCCACCAGGAGGCAGCACCCGCAACAGATAATGGTTTGGGCCGCTGTAACCGCAAATGGGCGCTCTCCAATCGTTTTCATCGAGCCTGGCGTCAAGGTAAATGCGACATATTATCGGGAAAGTATTCTGGAGGTTGCTTCGAAGCCGTGGGCAGACAAACATTTCGGTGGCAGACCATGGACGTTTCAGCAGGACTCGGCACCGTCTCACAAAGCTCGAGTGAACCAAGAATGGCTGAAAAACAACGTTCCGAACTTCATCACGTCCACACAATGGCTCTCGAATTCACCAGATGCGAATCCAATGGATTATTCTCTTTGGGCCATTTTGGAGAGCAAAGTCCGAACTAAAAGATACACCAGTCTCGAGGCGCTGAAAAAAGTTATTGTCCGCTAGTGGGCCAAAATACCTGCAAGTCACATTCGGCCAAACGAAGCAACTCCTTCGCTCTCTCAAGTCATCAAGTCAAGGCAAAAGGTGGTCATATCGAGCAAAAGTGAATTGATTCTGAATTTTGTATTATTTTTACACATTTTAAACTTTGAATTAAGTAAAAGTAATTTTCCAAACTGAATTTATGGCCTTTTTAATTGGTTACACTTCGAGTGCCGGACCCTGTATTGACCAACTTGCTAATATGTATATGTCTGTTGTTTTTCAATGTTTATCACATTGTTTGTATCACGATAATACTTGGTGATGGCGCCTAAACCCCCATTGCGCACGGGCCTGGCCGCTCTAATTTTTGTTTTAACTCTTCAGCCTACTAGTTTTGTAGAGGTCATTATACTAATTTGTCGCCGAATAACGAACAACGCTCGAAATTGTGCAAACATGCATGCTAAGCGAAGTTGGTAGCGAAATTGCGATCTTTTTGGTATTCCACTTTATTTACGAATTTGATGTCTCCGAAAACAACATAATGAATTCAAATCAGCAGATGTTTGTCAATTAGATGTTCGCAATTGCTGGCAGTCGTTTGTCAATCCTCAGGATAATTCACTATCATTTTCTATCGGTGAGCTTTTAGCAGATATTATTATCTATATAAAGCTATGGAATTTTCGAAATGACTTTCTTCATACATTCAAACCCAATTATTTAAACTTCTTAAACAATTTGAAACTTTTTAAACAATTTCTTTCGTATTCTACTAGATATTTTAAAATATCTAATAAATTTAAATAAGAAGATACTTCCAAGTAACCAATAAGCATTAAAACGATTAAAGACATATCATTTCCACAGACCCGCAAAGTAACAAAACGGCGAAGAATTTATTAGGGAGCCAAACGAACAAGACGTCATTTTATTGATTTGAAACGAAAAAGAATTGTTGTTTTGAGAGAAAAATACCCGAATCGATAACGCATTTATGAGTAAACTTAAAATGTTGGCAGCGGCTGGCGATACTGTTCATGCTTTATAGATAAACATAGCAATTCGTTTGGATTGTGATTAGATAATAAAAGAAGCCAAAAAAATAAATCTCAAGCGTAGCTAAATAGCTGCAGTCTCATAACTATACATAACTTATTGATGATATATCGTATGAGAACTACAAAACTCATCAATGAAACGAGAAAAATTACGAACGTATAATTGTTTCGAGCGGGATCATTCGATCGTCCCACAACCAAAGGGCCTAACTGCAAATGACAGTTTCTCTTTGTTTACATTTTTCTTTCGTGAATCACCAGATTGATTCTATTTTAGATGCACAACTCTTTGCATAATTTCCTTGCCAAAACCACAAACATTGAAAAACAAAGGTAAGCTGACGAACGACCGCGACTAGGTTAAAGCAAAGACATCATATTAACAAGATATCCAGCTCTCACATTTCTCGAACAAATCTTTGGCAACATCCTTCTTTTTTTGGGAGCATTGCGCCCTCAGGCGAGTCCGCATCGAATCTCGTACATAGAAGTAGGGGAGAGAAATGTCAAATTCGTACGCGCCAAAATAGCAGCACTCGCACCTATACAATTGACATGACATGTTGAATGAGACGCCGTGCGATGGCGTTGCTGAACTGAAGATTGATTTCGCTCCAAGCTGTCAGGGTCTGGTTAAAACCAAGTCAAAGTAAACGATATAAGTAAATAAATAGAGTAAACAAAAAGAGGCACTCATTTGCGTTTAGGCCCATTTGTCGTGGGACGATTAAATTGATTATAAATACATTCATTCACAGGCTTGCACATTTCGAAGCCACATCTCTCGACACTGGGTTGCCAGATTTGTGGCTTTTGCATCCGCCGGTCTGTTACCTCACGCAGAAAAATCCCGATTTTTTAAAACGGCAAATCGATTTGTTGATCATCAAAACAAAAATTGTTTTCAAACGCCAGATAAGTAAGTATTCAAACCGCATTATCAAGATGCGGACATAGTTATTCCGAATAGATAGTAGTTGTTTAACGAAAAACATTGATTAAATAAAACCTGAATTGTTAACGTCACTATATCAACAACAAAAGTCGTTAGAATTACCCGTAAATTATTCATTTTTACTACATTACACTTCAACATTCCTGAATATGGACTGAAATAAAGTGGAATTCCAACGACATAGGAATAAAATGTGAGTTTTACACTTGTGAAAATCGAGTGAAAAGTGTTTCAATTGTTGAAGTTAAAAAAACGTGCAATAGACAAGAGAACATTACTGATCGTTCTGGAACGAAGCGGAGCGTTATGTATGAATGATGCGAACCTGCCAAGCAGATGACTCTCTATCATTAACGTAACGCAGATTTAAAATTTGTTCAGTTTTTTGAAGAATTTTGTTCGAGTCTGTATATCTGTGACTCAACATTTACTCAAAATCTAATGGACCTCAAACCCTAAACAAGAGAGGTATTAGAGTGATTTGTAAAAGGCAACCAAATAACCTTCTAATGTTATTTTTTATCTTTTGAAATCTTGCCAATAACTGTTTGTTTTTTATACTAGTTCTGCAAATTGAATATGAATCTAGAAGTTTTGTAAATGCTTGACCGTACTCAAAACAAAATGTTTGCCGACAAATTTGAGAATTTCATATCATTTTAACGCGTCAAGCTTCTCAACGAATTTGGTAGTTTGTAGAGATAATTGACGGACATGCGACTTAGGGAATTCCGGTTTTTATTTGCCTATATTCAACAACGAATTTGAACATTCCATGCTTTTTCTTTGCGATTCTGCGTTGCTATAAATTTGTTTAGTGAATATAGATCACATTTTTGTTTTGTTTTTTTTTTTTTTGATTTTATATCAAAGCTGAAAACGCTGAAAATTAAAGCTTTTACCTGTTGTGATAAAATCAACCGATGATCATATTTCAATGAAAATTCCTGTGATCATGAATGTAACAGATCGGCTGAAAAGTTCGTATCGTTTCTATGAGAGGGCGCCACTAGAATTAAATCCATACCATTTTAAGTTAGTACCAACCTTCAAAAGATACGTGTATAAATTTGACAGCTGTCTGATTATTAGTTTGTGAGATATTGCAATTTTAGTGAAGCTACTTTTGTTATTGGGAAAAAAATGGAAAAAAAAGGAATTTCGTGTGTTGATGAAACACTACTTTTTGATGAAAAAAAGTGCCGCCGATACCAAAAAATGGCTTGATGAGTGTTATCCAGACTCTGCACCGGGCGAAGCAACAATTCGTAAGTGGTTTGCAAAATTTTGTACTGGTCATATGAGCACCGAAGACGATGAACGCAGTGGACGTCCAAAAGAGGCTGTTACCGATGAAAACGTGAAAAAAATCCACAAAATGATTTTCAATGACCGTAAAGTGAAGTTGATCGAGATAGCTGACACCCTAAAGATATCAAAGGAACGTGTTGGACATATTATTCACGAATATTTGGATATGAGAAAGCTTTGTGCAAAATGGGTGCCGCGTGAGCTCACAATCGATCAAAAACAACAACGAATTGATGATTCTGAGCAGTGTTATATCTGATGATTCTGAGCAGTGTATTATCTGTTATATCGAAATAAAACCGATTTTTTTCGTCGATATATAACAATGGACGAAACATGGCTCCATCACTTCACTCCGGAGTCCAATCGACAGTCAGCTGAGTGGACTGCACACGATGAACCGAACCCAAAGCGTGGAAAGACTCAACAATCGGCCGGTAAGGTTATGGCGTCTGTATTTTGGGATTCGCATGGTATAATTTTCATCGACTACCTTGAAAAGGGAAAAACCATCAACAGTGATTATTATATAGCGTTATTAGAGCGTTTGAAGGACGAAATTTCAAAAAACGGCTTCATTTGAAGAAGAAAAAAGTTTTGTTTCATCAAGACAATGCACCGTGTCACAAGTCGATGAAAACCATGCTGAAATTGAACGAATTGGGCTTTAAATTGATCTCTCATCCACCGTATTCTTCAGATTTGGCCCCCCAGTGACTTTTTCATGTTCTCAGACCTCAAGAGAATGCTCGCTGGTAAAAAATTTAGAAGCAATGAAGAGGTAATCGCTGAAACTGAGGCCTATTTTGAGGCAAAGGACAAATCGTACTACAAAAATGGTATCGAAAAGTTGAAAGATCGCTATAATCGCTCTGATGGCAATTATGTTGAATAATAAAAACGAATTTTGGCAAAAAATGTGTGTTTCTATTAAACGATACGAACTTTTCAGCCGAACTGTTATAGTGAAGTGAACAACAAATACAAATATGTCAGCATGTTTAAACGACAGAATAATTAGTTACTTTCGCATTTGACGCTTTTATCGCAGTATTCCTTCACAGGGTGCGCAAAATTAGCGGAAGAAAATGCAGCGAGCTGATAATTGTTACGTTGAATAGATAATAAAAAGTCCATACTGGTGACGCCACTTCGAGCTTGGACTGGGAAGTGAACATTTACGATACGCAGCTCCGTTATGAATAGGGACATTTGATCGCCGTGTGTGTGGCTTAGGCGATGGTGGTAATTATAATTGTAGTTCAGAGCCACACTGAAAATCACTTAGTTGAACGAGTCAATTAAAATTCATGTTGTGTCCGCGCGTCATATGCGATGTCATGCCACGATAAGCATGAAAAGCTGTACCCACTGGAAAGATATGATCCGAGGTCGTATAAACCATTTTTCGTATTTCGTAAAATCGATCGTTCTGGAATTGGATCCAAAAGCTAATATCGAAATCTGTGACAGGCTCGGAATTCAGTGGCAAAATCCAGATACGAAATCCAAATCATGAAATCAGATCGTAAATTTAATTCCCGAAGTTCTATCGTCAGAATTCATGTTCCGAATTTAGTTCACACATTTTAGAAATGAATTCTGAAACTGAATTTAGGAATTAAATTATGTAACTGAACCGAACAATTGATTTTTGATTAGGAATTCAGAATCCAGATCGGAAATTCATATCCTGATTTTTGTTCATGAAATTAAAGAATTAAAATTAGTTCCAAAATCTAGTCAAGAAATCAGTTCCAGACTTAGAATTCAGTTCCAGAGTCATAGTTTTTAATTCTCAACCTGATAATCTGGAACTAAATTCTGCAACTAAAGTGTGAAACTAAATTTTAAACCTGAAATTAAGTTCAGGTTCACTTTTGTTTTAGCACACTTTCATACCGCTGTTCGATTTGGAGTTAGCTGTGTAATACAATCCACTCAATCTTATGCAAACCTGCTTGAGGAAATGTTTGATGCATCATACACGTAAACAAAATGAGTAGTGAACAGAGAAGCTAGATCTGCAGATTTGTCTGTAAATTTGCAGATTTCGTACATAGTGCTGCAGACATTTCTTGTTGTGCAGACTTTTGCAGACTTTTGAAAATCGAGTTTGTCGCAGACTTTCGTTAAAATATACAGACTTTCGAAATTGCCGCGACCTTTTTTTTTTTTTTTGCTCGCCAAATCAGTTTAGCGTATCATACTTTACAGAGAATGGCTGCAGATTTTTTTTTCGGATATACAGAGTTTTCCAACCCTGTCTGAAGATTTTTAATTTTTTTACCTGGCATCTCTGGTAGTGAATATCATAAAGCTTGCATCAGATAGAATTGGAACAAAGACAATTGCCTGTATTTCAGTTATTTATTATTGAATTCAAGATTTTTTATACAAATGTAGCGTTTTCTTCATACTTTTAAGAAAAAATACGGATAAAATTATTCGTCACGGTTTCGAAGGAATTCTCGAATTTTTCTTGTAACACGGTTCATTAGGCGGCGCACACCTTCGTCGTCCATCGTTTTAGCTATCTTATTCCACCAGGTCGTCATTTGATTGATGTCTTTGACAACCTTACCCTTTGCCTTGAGACTCCTCTTCATGATTGCCCAGTATTTCTCAATAGGGCGCAACTGGGGGCAGTTGGGTGGGTTAAGGTTTTTCGGAACAAACTAGACCCCTTTCTCTGCATACCATTCTTGAACGACTTTGCTGTAATGACAGCTTACCAAAATCTGGCCAATCTTGGTCAGCACCTGGTCATATAGTTTCCGAGCACGAATTTTGTCCACACTATTCTGTTTTATGGTACGATTTGGCTGTTTGCTAGCTCGATACGACTTGATTCCTTCCCGGAGTCGAGTTCTCCTCACGGTACTATGGGCAGCACCGAATTTTCTGGCCAAATTACGGTCCGACAGATTAGGATTCCTCTTAATCGTCTTCAAAATCTTACCACGCAGTTTCCGGTCGACAGTTCCACTCCGACGATTGGCTTGAGACTTCCGAATCGTCGTCAATGTTTCCTTATACCGTTTGATAACGCGCCATATGATATTTCTGGGCAATTTCAGCTGTTTAGCTAGCCTAGATGCAGACCACAATGGAGTTTCCAAATAACTGTGCCCAATTTTTTCCCTTCTTTTGGCTTCCATGTTGATTGTTTAAAAAGTACAGTCAATTTGCGGAATGTCGAAAATCATACGTGAAGCTGACAAAATTCCCGACACGTAGGCGCCAAAAACTTCCAAATCCGTCCACCAGGAGCGCCACAATATGAGCAAAAGTTTGTTCCAATTCTAAATGAAGCAAGCTTTAAGTCAAAACTCATGATGCATCAACAATTACCAAAATCGCAATTTCTTTTTCGATTTGAGATTTATTTGAAAAATATAGCTCTATATTAATGCTTATGACTCTGCAATATACATCTTATATATCACTATTATAGTTTTTATACAAACAGCTTATGACTCCCACAGTATATGAGAGAAGCTATGTTTGTCATAGAAATTTCGCACAATGTCCCTAGAAATTCCATATGAATTTCATAAGACTTTTTATTGGAATACCAATTTTCGTGATTTCATAAGGCAGTATTATGAATCGCATACGATATTCTTGTGGCTATTTTTTGCATGAGTGTAGGATAAAATATATGTTTGATTACTCATTTTGTCTAATTGCATGGAAAATGGATATTAGATATTTTATTTTGTTCGTATTATTCTATCAATCCTTTCAAATCCTTTGGCAATGTCATTGCAACACTTTTGACAATCTTACATTTACCTTAACATTGTGGCCATCGCTCGTTAATCTGGTTAATTATGCTAGTTGCTAAGAATTTCAGAGATGCACTTTAGTTTTTTTGGGTTAGTTTCGATCCAAAATTAGGTAGCGTCTGTTAAGTGTGTAATTCTATTCTACAGTGTATACCCACCGTTTAGGAACACCGAGCTGAACATATTCTCTAGCAGTCATTCAGAGTTGCCATTTTCCTAAAAATTTGCATCGAAAATGGTCTGGCAAGGATAGGGCGCTGCAGCAAGTGCTAGCGTTGCCAACATCTGGGGCATTTGGTGGGCAATCAGAGCGCTCAGAGTATGGTACACAAACATTCGAGCATTTCAATTCGAGTAAAATCTTAATTTCCTTATCGTAGTGATTATATTCTGATCGATAATTTGCGGGAAAGTGCGTCAAAGAGTACTGAATAAACAAGTAGTTTGTAATATCCAGTATTTTGTTAGCCATTCTTCTTCATTGTTTTGGTTTTTGCAGAATGATGCTGGCCACAGTTTCATGATATCATAGCAGGAGGCTGTGGTCGGGGCTCGAACATACGACAACTGGCTTGTAAGACCAGCATCCTATGCATTGAACCGCCAACACATCAATTACCTATTAATACATTTAGATGAGGTTTCAAAAATCTCGCATTTTATATGCATTCCAAATCAAATAGGCTCCTAAACGCAATGACTGCGAAAAAAATGTTGTATATTTCAAAGGCAACTTTACTGTCTGGCAGCTCTGCATCAAGCTGTCAGATTTGTAAACAGCACGTGTATAAACTCCAAAACACTTAGCGCCTTTGACCGCTATTAGAGTGACTATAATCAGAGTGGCGACAGCTGTTCGTTTGGAATGACAGCTACCAGTTCCAAACGAGTAAACGACCTGTCAATTCAATGTAAAGCTAATGGAATGTTTTGAATTGTTGCCAACATTACGGATGAGATGTCGTCACTCTGGTTATAGGCACTCTAACCGCTATATTGTGTATATTCTAAACGGAGACATTAACATTAACAAATAAAATGGTATTCTTTACGTGCAATCACTGTGGTGAATCACTGAAAAAGCAGGCAGTCGAAAAGCATGGTTGGAGATGCAAACGAGAGATCGACGTTTGCTGCGTGGATTGCCATAAAGATTTTTACGGTACGGCGTACACCGCTCACACAAGCTGTATCACCGAGGAGGAAAAATATTCCGGAAAGGATTACGTTCCGAAAGCAAATGCCAATAAGGGTGCGAAAAAACAGGAAGCATGGCTGGAAACAATTCGTTCCATAACGGACCGCAAAAAGAATCTTCCAAAAGGCATCAGCGACGTGTTCAATGTTATTCGTAATAACGATAATATTCCTCGAAAGAAGAAAGGTTTCATGAACTTTTTCCAAAACTCAGCCAAATATATTCGAACGAACGATGTGGACGCCGCCTGGTCTCTACTCGAAGAGGAAGTGAAAAGGAATAACGACAGTGCAAATCAGAACCAAGCTAATGGAACTGTTCCGAACGGATCAATTAAGACGGGCAATGGAACTATCCCGAATGGATCGAATATGGAGACCAATCAAACCAGTAGTCCTCAAGAAAATGGGTTGAAAAAACGAAAACTTGATGAAACAGAAGATCAAACGATTAAAGCCGAGCCCGCAAGCAAAAAGGCAAAGAAAAAATTTAAAGATCAACCGATCGTTAAATCTGAAGAGAACGAAAATCTTGTAAATGTAAGCGCGGTAGAAAGCGATAGCACAGCTGCCCCACAAGAAGGCAAGTTCAAATGGAAGGAGGCAATTTTAAGTACCCTTGGAACCAAAAACAACGAAATGAAACTGAACAAGTTAAGGAAGAAGGTCCTGAAGAGGTACCAACAGTTTAAGGGATGTGGTGTCGATACTGGAGATAAAATAGAGCGAAAATTTAGTAAAAAGATTACTAAGCTTGGTTTAGTTGTAGATAATGAGACTGTTCGACTGCTTGATTAACTAATAAAGAAAATTCTATCAGAAAAGGTTTTTTTATTTAGACGATGTGATCTTTACGCCACCAGAATTCATTACTTACTCTATTCGTTGGGCTTCTTAACCCCTTAACGCTATGTTTCCCTTCTATAAAAATTGTTATAGATTCTTCAATTACTATTAAATCGATGTTTTTTCTACAGGATGTTAAAGAAAACTTATTTCCAGGGCTATAAATGTGTTTCTGAACGAATAAGTAAAAAGAACTATCAATCTTTATTGCACGAAAAAGTTTGTGCAAAATGACGTATAGAAAATAGAACACATAATAAATGTGTTATGTGCAACGTCCACAAGTACATGAAATCGTTTCATAGAATGTCATAACTAACTATTTATTTCACTGTTCTAATAATTAAAGCAATAAATTAACGATATAATAAAGCCAACTCTTCTTTTATTTATTTCTAAAAATCAGAGAAAAATATTTCCCATGAAATTATAGGAAACTTATGCACCCTGCTATGTTTTTCTAGTGATATTCTCTTAATTTACACCCTCAATAGCTAAAATATTGTCTTGAACTGACATATTGCGTCCTGCACATCTTATGGTCGTGAAAGGGTTAAAAGAACGGAAATCCATCACCCATATTTATTTATTTATTTAAGGGTGCATATCTATCATATCTGTTTTGTAGGCGGTCAATAAGCCACCTGTCAACATCCGCTTTAAAGAAGAACTCCAAGCAAATAAATTTTAACACCAGACAAGAAGAAAACTTGTCTGATTCCGTTAACTGTTATGATTAACTCAACGAGTATTGAATTTTTCAGAAGTTGAATGTTGGCAGATGGCTTGCTGGCCGTTATGCAAAAAATCAAGTGATGTGATATTCCACTGAGAAATGGAGTCATTCATCGTGAAACGTATTGGGCCAACGGAGGACTTTCGTTGAACGTTTTTTCTTACCGGGATATGAGTAAAGTGATAGTGGAAGCGAGAACGGTAATAAGGGCCAATATCTTTGCTTCGGCTCTAAGAAGCGATACCGCAAGAAAAAGAGCTTGAAAAGTACGCAATACTTTTGTTACAGCTACGCGAAAACTGGAAGCGAATGGACCTATTTTCATCTTACTCTTAAGGTCATCAGTTCAGTTTGAAGGATTCGTTTCTTTTAAATAAACAATGTTGTATCAACAATCGAAGGTTCTATATTTCAAATGCTTTTTTGGTGCACCAACTCAATAGTATTCAAATCTTCCCTGCGAAAGTTCCCGCCGAACGTTGATCATCCCATTTCTGAACCCATTCGTTGGGACACATATCCTGGAATACATCCTTAAAGTACTGACACACGTTGTGCCCTTCACCCTTGATCTTTTCGCAGCGATGGAAGTCCAGGTAACTCTGGAAGCAGTATTTGGTCTGGTTCTGGTTCGGAAACCGTGGATCCCATGGTGCTGTCTTCAGACCGGGAAGCTTTAGTGGTTCCGAGTTAGGAGACATTTCCACCAATAGGTACACTGGGCTGCGATGTGATGAGAGAGAGAGAAAGGCATTAGCAAAATCTTACCCAATGTTCGATGAATTTATTCAACCATGCAATGTGTGCAACTTTTCTAAGTTGGATCAATCCTCGCAATGCTTTTAGTACCAATTTTGAGCATTGCACTTCCAGATAATTTTGATTCTGATCATGTGAGGGTTAATCGATAGGAACGAACAAGTCCTAGCAAACCAATTAGTGGGGAAATACGTGAACCATTTTTTCCACAAATTTTGATGCTGTTAGTTTTCCAATAATTTGCCAATCAGAGTTCAATGGAGTGTCATTGTTCAAGTCAACAAATGTCATTCCACTATATTTGGTAGATGAATTTTACCCAAAACTAGTTGATGTAATCAGAACCAGTTTTAGTAGCATGCAGGTCTAAATATACCGAAATACTGGACAATGTTTTCCGTCTTAAGCTAGGGGAAAGTTGTGTTAATTATAGTATCGTGCATATAAAACTACAACCATAACAGATTTAATTATTTACCTTCCGAAGTCCACATTTTGAAACAAAATAATCTAAAAACGTCATCATCGATTTGTCGCGATATGTATTATTTTCTTTATTTTTTATATTGAATTCTTATTCTATTGTATATTTTACTTTTAGGAATTTTATATCACACGTACTCTGTTAATCGGTTATTCAGTTAAATTGTCAGTTGATGCAATCAGATTTATTTGGAATATTAGATTCTACTCAAATATCCGAAAGTACAATTTTAAATGAAAGTAATCTCGATATAGTCTTGGGAAACCTATAATTTTAATGCAATATGATAAAACAGCCGAAAATGGAATGCAGTATAATGATATATTCGATTATCAACGGTTTGTTCCTTTTAAAAACTATCAACGGTTTTGTTCCACTAAATCTGAGTGTATAAAAAGAGTGACAATTTTTCAA
The DNA here is from genome assembly GCF_030247185.1 of Malaya genurostris. Lineage (NCBI taxonomy): Eukaryota > Metazoa > Arthropoda > Insecta > Diptera > Culicidae > Malaya > Malaya genurostris. Next base: position 183,100,985 of record NC_080572.1, read on the forward strand.
TTGGAAAAAAATATTTTCCGTCGGTGTCGTTCCAAACGAACAAACGGCCTGTCGAATGTAGTAAAATTTTAGAAATCGACTACATTTCAGATTTATTTTTTTATGAGTTGTTGCCCACAGTTCGATTAAGATGTCGCTCTACTTATAACTTCAGCACAAAATGAAAAAAAAACTTGAAACTATAACAATGATTGAAAATGAAGTCGTAAAACCAAATATTCGAATTCGATTTAGCGGAAGAATTTCAGATGAGCTACTTTTGTCTTCCTTTAAACGCATTTCAATTTTCTAAACACTAAACTATATCATACATAAGTGAGTGTCATTACATTTGAATCTCAAGTGTAAACATGTTCATACCGAGCACTAAGATCCCTAGAAAGCCGTTTACTTTATTTATTCGAACAGATCTACTGTCAAATTTTAAACTGGTATACGTTGCCTTTCTATTATTCAGTATTTGAAACACGAATGAAATGCTGGTGGGGTTTCCAATTCATTTTGTTATAATTTCCAGATTCAAATCTTAAAACTGTCTTAATTTATGTATCTGGAACTGGAAAATTCCTGAACATGCCCTTAAATTTTAAAACTGTCTGAAATTATACATTTAAAACAAGACCACCCCTGTATGAAAAAAAATCTGCCAGTAGAACTGTTCGAATAAATGAAACTAAAACGGTTTGCTAGGAATACGTTTGTTCATGTTTCCGTTCTACCCATCTCCCATGTAAAATTTTTTAGCACCATGTCAGGAAATATATTGGCCACCCATTTTCCACTAGGGTCGTGGTTCATTTTTCACCGGGCATAGAAACCTCAATTCGACAGTCACACGACAAAAGGGCCTAACCGCAAATGACAGTTTCTCTTTGTTTACTTTTTCTTACACGATTTACCGCACTGATTTTATATTTGACGCCTTACTCTTCGCAAAACTTTCAAGCTAAAACCACAAGCTTTCGATTGATATTGGAAACGTTGAATAAATTGCAGTAATGGCTTCGTAATAATCAAATGAGAAAGTAAACAAAAGAGGTTCTCATTTGCAGTTAGGTCCTTTTGTCGTGGGACTTTCGAATTAGGCTTTCTGACAGCTCACTTACAAACACAAATCAGCTGTTTTTCAAAAAAGGGCGAATCTAACATAGACAGCAAATGGCGAAAAAACAACGATAAATGTTTCGACTATGGTTTCAAATCCTATTTGGAAATTATTCTATATTCTCAGATCAATTTTTGATTAGTCGATGAACTGTTGGTTTATCTTTAAAAGGCATGCAAATTTTAACCACTTTCCTTCTATATGTACTGAATAAATGAACATAAAAAGAGTTTCGCCCTTTTTGCGATTTGTTTACTTTTATGTTTCCTGTGTGAATTATGAAGTTACGCCCTTGCGCATTTTTTTGTGAAATTTGTTGGTGGTTTCCGCAACCAAGATAAAACTGCGGATAATTTCATCGTCTCATTTACTATTTCCAGTATTAAAAGGTTCGGAAACTATCTAAAATAAATAAAATAAATAGTTTCGCCCTTCCTTACTAACAATTGAAGTATCGCCCTATTTGTTGGCATGGAACACGGAGGGCGAAACTTACGTAAACAAATGGAATGACAGTTTCGCCCTTTATAGTTCTTTATATTACTAAGATTGAGATTTTTATAGAATCCGAATTTTAAGGCAAAATTGTTGCATTTCGAAGCATTTATTGGTAGGTGAGAGAAACTCGATTTGTTTACTTTTGTAAGATTCGCTCTACTCTCGCTTGTTTTCATCAGGAAAGGCATGTATTAAATACTATTCAGACGATCAATCAACTTCGGTCGACGTCAAGACAAATTTATTAATTTTTTTAAATCGAATATTACTCACGAACCCGTTACGTACGTACGTTAAAATGTTCCGTGAACTTGACGTAGTGCCCCTTCATATTAATTGCTTACAATTAATGTTTTTATTCCGTAACCGTTCCATGTCGGTGATAGTCGCCTGATGCTACGTGTGAATCGCTTTCACATATTGTTTTGTTCTGCGAAATATTCCTGCTTTTTCGGTAATTTCTTCAGTGCAGATTAAAAGATGATAGCTTTAATTATTATTATCGGTAAATAATTGGAGAGAAGGATTGCTAAGAGTACCGCAATAATCGAAAGAGAAAGTAAACAAAGAGAATCTCTCATTGTTACATTCATCGTTTTGAACATTTTATACAGAATTGAGGTTTCTATGCGCCTGTGAAAAATGAACGGCGGCCCTAGTGAAAATGGGTGGCAAATACGGAGACATCTGACACCGATATTTTAGAACCAGCCATTTGAAAGTACACCGATTACGTTGAGCCCCTCGCGTTTCGAGCCCCAAACACTGCGATGTTTTGATACTCATCACGACTCTCGAATTGTGAAAACTACCTCTACTTTATGTCCCAAAACATAATTTAGGTAAACCGACAAGTTATTGTGAGAGAGTCGAGCCAAAATTCTCTAATTTTCGTCCAATAAACAAGGTAAATTGTTAAACAATTTCATTTCTATGGTCTTAACCAGTCCTCCCAAGAAGTCAAAAACAGCAGAGCAATTTCATTACTGATTGTTTATTTACGTTGCAATCAGCTGATTTTGATATCATCAGGATGGCGTCGTGACATATGTCATATGAAGGGACACGGAACATTTTACCGTCGGGTACGCGAGCGATATTCAGCTAAAAATGTTATGAAATGTTCACGTCGATAGGTCATAGCAGGATTATTCCTGTATCAAATCACGAAGTGTCGTCCCCTCGGTCTACTGACTTGCAAAACTACTGACTCGTTATGCTACTTATTCGAAGCTTCAAATTTAAAATGGCTGAACAATGGACATCTTTGCCGAATGCGCTGAACGGAAAAATTTCCGTTGCATTGGACCATTTTTTGGACATTCATTGGATACCAATGAATCAATGGATACCAAGCCATTCCATTCGGAATCGGTTACTGGAGTAGGCGTTGATTCAGAGTTCATTATGAATTCCACGTATAATTCCCAGTAAAAAGGTTTTACCCATTCTGCTTTGGTTCAGAATTAATTCCGAACTAAACATGTGGGATGCGGATAAGTGTACAACACAGCCCACTACTGGGAAGTCATGTCTCTGTGGTTAACATGTTTCTGCAAAGATCAAAACTAGAGTGCCTATAACCAGAGTGACGACGTCTCATCCGTAATGTTGGCAACAAACCAAAACGTTTCGTCATTCCAAACGAACAGTTGTCGTCACTCTGGTTATAGTCACTCTAATCAAAACAATGAAGAAGAATAACCAGCAAATATCGGATATTTCTAATTACACATTTATTCAGTGCCTTTTACCATACTTTCCCATACATTTTCGATCAGTATATAATCACTACGATAAAGAAATAAAGATTGTACTCGATCAACAATGCTTCATTGTTTGTTTACCACATTTTAAGCGCACTCTGATTGCCCACCAAATACTCGAGATGTTAGCTGGGATAGCACTTACTAGAGCGCCTTACCTTGCTGGCAAAACACTTCATTTTTGATGTGTTCATTTTCACGGTGAAGAACCGAGAAAACCGAAGTGAAAAATAAGAGAAGATCCCATCTGCAAATGTCAGTTTCTCTGTTTATTTTTTTTTTTTTCATTTCTAACCCTTTATCGCGAATCCAGGGCACTATCGACAAATTATTCACTCTAATTCTTTTCATAACATGATGACTAAAACCTTTATCTTTCGTTACGTACCGAAGAAATTATACGAAAATATAGCAATAATAATTGAAAGAAACGGTAAACAACTTGTGTCATTTGCAGACAGACCCATTCACACATAATATCTCTTGAGAACTAATCACGATGAACATTTAAAAAGTTGAAAGTGCAAATGAAAGTTTCTCTTCATTTTCTGCTTCAATTATTACGACATATTTTCTAACTTTCCAACAATCCAAATGCAGGGTAATTTCATTGGAAAAACGATTTCCTCGGATAGGAGCTAGCTACAGGTTCGAGTCCCGTCTCTGCGGTAGCTTTTTTGCAGTTCTCATGTCATAGTTGTATTCGTATGTCAATTTCCTGTTTCTTTCCAATTAGTACGACATATTCCTTCAAATTCCAAAAATTTCTTCAGGTAAAATCTATAGGTTATGGTTTTAGTCGTTAGTCTATTTGAAAGAAAAAGTGAACAAAGAACTTTCATTCGCACTTAGGACATTTTCTAATGTTCACCTGCTAATCTATTCAAGATAACTTTTACTTAAGAGTGTACACGCTTACAAAAAATTTTTTTCCGTTCTCTTGATTTAATTTTTTTTAGCATTTCCGAAACTGTTTTTCTAACGCGCGCTTTTTTGGCCGCTATCGATTAAAGCAAGTTTATTTTTACCCAAAATGATGGGGGTTGTTTCTGTAGAATGAGAAATTTATCTTCGCTAAACTCTCGGTTGATTTTTTTCAAATGGCCATCTAAGCAAGTAATCGTTTCTCTTCTATTATTTACAATGCGATTTTCACGTTTACTATCTAACTATCCGTGTCAAATGAAACCCGAAACCTTCGATTTTAGATCAGTGCTGTATAATCCATCCATATTTATGATTACGTAACAATAATCGAAAGAGAAAGTTAAAAAAAAGAAACTGTTACTTGTTTATATTGCATTTCTACGCATAATTGTCCCATATCACATGGGGTTTTCCACATAAAAGGGACAAGAATATATAAGAAATCTTATAGGATAAGGGACAATTATGCGCTCAAAAAATCAACTCATTTTTCTGGGTTTATGACTTAATGTCTGATTGATATAAAATTTAGAATGTCCTCTACTTTTTAGAAGAATAAAAACGTGCGAAACCGAGTAGCGTTTAATAAATGCGTACAAATTAACAAAGACAGGGAGCGTCTGATGGAAGTGTGAGCGCTTTGAAAACGAAATCCTTTATATGATTTGACTATTTGATTTATTTCTAATAGAACTGTTATTTGATTTCATTCTTTCTTCATTAGTAATTTATGTTTTTCTTTTATACTTTTTAGTAGATTATTAGAATATTTATATGTGTAATGTTTAGATGTTTAATAAGTTTTTTACGGTTTTTACGATCATGTATTTCTATTTATGAATTGCATCACTGTATTATTTTGAATTATGGTTTAAAGGCATAATAAAAACATTCGTCACTTATTTAACAGCCATCTTTTTATTTCTCGTCTAGTTCGAAAACACTTTCCAAGTAAATGTTGTTTCAGTTTACACAGAAAACTACAAAATCAAATTAACTATCCAGTAAATAAATAGCCATACATCAAAGTGTCCAATTGTAGTTTCCCGCCCAATTTCCAACCAAAACCAAATAAACAAAAAATCCTAGCTGTATTCGATGCCCTCACTCATGTCGTGTCAAGCCACTAGCAAACTGTAACGTTCCCCTAACCCCCCTTAAAATGGCTGTGCTTTCAGCATGTACTAATGAGAATCCGTCGAATTTAGATTTTGCCAGCGAATGTTCCTTCGGCACGCTGGGTATCCCATTTTTCAACCCACGCATTTGGACACAAGTCATTGAACACGTCCTTAAAGTACTTGCAAACTTTATCGCCCTTGCCTTTCACCTTCTCGCAACGGTGAAAATCCAGATAGCTCTGGTAGCAGTACTTGGTCTGATTGGTATTCGGGAAGCGAGGATCGAAAGGGGCCGCCTTCAACGGCAGTGCTGCTGGTGCCATTTCACGTCTTTGGGGTTCAGCAGAAACGACTGCTCTGATCGTTCGTGACGCGTTGTTGTACGAGCGGGGTAGGGAATAAGTTTGGTTTTCGTTAGAATAAATTGAACGGTCGTGATTTCACAGGTTACGGGATTTGGAGACATGTTACAAGAAAATGCATTTCGGCCAGCAAGACTTACCAAACTAGAACAAAATACTTATTTACTAACGGAAAATTAAGTATAACTACACTAGAGAAGTGATTAGATCTCCCGGTAACATCCGGAACACTTTCGAATTCATTTTCAGTTAATGAAATTGGCTTATCTAGAGCTATCGCTAGAGTAGTAATACAAATTCGTCATTCTTCCTCAACTTCATTCATTCAGATAGATATGATAGTCATACACTGTTAGGACCATTTTATTTGACTAACGGACGCGTTTTGGAATCGGCATCACATGAAGCGTTCTTGTACTTCTGCACCTCCTGCAGGTATAGATTCCAGGCATCGTTGGGGGTTTCAACGTACGAATCTTCAATTGGTCTCTGCTTTTTCACGATACCGGTTTTGAGAATCTTTCCGCCCCGTCGACGACCAACAATCGACACAGGGACTGGTTGCTGTTGTAGTTGCTGCTGTTGCTGATGCAGGGTCGTGACCGATTGTGCCACCTGGGGCACATAGCCCGGGTAGGTTTGTGCGATTGTACTTTCATCGGTCATGGTTTGGTAACCGGCGTACGCAGTTTGGGACTGTTCTTGCATTTTTTTGAACATTTCCAAAAATGACCCATCGTTCGCAAATCCCGTCACGGAATTGATTGCCGGCGAAGGCTTCGGCCGAGGATACAGTTTGCCTTCGGCAGCCAGATGAGCTTGCAGTTTCTCTTGCATCTTTTTCTGGAATTCTATGCGCTCCTCTTCGGTTTGGATCTCTGGCACATAATCAGTTTTACTGTTGCTATTGTTGAACATTTTGTGGAAATCTGATTCCATTTTCCTTTGCTGAGAGCTATTACTGTTGGAATTTTCCGCAGACACTGGTTTAGATTCCGATTCAGATTCGCTGTGATTTGATTTTTCCATTTTCGCTGCAGCTGCTTGTTTCAAGTCAGACAATTTTCTCAAATGTTGCAATTCTTGCTCAATTTCGACCGATAAATCGCGCTTGGATCGGTCTCGGTCTTTAGTATGGTGCCGGCGTTCGTGCGAACCTTCTCGATACCGAGACTTGCTTCGTCTTCGTCGACTGTCCCGACTTCTACTTCTGCTATCTCTGCGTGAACTCTTGTGACTACGCTCCCGGTCAAACCGATGATCCCGGTGCCGATCTCTACGTTTATCATCTCTGTGACGATCCGAGCGATATTCATCGCGACGATACTCACGAGTCCGGTCGTGGTACTTCTGCCGGTCACGGCTGCGATCTCGCATTCGCTCACGCTCTCGATCCCGGTCACGATCGTGCTCACGGTCACGGCTACGGTGTCTCTCCTCGCGATCTCTGTCGCGGACTATAGCTGAGCGGTAATCGTTTTGCTGCATCGTTGCCCGGCCAATCGCCGCCACTTGCTCTGGAACCGTTGCCGGTGCGCGCCAATGGACGGGATGTTCGGCGATCAATCTGAAATCACACAGTACTACACATAAGCAGGGTGACCAAACGGTTTCAGAATAATGTTTCCCAAATACAAACGACAGAATAAAGAGATTTGAAGGTTTTGCACCGGTTGGAGGATTGATCTATCAATGCAGTGTTTTTGACGGAATGACAAAATCATTATTATAGTTACATCGCACACGGTCATTTGACATGCGATCAATTGGCGTAGAGATAATCTGACAAAACGTCATTTGGTAGAAATTCCATTTGGAATAACACAGCGAGGACAAGGGCACCATGGCAGCCGGCTGTTTGCTGTTTGTATAATATTTATACTCGATTGTTTTTGTTGTCTTTTAAATGGATTTTCCGAAAATGTTAGTTAAGTCATATTACATTTTTTTAGAACAGTATGCTAAATGACGATATGTCAAATGAATCGTATGCATGAATATCGTATGCCAAATGTTCTGTAGGACTAATTAACGTATGGCTAACGACCGTCAGCAAAATGATCGCAGATCCATTTTGATAAATGTGAGCAACGTTCTGGAAATATACATTCACTACACAAATATTTTTAATAAACATCAAACACTTGAACCAAGAGTTCTAGTTTTCTTTGTATATATTTACCAATGATCCTAAATGTTTGTAATTCCCTGGGCATTAGTAGAACCTTGAGACAGATTGAATAATGCTGCCACGGTCCCAAGGCTTGTTTGTATCCGTACTTAATGGAGAAGGACCCACACCACAATATCTGACAAAAAGGCAAAAGTACACCGAAGTGGAACAATAATTTTACTTATTTTCAAGCCCTTATCATTAAGCAATATATCTGTGGGATTTTTGTAATCTGTTGAGACAAAAGATGAGGAGGTTTTATGCCTGCTAGAGAGATTGTAAATTTCAGCTCCAGCGCGCTTTTCCTTGCTCCCAAACAAACAAATAAATAAACAAAATTGTTATGCTCATTATTCTAAATATGAGAAATTTGACAGACATTGGCCCTTATTAAAGTTCTCACTTCCACTTCACATAGTAAAATGATCACTGTAGTGGGAAAACACTTTTTTTTCAAAATAATGCTGGTGTAGTGATGTTCATAATGACATTAAGTTCATCCATGTAATTACTTTTGTCTCTCAAGCGTCTTCCGTAATAAGGACCTACATTCACTTCACTCGATTGTCACCGTGAATTGATACCGATAATAAGGGTTTTCACCGCGTAGTGACACCCGTAATAATGGCCATTGCCCATGCTAGAACGGATACTACGCTTTGATTCATAGACGAAAAGCGATCTAATAATCAAATCTTATCTCTATTGCAGTATTTCGATCATATGATAACCGAATCATATCCTCTTTGCTGTCCTCAGAAACCGCAAATGGCATGGACAACATCGTCTAAAATCGACACACCTAGTAACTTGTTTGCATGATACATGTTATGTAGTTCTTCCTTAGATTGCGTTGTAGAATTTTTCTTGGTATTTCCCAGACATTCGTTATTTTTATACAGTCCCATATGAATGCTTCACTCACTCACCAATCATCATTAATCTCTACACGCAAAAAAAACCTGTTTTAATCCACCTAGTGGTGTAACGATGCCTTTCTCAGTTTAATTTTCTCCTGTATATTACAGCAGAAATTCTTCGAAATACATTAATACTACTACATTGGTTAGTGAAAATCTATTCAATCATATGTGAGAAAGTGAAGTGAGCTCCACTTTATCATATTTGATTATTATTGTCGGTACTTCCGGAACCGAAAGCTGGATATCGGCATAGTGACATTCGGTTCATTCAACCATACACTAATATGACCTACAAATTTATTTGCGATTCTCTATGAAGATTTGAATTTTTGAAAAAAATGGTCTGCAAGCTAGAGCAATTGACTAGCTAATATAAAAAGGTAGCTTATGAAAAAAAAATGCTTGAAACTGACATTTTTACACTAAGCACGCAACCTCCGGAAGCAGGGTTTAAACCGAATTAAAATTGGGATATTCTTACGGTATCTTAGGATCATTCATTTCGATCTAGGTTTGTGAAAAACGGTTCAGACATTTCCGAAAAAAGTGAATGACATTATTTTCACATTTTTGGTGCATGTCACCCTGTTATCCTGGAACCGGTAGACGGATCCAAATTAAATCCAGGAACTTGGGAGCACTGGACCTTTCATTTGAATTTAAGTCATTTCCGAGAAAAGTGAATGACATTATTTTCACAGCTTCACCCTGTAATTCCGGAAGTCGGATCCAAATGAAATTCAGGAACTTTATATGGAACCAACAGACCTTTCATTTAAATCTAAGTTTGTAAAAATCAGTTCAGTCATCTCCGAGAAAAGTGAGTGACAATATTTGTCTCACACACGTACACATACAGACATTTGCTCAGTTCGTAGAGCTTAATCGAATGGTATATGCTATATGAGAAAGGCAAAAAATATCAAAACAACCCAGTTTGGGTTTCACGCAAAAGGAAAGAGGGCCGCGTGTTGAGTTTTAAATCGACCACGTGGCTCGCTCAAATCCCTTTACGCATCGTATTTCTCTTGTACTCTCTCGTATATCTCGGTTGATTTTTCAATAGGGCGTATTAGCAAGTGACAGTTTCTCTTTAATCACTCTCTCTTTCGATTATTGTGATGTGATTGAAAAGATTTTCTTTGATATCACTATTCTGTTTGAAATTCGAAAGTTTCGAGTATCATTTCATGCAAAGAGTGTTTATCATGAGTGATAAACGTGGAAGCCGCTTGGTAATTAATAGAAGAGGAAGTAAACAAAGAGAAACTGTCACTTGCTTATACGCCCTTTTGAAAAATTAACCGAGATATGAGCAAATTGTACCGGGTTGCCAGCATACATTTTATTATTTTGATGAGAAGTTTTATCATATTAATCTATCGTATGGGTTGGACATTACATGGATTCCAATGAACAATGAAAAAATATTCAACTTTCACAAAGATTGAATGTATGTGTGTTTGGCAGCCTTGTCGAGCCAATTTTATTTCTCTCCTTTTTCAGAATGCTATCAGAAAACCAAAGCGAAAAAAAGGCGGGTACATTGAAACTGACTTTTTTCACAGAAAAATACAAGACTTTATTTTTATCGCGATAACATATATGTTTTTATGTACTAATCGTATCTAAACTAAATTATCTAGAATTTGTCACGGTAGATTTATGATACAAGCCTTCAAAGCCGAGATATTCGATGAACAAGTAGAGGTATGCATTCCCGAGCGTTCCAATTTTCAGCAGTTCTTCAGTCAGAAAAAAATACAACACGACCGCTAAACTCGCTCATTCTGTAAATTTCACAGAATATTCTCAACTAAATTTCGAAGACATTGTCAGGTGGGTTTTTCTATATTCTGCACCGTTTCCAAAAAAATTTAATTTGAAACGGGAAAATAGCAAAAAACCTACCACTTTACGGTACTGTCCTCAGCCCTTAACAAACAATTTTACAGTAAATTCAATTTGAAAAATCAGTTTTAAATGAACGAATTTTAGATGAAGTTAAAAATTGTAGTGCTTCGAATTTGCAAACTTTTTAGTTGAAATAAATGAACTTGAAACGATTAGTTATTTCCACCAACATTTTTGTTCGTTAAAATGATACAGTTTTGTTTATTTGCTAAAATCAAATAATTACTTTCGAAATAGTTTGCATGGTAATGTTTGATGTCACTATGTGTGTGTGAGTGTGTGAGTGTGTGTGTGTGTGTGTGTGTGTGTGTGTGTGTGTGTGTGTGTGTGTGTGTGTGTGTGTGTGTGTGTGTGTGTGTGTGTGTGTGTGTGTGTGTGTGTGTGTGTGTGTGTGTGTGTGTGTGGTTGGACAGCACCGAACAGTATTAGCGTGTCCTTACAGACCAGTAATAAATATACACATTTGTAACTGAACTACTAGACTTATGGCGTTTTTCATTGAGAAAAACTGGTGGCGTGGATTGCTCTGATTTTGCACTTTCGAGCAGAAATGGCAATGAAACACCGTCAAAATATTGCATTTCTGCTCGAAAGTGCAAAATCAGAGCAATCCACGCCACCAGTGTTTTTCAATGAAAAACGGCATTAAATACAGGGACATACTACACAAGACACAATAAAAGAAGTTATTTGTACTGTAAGACAACCTGTGCTGGATCTCACTCTAGCCGGACTGGCGGCAATCATATGTGTCAACGCAGCAGAGGTAAAAATTTCAAATATCTTCAGATAGGGTTGCAAAAGTCTGTAAAGTATGATACGCTAAACTGACTTGTTCGCGAAAATTTCAACAGTCTGTTGATTTTGACGAAAGTCTGTGAAAAACTTTTCAAAAGTCCGCACAACAAAAAATGTCTGCAGCACTATGTACGAAATCTGCAGATTCACAGACAAATCTGCAGATCTGGCATCTCTGCTACGCAGTGGCAGCGTGACTGTCACTCAGTGATGCCAACTTTCCCTGAAGTAAAATCCGTAGATTCTGTTTCACTCGTATATTTAAATTTAACAGCTTGAAGCTCTAAGCCATAAAGACAGGATTCCAAAAATGAGTGATCGGTGACGAATAAATGAACTTTAATTAATAAATTTTGGAGTATTGATTTTAACATCAGATGAAAGATAAAACATTTTCATTTTAATTAATGCTATAAATGACTCTTAGTGATCATCGAATTATTTAAAATCTATCTTTTAAGTGAATGTTGACAGATTGGCCGTTCTCAGAAAAAAGTGCGCGATTTTATGATTCTATCTGGATTATATCTGGAGAAATGATGAGAAATCTGAAAATTTCCGGAGATAAGAAAAAATCCGTAGATTTCAAATAGCTCATCCGTAGTAGCGTAGAAAAAACTGAAATCCGTAGATCTACGGATAAATCCGGTTTGGTTTGGTTGGCTGCAACAGTTCGTTTTCAACTTCTTGAAAACCAAGCTTTCAATTGATATTGGAAACTGTAGACATTTTTATTATGACTGCGTGATAATCGAAATAGTTATCAAAGAGAGGCTCTAATTTACTCATTTTGTCGCGATGCGATCTAATTATTTACATATCACAATCAAGCCCTTTCAATTTTAATTTTTATAGAAACCAATGATTTCGTGCTTCATCATTCCGGTCAAGATAGAGATCCTGTATCAAAGATGTGTCATGTAATATTATGCTTTTTAAAAAAATATTAATTATCAATTGAAGAATCCAATCAGAGTCACCACGAGATAGCGTTATGGTGATTCTCTTGAAATAGTAAAATTTTGGCCGAATTTTTCAATATGCTTGAGTTTGAACGAAATGAAGAAGTAAACGTACAGAAAAGTCAGGACAGGTTTTGAACACTTACAGCTCAGTCAATTTTATTTCGATTTGTAATATTTTTCTTATTTTACCGATTGGAAATATTTCTACGAATCGATTTAAATGGATTAAGTCACGAATTTTCATGTAAATACGATTGAAAATGTTATCAATCGCAAGCGCTGTCTTGTTTTACCTGCTAAACATTTTCATTACGACCACAGTGCAAATGACAGATTCTCTTCGTTTACTTTCGTTTTCAATTATTGCGGAATACTCCTGAATTTTTCGATAGTCTCTCCAAAGTAGATTTGAAGATGATAGTTTTAGTCATTATTCTTAGCAAATAGTTAGAGAGAATGATTGCTAAGAGTACCGTAATAATCGAACGAGACAGTATACAAAGATAATCCATCGTTTGTCCCTTAATCCTAAATCTACACACTCAAAACTATTTCTCAAGCTCGATTAAATAAAATGCCGATACAGATTGGCAACGCACAATTTTGCTGATTGCTCAATAGTTAATATCATGTTTCCCGAAATTCGTTTACTAGAATTACTGATATTTCGGCAAAGTGCATCTTTTTGCCAAGATTTGGCAAAATCGTGCACTGAAATCATCGGTTATTAACAATCATCCCGGAATCAGCAATTGCGTTTGCCGAATTTTTGAAATACCTATTAGCTTTAGCCAAAATTCGGCAAGACAAATGTCATTTACGTTTTATATTTTTGATTGGTACTACGCAGTTATTTTCTGACGAAATATTTCAGAGAAAATATATGGAATTAGTCCAAAAGGGAGACCTGAGAATCCAACATATTTGACAACAGTCTGAATTGCATATTTTACAATTATACGTCCTCGAAACATAAGTAATGCAATGTATGTTTTGTGTATGTTTATAAGCAAATAAAATAAAATTTCCGGAGATAAGAAAAAATCCGTAGATTTCAAATAGCTCATCCGTAGTAGCGTAGAAAAAACTGAAATCCGTAGATCTACGGATAAATCCGGTTTGGTTTGGTTGGCTGCAACAGTTCGTTTTCAACTTCTTGAAAACCAAGCTTTCAATTGATATTGGAAACTGTAGACATTTTTATTATGACTGCGTGATAATCGAAATAGTTATCAAAGAGAGGCTCTAATTTACTCATTTTGTCGCGATGCGATCTAATTATTTACATATCACAATCAAGCCCTTTCAATTTTAATTTTTATAGAAACCAATGATTTCGTGCTTCATCATTCCGGTCAAGATAGAGATCAGGTATCAAAGATGTGTCATGTAATATTATGCTTTTTAAAAAAATATTAATTATCAATTGAAGAATCCAATCAGAGTCACCACGAGATAGCGTTATGGTGATTCTCTTGAAATAGTAAAATTTTGGCCGAATTTTTCAATATGCTTGAGTTTGAACGAAATGAAGAAGTAAACGTACAGAAAAGTCAGGACAGGTTTTGAACACTTACAGCTCAGTCAATTTTATTTCGATTTGTAATATTTTTCTTATTTTACCGATTGGAAATATTTCTACGAATCGATTTAAATGGATTAAGTCACGAATTTTCATGTAAATACGATTGAAAATGTTATCAATCGCAAGCGCTGTCTTGTTTTACCTGCTAAACATTTTCATTACGACCACAGTGCAAATGACAGATTCTCTTCGTTTACTTTCGTTTTCAATTATTGCGGAATACTCCTGAATTTTTCGATAGTCTCTCCAAAGTAGATTTGAAGATGATAGTTTTAGTCATTATTCTTAGCAAATAGTTAGAGAGAATGATTGCTAAGAGTACCGTAATAATCGAACGAGACAGTATACAAAGATAATCCATCGTTTGTCCCTTAATCCTAAATCTACACACTCAAAACTATTTCTCAAGCTCGATTAAATAAAATGCCGATACAGATTGGCAACGCACAATTTTGCTGATTGCTCAATAGTTAATATCATGTTTTCCGAAATTCGTTTACTAGAATTACTGATATTTCGGCAAAGTGCATCTTTTTGCCAAGATTTGGCAAAATCGTGCACTGAAATCATCGGTTATTAACAATCATCCCGGAATCAGCAATTGCGTTTGCCGAATTTTTGAAATACCTATTAGCTTTAGCCAAAATTCGGCAAGACAAATGTCATTTACGTTTTATATTTTTGATTGGTACTACGCAGTTATTTTCTGACGAAATATTTCAGAGAAAATATATGGAATTAGTCCAAAAGGGAGACCTGAGAATCCAACATATTTGACAACAGTCTGAATTGCATATTTTACAATTATACGTCCTCGAAACATAAGTAATGCAATGTATGTTTTGTGTATGTTTATAAGCAAATAAAATAAAATTTTAATACCCAACTGAACGTTTACAATTAAAAACACGAGGTCTTTCACTTTTAATTGCTGAAGGCTCAGTAACTCATAAATTTCACTTCGTCTCTTTCGCCAAACAGTCAGTGAAGGTTATGCCGAACAGACCGTGAACTTTTTCCTGACAATCTCGGTAATAACTGTCGTTTGTCAAATTTGATATTGCCGAGACTCCGCAAATTTATCTTTTGCCGAGATGATTACCGAGTACTCGGCGGTGCAAATCTCGGCAACTATTTTGCCGAGATTCAGCGTAAAAAAAATAGTGAGTATACAGAATTATATGGTTTAAATTCTAATTCATATTATTATGGAATCAAATTTAAAAATTGTTTTAAATCAAAGCTGTAAATTGGCCCACATTTTTGTCAACCAATTTCGAATAATATATTATTTCAAAATTGAAAGTGTTTGATTTCTTTTAGAAAATTGGTTATTTACCATCATTTTTATTTATTTATTTTTTTATATCATTTATTCTAACCCGGCGTTAATCTTTTTGGACGTTCACCGGTGTGGGCATCATATTTAATGATGTCCCAGTCGAAATTGAGGGTGTTGAGTTCTATTGGCACATTGTCGCAAAACTGAAATGTAGAGGCGCTGTTTGTTGCACTTTCAGCAAGAGCTGTCAAATCGGTAGGAAAATATTTAATTACTTCACCTTTTCAACGATTTCTTATAAAACCGGGCAAATTCATCTGAAAAATCATAGTAGCAGTTGAAAAAAATGTTTTTACTCTGAGGTGGTAATGTTGATCTTAATTCATTGTGCGAAAACTAACGTTTATTAAGACTGGAGCATTATACTTGGTTTGATACCATTTTTCAAATGTCTGGAAATAACAAATAAAGTATCCGATATAAATAGTACTCGATTGATAAGTATTCTAGTTCTGGAGAAATCATTATTACATTAGTTTCTGTTAAAAAAAATGCTGGTCTGAAAAAATCTAACCTTACCCAATTTCACACATTTCATGTTTGATCGTAGTTTACAGTAAAGCAAGGAGTAGTAATCACTTTGAAATTAATTTTCTTCTACTCCGAGTGTATTTGTATTGCTGATATCTATTTGTACTATTGAATAAACGATAAAAATGTTGCAAATCACTACTGCCGATATGAAAATTTTCGAAAGAATCCTCCTTTTCTTGGTTACATTTTTCATTGGCTGGTGTCGCTACCGTTAATTCAGTTTCGCGGCAATGTGCCAATTCTTTTACAATCCAATTTAGTTAGAATCAACATAATCACCCCGATTCTGAATTTCGTTCGAATCGGATTGTTTCGATCGAATACGAAATTTTGCATTCTACAGCTCGATCGAGTTCAAGTTTTCCATACAAAAGCATCACTCGATCGAATTACAGAATGCAAATTTTTACATTCGATTGAAGTAATCCGATTCGATCGAAATACCGAATAGGGGTAAATGTATAATCCAAATTTTTGGTTTCTAATTAACACCGAAAAATCTCGATCAAACTCAAAAGTTACTTGTCAAACCGAAACAATATACAAATAGAATAAATTTTAACGTACTTAGTGAACCGACATTTCAAATCTCTCCACATTCGAATGCAGCTGTATTTGTTCCGAGAGGGCATTCCATTAAAATTCATTGCGAAAAGCTCGACGACTGACGAGAATCACATATAGCTATTCTTTTTCTTTTATGTAGAACAACTTCAATTTTTCGATACGCAACCTTCGGGTGCTTGAGGAAACCGGGAACCGACATAACCAACCAAAGTGATTGTGCATCTTTTCAGGATTGCACATCGCAGTCCCATTGATAATTGTTGACCTGTCATCGAATGCAGGGAACACTATTTTGATAGATCAATCCAGAACATTAACCAAATAGCAAATGTCAAACACGATTGGGAAACTCCAACAAAACATGTGTAGCATAGTGATAGAAACGTAAATAGTAATTTTAAAAAGAATGGTACATTACTCAGTTGTGGCGCCTCCTGGTGACTCGCTGCCTCCGTCAGCTACGACAGCTTATTTTGACCGGCCTCGTCCTTCCTTATTGACACCAGCTTTATAACCGTTGTTAAAATCCTCCTTCTAGCAGCAGCAGCAGCAGCATCAGCGGTAGTAGAATATCTGGCAAAGTGCGCTTGTTTGTCTGAATCTGAGATTTGTTTTGTCCTGGAAAAATGTGCACTTCAACGTGAATTTTTCTTCGAATTCTTGCGGAACTTACACAGTATATAATTACTTTTTTTGCTTGTATATTTTTGCATCTTTCAGACTATTCTGTTCTGTTACAAAGACCTGAAATAAGTTTGCCTTGGTTTTGCAAACCAACGAGCGATTTTTGCACAATTCGCAAACATTCTGATTCCATGTAGCTTCGTACATTTGTTAGACCTTGGTTTGTATATGATCCTTGGAGAAACCGACGAAACACTTCCTTTTCTTTAACATTAGATAAACATTTCAAATTTCCCCATTCGACTATTGTCATTCCCACGAACAATCAGGTAGGTGACTATATGAGATATTTACGAGTAAGTAAAACGCTTATGTAACACAAAGAAACGGAGTGTCTGTATTGGAAAAGGTGCCGCCTTGTATGAAAAATAAATTAGAATAGGATGGACTTAAATCAAGTCAAGATTCCACCGAAGAGTTTGGCTATTGTAACATGGAAAGTTTGCAAACATCTTTCCAATATTACATAATTTCGGCAATCCAATCCATATAGACATTTTCAGATTCATCGATTCTTCGTAACCCCTCGATGCGAAAGAATTTTTGCACCCTTTTTGGAAAAACAACTATTTTCCTCTTAAAACTAAATATTTGCGCGAAATGCATTTTCTCACTGTTTGAGGGAAAGGAGTCGGATGTTTTACACCCGCTGGAAGACAAAAAAAAATATCAAAATTACCTTATTCAGGATACTCAAGAAAATTTTCCACAGGCACCTAGACACACTGCGTTCACGAATATGACTTGGGTGAGGTAAAATGGCTGCTCGTCATGTTCTTCCAACCAGAGATGCCAGATATTTTCATAGAAAATCTGTATTACTCTAAATGAAAAATCTGTATTTATCTGTATTCGCTATAAAACCGACATTTTCAAATGAAAATGTGTTGAGGTAATGTTTTTCCAACATTTTATTGTTTTATGATGAGAAATTGAAGGAGCGTTCAATATTTATATCTCATTCTACAACGACGAAATGAAATGTTTTCAAATTTTCAACAATCAGAATCAATAAAACAGTTTCATTTTCAAATACATTCAAAATGTTGACTTGGTTAGTTGATGTGGGATCTCAGTGTTCAACTTCAAATACTAACAACATTTTAAGATGTTCAATACCAATTAAGAATCATTTATATCGTCACTAGTAGCAAATGTGGCCTTCACACGAGGCCATACTATTGTCAATACAAGGAGTATTGATAATACTATTGACCGTGTAGTGGAAACTAATATCGGATTGTTGAAAATATTGTCAAAAAATCAAAACTCAAAGCTCATCAATCCAACAATATTTTCTCTCCAGAGTGGAAACTGTTTGATGTGTGCTATGAACTCTTTTCTGAAGATTTCAGTATTCGGTACAATATTTAAAGCTCCAAACTCTAGATTTTTTCGAAAAATGCGAACAGAAATTACCAATCCAGTTGGATTGACGGTATTCCCGTAAAAAAATAAACCATTGATTTTACATCATAAACAATTGATTCACAATTAAATCTATTGGTTACAATACATTTTATTGTATCTTGACAAGATAGTTGTCATTTCCAACCATTCAATGTATTGTTTCGACGATTCTACAATTGAACAATTCAAACAATATGCAAACTGTACATTTGATTGTTTTCCAAGAAAACATGTATGAGAAAATTTTATGATTTGAATTGTTACGATTCTTAACAACCTATACATTCCATTGTAAAAAGCATGTTCACAATTAATTGAATAGTGTATAACAATACATTTAAATATTTTTCAATGGTCAAAGCAAAATTGTGGATGGTTTTGTAACAGCAAATCGTATTGTTTTTCTACAATATTTTTTATTCGGGTTGACAATACTTTGGATTGACAATAATATTGTCACGTATAAGGGCCGCAAAGAGAGCTCAGTCGAAAAAAATTAATTTGTTCTTTCCAATTTTTTGTGAAATCTGTATTAATCTGTATTGAGTTAAGGAAATCTGTACAAAATCTGTATTCTGTATGAAATCTGTATGCGCATATAAAAATCTGTATAATACAGATAAATCTGTATAAATGGCATCTCTGCTTCCAACAAATGAAGCAAAGGTTGCCAAACTTTATGTTAAGAACAAAAGTTGAGTTCTTAAAACGAGAAACAATCCATGTCACCAATGAATTGAAGAATCCAACCAACTCTTTTGCGATCGCTGCGCTGCCCGAGTGGCGAGCTTTGAACTAAGCGATGGTGATAATTTTCAGATTTTGCTTGAAGATTCGAACGAAATGCAGGATTTTTATTTTTTTCTTATGAATCGAACACTAACATACAAAAACGTGTGAAAATTTGGTAAAAAATCGATCATTTATGATTTATTAACTTTCCGTGGTATGTTTGATTGATATTTATGGCGAAATCGCAACATAAAATACCAAATTCGATGAAGTGAGGTTTGGTACTGTGTTCATATCTGGGATATTCTTTGTTTTTTGGGTTGGATTTTGAGATTAATTGATAAATTATGATCAAAAGTTTTATGACTAGTCCATTTACTCATGTTCTATCATCTAAATCAAATCTGTATGTGAACTGAAAATTTCAAATTTCATCCGAGATTGTCAAGAGTGTAGGACAATTTGAAATCATATGTTCGATGACAACACGTGAATAATCGTTTTTCTTACCCATACTTGTAAGGTTTTGCCATCTGCATTCTCAAGTAAATTGAAAAATTCGTCAAAAATTTTTCTAAATACATGGGATATGTCAAAACAATCACCATAACGCTATATCGTCGTGACCACGCTGATTGGATTGTTCAATAACCACTTCGAAGAGAAACGGTAGGGGGGCCATAGCAATTGAGTATTAATTTAACATCAGACGAAAGAGAAAACTTTTTCATTCTATTACTGTTGACTAGACTGGCTCAGCTTTAGTTAAAAAAACGTGACAGTTACGTTTAAGTTCGTTATTAAAATAGGTAACAATAATAATGAAAAACTATACTCTTGAAAGTTTGGTCGATCGAATTCTATTATGTAGCACAAAAACGAAACATAGCAATTGAGCAATTCCCTCTTCGTCACATGATTCTGTAATATACAGAAAGTAATGAATTGTAACAATCTCAATGTGATTATTAATCGTGAAAAATATTAGACGTACTGAACATCAAATGCAATAATGTTCTGTTTTCAAGAAATATTGCAGATAAATTACACGTTATTACATCGAAACAACGTATTGAGTAGATTACATCAGCTTGACTGAATACTTCGACGATTCTGGTAGGAAATTATGCATCTTTTCGTGTAATATTACAACCTTTAGAACGACACCAACACATTTGCTATATTACATCAAAATGGCTATACATTTATTTTAATCATTTACTAAATTGGCAACTCTTTTACTACCGCAGAAAGAAGGTAACATGTAGAAGAAGTTTCTCGACCGCTGTGTTGTGACAGCAATGTCATTAATATTTCACTGATGTCGATAAAGCAGAACAGTGAAATATCGAAATCACTTCGTTCGGTGAAATATTTCACCAACACTGTTTAAATTACATCACTCAAAACAAATGGTGCACAGTTGTATATAAATTGTTTTAGTAATATAAAATTCCTGAATGCCAGCAGCAGAATCATCGCAACCGACCGGTAAAGAACCGGTACCTTGCCGAACATGTGTGGATTTTAAATCGTGGTCAAAGCAACAGCGGAAAGCTCTATCTACCAATGCAAGTAACAACAAACCGTCAGAGGTAGCAGTATCTAATGTCGGAGATAATTCCAAACCGACGGATTCCCCTCCTAGTGGTCCTCCTGCACACTGTCCCTTGGATAAAGAGCGCCTAGGGCAACACACATGGGGTTTGTTACACACGATGGCAGCCTACTTTCCTGATAGCCCTACCAACGAAGAGCAAAACAACGTCCGGCGTTTTTTTGATTCGTTTGCAAAGGTTTACCCGTGTGAATACTGTGCGAAGGATTTTCAAAATGAGTATGTATAAAACGCAGTATAAGTACTGTTCACTAATGTTATACTATTTTATAGACTGAAAAAGTCGCCACCAGAAACAAACTCGCAGCATTTACTATCACAGTGGCTTTGTCGTATGCACAACAAGGTCAATGCAAAGCTGGGGAAGCCAGAGTTCGATTGTTCTAAGGTAAACGAGCGTTGGAGAGATGGTCCCAATGACGGCTCCTGTGATTAGATGGTGCCCCTGAATGCCCCATGAATTAATTTTTAAACTTATTTGTAATGAATATGCAATATAGCATTAATTATTATTACTTTCAATCGAGTCTCTGCGGTTTTCATTACATAATTGAATTCGCATGTCAATTTTCCAATCTATTTTCCCATTAGATACTGATCATATTTAAAACTAGCTCAAGGTAGCTCTACGTCTTAACAAAGACTAAAACACCAATCGTTAATAATTAGTGCTAATCTAATACCGTTTTCCTTTTCGAACCTACTTCGAGTAAAACGAACACGTGGTACGCGGTCTTAACAACTCATAAAAAAAGAAAAAATAAACCCGCGTGAATCGTTGTGCGACTCGAGAAAATTTTCAGAGCGAAACTACGCGATTAGAGTCTAGAGCGACCCCAGGTTGCTAAAACAAACATTTCAAAAGTTGTTTGGGCGACTCTGGGTCAGCTCTCGGGCTGCTCTGATCAATAAACGAAAACGGTGTAAGATAAATTAAATACTTTCACCCCCGGTGAACGACCAAAAGGTTAAAGCCGGGGTAAAATAAATGAGATTAATAATAATCAAATACTTTCAATTATCATCCTCAAGAATGTTGCCAATTTGAACCTCTCGTGAAGCTGGAATTTTTTCAGAAAAGGATAATTTTAGGACTAATTACTTCTTTGGTTAAGTGTAATTAATAATTAGCAGACCCTGTCAGCTTGGAGCGAAATCAATCTTCAGTTCAGCAACGCCATCGCACGGTGTCACATTCAACATATCATGTCAATTGTATGGGCGCGCAGTGCTGCTATTTTGGCGCGCACGAATTTGACATTCCTCTTCCCTACTTCTGTGTACGAGATTCGATGCGAACTCGCCTGAGGACGCCATGCTCGCAAAAAATGTTGTTGCCAATGATTTGTTCGGGAAATGTGAGAGCTGGATATCTTGTTAATATGATGTCTTTGTAATTAGGCAATTTCTATATCCATTTTAATGTTCGATCGAAACATTTCTCGATTAACGTTAGAAAAAGTCCCAACTGCAAATGCCAGTTCCATTTGTTTACTTACTCTTTCAATTATTACGGCATATTCCTGTAATTTTCCAATAATTTCTTAACTACAGATCGCAAGTCGATGGGTTCAGTCGTTATTCTAGGTAAATATATATATATATATATATATATATATATATATATATATATATATATATATATATATATATATATATATATATATATATATATATATATATATATATATATATATATATATATATATATATATATATATATATATATATATATATATATATATATATATATATATATATATATATATATATATATATATATATATATATATTAGATAGGACCGTGATAATCGAAAGAGAAAGTAAAAAAGAGAAAATCTCATTTACACTTAGAACATTTTCTCGTGTTTGTCTTCATTTATTGACATAAAACTTGATTTAAAAAAAACTAAAACGAGAATTTATATGCCACGGATAGGTTCCATTTCCCATTTTTTTTTCACTAAATTTCTGTTTGTTTTTTTTTTTGTCGTGAATACGACTTACTTTAGTATGGGGCGCCTTTCCAAAATTCACCCTGTACAAGAATGGGCAGAACTTTATCTCGAATATCTCTTGATGTACTTAACCCAGCGACATAATTTTTTCTACAAGCTATCGGAAATGTGATCAGGAATGTGTAATTGAATTTTCAACAGCGTGAGAAAACCATAAATAATTGAAAAACAAAGTTTTCTAAAACTTTTGGAAATAATGAGGAAAATTCATCACGCTTACTAGCCCTTTTTGGCATACGGACGGCGGTTTTGAGGTAGTCAAGAAAATATCAGTTCCTATTATCTTCTGGATGAGTATATTGTCGCTGCAGTTGAAGTCTGGAAAACGCAACCAGCGATAATTGTTTTTATCACATTCATTGGCTAATCCATAACGTCGCTATTAGTGCGCATACTAGTGCATCACTAACGAATAAAGCACGGTATTTGCGACATCATATCACGCGTTTTTTTTATTCGAACCAATATATCCCACGTCGCACGTGATAATAATGATTGTCACTGGAAGTATTTTCCAGATTTCAACTGCAACCAGATTAAAAGGTAAACTTTGATTGAAATTCGTTCATAGTGCTGGGTGTCGAAGTGAGGTTCTCCCACCATCATCAGTAAGAACAAACCAAGTATAAAGCCTCAAACGTTTAGGTCGTGCTTTCATTTGGATTTCGGTCGTCAGGTGGAACAGTCGGCAATAAAAGTAGACCTTTTGCGTGGTAATGCTAGGTCGTGCTTTTATTTGGCCTAAATGCTTAGGTCGTGCTTTTATTTGGACTTCCATCGTCGGGAGGAAAATTTATTTTCAGAATTATGTTTCAGAAACTCCGTTCCAGAATACAGGTTTAGAATTCAAAACCTGCATGTTGGAACTGGATTCTGGAACTGAGTTCAGTTTCGAAACTAGTTCAAAAACTAAATTGCAATTGAATTCTGAGCCTATTCTAAATTCTGAATTTATTTCTTGGACTCAGGTCCAGTTCCTAATTCATGAATTCTTCAAATCGGTTCTTTTTAGAACCATTAACATATTCCCAAAGAACTATACGAAATTTTACTTTACTGTATACTATATACGGTCCTTTTTTCAACCAGTTGGAGTTCGCAGTTGTAGGAACTATCTATTAATTTGCTGTATAAAATGCATAGCACCGGCTCAGTTTAGGTGCATCGTTTCAAATTCTAGTAGTGAAAAAGGGGAAAACTGGCATAATTAATACAAGTGATCAACTAATTGATATTCGAAAGTAAGAAGAACACGTTTCAGTTATATTCGTATTCACGACATCCAGTTATGTCTGTGACATTACACATTACATGGTCATTTAGCATAAGGTACTAAAAATCGTAAATAAAATCTCATTTTTTTAAAACCATTAAATCATTTTTTTGAAATGGAATACTCCACATATGTTTCAAAATGACATGATCTTTAAGCTGATTTTAGAATATCCTGAAATCTAAAAATTCCTGTTGAAGGAGATTTAACATAGTTTTATAGTAAGTCCGATCGTCAAAATCTAATTCGTGATGATCGTTTTCCTCTGTACTAGTTTTATAGTCTTATGTGTTTGTGATGAACCATAGCCCAGCACTCTCCACTGCTGCCACCTCATTATATTATGAATTTATTAGATGAAGAATGTTTCGCGAAGAATGGAATCCAACGATCATCGCAGTGACGCTATTCGAACCAATTCGAAGAGTGAAGTAATTGAACGAATGACAAACGAATGTATAAAACGAACATGCACGATGTATACCAGCAACGAAGAATGTGTCAGTAGATTCGGGTTCTCTACGATTATTACTAATTCATTTTTACCCTTCTCTCTTTCGTGCAGTAAATAGTTTAACCAAATACAAATTATAATACGGAGTACTCCGACAAATTTTCAAGGACACATTTTACATCGTGCGGTACATTGTCATGATACACTGTCAGAGTGACAATGTACTTTAACGAATTTCCTATAAAACTAGCAACACTGTAGGGTAAGAACAAGTTCACTATAGTTACTGTTTATTATAGTGAAAAATATGTAAACACAAGCGAGGTCAGAAGAACTATGGCATATTGCCTTTCGCTAAAATTTTTATACTTGTTGAAAATGTTCTTCATCTCTGTTTCGTATCTAGAATACTTTTGCAAAATTTATTTTATTGGTATATGCTTCAAATCTCTATAACGGTATGTACGATCAGGATAATGCAATGTGGTTTAATCACATTAGATTACTTTAAAACAATTTGCGTATCGTCAGGTTTTGTAATTTTAGTATTTTTCTGCACGTTAACGGGAACTAGTTTATTTCCCGATACGCTCATTCTTCTGGCCTCGGTTTATTAGCCGGCGATATTTAGACTGATTGTTGCTGTTTAATACAGCAACGATAAACAAACAAGTTTTTTTTGCACCGTAGCAACTAGCATAAAGCGTTGCCAGAAACGATCTTCTTTCACATTTTCACACTATCGCAACGAAAGGGAGATATTTGCTAGGCTTACTTGTTCATGCTGTGAACCAAACATTGGCGATTCGTTTATATGGGACTTAGGGGTATTATTATTTGTATTTGGTTTAACGGTGTTCGAGACGGGCATGAGTATAGACATTATATTCGCATCGAGGAAGGGTGAATGAATTAGTTACACAAAGAATATGTGCAACATTGGGTAAGTCTTCTTTTTGCTTTAAAAATTCTATGGTCCACATGGCTGTAATATGATCGTATAGTGTTGTTTAGATGATTTTCGTGAAGTTTATAGTTTCAATGCCATATTTATGAAATAACGCTAAACACTGCTACAAGCTCGGCTACAAGTGTTTATTTAAACTAAAAATGTTACTTGGAAGATTTCCAATAAAAAAATAACATGACATTATTTTGAAATTTGTTCTTAAAATTCACCCTAGAAATACCACAGATACAAGATTCGAACCCGTAATTTTTCCTATCCGGGGAAGTCGATTCGTCAAAAAAAAACTATGCTTCGAAAAGACCACACCGAAATCAGCCTACTGAAACCAAACTTTTGTACGTGTTCATATGGAACTCTCAGTTGGCATTGTCGGGTTACGGTTCGAGTTTTGCCCTTTGCGAATAACTGTCGAAATATTTCAGCTTTGACAGCAAAATACCGAGCTTCGCAAGACAACCTTTCACTGTGAACGTGATATGACCCTTGAATTGAACGTTTCCTACGTCAAACGGTCGATACAAATAGGAAAACAAAAATTGCATCACAAGGCCAAAGCTTTAAAATATATCGTTTTTCGGTTGCTGCGATGGCTTTTAGAAAAGAATAGCAGCCGTTACAGGTGGACGCATATTGCACGAGAAATAGAATATTGTCATCAATTCACTGCAATTTGTTTTCGTATTATTCGTAGTGATAGTTAAAAGTGTATTGTGTTTTAGTGGATTAATAAAGGCGAATAATGGCCGATAATATCACCGTGTCGATAAAAGTTCGACCGTTGATCAAACGGGAAAAGGATCTCAAACTGTCGTCGCAATGGCGGATCCGGCAAAACACGATCGCTCACATCGATGGCAATGGAGAACCGTTCGTGTTCGGTGAGAAGGGTTTTCCTTTTTGCTTCCTTTGTTTATTTTGTTGAGTTTTGTGCCCATGCGTTAGCAAAAACACGACGCTGCCCGGTTATTTATCTGCTAAAAATAGAACTACCGGCGCTGGTTGTCGGAGATCAGGGATCGTACATCCAGATCGGAAATTCTGGACCAGCATGTGTAGATGAGTAAAGCTTCAGGGAAATGACTTCTGTAATTAAAATTAGTTGTTGATAATTTTAAAATATCTAAGAAATTGGTTTAAATACACATTTTTGCAAAAACCTATTTCTGTATTTGATAACATTCATTCAAGAATTTCCTTGTTACGATTTAAATTAGGTTGTTGCATAGTCGATTTTTTGCGTGAGGCACATGGCAGTTATAATTACTCTTTATTTCAAAACATTTGAAAATTGAAAGGCAGTAAAAATTGAGTTTTGCCCAAAATAGTTTTATTCTGACTGTCTATCGCCGTTCCCTACACCAAATTCAATAACGATTGTAAATTGTTCCTTCTTCTAGATCACATCTTCGATGAAACGATTCGTACCAGGGCACTGTTCGAATGTGTCTGTCGACCGATCATACGGTCTGCCCTGAGCGGCATAAATGGAACGATTTTCGCATACGGTCAAACCTCATCCGGAAAGACCTACACCATGATGGGAAATGAAGAAGAACCGGGAGTGGTTCCGCTAACGGCACAGGAAATTTTCAAGGAAATTGAGAACAGCAAAGATCGACAGTTCCTTATTCGAGTCGGCTACATAGAGATTTATAATGAGAAGATCT
This sequence comes from Malaya genurostris, assembly GCF_030247185.1. NCBI lineage: Eukaryota > Metazoa > Arthropoda > Insecta > Diptera > Culicidae > Malaya > Malaya genurostris. Next base: position 183,128,391 of record NC_080572.1, read on the forward strand.
TCGATTTACTGGATAAGAGTAATGCTAATCTGAAGATTTTCGAAACCGCCTGCGGCGATGTAACATTAAATTACAAAGAAGTAATCACAAATTGTCCGGAACAGATAATGCAGCATTTGGAAGAGGGCAATAAGATCAAGCGGATCGGGGATACGAACATGAATGAGCGGTCCAGTCGGTCCCATACCATATTTCGGATAACGATCGAATCCAGTGACGTCGGTAGGACAGAGGGAGATGAGAATGATGCGGTTCAGATTAGTACGTTGAATCTGGTAGATTTGGCGGGAAGCGAAAGGGCTGATCAGACAGGTGCTACCGGGTCCAGACTGAAAGAAGGGGCTCATATTAACAAAAGTCTTCTGTCGCTGAGTTGCGTCATTCAGAAGCTTAGTGAGAATGCCGATAACTTGAAGTATATCAACTATCGTGATTCGAAACTGACCCGAATACTGCAGGCATCGTTGGGAGGAAATGCAGCTACTTCCATGATTTGCAACATTACACCTGCAGCACTGGATGAAAGTTATTATACGCTAAGTTTTGCAATGCGTGCTAAAACCATAAAAAATAAACCAATTGTCAACGAGGTGATCTCGGAAGCAGCTATGATGAAACGATTGCAGCGCGAAATAAAACGTCTTCAGGACGAATTGAAGTCAGAGCAAAGTAAAAACAGTAAAATAAAAACGTTGGAATTACAAAATGCCATCACAATGCGAGCAAATCAGATAATAAATTCCCAGACTCATATTTACTTTGACAAATCTCGTCGTCGAACCTGGTGCCCGTCATCGTCAGGCATTCCAAGACCTGTAGATTATACCGAACACAGAACGAGCGGAGACAGTCGACTGATGCCACCTCCTCCGCCGTTTCTATCGTCTGCTACCGCCACCACCACCACCAGCAGCAGAGACGAAAAATCTCCGGTAGTTCGGCCGGAGTTGGCCCAGCGTGGCAGATCGGACCTCCTCGTGCGAAATGTTCGATCGACAACGCCCGTTCGGCATTTCATGGCTGTGGATACACTCGACAACAGTGACGAGTTCATTCCGGCAGAGCTAGTCGATTTCGGTGAACGATCACCGCAGAGCCTTGCCAGGGAAATTCATACCCCCTGTGGATTCAAGACTAAGCGACGGTCACGGAGATCATCCGCCGGGGACTCTCCAGCCAGCTACGTGAACTACGAGGAACGGTTAGTTAGGAATGTTGTTTTTTTCTGTCGCAATTGTCGTTTAATCTCTGTTTACACTTTTTTCCCGTCGTAGATGTCGCGAACTTCAACAGGAGCTACTCGAACTGCAAGAGTTTACTAATTTGGAGAAGAATCTGGATCTAGCGAACATCAAATGCAGAGAGAAGGGATTGGATAGTTTGGAAGAACGGTAAGGTGATCGCTCGGTAGGAAATTTTACCATGTTTGTCTTGTTTTACGTTTCGACTTCGACTCATCAGTGCATTAGCCGTTCTTATTGAACTACTAACGTGACTTAGCAGTTCAACATAAACCGCTATTCAGACGTAAAGTTTATGCTATTTGCAAAACACTTTTAGCTCTTGCACCGAAGCGCACAAAATCTAACGTGACGTCTTTGGACGAAACAAGTGCTATACTGAGTCCGGCAATACCGGAAATAGTGGTCAAAAATTCCTCAAAACAGTTGCAATTTTTAACCATCAAGCCACAAAAACAGTCGGAACGGTATTCTTGAATGGCTGTATCTTCGTTGATACTAAAACGAATCGGTTAATTTTGCTATCAGTGGATTTTTAGGAATGTCTAGATCAATGTAGACTAATACTGACTTGGATTTAAGCATTGGGTAATTTCGTATGTATGTATGTATGTGTGTATGTGTGAAGCCACCATCAGTTCAAGGCATAACCAGTGTATGCGGGTAGACTTACAGTAGATCCGAATTTGATTATCAGATAGCTTTTATATAACTGCTGTTTTATATAACTGGGTTTTGAGGACCCGGTGCCTTCCAGCAAGAACATCCGGCCATATAATAAAGAATTTCGCTGTACCAGCTTAAACCCGCCTGATGGTTTGTTTGTCTTACTCATTGCGTCTTACTCATTTCAGACCTTCAGGGAGTAACACGAAGCTTCCCCAAGGTTACTCAGGTTGGCAACCCACTCCATCATCCAGTCATTCACTTGTAAGATACCCTGATGCACTCCCTACCCCTCCCCGTTGTCGATATAATTAATCACAATACAATATAATATAATTAAGTATAATATAAATTAATATAAAAATGTATAATATAATACAATACAATATAATAGAATATAATATAATATCATACAATATAATGTAACATAATTTAATATAATACATTACAATATAATATAATATAACATAATATAATTCAATATAACGTGATATAATATAATGTAACTACAGAGAACAGACATCCAAGCTAGTACAACCTTTTTAAAAAGCTGTGTAAAGCATACATGTGAAAATCCGTTAAAAATCACCATTGCACACGACTTTGTACGCATGAATGTCTGTTGGATATCTGTTCTCTGTGATGTAACATAATATAAAATAATGTAATACAATATAATATAACATAACATAATGTAATATAATATAATATAATATAATATATTCTAGCAATATATTATACTATAATACAATATAATATGATATAATGCAATGCAGTATAATATCATACAACATAATATAACATAACAAAATATAACATTAGACGATAATATATGAAGTAATATGCTATGATACAATATATAGCAGTTCATATCGCAGTGTAAGTTATGCTCTTCTTTCGTAGCAGTACTGCAGGCTATTTTGCACCCTCTCATTCTACTACTTACGCAGAAGGCGATAGCACCTAGTCGACGCTGTTCTATTGACCAAATGTCATCATAGACGCTCGGGAAGGCATGAGATAGGAACTTGTGAGGACTTAGTTATCTCACCATTTGACGACCTGGATTTAAGCATTGGTTAATTTTATATAAAAACATATGTCGTTATCATTGCGTTGTTGAGAAACTTAAAATCTGTCGCGATAACCTACGGTTTTTAATACACCTAGTGCTGTCATCATCTCATATAACTCATGTTCTCATTTATATTACTATGGGATTTCAGAAAAAAAATTCGAATATTAAATAAGAACAAAAAAGTTAGTTTGAGCATACATTAGCATAACCTTTTCAATTTCAAACTCTTTTGACCCAAACTAATACCAGAATACCATTCGACTCTGCTCTCTCTCTGTGTATGTGTGTGTGTCATGTCACTAACTTTTCTCAGAGATGGCTGAACCGATTTTCACAAACATAGATTCAACCGAAAGGTCTCATAGTCCCATAGATCGCTATTGGTTTTTATCTCTATCCGACTCACGGTTCCGGAATTACAAGGTAATATGTGAAACTCTATGCGAAATTGCGCATTCAATTTTCTCGGAAATTTCTCAACCGATTTTTACAAACTAAGATGCAAATGAAAGGTCTTGAAATTCTTCAAAACGTTCTCGAACAGTTCCGACTTCCAGTTTCGGTATTACAGCTTAATTTGTAAAAAAATTTCAATTTCATGAGTATTTTTTCTTAAGTGATGTCGAAACGAGGTGCACATTTTTATAAAATTTACTGGTAAATTCATCTAGTTGGCAGACTTTGTTAGTTGGTGGATAGTCCCAAAATTTTCAAATATAGTATCAAAATTTTCAAACGGCTTTAAAAAAATAATGCAAAATCGGTACGTGCTGGTACGAAAGAAAAAAACGCCACCGTCTAGCACACAGCGTGCTTTGTTCAATTTTGAATAGCGTGCAGGGTTGCCACATTTAAATCTATATTAACTTGGCATAACTGTTAACAAATTGAAAAGGTGATGGTAGTTTATACCGAAGAAAGTTTTTGAATTTATTCAAGTTTAAAAAAAGAAACTTCTATGAAAGTGTTTGAAAATATAAGTAATATAAGAAAGGCATCTTACTCTTTGGTGGTTTTAGATTCAAATGAAAGGATTTTTAGATTCAAATGAAAGGTCTTGTGGTCCCTTACAAAATACCTGAGAACAATTTGGATCTAACTTAACTTCCGGTTTTTACTCCATAAAAAAGTGCAAAAATTTGTGAAAATAAATGCATCAATTTTTCTCGGAGATGGCTAAACCGATTTCTACAAACTTGGATAAGAATGGATTGACTTATGGTCCTTCACAAAACTTCTGAATTTCATCTGGATCCGTTTCATTAAACAAACACTTTTCACTAAACTGTGTTAGATTCGCACTTAGCAACATGACACCCTGTGCAAACCAAATATAAGAATCGAATTCGAAACTGATTCGATTTTCAGTTAAACGGTGTTGAAACTGGAATCGACACTGGCTTCAAACGAACGGTTTGACAGTAGTTAGGATGGAAAATGGGTTAGGTTTGTCATCAAGCGAAAACGACATTAGATTCAAACAAGGATGGCTTTTATCGTATCAAATAACGCTTACCAGCAACTCTTCACACGATTGAATCAGTGCCATCAAGGAGAAACGGATATCATCGCAACAACGAAAACCCGGCATGGCTCATTTAACATAGAATCGACACCAGTGCGAGAGCAAATTTCTCTTTATGACATTTCTGAGAATCAAAGGTTAGCACGCTGCTGAGGGGATCTTCTCTGAAGCAACAAACGGTCGCTTTTTCTCGTTTCGCGATCCGATTCTATACAGGCAGTTGATAATTGCGATAGAATCATTTTACTATTGCCGCTTATTCTAACTATGTGCATATAATCTTTGTAAAGGGTGATTTTTTAAGAGCTTGAGAACTTTTTTAAACAATAAAACGCATAAAATTTGCAAAATCTCATCGGTTCTTTATTTTAAACGTTAGATTGGTACATGACATTTACTTTTTGAAGATAATTTCATTTAAATGTTGACCGCGGCTGCGTCTTAGGTGGTCCATTCGGAAAATCCGCTTTTTTATCGACAAATTTTGTTCAGCGATGAGGCTCATTTCTGGTTGAATCGCTACGTAAATAAGCAAAATTGCCGCATTTGGAGTGAAGAGCAACCAGAAGCCGTTCAAGAACTGCCCATGCATCCCGAAAAATGCACTGTTTGGTGTGGTTTGTACGCTGGTGGAATCATTGGACCGTATTTTTTCAAAGATGCTGTTGGACGCAACGTTACAGTGAATGGCGATCGCTATCGTTCGATGCTAACAAACTTTTTGTTGCCAAAAATGGAAGAACTGAACTTGGTTGACATGTGGTTTCAACAAGATGGCGCTACATGCCACACAGCTCGCGATTCTATGGCCATTTTTAGGGAAAACTTCGGAGAACAATTCATCTCAAGAAATGGACCGGTAAGTTGGCCACCAAGATCATGCGATTTGACGCCTTTAGACTATTTTTTGTGGGGCTACGTCAAGTCTAAAGTCTACAGAAATAAGCCAGTAACTATTCCAGCTTTGGAAGACAACATTTCCGAAGAAATTCGGGCTATTCCGGCCGAAATGCTCGAAAAAGTTGCCCAAAATTGGACTTTCCGAATGGACCACCTAAGACTCAGCCGCGGTCAACATTTAAATGAAATTATCTTCAAAAAGTAAATGTCATGTACCAATCTAACGTTTAAAATAAAGAACCGATGAGATTTTGCAAATTTTATGCGTTTTATTGTTTAAAAAAGTTCTCAAGCTCTTAAAAAATCACCCTTTATAAGTTGTGTCTATGAAAATGTATGTGAATGCTCCACACAAGGGTTTTGAAATATTGCAACCTGGTATGAGAATCATCAAGTTGAATCATCGACTCGATTTTCTGCGATAATTGTCAACTTGCGATTCTCTCTTGGGAAATTCCACACAGCAACAATCATTATCAGACTGTAAATTTTTTTAAGGGCCGTGAAATACTTAGAGTATGAAGTGGAGCGAAGGCATGTAGAAACATTCTCTCGCGGTTCATGCATTGAGAGACTCGAGTTCTTGTAGCATCTTCTACCGGATTGAAAATGTTGTATACAATATAGATAGCAATAAAGCAGCTTTTGTCAAATTTTCGGCAATCACCAACACTGGATTCAAATGAAATGTCTGACAGGCCGATAAGAAATTCTTGAATTTTCTACGGATCCGACTTCCAGTTCCAGTGTTATGAAAGATAAAAATTTCAAACAGTAGCATCGTTCGGAGTGACAACGCAAAAAAGGGGAAAAATTCTTTAAAATTTTACTTTAAACAACTCCAATTTTTAGGAAATTATTGTTGATGACCATACAATCGTATTCCGGAAGTACTGGAAATAGTAATCAATAATTTCAAAGTGAATCCCACTCACTTTTCTGCGAGATGATAAAACCAATTTTCACAAAATTCGAATTGAATGGTTCCATATAAAGTTTCGACCTCAACTTCAAATTCGAATTAGTTTTCCTGAAGTCCCGGTAGTAGTGATTAAAAACTGCAAAATGGATCTCACTCATTCTTAAAATGGATCTCACTCACACTCCAAGATGGCCGATGATCGAACCGATTCCAAACCGGTTATCATTAATTTAAATTCAAATGTAAAGTCTTACGCTTTCATGCAGAATTTCTGATTTTTTACGTCCGAACGCACTTTTTTGTTTCTAAACAATGAACAGTTTTTTAAGCATTCCACAGTAACATTTCTGATGATATGTGTTATATGAGAAAGGCATCATTACGCCATTAAAAGGATTAAAACAGATTTTTACGTTTCGTCTTCGACTCATCAGCGTATTAGCAGTTTATTTTAGCACAAAAACCCCTAATAAGTTCTATCAATTATTTTACTTACGTTTTCGAATTTTCAGATGCCGAGACCTGGACGAGGAATTGCGCCAGAAGCGTGAACAAATTTTCGACATGGAAAAAGAGTTGATTGTGGCTCGTAAGGAACGGGATGTCGCTGTTAAAGATGCGGAACACTGTCGTAACCTCCAGAACAGTGTTCAGGTCGAGTACGAATTGTTTCAGCAGCGGGCCAAAAACCGAGAAAAGGAACTGATAGAGTGTCTACAGGAGGCACGGGTCAGCACTACCGGTGATAAGGTTGGACAGGCTGACAGTGTCAAAAAGTTAGAACAGACCCGAAAAGAGCTCAAACAGCTCGAAGTGCACAACTACGAGCTACAGTTGCAGTTGGAAACCTGTAGCATTGAGCTGGAAAAGTTGAAGAATTTTACACAGGAGCAAACGGAAAAGGTCGGTAAAGTTAGGAATGTGCTTGATAAGGACATTAGCCGGAAGGATGCACAGAAACTGTTTCGGATTATTACGAAACTTAGGGGGATACTGGCGGAAGAAGACTTGCTTATAAACACCAGTATCAATACGGATGAATTGGTGGATAGCATAGGAGATGACAGTTTCAGTGAGAGTTTGGATCGTCAGTCACCTACTAAAATTGTGCTAACCAATGACAGTGGTAAGGCAAATGTGATTTACGATAATGATAACTGTCAGATGTTGGATATGAATATTGAAAACGGAGAACTGAAGATGAAAATCAAATCACTGGAGAAGGAGAACAAGGAGATGAACATCCTTTTGCTGAAATATGAAAACGAGCTTAAAGATTTGAACGAAAAGGAGGTTCAATTGAAGGAAGTGTCTGAACAATTGAAGCAGGAGCGATCCAGATTCAACAATTCAACCAGAAGTTTGCAAGATAAAAAACTAGAACTGGACAAAATGACGCTTGAATACAATGAACTATCGACTCAGGTGATGGACTTTGTGCAGGAGATCGACGGCTACAAAGATCAAATTGATAGAATATCGAAAAATTCCAAGATTCTCGAAGAAACTGTAAAAGTTCTTCAGTTGGAGAAGGAACAACTTGCGAAGGAAATGCGTGAGACGGAAAATGAAATGATCGATTTGAGGTCGAAGCACGAAGAAGAAGTGAAAGAACTTCTCGCGTGTAAGCTGGAGAATGAGAACCAGATCAAAAAACTAGAAGATGATTTGCAGATTAGAAATGAGGAAAGCGAGAAAGAAACCAACGATCGGTTGTCGAGTGTTCAGAAAGAACTTGATGAAAAAATGAAAATAATTGAAGAATTTACAAAGAGTAAAGAATTGCTTCTCCAACAAGACAATAAATACCAAGAAGATATGCTGTCGATTCGGAATGATCTTGAGCAGAAGATATCCTTAGTTGGAGAACTGGAGCAAGAAAACCAGCGATTAATTCAACAAATGAATGACATAAAACAAGAGAAAATCAACGTAGAAAATAAATACGAGGAAAAAGAGAAAGAGACTCTATCTGTCATATCCGAACAAGAAAGCAAAATTACCAATCTTAGAAAAGAAGCCGAAAAGCTATTGGAACAAATTTCTGCCCTACAAAAAACTGTATCGGATAAAGAGAACAATTTACAACTTGTTTCCAGCAAATTGGCTAGCTCCAACGAACAAAATTCGAATCTGCTAGAGCAACTATCGCAAATGCAGCGTGAGAAGAAGTGGCTACCGGAAACCGAGAATTCTGAATATTTATCGCATCATGGAACAGACCTTCAGGCATCGTTAGCCGAAATAGCTTCCCTCAGAGCGGAAAACATTTCACTGGCTCACCAATTGAACGACCTCCAGCAGAATCACCGGGCCGTGCTGGCCGATAAGAATAAAGTGGATGAAAAATGCGAAAATCTTTGCAATGAACTATCGCGTCTCATTACGGAAAAGGAGCAAATCAACGAAAACGATCGTCTAACGCTGAAAAATGAGATCAATCTGTTACAGCAAGCAAAACTGAAGCTGGAGGAGGAAACTAGTGGGTTGAAAAATCATATCAGCTCGTTGGAAGCGCAGCTCGTCGACGTCGACGAACAGAAAACTAAACTTTCCGCAAAACTGCAATCACTCGAGAATGAGATGGAAGAGTCGTCCAACATTCGGGAACTTTTGGAGCGTGAAGTTCAAGCTCTGAAAACCGATCTTTGTAATCTGGAACAACAGTTGAACGAAAATAACGAGAAGGTTGAGCATTTCCAGAAGCAAAACAATCAATACCAACAGGAACTCAGTCACAAGTCGGAAGAAATTGAGCGTGCTTGCCAAACGCAGAAAGATTTGCGAAACTCCATGATTCAGCTAGAACAGAAACTGTCTCAGATCGATGCCACGAGTCAAAACGAAAGTGAATGGATGGAAAAGCTGCAACAAGCCGAAAGTTGTAGGCAGGAGCAAACATCAGCTTTGGAAAAACTCACGAATGAAAAAGCCAGTCTGTTGGAAAAAATTGAAGAAGCATCGACCGAACGTGACTTTTTGAAGCAAAAATTGCTGGAAAAAGATGCATTCCTAGAACAGGCTTACCAACAGATAACGTCGTTGGAAAGTCAAGCAACCGATTTATCTGCCAAGCTGGGACAAGCGGAATCGAGTTTGATCGAAGTGAAACAGTTAAAGGAGGACTTGAATGCTTTGGAGAAAGCCAAAAATGCCGCCCAGGAACAGGCCCAGCAAGAATCTACCGCGAAAAGTTCATTGATGCAACAAATGGTGTCAAAAGATGAGCAAATTGAAGAAGCTACTCGTCGTGTGGCTTCTCTGGAAAATCAAGTGTCCGATTTGAAATTGGAAATGGAACAGATGGAACTAAATCAACTGGAAACCACTCACACGAAAGAACATTTAGAACAGGAAGTCAGTGTACTAAAATCGTTACTCGATGCAAAGCAGAAAGATTGCTCTGAAAGTGTAATCACGATAGCTAACCAGAAAGAAAACATATCGGAGCTTGAGTACACCGTAAAAAATCTCAGCCAGCAGCTTACCGAAAAGGAGTCTGAATTCGTTTCCAAGTACACGAATGAATCCACGCAGCTGGAGGCCCTACGAAAACAAATTTCCAATCTCATTGCACAGTTAGAAACTGAAAAACATGCGCATCAAACCGATCTTTCTCGGGAAAAGAATTCTTCCAGTAAACTACAACTTTACATAGAAGAAATAGAGCAGGTTAAATTAACCTTACAAGGTGAAAAGGGGATCTTGGAAGAAAATTATAAAGATCTTCAGAATACACATACCAATCTGGTCGAAAAATTTCAATTACTGGAACAGTCCAATATTCAGTTGGACGCACAGCTTGTCAATCTGAACGCCGAACTGATCATTCGCGAGGAAAAGTTGAAAAGTATTACACGAGAGCTGGCTAGTAAACTAACCGATCTCGACAAACTGAAACTGGATCACTATCACAAAACCGAAGAAATCAATGAAGCTCTGACGAAGAGCACCCAGCTTAACTATGATATGGGCCAACAGATAAAGAGTCTCGAGCAGGAGAAGCTACTGCTGCAAGATCAACTAAAACGGGAACAATCTAAGGTGATTAGTCTGACGGAGTCTGAGGTAAGTATCAAATATTCGGTATGTAAGTATCAAACGAGCGTCTATAAATAACGCGAAACAATTAAAATTGTACTTTTTCTGAACTGTCACATTTTTTTATTCTTTTGACATCGGTCAACAATATCCAATACACAACAGATCACGTTTTATACCACATCGTACTTCGTTTTAGTCGAAATATGACGAATTTTGTTTGTACCAAATAACGAGCAGTCGCGAACAACAATGATGTATTTTTGTTCTCGTTTGAAGAAATCTGCAGCTGAGTCAGTACCGAAAAAGTTTCTATCAGAATCAATATGCAACTATATTCAAATTTGATCGACGATCTTCCAACGTTCTCGTTTCTTCTACAAAATCACCACATTTGAGTCCTTGACTCAAATATGGTGATTTTGTAGAAGAAACGAGAAACGTGGAATATCGTCAAACAAATTTGAAGTCACCTAATTCCAGACATGTTTGAAGACGCAAACAATTGATTGAGTCATCAAATGTGTCAATTTGTCGGCAATTTCCGAACGTTTGAGAGCCACAGAAAAATGCATAAGATGGGAAAATGGGTACTACATGAATTAAACGAATGACAATTTATCCATTTGTAAAATGCTACTGAAAAAGTTCACATGGAAATCGGTTCTGCATCAGATTATGACTGGTGATGAAAAGTTGATCTATTTTCAAAATGAACTGGATAATCGCTACTCACAAGTCCATATCTGAACTTTTCATTGAAAGGTCCACGATTATCTTTTGCTGACGACCTAAAATTATTCCAAATTATCAAGACTCTTGACGATGCCTTTTTCCTTCAGAGTGACCTGGAAATTTTCACGGAGTGGTGTGAAATTAATAGAATGACGCTAAATATCTGCAAATGCTCGATTATCACGTTTACACAAAAAAAAACAACCCATACGTTTCATTTATTGTCTTCGAGGATCAGTGATTTATAGTCAATTGTGCCAAAGATCTTGGCGTTCTTCTCGACGAACAACCGAATTACAAGCAACATATTTCGTACATTGTGGCAAAGGCTTCTTGTTGTTTAGGAATGGACATAGGAAGCACTTCACAAATATATACTGTTTGAAGGCTCTCTACTGGTCGCTTGTATGGTCAACGCTCCAATATTGTTCGGCTGCATGGAACCCTCACTTTCATAATGGTACTCTAAGACTTGAATCAATACAGTGCAGGTTTGTTCGTTTCGCTCTTTGTCATTTGCCCTGGAATATCCCTCATCAGCTGCCGAGTTACGAAAGCCGTGGGATGCTTATCGGTCTCGCTACTCTGCTAGTGCGCCGAGAAATGTTCCGTGCAGTGCTAATTGCCGATGTTTTGATTGCCCTGCACAACTTTGTCAAATCAATATCAATGTTCGTTCTAGAGCACTTCGTAACAACAACCTGCTCAGAATGCCTCTGGAAATTCTCGTTCTATTAACTACGGAATCAACGGTGCCGCTTTTGGATTACGGCGAACCTTCAACTATACAAAATAAAAGTGAATTTTTTGAATATTCTTAGAAATAATCATAAAATTTAAGTTTGTCATTAGCATTAGAGACCGCCCGTGTGTTGCTACTCCGTTATTGATCTGGACCAATTGAGATTGCAAAATGATTTTTTGAAGTAACATGTTTGGGAATAACACATTGTTTCACACTGTGCAAACTGTATTGAACCAAGCATGCTGATCAATACCGACGCCGGCCACGTCCGAATGCAGATCTACTTGGGAGGGAAAGGATTATTAGTTCGATGCTTGTTGCTACTAAGAACCGAGGAATCCTCTGCATTCCCACATGCATCACAGGAGAGGATACTTTGTTAGTAAATGTTTTAATAATGTTATCATGTGTTTATTGCTCTGGGTAGCCGGCTACAAAGAATGTTTTAAAGTATTATCGTTTCATGTGGTACTTTGTGCTGGCAATATAATGCACGAAACAGTCAATCTCCGAAATTGACAAAACTCCGGACAGCCGGCTGTCGAGTATGCAGTCACTCGTTTATGCATCTACCTTTCGCGTTTTTTTAGTCATGCAAAAAAACACATTCGGATTGATAAAAAAAAAGGTATCATCTCACTGCTAGGTGGATTAAGCACGTTTTTATAAATGAAACTACGTGATACAAAATAAACGAGCGAATAGGATTTATACAAAAAAGTTGATTCATTGCATTGAAATATTCTAAACAGTTATTATAAAATCATTTCAAATCACCAAACAAAGGTCAACACGCGTCTTGATTCTTTATTATTTCCGCTTTATTAATTTAATTATTTATTAAAATTATTAATTGGTTATATTTGTTGATCTGGGCAGCCGGCTACCGAGAAAAATATTAATTTACTGTTTGAAATATTAATATCAAGTGTTTTTTACTATGTATTCAATATACCGATACATGTCATCTCTGTTATTAAGTTTGTAATATAAACAATCAATAACATGGAAGAAGAAATCATTCCTAATAAAACTTTTCTACGAAGCTAGACGGAAATTGATAGGTTGAATGAAGAGATGATTTAGTAAAATAGAGTAATCAGAAGTAAAACATTGAAAATATCTGATAACTGAAAGGAAAAAGAAACTCCTGCAATTGTCGCCTTTTACGACATGGAAGCAGGAACCCAGTGGATCTATTCTTGGTTCATTTTTTTCCGCCGGATTCCACACGGCATCTAGGCTGGTACAGTCCGGAGAGAGCTAATAGGTACTATCAATCTCCTAGTGGACCCCAGCCCCTAATCATAAAATTTAAGTTTGTCAGTCGATTAAGAATAAATAAATCAATAAACCACGATCGCCCTCCGACGAGGCAGAAGGAGGATTTCTCAAAATTCGCAGATTTCCATAGATTTTTCTTAATATTTTGTCAAACTGATAGCTTTTTAGAAGATTTATCACAGATTTTAAAACGAAAATATGCATCACATATGATAAACAGATTTTTCAAAATAAAACACAGATTTTGAAATGTTACCACTGGACAGGAGGTTGGGACAGGCTTGCCGAGTCGCTCGTTAAGGTTCTGTTGCGAACACTCTAGCAAGAAATACGAATCGGGCAACGATCTAGGCCAGGGGTTCCCAAACTATTTTGGGTCATGCACCACTTTACTAAAATTAACTTAAGCCTCAGACCCCCATCAACAAATTCCTTTGAAAATTCAATTTCTTGCTTTTTGAATATTGTTGCCCGACGGCGAGCAGTTTACGTTACGAAACTAAGTCGATTCCAACGGAAACGGCGAATGGGTCACGATGAGAACTTTGAGAATTTTTTACCTCGGACATGTGCCTTTTTAAGAGGAAGAAAAAACGCGTGTTACTCTATACATGTGTAATTTAATTTAAGATTAAAAAAAAGAAGTTGGCGGAAATTACAAATAACATTTTCTGTTGGCAACCATTTTTTCTCTTCGCTCATTCCTGCTCTTTGTCAGCGGGTGAGCCAATCTTTGACTCGGGAATGATGGATCATTCGCCGCTTACGTCCGTAAACAAATATTGATGTAAAATACTTACGAATTTCTGCGAATGGTAAAATAAACACAACTTTTTAGCGTAAATATTTCAAATAACTTATATCAAACAATAGGGGGTCGATTTCTAGACCTCGTCGACTCCCATAGTCAGTTTCATTTACGTCTACACCCGCAAAAAGGATGTCGACCCCAAAGGGTCTATATCGACCACTTTGAGAACCCCTGATCTAGGCGATGAATAAAGGAGGCATCGGGGATCGGGCATCGAGCGGCTAACTTCTAGCAGAGTGGTGGTACATTCAATGTACTAAGTATTGACAATGTTCCAAAGCGTGAACCCGACAAGATGTGTGTATTGAGCATTAAAGGCCATTTCTTAAGTCGCCGCATCATCAACGTACACTACCCACACGAGACGCGCATCTGTTGAAGTCAGCCCTAGCGTAAGGTCCTTCATAAGTAGCGACTGGTTTATAAACGACCAAAAAAAACGCACCAAAAAGATACTCTAAACATGGCGGGTATCCTGCTTAATCAGCAACTTCCGACCGAAATGTGCAGAATTAGCGATGGTAATCTCACGAACGAATGTGAGGTGATAGACAGGTAGAAGCACTACAGCGACGAGCATCAGAATGGCGAAACACAAGATACAGAGAACGACACAGGAACCAATCTGGGTGCACGCTAAACCGACGATAGATTCGGAGAAAGAAGAGAAAATGGGTTAGGTGAGGAACAACAAAGCCGCTGGCAATGACCAATTGCCAGGTAGAATTGAGAAATTCTACCGCAGAAATAAATGGAAAAATAGTAAGTCTAATCTAGAGAAAGTGTAATAAGTTTGACTGTTGCAACTGCCACGCAATCGCCTTGCTGATCCCCGCCTACTCCCGTACAATTCCAATCTTACAATCTTTGCCGTCGTCTAGGTTTTTTAGGTCGCTCCAAGCGGAATTTACAAGCGCCCGTATCACTACGTATCACGTATTCGCTATTATACAAGTATTCCAGAAGTGTCACGATGCAACGTACTCACGCATTACCGATACATTGACTTCAAAGCGGCAAACAACACAATCGATCGAGAAGGTAGTTGTTGCATATTATGCAAGAATACTGATAAACTGTTGCGATTTGTCAAAGTAACGGTCGACTAAAGAGCTGGGAAGCTCTCTGTTCCCTTCGGGTCTCGGAGAGGTATTTCTTGTTTAATATTACTTTGGAAGAAATGATTCGAAGAGGATTGTGATACGTAACCTTGACAAGATGATGGTAACATACATCGGATTGAAAGCCGAAGCAAGGCGTATCGGATAGGCTATAAATGCTACAAAATACATGAGAGGTTCTTATGAAGAAACACTAAGCCTCCCACCACGAATATTGATAGACTGTGAGGATATACAGGTAGTTGACGAGTTTGTGTATTTGGGCTCATTGGCGACCACCGATAATTATAGCAGAGGCGTATTTTGGACTCGGAAAAAAACCTTCGAACGAGTAAAGTACGCCACTGCACGAAATTGAGCATCTACAAAATACTAATAAGCCCAGGTTTTTTCTAAGGCCACGAGATCTGATACCAGCCAATTACTTTGAAATTGATACTGTTTCCTAACAATGCTTCGTCTCACATTTCGAAAACGATCCGAAAACAGGTAGAGAAGTTCGGATGGTGATATCGCATGCGGCAAACTCACCAGACCTAGTCCCATTAGATTTTTATCTATTCGCGTCAATGGGACGTCGGAAAAAGGACAAAAATTCGTAGGTTTATTATTCGATCCAATGTGAGGGATTTTTTATTTGCGTGAAATCCACAAATTTTTAGAATGGGTGTTCGGTCACTTCGCTCACGTTCACTAGGCATGTGTAGCTAGGAGTGACCCAATATTTTGAACGATCGAACTTTAAGTTTTGCTTTTCTAATCAGATTTTGTTTTTTCATCGCTCATTTGATACGCATCCTGGAATTGTATAGCTTTTAAGCATTGCCATTCTATGTGTAATTGTCCCATATATTGTGGTATTTCTTATACATATGGGACAGCTAATCTTGGAACGACAATGAACTGTTGCTCAAAATATAGTTTCACTATCCGTCTCTTAGGTTCCCTCGCTGCGGTCGACTATCGAACAGCTGGAGAATCGCCAGCAAGAGCTTAGTGCAAAATTGTCAGCCCAAACCGAAGATTTGTCTAACCAGACCCTTGAACTGAAACGACTGACGGAGCTTTATAACCAAGAAAAAACGAACAGTTCACAATTGGCACAGCAACTCGAAGAAGCAAAACTAATGCCAGCATTACAACCCGACGGTCGACCCTCTCTGGGCGATGGGAAAGTTGCCCAAGCGCTCCGGAAGGAAAACGATGATCTGCTAAAGCAGTTGAATGAACTGCAGAAAACGCATCAGTTCAAAACTAACCAATTTCAAGAGAGAATCGATGAGCTTAAGGAAGAACTTTCTACTATGCGGTATGTACGCCTTGTTTCATTCTGATACCATAATTATTAAACACATATTTACCTTCTTTTCTAGGCACAATTCGAGTTTCCAGGAAAAAGAAACACAAATCGTTGCACTCGAGGGAAAAATCAATCACTATGAGCAGGTGTATGAAGAGACCAAGAACAAACATCGATCGCTTCAGCGACAGAACGATGAGCTGCGGGTAAAACATCAGAACCTGGTAATGGAAATGGACGATTTGCGCAGACTGGCGGACAGGGATCGAAGATCTAGGCGGCAGAGTACGCATGACGATCGTCGTGGCATGTGCTTCAACACTAGAGATGGAACCACCATGACTGACCCTACATGTAAGCTTCACCGAGCGGTTCACTAGTAACAGTGACTATAAATTACTTGTTTTTTAGCTACCGATTGCAGCTGTCTGGAAATGGATGCTCTAATCAAGGACCTACGAAAACAGTTGACCATCAAAGAATGTCAACTGAACACAACGAAAATGATGGCTTCGGTTAACCCATTGAAAAATGACGTAATTGAGCTACGTCGGTTGGTGAAGGATCGTGAGAGCGATATTTTCAAGCTTCAGGATGAGATCCGTACACTTTCGGTTGCTTTGGATCGAGAACAAAAGCAAATTGATAAACAATGCAGTACCTGTGTGCGAACGCAACGGATGCGTTCACTTCGAAGCGACAAAGCAGTCAACACAGATCTGTGTGAAAGTACGCATACGACTCCTTCGAACCATGCCAAGCAGTTGGAAGAAACACAAGAAGAACTTCGGAAATTAAACAGCAAGTATCAAGATATGAAACGACTGTGCAGAATCAGAAACGAGAAAATTGTCAGTTTGAGTCAAGATATTGCTGAGAAAGAAAACGGAAGTGGCGCTGCAAACCGAAATTTCCAGCAGGAAGTTTCTTTGCTGAAACATCAACTAAAAGAAAGCGAAGATAAGTACTCACAGGTTCTAAACACGTACCAAAATAAGCAATGTGCCAACAAGGTTGAGAAAACAGTACAAACTGATGCGGCAAAAAATGTAAGCAGTTTCGTTTAATATCGTTTTGAATTAAACTATAAATATTGATTTTCCAGGATGAAGTTGAAATGCTTCGTTCGAAGTACGAGAAATATAAAAATATGGCAATCTCACTTCTGGAGCAAAACGAAGAACTGAAGCGGAAGACAAAGTTTAAATAAAATTAGTAGTCTGTCGCATTTTCAAAAAAAAAAAAAAAACAAACGACTGATCATATAAGAAGCGTACTTTCGAATGTGATATTTTACGAATCAAGTCATTTATAATCGTAATACTTTCATCCGCATCAAAACGGTTGTAATTTCTGTGCTATTTAGTAAATAATCGCAGGTATCATATGGTGGTACTAATTTCATATCTTTTCAACCAGTCATTTAAACGAAGATAAACTATTATTATTATTATTATTATGAAATCCATATATGTTTAATTAAATGTACATTATTGTGTAGTTTTTATAACGAATCTCACACTCCGTTTCACCTGGGGATTGGAATCGCAGTAGGCGTGTGTGTTGTGATGTGATGTGTGATGTGAAGTGAAGCCACCATCAGTTCAAGGACTTGCCAGTGGATGCGGGTAGACTTACAGTAGCCCCGATATGACTCATCCATTCACCTTCTTACTATAGCTGTTACCGAAAAGCGAACAAAAAGGGTTGGGCGGATATGTAAGTAGAGTCACTTACTCGTATTCCGCGGGAATAAAAGATGCTCTTCCAACCATAATATCCAGTGCGTGGATGAAGCATATCGCTATACATGCTTGAAACCGCCTGATGGTTTGTTTGAGAAGGGCGCGTCAGACTCATTTCAAACCTTCAGAAGGAAACAAGTGACTTGGGCTGGCTATCCACAATCCCTCGTCCAGTGATCAATTCGTCCGATGCCCTGATGCTCCCTTCCCTTTACGCCCCCGTACAAAATGTTTTATATTGATAAATACAATGAAACATAGTGTAATGAAATTATATAACATAAAATGATATAATAGTTTACAAAATAATATAATATAATCACCCCGATTCTGAAATCCGACGGATTTGTGATACGAACGAATCTACATTTTCGTTCGAGTTCGAATTTTGCATTCTTTATTCCGTTCGACTTGTATGATTCGTTCGGGACACTTGAAATTTCGAACACTAACTGTCAAAGCTATCAACACTACTTACACGTTCTTTTTCTTTTTATATTCATTTCTTGGTAAAAGAAAACGGTCACACTTGTATAAACAAATTAGAACGATTCTAAACCGAACAGAAGTAATACGAACGCAAGTCTTCTTCTTCTTCTTCTTCTTCTGGTTTGCTCAGTGACAATCATTGACAGTGAGCGATGGTGGGGGATGGCACAGCTGTCGCTATATTGCCAGTTTGTTTTGTTTATAGTCTCGTCGACTTTACTGTCAAATGACATGCATATGTTAGATTGGTTTATTTATTTCTTCGAGGAATGCAACCACATTGCGGAGAAGTGTTGTATTTTTGGTGGCAAATACTTGGTAGATGTTGCTAAAGTTGTTTAGCATAAATTTGTTTCTGCTTTGTACGTATTTGTTACAGGCAAATATTATGTGTTCTGCGGTTTCTATCACATTGCAGTTTACGCAAAAGGGATCCTCTTGTATTTTCATTTTTTCCAACCAGTAAGCGGAATAATCGTGACCAGCTGCCAGCCGATTCAGAGTACGAGTTTCTATGTTGGAGAGTTTTAATCCGGTGTACCAGGGTTTGTTAGGTATTACATTCTGGAACTGAAAGAACTTTCTGCCTTTGCCATGGATGGCAGCATATTCAAGGTACCATTGTTGTGTATTTACCTCTGTTTCGTGACGAAAAAAATTTTCTACATCGTGATAAAACATTTTGTTTTTGCAGATGTTTTGTTGAGTTAGGGCTGATTTCGCTAATCGATCTGCTATTTCATTGCCAGTTGTTCCCGTGTGGCCGGGTATCCATTGCAATGTTGTGCCGGTCGTGGAAGCCATCGCCAACAGTCTCTCAATAGTTTCGTCTCGGTGACGAGCCCTAATGTTCGACTTAATGAATTCAAGGCCTGATTTAGAATCGGTCATTATAACAGCGTTGTTGATTCCGGAACGTGATAAATATTGTAGAGCGACCCAGATAGCCTCTATCTCGGCCGACATAATGCACACAGAGTTTTTTAATTTTAAGCTAAGGTGGAAATTTGTCAAATCGTCGTAAATACCAATTCCGCACGAATCCCAAATTCGGGATGCATCAGTAAAAATAATACGTCGTGATGTGTATTTGCCATGAATTAACGATAGCGTTATTTGTCTCAATGTTCTTGTATTAGTTTCTTTTTTTCTCCATAGTCCCTCGGGTAGTTCTGTTTCAATCTTGATATTTTCCCATTGTTTTCGACTTATAATGGATGAAGTTGTCAAATCGAGGATCGGTAAGTATTTCAAGGCAATTTGTTGAATGAAACTATGATTTTTTCTTTGTTCAGTTACAGTGTCGATTTGTTGCTTGACAACGGAGTTTCGGTAGTAGTGTTTTGCCAACTGCTTACCAGTATTCGCTAATCTTCTGAACTCTAGTGGGGATTGTCCAGCTATTGCGTACAGTGTATTGATCGGTGTAGTTTTCGTGCAACCAGTTACTTTTCGCAGACACTGATTGTTCAGGACGTCTATTTTTTCTAAATTTGTTTTGCAGGCAGATCCGTACAACGTAGAGCCATAATCCAAGCAGCTTTTAAATAAAGCGTTGTAGACCATACGCATTGTCTGGGGATGGGCGCCATACTTGAGCCCGCTTATGACCTTAATCAGATTTAGCCGTTCTGACAGACGATATACTAAATTTCTTATGTGAGCACCATACCGAAGCAGTTTATCTATGACTAAACCGAGGTACCTGTGCGTGCGAACGGTTTCCAATTTTGTATCGTCTATGCTGATGTCCAAGTCTTTGGGGCTGCTGTTGAACAGCATCGCTTTAGTTTTTTGTAGGTTCATTTTGAGATTTAATTCTTCGGCTTTAGATTTGAACTTTCTTATGAACTTCTCTCCTCTTTCTTCTACTTGCTCTTTACTTGCTCCTTCGATGATAACTGCAAAGTCGTCGGCAAATTGCACAAGTGTTACACCTTCAACAAAGATGTTATGGAACTCTGATGTGTAGATATTGAATAGTGTAGGTGAACATACGTCTCCTTGTGGTAATCCTTGACTGACGAAACGAGTCAGCGTTTCGCCCGATACCTGAAGTAGGATTTTCCTGTTGGTTAGGAAGGTTACAAACCAGCTAACCATCTCCGGGGGAATACTGCAGTTAAGTAATATTTCTTCCATTTTTTCTACCTTAACACAGTTGAAAGCGTTTGTGAGGTCAACAAAAATTATAGCAGCGACACAGTTTTTACTTTTTATTTGACCGATTTTGTTCGTGACAAATTCGAGGCAAGTAATTGTCGACGTTCGTTTTCTAAAGCCGAAAGATAATTCGGGAAGAACTTTTCTGTTTTCCAAAACGGTTTCTAACTTATCGAGGATTGCCGAATTCAACAACTTAATCCCGCAGTTCACAAGTGAGATCGGACGTGTGCCATCTAGCGTTTCTGGATTTTTCCCTGGTTTAGGTATTGCAACGACTTTGATAGTTTTTAATTCAGTTGGGATTCTCTTAGTCCTCCAAATAGTGTTTAAATCCCGTATTATGTTATCTCTTACGTTTGGTTTTAATATTTTCAGCATCTCGTAGGAGATGCCATCGGATCCTGGAGAAGAGATTTTGCTTTTTCCTTGTGTTTTCTTTGCTAGGTGTTTTTCCCATATATCCTCTGTGATCACATCATAATCTGCAAAGCGCGCAGGATTGTCATCCTTGTAGGGTTCAGACGGAAAGTGTTTATCAAGGAATTCATATGCTAAGCTTTTGTCTGTGTGTACTAGTACGTTTTCGTTCTTCCTTCTGCCACCTGTTAGCTTTCTTAGTTTATCCCAAATTATAGTAGTAGGTGTTTGAGGATCGATACTGGAAACAAAATTGTGAAAATTTGCCTTCGATGATTCTCTCTTCAATTTGACGAAAATCGCCTCCTTCTTTTTGAAATCTAGAAGCTCCTTAATTCCTCCGTTTTTGTTGAAAAGGGACCTTGCGACTCTTTTTTCTTTCCATGCTCGTTCAACGTCGTCAGACCACCAGAATTTCGGCGAATATTTATTCTTTTGCCTAGAGAGTTTTATAATAGATTTAGCAGCTTTCTGGAGGTCGTTTATGGAAGTAACGCGGTCTGTATCTATATTTTTGACTTGCTCGAAGATTTTTTTTTTATTGATGAAATATTGTGGTTTTTGGCGAGCTGACAGTTGCACAACTGTTTCTAGGGCTACATGATGGCTTCCGATACCGTAGTCCAAGATATTCGTAAACGTATCGAGTAGAAGTGATGTTGATACCATAACTAAATCGATGGCTGAAGGGGTTTTGCTTATATCCAAAGGAAAGTATGTAGGTTGACCATTATTCATGATGATTAGATTTTCTTCATTCGTTAGATCGTTAAGAATGGAGCCTTTTCCATCTGAATGGCAGTTATCCCAAGAGTGATGATGTGAGTTGAAATCACCTCCAATTATTATCTTTCTAAATTTGGCTGTTGCTTTAAATATCATCTTCAACTCATTTTCAAAATCTGATACTAGTATGCATGGCGACACGTACAGCGATACTGCCAGAATATCTTCAGCGATAAGATATCGACCCACTGTCTGTATTTTGCTAGAATAAGGTATTTGAACTTCTCTGGTTTTAATTTTTTTGTTTATTATTATTCCCGCGCCACCGTAACCGTCACTTCTAGAATTGAGAAATGTCAAGTACCCTGGTATTTTGTATTTGGAGTGTTCAAACTCGATTTTACTCCAGCTCTCTGATATAAAACAGACATCGTATTTTTGTCCGAATAACACACGTGTTAATTCTTCCTTGTGTTTCTCTAAACTTTGAATGTTAACCTGGAATATTCTAATATTGTCTGACATTTACTTACGATTTGACTCGTTCAATTTATCTTTCTGATTATTTCTGCTTCGTGATCTGTGTCTGCTACTCGATTCGTTCTTTCCTGTTCGGGGAACGGCACCTAAAACTGTGTAGGTATTTAGGCTATCCTGGGAAGTGTTTGTGTTGACACTTAATTGTTGTATTATCTCCTGCGATCGTTGTTCGTCAATTTTCTTAGCCCATCTTTCGTAGTCAGTGACTCGAAATTTGTTGAAGAGTGCTATTCCATCTCCAAGCTCTTTGTGGTCTTTCTTTTTTTTGTCTGCACATATTTCGGTCGATTCCATCTCCATCTCGGCAGTAATAGATCGTTTTTCTCCTTGCTGTTTCTTCTTGTAGCTTGGTTTTGAAGTAAATTGGCCGGCTACCATGTCCGCATATGATTGCGGCAGTGCAGGATAATCTTCTTCGTTTTCTAATACATCATATCTGTTATATGTGTAGATAGGATGCTGTTCCTTAGCTTCCATATATGTTAGAGTTGTTCGTGCCATAATTGTTTTGATGTTTCGCTGTCGGATTCGTTCTGGGCATTCCATGTGCGATGTGAGATGATCGGTTTTGCAGTAAAAACATTTCGTATGGCATTCTGTTTCAGTATTTTCGTGCACCAGCGAGCAGGTCGAGCAACGTTTCTTAGACTTGCAGTTTTCCGTACGATGGTTATATCTTAAGCAGTTATGACATAAGATGGGTTTATTTATAAAAGGACGGACTGTATTGACACAACAGAACATGCGAATATCTTTTGGCAGCTTGCTTGCGCGGAATATAATACCAATTCGGTTGGTTGGAATTTTTTCCCCGTTATTGTAACGATGTAGTCTGTTGATGTTGATAATCGGGAGCTCGCTTTTGATGTTCTCTCTGATCTCGTCCATGGTCATTTCTACCGGAACTCCAGCAACCACGCCGGAAACGGAAATGAAACTCCGTGGAATGTATGCTTTATAATTATTTTCCTTGAGTGCTTCATCTTTTTGCAACAGATTTGCCGACTGACGCGTTGACATGAAAACAATGAGCTTGTATTTTCCAAGTGGCCGGATGTTAATTATATTCTGTCGGTAATATTCTGATTTCGTCATCAAATATCCAAATGTCAATTTATTTATGCGTAGGTTGTCATTTTTATTGTCCAGCAGTTGTACTATGACTCTGTACGGTGCGCTGTCCGAATCATTGTATTCGTATTCTTGGTAAGCGCGCCCCCTGTCCGGCGGCTTCGCCATACTGTATTTTACGGTGAAAACTGTATTTCCTGATGAAATTCAACTTTCCGAAAAAAGATAACACAAGTTTAAATAAGTTATTCTATTGTCGCTTCTAATTTAACGTCTAATTCACTGATTTTTCTAGATTTTTTCGCTCCTTTAAAAAAAACCAATATGGCGCACTCAAAAAGTCCGAACCGAATGGAACGCAAGTCGATCGAGTAATGTTCGAAATTTTAACAACTCGAACGAATGATATTCGAGTTCATACCCAACTCGAACGGAATGCAGAATGGAAATTGCACATTCGATCGGAATATTTCGAATCGATCGACGTACAGAATAGGGATGAATATAATATATTATAAAACAATATATAAAATAACAGTTAATGTAGAGTGTCAGTTATGCTCTTCTATCTTCGCAATACTGCAGGAAGTAGAATATTTCTGTTCTAATAACAATAATAATATACACATCTATAAAAATAATATATGTTATTATTATTGATGACAAATCAATAATAATAACAATAAATATAATAATGAAAATAATAATAAAAAACAATATAATATAGTACAATGAAATATATACTAAATAATAGAATGAATAAAATGATATGTTGCGATATGCTATGATATTATATTACTTGAATTTATATGTCCTTCTCATCCTCTCATTCTGCCATCAACGCATTCCATCGACCAATTGTCACCACAGACACACGTGTACACGCTTAAAAATAGTTACTCAAAAATGAGTAAGATCTCACTCATCTACAGAAAAAGTGGAACAACTCTAATTTAGAGTAACTCCAAAGTTACTCAAATTTGAGTTCTTCCACTGGAAACGATATTTGGGTAAAATCTACTCATTTACTGAGTAATACTTTATTCGTACATGTACAAAAACAGAGTAACTATCACTCAAATTTTGTGTGAAATTTTATTTCACATATACCAAATTTGCAAAAAAATTGCTCCTTTTCTGAGTGTATTGTATTAAAATGTTTAATAATTGAACTCAATACTATATCAAGTGGTGGTCGCTTGGAGTAGTGTGTTATGCTCAGGCACCAATCATACACTTATTCCTCATAAATGACATTTGAGCATATTCGTTTCCATTCTAAAGCACAACACGAAGCTGATCATTCCGGTTTTTGCAGACACAACACCGTTTGTGTTGATCGACTCACCCTCGAAATACGCGTCTCACTAACAAAAAATACAACCTGTTGCTACAAATGGTTATTACAACTTTTAGACTTATCGCGAATGCGAATAGTAACTATAAAACGAGATTTTGCGTTAAACTCAAATTTAGAGTAGGAGTTACTCAATATCATTGATGATAACTACTCAATTTTTGACGTTTCCATGTATCATTTGAAAATGAGTAACTAGTACTCAAACTTTGAGTAACTTTTTCTAAGCGTGTAGGAATGAAACAGGAACCAGTAGGACCAAGCTCACCTTGTGACGACCTTGATATTTAGTTAAAAGTTACTTCAAAAATGATAACTTATAAGGAAAACAAATTTATATTTTGCGCAGAGGTACGTAGTACTACTCATAATAAACCCTATAATATAATATAATATAATATAATATAATATAATACAACATAATGCAATACAATATAACATAATATAATAGAATACAATAAATATAATATAATATAATATAATACAATATAATATGATATAATGCAATGCAGTATAATACCATACAACGTAGTATATAATAACATAAAATAGTGTAAGACGATAATATATGAAATAATATGCTATGATACAATATAACAGTTAATGTCGCAGTGTAAATTACGCTCTTCTAATAATAATAATAATAATAATAATACATGATGTAATAAACAACAGAATTATATGTTGTAATATACTATGATAAACACTGCACTTTAGGATGGGCTTCAACCTACAAGCCATTTCGCACCCTCTCATTCTGCTACTAACGCAGAAGGCGATAGCACCCAGTCGACGCCGTTCTATTGACCAAATGTCATCATAGATGCTCGGGGAGGCATGAGATAGGGACTTGTGAGGACTTAGTTATCTCACCATTTGACGACCCGCAGTAGGCGTGTGTGTTGGTCCCAAATTCTCTCCAAGTTTTAGAAAAGATGAACTCACACATTTTCTAGTAAATAATAAATTGCTAACATTTTACAGCCTACATTTATAATGAGAGTTTCGTTGTGCAGTGTCGTGCTCGAAAGGAAACCATTCTGGCAACGTCTTAAGGACGGTAATAAAAGCTCATTTATTGCTTCATGTCCCATCGCTTGCTTAGAACGAATCCTATATCTCATAACCATTAAAACTCAGTGACACCTACGGAAGAGTCTAACGAGTCGCCGTCTTTTCATAAAGTAGGAAAAGGATTCCTTTCTTTTATATACATTCCTTTCATTATATATCCATTATTCTAACTTGTGAACAATGGTGAGGGGGAGATAAACGCAATGGTGTCTATTATGCTGCTGAATTATGTTGTTTTAATCCACCTAGTGGTGTAATGGTGCTTTTTCCATAAACATTTCACATTGGACATCTTGAATAACTGTCTCCGGAACCGGAATCGGGAGACTGTCGAAGTTGCAGCAGTAAATTGCAGACCTACAACTTCGACTAATTTTACAATCTGATTCGAAAATTTCGAACTTTTCCATATCAGTCTAGACATTTTTATCTTTCATTATAGTATCTTTACCTCAGCATCGTATTTAACAAAAATCATACACCGGTAACAGACAGTCATGTGTGCTCGGTGGTGATGAATACGATTGTGTTTTCAAAATCGTGTTGTTGGTTTTCGTTTTCTTTATTGTGTTTTTCACATAGCGTGCTTCGTTCGTAGACGCGGTGTTGTGTTTTCTTCTTTCGTATCACTGCATATATGCACCGGTGCGCTTTATAAGACGGTTTTAAATTTGGTACACTCATCATCTTGGAATTTCGGAACCATAAGTCAGATCCGGAAGAAATTCAGAAGTTATGTATGGAATCATAAGACCAACATAATTTGAAACTAAGTTTGCAAAAATCGGTCAATCCATCACTGAGGAAAGTGAGTTCGTTCCTTTTTAGACTTTGTGACCACTATTTCCGGTGCTTCTGAAAACATCCCTCCCATTGGTTGGTGGACTTGACGGTATTGCAAACATCATCACATACAATCAATTAGCGTTACAGTTTGATAAAGATATGCATTACAGCTTTTAGTTTCATAATTGAATTGAATGAAT
This sequence comes from Malaya genurostris, assembly GCF_030247185.1. NCBI lineage: Eukaryota > Metazoa > Arthropoda > Insecta > Diptera > Culicidae > Malaya > Malaya genurostris. The sequence continues at coordinate 183,155,331 of NC_080572.1, forward strand.
AATATATGGAACGACTTGAATAATATGTTGATTGCATTACGCTCCAACATCCGGGGTTGGAGAGGCCGGTAGGCCGGTTAGCTCTTTTTGCCTTTTACATATATAAAGGTTACGAAAGGTTTTTGCCTTTTACATATATAAAGGTTACGACTTTTGAACCGAGGCCCGGAGGGCCGAGTGTCATATACCATTCGACTCAGTTCGTCGAGTACGCAAAATGTCTGTGTGTGTATGTGCGTATGTGTGTATGTAACGTTTTTTTGTACTAACTTTTCTCGGAGATGGCTGAATCGATTTTCACAAACTTAGATTCAAATGAAAGGTCTTGTGGTCCCATACAAAATTCTTGATCATTATTTGAATCCGACCTCCGGTTCCGGAATTATGGGGTAAAATGTGCAAAAAAAGTGAAAATAAGTGCACTAACTTTTCTCAGAGATGGCTGAACCGATTTTCACAAACTTGGGTTCAAATGAAAGGTTTTGTAGTCCCATACAAAATTCCTGAATATTGTTTGGATCCGACTTCCGGTTCCGGAGTTATGGGGTCAAATGTGCAAAAAAATGAAAACATTTTTTCTAGCTTTTCTCATAGATGGCGCGACCGATTTTCATAAATTTAGGTTCAAATGAAAGGTCCTGTGGTCCCATACGTAATTCCTGAATTTCATCTGGATCCGACTTCCGGATTCGGAAATATAAGGTAAAGTGTGTTAAAAATTGTATACCATTACTGAAAAGGGCGAAAAACCGAAAAAGTTTTCTAAATCGACCTCAAATCTTCTCCAATTAATAGTTTTTATCAGTAGACGGTCAAACAAACCGATTTCGGTTATTCTTTTTAGGAATCGAAGAAAATTATTTTTAAGAATACCACAGTATTATATATGATGGTATGATTGATATGAGAAAGGCATTGTTGGGATTAAATAAAACCACGTGTGTAAGTTGGGAGCTCACTTTATTAACTGACCGCATATCCGTGTTGCTAGTATTACCAATCACAACATATCTTCCTTATTTTATTAAAAGTCGTAGAATCCATATATTAAAAGCATAGAAATGAAATTATTATTTAATTTTACGGTGTGTAATCATTAAACCATTTGGGAGCCCTTACTTCTCGTCTTGGTCGTAACTCAATTTTACCTTGGACTTTTTCTTCTTGTACAGATTGACGTACGGGTGTTAGAATGTTGTTTTTCGTTGATGCCGCTACGGACTGATTATCTGGTTGTGTAATTTCCGTGACCCCGTAGCGTGTTTCTCTCTGTTTTGCAGTGTTTACAAATGGTTTCACATGAGATGTGTTTCTTTTGTAACTTTGTCCATCTGGTGTTTCAAGGGTTAGACTGTTTGAACAACGACTAACGATTTTTGCTGGAGTCGGTAAAAACTTCGATGCGAGTTTGTCCTGTAGTGTCGTGTTTTTCATTAATACTGTGTCACCAACAGTAACTGTGGATTCCTTGGCACCGACTCGCTTATCCCTGATCTCCTTTGCGTGACATTTTGCTAATAGATCGCGATCTCTCAACTCACCGTCGTCCCAGGCATCATGAACATGAGGAATTACATCACGAAAACGTCTTCCGAACATCAGCTGTGCGGGAGATACACCTGTTACCGAGTGCGGCGTTACCGCATACATGTACAAGTATTCCTGGAGTGCTTCCTTCCAATCAGTTCCTTGTTGCCTGCTAATTTTCAGTACTTTAAGAAACGATCGGTTCTGCCTCTCAACTTCCCCGTTTGCACTCGGCCAATACGGTGTAGTGTGCAGCAGTTTTATACCACGGTCTACACAGTAATCTTTTAACTCCTGACTCGAGAAGTTTTTTGCATTATCGAACGTGAGTGCGTATGGCAATCCCAGCTTAGTGAAGTTCTGCTTCAGGACACGAATGACGTCGCTGGAGGTAGTCCGTTTCATAGGCTCAGCGAGCACATAACGACTGTATAGATCGATCAATATAAACAAATAATTACCATTTGGAAGTGGTCCGAGGAAATCGCCAGCTAAATGTACCCAGGGAGCAGACGGTAATTCTCTTATGCGCATGGGTTCTGGTTTATCAAACGGTGCTACTAGTTGGCAATCAAAACACTCTTTGCACTTTTGCTCGGCCTGCGCGTCTATGCCCGGCCACCAAACTGCTACACGAAGTCTTCTTTTCATCTTCTCACGGCCAGGGTGACCGCAATGGGCCAGCGATAAGACCGTTTCTCGCAGATTACTTGGAACAACAACGCGGTTTTTTCTCAGCAGCACCTCTCCCGCGAAGCACAGCTCGGACTTGAACGGCATGTACTTTTTTACATCATTCCATATATCGTTATGGAGAGCACGTTTTACTTCTTGAATCTCCTTGTCATCCTGAGAATACATGATCATCACGTTCATTGTTACCGCGGGCGGTTTATTAATTTGAACAATGGAGTATAACTCTTTTTCAGTTCGCCTATCAAATGTGTTTTCTCGCAGAACTTCGGAGAGCCGAGACAACGGGTCGGCGATATTAATTTTACCGGGCACGTGAGTAATTTTATATCGAAATGATTGCATTCTTAGAATCCACCTTTCTTGACGTTGATTCGGTGTCGACTTTTCGTTGAAAATATTCAACAGCGGCTTATGGTCAGTCATGATGATAAATTCGAGGCCTTTTAGATACATCTGAAAACGCTCGGCCGCCCACACGATAGCCAGAGCCTCCTTATCTAATGTTGAGTATTTTTTTTCTGTGGCGGAAAGGCTCTTGCTCGCATAGCTAATGACTCGTGGCATTTTGTTTATAGTCTGGAGTAACACAGCACCCAATCCGCAGTCGCTCGCATCCGTTATCAATGTGGTAGGATAAGTAGGACTGTAATATCCCAAGTGTTTGGGATTTGATAACGCTGTTTTTATCCTGTCAAAAGATTGTTCACTTTCGTCTGTCCAACGGAATTTAGAACCTTTTAGAGTCATTTCCCGAAGAGGGGAAGAGATCGTGGATAAGTTTGGGATAAATCTTCCCACATAGTTTGCCAGCCCTAAAAAGCTTCGCATTTCTACCGCATTACGTGGTCGACGAAAAGACTTTATCGCGCTTATTTTGTCGTTCATGGGAAGAATCCCGCTCTCGGATAACGTGTGTCCCATAAAATTCACAGAATGTTGACCAATTTCGCATTTTTCCATATTAACTGTGAGGCCATGCTTTTTCAGTCTGGTCATTACTGCAAGGACTCTCCTGTCGTGTTCGTCCTTCGTAGCTCCGAAAACCAGTATGTCATCGATGAACACTTTGGTGCCTGGTAAGCCTTTCAGAATGCGTTCTATTTCGCGTTGGAAGATCTCCGCCGCGCAGCTCATGCCGAACATCAATCTTTTGTACCTGTAGTAGGCGTTTGGTGTAACAAACGTTGTAATCTCCCTGGACGCGGGGGCCAATTCAATCTGGTGGAATGCCTTTATGAGATCGATCTTGCTGAATATTTTTGCCCCTTCGAGATGTGGCATTATCTCCTCGAACGTCGGCAAAGGATGGCGCTCTGGAATAATAGCTTTGTTTGCTTGCCGCATATCTATACAAAGACGAACGTTTCGCCCTCCGTCTTTAGGTGTGACTACCAACGGTGACGCCCAGGTTATTTTCAACGGAGCTGGCTCGATAATGTCTTGTTTCAGTAAATCGTCTAACTTGTCCTGAACCAGGCTCTGTAAAGGAATCGGTAGACGGCGGCATGGTTGTTGCACGGGAGTGACTTAATCGTTTATTTTGATTTCCACCTGAAGATTCTTCACTTTTCCGACTGGTAATTCTCCGTTCGACACAGAAAACACTTCGCCATGAATCTCCAGTATGCCGAGGGCAATTGAAGTATTTTTGCACAGCAAGTTAGCACCATCTTCAAGGTCAACAACGTATACCTTGTGATTAACGGACTTCGAACGAGTGGCGATATCAGTTTTGATTACTTTATGCACTCTAAGCTTGCCATTTCCATACACACGCAAAAACTTCCTTGGATTTGGTCGATTGTTTGCCGTACATCCACGATTTTTCAATAATGACCACGTCTTGCGACTGATTACGTTGACGTGGGCACCCGAGTCCACAATCCAATCCAGCTTAACGCCGCCTATATAGCAAGTTACCTTATCGTGGCTCACACCAGTTGTATTTATTTGTTGCACATCGGTTTCGCTTCCTTCTACATCAGTCTCGCATTCACTGTCTTCCACAGGAGATGATTCATCCGAATTGTCACGTATTTGCCAGATCTTCTTCTTGTGCTTCTTCATCATAGATCGTCGAGTTTCGGGTTTTGTTTTACACATTTTATGAAAATGGCCAACTATATTACAACGGTCGCACGTTTTATCCTTTGCTGGGCATCGCTTGTCGCTCGCGAAGTGTCCCGTGTTTCCGCAGCGATAGCATACATCCTTTTTCGAAATTCTCGCCAGATTGACTTCAGTGTCATTGACCACGTTGGGACTTTTCATCTGTTCTCTGTTTCTCTGCACAGTTTCTATTATTCGTGCTTGTTCCAAAATATCGGCAACCGTCATAAGTTTTTTTCTTAGGATGACTTCTCGCAATTCTTCGGATCGACAATTATCAAAAATTTGCTCTGTAATACGCATATCAAGTGCTGCACCATATTCACACAGTCGACCTTGTTCCCGAAGTCGGGCAGTAAATTTCTCGACAGTCTCGGCGTCTTGCTGTTTGATGCTCCGAAACAAAAACCGATCATAGGGAACGCTCGCAAATGGAGCGAAATGCTCATCTAGAATCCGGATAGCTTCTTTGTAAACATCCGATCCCGGAGGTGGGGGATTATCGTTGCCTTCCGTGTCATAAAATATATCCTGAACTTCTTGTCCTGCATAGTGGAGTAAATACGCTTTCTTTCTCGATGGCAAGGCGATACAACTTACATCTAAGAATAGATCCAATGATCTTTTCCACTTTCTCCACCGTGTTCCAATCGATGAAGTATCCGATATGTCAAAAGGTTGCAGCGAAGGTTTTTCCATATTCAATTTTACGCAACTAAGGCGAGTTCACTGTTTTCGCTTCTTCTTTTTTTTTCGTATAGCACCGAACCCTGGGTGCTACGCTTCTACTTCGGATTTAATTCCACAGAAAACACGATTTTTTCCGCCGCTATCAGCTGAATATCGAATCTAATCGTACCGTTGAACCGAATTTAGTATTTCCTCACCGAATTTAATCGACTCTCCCCGAATTTAATCACAAATCCCAGCCAAAGTCGCCAAAATGTTGGGATTAAATAAAACCACGTGTGTAAGTTGGGAGCTCACTTTATTAACTGACCGCATATCCGTGTTGCTAGTATTACCAATCACAACAGGCATCATTACATCACTAGGTGGATTAAAACAGGTTTTTATGTTTTATTTTTATACTACCGGCCCTTATTACCAGTGTGAAGTGGAAAATAAGTGGAGTGAACGTATCCCAATTGGGTTTCACACGATGACAATAAATGAACGGTAAATCGACTCCATCTTTGACGATTATTGATGGTTTTTGTACCATGGAATACTGTGGAATGAAATAGAATATTGTAGAATAGAATAAAATAATAATTTGCCCGGGGCGCAACACTTGAAGGGGGCGGCAAAGTCATATTTGGGACCTATTTTTTTTTGCTCGTCGAAGATCTTTGCGGATTTCCGGATTTTTGTTTTTTGCTCACTAATCCAACGATGGGGGCGGCAAAACTCTTATTTTGCCCCGGGCGCCAAATTTCCTCGGTACGCCACTGGTGCCCTAGCACAAAATAAGTTTTATCCCTAAATGACTATCTGAGTCTGCCAGTATTAGCCGAAACTTTTTCGATCTGCACGTCAGGAAAGATTTAGCACTTCGGTGCTCAATACAAGTGTGTTGCAATAACTTTACGTCTGCTTAGCGGTTCAAATTGAACTGTTCAAGGTTGCAGTAAGCAGTTAAATTTGAACTGCTCTGCACTGACGAGTCTAAGACAAAACGTAAAGAAAGTAAATTAATACCTGCAGTTTACAGGTCTCGTAAGTTGAAGAACGTAAAGGTAGTAAAATTGGGTATGTGCCCTAGCACAAAATAAAGTTAATCCCTAAATGATTAATTTACTATGTTTGAAAAATTGTATCATCTTTACATCTTTTTCTATGTATAGACAAACTTCTGAATTTGCAGTTTTTTCACTCATCACCCTGTAATTCTGAAAACAGAAGTCAGATCCATAACAAATTAAAAATATTTCTACACGCTTAAAAATAGTTACTCAAAAATGAGTAAGATCTCACTCATCTACAGAAAAAGTGGAACAACTCTAATTTAGAGTAACTCCGAAATTACTCAAATTTGAGTTCTTCCACTGGAAACGATATTTGGGTAAAATCTACTCATTTACTGAGTAATACTTTATTCGTACATGTACAAAAACAGAGTAACTATCACTCAAATTTTGTGTGAAATTTTATTTCACATATACCAAATTTGCAAAAAAATTGCTCCTTTTCTAAGTGTATTGTATTAAAATGTTAAATAATTGAACTCAATACTATATCAAGTGGTGGTCGCTTGGAGTAGTGTGTTATGCTCAGGCACCAATCATACACTTATTCCTCATAAATGACATTCGTTTCCATTTTAAAGCACAACACGAAGCTGATCATTCCGGTTTTTGCAGACACAACACCGTTTGTGTTGATCGACTCACCCTCGAAGTACGCGTCTCACTAACAAAAATTACAACCTGTTGCTACAAATGGTTATTGCAACTTTTAGACTTATCGCGAATGCGAATAGTAACTATAAAACGAGATTTTGCGTTAAACTCAAATTTAGAGTAGGAGTTACTCAATATCATTGATGATAACTACTCAATTTTTGACGTTTCCATGTATCATTTGAAAATGAGTAACTAGTACTCAAATTTTGAGTAACTTTTTCTAAGCGTGTATGGGACAATAATGCCTTTCATTTGAGCCTAAGTTTGTTGAAATCGAATCATTTCCTAAGCAACTCTTATTATCATTAAGGGGTTATCCTATGTTTGTGCTTAGGGCACATAACCGTGTTTACTTTTCTTTAAGTTTCGTCGTAAACTCGTCGGTGCTGCTACAGTTTATATTGGACTGTTATGGCACCTAGCAGTCCATCATAAACCGCTTAGCTGATGTAAAGTTGCTCAGCGGACCCAAATTTTCATAATGTGAATTCTGTAGTTTTTCGCTGACTAGAAAAAATCTCAAAAGTAGCTAATAAAAAGTTTGACACTCTCCCGAAGAAATCGTTTACTTCGAGTACAACTGATGGAACTGTCGACTAAATCGACTTATTCAACTGATTGCGTTGAATCGTGGAACCGATTTAATACACTGAAAGATTAAATAATGAAACCCGGTTCAATTCATAGATTGTGAAATATTTCGGTGATCGATTTCGTAGGTCATAGAATGAAACAACTCAGCAGATACAGTATCTTCTACTGAACACTTTCGTAATCAAAGTGTCTAACAGTAGAACGCATTGGCCTCAAACATGTGCTTCAAAAGTAAATTTGAATACGCACTTACTTGTGGTGTGAAAAGAATCCGTCATGCCCCGTTTACACTTCTGCTGGCTGCCAGCATACTGGTGTCAGTGTACTGCCCTCTTAGGAAAAAAACGTTCAACGGTGGTCCTTCGTTGGTCTAATACTTTGGATCATTGGACCACAGTTGAACGTTTTTTCCTAAGAGAGCAGTACACTGACACCAGCATGCTGGCAGCCAGCAGAAGTGTAAACGGGGCATCACTGCAGATAATCAGTTATTTTGGGCAGGCAGTAGATCTATTAATAATGTTTTGTATATGATGATTTTAGTGTATCGTTTTTCGAAGCATATTGATCACCAGATGTTTCCGTGTGATCCAACCTGTTTCCCAACGCGCGATGAATGAGTCGATAGTTATTGTTTTTTTTTTCAAGCTGAATCAAACAGACAAACAATATTTTGAAATTGAAAATTACTGCACAGTTAATTATTTTTCAAGCTACCGCTCTATTTGTTCAGATATGCAAATGGCTTAACTAATTTCTACAAAATAATGACTCATTTGAAAGCTACTCTTAGGGTGTGAATCAAATTCTGTATCAATTGGCTGTCATTTCCGGTTCAGGAGATATAATGGTATAAGTGACGTACTAGACAAAACGAACTTTTTTCTGTCCGCTCAGTTTTCTGGACGATGACCAAACAGCTTAGGTTCTTTTGAATTCAGGAATGTTGTACAATATGCAATATCTCGGTTAATTTTTAAAAAGGGCGTATAAGCAAGTGACAGATTCTCTTTGTTTACTTTCTCTTCTATTAATTATCAAGCGGTTTCCACGTTTATCACTCAACTCTTTGCATGAAATGATACTCGAAAGTTTCGACTTTCAAACAGAATAGTGATATCAAAAAAAATCTTTTTAATTACATCACAATAATCGAAAGAGAGAGTGATTAAAAAGAAAATGTCACTTGCTTATACGCCCTAATGAAAAATCAACCAAGATATAAGCACTGAAGCACGCTTTTGTGAACTACCCAATTCTTGTATGAATTTGTGTCAAAAACCAGTCCAAATTCGTGTCAGAACTTATTTTAATACAAAAATTTATGATTTATGATTTATGTAGACTGTTTTCTTGAAAGGCATTACAACACCACTAGGTGGATTAAGAAGAGACTTCACAGTCTACCTTTGATGCCATTTTTCATCACTAAAACAGTTCTGCAACGCACTGAAAAGCTGGCGGTTTTCCCGGAGAACGACCTATTACGGTTAAAACCGGTTACATAAACGATATATAGTAATAATTATAATAATAATAACTAATATAATAATGATAATTAGATGGTACCAAGGCCGGACTATATCGTAGATGCCTAAAAACTTCTCAACTATGATTCCTGAGTTTCTGACGAGCCACTATATATGTGTGCGAACTGGTGTTGTCCTGATGGAACGCGACACCTTTCCTGTTGGCCTATCCGTTGACATAGATCCAAGTTTAGTGTTTGATCATATGAAAACAACCCGTAATAAATTATCACTTTCCAGTCCTAGCAAATGCACAGGACCGTTGTCCTGGTTTGGTCACCGTTTGAATGGCTTCGCATTGCTTTCACATAATGTTGTCGTATGTGACCTATTTTTTTCATTTTCGAAACCCCGGAGACCATTCGACTCAACTCGAAGAGATAGGAAAATATATGTGTGTGACCCTTTCTACACTTTACCAATTTTACGGTTGTTCTGCGTTTCAGTATAAAATGCTATGTAACATGTCATCTAACTTAAAATGTTAGACACTGATGAATCGAAAAGTAAACGTGAAAATAAGTGAAATTTCATCTTTCCCTTTTGAACCAAAAATTAGAATAGAAATAGCAAATCTCATTCTAATTTTTATTCAAATGATGCTTTGGATAGAAATTTATACTCTGCCGAAAATCTTTCAATAAACAAAACGAAAAGAGTTTCTAGGAAATGATGCTAACATTAGAATTATGAGTAACACTCTGTAAGGCGTGGTAACTTCACAATTTACATGTGGTGATCTTATTGTATGTTCTCCTCGCTCCCTAGTCATGCTTTGTTTATTATTGTTTTCCTATTCTTTACATTTCTGTTACTAAAAATCACGCTCACGCATGTGTATCAGATTCAATATCAACAGCTGTCTACGGTACCGGTCAATGAAATGACGTTAATTGATCACAAAGGAAAGCAAGGCTAGATGGTTGGGAAATTTTTGGGAGTTTACTTCCAAGATGGTTGAGAGACAAGCATTATATCTCTGTAACTTTCAAAAGGGCCTATCATACGATATGCCCTAATCACATGTCGGTACAGAATTGTTTTAATTCAACATAATTACTTGGTGGAATGAAAATGCGCTGCAATCGTATTAAATACCCTACCCATTTATATGGAGGCACGTATATCAAATAGAAAAACCTGTTTGAATCCTCCTAGTGGTCGTATCGTATGCTGTTCAGTATCGACATTTAACCAACGCTTCGAAAATCGATAAATACAGAAAACGATACACCACGATTTTCACCTGTTGGTGCTTGTATCTATAGTTTCAATTTACAAAGAGTTTCTAGAGTGGAAAAACTTCATATTTTATCCTATTTTTGACTCTCATTTTGGCCAAACTTTACAGATTTCCAAAATTTCGAAGAAAGAATGATAGTTATAATTCGACTAAATTTACTTATAAATGATATTTTAGTTTCGTCTTGGCGTAGGGAAACGAGTGACGTTGGCATTGATACACTCTTTTGTTGAAGAGAAGGACGAAAATGCTTCCTCTTTCGTTTGTTTTGATTACAAACATTTATGAATGTTTCGCTTGATAAAAACAGTGTTTAGATTAACTAATGAATACCAATATACTAATATGACATTCGAAATGTATTAGGTACTATGTATTGTGGATGCCACGGCGAAGAAAAACTTATGTATATTGCCTATGAAATAAACGTATTTATGAGAAAAAAATTTATGAATGAGACAGTAACAAAAACGAAGATGAGACTGTTAGATTGTATTCTTTAATTGAAAATACGTGACAATTAAAAGCTCTGTTAGTAACTATTGATGAGACCTGGATCAGTTACAAACAATTATTATTACAGATTATTAAATTTTGCAATATATAAAACATTTTTATAACGGGATTGGACAGGTTAAAGCAAATGAAAAGTAGGTTTAATTTTTCTTTCGAATGTTGTGACACGATCACAAACATTTTCCGTACTATTCTAATAATAACCCATATTCGAAAGTGGTAAAGTATAGCACATTTCACATTGTAGTAAATTAGTTTAAAAATTTTAGTAATTTAGTTAAGGAGTATGAACGATAACGGAGACGAATGACGGGGATAACAGAAAAAAAAGAGTTATGTCATAAGATATTTTTTATCAAATTATCAAATATTTATTCCAGTTGCCAAAATATTGGGAGGTCATGGCCAATCCAACAAATCTTTTGGAGGGACAAAACTGCTTTGCTTTGCAAAAAATTACACTATTACTGAGTTTACTGACACACGATTACTGATCCAAATATTTGATATATTGTATAGAACATTGTATTCTTGAGTTTATTTTAGATAGTATTATTAGTAAAATTCGACCAAAATATATGCAATCTTCTACTGAGTCGGTTCACTGTTATACTGTTTTTTGAAGTCAAAAATGCATTTATTTTGAAATTAAAAGGATTTAAAGATTAATCAAAGTATCGTCCATCGCTAGTAAGTACTTTTTCCCATCACTCTGACAGTTTTGGAATTTCATCACGAAAAAAAATCAAGTTTGAAGCCAATTTCGGATTCTATAAAAATCTCAATCTTAGTAATATAAAGAACTATAAAGGACGAAACTGTCATTCCATTTGTTTACGTAAGTTTCGCCCTTCGTGTTCCATGCCAACAAACAGGGCGATACTTCAATTGCTAGTAAGAAAGGGCGTGACTTTTTTTCTTTATTTTAGATAGTTTCCGAGCCTTTTACTACTAGAAATAGTAAATGAGACGATAAAATTACCCGCAGATTTGTCTAAGTAGCGAAAACCAGCCAATTTCACAAAAAATGCGCAAGGGCGTTTCTTTATATTTCACACAGGAAGCATAAAAGTAAACAAATCGAAAAAGGGCGAAACTCTTTTTTGTTGATTTTTTCAGTGGATATAGAAGGAAAGTGGTAAAATTTGCATGGCTTTTGAAGATAAACTAACAATTCATCGACTAATCATAAATTGATCTGAAAATATACGATAATTTCCAATTACGATTTGAAACCAAAGTCGAAACATTCATCGCTGTTTTTCTTAATTTGCTGTCAATGTTAGATTCGCCTTTCTTTGAAATAAATATTGTTCTTTATTGAAATAGTACTAAAAGAAAAAAAATCTGTTTTGATATGGCAAATCAGGGATTGCTTTTCGTATCAAAGAACGCTCTCTACCAACTCTTCACACGATTCAATCAGTGCCATCAAAGAGAAACGGATATCATCGCTGCAACATATAACTGGCAGCGTTCATTTAACATGGAATGGGCACTAGTGCGAGAGCGAATTTCTCTCGATGACCTATCTGAGCATCACGAGTTAGCACGCTGCTGTGGGGATTCTCTCTGAAGCAACAAACGGTAGCTTATTCTCGCTTCGCGATCCGATTCTATATGGGCAGTTGATAATTGCGATAGACTCATTGTACTTTTGCCCCGTTTATTCTAACTATGTGCATATAACCTTTGTATAAGTTGTTCATATTAAAATGTATTTGAATGTTCCACACAAGGGTTTTGAAATATTGCGACCTAGTATGAGAATCATCAAGTCGAATCATCGATTCCATACATACGATACGATTCATACTTAGAGTATGAAGTGGAGCGAAGAAATGTAGAAAAATTCTCTCACGGTTCATGCATTGAGAGACACGAGTTCTCGTAGCATCTTCTACCGGATTGAAAATGTTGTATACAATATAGAAAATATCGAGCAGCTTCTGTCAAATTATCGGCAATCACCAACACAATATTGCTGCTTGAAACTAGAAAACATGGTCATTATTTTTTTCAGTGGATTTGTTTGTTTCAATCAATGTTTAAAAAAATAACAAAAATTTTACTTTTGCTTTCCTGTCAATCTTTTAACAAACAATTTCACAGTAAGTTCAATTAGAAAAAACGTGCTTAATCCACCTATCAGTGAGATGATACCTTTTTTTTATCAATCCGCATATTTTTTGCATGGATATTCTTCGGTGTTTTAGTTCTCATGACATTATTTTAATTATCGTCGTTTTAAACGGCTAATTGAGATTTTAATCACGCATTACCCTGTAATGCCGAAACTGCAAATCGTATCGAATTTCAATCTTAACGTATGACAATCGATTGAACATTCCATGAGATGTCGAAGTAAGTTCCACTTTAGAGTTTACGGTAATTTAAGGTACTTCCAGAGCCGGTATTCAGGAACCAGCATAACCCAAACCAATTCGTATGGCCATATGACGAATAAATTGCAATAGCTTTGAGTCCAACTTTCAAGCTTTTCGGGATTATCATCTTCTATATCGGTTTGAATTTTAAAAATTCATCCTCCTGTAATTCCAGAATCGGAAGTCAGCATTGAATAAAATTAATTAATTTTGTGTGGGACTATAAATTTATTTTAATTTGAATTTTTTTCTGAAATTCGATTTGGCTTTATTTGAGAAAACGATTGAGCTTTGAGAAACGATTCGATACTGGAGCCGGAATTCGAAAATCGAATGAATACCACTAAAACTGAAATAAGTTTATTTGGTTGTCGACTATTCAAATCAGCAAATCTTAGATGATTCTTAGATATCATTTGAATCTTAGATCGGTTCAGCCATCTACGAGGAAAATAAGTTACTCAATTTTAATTTCGTTTCACATATCATCCTGTAGTTCCGGAACCAGAAGTCGGATCCAAACATAATTCAGGAACCTTGTTTAGGAGCATACGAATTTTCATATGAATCTGAGTTTGTAGAAAACGGTTGAGTCATCTTCGAAAATAAGGTAAAAAATTGAGTGAAATTATTTGTTACATACGCATTTGCTGATCTCGACGAACTGATTCAAATGGTATATGGGTGTTTTGTTCTTCCAGCATTCATTGCTGTAAGCAGTTTAAATCAATATAATTATGAAATTGTTCAGAATTCGGAAGTACTGCCATCTTTCCAATATGTCATATTCGAACGATTATGTTGCCAAAAACGAACCGTGCTAAAATTGGTCCGAGGCAAAATGTCATGAAAAATAATGCTGTTCCCAGTATTTTTGGTACTTAGAAACTATTGTATGTAACAGTATAAAAAATCGTGTTTTACGTTGCTCCCAAGCCTTTCTTTGCCATACAGCGCTCAGAACTTCTACTGCTGGAATATGGGGAAAAAGTCGCTTACACAAAACATTCGATATCTCCGTTAAAAATGGACGGATTTTAACAATCTATGGCTTGTTGGATAGCTATTACCGTGCGGAATCTAAGTCTGAAAACATATTCTGTTTTCAAGGTCAATTGTGACAGATACTGTCAAAAAACTGAAAATTTTGACATAAAACTTCGTATAACTCAAAAAGTAAACATCCGATCGCAAAACCATTCAATAGCGTTCTGGGTGACGGGGAGACCTTTCATTTGCGTTTGATCAAAATCGGTCCAGCCATCTCTGAGTTCTCGACCTCTTAGTTGACAACACACATACAGACACACACACACATACACACACACACAGACATTTGCTCAGTTCGTCGAGCTGAATCGATTGGTATATGACATTCGGCCCTCCGGGCCTCGGAAAATTTTTCGAAAGTTTGAGCGAATTCTACACCTATTTTTTATATATATAAAAAAAGGTAAAAAAGCATAGTAATTTTGATAAAAGTTTTAGTTCGAAGGTTTTTACTGATACTTCCAGATTTCAAAACATTTGTCGCTTCAAATATTTTGAGCTTGAGCTTTGAGCTCCACACGGCAGAGCTAATAGGTACTATCAATCTCCTAGTGGACCCCAGGCCCTCATTTGTCGCTTCAAATATTTTCACGATATGAGGGTATAGCAGAATCGAATCATCATTCATTTTATAAGAACCAATATTTTGATTCAAATCAAACAAAGAACATTGTTTATGTAGTAGGAAGAAATTAGTTCAAAACTAATTCTAGCTATTCTAGCTAGAAGCCATCATATATCAAATTTAAAAATTTACTAACTGTTTTGTTATTATAAGCATACTCCATTTCTCTGCGTACATATGATGGCTACAGGTTGAAGAATATTTTTCAAAAACTGTACTGTATAAAAATTTCTGAGAAGAGATCAAAATAGCATCAATTATTACGAAAGAATCTAATTTTCAATGTCGCTAAACTAGATTAAGATTTTAGTTTAGTGCATCTTGCTTCATCTTTATTTTTTGTATTTATAATCGGATACGTACAGTTCTTCCCGGTCTTTTCTTGCATATAACTAATGAAGCTACTTTCCTTAGATGAAAGTGAGGATAATTTGATCCAAAATTCGGCCTGAGAAACCTATGACCTTCGTATGAATTCAAGAACAGCATCAGGTACCTCGCAAAGCATTCATTTTTGTATATTGTAGATGTGATGATTGCCTGATTTTATTTCCACATCCACGAATCGCCTGCCATACAAGATAACTTCTCCACGAATTTAGAGACAGGTTATAATTTATGATGGGATATCCAACTAGAGCTTCAACACTGAAAATTCCAAACAGATTCTAATAACAACATACACTTTTTCAGAACGTGTTTGATAACCGTCTTGCCCCACACTCCGCCGGGAATGTTTTCAATACCAACAACGAATAAATGAATAACGCTGAGCTAAGCGCATAACATACTGCAGGTCTTCAGTACAATTCCCAGACATGCAACAGTCTGACCTTTGTGCAACAGACTGGGCGGCCGGTTCGTTGGTAGTAAACCGAGGTGTGGAGAAACTACTAAACTCTTTTCGATCGCTCTCTCACTCACCGCTCATATTTCGGAGATTTACGGCGTGGCGTCTTTCAGTTTGTTCTTACTGCCGAAAGGTGTTAGGTGCTGTCGTCTGGAGAATTGGTGCTCAGTGTTGATCGTTTCTGTTTTCGATTTTTAATGTCTAGTCTATTCCGGTGCTCGTGAGCAAGGCCACAAATTGTAACCAATATCATCAGTAGAGATTAAAGTTTCTGTATCTGTATCAGCAATCAGTTAACACGAGTTGAACTAATGTATACGCATACAGAACACGGTGAGTTTCGCTTGATTCCGAACTATACAGGTAGTGTAGATGATCATGTGAATTTGTTTGATAAGAAATGCATTCCAATTTGTGAACTGTTTCATACACGACAATCTGGAATGTATGTATTTTTTTTGTAAATCTGTATCTATTCGTTAGTTTACAATCGTGTGGGCGGTTGCTTACGATACCGGTTAATTCAATCTAGCGGGACTTCAACCAACCGATAAAAAAAATTGTGAAAAAATAAACTGATAAGGCTCTTCCCCAATTCATATACATCAGTTAGACAGACAGACATCAAAACATAAGATAAAATCTCTCATGTGTTACGATAAAATTGAAATGAATCAAGTTTGATTTTATAAATGCAAACTTGATTGCTTGTAGTAGTTCAAAACAAAATACAATTACGTGCGTAATGATCAGGTTTGGAACATACTTGACACAAAATTCTGGTCTTGAACTTATTTCTACACCGTGACATGCTTTGTAACCTTGATCAATTCTTATATCTTATAGCATTTGACTGGAGAGTTTCTAAAACCGAAAGCGGAATTATTTAATTCATGTGCCATACTAGCAAGATGATGGAATCACCGTGTGAGATAGAAACAGATGAACAAGTAAACAAACAAAACATTGTTGCGAATGCGTTGCTTGTCGATCCAGTAAAACTGGAAGCAGAAATTGCTGTGAGTCAACAAATCCTAGAAGATCACCTACATGAAGCGACTAGTTCCGAAAAGTATATCTACAAAAAAACTGGAACAACTCAGACTGAAACAGAGCCTAAAGATGATCAAAGTGTTTGCGATGATAATGATAATATTCGACCCAAGCCACACGAATTTGAAAAGCAATGTAACAGTGAAATTTTGAACATTATCATTGAAAACGACGAAGAAGACAGAACGAATAAACTATGGGAAAAAGATAAAATTACGAAAACAATTATTCGCAAGAATTGTATAAACAAAAACGAGGAAACACTCGAGCTTGAAAATAAAGTTCTCGAGTTGTCCCAACAAGTGGATGTCGAACGTTCGAGGGTGCAAAAGTTGGTTAAAAATCTCAAGGATAAAAAACAGAGATTGGACAAACGGACTGCTGAATATAATGAGCTATCAGCACAGCTAGTGGACAGCATGCAAGATACTGATGCTTACAAAGAACGGATTGAGACTCTCGAGAGATCACTGCAACTTAGTGCAGCTTCACAAGATAAGTTACTTACTGATTTAGAGGCTATCAAACAAAATTCGGATAAAAGCTTGCAAGCACAGAGTGAGCAAAGTCAAATTTTGCAAGCACAACTGGGAGAGGCTCGTGAACAGATTCTTCATTTGGAATCACAAAACCAAAGATTATGTATGAATAATTCGGAACAAAGATCTACTGTATATATTCTGAAGAAACAGGCTCAATTAGACGATAGGAAGATAAATGAAAATGTTCAGCACGTGAAAGAGGATGTGTGTGATGAACACAAGTCACTAGTAGTAGATCATTGCACTTCAATGCACACAATGAAGGCATATTGCCTAAAAGTAGTACCATCAGGGCGTTCGGCTGTAGATGATAATAAATTGGATCCTTTGAAGGAACAGGAGTTGATCAAGCATCGGAATGGTAAGCAGACTTATGCATATAGCAAAATATCAGAACAGTCAGTTGAAAATTTCAAAAGTTCAGATTATTGCAAGGAAAATAATAAAAATCCTGAAACATTACTACAACATTGTACGACTTCGGAAGCTAAACTACTTCCAGACTCAGAGCGTCACTTGAAATACTCCGACGAGGTTTTGCAAATTTCGAACGCTCAACTGAAGGAGACTGAAGAACAGATTGTTTATTTGCAACTGCAAGATCAAAAATTGAGTTCGATGGCATCAAAAAATGAGAGCGCCGCCATTCCAGGTAATGAAGGATTTCGATTCGTTGATGTGCAAGTGTATGGAGAAAAAGAAGCGCTTGATGAACTAACGTTACTTCGAGAAGAGAACCGTGATTTGACTATTGCAGTTGAAGAACTTTCTATGAAAATTGTTTCACTAGAGCATCAGATAGTAAAAGCAGAAGGTCACGATGACCACCTGGATGATGATGCTTTGGATGCGATCATTTCGAAAAGGCTGAACACACTATCCAAACAATTATCGGAAAGCACATTGGATTTTGATTCTAAAGAAATCACGATATCAATGAACGGGACAGTTAAGGAAGACGAAATGTTTCATTCACTCCATGAGGATCAATTCGAAGGAAGAAATCCTCTTAAGCTGTTAGATGAAAAATTAACGGTTAGAGGTAAAAGCATTCAAGAAATAGATGAGATTTATCGCAATAGAGAAAAACTATTGGCGAAATTGTTATCATTAGAAAATGATATGGAAGAATCAGCCAACATCCGAGAACATTTGGAGAAGGAAGTACGGGCTTTGAAAGTTGATCTTGGTGATTTGGATCAGCAATTGAAAGAGTTAAATGGAAAAGTTGAGAACCTCACGAAGAAGAATGATAAATATAAGCAACAGCTAAAAATGAAAACTGATGAGATAAAATGCAGCACATTCGAGCTGATAGAAGCTCGTAAGTCAATCAAGAGTTTGAAACAAGAAAACGGACAACTGCTTCAGAAAATTAATTCTGCAGAATCTCAAAACACAAATTTAACCAAAACAGTAAAAGAATACAAGTCAGTGATAACCGAACAAGCTTTAAAGTTAGAAGAAAAAGTTAGTCTTGAGCCACGGTTACGGTATCGTTTAGAAGAAGCTGAGAAGATAAAAGCCACATTGGAACAAGAGCTCAAAAATTTGCAAGCTAAATATCGAACAGAACCCGAGACTGATTGTGATTTTACGATCTCTCAGCAAAGGTCGAGAATTAAGTTTGAGAATAATGAGATTAAAATGAACAAAGTTGAACCGAAATTAATTGTAGAAATAAAAGATTCACTAGATGATGTGAGTCATCAACAGCTCAAGTACACCAAAAAGGAAAAACCCATCACTGAACTGAGTGAATGCTTCAGTAAACTCGAACGAGTGAAGACTTCATTGCAACAGCAACTGAAAGTGACGCAAATTGAGCCCCTCATTACTGAGAAAAAGGTACGTAATTGATTGTTGATTTGTTTAAATGATTCTTATTTCTGCCCATTAAGGGAATGTGTTCGGTTACCGGCACCCTTTCCTTTTAAGCTTATAACTCCTGACTAAGTGCACATTATGCAGACATCTATACATCAATGGAAAGCTAAAGTCCCTAGCTAACAACTAAACAAGAAACTAAGTTGATTCGAACCTAATTATAAATTTAGTAAAGTGATAAATTTTGGCTATTTCAAAAAAGGTGTTCGGTTACCGGCACCCCAAGAAATTTCGCTAAAAATAGAAGAATATAAGTAAAAACTGCAATTCAATTATTCAAAGAAAAAACGAAATTTATTCTTTTCGGAGGCATTTTGAACAAAAGTGTATCTTGTCTGATGGTGACTTCGCCTTGGCTCTCTTGGCTAATGATTTGTATGGTGGCGCCTTTGGTGTTGATTAGGCCAGTCTTCCACCGGCTTTGCGGGATTGAATACGTTGCTGCAGTCGAATTTATTGGCCTCTTATCCACTAAGCAACGTTTAATGGCATTAATCAGTGCGTTCATGTTTATTTTCCTTGACTTAGATGAACAACACAGAACTAACGGATGCATTGAAGCCGTCAAGTTGTCCATGTGTTGCATATCACCCGAGATGCCAGGTAATACAATAAGTTTAGTTAGCAAAAACGAAAAGATCGCGCCAATTTTCAAAAGTCTGTAATTTCTGACGAATGTCTCCAAACAAGCGAAATTTCAAAAGTCTGTAAAAAGTCTTTAGACGAAAAAAAGGTTTACACGTTAACTAAGAAATTTGATAATTTACAGTCAAATTTGCAGACTTGGCATCTCTGCATATCACTGACAATTTTTCGCGATTTGTCGAATAAAATGGGATGCCGGTAACCGAAATCGGTAGACATTTTGAAAATTACTAAAAAAAACTTTAGTTGTGTAAATTTTGATGGCATCCGGTACTAAATCATGAAATAGATCGATTTCACCTCATATATATTCCTTCCATTCACCTTTCCGATTGATGCTTTTCAATGTATGATACTATAAAAAAGTCATAAAAAACTTTTGTGTTGATTTTCACGCAATTGAAATTTGTTTTAAGCGCAGCAAAAAGTACAAGCGTCTGTTTGCTTTGGTATTCGGCACAAAAAGAACGTGCTGCTATTACACACACATGACATTTGTCGAAATGACGCTACCTACTTTCTGTCAAAAGTTACGGTGGGGTGCCGCAACCGACCACTGCCGGCAACCGAACATCTTCCCCTACTATTGAGTTTAATCCATTTATATGGGGAAGTGATGGTTTTATTGCTCTTATCTAGCGAATTAGGGAAGGGAGAGGCAATGGTTCATTATTCTCGTTTTTGTCCATCGATTCGGAGTCACAGTTGTTGTTTTTTTGTCTTATGGTTATTATTCCAGGCGTTGCACTAAAGACTGTCCCAGAAAGTATGGAAGCACTTTGATTTCGCTGTAAATAAATCACAAGTGTTAGATATTCAAATTTTATTCGATATACTGATAATATTAGACTACAACAACAGAATATTATTCTCAACATTTGCTACTTAGCAATTGTAGACTAGCTGGCGCACCTTCTTGCGAACGTTCCTCATTAAATTCCATACAGACTTCTTGGCGACAAGTTTTGACACTTTTTCCAATCTTTTTCGAACTGTTGAATGGTTTCGGCTGCCGAGACATGTTTCCTAAGATGTGCCTTCGTTAATGCCCAAAATTCCTCAATTGGTCGAAGTTGTGGGCAATTTGGTGGATTCATGTCTTTTGGGACGAAAGTGACATTTTTGGTAGTATATCATTCTACCGTTGATTTCGAGTAGTGGCAAGAAGCAATATCTGGCCAGAAGACAACAGGATCCTTGTGGCTTCGAATCATGGGTAGAAGTCGTTTTTGTAAACATTCCTTGATGTATATTTCGCTGTTCATTGAAGCAGTGGTGATGAAGGGTTTCGAAATCTTACTGCAGCTACAAATTGCTTGCCAGACCGTAGCTTTCTTACCAAATTTTTCGACTTCAATCGATATCTCGGACTGGTTTAACACTTTCCCTGCTCGCACCGTATAATATTGTGGTCCCGGCAAGGATTTGTAATCGAGTTTCACGTAGGTTTCTTCGTCCATGATTATGCAGTTCAAATTTCCAGCAAGAATCGTATTGTACAGCTTTCGAACCCTCGGCCTGATCGATGCTTCTTGTTTCGGACTACGTTTTGGTTGTTTCTGCTTCTTATAGGTTTGAAAATTCAAACGTTCTTTAGCACGAAGAACATTTGACTTCGAAATGGCCACTTTTTTGACCACATCCCGAACTGAAGCTTCCTTCTTTTGCTCGAGCGCCTTCAGTATACGTTTATCCAACTGAGGGTTAGCAGGACCTTTTTTTCGACCCGTTTTCGGTTTATCCTCAAAGGTGTTATCCTCACCGAACTTTCTGATTGAATTTCGCACGGCTTTTTCACTTATTCCTTCCATTTTTGCTATCTTTCTCAGTGATAGTCCGCGTTCTGTGCACCATTTGTACATAATTTTTCGACGTTGTTCTGCTGAAAGTCCACGCATTTCGAAACAAACTAATGAAAACGAATAAACAACTGCACAAGTGGTTAGATAAAAGTGTAAACAACAGGACGCAGCCATAAAAATTGACAGATTCTGAACCAATGCGAAATTGCAGCGGTTTTTGGTTGCGTCCATACTTTCTGGGACAGTCTTTAATCGTTTAATCAATTATATGTAGCCTATTCAATATTGGTTGAAGATGATGGTTTCGCTAATGAGGATGTTGTATTGTTGTTAAATTTGGTCGCAGAAGAACTGGAGTTGCGTTGCGTCGTCTTCCCGTTCAGACAGTGTATTGTTCTTCCTTTCAGTCGTTCTGGTCGCATGTGGTTTATTCTGTCAACTGTTTAGGACGATGTATGAAGGCAGGATCGCCATATTTTGCCTTCTTCCACTCACTACTATGTTTTTGGTAGTAGTCTTCTTAAAGGATCTATTGGCAGGTGGTAAAAAATGCATTTGACAGATCTGATCTATTTTTAGTAATTGAAATTGAAAATAAGAGCGTCTTTTTATAGCGATTTTCCCACTTGCTTACAAACTGCTGTGATTTGCCCACGTATTTCGCAGTATCTGCTTGCGTTAGCATCATTAACTTCAAAAATATATTCGAAGAGTGACAAACAGTTGAAGTGATTTCTATTTTATTAAAATTTCTTTCCTACATATTACAGTCAAGGGTGATAACAATTCTGCAATAAGACACATTTTGTTCTATCGATCAGCTCGCCTCATGATTGAAGCTGCAATCCATAAAATGATTGTGAAGATAAAACTCATCGCGGATTTATAATTTATAATCTTTGAAACCCTTTGCAATATAAATTTTTTGAAGCAGATTTGAAAGACAGACGCTAGAAGAAGAAACTTTTAAATATCAGAACAAATTGGCTCAAATGGCACGTTCCCCTTGATATTTGGAGATTTGTGCCTCATATTGTAAGGGTTATTGAAAAAAATTATAAATCGGAAGTCGCTATATTGGTTTTGAAACATCTTTGAACATAATTTCCTGGTTGAATTCAAAATCTTTTTTTATACAAATGTAGCGTTTTTTTCATACCTTTAAGAAAAATACGGATAAAATTATTCGTCACGGTTTCGAAGGAATTCTCGAATTTTTCCGGTAACACGGCTCATTAGACGGCGCACACCTTCTTCGTCCATCGTTTTAGATATCTTATTCCACCAGGTTGTCATCTGATTAATGTCTTTGACAACCTTCCCCTTTGCCTTGAGTCTCCTCTTCCTGTTTACCCAGTATTTCTCCATAGGGCGGAACTGGGGGCAGATGGGTGGGTTAAGGTTTTTCGGAACAAATTGGACCCCTTTCTCTGCATACCATTCTTGAACGACTTTGCTGTAATGATAGCTTGCCAAATCTGGCCAAACACTACGGGATAGTTCCGATGTCATTGTCTAATTTGTAACGACAACTTTCGTTTTTTTTGCCACAGCTGCAAATGCTCTGCCAAATCATAAATTTTCTTGCAAAATTGTCGGCAAAAACAAATTTAAATTTGGCTGGAACATCCCCCAGAGCCGTTGCCAAGTAAAATTTTTGATCTGGGATTTGCCCGAAGTCAGCCTTGATGAGGCTTCCGAATCGTCGACAATGTTTCCTTATACCGTTTGATAACGCGCCATACGGTATCTCTGGGCAATTTCAGCTGTTTAGCTAGCCTAGATGCAGACCATGGATTTTCCAAATAACTGTGCCCAATTTTTTCCCTTCTTTCGGCTTCCATGTTGATTGTTTACAAAGTACAGTCGATTTGCGGAATGTCAAAAATCATACGTGAAGCTGACAAAATTCCCGACACGTGGGCGCCAAGAACTTCCAAATCCGTCCACCAGGAGCGCCACAATATGAGCAAAAGTTTGTTCCAATTCCAAATGGAACAAGCTTTATTCATACGGCCCATTGTGTTGAAAGCGATCAACGACAACAGAAATCTCAACGCAATAGTGATAAAATATCAAACCATCGTTGTTACGTTTTTTATGTTTCCGTTAAATAGTAAGCTTGTCAGCTGGTATGTTCCTGAGAGAGTTTTGCGAGTGAAAGAAGATAATATTAACATATCATCACAATTCTTGAACAAGCCTGGGGATCCACAAGGCTGTAATTTGAATCTCTTGCTTTTCATATTGTTTTTAACGATGCATCATTAGAATTGGGAGAGTTTACTCCAGCCATTAGGGTCCACGATATTCAAAATTTTTCCATAGTTATAGCTAGTTTTTTATATTGAGAGAGATACCGCTCGATTGATCGCAACTCCGGGCAGTTAGGTGCATTCGCCTATTTTTGTACAACATGGACTCCATTCGCTTTCTACCATTCCAAAACATCTTTGGCGTAGTGACAAAGTTCCAAATCAGGCCAGAATAACGAGGTAGCGTCATGGATGCGTAGGAATGGTAACAATTGCTTCTTTAGGCATTTTTCTCGGTATACTTCCTCGTTTAGCTGAAAGCTGCTGAAATTCTTTCAACACTTAAGTTTCATCGTCCATTATCACGCAAGGAAACTTCGTCAAATATTCCCGATACAACTTACAAGTCCTAGTTTTCGCAGTCTCATTCTGTGTTACGGTTTGCTACAGTTTTCACCTTGAACGACTTCATACTTTGCCGGTGCTTAGAAGTATTGGAGACATTTTTATTTTTTTAAACCATAGTACGTATCGAAAGTTTTGGTAGTACCTAAGATCCGGTTTTTTTTTCGCTCCCAGCCTTCCTGGCTTTAACAACCGTGTATTGAAAGATTTAAGATCATTTTGAACGGTACTTGCAGAAAAACCAAGCTTTCTTGCTAACCGATCTGGATTTTCATTACTACCGCAAACAATTGATTTTCGTATTTACTCTTCTTTCGACGCCATATTCGATCTAAAATCTTGTAGTATCACCAAAAAATAGAATAGTCTTATTAGTAGAGTCGCCATATTATTTTGCCGAACACTCAATTTTTAATAAACGAATTATGGTAAAATAAGATACAATATCTATTCTTCAATTCTAAGAAGCAATAACGCAGACGAAATGGTTCGAAAATTGTTCAATACTTCTGTTATAGCAAAGTGAAAACTCGATGCAAATGCACCTATTTTCATCTTACTATTAATGTCAATCTATTGCAGATCTCACTCTAAATAATGGTTTTCATATATGAGATGACTATTGGGGTTGAGATGACTACTGGAGCCGTTACCCTATCTGAAAACTTTTGTAAAAATTCTTTGTCTTACATAAACAAAATTAGGTGAAACCAAAAAGTTAAATTTCAAATGGTGAAAGGTAAACGGTGAAATAATGACCGAATATTTTCTGGGTAATGAAAATCTTTAGTACTAATTTTGTTGGACGTATTGTAGTACATATATGGTTATTTTTCACTGCTTTAGGTAAAAATTCAACTGACATTTACTAATTCTGAACGATATGTTTGCATTGTAAATACGTTACATATCATGAAACATTATAGTATAAATTCTATCCTTTTCAGATTGAATCGCGAAATCAGACACCGAGCACGCAGCTAACGGATGAAGGAATAAGTAATAGTAGCCAGTTTCTCGAGATTTTTGATTCTAAACTATCGTTTCCTGTAAATGTAGATCATCCAAAGACACAACATTGTGAAAGGTAAAGATCGACCCTGATACGAGGTTATTCAATCAAATCATGATTTCTGTCTTTCAGTGTCAAATCTCAGCAAATCAAACAGCAAAATAAGCATAATATGGATTGTATTCGTAAGTATGTGAACCGGAAACAAAAATCTTGGCGTCGAAACGAACATGACAGTCAACGTAATCTTTTATCGGAAACATGAGATTCGAGGGATACAATGTTCAATTGACCAGGGTGCTGGAATCTTTCTTTATTTGCAGTTAGTTGTTTGAGTGTGAATACTTAAAGGCATAAACTTCTGAGGTAGAGTATAGATTATTTCTATATAAATCTCCCTGAACTTTAGAAAAATAAAACTAGTTACTAAAAGCAGATCAACAAACGCAATCTTAACGCATAAAAAGCAGATATTTAGGCTTATCTAAGATATATGCGGAAATGCCAGAGTTACTGCCTTCTGTTGAGTGATCAGCTGCATGATGTTTGGGGAACATTTAGGATGGCGCAGCGAACATTACCCCATCGAAATTATTCAACAAACTTTTTTGAAATATTTTCATACATGTTCGTCACACGATGTTTTTGGTGTCATCATTAGAATTAGGTCTTTAAATATTAACGTGCCAAGCAGGAGGAGCGTAGCAGTAAAAGCTTGTGATTCAAATGGGGTAAAATTGTTTGATAACCGCTGGATTTTTGAGCTTTTGATTCAAATGGTGTAAAATTGTTCGATAACGTCTGGATAGCGACGTTACGAATGAGCCTATATCGTAGTCAATCTATCCGATACTTGGACTGATTGAACTCGATACTTGGACTGATTGACTGATGAAACTCGACAAAATTCACCGGGTGACAGCGATCTCCGATTTGCATTTCTGTATTTTTCTGTAAATCTGCAGATTTCTTACTAGTACCTGCAGAATTTCATATACTTTTATCAGATATTCTACAGTTTTCCGATGTTTTCTGCAGATAGAAAACAAAACATGCCTAATTTTATTTCTGTTTGCTAAATTTATTATGGTGGAGCACTTTTTTGATGCACTTTGTATTCAGAAACTTAAAAATTGGTCTTGGTTTCTTTGCTGGGTGAAAACCCAGCGAGAAATCAAACGAAAATATTTCAAAATCATTTGGTCTTACTAATGAATCATTCATCATATGGCTTCTACTGAACAGAAAAATGTCTGTCAGCCACCTGTGTCAAAAATAGATCTTAATTGGATAACTTCATTCACCAGAAATTTATATATCTGCCCCGAAGGAGATATATGTGGTTACCAGATGTCAGTAATACTTCTGACTAAAACCGAAGAATAGTATTCTTGAATGAATTCCAAATGAAGGCTGACTCCAGTGCAACAACGGACCAACGGATTCCGAATGAAATTTGCCACCTATTGATTGACTAATTGATCCTACGACGTTTAGAACGCCATTGTCAATTGGAATAATCGAACACCATTAAACGAGCAGCCCAGCAAGTATGCATTTCTTAGGCCGCTTGAGAAATAATGTGCGTCAATGAAAAGTTTATGTTCAAAATATTCTTGTACATGTAACAATGTAAGCTAATCCAGATAGCCCAAGACTGCTAAACATATAAATTTTCAATAGTGGCTTCTAGTCAAATTTTATGGTAAACTGAGGAAAAATTCGTATGATTGTTAACAATTGTAAATACTAATAAAATAAAATCACCAATATATATCATCTACTAGTAGCATATGTATATCACAAGCCCATATAATTAGATATTTCGTCACACATGGTACATAGAGTTACCTTTAGATTTATTAGTATATTCAAAAATATTTTTCAGTTATTCGTATAAAAATACAAAAAATCAACTCATCATCTGAGAATCAACGTCATCATCATAAAATAATAACTGGAATAACTCACAACGCTCTCAGGTGGTGTAGAACTCATTATATTGAATGTTTACGGTGCGAAAATCGGTTAAAATTCTTTGAATTGTATACAAAATTGCGTTTCCACCTTGTAGGTATTGAAACCTCGAATGCATCCTTCGGCAGCAGTTATATTTAAAGAGAAAAGATTCTGCATTTGAAGAGAATAGCTTAATTAACTTTCCGACAAAAGAGACGTAGCTGAATACTAAATATATTGCTAAATATTATTCACACTTTGTTCGGAATGGATTAAACCAATTATGGATCTAAATCCCGGAAACTCAACTATGTGTGGTAGATGCGCATTGTTTTGTCTAAGTGAGTTGATCCTTTCGGTAACAACAGGGTTTCAGTCGATGGGTAATTTGCTTATTAGCGAAGACTTATGGCTCTAGAACTGTGGGATCCGATTTTCAACTGCAACGGAAGCTTTACATAATTTACTACGAGTTCGACACTACGTGAACGAGTATTAGAATTATTCACATATGACTATCAATCCCTAGTGTATTCAAGTTTATAGTGTCCAATGACACACCGTAGGGCTTGAAAGAAGCAGATAAAATTTTACTTATAAAACGCGAGCAAATTTTATCCGTGGAAGAAAATAATGCTGTTGTTTATTTATTTTATTGGAATAGGCTATATTTGAAAAAACAACAACGTTTATGAGAGCTAGTTTAGTAAATAGTTTGAAAGTAAAGACTATCCCAGAAAGTATGAACGCAACCAAAAATCGCTGCCATTTCGCAATGGTTCAGAATCTGTCAATTTTTATGGCTGCGTCCTGTTGTTTACACTCTTCTCTAACCACTTGTGCAGTTGTTTATTCGTTTTCATTAGTTTGTTTCATAATGCGTGGACTTTCAGCAGAACAACGTCGAAAAATTGTGTACAAATGGTGCACAGAACGGAGACTGTCACTAAGAAAGATAGCAAAAATGGTAGGAGTAAGTGAAAAACCCGTGCGAAATGCAATCAGGAAGTTCGGTGAGAGTAACACCTTTGAGGATAAACCGAAAACGGGTCGGAAAAAAAGGTCCTGCTAACCCTCAGTTGGATAAATGTATACTGAAGGCGTTCGAGCAAAAGAAGGAGGTTTCAGTTCGGGATGTAACGAAAAAAATGGGCACTTCGAAGTCAAATGTTTTTCGTGCTAAAGAACGTTCGAAACTTCGAACCTATAAGAAGCAGAAACAACCAAAACGTAGTCCGAAACAAGAAGCATCGATCAGGCCGAGGGTTCGAAAGTTGTACAATACGATTCTTGCTGGAAATTTGAACTGCATAATCATGGACGACGAAACCAACGTGAAACTCGATTACAAATACTTTCCGGGACCACAATATTATACGGTGCGAGAAGGGCAAGTGTTAAACCAGTCCGAAACATCGATTGAAGTCGAAAAATTTTGTAAGAAAGCTATGGTCTGACAAGCAATTTGTAGCTGCGGTAAGATTTCGAAACCCTTCATCACCACTGCTTCAATGAACAGCGAAATATGCATCAAGGAATGTTTACAAAAACGACTTCTACCCATGATTCGAAGCCACAAGGATCCTGATGTCTTCTGGCGAGATCTTGCTTCTTGCCACTACTCGAAATCAACGGTAGAATGGTATACTACCAAAAATTTTACTTTCGTCCCAAAAGACATGAATCCACCAAATTGCCCACATTTTCGACCAATTGAGGAATTTTGGGCACTAACGAAGGCACATCTTAGGAAACATGTCTCGGCAGCCAAAACCATTCAACAGTTCGAAAAAGATTGGAAAAAAATGTCAAAACTTGTCGCCAAGAAGTCTGTACGGAATTTAATGAGGAACGTTCGCAAGAAGGTGCGCCAGCTAGTCTACAATTGCTAAGTAGCAAATGTTGAGAATAATATTTTGTTGTTGTAGTCTAATATTATCAGTATATTTCAATTCTAATTTATACCAACTTATTTTGTATGCAATATACAGAAAGCATGAGCAATTTAGATTAATTTGCCTATCGGACAACGCGCCTGCTAGGTGTTACAATTTTAATTTTTCATCCAAGCCGTTTTATCAAGGATGGTTAGACCTTTTCTGTAACTTCAAGCTGGATTTTAGTTTCTAGTTTTTTGTCAAATAACAATTACATAATGGCAAAAACAAGCAAATAAGCAAAATTACGGTTTTTGGAATTAATATCTCCAATTTTCCACGGTTCCCACAATTAAAACGGTTTTGTTTTACACTCTTTTTTAATCCAGTACGGAACCCCCGAGTAAAAAAAAACTTATTGTATGGCAGAATTGAAAAAAGATGATATTGCCGATACCAACAATTGAGCTTTTGTTGGCGTTTAATTAATAGTTAATTTATTTCAACAATGAAATCTGCTGGAACAATTTTGATCTATATCAAACAGAGCTCATTGTAGACTTTGAATGGAGAAATTGGTTTAAAACAATCAAAATCTTGAAATCAACATGAATTAAATTTAGTAATCTACTAACTGTTTTATTATATTAAACAAACTCCATTTCTCTGCTCGTATAAAGAACAATGGAAGCCCGCAGATCCGTTCCGAAGATGATCACTTGATACAAGACTAATGTCGTTTTCGCTTGAGAAAACTGAAACTGACCCAGGGTAGTTTGATCAAATAAACACTTTTCACGAAACTGTGTTGATTTCGCACGTGGGTTTGAGCAAACCTGATATAAAAATTAGGTTCGAAACTGACTCTATTTTCAGTTCAACAATGTTCGAACCTGTCACAGGTTTGACAGCAGTTAGAGTGAGTTAGGTTTGGCATCAAGCGAAAAGGACAAAAAGAAGGCGGAGATAGAATTCCGCAGCCTGACAGGAACTATAAGCTGACCGGTTGAATCGGCCTAAAGTTTGTGCAAGCACTTCAAAAATCTGTTACGCCGCAAGTACGAACGAAAAGAAAACGTTCTAGTCCAGCAATTCCCAAACAAAACTCGTTATCGATGTTCGGCGGCTGGCGGCTGCCTGTGATCGATTCTCCCACGGTTGCTGTCAAAAATGCACAGTGGTGTTAGTAAGAACATTGTTTGCCTTTTCTTTCTTGCACAGACGGAGCACTTTGTGTAAAATTGAACCATCATCAGGACACGACGGTTCGTTTCGTTCGCAGATACTGAAGAAAGAAAATTTGTGATTAAAAAAAAGCGTTCGCAAGAACATATTTCAGGAACAATTACGTACGAGTAACTGAGTAAGTTATTGTTCGTTCAGTAATGTACTGGAATCCTGTGAATCACTTACCAGTTTCAATTTCTAGACAGTTGTAAGTGGAAAATTTCCGAGGGTAAAAATTTCGATGAGAACGCGAAATTGAAGGCGAAGATTGCACTTCTGTCATCGCACAGTACATACGCGCAGTCTGCTCTTTCTCCGTCACTTTGGTGTATGCGGAAGAAAGTGTTTCAATTCTTTTCGTAAACGCAAATAGCAACCGAGATGTCCGAGAATCGGGAAGAAATTCTAGCCAACTTTCAGGTAAGCAAAGAACAAAGAAGCACCAGTTACGAAGTTATTGCGTTGAGGTCAACTGCTCAGCTGAGAGAGCCCTTCGATGTGTGATGATTTTGTTCGCATTTATGGTTTAAAGGTTAGAATTTATTTGTGCAATTGCGGAAGAAGTGTAGTTACGGTTCACAAGTTATATGTAGAAGGTTTCTTTAAATTTATTATTATTTTTTAAATGGGAACACCTAGATTTATTTTAATATACACCAGTGGTTAAATTTTTTTATATTTTCAGAGCATAACCGCAATTGAAGATGTTGCCGAGGCCATCTATCATCTGGATGAAAGTAATTGGGATCTTTTGGTAGGTAACTACAATTTTGCGACGAATTATATTTATAAATGAACATTTTGCAGGTTGCTATCCATCGAGTACTACCTCAAGACCCGCAGGATCAACGGGCAGCCAGTGGAGGAGGTTCATCTGTTAATTTGAACAGTGGTAACAGTGGTACGACATCTGCATTTGCAAATTACTCGAACAATTTAAACAGTCTGGAAGCAATTGCCAACGTAGAAGAGCTTATGACGGCTCCATCATCTCCAATCAAAAATGCATTCGGAGTAGGAAGTAGTGATGCTTCCAGCAATAATCAAAGTCTGGATGCTGGTAAGTACGCAGTGCTGACTTATATCGTTGTACCTATGTTGAATAATCAACAATCGTTGCTTCTTTGTTGGTACAGACTTTTCATTTGATGACCCTTTCGGAATAACTGAGCCAGGTACTGACGATGTTAATTCAGTGTACATATTCATCGTGCCGCTCATTTATCATTCATTGTCCTGTCGATCGATTGCATTCTCGGATTCGCAGTTTATGTGCTGTCAATAATACTAACAAATTTATATCAATTCTAGGAGCATCTACGTCTCGATCCAACAGCAACAATGACTTCCGCAGTGCACTTAACTATTTGGACACGAAACCGCATGAAGTAATATTTAAGATTCATTTCAACAATGAGTTGCATTCGATCAGCATATCAAACCACGCAACGGTGGGGGACTTAAAAGCTAAAATTTGCGAAAAAACTGCAGTTCCAGTGTGTCGACAGGCACTGAAAGGTTGGGAGCACGGAAAACAGGTATGTTTTGCATATGCAATCATTATCGAAATGTGTGTTAATTTCTCGTAATCGACAGAAGGGAGTACAAAATTCTAACACGGTGCTCAAATCGCTCAACATAGGCAAGGAAGTTAATCTCATTATGACAGACATGACAGTAGAGGGATTTGTAGGAGATACGTGAGTTACATAAACTTGATATGTACCATTATTCGGTGAAATTTACGTGTCCGTTTCCAACAGTGATCCACTATCATTACAAAATAAGCAGACCTACACACTGCACATCAATGTCCAGCCGGAAGCGGAGATGCTGGTGCTCAAGTTTCCCGGTCATCAGAACATTTTGTCGATCAAAACGGACGTCTATACCGTCACGAGCATTCCGGTGCGGCACCAAGTGTGGTCAGGTTGGCCCAACAACGTCACTAACAATACGACGCTAGCCGAGTCCGGTGTGGAGCGGGAACACAATCTAGTACTGAAACGGGCCGATCAGGACGGTGCGCCCAAAATCACCAACAACAACAATGCGACCAACACCGCCAGCACCAGTACTAGCAGTAGCAGTAGAAACGTGTACAACAGGTGAGTTGTTTTGGGATTTCGTTTTGCTTAGCTGGAACACTGGGAATCAACATTGAAACTTTTCAAATTTTTAATTATGCATAAAATTATTACACATTTCGTTGGTTTGTTCCTCCAAGAGCATATGCAATTTCCGTGAACGATTCCGGACGCGAACAAAACTTTATCCACATCTCTCTTTTGACTGATAGGGCTTCCAATCCTTGCTCATATATGAATTTATATTGTATTGTAAAACTTGTTGCTCAAACATCTTAAGCATTGTTCACGATGGGGTGAATTCCGCTCTTACTGCAATTTCAGCATAATTTTTGCAGGTCAAATACAGCGTCACTTAAAGACAATACCGATTAGCATTGTTTGCAGAATCACGAGCGTCGCTATCTTTGAATTGAACCGTAGGAATATTCGCCCTTATTCTGAATAACGTCGTATCGATTTTTTTACGATCGTATTTCATTTGTATTCCTAATGACGCTAGCAAAATCAAAGGTAGCTAAGATTCGATCGAGCCACATTCGATCGAAAAATCAATACGTCGTTATTCAGAATAAGGGTGATTATCTAGCAATAGATGCAAACTTATTGCTAATCTTTACAAAATTAGCTGTCGGTAATGGCGGAGAGAAATCTCATCTCTGAGAGGTCCGTACACAGCATTTTTTTGTCGGGAGTGGCCCTCAGATAAAAAAAAAACTGTTTTTAATCACCTAGTGGTGTTATGATGCCTTTCTCATATAACTCATGTTTTCATTAATATTACTAAAGGAGTTCTTCAAAAAACTTTACTTTGAATATTTAATAAGAACAAAAAAGTTTAACATACATTAGCATAACCATTTCAATTTTTGACATTTTTTACTCAATTTAAAAGGAATTCTTGGGTTTTCCGAACAAAGATTAAATCAGTCTTTTTTTATAGACATTGACCCTTTTGATTTTAGTCTAAGTTTGTGAAAATAGATTAAGCTGTTTCTGAGAAAATGGAAAAAAAATCATTTTCGAGTATTTAACTACTATTTCCAGTACTTCCGACACCGGGAGCTAGGAATCGGTATAGCTGAACTTGGTTCGTTTGGCTAGCAACAAGCATAACTTATAAATTGAAACAGTTTTGAACCAAATTTAGGAAAAATACGTTATTTTTCATTACTGCTTTATTATTTCATACACACATCCCTGCATTTCCGGAACCGGAAGCCATGTTCGGATAAAATTCTGCAACTATTTATGTAAACATAATACTTTTCATTTAAAGCTGAGTTTGCGAAGATTGATCTTGCCGTTTCTGAAAAATTGGAGTGGTGTTTGGTTTAGAGCACACGAGCACTTTCCCGGTACTTCTGGAACCAGGAACGTCGATTCGGTATATCCAAAATCAACGTATTTGGTCATCAACTAACCAAATAACTGCCTGATTGAAAAATTATACGGCTATTTGATTGTATTCGGCTTGATTTTTCCGTGTCATGTATGTATGTATTTTTATACTTATCAGCCTGTAACTCCGGAACCGAATCCGGATGAAATACTTTAGGGTTCTTGGGATTGTAAGACCTTCCATTTGAACCTAAGCTTGTTAAAATAAGATGAGCGGTCTCTGCAAAAATCGAGTGCATTTTTGTAGTTTTTTAGTTCATTTCACACATTTTACTACGTAACTCCGGAACCGAAAGTTGGATCCAGATGAAATTCATTGGCAGACTATGCAACTATACAGCTATAGTCCTGGGGTGTCCTTAGCTGTATCAAGCATACGTCTCCACATTACTCGGTCCATGGCTGCTCGTCGCCAGCCACTCAAGGCACGGACGCTTCTGAGATCACCCTCCACTTGATCGATCCACCTTGCTCGCTGCGCTCCTCTTCTTCTTGTACCAGTCGGATTAGATTCAAGAACCATTTTCACTGGGCTGTCGTCCGATATCCTTATGACATGCCCAGCCCATCGTAGACGTCCGATTTTGACTGTCCGTACGATGGGTGATTCCCCTAGCAGCTGTTGCAATTCGTCTCCACGATCCATCTTCCCTCTGCACTCTGCCATAGATGGTCCTCAAACCTTTCTTTCGAAAACACTGAGGGCGCGTTGGTCCTCTGCCAACATAGTCCAGGTCTCGTGGCCATAGAGAACAACCGGTCTAATGAACGTTTTGTAGATGGTCAATTTCGTGCGGTGGCGTACTTTTCTCGATCGAAGGGTTTTTCTGAGTCCAAAGTACGCACGATTCCCTGCCAAAATACGTCTATGAATTTCTCTGCTGGTGTCATTATCGGCGGTCACCAGTGAGTCCAAATACACAAACTCGTCAACCACCTCGATATAGTCACCGTCTATCATGTCTTTCATGTATTTTGTTTTTGACGCATTTATGGCCATTTATACGCCTAGCTTTAGCTTTCAGTCCGATGTAGGTTTCCGTCATCTTCTCAAGGTTACGTGTCACCATATCAATGTCGTCAGCGAAGCCAAATAGTTGTGCAACATCTCGACGAACTTGTAGTGTATCGAGACCGATTAATAACTCGCGACTTTCGTAGCTTGGTAGTTGGTGAGGATTGTTCCACGGTAAGCGCCGTAGAGCGAAGCGAATGAATCTGCGTTGTATCGATTCGATTCTATGAGCTCCGTTTATGTAGTGAGGGTTCCAAACGACAGAACAGTTCTCCAGGGATGAACGAACAAGCGAGCAAAACAGAAACAAAACAGTGCACGTCTGTAAAATGCTTATGTCGTTTTTCATTGAGAACACTCGTGGAGTGTTTTGCTCGATTCGTGCACTTTTCGTGCAATCGGGCAATCGAAACAGGTGCACTGTGTTTCATTGATTTGCACCGCACGAAAAAAAATGCACTGTCGGGGCAATTCTCGGGCAACTATTGTGCACCCGTTTTCTTTTCAGAGCAGCAAGCGTGCAAACCAAACTTTACAAAACCGTTTCATTGATCAACTGTCAGGGCAAAACACAGGCACAGAACGAGTGGAATCAATGAAAAACGACATTAGTGATTCTCATTACCAGTGGTGTCTCGTCCTCATGTGCACCTTGTGCACTGCACAACCGGTCAAACTGAAAAAAATTACTGCATCCCCATTCACATTCAATCCTCTATTTAATTGATGAAAACAGGTCAAATTGCTTTGCGAGAACTTGTATCCACAACTCCATGAGAGGTTTTAGTGGCTTATGCTTCTGGCAGTTGAAAACAAATTGCTGTTTCAGTTGCAACATCGAAGCGATTTTATAAATGAAGTTATTGAAAGATTATGAAACAAATAAGTTCAATAAGAATTCCACTCCGAAAGTATATAGTTATTGCATTGTATTGGAAAACACAAGCCAATCTCCATTCCCCAATTTATAGTTTTCACTTAAAATGAACTATTACATCTGATATTATACCACATAAGCAGTGCACAACTAGTAAATTTTGTCACGAGACGCAACTGCTCATTACAAATCCTAGGTTGCGAAAAGCTTTAGAAACGATATAGCTGATGTGTTGCTTGAATGTCAGTTGCTCACCAAGAAAGATACTAAGGTCTTCAACACACGTTGTTCGGACTATTGGGGATCCTTCCAGAAAGTAATCAAAATGAAATGGCTCTTTCTTCTTCGAGAACGTGATGGTCAAGCATTTGTCAGGATTCAATTTCATACGGTTTACTTTACACCACTCGACGAAGCTCAACAACTGTCGTTGAAGAAAACCTGCATCTACTGGGCTTCGAATGTAATAGTAGATCTTAACGTCATCGGCAAACGATAGACGAGGGCCCTCTAGAGTAAAGTTGACGTCGTTGAAATACAGTAAAAATATTAAAGGCCCGAGATGGCTACCCTGCGGAATTCCGGACGAAGCGATAAACTCATTAGAAACGTGATCGCCGATTTTCACTGCTAAACGACGATCTATAAGATATTACTGCAGCCATCGAAGGTTATAACAGATCGGCTGAAAAGTTCGTATCGTTTCTATGAGAGGGCGCCACCAGAAATAAATCCATACCATTTTCAGTTAGTACCAACCTTCAAAAGATACGTGTATAAATTTGATAGCTGTCTGATTATTAGTTTGTGAGATATTGCATTTTGAGTGAAGCTACTTTTGTTATTGTGAAAAAAATGGAAAAAAAGGAATTTCGTGTTTTGATGAAACACTACTTTTTGATGAAAAAAAGTGCCGCCGATACCAAAAATGGCTTGATGAGTGTTATCCAGACTCTGCACCGGGCGGAGCAACAATTCGTAAGTGGTTTGCAAAATTTCGTACTGGTCATATGAGCACCGAAGACGATGAACGCAGTGGACGTCCAAAAGAGGCTGTTACCGATGAAAACGTGAAAAAAAATCCACAAAATGATTTTCAATGACCGTAAAGTGAAGTTGATCGAGATAGCTGACACCCTAAAGATATCAAAGGAACGTGTTGGACTTATTATTCACGAATATTTGGATATGAGAAAGCTTTGTGCAAAATGGGTGCCGCGTGAGCTCACAATCGATCAAAAACAACAACGAATTGATGATTGTGAGCAGTGTTTGGAGCTGTTATATCGAAATAAAACCGATTTTTTTTCGTCGATATATAACAATGGACGAAACATGGCTCTATCACTTCACTCCGGAGTCCAATCGACAGTCAGCTGAGTGGACTGCACGCGATGAACCGAACCCAAAGCGTGGAAAGACTCAACAATCGGCCGGTAAGGTTATGGCGTCTGTATTTTGGTATTCGCATGGTATAATTTTCATCGACTACCTTGAAAAGGGAAAAACCATCAACAGTGACTATTATATAGCGTTATTAGAGCGTTTGAAGGACGAAATTTAAAAAAAAACGGCCTCATTTGAAGAAGAAAAAAGTTTTGTTTCATCAAGACAATGCACCGTGTCACAAGTCGATGAAAACCATGCTGAAATTGAACGAATTGGGCTTCGAATTGCTCCCTCATCCACCGTATTCTCCAGATTTGGCCCCCAGTGATTTTTTCCTGTTCTCTGACCTCAAGACAATGCTCGCTGGTAAAAAATTTAGAAGCAATGAAGAGGTAATCGCTGAAACTGAGGCCTATTTTGAGGCAAAGGACAAATCGTACTACAAAAATGGTATCGAAAAGTTGGAAGATCGCTATAATCGCTGTATCGCCTCTGATCGCAATTATGTTGAATAAAAAAAACGAATTTTGGCAAAAAAATGTGTGTTTCTATTAAACGATACGAACTTTTCAGCCGAACTGTTATTGTGGTTTATTATATCAAAGGCAGAAGTGAGATCGGTGTAAATAGCGTCTGTTTGTAAACCTTTTGACATACCATCAGTCACGTAGCACATGGTGGTTGTGGAGCGCTTAGGCATAAAGCCATGTTGAGTGTCGACAATATATTGCTTGCAGTGGTTGAAAATCGGTGTCAGAATAACCTTTTCAAACAGTTTAGGAACTGCACTAAGCGATGTGATGCCACGGTAATTGTTCACGTCTTTTTGTCACCTTTCTTATACACTGAAAACAAAAAAGAAAATGTTTATAAGTTGGGAAAAACTTCTTTAGAAAGTGACATCCGAAATAATCTACAAAGGGAAGCAATTTCACCAGTCGAGCAATTTTTCAAAATAAATGCCGGTAAGCCGTCAGGGCCAGAGGAGGTAGAAGACTTTATGCGAGCGATTGCCGTCCGAATCGAATCCTCGTCAATATGAACGAGATTTAAAGAATTGTAAGATTCTGGAACGTTAAGCGCAGCGAGTGTAATTTATTGCGGGCTTAAGGTTTCGTTTTTTAAATACACGAGAAAATTTTTCCGAAAAAAGCTGGCAGCTTTCCCCGTTACCCGAACCAGTAATCTCTCCAAACTTCATTATAGAAGGTAACTCAGGCTCCTTCCTTTGCTCGTTCACGTGTTCCCAAAAAACATTCGAATTGGATTTCAATTTCCGTTGTACATTTTTCAAGTAGTTGACATGACAACGCTTGACAGTGTGCTTGTATAATTGATTGATCTGCACATATTGATTACGCAGTACGTATCCTCCATGTTTTGAATACCGTTTTAGGGCGGCTCTTTTAGTAGTTTTCAATTGTCTCACTACGGTGGTCTGCCATGGTGGATGCAGGGACAGCCGTTTGGATCGTTTTGGTACAAAAAAGTCAATCGCGTAGCTCATGACGTTAGAGAACGTTTGTACAGCAGCGTTGACATCATCATTGTCGAGAATTTCCTCCCAGTCAATATGTATTAGAAAGTCGGTCATTTTAGTGTAGTCAGCTGATGATGTCGGTCGTGTTGTAGCCATCTGGTGGAAGATTAGAGTTGAGCACAATATGAAGTGGCAGGCGATGTCGAACAGATTTGACCAAAGGAAACGGCGAGGCACTAATTATAGGTGCAACATCTGTTCTGCTCGAGAAGCATAGATCCAGCATTCGGTCGTTTTCGTTTGCAACAGGATTCGATTGGCGAAGTAAGTTGACACTATAACCGCAAGGCAAGGTCGTAATGCCAACATGGAATGTTGAAAGCGTCGGATCAGCCAAAAATAATCCACCAGAAGTTTCTTGCCATTTGATTCCGGGAAAATTGAAGTCTCCAACGATTAAAATTTCGTCGATTGGACGCGCGTGAGTTGAAAAAATTTCGTGAAGGGACTCTAAGTGAGCATTGATTAGAGCAAGGTCGCGACATCGACCAGGTGGAAGATAGACTACGCAGAGGAAGAGTGTGAACTCGGCGAGCTTGACACTGATCCACAATTGCTCGACACGACTACCAGGCGTTGATTCGATCAACTGCGCTTCGAAACGTCTATGTACCGCAACGTGCACTCCGCCTCCGATAGATTTGGGACTGTTAAGAGTACTGCGATCGGTTCGAAAAACTTCGTAACTGGCATCAAACCCCTGGACAGACAGCGTGTTTTCTCGGAGCCAAGTTTCGGTAAGAGCGATAATGTCAAAACAATCGTCTGAACTTGCTAACAAATACTCGCCGACACATGAGTTCATAGCACCGACGTTTTGGTAGTAAATCTGCAGATTGGAGTTACTTGATCGGACTTGCGATGGAAGACTGGAAACGGGGATCGGATCAGTGCTAGAACCGTTCAATGCAGATGAGTACTTGCCATTTGTGATGGTTTGGAAGACCCCCTTTTCGATTCCGCACACCGGGCCGGGACGGCTGACGATCGCTGGCTGCAGTGGCTCGACTGTGGGGAACGCATCGGGGGCTTCCATGATGCTAACTATGTTGCGTCCCAGTTCAACCTCTAACGATAAATCACACGCATCAATGGTGCTGGGCAGCAATAGGTTTCCAACGAGGGGCTGACATCTACAAGCGCGAACAAGATCAGGCATGGATGCAAAGAGAAATGACAATACTTGCTTGTAAGAATCCTTCATCACACCCACACACAGGACCAGGACGGCTGGAGAACACTGGCTGCAATGGCTCGACTGTGGTGAGGAGCTCAGGAGCTTCCAAAATACCTATAACAGTGCGTCCCGGTATGTTTCCATGCAATCTCATAACGTCATTGGTGTTGTCAAGAGGGAAAAAGGCGATCCAGGTGTACCTTGCTGTTCCATACTCGCAGGCGTACTACGGTCACCAGACATCCTGCTTTCGGTTGTCCTCCAACTCACGAAAGAGGGCATCTTGAGGCCATGTGTCAGGATTAAGTGCAACATCACGATATTTAGCAAGAATTCCAACTTTGAAGGAAACAAAGTTCAGGGTGGGGACGGGTATAGCGTGATGGGATAGTCGATGCCTTTCACGCAGCCCGCCTGGGTTCGATTCCCAACCCCGCACATAGG
This sequence comes from Malaya genurostris, assembly GCF_030247185.1. Lineage (NCBI taxonomy): Eukaryota > Metazoa > Arthropoda > Insecta > Diptera > Culicidae > Malaya > Malaya genurostris. The sequence goes on from NC_080572.1 coordinate 183,195,456, forward strand.
GTCAGAAAGATTTTCTGGTCCGAAGAGGCGAATGACCTAAGATGTTAAAGCCTCTATAATTGAAAACAAAAAAAAAAAAAAAGTTCAGGGTGTTGATGTCTATTCCTTTTTTTCACCAGCGGGATGACCGAAATTTCGTCGTTGCAATTCAGTCCATCTTTCGTTAGTTTTCCGACCATCTCTTTACTAACGCTGAGATGAAAACGAGAAAGGTAGATCCATGAAAGAGGGGAAGCTACCGGAATCGTTGCAATATTGCAGTTTTCGACTGGTTTCCGCCCACCCATCAATGAACTGCTTGTCTCAAATGCCTCTTCGCGACGACGTTTAGCAGCCGGACGAGAAACTGGATTCGCTGGCACCGATGACGAAGTCGAAACGATGCGAGACAGGCGAAATATTTGCTGGCTATTTTTCGTTATGTCGGCTTTCAGCTCAGCACATATTGACTCAGTTTTTTCAGCGCCCCCGCAGAAGTCACCACTGTCTAGTTGCGGGCGTTTGTCCGGATTACCCAAAGCTAGGGGCTATCTCTCAGTTAAGTCCGAACGAGCGGCAGCGAGGCGTAGCCGCATTAGACCTTTCGAAATCGCAGTAAATTGAGCAAATTCTATTAAGCAGCATGTGGATCTGTTATACCAAATAACTATTATGCCAAATAATCATTATGCCAAACGGTATTATACAAACAATAATATTCTAGCGACAAGTGCCTTCGAGTGTGTGGTTTTCTGGGATTTTTTTTCTGGATTTTCTTACATTCCAGAGTTTATTTTTCTGGAGATTAGTACTTTCTGGGTAATAAATTTCTGGGGGAAAAGCTTCGGGAATCCTCCTAAAGTGGCTATGATTTGTCTCTACCTCAGCACCGTGTTCCATAACAATCACACACTGGTAACAGACATTCCGTACCAGCGCATGTACGTATCGAAGCGCTTTATATGAAGGTTTAGTCATAACCGTGTAATTTCGGAGCCGGAAGTCGGATTCGGATAAAAATCGGGAGTTTTTTTTATGGGACCATGACACCTTTTTTGCCCGGCTTGGCGGTTCAATGCATGCGATGCTGGTCGTACAAGCCAGTGGTTGGAGCCTCGACCTGGAAGGATTCTTAGTGTCAGTAGGATCGTAGTATTAGTACTCGTAGTATTCGCATATTGCATGATGGCGCCACGTTACCCTATCAAAAACATCCAGAGTTGCCATTCATATAGAATTATCTGTAATGTACTGAGTTGTATACTTCCATGCAGATTTCATGCAGGATACAGATTTAATACATATTGCCAAAACTAAATACAGAATTGTGCTTACATATCATCCTTCAACCCAATACAAAATCTAACTCATCGAACTCGAAGAAATATAAAACACCTCCTAGTGGGATTCCGAATTACTTAAAACATATTAGCTAACTTATATTCATATATCTGCCATCTATTTCCATCCACAGTGACAGCATGCCCATCGTCATTGATTCGGAGAGTAGCGGAGAGGAGTTCGAGGATGCTTCGGATTTTAACAACGATGACGACATTTTTACGGAGACGCCCATCAACAGCCACTTGAAACATTTGAGTAAGTTTTTGTTTACAGTGTTTACCGATGTTTGGACGTTAGCTAAAACCAACCCTTGTTTGCAGTTCCCGATAACGTCGATGACGAGACGATCGGCAGCATACAGTTCGTGGAAAATTTTGTTGAGCGATATGGACCGCAACATCCCATGTTCTTCCAGGGTAGTCTAGAGGATGCACTAAAGGAAGCCTGCCGCCCGTCGGCCAGAGATGTAAGTTTTAGCGGTCTGTAATGCTTTGTACAGATGATATAATCGTTTGTTTTTCGGCAGCGTAAACTTATGGCGATTTATTTACACCATGATGGAAGTGTGTTGACGAATGTTTTCTGTGGCCAATTGCTTGCATGTGAAAGCATCATCCAAATGCTGCTAGATCACTACGTCCTGTTCGGTTGGGATTTGACTTTCGAGAGTAATAAAAATATGTAAGTAAATTTCTGATCGTGATTTGATGTTTTAGTTGAACATTGTTTACCTCTTTTGAATAGGTTTTTATCGTCAATATCGGCTTGCGTGGGCATGACCGCATCGATAACAGTTCGGAACATTCCAACTGATCGGTTGCCAGCCATTCTTGTGATATCAAAGAATCGCAGTCAGTGCGAAGTTTTCCAAGTGATCTATGGTAAGCTCGCTTTTGTTTTGAAACAGTTCGTCTGAGTGCTTTAACATCGGTTTAACTTGTAGGCAACGTCAGCGTGGATGATTTACTATCGCAGCTCATGGAAGCGGCCGATATGTACAGTGAGCAACTCAAGATCGAACTGCGCGAGGAGAATGAACGATTAGCTCGGGAGCAGGTGAAACTGGAACAGGATGCTGCATATCGTGAAAGTTTGGAGGCCGATCGGGCCAAACAGGAAGCAAAACGCCAGAAGGAGTTGATGATGCAAACCGAGCGCCGCCGGCTGGAATCCGAGCGGGCCGATGCCGAAGCGAAACGAGAGCTAATTCGAGCAAATGCTCGAATCACCGTCCCTCCGGAACCGGAGCAAATATCCGGGGAAAATATAACCAAAATTAGAATTAGGCCACCGAGCGGACCGATGATAGAGAGGCGTTTCACGCTTGACACTCCGTTGCGGATCCTGTTGAATTTCATCACCGGCGAAGGGTTCCTGATTGATGAGTACAAGGTGATCTCTAGCTGGCCTCGACGAGATGTAAGTTCTTAATTTACTTACCGAAAAACTGGAAAATTTACCGTAATTACGTTGTCTTTGTTTTGCAGCTCACGGTTCTAAACTTAGACGAAACACTACGGCAACTGAAGCTATATCCCCAGGAGACGGTTATACTGGAGGAGCGATGATTCCATCCATCCTAAGTAGACCGTTGTTCCCTGTATCCACAATTAATTCTACCATGTGGGAGGTACAGTGATGCCTAACTTATTTCATTCAAGATCACTCAATCACACAGCAAGTACGGCGCGGTCTCCTTCAAGTATATTAATCAAGTTTAATTTCTTATTTGAATTGAAAAAGAGTGAGTGGCAAAGATTAGTAAACCTAGGGGAGTTTTGATGGTTTTCCAAATTTTATCACTACAATCTCTAATTTATTTTGTGACGTTTGGCTCTAAAACTGTTTCGGATTCACATTTCGGCCTGTAGATTTCTGGCAACTGTTCGTACTACAAAAAAATATGATTTTTGTTAAACACCAGAATACAATCCAAGCCTAAAATATATTCTTATATACCGAAGGAGTGCAGATTCGATAAAACAATGAATAATTTGTATAGCAGAGTAAATAATTACCATGCCCAGCAGGCGGGAGAGAAAAAATAAAAAAGTGATCCTCAACATAACTCAATATTTTTCGAACTTTTTATCCGAAAGAGCTTTCCAAAATGCCGTTCAAACAACGGCTTCAAATACAGCAATTGCTAACTCACAAAACACTCATTCCTTGCAATTTTCAGTGCGAAACTTCTGGAGCAGTCGGCAGAGGAGTGCTGTTAAATTAGAGAAACGCAATCAGCAATAGTCGATCACCACTATTCTGTCTTTCGATTGAATCGGATTTTGTCGAACGAATGTAAACATGGAAAACTCGAACTATAGAATGCAAAATTTCGTATTCGATCGAAACAATCCGATTTGAACAAAATACAGAATCGGGGTAATTATCACATTCAATGGTAAATTTAATAGGTTGCAAAAAAATCATGCCGAATTTTTTCCCGATATATGCCTCTACATGCGAAATGCAAGGCAATTGATAGATACCATCTGAAACAAAATCTTCACCTATTATTGGCTTCAATTCATAGAGCCATTTTCGTACATCCTCGAAAGCTTGAAGGTTTTAGTTAGCCTGTACAGTCCCATCGATGATAAGAGGCGATAATCAGAAGATGCCAGATCTGGTGAATACAGCGTGTGTGGTACAAGTTCCCAGTCAATCGTAAACTTTGGCTGAATGTGAAGTTGTCATGCTGCAGAATGACTTCGAGCCCTTTCTGATCCCACCACAAACCTAGCATTGTCTTTTTCTTAAAACGATTCGGTCTTGCACTCGATATTGATGGTTGTCCTTACGTTACCCATCATTTTTCATGATTTAGATTCACAAAATATATCAATTTTCCATCGTCAGTGACAAATCTATAAAAAAAACTTTTTCTTTCATAGTGCGAAAAGAGCATTTCGCAATGCGTTTTTCGCTTTTCCATCTATCGTTCATTCAGTTTGCTTGGAATTCATTTACCAACCTTTTGATTTTTTTTCATTGCTCTCAAATAATCGGAAATGGCTTGCCGAGTGGTATTCAACTGCTTCGATATCATTTATTGTGTTTGCGTGTCATTTTCTTTGATTGTAGCTCGTTAGGTGCTCTCCATAAAAGACGTCACGCCGCAAGGGGGTGGGGGATGTTTCATAAAACGTGACCTTTTGGGACAGGGGGAAAGGGGGGAAGTTTTTGGAATGTTACGTCCAATATTTTCAATGAGCGCATTTTTGAAATACCTAATTATGTTACTGCTTTGCCCTATTTCCTGAAAAAATCTCCACAATAAACGTTTACATTCTATAGGAAAACGTGTATTTGTTGATGTAAAAGCTTCTTCTTGTAAATTCGGAAATGAATGATGCAGGAAATCATTTCTGTTGTGATTAACAAAAGTGCACGGAGGAGCGAGTAAATTAGCGAAATTAATAAATTTTGCCTAATATGAGTAAAAAAGAAAAAGATGCCTTCAAACGGTTTAACTTAAGTTATGCACTGACAATTTTTTCAGTAATTTGATTTTCTAGCATTGATAATAGTATATCATAAGAATTTCTCTTATCTGATTCTGATGCAGTTTATTCAATTGTACTCCATTTGAAAAAGGGCGGGAGATCAACGATTTTAGACGATTTGTCTTATCTTGATCATATGTGATTTTCCTCCACCAACATCTAAGCTTATCGAATCATCCAATGATTGAACTTACATAAATCAAGAATCATTTTAGCTCAAAATAACTACCCATTGTGTAACGGAAGATCAGTACCGATATTGATCGATGTGATTTAAAATTCACTGATCAACTGATTCTTCGGCAGTGATCTCGTTTTGATGAGGTTTTGGTCTTTATTTTCTCAGCCCTGTATGCTACACTAAGGAAATATTATTCTTTACCTAAAACAATAATATATCTGTGTACCCCTAGGAGGAATAAAACAGATGATTTAAATGTTTCATCAATACCAACCAAATACTTTTGTTAAATTACATAATTAATATTAATAAAATAATTTCGATGGTTTTGTAGTTTTAGAGATATTTTTTAATCTAATGACGGCATCTAATTATTCGATTTTTCCCACATTTTTGTATGGTTTGTCATACATGTTGAGAATGTATTGAGATGAATTTTATTTATTTTGAATTCGTGACATGTGACTAAGGGGGGGGGGGTGGGGGGTCTTTGCTTCTGTGACAATTTGTGACAATTTGTGGGGAATAAAAAATCGTAAAAAAAAGCGTGACGTCTTTTATGGACAGCCCCTTATCTTCAAACTTTATCTATCGATATTTGTTTTTTTTTGTTGATAACAAAATTATCGCCATCGCCAAAGCTTTTTATTTGGCTTGAAATTCTACATATTTCACTCAGAGAAATAGAGTTTGTTTAAAATTACAAATCTGTTTTTTTTTAATTTTTATTCAGGCCAATATGCGTACAAGCTTTACGTGGTCGATTGAGCCATGTTTTTATTAGATAAAATATTTTTTTTTATTATTGGATCTCGTTGTCACCATTTTTCTAGGAGGAGAGGAGCTTCCATTTCTATCCTGCGAGGATTGAGGGGCACTTTGTTCGTGGATCGTCTCGTCATTCATTGCTGCATTGGTGGTATTGTTGTTGGTTTCCATTCTCTTTTCGATTTCCTTGTAATTCGTTGCCTTGGGTTCGTTGATAGTTGCTGTAGATGCACCTTGTTGTACATTGATTGCGGTGGCTGGTTGGTTTGATGACGAAACAGGAGTACTGTGCTCACTAGTTTCCATTGGTGAACGGTTGATCTTGTCTTTGGTTGAAGATGTCCTTCTCGCAGTTTCAGTGCTGTTTACAAAACTGACATGTAATCAGCTGATTTTCATAGGTAATCAGCGTTTTACACGAATGTATTCCACCTTGACCACAAATGATGTAAGATGGAATTGTTGTGCGTAGTTGCATACATACCCGTCGAACACCAATCCGGATACCGGGGAAAAACTCCGCCATACTTCCCTTTTTGATGGAAAGAACTTCACCGTACTGCGACATATTTTCCCGAACGACCTGTTCGCTGGTCTGCAGGTGAAGGTCATGCACGCGTACTTTTATCGCATTGTCCACCATGGAAACAGTTGTTAATCGAATCGAATGCAATTGCATCTCTTTCACGTTTGAACATAATGTACACAGAGTTAGACGCCTTGTTGAATTGAATCTAGCTTACATCATTAACGTCTAGATGCATTCGATCCTTAAGCAAGATTTTAATTTCGGTTGCTGCTAGTCTAACTTTGCAGCGCTTGAATTTGGCCTTGTAGGCCAAGTTTCAGGCTTTGGTAAATCGTATTTGACATTTCATACACTCTATTGTTCACTACACTGTATTGTCTATGTTTCTGTCGTCTCGACCGTAAGCAATTTTCGACTGTGTCGGATGAGATGCGAACAAGAATTGGCCTAACAAATCATTTGATAGATTTTTAAATCCGATTCATGTTAATTTCAAGCTAGAATATGATTGTTTTAAACCAAGAGCCGTTTTATTTAAAAAAAATACCACATTTTGTCTGTTGTAAAAATCTTACATTTATATCCATAGAAACGATCTACGTCTCAAAATCATTTAAGTTTTTATCAAATTGCATCCGGTATTTCGCCAAATTGAAACAGTATGCAATTAACCCTAGAACGCTCTCCTAAACGCTTCGTAACCCAGAATTGATATTGAATTACTAAATTTCAGTGTATTTACAAATAAACGGTACAGTCTCGTTTCCAACCCTGTCACAAAGAAGCTCCTATAATAATATTTGAGTTTGATCAATTTTACTCAGATTTTTTTGCAATGCAAGTTTCGTAACTGAATAACGAGAATTTGAAGTAGCGCTAGGGTACAAATGTACCCCACGAGAGTGTACTAAGGTTAAGGTTCTACTTACAATGTTAGGAAAAACAACTACTGTTGAAAAACGCAAAAACAGTTTTCCCCTCCACTGCTTGATAAACATTTGAGAAAACTATACATCAGTTTATTAAGAAAAATGTACCAAATGAACTGATATTTCGTTCTTGAATTTCCTCTCAACAACAGCGAAGCTTTTGACTGTGTTCATAAGATCGTAAATTGTCTCTTAAGGACGCTAAGTACACACCTTAAAAATGCAATATTACACTCAGAAAAATATTATGGTAACAGTTACTATATAGAGGGCCAACCTGACCATGCGAGTATAGTGGTTTTCAGCCGACTATTAAATCAGATGATTTCAACAATAGTCAAGTTCATGTTTACTATAAATGGTATCGGCTCTAGAATAGTAATATTGAACAGTATATTGTATGAATAACTAATACGATTGAGATGGTTAGGCTAACCATGACCGAATCTTTATTTACATTGTAGTTTTCGCTATAACCAGAGCCACGGTATTTTTAACATTTCACTTCTAGTTATTTCGAAACTAAAGGCAGTGGTTGATTCAACAATGCTGAAGATCAGCAGAACATGAGCTAATGTTAAAAAGTTTTATGAATTTGAATTCTAGAACAAGAACAACAAAATAGTTTCATGGAATTTTATTTTATTTTCACATCATATTAAATGATGACATGCCTAGTGAAATGTTGAATAGCAACGTGGACACTGAGGAGCATTGTTTGGTAGCAGCAGTTGATCAAAGGCTCTGATGTCCGGTGGATTTTTTCCTGAAGCAGGAATGAGCAGCATGAAAGAAATTAATAGCCAAGTCCAGATGTAAACCTCGTTACCCACCTGCGATATGTTGGATGTTATTTCTACAGCGACCGATAATGAATAATAAATCGTATACGAGACGTTGATTTCACTGGAAAACGTAGCCGTTGTCGGAAAAATGGTTGAAAAATTGAATTTCAATGACGGAAACTATTAAGGCTACAAACTTTACTCACCTGCAAGACCTACCAAATTACACAAAAATAAAATATTTTTTTCATATCAATCACTGATGTGTTAGCCACGTACGAAATTTCCTGTTATATTGTAACTTTATGTGACAATAACATAGAATATTCGTTTATTGACAATTTGTATAGTCAGCACAAATGAAATACATAGTCGGTTAAAAAACAAAAAATACACGATAATGTGATTACTACATAAATTCTGTTGATATGGACTACATGAATAGTGTTTTCAAACTTCATAATCGTCTATCAAACCATGTATCTATTTATGGTAACATTATTATACTGTGAACATATTCACATGGTAGCAATAACTATTTCGCTTTTCATATATCAAGGCTCAAGAGCAATTTCACCTTACTAGAAATTGTGAGTTTAACTATTTGTTCTTATATTTGAGATGACTACCATTGTCAGTATGACCATGCCAGAAAAGTCATAAATACAAATAGTTTAGTCAAGTCGTAGTCTTTGTTGTCTAGTAATTTATACAATACAGATGGCGAATAGTCATATATCATGCTCTTTGCTACTATTTTAGCGTATAGTAGAAATGACAATGAAAAACAGTTTGCGGTTACTATGGTTCTTTTTTCAGTGTAATATTGAGCACCTGTCGATATACTTCGCAATCTATCGTATCAAGTACGGTTACGGTATCATTAAGCTGAATAATATGGCTTTATATCTGGTTAAAAATTATTCATCCCAAATCAATAAGCGAATGTTCCGAAAGCATTGCTTTAATTTCACTTTAAATTAATCTCGTTGTAGTGAACAATGATGATGGAACGGCATGTCACTCGGAACTAAGCAAAAGATCAATATTGATCTCATAATGTTACGTTTTTTTGTGATAACCGGAGGTATTATCCATTTTTAAGAGAAATATTGAAGGATTCAGTATTCGCTGACAGTTAACGATAACGAAAAGTTTTCTATTTCGTCTGATGATAAAATTTATACTCATTTTTTCTATAGCTCGCTTACGATTTACAGGGTCCGGCACTCGAAGTGTAACCAACTTCAGCCCGCTCGCGCAGCTGACGCACGGGCATCAGCTCTCTAGAAATTTGCTAAATGACAGTTCGGAGTTGTATTGTTTACAAGCGCAAGAAAGCATTTTGCCAAAAGTGAACGCGAAAAATAAATCAGTGATGGATTTAAAACGTATTAGATGGAAAATCACAACCAGCGATTGTTCGTGAGCTCAAACACCTTAAAGTGAATAAAGTTTTTGTTTATCGCACCATAACTCGTTACAATAATACTGGTAGCATCGCAAAACGTCATGGAGGTGGTCATCAAAAGACTGCAACGTCACGTGAGATGGTTCAAAAAGTGAAGAAGCGACTTGAACGAAATCCTCGACGAAGTGCCAATCAAATGGCAAAAGAACTGAAAATATCCGACCGTAGCATCCGCCGCATACTGAAAAATGATCTGAAGGTCAAGCCTTACAAGATCCAAAAGGCGCATGATCTCACACCGAAGCAGCAACAAGTTAGACTTGAGAGAGCGAAGGAGTTGCTTCGTTTGGCCGAAAGCGGTCAATTTCTGAACATTGTATTTTCTGACGAGAAAATTTTTCCAATTGAGCAATTCGTAAACTCTCAAAACGATAGGGTTTACTTGACCGACCGTTCATACGAGAATTTGAGTCATCGATTGGCCACCAGGAGGCAGCACCCGCAACAGATAATGGTTCGGGCCGCTGTAACCGCAGATGGGCGCTCTCCAATCGTTTTCATCGAGCCTGGCGTCAAGGTGAATGCGACATATTATCGGGAAAGTATTCTGGAGGTTGCTTTGAAGCCGTGGGCAGACAAACATTTCGGTGGCAGACCATGGACGTTTTAGCAGGACTCGACACCGTCTCACAAAGCTCGAGTGAACCAAGAATGGTTGAAAAACAACGTTCCGAACTTCATCACGTCCACACAATGGCTCTCGAATTCACCAGATGCGAATCCAATGGATTATTCTCTTTGGGTCATTTTAGAGAGCAAAGTCCGAACTAAAAGATACACCAGTCTCGAGGCGCTGAAAAATGTTATTGTCCGCGAGTGGGCCAAAATACCTGCAAGTCACATTCGGGCAGCTTGCGATTCGTTTTTTGACCGTCTCAAGGCCATAGTCAAGGCAAAAGGTGGTTATATCGAGCAAAAGTGAATTGATTCTGAATTTTGTATTATTTTTACACATTTTGTACTTTGAATTAAGTAAAAGTAATTTTCCAAACTGAATTTATGGCCTCTTTAATTGGTTACACTTCGAGTGCCGGACCCTGTATTGTGGATGTTGAATATTGCAAATTGGTCGTTATCTCCAAAACACGTGAAATTAACGATTTTGAACTTCTTTTTGGGATTTCTAGTCACCTATACATGATCAATCGTGGAGAAAATTCGTTCGTCGATTGTCAAACGACCAGCAGTCGGGGATTGATCGACCATTGCGAACTAGTACTTCCTGCTTGTGGGAGGTTAAAAACGATGAGCTTGCTCCAAGTGTCATACTTCGGGTCATTGTTTTGATAGCGAACCGCACACCGAGACCCGAACGACGAGCACCGTAACCGCAGCAGTGCTAGTTTTATTCGAAGTTTACCTCTCGCGCTGGTAGGTCTGCGTTTTTGTTTACGTTATCGCGGTGTTTGTTGGGGCTAAACACACAAAAATACTAGTAAAAAGAGCACGGTTTCTTCAGAAAGGAAAATTCACCAATAATGATAGTTTTTTTTCACTCGCGAAAAAATTGTTTTTCCTTTAGTGAGTAAAACGGAGCCCTTGTTCGAAGTTTGTTTTGTATTTAGCCGAAATTGATAGAAATAGAGAATTTTCGTTATTGTGCTTGTCTGTGCTGGTGCTGATAAAAAGAGAAAAAAAATTGTGTTTTTTGCGTTTCCTGGTGCAAACAGCGAACACACTGCGGGCAAAGAAAGGAATATGTAAATTTAATCAATTTGCACAAAGCCACAAGTGCACATATTGCATGGAAAAGTTCGCTTTTATTGATCGAAAGTAAGCCGGAGTCCGGATTTGAGTGGTGTTTTGTGTGACGTTTCTGCTGCCACTGATTGGATCGTTCGAGACTACTCGTCATTATTATTCGGTATGTCTGACTGTCGTTGTATTGAAAAATCAAGTTTCAGTATCGTTCGTTCTTGCTTTCCGATCTGCTGGGAGAGGTGATGATTTTCGGCAGCGACGCAGTGTTTTTGTGCAGTACAGATTTGGTTGCCTTTGTGTGGTATTTATCCAGCTAGAAGAAAATAGCTCACAACTGGTTTCTGACGTAAGCACGGTCTTATCAGAAAGCGATCCCGCTCTTCAGCTTACTGCGTCTTTAAACTTGCGAAAGGAAAATACGCATGATTGTGGCAAGTTGTGTGTTTTTTTTTATAGCAAATTCAATTCGTTGTCTTGGATCTTGCGAGTTGGGTTTGCTTCTAGTCGAAATGTTAAGAACCAGGTGCTTGAGGATACTGAGGTACCGAAACCGTGTTTTAAACGGTATCTTTAACAGTATTATTTAATTTGATAACAATACATTGTTCACAAATTAGATTAGCAGTAAATTATATCATATTGTTACTGATTCACATGAGTATGTAAATCTCTTTCAACAGCAGCAATTCTTAGTGGTCATGTCCACCTTTTGAGCGATAATTAATTATCTTATCATTAGCTATGTAGCTCAACCAAACGAATTTGTTATATTGAAATTGGAGTTTCAGAAGTTCAGGAGTGTAGACATTTAGAACCTATGCGTCAATCGAGACGACAACGTTCGCCAATTACGGTCTGTTGTTCACACCTCAAAGGCCAAACCTCATATTGTGAACTACTAATGTATCAGCGGTAGTATCGAAAGGAAAGGTAAATAGTTTGACAAATACAATACAGCTGAGAAAAGCGCACATAAACTTTTTTTTGTACTACTTCGATAAGAGCCACATACGTGACTTGGTTTCGAGGAAGTTGAAGAGTTGTTTACTATTGTATACATGAGAAATTGTGTGATATATCCAGTATGATTATAAACATTAGCATGGTATTATTCATTTAGGATAATTAAAATAGCTGCAAACATATGATTTGTTTGAAATCGCGGGTTAATAAAGAGTTCAAATTTGTCAACGACTTTAAGTTTGATCATCGAAATTTCGGTTTCACTGTGTGATCTTGAGTATCTGAACTTACACTAGATCATGCATTTATTGTGTTTTGGAATTAACAATACCTTCCTTTTCAGTTGGCCAGATTCCGTTACAAGATTGAAAGTACCATTATTTTTCTTCGAACAGAAGCCGTGGAGGTTTCGTCGGTTAAAATATTTCAGCCAAGTATTGATACATTGGGTTCTATCTTCTATTTCGTAAATGGCACCAGAACTAGGAATTTTTTTATCAATTTTATATCTCATCATTATTTTACTGTTTTGTCTATCACATTTAACTTAACATTAGTATATTTATTTTTTGTTGGTCCACTAGTCTTGAAGATCTGCTGTCTGTATTTATGTTTTTCAATCGCTCGTTATCAAAAACTGTAATATTTTGAAAAACTTGGATTTCGTGAGTATAATAAGACGCAGAAATCATATGACAGACGATACAGTTTTATATGTACTTTTTTGATAAGGCTACAAATTTGATGGGACATAAAAATTTCTTAAATTTTAGATTTTATTTGCCTGTAGATAAATTAGGACGGTACAAGTTTACTAAAATGGTGCAACTAATATACATAATTGGCAATTTAATTATTTTTTACTAAAGACTGTCCCAGAAAGTATGGACGCAACCAAAAACAGCTGCCATTTCGCAATGGTTTAGAATCTGTCAATTTTTATGGCTGCGTCCTGTTGTTTACACTCTTCTCTAACCACTTATGCAGTTGTTTATTCGTTTTCATTAGTTTGTTTCGAAATGCGTGGACTTTCAGCAGAACAACGTCGTAAAATTGGGCACAGAACGCTGTCACTGAGAAAGATAGCAAAAATGGAAGTAGTAAGTGAAAACGCCGTGCGAAATGCAATCAGGAAGTTCAGTGAGGATAACACCTTTGAGGATAAATCGAAAACGGGTCGAAAAAAAGGTCCTGCCAACGTTCAGTTGGATAAACGTATACTGAAGGCGTTCGAGCAAAAGAACGAGGTTTCAGTTCGGGATGTGGCCAAAAAAGTGGGCACTTCGAAGTCAAATGTTCTTCGTGCTATAGAACGTTTGAATCTTCGAACCTATAAGAAGCAGAAACAACCAAAACGTAGTCCGAAACAAGAAGCATCGATCAGGCCGAGGGTTCGAAAGCTGTACAATACGATTCTTGCTGGTAATTTGAACTGCATAATCATGGACGACGAAACCTACGTGAAACTCGATTACAAATCCTTGCCGGAACCACAATACCACGGTGCGAGAAGGGCAAGTGTTAAACCAGTCCGAGACATCGATTGAAGTCGAAAAATTTAGTAAGAAAGCAAGCAATTTGTAGCTGTGGTAAGATTTCGAAACCTTTCATCACCACTGCTTCAATGAACAGCGAAATATACACCAAGGACAGGGTTGTTACGGTCGCGCGGATTTCGCGGTTTTCGCGAATTTCGCGGATTTAGCGCGGTTTCTGCTAAGGTTTTGATGCTATGGCGCGGATTTCGCGCGAATATCAAAAACATCATTCCACATTTGTGCATTATGTGTTCGAAAAAAAAGTTCTTTGCAAATTTTTGAAGCTTGTGAATGATTTGAAATCCTAAAAAATTAAAGATGGGCGAACGTTTCAGCAATTGGTTGAGCTGGCCGAATTGGTGAATGATAAAACCTTGATCAAACCATAATTTACTAGAAGGCGGTTCTAGTAAATGTTTTCTTCAGTGGACAAAATTTCGATTTTATGCTCTTCGATCTCAAGTGGTACAAATTGCTATTTCAACATAGCTGTTACCAAAATTACAAAAACTTTTCGATTTATGTGATTGCGTATCCCCATTCTAATGCGGAAATCGAGAGAAGATTTTCGCACTCAAAGATATTGATGTCTGATGGAAGATATCGTCTCAGTGAAAAAACATTCAATAATGCAAAGAACGTAATAAACGGAATGCTATTCTTCAATAAAATGGTCACAAATTGTGTGTATGATAAAAATTGCATTCTCAAAGCAAAATTGGCACGACTGGCTTACGAAGCGAAGTTGGACAAGAAAGGAAACGAAGAAGTTCTGCGATTCCATCCGTGGTGATAAGAAATTGTTCTAATAGTTTGTTGAGTTTACTATCCAACATTTTCAATTGTTCTTGCGCTCTGGAATTTTTTCTGAAATATGGTAGAAATCCTATGTGAACAAGGGTATAGGGGCGAACTTAGGGGTCCTTCACGGGACCCGCCGAGCAAAAAAAAAATGTCATTTAGTTAGTAAGGGATACACAAATAAATCTTGCCCCGGTCCCATCCATACGTAAAAGTAGCGCTGCTGTACAAATTCACCATTTACTGTTACCTCTGGAGTTCCTCAATGAAGTCACCTTGGACCTTTTATAGTTTTATTGTATCTCAAGGATCTAAATTTTTCGATCAATTGTATGAAACTAACGTTCGCCGATGTCTTCCATATTTCATATTTGTTCTTTTAGTAGCAAATAGTTTGTATTCAAGTTCGACTATAATATTCCACAAACTGTTCTTGAACGCGCATCGTCTGTTAAGGACCTGTATGTTCTTTTGGATTCCAAGATAAATTTTAAAGAGCACATAGAGCTTACTATCTCCAAAGCCTCTAAGCTATTAAGATTAGTGTTATCGGACCCATCCGAAAAGCGCTCACCTTACCACCGCACGTCATGGTCATCGAGGAACGCGGTTTGTTAAACGAAAAAAGGAAGAAAAGAAGTAAGTGACGCATTGATTTCCTGTGGGTGAAAAGAGCACACTCAGTTCGCTTAAGTTCATTTTGTTTGATATATTTGCCCGATTAAGTCGATTTACTATATAAGTAAAAGCTATATCTAAGGTAATTTGACGTTTCATGTGAATAATAGATTGTGCTTAAAATGAATTTAGAAATAGGTTGGCTAGTGCTAATTGCTACAAGCGAAGAGTTACCTAACCTAATTTAAGGAGTCTATACTATAGTCGGAACACTCAGGCTCAGTGTTTCTAAGCCGACTGCTCGGTGAGGTTAGAAGACCGTAAGACTAACGAGGAAACTAAACGTAAGTCGATCAATTTCTTTAACTTAAAATACCATCAATGAAGTCTCTAAATTATATAAGTTTATACATGATACTTATCACTGAAAATTTATCGCAGGAATATTATAATCTCCCAAACCTAAATTCATCGTTTTTATTACCGGAGATTATACATTCGGAATTAACCTTCCACACGCACGTTGACCAAATTTGTCAACATCTTATAATATTCGTTTACTGTACGGTACTAAATTGAGCAATGTCAAGTCGATCTAAGACGGGCGCGAAGAACGGTTCTAAGAAAACGCGATCGAATGCGATGTTAGGTGTTAAAGGTGGGTGCGAAGTCCAAGTGGAAGATGGTGCGTGTAGTAGTGTGTCAGTGGTGGTCGAGGAAAACTCGGAGGCAAATAAGCAACCGGACGAAACTCTACCCGGACAAGCATGCAAGACATGCGATGGTCCGGACACCGACGACATGGTTCAGTGTGACGAGTGCGATAAGTGGTATCATTTTGCTTGCGTGGGGGTAACGAAGGAGATCGAGAACCAGAGCTGGAGCTGTCTCAAATGCGTTAAGGCAAAAGAGGTCCAGCGACGAACTACAATCCCCAACCAGAATCCAGCGCTAGTGAAGCAATTATCCGACCGCAGAAACGAAGAACCAGTAGCTACAGAGGATCAACAACTTCCCGGTGCACAACCGTTTCAATCACCAAAAACGGATACCTCGTTCGGGACAAAGGCAGAATCAAAACAGTCAGTCACAGGAGCCTTATCAGTTGTTTCACGTATTTCCTCAAAATGTTCGTTGCTGAAATTGGAGTTAATGAAACTGGAGGAGGAACACGAGCTCGAAAAACAGGCAGCTGAGAAGCGGCGTCTGTACGTTGACAGAAAGTATGACATTCTTAAGCAGTTGGCAAACCGATCAAACGTTGGTTCCTGTGACGGGTTAAGTCGAGCGAATGACGGTGTGGAAAATGGTCGTAGTCGAGTGAACGATTGGATAAAAAACGTAAACGCATTCCAAGATGAAAGAAATGAATCGAATCAGCGTTCAGAGTATTTCAGTCCTCAGAAATTTTCTACATTCATTTCTTCTTGCATTGCCAGAGAACAATCTAGTCCTGGGAATGAACAACGTTCGGAATCAAATAAGTCTCATCACGATCAGCAGTCGTATTCGGAAGTTTCTTGCAGCTACATAAGAAATTTCAGTCAAAGGTCGATCCAGGAATCGGAAACACGAAATCAACGCCGTGAAAATCAGCAGCGCACCGGAACCGGTGGTAGTTACAATGGAAATCCCAACGATGATGAATTAAATCAATCGATACGTCAGTCACATACGTACGATAGATCCGGCTACAAGCGCGCTTCGATCCGCGGCCCATCTATTCCGTTTCAAAACCATTCAGTGCAACAGCATGCAGCTCCGCCGACCAGACAGCAGCTTGCAGCTCGTCAAGCGGTGTCGAGGGACTTGCCCACGTTTTCCGGCAATCCGGAGGATTGGCCGATCTTCTTCTCGTCGTTCAACAGTACAACATCAATGTGTGGATTCTCAAACGATGAGAATATCGTTCGACTGCAGAAGTGTTTAAAGGGTCGTGCATACGAAGCAGTGAAAAGTAGACTGATGCACCCGTCCAATGTTCCGGGAATAATCGGAACCCTTCAGATGATGTTTGGTCAACCCGAAGCTATAGTATGCTCGTTAATGAGTAAGATTAATGCCATGCCACCTCTGAAGGAGGAAAAGTTAGAGTCTATCGTTGAATTTGCAGTGAGCGTACAAAACTTTTGTGCGACAGTTGATGCTTGTGGCCTGGAGGATCATCTCTACAACGTTTCTCTTCTTCAACAGCTGGTTAACAAACTTCCGTCGTCGATTAAATTAGACTGGGCGCGTCATCGTCGATCCGTCCCCAGGGTCAACTTGGCGACTTTTGGGAATTGGGTGTATTCTCTTGCTGAAGTCATAAGCACTGTTTCTATTCCTTCGATTATACAGGAGCCTAAGCTAGCTCGTAACGATGGTCGCAACAACAAGAAAACCAGCGGTTTCTTGAATGCACATCTTGAGTCTCCAGAGCAAAACACCGTAGATACACTATCAAATGCAAAGTACGCCGAAAAGACTCAACCCGTCTTCAGAGATCGTCTATATAACCCTTGTTCAGTATGCAAAGGCACGTGTAAGACGGTGGAGAAGTGCAAACGTTTTCTGGATCTTTCTCGAGATGGTCGATGGGCTGCTATACGTGAATTCGGACTATGTCGTACATGCTTACGTTGTCACAATGGAAATTGCAAGGCAAAACCTTGTGGCAAGAATGGTTGTACTGTCAGGCACCATGAACTGTTACACAACGATCAGAAAGCTGAGAGATCTGCGGCAGTTATAGCTAATCCTGTGAGCGTAGCGTCCACAATAACTGAGTCGAATCAGTCTCATGGATGTAATCTTCATCGTACGTTATCCTCCGCAGTACTATTTCGATATCTTCCAGTTGTGCTGCAAGGGATCAACAAAACCGTTCATACCTATGCTTTCTTTGATGACGGTTCTGAACTCACTCTGCTGGATAACAAGTTGGCTGAAGAGTTACAGCTTGATGGTGAAATTAGTCCACTCTGTTTACGGTGGACAGGAGGAAGAGAGCGTCATGAAGAGAACTCCCGAATTGTAGACGTAGGAATAGCTGGAATGAATAGTAACGCTACTGTGTACAATCTGCGTAATGTACGTACGGTGGAAGAGCTGCTGTTACCTCCTCAAACGTTAGACGCGATAGAATTGTCCAACATGTACCCACATCTCCGGGGTTTACCCATTAAATCGTACCGCGATGCGCAACCGCGTATCCTTATAGGTTTGAAACACACGCAAATCAGTTTGGTTCTGCAAATCAGAGAAGGTGGTATGGATCAGCCTATTGCAGCGAAGACAAGGCTGGGGTGGACCGTCTATGGCGGCTCTATCGAGTGTGTTTCCCGTACAGTGCAGTGTGCCTTCCACGAGCAACACCAAGACCAGCGAACGGAGGAAAGCATGCATCAAGCAATGAAAGATTATTTCGCTTTAGATAGTACCGGAGTATCGAAGCTGGATAACGTGCTTTTATCTACTGAAGATCGTCGATCCCAACACTTGCTGCAGTCTCTTACTAAATTTAGGAACGGTCGGTACGAGACCGGACTTCTCTGGCGGTTCGATCACATACGTCTCCCCGATAGCCGCGCTATGGCTCTTCGGCGTTTTCATTGCTTGGAAAATCGCATGAAGAAAGATCCAGGTTTGGCCGAAGCTCTCAACTCGAAAATTTTCGACTATCTAGCGAAAGGATACATCCGCCAGCTTTCACTCAGCGAACTCGCTCGGCCGTACCAACGAACATGGTATCTTCCTATCTTTCCCGTTACAAACCCAAACAAGCCTGGAAAATTAAGAATTGTTTGGGATGCAGCAGCTACATCTTACGGCCAATCTCTTAACACCAATCTGCTAAAGGGCCCTGATCAGCTCAGCTCCCTGTTCTCCATTCTTCTTCAGTTCAGGAAGTATCGGATCGGACTGACTGGTGACATCCGTGAAATGTTTCACCAGGTGGATATCTCTGAACAAGATCAGCAATGTCAACGGTTCTACTGGAGAGATGAGTCCGGAGAAATCGGTACCTTTGTGATGCGTATGATGACGTTCGGATCATGCTGCTCTCCAAGCTGTGCCCAATATATCAAAAACATCAATGCTCAGCGCCATTCTCGAGACTACCCGGAAGCAGCAGAAATGATCATCAAGAGTCACTACGTCGATGATATGTTAGTCAGTGTCGAAAGTGAAGAGCAGGCCATTGAATTAGCACAGAAAGTAAAATTCGTCCACTCGCAAGGCGGCTTTGAAATTCGCAATTGGATTAGCAATTCGAATCGCGTCTTAGCAGCTCTGAAAGAAGGAAGTATTGCGGAAAAGAATTTGGATCTGACCTCTGAGATGGGTACCGAAAAGGTATTAGGCATATGGTGGTGCACGACATCGAATACGTTCACGTACAGAGTTGGTTGGAGCAGACTTGATCGCGCGCTCTTGGAAGGACGTCGTCATCCTACAAAAAGAGAAGTCCTGCGAGTCCTTATGACGATATTCGACCCTCTCGGTCTAATTGCTAACTTTCTCATGTTCCTGAAAATTCTGCTGCAAGAAGTTTGGCGATCTGGTGTCCAATGGGATGATCCCATTGACGAATTGTCGTACGAAAAGTGGAAGCTGTGGCTAAAAGTTCTACCTGAAGTGGAGAAAGTGTCAGTCCCTCGCTGTTATCGAGTTCTTACTAGTCTCAGCGCTAGAATGGAGATTCAGTTGCATACATTCGTTGATGCTAGCGAGAACGGGTTCGCAGCTACTGTACATCTTCGATATGTCCAGAACGGCATGGTGGAATGCAACTTAGTATCGGCCAAGACGCGGGTGGCCCCATTGAAATTTACTTCAATCCCAAGGCTCGAGCTTCAAGCTGCTGTAATAGGTACACGGTTAGCACGAACGATTGAAGAATGCCTCTCCACTCCTATATCTAAACGCTACTTCTGGACTGATTCATGGGATGTCATTTGCTGGATAAACTCAGATCACCGGCGGTACTCACAGTTCGTTGCGTTCCGTATTAGCGAAATTCTCGAATTAACTGAAATTAATGAATGGCGCTGGGTACCCACCAAGTTAAACGTAGCTGACGACGCTACTAAATGGGTTGGTCGACCGAATATGACTCCTGAAAACAGATGGTTCAAAGGACCTGAATTCCTCCAGCGTCCGGAAGAGGAGTGGCCTAAGTTTCCAACCAGAAAGAGCTCAACCACAGCAGAACTTCGACCGAGTCTTTTACTGCATTACATAACTCCTGATGCCATTATTATCGTAAACAAGTATTCCAGTTGGAAACGGCTTGTCAACGTCGTCGCACGTGTTTATCGTTTTCCTGCAAATTGCCATCGCAAACAGCAAGGGAAACCAATCGTAACCGGTCCTCTCACAACCGAAGAGCTGCAGACTGGAGAGTGTTACCTCTATCGCCGTGCGCAAATAGAAGCTTATCCGGAGGAAATAGCCATATTACTGAAAGCCCAGGAATACCCAGAAGAACCACGCAAGCAAATACCAAAAAATAGTGAACTCTATCAGCTATCACCGGTACTTGATCGTTACGAAGTCGTAAGAATGCAAGGAAGAACGCGGCACTGCGTCTATGCTACTGAAGATGCAAAAAACCCTATAGTTATGCCACGTGACCACTACATAACCACCCTGATAATAGCATATTACCACAATAAATACCACCACCAGAACCACGAAACCACCGTAAATGAGCTTCGCCAGAAATACAAGATCGCTAGACTTCGAGTATGTTACGCAAAGGTCAGAAGGCAGTGCCAGCGGTGTAAGAACGACAGCGCTGTTCCGTATCCCCCGATCATGGCTGATCTTCCGCCAGCACGAGTTGCGGCTTTCTCACGACCGTTTACGCATGTTGGCGTCGACTATTTCGGGCCAATGGAGGTTGTCGTAGGAAGAAGAGTGGAGAAACGATGGGGAATGCTAGCCACCTGCTTGACAATTCGCGCGATCCACATTGAATTAGTACACTCACTCAACACAGACTCATGCATTATGGCTCTCCGCAGATTTATCGCCCGTCGTGGTACGCCAAAAGTACTGTTCAGCGACCGCGGGACAAACTTCGTGGGCGCAAGCCGAGAACTTCGTGAGGCTGAGGGTACTATAAACCAGCAGAAAATTATGGAAGAGTTTGTCTCCACAGAAACCCAGTGGCTGTTCAATCCACCCGCCGCACCGCACATGGGCGGCAGTTGGGAAAGACTAATTCGCACAGTAAAGAAAAATTTAGCCTCTATATGCCCAACAAAGAAACCTACAGATGAAGTACTCCGCAGCCTTCTGACCGAAATTGAAAGCGTGGTTAATTCCCGTCCATTGACTCATGTACCAATCGACGACGAATCGGACCCTGCTCTTACTCCGAATCATCTTCTGCTCGGCTCTTCAAACGGAACTAAGCCGTTATCCGTAAACGACAACAGCGGTTTGGCGTTAAAGCAAGGATGGCGTGCCTCTCAAACTCTAGCTAACCAGTTCTGGAAGCGTTGGCTAACAGACTACCTGCCAGAAATCACCAGACGAACAAAGTGGTTCGTCCACACACGGCCAGTTAGGAAAGGAGACATCGTGGTCATCGTAGATCCTAAGCTGCCCCGAAACTGCTGGCCGAAGGGCAAGGTCATCGATACCTGCGTATCCAAGGACAATCAGATACGTTCTGCAACAGTGCGTACAGCGAGTGGCGTGTACGAGCGACCCGTGACCAAGCTTGCAGTTCTGGACGTCTTGCGTGACTAGATGTAGGCCAACCTGAGGTCGACATACCTGGGGGGAGTGTTATCGGACCCATCCGAAAAGCGCTCACCTTACCATCGCACGTCATGGTCATCGAGGAACGCGGTTTGTTAAACGAAAAAAGGAAGAAAAGAAGTAAGTGACGCATTGATTTCCTGTGGGTGAAAAGAGCACACTCAGTTCGCTTAAGTTCATTTTGTTTGATATATTTGCCCGATTAAGTCGATTTACTATATAAGTAAAAGCTATATCTAAGGTAATTTGACGTTTCATGTGAATAATAGATTGTGCTTAAAATGAATTTATAAATAGGTTGGCTAGTGCTAATTGCTACAAGCGAAGAGTTACCTAACCTAATTTAAGGAGTCTATACTATAGTCGGAACACTCAGGCTCAGTGTTTCTAAGCCGACTGCTCGGTGAGGTTAGAAGACCGTAAGACTAACGAGGAAACTAAACGTAAGTCGATCAATTTCTTTAACTTAAAATACCATCAATGAAGTCTCTAAATTATATAAGTTTATACATGATACTTATCACTGAAAATTTATCGCAGGAATATTATAATCTCCCAAACCTAAATTCATCGTTTTTATTACCGGAGATTATACATTCGGAATTAACCCTCCACACGCACGTTGACCAAATTTGTCAACAATTAGTTTTCCGCGTTACTAAAAAATTCTCTGATGTACATTGCATGTAAGCTCGGTATTGCGCTTTAGTTCACTCAACTCTTGAATATCCAACGCATTGAAGCGATTCAACGAAAATTTGTTCGATTAGGTCTCCAACGTCTTCCATAGAGATATTCTTTAAACTTACGAGTGACCATGACCGCTGCAAACTGATTGGTCTCGATTTATTATTTGTCAGTCGCGATGTTTGTTTTGTGACAGACCTACTTCAGTCGCGGATTGATTTCACCGAGCAATTGCTATTGTTACAATTTGACATTCGACGTCGTAATCTTCGATCCTATTTCTTTCTTCGGATTCTCTATGTCAGAGGTAATTATGGATATAACGATCCCATTGCTAGTATGTGCCGCCTATTTAACAAATGTCTCAATGCTTTCTACTTTCATTTATTACGTAATGTTATCGAGAAAAGTTTCTTATGCTACTGTCTCATTAGATTTAGTTACTATAGAAGCAATAGATTAAAGGAAATGTATCATTTGGATGGTTTTGATATATTGATTCAAAAGACGAGGAGGTTTTATGCCTGCTGGAGAACAAGTTTGACAGAAAAGAAAGACATTCAGAGTAAAATCTGATAACAAGAGAAGGCGCTATCATCACAGAAACTTAAATTAAAAAGAGTAAATCAGATCATCCTCATCATGGTCTGCCTTAAAATTCTTCTCACCAAGAATGAAATGCTAGCCGAGCAAGAAGATGTTGAAGCAAAAAAATGTCTTCGCTGAAATCTATTTAACTTTTTCAGAATCACAATTGTGAGCATTTTTATTTTTACTGTAACATTTTCCGTACATCAAAGAGGGGTTTCTCAAAGTGACGTGCGGACGCAAAGTGCGGACTCATTTTTTGTGTTTATGTGACAAACTTATGCAGATTTTTAAATTACATTTAAGTGAATTTTCAAGTTCTGCGGAAAGCATAACCTGCATAAAAATAGTGGCGTAACGCTTCGCTCGAATATCGCGCGTTTTAGTTTTCGACTTCGCGCGGATTTCGCGCGTTTTGATTTAGAAATTTTTCGTAACAACCCTGCAAGGAATGTTTACAAAAAACGACTTCTACCCATGATTCGAAGCCTGTTGTCTTCTGGCCAGATCTTGCTTCTTGCCACTATTCGAAATCAACGGTAGAATGGTATACTACCAAAAATGTCACTTTCGTACCAAAAGACATGAATCCACCAAATTGCCCACAACTTCGACCAATTGAGGAATTTTGGGCATTAACGAAGGCACATCTTAGGAAACATGTCTCGGCAGCCGAAACCATTCAACAGTTCGAAAAAGATTGGAAAAAAGTGTCAAAACTTGTCGCCAAGAAGTCTGTACGGAATTTAATGAGGAACGTTCGCAAGAAGGTGCGCCAGCTAAGTAGCAAATGTTGATAATAATATTCTGTTGTTGTAGTCTAATATTATCAGTATATCGAATAAAATTTGAATATCACTTGTGAACAGTGCAGTAAAATTTCATTCAATTCAATTGAAACTGAATGTGAAACACATTGACGATCTCTCCACTGCAGTAAACTTCAATCTCTGACACACACAATGTTTGCTGACGGCCCGAACGAGCAGCATTCAGTTCATCACTCGTTTCTTTTCAATCGAGGCTCAGTTTAACCACCGTCAGTTGATCTCTTGAAGTAACAAAATATCTCTTTCAATAGTGTGAGAGCGGCCTTCAAATGAGGTTCATGTAAACATTCGAATTGGTTCAAGATAATAGATGAAAGACAAACCAGATAGCTGAAATATCAATCACAGAATACACATAAATTAATTGTTTCCTCCTTCAGTTTTCATTTTTAATACTTTACTCCATTTAAAATTCTATTCGTTCGAATCTGCTTACTACCAAGAGCGAAGACAATGAAGCAGCTATACTACTTGGCACTTGGAACTGAGCAAGCGAAACTTCAAATGACTAGGTACGACTATTCAACTGACGATGAATTCTGGCAGCTTCACTTGAAAATGGCAGCAAAAGTCAAATGAATTAGTAGGGATACGCTGACGGTCAGCGACCATAAATTTCATTTTCATCTTATATTATTCGATTGAAAATGAAATTTTACCGCACTGCTTGTGAATTATTTACAGCGAAATCAAAGTGCGTCCCTACTTTCCGGAACAGTCTTTATGGCGTATCGATATTTTCGTTGCTTCCCCTAACCCAAACCGCAACCCCGTTGTAGCCAAAGTGAGTTTGAGTGGTTATCAATTAAAGAGACCAATAAATTATCATAATTTATGGTTAAATTCAAGAATTGAACTTCCCTTTTCATCTTCATTTATTTTGAAAAAAAATCTTCGAATTGATATTTTTCTTATCATTTATCACCTTGTAATTCCAGAATCGGAAGATTCAAAAATTTTCTATGCGGCGGCACCTTGATTCAGGAGTCGGCGCCTACGCCTATGATCTGTTCCATTCACGTGCTTTGAAATCCACCAAAAGATTGATAAAAAGAAAACATCGGCGGGCTGATAATATGCTATTTTTATGTTGCTAATTTTCAAACATAAATCAATTCAATTCTCAATTAATTACTGGTAGAATCAACAACCGAAAAAAAAACAGAAAAAAGATTTCGATTACATCGCCCAGTGCCTTCGTTTCGTCCAATATTGTTAACACAACGTTTTCTGATAATGCCAATCGTATTACTTGTACTTAGTGATTCATCAGTGTGGCAGTGAACCGGTAAGTGTCTGACGGAAGCGGAAAAAAGCGGTCCCAAGCAGACTGCTTATCGCCGGCTCTCAGTTATCAGGGTTGTTGGTTTGTTGAACTTGAGTAGGCTTTTCTTTTCTTTTTTTGTCAAAATACCAATTCACTCCATACTCAATAGTGTAATCAAGCTTCAAATTGCTAATGGAAATTTTTCTGCTTCTCTTTGATCTATTTTTAATCATATGCAATTCTCGTTTCGAGCAGAGAAATAAAGGCAAAAGTCAAAACGCAAAACTGTAATTATCAATGTAATGTAGAAGAGCAAATGGGCCATCTACTTTCGGGTGGTTATTTGAAAGTTGCGTGTTGTTCGTTGGCCAATTTAATTTATTGCCATGTAAGATCTTGTTTAGTCTATCGCCGGTCGTCGATAGACTCCAATCATTTAATGCAGTAGATTAAATTCTCTGATAAAAATCGATGCATTTTGTTCAAATTTTTCTTCTCCTAATTAAAAGCAGGTATTTCACATTGTTCGCGCTTGTTGTCAGAATATCAAACTGAACCGAAACAAACTCTACTGATAATGCACGTTGTATACTAATAAAACCATCTAGATCATATTCCCCCGTTCGAAAACACGGAGGAAATACGGATTGTTTTGTTCGTATACAATGAGAAGTGAAGAGTGAAAGAGTAAAAAGTGAGAAGAGTAAAAAGTAATGAGAATAAAAAATAAAGAGAGTAAAGAGTAAAGTGGGTAAAAAGTAAAGAGAATAAAGGATAAAGAGTGAACAGAATGAAGAGAGTAAAGGGTAAAGTGAGTGAAGAGTAAAGATTATTGTAAATTTATTTCATCTCGAATTTAACCAAATGATCTTTCGCCGAAGGAGAAAGTAAATAGTAAAGAGTAAAGAGTAAAAAGTACAGAGTAAAGAGTAAAGAGTAAAGAGTAAAGAGTAAAGAGTAAAGAGTAAAGAGTAAAGAGTAAAGAGTAAAGAGTAAAGAGTAAAGAGTAAAGAGTAAAGAGTAAAGAGTAAAGAGTAAAGAGTAAAGAGTAAAGAGTAAAGAGTAAAGAGTAAAGAGTAAAGAGTAAAGAGTAAAGAGTAAAGAGTAAAGAGTAAAGAGTAAAGAGTAAAGAGTAAAGAGTAAAGAGTAAAGAGTAAAGAGTAAAGAGTAAAGAGTAAAGAGTAAAGAGTAAAGAGTAAAGAGTAAAGAGTAAAGAGTAAAGAGTAAAGAGTAAAGAGTAAAGAGTAAAGAGTAAAGAGTAAAGAGTAAAGAGTAAAGAGTAAAGAGTAAAGAGTAAAGAGTAAAGAGTAAAGAGTAAAGAGTAAAGAGTAAAGAGTAAAGAGTAAAGAGTAAAGAGTAAAGAGTAAAGAGTAAAGAGTAAAGAGTAAAGAGTAAAGAGTAAAGAGTAAAGAGTAAAGAGTAAAGAGTAAAGAGTAAAGAGTAAAGAGTAAAGAGTAAAGAGTAAAGAGTAAAGAGTAAAGAGTAAAGAGTAAAGAGTAAAGAGTAAAGAGTAAAGAGTAAAGAGTAAAGAGTAAAGAGTAAAGAGTAAAGAGTAAAGAGTGAAGAGTAAAGAGTAAAGAGTAAAGAGTAAAGAGTAAAGAGTAAAGAATAAAGAGTAAAGAGTAAGGAGTCAAGAGTCAAGAGTCAAGAGTCAAGAGTCAAGAGTCAAGAGTCAAGAGTCAAGAGTCAAGAGTCAAGAGTCAAGAGTCAAGAGTCAAGAGTCAAGAGTCAAGAGTCAAGAGTCAAGAGTCAAGAGTCAAGAGTCAAGAGTCAAGAGTCAAGAGTCAAGAGTCAAGAGTCAAGAGTCAAGAGTCAAGAGTCAAGAGTCAAGAGTCAAGAGTCAAGAGTCAAGAGTCAAGAGTCAAGAGTCAAGAGTAAAGAGTAAAGAGTAAAGGGTAAAGGGTAAAGAGTAGATAGTCAAGAATAAGGGGTAAAGAGTAAAGAGTAAAGCGTGAAGAGTGTAACGGTAGTAAAGAGAAAAGAGTGTGAAGAGAGTTGAAAGTGTGAATAGTAAAGAGATTGAAAAGTAAAACCAGTAAAGATTAAGATAAAAAGTAATGAGATTTAAGTGTGAGGAGAGTAAAGAGTGAAAGGAATAAGGAGTGAAGAGTTGAGCTGAGCTGAAGTAGATCGCCCGTAGTTGCACTTCGTGATTAACCGAATGAGTTGAAATGTACAATGAACCAAGAAAGTGAAGCTTTGGAGAAGCTCTTAACTTTTTATCAAATAATCAATAACGACGCTGGCTACGACCAAAGGCTGTGCTACTGAGAGAAACGAAGGAATGTTAGTTCGATACTCGTTGTTTCTAGAGACCGCGGGTACCACTGTATCTCCACGAGCATCACGGGACAGGTTAAGATATGTTAGTAGGGAGGGAA
Organism: Malaya genurostris; assembly: GCF_030247185.1. Taxonomy (NCBI): domain Eukaryota; kingdom Metazoa; phylum Arthropoda; class Insecta; order Diptera; family Culicidae; genus Malaya; species Malaya genurostris. The sequence continues at coordinate 183,223,078 of NC_080572.1, forward strand.
AGAGATCCGGATATGTTTTGGTAAATAATATGATCTCAACAAAACCTGATTTTCGATACTTAGGAGAAATATAAGAAGTAAGAAAAATTTAAAATATCTCCAAGGAACGATCTCACCAGTATCCCTTTTCTTCTGCTCGCTCTGCTGTCAGCAACGCGAGATGCAACACGACTACTGAACGAATAAACTAAAAACACTGGTGAATGTGTCCGCTGCAGACCAACCCTAGACCTTCAGTCTGAATGACATGATCGACTTGTAAACTTTCACACATTCCATAGAAATCCGACAACACCGATAATGACATGCAGACGGCGCTTCGATCGGTTAACAGGTTAACATCGTTGAATTTTGAGGCGGTAAATTCTCAGTTTCCGCCGCTTGAGCATCTTTATTTTCGCGGATCAATATTATTCAATAAATAGTACTCTCACTACTAGAAACACACTTGCTACACCTGCACTATCACTCAAAATAACTATTTTAATCTAATTTTTAACCATACGTATCAAACAACACATGAAAATTATACTATTTTGAGAGCAGCACCAGGACACCGCATCGGACTCCCAGTGATGCCAACTCTCAGTGAAAGAAATAAGAAGTGAAGAGAGTAAAAAGTAGAAAGAAATGAGAGCAAAAAATAAAAAGAGTAAAGAGTAAAGTGGTTATAAAGTAGAGAGAGTAAAGGTTAAAGAGTGAAGAGAATAAGGAATAAAGATAGTAAAGAGTGAAGAGTGCAAACAGTAAAGATACTAAAGAGTGAAGAGAATAAATGATAAATAGTAAAGGGTAAAATGAATGAAGAGTTGTATTGTGTGCACATTACTATTTTCTTCTTTTTACTTTTCATCTTCGACTCATGAGTGCATTAGCAGTTTATGTTGCAAAACACTCTGCACCGAAGCACCAAGTCTTTAGTGCCGCTCTTTCAGCACTCCAGTACACAAAGGGTACTTCGGAACAAAGCGTGCTTTTTATAATAGCATTAACTTTACGTCTGTTTTGCAATTTATATTGATCCATTAGGAGGCGTTAGTAATTCAACGTTAACTGCTTTTGCACGGATGAGTCGAAGACAATAAATATAATATAATACATTAAAATATCACATATAATAAAATAAAACTTGATAAAACATAATATACTGTGATGTAATTCAATACAATACAATAGGCAGTAACGTATAAGTCATTTCGCACCCTCTCATTCTGCTACTAACATATAAGGCGATAACACCCAGATGACGCCATTCCTTTGACCAAATGCCATCATAGACACGCGGGGGAGGCATGAGATAGGAACTTGTGGGCATTTGTTCATCTCACCTTTTGACGACCTGCGGTCAGCCATCCCTTTGATGCGCCTTAACTTTGTAACGTATTTTTCGAAATCACGTTGCAAGATTCAGCTCACGCGATAAAATCGACACGAATCCATTTTTCTACTTTGAAAGATGTTAAACACAAAAGTGCATAAACCTCTGAAAAGTATAAAAAATGCTTGAGTAGTTTTTTTATAATTTTTTGAAAATTCATAAAGGTTTCAAGGCTTCTGATCAATATACTATTTGTGTGTATGAAAGTTTAACTTCGGACGACATCGTGCGTATTAGAAGATAACTTGTTTTACAATCAGCCTCTGAAGATGCCCAATAAGTCCTCCATTCATTTTAATGTTTTTTGTTTTTAAACTTAAATCAAAAATAATATTTCCGTTTTTTTCTGGGTTTGTGAATTTCGTTCCATAGAGTGACTCCTTTTATTTCATCACATTCGGATGAACTGCCATTGCATGGAAATTACTTTGAAGGCGGCACAAAAACCAAGAAAATTTCACATCATGTGACTTACTTAGCCCTTGTTTATCGATGATCGTTTGATAACCTGTTTGGATGAAAGTGGCAATAACCCGATAGACGACGATGACATCAATCACAACATCAACCGGAAAGTGATTGACAAAAGTCACAATCATATCTGCATGTCGTCGCTGGTAATGCCTCATCACCTGCTTATACTGGTACCTGTCGGCATATTCCGAATGAGCATAGGGTGTTTGAATCCATTTACATCCTATTAGACCGAATACCACGCTATTTACCTAATGCGTTGGGTTTCAATCGATAAAACGGCGCATAAATCGGCATCATTATCTGGGCTTCGGCGTTTTAGGTGAAACGAATCGAGCAGCCAAATTTTCATTTCACCACTCCAGCCAACGTAGCGACGATCAATATAAGTTCAATCACCCTAGAACAGTTAGCTCTATTGGTCCAGTTTTTAATGACTCATTGAATTTCACAGAATTTGAAGTGCTTTCCTGCAGTGCTGGAAGATTAATTGACTCAATTTCCTTGGATAGATTAATATGTTTACAAAACAAAAATATTTTGTCCAAACAGAAATGACATTCAATATTACGTTCATTTTCATTATGGTGTACTGAACAGATTAATTCAAAAATAAACCGCTTGTTCTGATAGACACTGTTAACGGTTTGTCTATCACTGCCTAAAGCATCAGCGCAGGACCGTTAATCAAACCGGTAAGTTCTGGCTAGTACCAGCGTTGTTTTGATCGTCTTTACCTGCAAGCAGGGCCCCCACGACGCAATGTGGCGATGTAGTGACAGTTACTAGTACCAGTACACAAAGTAAACCATTCTTCGCCCCAGGTTCAATGCACTGTGGAAATGGAAGATACAAGTGGAAGTAATATCTGTTCATACAGCAGCATTTCACTTTCATGATTACAGTTTCAGGTAATTCCGTGGAGACTTCAAAGAAATCTATGTTGCCTCCCGTGGACGAAGGAAAACTAACATCCAATAAGCAACCCTAGAAGAAGAAATCAATTAATGGGTTCGGAAGCAGAGGATGTTTCACTAGTAACTGAAATCCGTTATTGAACGGTCTCAGTTCACGTTCGTGTGTGCTTTCTCAGTCCTTGAATTGATTTACTCGAATAGACGTTGGGCAAACAAATAAATGTCTAAGACGCAGATGCCACGCACCGTCTAGCTGTCACAAAGAACATCAATCCATGTCGTAGTTAACCCTTTCTATCCCAAACATGCCCATGAAATCTGTTCTATTCAGTCAACCCAGCGAATAGATGGCACCAAGTGGAAAAAGAAAACAATCATAAATTAATTCCAGACTTCAAAACACCATTGAATCCTAGAGGGTTAGCGGGTGTGGTTTTTCGTTCCGTTCGTGAAGTTCGCAGTACACAAAAAAAAAGAGCAGGAAATATTTGGCATTGATATGGTATTCCGTATCAACTGAATACTGTGCTGTTTGGTCGAGTCAAGGTAAACGGATTGCTCGTAGAGTGGCTGTTTCCTTATTTGATCTGTTGTTGGCGTGAAATTCTAGTCGGAAATCAGAATATCACAATATAGTTGACTCGAACAGTTTATCTCTAGAATTGGGGCATTAAAATAAATTACCGTTGCCGTGCTGTATTTTGATTTATGTTTTGTCATTAGTGCCATCAAGAAATTAAAATGTTACTTTGGAATTTTGACTATTTTCAATTGAATTGAATATTTCTACACCATGATAAGTAATGTTTTTGAACATCACCATTCCAATCGTTTACAAAGCAGAATGCGAAATAAGATAAAATTGAAAGGTTGAGGCGTCATTTATTTAACGGAACGACAATGACTCATTAGATGCCTCCAGAAATGAGACGGAATCCTTTGATTTTTTTTCATATGACATCACCAGAATCGAAAGTAAACATCGTTATTATAAGAAATGTGTTATTATTTTTATTTTTTACCTTTCTCCTAAAGAAATGCTACTTAATCACTGTAAAAAACCGACTTTTGAACCAAGGCCCGGAGCACAGCTCTTTAATTTTCTTGGAGATGGCTGAACTGATTTTCACAAACTTACATTAAAAAAAAAGTCTCACGGCCCCATACAAAGCTTCTGAATTTCAAATTAAAGCTCTCGTTGTCTTCAAATATACTGTGCAATTTTATCCTGATCCAACTTCCGGTTCCGAAATTATGGGGCGATGAGTGTCAAAATATGCAAATCGTCATTCAAAATGACGATGCAAAACTGGTACGCGACGGTATGAGCGGCTTTGTTCCGTTTACAGCGTGCTTTGTTCAATTTCCAATAGTATGCAGGGTTTCCACATTCAAATATATATTTTAAAGGTGAAAAATATGTAAATTTCTAATCCTAATCTAATATTCAATTTTTGCCTACTTGTTAGTATTATCACAAAATCATGATAACGATGCTTTTCTATAAATGGGTCATATAAATAGTGTGGACTTTGGGTCTGCTTAGCGGTTCAAATTGAACTGTTAGGCGGAGATGGCGGTTCAGTTTGAACTGCTTTAAGCACTGATGAACCGAAGGCGAAACGCGAAGATATCGAAACTAAATATGTACTTTACGTACAAACCAAAAAACCCCTAAATGTATAAAAGTACACTTATTGCCCTTCTTATATAGAAAGTTTATGCAAGCACTTGTAAAATTGACTAGTGAAAATTGGCCCAGATGCCTAAGTGTTCTATACCATTCGACACAGTTCATCGATCTGAGCAATATATGTGCCTGTGTGTGAGTATGTGTCAAATAATGTCACTCATAAAATATAAAATCTTGGAGTCCCATAGGTTGAATTTCATACTGCTTTCATAGGTGAAAATAAATTTAAAATTGCACACTTTCTTTTAGATTTGGGTTAAAATTGCTTCAATTTGTAGGCTATATTAGTTACTTACTAAACGAAGCGACTCCAGCTGTACTGGTTCCAAGTTCCCGGTTCCAGAAGTACCGGAAATTGTGGTCAAAAACTCAAAAACTCGCTCACTCAATTTTCTCAGAGACGATTTGATCGATTTCCACAAACTTAGGCTCAAATAAAAGTTCATATAGTCTCATAGGTTGCTGTTTAGTTTCATCCTGGTCCGACTTCCGGTTCCAGATCTGTAGGGTAAAGTGTGTTTAATCAATAAGTGCGACGATGCAAAATAAAGAAAAACTCTTATTAACTTGACATAACTGTTTACAAATTGAAAAGGTTATGTGAGTTTATATCCAAAAAAATGTCCTCTTGATTCAAAATTGAAAAACAAATTATTCACAGAATCACCTAGTGATACTTTTGGAAATATAAGTAATATGAGAAAGGCATCATTACAACACTAGGTGGATTAAAGAAGGTTTTTTTCAGCAATTCTCAAAGATGGCTCAAGCGATGATTTCAACAAGCACCGGAAATAATAATTAAAAGCTCTAAAATTGAGCTCACTTCTATAGCATAGTGCATTCACTTAACCGATTTTTACTGACTTAGATTCAAATTGATTGCCCCCTTCAAAAATTTTCTGAAAATTTGTTGGATCCGATTTTTGGTTCCGGAATTACAATTTCAAACCGCCATTGGGAGAAACGATGCAGAAAACGTTAAAATAGATCTAAATGTTGCTCAAAACTGTATCAAGTCATAGTTCATATTAGTTGATGGCGAAACGAACCGAGTTTCGTTAGACCGATATTGAACTCCCGGTTCCGGAGATAGTGGTCAAATATAAATATAAGGCAATTTTTTAAGAAGTATAGGATTTGGTTTAAAAAAAACGTTCTTAATCCACCTAGCAGTGAGATGACACATTTTTTTTAAGATGCACATATTTTTTGCATCATATGTAAGGATTATCACTTTGAATTTAATGATAATGCGAAATTTCCAATATAAGGTTTAACACGTCAGAGTCGAACAATTGACAATTATGTTGCCAAAACGAAGCAGTGTTAGAAACAAATCGAGCCAAAATACTATGCTTTTCAATCTTGCAATCATTGAGAAATGATTGTATGGAACATTCTGTCTAATTTTGGTTCCAAGCCTCATTTCATCGTCCTTCGTTCAAAACCTCAACTATTGGGATATGACGAAAAAATCGACTACACAAAAATATCGATATCTCCTTGAATAGTTGACGGGTTCTTACAATCTTCGACTCGTTTGATTTGTATTGCGATAAGGTATCTAAATTTGGAAAAAATTTTTAGTTTTCAAACTCAATTGTCGACAGATATTGTCGAAAAACTGCAAAGTTTATGTATCCTGGAAGATCTTTCATTTGCAACTAGTTTGGTCAAAATCAGTCTAGCCTTCTCTAAGATTCGCGCATCTTTATTTTTCAGACAAATGAAGACAGATACACAGGTAAAAAAGTGAAAGTGGTAAAACTACATTTTGAAGCCTCTGATAAACAAACCTTCATATCTCGACACCAATCCATTTTAAAAAGTTTATGTGCTGGGCATGTTTTTATGTAATAATATGGTCTACAAGTTCTCCGAAGCAATAAAGGAAAATTATAACTTTAACCTCACTTCTAGGTGGATTACTGACAATTTTGATTATATCAAGAGAAGGGGACAATTCCAATCAAAAATTGTTCTGAAGGGTTTTAGCCTCCAAAATCAACCTCTGAAGCGCACACAAAAAACACGTTTTGGCGTAATTGCGATCACTGTGCACTGGAATAGGGGGAAAAGTCGCTTACACAAAATTATCGACATCTTATATCGATATATTAGAATTGATAGAACGATCAATATAATTGTTTCAAATTTGGTTTCCAGTGCGTCTGGTGTCAATCGTTGTAGACATGACCCTACAAGAAATAGTCCAAAAGCGATAAATCACACGATCTAGGCGGCCAATTGACGGGCCCAAAACGTGAGATAAACTGTCCACCGAAGGCGGCTCTCAATTTGGTCAATGTTTCGCGTACCGTGTGGGATGTGGCACCGTCTTGTCAGGCATGTCCAATGCTTCCATTTTGGACAAAAAAAGTACGGATATGTAATGTCAAAAATATAACTGGTTGTCGTGAATACGAATATAACTTTCACGCTTTTTCCATACTTCCGAATTGTTTTGTACTCGTTTACTCACCTATAGGGAATAACCAACGAAACGGCAAGAGAATAATTATCTCAAAGTGGAGGACACTCGCGGAAACAGTTCAACTTTTAAAGAAATGTGATACGTTCTGATTTAAACACTTGGATAGTCTGTAAGCAACTGACTCGCTACTCTCGAGTGATCTTTATTTTAGTTTCACTGTTTTATACAGTGTTGCCAGTATCTCGGCTCTTTAAATATCTTTTCTTCGTTAAGTTATATAACAGTATATAACAACTCTTATCCTTTTAAAAAAGTTCATTAACAAATTTTGATTTACATTAGCTTAGTATGTAATTTAACTATTTTACAATATTATTTACTTAATTTATTCGAATTCAAATGTTTGAAAAATTCAATAATAAATGAAATCATTTCCAGCCTTTGCCGTTTTCTTCCGCTTCGAACGCCTAGGAAAATCGTTCGATTGACCCATTGAGGTCTCTTCCAAATTGCGCTTTCTCGATGATTTCCTAGACTGTGCTTCGCCGATTTCGGGAAATCCATAAAACTCTTCGTCTTCCTCTTCCATGTTTCTCGATCGCTTCTCAGATGAAGCCGTAACGAGAAGATTCGGTCTACATAACTCCGATTGGTCCTTAGACACCCTTATTTGGTCCCGATGGGCCTCTGCCCGGACGTTTCCAATGGTAATCTGAAATATGTGTTTTGAAACTCGTTTTAAAAAGGTTGCCTTTAACCATCTTGCTTTATTATTTTGGTTATGGTTTTTATACCATATTTCATCCCCTTCAATCAGTTCATTTAATGGATCATTCTGTTCCTTGCGAAACGTAATCCTATCATTTTCTATATTTTCATCATCTTTTGTTTGCGAAAAAAGCAAATGTCTTTTATAACCCAATTTAGGGTTTACTAAATCTATTAAAGTCTTTGGTTTATATGAGAATATTTTCTCTGATGGAAAGTGTCCATCACTTGTTAAACAATTATTTCGATAATTAAACAGAAACAAATTTATCTGATCCTCCAAATTCAACTCAGACACTTCCGGTTCTAATAAAAATTTCTTTAATACCTCTTTGGTTGTTCTTACCAATCGCTCCGCTTGACCATTACTTGAAGGATTGTAAGGCGGGCTTTTGAGGACTTTAATTCCCTGTCTCTCTAAAAAACTTATAAAAGCATGAGAGTTAAATGGTGGACCGCCGTCAGAAACTAAGACGTCCGGTAGTCCGAATCGAGCAAAATAGCCCACTATGCATTTTAAAACGTTACTACAGTCTGTTCCTCTCTTCATCCAATTAATCTCTAACCATTTTGAATAACTGTCTACCAATAACAGAAAAGTATGATGGGAGAAATGAAAAAAATCCACGTGAATACGACTAAAAGGTTTTGTCGTTGGAATCCAGTTGGATTCAGTTTTAGGTTTCTTAGCCACTGCCATACTATTACAACTGAAGCATTTGCCAACAAATTTTTCTATATCATTATTAATGCCAAACCAGTAAACTGTCCGTCTAGCGAGCTGTTTCATCTTTACGATGCCTATATGATTGCCATGCAGAAGTTTCAGAATTGCGTTCTGCAATTTCAGTGGAATCACCACCCTATCTTGGTACATTAAACACCCTTCAACCGATTCAAGATCATGTTGATTCGCGTAAACATTCGTAAAACTTCTATCCATTTTCCTTGGCCATCCATTGCTCATAAATTTTAAAATATTTTGTATAAACCTATCTTCTTTAGTTTCATTGGCAATAAATTCGAAATTTAATGGCATATCTTTGCTAAAGTTTATGCTTCTAATAAATTCATCTCCATCATATCTTTCTGGCACTGGCGTTTCTAAAGGAAAACGAGAGCAGAAATCTGCATTACCCATTTTATGAGACGGTCTATATTGAATATCGAAATCGTATATTGACAGTTCTAAAATGTACCTTTGCAATCTCGTCACATAAATTGAATTTTTCCCAGTTTTGCCAAAAATACCAACTAGTGGTTTGTGATCTGTATAAATCTGAAATTTCTTCCCAAATAAATATTTGTGAAACTTTTTTATCGTTGTAACTAGGGCCAATGCCTCTAAATGCAAAATTGGGTATGATTTCTGTGCTGAATTCAGCGAACATGATGTAAAACAAACTGGCTTTTCAATTCCTTCTATTATATGAGCTAAAACTCCTCCCAGGCCATAGCCGGATGCGTCAGAAATTATCACAATGGGTTTTTCTGGGTCATAAAATTCCAAAAAATTAGTTGACAATAGTAAAGATTTGCTTTCTTCAAAGGTTTTGTTACAATTTTCGTCCCAAACATATTTGGTATTATTTTTCAATAAATTATAAAGACAATACAGTTTTTCTGATAAATGTGGTATAAAGCGATGATAATAATTTATTAGTCCTAGAAAAGATTTTAGTTCTGTAGTGTTTTTAGGCTCTTTCGCATTTTTAATCGTAGAAATTTTATCGGAACAAGGAAATAATCCTTTCTCATTTATAATAAGACCCAAATATTTTAACTCTTCAACGAAGAATTTACACTTGTCCCAATTTACTTTGATGTTGGCTTCCAGCAATCGCTGTAAAACTTTATTAAGTTTTTGAGCACAATCATCTAAATCTTTTCCTGAAATAAGCACATCATCTAAATAACACGAAACTCTCTCAATTCCCTCTAAAACTTGGTCCATGACCTGCTGGAATATTGACGCACTGGACGATGCACCTTGTGGAAGCCTGTTATATGTGTATAAACCTTTAATTGTATTAATTACCATAAATTGTTTTGATCTTTCCGATAGTTTTAACTGTGTATACGCCCCCTCTAAGTCTAGCAAACAAAATATTTTGCTGCCCGATAAATTTGCAAATAAATCTTGTGTTATTGGTAAAGGATATGTATTAGCAATTATATGTTTATTGATTGAAACTTTGCAATCGATAACCATTCTGATTTCATTATTCTTTTTCATAACTATAATCACCGGTGAAGCCCATTCACTGGTTTGAATTGGTGTAATGACTTTCTCTTTTTCCATTTTTTCTAAATATTTTAATACCTTATCTTTTAGACGGAAAGGTACGTCGTAAGCTTTTTTGAAAATTGGTATACTATTTTTCAACACCAAATTTGCTTCAAAACCTTTAATTGGTGAAGAAAAATCCTTTAAAAAAACACTTGAAAATTTCTGTTTAATTTCTTCCACAAGATTATTCGTACTCTGATCATTTACCCTATTAATTGTATGGTTTCCTGAAAATAAATCTCTCCATTTCGGGAAAAATACGTCCAACCACGGTCTACCCATTAGGGGAACAAAAACGTTATTGCAGTCTATCACAAATAATTTCAAAATACTTTTAAAACCATTTAGCTCAATCGAAACATTAGTTTCTCCCACTATTTTCAACTTTGACCCATTAACTACCATTAATTGTTTACTGCATTTACTCAAATTGTTCATAAAATTAGACTCATACTGTAATTTACTCATGACTGACACTGATGCCCCACAATCTATTTCCATATTTATCAATTTGTTTTCAATTTTACATTTAATTACACAAGGATTATTTACACCTGAAATAGAAGAAACATGCATGCAATTCAAAACATCTGTACCTTTGTCCTCCTCGCTGTCGGATGCATTCCTCAAATCCGTCGTCATTCTGTTCAGTAGGTCGCTTAAATGTCTGTCCGCACTAGGTCCAGGGCTAAATGTGTTTACAACATTTACTGTATCTTTTCTAAGATTCCTCAAGGCAAAACATTTACTTTTAATATGCCCTTTTTTCTTACAAAATGTGCAAATCATGTTTGAAAAATCAGGTCGGAATCGTTCAAATTTTTTAAAATTTTTATTCAAACCATTTTGGTTATAATTGTTGAAGTGCACTTTTCGGTCCATATACCCTAAACGGCTTTTTACCGGCCCCCTTGAGCTACCTTCCCTTGGATCTTGATTTTTTTGAAGTCTTGTTGCATTTGCAAATCGATGTAAGACATTTATAGCCGGACTGTTAGTGGGATTATCCACTATAGTTGCTCTGTTTAGCATATTTCCATTAGCAGCATCAAGAACTCTAGCGTTCGAGCCCGCGATCACCCACGTTGCTATGATTTTTTCCGCTGATTCGAGTGTGAGATTATCCTCATTAAGGAGTCTTTGCTGGAGAGCTTTGTCTCTCAAACCAGCAACCACCCTGTCTCGAATAGCAGTATGTTTGTGGTCTCCAAAAGTGCAGAATTCTGCTTGGAGTTTTATCGCCAATATAAAATCTTCCACCGTTTCATCTAGCTGTTGTACTCGCTGATGAAATTTGAAACGCTGAATCAAATCTGATTCTACTTTATCGAAACGCAATTTTAACTTGGCCACAATTTCATTATATGGTGCTTCCACCAATTTGCCATTTGGAAATAATAATTTGAGTTCTGAAAAAATTATGGGACCACCCAGTGTCACAAAATGGGCCTTTTTGGATTCGTCTGTAACATTATTCATGATAAAATAATAACCGAGCCTCTCCTCCCAATCGGAGAAGGATGTACCCTTACGGTACGGCTCAATTGTCGTAACCATATTAGCCATCTTTGAAATTGTTAAAAAGGAAAAAGAAAAGAAAATGGCACTATATTAACTGTTTTGTACTAATATGGTTAAACGATTTTCAATTTAAAAAAGAATAAAAACGACTCACCGATTGAAAATAACTGGGCTCACCCGCAAATATTTATTTCCGAAAATACAATTAGCCGGAACACCGTCTTGGCCGTCGTCAGATTGTCGTAGCTTATCCTCGACCTCTGTCGGAATTGTTTAATTTTTCTTCGACCTTAGTCGGCACTTCTCAGGATTCGCCGGATGTATCAGTTTTAATACTTTTATCACGTCTATAGGGTTAAAAAGAAAAGAATTAGTACTTTTGATAAAACATGTGTTTAATTGTTTTAATTAAACAAAGGATCTATTGTCTCACAAAATAGTTTATTGTTTTAAACAATACGCCATTCTTATCAAAAACACAATGCCAAAAAATATGCGCGTCAATTTTTTGTAAAAGAAAATAACGCCACTATAATGTACTTTTACCCTATCACCACTTACCACTCAACAAGAAAAAACTTTGCGTGTGTTAGTAGCGTCGGTTTCGACCAACGCTATTTGCCGATAGCTTGCCTAGAGAAACAAAAAAATCTATACAAACGCGCCAAAGCACGCCGCAAAAAAATGTCACTTTTTCTGCTAATTTTCCTCGTCGCCACTGTTTTGTACTCGTTTACTCACCTATAGGGAATAACCAACGAAACGGCAAGAGAATAATTATCTCAAAGTGGAGGACACTCGCGGAAACAGTTCAACTTTTAAAGAAATGTGATACGTTCTGATTTAAACACTTGGATAGTCTGTAAGCAACTGACTCGCTACTCTCGAGTGATCTTTATTTTAGTTTCACTGTTTTATACAGTGTTGCCAGTATCTCGGCTCTTTAAATATCTTTTCTTCGTTAAGTTATATAACAGTATATAACACGAATATCAATTAGTTGATTTTATGATTAGTTTATGATAAAATAATGGTGGTACTGCAGAGAACCTTTTATGAAGACGTTCGCGATGGAAAAGAACGAGTTAATTTTTTTTTTCGTTTATAGAGGTTTTATCCTAAAGGTCATTCGACTCTTCGGCCTAGAAAAACTTTCTGACCCTATGTGCGGTGTTGGAAATCGAACCTAGGCGGGCTGCGTGAAAAGCATCGACTTACCGATCACGCTATCCCCACGAGGTGAGTTCTTATTCCGATTGATACCGCTGATTTCCGTCGTGTATTTTCTGGCTATTTGGCTCCAGGTCCATGCCAGTTGTCGTATGTTCGAGCCCCGACCTGGAAGGATTCTTAGTGTCAGTAGGATCCATAGTACTAGTCATGCAATGATTTAATGATACACTAAGAATCGGCTGCGAAGTCTGTTTAAACAGAAAGGCCAAATTCCACAAAAGGAATGTAATGCCGAGACTTTGCTTATTTCCAGGCTGACCAGTTGTCCGTGGATACGATACTGATATGGTTGGTGCGAAGGTAGAGCGTTCACAACATGAATTCGCAGGATTGATCAATGATACAATTGGCCTGTGATATAAAAAAGAGGTCAGAAGTATGTAGTAGAGTGAAGTAAAATTCCGCCTAATTCTTTGGGAATATATTAATGATTCTAAGAAGGATCGATCTAAAAAACTCAGGAATTAGGAATTGGACCGGCGTTCAAGAGCTAAATTCTGAACTTATAACAGACTCAGAGTTTAACTGCAATTTAGTTCTAGAACTATAATTCCGAAACTGAATTCTGTTCCGGAATCTACTTCCGGTATCCAGTTCCCGCCTACAGGGACGAAGTTCTAAAACTGAATTTAGAAACCCGAAATTAAGTCCAGATTCAATCCAAAATTCATTTCCCGAATCCAGATCCAGAAACAAGAAACCGAATGCATTTATTAATCTATTGCTGCTGTCGGTTGAAGGCGACTTCTTGCCACGAAATCCGAAAAGCGAATGGAAACTGCGACCTGAGCTTTTGAGGTTTTTAACCACACTGTTAGTAAAATCATCAAACGCACTAGAACAAATGATATTTTTTCGACAACGGTTCATCTTTTATCCATGTTCAGTTGAAAATGTGTGCCTGACTACCTCAGAACCGTCTTCCGTTTAGATAAAAAACGTGTTTAATCCACCTAGCACCTTTTTTATCAATCCGCATGTGTTTTTTGCATGAATATTCTTCGGTGTTAAAGTTTTCATGACATTTTTTTAATGACCGTCGTTTTAAGCGACAATTTGAGATTTTAATCACTCATTACTCTGTGATGTCGAAACTGCAAATCGGATCGAATTTGAATCTAGAAGTGTGATAATCGATCAAACATGCCATGATATGTAAGTTCAACTTTAGAGTTTACGGTAATTTAAGGTACTTCCAGAGCCGGTATACAGGAACCAGCATAATCCAAACCGATTCGTATGGCCATATGACGAATAAATTACAACAGTTTTGAGTCCAACTTTGAAGCTTTTCGGGATTGTCATCTTCTATACCGGTTTGAATTTTAAAAATTCATCATCATGTAATTCGAGAACCGGAAGTCATAATTGGATAAAATAATTAACTTTTGCATGTATGTATAAAATCAATTAATTTTTTATATAAGTTAAGTTTGAATTTTTGTTTCTGAAATTTGATTAGGCTTTTTTTGAGAAAACGATTGAGCTTTGAGAAACGATTCGATACTGGAACTGGAATTCGAAATTCGGTGTAGCCGAAGTCAGACAAATTCACCTGAGTAGCTGTATAGTTTACATTTGTTTCAAAATATTTGAAAATCAGTGAAGACATCTTTGAGAAATCATAGCACGAATTAAATTTTAGGTGCCTTCTGAATCGACAACTGAATACCACTAAAACTGAAAAAAGTTAATTTTTTTTTATCGACTATCCAAATCTGCTTACCCGATAAACCTGATTAATTTATGTGGAATAGACATTTTCATACCAATCACCCTGTATCCCCGAAACCGGAAGTTAGATCTGACTGAAGAGCAAAATGTTTTATAGAATCTTGAAACTTTTCATTTGAATCTTAGATGATTCTTAGATTTCATTTGAATCTTAGATCGGTTCAGCCATCTACGAGAAGAATGAGTTACACAATTTTGATTTCGTTTCACATATCATCCTGTAGTTCCGGAACCAGAGGACGGAACCAAACATAATGCAGGAACTTTGTTTGGGAGCATACGACTTTTCGTATGAATCTGAATTTGTAGAAAAGAAATTTTCCGAGAAAATTGAGTGAAATTATTTGTCACACACGCATTTGCTGATCTCGACGAACTGATTCGAATGGCATATGGATGTTATGTTCTTCCAGCATTTATTGCTGTAAGTAGTTTAAAACAATATAATTGAAAAAATTCTGCCATCATCTGGTTTATATATGTCATATTCGAACGATTATGTTGCCAAAAACGAACCGTGCTCAAATCGGTCCGAGGCTAAATGTCATGAAAAAGGATGCTGTACACTGTCTTTTTGGTACTTAGAAACAATTGTATGTAACAGTATAAAAAATCGTGTTTTCCGTTGCTCCCAAACATTTCTTTGTCATACAGCGCTCAAAACTTCTGCTGCTGGAATAGGGGGAAAAGTCGTTTACACAAAAATTTCGATATCTCCGTTAAAAATGGACGGATTTTAACAATCTATGGCTTATTGGATAGCTATTATCGTGCGGAATCTAAGTCTGAAAACATATTCTGTTTTCAAGGTCAATTGTGACAGATACTGTCAAAAAAAGGTCAATTGTGACAGATACTGTCAAAAAACTGAAAATTTTGACATAAAACTTCGTATAACACAAAAAGTAAACATCCGATCTAAAAAACCATTCAATAGCGTTCAGGGTGACGGGAAGACCTTTTATTTGCGACTAGTTTGATCAAAATCGGTCCAGCCATCTCTGAGATCTCGACCTCTTAGTTGACAACACACATACAGACACACACACATATAGACACACACACATACAGACACACACACATACACACACACACACAGACATTTGCTCAGTTCGTCGAGCTGAATCGATTGGTATATGACATTCGGCCTTCCGGGCCTCGGAAAATTTTTCGAAAGTTTGAGCGAATTCTATACCTATTTTTTATATATATAAAAAAAAGGTAAAAGTGGATCTCCTCCATATTTGCCAGTACGTTCGTAAGTCGATTCATGAATAAATTATAGACCAAACTTTGTCAATGACACAGGACACGATTCACGCGTGATCTGTCAAGAACAGTGTTGCCGAACAGATACTAGCAAAAAAACACCCTTCTTTATAAACGTAACTCACTTTGATTTCTAGAAGATTACTACACAGATTTGCCTAAACTTAGGTTCAAACGTAATTGTATGATTCTATACAATGTAGTGTATATCAGAATGGTTATAAAAATTATAAGAATGAATGTGGAATGCTTATTATGCTTACTATCGAGAAAACTGGACAGCTTGACTATGTTCGACTGAGGTATTTTAAGTAAGCTATACTCGGAAACAATGACAGAGATATTAGAAATATGGAAAATAAAAATCGAGAAGTGATTCAAGAACAGTTGCCGAAGAAAGATGTCTTGTGTGATTGAGACGAACTGAAAAGAACGCGACATACAAAACTGCCGAAATGTATCGGGATCCGACTTCCGGTTCCGGAATTTCAGGAAGTAGAGTGCTTAAACTTTCAAACCGTTGCACAGTGGGAAAAATCCATGAAAACCCGCAAAAAATTCTGTAGCTCATGAACTAGGTTGTACGGTTCGTACGGCCAGTGTAGGTTCTTCCATTCGATTCTCCAGACTTTTTTACACAATATAAGATAGTTTTCGTATGCTTTCAACGTGGTTCGCCTAAGACTTAAGGGTGATTTAGATGAAAATTTCACATATTGGAAGAATTGGGGTAAAATAGCCACCAAAACTTTTCGTGCGGCCAGTATGAGTTCTGGCATTCGATTCTACAGACTTTTTTACATAAGATAAGCTAGATTTAGCAAACTTGCAAGAAGTTTTACCAAGATTTAAGAACGATTTACAATAAAATACCATAAAATGGAGGAAATGGGGTAAAATAGTCATCAAAACTTTTCGTGCGGCCAGTGTAGGTTCTTCCATTCGATTCTCCAGACAAGTTTACATAAAATCAAGCTATTTCAGTAAACCGCACTCGATTTCATTTCAAGTTACAGAACAAATACTATAGAAAATCCTAAAACTGCTGGGCATTTGGGGTAAAACGAGCAGGATGGCGATTCGTGCGGCCATTAAAACCCATTCCATTGAATTGCCTGGATTTTTTTTTACATAAGAATCACTCTTGTTTGTTGCCTTTTTCCATGGTTCCGATTTATTTACGGGTCTCCTGTTTTTTCCCACTGTGCGTTGTTTAGAGCGACAAAATTGAACTCACTCACTTTGCTCAGCGATAATTGAACCGATATTCACTGAATGGTGAATATGAATGAAACGTAAAAAATATTCCGAATTGAGTTCAAAACTAGTCCAATTTGTAGGTTATGTTAGTTAAATAACACAGATTTCTTCAAATTTCCACCGATTACTTTATGCGGCACAGATGGTAGAAAGATTTCTTATTTTGAAACACTTTCGTTTGGTAGCTCTGGTTTCAACTACTCAAATCGATGTATAAAAATATTTCCAAGCGATAGGTGTACTGATATCGAAAATCTGTTAAAATTTGATCGAACTGTATGTGTTCAATATCTGATCACTATTATTATTTTCCGCATTATTTGTACGCCTATATAAAATAAGATCAGCAGTGCTACGTCAAAAATTCAATTTTTATTCGATGGCTCTGAGCATAAAACGCTGATCTCATCAAACGGTAGTACGGAATTATGAGTGTTAATTGGACCGCAGCACTAGTCTTGGTATGAAGTACCTAGACTTTGACTCTTCGAGTAGCAAGTTTTTCGCGTCGAAGTTTGTTGGAGGTGTTTCCAGCTAGTAGCTATTGAAAAACTCAATATTTGCATTGAAATATTCAAGGTGTAAATTATTGGAATATTTTTTGGTTTAAATTGTTCATTAACAGACAAAGTAGCAGAAGCTATGATTCACAGCAGAATATTTTATCGTTTTGTTCGGGATTCAGTTCATCGATAGACATACATAGCAAATCGAAGCTGGATTTATCCAAATGTAAAAGCATTCATGTGAACGAGAAGATTGACCTTCCGATTAGCGTACGATAATGAAGAAATTGGCTTTTACTTGAACAGAGTTTCAGTTAGTCCAGCTAGTACCAGTCATCCGAGTGGTTGAAGCTCTTCGTTAGCACTTCAGAAGTTTATTAGTACACTGAATTAGCGAAAGTGTTAGAATCGATTGTTCAAATTTTCCACTGCTAACGCTCTCAGAACTGCATTAACTGAGCAATGTGGGAAATGGCCGAGAAGAGGCCAAGAACCATTAGCTCAAGTTTTTTTTTCGATAAACACAATTTTTGCTTCTTGTTCCATATTTAGCATTCGATGCATTGGATACTCGGACATGAACTAACTCAACTAATCGAACTGTGTATCTAGAACAATCTAGCTGTGTGAACTTTTCATTATCAGTAGAAGATCGGCGCCATACTAACTGAAAGAAGAGTCAGTGGAATTTTTAATCAGCAGTTCTATTATTATACCTTCGAGACAGATGTTATTGTGATTCGAACGCGTTCACACAAAATCGCGTGATGATATAACTGATGTCACACCATGGTGAATTTCGATACTATCGATCGGTCTGGAACACACATTAAACTTCATTCGGTAATTTTTCATCTTTTGAAGAGTTTAGAACAGCCGAACTACCGAGCATTCTCATTCTACTGATATATTAGCACAAATAATCATTTGCTGACAACAGTAGCCTTAGGGTACTGCTGTGATGGTATGGATGTAAGGCAATCGATAACTCCTTACTTATCGAAGAAAGCTCATAATTTATTTCGCATCAATATTTATTTATTTATTTATTTGGAGCAGGGAAAAGCCCACTGGAGTTGATACTTATTAAGAATCTCTCTCCAGTAGGTATAAAACCTCCTCATCTTTTGTACCAACAGATAATCACATCCATGACCAGTTATCATTCATGAGATCTCACTATCAAAGATGTCAAAGCATTTTTTGACTTATTCTAGTTTTTTGGAATTTACTAAAAAAAATTATATGATTAGTCATTTTTCTCGTGGATTTCAGAAACCTAAATCAAATATAGGCACGTCTTAACAAAAACGTTCAAGACGACTCTGCCGGGCTGCTGATATGATCATTCTTCTGGAAGAATGAGTGAACATAAGTTCTTTGTCGAAGAACGATAATTCTGTAATCTTTTCAAAAGAAATAAAAATGACTGAATTTTAAAAGTTCACTATTGAAGAGTTTGTTACCAAGGAAATAGAATTCTTTGCCCTCGTATGATTTTCTCGGTAATCTAATTTAAGTGTGTGAATTTTAAGATGACGGGAGGGTAAGGTCAATATCATAAACGGGTTACTCGAACTTTTGTTTTATATTAATCTAATCACGGTTTATCGATGCTAATCATTGAAATCTAACAAATCTTTAACTCTAGGAAAATACAAAAATGTACGTGAGATTCAATTGAAAACATTATAAAATCGATTGCGCATTATTTACCACATAAATATAGATTTTATTCATTTGAAGGCTTGAGTACCGAAAGAATGCCCCATTTGTGTAGGTACACTAGTACACTCATGTGTACCAGTTTTTACGTTTCGTCTTCGACTCATCGACATTTGCTCGTGTTCCGAGGTGTTCAGCCCCGCCTTAGTTGAATGTTTGCCTCAAATGGATTCAAACATCTTAGAAATACTTTCGATTCCTTAGAAATGGCAAACAATTGACGCGATTAACATTTTCTGATATTGCCAATACTCCAATTTTCATGCAATGTCCTATTCATTGTCAATCGTGTCCAAACATTTAGTCTTTGGAACAAACTAATTACTCCCCTGGAACATAGTATGAAGTTGCACACATTTTCCCTAGAGACGCTCCTACTTAAAACACGAATAATAAGAATAGACATTTTTTTTTCCCCAAACAGTCACTATTACTAATAAATAATATTTTTAATAAGGCGCACTGCTTTAACTCTAAGATGCCGAGGGCAGACATTGGGCCGTATGAATAAAATGTAGTAAAATCTGTTGTTTGTAGTATCTTCTCAAAAACAAAGTCCACAGAGTATAACGCGGTTTGGTATGAATAAAAAACAAGTTCGAACATCTAGTTAATGCTACTTCCGAATTTAAACATTTACTGCATACCGTATCGACACAGAGCCGGAAAAGCTGGCATAAGCATGCACAAAGCAAAAAACGTTCTTACATCTGTAAAAATGATACTTTTTTAATTGCTGTACTTCACTTTATCAGCAAACACACGAGTAGCAACCTCTAGAGCTACCTACCGAAAACTTGTTGTAAATACTACAGTTTGTAGCATGTTTTGACAGGAACGTGATCCACACGTAGCATTTACTACCGAAATTGAAGCATGCTACGTTTTATTCATACGGCCCATTGAGTTATATAAAGAAGAGATGAAATTGTTAATTTATGGATAATGTAAAGAATTTTACAGTCGGTTTTCATCAGAACAAGTTGATAAAAAGACTGGATAAATTAACATCAATTAAAAAAAACAAATCAACGGACGTCAAGCCGAAATAATTGATCTATTTGAAGGATTTTTAATAATATCCGCATTTCAAAGGATTTATTACAAAAAATCTAATTTGCAACCTCGCATTCTGCTACTAACGCAAAATGTAATAGCATCCAATCGACGCCGTTCTATTCACCAAATGTCATCACAAACACACGGGTAGGCATGAGATAGGAACTTGTGAGCACGTGTTTATCTAAACTTTTGACGCGTCTATTGTAAACGACTGGGATATAGTACTCAATTAAATCATTTCATCATTTCATTCTAAATTATTCTTTTAACGTGTTCGACACGTCAGAGCATAACAGTTCATTTATTTCTTCACAGTTAAAGCAGTTCAAAGCGGTCGTAAAGGTAATGTTATTAGCAAAACACTTATAAATTTACTGCGAAACGCAATGCCTTGAAAAAAATTTATTGAATGCCGAAAGTTGACGAAGAAATATGGGTTCATCTGAATATTATTCTAAAAACACTAATCACCCCCGAATGTTTGCGTGTTTAGGCTCTTGAATCTCAAGGAATTTCCAACCTAAAAGTAAAGCCTTGATATTACACGCATTTTCTGGAATTTGATCTTCCGTTCCAACAAACTTCGCAACCGATTCCAGCGTACATAACACCATTGCATGCATGGCTGATGCTACGGTGCTACTGACAATAAGAATCCTCCCAGGTCGGAGCTCGAACATACGGCAACTGGCTTGTAAGACCGGCGTCCTATGCATTGAACCGCCAACCCGAGTAATTTCCAGCTTAGTGGTGTCATAATTTATTTTCAAACAAAAAAAAAACATGAGTCAGCTGCCAAGTTTGATATTAACTCAACTCTGATAGAAGTAAGTGTTCATTTCCTTTCACGTGATTAAAATGATCCCAACGCTAATAAAAACAGTTCTCTTGTTGTATCGAAATAGGCCAAACCTGCTCCGTCTGGTAGCCTTTCCGTATCTTAGCAGTCGCGAATGCCACTAACTGATCATTCGCTCCACGCCAAACACAAAATAATCTACCTTCAGAGGGAACAAATGACTATTTGAATTGACACAACACGCTGTTTATTGTTGATCGGAAACACCGCGTAAGAATAGAGTCGGGTTCGTTTTTCGCAATGCAGCTTGATTGCACCGGCCCAGCAAGCTTCGGTGATGTTATTGCAATGTAAATAATTGAACGGTAGCGAAGTATTGTAGCTATTTCGAGTGTGTAATTATTGATACTAATTGATTGTTGCCGTACGAATAAACTATTCCCGGGGGTGATTTCGAATTAATTTAAATCAAACGACGTCAAAATATTTGTGGTAGTTTCATTTTTCGAAATTTTCATTTCCGGTATCTCAAGGATAGATCGGGAGACATCAGAATTATTATTTAACCATAATTTGAATATTGACTAGAAGTCGCGTTTTACGGGTGAAGATCAAAAATCGTCATTCTAGAAATATCAAACTTTGGCATTTCTTTATGACTGACATTAAAAGAGATAGCAAAACGAAGGCCCCCGTTTGGATAGGAAAGAACAAGTTTCTCTTGGATCGTTGGTTACATGTGTAATGTTCCGTGCTCTCCCGGTGGTACGTCACAAAGGGTGGCAAACCAACCTAAAACACTTTGTTCCGACATACATCAAGAAATAGATGAAACCATACCAGTGCAGTGCAAGCAAGGCCTACGACGATTGACGTGTGGGTGTTCGCGAAGCAAGGATTAAAAAAAGTGTAATATGGGTTTGCTTTTTGGATCGGTTCACTTGTGCCTGTCTTTATCATCATCATCATCCAATCGGCTTTGTGAAGACTGTGTAGTTGACATCGTGCGGATAAATGAAAGTGTTATCACATCTTGACAAATTTTATGGGGATGTTACGTAAACTGGAAAACTTTATGTAATATGCGCGTTTCAAGAATCGAAACGACTATTGTAATAATAGATAGAGTATTAACCTTATCGTCTTAGTCAAGTTATGTTATGACGGTTACAATATATAAATTAATACTTTTTTCAACGATGACATCTCAACTCTCTTATTCGTCGAGTCATAACACATTTTTTTCAGTGTTGGGTGACGTTGGACATAATTAGTGATTCCTCCGCTGGACTAGGTTAGGTAATATCCGAATCATAACTGAACTCATATGGGGAATATTTATGTTAACAATTGTTACATTTTGAGGTACTATTAGATTAGAAATATGGCTCATATTTGTAACGAATATGGAATTGCATTGTCCACACAACCGCGCAATATTATCGAATTAGATTGCTGAAGTTCATATTCCGAATTGTGAAACCCGATCTAGAAACCCGGAAAGATGGTGAAAAAAAACATCAATATAGTTTTTCAATGGAAACTGCTAATACACTGATATTTTTCAATAGATTGCTGTACATACTGATATCTTGTTGATGAAAAATCTGTTTTAATCCACCTAGTGGTGTAATTATGTCTCTCTTAGATTACTCATGTTTTCATCTATTTACAAGAGTTTTCTTAAAAAAATCGAAACTTGACTAAAACATAGAAAGTTTATTTGGAAATAAACTAACACAATATTTTCAGTTCGCTTTCACATCTCATCCAAGTCAGTCGATAAAACAAAACCGCTTACGTTCGGGACGGAAGAAACCAAGTACAGTATTGTGTAGTGAACAATAGAACGATCTCGAAATGAGTGAACCAAACGAACAAAAGCTATCGCCGATACGAAAACAATACAATTATTGTTGACTTCAGGTAGTGCAAAATTCGACCATCGATACGAGAACTTGAAAGTTTGCTTAAAGAACAAATGCATCTTGACATTAAACGTATTTATTTTAACGTGTATTTACTTCAATGCAATAAGACAAATAACGTTCTTTACATCCAGTTTTATAAAGAGTTGGATGCAATTCAATTCGCAATAACAATGTGCACTATGTAGAGCACGTACAACATTCCAGTATATATGGAAGATAGTGCTATAGAAGTGCGTGTGCATGATCTTCCCTCAAGCGTCATCGATTCTTATATTCGCAAAACTATGTCCCAATACGGAGAGATTCTCTCTATCGAAAAAGAAAAGTGTAAGAATTTTTTCCCCGGTATTCTAAATGGCGTACGTTTGTTACGCATGCGCTTGAAGAGGCCTATACCTTCTTATGTGACTTTCGGTCAGGATACAAGAATCCCGTGCAAATCAATTGTTACCTATGACAATCAGATCGCCACTTGCCAATATTGCCAAAAAGCTGTTCACCACGGTAGGCCATGTGATAAACTGGACAAGGAGACAACTACACCGAAGGACAACGGTGCTTCCCAACCCCAAACAACCCCAGTACACCTGTAACAGCCACCAATAACAATGAACCATCCCTTTCAACGAAACCATCGGTATCAACATAGAACAAAGTACACCAGCTGCAGTTAACAACTTATTCTCCAACCAACCAGCAACTGCAACCAATGTACAAGAAGGCGCATCTACAGCAACTAGCAACGAACTCAAGACGGAAATCAACAACAATACCACCCATGCGGCAATGGATGACGAGACGAGCCACGAAAAAAGTGCCCCTCAATCCTCGCAGGAGGGAAATGAAAGCTCCTCTTCCCCTAGAAAAAGGGTGACAGCGAGATCCAATACAAAAACAAAAATTTTATTAAAAAAATCGGCTCAATCGGCCACGTAAAGCTTGTACGCAAATAGGCCTGAATAAAAATATATTTTAAATAACAACATAATCTTTTCAATTTGTAAATAGCTTTCAGTTAAATTAAGAAGATTTGCTTTGTTATTTTTTGCATCGTCGCTCTAAGTAGTGGCTTGAAATTTTGAACACACTTCACTTTCTAGCTCTGGAACCGGAATTCGAATCCTCGACAAAATTCAGTAGAAGCTTATAAGCCGTTCAGCCGTTTCTGGGCAAATGAAGTGAGTTTCGTTTTTGATATTATGACCACTATTTCCGGCATATCCGGAAACAGAAATATGAAAGCGATGTAGCCAAAATCCATTTGTTTGGTCAACGACTAACAGAAACTACAAATTGAAACTGTTTTAAGTCTAATCTGGAAGAATTTTTCCCTTTTGTTCTATCGACGCTGTAAATGACGGTTTGCAATTTTCAACGCACTTCACTTTGTAGTTCCAGAACCGGCACTGGTCGCCTACGGTAATCAGCTGGCTACAATATTGTTAGAATGCTGTTCACTCCAGAAACTCCAGTATTTCTGATGTAGAAGCAAAGACCAATAAAATAATCTCATATACGGAACCATCATGTGCAACGCGACGCCGAAACAATGTACGATGGAGTGAATAGCTGACCGTTGAATTCTTCTTACTTACTTTAATGGTGAAAATCCTGTCTCCCGAAACATGACTGAACGAATTGTAGTTTTTCAGGATACTCGATCTTGAGTCACCGTTCTCCAGTCGCTTTATAGCCCCACTGCGCGCGCATCTTCAAATGAATCAAATGAACACACCCAGCGTGTGCGAGGTCTACTCAGTAGTCGACGACCTCTTCCAGGTTCTTTGCAGAGCATCACGTAGGTCAATATCTCTTTCGGCATTCCTGCTACATGTCCGTGTTTTATAAGCCTTACAATGTCCGCATGTTTGTATACTTGGTGCAGCTCGTGATTCCATACGAGAAACTACTAGATACCTACTGGTAAGAAATCAGAAAAAATAAATCCTATACCCTATGACATCGAGTATCCTTCTATATCCCAAGAAAACCCCAGTGATTCCGGGACAAAAATGAACAACAATTAAATACTATACTGTACTTCTGCTTCGACTAACAGCATCGCCAACAATCCAGAAAATAATAAAAACGAAAATAATACCTTAAACCATATTTCAACAACAACTTAAGCAGTAAAAGCGACGACACATTCATGGATAAAGGCGCTATGTGCGAACCAATAGCCTGTAATCCAATTTAAGTGTGCAGAGCATTATGATCATACTCTCTATGACGACTAGAATATTCCGCATTTTTTCATCACGACAATGCTCGGACACACGTGGTGGATTTGGTCCAAAACTATTTGAATGATAGTAGATAGGCAATTCCACCTCACCTGACCTATGGTCCTCGTATGGCATCATCTGACTATCATTTGTTTCAATTTGCAAGAGCTGCTAATGCATCCCAAAAAAGTTACTGTTTGGAGTGCATTATGGGTCCGTGGCATTATTCGTGAAATACTGACTGGTAAGCGGAGCCGCGACCAAAATTTGCAACCAAACATCAAATTATATTGATCGTTCTATCGATTCCAATAAAGATTTTTTCAAATTTTGTGTGTGTTTTTTTATCAAATCATATACCTATTAAAAATCACCCTTTAAAGCTAGATTTCTTGCTGCGCTCACATTTCTCTGGTACGGAATTCAAAAAGTGCCAGGAAAATTGGAAAAATTGTACAATTCAATTAGACTTCGAATTAAAGATTTGTAATCAGTTTTTTTAACAATAAAATCGCAAAAAACTTATTCAATGCTCATTCTCATAGCGATTTTGTTTTTTGTACCTAGTTCAGATTGCAGTAAATGATGCCCCGATTACACAAAAATTTGATCGAGTATGAGGCATAGAATAAAAGATAAAATCATGGAAATAGTTCGTCTCCATATACGTCAACATAGTTTACATAACATACATTTGTGGTTCACGCGGTTCGAAATTCAAAAACCAAAGATAACAATTATTGACCAGCAGTGTTGATGGTTTTGTGCTAGAGGCATGACCAGAACAGAACTATGATATGTAACTGTAGTACATTGTGCAAGCAAATTATGATATCAAATCATACTAACTAGAAGAACTCCGACGCTAATTGAATAACTAATGTAGGTTATGAATAAAATATACCGAGCTCTCCCACCATTCCGACTTACGATCGATTTTTGTCCGTAGATGAATATTTACGAGCTAACCCAAAAGTTATTTGGATCCTTGATTCTTGAAATTGATTTATGCTGTCTGATAATTTTCCTAAACAAGCACCCTAAAATCGGAATTAGAAATTCTGTAACTTTATTCGTATTTTTACTTCAAACAGATTCCAGACAGTAGTAATACAACATTACCGGTCATGACCCGTAGTACATTGTACCTGCAGCTTGAGATCAAATTTATGACTGCATCTGCTTTGGTGCGTTCCTATCTGCATCAGTGACTTATGCATTTCTTGTGCAGTTACTGCTTAATGTTATTGAATTAAATGAAAATAAAAGGAAAGAGTAGTAGAGACTGTAAACGCTGCCGTGAACAGTCCATCGCAGCTGACTGCAGTAAACATTCAATCCAATCCACATAATAAAATCATTAAAAAGGACAGGAGGGGTAATCGGGGAATGGGAATCACATGGGCGAAGGAACATTCGTTGAGAGTTTTATTGTTCGTGTTTCCTTAAGTATTCTTTCGTCTGACCGGAGTCGTTTCGATTCTAGCCGTACCAGAAGCAAGTGATCCAAAAGGAGCGCTCGTAAAAGTGAATGTGTATCAGAGAGCTTGTATACTGACAGCAGTGTCAGTCATAGAAATATGCGACTTGGTTCTGATTTTCTTCCCGACAATGTACTGTGTGCTACTGCCAGGGTTTTTGCGTCAAAAGTCTGTCCAGTGGCGATGGTTTGAATGATTGTTAATTTCGGAGCGTGTTCAGTCTACAGTTTAATTGCTAGTATCGTTTCAATCTGCTGAGACAAATAAAGGAAAGACACAAACAGTTACAAATCAACAACTAATAATTAGTCAACAAAACAAAAAAAAACTGAGCCCTGTTAGTAAGTCGCGCAATCAGCATTCTAATGAGTCACTTCTGTGTTCATCGATGTTGGCGTAATTAAGGAAATGGATACCTGAAACTTTACGATGAGGTTATGTAAATGTATTCGTTGCTAAGCATTTTAATAATGAAGAATAATTAATATATCTATATATGGGAAGGTAAGGAGATTTGACAAAAAGGTGATGGTGTATCGTTCACGTTACGTTGCAGTCAGAGTGAACGTGATGCGCGACTTTAGAAATCTATCGTCGCTCTTTTAAATATAACATGTTCATGCGCACGTGATAACGTTTTCCAAATTGTGTTCACCCTAAGAGTGAACTGAAACTTTGGAATCAAAGTACGTAGTAAGGTTGTAAAAACTTTTGCTTCTGGAACATCTTTGACTTCGTACTAAAACCACGAACGCGAGCACACTTCGGAAGCGTGTTTTGTTCGATTCAACTTCCTCGAACTATTATCTGTTCATAAATCTTAAAAACCACATCAATAAGAGAAAAACCAAATGCATTACCAAATATTCAATTGAACTTGATCATTGATCACTTTCTTAAATAATGATAGCAAAAATGATTCATCGGCCACATCACTTATAAGATGATATCTTCGGATTTTGCTGTGTCTGCCATAGCATCTTCGAACTCGATCCACAACCCCATATAAATCAGCTATCTTCGACAATTTGAGTGGAGAGAAAAAAGTGGGTTTTTGTCGTTTACGTCACTTATATGATGATATCTTTGGAACATGCAGTGTTCCCCATATGATCCTTGAACTCGATCCCAAACCCAATATAAATCTCAAGCGGGCCTTGTTGAAATCGGTTTGGTCATGTCCGACAAATTTAGCGGTTAGTAAAATCTTTGAAATGTACACACAGATATTATCCGATTTCGGCCAGCTGAGTCGAATGGCACTAGGGGCCTCCGGAGCTCCGATCAAAAGTCGGGTTTTCCAGCAATTCTATTACCTTTCTATAGAGAAAGTTATTCTGAACAAAAGAAAAAGAGACAGAAAGTAAGCAGGGCAAAGTCCTGGTATTACATTCCTTTTGTGAAATTTCACGTCCTCCTGGTATGTCTGTAACATTACCCAACATTCTTAACATTCTTCTAATGCGTTCATAAAGATGCAATAATAGTGTTATTGCATCTTTATGAACGCAATGGTTTAGAATCTGTCAATTTTTATGGCTGCGTCCTGTTGTTTACACTCTTCTTTAACCACTTGTGCAGTTGTTTATTCGTTTTCATTAGTTTGTTTCGAAATGCGTGGACTTTCAGCAGAACAATGTCTAAAAACTGTGTACAGAACGCGGACTGTCACTGAGAAAGATAGCAAAAATGGAAGGAGTAAGTGAAAAAGCCGTGCGAAATGCAATCAGGAAGTTCGGTGAGGATAACACCTTTGAGAATAAACCGAAAACGGGTCGAAAAAAAGGTCCTGCTAACCCTCAGTTGGATAAACGTATACTGAAGGCGTTCGAGCAAAAAAAGGAGGTTTCAGTTCGGGATGTGGCCAAAAAAGTGGGCACTTCAAAGTTAAATGTTCTTCGTGCTAAAAAACGTTTTTTATCTTCGAAGCAGAAACAAGTAAAACGTAGTCCGAAGCAAGAAGCATCGATCAGGCCGAGGGTTCGAAAGCTGTACAATACGATTCCTGCTGGAAATTTGAACTGCATAATCATGGACGACGAAACCTACGTGAAACTCGATTACAAATCCTTGCCGGGACCACAATATTATACGGTGCGAGAAGGGCAGTTGTTAAACCAGTCCGAGACATCGATTGAAGTCGAAAAATTTGGTAAGAAAGCTATGGTCTGGCAAGCAATTTGTAGCTGCGGTAAGATTTCGAAACCTTTCATCACCACTGCTTTAATGAACAGCGAAATATACATCAAGGAATGTTTACAAAAACGACTTCTACCCATGATTCGAAGCCACAAGGATCCTGTTGTCTTCTGGTGAGATCTTGCTTCTTGGCACTACTCGAAATCAACGGTAGAATAGTATACTACCAAAAATGTCACTTTCGTCCCAAAAGACATGAATCCACCAAATTGCCCAAAACTTCGACCAATTGAGGAATTTTGGGCATTTACGAAGGCACATCTTAGGAAACATGTCTCGGCAGCCGAAACCATTCAACAGTTCGAAAAAGATTGGAAAAAAGTGTCAAAACTTGTCACCAAGAAGTCTGTGGGCAATTTGTTCGCGAACGGTTCAAAAGAACTAGTTCTTTTGAAAGAATGAATGAGCTATAGTTCGTTTCTCGAGAACGGTAATTCCTCTGTGCAAATTCAAATTCGTGGAACTTTTTTTTTTTTTGCTCGCACAACCTGTTGTCGAGAACAGTAATTCTCTAATAAGAAAGCTTTATCACGAAACCTCAGTTCTAATTTTTGGGACCTTTTGTTTTGCTCGCTTAATCTACCGAACCTAAGTTCTAGTTCAGTCTTTGAACAAACAAACACATATAAAAAGAACGAACGAACGGCTCTGGAGAACTAGTTCTTTCGACAGAACTCTGCATCACTGAACGGTTCTTTGAAATGAGCTGTTTTGCCCATCTCTAGTCTGTACGGAATTTAATGAGGAACGTTCGCAAGAAGGTGCACCAGCTAGTCTACAATGGCTGAGTAGCAAATGTTGAGAATAATATTCTGTTGTTATAGTCTAATATTATGAGTATTTCGAATAAAATTTGAATATCTCACACTTGTGAATTATTTACAGCGAAATCAAAGTGCGTCCATACTTTCTGGGACAGTCTTTAGGTTACACATTTTTCAGGAATGTTGGTTGTTTATGACAATACAATGTTTCATTATGAACTACTAATGAAGGTTCGGAGTGGCGGACGCGAGTATATTCATCAGGAAATTAATTCTTTTTCGCACGGCATATTCCGAAACAACACCCATACTAGTATGAAGATGTGTAACATATCAATACTTTCTTTTTCGCGTTGCGTGAGGGCGTTGCCCGTCGTTATTGAATGTGTTAGCGACGGTGTAAATTTCTTTCAATTTCCATTTTGATGCATCCGATGCTTGTGGTAAGCAATGGAGACAATTCAAATAATTTTTCATAATGATATGTGGGTCTGAAAAGTTGCTTGAATTGTCATGACCTATGACCTATCTCCATTTAGGCACAACTGAGATGGCTCTTGGCGTGTACACTCGGTAAAGTCGTCCGAAAGTTGATTCAAATTTAATTGTGATTTCCAATTGGATTCCAAATAAGATGAAACAATAAATATCAGGCGGAATCAGTAGGTGTATCAGAAACTCACAAAGAGTTCCGACTTAAATTCCGGACAACTTAACTGAGCAGTGCTCCTATGACGACTTTCACTGCCGCACACTGGAAACGCAAATCGCTGTTAGAAAGTGTTCTTCCAATGAAATTCCTTTACACCATTCTGCTGCCCGCTTGTGCGACAGTTCTTCGGCACAATTTCTGCAGTTCGCTTCATTTCAAAAGCGTGAGGTGTGTCTCGTTTGCTTCGAAAACCGTTGCACAGAAAATAATGGGAAAAAGTTGAATGTTCATCTTCTATACCGATACAGTTGTACAGCAGCAGATATTTTGTTCTCTTGCTCAGAACGCGTTCTGATTGGCTGGTGCTGTCATAGGTCAAATCAGACAGGTATTTCAATTGTGTGCTATTGAAACACTTCGATGCTGTTGCAACACATATTTAAGTTGAAACATTTTGAATTTATTGGTAGTTATATAAATCGTTGTACAGTTAACTGAGCTATGAGCTTTCTAAATTATGACTAAATCTCTTGGATACTCGTTGGAATCAAACATTTCAGAAAATTTTAATTTGAATTGTATATGCTTATGTCCTACAACTGAAAATGTTGTCACTCTCTCAGAGGATAAATTTTGAAAAGGTTAGTAAAGTAAGTCGTATTCACGACAAAAGTAGGTTATAACGAAACTGTTTGAATGACAAGAGAAAGTCATCAGGCATCGTCAATAGATGGATTAAGAAGAGGTTTAATTGAAGCAGCCAGGGCAAGAAACAACAGAGACTTAATTGCACTTTTGTGATCCGATGGGTTCGAAACACGTTAATCCGGTTATGACTGACTTTACGTATACGTATTTCCAAAATCAAACGCACAATAACTAAATGTTAAAATGTAATCGTGCATATTTCAAGTTCAAGGATTTCCATATCGAATGCTTCCTTGCTACCCTAGTGTTGATGAACCCGCTAATATCAAAGTACTGTATGTAATTTAATACTCTTTTACGCGCTAATATCTTGCAGTCGTAAATTTAAGCAGTTTGTTGGGAGTTATAAAAAGATCTGCGATCTCACTTAATATGTGTTCAGGCTTAACAGATGACGTAAATAGCCATTTGCGTTAATTCATTGTTCATTGCTTTTGTTTGCAATCCTTATACGAGTATGGTTTTATTGCATAGGTGCTATCTTTCGTGTGACGTCTTGACAAGATATGATGGCTTCATAATGCTAGATATATCGACTGGTACTATTTGTAAGGTAATCTAACTCTATACTGTTTCGGTAAGTTTTATGTAAAGCCTACCGTAAAAAGCATTACAAATTCTGGATCCTCATACTGAACTAAGCTCGCTGACGATATATTAAAATTCGCTGATCGGGACAGCCGGCTAGTTGAATGTACAGTAAGCGCCAATCAAATCACTATCAAATCTCGGCCGGTTTGTTTTTTTCAACTCTGAAAGCCAAACAATGATTGATGCGAACTCATGCGTTCAATGTAGAATAAGCGCAAATTCCATATAACCAGGCAGCGGAATATTGCCAACCTAAAGGGGGTACCGATCCGAACAAATATCAGATCCCTGTCGGCACGCTAAGCGAAGTGAAAACAAAAGCTAAATTTAGCGAAAGCTCAAAACTTATGCTTCGGTACACTCCCTTCTTGTACTGGTGCTAGAGAGTTCAACACGATGGCGGATGAAGCAAATTTCCCTGCCCAACCAAGCACCCAAAGGAGTGGAATGGTGGTTGAGGCAGAAGAAAATCCGAAGAAAAGGCAGACCGACAGACGTCATAAGACGGTGGTGGTGGGCTGGCTCGTACATAAGAGAAAAGCAATGACTGATCGAACGTACCGTCTTAGCTCGGGCAGTTTGCTGTCGCCTGAAACGAAATACCGACCAGGATTTTATGAATGAAAAACGTCGATGCGATAAATTACGATTTTGCCGGCGAAAAAGATCCATAGATACTATTATTATTATTATAATAAATAGCTGTCTGGAATGGCAAACAGGAGATTGCTAATGATGGCTACGAGACTATAAATAGTTTTTGGAGGGAAAGAATGTTTTACAAAGAGATAGTTTAATTTATTGAATATGTTTTTTTTTCTTGCAACTTTGTACGTCATTAGCACTGACAGTTGTTAGGAATGTTGAAAACAGTTTATTGTTTGCAGCCTCAAACAATAAAACAATAAATTGATCGCAGGCCAATCAATAACTGGTGTTTCACCTCATAGATAAGATAAATATGAGGTCATCAACTAGAGTCTATTTGATGAAGAAATAATATGAAAACTAGAAAAATATAGTACTGAAGCCACCAGAGCAAAGAGATCCCATGTAAGCTTTTGGCTTCCACTAGAGTGGTCGAACACAAGCATCCAATGAATGTGAATCGTTCGAGTCTCCTGTATACAGAAAAGTAAAGGTATTTCATTTGTATTCCTAATGACGCTAGCAAAATCAAAGGTAGCTAGAACAGGGTGGTAAGTGATCGGGAAAATTCGGGAAAAAGTAGGACATTTGGTTTCATAGAAAAAAAAACGAGAAAAGGCTGGAATTTTAGTGCAAAATTGGGAAAAATATCACTAGCCTAAATATGAGTAACAATTTTCAGTAACATGAATTATTTTATTCAACAAGTAAAAAGTAGAAGACTATATAACATTTTGCGTTTGAATCAGTAAAAGTGTTGAAACAACTTATTTTCTCATACAGGTTCTTTGTTGAACAATCTGTGGGAAATTGAGCCAACATCCCATGTTTCTTACAACGATTTTTAAGGGAAAATAAAAAAATAATAAAAACGGTTATGTGCCCTCGCACAAAATTTGGCTAACCCGTTTCGTTCGGCACGTCAGAAACGACATTGCACTCCGTTGCAAATTAAAAAGTGTTCTGTAAATAGCAGAAATTTTACGTCTGCTTAGCAGTTCAATTTTAACTGCTCTGCACTGATGAGTCAAAGACGAAACATAAAAATAATTAAAAAAAATAATAAAGGAAAGTAAGCTTAATAGTTCTTTAGACCACATTTAGAGCCATTAGAACAACTGATTTTATAGAATGTTCCCCATCATTGTCCACTTTTGGTTTTCTTTTTCTCAAATGCAAACGAACGCTCTTGTTTGAAGCGAAACTCACTCAGCGAACGTCCCACAGTAGATATGCTCTCAGAAGAACTAGTTGTTGTTTTTCTGTGTTTAGGCTTGAGGAACGGAACCTCATATTCTTCGTTGATTGAAGCACAAATTGAATAATGCCGGGTGTAGCTCCATTGTTATTAAGTAGGTGGAGGCCTGTGCGTCTTCGTTCATGGATTATCATAGACTGAAGCTAGCAAATGTCCAACAGGGTCTATTTAAAGATTTGGTTGATTTTAATGTTTAGTGGTTGGACCACTTTTTTAACTATTTAAACAATGTTTTCGTAATATACGTAGTATTAACAAACAATCCCACACCTTTTTTTTAATTCGTTTCGTGAAAGAATTAGAGAAAATACTTAAAAAACGTTTTTAAGAAATTAAATCTGGAGTCATTTCGTTACACTTTCGTGTTGTGAATTTTTGAAAATGCACCCCGGTGAGCATAGTAAAGACATAGTCCTACGTCAAAAACTGGTATCTGATAATGGAATATCACCATGTGTCGTACCGTGAATGGGTGGCAGCATTACTCGTGAAAAAAATTTGTTCATGTTGGATTCCACATAATTGGACAATCGCTAAAAAAACAGACTCGTATCGATTGGAGCAAAGAAAAGCTGGTTAAATCCATCTTTGCGCTTCTATTTTTTGTATACCATCTACACAGGTGACGTAACATGGATGAATAAATCCCTGAAACTAAACAGCAGTCGATTTTATGGGTGTTCCGAGCAGAACCAAATCCACAAAAGTTGTTCGCGATCGAAGCACTTCAAAGAAAATCGTGACTTGTTTTTGCCTTTCTCTATAGAAAGGTATTAGAATTGCTGGAAAAACCGACTTTTGAACGGAGCCTCGGAGACCCATAGTGTTATATACCATTCGACTCAGTTCGACGAGATCGGAAAATGTCTGTGTGTGCACTTTTCGAAGATATTTTTACCGGTCAATTTTCTCAGAGATGGCTGAACCGATTTTAACAAACTTAGGCTCGTTTGAAAGCTACTGTCGGGCCATTGATCAAGTTCGAAGATCAAATGACTGTGACTTTTGGTTCCTGAGATATGATGGTATAAATGACGTAACCGACAAAACGTGTTGTTTTTTTACCGCTCGATTTTCTCAGAGATGGCTGAACCGATTTTAACAAACTTAGGCTCGTTTGAAAGCTACTGTCGGGCCATTGATCAAGTTCGAAGATCAAATGGCTGTGACGTTTGGTTCCGGAGATATGATTGTAAAAGTGACGTAACTGACAAAACGCGTTGATTTTTACCGCTCTTATATATAAGGGTGCCAAAATTTTGGGATCGTCTCTATTTTCGTAAAGCTCTAGTGCTCAAAAGTTTAAGCACCTCGAAAAAAGCCCTCATGCAAAATTTTAGCTAAATCGGACATGCGTAAGGGGTGCTGCTCGGCGGTAAAGCTTTGAAAATTTTCAATCTTGAAAAAGCACCATAGGAGGGAGTACATGAAATTTCCAAAATCGAAAACTTTTTTGATGCCAAAAGCCTCAAAACTGCATGAAACGTCGAGATTTAGTGTCATCTCAAAAAATTCTTTTTGGAAAAATCAACTTTCTGGGACTTAAAAATTTTTTGATATTTTCTCTAAGTCCCAAAAAGTCGATTTTTCAAATTTGGATTTCGAGATGACACTAAATCTCGACGCGTCATGCAATTCTAATGCAACTCGAATCAATCTGAATCAATTGGTGTCAAGAATGAGCCAAAATTAGTGTCAGAAATTTTTTCATAAAATGATAAAAAAATCATGAGACTGCTTTGAAGAAAGAGAAAGGCATTATCACACCACTAGGTGGATTAAGAAGGGTTTTTCGGTATAAACGGACATATTGCTACCGTTGCTATAGAGGATCGTAAGACCGTCAATTCTGATAAGTAGAGTAACAGAGGTATTTTGCCACTTCATATATTTTGGCCCACCTAACATATGGATTTAATCGATGTTGAGTAACCCATGTTGCATCAATTTGAAGCTAATCACATTAAATTACCTATTGCGTAAGGCTTTTTCAAAGATATTACTACATTTGGTGGATATTTTCACAAAGTGGGCCAAAATAAAATTAATCCTTCGGTGGGCCAAAATACCTCCATTTTGTTTGCCAGAACTTTTTGTAAAAAAAGCAAAACAAACGCAAGACGCAAAATTATTCTTCATCACCATAATGCTAGCTCTCCCACATCGGCTCAAACAACCGAATATACGGCCACCCGCCGTATAGTCCTGAATTGACACATAACGACTTCTATTTGTTCCCTTCCGTGAAGAATAAACTGCGTGGAGAGCGTTTCAGTACTCCTGAACAAGTTGTTGAAGCGTTCAAAAACCATGTTTTGGGGGATACTACCTCAAGTAGAGTGCAAAAATTTGTATGAATACTAGTTCAAGCATATGTAAAAGTGTATTTAAGGAAATATTTTGAAAAACAATAAAACCATTTTCGTTTTCATAAATACATAAGTAACAATCCTCGTATT
Source organism: Malaya genurostris (assembly GCF_030247185.1). Taxonomy (NCBI): domain Eukaryota; kingdom Metazoa; phylum Arthropoda; class Insecta; order Diptera; family Culicidae; genus Malaya; species Malaya genurostris. Next base: position 183,259,063 of record NC_080572.1, read on the forward strand.
CCGTTTTTATTTCGGTAAAATAACGAAAAAAAACTTTTATAGAAATAGCACGCATCTCTTGGGACGCTCAATTTATTGAAATCTTTGGACTTTTTATTCTATTTACTCTTCATCATTGAAACACTCCGAATCACCTTTTGGGTGGAAATTGAGAACAGCTCGGTGGACTGAAATTTACCGTACACAGTTCGAAAAAATCTTGTGATTTTACATCTTCTAAGATGCACATAACTGGAGCGTCGTATTTCACACACACTTATATTCAAGAACATGTAAAATTGTGTGATTTGAAAACTACGTGGCTTGAACTCGAATGAAATAAAAAACAAAAGATCGCAACAGCGGGACTTGAACCGAGGAACATTAGATCATAAAGTAATTGACTGAACCACAGGAGCACACATGTGCTTGTTGAATAATTGATACATATAAATCCATACTGCGGTAATTGGTAGCCGAGAGCAAATTACAGTTGGAGTGTGTAAAATTTTGTGCGCGTGGAATATTGCGTCATTTGAAAAATCAAGTAGTTATGAATTATATCGTTTGAAAGTTTATGTCACATCTAAAATTCATAATTTTTTTTTCTGTGTATGAATTACCAATAACATTCAAATGTATCACGACTGTAGCCTTTACAGGGCGATCGTGTGCATTTTTTCAGACATTCATTTGTAAGTAAAGTCTTGACACTTTATTCTTTTCACGAATTTGGCTTTTCTGTTTCAACTGACTTCGCAGCCGATTCATAGTCGGGTCGGGGCTCGAACGTACGACAACTGGTTTGTAAAACCAGCGCCCTATGTATTGAACCGTAGGGCACATTCATTTGATTTGTAAACTAAACATAAATTTCTTGCCCGCAGTCGCAAATCGCTTGCCAATTCAAAAATTTCACATCCAAAGCGTTCAGTGTCAAATGATTTTCGAATAACAAAGAAGTAAACAATATCTGTTGTTAAAACGAGCGACGAACTGACAATGGGTAAATTGATATATTTCACGAAACGGCAATAAAACATAACAAGCCAGTTTTTATAAATGTAAGTTCTTCGATATTTCCGTGCACATATATACCGCAATTATGGTCGGAACTGTAAAGTCCAACCTTCGTGGTATGCACCAAGCAAACATTGTGTCCCCTGATGCGACGATTTGTCATGCATTTTGGCAACAGTCCAAGAGTTTATGTTCCTTTCGTCTCGAACTCATTTATTTGTCGAACCGAATATTGCAACCAATTACCATAACACATATTTTCAATCAACTGTTCAGTCGATAGTTGAACTTTTGATGTTTGAACTAGTTTAGCGGCTTAGACCAGATCAATGTAAGCAGTAGGTAAATGATGAGCCTAACAAATTTTTCGTTCAATTATTCAATGAATAACGATGAAGCACTTAATTACGTTGGAGAATGTTCTATGAAAAAAATCATGGTAAATTGATGTTCGCAAAGAATGAACCACTCCACTTTCAAACCGCGCTACCATTCACGACTTGGCACTGCGCTCACGACTGCCGGCAGCAAACGATTATGATCAAGAGAAAGAGAACTGAAGAGCGCGCCACAATTCGGATGAGGTAACGAGTGTCGGCGGGAACGGTTTTGCGTTATGACATTGATGGGTATGGCACCGAAAGGGGGGAACGTACCCTCCCCGACTATACGGTCAGTTGCGGTGGGTACGTTCTAAAAATAGAAATAATCTTTATAATCGCCAATAATTGAACGGAAAGTCGTATTCTGGCTCGTTCGTTCCAATGTTGTGTTGTATGAGAGCGTGTGACAATAGCAGGAGCGGAAATCAGAAGTAATTGAATTATGACCAGTTCTGATGTCGACTTTATGGTCCTCTGCGTTTGTCCGTCTCGAAGCATACTGCTTATCGCAATGCTTATGACCGGTTTATTTATGTTTATAAAAATAAACACGAACTGTCTGATATATCATGCGTGGTCGGATGAAAAAAAATTTATGGAACAGGAAGATCAATTCGCGTTGCTTCAGTTGTGCTCTCTGATACCCTATTTCGCAAATGAAGCGATAAAATTAGCATACTTCGAAAAGGCGTAGATAGGTTTCCATGGAAACCAGACTCCGATTAACACGCAAATCACAAAAGAATAAAGAACACTAATTGTTACGAATCAAGCAAATGATTTTATGTAATAGAGAGACGAACAAGAGCGAAACGAGAAATTGAAAACGTGACTTTAGCCATGTTATCCCTGGAACTAGTTCGCAGTAAGCGCGACTTTCCGTGTGCGAATTGATAAACATCATCAACCTTGATGGTGATACGGTGTATTCAAATTGAACCGGGTTCACGATTCTGCTAATTTCAATAACAACTGATTCACTATCGATGACGTCACGGTTTGGGAAGAATGCGTGTCGCCGTAGCTGTTCATGGGCTGTTTGTATATCTTACATCTGGAAATGTGGGAGTGTGGCATCTTCAAGTTGAATTTTAGCAGCACTCACGAGAAACAGTCCGAGAAGGAAGATAGATGAATGAAATTACGAGAAATAAATATAAATTTGCGAAAAGGGTATGACTAAATTTTATCAAATTTTATTCGATATACTGATAATATTAGACTACAACAACAGAATATTATTCTCAAAATTTGCTACTTAGCCATTGTAGACTAGCTGACGCACCTTCTTGCGAACGTTCCTCATTAAATTCCGTACAGACTTCTTGGCGACAAGTTTTGACACTTTTTTCCAATATTTTTCGAACTGTTGAATGGTTTCGGCTGCCGAGACATGTTTCCTAAGATGTGCCTTCGTAAATGCCCAAAATTTCTCAAGTTGTGGGCAATTTTGTGGATTCATGTGTTTTGGGACGAAAGTGACGATTTTGGTAGTATACCATTCTACCGTTGATTTCGAGTAGTGGCAAGAAGCAAGATCTGGCCAGAAGACAACAGGATCATTGTGGCTTCGAATCATGGGTAGAAGTCGTTTTTGTAAACTTTCCTTGGTGTATATTTCACTGTTCATTGAAGCAGTGGTGATGAAGGGTTTCGAAATCTTACCGCTGCTACAAATTGCTTGCCAGACCATAGCTTTCTTACCAAAATTTTCGACTTCAATCGATGTCTCGGACTGGGTTAACACTTGCCCTTCTCGCACCGTATAATATTGTGGTCCCGGCAAGGATTTGTAAACGAGTTTCACGTAGGTTTCGTCGTCCATGATTATGCAGTTCAAATTTCCAGCAAGAATCGTATTGTACAGCTTTCGAACCCTCGGCCTGATCGATGCTTCTTGTTTCGGACTACGTTTTGGTTGTTTCTGCTTCTTATAGGTTCGAAGATTCCAACGTTCTTTAGCACGAAGAACATTTGACTTCAAAGTGCCCACTTTTTTGGCCACATCCCGAACTGAAACCTCCTTCTTTTGCTCGAACGCCTTCAGTATACGTTTATCCAACTGAGGGTTAGCAGGACCTTTTTTTCAACCCGTTTTCGGTTTATCCTCAAAGGTGTTATCCTCACCGAACTTCCTGATTGCATTTCGCACGGCTCTTTCACTTACTCCTTCCATTTTTGCTATCTTTCTCAGTGACAGTCCGCGTTCTGTGCACCATTTCGTTACACAATTTTTCGACGTTATTCTGCTGAAAGTCCACGCATTTCGAAACAAACTAATGAAAACGAATAAACAACTGCACAAGTGGTTAGAGAACAGTGTAAACAACATGACGCAGCCAAAAAAATTGACAGATTCTGAACCATTGCGAAATGGCAGCGGTTTTTGGTTGCGTCCATACTTTCTGGGACAGTCTTTAGCACAAATAGCACAAGTTTTCGTTACGATAAGATATATCATCTTGCTAATTTTAATCAGTGTATTCCTTGTCGTTGTAGGATTTTTTCATATCATTTCAGAATTTTTTGCTTTTTCAGTAGATTTGGCAAATAAGTGACTCTTCAATATGTTATTTGAATGCCAAAACTCTTGTAATTTTTTTTAACATTATAATTTACAAAAAGTAACACACATAACGCTTCGTAACACACAACTCTTACAAAAGAGTAACAGATGTAACGCTTCGTAACACTTGTAACTTTCAAAACTGTGACACATGTAACTTTTTGTAAACCCTTAAAGTTACGCGTGTAACGATTTGTAACGCCTATAACTTACGAAAGAGTAACGCATGTAATGTTTCGTAACGTCTAAAACTTATTTAAAGCTACGAAAGTAACGCTTCGCAACGTCCCTAACTTACAAAAAACTAACGCATGTAACGTTTCGTAACGCCAAAAACATATACAAGGTAATGTCACGTTTCGTAACGTCTAAAACTTACTAAAAAGTAACTCAACGTAACGCTTGAAACTCATAATCGAATAACACGTGTAACGTTTTTAACATCTATAACTCATAAAATAACGCATGTAACGCTTAGTAACACCTATAACTCAGAAAATTAACGCATGCAACGCTTTGTAACGCTCAAATCATAACTTACAAAAAAGTATCGCATGTAATACTTCGTAAAGCCTATAATTCACAAAAAATATAATTTACAAAAAGTAACGCATGTAACGCTTCGTAACGCCTATAACTTACAAAAAAGTAACGCATATAACGCTTCGTATCGTCTATAACTTACAATAAATTAACGCATGTAACGCCTATATTTCACATCAAAGTAACGCATTTAGCGGCTGTCCATAAAAGACGTCACGCCGCAAGAGGCAGGGGGGTGTTTCATAAAACGTGACCTTTTGTGACAGGGGGAAGGGGGGGGGAGGTTTTCGGAATGTGACGTCCAATATTTTCGATGAGCGCATTTTTGAAATACCTAATTATATTACTGCTTTGCCCTATTTCCTGAAAAAATCTCCACAATAAACGTTTACATTCTATAGGAAAACGTGTATTTGTTGATGTAAAAGCTTTTTCTTGTAAATTCCGTTCTTTGGGAACTCTGTTCAGTTAAGTTTGTTGTGTTTTTTTTACATACCGTATTTTTGCCGTTTCAAACCGTTTCCGCGTTAGTTAATCACTAAAGTTTTTATCAATGAATGACTGTATGCTGCCTGGATCGAAGTGAGGTGTTATTCTAAACCGCCAAGTGCTAGTCAAGTCGTAATTCACGTTCATCTGTGTCGTGCCTGTGACTATTCTTCTTGCTGCCGTCGTTGTAGTTTGACAATAAACAATCGACGAACCGCTTGCCTGCTGTGATTTACCATCTGCATAGTTAAAGGCGTATTCCTGCACTTAGAATGAGTTCGGAGAAAAATTGTGCAAAGTGCAGTCTGATTATTGCAGGCATCGATTCCGTTGTATGCAGAGGCTACTGTGGACGCATGTTTCATATGGCATGCTCTGGAGTTTCCCGCGCTCTATTGGGATATTTCTCATCTCATCGTAAAAATTTATTTTGGATGTGTGATGATTGCGCCAATTTGTTCGAAAATTCGCATCTCCGCTCCATTACGAAATTGGCAGACGAAAATTCACCTTTGGTGTCGTTGACGGAAGCAATTAATGGTTTACAAAACGAAATCAAAACATTGTCGAAACCTGCTCCTCTGACTCCCACACCGCTCAATAAGCGCTGGCCATTCATCGAGGGTCGCCGTCCACCCAAAAGACCTCGTAGGCCTGACTTGGAACAAAAAGCTTCCGAATGCAAATCTGGATCGAAGCAAATTGGAGAAAACGTTGTTTGTGTTCCAGTTTGTGAACAGCAACCCGACAAATTTTGGCTATATTTGTCTCGTATACGTCCAGACGTCACCAATGATGAGATTGCTGCTATGGTGCGAGCCAATCTTGAAATGAATGAGGATCCAGTAGTTGTTAAACTGGTCGCCAAAGGTACCGATGTTAGCAATATGACCTTTGTATCATTTAAAGTTGGCCTCGATCCTGCATTACAAGCTATCGCCTTGGAATCATCAACTTGGCCCCAAGGAATCTATTTTCGTCAATTCGAGGAGAAATCATCCCAAAAATTTTGGAAACCAGCTGCTGTGGATCCATCTCCAACGCCTGTTTCAACGCAAGTAGGAATAGTTCAGGAGTGATGCAATGCAGTATACTGGGACGCACCGTAGTTGATATTGTGGAAGCCCCTGACCCCCCTTCCCCAGTCGTGCCACCGCTGCCAGCGTTCATCAGCCGTCCTGGTCCTGCGGGTAGGTGTGGTGAAGGGGTCTTCCAAACTACTCATCTTGGCAAGTATTCGTTAGCTTCCAGATTATCAAGCGCTGATTTGTTTTATCCCGTGTCGCAGAACGACGAACAAGATGACGTTGGTATCTGGGTGTACTACCAGAATGTTCGGGGATTGAGGACAAAAATCGACGAGATCTTTCTAACGACGAGTGACTGCAACTTTGATGTCATCTTTTTGACCGAGACCGGACTGGATAGCCAAATAAACTCTCAGGAGTTGTTTGGAAATTCCTTTAATGTTTTTCGCTGTGACCGCAGCTCAGCTAATAGTGACAAAGCATCATTTGGTGGAGTTTTGATTGCCATTTCACGCAAACACGTCAGCTCTATCATTGAAACGGTGAATGGTCAGTGTCTTGAACAAGTGTGTGCAAGTGCTACAGTGCGGGGTAGAAAGTTACTGCTATGCGGTGTGTACATTCCCCCTGATAAAAGCCAAAACGTTGATGTGATCGATGCGCACATTTCAACTGTTTCGGAACTGTGCAGTAAAGGTTCTGTGAATGATATTGTTCTGGTGTGTGGTGATTTCAACCAGCCCCGCATTGTGTGGAATCAACGGCATGAAGAAACACAACCCGCTTGTTCTTTGTTGCCATCCGCTGCTGGTGCAGCGCTGATCGATGGTATGGATTTTTTAAATCTACATCAAGCAAACCAGTGCAGAAATCATCTTGGGCGATTGCTCGATTTGGTCTTTTGTTCTTCGGAGCATCAATTAATAGCTGATTGTAGTGTTACTCCACTGCTACCTGTCGACCCGCATCATCCGCCTTTGATTGTCTCGTTGGCTGCTGACTGCGGAAACAATTCCCGCAACATGGACTCCACGAATGAATCAAGGCCACTAAATTATAGAAAAATTGATTTTGGTGCTTTACTTGAATTCTTGCAAAACGTTAACTGGAGTGCTTTGCAAGATATCGACAACGCAAATGAAATGGCATCTTTTTTCTGTAACAAAATAACTCAGTGGTTAAGTTCAAATTTGCCTTTTGTAAAACGGCCAATAAGTCCTCCTTGGAGCACAGCTTTGCTTCGTAAATTGAAACAAATTCGAAATGCTTGGCATCGCAAACATCGTCGCTGGAAGAGCGCTGAAATAAAACGAATGTTCAAAAGTTCCAGTGAAAACCATCGCAAATTAAACGCGGGGTTGTACAAATCCTACGTTATGCGGGTTCAAACTGATCTTCGTCGAAATCCCAAACATTTCTGGACTTCTGTAAACTCGAAACGTAAATGCTCATCAATTCCTTCAAAAGTTTGTCTCGATGGTGTTGAATCCAGGTCATCCTTGGAGTCATGTGATCTGTTTGCAAAGTTCTTTGCTTCGGTGTTTGCAGAAAAAACAGCCTCCGGTATCGATGCGGAGACCGCCGCGGTGGATGTTCCTGAGAATTTAGTGCACATTGACACATTTTTGGTTACTCCCGATATGATTGTTGCCGCAGCGAAGAAGTTGAAACGATCGTTCTCGGCCGGACCAGATGGCATACCTGCAGCGGTGTACAGTCATTGCGCTTCTGCTTTAGCTGATCCTTTGTGCACTATACTTAACAAATCATTTGAGCAAGGTATTTTTCCGATGACTTGGAAGCAGTCTTTCATGTTTCCTGTATACAAGAGCGGTGATCGTACAAATGTTAGAAATTATCGAGGCATAACCAATTTATCAGCTGCATCTAAACTGTTCGAAATAATTGTGAGCACTGAGGTACTTTTTCGTACTAAAAATTACATCTCTATTGATCAGCATGGATTTATGCCTGGTCGTTCAGTCAGCACGAATCTCTTAGATTTCACTTCCAGTTGTTTTTCGAGTTTGGAGAATAAAGTACAAATTGATGCAGTATACACTGATCTGAAAGCAGCTTTCGACCGAATTGACCACCGAATACTCTTGTGCAAGATGTTGCGGCTGGGCGCCACACAAAAGTTTACTGACTGGCTACGCTCTTACTTATGTGGTAGAGTCCTGCGAATTAAGCTCGGCTCTTCTGTGTCATCTTCGTTCTCAAATTTATCAGGAGTTCCTCAAGGTAGCAATATGGGTCCACTTTTGTTTTTGCTGTTCTTCAACGATGCTGTTTCGGTGCTCGGAGTTGGCTGCAGATTAGTATATGCCGATGATTTGAAATTATATCTTGAAGTTCGCTCTATTGACGACTGCATCCGGCTTCAAAAACTTCTAGATACATTTGTCGCCTGGTGTCGTAGAAACTGGTTGATTGTCAGCATTTCAAAATGCCAGGTCATAACGTTTCACCGAATACTGAACCCAATTCGATTCGACTATGCAATTGATGGACAAACGCTCCAGAGAGTTGACCATGTTAATGACCTTGGTGTTTTGTTAGATGCCAAACTTACCTTCAATCTGCATCGTTCATCTATAATATCAAAAGCGACACGGCAACTAGGTTTTATTGCAAAGATCGGGCGGGACTTCAAAGATCCGTATTGTTTGAAGGCGTTATATTGCTCTTTGGTTCGTCCAATACTGGAAAATGCTAGCGTAATTTGGAGTCCTTATCAACTTACATGGAACTTACGGACTGAGCGCGTTCAGAAACGATTTGTTCGTCTTGCTCTAAGAAACCTTCCCTGGCAGAATCCGCTTGATCTTCCACCATACCACGATCGCTGTCGACTGATCGGACTCGACTCATTGGAACGACGCAGGAAAATTCAGCAAACTACTTTCGTGGCAAAACTGATCAACGGGGATATCGACTCACCGAAGATTTTGTCTCAACTCGATTTTCGTGCTTCACAACGATCACTGCGCTCTACCAGTTTATTTCAGCCGAGATTTCATCGAACGACGTTCGGGTATTACGAACCGATAACATCATGCTTAAGGACATTTAGCACCGTTGAACACCTTTTTGAATTTGATGAACCATCACACAAATTCGTGCAGAAAGTACAGCGATCTACAATTTTATGACTTGACTAAACATATTCATTAAGACCATTTTATTGTCAGATGAATAAATTTAATAATAAATAAATAAATAAATAAATGATGCAGGAAATCATTTATGTTGTGATCAGCAAAAGTGCACGGAAGAGCGAGTAAATTAGCAAAATTAATAAATTTTGCCTAATATGAGTAAACAAGGAAAAGATGCCTTCAAACGGTTTAACTTAAGTTATGCACTGATAATTCTTTCAGTAATTCGATTTTCTAGCATTGATAATAGTATATCATAAGAATTTCTCTTATCTGATTCTGATGCAGTTTATTCAATTGTACTCCATTTGAATTATTTGTGCCAAAGGGGGGATGGGGAGTCAAAAGCTGACGTCTTTTATGGACAGCCTTATAACGCCCCGAACCGCCTGTAATTTACAAAACAGCAACGTTTGTAATGCTTCGTAATGCCTGTAACTCACTAAAAAGTAACACATGTAACACTTCGTAACGTCTATAACTTACAAAAAAAATTCGCATGTAAAGCTTCGTACCGCCTAAAACTTACTGAAAAGTAACGCATCATAATTCGTTTACCTCAAGAATCTAACCTTTATAACGGATTTAACATTTATAATTTCCACAAAATAACTCATATGATTTGTAACTCTTAATTTAACAAAATTATCGCATGCAACGCTTTCTAGCTTCTTTAACTTAACGTAACGCTTCATCGTCGATAATATCAAGTGAAAAGCTTCGTCAAATGGAATATTTTTTGGAAATTTCTTTGGAAAATTCAGCGGTGGGAGCGGTTTGCTACGTTTAAACATGACCATAGAATATCATGAAATTTTAACAGCTGTTTTAGTATTAACTGGAAAAAGGGGACTGCAGTAAAACTAGCACCATCTATGTGTTAGGCCCGGGACTTTTCAGCCCATGTGTTAGGCCTCGAAAAACTTCGTAACGTATATAGCTTCAAAAACTGAACTACTATTTTATGAATTATTATTATTGCCATTTATTTTACCCCGGTTTCATCCATCATTTCATATGGTTTTGAATCTGTTCTGCTTCGTAGGGCCTGCCGCTGCGTGTTTCATCGTCACCGCATTCTTTTTTTTCCATCCGCACAATTTTCCCGAAAATGGCGCAGCCGATTCCAACTATTACTTGAGTTCGTTCAAAAGCAGCAAAAAAGGGCGATAATTAAGTACATTGATGATGCTTTCGATAGCTTTAAGATCTAAAGCTACAGTGAAGCGATCGTGTTGACATTTAGAATTGTCGTATAAATAACGACTGATATGTGAAACTAACACCCTAATGTGTTAGTCAAAAAAATCAAATATTATTTCTAATAAAGAGTTCTAGATACGAACGACTAGCGCGTTAAAAGGTGTGCGGTAATGTTGTGCAATATTTAACACTCGACGTCAAAGAAATCATACCACTTTATTAGAACATTTTTAGCACCTAAAAAGTGTTCATCTTTAAATTTGGACTTGTTTACGAATTTCGTGTTTCATTACTTTGTGAACAAAAATGCACAAACGAAGTACTAGTGAAGATACAATAGATCCTCTAATTGAAAAAAATGTATCTTAAGCAAACCCTTTCTCTCCGGGACTTCAGTGCACTTACTTAGAGCAATTACCTCTCCGTTAGTGTGCTAGCTAATACAAGTGAAACGGACGGCCGGCACTGACCTGCGTTAACCGCTGTAACCAAGTATTACCGGTGTCAACTAATCTTGTACTCGGTCAGTAATGTTTTTATTGATCCTAAATAATTTCCTCTGGCCGCTATCGCGACGGACCGCCTAACACCAACACTTGCTTGCTTGCCTACATCGTATAGTAAGCTGGTGCATTTACAGTAATATCATCAGGAAGCTCCCGTCACTCTCTATCAAACTTGACTGAAAACAGTTGTGCCGAGGCACGGCGAATAGCAGTTCAACTCTGCTAACGGCATCTGCTTGTAGACGTGATACAATAGCGCAATGTCAACAACAACAAAGTCGTAATCATCAATCAAAGTTATCGTTGTACATACGATGGAAGACACCTTCTCAGTTGTCAAGAGACGCTAATCAACATACCGCCAGTGTTCACTATCATCGATGGCGATAACCGAACTCGATCGCTCTCATCGGAACCGGCGGCGTCACACCACCCGGTGAAGTGCTCGGAGGAAAATTGTTTATGTTTACAAGTTTTGGAGTTTTCAATCGAAAACAGAACAGCGAGCGGTAGAAAATTTACATACAGTGTTCATCGGAGGGAAGCTCGTCTGTCGGTTTTTTTTTCTTCAATACTCTGCACCATACTCTGGCAAAACAAAACCGGAAACCAATTCGAACCGGTAGTGTCCGATTTTAACCGCCCCGCCGGAACGCCCAAAACACCGACCGGGTGAGCAATGTCAGGGCGACTTTCGCCGTTTGTTTCTTGCGATGAACAAACAGCGTTCTACGTTTTCAATATTTGCGCAGCTAAAAATAAATGGATGTGGAATGTAGTAATCAGTTGAATTTTTAATTTCGTGAATCTTTAACACAAACAATCGTGGAAGTTCGATCACGAGCAGCGTTCGATCGCTGCTATAACTGAGTCAATCGAGAATTGATATATAATTAGTGTTTATTATTTATCCCATCGGACTTTTTCGATGCCGGCAAGCATTGTTCGAATGTCTTTTAAAGCTAGCGGAGTAAAATTCGTTCAGTGTTCCGAAATTGATGTTCCTTTCTGGCAGTAGATGTGCACATGTTTCCAATTATATTTTTGAGTACAAGTTTAGGTATGAGATCAATGAAAATGTTTAGCAAAGTTACAAGTTTATTTGAAAATAAGATGACTTTTCTCTGTTGTTCACACTAATTGCATATAATATATACTAATGAACCATCAACCGATATCAGTCCAGTGATTTATAAATTATTCTGGATCCAAGTATTCCTAAAAAATCTACACAAAAAAATTAAATTGTTATACTGGTGTGACACGTGCGGTTCTATCAGTTCCTGTACGCTTATCAAAATAGAAGCCATAATGCGAATGTTTATCTTGTGTCTATCAAAATGGTTTCTTGCCAATTGTCCTCAAAGACCTGATATGGTTTGTTTATTCGATTATGCCGAAAAGGATAAAGTCAACTGTAGTGGTTTTTTTCCCATTTTATTCTCCAATTAACATAATATTTTCTGTTTTACCTTTTTTGTAGGTGTAGAATTCGCTCAAACAAAAAATTTCCGAAGGCCGAAGCCCGAAAATAATAGATTCAGTTTGACGAACTGAGCAAATGTCCGCGTGTGTCTGTGTCTGTATGTTTTGTCTATTGAGTGTTTTTGAGATTGGACATTCAATTTTCGAGTTATTCGAAGGTTTATGTCAACATTCCTGAGTTTTACTTGGATCCGACTTCTGGTTCCGGAACTACATGATGATATGTGTAACGAAATTAAAATATTGTCACTCTTTTTTCTCGTAGATGGCTGAAACGATTTCGTCTATCCAGGATTCAAATGAAAGGTCTTGTGATCCCATAAAAACTTGTTTTTTTGTTTTTTGATCAGATCCGACTTCCAGTTCAGGAGATATAGGGTGATCAGTGTGAAAAGATCAATCTCACATAATTTAAATATATTTCGAGGGGGCGGGTATAGCGTGATGGGTTAGTCAATAAGTTAGGTCCGTTGGGTACTGATGTGAGTTAAAATTAAACATAATAGGGGAAAGGTGGGTATAGTGCGCGGTACATATTAGTGCGCATCTCATTGTGAGCTCCTGTAAATGTTTACCTCTATTTACTACGGTAAATTCATTGTGCGCATAATTGTGTACCACTGCGCACTATTACCTTACCTTGCGCACTATTAGTAACAAAACACGATTATTTTGTGGCTTTCATTCCGTAAGCAACATAATAATTGTAATCGTTCATTTGAGGATAATGAAAAACAAGGTTTTATGATTCCGTAGACGTGATTATGATCTTGATTTATAATCAAAAAGCTTAGGTGTGCACTAATCGCCACCTCCCTACAGCTGTGACTGTGACGATCTCTGATTTCAAAGTTTTTCGTACTGAGATGTTTTCGTTCATTACTTTTTTGCCTTTCTCATATAGAAAGGTTATGCAATCACTGTGAAAACCGACTTTTGAACCGAGGCCCGGAGGGCCGAGTTTCATATACCATTCGACTCAGTTCGTCGAGTACGCAAAATGTCTGTGTGTGTATGTGTGTATGTAACGTTTTTTTGTACAAACTTTTCTCGAAGATGGCTGAACCAATTTTCACAAACTAAGATTCAAATGAAGGTCTTGTGGTCCCATACGAAATTCCTGAATATCATTTGGATCCGACTTCCGGTTCCGGAGTTATGGGGAAAAATGTGCAAAACATTGTGAAAATAAGTGCACTAACTTTCCTCAGAGATGGCGTAACCGATTTTCACAAACTTAGATTCAAATGAAAGGTCTTGAGGTCCCATAAAAAATCCTGAATATTATTTGGATCCGACTTCCGGTTCGAGAGTTATGGGGTAAAACGTGCAAAAAAAAGAAAATATATGTTCTAACTTTTCTCATAGATGGCGCGACCGATTTTCATAAATTTAGGTTCAAATGAAAGGTCCTGTGGTCCCATACGTAATTCCTGAATTTCATGCGGATCCGACTTCCGGATCCGGAAATATAGGGTAAAGTGGGTTAAAAATTGTATACCATCACTGAAAATGGGGAAAAACCTTAAAAATTTCTCTAAATCGTCCTCAAATGTTTTCCAATTGATAGTTTTTATCAGTAGACGGTCAAACAAACCGATTTTGGTTATTCTTTTAAGAATCGAAGAAAATTATTTTGAAGAATACCACAGTATTATATATGATAGTATGATTGATATGAGAAAGGCATCATTACACCACTAGGTGGATTAAAACACAGGTTTTTTAGATTACACTGGGGTCTCTTTTCACGCATTTTTTTAATACGATTTCTTTCTACGCGGATTTTCCGAAGTTACGCGGTTTTTTTTACGCGGATTTCCGAAATTATGCGGTTTTTTTACGCGGATTTCCAAAGTCGAAGTCTCAAAATTTTTCAATGTCCCAAAGTCGATTTCCACAAAAAATTTTTTTTTGAGATTACACCAAATCTGGACGTTTTATCCATTTCTAAGATGTTTGGCATCAAACTTTTTTTTCTTTAGTTTGAAGGTTTTTTTGTGCGGATTTCCGAAATTACGCGGTTTTTTTACGCGTACGTATCCCCCGCGTAAAAAGAGACCTCAGTGTACTATTGTTATCGAAATATTTCTAAAACCAAATCTCAAATTGAAGAGTGAATCATTTCTGCGAATTTCATTTTCCCGAAAGTCGCTACGCTGAAGGCCATTTCGACAAAAGCCAGTCATTTCGAATGGGCCATTTCGCCGATAGTCGTTTCGCCGAAAGTGTCATTTAATAATAATTTAACCCAAAGGAATATTTAACTGGAATATCGCAAAGAGAACAAGTACCGTTTAATTTTTGAATTCGATAAAACGACCGTAAATGCAATGAGGTATTGCATTCGAGTCTGACAGTCTCTTGAAAAAGAACAGCTGTTTCACTGCCCGACGTTTCGACTGCTCATTTTGTGTTTGATGATTTTCAGACGAGAAACGTTAAAACATTTATTCTGATAAAGATAAAAACTAGTGATTGAGACGTTAGGAAAGAGGCGGGTGGGTAAGGTCAAAGACATAACCGGATGATGTGAATACAAATAAAATGGAGTCGATTCAGTTTCATTGATGTTAAATAATCTTAATTCTGAAAATGAATTTTGGGACCGCATTCAAGAATTGAATTTTGAAACTAAATTTAGGTGCTAGATTCTGGAACTGAATTCTGAATATGGATTGTTGAACTGATCACTGAGTCTATGTTCTGAACATTGGAATTAAATTCTGAAGCAAAATTCCTCGACCAGAATTTTTGGTCTGAATTCTAAAACAGGATTCTTTTCTTTTTTGTTTCGATTATAGATGTTTTAACGTTAAGGTAATTCGCCTCTTCGGGCTACAGAAAACATTCTGATCCAATGCGCGGGGCTGGGAATCGAACCCAGGTGGGCATCGACTAATCCATCCCGCTATACCCGTCCTCCAGTAGGATTCTGGTTCAGTTCTGGATTCTGAATCTAAATCCTAACACTGAACTTTGGACCTGAATTCTGGTCTGGAGCTGAATTTTAGTTAAAGAATTCCGGTCCAGGCTTCAGTTTTCTAATTCTGATCCAGAACTCAGCTCCGAGATTCAGCTCTAGAATCTAGATCCGGAATTTACTTCGAAAATCTTCAGAATCTAGTTCCTGAATTCAGCTACACTTCTAGAATTGTGGAACTAAATTTTGTAGTTAAATTCTAGACCTGCATTCTGGATCTGAATTCTGAACCTGAATTCTGGAATGCATTTTAGAACTAAATTATGGAAATACAACCAATCCAATTTCTGGCTTTTGGTCTCTGGTCCGAAGTTCCAGAACTTCAGTTACAGAACTCAGTTCCGGAATTCTGAATCTGGAAACTCAATATAAGATCTGGAACTCAATTTCGAAATTCCAAATCCAGAATTATTTTCCAAAATTTTGTTCCCGAACCAAGGACTAGAATCAGATTTCCAGATGTTGGTTTCAAAATCCCGGCTCAGAATTAAGTTCTTAAATTCGGTTTTGGTTCCAGCATTTTGGAACTCGATTCTGACACGCGGACTATCACTGAGAAAGATAGCAAAAATGGAAGGAGTAAGTGAAAACGCCGTGCGAAATGCAATCAGGAAGATCGGTGAGGATAAACCGAAAACGGGTCGAAAAAAGGTCCTGCTAACCCTCAGTTGGATAAACGTATACTGAAGGCGTTCGAGCAAAAGACGGAGGTTTCAGTTCGGGATGTGGCCAAAAAAGTGGGCACTTCGAATTCAAATGTTCTTCGTGCTAAAGAACGTTTGAATCTTCGAACCCATAAGAAGCAGAAACAACCAAAACGTAGTCCGAAACAAGAAGCATCGATCAAGCCGAGGGTTCGAAAGCTGTATAATACGATTCTTGCTGGAAATTTGAACTGCATAATCATGGACGACGAAACCTACGTGAAACTCGATTACAAATCCTTGCTGGGACCACAATATTATTCGGTGCGAGAGGGGAAATGGTAAACCAGTCCAAGACATCGATTGAAGTCGAGAAATTTGGTAAGAAAGCTAAGGTCTGGCAAGCAATTTGTAGCAGCGGTAAGATTTCGAAACCCTTCATCACCACTGCTTCAATGAACAGTGAAATATACACCAAGGAAAGTTTACAAAAACGACTTCTACCCATGATTCGAAGCCACAATGATCCTGTTGTCTTCTGGCCAGATCTTGCTTCTTGCCACTACTCGAAATCAACGGTAGAATGGTATACTACCAAAAATGTCACTTTCGTCCCAAAAGACATGAATCCACCAAATTGCCCACAACTTCGACCAATTGAGGAATTTTGGGCATTAATGAAGGCACATCTTAGGAAACATGTCTCGGCAGCCGAAACCATTCAACAGTTCGAAAAAGATTGAAAAAAAGTGTCAAAACTTGTCGCCAAGAAGTCTGTACGGAATTTAATGAGGAACGTTCGCAAGAAGGTGCGCCAGTTAGTCTACAATGGCTAAGTATCAAATGTTGAGAATAATATTCTGTTGTTCTGGTCTAATATTATCAGTATATCGAATAAAATTTGAATATCTAACACTTGTGAATTATTTACAGCGAAATCAAAGTGCGTCCATACTTTCTGGGAGAGTCTTTATATTCTGGTCTTAACCTCAATTTCAGTTCCAGATTTCAGTTTCGAAATTCAGATCCTAGTCCAGAACTTATTTCCGAAATTTAATACCATCGTCCAGGTCTAAAATCAAGATCCTGATCTCAGTTGCAGATTTCGGATCCAAAATCCAGGCAGAATTATTTTCTGAAATTAGGTTTCGGTTCCAGAATTCTGGAACTCGATTCTGGTCTTGGATTCTGGAACTGAATTTCAAATCTGAATTCCGGACAGGAATTTTGTAATTGTATTCTGGTCTAAACCTTAATTTCAGATCCTAACTTCAGTTTTGAGCTCTCAAGTCCGGAATTGATTTCCGAAATTTAGTTCAAGAGTCCAGGCTTAGAATGAAGATCCTGATCTCAGTTCCAGATTTCGGTTCCAGGCTCAGAATCACGTTCTCAAATTCGATTTCGGTTCTAAAATTCTGGAACTCGATTCTGGCCTTGGATTCTGGAACTTAATTTCAAATTTGAGTTCTGGACAGGAAGTTTGGAACTGTATTCTGAAATTTATTATCACAGTCCAGGTCTAAAATCAAGATCCTGATCTCAGCTTCAGATTTCGGTTCCATAATCCAGGCTCAGAACGATTTTCTGAAATTAGGTTTCGGTTCCAGAATTCTGGAACTCGATTCTGGTCTTAGATTCTGGAGCTGAATTTCAAATCTGAATCCCGGACAGGAATTTTGTAACTGTATTCTGGTCTTAACCTTAATTTCAGATCCTGATCTCAGTTCCAGATTTCGGTTCCAGGCTCAGAATCATGTTCTCAAATTCGATTTCGGTTCTAAAATACTGGAACTCGATTCTGGTCTTGGATTCTGCAACTAAACTCTATACCTGAATTTCCCGGATATTCCATTCAGAGGGTAAAAAAATATGTGAAAAATTTAATCAATAGAGTATCCTTTTTTTAAGGGAAACATTTTAGATATACGATTTAAGGTCTTCAAAACGGGCGTGAACACTATCATCTTTCATTTTGATTTATTTTAAATCAATTGAAACACGATGTTAAGACAATTGTAGATTCGGCGAAATTGATTCGACGAAACGGCTTTCGATGAAACGACCCTGACTCGATTTGACAGGTTTACTGTAATGGGCGATGGAGTAGCCATTCTTGTCCAACGCCAAACAAACATCGAATGTTACCTTCTTTTAATACTGAAGTTATCGAAATCTCGAGAATCCAAATAGAAATAACACCGGAAAAAATGATGAGTTTTACAGGTGGCATAATTCTACAAACGATACAATTCACAAGTACTTAATTTTTCAAATGACGCAATATTCCACTCGCACAGGATTTACACGTTCTGAGTGTAATTTGCCAAGTGTCGCTGTATGGATTTATATGGATCAATGAACAGATATGAGCTCTATGGTTCTATCGAGTAACCGATGTGCTTGTGATCTGATGTGTATCGGTTCAAGTCGCGCTGCTACTATCGATCTTTTGTTTATTATTTTATTCGAATTAAAGCTGTGTAATTTTCAAATCGCACAATTTTACATGTTCTTGAATATAAATTTGTGTGAAATACGACGGATGTAAAATCACAAGATTTTTTTCGAACTGTGAATGTATGGAATGCCAATGCGTTGGTGAACGAATAAATTTCTTTCATTGCCAATTTTCCCGATTAACAAGAAGCCGGTCTAAAATATTAAAAAAGCTCAACACGGCTCAAACGTCTCAGTGGTGGCAAAATAAATAAATCATATTAAAATTACCTTGAGAACAACACTAGTATGATCAAAATGATACAGTGAAATAAAAGTTTCGTTCATTTGCTGCTCAACCCGTAGCTAGTTATTAATTTTAAATTCGTGCTTCCGCGTGGGTGCAAAAACACACAAATAAATACCTGGTTGACAAACTTCAGACGGCAGGTGATGTACAAACCAGATACAATCATAATAAAAATACTAATATGCGCTAGCAACTCCTGCTCTGAAACAGAATATAACATCGATAGTATTTAGCTTCAGTCATGTTTTGAAAGCGAATAAAAAAATACCAGCTTTGGATACCAAATTGTCATCATATACTGCCAAATTGAGCTACCGGAAAGTCCCCTAAACTTTCCGATAAACGCAGTTCACCGTCTATTGTGGATTCACTCGGTATTCAATAAATGTAGGTTCTGTCCTGTCGGTTGCAGTGAATGTCGTGCGCATACACCTGTATGTATAAACTGTGTTACCGCATGGTGTACCGCCATGTCGATTGGATCGTGCCGCATAACGACCGAACGTATCGTCTTTTCTCCTGCTCCAAACTACTAATTATATTCCGTGGTACGTTATGGTCCGACATGCCGAACAGCTGTTATTACTATGTCGTATTCATTCGCTTGTTTTCATAATTCATGCTATACATTGTACTGGGTCGATCTGTTTTGTTTTTAGAATGTCATGTTAAACAATTGATAAAATTAGACAACTGATGTCGTCTGATAACGACTTCATACGCCATAGAACACGAATTACCAAACTGCAAACCAAAGCCATGCGAACAGAAGAGATGAATGATCCAGTGAAAAATTTGTTTTCGTTTATTCGGCGCCGGCATTCACTCAAAGTGTCAGTTCCATTCCGCAATGAAGTTATTTTTAGAAAGACCAATTGCGTCGAAAAATACCACACAAATTACCTATTGTGGTCTGAATATACAAACAGCCGAGCAGAGATTGTGACCGTGTTGATTCGCGCGACTTCTTATCGTGCTGTTTTGAATGGGTTCATTTACAAAAGATAGCTATTTGTGGATGACATAATGTGGTTTAGTGAAAAAAGTGTAATGGCATCAATTTTGGAAGGAATTTTGCATAATAATGGAAACGCTTGGTGTCTCGTGATCCCGGTTCGCTGTTGCTATCAAAACACCTCGAGACAGATTGAAACCTTCCCTAAACTTGCCGCGAACGCTGATGCCCAGTATCACGTGTAAGCAAACAGCAAACACCGAAATCATGTTTCGATTCCCGAGATGCTAACAAGTTTGAGTTATTCTTCACTCAAATGACACTAAATTAGCATAGTTATGACCCAATGCTAATTAGTTTCTGTTTCGTTCCTATCATTCCAGATTCCTCCGTTGGGCCGTTAATCACCACGAGTCGCATAGGAAACAGCAATCCGACTAGTCCGCGACAGCCAAAGAAAACGGGCCGAGCTCCATGGAAGTATGGACAACGAGCAGCCACACCAGGAGTTGGTAAAATGTGTCCTCGTGGGTGACACCGCTGTCGGCAAAACACGGCTAATCTGTGCACGGGCCTGCAATAAACATGTATCACTTTCGCAGTTACTTAACACGCATGTGCCAACCGTGTGGGCCATTGACCAATATCGGATATATAAGGATGTAAGTGTACCTGTTACTATGCTTCGGTACAGTGAGCGCAACCACTAACACTTCCCCGTCAGCAATTGCATCACTCGTGCACATAATCATAGCTGGCGAATGGGCGAAAGGCAAGGATTCGTGCTTTCCGTCAATGAATCTATTGAGTTTAGTCATACTCTCGCTTGGAATTGCTTGATTCATTCGCTTCCGAGCGCACGCGGATGACGTCAAAACAGCGGACAATTGTTTATCGCGCTCGTGTCACATAACAGGCTCGTGCCGCCGCCACCGCCGCAAAAAAAAAGAAACAAAACAAAGTTCAGAATTCTTGCTCTGCAACTTGGTGCTTTCTTCGCTATTTTGTTGGTTTGGTTGGCTCTGGTGAAACCATAAAAAAGTGGGTTTTCTTGTAACTGGAATAGTTGTTTGTGAATTATGGTTAGAATATTATATTATACTTTGTGATGATTTCATTCGCAGGGTATGTTTGGTATGCGTTTAGTTTTTAAATTTGTTTTTGTTTTCGTCTTATATTTTTTTTTTTGTTGACCTGTTCTGCCGGTTAGCAGTTCAACATAAATGAGCAGATGTAAAGTTTCTGCTAGTTGTAGAATACTTTTTGTTTCGCACCGAAGTGCAATGTCTTAACTGACGTTTCGAACGAAAACTTGCTTTCGACTTATACTAGCCGCCAATTCAGGTTCGGTCATTCGGAGTTTAGGTTTTGTTTTTAATTTCATCGCTTAACTGGCATTAACATGGTTTGAACAGGTGCAATGACCAATACCAATGGATTCTCAATATTTTCACAAGTGAAGAGGCGGGGGAAACCTGGTCAAACGGTACATCACATAAAATTTCTTTTCATGGGAGATGACTTTTTGCTCATGGTTTCATGAGAAGTTTAAATGATTGGTTTCATGATTTTCTAATCATGACAGCAGTAACGGATTTCTTTCCGTGTATCTTTTTCAGTGACAGTCCGCGTTCTATGCACCATTTGTACACAATTTTTCGACGTTGTTCTGCTGAAAATCCACGTATTTCGAAACAAACTAATGAAAACGAATAAACAACTGCACAAGTGGTTAGAGAAGAGTGTAAACAAAAGGGACGCAGCCATAAAAATTGACAGATTCTGAACCTTTGCGAAACTGCAGCGGTTTTTGGTTGCGTCCATACTTTCTGGGACAGTCTTTAGGTATAGAATTCGCTCAAACTTTACAAAAAGGGCCGAGTGTTATATACCAATCGATTCAGCTCGACGAACTGAGCAAATGGCCGTGGGTGTGTGTGTGTGTGTGTGTGTGTGTGTGTGTGTGTGTGTGTGTGTGTGTGTGTGTGTGTGTGTGTTATCAACAAAAAAGTCTAGCTCATAGATGACTGAACCGGTTTTGATCAAACTAGTCGCATATGAAAGGTCATCCTGAACGCTTGTAAATGTTTTTGAGATAGGATATTTACTTTTTGCGTTATACAAAGTTTTATAAAGATCCTGAACGCTTGTAAATGTTTTTGAGATAGGATATTTACTTTTTGCGTTATACAAAGTTTTATGTCAAAAATTTCAGTTTCATGACGTTTCGATTTTAGCACGGTTCGGTTTTGGCAACATAATCGTTTGAACATGACATATGGCATATGACATAAAGATTGCAGTTTTTTTTAATTTCAGAACGAATATTTATATCGATTTACACTGCTTGCAACAATAATTGCGGTAAAAACACAACTTCTTACAACAAATTCTTCAATTTGTGTGTGAAAATAATTTCATGAATTTTTCTCGGAGATGGCTTAACAGATTTCTACAAACTTGGACTCATATGTGACTCAGTCCTTTGCTCCCATAGAAAGTTTCTGAATATCTTTTGGATCCGACGTCTGGTTCCGGAACTACCAGTTGATATATGTAATAATATAAAATAATGTCACTCAGTTTGCTCGTAGATGGCTGAACCGATTTCGTCCATCTGGCATTCAACTAAATGGTCTTAAGGTCCCATAAAAACTGCTTGTTTTTAATTAGATCCGGCTTGCGGTTCAAAAAATACTGGATGATTAGTGTAAAAATTTCACATAATATTATCGGGTTTATCGGGTTTACAGATTTTGAGAGTCGACGCCCAAACAAACTCATTTCAGTTTTTTCGGAATTCGGTTTTGGATCCCGGAAGGTACCCAAAAATTTTATGCGGCATGCACTACGATTTCTCTAAGTTAGTGATTTTCAAAATTCAAAAAATTCCAAATTCAATTTCGAATCTAATGAAATGGTTAACAATCCATTAGGCGAATTTAAATGACTTTGGCAACACCGATTTCTGAATTCCGTTTCCGGATGTAACGAGAATAGAGAACAAAAATTCAAATTAAAATAAACTTATAGTCCCATACAAAAATTAGTTTTGAAATTACAGGGTGATGAGTGTTTAAAATTTAAACCGTAATAGAAGATGAAAGTACCAAAAAATTTTAATTACAATCAGACACCAATTTTTCGACATCTTCGTAGAAATCGAAATACTGCTCAGCCAATGGGTAGCTTATCGATGAGTTATGTCAAGTTAATATAGATTCAAATGTGGCAACCCTGCACACTATACAAAATTGAACAAAGCACGCTGTGTGCTAGGTGGTGGTGTTTTCTTCTTCCATGTCAGCACTTACCGATGCATGCCGGTTTTGCATCATTTTGTATGACAGTTTGAAAGTTTTGGCACTCACTGCCCTATAATTTCAGAACCGGAAGTCGAATCTTAATGAAATTACACAGTATCTTATAAGATAGCTTAAATTTGAATTATGATTTATGACAATCGTTTTAACCGTTGCTGAGAAATCGAAGTGAGTTCCGTTTTTGAAGTTTTTTTTTCACTATTACCGATACGTTCGGAAGCGGAAACCGAGGACTAGTAGGAGATTTATATATCCACTAACTATCAAGGTCTGCCAACTAGATGAATTTACCAACACTTTTGAAAAAAATCCCCTTGAAATTGAAAATTGTTCACTTATTGCGCTGTAATACCGGAGCTTGAAGCCAAATCTGGATCAACTTTCTAGGAACTTTTTAAAGAATTTCTTGACCTTTCATTTGCATCTTAGTTTGTGAAAATCTGCTAAGAAATTCTCGAGAAAATTGAGTGCGAATTTTCATTTTGACATATTGACTTGTAATTCCGGAACCGGAAGTCGGATTGAAATAAAATTCAATAGCGAGCTATGGGACCATGGTTTTAACCTTTCGTTTGAATCCAAGTTTGGGAAAATCGGTCACGCCATCTCTGAGAAAATCGAGTGACATTATTTGTCACATAAACACATACATACATACATACACATACATACATATACATACGCACACAGACATTTTGTGATATCGACGAACTGAGTCGAATGGTATGTGCCACTTGGCTCTCCGAGCCTCAATTCAAAAGTCAGTTTTCACAGTGATTGCATGTCTATATATATATATATATATATATATATATATATATATATATATATATATATATATATATATATATATATATATATATATATATATATATATATATATATATATATATATATATATATATATATATATATATATATATATATATATATATATATATATATATATATATATATATATATATATATATATATATATATATATATAAAGGGTGATTTTTTAAGAGCTTGAGAACTTTTTTAAACAATAAAACGCATAAAATTTGCAAAATCTCATCGGTTCTTTATTTTAAACGTTAGATTGGTACATGACATTTACTTTTTGAAGATAATTTCATTTAAATGTTGACCGCGGCTGCGTCTTAGGTGGTCCATTCGGAAAATCCGCTTTTTTATCGACAAATTTTGTTCAGCGATGAGGCTCATTTCTGGTTGAATGGCTACGTAAATAAGCAAAATTGCCGCATTTGGAGTGAAGAGCAACCAGAAGCCGTTCAAGAACTGCCCATGCATCCCGAAAAATGCACTGTTTGGTGTGGTTTGTACGCTGGTGGAATCATTGGACCGTATTTTTTCAAAGATGCTGTTGGACGCAACGTTACAGTGAATGGCGATCGCTATCGTTCGATGCTAACAAACTTTTTGTTGCCAAAAATGGAAGAACTGAACTTGGTAGACATGTGGTTTCAACAAGATGGCGCTACATGCCACACAGCTCGCGATTCTATGGCCATTTTGAGGGAAAACTTCGGAGAACAATTCATCTCAAGAAATGGACCGGTAAGTTGGCCACCAAGATCATGCGATTTGACGCCTTTAGACTATTTTTTGTGGGGCTACGTCAAGTCTAAAGTCTACAGAAATAAGCCAGTAACTATTCCAGCTTTGGAAGACAACATTTCCGAAGAAATTCGGGCTATTCCGGCCGAAATGCTCGAAAAAGTTGCCCAAAATTGGACTTTCCGAATGGACCACCTAAGACGCAGCCGCGGTCAACATTTAAATGAAATTATCTTCAAAAAGTAAATGTCATGTACCAATCTAACGTTTAAAATAAAGAACCGATGAGATTTTGCAAATTTTATGCGTTTTATTGTTTAAAAAAGTTCTCAAGCTCTTAAAAAATCACCCTTTTTATATATAAATATATATATATATATATATATATATATATATATATATATATATATATATATATATATATATATATATATATATATATATATATATATATATATATATATATATATATATATATATATATATATATATATATATATATATATATATATATATATATATATATATATATCATTTGTAAGTTTGTAATTTCATATACTAAACTGCTTCTTAATTGTTGTTAGAAAAGCATTCTGGATGCATTCAATATCAACAATTTCGATGGTGACTGAGTTTTACCAGCCCGATCAGATGCACATAACAAAATCATAACACAAGTATATCCACACCTGATATGTATAACAATTTATGTTATTTTGAGATATTTAACAAATAAAAACAGTTGAAAATTGAAACTTATTATAACAATATAATAACAAAATCAGTTATGTTAGTTTATTTGCATTTGCATTTTCACTCATGATAAAGTTCATTAATTGGTAAAATGAGTTCTTCCGTTGTTTCAAATCGAAATATAATGATCAAAATTTCAAAGAACTAAATAAAGAAACCAGATCACTCGATAAACTATTCATTTGATAAAAAAAAATCATTCGAAAATTTTGGATTAGAACGATGCTAAAAGTTGGCTGTAATAGTTTTCTGTGTTAGATTTGCTATTTAATTTATTACAACTATTGTTAGAAATTTCTGCTTTCGGACTTCTTTAGTCATATCAAATTCAATAATAATTGTGATACAAACGTTTCAAAATCTGTTACGATTTTGTTCCCGCTAGAGTCGTTTTTGTTATGATTTTTGTTATTTTAACAGCTTACCAGCTAAAAATATTTCAAAATTTGTTACAAAATATTTCTGAAATAAATTACTCCAGTTTTTATAATTCTGTCATTACCATCTGATCGGAATGTTTACTTGAAAACAAGTTATTTTAATGCTAGTTATTTCAGCTGTCTTTTTTGTTTATCCACAGTCACAATATAATTTAAGTTTAACAACCGTCGAAGTTGTTTTACAAAGATGAATTTTCTCTCAACATCTCTTTCTTATAATTCGTACCCAAGTTAATAAACTTTGTATTTGAACAGCTTGTTGAGTCCTCCTAATTATTTCGCGTACTTCACTTGCCTTCGATGGCTATCTTTGTTCAATAAATACCCTTTTTCTTCAACCTAACCTTTTTCTTATTCGTACTTCAAATTCTATTTCAAAATTACCGCTTTGGCATGTTCTCTAGCTGTATTCGCACATTTTTACTGATGAAGAATTTCTCTCACGTTCCTTGCACAATATTACGATTTGTGGTATTTGACATTTTAAAAACTATAAAACAATATTCCGATACACACTAAACATTTTCTATGAGAATAAATATGAAATCGGCTGAAACTGTTTTAAGCAGAAGTTGGGTGCGTATCAGCTGAGGCATTTATCACACCGCCATCTAGATCATCATCCCAAGATTTTGTTCAAAAAATCCAATTCATGAGGAAACTGTTTCTAACTATTTATCGCTCATTGAAAGTCTTACAAAATTAGCTTCGACTGATTGCAAACCCCTATTTTTGGCATTAAAAATGCCTTACTCTTCACTATATGGGGCCGGGTGTCAATTAAAAGTTTCAAAAATAGTCGCGTAACTTTTTTGTGTCATAATTTTGAACGTTAATAACTCGGTCATTTGTTGATGGATTGTTATAATTTAACAACCAATCGATTCGGAAACTTTTAACTTAAACATGTATGACGACGTCGTTTCAGTATTTCAATAGCATACTATTGAAAAAATGGTTGGAATCGACCTATGTTTTCATCCACCAATCCCTGTTGTACAAAATGACGTCAACTTCTTGTTCGGCATAGGAGGCTTTGCGTCATGCATAAAAAACACCGCATCGTTATGCGTAGTATGAAGAGAAATCTATAAATATAGGCGGCAAAATATTTCTTTGCCTAGTTAATGTTTGACTGTGAATGAAACAAGTAGCTCGTCCAGTGAGCTGATGACTGGATTGTATATGCGTTCACTTGCTGGATTGTCGCTTTTGCATTATGTGTTGGTGAAATTTCCTGCTATCAGCGCAACAACGTTTTCATCCAGTATTGAAGAACCGAATCAGCGTTATTACCGGTTCTTTCGAAATAGCCCATGTTTTTAGTAAATCTTTGGCTATAAAAATGTCTCACTCTTCACTATATGGGGCCGGGGGTCAATTAAAAGTTTCAAAAATTGCCGCGTAACCTTTTTGCGTCATAATTTTGAACGTTAATAACTCAGTCATTTGTTGATGGATTGACATAATTTAACAACCAATCGATTCGGAAACTTTTAACTTAAACATGTATGACATCGTTGTTTCAGTATTTCAATAGCATACTATTGAAAAAATGGTTAGAATCGACCTATGTTTTCATCCACCAATCCCAGCTGAGGAAATTGACGTCATTTTCTTGTTCGGCATAGAAGGCTTTGCGTCATGCATAAAAACACCGCATCATTCTGCGTAGTTCGAAGAGGAATTTATAAATATAGGCGGCAAAATATTTCTTTGCCTAGTTGATGTTTGACTGTGAATGAAATAAGTAGCTCGTCCAGTGAGCTGATGACTGGATTGTATATGCGTTCACTTGCTGGATTGTCGCTTTTGCATTATGTATTAGTGAAATTTCCTGTTGTCTGTGCAACACCGTGTTCACTTGAGTATCTTATTTATCATCTAGCTATTAAAGAACCGAATCAGCGTGGTTACCGATTCCTTTGAAATATCCCATGTATTAGCAAATTTTTGGTCGATTTTACCATTAAAAATGCCTATTATGAGATTGAAGCTACATTTGAATATTTCAATTGCATCCCATTGAAAAATTGGTTTGAATTGAGTATTTTATTTTGATTCTCCAATTTAGCCCAATTTAGAATTATTATTTAGCCAATTTAGAATTATCGGCGATTGACTTTTTGGATCTAATTTGCAGCGCTTGTTCCTCGATGATTTGTTAATGGATTTTCCTAATTCAAATGATTCCAAAGCTTCAATATTGTAAACTTAAATATGTTTTAATTTGCCAACGGATCGGTTTGCATACTTAAATCTCAATTCCCATACGAATAAAACGTGACAATGTGACTGAACAAGTTGTTGTCCCACCAGGAATTAAACGCTTCAAATGATTCAAAATTAAATTCTGAAACTTATCTAAAAGCGGCCTCCTCGGTTTAGTAGTATAAATGAGTTTCACAGACTCACATATACAGTACAAATAGATGCAATATCGTATAGTTTCAAAGATAAACTCAAGGTAAGCTTACCTGCGATTTTACATGTATCGTTTGAATAGGAACCCTCGTAGAATTTGGTTAACCGCCAGTTTCAGTTTAATTATTATTTGCTTCAAAACAATAAGCGTCTGATGGCTACACGCGTTGTAACTATGACAATGTTCATTCATGTATTAATAACATCAAGTTACAATATGAACAAAATTTCGGAATATTGTTGCGTATCCATTCCGTATATTCCGTAGGGTAACAGAGGTATTTTGGCCCACTTTAGGATTGATTTTATTTTGGCCCACTTTATAAAAATATCCACCAAATATTGTAATATCTTTAAAAACCCCTTCCGCAGTAAGTAATTTAATGTGATTAGCTTCAAATTGATGCAAAATGAGTTACTTAACATCGATAAAATCCGATGAAATCGATAAAGTTCGTTAGGTGGGCCAAAATATATGAAGTGGCCAAAATACCTCTGTTACCCTATATGCCAAAGCGAAAATCAATGTAAGTAACTAAATATTTTATGCGGACTGTTTCACATGTTTTCTTCCTCGTATTGTTGCCATATTATTTACCGACACTTTCCGAAGATTATCGACAATTTTGAAGAAGGATTAATAAAATTACACTCTTACTGAGCACAACATTTTTCGTTAAAATAAATAAAATCTTCTCTTGGATCTATAAACTGTTTATAAAATTAATAAGTTTGTACGTTTCTCGAAAATTATTATCATAAAATAAAATAGTTTTATTTGTACAGGTTCAAATCTTTAGGTTGTTTATATCTAAAATTGAGATTTCGAGTAACTTTGAATTCATCATAATTGACTTCTAGTTGAAGAACGTTATTCAAAAACTTAACAATGTAAAAATTTGTGGAAGGGATCAAAATTGAATAGAATCAATTATCAAGAAAGAATCTAATTGTCAATTTTATCATTCGCTAACAATCTTAGCGCTTAAACTAGAGCAAGTTTGTAATTAGTCAATTGAATAAGTTTTTAGTTTAGTCTATCATCATCATTATCACCTTCATTTTCGTATTTATTATGGGAACCCTAGAAACATTTCATTTTTAATGTTATTGTGCTCGGTTGTGTCTTGAATACAACCCTCTAATTTTTTTCATTCAAAAACGGCAAACCATGATCAATGCTACTGCAGCAGCGGGCAGCAGCAGCATAGTGACGCCACCGAATCCCACCAATCCGGTTGAAACACCGAAAAAAGAAAACAACAAAAAAAATCAACAATTCGGGAGCTCACCGATGCGTTTCATACATGGAGTGAAAGCGTATACCATTACAGCTGTACTGATTTCGTGGGTGCGCCAGCGATGGCGCAGCGAGATGGGCACGGTGAAAACCGGTCTATTTTTAGAACTCAATCGAATTTTCATGTTCTTCACTTTGGTATGCCTTCTCCATTCACTACTTCAGCGTCGCTACCCATTTGTTACCGAGGTATAGTAGCCTCGCTTTTGGCTTTATTCGTTGGGAGTTTATTCGTTTGTGTAGTGCATTCGAGCATGATGAGGATACCGTAGCTGTGAGAGTAGTGGTACCTGTCATGATGCATGTCCCATTTCAACGAGTTCTGACGACTTGGTTGCAGATTTTCCTTTGTCTATTCGAACTGCTACTAACGAAGTTGTAGGTTGTATGCTTGTCACGAGATTATGTTGCCCTGATGAGTATCCATTCACTAACAAACTACATCAATCACACGTGAATAGAATATTCAGACATGGGTTGTACTTAGAGGGCTGCCTTATTATTGTAGCGGTTATATTTGAGAAAAAACTAGTTTTTCATCAGAGTAATTCAATTTAATTACGATTCGTGAAAAATTAGACCTAGGAACAACATGCAAAATATATTACAACTTTAAAAAATATAGCAAATAATCGAATTTCATTTTTATCGACTGATTTAAGAAAATAAAATAAGTCACTATCAATCAATGGAGTCTCATGGTAGCTGGAATTCTTAAAAAGAAATAAAATACAAAAACGATCAATTTTTCCATGTTTGCATGGATTTGTTATTTAATTATCAATATATTTAATGAGAAATAAATTCACTTTAATAAAAATGTGATGATCGTTATATGCGTTTTCAGCGAAATGTGTTTCATTCTAAATCCGTAACTCACATTTTCATCTCGGAGTCGGCTACCAATCCATCGGTGGTTTTTCCAGCCAGTGTTTCATTTGATGATGTTATTGAAGCGTGTAAAAATCTCAAATACTCTTCGAATCCAGGCCCTGACGGTATTCCATCAATAGTGCTAAAAAAATGTGCCTATAGCTTTGCAGCTCCACTAGCCTATGTGTTTAATTGTTCGCTGTCTTTTGGCGAATTCCCTAACATTGGGAAAAGTCAATATTATTTCCTGTGCACAAGAAACGCGAAAAGCATATCATCTCGAACTATCGTGGTATTGCGTCATTGAGTGCAGCTTCCAAGTTGTTTGAGTTGATCGTCATGAACTTCATGTTTCGCTGCAGCTCACATTACATCTCTGCCGATCAACATGATTATATATTGATTTATCAGGTTTCCAGGGAAGGTTCCTTAACTGGATAAAGTCGTACCTTATTGGCCGCGAAATGCCGGTAAAAATCGAAGACATCACTTCTCAATCCTTTGCTATTACATCTGGCGTACCACAAGGAAGTCACCTAGGACCTCTTCTGTTTCTAATTTACATTAATGACCGTCAATCTCTCATTGAAGTGCTCTAAACTCTCATACGCAGACGACTTCAAATTATTCTTCAACGTGTGTTGCCAGAACGATGCTAAGTTCCTTCAGGAACAACTTGATATTTTCGGAAACTGGTGTCAGGTCAACAGAATGGTACTGAACGCATCAAAGTGTTCCAAAATAAGCTTTAATCGTAAACGAAATCCAATAATGTTCAACTATTCGCTTCTCGGTGTTGAGCTACATAGAGTAAGCTGCATCAAAGATCATACTTGATAGCAAATTAACTTTTTGTGAGCATATATCGTACATCGTCTCAAAGGCATCCAAGCAACTCGGTTTTATCTTCCGAATGACGAAGTCGTTCAAAAAGATCCACTGCTTAAAAGCATTATATATTGCCCTGGTTCGCTCTGTACTCGAATTCTCGGCAGTAGTCTGGTCACCTTATTACAGTAATGGAGTACAACGCATCGAAGCTGTGCAGCATAAATTTGTCCGATTTGCTCTACGTCAGCTGCCTTGGAGAGACCCTTATAATCTTCCTAGATATGAACACAGATGTAACCTAATTGGACTTGAGCTACTTAGCGTTCGACGCAACGTCTCTAAAGCAATGTTTATTTCCGATTTGATACTTGGTCATATAGACTGTTCTGATCTCCTCGGACAAATGGATATAAACATCCGACGCAGAACTCTCCGGAGCAACTCTTTCCTCGTCATCCAGTTTTTTAGAACAAATTACGCGAAGAATGAACCTCTGTCTAGTATGGCACGCATATTCAATCGGTGTTATACAATATTCGATTTTAATCTATCTCGTGTCACTCTCAAACGTTTATTTATTGCTTTTTTTAAAACTTGACCTATTATTGAATGTATTTTAGAACCTTCGTATGTAATTTAATTTTGTTTAAGTGTAATGTAGTTAATGTTTGTATGTAAAGTATAGCTCGTATTAGTTTTAAGTAAAAGTGTATCATTTGGATTTTGTATTATCTGTTGGTACTAAAAGATGAGGAAGTTTTGCGCCCTTTTGAGTAAGTACTAATAGTTGGTCAACTCAAGAGGGTTTTTCCCTGCTTTAATAAACAATAAACAACAATAAACAATAAACCTCGAGTTGATTGGAGTTTGGAGGAAAAGCAAAGACAGGTATAATTCATCACTCAATAAGTCGTGAGACTGGCACACAGAAGGCGCTATCATTGTGAAATCCATCTGACATTTATGAAGTACTAACTTTCAAAAGACTCGTTGTGATATTCCATAACATTTCGATTAGCCAGAAAAAAAGTGACAGCTATTTCAGCGAAGCGATTTTTGTCATTTTCGTGTGTAAATTTATCTTTGCTTTTTGATGAAAAAAATACTGTACACGCTCAACTATGGCGTAAAAAGTGTTCTTCGGATTCTGCTCCATTGAAAAGAATCATTTTTTATTAGTTTACAGAATATAAAAGTGGTCATGCAGGCACCGATGACAGTGAACGTTCTGGCCGTCTGATTGAGGTTACTCTAGCAAACATCGAAAAGTACACAAATTGGTCATAGTTAATCGTAAATTGATATTGAGAGACATAGCTCAGGCCGTAAAGATGTCAAAAGTTAGAGTGTTAATTATGCATGAACGTTGGACTTTGAGAAAACTTTTTTCAAAGTGGGTACCACGTCTATTCACAGCCGATCAAAAGCAACAACGTGTTGATGAACCAGAGCAGTGTTTGGCTAGGTTTACAAGTAATAAATCAGATTCTTTTTATGTCGATATGTGACAATGGACGAAACATGGATCATCACTGCACTCCGGAATCAAAGAGATTATCATCTGAGTGGACTGCAGCCGGTAAACCACATCCGAAGCATCCGAAGGTGCAACAGTCAGATGGGAAGGTTATGGATGCAGTGCAAAACAAGCAAATGCGAATACTACAAAACGTTGTCAGATCATTTGAATGTAAAAATCAAGAAAAAAGGACTTCATATGTCGAAAAAAAAACACTGTTTTACCAAGACCAATGCATCTATTCATAAGTCGATGACAACAATGGTTAGATTTAACGAAGTTCAGATCTAACCCCCGGTGACTACTGGTTACTTGCTGATCTCAAATGAAGAAGCAATTGCTGAAAGACAAACGGCATCGAAAAGTTAGAGAAACACATTGAAATGCGATTTATTAATTTTTAGTTGGTTTGGCGTAAAGCCGCCATAACAGAAAAGATGATTTATTGGAAAAAGATACGCTCAGAGACTGGACTCGAACCTGCGTTCTTATGCATTCCGTGCATACGCGCTACCATTTCGCCACTCTGAATCTTGTTTTAGTCACTCTAAAACGCCAGTCAGACACAGTAGAACGTTCATCGAACATGGTTTACATCCTGGCCGTCACCCGACCGATACCTTACATCCAAACATCTTCACTGTCCATCAAACACTAGTCTTCTCGCTTTATACCTATTTCTTCGATCAAGCATTGAGTAGGAGAGTGTATTTATAATCGCTTGTCACCTTCTTTAATGATGTCAGTCGCTGGCTGGACATCGTCAGCGACAGACCCCTATGAAGATAGTATTGATTGTCTGCATTGAAATGATTTTATTGCTTTTGAAAGGGATCATACTGATGATAAATTTTTGGCAAAAATGTGAATTTCTTAGTTTGTCTCTCGACTTAATGAGTGATGTGTTATCATTCAAAGCCACGGGACAAAAATTTCCTCTTGATGGCGAAAATCTCCACGTACTGCAACAAATCTTTGCGAACAAATTTCTTTCCAGCTCCTAAAAAGAAAATCGTGCAAAAGCACTTTAATTGGACAATCCTTCGCATACACCGTACCGGATTGGCGGTTCCATGCGTAGGGCGCTGGTGTTCCAAGCCAGTTATCGTATGTACGAGCCCCGACCTGGAAGCATTCTTAGTGTCAATAAGATTGCCAAGATTTTGCATTCACCGGTATGTTGTACAACATGTTTTCATGCTCGCCATAGTGTATATTGTTGTTGCGAATTTGATTGTCTTGCTCTCAGAGATGAATTGAATGTGTATTGTACTATAACTTTTGATCAGTTGAATCTCATGCACATTCTTTTGGTCGTGTATTCACTTTTTACGCAGAATTTTCATTTCTTCTAACGAAAGTCGAATACGACACCGTTTGTAATTGGTCGTCGAATTACCACAGGCGAAGGTTCGTTAGGTTTGAACATTTTTTTGAAAAAAAAAAATTGAGTAAGTTTTATAGTATGTGAAAGAGACGCTATGAGTGTCAACTCCAACTGCCTTTTCATTGCTACTAATAAAATAAAAATTGATCCTTAATAATAATATTTCAGTCCAATGTGTTTGACGCATCATTGTGCAAAAATGTGGGTTTTTCATTAATTCAGCATGGTGGTTCAGGATTCATTAACATCAAATTTAATGTTTTAGAGAAAAGCTAAAGTAGTAGTAAAATTATTAATGTTAGAAAACCAACAAATGTTAGAATCTATTTATTTTTTTTATTTTATTTATTTCGTCAAGCAAATGTAGACTACATATAAATTGTTTACAATGTTCACTTACATACTACGCATTATTTCTACGACAAAGCTGAGATTTGATTTGATTTTTAGACATAGTAAGGTCAAGATGTTCGCAGTATTGATTGTAATGGCGCATTATTCGATTGACTGGACTGAATTTTGCATAATTTGTTCTAGCTTGTTTTTCTAAAAATAATTTCCTGGAACGTAATTGACGGCTAGGTATATAAAAATTTAATTGCGATAATAATGGAGCTGATTGAATGCGTTGAGAAATAATGTCGCTGATAAAATAAAGCATTGCAAAGTCGCGGCGTTCTTTAAGTGTTTGAATATTGATGAGCATGCAGCGTGCTTCATATGATGGTAGAGGAAATGCTGTCCAGTTTAATTTACGAAGTGCATATAAAAGAAATTGTTTTTGAATAGATTCGATGCGTTCTTCGTGAATAATATTGTATGGATTCCATACTAGGCTGCAATATTCCAAAATAGGTCTGACATATGTAGTGTATAATAATTTAATTGTGTATGGGTCCTGAAAGTTATGACTGAAGCGTTTAATAAAGCCCAGCATGCTATTAGCTTTATTGATTATGGTATTGTAGTGTTCCACAAAAGTGAGCTTGGAGTCTAAGATTACGCCTAAATCTCTTACAATTTTACATTTTTCTACAAGTTGATTTCCTAGATGTATGTTTATAGGTATAGTTTCATTTTTCCTACTGAAAGTTATTGAGTTACATTTTTTTACATTGAGTTGGAGTAGACTTTTGCAGCACCAAATGTGGAATAGATTGATTTCGTTCTGGAATATTACAGCGTCGTTAATATTTTTAATTTCCATGAAGAGTTTCATGTCGTCTGCATATATAAGCACTTTCAGATTTTTGAGTATGAAGGAAATGTCGTTTATATGTAAAATGAAAAGGAGAGGCCCTAAGTGAGAACCCTGAGGTACGCCAGAAGTTACATTAATTGGTTCAGACAGAATGTTTTGGAAGCGGACTACCTGTACACGATTCGTTAAGTATGATTTGAGCCATTCCAGAAGAGTATGTTTTATGCCATATTTTTGTAGTTTGTGTAGAAGTAATGGTATGTCAATACGGTCGAAGGCTTTGCTAAAGTCAGTGTAAAGAGTTTCTACGTAGTTTCCGGCGTCCATTGCATTCAGAGTGAATGTCATAAATTCTAAGAGATTTGTTGTAGTTGAGCGGCCTTTAAAAAAGCCATGTTGTTTGTTTGTTATTACATTTTTAAGTTGATGAAAAAGTTTTTCATTTACAATTTTTTCAAATAATTTTGGAATGCATGAGATAATGGCTATTCCACGGTAGTTCCGAATGTTAGATTTTGCACCAGATTTAAATATTGGTACAAGAAAGGAAGATTTCCATGCTTTAGGAAAAGTACATTTATTAAGTGATAGGTTAAAAAGTAGTTGTAGTGGTAGTGTAAGTTCTTCAGCAAGATTTTTTAAAAATATTGGTGGTATACTGTCAGGTCCAGGCCCTTTTGAGGCGTCTAAGTTTTTCAGTGCTGTCGAAATGTCATGTTCTGATAGATCCTTACCCAACACATAACGTCTGCAATTGTGCCGAGACCGTAAGATCTTTCACAGTGATTTCATATCCTTCTCTATAAGGAAGGTAGTAAACCAAATCGGCTCTTTTATACGGCCATAAATGTATCCTGCTATAAGATATGTTCTTGTATTGAAATATGCAAATCCTAAACAAAACAATCATAATCTTTTTTTCCATCTTTCCACCAACTCACGAATACCACGTCGAAAGAACTGTTTAGCTTTTGATGCAGTCGTGAAGTCATATTTCACTTTTTCATACCTAGTGGAGAGTTGCTCAGAAAGTGCCGGAGACATCGATGAATACAAATGATAATCGGAAGGGGCCAAGTCTGAGGAATATGGCTGGAGAAGCAAAAGTTCCCATCTGAGTTCAGAAATGATTTTCTATCCGCTTTCGCTATGTGCACCAACAAATGAACACTATCGGTTTTGTTTTATAAAGAGCAGTTATGTCGATGTAAATGGTCGTGGTCAGGGTCGACCCATGATTTTTCTGCGATTGAGATTCTCAAAAAAAAAAATCATTTCTCATCTCTCGTCACTATCCGGTGTAGAAAATCGTTTGTATGATGCCGAAACATTTCGCTCTTCCCACTATTTATCATTCTACTCATAAGAAACCCATTTTCTCACTTTCTTGCTCTTCGTATAACATACAGATGATGAAACGTGGCTTGGCGACTAACGTATTACTTTTTTTGTCATTTATTTCTGAATTTAGATATTGTCTTCATTCAACAATCATTGTAATTCGCAATGCGCAATTGCGGTAGGAAATATATTCCTAATCCAATTTATTTTCCAATGAGAATATTTTGAGTACTATTCGTGTGACTCATTTTCACTATGGCGATACTGTTTTTATTCAAATATAAATTTTAAATTGAAAATAAATATTTTTCAAGATGATTTTGCACTTCTTTTCTTACGAACAAATAAAGGTAAGGCAAAAGCTTTAAAACTCGACTAATATATATTGGAAAAAGTGATATAGCATTCGACTCAGTTCATTGAATTCTGCAATGTTTCCTCAGAATTGATTTTCACAAGCTTGGAATTAAATGAATTTTTCAATTTTATCGGTGCCCGATTTTTGTTTCCGAAAACACAGAGTGATAAGTGTTAAAAATTTCAAAACGTCTTCAAAAGTGACGCTACAATAAACGAAATACAAAATCTGAACTCAGTCAGAATCTTAGCTCAATACTTTTTCGATTTATAGGTCTTTTAGTTGCAGAACTTTAGTTTTACCGGACCCCGGATGTACTGGAAATAGAGAAAAAAAAAATCGTATCGCTTTATCTTTAGTTCTTGCTGTACTTTATACTATGTTGATCTGATGATTTTTAAGTAGTTCTAAATAAAAAAAAGTTGTTAATATTACATTGAAAAATGTTCACTGGTGGCGCTGATGATATCATCATGGCCTAAAGCAAACTAAAGTAATATCGAATCACTTTCACAATTTTTGGATCCAAAAGCAGTAAAATCGAAATAAGTTGGTTAGGTCATCAATTTATAAGATCTACAAATTGCAGATATCGCATTTTGCCCGTTGTCATCTATATCATTGCACGAACATTTTTACGTTCATGAATCAGACAAAAACAATTTATCGCACCATAATACCTTCGATTTGACAAGTTCAATCTATCCATATCTGATAAATTTATGATAGTCTCATTTCGTAGTATTTTGATTACTTCCAATCCGGAACCATAAACTGGGATTCAAAATTTACAATGTAGAGTTTAAAGCAACCGACCCGCATTATGAGACTTTCCATTTGAATCATTTTTCTGTGAGTCAATCTAGGTAGATATCAAACAATCTAACCGGAATGAAAGTTCAATTTTGATAGCTTTTGACCATTATGCGGGACTTCTGGCTGCGAATATCGCAAACTAGTGTGACTAATAGGCAATTGGTTGATCATCAATCATAAAAACTTGCTATTTCAATCGATATTATATACACTTCTTCTGATTTTTCACTGTCTTTCAAACGAATTTTTATTATAATCTAAATTTACGAAAATCGATTCATCCATCTCCGAGAAAATTAAGTGCACATTTTAATCAAATATACCCGGCAATCGACACACACGTACAGATAATTCACTACTTCAACTGAACGAGCGAACTGATTCGAATGTTATTTGAAAGTCGACCCTCTTGCTACAAAGAAAAAAAAACTGAAAAACTATCATTCATAAGTTAATTTCCTCAGATTCTATAAGGTAATTTTGTTTCACTGAATTTAGTCATTTCCGTTCAGTTACAACTATAGCTCTAAAATAGCTCCTTTGTCATTCATATGCCGGTTGGAAGGAAACGACGAAAGAGGTGGAGAGTGATAGATTATTTTTGTAGCAATATGGACTTACACTAGTTATTATATGATGCCAATATATCCTTCCAACATCAGTTGGTTCTCATGCCCCGATGCAATCGTAACGTATGATGGCAACTCAAAACTTCCCGGTTCGGAACCAGTCTCTAAACTGTGAATGACTTTTTTATGGCAAATCAAATCGCCTAAAGGTATGCAATTTCATCTTACTTCGATAAATCTATTTTTAGATTTTCACGGTAAAGCCTTTCCCCTCAAAAAATGGGTAATAACAGCTGAAAAGTCATGCTAAATTTGTAACAAATTTAGATATCATATTGATATTTACATATCAAGATTTGTAACAATTTCACCTAGGTTAAATTGAGTTATATTTTTTGTTATTTTAACTATTAACGAGGTCAAGATTATGACTAATTTAGATAGAAAAAACGAAACAATCCCAGATACAATTTTGTTCTCCCTTGTTGATCGGGGAAGTTACTCATTTAAATGATATCTAAAACTGTGTAGTAGATACTTAGGTAATATAGGTAGATTCTACGTAGATAAATACACAAAACTTTTTTTTAATTTAAGCAAATATATCTCAAATAAAATTTTTTTCCATTATTTAAATCTTCAGCAAAAATACTTCAAATTCGTTTTTCATCAATACGAGGTAGAAAAAATTTTTTTGTGAAAAAGAAATTATTTTTACTCGAAATTGGTACTGCCCCCTTAAGAAACATTAAGGTACCACTTTCAAAAGAAGCGTTATATAATCTTGTAAAATTTCTTCAAAGACACGTTAGATCTAAAAAATCAGTAAAAGTCAGGACAGACTTTTGACCGTCTTTTTTCAGTTTTGGACCACTGTGCGACGGTCAAAAAAACACATGCGGACTGATAAAAAAAAGTTTTTGGCTATAATTTTATACAACAATCGATTGCCATTTTCTTTAATCACAATTTTTGGGGGTCGAACTTTTAAACTTTATGGTGTGGTACTGAAAACATTTCAAAAGTTCAAAATTGGTAATACTTTATAATGAAACATTAGAATCAATGAAATTTATTTGAAAACCAACAACACCAACGAATATCTATTAAGAAACTATGGGGATTGATAAAAATAAGGTGACATCTCACTGGTAGGGAGATTAAGCACGTGTGTATGTGTGTATGTGACAAATAAAAAGAATTTTCTAATTTTCTCAAAGATTAATTATCCGATATTCACAAATTAAGTCTCAAATAAAAGGTCATACTTTACCATATTAGATTGTATCTGGATACGACTTCCGGTTCCGGAATTAAAGGGTGCACTCAAAGAAAAAAATCAATTTCAAGAGCGTGTTTCTGTACATGGCGATACAAAAACGAACCCAGGTAACCAATAAGCACTAATAATGGCATTAAAATAGCCTTTTATGAGCACCAAACATGCTTGTTGCTCTATATCTGCAATTCAAAAGCTCATCTGTTGTAAATAAATCAGAATACAGCTTTCAGAATGCACACCAACCATATATAAGCATTATCTATGAATAGCCGTATATTTTGCCAAAATCGGCCTTAATTCAGTCTCAAGTGCGATTAGCGATTAGCGATTATTTGCTGTCATAATGCGGCATTAGTATGTGCTTATTGGTTACCGGGGAATAAAGTCTTTAGAACTAGCCCTATAATTCGAACAATGTGTAGGGTAACGGAGGTATTTCTAATGTATTCTGGTCCAGTGTACATATTCTGGATGTA
The DNA here is from genome assembly GCF_030247185.1 of Malaya genurostris. NCBI lineage: Eukaryota > Metazoa > Arthropoda > Insecta > Diptera > Culicidae > Malaya > Malaya genurostris. Next base: position 183,299,207 of record NC_080572.1, read on the forward strand.
ATCAAAATGAAGTACACCCAAACCTCCATTTACCTAATAATCGGGGGTTCGTAAATCGAATTATGACGTAAAAAAAGTTTACGCTGTTTGGAATTTTCAACGTAAAAAAAGTTTTCCTTATGTATATGTAAAGACTGTCCCAGAAAGTATGGACGCACTTTGATTTCGCTGTAAATAATTCACAAGTGTTAGATATTCAAATTTTATTCGATATACTGATAATATTAGACTACAAAAACAGAATATTATTCTCAACATTTGCTACTTAGCCATTGTAGACTAGCTGGCGCACCTTCTTGCGAACGTTCCTCATTAAATTCCGTACAGACTTCTTGGCGACAAATTTTGACACTTTTCTCTAATCTTTTTCGAACTGTTGAATGGTTTCGGCTGCCGAGACATGTTTCCTAAGATGTGCCTTCGTTAATGCCCAAAATTCCACAATTGGTCGAAGTTGTGGGTAATTTGGTGGATTCATGTCTTTTGGGACGAAAGTGACATTTTTGGTAGTATACCATTCTACCGTTGATTTCGAGTAGTGGCAAGAAGCAAGATCTGGCCAGAAGACAACAGGATCCTTGTGGCTTCGAATCATGGGTAGAAGTTTTTGTAAACATTCCTTGATGTATATTTCGCTATTCATTGAAGCAGTGGTGATGAAGGGTTTCGAAATCTTACCGCAGCTACAAATTGCTTGCCAGACCATAGCTTTCTTACCAAATTTTTCGACTTCAATCGATGTGTCGGACTGGTTGAACCCTTGCCCTTCTCGCACCGACGAAAATGACGATTCAAATTATATTTTTGATGTTTGCCTTTCTCATATAGAAAGGCTATGTAATCACTGTGAAACCCGACTTTTGAACCTAGGCCCTGAGGAAGTGTCATATACTATTCGACTCAGTTGGTCGAGTGCGCAAAATGTGTGTGTGTGAGTGTGAGTGTGAGTGTGTGTGTGTGTGAGTGTGAGTGAAAAATATGTACTCACTTTTCTCCGAGATGACTAAACCGATTTTCACAAACTTAGACTTAAATGAAAAGTATATTTGTTCCATACATTTTTTTTAAATTTGGTAGAAATCTCACTTCTGAGTTACAAGGTGATGAGTCAAAAACCTGAAAATGATAAAGTTTATCTTCATAGAAAAAAATGTAAAGATCTAAAGTCTGGTAAGTTGAAGGCCACAAAAACTCACGGCGGATATATCGGTCCCCAAAACCCGGTCGGAAGTAACAGGAATTGTGATCAAAATATTCAAAAAGGAACTAATTCATTTTTCCCCGTGACGGCTCAACCGAGTAGAATCAAATGAAAGGGCTGTTTAAAAGTTCAAACCGTCACAAAAATTTTTTTTTTATTATGTTGGTTCGAAATTATTGGCTAGTTTACGCCCAAGCAAACTTTTCTATTTATATTCATTGAGCAGTTTATTTTAGAATACCACAGTAACTCATTTTGTCCCGGGTTGGCGGTTCAATGCATAGGGCGCTGGTCTTACAAACCAGTTGTCGTATGTTCGAGCCCCGACCTGGAAGGATTCGTAGTGTCAGTAGAATCGTAGCACCAGCCATGCAATGGTGCTGTACACTCTGAATCGGCTGCGAAGTCAGTCGAAACAGAAGATCAAATTCCGCTACAGGAATGTAATACCAAGGCAGTAACTCAAAGCTAACTCAACAAAATCGATATGGGACTGATATGCGAATATAGGCAATACGATTCAAAGAAAAATTAAGTCAACCAGTTTATTGTAATATGATATTTTCAACAACAATTCACGACTATAAAAAACATTTATTTACGCTACTCCACCAAAAAAAAGTTCCACAGTACAGGTATGATTTTGTGTCATGAGCTTCTGGCAGGACCAAACCAAACGGCGGGCAATACATTACTCACCCGCATTGCTTTGTTTGTGGTAGCTCAGTCTGTTTCCACGTTCATTCTCATTCTCGTCGCAATGACACGGACATGCTTCGATATGAGATAATTTACGACTTTTTAGCACATTCTTAATAAGCTTCATTTCACTATCGGTTTCTTTCTTCCTTTTTTTTCATTTCTGTTCCTCTGCCGGTATCTGCGTGTCGGTTCTATTTTTGACCAACGGCGGGCGACGGACGCATCATCGACGCAACTGACGTTTGTTTTCTTCCGCCGCGGGCGTTGTTTCTTTGTTTGTTGTCACACCGGACGAATAATGAATTACGAATTGCGTCCTTGCACTGGCCAACACAGGTACTGGAGCGATCATGGGAAATCGTAGACGGCGTCAACGTTTCACTGAGGCTGTGGGACACTTTCGGTGACCACGAGAAAGACCGACGGTTCGCCTACGGAAGGTATGAATTTAATTAGGCTTGAGGTGTCTAGCACCTCGGTTAGATTAGTGGGACTAAATTTCAAATGTTTATCTGTTTCCTCTCTTTCTATTTTCCTCATTAGATCCGATGTAGTGCTGCTATGCTTCTCGATAGCTAATCCGGTGTCGCTGCGCCATTGTCGGGCCATGTGGTACCCGGAAATACGCAAATTTTGTCCAGACACACCGGTTATTCTGGTTGGTTGTAAGAATGACTTGCGGTACATGTATCGCGACGAGACTTACTTATCCTACTTCGGGGATCGAAGTCCATTCGTTCGAGCGGCACGAAAGAGCGATCTGGTGATGCCAGACGAAGCTCGTGCTGTGGCGAAGGAACTCGGTGTTGCTTACTACGAGACGAGTGTGTTTACATATTTCGGCGTAAATGAAGTGTTCGAGAATGCTATTCGGGCAGCTCTGATAGCGCGCCGGGAGCATCGGTTCTGGATGACTAATCTGAAGAGGGTTCAGCGACCTCTGCTGCAAGTAAGTTATATTCCTGTCATCTTGGTATTATAAACTCAACAATGTTTTCTTTCTCGTTTTCCGCAGGCCCCATTTCGACCGCCTAAACCTCCGCCACCAGAAGTGACGGTCATAACCGGCACTCACACTAAAGATATGCTAAACATGTTCAATTCACAGTGCTACACAGATTTAGTATTAATTGTCGGTACTATACGTTTTTCCGTACATAGATTTATGTTAGCTAGTAGTTCTAATGCATTTCATAGGTTAGCATCGACCACTGTGGCGCCTAGGCGCGAAATCTGACCGAACCAGTTGCATTACTGAACTGTTTTCTTCCCACCCTTCGAACGGTTAGGTTGCTAACGATGGACATCTCCGACATGGGTGCCCGCAGCAGCAGCGAGTCCAGTATGGTTAGCTCGACATTTGGCGAGTCGACGACGGCCGATTTCAACGAGGATACCGAATGTCTCATCCGAGCCGACCAAAACAACAGGGGTCCCAACAGGTGAGCAGCGTCGTTTAGACCGTTGAGATGATTTGGTTTTTACCAAAATTATTTTCCCGTTAGAATGTGGGAGCAGTTGAAGCGACGGTCCAGCTATCAAGCTTTGCCAACCGTAGAGCCGAAGAAAGATCTCTATCGTGAGTTGCACCATCCGGTGTTTCAAAGTATTAGGATATTCCAGGTGAGTACGGCCGCAAACACCAATTATGCTTTATTAAAATTCATTTTTCCGTCATTCCTAAATAATTCTCTAAAGACTATAGCCGGGTAAGCATGTGAAACTTGCCCACGAAGAGAATTCACAACTTAATGCCGTATTTGAAAAAGGTTGTACTGGAGACAGTTTTCCCCAAATTCCAACTCTGCCCGTTTGACGGGGTTGGGGTGGTTCTATTTATTTTCATTTTATTTAAGCAACCGCTCCAACGAAAAATTTGAAAAATCAGGGATGCTTTAGGGAAAGGCTGGAAGGTTTACATATTTTTTAAAATTTTCGGAGATAAATTTCTGGCATCAAAATATACTACAAAATTTTTAAACTTATTTTTCTAAACTTCAATTTTTTGTACCATACTAAACGTTTTAGAAATAATTCAAAAATTTCTGGACACGTTGAAGTGCTTCGGTGTCATATTTTTGAAAAATGTGGAAAAGAACAATATTCGAATTTTTCTAAAAAAATAACAATCAACCATGCGTCTTCACAAAAGTTCTGTTGAAAGGAAACGCATGATGCAGAAATACTAGAACTAAGTTCCATGCGTTTCGTTCTAATAGAGTTTAAAACCACTTTCGACATTTTCATTTATGAAACAAGCATCCACAAAACTCGGAACCTCGAAGTTCATGAGTGATTTTTTGTGTCAGCGAAACTTGATGATGAATTTTCACTCACAGTAATATCGCTAAAGAGATAATCGAAAGGAAGAAGAGTCTCCGATGATATTTCGATGCTGAATTTCCACTACGCTTCAGTTTGGCACCGAAGTGATTCATGCAAGATATAATTATTATATTTTCATTAATAAAAATATCTCTACTGAATAAATACACAACTTAATCGAAACTGAGAAATAATGACTGCAATATTTTCAATGCACGTAGGGTGGTCAATATAAAAAACAATATCTTTGTCACATTCCAACCAGTGATTATAACGACGCAAGGCTGCTTCAATTCCAGCTGAATTACACTTTACTATTTAGATTGAACCCAATAAAATGCTATTTGGTACGAATTTGATTCATGAAAGTAACAGGAGTGCAGCATTGTCAGCATGTCTTGAACACTGTTGAAAGGAAACGCATGGTGCAAAAATACTAGAACTAAGTTACATGTGTAGCTTCAATGGAAACGCGTGATTCATTATGATTTTTTTTCGAAAAAAAAACAAATATTTCTGTCGTTCCATTTTTAGAAAATACGAAACCGGAGCACTTAACCATATTCCAAAATTATTTATTACTAACAAAAATTAGAGTGGTCCCAAAATCGGAGGTGTGAAAAAATATGTTTCAAGATTTTTGAGTATTTTTCAACACAATAAATATATATCCGAAAAAATTGTAAACCGGTAATACCTGAAACATTTCTGATTTTTTTCTAAATTTTTTGGTGTAGCGGTAAATTAGTAAAAACAAATAAAATGAAATTCAATGGCATTGCTGTTTGCATTCCTTTCCGACTTTCAGTTTTGACCAAATAAGATATAACTTTTAAATGTGTCAAAATCAGTGTTGGAAAAATCATGATCAGAAAAAGTTAATTTCACTATCATTCGTGAAAAAATCAATTCAAGTGATTTTCTAAAGAAAACTCAGTGACTGAAAAAATCACTTTCGATATTTTCATTCATAAAACAAACATCCACAAAACTTCGAACCCCGAAGTTCACAAGTGACAGGAATGACGAATTTTCATCACAGAAATATCGCTAAAGAGATAATCGAAAGGAAGTGATTCGTGAAAGATTTAATTATTAAATTTTCATCAATAAAAATATCTCTAGTCGCGATTAAGTTGTGAATTTACAACTTAATCGCAACTGAGAAATAATGACTGCAATATTTTCAATGCACGTAGGGTGGTCAATATGAACAACAATATTTTTTTCACATTTATTTACTTATTTATTTATTTGAACCCGATAAAATGCTATTTGGCATGAATTTGATTCATAAAAGTAACAGGAGCGCAGCATTGTCAGCATGTCTTGAACACACAGCTTAACATGATTTGTGATAGTTTTTACTATCATTCGTACTATTATAATTCACAGTACTTGCTGCTATTATTAATGATATTACTTCATCATGTCGGTAGTGTCGAATAAATTTCAAATACATCACCATTATCGATTTGCTTATCAACCACCCTACGCATTCTAAAAATTTTCAGAAAGGTTCAATTTTTATTCATCGGCGTTTCACCATTCATCATGTATCATATATTCTGCAAAGGGTTGAGATACAATGGCTATAAGAATTCAGTTCCCAAAAATCTTCTATTCAAGAATCATAAGATATATTCAATGTGCGAACTTTTTTCTTAAATATCACCAAGCAGAATGTTCGCTAGTAAACTTTTCACAACTGACTTTTGCCATGTGAAATCAGTTTCAGTGAGAGTCTCGTTTCCAAAAATTAGTACTGAACTTTTTCTGATCTTTTTCCCAACACTGGTCGAAATACGTTTAATTCAAATGTTAATGCCGCAATAAACTCGTTATTGTTCTTTTCTTACCAATGCAAGGCAGAAACGGGTGAAAAACATCATCTGACTTCTGTCCAGAATATTCTTCAAATCATTTAGGGACAGTAAGAACCGTAGTGAACCTAATGACTTTCTTGCTATACACCCAAATTTGATAATGAATTCCTGGATCTGATCCTTTGCTTCCTATTCAACGGATAGTTCTCAAGAAACTGTAGCACAATTCCATTCCGTCTGATTGTGCACGAAATTTATATTAAATTTTAAATTTCAAAATTTCAAAAACTCTTTCAAGATCTAAAATTACTACTTTACTACTCTAAAAAGAATACTTCCAATTCAGCAAAACAAAATAAGATTGATCGGAGATTTTTTTAAAATATATGGTTGAACCGCAATCAGCATATTTTTAAAATCTTCAAATCATAACTGTTTCTCGGCTAAAACTTCCATTATCTTCTCTTGCAGTTTCAGCATGTTCACATGTTTGTAATCTGTTCGTTGCATATCTCGTGTTGATTATCTTTGGGATTGGAGGAATACTCGACACTTTTCACGATTCTAGCACAATCCCTGTTCTACTGACTATTTTTATTAACATCTTGGTAAAAACTGAGGCAGCTTCTTTGAATACATCTTGTATAACGTATTCAATACTTGAAGTTGTTATAAACTCTTGAGTGTTGTTCGAAAATTCCCATTCAGAAACAACGCAGAAATTTTTAAACAGTTGTGTTAAATTATCTGTGACATTTCGTTTTTTTGCTGTTTTTTTTTCGTTTTTTGCATGCGCTCATTTACAAATGAGACAGTAAATAAACGAAAATGAGACAGGGTTTCTTTCTTTTTGATAATTTCTGACAATTTTTGGCACTAACACCAACTATCATATTTCTGAATTTCTACACCTTTTCGATCTACTTCACCTACGTCTTTGTCCGGCCCTGCTGCAAACGGTTCACTGAACTGATTTTTTTTCACTTGCGATGTGCATATCTCAACAGTTAAAAAAAGGCGGGTGGGTAATGTCAGAGACATAACTGGATGTCGTGAATACGAAAACAACTGACATGTTTCTCAACACTTCCGAATATCAATTAGTTGATCAATTGTATGAAATATGCAAGCATTCCCTTTTTTCATATTTTTCGCAAAAACAAAGTAGGCTTCACTTGATCTCGATTACTTTGAATTTCACACAGCGAGAAGTGCACAAATCTAATCAAACAGTTCTAGATTTGCACTAAACTAAGGTTTTTTACCTTCGATTTGCGAGCAAGAAATTCTAATAGTTATTTAGAAAACTTTTAGAGCCATCAGAACGGCTGATTTTGTGTGGTGCTCCCCACCGTTGTCCTCTTTTCGTTGGTTTTTCACCAATGCAAACAACTGGCAGGTGTGACGTAATCGCTCTTGTCGGAAGCGAAACTAGCTTTGCAAACGACACACAATACATCTGCTCGCAGTGGCGATAGAAGCCAAACTGATCCAATTTTTGTTGAGAGGTTTCTTTTTCGGTGATCTCGTTTGTAACTTTTTCACTAATGGGCGGTCCTAACGGCCATAAAAATAGCAGCATATAAAATTTTAATGTCGATTACTTCATTTTGGATTTGCATTTCATTGAAAGAAACTATCAGGATGCTGTACGGGATTCATTTCTGCCCAGGCTTCCCAAATGTACCGCCGCGCGACATTATTATTGAGGCTGTCATGCTACTCTTTCCATGACAGCCTTGTGATAGGTTTCATCACGACAGCCCTTAGACAAATAGTTCTGTACAGCCAACGTTGCCGTCATTCACTTCGTTCGACAGTTCATTCCATCTCAAGACATTTTGTCGTGGTCCACGACAGCCGAAGAAACAAGAAGTTCTCGCTATTGCGACAGTAAACTTCGGGTATCAGTCACTGCGTTGTTTCTGTCGAGAGCAAAATATTACTCTCCCTTGACCAGGTCTGCGACAGTAGCCGGTGGTCGAATATATTTCTCTAGGTTTGATATTACGATTCGAGGCAAGCATGTGTGTTTTTAGTTTTGCCTTTGGTGATTGCTTTGCGCAGCGGTTGATCATTGCGCATAGCAGTCACCGTTAAGGCATTGATATAATTGATATATAATATTATACGAAACTGGTTTTAGTAGTTAATTTTTATATTTTGATCGATCTTCTATGAATCGATCGATCAATGAAATTCAATAGAAAGAAAAAATTGTTTTCAAGAAATTGTATTCATAATTAAAGAGTAATGTATTTCAACAGCTGAGACAGCTCGGTTGCTCATTTCAGGCAGTTTACAATCGGTTTGTGGGCTGTAACATTCATAGTGTATGCTCGTACTGATGTGCGTGGAGCATTATTTTCATCCTCTTTATCTCTTCCTACAGGATAGTAAAGGCGCGATCGTTCCTTATACAAAAGTGTAAGAGCCAATTGAATCAGATTTTAGATTTATATGTAAACGGTAAATAAATGTTCGTAGCGAAAGATATATTCAAATCAAAGATTCCGTATTCGATACTCGTTAGCGTCCTGACGTTAGCGTTAGCGTTTTGCATGGCCAGTGCTGCAATACTACGGACATTCTTTCAAGTCAGGACTGAAACATACAAAACCTGGCTCGTTAAGTTCGTTATACATTGAACCACCAATCGAATAAAAACCTTGAGTGCAAATTTTGGAGTCGGAATTTGCAAGGCAAAAATCATTCAGAAACATCTTATTTTCAGGTACCGTACAACAAAGCTTTGAATGCAAAAACTGAATGAAAAAATCCGGTTCTTTCAAAAAACATGTTTCCAAGCGTGGAATGCAGCATGGTTGCCCGTAACAGATTCGAATGTTTATTTCGTTTTATTTAGAAAAAAAGTTTTAATTCCCCAAGTTTGTATTAATGTCTTTCTTGAGTAATATGGTCTCAAGCTTTCCAAGTTATCTTCTATTTATGAATAGTATAGTGTTTCTGTTACCCTGGAATATATTCCAAAATACATATCGGGTTTGGTACGGTTATTTATATGATATAGGGTTGTGCTGATAATCTGCTGAATCATTTTCTTCCTGTTATGCATAGAATTATCTTATTTCCAGAAACGGTATATTAACTATTACATTGTTTTGGTCATAGCTACCAGAAGTTCGCGACTTTTACAAAACTCGGTTAAAGCGTATCTTTCATCAAGCAGAAGCTTGTGTTCAGTATATTTTGAATTCTTCAACTTAATGTCGTTGTTTGCCACAAAACTTGCTATAAAAGTAACTGAGGCCCAAATTTATAGCTGCAGTTAAAAGGACAATTTCATGCAAACTTCTAGAAGTATCTTAATCATTTCCTCTATGTGCTTTTACGCTCAATCCAATTTTGGAAATGTAGATGTTGCAATCACGAGCCGCACGCAGAAGAAGATGCGGTGCATTGAAATTTCAAACAGCACATCCAGTTTATATGCGCTTGCTACAATTCTCGTACACATTTTTGTGTTTTCTGTTTGAGTCGGCTCTCACGCCCTCACAATTCCGGAACTTCCAGAGCGAACATGGGATCGGAAAAGGAAAGTTATTCGTGAATAGCGAAGCGAACTATTGAATTTAGTTCGGATCCGACTTCCGCAGTTACAAGTCTAATAATTTTCTAAAGTCTAATTGGCTTAGTAGCTTGTGTCCGCATTTAAAAAAATCAAACGTTTGGAACTATAAATATTGTAACTAAATAGTGAAACATTCCGAGAGCCGAGTTCATTGCAAATATTTAACAGTTTTCTTTCTGAAAAGAAATTATGTTCTGAAATATGAAGGTGTAAATCCCCGGTGAACGACCACAATGAGGTTTGAAACCGGGAATAAATAAAAGATAGAATAATAATAATAACAATAATAATAATAATAATAATAATAGTAATAATAATAATAATAATAATAATAATAATAATAATAATAATAATAATAATAATAATAATAATAATAATAATAATAATAATAATAATAATAATAATAATAATAATAATAATAATAATAATAATAATAATAATAATAATAATAATAATAATAATAATAATAATAATTATAATAATGATAATAATAATAATAATAATAATAATAATAATAGGAGAAACAGAATTTAAGAGCAGTATATGACATGAATTTGTCTTTCATTTATTTAAAATTCAAAAATTAAATTATTAAATTCCCACAGAGTAAAATAATAGTAATTAAGTTAGTAGTTAGTTGAGGCACACATATCAATCGTTCCCCCGGGCCCATTAATACGTTGAAAGCTCGATGAAGTGAGTCGAATGGTACATAACATATGTCTTTCGAGGCCTCCATTCAAAATTCGGTTTTCAGAGTGACTACATCAGTCTCATCTAAAATACCTCATAATTCAGAGGTTTTAATTAAATGATTTGCGATTTGAAAATTTCTTTTGAACTTTTCTTCTCAATCCATTCACGAACAAAAATTCTTAATGTGCACCATCAGGAAAAAGACACATAAACAACCATCTGTTGAACTACTTTTTATCTGAGGGCTCCCCCAATCAACTTCATGGTTGCGGACCCTGTATTTGTGTAGAAGGTACTAAAAGATCTACCACCTCAACGAAAAAGAGCTCAATTACAAGGTCCGGGGAGTACATAGAAACTAGCAATGGGAAAGTCAATTTAAGTCAAATATTAAAAGGCACTGAATATCATAAAAAAAACTTCTAAACTTTTTTTCTGGTTTGGTGATGTTTATGAAAACAAGAGAGGTTTATTGAAGATCGGTTCTCAAAGGTAGTAACAAATTAAGAACTCAACGTTTTCATATTCTTATTCCTTCAACTGCTGGCAAAACCTATGTGAATGTTAAATGAACAACTAAATTTAAGCTATTAGTTGATTGATTCTTATGTGAAAAAGAACAATTGAGAATACTAAATTTGTAACAAAGTTTGGGGTAAACCAAAAAATTTGATGCTTTTGGAAACATTATGGTTTAATAATATTTTTCTTTTTAAAACACTTTTATCGAAAATCTGAAAGCACTTGTTCACATATAAACAATTGGTGGAGTAACGTTAAATACACTAAATAATTAAATAGTTGTGAAAAGTAGCTACGATTCGATACGAAAAATCGAAACGTTATTATTCAGAATAAGGGTGCATAAGACATTTTCGGAGTATTATTAATGAATGGAAGTGTATCTGTTTCTTTAGGAATAAGAAGGAAGCACTAAGGATCAATACTTTAGAAATTCATATATATGAGCCGTTACACAAAACTCAGTGTTTATCTTTGAATATTCGTTAGCTATTAAAATTCATTGCCTCAGCCGACAGTATATATATATAAATCTAAAACAATTTTTTTATTTCACAATGGTAATGTATAATAAAACCCTAACGTTTCCTGCAAAGGTAATCCCAACAACGCAATCGTATGTACTAGTACCGTTTCATTGAGGCAACCGAAATAGTACGAGCGCACTTTTAACCACAGCTCGTCTCCAGAAACAGCCGGTTTATTGCTTCAAGAGACATTGATGAGACAGCCGTCTCGCGACAGCCCTTCGTAACAGTAATTCCCTAAAAATCAAAGGATGTCTTCAATTTTCAAAGGCTGTCGCCGTAACAGTTCATGCGAATGAGCGGACATAAAGAAACAGGATACAAACAGCCCGTTCGGTTTGACTACTCTCCGGATAGAATACTCTCATCAATCTGGCGAATTCAAACTGTCTCAGTGACAGCACTCATTTAGGCATGCGAGCGCTGTTGCCATTACAGTTCGGCATATGCTTCACACATATTGTAGACTGGGCTTTCGACTTTGCGCTCAGACAGTTCATGCTATCTCGTGGCGGATGTCATTGAAAAGCAGTACTGCTGGGAAGCCTGTTCCTGCCTTTCAGAAGGACCAAATTGTGGAACTCACTACAATATTAAGCACTGTTCGGAACAGTTTTCTCAAACGATTTGTTGTACAGCAGCAGATATTTTGTTCTCTTTCTCAGAACGCGTTCTGATTGGCTGGTGTTGACATGGGTCAAATGAGACAGGTTTTTCAATAGTGTACTTTTGGAATACTTCAATGATGTTGCTATACACGTTTAAGTTGAAAAAATTCGATTCTATTGGTAGTTAAATTATATAAATCCTTTCACAGATCACTAAGATATGAGTTTTCAAAACAAGAGAAAGGCAAACGCGCCTTATAAATTATCCTCTTTCATACTCGTTTATACAAAACATTTCAGATAAGTTTAATTTTGAATTGTTTGAGATTATGTCACACAACTGAAAATTTTATCGTAAAAATGTGATCATATTACCGATGGCATGTAGCAAAAATTATATTGATTCGTTAGATACAACAAGAGATATTCACGATCAAAAACTTATCACGCTCTCAGAGGATCTATTTTGAAAAGGCGCCCCATAGTAAAGTAAGTCGTATTCACGACAAAAAGTCTCTTCTGTAAACATATATAACTCTCAAAAAGGCTAATTTGTAAAATTTTCTCCGTCGTTGTTCACTTTTCGGTGTATTTTGCTCCAATACAAACGACCAGCAGCTGATGTAATGGCCCTTGTTTGAAGCGAAACTCACACTGCGAACAGTGCATGAAACAAATCCATCCCGCAGCAGAACTACTCTGAGTGCGGATTGATTTAATACTGAAGCAATTTAGCGTTGTGTGAAGCGTTTTCTATTTACGTGATTTCGTTTGCAGCTTTTTGGCAAATGGGCAGTTTTAACGGTTAGAAAAATAGCAACACACAGAATTTTGATGTCGATTATTTCATTTCAGCTTTGCAAATTTAGTTTTTATGCAATAAATTCAATGAGATTATATATTAAACTATCTGTTTTTTAATAATTTCGTGTTTACTCTTTATCACTGATTCAATAAAATTTTTTTTTGCTCATTCGATATTTTCTCCCCGTTGTAGATCGAGAACGGAAAACATAGCTACACACAAACGCAAACCATCGTCTCAGTGAGTAAACTAATCACACCGCAAGCAATGCAGCAGTGTTTGAAGTTCATATACACCGGAGCGATCGATCGGGAATGTCTCGATTTGCAAGTAAGTGACTCAGTGATTTGACGGATAACAAAACCATTTTCATTATGCAGCAAACGCTTAGGTCATCTTTCAGCTAGTAGCCATTTCCATCACAGTTTCTATTTGTTGGTCTCTCGCTGTCAAATCTTCATATACATGTCTTCCTTCGCCATAGCTTTTAGACCTAATGTCCGACCACCCATCAGCCAAAATTCCTGATTCGTCGCCTATTTTTATCTCCTATAATCTGTCTTTTTAACCTTTTGTCTGTCTTATACGTATCACGTTCAATTTTTCCACGTTTATTTTCAATTAGCCAACAATTAGGCAACTAAAACTCTCTTTTCTTAGTGCCACCCAGAAGCAAAATGGAAACGTAATAAATCGTTCCCGATAAAAGATAAAAAAAACCCGCACTCATGCCTACTGCCGCCTCCTAAGCATGTAGCACCGTCACAGATCGGTGCCTTGGCTCCTTCCGGTTTATCTATAAGATTGATTAATAGTAGTTACGAAAAGTGAAGTTTGTTTTCTTTTTGCTCTCGCCTCCGTTGAATAAATTTCCCAAACCCAAAAAACACAACTTTCCTTTTGCCGTCGTTTGTCTTGTCCGGTATATCCTATTTTGTTTAGCGGTGTGCTATTCCGTTCGTTTCCCTTACGTTTCCGTCTAACGATGTCACTGGTATTATTCAGTTCATGTTTAGAGAGTAGATTGAACCATTTTCATGCATTTTAGCCACATTTTCAACTCAATAGTTTTTAAGCATACGAATGTAACGTTTTAATGCAATTGGTACTACATGACCGATGGTCATTGGAGTCGTTTTTCGGATACTTGCGGATGGATCAGTTGGCTTTTACACCCACAAAACAAACAAAAAATTACGTTCTGCTGCGTCTGGAATATCTGGAATCGATTGATCTCTCTAATTTTACAAACGGTTTCCCCAGACATTTATTTAGCTATTACGTCGTCGTTTTGCTTAAATTACGCCATTGAATCAAAGATATTTTTGGTGCTGCTGTCTTGCACCCCGTTGGTGGGTATAAATTTGATTCCTGCTGCAGCTGGTAGTGCACCGACCGCAACTAGAACGATTCGCTCTGGGGCTGACCGAACCGGAATAATCTCATCTGTATTTCGGATGGTGAAGGAAGTTGTTTTTTTCCTATATATTTATTATCATATGCTTCGAACGTTGCATTTGGCGGTTTTAATCGGACGAGAAGTGCAAATTTAAATTTCAGTTCGATACAGTTCTTCGCAAACGGCGATAATATTTCTTACTTTGAACTTGTGAAGTGTTGGCAACTGTAGTAATTCAGTTTAACCATGAAAGCGAATTTTCGCTTTGGGTAAATTTTTCTTCGATTGCTCAGTTGCATTGCATTTTTCAGATTGTTTTGAGTTTGAATCAGTTACCGATCCAAAGTAAAATGCTACACTCAATTATCTTACCACCACTGCGAGAGCTTTGCAAAATAATATATCATCGGGCAATGAACGAAAGGATTCAGATAGTTAGTAACATTTTTCTTGAGCAACATAGAAAACTAGAGAACGAAAATCTGATTGATTGTGCATTGACAAAATTGTAAAAGAATATGCACTCGAGACTTTTCAGCTTCGTGAAAAGTGATGGTCATACCAATAACGCTACGCACGTTCCAAAAATAAAATGCCAAGAATCGTCAGATACTGGACTCGAACCCACGTCGTATAACTCTAATGTAAAAACCCGCGAAACAACCTGCATGATACCGTTCACGCTCAGATGGATTTCTACCTAACGCTGACTTCGTTTCAAAAATCTTGATTCGATATTTTAAACATCTCTCAACACAACACTAAAATAAATCATTTCACTTTTGATTAGTGAATCAACTACAGTAAATAAACTGGGAAAAAGCTTTTTTTTCAAATCAAATCTGAAGTAACGAGACTCAGATCAGTATAGTGAAAGGAGACGTAGTGTAACGTGAAAACTACAAGGATCACCCCAATGGAATTGTTCGAGCTATTGATGTGGAACAAGGCAGAAACAATTTCAAATGACTCATATATTCAATCAAACTGTTCGATCAATCTTAATTTAAACGAAGAGTTCGATCAATCTTAATTTAAACGAACAATGGTTTCGAGCGTAGATGATTTAACCTTAAGTTCATTTGCCCCTTCGGACCATGTGCGGGGTTGGGAATCTATCCCGGGTTGCCTGCGTGAAAGGCATCAACTTACCCATCACGCAATACCCGCCCACTAGATGTGCAATTGAACGAGAGTCTCGTTACACACTAAACTTCATTCGGTATTTTTTTCATCTTTTGACGAGCTTAGAACAGCCGAACTACCAAAAATTCTCATTCTACTGATTTATCAGTATAAATAAACATTTTTTGACAGCAGTACCTTAAGGTACTGTGATGAAATGTGATTTTTACTGAAAACATCAGCTCCCAATGTTGGAACAGCTGAGATCGGCAATCCAATTTAAGTGTGTAGATTGATACCTATTAGCAACACAATGCTTTTAGTTTTCGTGTGAAAATTCGAAGAACCTCGAACCTTGCACCGTTTCGTTAAATGACAATTTTCAACATTCCGAAATCGGACGTTCAAACTTACTAAAATCTCGTGTCCGGTCCGTTAGACCAAGAACTGGTATAGATTTTTTAATTCATACATTTATTTTATGCGGCTCAAGATCCTAAAATTAAACAGATCCGGTTTATCATAGAATATTGGTTTAGTGTAAAATCAAGATAAATTTTTGAACTGGATCTTGTTGTAATCCTTTTTCTCGAGGGAGAGTTGCTCTCATATCCACCATAGGTTGAGGGGCCGTTGGTTCGCGAGTCGCATCTTCTTCCATTTTAACTTCGTCGTCGTCGTCGTTGCTGTTGTTTTTGGTGTTTTCGTAGTCATTGTTTTGGTGCGTTTCTTGAACATCCGTAATATTGTCCGGATCGATGTTAGTTGAAGTGGGTTTGTGTTGTTTTACGATGGTTGCAGTTGATGCTTTAGCTGGGGAAGCTTTGTTGAACCAATAGTACTGAACTGGCTAGATACCCATGCTGAACGGTTGCCTTTGGTTAAGTATGTCTTTTTTGCAGTTTCAGTGCAGGGCTTGCCGTAGTGAGCAGGTTGTTCACAAAACTGACATGTAATCAGCTGATTCTCATAGGTAACCAGCGATTTACAAAGATGCCTTACGTCCTGATCACAAATTACATAAGATGGAAGCGCCTTATGCAGTCGCATACTTAACCCTCGCACGCCATTCCGGATACCGGGAAAAAAAATTCGCCATACTTCCCTTTCGATGGAAAGAATTTCTCCGTACTGTGACATATTTTCTCGAACGAAATGATCACTAGCCAGCGGGGGAAGGTCATGTACACGTACGTCTATGGCATCGTCCACCACGTACACAGGAATTTTGTATTTAACATTGTCATACTCAACACTGTGCATCTCGTTGTTAACCGAAGCGAATGCAATTGCATCTCTTTCACGTTTAAACATTATGTACACAGAGTTGCACACCTTGTTGAACTGAATCACATTTACATCATTAACGGTTAGATGCATTCGTTCTTTAAGTAAGATTTCAATTTCGCTTGCTGCTGCTCTAATTCTTGCAGCGTTTGAAATCAATACAAATCAAATTTGGTCTTAAAGACCAAGTTTCAGGCATTTGTAAATCGTATTTGCCCATTTCGTATAGTCTATTGTTCACTGCACTGTATTGTCTTTGTTTCTGTCGTCTCGACCGTAAGCAATTTTCGACTGTGTCGGATGAGATGCGAACACAAACTGAACCGGTATACAAAAAACCTCTTTGTTTTGCCATCAAATAACTTTTAGTATAGTTATAGAAAATTGCTAATGTAACACTAAAACCAGAAGTCGGAACCGAATAATTTTTTCATAGTAGGCTATGGGATGATACGATTTTCCAATTAAGGTCTGAGGACAGAGGGTCGCGTGTTGACTTTTAAATCGACCACGTGGCTCGCTCAATTCCCTTTGCGCATCGTATTTCTCTTGTACTCTCGCGTATATGAGCAAACTGTACCGGGTTGCCAGCATACATGTTATTATTTTGATGAAAAATTTTATCACATAAACCCGAACATTACATAGATTCCAATGAACAATGAAAAAATATTCAACTTTCACAAAGATTGAATGCGAAACAAAGAATGTTTTATATATGTTTGTATGTACTAATCGCATCTAAACTAAATTATCTAGACTTTGTCACAGTAGATTTATGATACAAGCCTTTGAAGCCGAGATAATCGATGAACAAGTAGAGGTATGCATTTTCGAGCGTTCCAATTTTCAGCAGTTGTTCAGTCAGAAAAAAATACAACACTCTATGAATCATTCTGAAAATTTCACAGAATATTCTCAACTAAATTTCGAAGACATTGTCAGGTGGGTTTTTCTATATTCTGCACCGTTTCCAAGAAAATATAATTTGAAACGGGAAAATAGCAAAAAACCTACCACTTTACGGTACTGTCCTCAGCCCTTAAATCCAAACTTGTGTACCATTTTCGAAAAATCGAACTGGGAACTGATATGGCTGAAATGAGTTTTATTTTGGCCATCAACTACATAACAAGATCTGACAGTTAGGTGATTCTACCAATTAGTTTTGAATAATAAGTTTCTTTATGGAATTTAGGAATTTTCTATAAAATCTGAAGCTCTTTCATTTGATACTAAGTTTGTGAAAATCTTTTCAGCCATCTAAGAGAGAAGTTAGTGCACATATTTTCATAGGACTACAAGACTTTTCTTTTTAATCTAAGTTCGTTGAAATATTTCTATACAAGAAACGCAGAAACGTCAATTTTTTTTATTGTAATAAACTGACGATACTTCCTCAAGACTTCAAGAGCAGAGCCGAAAATTGTCACGTATTTTCAATGGAAGAATCCGACGTAACAAGTATCGCTAGAACAAAACGAAACCAAAACATTGTCTGAGAGTGTCTTAAATGTGATGAATCAAATTTTTTTCACATCAATCATAACTGTCAATCACATTGAGATTGTTACAATTTTATTTTTGCTGTGCATGTCATTGAAAGACAAAGACATCATATTAACAAGATATCCAGCTCTTACATTTCCCGAACAAATCATTGGCAACATCCTCTTTTGCGAAATGTCAAATTCGTGTGCGCCAAAATAGCAGCACTGCGAGTCCATACAATTGACACGATATGTTACCCTCACTTTATTGTATGATCAAATGCGAGAGTTCATGGCTGAAGTAAATTTTACTCAAATCTATACTCAAATTTTAACACATTGTTCCAGTATATGAATTTCAGAATTTTCAAAAAGAGTGTCTCTTCAACCATTGCATTTTGACCCATTCCAAGTGAAATGAAAAATAGCCAATCTGATCCGTAAGTATCTGAACAATGAAACAAAACGATAACAGACAAAAATTAAGCCCACGAAGATCGAAACAATCAACACTCAATACCTTCTTGTATTATTCTTTCCATTGCGTCTTTTCGGTTCTGTTTTCTTATGACCGTGTGTTTTTTCAACTTATTTTTATCGCAGACGGCTACAATAGGATTAATACTGGTAAATAATTACTTTACAGAGAAAAAACAGTTTATTTTTTCTTTCGTTCTAAGTTAAATGACCGTTTTCTGATCTTTGGGGAAGCTGATAGTGTAGCAAAGAACTTGTCTGACCGTAGGATAGTGAACGTACTTTTAGTTGAAAATTGGTACCTAAGGCATTGGAACGTAAATTGCTTAAACTGAATTAGAAACAAGCAACCATAGCTGTTAAGAGTACTTTAATGTGATAAGTTGGTACAATTTTACATTTCAAGTTTTGAAAATACGTCGTTTAGTAATATGTCAAATGCTTACATTTGGTTGGCTGCTCTCTAGTTCCCGTATACGATTTATTTTTTCATTTCGTTTTTTAACTTATTTCGATACCAAACAATACGATCCTTAATCGACTGTTCTTGAAAATATTCGTGTTTTTAGGTTCCTTTGTTTTGTTTCAACAGCCTTGAAATCGTTTTACTGACTGATGATTTCAATTTGCTTTGCTTCGGTTTTTACTCAAGTTTACTAGAACTAAGTGCAACTAGAATAGTTCTGAGATATTATATCAAAATTAACGTAACAAACCAGCGCTTCTTGATTATTGAACGAATAGCACTAATATTTCTCTAAACACCAATTCTACTAACTAGACTTTTCGGTATTATATTATTAATCTACTAATGAAATCATTATAGGATGTTTTTACAATCATACGATTCTAGTGAAAAAACTTGCATCCTTTTATCTCATGTATTTGCCAAATCCAGGAAATACGACAAGCCGCAGAGTTCTTGGAACTTCCGCAGTTGATGGTACTTCTGTCAAACACTCAAGCAAACCAGAGCTTCATAAACGATGAAACGATTCAGCACTATTCTACGGTAGGTTATCCATTCGATCGCAGTCGTAATTGACAACTTAACTAAATATCCGTTTCAGTGCATGAAGCAAAATCTTGAGAAATACTGTGTTCAGAATGGTATTTTCGGCGATATTACGTTTGAATTGGACGATGGCCACATGAAGGCACACCGGGCAATGCTGGTGGCACGATGCGATGTTATGAAGGCCATGCTGAACGGTGACTTCCGCGAAGCGCATGCTAATTTGGTAATTTCGACGGCTATACATGCGGCAATGCATTCCGACGCCAACAACTGTTGATATATATTTGCTTTACTTTTTCGTAGATTGTACTTCCAGGTGTAACAGAATACACATTCCACAAGCTGTTGTGTTATCTTTACACGGACGAGATTCCGCCTATTTCGGCGGACAAATGTTTAAACCTGTTGGAACTGGCGAACCGTTTGTGTTTACCACGGTTGCTGAATTTAGTAGAGTGTCGGGTGATTGAAGATCTCACCAGAATGTCTCAGAACGAGACAAGTGAAGCAGTTGAGCATTGCTTGAGATTATTGGAACCGGTGAAGGTATTGCCTTTGCACTTTTGCTGTATTGAAACTTCTGTGAAAACTAAACCACGTACAATTTTAGCTTCATAACGCTCACCAGTTGGCCGAGTGGTGCATGTCCTACCTGTGTGTGAACTACAATAGCATCTGCAAGCTATCACCGAGGAGTCTGAAAAGTTTACATCCAGACAACCAGGACTATTTACGAGAGCATCGATGGCCTCCGGTGTGGTATCTGAAGGACTACGATTACTACCAGCGGTGCATGAACGAACTCAATCGAGAACTGAACAATGGGAAGAAAGACTGTGCGGCAGATGACAAGGGCTGTCTGTGCTTTTCCGGAGGTAAACATCATTTACAGAAATTGGCTGCATATTGACGAGAATGTTGTTGTGGATTCCTACCGATGATTTTTTACCATACAACTCGCCCATAACTGGACGAGGGTAGAAATGCACAACACTGATTGGAAAATCCGTTTATTGGTATTTGCTCGCAATTTAAAATCTTAAAATTGATAGATCGAATCACAGATATCTCATTGCCTTGCATAACATCCCTTGCGAAATGTTTCACTACTTGCCATCACACTTTCACTGAACCTTTTAGCATATTGTTTTCTTATTTATACCAATAAAGGTATGCAAAAACCAATAAACATAGCCTTTCTATAATTTTAGTTCTAGTTTATACTTTAGTCGTAATGGTGAACTCACCATGCTAGTTGAGTTAATTTTTGTGTTTTACTTTTTTGCATTTCCCATCGTGTTACTACGTTCTCTGTTCATTCCTATTGCACTTTATTGTACTGTTCCCCGGCATCTCTTTGCCAAACAATTGTCATTTTTAACTCCCACCATCCGACCAACCGTAAAAACCTATCGTCCATTCATCAAACCATCATTCAATCCGCACCCCGTCACGTACACTTGCAACCTATTGGGAAAAGTGTTTTTCTGGCTATTAGGAAAATCGAAACGGTCGGCAGCGGCAGCCAAGTCAACGTTGCAAACCGCTATCACCGCCAGCTCCGAGCACCAGGACGTGGTCAGCACCAGCCTGTTCCAGTCGAATGCCAACTCAGTGAACCAGCTCGATCCGGAGCACGATGGCGCAGATCTTTGACATTTGGCCGACGGACCTTGGAGGTGAGTTGACAATGAATGCCGAGCACTGTTCCGGCTACTGGATACATTTCATGCAAACGGCTTAGAACGAACTATTGAAAAATAATGTATTGGCGATGTAATATACTCAACACGTACTACAAGAACCAAATCGGTTGCGGCATGCATTCGATTTTTTATCTTTGTAGAAGAACTGATATAATTTGGTGAACTAGCTCACAAGTTCGTTGAAAACTATTTCGATTGATTTTACAGGAAAAAAAAACAGTCTGAAATTTCAAGTTATACTACAGTGCCTGAAAAAATACCCGGAATGTGGTTATAAAATGAAAACCTGTTTTATTCCACCTAGTGGTGTAATGATGCCTTTCTCATATTACTCATTACATCATAAATATTACCGAGAAATTCGCAAAAACAGCTGTTCATTTAATAGAAATAGGGAAATTTGTTCGGACCTAATCTCACAAACTCTACAAATCCTGTTTACCCTGTAGTTCCGGAAATAGTATCCACAAAAAATTCAGGAATTCCGTATGAAACTGTAACATTTTTCCTTTGAACATATAAGTTTGTGAAAATCGATTTGGCCATCTTGAAGAATTTTGGTGATTTGCTGTTTTCAATCACCATTGCAAATTCTTTCGAAACCTGATTCAGATGACCGGAATAGCCGAAGTTGATTCGTTTGCCAGCAACCAATATGACCTACTAATTGGAACAGTTTTGACCCTAGTTAAACCTAGACTTACTATTTCATGCTCTATTTTGATTAAGGGGCTACATCACTGTAGAAACTTTTTTGGGGAATTATTTTGGGATGGGAAATAATGGAGTAATCCGAAATTTGTATAAAGCACTTTTTAATATGTATATTTAAGTACAAAAAAAATAATCAGTTTTAAAAATTGAAAAACAAAATTCCGCGAAAGTGTTGCATTTTTGACGGCCGGAAACATAAGTCAAGTAAATGTTGACCAATCGATTCAAAAATTTTACAGAATATTCTCGATAGTTATCTCCACAGAGGAACGTAGATCAGATTATCAGATAGTTGTATGGGATTTGTACCTGTTTTTGATCATCATTCCTGAAAAAATACTAATGAAATTGGTAATTTTCCACTTATTACGCTTTAGTTCCGGATCCGGAAGTCGGATCGAGAAGAAACGTTTTAATTTTTTTTGGAAACTCTAAGACCTTTCATTTGAATCTTAGTTTGCGAAAATCGGTTGAGCTGTTTCAGAGATAATTGAGTGCGAACTTTTTCTCAAATTTTCTCATAAGGAGTGTATCGAAAAGTAGTTAGCAACATTGATTATTGAACAAAAGCGAAAAAACATATTTTGACATCAGTTTTCGATATATTGTAGAAAAATTACATTTTTATGCATTTCACTGATTATTTTGAAGAAAATCCTGGTTTCTGTGAAACGCTCGCATTTTGGACTTGACATTCTTCATTAAATTCTGCACAGTTACTTTTGGGACTATCCTGGTGGCAGCTGTCCAGTTTTTTTGAACTCCTGCATGTTTTAGGACACTGTACCTTCCTTCCGAAAGTGCCGCTTGACAATTGCCCAATACCTTTCAATTGGCCGAAGATCCGGGAAGTTCGGTAGGTTGATGTCCTTTTCCACGAATTGTAAATTATTTTTTGACAACCACTGTAGAACGGAGTTGGCGTAGTGGGCTGAAGCCAAATCCGGTCAGAATAGAGGAGGAGCCTTATGCTTTCTGTACAGTGGCCGCATTCTCTTCTTCAAACATTCTTCCTCGTACACCTTCGCGATAATTGTACCCTTTGTGAAGAAAATCGACGACCGCAAACCACAGGTACAAATTGCTTGCCAGACCATCACCTTCTGCCCAAACTTTTCCATCGCTACCGTGGTTTCAGCGTCGTCCAGGTCCTGGTACACCGATTTCGTATAATATTGCTGTCCGGGCAGCGTTCGAGAGTCTTCCTTGGCGTAGGTTTCGTCGTCGATCAGGATGCATCCGTCTTTATTCTGTAGAATCCGGGTTTTTCCTGATGTACTCAACCACTTTTAAGTCCCGGCCGGTCTGTCTGGGACCCGTTTTCCTACCGGATCGGGGCAAATCCTTCATGGAAAGGGTCTTACCGAACTTCTCGATCATATTTTTGACACTGGTGTGGTGCACTTTCACCCGTTTTGCAATGTCGTTGTACGTGACACCACTTTCTGAGCACCAAGTGTGCAGAATTGTCTTTCGCGTTTCCGGATCAATTCGACTCATCATTGAAACGATAAACCGTACCGAAACCAATCGATTGCGCAGCTGTTATTGACATGTAAACAAACATGTCACCGCAAAACACGCTGCAAAAAATTAAGCCATTTCAGAGTAATAACTGTTTGAATGTTGCTAACTACTTATCGATACACTCCTTATTACCATATAACTCTGGAACCGGGAGACGGATTCAAATGAAATGCAATATTTATTTTATTTGAATCTTAGTTTGTGAAATTCGGTTCAGCTATCTCTGAAAAAAGTGAGTGCATACTTTTTCCATTTTTTTGGTATATATCATCCCATATTTCCGGAAGCGAAAGTCGAACGGGATGAAATTCAATAGCAGGCTATGGTACCATGAGGTCTTTCATTTGAATCTTAGTTTGTGAAAATCGGTTTAGCCACCTCTGAGAGAAGTGAGTGCATATTTATGTTACATAGATACACACATACACACACACAAACACACACACACACACATTTGCTCAGTTCGTTGAGCTGAGTCGAATGGTATATGGAATTCGGCTCTCCGGGCCTGGGTTAAAAAGTCGGTTTTCACAGAGATTGCATAGCCTTTCTATATGAGAAAGGCAAAAATTTTGTTTTATGATAAAACAATTTCGAAGCAATCCGTTTTTTTTCTAGTCCCCGAAGTATGCCAAATAGTTCTCCTCCAGTATGGTCCCCGAAGTTGCCTTTTGAGTTTGTAGAACAGCAAAAAATCACACAGAGCTAGATCTGGCGAATACAATGGTTGTGGAAGGATATTTGTTGAATTTTTGCCGAAAAATTCACAAACCAATTGAATGTGAGACGGTGCATCGTGGTATCGTGGTTCAAAAACTCTATTGAGCTCGAAATATCCTTTAACATTTATTAGTTTTAGTTGGTTTGACGTAAAGTCGCCATAACTAAGTTCAGTTTTTGCAATAACAAGAACGTACATCGATCATGGTCTACATCCTGGCTGTCTCCCGATCGGTACCATACATCCAAACATCTCTGTTCATCAAACACTAGTCTTTTCGCTATATACCTTTTTATCATCAAACACTAGTCTTCTCGCTCTAAATCTTTCCTGTAAGGATGTAAACCATGTTCTATGTACGTTCTATCATGCCTAACCGTGTTTTAGAGCTGTGTCTATCACAAGGTTCAGGGTGGCGAAATGGTAGCGCGTTTGCACGGAATGCATAAGGTTCGAGTCCTATATCTGAGCGTATCTTTTTCCAAAAAAATGTATTTCTTTAAGTTTTTCATTCATTTGGCTTCTCCAATATACGTTTCCACTCAGTCATTGCAGATACTGACCCTTTAACATGCTATTGGCAAACCATTCTGAGATGTCTTATTGTCAATCGACGGTTTTCGAATATCATTTCCTTGATTTTTTCGATATATAGTCCGTCTGTCTGTCTTCTTTGTCCCGGGTTGGTGGTTGAATGCATAGGACGCTGGTCTTACAAGCCAATTGTCGTATGTTCGAGCCC
This sequence comes from Malaya genurostris, assembly GCF_030247185.1. Lineage (NCBI taxonomy): Eukaryota > Metazoa > Arthropoda > Insecta > Diptera > Culicidae > Malaya > Malaya genurostris. The sequence continues at coordinate 183,324,217 of NC_080572.1, forward strand.
CGATCTGGAAGGATTCTTAGTGTCTTAGCCATGCAATGATTCTGAACACTAAGAATCGGCTGCGAAGTATGAAGAAACAGAAAGGCCAAATTCCACAAAAGGAATGTAATGCGAAGACTTGTCTTCTTTAAACATTTTGTCGTGAATACGACTTACTTTACTATGGGGTGCCTTTTCAAAATTTACCCTCTGAGAGAGTGATAAGTTTTTGATCGTGAATATCTCTTGTCGTATCTAACGAATCAACATAATTTTTGCTACCTGCCATCGGAAATATGATCACAATTTTATGATAAAATATTCAGTTGTGTGACATAATCTCAAATAATTCAAAATTAAACTTTTCTGAAATGTTTGGTATAAACGAGTATCAAAGAGGATAATTCATAAGGCGCGTTTGCCTTTCTCGTATTTTGAAAGCTCATAGCTCAGTGATCTGTGAAAGGATTTATATAATCTAACTACAAATAGAATCGAAATTTTTCAACTTAAGAGTGTATAGAAAAAGCATTGAAGTATTTCAATAGTACAATATTGAAAAACCTGTCTCATTTGACCCATGTCAACACCAGCCAATCAGAACGCGTTCTGAGGAAGAGAACAAAATATCTGCTGCTGTACAACAAATCGTTCGAGAAAATGTTCCGAACAGTGTTTAATATCGTAGTGAGTTCCAAAATTTGGTCCTTCTGAAAGGCAGGAATGAATCCCGTACAGCATCCGGATAGTTTCTTGCAATGAAATGCAAATCCGAAATGAAATATCGAAATTAAAATTCTATATGCTGCTATTTTTATAGCCGTTAGGACCGCCCATTAGTGAAAAAGCTACAAACGAAATCAGGTAAAAACAAAATGCTTAATAAAAATTGGATTCTATCGCCACTGCGAGCAGATGTATTTTGTGTCGTTTGCAAAGCTAGTTTCGCTTCCGACAATAGCGATTACGTCACAGCTACCAGTCATTTACATTGGTGAAAAAGCAACGGTGGAGAGCATTACACAAAATCAGCCGTTCTAATGGCTCTAAAAGTTTTCTAAAAAACTATTAGGATTTGTTGTTCGCAAATCGAAAGGAAATATCCTCAGTTTAGTTCAAATCCAAAACAGTTTGGTTAGATTTTTGCACTTTTCGCTGTGTGAAATTCACAGTAATCTAGATCAAGTGAATCCCTTCTTTGTTTTTGCGAAAAATGTGGAAAAGGGGAATGCTTGTATAATTCATACAATTGATCAATTAATTGATATTCGGAAGTGTTTTAGAACATGTCAGTTGTTTTCGTATTCACGACATCCAGTTATGTCTCTGACATTACCCATCCGCCTTTTTTATCAATCAAATATAGTTGTTTTTTTTATAGGACTTGCTCCCAGTGGGTGTTCCGCAGTATTTGCAATATTTCCACAGCGGGTTTTCCATATAGAACCCTGTTTGAATCCACCCAGTTCCGTGATGCATATTGCTCAAATTACCTTAAATATCCAAGGGGATCACTGTATACATTGTAGAAATTCGCGTTAGAAATCAGTGAAAAAATCAGAATATCAGATACGACAATTTGTTGCCACCCAAATGATCAACCTACTGCTATCTTCTAATGCGTTGCAACTAAATATGTAAGATGAACACTTCGTTAGCATGAATTGCGCTCCAGTAGCTACCGGGAAGTCCACCAAAAATGCCAAAACATGTGTTAAAATACTGTTCTTTCTCTCTTCCAGATCGCTTCGTTTCATCGTAATTCTGCCAGTGTTGATCTGTTTCATCTGCACCATCCTGAGCATCCTGATTATATTCCAAATCTATACCTAATATTTGCTGCAACGGTAGCCGCCGTAAAAATGGCTATTGGACTTTTTTATGAACCGCAGATCGAACCTGGACTACGGACATTAAACGTTTTGATAAGGCAATTAACACTCGCAAAACACGCAACACATTTTAAACTCCTCTGATGCAGATCGTCAAACTCTCTATCTTTCCCTCACACACACAAACCTCTGAAATGCCACCCCAAGCCACAGAAACACACACACACAGAAACCAACATTGTTTGGTTGGTAAATCCGGCCAATAGCAAGCTGATACGTTCGACGGTGCGATCCAAAAGTAACTAACAAATAGTAAACAACGTGCATGCAACGTTTTTGAATGATAAAATATTTGTGAAAAACGCAACCAAACCAGCCAGAAGATTACTTTAGTGGATAAGAACGAATCGCCGACTAGCTTGTAAGACGAGAGAAAAGAAAGCCAGCTTTCTTTTTCAGTCGTGTCGCTAATTGGGTGCGGAAACAAATAATCTAACTCAAGAGAATAACAGATTCCAGCACGACGAAACGGACAACGCGCGAACATTTTCTCCAGGGTCTTTTAACACAATTGTAGCAAAAATAACTGCATATGTACATCTAGACGATGAAAAACCAACAAGTAAAATAATAATAATAAACAAAATTAGAAATAAACGTAACATTTGAACAAGCAAAGTAACGTGACCGATTTTAGAGGGCTTAATTTTTCATACAAAATTGAAGGAAAACAATAGGGAGACATGAGGAAACGAGAAAGTGGCGGGTGCTGATTGCATTAAACTTTTACGTTTGTATTTTCCTACAGAACGTAATTTCCTCTACAATGCATGATAGTTTAATGCTAAGGTTGGCAAATGAGATTATTGAAATAATGTTTCTTCTTTAAGTTGATTAATGTATCGAGAAAAAATAAAATGATTTGTATCAAGAAGAAAACCGACCGGATCAAATGGTTAAAGTGAAGTCTGCTAGCATTTATGGTACTGTTCAACGAGCAGCCTATGTTTAGTTTTGTATATTCATTCAGTATCTAGATGAGATGTTTCCGAAGCGATGATGGTCGATTCTCAAGTGTTTAGATTAGTTCAGCATTTCTAATCCAGTGACGTGAAACAGAAAATAAACATTCGTTCGATCACCTTAGGGATTAACTTTATAATGTTCTGTGTAACTATTAAAATGATAAACAATTTACGGTCGCTAAAGAAAATATATTATTTTCTTTTTTCATTTTGTTGCATTTTTAAGGCTTGCAAATACAGGCAAAGCAGTATAAGGCAATAGGATGTAAAGTTTGATAAATCGAAGATATGTTTTTAAAAACTCAATTGCTTGGAGATTGTATCCTCCATTTCAATTTATATAGTAACTATCACAGTTAATTAAAATGATATCAATCATCATTGATTTCAAATTTCAGGAAAGCATTGTATACAGCTACTATTTCCCAGCATTTGACAAAAGGAGAACTAACTCAAGCCTAACAAGACCTTAAAAAATTAACAGAAACTATCACTGCGCTATTTTCAGAATTATTGTAGTGTAAGCTAAAGAGAAAACAGAAAAACAACAACAAGAAAATTATTTAGAAACACGCAAAGTAGAAAATCAACAATCGAAAATAGTTTAGCTACTTTTTTCGCAGGAAAATAAAATGGAACATTTGAAAAAAAAACCCTTACTAAATACTATGCTATAGAAATGGAAGAAACCATAAAGCTTATTTCAACGCTTCTGAGAATAAACCCGGCTCCGGATCAAGATAGCAGACGTACAGCCCGTAACCAGGATTTTATTTCGGGAGGGGCCAGTTGACTTCACCAGTTCCGGAAGCGATCAAAAACATCGAAATGGAACTCACATCGAAAATCATCGAAATGGAACACAATCGAAACATCGAAATGGAACTCACAGTGATTTCTCAGATATTGCTTGGCCCATTCCACGTTTCAATCTCAAGGTCTCGTTAGTTGGTTATAATACAAACTTGGCTTTATCGGTTTCAGGTTTTCGGTTCCGGAAGTAGCGACCAAAAATTCCAAAACAGAACGTACATGGATATGCCTGAGATGACTAGGCCTATTATATTGGCTATACTAGTTCCGGTTTCAGATTCCGGAAGTATTGGTCTAAAATTCCAATAATAGTTCGAGGAAGCCAAATCAGGTGAAGGTGGATTTTTCCGACCCATTGAGCCTGTTTTAAAGCACTTCGAAGCAGTCATGTTGACTTCAACGGGTAATCTTTTTATTTCTCTGCTGTATAACAATGGACCCAGCCAAACATGTATCCGTAGTGCACTTGCGTTCGTGTTTTCAGTTTTAAATATGTGCGGGATCCAGCGACAGGATATCTTTTTCAACTGACGAACCTTTCCAGTTATCCAGTGCAATTTTATGTATTATTATTATTATCTTCGTGAAATCTCTCCAAAGTAATTGTTGCGTCGCACTAGTTTTACTGGCGACACTGTTTACCAACACTGCCTTCTGCAGATAGTTGGTGCTACCGTTCATAGAATTATGTCAGTTTCTCATGCCCTTCTGGCAACTCAGTTTTTCATTTTATCTTCTCGCTCTGTTCACAATCATCAGACCAGTCAGTCTCAAATAAACCTGCATTAGAATCGGACCGTTTTTGATCTGTCATAAAGTCCGAAGTGTATCGAACAGCAGAAGTGAAATACACTAGCAATAGTCAGTGAATAAAGTGACTCAAACATTAAAATAGTGTTGTTTTTTATTGGCAAGAGTCCGCCAAGGTTCATCCAGTTGTGAGTTTTATCAGTGCAGCTGTTTGTTTGTGGCTGTTCGTCTTTTGCTCCTTTGGCTGCTTTGGTGACCGCCGTGGCTGTTTGCAGAACCCGTTAGTTGCATTGCTGTTCGCTACCGGTGTACTGCAGTGCGAATGCAAGTGAGGTCGACCGACAAATTGCTGCCGTCGCTTCGCTGAAATATCCTGGTGAGGATTTAATTAAACACAACGTAGGGTCCCGGCTTGCGCCAACAGTAATTTTTAACAGTTGGGTTCAAAACTGAAATCGTAAAACTTACGAGATTAATTATTTAATTAAGTTTGATCGACTTGAAGTAACCGGAAATTCCCTTACTTCTTCGCATTTTTGTCAATGATGAAACTTGAACTTGATGACTTCCTTAAGGAGTAAATGCATCTTGATATAACACGAGTGCATTTACTTTAATCTAACAAGACAAATAATGTTGTTTACATTCAGTTTTATAAAGAGTTGAATGCAATTCAATTCGCTAAAGATAATAACAATGCGCACTATGTGAAGCATGAAAACATCATGTTCAACATACCAGTGCATATGGAAGATAGAAATGCGTGTGCATGATCTACCCACAAGCGTCATCTTTTTTATTTATTTATTTATTTATTTATTTATTTAATCAACAGACAAATTTAAGTCCTAATGATTGTTTCTAAGTATATTTAAAAATTTTTCGCTTATTCGGCTGCGGGAAAAATGAAAATCGAATCCCGTCGAAACACCGTTGAAGGTTCGTTGCAATCCAATGACGGCACCGTTGATTCCGTAGTTAGTACTACGTAGAGGCAATCTGAGGAGGTTGTTGTTGCGGAGAGCTCTGGAACGAACGTTGAGGTTGATTTGACTAAGAAGTGCTGGGCAATCGATATTGTTCGTCAAGACATCGGCAATCAGCATTGCACGGAACAGGTCACGACGCACTTGCAAAGTATCGAGCCCGATAAGCATTCCACGGCTTTCGTAGCTCGGCAGCTGATGAGGGTTGGTCCACGGCAATTTGCGAAGAGCGAAACGAACGAAACGTCGTTGGATTGACTCAACTCTGAGAACACCATTAACATAGTGAGGGTTCCATATCACCGAGCAGTATTCGAGTGTTGAGCGAACAAGTGAGCAGTAGAGCGACTTTAAACAGTATATATCTGTGAAGCGCTTAGCAATTCTCATAACAAATCCCAAACAACGAGAAGCCTTCGTAACTATGTAACCAATATGCTGCTTGTAATTCATTTGTTCGTCTAGATAAACTCCAAGATCCTTGACACAAGTAACTCTTTCAATCGCAGCATCATGGAGGCAATAATCAAACCGCAAAGGGTCTTTCTTACGAGTGAACGTGATAATGGAGCATTTGCTAATGTTTAAAGCCATTCGGTTGATCTCGCACCACCTTGAAAAAATGGTCAGTTGACGCTGAAGGTATGAAGCATCCTCTGCACTCTTGATTATTTGGTATAACTTTAAGTCATCAGCAAAAGATAGTCGTGGGCCTTCTAGTGAGTAATTTACATCGTTGAAATAAAGGAGGAAAATCAGTGGACCGAGATGGCTTCCCTGAGGTATTCCGGAAAAAGCAAAGAACTCCTGCGATAGGCTGTCATTGATTTTGACCGCCAGCCGTCGATTGCAGAGATACGATTGCATCCATCGAAGAATATTGGAACCGAAACCCAGCCTATCCAGTTTGGCGATCGTGATAGCGTGATTGATTTTATCAAAAGCTGCGGAGAGATCCGTGTAAATAGCATCCGTTTGGAAGCCAGTAGACATAGCATCCATTATGTACGTCGTAAAAGATAAGAGATTAGTAGCAGTGGAGCGTTTCGGCATGAATCCGTGTTGAGTTTCCGCGATGTATTGTTTACAGTGGTCGAAAATTGGTTTAAGAACTACTAATTCGAACAATTTAGGTATGGCGCTTAGGGCAGTAATTCCACGATAATTGTCAATGTTCTTTTTGTCTCCTTTTTTGTGAACTGGAAACATGTAGGAAGATTTCCACATAACGGGAAAGACTCCGGTCGTGAGTGATAGTTGAAACAGGCATAAAGGACTGGCATAAAGGAGTTACTATTGCACTTGAACATCTTTTCAAGACAACTGCCGGAATACCGTCGGGTCCAGGCGAGTGTGAAGGTTTAAGTTTTACGATTGCCGTTAGTACAGTGTCGATGTCGATATTGATTAAATTCAAAGACTGGCTCGATATGGGAACATTAAGAGCCGCCTGAGAGATTTGGTACGGGCTTAAGGTCATCGATCCTTATATTCGCGAAACTATGTCCCAATCAGAGCTGCAAATTTTCACTCATGTCAAATGACCTTGACAGACTGACTAAAATCATCGTCAACTGTAATCGGTACGATCAAAGTGTCTGTCAAATGAGATACTCGATAGTTCAATGACCAAGTAGAAGTATACTCAGTCAAAGACAGGTGACGCATTTTGTTCTCTCTCATTCTCCTATTCCCTGTTGAAGTACAAAAATTCTATGAGAGTACTAACATAAACATAAATTGATAAAGTTCATTGTTTTTTGTAAAAAGTCATTGGATTTCGGAGTTTATTGGTGTACATGAATTTAATTTAATGTTTATGCTGCTTGATTAATATTTAGTCACATCGTAATGAAGCAGTGACAGGAGAAATGAAGATAATATCAATCGCATCGGCTATCAATGAGCATCCTGGTGAGTATATTATCAAGAGAATTTAAGTTATGACAGATCGGCTCTCAGACACTCAATATATGACGATTGGTAGAGCCTGGTTGGCAGCAGTCCAGTGACATAAACTTTTCAATCTTCGTCGTGCAAAGTTGCTCGTTGATAGTGACATTTAGCAGCTCTGGTCCCAATACGGAGAGATTCTTTCCATTGGAAAATAAAAGTAGAAGAACTTTTCCCCCGATATTCTATATAGCGTACATTTGTTACGCATGTGCTAGAAGAAAACTATACCTTCTTATGTAAATTTCGGCCAAGATACAAGAATTCCATGCAAATCACTTGTTACCTATGACAATCAGATGACCACATGTCAATATTGCCAAAAAACAGTTCACTACGGTAAGCCATGTGAAAAACTGAACAAGAAGACATCTGCACCAAAGGACAACAGCGCGCCCTCTACACCAACCCCAAAAAACTCCAGTACATCGGAGACAGTCATCAACAACAATGAAGCTTGCTCCTCAACGAACCCTGGTGGTACCCTAACAACAACTAACAACGCACCAAACGCTTGGACAAATGTAAGCAATAACGATGATTCCGCCAACAAGAGTGACACCGAACCAATGGACGGGAGCGTGAATAGCGAGCTACTGGTCCCCCTTCATTCAATGAATAGCCATGAAAACGCCTCTCCGCCAAGATCCAGTAATAAAATTAATTTTTTTTTTGTAAAACGGCCACGTCAAGCCGAAAAGCAAATGAACCAAAATAAAATTTTTCAGAATAAAAAAAATAGGTGAATCGAATAATCATACAATTAAGAAAATCATAGGACTGTTCATGCATCCCTTCCATCTAATGGAATTGACTTCTACTTGGTCCTGGTCTTATAAAAATCCTAATTACTTTTTCCTTAGCGCGGAAGTCCACGTCAACAGTAAAATCTTTTTTTTATCAATTAAATACTTCCAAATTAACTTTTTCGTAACATTTTTGTTCAGTAGAATCTTTTTTCAAAGTGAGTACTTATATACCTTTTGCTCGTGATAGATGATATGCGGAAACCCTTGAAAACCCATGGGATTCCTGGAGATGTCGAAATCCGTTGGGAAATCCGTTCGCGAACGGTTCAAAAGAACTATTGTGAATTATTACTATTTCTATTGATTATTACTCGTATGTTTTCGTAGAAATATTCAAAATTTCTGAGGAAAGAAAGAACTATTCAAGAAAGGTGTGCACAATAACTAAAGCTTAGTATGAACCTAGGACAGGACTTGACAATTGTTAATCCACTTCGAGAACCAGTCTCGGACCAGCTCGTGATTGGTTGAAATTGACATAAGTAAGTACAAGTTGTTGAAATTAATACTACTGCAGGGTTGTAGAAAAAGTGTTGTCAGTATCGTTGGTAACAATGTAGTTTGATATTGCACATTTTGTTTTTCGGATCATTATTTTAAAATTATTTATCTCAACAGGATGTAAGTTGAATTTGTTTTAAGTCCTGTTAATGTGGGAAGTATACGAGTACATTTAACAATCACTGGATGAGAGAAAGCCTGAAATCACGAAGTGTGATATGGACGAGAATATTGATTACGTTGGTTGTACTTGAGAATAGCACCAAATCTTTGGATACTTCTGTTTGTTAGTATTTTTCTCGAATTGACTATGTTTAATACTTTAGGTCATAAAGCTGCAAAAGTTATTTACACCACAATGTGTTTTAGAAAATAAAATTTAAACTGTTTCAACTAAACGTTTTCTTTGAAATAAGCATCTGATCAAAATAAATTCAGAGCTATATTTTTGACTGATATAACATTTGTCTAAGTGTTTTCAAATGATGTATTATGGCATTTTATAAGGGGAGAAGCTTTTCAGAATTAATAATTATCTCTACTGGCAACAGTGATCGCGAGGAATGTAATATTTATAAATGGGAGCAACCGGAATAAGAAGAGAACGTTTTTTCTGGAAAAAGAAGTCAGCTGTCTGGTCCTGCCCTCTTAGCAGGCGTTCAATTTTGTTGGTTTTTGAGTGCTTGTTGAACGACATATTACACGAAATATTCGTTCAATTTGCTGGAACGGTTTGTTGTTGTTTTTTCTCTTGCAAAAATAGTGTGAAAATTAAGTGTTACCTTAACATAGAAAGAGAATTTGTTGTTATTCTACGTGAAGTAGAAGTATTGTGCAGGTATGTATTGTTAGTTTAAACAAATAAGTGGAAAAAACTTCAGAAATTCTGCAGTAAACCTAGTCCAACGGGGCTCCAACTCCTCATGTTAAAAATGGCTCAACAATGGACTTCTGTCTGCCGGGTTTGTTGAACGAAAAAAATGGCATTCGGTTCAACGGTCTGTTTCATAATCGGCTAACGAAGGTCCCGTGTTGGCCTCCCGTTGAACGATTGATTGGACTTTCATTGGACCAATGAACCAACGTATTGGACCAATGAAGGACCACCGTTGAACGTTTTTTTCTAAGTCTGGTGGCCATGGCTGCCCAGGTAGCCAAAACGCTATGCGGATATAGGTATGAACGATTGATGTTTTTTATATCGGACTGATGCGTAGGGGATGGTGGGGCAAGTGTCCCACACTAAGAGTATTCGTGTTTGTACAATAAATTATCGCTTTATTTTGAAAAATCTAAGAAGTACTATCAGATGTACCTTTGATAGCCCAAAACCCTTGCTGATGAAAAAAGCAATTCGGTAATTTGTACATGTAATTTTCGAAGGTGTGTTGAGCAGCTCATTATTTTCAGTGAAGTGCCCTCTATGTGAGCAGAACCGCCAACCTAACAATAATTGAATTTTCTCCGCAGTTTAGTAATAATCACTGCTGTGCTGCTTTGCTAAACACAATCAATAAAATTCATGTTTATGTTAGATATCAAAATTCGCGTGCTTCCAACAGCTTCGCTTTTTCATCGATTAACCAATCAGAGCGATGCTTTCCCTTTGATATATCGCTTACCCCTTCAAAACCGTCGTCTATGGCAGGGAAATCCGATATGCCGGAGATTTTCAGCAGACAAAATAGGACACTGCTCGCTACTAATCAAAATTTCAATCATTTATAATAGAAAATACGTAGCTTGATACATTCAAATCGAATCTTAGAAATATTTCGAATCAAATAATGAAATAATATTAATAATTGATACAAAATATACTGAGCTGTAAGTGTTTAAAACCAGACCACATGTCTACGTGTATTTTTCCTTGAGTTTCTAATTAGCAGCTTTATATAGAAAATAAAGATGTGTTCCACATCAAAAACTTGGTTTTCCTACAAATACTGTCCATAACATTCTTACATCTTTCGATACACGTTTGACAACAGCCAGGAAGCCCGTGAGTGGAACAAAAACGCATATCAGGAGCCAGCAGAAGGACGCAAAGGTGAAGCAAATTGAGACCAGATGGTGTGATGGCAAAAACACGGGCTCGCAAGTTGTATCGTGAATATTTGATGAAGTTTTCCTGTGTGGTAATGGACGAAGAAACTTATGTGCTGTAAGAATTTGAGCAGCTTCCCGGAATGTATTTTTATACAGCCGTTCAACGGAACGGTATAGAGATGTCTCTAAGAACGATGAAAAAGGTCAGATTTCCCAAAATAAAAAACGGTTTGGCAGGCAATATACAGCTGTGGTCGAGCAAACCAAAGCTTTATTACTATCGGAACGATAAACAAGGAAATATACCGTGAAGAATGCCTGAAGAACCGAATGTTACCATTCTGGCGTGATTTTGCATCTTGTCACCACACCACATATGTTTTGGAATGGTATAAACCGAATGGAGTCCATGTTGTACCGAAAGAGGGGAATACACCAAGTGACAACAAGCTATAGAACTATAGACAATTTGGAAAATCTTGGACAAATGCAGCTAAATCGGTTGAGGAGAAGTCTACACAGAACCCAATGGCTGGAGTAAACTCATAAGTTCGTAGTTTCTTCATTCAGCCTAATTGAGCAGAATCAGAATCAGAATCAGAACAAATTGGCTCAAATGGCACGTTCCCCTTGATATTTGGAGATTTGTGCCTTGCCATCAATATGTTTTTAGCATCATTTTCCCGATATATAAGAGGGAAGGATTGAAAGGAAATGGTAAGGGTTCGACTAGGAGGATGGGAAAAATTGACGACACAAAAACACATAAAAGCAGAAGTAAATTCTGCACCCCTAAGGGATGCCGAACAATCTGCTGAGGATCACATTTAGTGGAAGCAGAAGTAAATTCTGAACCTCTACGAGGTCCCGAACAGTCCGCTGTTAATAAAACCTCCAACCCCCGAGAGGATTTGAAGATCTTACAAAAGCGACACCATTCTGCACTCCCGGAAGAATGCAGAACGATTCGCAGTATGTACGAGCAGAAGTAAATTCGGCACCCCCTAAAAGATGCCAAACAATCTGCTAAACCCTATTTAAGGTAAATACAGAAGGGATTCATTCACTCCAGGAAGAACGATGAACCCTTCTGACTATAGCTCCTTACCACATTGGGTAAGAAACGAGAGAATATCCTTCAATTTTAGCTCCGCATACACAGACTCAACCATGTATGGAGAACCAAAAACCCGGATACGTAGCTGCGTCAATGCGGGACAGTTACATATCAGATGATATGAAGTACCATAATCGCATTCACACAAATCACACGAATAATACTCAGCACGTTGAATAGTAGCCATGTGATAATTGAGTTTGCAATGTCCAGTCAGAGCTCTGACCAGAATACTGCAATGATGCTTGGAGAAATGCAGTAGACACTTTGACATTTTCAGATTTAAATCTGGTAGAAATGCTTTTGTCTGAGCGCAAGTTTGCAAGCTGCGCCAGTAGCTGGCATGTTTGGATACAGCCCAAGAACGAATCTTGTGCTTTATCCAACTAGTTGAAAGTGGTAAAGCTGGTTCAGGACCAACGAAATCATTCGTTGCACCAGCTCTAGCCAACTCATCAGCCCATTCATTTCCAGTAATACCAGAATGGCCGGGTACCCATAAGAAGTAAACAGCATTTGAAATGCTGAGGTCTTCAATTTGAGTTCGACATGCGATCACTAGATTCGACCGTGAGTCATTCGAACTGAGTGCTTTTAAGGCTGCCTGACTGTCGGAACAAAAATAAATTCGCTTACCACAGATCCTCTGCTGAAGTGCCGATTGTACTCCACACAGAATCGCGTAGATTTCTGCTTGAAACACAGTACAGTATCTACCAAGTGAATGAGACTGCTCCAGCCTCATTTCACGACAGTAGACACCAGCACCAGCACGACCATTCAACAGAGAACCGTCCGTATAACAAACTATGTGTTCATCAAGTTGTCGTTCCAGACAACCAGACAACCATTCCTCACGAAAAGGATAGCTCACATTGAATGTTTTGAAAGGAAAACTGCATGTGAGAGTTAGGTCACTAGGAGCGAGTAAATACTCATCCCACGTAACCATTTGAGACCACAAGCGAGTGTGGCTGGTAGCATAATCTAATGGGTTACTGTTCCAAAGCCCTGTAACCTTAAGACGATATGCACAAGATAATGCTTCTTGTTTTAGGAACACATGTAGTGGTTTAATGCACAGTAGCGCCTCTAGAGCAGCAGTAGGAGTTGTCGTGAATGCTCCTGTCATCGCCATTAGGACCATCCTTTGGAGATGATTTAGCTTTGACTGAACTGTCGCGACTTCTCCTTTCTGCCACCATACAAGACATCCATATGCTAAAATTGGTCTAACAATAGTTGTGTAGATCCAATGAATATATCTGGGTTTGAGTCCCCATGATTTTCCAAAAGCTCGTCTACATTGGCCGAAAGCCATGCAAGCTCTTTTAATTCTGAAGTCAATGTGAGCAGACCAATTCAGTTTTGAGTCAAGAATAACCCCGACGTATTTAACTTGTTCGACCACAGTGACCTCTGAACCAAAGAACTGCAACGGACGAGCTCCTGTGATTATCCTACGATGAGTGAAAAGCACCATTGATGTTTTGCCCGGATTTACAGATAATCCAACCTGACAACACCATTGTTCAACAGATCGCAGGGCTTGCTGCATTAAATCAAAGAGAGTGTTAATGCTTATACCGGTCATCAATATATGATAATCGTCGGCAAAACCATAAGTCGGAAATCCAAGGTTATTAAGTTTCCTTAACAAACCATCAGCGACAAGGTTCCATAAAAGTGGGGATAGTACACCACCTTGAGGACACCCACAGACACTTAGCTTTCTAATCTCTGCTTGCCGAAGCGATGAACAAAGAAGTCGATTGCTAAGCATTGCGTGTATCCAATTTGTGATACTTGAAGGTATGCCATGACCACGGGCTGCTTCCAGAATTGAATTGAAAGACACGTTATCAAAGGCACCTTCAATATCTAGGAAAACTCCCAAGCAAGATTGCTTTTGTGAGAAAGCTTTTTCAATGTTGTACACAACATCATGTAACAGGGTTGTAGTGGACTTTCCACGCTGGTAAGCATGTTGCATGCCATGTAGCGGATGCAGGCCCAAACTAACATTTCTGATATAGTGATCGACTATGCGTTCCACTGTTTTAAGAAGAAATGAGCTCAGACTGATAGGCCTGAAACTCTTCGCTTCCTCATAAGTGTCGCGACCGCCTTTGGGAATAAATTTGACAATTATTTCCTGCCAGGCTCTTGGAATATATCCTGTCGCAAGACTAAAAGTAAGTATTTTCTTCAAAACATGTTTGAAATGTTCATACCCTTTCTGCAGTAACACTGGGAAAACTCCATCCTTTCCAGGAGACTTGTACGAAGCAAAACTCTCAACTGCCCATTTGACCGATTCAATCGTCACAACGCTTCGAGCAAGGGCCCAAGAATCGTAACTACCTGAAAAAGTCTCGGGAAGAGCTGTCGGTGATGGATCCATACATCCTGGAAAGTGAGTGTTAAAAAGATAGTGAAGTACATCACCTTCATCAGACAAGTGTTCACCATCTGAAGTTCTTAAGAAACTGACATTAAAGTCCTTAGACTTCGAAAGTAACTTATTTAATCTGCTAGCCTCGTTGAGACTAGAGACATTTGTGCAGAGGCTTTTCCAACCACTTCGCTCAGACGATCGAAGAGCATTTTTGTAAGCCCTTCGAGCCAACACGAATGCCTCCGACCCATTTCTGCGACGGTGGTTCCAAGCTCTTCTGCATAGTTTCCTTAGTCTAGCAAGTTCAGCATTCCACCAAGGAGTTCCTCTAGTAGCTCGCACAATCCGAAGTGGACAAGCCTCTTCATATGCTGCAACTATGAGTGAGTTTGTCTCGTCGACAACATTTTCCAAATCAATTGGGGTTTCAATTGTTCAGAACAAATTGGCTCAAATGGCACAGACATATTTCCTGTCTATGCCATCAGTAGTCATACCAACTGTGACAGCACAAATATCCCGAGTTGTGAGCTCCGATATGAGAGAGACATCGAGAGCACTATTTGCAAGTATGCATGCTCGAGGCATTTCACGTGGATTAGTCATTCCGGTCTTGTTAAAGGCAACAAAGACTGGGTTTAACAATTTTCCAACGAAGAAGTTTCCCTTTTGGAAATATGGTTCTTGAACCAAAGCTAAAGAAGCTTTACCTTCTTGCAGAAGTCTGGATAGATTCATAGTTGCTGTACGTTTATGCTGGAGATTGATTTGTGCTACTCTAACCATTATCAATTAAAGTAAGGAACACTCCACCTCCAGCACTTACCGTACAACAACTACAAGAAACCAAATATATTGGCTTATAATCGCCTATAGCGAACCATGTAAGGATTTTTTTAAATGTTTTAATCATTTAAATCCCACGAGTTGCGAAGAAAGAAGTCGTCCACTGTGCCAGAGCTTCGCTTAACACAGTAAGGGAAAATCCCAAGATATTCCGTTCACGACTGCATTGTTTAACCTCCTGCAGCCATTCAGCCATCGGCACGGAAATACACCTTGACTTAGGAGTTCCTATTTTTGTGGCCTTTTACGACATGGAACAGGAAACCAGTGGATCAATTCTTGGTAAAAAATAATTCCGCCGGATGCCACACGGCTTACCTGTTTGGTGGACTTATACCATCGGTACAGGTGGACCGTAGCGTTATTCTTAGCCAGTTGGGAAACCGCTACCGACACTACACGGCTATCTAGGCTGCTCAGAGAGGGAAATTGACATTGATGGTCAACTTCCATGGTCAACTTCCGTCGAGCAAACCAAAGCTTTATTACTATCGGAACGATAAACAAGGAAATATACCGTGAAGAATGCCTGAAGAACCGAATGTTACCATTCTGGCGTGATTTTGCATCTTGTCACCACACCACATATGTTTTGGAATGGTATAAACCGAATGGAGTCCATGTTGTACCGAAAGAGGGGAATACACCAAGTGACAACAAGCTATAGAACTATAGACAATTTGGAAAATCTTGGACAAATGCAGCTAAATCGGTTGAGGAGAAGTCTACACAGAACCCAATGGCTGGAGTAAACTCATAAGTTCGTAGTTTCTTCATTCAGCCTAATTGAGCAACTGTAATTTGTTTTAAGATTACTAATAAGGCATAATTAAATGAATAAAATATTCATCTTGAATTGAACTAACAATAAATTTGGTTTATTCAAAATTTAATCTGTCCAGATTTTTTCGCAAACACGCCCTATTAAGTGATGTGTTATATTTGAAATAAAAATTATTGAAGTAATTTTTTAAATATAGCTTTTTTTTTATTTTTTAGTTTACGTACAATCAACTTCAGAAGTTCTACCCTATAATGAACGAGAATTTTGAATAAGTTTTACCTAGTTTCACTATTATTTTCCTCTCTCGTCAATAGCACAGAACATTACCAACAATAACAACATCTGCTGTGACTTCTTCTTAATATACTATGTAAAAGTAGGTGTGTTTTGTGTAAACTATCAAACTAACGTGACATTATCTGTTTATATCTTCTTATTAGAAATGGTTGCTACATTGTTGTTCGTATAACGCGATTTGAATAGGTTTCGACGGATAGGATCCTAATTGATATGATAATAAGGGCTGTGTTTCTAAAAGTGCTGTTAATCATTAAACCCATCTGCAAAATGGCTTTTCATGTACTTACGAAATGAGCTATTTTTTTAGTATTACAACAAAAGAAGCAAATGTCGTATAACTTTCTGGTGGATCAGTTTCAGCTTCATTAATTCATTTATCGTAGTGATTAACAGCACTAACCAGACATATCCAGAAAACAATATCATCTGTTTGACGTGATGTTTTTAGCTCTGATTTGAAGTGCCATAACATAGTAAATTACATTCTGTAGAGAAAATCAACTGACGATTATTTTTAGAATGTATAATGAATAATATTTCAATGCAAGTTATGATTCGACTGAGCAGAATGTCGTTGGATGTAGGCTTATTTGAAAATTGTATAAAAGAACGTTTACTATAAATTTGAAAAAAAGTTTCGATGGTAAAATACAGTCTGAACGTTTGGGTAAGTTATTGTGTAATTGAGTCTAGTGATGGTTTTTATTTTTATACTTTCTTGCTTTTGTTGATGTTTTCTGCCTCTGGATCTCAAACTGTGTTTAGTTGCCACTTGAAAGGTTAACACCAAACAATAAAAAATCTCATTATTAGTTCAACGTCACGTGATTCTGAGTGTAGACTTAGGCAACATGTCTATCAAGAGGCCATTTCAATGTGCTTGCTAACGGAATTCGAGTGCGTATTATTGAGATTGTATTCCTGCACAATAATTCACTTGAATGCTTTTTGATTCATTCATTATATCAACATTACAGTTTTGAGCTTACTAAAAACAGAATTTTCAACAGTTTTTGTTTTCTTCCTACAGATAGTTAACGTACGGATCGATCACATTACCAACATTTATACGAAAACATGCAAAGCTTTTTTTCTCGATAAATATATCACTAATCATAACGTTAAAAGTACACACAATTCAGGTCATCAGTGCAACACACTTTTTGGGCTTCACATTCTTTCCCAAAGAAGCTCAGATGTGGAACATCACAGTTGCGGATAGAATTGGTATGACGCTGAAGTGGTCGGATTCAACAGTGCATGCCGTTGACGTTGCTTTCGCTGCTCCGTCATCTGGAAGAAAAGGTACAAAACAAAATATTCTGATTATAATGTTACTAATTAACGAGAAACACAAAAGTTGATATATTTCAACTTTGATTATTTTCATTCTGCTTCCAATTTTTCGTTGGAGGTTTTGACATCTTGGTTGGGGTTGGTTTGCGTAGTTAAAATCTTACTCGGCAAACAAATCTAAACTATGATTCACAATATTTACTAACGTACTGTGTACTATTTCTAAGGTTGAGATGTAATTTCAACTAATTATTTGACATAGTGAGGTTACTTGCATCACAATGCAATGACAATTTATTTGTTAAAGGAATGTTGTAGATGGTGAAATGGTGAAACATCCTCCCAAATCAACCATGTTTTGATAGACGGCCGAAGTAAGTACTTTTAGAGGGCTAAACATAGATTCCGATCACTATCTGGTGATATGCAAGATTCGAACACGAGCTTCACATAAAAAGTTTACAAGAGAAACCAGTACTTCATTACGTTATTTACGGTTACTGTGTATGGTTCCAGCAATATATTTAAAAGAAGCGTAATTTTCATATTGTGACTCACGCAAGAACTCATGAATTGAATGAAAATATTGCGTTTTTTTCCCAACAGCGTTCCATAGCAACAAACTCATCCATAACACCCGGCATAAATCTACAAACTGATATGTTCGACTTTCATAGTTGAACCTATCGAACAATGTACTATAAAAGTACTCAAGGTCAAGAGAGACAACACGGCAAGAAGAGAACTTTATAGCAAATAAGTGCGAATGATAATTAAAAGCCGAATACTCGGCACTCGAAGACTAACCTCTGGCCTGTTCGTATAGTGACACCGAAACTTCTTTTATATTTTTATTAGTTAATTTATACAATACAATTAGTATATTGATTCAGTAAAAACCATTCAAGCGAAGAGGTTGTGTTTCGATTGTACTGGCTCGTGAGTTAACGGCTGCTACCGAGACAATTCTAAGCTTCAGGTAGTTAAACTGCCCATAGCAAACGCAATATTCGGGGCGTTTCCCGACTGGAAAGCTAGCAACGAAGGCCATCCCGTTCATACGCACAGAGGTGTAGAGACACAGAGGTGCGAGAGCATAGAAGTGACGAGTCACAGAGGTGCCATCGCATAAAGGTGCGAAGACGAAGGGGTGCAAAGGCACAGAGGTGCTAAAGCAACCCAGTGCTGATCTACCAGGTACCAGAATTTGTACGCTGCGTAGGATCAAAAGAGACGGCATATATCGCGAGGTGCTACACTGCAAGCATCGCATTTGATCGCCACCAAGAGCAAAAGCACTGTACCTGGGGTCAGGTACAGCAAGTGCAGTGGTGTTCACAACGACGGCAGAGCAACTGAGATAGCAGTAAACGACAGAAGACTGCCAATTGGAAACAGCAAAAGACTGCCAATTGGAAATCGTTGGAAGAGCTTCACGTCGTTCTTCACGATAAAGGAACAGAGACATCAGCTACAAGGTAGATTTAATTTAATTTATTTTTTATTTCTTATATCTGAAATTTTACTAAACATAAGTTTTTATTTTGGTATTATTAATTTACAAAAAAAATTTAATGTAATGGATGATCTCATGGAAGATCATCCGAATCCGATTCCGGATACTAGTAAAAGTTTAAATACTCCGAGGGCTAAACATTATCCACAGGGTACCACTGGGCCATGGATAGTCTATCTTCGAAAAAAAGAAAAGATTTTAAACTTGATGCAAATTACAAAGGATTTGACATCACATTTCTCTGAAGTTAAAGAAATCTGTAAGGTTAATAGAGATAAAATTCGAGTTGTAGTTAACGACTTGAAACAGGCAAACGATATTGTAACCTGTAAATTATTTGCTATTGAATATCGAGTTTACATTCCATCGAAGGAGGTAGAAATTGACGGTGTTGTGACTGAAGCAAGTCTGACAGCAGATGATTTACTTAAAAATGGAGTTGGCCGTTTTAAAAACTCCATGCTTGAGGGAGTTAAGATACTCGAGTGCAAACAATTGTACTCAGCATCTATTGTCGATGGAAAAAAGTCTTATCGTCCCTCAGATTCGTTTCGCGTAACATTTGCCGGATCTGCATTGCCTAGCCATGTCTATATCGATAAAATTCGTCTTCCTGTTCGGCTTTTCGTACCGCATGTTATGAATTGCACGAACTGTAAAAAATTCGGACATACAGCTACTTACTGTAGTAATAAGTCCAAATGTATCAAATGTCAAGGGCCTCATAAGGATAATCTTTGCGATAAAGATGTTGAAAAATGTGTTTATTGTGGGGAAAGCCCTCATGATGATCTTTCAGTGTGCGCTGCATTTAAGCTGCGTAAAGACAAAATGAAGCTTTCTTTAAAAGCACGGTCTAAGCGCACATATGCAGAAATGCTCAAAACGGTCATACATGTCTCCCCTTTGGAAACCGAAAACGGTTTTTCAAATCTTGCGGAGCCAGAGGAATCTGACTCTGACGGAAATAGTGAAGATACCTCGTTTGTCACTCCTCAAGGGTCTGTTAAGAGGAGATTAACAAACCACAAAATACCAAAAAAGACACCTAAAATTATACCTTCAAAAAAAGATCCCCGTGTTAAAGCTAAAAAGCCAAATTTAAAACCAAAAACTGTGCCTCCTGGTTTGTCAAATTCACAAACCAATCCAGGAACTAGCTCAAGAAAAGACAATAATCCAGTGGGCTCCATTTCACATTCACCAACAGGATTACTGAAATTTTCGGAAATTGTAGAATGGATTTTCGCTGCATTCAATATTTCTGAACCTCTAAAGACCATCATAACAGCATTCCTTCCAATAGCTAGAACTTTTTTGAAACAGTTATCAGCTCAATGGCCAGCTCTTACAGGTTTTGTATCATTTGATGGATAATTTATCATCCGCCGCAAATGATTCAATCACTGTCCTGCAGTGGAATTGTCGAAGCATCATGCCAAAACTTGATTCATTTAAAGTTTTGTTGCATAGTCAAAAATGTGATGTATTTGCTTTGTGCGAAACATGGCTTACATCAAACATAGCCTTAAATTTTAATGACTTTAACATTATACGTCTCGACAGAGACTCCCCGTATGGTGGAGTGCTTTTAGGAATTAAGAAATGTTATTCCTTTTATAGATTAAACATTCCTTCGACTTCTAGTATAGAAGTTGTTGCTTGTCAAATAAACATTAAAGGAAAGGACATTTGCATTGCTTCGGTATATATTCCTCCAAGAGCTCAAGTTGGACAACGACAGCTTAATGAAATTGTCGAAGCCCTTCCTGCTCCACGTTTGATTTTAGGAGATTTCAATTCGCACGGAATGATGTGGGGTTCCGTTTACAATGATAGCAGATCATCTCTAATATATAATATTTGCGACAATTTTAGCATGACGGTACTAAATATGGGTAGCATGACACGGATCCCAAGACCTCCTGCACGTCCAAGTGCATTAGATTTATCTCTTTGTTCGACTTCAATTCGACTAGATTGCACCTGGAAAGTATTTCCTGATTTACATGGTAGCGATCATTTACCAATCATCATCTCAATTAGCAGTAACAAAGGCATTGCTAATTCAGTTAATATTCCATATGATTTGACAAAAAATATTGACTGGATTAAATACCAAAGTAATATTTCAAGTGTCTTAACTTCAATGGAAGAGCTTCCCCCACTTGAAGAATATGACTTCCTCGTTTGTTCGATTCTGGAGGCCGCAGAACAAGCCCAAACCAAACGATTTCTTGGTCCATCGTCTAACAGAAGACCTCCAAATCCTTGGTGGGACAAAGAGTGCTCAGATGCTAAACACGCGAAACAAAATGCTTTCAAGACGTTTTTAAAACGAGGAGGAGGAACTCCTCAGAATTTTGAAAAATTCTTGGTTTTAGAAACCAAGTACAAGAACATACTTCGGGTTAAGAAATGCAGCTATTGGAGACATTTTGTGGAAGGTTTGTCAAGAGAAACCTCAATGAGCACTCTTTGGAATACGGCCAGACGAATGAGGAATCGTAACGTAGGAAATGAGAGTGAGGAGTACTCGAATCGATGGATATTTGATTTTGCGAGGAAAGTTTGTCCAGATTCCGTTCCTACGCATAGCATTGTTAGGGAGTCTTCTTCAAATGATGATTCCATTGATAGCCCCTTTTCAATGATGGAATTTTCCATAGCACTCATGTCTTGTAACAATAACGCTCCTGGATTGGACAGAATTAAATTCAACTTGGTGAAGAATCTGCCCGACCTCGCAAAAAGACGTTTGTTGGAATTGTTCAACAAGTTTCTTGAGCAAAATATTGTTCCACCTGACTGGAGACAAGTGAAAGTTATCGCCATTCAAAAGCCGGGGAAACCAGCTTCCAATCACAACTCATATAGACCCATTGCGATGTTGTCCTGCATCAGAAAATTGTTCGAAAAAATTATTCTACGACGTCTCGACACTTGGGTCGAGACGAACGGTTTGTTGTCAGATACTCAGTTTGGCTTCCGTAGAAATAAAGGGACGAATGATTGCCTTGCATTACTTTCGTCTGACATCCAAATTGCCTTCGCTCAAAAGCAACAAATGGCATCTGTATTTTTAGACATTAAAGGAGCATTTGATTCAGTTTCCATTGATGTTCTTTCAGACAAGCTCCACCAACATGGACTCCCAGCGGTTATAAATAATTATTTGCACAACCTTTTGTCAGAGAAACGCATGCATTTTTCACATGGCGATTTGGCAACAATCAGAATTAGCTACATGGGTCTCCCGCAAGGCTCATGCCTCAGTCCGCTCCTCTATAATTTTTACGTGAATGACATTGACAGCTGTCTAGTAACCCCATGTACACTAAGACAATTGGCAGATGATGGCGTGGTTTCAGTTACTGGATCCAAAGCTATTGATCTGCAAAAACCATTGCAAGATACCTTAGATAAATTGTCCGTTTGGGCTGTTCATCTTGGTATCGAATTCTCTGCGGAGAAAACAGAGCTGGTCGTCTTTTCAAAAAAGCATGATCCCGCGCAACTTCAGCTTCATATGATGGGAAGAATAATCGAACAGGTTTTGACTTTCAAATACCTCGGGGTGTGGTTTGATTCCAAATGCACGTGGGGAGGACACATTAGGTATCTGATAACGAAATGCCAACAAAGAGTAAATTTTCTTCGAACAATAACAGGGTCTTGGTGGGGTGCTCATCCGCAAGATCTAATAAAATTGTATCAGACAACGATACTTTCAGTGATGGAATATGGATGCGTTTGTTTTCGTTCCGCTGCAAATTCTCATATTATCAAACTTGAGCGAATTCAGTACCGTTGTTTGCGAATTGCTTTAGGCTGCATGCATTCGACACATACAATGAGTCTTGAAGTTCTGGCGGGAGTTCTTCCATTAAAAGATCGATTTTGGGAGCTTTCATCACGCCTGCTAATAAGATGTGATGTGCTGAATCCCATGGTAATTAATAATTTCGAACGACTAGTCGAGCTTCGATCTCAAACAAAATTCATGACAGTATATTTTAACCATATGTCACAGGAAATCAACCCTTCAAGATATATTCCTATCCGTGTCAGCCTCCTAAATGTACCTGACTCAACTTTATTTTTCGACACATCCATGCAGCGCGAAGTGCGTGGAATCCCGGACCACCTACGCTCTATGGAAATCCCAAAAATATTTTCAAGTAAGTTCAGGCATATTAACTCTGAGAAAATGTTTTACACGGACGGATCGCGAATGGAAGAAGCGACAGGGTTTGGTATGTTCAACAATAATGTTTCGGCCTCATTCAAGCTTCAAGAACCTGCATCTGTTTATATAGCAGAGTTAGCAGCAGTTCATTATAGCTTGAATGTAATCGTCACATTATCTCCAAACCATTATTTCCTCTTCACAGATAGTCTGAGTGCAATTGAAGCCATTCGCTCAAACGCTGCTGGCAAAAATGAACCGTTTTTCTTGGGTAAAATAAAACAGTGTCTGAACGACATATTGAATAATAATTATCTAATCACAATAGTTTGGGTTCCGGCTCATTGCTCCATTCCAGGCAATGAAAGAGCCGATATTTTAGCCAAACGTGGTGCTATTGAGGGTGAAATTTATGAGAGACCGATTGCTTTCAACGAATTCTATAGCGCGTCTCGCCAAAGAACACTTGCCAGCTGGCAAGCTTCTTGGGATAAAGATGATCTGGGTCGGTGGATGCACTCAATTATTCCTAAAATATCGACAAAGGCATGGTTCAGGGGACTGGATGTGAGTAGAGATTTCATTCGTGTGATGTCCAGACTCATGTCCAATCACTACACGTTAGATGCACATCTCCTTCGAATTGGACTTTCCGAGACTAATCATTGTGCTTGCGGCGAAGGTTACCGCGATATTGACCATGTTGTTTGGACATGCGTGGAGTTTCGTGATGTCAGATCTCAACTAATAAATTCCTTGCGTACCCAAGGTAGACTATCCAATGTCCCAGTTCGCGACATTCTTGCTTGTCGTGACCTTCCATACATGAAACTTCTTTATCATTTCATTAAATCCATTGGAGTTCCAATTTAAATTTTATTTTATGTTAAACTGTTTTCTCTTCCATGAGTTCAACCAATAGCCAACTATAGGATATTGAATATAAGTGGTGAACTGATACAAACAATCCTGAAATAGTTATAAGATCATGTACAAAATAAATGTATTTTATTTAATGTAATTTAAAATAGCAACTCGCTTGATAAAAACAGTGTTTAGATTAACTAATGAGTACCAACATACTAATATGATATTCGAAATGTATTAGGTTTAAACTACTATGTATTGTGGATGCCACGGCGAAGAAAAACTTATGTATATTGCCTATGAAATAAACGTATTTATGAAAAAAAAAAAAATTAGTATATTGTAAAGATTATAAGTATTGACATTTCTAACAGTGGCGACGAGTGAAAAACCTTTTGCGATAATTTCGTATGAGGGTAGCGTGCGTGCAGTAGATTTTTATATGTTATGAGAGTTAAATGAGTTAAAAGTGTAATAAGTGTTGCACGAAGGATAAATTCATGAAGTACTATTTTGAAAAGTCTGTCGTATGAGCACATTTATGCGGGTGGCCATAGTATATTTCAAATTTCATTTTGGAAAAATTGATCGAGTTGAAGCGTCAGCACATGTGGTGCGTTGGCAGCCATTGCTCTGCATCTGTCTCTATAGCAGAACTTGCCATTTTGTTTTAAAGTGAAGACAAGCAAGCAGAGTGTGTTGGTGAGCATTTCGTAGCCATTTTGGATTCTGACGGTGTATCAAGAGCATGATTTGTGGAGAGGAATACTGCTACATCATCGAGAATTATTTCATGGTTGGGCGCCGTGAGAGAAGGAAATATAAGAATTCAAAAGTAGGCATACGATCATCAACAGAGGATATCTTCCAACTGAACAACCGAATTATTTTTATTTATTCTATAATCATGTGCCCAATAGGTATGGTAGACCATTATATAAAGTGGTCAAATTTCGCTCATTGTGGATGGAGTTTTTTTTATCAATTGAATAATGTGTTTGATGCGATGAAAAAGAGTTTGTTTATAACTCTTAGTGGTCCAGTCGTTTTTGAAGAGATGAAACTTGTTTACCCTGGTCAGGACATTCAATTGATTGAATATACGGACATGATACAAAAGTTGAAGGAACGTTTAGACAAAGCTGAACCTAACATGATGCATAGGCACAAATTTCATGCCAGAATACAGGGCATAGACGAGCCAGCCGAGAACTATTTTCTAGGACTCAAGTTGTTAGCAGCAGAGTGTGGTTTTGGGGCGCATAAATATGAGACGATCAAAGACATTATTTTCGGTTTGTGTGATCAGGAATTAAAACATAAATTACTAATGAGGGACGTAATGACATTGGATGAAGTGGAGTAGTTAGTAATTCGAAGTGAGTTAGTTAGATTAAGGGCGAATACATTATGTCAGGAGAATAGGGTTGCAAGAAGTGTAAATTCGGTTAAATATCGTCTGGGGAGCATGGATCGTCCCAGTTCGTCAAATAGATTGGACAGACCTTCTCCTGGGCCTAGATTCAATAGTTGGAGAGGTCGGAGTTCACACCGTAATTCGGAACGTATTGATTGGTACAATAGAGCTAACAATTATAGTGATTACAGAAACCGTTACGATAGGTCACATGATTTTCGTTCTAATCGTTGGGATTCGCGTGATGATAACGTGCATGCGCGAGTGATATGCAATTTTTGTAAAAAGAGGGGGCACGTGAAGCGCGATTGCTATCAGTTTAAAAGCAGGCGGTCAGTAAATTTTGTGGAAGATAAGGGTGATACTTATGATTTTTAGAGGTTAAGTATTCAGGAACAACATGAAAGTGCATGATGATATCCTAGATGAGACGATCTAGTGAGCCATGTGTGGTGAGAGTAAAAATTGAGAGCAAAAGCATTAATATGGAGGTAGATTGTGGTGCTGCGGTGTCGGTGATCAGTTTTAATGTTTACAAGAATATTTTCTCTTATGTTCAGCCAGTTAGGTGCAACAGTAAGCTTTTAGTTGTGAACGGGCAAAGTTTAGGTATTTTTGGAAAAATTACAGTAGCAGTTGAAATCAACAAAATTTCGCAGTATGTAGATTTAATTTATCTGGATAGCAAGCATGAGTTTATACCCTTGTTAGGAAGAAATTATTTACCCTTGTTCGAATATATAGAAGTCATCTACAGATGAAGTCCAGTATATATTAAAAAAAACCTAAGGTAATATTATTATAGAAGAGAAAGTTAAGTTTGTAAATGTTGTATTACAAGAAAAAGTAACGTTTTTTTATATTGAATTTTCGTTTGAGATTAGTTTCGAAATTGATTAAGTATTAAGTACCACAAATAGATGTTAGGTGAATTACTTTAGGAGGGAGCATTGATATGTTCGACTTTCATAGTTGAACCCATTGAACAATGTACTATGAAAGTACTCAAGAGAGACAACGAGGCAAGAAGAGAACTTTATAGCAAATAAGTGCGAATGATAATTAAAAGTCGAATACTCGGCACTCGAAGACTAACCTCTGACCTGTTCATATAGTGACAACGAAACTTCTTTTATATTTTTATTAGTTAATTTATACAATACAATTAGTATATTGTAAAGAATATAAAAACAAAACAAACATGTGTATTTTGTAATATTTCTATCTTTTAATTCACTCTGCCCAACAATTACTTCACGTTCATTGTTCATTGAAATGTGATGAGCTACCTTCAATCTTTCTATTGATGAAATGAGAAAAATTATACTTATACTAAACCATAGTAACTTATCATCATAATTATTTCATTAATGTGAAGAAATACTAGCAAAATTTATTTTACTTTTTTAAATAGAAAAATTTAAACCGCAGATTGTCGAAAAACAGATGTTATTTCCAAATGTTATTCCATTTACGACGCCATTGTGGAACCAGAGAATCAAAACTTTTACTTATATTCTCGATGTATGGGAGCTGTCAAGTTGTCCACGGGCTGGTCTGAACATACAGCGGCTTTCGAGTTCGACTGTATCCGAAGAGTACACCCGAACTCGATTAACGAATCGGACGATAAAACGATATAACGGTAATAGCTAGAACGCGTTAAGGAAGCAGTCTCATGACGTGGTAAATAAAGGGTGATTTTTAAGAGGTATAGCATTCGATTTTCAAAAAAATAAAAAAAAATAAGAAAATTGATGAAATCTTTATTGGAATCGATAGAACGGTCAATATAATTTATGATTTGAAGATGATTTCATGCAAATGTTGGCCGCAGCTCCGCCCTAAATGGCCCATACGCAAATTCCAATTTTGGTACACTCCCTCTAACATATCAACTGGTTTTCACGAATAATGCCACCGGTCCATAATCCACACCAAACAGTGACTGCTAGCTCATGCAATGCTGGTATTCACTCCAAATGCTGCAATTTTGAATCAGAAATGAGCTTCGACACTGAACACAATTTTTCGATAAAAAGTGGATCTTCCTCCAAAATCGTCAGCGTCCATTCATGATTAAATTATAGACCAAACGACGATTCATGATCAAATTATAGACCAAATTGAACAAGTTTGACAGTGACACAAGATACGATTCACGCGTGATCTGTCAAAAACAGTGTGGCCAAAAAGATAACAGCAGAAACGTCACCTTTCATAACAACCACACGGGGAAGAGACAGAACGGTTGGTAATGACAAACAATAAAAACCAGGCCCGAAGCCGAATGTTTACCGCGGCGACCCGTTAAAACAGGGAGTTGATCTCACATTAGTGGCTGACAGGCTGAAGAAAAGCACTTCGAGCGACTATTAAATGAACAATCGATAGAAGAGAGCACGAACAGAATGAGGATGATGGACAAGCTGTAGAGGCACCCAAGCTAGATGAAATACGAAAAGCGATTAGACAGCTTGAAGATGGTAAGGACGGGGATCCCGGCTGAACTAAAACGCGTTCACGTAAAAATGACTCACCTTGTTTTCCAGTTCCATTATTTGAGCAGTTAGCTCACGCACTGCTACGTGATTTGTTTCCAACAGTGTTTTCAAACTTCTCAGTTCGATCTGTTCTCCATCACCGTCAACAGCTGCTAGCGACATGGCTCGTAATCGAGGAAACCAATCCTGAATATTTGCCTACAAAGATATCACCGTTAGATGTGACTAATTTCGTCGAAAGAAAAATTTTACCTTAACCATCGCATGCACATAACTTTCTGGACCGGTAAACTCAGTCGGATCCTTCACCTTGACCAACACAATGAAGTACAGATAGTGCCACATATTATGTTCATTTTTTATGTGCTCCTCGAAGCTTACGGTTTTGTTATCGAATGCTGATCGATTCAGTCCGCAGACAAAGCAGGTATTTTTGAGAATCAACTCCTTCTGTTGCTTTTCACTTCTCAGATCGGCAAAGGTATCGATGATGACACCGAAGATCAAATTCAGCACAATAATGATGACGATGAAGAAGAATAGTAGATCGTAGACCACCCGTGGAACGAAAAGCGTTTCCTTAAGACTGGGAGCCCGCAGAATGTCACCAATTCCGCCACCATTTCGAAGACCCTGGTTGAGCGTTGTGATGATACACATAACCATCGAGTCACAACCTCGTTCCTTCATCTCCTCACCTCCTTCAGCGGTTTGCTGCGTGAGCTGTGAGCAGTACTCTTCTTCGCTAGTGAGGTCTTCATCCCGAAGCATTTTACTACGCGATGGAGCCACACAATCGATAGCACCCGTTTCGGATACGGATATTTCTTGATCCACCGGAACGAGGAAGTCATCCCGGAAGAACATGTAACCAATGATAGAGAACATGTAAACCAAAATAAGAGCCAGGACAGCCGTCAGTATAATCGAACGACCGTTGCGGGTCACTGATCGTATCACGTTCAGCAAGGTTTCCTCCCGGTAGACCACATCGAAGAGCTGAGAAACATTAGAGTTTATTCAATAAAATTTGACTCGAAAAAATCGGATCAACTTACCAGAATAGAGAAGAAAAATGGATGCAGCAGTACTCCGAACACGCAAAACAGCAGATAGCCGAAATGATACAGCAGCTCGGCATCCGTTATAATAGAGAACAGATGTTTCTCCAGTGTTCCGTAGTTGCCCATCAGACTTATGATGTGTACTCCTTTCATGATGACCGTCACACAGCCAAGTAACCAAACAGTCGGTTCTGGTCCGCAAGAAAAGATTAACCGCAGTATTAAAGCTACAACCAGGGTCCGGATACCGGACTGTCCAGGCAGTATAAACACAATCACCAGCGAAGCCAGAATCGCTATCCAGATAAGCGAAGAGACGTGAAAACTAAGTTCTGTAAAGTAAAGCGTGAATTAATTTTATTTTCTGGTTTTGTAGCACGGTGGAAACTTTTGACGATTCAAGATTTGAAGTATCAAAAAGTTACATGAATGTATGCATTCTTACAGGATTTTTATTCGTTCGAATTATTTCTTAAATAAATTCAAATTTAAGGTAATAAACATCAGTTTTCAATATTTTATGTCCATTGATAGAAATTTCGTTAGCGATAATCTCTTATGTTTTGAAGATAGTCAGAAATATACGATACACAACTAGAGTTCCCATATAATTTATAACCCAGGTTTCGTCGTAATGAAACTCATTGAAATTTTAAGATATTATACATTGTTGTAGAGTTGTTATCTATGGTAGATGTGTGGGTACAAACGAATTCATAATAATCAATGCATAGCATGCCATGACCAATTGGGTTGGGTATGACTGCAACAGGTCAATCGTATTATAAAATAACAGCTTCTGACATTTCATCACGAACAACCATACAGGTAAGAAGTGCACCGTTCTGGGTGATTCCGTTTTCGATTAATAGTTATAAAATACACAATGGCGATCCTGCCAGGAGGCGCAATTGAAATAGCAAAGTTATTCAGAACCATCTCGCATGGAAACGGAATCACCCAAAACGAAACAGAATCTATTCAGTTATTGGTACTATTTGGTCGCGCAATAAAATACATGGATAAAATGATAACAATTTTCATTGAAAAAGGCGGATTCATGAAATCGCACATCACAGAGCGGATCAGGAAGGTCGCGCAAATATTTAAATGTAAATGAGCGGACCGGAAACGTCGCGCATAAGGAGAGCAGGCAACGTGGCCGTGCAAATAAAAAAATGAGCGGATTTCAATAATCGCGCATCATAAAGCGGATCATTAGATCGCGCACATTTGCGTTATAAGTAATTTTTAACGATAGAACAATACTCGAATTTATTGTTTTCAGTGGTTTTATTAATTA
Organism: Malaya genurostris; assembly: GCF_030247185.1. Taxonomy (NCBI): domain Eukaryota; kingdom Metazoa; phylum Arthropoda; class Insecta; order Diptera; family Culicidae; genus Malaya; species Malaya genurostris. Next base: position 183,354,515 of record NC_080572.1, read on the forward strand.
CTTCCGATAGTTCTTTCAACGTGTGAGCACGTTAGTTCGCGGACAGTGTGTTAGAATTTCGAGTGATTCTCAAAAATGAATGAAACTTTTTCGTGTTATAACGCCGCGAGATTCTATCGGTAGTCAAAAACAATAAAGTCCATGTGACTATAAACGAAATCGATGGATGTATGGTCATTGTAATCTTTCCAACCAAACAAAGAAAGAAGGAGAGAAGATTTTAGTAATACAAGAAGTATGTTAACGTATGTAGTGTCCGTATTTCTTGGAAGATTCGATTTGCGCTCAAAATCTTGTTAATAATGACTATGGAAGTACTAGACGATTTAACGGAACAAGGCGAACATTCAACACTAAAATATACTATCTCTCTTGGAAAAAAACGTGTTTCGAATCAATAAGTAGAAAAGACCAGAAGCATATAGTTGCAGCATTTTTCTGCATCGACGATCGACAACGGAGTATTTTGGATTAGATACAGGAGACGGCTATGAGGTAGTAACAGTTAAGGTTTTCCCAGCTACTATAAACGGTATTCATTTCACATCAAATACTGGATGCTTTTCTGTGATACTTGAAAACGCACTGCTGATTGTTTACTGCATATCTGAAGATCCAGAAAATTTATTCATACAGGAACACAAAAATATACCTTGGACAATTTGTTGAGTGCTATCACTTCATACCAGATCTAGGAGTCTTATTCGAATGGGTTTCATATACGGTTTCATTCCGAAATCATAAAAAAAAAATCTATTCAATGTGAATCTAAAGTGTTTTATTTGATTGAAGTGATTGGAATTGCATATTTGCATTTTGCAAAAGTCGCAATTTGTATTAGCGATAATTGTCTGATATACGCAGTATCGATTCAGTGTTTGGACAAGGTAAATCAAGAATTGACGAATAGGGCTTTGAACCAGGCCAAACAGATGACTTGCCATTTAACAAATGAGGTGAATGCAAGAACGAATCAATATGTAATAATACAGCAAAACAGAAATCTTTATTACATTATCTATTAATCACCACAAATCAAATATCCGATTTATATCGTTTATGATATCTGATTTCATTCAGATGCATCTGAAAATATGTCTCCTTTTTTGAACGATAGGAAAATGAAACCTAAATTTTTGCACTTTTCTCTGAAATAATTAATAATAATAGTAATGGTTCAATATATCTGTTATAAAAGATTAGTTACCTATCATTATAATGTAAATTTCAATCAGTTTCACTCCTCTAATATAAAAAAATCATTTCATAAATCATCAAAAGAACAAAGAGCGAGTTTTGAACATTTTCCCTTGCATTTTGAGATACACAATTTCAGAATCCAAGCCAGAGCTGCCATCTTTATTGGAAAAATCTGTATTTGGCGAAAAAACCAATCTGTACAATATCTATCTCGAAAAATCTTTTTAGTGAGGCCTGGTTTCGCTCCACCTGGTTTAACCCTATGGAACCAAAAAAACACAAAAACAGAAAATCTATATTTATCTGTCTGAAAACTTAATTATCTGTATTTGATAATATGAGATAATATGTCTGTTTTTCTGTGTCGAGTACAAAAATCGGAATAGTTGGCAGCGCTGATCCAAGCAGTTAGTATATATGATATACACGCTCTTTGAACATAACTCATGATTTGAGTTGCGATTACTCAAATTCATAAACTGGAACAATATGTCAAAATTTGAGTATGGATTTGAATAAAGTAAACTCGTTGCCATGAGTTCTCTCGCATTTATTCATACATTAGAGTAAGCGTTGAGTTTTTAAACATTTGAGTGAAAAAATACTTCTTGCAGTTCAGAGCGTTTTCATTCTCGGAATATTCTGATCGAAATAAAGGATGCGAGAATACGTCGTTTTCCATTGCCGTTTTTAGATCCGGTTTTGAAAATCATCGATGAACGAAGAAAAGTTTCTTCATTTTGAGAGTAAGGATCTCAAATTTTGAGTTGAACTTGCTCAAATTTTGAACAAAATATTTTTTTCTTATTTTGAGTAGAAATAACTCAAGTTTTGACAATTTCGTCCCTTAACTCAAAAATGAATAGATAGGTGGTAACCCAAGTTTAGAGTACGTGCACTTTTAATGAATTTGAGTGATGTGTCACTCAATTTTTAGTTATGTTCAATGAGGGTGTATGACAGATAGGACCGAGCAATAGTCAACCATGGTATACACAACTCACAACCACGATGGTAAATTAACAGGTGGAAAAATTCCTCTATGTGCGATTACACGATTATTTAATTGTGAAGATATTATTATTCTAGGCACCCTGATATTTTTTTCAGAAGAGAAGGTGGATGTGTGGGTACAAACGAATTCATAATAATCAATGCATAGCATGCCATGACCAATTGGGTTGGGTATGACTGCAACAGGTCAATCGTATTATAAAATAACAGCTTCTGACATTTCATCACGAACAACCATACAGGTAAGAAGTGCACCGTTCTGGGTGATTCCGTTTTCGATTAATAGTTATAAAATACACAGTAGACATGTTAAGAAAGATTTTCAAACAAATTAAAATCGGTTGGGGAACTTATTACTGTTAGGTTTCACAATACTACCAGAAAAATCATTGTAGAACAACTTTGAGTACATCTAAAACAAATTTGCAAAAAATGACATGAACTTAAAAAACTTGCAGTTTAAATCAAGTTGTGCAACATTTAACTATTCGAAATGAGCACAAAAGTAAGAGATATATAAACATTATCATAAAACTCGCAGAAAAACATTGCATATACAGTTCGCCATCAAACTTTTTTTTTGAACTAGCGATTATTTCGACATTGGTAACCCTAATGCCACTTCTGATTTAACAGAAACTTAGTTTTATTCTTCCGCTGAACGAAAATGGTTGTGTATACGCTTGAGGAACTCGTGGAAAAAGTGCCAACTGGGCTTACGATCAGCTTGAAGAAGACGCCGATTTTTGCCAAAAAATCGTCTTATAGGATGAGGCACATTTTCATCTCGGCGGGTATGTTAATAAGCAAAATTGTCGCATCTGGGGGACGGAAAACCCGCACGTTATCATGGAGAAGCCGATGCATCCTCAGAGAGTGACGGTTTGGTGCGGATTTTGGTCTGGTGGCATCATTGGGCCATTTTTCTTCGAAAATGAGGCAGGAGCCGCCGCCACGGTCAATGGCGAGCGCTACCGCGCCATGATTACCAATTGGTTTTTCTCGTTACTTGAAGAGGAAGACTTGGGCACCATTTGGTTCCAACAAGACAGCGCTCCGTGTCACACACACTCACATAAAAGATGATTTTTTGAAAAAGATGCACTCAGAAACATGACTCGAACCTGCGTTCTTATGCAATACGTGCATACGCGACACTATTTCTGCCACCCTGAGCTGTGGTAAGCACGGTTCTACCACAAAACTGGGTTTGGTAAGCGTACATCAAATATGGCCTGAATCCAAGCCGCCTCACGACCGGTATCATACGAGGTCTGTTCAAAAAGTACCCGGAATTCTCATTTTTCTAAAAAAATATTTATTTATTCGTCTACATCTATATGGTCCCCTTCAAAGTTATCCCCCTAGATATAATACACTTATGCCAGCGTTTTTTCCAGTCTTCGAAACACCCCTGATAGTCACTTTTTGTAATGCTCTGTAGCACTCTCAGCGATTCTGCCTTTATCTCTTCAATCGATGAAAAACGCTGTCCTTTCATGGGTCTCTTCAACTTTGGGAACAGGAAAAAATCACACTGAGCGATATCTGGTGAATAAGGAGGTTGGGGCATGATTAAAGTCTTGTTTTTTTGATCAAAATTCAGCAGTTTTGAAACGAATTTTGCTGCCACTCGTTTCATGCCCAAAACATTTGAAAAAATATGATGGCATGAGCCAACTGATATGCCAACTTCATCAGCAACTTCTCTAATAGTGATTCGGCGATCATCCATAATCATTTTTTCCACTTTTCCCACATTTTCATCGATTATTGACGTGCTGGGTCGACCGGAGCGTTCGTCGTCTTCAACGTCTTCGCGGCCATCTTAGAAACGCTTGTACCACTCGTAAACACTCTTTTTTTTTCATAGCAGACTCACCGTAGGCTCTCTGTAACATTTCGCACACTTGGTTACACTTTATTTCATTTTTCACGCAAAATTTAATACAAATTCTTTGACTCTTCAATTCTTCCATTGTTTAAACTAACAAAAATCGCCGAGCTCAAAAAACACGTCTACACCAGCCGCTACAAGACAGAATGTAAACAATGAATACAGCTGAAAATTTCACCATACATTAGGGACATATGTACCAACACAATAAAAAAAAATTTGACCACCGGACTCTCCATACGCGCGCAATTAAAAAATTCCGGGAACTTTTTGAACAGACCTCGTATATCCAAACATCTTCTCTGTTCATCAAACAACAAACACTAGTCTTCTTTCTTTATACCTATTCTTCCGCTTAAGTACTGGGTACGAGAGTATATTTATAATCACTTGTTGCTTATTTTACTGTGCCAGTTTGTCAAAATCGGCTTAGCCATCTCCAAGAAAATTAAATGCATTTTTTGCACACATATACACACAGACATTTTGTGATCTAGACGAAATGATTCTGGTTTTGATTTCCATGGATTCCCACCGGCCACGACATCTCCCGAATAGGAAACCAGAACTTCAAGGTGTGGTGTAATGACGCCTTTCTTATATTTCTCATGCTATCATAAATTTTAACTATAGAGTTCTAAAAACAACTGTTCATTGAATAGAAACAGGAAAAGGCTATAGCAGGATAAGCATGTGAAATCTGCCCCCAACGGAAATTCATATTGTTATACTACATTCGAAAGGTCATAGACTGGAAACAATTTTCTCAAAGTTTCAACTACCATATTGACGGAGCTAGGGTCGTTCCAGTGATTTTTTATTTTATTTGAATTTTAGAGAAACCACTCCTCCGGAAAATTTGAAAAAAAATCGGGTATGTTTAAGGCATTATGGGAAAGGTTTACAATTTTTTTCCAAATTTTTGAAGATGTATTTCTTCCATTAAGAAATACTTGAAAATGTTGAAACATATTTTTTTCCCTTATAATTTTTGCACCAGCCCGAATTTTTTAGTGATAAATAAAAATTTTTTGGACATGTTGAAATGGTTGTGTTTTCATATTTTTAAAAAATGTGGACGACCACAATATTTGATTTTTTCTAAAAAAAAATAACAGTCGATCATGCGTCCCCATCAAGTTCTGTTAGAAGTAAACGCATGGTGCTTTGTTCTAGTAGTTTATGCAACTCAAGCTCAGGGTTTAAAAATCAAAATAACGAAAAGGAGGAAACGAGTTTCAACTTTTGAATAATACATACACGATCATACTTCGGGTACAACCTAGAAAGCTACGAAGCAAGAACTTAGTGGTATGTGATTCATATATGAATGGTAGTAATATATGAAAGTCGCGAGTTTCACACATAAGAAATTCGGTTACGGAAGTCAATAACTAGAGCGGGTGTCAGTTTTTTCCGTGTTGCTGATGGATGTAATGAAAGAATAATGAAAGAAAGAATGAAAATCACGTTACAGTTTGAGAAGTGACTGTATATATTTCGATAATTCGATAGTGTTTCATGAAATGATCATTTCGTTTACGCTGTGGGGTCTGTAACAATTTCATTTTCGCCAGCTCTGTACATTTCACTAAATGCATATCGAGTTGAAACAACAGCTAATTGAATTTTTCTTTTTTATATTGGTGTCGAACAGAAATGGTCATTGAGTGGTTTGGAATTATTACTATTATTAGATTACTTAGAATTATTGACTGTATATTTCATTTAAATAGGAAATGGGATAAAAAATGTTATAAAAATACATTGCTATTTGAAAGCACACTTTTTCTCTCTGATTATTTTAGTTTATTTTATAGACTTATCATCGTCACTTCTTTTATTGATAGTCGTTGGTAGCTGTTCTGATTTAAGCATTTCTGATAATATTTCCGCCGGTCTCACTATTCTGGATAAAAACCGAGCATGAGATAATTAGTAAATGATGGCGGCCACGAGTGAACAGCAATCATCGGTTCTATTGCCAAAAGCGCATTCACAGCAACAGCACTGGATTCCCAAATCGAGTGTACTCGATATAGCACTCGTAAGCTTTGAAAAATGAAATACAACTTATTACGGACCCGAATAGCTTTTTTGTGATCTGTGTGTCTTAATTAGATCATCTCGTGATAAAGCTTTGAATCCAAAACTGCTTGGCAGAACATCCTTCTCAAAAGCTTCTAGCATTGATGATATTACCTTATTAGAACTTCCCGTTTGCAATTTGAACAAAAATACTACCAAATCTTTCCCATTGACACCAGCATATCACGAATTTCAATTATATTTGGCCATGTTAAACCAGTAAAAACCTGGAGGCGTTCCTCTGAGAGTGAATAATTTATTAAGTTGATTGGTACATGAGACATCATTATGTATTCTCAGAAAAAAGTACGGACCTTTCTACACAATATACCCAAAAATTAAAGTATTGGTTCAGCGAATCAAGTTTTTTAATGGACATGGTCGATAAAGGCATGACTAGAAATTATGCAAAAGGTTATAAATTAAAACCGAAAAATAACGCATCGCTTTTTTTATATCCGTTGTTGTTTCAAATTTTAGAATAAATATAAAAATATATTGCGCTCTCCGTCTACAAACCGTGAACACCATCATAAAGATATTCGATTGACATTTTCAAACACAAAACTCCAACTTATTATTTATCTTTATCATCAGGAATCAGAACAAATTGGCTCAAATGGCACGTTCCCCTTGATATTTGGAGATTTGTGCCTAACTCCAACTTATTATTTATCTTTATCTTTATCATACATTTCATACATACATCATACATTTTTCCAGAAAATTATAAACATACCTCGATAACATGATTTTATGATAACTTCTGACACTGTAATGAAATTGTCATTACATCCATCAGCAACACGTGAAAAACTGACACCCGCTCTAGTTCTTGACTGCCGCAACCGAATTTCTTATGTGTGATACTCGCGACGTTAATATATTACTACCATTCATATATGAACCATACCAGTAAGTTCTTGTTTTGTAGCTTTCTAGGTTGTACCCGAAGTATGATCGTGTATGTATTATGCAAAAGTTGAAACTCATTCCCTCCCTTTCGTTACTTTGATTTATAAGCCCTGCGCTTGAGTTGCATAAACTACTAGAACAAAGCACCATGCGTTTCCTTTTAGCAGAACTTGATGAGGACGCATGGTCGACTGTTATTTACTTTTTTAGAAAAAATCAAATAATGTGGTCGTCCACATTTTTTAAAAATATGAAAACATACCACTTTAATATGTCCAAAATTTTTTTATTTATCACTAAAAAATCCAAGGTGATGCAAAAATTGGAAGAGGGAAAAAATATGTTTCAAAATTTTCAAGTATTTTTTAATGGAAGAAATACATCTTCAAAAATTTTGACAAAAATGGAAAACTTTCCCATAATGCCTTAAACATACCCGATTTTTTTTCAAATTTTCCGGAGGAGTGGTTTCTCTAAAATTCAAATAAAATAAAAAATCACTGGAACGACCCTAGCTCCGTCAATATGGTAGTTAAAGGGTTGAAACTTTAAGAAAATTGTTTCCAGTTTATGACCTATCGAATGTGGTATAACAATATGAATTCCCTTGGGGGGCAGATTTCACATGCTTATACTGCTATAGCCTTTGATTGAACGTAATCTACCAAAATGTACGAATCGAAACGCACTATAGCTCCGGAACTGGAAGTATTATCAATAACAAATTCAGGGATTCTGTATGAAACCGTAAGACTTTTTCTTTGAATCTATAAGTATGTAAAAATCGATTTAGTCATCTTGAAGAAAAGTAAGGTAGATTCTTATTGCAGTTTTTACCACTATTTTCAATACTTCCGAAACCTAATCTCGATGACCGCCATCTACTGATGGTTCTTATCCCCAAGGTTACTGGAACGGATAAAGCCGAAGAGTACCGTCCCATTAACATGTTGCACACGCTGGAAAAAATACTGGAACTTGTTGTTAAAGATCAGTTGATTAACTATTTGAAATCTAACAGTTTGCTAATACCGGATCAATCGGGATATCGTAAGGGTCACTCTTGTGAAACCGCTTTGAACCTAGTATTGGCAAAATGGAAGGAGAAAATCGAAGCCAAAGAGAGTATTTTTGCTGTGTTCTTGGATCTGAAGAGAGCCTTTGAAACAATTTCAAGACCTTTATTATTGCCGACATTACGGCGTTTTGGTATCGGGGGAATGGCACATGAATGGTTTGAAACCTATTTATGTGGTAGATCTTAAAAGACTGTTTTTAACGATGTAGTGTCTAGTTCCCTCGGTAATTCACTTGGTGTGCCTCTGAAGTGTGTTAGGTCCTATTCTATTTATTATGTATATTAATGATATGAAGCGAGTCTTACGTTTCTGTGATATAAATTTGTTTGCTGATGATACTGTTCTGTTCATTACGGCTAAAAATTTCAATGAAGCTGTTGCACATTTAAACGAGGATCTAAGTTCGCTGGTTCGATGGTTAAAATTTAAGCAACTGAAACTAAACGTCGCGAAAACTAAATATATGGTTATTTCTTCTGTTAGCACCGGTCATGACGCCAATGTGGAAATTGATGGTGAAACTATTGATCGCGTTAGAGAAATGAAGTATCTTGGAGTCATAATTGATGAAAAGTTAACATTCAAATCTCATATCAATAACGTCATCAAAAGATTGCCAAAAAGTATGGTGTATTATGTCATTTGAAAAATGACTTAACGACTCATAGTACTCATAGTGCTTACGAAGCGGACTTTATGTGTGAAATACATAACTTTTTGAACTCCACCAATGTCGTCGCGCGCTTGATTTCTCTTGGCATCGAATTGAAAAAAACTTATTCCCTTGTACAATAATGAGTTTTGCAATCTGGCTAACAGAAAGCTTGGTGTTCTAGCATCAGATGCATTTCTAGTGTTGTACACTGAAAGCCATTGTAATGCGTTCAGTAGAAAATCTGAGGAGGTATATCTACTACATTTTAGAATTAATCGCATGATCTTATTTTGCAGTCGTTGTAATCTCAAGATTTGTGTGTTATTAGCAAGAAACAGAATGGATGGGCAAAAGTTAATGTGTGGTGAAATGACTGTTTTATACAAAAGAATCTTACTATGAGTCGTTAAGTCATTTTTCAAACGACATATATGTATATATATATATATATATATATATATATATATATATATATATATATATATATATATATATATATATATATATATATATATATATATATATATATATATATATATATATATATATATATATATATATATATATATATATATATATATATATATATATATATATATATGATGATGATGATTTTTAGTTTGTTTGAGAGTTAAAAATAATGAGCAGTCTACAAACGTTTGAGCCTCGCGCGCCAAGCAGGTAGTGACTATTTGGAAAGCGAACAGGACCGGCCGAAGAGCCTTAGCATTCGGTGTGTTAAGTTGGACTCTTGACCTTGATTGCAAGGTTTGATTGGTAATTTAAGGAATAGATTTGGAAACTAATTGGGATCGACAGTTGTTGATGGAATTGGACTTGGCTCTGCTCATCCGCAGTCTCGTTACTCCATCGTAGCTGATGTGTGTAGCGATGAACTGGTCCGGCGGGAAGGGCCAGGTGAATTACTATCTGATACTGGTAAAGATATCGGGTTCGATTCCTGATGTGATCAAGGATCTTCCCGGGTTGGAAATTTTCTTGATTAACCCTAGATAGTAAATCCGAAATATTTGAATGTTATTTTTTGGTCAGTCGTTCTTTTGAAGAAGAATCAATACCTGCTAAATTAATCAGATCGTTTTCTTTTGTTTACTGGTTAAAATATGTGCAAAAATATTAATTATCATTTAGATAACTCGCTCTGCTCACACCTTTGTAGGGGTATGAGGTGGGACCATCATCATCATCAACACTATACAATTTTTAACACTCTTCACCCTGTAATTCCGAAACCGAAAGCCCGCTGTGTGCACTGTTTGTAAAGGTGAGCTGTGTTTTATTCTTCGTTGGCTGCTTTACCGGTGCGTACTGGTTTTGCATCGTCATTTTATATGACGGTTTGAAAGCTTTGACACTCATCGCCCTGTATTTGCGGAACCGGAAGTCGTATCCGGATGAAATTTCACAGTAGTTTTTGAGACAATATGAGCTTCAATTTAAATTAAGATTTGTGAAATTCGGTTCAAGCATTGATGAGAAATCGACGTGAGTTCTACTTTTGGAGTTTTTCTTCACTACCCTCGATGCTTCCAAAACAGGAAATGCGAAACTATTAGTGCCGAATCAAGTTTATATGCTCACAAATTAATATAATCTGAAAACCAGAAGAATTTATTAGTCAGTTTAATGGGATTTGTACTTGTGTTGGCCACAGTTTATGAAAAAACACATGAAATTGAAAATTTTCTACTTATCGTACTCTAGTTCCGAAACGGAAAGTCGGATCCGGATTGAATGTTCTTTAAATAAATTTAAATTTTTAATAATTTCAAGACCATTTGTTTGAATCTCTGTTTGTGATAATCGGTCAAGCCATTTCCGATCGAGTTACAACGTTGTTGAACTGAAAATCGAGTCAGTTTCAAAGTTTGGTTTTTATTTCAGTTATGCTCAAACCCCTGTTGCTAAGTGCGAAACCAACACAGTTTCGTGAAAAGAGTTTGTTTGATGAAACTACCCAGGGTTAGATTCAGTTTTCTCAAGCGAAAACGACATAAGTTTGTAAATCGGTTGAACCATCTCTGAAAAAAGTGAGTGCATATTTTTTGTGCATATCACCTTGCATATCCGGAACCGGTAGTCGGATCAGGATAGAATTCAATAGCAGGCTTTGGGGCCATGAGACCTTTCATTTGAATCTAAGGTGGTGAAAATCGGTCCAGCCCTATCCGAGAAAATCGAGTGCACATTTGTGTTACATACACACACATCAGTGCCGCTTTTACAAAGGGGCAGTGGGGGCACGTTGATGGGATCAACCGAGCAAAAAAAAGGTCATTCAGTTAGGGGCACACAAAAATCTTTCTACCGCCAATACGTAAAAGCGGTGCTGACACGACCCTCCGGGCCTCGGTTGAAAAGTCGGTTTTCACAGTGATTGCATAGCCTTTCTATAGAGTTTCTCTGTATGAAGATGAAATTTTAATGAAGTAATGATCTTGAATCTTAATGGTAATGATATTCTACATTTCCTGAAAGTTTTGAAAAGCTTAAGAAAAACCAAAATAAACCGATTTTTTGTGACTATTAGGATAGGAATAATTTTTGCCTTTCTCATATAGAAAGGCTATGCAATCACTGCAAATCGATTTTATAACTGAGGCCCGGAGAGCCGAATGTCATATATAATTCAACTCAGCTCAACTAACTGAGCAAATGTCTCTGTGTGTGTGTGTGTGTGTGTGTGTGTGTGTGTGTGTGTGTGTGTGTGTGTGTGTGTGTGTGTGTGTGTGTGTGTGTGTGTGTGTGTGTGTGTGTGTGTGTGTGTGTGTGTGTGTGTGTATGTGTGTATGCATGTATGTATGTAATAAAAATATGCACTCACTTCTTTCAGAGATGGCTACACCGATTTTCACAAACTTAAATTCAAATGAAAGGTCTTACGGTTTCATAGCCAGCTATTGAATTTGATTTGGATCCGACTTTGGGTTCCGGAGTTACAGGGTAATATGTGAAGATTAGAGAAAAAATGTGCACTCAACTTTCTCAAAAACGGCTTCAGTGATTTTCACAAACTAAGATTCAAATGAAAGGTCTTAGTTTCCTAAAAAATTTTAGAACATTTTATCCGGAACTAAAGCGTGATAAGTGTGAAATTTTTAATTTCATTAGTATTTTTTCATGAACGATGGTCAAAAACAGGTACAAATCCTATAAAACTGTCTGGTAAATTCTTCTAATTTGCAGGACTTGTAAGTTTGTGGGCGTATAAACTTAATTCGGTACTACTGCCCGAATAAAATATATTGTAGAAAAACAATACGATTTGCTGTTACAAAATCTTCCACAATTTTGCTTTGACCATTGAAAAATATTTTAATGTATTATTATACACTATTCAATTAATTGTGAGCATGCATTTTACAATAGAATGTATAGTAGGGTGGGACAAAATATTTATTTCAGCTCCACTAAACTTTTCATGTTCCTTTTGGGTCCCATAAGCACCATGCAAAATTTTAGCTCGATAGGAGAAACTATATTTTCGCGCCCGCGGTTCAAAGTTTGTATGGGATTTAGTATGGAAAAACTAACTTTTAACAAAAAAATCATCTGGAGGTCACCCTATATACTCAAAAAATCAACGGGCATGTAATTTTTGTAGGAAATTTAATGAGGAAGAAAACCTTCGAAGACTGTAATATAATCCGATATCTGTAAAAAATGTTATTAAAGAAAAACCGACACAAGGTCCGAACGATGGCTCATTCCTTAATGTATCTAGCACCACTGCTGCTAGTGGTGGTAATATGAGTTTGCTTTCTTTTATTATGCTACAACGGTTGATCTGAGTTGTTTGATGTCTTCACAATAGTTGCTCGGTGTAGTTTGAAGATTTTTTTAAACTTAAAAACCATGTTCCAAAACTCACTGTAAAGACACACAAAAAACTAACTTTTTTATTTGAAGAAATACAATATTGAAGTCTTCAACAATATTGTAAATAATTTCAAATACTATAACTTTGTCGAAGACATAAACCATCTTACTCATATGGTTTAGAAGATATGGATGATTTCATTTAATACTATGAAAATAACATTTATGTTTTCGTCAGTTTTGTTCGTTTATTCATGCCTCAGTGTAGCACTGCACCGGTGTAGTGCAAATTAAAAACGAAAACGCCATAAGTTTTTCATTTTCTTATTTTTCTATCGTCCATATCTTCTAAACCATATGAGGCAGATGGTTTATGTCTTCGACAAAGTTATAGTATTTGAGTTTATCAACAATATTGTTGAAGACTTCAAAATTGTATTTCTTCAAATAAAAAAGTTAGTTTTTTGTGTGTCTTTGCAATGAGTTTTGGAACATGGTTTTTAAGTTTAAAAAAATCTTCAAACTACACCGAACAACTATTGTGATGACATCAAACAACTCAGATCAACCGTTGTAGCATTATAAAAGAAAGCAAACTCATATTACCACCACTAGCAGCAGTGGTGCTAGATACATTAAGGAATGAGCCATCGTTCGGACCTTGTGTCGGTTTTTCTTTAATAACATTTTTTACAGATATCGGATTATATTACAGTCTTCGAAGGTTTTCTTCCTCATTAAATTTCCTACAAAAATTTCATGCCCGCTGATTTTTTGAGTATATAGGGTGACCTCCAAGTGATTTTTTTGTTAAAAGTTAGTTTTCCCATACTAAATCCCATACAAACTTTGAACCGCGGGCGCGAAAATATAGTTTCTCCTATCGAGCTAAAATTTTGCATAGTTTCTATGGGACCCAAAAGGAACACGAAAAGTTTAGTGGAGCGAGAAAATAATTTTTCCCATACAACCTTGTCCCACCCTAATGTATAGGTTGTTAAGTATCGTAACAATTCAAATCATAAAATTTTCTCATACATGTATTCTTGGAAAACAATCAAATGTACAGTTTGCATATTGTTTGAAACACCACGTGTACAATAAATTCAATTGTAGAATCGTAGAAACAATATATTGATTCGTTGGAAATGAAAAAAATCGTGTCAAGATACAATAAAATGTATTGTAACCCATAGATCTAATTGTGAATCAATTGCTTATGCTGTAAAATCAATGGTTTATTTTTTTACGGGTGGTCTCCCCTTTTCCTTTTCCGGAAGCTGTTTCTACAATTGAATTTATTGTACACGTGGTGTTTCAAACAAAATCGAGGTCAGTTCTATTTTTCAGTGGTAAAGAACAACTCGAAAAATATAACTGACCTCAATTTCTCAGCAATGTTTGAACCGATGTACACAAAGCTTAGTTTAAATTAAAGCTCACATTGTCTCAAAAGCTACTGTGAAATTTCATCCGAATCCGACTTCCGGTTCCGCAGTTACAGGGCGATGAATGTTAAAGATTTCATATATAATGACAATATGTACAAGACCGCTACGTGCAAAGTGCAGGAAGAAAACACAAAACAAACGATGCGTGCCAAGGGGAGAGTCGCTTAACACAAACTATATTGTGCCTCTAAAAAAAAAAACACGTGATATACTGTGAGTCTAAGTGAGCCACGCTGTTCCCCATGAAACAGCTACTTGTCAAAACTGAGCCCTTTGTGTGCCGCAACTGTGCAACTGTATGAAAACGAAAGTGCCAATATTGATAAATGCGCCAACGCATTGTGTTAATGTGTGATTGGCACATTGTTCTAAGCGTCATCCCCTTGATGCGTGCTTTGTTCTATTTCGTACACGCTATAAAGAAATAGGAACACTTCCGGTGAGACCCTCAACTAGTGAAAGGAAAGGAATCATTACACCACTAGGTGGAATGAAACAGGTTTTTATAATTACAATCATTGACTACTGATATAAAATATAAGCACTTGATTTGAGTGGTATGAGTCTTGAATGACCTCACTTCGCTATAATTCGGTACTAACATGTGATTAGGGCATATCGTGCGATATGCCCTTTTGAAAGTTACGAAAAATAATGCTCATTACTCAAGTTTTAAACATGAAATTCAAGCATATTGCGCACAATTTCGTAGATTGGGCTTCTACCTACGAGATTATATCGATTATTGTGTAAATGAAGGCTGTAGAGCCGAACAATGAGCATTATATTTTGTAACATTCGCAAGGGCCTATCGTGCGATATGCCCTAATCACATGTTACTACCGAATTTATCGTTTCTTCTGGTTCTTCGAGTCGTTCACCGTACATACAATTACCTAGGATACATATCAAAACTACAAGCGTTCAAACTACTTACCAGGCACGCCATTTTCGAACGGATAACAGAACGCAACGATCAGATTCATCAGCACGGCCATGTTGAACAGAATGTTACTCCACAGGGACATATAACTGCTGACCCAGAATAGGGCTGGTTGGCCACGCAGTTTTTTCTGCCATTTCATTTCGTTGAACATTGCTTCGTGACGATCGAAGAAATCTGCCACCTTGCTCCCTTGATCGTCCCGTTCTGCCGTATTCAGAACGCGCACCTTGGTATCCTTGGTCAGATACTCGCAAATTTCCGGTATGGGAAATACAATCTGTTCCAGTGTGCGATCGTGTCGAACGATTTCAATTTGTGCCGTGTGGGTTTGATAGAACAGCAACGCTTGGTTGGTTTTAGCATTTGCCTTCGACGGACTAGCCGTGATTGACGATGAAACCGTTACGCTACTACTGCCACTGCTACTGTTACCATTTGAGCTATTGTTGTAAGTATCAATTTTTAACAAATTAGCTAGTTCTTTGTTGTGTTGCGCCAACTGATGACACAGAATATAGATGTTATGCCCAACTTCCTTGGGAGAAACTCCAACGTCATCGTCATCATTCTGATCATCGCCCAGCTCATGTTTCGCGTTGTAATTGTCGTCGGTGTTTCCATCGCCTTGATTAAGTAGTAGCAGAATGTTTTCATCCTGATGGTAAGCTCGACATGCTACTTCTATCAACTGTTTCGGATTCATGTTTGCTAATATACGTTCGGCGTTTTCCGTGTCACCTCTGGATTCCATTATGGCTAGAAGTAATTTCGATGCGTTATTCTTAAGCTCTAAAACTAGATCCATTCGATTCTTCCCCAATGGGTTGATGTCATTCAGGATCAATGCAGTGATAATATCCAGTCCATTCGATTCGTGTGTTGCTATACAGTTCTGATTGTCATGACACGGGCCTTGGCAGTATTCAGTCAGAGTTTCCAAAGTTTGATTGATCAAGGAAACGTTATTTTCATTAATGTATAACCCCAACAGCCCAAGCCCTCCCGTAGTCGATCCGCAAATGCAATCAAGGAACATTAGTGTCTCCGACACGAGATTATAGTTTGTTTTGTTGTTCTGATTACGTAATAGATTCTGCAATTCCGGATTGTGATTCTCGCATAGAAGCTGTAGGAAACGAAGAATAGGTTGCATCACAAGCACTTTGTTCGATAGCTTGTTATTCTCATCTTTATCTTTATGCTTCTCAAGCTTTTCGGCGAGTATATCTTCTAAAGCCGAAGATCCGATACTCATGAGGGCATTCTCATCGCCGTTCTCACTGTTGGTACCATCGGAAACGGTTGCTAGATTTTTAGCATTCAAATATGACTGCTGCGTCATCAATGCCGCGTTCTGAAGTTCTTCTTTGAACTCATCGGTGATGACAATGCCGTTCACTTTATTAACATTCTTCCGTTGGATTTTATCGAAATCCTTACCATCCGATTTACTTTCATTCACCTTACTAGCAGCCATGTCGGACGTGTTTACCGAGACGGTCGATTTGATTTCCTGTTGAGCGTCTTTCATTTTGTCGAAAAACACCTTGAAAAATGATTGGCTCAAATCGTTACTCAGGAATTTATTGTACATGTCTTTCTGGATAATGGGATTTCCCCCTTCCAGCAGCGCGATCCCCAATTCGATCGCCTCTACGAATATTGAAGGCGAATTGATGGATTTAATCACCAGTTCAATCACCAAATCACTCGCTCCTTCCTTGTCTAAATCATTCTGAACCTCGTGTAATGTCCGTCCCGCACGATGTAAATATTTGGCTCCTGGCCCATGGGAAACCGTAGCAGTTGGAGCGCTACCTGTTGCCGGATGTGGTACGTGCTGGAAAGCCGTTTTCGGGATCTCGCCATGCACACTTCCCGGTAGCGAAGGCTGCGAAAAGTCATGACCGAAATATCGCTTCAAAAGCATATTTCTCAAATGATCTCCTTTGTCTCCATAATCACAATCGATTGTCATCATTTCTTTGAGTGTTTTCAAAATCTTCACACACAATTTTTCCTCTTTTTCTTCCAACAACTTCTCCGTGTGTTTAATCAAATGTTGTATGAATTCGCCCGTCTCACATTTCTTTCTCGATTCCGTATTGAGCGGAAATAGCAGCTCCGATCGGTACAAAATATCTACTAGTAAGGACTGTTCCGCTTCCACCAACGGTTTTAGTTTATCCTCGAGCAGAGAGACAATATCCTGCAGCCCCTCGATGATGCTTCTATCCATACGCATGATTTGCGACTGAGATCGTTCGATTTTCGTTTGCTTCGTGGCCAGCAGCCATTTGCTGGTTTGTCGGGAGAGCAAGGCCGTTTTGTTGAACATTTTAACCACCTGGTTTTCCAAATCGATTGGAATGGCAATTCCACGAGGTTTAGCTTTTTCCGAAAGGGTCCGGATGCAGTTTTCCACGTTAAAGCGCTGCGAAGGTGTAAGCCATTTGCACTGTGTCAGTTTGAAGGAAGATTGCAGAATTTTCACGAAGATCAGCTGGCGTTTCTGGAAAAAGGAAATAACAAGTTTTAGGGTAGCTCAATGGTAATAGTGTTAGCAAAACTATCACTGGTGTGTGTGATTTTCAAGTTGAAGTCTACAACAACTCCCGGAACAGGTTTAGCTATTCTACAGTTTTCTGACATTTGAGGAATTCACATATTTTATTAGTCATTTAGTAAGGAGCACTGGATCAAGAATACTGGATATGACAGTAGTTTTATCAATCTACTCATAAAATCAGTAGCGTTCGAACTAAATATAAGTTTATCACACTTCGGTTGGAAGCCTTGCCTTTGTGAAGAATATTTTCTTAAATGTAGGTATCTTAGCATCATCGTCGCTGTTTTGTCTAAGCAAACGGCGCATGTGACTCCTTCTATCCGCCATTAAACGACGGACCAACTCTTCACCATCCGAATACGCGCGTTCTAATGTGGGCTTCCGATTGTTACATAAATCAACATTTATTTGTTTATTTACAAACACACTGAACGGAACCTACCTGTAGTGCCGTGCTCTGATCCGAGAACTGACTGTTGAAGAACGTTGTTAGAATGTTCATAATTTCGTTGCAAACGTAATTCTCCAATGGTCGATTTGTGAAAGTGCCGCCTTTGACCACATTGTTGATGTCGATTAGAAACGATTTCTCAAACAGACACCACATATGATTGGACGAATAAATTTCTTTTACTTCAACCTCCGTATCGATATAACAATGGCACAGGAAATCGACGTAGGCTACTTTCACTTCCGGTATACAATCCGGGTGCGAAATCATAGCCACAATATCATCCAGGGCCAGCAAACTGTTGCACTTGATCTCGGTGTAGACATTTTTGCCCATAGTGCAGCACGCGAGCAGTTTAACCAACTCGATGTGATACATCAACGGACTGGGATCACTGAGTTCGCCATTGCTGTAGGTTCTCATCAACTCAACGAAATAATTGAATGATGATTTGTCGTTGTAAAAAATCAGCACCTCTTCTCCCGCATTAACCAACTCCTGCATAACCATGTCTTGGCACTTGCGAATAAATTGATTTTCAGCTTTGATAATCGTTTGTAGGAACTTGAGATACTCAACATGTCGTCCATGGATCTCAACGCAGTGAACAAAGTGCTGAACAACTTTGTCACTGACTTCATTGCACAGGTTAAGATTATCCTTAAAGATGGCGCACACCGTTTCGGCTTCCAGAATCTAGTCGAAGCAAAAAAAAAACAAAACCATTAACAGCGACAACGTTTATGCAAACTAGAAATATTTACCCCAGGATTGAGGAACAAATCCAGCTGCTTGTGCAGTAGGATTTGATTCTGTTGGTTCCCTAAACAGAAGTTCTGCAGAAATTCGTGTGCCAACCGCATCAACTCGTTCATCCGATAGTCATCTTTTTCGTCGTACGGTATTTGGAGCAGATCCAGAACTACGGTGTGCACTCCAACGTTTCGCAGTAACCGTTGTTCATGTTTTCTTGGTTTGATGACATCACCAGGTCCTGAAATCGAGAAGAAGTTAGTTCGCGGACTTTTCTGTCACTAGTGTCACGCAATGGTGGACTGTACCAGAGTATATAGCAAAGAACAAAAAAGAGAGCAGCATATTGGGACGGTCGCATCACGCGAATTCTAAACCAAAGTATTAGGAATCAGAGCATATATTCAAAGCCATATTAGTAAGGGTAATATTCTGTAAATATTTTTTTATTATTTTAGAATAGACAATTGATGGTGTATGATACAAATCGACACAATCAACTAAATGTTCCGATTTCCGGGATCATGAAAATCAGCTCCTTGAGAAGAGAACATAAAACTCTGTCGAAATTACTTTTAATATTATCCCAGGACTGTCGGGTTGAACGGATAATGTTCAAACTTGACCAATGACCCATTAATACAGGGTTGCGCAAAGGAACCTGACACATTTTGTTTTCCGGTTACACTGCAACTAAACAAGGAAAGAAGGAACCGAACACGGCATCGAAAAGTAGAAGAATGAAGGTTTATTTTTGTGCACTAGTTTTCCATCAAGATGCACTGAAGTGTCGCTCATCGCGTTTTTATTTATAACCCTGTTAGTTAGTGATTTATAACTCGTTTTTGAAGAATCAATCGTGCGTTATAACTATTATTATTATTATTTGCCATCGCACACTAAATTACGATTTAAATGTTTGTTGGATCCGAAAATATGCAGTAATTTTTTATTGGACCACAAGACCTTTCAATTGACCCTAAGATTGGGAATAACAGTTTAGAGTCCAGTTTATAACATTTTTTACGGTTTTTGTTCCGCCGGTTTAAGTGACGGTGTACAATATTGTATACACTTTACCCTATAACTACGGAACCGGAAGTCGGATCCGGATGAAATTCAGGAATTCCGTATGGGACCACGAGACCTTTTTTTGTTTCTAAGGTTGTGGAAATCGGTTCAGCCATCTCTGAGAAAACCTAGTGAGATTATTTGACAAACCCACACACACACACACACACACACACACACACACACACACACACACACACACACACACACATGGGGAACTCTCCGTCGGTGTAGTCTAGATCTTTCATCGGGGATTAGACGAGTAGATCGTGGCGTAGCACCGTTAAGATGGTCGGGGCACCAGTGAACCGGAAGCCATCCTCCAACCGGCATCATTGGATCGACCCAGGCATCCTTACGGTCGGGCCGTAGACGGGTATCGAAAACGTCGGTTTCGGGAGAACTTCCATCGTCGGGGAACTCTCTGTCGGTGTAGGAAAGATCCATCACCGGGGACTAGTCGAGTAGACGCCACAACACCGATTCGAGTCGTCGGGGCATCAGCGAACCGGACGCCATGCTCCAACCGGAATCGCAGAGCAGACCTCGGCACTCCTTCGGGTGTCCCGCGTGGCGTAAAAGGGGAAACTCTCAGTCGGTGTAGGCTAGATCCATCGTCGGGGATCAGTCGAGTAGTGTGGCGCGACGTAGCGGCATTGGGTTGTCGAGGCGCCAAAGGTGGATCGAGATGGATAAAGAGAGAAACTCAGGAGCTCATTTTCTCCCAAACGAAGAAGTGCATGAGCACAGCCTCCCCCGAAGTATTGAGCTAAGCTTAGTTCCGGGGGATCGAGGCAAGATGTCCAAGGTGTTTTAGTGGGTAAGGTTCAGCCAGTCCCACTCGCTGGTTCACAATAGCGGTAGCTTGACAACTACCGAGCGCGTGAGCTGGGAAAGTACATAAGGTATTTCACCTTGTAAAAAAAACACACACACACATACACACACACACACACACACACACTTAACTCTCCGTCGGTGTAGGCTAGATTCATCGTCGGGGATCAGTCGAGTAGTGTGGCGCGACGTAGCGTCATTGGGACGTCGCACAGTGGTCCAAAACTGGAAAAAGACGGTCAAAAGTCTGTACTGACTTTCACTGATTTTTAAGAACTAACGTGTCTTCGAAGAAGTTTTACAATATTATATTACGCTTCTTTTGAAAGTGGCACCTTAATTTTTTATCACAAAAAAAATTTTTTTCTATCTCATTTTGAAGAAAAAACATTTGAAGAATTTTTGCTGAAGATATAAATAGTGTAAAAAAATTATTTATTGAGATATATTCACTTTATTTTAAAAACAATTTTTTGGATTTATCTACGTAGAATCTACCTCTATCACCTAAGTATCTACTACAAAGTGCGCGTAAACACGCATGAACATGCTTATGCTTGCACGCGCAACTTAAGCAAATTGTAGGAATTTTTATTTTGTTTACTTTTTGACAATTAACAATATTATAAAAAATCTAGGTGGAACTCGATGCAATTTTTTAGGCCTTTTCAAAGTTAAATATTAAAAAACCGAAAAATTATCAAAAGTTTAACACATATTAAAAAACAGGAAAAATGTTTTCCAATCAATATATGAAAAAGTATTGCAAAAGTACAAACCTTTACGAAGAGATTTCATTTTTATACGTGTAAATAAATTGAGTTATCGCGAAGCAACAAGTTTTTTAAGACGATATGTTGATCGTGCGGCGCTCACCTAGAGATGTGCGGAGCAGCTCATACCGGTGAGCAGCTCCGAACCGATCAGCTCACTAAAGAGAATCGATTCAATGTATCAGCTCAATTAAATTGAACTGAAGGTTTGTTTTGAGTGCCATTTTTTTTGCGCCGTGCTATGCGAACTAACTTGTCTGCGAATTATTATTATTATGTCATATTTGAGAATATCTGCAAAAGTGGCATCCCTGAATGTACCTTAGCCTACTGAGTGAGATCTAAGATTTCTTATTGACAATGGCTCATTCAATCTGTTAAAGAAGGATAAATACACATTTGGAAAAACGAACAAAAGCTCATGCACACATTTCTTCTCATTTATAACTCGCTCTTCAAGAGCCGAAAATCCGTTCAGCTTGTAGCTTGTTTCCACTTTACCAGCAGGGATGCGAGGTCATTTTCAAATAAATCTGTTATCAAGCCAAAAACCTGTCTGTGCAAAATTTGTGCACGTTTCCCCGTTTCTATAATAACTAATCGGAATCATTTTGATAGGCAAAAAAACAAGGTCTCACTATTTCCTAACGCTCTGTAATTTTTGGTGCTAAACTGTGATCAATTTCAATAATTTGTGATCGATTTCAGAATCTGTGTAAATCTGTGACCATTTTCAGAAATCTGTGAAAATCTGTGCCATTTTTTAAATCTGTGCGAAAGATTGAAAATCTGTGAAACACAAATTAATCTGTGAACCTGGCATCCCTGCTTACCAGTGCGGTGAACTGATGTGCTGCGGTTCTTTTGAAAAGAGCTGTGAGCTATCAGCTTACTTTAAAGATTTGATTCACAGGAATAGCTCAGGAGCGAATTGCCCCCTTCCCTACGCTCACTGCAAAAGTGAGTTACAGAAATAGCAGACGCGTGACGCCCACCGTTTCTTAACCATTCATGGTTTCAGCACGGCCATAGTGAAAATGAGTCACATGAATACTCTCATTGGAAAACAAATTAGATTCGGAATATATTTTCCTATAAGTATTGTAAAAGTTTGCTGCATTAAGTTGCATATTTCGCTTCGGTACAAGGTTTCCTAGGTAAAAATAGGTAAAATGGTGTATAACTTTTTCAGAAAAGAATAAACCTATGCATTACCTTCTACAAAATTATGGGATTTTATATTTTCTACAATTAAACAAACAAAATATGTAAAAAAATAACTCGAAACGAGTTATGATTAGAAAACTAGTTTTGAGGGGGTTGTCATAATTCAATAACTAAAACTAACTTTGGGATGGCCTAAAAAAAGTTCCATCGAGTTCCACTTCGAATTTTTTTTATGGTATTGGGCATATCTTTTCCTATAAATTTTGTAAAAATCAGCTGCATAAAGTTGCATATTTCACTTCGGTGTAAGGTTTTATCATAGGTAAAAAAAAGGTAAAATGTTGTATAACTTTGCCAGGAAACAACAAACCTATGCACTACCTTCAACAAAAATATGGGATTTTCAATTTTCTTAAATTATTCCAAAATAATTATTCATAAAAAAATAACTCGAAACAAGTTATGAATAAAAAACTAATTTTAGGGGGTTGCCATAAAAACGCATTGTATATCCGAAACGATATGACCTACACTTTTGGTATATTTGACAAAGTAAATTATTTTCAATAGTTCTAAAACTTTGTAGAAGAAAAAAATTTTCTATCTCTTCGGAAAAAAAGTTATGGTTACATTTTTTGTCAAAGTAGGCCATGAACAATTAGACATAGAATCAAATTACGCGGTATATATTTGTGAGTAATTTCTTAGAAGCAACTATATGCATTAAAAGAACGGTTTGGCAGCTATTGATTTATGTCCACGTTTTTATTGATTCGAACCACTGTGCGTCGAGGCGCCAAAGGTGGATCGAGATGGATAAAGAGAGAAACGCAGGAGCTCATTTTGTCCTAAACGAAGAAGTGCATGAGCACAGCCTTCTCCGAAGTATTGAGCTTAGCTTAGTTCCGGGGGGATCGAGGCAAGATGTCCAAGGTGTTTTAGTGTGTAAGGTTCAGCCAGTCCCACTCGCTGGTTCACAATAGCGGTAGCTTGACAACTACCGAGCGCGTGAGCTGGGAAAGTACATAAGGTATTTCACCTTGTAAAATAATAAAAAAAAACACACACACACTCACACTCACACACACACACACACACACACACACACACACACACACACACACACACACACACACACACACACACACACACACACACACACACACACACACACACACACACACACACACACACACACACACACACACAGACACATACACACTCACTCACACACACACACATAGACATTGCTTAGCTCGATGAACTGAGTCGAATGGTATATGACACTTGAGCCTCCGGGCCAATTTTCACTTTCTATATGAGAAAGGCAAAAAGGTTTGAAAGTTAACTACGAAATTTGATAATTTACAGACAAATTTGCAGATTTGACATCTCTGCATATCACTGACATTTTTCACGATTTGTCGCAAAAAAATTTGGGTGTCGGCAACTGAACAAATTGGGCTGCCGGTAACCGAACACCTTTTTTGAAATGGCCGAAATTTATCACTTTACTAAATTGATAATAAAATTTTCCCAATAAAATAAATCTACCTAGTTTCTTATTCAGTTGTTAGTTAAGGACTTTAGCTTTCCATTGATGTATATACGTCCGCATAATGTGCACTTAGTCAGAAGTTATAAGCTTAAAATAAAAGGGCTCCGGTAATCGAACGCTCTCCCCTGTGTAATTCAAATACACAAACATAATATTCGCAAAACTTAACACTGGAGTGATTAACATACTTGTAATCAGCCAAAGTACGATAATACGACCCGTGACTACTGATAGTTTTTCGCTTTACTGGTCGACAAAAATGGATTGAAATACTCCCTGAATTTTATTCGTTAGATTCAACCCCTACTATAAAAGGGGAAGGTGCACAATTTTTCATTTCTAACAAGAGCTCATGTTCAATGCTGGTAAGACACATAGCAGGCCTAATCTAAACTGTTATTAGATTTAATATTTTGTAACTGTCTAGAAATCAAACAGCCTACGTTGCACAAACTGAAGCCCTATTTCGTCTCAATTGACCTTTGCCAGAAACCTTGGAAATTCATATCTTTTCTCATCGAAGCTAGAACGAACTGAAAGGTAGCAATAATCCTTATTATTGGCAGTAATCCTGTGACTTGTTTGCACCATTGATCGATACAATTGTCATCAAGGTCATACTTTCTGCATTGATTGATTCGTAGGATTGCGGATCTAAAAATGAAATCTTATTACCCTTATCCGTATATGAAAAGTTGGGAGGGTTGAACCAATTAATGAGAGATAATATCGAAATTACTCATGGACTTAATTGCCTCGAATCAACAAAATGAATGACGCGTAAAGGAAAGATGTTTATATACAGCATTCGTGCAACAACAAAACCCATTTCGAACTTACCTGCAGTGATGCACAATTTGTTCATTCTAATGAGAATCTGTTGAATCTTCTTATACTCCAGTGCCTGCTCCGGGTTCAATTCAGGTCCTTGATCAAAGTTGAGCTGAGATTCATTTTTGACTAGTTGCGGTTTTGTCTTCGTACCGGACGAAGTGCCACCTTTCTCCGCTTTCGAACCTTCGCCGCCATCGCCTCCGGTGTCCCCACCGGTCTGCTGTAGCTCATCCGATTGTTTCGATTTGTATACCCACAGTTCCGACTTTTCCACGCTTTGTCGCAAAACATCAAGGTCCGATTTTATCTGCTTGTAGGATTCGACATCGCTGTCGGATACCAGCAGCTGCACTTGCCGGAACGCATGCAAAACCTCATGCCGTTGACTGAAGTGTCGGAACAGCAGGTGAAGGGCACCAGACACCAGCGAGGGATACTCATGCATAATCAAATGTAGCAGAACCCGTAGGAAAGTCCTGCCACCTTGGCCGTCCAAGTCCAATGGATTGTAGGTGTCTTCGTTGCAACCGAAAATTCCTTCCGCCTGGTGACCAATTGACTCCAGGTCGATGTTTTTCTGCTTTAGATTTATATTTTCGGCCGTTGCTGGTCCCATTTTCGAATCGGACTTCACCTCCGGTTTCGGCTCCGAATTTGGCGTCGTTGGTGTAGGTTTCTGCTGTTCCTCGGCAGACGATTCCACAATGGTTTCCGCCGTACTAGTCGATGTTATCGAGGCAGTGTCCGTACTGGGTTCAGAGCACATACTATCGGTTGGTGTGATAACGGACGGAACCGGTGGCACTACGGAAGGCGGTGGCACAGTACTAGGTGGAACCGGTTGATTTTGAGCACTGGAGGTGTGTTCGTTTTCATCAAACTCCCGTTTGAAAATCGACAGCAAACAACTGATTCGATAATCGAGACGTACATCGAGGATGAACTGTAGGATTTCGATGATTTTCAGTTTAGTGTCCATCACCAGCGGATACTCTCTCATGTAGTGGGACACCGATTTCCGTTGCTGAATATTGGGTGATACGATGGCTGTCGATATCGGGCCTAGTGTTAGAGATGTCATGACGGCTCCCATGTCACCGATGCGTCGTAAAACACCACCTTCGGCTGTGGAGAGAATAGGGAATTCATATCATTATCGGAATCAAGATCGTCGTTGATTTTGTTAGGGTTGGTATATGGGAATGAAAACCACTGAAAAAAATGTACATGCTAATAGGATTGCTGCGGCACATTTCAAAATGCAATGGAAACACTTCGTCAATTGTATCTTACCTTCGGTTGGCGGTGCGTTCAACCTTTCCATCAAGCTCCGCAGAGTCATGATACGGTTTTCTAATGTTGTACATCCGTAACAACACAAAGAAATAGTGAAAATTAGAAAAATCTAGGAAACAAACGGATAACATTCCACCGTTACGCAAATTTACGAGCTCTGTTCGGTAAGAGGGAGCAAAAACTAAGCAAACTGCAATAAAAGTTTCCGGTATCTTAAAAAAAAATTCGATTTTTCTTTTTTCCTATGAAGTACAGGTGAAATGTTAGACACAGGAAATTACAAGCGTGGATATAACGAATGTTTTCGCACTTTGATTACAATCAAAGGCCATAAGAAAAGTACGATTTTATATGTAATCCAATATTAACTACATGGTATATTAGAATAGTTAGTGAAATTATAAACTAGCAAACGTTTTTCTACAGAATACTAAACATTTAGCTCATTTCAATCAATATAAAGGCAAGACTCAACGGGAATAGTGGAACTTAAAACAAACGACACAGTCCAAAGAGGTTGTTTGAGCCGTTGGCGTACGACTACAGAATTATTGTTAAAATCTCTGTTAATTTTTGTTTTGAAAATTTAGTAGGTAGATTTTTTTATGTTCCAAAAACAAATCCTTGGTATAACATTCCATTTTGTGGAATTTTACCCTCTGTTTTAACAGACTTCGCAGCTGATTCACATCGTATAAAGCCATCCCATGGCTTGTGGTACGATCCAACTGACACTAAGGCTGTGAACCGTTTCGCGGTTAATTTTAACTTTTGGTTTAAATCTGACACTTGAGTGGTTATTTTGTGTCGAGTAGTTAGATCTAACTAAAACTGCGGCCCATTTCAAAGTTTGACGGACGGAAAGTTATTTAAGTTTATTTTCCGCTGGAAATAATTTTAACTAAGGAATTAATATTAAAATTTTCATAGCAAGATTTTTTTATTGTTGGAAAATAACCTTCGATCTGTCCAAAATAACCATGCTTTCGAGCAGGGTTATTTTTGACAACATCAAAATAACCACTCGAGTGTCAGATTTCAACAAAAAGCTAAAATTAACTACGAAATGGTTCACAGCCTAAGAATCCCTCCAGGTCGGGACTCGAACATACAACAACTGGCTTGTAATACCAGCGCCTCATGCATTGAACCCGGACCAGGTATACTTATCTAGATTTGTGCGAAACATACTTTCGAAAATAATATTTTGAGAATTCCGGACTTCCTGAAAAAGACCGTTCAGTTTGTTGGTGTTGGTGATGAGATTTACTGTTCGAGATCGTCTAATCAGTCGAATCAGTAGAATTCCGATGAAAATGATTG
Organism: Malaya genurostris; assembly: GCF_030247185.1. Lineage (NCBI taxonomy): Eukaryota > Metazoa > Arthropoda > Insecta > Diptera > Culicidae > Malaya > Malaya genurostris. The sequence goes on from NC_080572.1 coordinate 183,382,232, forward strand.
CCTCTCGTACGAGGCGAACGGTGCATAAAAAATTCGCAGTAGGTCAACTTGCTGATGATCAAAGAAACCTCTTCTACGTCGTTGACGAACCGCTCAGAGTGCAAGTCGGCAGCGATACCAGATAGTAGTAGTGTCATTTCCGTAGATTGACATTTTTCTCGGAAGCAATGGCGGTGGAATTTTTTTTTTGCTTGCCAGACAAAATTGGTTTCCGTAGTTCTCCGTTGATAAATTCAAATTTCCGTAGATTTCCGTAGAAAAAATCTAATTTCCGTAGATTCTGTCTACGGATTCTGTCCGTAGAAAATCTTCGCATCCGTAGGTCTACGAAGATTTCCATAGATCTGACATCGCTGCAACTCGGTTTGATACTAATTTTGGGTTGTGTAGGGGCTCTGTTTAAACAGTAGCATCTATGCGAAATGCAAAGTTAACTTATGTATATGAAATTGTCGTCTCTGTAGGAAAATGTCATGAACGCAAGTCACCGGCGAACACCGCACAAAAAGAAATGCGCACTTGTGCTCAATGTTGAATAGACAGATTATGAGTGTGCGTTTGTTACTAGAAAAGTCGGTGCGATAGAAGCATATGCTCTTCGCACAAATCACTCTCACGTGTTCTCCCCTAAATACACCCAAGTGTGCACTGGTGAACGAACACTTATGAGATTTTAACTAATTTATAGAGAGTAGAGCTGGCCTATGCAAGTAATGAAAATATTTATTGCAGGAACCGTACACCAGAGTGCACACCGATGTGTACACTTCTGCGAAAATATATGCGTCCATCACAGAGAATTTAGCAACACTTCTATAGCAATTTGGTGCGATCATGACACATCACAATGTATAGAACAGTGATGTATATGTGTAAAATAGAAGAGCTCTCGTTGATGTTGTCAATGCGAGGGGAGAAATTACACTTGCTCTTCGTCACACAGAGGAGATGGACATCTCTGGTACTAACTTATAGTAAATCACTTCTAATTATATCCCGATGACGACCACTGAGGTAGAAACAGGTGAGGAAAACACAACTCTTTTGTATTAGTGAAATTTACTTTGCGTTGGCAAGCCCAGTAAAATTTAAACCACATTTAGGCAAAAAATATATCGAATTTCATAATGACTTCGTATGGTTTTTTGCCACAAGAATATCGTATGCATATCATAAGATCGTCTTAGGAGTCACGAAAATTGGAATTCCAATAAAAAGGCTTATGAAATGCATACGAAATTTCTAGAAACATCATGCGAAATTTCTATGTCAAACATAACTTCTCTCATATCCTGTGGATTCCATGAGTTGTTCGTATGAAAACTATAATAGTGATAGATGAAATGTATATTGGAGAGGTATATTTTTCATAATAATCTTATGAAATAGAGATTTTGGTGATTTTTTATGTCTCATAAGATTGTTATATGATTTTCACTACTCAATTTGCCTGAGTGCACGTCAAATATATTATATATCAATATTGTTCAATCCAGGGAATCCAATACAAATCGAAAAAGACATCACAGTTACACCATCTCGTGATGAAAAAGGGTACTAATTCAATATTATTTAATAGTTTACTTTTAGCATGCACCAAAATCTGAAATGTCAAAACTGATTGAGCATGATGCCTGCTTAGAGGTGCGAACTTTTTTATATTTTAGGTGTTTTTTTCTGATTAAATAAAATATCGCCTATTTTATGAAATTTATGGTTACTGACCGTCAATATATCCCTACTAATTCGTTTGACTTTTGCTGCCATTTTCAAGTGAAGTTCCCAGAATTCATCGTCAGTTGAACAATCGTACCCAGTAATTTGAAGTTTTTTTTGCTCAGTTTCAAGTGCAAAGTAGTCTAGCTGCTTCATTGTCTTCACTCTTGGTAGTGAGCAAGTTCAAATGAATAGAATTATAAATTGAGTAAAGTATTAAAAATGAAAACTGAATGAGGAAACATTTAAATTATGTATACTCTGTAAATGATATTTCAGCTATCTAATTTGTCGTTCATCTATCATTTTGAACCAACTCGAATGTTTACATGAACCTCTTTTTAAGGCCGCTCTCACACTATTGAAAGAGATATTTTGTTACTTCAAGAGATCAACTGACGGTGGTAAAACTGAGCTTCGATTAGAAGAGAAACCAATGAAAAACTGAATTCTGCCCGTTCGTTCATCAACGAACTTTGTGTGTGTGTCAGAGTGTGAAGTTTACTGCAGTAGGGTGATCGTCAATGTGTTCCACATTCAGTTTCAATTGAATTGAATGAAGTTTTACTGCACTGGATTAAGGCACTCAAAGGCTCTGTTAAGTTTAGATTTAAATCAGTCAGTTCATCGAAGTGAATTGAATTGACTTAACATCTTTCTTCGTATTCATGGACTGAATTGATCAACAAGAAATCAGTTCAATGTGTTATTTAGTATGGTTTGGCTCGAAAAAAGTCGTTTGTCGTTTAGTCTGTAGCCTATACTGCCCATACTCGCATATCAGTCCCATATCGATTTTCGCCGATTTTGAGTTAGCTTGAGGAATGAAATCTATCCTCAATATACTTTCAGAAATTGCAATAAAAGTTAAGGGTTTGTTCAGTAAAATGTAAAAAAATATCAACTCATGTTTGTCCCATATTCAAAATACTCGCATATCAGTCCCATTCAGTGCAAATTTCAATAATTTCATTTGTTGCAATATTGGAATAGTAAAAGTGTATTACCGATATTTCAAGTAATAATACCATGATTCAACATTAGGTAGCACAATAAATCAAAAAAAATCGGAAATAAAATTTTAATCGTCTTTTTCTCGACATGCCGATTTTCCATATGGGACTGATATGCAAGTATGGGCAGTATAGAAGTTACTTATTCACAGAAATGTTACTTATTCACAGAAATGTCTGAAATGTGACATTCCAGATTGTATCACAATACTTTCACTTCAATGAGAGGTAAACTTGTAAATTGACAATGTCTCATAGAATTCGAAGGAAAAGAAAAGATTCAAGTATTGAAAAGTTTCTTCTCTTGTAGAACTCTCACTTTCTCTCTTTGTTCACAACCGTGTGGCGTTCGCAGACTTTGTATAATTTTCAAAATGGAATTGAATTTGCAAAAACGTTAGAATAGTGTTTCGGCAACGATGACAGTCGCACTAACGTTTCAGAAGTGATCGTGAACCTGTGAATAATGATGAAAGAAGCGGTAGAAACCGACGAAAACATGGATGACCGTAGACCGCAAATTGACTATAAAAGTGATGGCAGAGGAGTTATGAGACGTTTGCGTGAAGCAATTCCTTAAAAAAGACCAGATTTGTGGGCAAACAACTCGTGGATCTTGCACCATGATAACCCTCCGTCACAGATTACCATTGTTATCCGTGAACATTTGGCTAAAAACGTAACGAATATCATTCAGCACCCATCGAATTCACCTGATTTTGCTCCCTGTGACTTTTTTTTATTCGGTCTACTAAAAAAAAACGGTCCGTGAAACGCGTTTCAGCATCGATCAGATTATGGAAAAATTCACTGATGGCTCTGATGGCCATACCGAAAACTGTATATAAATTTTTTTTCGAGCATTGAAGTACTTTGAAGGGGACAATTTTGATGAAAAATCTTGTAATTTTTAATTTTCTGAATAAATTCCGGGAACTTATTGATCCAGGTATTTTCCAGGTTCATTAATGAGTAATGCTTTGATCATTCGAAGAGGAAGCATAAAAATATTGGAAATAAAACTATTGATTTTATATCTACTGCTAAACTGTTTATTTCATCGAAGGAGTCCTGAGAGGAAGAGTTGATCTTACTTTCAGATATAAAATGGATTGAGCTTTGTAACTTTATATGATTATAAGAAGAATTGTTCTCATAAAGTCAAAACGAAAGCTATTATTAGAATAGTGCTTCTGCTGTTGGACTTGTTGTTTGTTTTATTAGTGACTTTAACCGTTTATGGTTCGCATGTCGATTACAATTTTTGAATCTTGTACAGTACCCTTTCTGAATCGAATTAGTTACTGGTAAAGCACGGAAACAAATTATAACATCATGTTGGTCACTGACATTTATCATATAAAGGGCATCTCGTGTAAAAAAAACAACAACTTTGCTTACGTGTTTTTGTGTGCTAATTACTTTTACTCTGCGTTCACGTGGAAAAGGCTTTTTTTCGCTTATCTTCTCGGCATTTCCTAGAAAGCATTTTACCGGTAGAAATAATCCAAAAAAACACAAGCAGGATAACAAAATCCGATCACGGGGAACAAAATTAAAATTCTCATCAAGTGGCTACGAGCAAATCATGAGAGAGGAAAAGGATAAAAAAAAATACTCACAAAACTAATACACAACAAAGCTGAGCAATCAAACAACTTTCGTCTGTACGTGGGTAGAAAACCCACATGGCTTTTCCGCTCTACACTTACCGCTGCCACTTGCTTCTGCGATACTATCGGAGCGGTCCTTTGCTTTGCTAGCTTCTACCGCAGCCAAAACAGCCACGGTTGAGTCGGACCGGTTAAACTTTTTTGGCATAGGTTCGCTTGTGCCAGATTCCTTACGATGTAACGAGCTTTCTTCGGTAGCTGCTGCTTATCCCAGTAGTCGGTTCGAGTGAGTGATATTTGAGAAAATATGGATTTGGTAGCAATTATGAAACAAGAACGCACGCTCAAAGTCAGTTGACAACGAAACAAGTCAAGTAAACAAAGCGTTTTGATTTCGAACAAACAACTCACAATCGAACGTATGAAGCGACTAAATACCAATTTTTCTAATCAAATGATAATCAATCACCGCGACGAGGGTGAAGGATCACGTTTCGTTTTATTTTTTTTTTGTGAAAGCATTAGGCAAGCGATTACTAAATCGATTACTGATACTTACAGTCAATATGCCCGGTCGGTAGTCCTCGCCGGTCGTTTTCACTGTTCGACACGCAGTCCAAAATGTTGAGCAACGTTTTCGTCAACCGGAGTAAATCACTGAAGCTGTAGAATCCAAAATAGATTAGGTCCCGTGCCAGTTTCACCACCTCGAAGGTTAGCTTGTTCTGGTCTTGGTCTGCGAACCACATCTTCGATACCACATTATTGCACAGGTAGTCCTCCACGAAGGCAATCGTTTTGTTGAAACGAGCCCTGACGGCTTCCTTGTTGCAGTCCGGTTGCTTCTCGACGTCGTAGCTGGAACGAAAGAAGGAAATGACAATAATTGCTTCATTCCTGTGCTGGTGCAAAGTGTGAGAACTCACTCGTTGATGGACATCACGGATGGAATTTCCGACCACAGTCTTGCATATTTAACAGGTGTAACCTGTTCCTGTGGGTCGCGATCCACGTGTAGGTGTAGCATTAGCCGACAGAACGATGCCCGCAAATCATACGGAACCGTTTTGTCCGACATACATCGAAGGATTAAATCGATATCCAGATGGGGGGAGAGGTTGTTCAGCGCCAGGTACTGCCGGTTGAGACACATGTTGGAGAATAGATTCAACTGGTGCCGGTAGTAGTCCAGAATGTTGATGTCATTGGTTCTGCCAATTTTCAGCCCCTGAGCAAGCCGGCTCATGGATTTCGATTGCTTGTTGGAATAAATTCATAAATACGGGCAAATAGATCGAATTAATATTTGATAGTTGTACAAGTATAAAATGTAGAGCTATTGTTAGAAATGAACTTAGAACTTCATAATTTTTTAGCCTCTCACATTGTCTTGGCATTCACAAGGTGGCACAAGTCAACTGCCGATTTGATTCCAATTTCCCGATTTTTTCCCGGTTTGCGAGATAAAAATTCCCGTTTTTGCCTTTCTCATATAGAAAGGTTATGCAATCACTTGAAAAACGACTAGTAAAAATTGGCCTGGAGGGTAAAGTGTGTTCAATATTGTATACCGTCACTTGAACTGGCGAAACAAAAAACGTAAAAAATGTTGTAAACTGGACTCAAAACCGATAATCCCAATCTTAGGGTCAAATGAAAGGTCTTATGGTCCTACCAAAAATTACTACATTTTTTCGCATACAACGAACATTTAAATCGTCATTTAGAGTGCGATGGCAAAATTGTATAAAATCTTCAAAATTATAAAAAAAAACTAGTAGAGTTTGTACCAGGGGTGGAAATAAGCAAATTTTTTGATTCACAGTAATTAAAAATAGTCAGTATTATTTTTTCATTTTTTCATATCACATATTTATTTTAGATAAATTTGAATTTTGAAATGAATAATTTTTGAGCAGATAAATTTTGGTTTTACTTAGAATTTAAAAAGGTCTTCAATTCCATTTCCCACAATTTAAAACATAATCACAATTTTAGTTTTGTTACCTAATTTTTCAATTCACGGTGTTCGGTTTTTTGATTCACAATCGGAAATCTTGATTCACATTTCCATGCGCAAAATGGGCTTATTTCCACCTCTGGTTTGTACGTCATGTTAGTTGGTGACCGTACGAACCGACTTAGATTATACCGGTTCTCGGGTTCCGGCGCCGGAAGTGCATATAATAGTGAACCCAGATCGTTTTCTTAAGGACGGCCTAACCGATCAGAGAACTGTTTCATTCTCTATGTTATAGTAGTCAATGCACAAACAATCCCTTGGTTTCTTTCAAAAACCTAAAAGAAACTTTTTGAATAGAATGCCACAGTATTATATATGAGAAAGGCATCATTACACCACTAGGTGGATTAAAACAGGGTTTTTTTTTCATCATTTAGACCATCATTTGGTGAGCAAAAAGGAATGATCCCAAGGGCTGATGTGCTGTCCTCCAAAAAAACGATGTGCCCAGGGCGACAACCTTCCACAGTTATTAACCATTTCTCTTTGACCCTTGGAAGAAATGGTTAAATGGTCTGAATAAAATTTATTAATTTGGAAGCATTGAGCTGAAAATCACAATCTCTCTCCAGTAGGCATAAAACATCCTCATTTTTTATATAAACAAATTACAATAATCCAACAGATACTATGGTCGTATAATTAATACTAAGTATCAAAACCCACCCCAATATTAAACTAAGCATTTAAGTATTGGTGTTAAAAAACTGCTTGAAATCGAATTAAAAAACAAACTTTTACCGCGTTGAGAAACAGTAAAAACTCAAATACAAGGAAACATCGATTGAATAGACGATACATGCTGGAAAAAAATTTATTATTGCCATAATTAAAACGAGCAGATTGGATTCTCTACCCGGAAATGGAAAAAAATTGTAATCTGATAAAAACGTTTTTTCGCCTTTCTAATATAGAAAGGCTATGAGCAATTCCAGAAATGCTCAGTAGATCATCAGACTCGACCTTCTCCGATTTGTATGAAACTTTCCATATGGCTTCAGTATGGCAAACCATAAGCTTTGAACTGATGGAGAGGTCAATCCGACTCACGACTGAGTTTTAAAAAGGGCGTATGTATTTTGCATTTCACAAAAATTGCCTTTTTCAAATCGTTGTAACTCGGAATCCGTTAATTGTACAAATTTTCTGTCTCAATTATTACAAAATAATCCGAAAAAGTTAAATAAAAAGAAATCAGGGTTTTATTTTTTTTGATAATTTTTAATTTAAAGCTGTTATCACAACCTACAGATTGATGGCTATCCCATCCGTGCCTTTTGAAAAATGAAGAAGTTACTGCTAAACCAGTTTACAGATTTATTCGAAATTTCAAGTTCTCGTTGAAAGATAATCATTTAAATTTAATAAGAGAAAAATATTTGGATATTTCAAGAGGTATGAAAAAGCAAATATTCGGGTTCCCGGCGGATGAAGAAGATCCAGAATTACTCAAAACGAAAGCAGCAGAGTTGGATGAAGTGATTACTAAAATGATAGAGCAGTTTGCTAAGCCTGATTGCACTAGGAATGAAAAAGTGCGTTTGTTGTCAGTCTTGCCAAACTCGTGATCAAAGGAGAAAATAGCCACCCAATTCAAGGCGAACAAATACATTGTGGTGGAGGCAAGAGAATCAACGGACGAAAAAAAAGCCAAGAAACAAACGGGACGCAGCAGGAACGAAACGATAGAAAACGAGGTGCTTCAATATTTCATCAGCGATGACGTCAACAGAGTAATGCCGGGATCAAGAGATCAAATTTGTTTTTTCAGTGTATGTATTTTTTAGAGTGCCCTCTTGATTCCCTACAACTTCTTCCTGAACGCCATTTTTGTACAATTAACGGTTTCCGAGTTACAACGATTTGAAAAAGGCAATTTTTGCGAAATGTAAAAATACATACGTCCTTTTTAAAAATCAGTCGTGAGTTGGATTGACCTCAACATCGGTTCAAAACCTATGGTTTGCCATACTGAAGCCAAGTGCAAAGTTTCATCCAAATTGGAGAAGGTCGATTCTGATTTTGTCACTTTTTCGTCTTCTCATTCCTGGAATTGCTCCTATGCAATCGCTGTGAAAATCAACTTTTGAATGTCATATACCATTCGACTCAGCTCGACGAACTGAGCAAATGTCTGTGTGTGCCTGTATGTGTGTGGATGTACATGTGTATGTAACCAAAAAGTTTCTTTCGAATTTCTTGAAGATGGCCAGACCGATTTTCACAAACCTATACCGATTTTCATAGAAAAACACTCTTGGCGTGGATTGCTCTGATTTTTCACTTTCGAGCAGAAATGCAATATTCTGACGGTGTTTGATTGCCATTTCTGCTCAAAAGTGCAAAGCATAGCAATCCACGACACCAGTGTTCTTCAATGAAAAACGCCATTAGATTCAAATGAAAGGTCTCTTGGTCCCATAGGTTGCAACTAAATTTTACCCGGATCGAACTTCCGGTTCGGGAGTACCAGAGTAAATCTGCAAAAATATGAAGAAAAACTGCACACGATTTTCTAAGAGATCGCTTAGCCGATTTTCTTAGATTTAGATTCAAATTAAAGGCCTCGTAGTCCCATAGCGTGCTATGAAATTTCATCAGGATTTAACTTCCGATTTGGGAATTACGGGGTAAAATGTGCAAAATGCGCTAAAAAAGTGCACTCACGTTTCTTAGAGACCGCCAAATACATTCAAATACCACTACCACTCTTCAGTTAGGCAAGTATGGTTAATTTATGACCAAATACTTTTGACTTTGAGTATACCGGATAATCGTTCCTGTAAGTGCTGGAAAAATTTTCGTGTGCTCCAAACTGGAAATCACTCTTATTTCTCAGAAACGGCTAAACCGATCTTCGCTAACTTATATTGAAATATCAGGTGTACAACTTTGCTTCCGCCGTTTTCCGATAGGTGGCTGTACCGGCTAAGGCTGGTCAACAAACATAGATGATAATGCCTTTAAAGTGAGTGTGTACAGTGCCTAACGAATTGTCATCGCCGTTTCAGTGATAGTTGTTCTTGTTTTCGTGTTATTCACGCTCGAAAATGTCTGTTTATGTGCCCAATTCTCGCCATTTGCGGGAAGTTTTACTTTTCTGTTGAAGCGCATCGAATGCTCTCAGAAACTTTCGGTGATGCTGCTCTGAGTAAAAGAACGTGTCGGGAGTGGTTTTAAAGTTTTAAAAATGGGTATTTCGATGTCGAAGACAAACATGGTGGTGGAAGAGAAAAAACCTTCAAAGATGAACAACTAGAAGCATTGCTTGATGAAGATTCGTGCCAAACCCAAGAAGAGCTTGCCGAATCATTGGGAGTGAGTCAGCAAGCCATTTCAAAACGTCTCAAGGCCCTGGGTATGATTCAGAAAGAAGGAAACTGGTTGCCGTACGAGTTGAAACCGAGGGACATCGAGCGCCATCTATTTGTATGAAAGAAACTACTTCAACGACAAAAGCTCGGTGTGATTTACTATGAGCTCTTAAAACCGGGTGAAACCATCATAGGAGATCGCTACCGAACGCAACTGATGCGCCTTAGTCGCGCGCTAAAAGAAAAGCGACCACAATATCAAGAGCGACATGACAAAATCATCCAACACGACAATGCTCGACCTCACGTTGCAAAAGTGGTCAAAAAGTACCTGGAAACGCTGAAATGGGAAGTCTTGCCCCACCCGCTGTATTCCCCAGATGTCGCCCGTTCTGACTTCCACTTATTCCGTTCGATGGCACACGGCCTGGAAGATCAACATTTTCAATCCTTCGAAGAGTTGGAAAAATGGATTGCTTCATGGATAGCGTCAAAAGAGGACTCCTTTTTTCGAGCCGGGATCCAAAAATTGCCGGAAAGATGGCAGAAAGTTATCGCTAGTGACGGACAATACTTTGAATAATACATCTGTAAGCACTTTTTCGCAATGAAGCTTTTAACTTTGGAAAAAAACGGCGGAAGCAAAGTTGTACACCTGATATAAAGTATTATGTTTCCATAAGTTAATGTAGAATTTTATCCAAATCCGGCGGTTAAACAGTTTAGTCAATTTCCCATAACTTTGACTGAAATAGAAGAGTCAACATATAAAAAATAGACTGCTTTTGAACTTTGTTCGGATCTCACACGGATCTTTCGGTACAACAGGGTGAGATGTGTTTAAAATTTCAAACCGTCATTTAGAGCTAAAATGCGAAAGACGAAGAATTCCGATTTACTTGGGTTAACACTATTTTAAATTGATGGCATGACAAATAAACTTTTTTGTACCTAATCAATATTCAAAGAAAAGTTTTTTGAAGAATCCCTTAGTAATATTAATGAAAATATGAGCTATATGAGAAAGGCATCATAGAACCACTTCAGTGGTGCGTAGTTGACCCGTTCAGTTCTGACCAGAATTCAGGCCCAGAGTACATATCTAAAAGTCAGTTCCTCGTTTAGAATCCAAGGCTAGAATCGAGTTTCAGAATTCTGTAAATTTGAAACAGAGATCAGGATCTGGGTTACAGATCTTATTTAGTGGTTATCCCGTTTGTGGTTCGGGCACATAACCGTTTTGAATTTTCTTTACGTTTCGTCTTTGACTCGTCAGTGCAGAGTTAAAAAAAACTACAAGGATCAGCCCCATGGGGTTGTTCGAGCCATTGATGTGGAACAAGGCAACCAAAATTTCTAATGATCTACAATTAAACAATTCAATCAATCGTCACACTTTTGAATCCGCAATTGCACGAGAGTCTGCCTAGATTTATCTTGATTAGGAACCAACACCGACCATTGTTTTTTTTATAGCCGATGAAATTACACCAATATCCCAAATGTATGCAATTATATATTTATACATACTTGCGATACGGGTTTTGATATTACAGCTTCTCTTCGCCAAGCTTGTGTTCAAGTTTTGTATGCAAGCAGTTATTTTTAAAGCGTTAAGTTTCTCTACCATTCTGCGATTTCGGTTAAAGCGATAAACTTTTTCCCATTATCAATCGAATTAATCTTATATGAATTAAAAATGAATCTTAAGCACTAAAAATTTACCCTGGGATAGTTGTCAATTTCTCAGGCGAAACGACATAACATGGAATTTCATCCGAGCTTGCATGACACAAGATCAGAGCATACTAATTAAAGCTTCAAATCGTGTTATGGCACTTTTTGTCTTGCTGTCTAGCAACAACCAACACCCTACCTCTAGCATGCTACGCATAGGACTGAAACGTTAGCTATAATTTCGCTTATATTTATAGATTCGCGTGCTTCTAACAGCTTCGCTTCTGCATCGATTGACCAATCAAAGCGAAGCTTTCCCTTTGATATATCGCTTACTCCTTCAAAACCGTCGTCTATGGCAGGAAAATCCGATATGCCGGAGATTTTTAGCTGACAAAATAGGACACTCCTCGCTACTAATCAAAATTTTAATCATTTATAATTGAAAATAAGTAGCTTGATACATTCAAATCGAATCTTAGAAATATTTCCAATCAAATAATGAAATAATATTAATAATTGATAACTGAGCTGTAAGTGTTTTAAAACCTGACCACATGTCTACGTGTATTTTCCCTTGAGTTTCTATTTTGCACCCCTATATAGAAAATAAAGATGTGTTTCACATCAAAATTAAAGAAATACAGATCCTAATTATGGAACTAAATTTTTGAAATGAATTCTGAATTTGTGTCAACATAATGAAGCTGAATTCTGAAACTGAAACCGAGGCTCAAACTAGACTTCAGATCCGAAATTCAGTCCTAAAATGCATTCCAGAATTGGTTCGGAATTTAGTTCCAGAATGCAGGTCTAGAATCTGGATTCGAAAACTGAATTCAGGAACTAGTATCTGAAGATTTTAACTGAATTCCACATCTAGATTCCAGAACTGAAATTCGGAGTTGAACTCTGAGTCCGAAATTGAAAATTGAATCTTGTACCGGAATTCTGTAACTAAAGTTCAGAGATCAGAATTCAGGCTTAGAGGTCAATACTAGGATTTAAGTTCAGGATTCAGTCCTGGCCTCCAATTCAGTTACAAAATCCGCAGTTCCCAAACACAAATTCTGAATGTTCAACATATAACCCGTAACACTTTTACTGAACTTCTCGATCAAACGCAAAATTGGGCATTACCTCCTACTTCTCACTTTTTAAATAACAAAAATCATGACGCTTAAAATTGTTACTTATATTGTATAGCATTGCTGAAGTTGCGAATAATATTTCTTTTCTATCGTTCATCCGGTGAAGACGTTCGAGAATCATTGTATCTCATTGCCGCTTTCAAAGTTAACGATATAACTAAACTAACTTTCAACACAAACAGTATATTCCTGCGCTCGCTTTGTGGCTTGTAATATAATCTTGTTGAGAAAAAAAATATCTCGACTGCTTATTAAGTATTTCTAGTAACACTAAGACTGTTGACCATCTTGAGAATCTTTTAACTTTTTATTAAAATTTGATAGGCGATCAGTTTGTCGTTATCGAAAGTAACCCTGCTCGAGAGCATGATTATTTTTGGCAGTTCGATAGTTATTTTTCAATATATAAAGTCTTAAAAGTCTAGATCTTGAGTAAAAATTACTCCTTTATAATTTTTTTATACTCTCAGTAAAAGAAAACACCCCAATATGAAGTTCAAATACAGGGTGATTTTTTAAGAGCTTGAGAACTTTTTTAAACAATAAAACGCATAAAATTTGCAAAATCTCATCGGTTCTTTATTTTAAACGTTAGATTGGTACATGACATTTACTTTTTGAAGATAATTTCATTTAAATGTTGACCGCGGCTGCGTCTTAGGTGGTCCATTCAGAAAATCCGCTTTTTTATCGACAAATTTTGTTCAGCGATGAGGCTCATTTCTGGTTGAATGGCTACGTAAATAAGCAAAATTGCCGCATTTGGAGTGAAGAGCAACCAGAAGCCGTTCAAGAACTGCCCATGCATCCCGAAAAATGCACTGTTTGGTGTGGTTTGTACGCTGGTGGAATCATTGGACCGTATTTTTTCAAAGATGCTGTTGGACGCAACGTTACAGTGAATGGCGATCGCTATCGTTCGATGCTAACAAACTTTTTGTTGCCAAAAATGGAAGAACTGAACTTGGTTGACATGTGGTTTCAACAAGATGGCGCTACATGCCACACAGCTCGCGATTCTATGGCCATTTTGAGGGAAAACTTCGGAGAACAATTCATCTCAAGAAATGGACCGGTAAGTTGGCCACCAAGATCATGCGATTTGACGCCTTTAGACTATTTTTTGTGGGGCTACGTCAAGTCTAAAGTCTACAGAAATAAGCCAGTAACTATTCCAGCTTTGGAAGACAACATTTCCGAAGAAATTCGGGCTATTCCGGCCGAAATGCTCGAAAAAGTTGCCCAAAATTGGACTTTCCGAATGGACCACCTAAGACGCAGCCGCGGTCAACATTTAAATGAAATTATCTTCAAAAAGTAAATGTCATGTACCAATCTAACGTTTAAAATAAAGAACCGATGAGATTTTGCAAATTTTATGCGTTTTATTGTTTAAAAAAGTTCTCAAGCTCTTAAAAAATCACCCTATACAATACCAAACGAAGTAAGTTTTTCTCGAAGTTCTTCTTACGCTCTGAGTATACGACTTGTTATCATTTCATAGTTGGTTTAGCTAAACATTACTAGTCGATAAAAAATTATTCGATAGTTATTATGTTAAATTCTAATTAAAAGTTGTAATCATTCGCAATGGTTCACAGCCTAAGTGCACAAACATTAAACTTTTTAGATCACCTTTGATTGTCTGCCAGGTATTGTAGAAGTCAACGGGGGGGAGGGGGGGGGGGGGAGGGGGGTTTTGGAGAAGTCGACAAAAGTCTACGGGGGGCTAGTTACCCTGAACACCTAGATATCACATTCTCAACAAAATAGTTGACAATATGAGCGAAAAGCCCGAAATGTGTTTGTGTATACATCAGATTTATTTCTATTTTAGAACACAAAGGGAAATATGACATTGAACGTCTTTATCATAAATAACATCTATAGCCAGAAATCATGATTCCGGATAAACCCAAACCAGATTATGGTATGTCAGAACAAAAGTCTATAATTGTACCGGATAAACCTCGAAGGAGGGCCGACTGAACTCCGCACATAATTGCAAAAATTTCTTCTTGGAAAACAGTGCAATATCTATCCACAGAATGTGATTGCTCCCATTCCATTTTGCTACAATATACACCAGCACCAGTATCTCCCTCCATCAGTGAACTATCAGTATAACAGACAACATGATCGTGCTGTTGGCTTTTATTGTAAGCAGACAACCATTCCTCTCTAGAAGGGATTTTCACTTGGAATGTCCTCTATAGAAAACTACACATGAATGTGATGTCACTTGGGGCGAGAATCATTTCATTTCAAGAGACCAATTCGGGGAACAGAGTTCATTAGTTTCTCTTGCAATAGACCTGTAGTATGTAGGCACAGGAGAGCGCTTCTTGCTTAGTGGGCACGTGTACAGGTTTAATGTTGAACAGAGCCTCGAGTCGTAGTGAAAGCTCCTGCCATCGCCTTAAGTACCATTCTTTGCAAATGGTTGAGCTTTGACTGAACTGTCACTACTCTCTCTCTCTCTCTCTCTGCAACCACACTAGGCAACCGTTAATCAGCATTGGACGTATGATTGTGTCGACTGTGCGCTACCGCCTTTTGCGGTGGTAGCAGAATGAGAGGGTGCCAGCGAGCAAAGGCACGATAACCCTTCCCTATCTGTCGCAGGTGTCAGTTATGTGCAGACAACAAGAAACCAAGAAATGATAGTCCGAAGCGCTTTCTTCCCTCGTAAAGATATCCTCAAAGCCATCTAAAGATCACCTGAACAACATTCGAAAAAACAAACCGCCGTAATTTAACGCAGTTTAAAAAATATTGAATTGGGTTTCCTTTTGTAAACCGGTACCAAGTCCTGTTAGAAAATCCAACCCCTGGAATCAAACGATGAGGAACACAGTCTTGTGCAACGGAATAACGACTGTAGTGTAGCAGTTCAATTTCCGAACCCTATAATCGCAATAAAAACTACAAGGATCAGCCCCATGGGGTTGTTCGAGCCGTTGATGTGGAACAAGGCAACCAAAATTTCTAATGATCTACAATCAAAAAGTTCAATCAATCCAAACCAACACCGAACATCATTTGTCTTGATTTGCATTTGTTTTATGACCGACGAAATTACACCATTATCCTAAATATATGCAATTATATCTTTGTACATACTTGCGATCTCGATAATTAAGCTTCTCCTCGCCAAGCTTGTGTTCAAGTTTTTTATGCAAGCAGTTTTTTAGCGTTAAGTTTCTCTACCATTCTGCGATTTCGGTTGAAGCGATAAACTATTTCTCATTATCAATCAAGTTCATCTAATATAAATTAGAAATCAATCTTAAGCACTCAAAATTTATCCAGAGGTAGTTGTCAATTTCTCATGGGGAAACGACATAACATGGAATTCCGAGCTTGCATGACACACGATCAGAGTATACCAATTAAGGGCTGAGGCCAGTGTGTTTTAGGGCGTTTTAAAGGGCTGTTTTCACGCTTTAAATCTGATTTTCTTCAGAAACGATGACGAATATCAAAAAACCCAACTGACAATCTCTTAGAAAATTAGTTTAGATTATTCTGTGAAAATTTCAGAATGATTCATTGACTTCAGTGGTCGGGAAACTCTTTTTTCTGAAGGAAGAATTGCATAGCTGAAAACGGCAACATTCAACTTGTTTATTGAATATCTCGCCTTCAAAAGCATGGATCAAAAATCTATCCTGACAATATCTAAATAATTTCATTTAGATGCGATTAGTGCATAAAAACATATATGTTGTTGCGATAAAAGTGAAGGAAAAGTTATTTTTGTAAAGGTAAGTCGATTTCTATGGTGGCGCCATTTTAGTTCCCTGGTAATGTAACGAAACATGAGAGAGAAATAAACTCGGCTCAGCAAGGCTGCCAAACAAGCGGTAGCTTTATTGGAATTTATGTGATGTAGTCAAACTTGTAACCGAAAATATCAAAACTTTCTTGGCCACCCGGCCACATCGTGAGTCTTTTTACACATTTACGAGAGAGCATGGAGAGAAATGTAATACGCACAGCGAGCGACACGGTTTTACGCTAACAACTGGCAGCAGCCCTTGAAGCTTCAAATCGTTTTATAGCACGTTTTTGTCTGCTGTCTAGCAACAACCCACCTCTAGCATGCTAAGAATAGGACTGAAACGTTAGCTTTAATTTCGCTTCTATTTATAGATTCGCGTGCTTCCAACAGCTTCGCTTTTGCATCGATTGACCAATCAGAGCGATGCTCTCTCTTTGATACATCGCTTACTCCTTCAAAACCGTCGACTATGGCAGGGAAATCCGGTATGCTGGAGATTTTTTTCAGACAAAAAGGACACTGCTAGCTATTAATCAACATTTCAATGATATACAATTCAAAATACATGGCTATGAACATTCAAATCAATACGTAGAAATATTTCCTATCAAATGATGAAATAATATTAATAATTGATACAAAACAGACTGAGCTGTAAGTGTTTAAAACCTGACCACATTTCTACGTGTAGTTTTTCTTGAGTTTCTGATTTGTACCCCTAATAAAGATATGTTCCACATCAAAAATAAAATAATACAGCGACTAAGCTTTTAAACACAAATTGCATTGATCTGATATTTGAAATCCACACTTTATACTTGAACACCTAGAAGAATGTCATTTTTTAATAATCATAAATTAAAAATCCACTTACCGTTCGATTCTGCCACATCAGGACCACTTCGTAGCGCTTCTTGTCATCGAGTTTTCGCGGACTAGCAGCGGGTGTTCTCGATGTACTTTTGTCCCGTTCTAGCTCGTTCTCAGGAGACTCATCAACCTCTCGGATTTCAGTGAACTGATGATTGCCCCGTTCCAGATCCGTAAGATATCCCAACCGATCGTCATCCACTTCGCGCAGAAAGGTTTCTATTAGGATATCTGCATTTTTGGCACTCAGGACACTTTTGCAGATAAGCTCCTGTGTTACGGCGATTGCTTTCTTGTTCGACACGCACAGGTCGGAGAGATAGTCCAGGAAGCGGGATTGCCAGTTGTTCATGTTTTTACGTACGAGCCCCACGAAGGTTTCGATTTCCGCTGCGGTGATGTGTTTCTCGAGCAGCTTACGGTTGTTATGCAGCAATGCTGTGATGGTATCTTCTGCGAGGATATCGTAGCCAATCTGTTTTTGCATCAATCCAAAATGTTTGGCAATGTACTCTTGATTTTTTCGATAATCCGATTGGCTAAGCTTTAATATTCGATAGCAAAGCCGGAAAATGTTTTTGAACGGCGTATTCTTCGGATCACTAAGTTCGTCAATTTTCAGAAAGGGACCATCGCTATTCTTAGTTTCCTGGAAAGGACCTTGCAAAATCTTGAACAATTGCTTCAGGATGTACTGCTCGCGAAGCAGCTTCTGTCGATCGCGGTTTGGATTGTTGATCGTTAAATCCAGAGCATCACTTTTGTTTTGTTCGTTTTCTTGGCCGGCTATGAAGAACACTATGTCCTGAAGTAGCGCGATCAGTGATCGTCGTTCATTAGGAGATATGGTTCCATTTTCCAGTTTCGTACTCATAGCCGACAGTAGTTTGCATGCGTCGTTGGCAAAATCAAGGTCTCGAACTTCCACCGGGGATACGGGAATCAGTTGGAAAGCTTCCTTATCTTCCTTGATAGCCGAACAACCAACTTTCGACATCACCGGTTTGTCTTCATCTACATCGATGGGAGACGAAGTAGCATGGACCCACGTATTCGAGCAGAGATGTCGCATTCGCACGTAGCTATTCTGTGGCACTAATCCTTCGGGTCGCGTGATTGTGGTAGAATCAAGCTCGAATACGGAAGCAATATCCGTCGAGTGTGGTACGGAAACCAACCGGAAGGAATCGCCCTGAGGATGACTAGAGTTGCTTGACTTTTCCGTGCGGGATATGTCATCGTCGAGTTCGGCTGCCAAGTAGTAACCGGTAGCCAAATGTTTGAACCGGAACAGTGAATTCCAGTGTCCGGCACCTCCTCGACACGAGTCATGCTGAACGACTTCAATTTCCCATAGTGCCTTACTGCTGGTTGCGGCGGTTGCACTCGTTCTTCCGGTTGTCCGTAGAAAAACATGCTGCTGCTTTTTGTACTCATCCATCGTCAAAAACTTTTCCTGCTCGGCATGAAACAACCGGACTACGTCTCCACCCTTCAGAACGTCCTCTTGATTCTCGCGATGTTCCATGAACAACGTAATCTTCCACGACGTAGACGAATTAAGCACGTTAACCTCCTTACAGCCCGGATTGTCCAGCAACTCATAGTTAGCTGCCACATGCAGATTCTGCCGGTTTGCGTTGACCGGTTTCAGAATGACCTTATCGTTCACAACCACATTATCACCGGCGGAACGCAGTTTGTAGAACGGCATAATGTAGAACCAGGAACCTTCGTTACCGTTGGCATCCAGGTACACTCGCATGGCATTTTTCTCCAGCAAAGCCGGAAGCCTAATATTCACCGTCACATACTTGTTCGATTTCAGGTGAAGCAACTGAACAACGCTGCCGTACTGGACAACCGTACCGAGAAGCTTCTTGTTCTCGGATTCATTTTGCTTCTTCTCGATCTCAGCGGCATGCTAAACGTGGGGAACGGATGACAAACCAAATGAATATGTTATTAATTTTTGACACCTTTCAGTTGTAGAATGTTATCATTACCAAGCGTATGTTAGACTGCGTATCGGATATATCAATAAAAAGCTTTAAAGCCTTAAAGATACGAAAAAAATATTAAACTAAAAATATTGGATAGAAATTTACGAAACAGTAAAAAACATAAAACATAAAATAACGAAATATTAGAAAACGAATCTAGAATAGAATAGAATGTAAGTTTTCATTGACCACAGAATATATAAAAAAACAAACGGAAAATTAATTTGAACGCATGAAGTGTTTACTGGAAAAGAAGCGGCGACAGAGTTGAAACGGAACGAAACTTATCACCGTATGAGTGAGTTACTAGTCCACAATACGCCACAGAATCAAACAAAAAATCACAACTGAACACACTTACATGCAACCGCTTCAGTAGGTTGGTGTCCGTGTTGGCCGATGTGCTTTGTTTGGCAGCTTTCCAGAACTGCTTCTGGGCCGAATACCGGTTCATAGGACATATTTTGATTAGGCAATCGCGAAATTTCTCCGGTGGATCATTTAAATCCCCCGCAGCCGGACAAACAACGGTACGATCATCAACCAATCTTAAAAAAAACGAAACACGAAATAATTGCGGTTATCTTCCCGAAGTCCGAGTGGATAGAGAAAATAAAGAACTTACCCCAAAGTGCTGAGAAAACCACAAACATTTCCCTCCGAGTACAAGGAAACGATGTCCCCCAGATGGAGGAAACTAACCGATCCCATTGAACTATCTACCATTTTGGATGCGCGGATGCGCTTCTACACACATAAATACAGTGAACAAAAATACACGGACCTTAACCTACATCACAAATCCCGCCTTCGTTCGGGACTGGGCATGCAATATTCACTCAATGATTCTCGATTCAATCAGTTTGACCTCAAACGATCGGCATCGGCATCGACATCAGAAATCGTTCGGAACAAATTTGCTAAATGGCATATCTTCAAGTGGCACATTCAACCACGTTGCATCTGTGGATAGAAGAGAAAATAACGGAAAATGTTTTAGTTGCACGAAATGATGAAAGCACTATTATTAGGTTTTATTTATTCAATGATCACTAATTGATCAATAATGGTAAACAATATTAGCGGCGAGTTGAGCATTGATCTTCGATAGAAGTCGTTGATTTTGCAGTCTGTTTAGAGGAGAATGCTGGCGGGTTTGATGATGGCTACCAAACCGCATGTTAAGTTTCATACTAAAAGAAATCCTGGACTTGAATATCAACTTTTTTCTTATTCACGGCTGGCAAATCGGTTGCCGATTCATTATTCCCGTTTTGTGAGATAAAAATTCTCGGTTTTTATAATAGATCAAGATCGCCACTGTTCAGTTGATTTTTTAATATTCTTTTAATTCAAGCTTCAAATATCTGCTTAATATCAAAAATGTCAAAAAAGAACATTATACTAGGCCCGTAAATAAGAAAAAACTCTCCTCTCGTATAACTCTGAATCTTGTTTCAGTCACTCTAAAACGCCAGTCAGACACAGTAGAACGTACATCGAACATGGTCTACATCCTGGCCGTCACCCGACCGATACTGTTGGCGATAAAGAAAAAGGGTGTTTCTGCTTTGTGAAAACTTTAATGGTAGATTTACAAATTTTGCAGTGTCTTTTCGCTACCGACCAACAATTTATCAAAGAAACTGTCTGGAACTCGATACTTGAACCTTCAGAAAGAACTTAACCTTTAAGTTTTAATTCACGCGATTAGGTTAAGTTTTAACTTTGCTATTTTTAGTTTCGAATCCCAAATAGTATTAATTTTAGATATAATTCACTGCACAGTTGTATAATTAATTCTTACCACTATGAAGTTATTCTAAATAGCGATTATATGTAGCTTTAGTTATATCAATAATATCAATAATAATCAATAATTTTTCCAGACAGAACGTGAACCTTTTTTTTCTAACTTTGTCCTCTTCTCTCTTATTTCTGTTTACTCATCTCGGCTGTCAGTTCATAGGAGAGTAGGTCGAATGGTGTGTTTAACTTCCGTGGTTGTCTCGACGGGGAATTTCGTTCGTGGTACAAGAACACTCGCTGTTAGACGTCGCGCATGTAACAGATACCTTACATCCAAACATCTTCTCTGTCCATCAAACACTAGTCTTCTCGCTTTATATCTATTTCTCCGATCAAGCATTGAGTAGAAGAGTGTATTTATAATCGCATGTCACCTTCTGACTGGCGTTTTAGAGTGACTAAAACAAGATTCAGAGTGACGAAATGGTAGCGCGTATGCACGGAATGCATAAGAACGCAGGTTCGAGTTCTGTCTCTGAGCGTATCTTTTTCCAATAAATCATCTTTTCTGTTAGTTTTTCATTCATTTGGCTTCTCCAATATATGTTTCCGTTCAGTCACTTTTCTTAAATATTTTTCGAGTGTCACTGTTATGCGCATAATTTCAACAAGGGGCAAATTGTTTTCAAACTGATTTTAAGGAAATTTCGGACGAACTATATTTCTAGGATTCATTTTACTGTGAAAAATATCTAAAAAAAAAACCGCAGTTCATCATGCAACTGTATCTTATGGGATCAAAATATTGTGTGAAGTGGGAGGATGGTACCGGTAGGATACTCAAAACAGTAAATCCGGTCAGGATGCTTGTAAGCTTTTTAAGCGTATTGAACTTTTTCAACCATCGACCTCATCTTTAGGATCAGGAAGCGGCGAAGAAGGCGTATGTTTGAATTTGGCCTGCGTGAAAACCAACAAAACGAGCTGATTTATCCGTTTACAAAGTTAGGAAAACGTCAAACCGGAACGGTAAACGGAAGAGCAAATTTTCCGTATACCGACAAGCAAGACTAGTGCTTATGCATTGAACGGGTGAAACATGGTAAGAGCACATCGAGGCGATAAAAAATCCGCTGAAGGAAGTTAAACTTTCTATATTAATAATTATGTTGCATGACCCGTGCGTACTGCATTGATTGAAAGTATAGGGGAGATTGGGGCTATTTGAACCACTTTTTTTGTTAATTGATATATCTTTTAAACTATTCGGGGTAAAATATGTTTCACCTACGGTTAATCAAAACAAACCTTTCTTTTCAATATTCAATGTAATCAATAAATGTAAATTCGCTTTTTGATATAAATAGCAGCTTTTCATAATATTATGTCAGATGGTTCAAGTATCCCCATACATGGGGATACTTGAACCACCTTTAATGAAAGAATAAAAATATATAGAACTATATGAAAAAAATTTTCTTATATTTTTAAACATGTCTCTTTTTTTAAAAAATAAAAAATAAATATCAGATTTATTTAGTATTTAGTATGAAATGACTTTGTCTGCTTTTGTTTGAGAACACCTTTTCCTCGAGTTTTATACTTTCTTGGTTTAGCCATTGGAAACCCTCGTATGTTTTCTGGAGATTGTCCTTGTAGAAATTCACATTTATTTAGCATTCTATTGCCTTTTTTGGCACTATGGATGCCAACGGAATATTGTCAATGTTAGAGAGCATGAGGTGCTAAAGCTTCTGTTGGTAAACTTACTTCCTAGAAAGTCTGATACAGAAAATGTTTGTGGATTAAAAAGAAAAATTCCTGTCTTTTGAAATGCAGATTTTATATTCGTTGGACTAATTGCATTGTCATGCGCAGCATTCACGCATTCTGCAACCTCGTAAATTGTAAATGGGTGCTGCAAAGATCTGCATGCAGAGAATGGTCGTAAGCTGTTTTAAATGAACTGTAAGTAAGGTTCTGTTTAATGGTTGCATCTTATTGTGTGGTGGTAAAGTTAAAATTGTAATGCCATTTTCCTTTGCTAAATCCAAAAATCCCAATGTACAGGTGGCCTTCGTGGTTTTCGAAATTTAATGATTTCAGATTTATTTTCAGCGCGTTCGAAAATTTAATAAAATGATTCAACACTTCTAAAAACTATTCTGCATTCATGCATCCTGTTTTATTTGCAAGGCCGAGTGTATTCGGCACACTGTTTTTCACCATTTTAGGAATGAAGTTATCCCGTGGAAATACCATCGCTTATGGTAGAAAACCTTCAGCAGCATTGACGAAAGTGGTTCATGTAACCCCACAAAAAGTGGTTCATGTATCCCCACAAATCATTAACAGATTGGAAGTGTTTTCAAGACGGCAAGAAATTTTTTATCTTTTCAAACTTTTTGTGAAAATGAATGAATTTGTATGTATTTACGATAACAATTAATGTTATGCAGTTATTTACCACAGGTGGAACACATTAAACATTTTCCAGAATAAAGTGAGGTCGCGATTCGTGCAGTTTCATGCAGAGAATATCTTTTATAATTAATAACAGTAACAACACGCGTCAGAAGCGTGCACAAATATGTGTGAGGTTGGGTTACCGATAGGGTTACCGGTACACCTTATGATCGTAGAAAAGTTTTTAGTCAGTGAAGAAATATCCCTAATGGTTCATGTATCCCCGTGGTTCAACTAACCCCCTACTAAAAAATTATCAGTATGTTGTTTAATTTGAAAAAAAAAAGCATATTCATTGGAAAATTGTTTCAAGTTCATTAACTGAACTATAGTGACATTTTCTCCAATCCAAAGCCTAATTCCTTTTCAGTTCAGTTTTGTTCAGCATAGTAAATGTTAACGGTGAACGCGCAAGTGGGTACTCCTATGAAATTTTATGGTGGTTATATAGAGAACGGCAAACATGTAGTCTTGATGTTTCACAATGAAAGTTATCGCGGGCATCGTTGAAAGGATGCCGCTTCCAGATGGCGAGTAATAACTGTCGTGAGTCGACGATGCTTTTATGGGGGCAATCTGATTATAGCGCAATCAACATAAATGGACCGTACTGCTTCTGTTGAGATCTGCACACTTCATCCGAGTGAGTTGAGGCCGAAAACTTGAGTACTTGTTTACTAAACAAACATTATTCGAAATTGCTTCTTAATCCATCTCGTTATTAAAACAGAATTATACTGTTTTTCTTATAAAAAAAAAACCTTTGTTATTTTACTAATAACGAGACCAGACTCATATCAACACTTGTTACGAACATAGCTTTTGTCTTACTCTTTACTATACGGGGCCAGGTGTCAATTGAAAAATGCAAAACTAGTCGCGTAACCTTATTCTGTCATAGTCATAACTGAGTCATTTGTTGATGGATTGACACGGAACGACCGAAATTAGCTCTGCAGCTAATTCGTTTTACTGTTTTTGAATTAGTTGATTTAAACAACAAAATTTCCAAAATAACTATGAAATTAGTTAAAATTGAGAATATACTTTTCTGAAAAAACTCTTATTTTTAGGGAATGTGTTTAGTTGGCGAATATCCTGGACACAAACCAACAATATTTCAATCCAACACGAAATTCTCATTGACAACAAATTTTGTTATAAAATCAGAAAATTTGTTTCTATTTATCTATCACCATCATTGCTGAGAACAGCCTAAAGAAACAAAAATGAAATTCGTTTTATTAACAAGTTTATTAGCCAAAAACTCATGAGAAGTGTCAAAGCAAAACAATCCATTAAAGAGCTAAAAAGGAGAGCCTTGTTGAAACTGCTTGCAAATTGTTTTGCTGTTTTTCGCATGTGTTACGATATATCCACATGTAAATTTCTAAACCGATATGTAAAAATGACGTAAACTCTTAGTGGAAAGTGTATTTATTCAGAATTTGTGCACATTGGACGCGATTCCGGGCTACGCCGTCCGGTGTACTACTTCTATGCGGTTTTTGTTTTCCGAGTGCTCAAAGTTTTCAGTGAGAGTGTCGATTTCGCGAAGTCGAATGAAGAAAACAGCGATTTAGAAGAAAAATTTTCAAAAAGAAGTTTATGTTTCGTTTATGTCTTTTTCTCCAATAAAACATCGTATTTATACCTGCCAATAAAGAAAAGACAACCGCGACTGAAATTTTTTTGGTAGAAGTGTGCCATCTAGTGGCTAGTAGTCATTACGGTGTTAACGTTTCTGCGGTGAAAGTGCGCCATATAGCTGCAAATTGCAGAAGGCAATTCAACCATTTATGTTGGTTGAAAATAATGTTTTATTTCTCTAATTCGACTAAATAATTAGTTGAATGGTAATGAAGTGTGCCTTAGCTAAGAAATGACAGCACGTTTAATTGATAGAGACAGGCGCGGAACAGACAGAACACGGTTTTCCGGAGCAAAAAGCGCCACCAGGAAGACCAAGATCGCGAAGCGATGGAGCAGCTGTACCGCGCAAATGACACACGGAAGTTCTATGAGAAGGTGAACCGCTCACGTAGAGGCTACACGCCACAGGCTGAAATGTGCAGAGATACCAGTGGTAACCTTCTCACGAACGAACATGAGGTGAGCGACAGGTGGAAGCAGTACTATGACGAGCATCTGAATGGCGAAGCACAAGATACAGAGAACGGCACAGGAATCAATCTGGGTGCACGCTCAGCCGACGACAGATTCCCAGCACCTGATCTGTCGGAGATAAGTGATCAGATCGGTAAGCTGAGGAACAACAAAGCCGCGGGCAATGACCAGTTACCAGGCGGGCTGCTCAAACATGGAGGAGAGACACTGGACAAAGCGCTGCACTGGATGATTTCTAATATTTGGGAGGAGGAGATTCTACCACAGGAATGGATGGATGGAGTGGTATGTCCCGTTTACAAAAAGTGCGAAAATCTAGATTGTTGTAATTATCGCGCAATCACATTGCTAACCACCGCCTACAATGTACTCTCCCAAATCCTTTGCCGTCGTCTATCACCAATAGCTAAGGAATTCGTAGGATCGTACCAAGCGGGATTTACTGGAGCCCGCGCAACCATTTCTCATGTGTTCTCATAGAACTTCCTTGGGTCATATGCGCGGTACAGCTGTTCCATCGCTTCGCGATCTTGGTCTTCCTGGTGGCGCTTTTTCCTCCGACGGATCACATATTCGCGATAAGACAAGTACACTGAGGTCTTTTTTATGCGGTATTTTACGCGACTTTTTATGCGATTTTTCAGAGTGATGCGGTTTTTTTATGCGAAGTTTGAGAGTTATGCGGTTTTTTTATGCGAATTTTCAGAGTTATGCGATTTTTTTAATGCGAAGTTTCAGAGTTATGCGTTTTTTTATGCGAATTTTCAGAGTTATGCGGTTTTTTATGCGGTGCGTAAATTCGCATAAAAAAGACTTCAGTGTACTCCAGACTACGACACAATCGATCGAGAACAGCTATGGCAGATAATGCAGAATACGGTTTCCCGGATAAACAGACGCGATTGGTCAAAGCAACGATGGATAGAGTGATGTGCTACGTCCGAGTATCTGGGACGCTCTCGAGTCCCTTCGAATCTCGGAGAGGGTAACCTTGAGAAGATGACGGAAACCTACATCAGACTGAAAGCTGAAGCTAGGCGTATCGGACTGGCCATAAATGCGTCAAAAACAAAATACATGAGAGGAAGGAACTCTAGGGAAGAAACACTACGCCTACCACCATGAATAATGACAGACAGTGACGACATCGAGGTGGTTGACGAGTTCATGTATTTGGGCTCACTGGTGACCGCCGATAATGACACCAGCAGAGAAATTTAAAGACGTATTTTGGCAGGGAATCGTGCGTACTTTGGACTCAGAAAAACCCTCCGATCTAGAAAAGTACGCCATCGCATGAAATTGACCATCTACAAAACGCTCATTAGACCGGTTGTTTTCTATGGCCACGAGACCTGGACTATGTTGGCAGAGGACCAACGCGCTCTCAGTACTTTCGAAAGAAAGGTACTGAGGACCATCTATGGCGGAGTGCAGATGGAAGACGGAACGTGGAGACGGCGTATGAATCACGAATTGCAACAGCTGCTAGAAGAACGACTCATCGTACGAACAGCCAAAATCGGACGTCTCCGACGTGCTGAGCATGTCATAAGGATGTCGGACGACAGCCCAGTGAAAATGGAACGCAGCGAGCAAGGTGGATCGATCAAGTGGAGGGTGATCTCAGAAGCATCCGTGCCTTGAGTGGTTGGCGACGAGCAGCCATGGGCCGAGTTATGTGAAGACGTATGCTTGATACAGCAAAGGACACCCCAGGACTATAGCTGTCAGGTAAGGTAAGTTGGCCAGGATGTCCGCTTTCTCATTACCTGGAGTGGAGCAATGAGCTGGTACCCAAATTATTTGCAATTTGGTCATTAAACAAACATCATTTTTGCGAACTATCGTTCAAAACAATAAACTCAAATATTTTGCATAATACAAAGCATCATTCGTACTACATTTTGAATTTTTTTCGTGGATAAATATTGAGAAATAAGTCGATGAAGAGATATTTTTGAGAATGCTGTGTTCGAAGAAATTTTTATGTAAATCGACGTAATTCGAAAAACATCATCTCATTATGAAAAGTGTGAGTAAAACTATATATTTCATGTTTCATTAGTAAAGAAATGGTTCGAAAAACAGAGCTGAGTGTAGTGTCATTTTGGAACTACATGAAGAAGGTTATTCAACGCAAAAAAATGATTCTAAGAACGTTACAACGAAAGGGCCAAAAAAAAAAAAAAACATAAATTTTTGAACGATTCATCGATATTGTAAAGTGGATCCAAACTTTTGACCGACTGTGTACTTTTATCATTGATTTATCATTTATTTAAAACTTCCTGGAATGTTTAGATCACTTCGAAGGAAATTTTTCACAATTCTATGAAAATTCTTCATTATGCTACGATTTTTTAAAAAGTGATAGTCACCTTACCACGAAAAGAAATCCTTTACTGCTGTCATGATTAAAAAATCATGAAACCAGTCATTTGAACTTCTCATGAAACTATGAGCAAAAAGTCTTCTCCCATGAAAATTAATCATGGTCCGAAAATACGTTACTTGAGGAATGTATTTCTTTTAAAGCTCGTAACTCCAATTTTCTATCCGGATATCACTTTGAACCCTCTGTCTCAAGTGATGTGATGGATTGTTTAATAGATTATTGGCAAGACAAAAAGCAGACATTGAAAAGCACGAACTACTGAAAATTTTTACTTGATCCTGAGGCATATTCATTTTAAATTGTGTTGGTTTACCCACCGGCTAACAGAGAATTGACAACATAAAGATAATGAACCGAAAATTATTGACATTATAAGTTTTACATTTTGTATGAATATATCTGAATGTGTTCTTACATATTTGATGTGACTGTTGTTGTTAAAATAATATTCCGAGAGATAACGTAAACCGAAAAATAATTTCAACTGTAAATTAGGAGCACCTTCTAACGAAAGTTAGATTGTTTTTTTGTTCAACCAGTTTGATTAATTTGTCTCATAGATATAAGAACACAAGTTGTATTGTTTCACCTAAATATTTCAAACAAGACGATTTTGCAAACGATGTTTTGAAAACAAAAAAGGAAAAATCGATCCGCGGTATTTGCAAGAATTCAACATAGAGTATCTTTTCAAGAGGTTTATGTTATGTTGTGCAGTTCGTTTATGTTTTCCAAATTCTGAAACAAAAAATCAAATCTGGAGCAATGAACGCAAGTAAACACTTTATTTTAGGTGTCGTTGTTGTTCAAAAACATATTTAAATTGTTGATGCTTCAGATTAAAAGAAATTCATTGTGCTTTTCACTGTTTTGCTATTCAAATGTACATTATTTGAGACATTAGTTGAAATCGTATAAACAATACGCCACACACTTTCACACTACACGCCTAAAGTTATACCCAACAACGTCAAATGCGTTACGCTAAATTTCAACGAAATCAGTCCAAATGGATCATGATCCGAGAACTCTTAATCATGGTGTATTATCATAACATGAAAATATACTATTTTCCCCAAATCATGATTTGTTTTGCTCATTTCTTAAATCGGAATTTTGCCCGTGCATAATTCCGCCCCTAGATCGGCGATTCATAGTATAAAAAGTATTAGTCTCGCAAACTATTTGTCGTGTGTTCAAACGGCTACAAAATCTAGTGTGAACAGATGTTCAAGTTCCGTATCGAAATGTAGTATCCTAGATTTTCTCTAATTCAAGCTCAAAAAACGAGCACGAACATACGAACATATGCATGTATTCGTTCCTGTTAAAGTACCCCACGTAACTTAGGAAAGTGTAATTCTCAATGAAAGTAGGAAACTGATAGTAAGCGCGAGAATGAACCTACTTCGAACCGAACGGAATTATCAATATCAACAAAACGAATGACAAATCGGCGTCATGAGTTTAACCAAATATTGGGTCGATTCTGGTAAATTAGTGCTAACATGCTTTCACTTTCATTCGTCTCATGGCCAGCGCTTGTTGAAATAGTGTCTTTTGTTACCTGATTTTATCGACCCACGAGAAACAACAGTGCCGTTCGAAAAACCTAAAATGTCACAAGGTTAGTCCACTATTTCGATAAAATGCAGTGTATGCTGGCTAATTAGAATGGATTGAAGTGCTGAGTAATAGAAAAATGGCATTCATAAACAAGAACCACTTACTGCAAGGTGAAATTCAACCAAATGAAGACGATGTCGCCAGCTGCTTGAGCGGAACTGTGCCCCGGGTATTCCTGTATTCGCCACAGACTGTAATTGCAAATAATGATCGCATACCTGCACCCACTCCAGCGTGTAGGTTCGTGACTCGTGAGCAATAAAGAACGGAGGATGTCGGCCAATTGTAATTCAATGCTCGTAAAGCAAGTGAGCAAAACAAAAATAAACTCGTAAAATTCAGTGTTCTTGCTGTGACAAATCATCATCAGGTTGTCGCTATACTGACGCGCCGGACACGATGACGATGACGATGAACCCGCTGCCGACCGTCGGCTCGTAATTTATAAACTGTGAAATTGTAATAAATGGTGGCCACTCGAAACGTTTAATCCGTGGCACTGCAGTACATTAGAAATAAACGCAGGGTAGTGGAAAAAGAAGGAGTTCTCATATTAACGCCATTTATGCTAATCCTTATCCTTCCTAGCGCCGTTCGAGCTGTGGTTAAGCAGCTCGCCGTGGTTGAGCATCCAAGCGCACGAAACAACAATTTGTCTGCATACATAGGAACAGATTCGCACTGGGTTTCCTTCGGTAGCAATTTAAATAATTGGCTCTTGACAACACTGCTTTTGTTGTGGTATGCAGTGTTATGTTGCTTTAGAAATATCTCCTGCAAGGAATGCAGGAAAACCGGGTTGAATTATTATTAGTCGACATTTTAAATAGAGTTATCAAGGAACGAATAGGTTTTAGGTTATCATCATAAAAGTTAATATTCAATCTATTTGTAATAAATTATACAAACGCCACACTCAGTACATGTTCGTTGGTTCAAGTCTGCAAATGTTTCAAATTAAATTGCCAATAGAGTCGAAGACCATGCAATTATTATGCCTTTCTGAATCATATTGAAAACTTTTTCCTCAAAAATTTTTTTTTTGCAAAAAACATTCCAAGGTCAACCAATTTGTCGGTGGAAATCAACATTAATCTCATGAAGTGAGAATCACGTCTCATTTCTGTCATGCAACATACCCTTTAGGGATTTCGGTAATGTAACTTGAGAAATGATAATCAATTTGTGAGCTTTTCGAACATTGTACGATTCTATAAAATGAAACATAGTTCTACACGTAGAGAAAAAAATATGAAAAAGATTAAATTTCTACACAACGACGTATTTAATTGGAATAGTGACAACAGAAAATCTGATTAGATATTGTAAATATTTTTGCTTAACAAAACAAGAGATTCATTCTTTCTGGATTGGATCGGTCTATATCAATAAATACTTTGATAAAAATAACATAGATTCAACTTGATAAATCAATGAACATGAACTTAGTGGAGTACCTCTCATTAATGATAACGCAAATAGGTGAATAATTTGTTGCTAATTAGTTACGGAATTTTGAATTTGTTGTTCAATTTTTTTCGAGTACTTCGTTAAGTTCATATGAAGCTGACGAAGCACCCCTCCTAAACTTGCTTGAAAACAAATCGAAACCCAAAAAATAATTTGTTGCTAATAAGTTGCTAATTAGTTACGGTAATTTTGATTTTATTACTCAATTTCTTTTTCTATTTTAAGTACTTCGCAAAGTTCATATGTAATTAACGAAGCACCACTCCTGAATAAGCTTGAAAACAAATCGATACTCAATTGATAGTAGGTTGCAAATAAGTTGAAAATTGGTGGCGGTAATTTTGAATTGTTGGCTCAATTTCTTTTTCTACTTTGAGTACTTCGTATAGATCATATGAAGTTAACGAAGCACCTCTCCTAAAAAGGTTGAAAACAAATCGAAACCCAGCGGATAATTTTTTGCTGATAATTTGCTAATTAGTTACGGAATTTTGAATTTGTTGTTCAATTTTTTTTAGTACTTCATTAAGTTCATATGAAGCTGACGAAGCACCCCTCCTAAACATGCTTGAAAATAAATCGAAACCCAGTGGATAGCTTGTTGCTTATTAGTTACTAAATAATAACAATAGGTTTTCATTTGCTCCTCTATTTTTTAATTTTTTCTTAATACTGCACTAAATTAATATAATGTTAACGAAGCACCTCTACCAAATATGCATAAAAACAAACAGAAACCCAGTTAATAGTTTGTTGCTAAGAAAAATGTCAATTAGTTATGGTAACTTTGAATTTGTTGCTCAATTTTTTTCCATTTTTTTAAGTACTTCATTAATTTTTTATGAAATTAACGAAGCACCCCTCCTAAACAAGCTTGAAAATAAATCGAAACCCAATGGACTAGTGGTTGCTAATTAGTTACGTTAATTTTGTTTTCAAGCTTATTTGGGATAGGTGCTTCATTAACTTCATATGAATCCAGTGAAGTACTAAAAAAAATTGATCAGCAAATTCAAAATTACCGTAACTAATTACCAACTTATTAACAACAAACTATCAACTGGGGCACGATTTGTGGGAGAGGTGCTTCATTAACTTCATATGAACTTAGGAAAAATAAAAAAAAACGCTCGAGAAAATAAAAAAAATTGAGTAACAAATTTAAAATTACCGTAAATATTATCAACAAACTAATTTGGAAGGGGTGCTTCGTTAACTTCATATGAACTACTAAAAAAGTATAAAAATTGAGCAACAAATTCAAGATTACCGTAACTAGTTAGTAAACAAATCAGTTTAAAATGAACGAACTTTAGGCGAAACTAATTATTGAAGTGCTTTGAATTTACAAACTTAATAATTGAAACGAATGTTAAGATAATTAAAAATGTCTTGTTATTTCCACTTATGCTTTTGTTTGATAAAACATAACAATTTGTGTTATTTTGAGATATTTAACAAATGAAAACAGTTGAAAGTTGAAACTTATGAGTATCTAAATGATGAATAAAAAAAAACCTCTTTTTGCACATTTTTCTTGAACCATCGTTCAACAAAAAAAAATTTCAACGTTTTGCATGAAACAATGCATCATTCGAAGAATATTTTGTATTTTTTCGAGGATAAAAAATGAGGAATAAGTCGGTAAAGAGGTATTTTTGAAGACGCTTCTTAAAAATTATGACTTGCGGTGTCCGCTGCATCTCAGGGCAGACTAATCCGAAGCCGAGCTTAAAATTGTCACGCAATCCAACAGCCTAATTTTCAATATTTTACTGTCTCATTCGTAAATGACCGACACCAGAACAAACGAAGAGAGACGAAGCATTTTCGTTTCTCATTGCAAAAATGAGAGAGTATGATTGCCAACGCCACTCTTTCCTCTATGACAAAACGAAACCAAACGAACGTCTTCAGGGAGCATCAGCAGAATTTCAATTCTCATTGTTTAATCGATGTATTGAAAATCTGTGACGCTTGGCTATAAATAGTGACTAAAATATTACAATTCGAAGTAATTACATCCCAGAACCTCTTTGGAAACCAAAACTACTACAAATTCGAGCACCAACAGGTAAAAGTTATTGTGAAGCCTTTTTCTGTCATTTTCGATTCTCAAAGCTTCGGTTGAATACCGACACTGTATACTATGGGATTTTCACTGAAAACAGCAAAAGACTGAAAGGGCAAATGAACGAAAGAACACAATTTTCAAACTATTGATCCGCTTATGTCATTGACTGGAAATGAATTTCGTTCTCATAGTTTTCAAGCGAAGCTGAGAGTGACAGTAATTTCTCGTCATTTTCGTCTATTTTGAGTCAATGAAAATTACTTTTATTAGCTCTGATCCGAAGTGAATAAATCAGAGCAGCATAGAGAGAGTAGATGTTTTTCTAGCCCCAAACGTTTCTGTTTGTTTTTGTTTTTTTAATGTTTTAATTTTTGATGGTTGTTTAAAGTCAAAACTGCGATTTTTCGCGAAAAAAAACCCGCCATTTTGTAGCTGTAAAACCTTCCCAAAGTAACAAACAATAAAAAGGAGACCGTTGGGGTCTGGTATTTTACATGTAGAAAGTGTGTGAAAAATTTTAAAAAAATTGGCGCCGAGGTCTTACTTCTTCGCAGTATGAGATAAGCAAAGAGAAAGACTCATAACTTGTTGAGTTTGGTTCTGATAGGCTTGAAAATGTCACAGAATTTTCTTGAAATGTTTTATTATAGGAAAATACAAATGCCGGCTAGAGAAATTCATTAGGCAATTTGAAGAGTTCGCTACTCATCACATGGTTACTTATGAAAACAAATCCTCTTGAAATTAAGATTTTTTCTCAAAGCATCTTATCTCCGGAACCAGAAGTTGGATTGGAATAGAAAATTGGGATCTTATAGCATCTGAGGACCTTTAAGTTCAATCTAAGATGGTGTAAATCGGTTGGGCCATTTTCGGTAAAAGATGTTTAATTGGAGTTAATTGAAATGATTAATTGATCGCAAACTTGATGTCGGTCTGCATAACTTTAGGGAAAAGCCATAATGACTTACAGGGTATTTACAATCTAATATAATATATGGAGGTATCGACATCGTTTTAACACCATTATATGAATATATACGCCAGCGCTAAAACCCTAATTTACGCCCTGCATACCGTTCTTATCGTCCCGGGTTTCAATGCATAGGGCGCTGGTCTTACAAACCAGTTGTCGTGTGTTCGAGCCCCTACCTGGAAGGATTCGTAGTGTCAGTAGAATCGTAGCACTAGCTATGCAATGGTTCTGTACACTCTGAAGCGGCTGCGAAGTCTGTTGAAACAGAAGGTCAAATTCCGCCACAGGAATGTAATACGAAAGCTTTGCTTTTATACCGTTCTTTGGTTTCCATTGTTTGTATAAGCGAAAGATTTACTTTTACGAGAACAGTCATTATAATGCTGCTTCAGGAACATATTCGTCAGATTTGGAAACAATATAGCGCAAAGTATTAATAAATAACATTAATGATTTTATATTATTAACTAGCTGACCTGTCGAACTTCGTCTCGTCCAAAAATATTTGTTCGAATTTATGTTTCCGGAGAGCAGAACTGTCAAACGACTAAGTGGTTAACGTTTCTCTCCAATATTTTTCTGAATAATTAACCTTCAATCAATGGATTTGAACTGTTAGACGGAGATGGCAGTTCACTGATGAGGCGAAGGCGAAACGTGAAGAAAGCTATTCATTGATATCTAATTGCCACTTATTGTGTGCGCTTAGTCTAATCTAAATCATTAGAAAGCAAAATGCAAGGAAAATCTCTTAGTTTTACCTTAGTGCTTCTATAGCATAATCTTTTCATTGATTCATTCAAATTTTTTCTAAATTTTTGAACTCGAGCCCGCGATGACTAATTGACAATCTGACTCCATTGAACACAATTCATCAACTATCATGATATGATATCAGAAGTTTATCTCCTGCCTAGAGTAGTTTTCTAGAACAGTCTTATGCATCTGTCATTGAGTCATTTGATAAGCAATAATTTTGATACCCAATTGGGCACGTGGCTGGAAATTACGAATAAATCGTAGCGCCAAACGATCTAGTATTCTTTTCTTCGACGGCCCAACACTCATGCAACTCGTTATGCGCCAAACACCTATCAATGATCTAGCAATCATTGACGACTTTTTCAAAGGAAAATTCCATTGTCCATACAATTCAACAATATGGATTTTTCCTTGGATTTTTCCCACTTTTCCGTCTGTTTCCTAACCGGACACGCTTGACTTAAACCATAAATCAAATAAACATAGATTTCTCACTGTACGGTGACACTAACAGCACCTCTAGTGACAAACGGGTGTACTTTTTCCATTAGCTACTGTGGTTGTGTTAAATGCGCAGGCAACTTTTTGCATGCATTTTAGGAGCATTTACGCACCCATTCTCCACCAGACGGTGCTTTTGGTGTCACGGGTTGCTCAACTACATTACTATTACACTGGGAAATCTATGTTTATTTGATTTATGCTTAAACCCACACTAAAAAAAATGCATCATTCGCGAACCACATTTTCAACCAATGGCGACCTCTACGCTGATTCGTTTTAACAGAAAATGGTATTGCGCTAAGCAGAGGTTTGAAGCTTGTAGAACAGTATTGCAACTCTATTCTAGTAAGCATTGCCTGATCGTGTTGAGGCTGACATGAATTTCCATTTTGGCAAGTTTATTCTATTTAAAAGTTTAATAACTCCGCCATTCTTTGACAATATTTCGGGTGTAATAGCAACAAGTTTCGCTGCATAATTACCTTTTAGTTCTAAAATAGTCTTCGGTTTGCTGGTATACACATTACAGTACGAATCACATTGGCGGAAGGCGCCGAATATCTTCCATATTTTTTGCGATAACCACTGACAGTTTTCACAGTTGAACGATGACAATTACTTCGCAACAATTACAACTCGCTTTTTTGCGTTAATCGAACGATGGCTATAATAGCAAAGACGTTTCAGCACCTGGTTGATTTTTTAAAATCGACAGAGAATGACAGAGTTATTCAACATTTTATAGGCCCTGTCTAGATGGCGAACCTGAACTGCTAAAGCACTGATAAATCGAAAACGGAACATAAGAAAATCGATATAGTGCCGCAAGCACAACCGTTTTGTTCAATTTCGACCAAAATTGTTATGAGGTTCCATTTTCCTATAGTTGCGGGGCTCAAATTAGTAGAAGAAATCCTTCGCCCGAAAACTATTTTAGGAAACTCACTTCTTCCACACCCAATTGAAACTATCATTTCTACTGCAAACACAGTCCAATTTCTTCTTTCCGTGTCACTTTCTCTACAAGTTTCGGGGATCTATTCCTGAATTGCGAAAGCTACGAATCCATTCAACAGATGTAAAAATAGATTGGCTACACTCCACAGAACAATTGAACTAAAGCGTTATCGGCTATTCCGGTGATTGCTCTATTTCGATTCAATCCAACTTTTTTTTTGCCTATCCGTAGAAAGGAGCAGAGTTCTCCGAACGATTTCCCTCATCTAAGAAGTTAATAATTCAATTGGCACGCTTCCGTATCCAATATAGCTTTCTGCTTTGGCGGCAACCTCCGAACAGGAACCCAACGAGTGCAGAAGTGTATTCAGTTAACAAACATACACTCGGTTTTCACACAATTAGGTCGGATCCGTCGGAAGGAAACCATTAGCGTCGTTACCTCGCTACTGGCCCCAACCGAACTGTGTCTGGTAGAGCATAAGCTGTTTCTTCCGTGTACCACATCACAGTTTGACAGGATATGTGGTCTAGTGATATAAATGACTATGGTTTAAGTGTGCATTTTTTTGTGCAATGCCATAAGCAATGAATTGGAATCTCGAATACTGCCGCAAATCTCGACCCTTTTTTGATTCCCTTTCCTGACTTTTGTGCTACAGCTTGGAAGCCCCTTGATTCTACTTTGTATCCAACGTAAATCACCTCATAGGAGATCATTGCCAACATCAGCAGCCACGCAATGTCAGCAGACATCGCGGGCAGCAGCACGTCAGATGAGGTAACAGGAACGTGCTCGAATCATTCGCTTCACTGCAAAGCAATCTCGCATCGTCAGACGACAAACAGTGCCAAGTATTTCTATTTGTGGCAATATTATGGGGAAGCTTTTGTGCTTTCATCAATCGACGAAATCGATGGAATGTTTATGTAAACAGTTGACTTGCTCACTGGCTAACTGTTTTGAGGTTCGACCATCGAGCAATGATTTATGTACATGTGCTCACGAGATCGTTCGCAACCAATGGCGATAGTTATAATTAGCCCATAATATTTGAGAAATAATAAAAGAATTTTTTGTGTACAACAAATGTGACTCGTTTTGCCCCGCAGTTTATCATAATCACCATGAATCATAAACTTCCGCACTCCATGTGCGGTACGTTTGATGGAGCGGCCTGGTCACTGGTTGAAAAAGTGTGGCAACATTTGAACGCACGGATTTCTACCCACGGACGTATTTTTTCTTCGTTGTTTGTTTGTTTGTTTGTTTATCGACAACCAAATGTAATTCCATCTTACACACTACAGTTTAACGGGCAATCTAACCGAAATGTGAACTAAAGCCAAAAGCTATACTTTCCCTTTCGTTTGCTGACTTTTATTGTGAACACAGCAGCACGAGTATTTACAGATTTCGGCACGGAAGCTATCGCAAACCAAAAATAACGAAATTGATATTGTATTCTTTTTCGGAGAATGATTGAATATAACGGTGCTGTAGGAAGCATACGCGGAAGTGGTTGAGTCGTTCAAATACCTTTTCTGTTTATTAATAATGCTCAAAAAGTATGAATTGGTTTTCAATAGTTATAAAATACTTTCATTTGAAGTGAATTTAATGGGAAATGTTGCAATAACGAAAAAATGGGTTAAGGAAAGCAGATCATAAAAAAATTGGATATATTTGTGATCACACGGAGGACCCCTAGAATAGGTCGTCAAAGGTAAGTTCTCACAAGTTCCTATCTCATGCCTCTCCATTTGTCTATGATGACATGTGGTCAATAGAACCGCGTCGACTGGGTGCTATCGCCTTATGCGTTAGTAGTAGAATGAGAGAGCGTGAAATGGCTTATGAATTAAAACCTGTTCTACAATGCAATATTTATCAAAGTATATCGCAATACATCATTCTGTTTTTTTATTATCTTTATTAATATTTATTGCATTGTAATATATTATATCATATTATATTATATTATATTATATTATCAGTTTTGCAATGACTGAGTGGAAACATATTTTGGAGACGAAAAATGAATGAAAAACTTAACAGAAAAGATGATTTATATGAAAAACATACACTCAGAGACGGGACTCGAACCTGCGTTCTTATGCATTCCGTGCATACGCGCTACCATTTCGCCACTCTGAATCTTTTTATAGACACAACTTTTAAACACGGTTAGACATGGTAAAACGTACATCGAACATGGTCTACATCCTGGCTGTCACACGACCGGTACCATACATTCAACCATTTTTGTTTTGTTTTGATTATAGAGGATTTAACCATAATGTCATTCGCCTCTTCGAGCCAGAAAAACTTTCTGACTCTAAATAGTGTATCTAAAAGTAGTTAGCAACATTGATTATTGAATAAAAAAGCAAAAACTACAAGGAGCCCCTTGGGGTTGTTCGAGCCATTGATGTGGAACAAGGCAACCAAAATTTCTAATGATCTACAATCAAACAGTTCAATCAATCGTCACACTTTTGAATTCGCAAATGCATGAGAGTCTGCTTAGATTGAACTTTATTAGGATCCAAAACCGAACACGCGAACCCAGAATATAGACTTTATTTGTCGTGATTTGTATTTGTTTTGTAGCCGACAAAATTAAAGCCATAGCCCAAAAGTATGCAATTATATGTTTGTACACGATACGGATATCGATATTTAAGCTTGCGATACGGATATCGATATTTAAGCTTCTCTTCGCCAAACTTGTGTTCAAGTTTTGTATGCAAGCAATTATTTTTATAGCGTTTCTCTACCATTACAACCATTCTGCGATTTCGGTTGAAGCGAGTTTCTTATTATCAATCGAGTTAATCTTATATAAATTGGAAATTAATCTTATGCACTCCAAATTTACCCTGGGGTAGTTGTCAATTTCTCAGGCGAAACGACATAACATGGAATTTCATCCGAACTTGCATGACACAAGATCAGAGCATACCAATTAATGCTTCAAATCGTTTTATGGCACAATCTACCCCTAGCATGCTACTCATTGGACTGAAACGTTAGCTATAATTTTGCTTATAACATATTTATAGATTCGCGTGCTTCCAGCAGCTGCGCTTTAGCATCGATTGACCAATCAGAGCAATGCTTTCCCTTTGATATATCGCTTACTCCTTCAAAACCGTCGACTATGGCAGGGAAATCCAGTATGCCGGAGATTTTTTGCAGACAAAATAGGACACTGCTAGCTATTAATCAACATTTCAATGATACACAATTAAAAATACATAGCTATGAACATTCAAATCAATACGTAGAAATATTTCCAATCAAATGGTGACATTATATTAATAATTTATATAAAATTAACTGAGCAGTAATTGTTCAAATCCTGACCACATTTCTACGTGTATTTTTCTTGAGTTTCTAGTTTGCACGCCTATATAGAAAACAAAAATGTGTTCCACATTAAAAAAAACATATTTTGACATCAGTTTTCGTTATATTGTAGAAAAATTGCATTTTTATGCATTTCACTGATTATGTTGAAGAAAATCCTAGTTTCTGTGAAACGCTCGCACTTTGGACTTGACATTCTTCATTAAATTCTGCACAGTTACTTTTGTGACTTTCCTGGTGGCAGCTGTCCAGCTGGCCGAAGATCCGGGCAGTTCGGTAGGTTGATGTCCTTTTCCACGAATTGTACATTATTTTTTGACAACCACTGTAGAACGGAGTTGGCGTAGTGGGCTGAAGCCGAATCCGGCCAGAAGAGAGGAGGAGCCTTATGCTTACTGTACAGTGGCAGCATTCCCTTTTTCAAACGTTCTTCCTCGTACACCTTGGCGATAATTGTGCCTTTCGTGAAAAAAATCGACGACCGCAAACCACAGGTACAAATTGCTTGCTAGACCAACACCTTCTGCCCAAACTTTTCCATCGCCATCGTGGTGTCAGCGTCGTCCAGATCCTGGTACACCGATTTCGTATAATATTGCGGTCCGATGCGCTCGAGAGTCTTCCTTGGCGTAGGTTTCGTCGTCGATCAGGATGCATCCGTTTTTATTCTGTAGAATCCGGTTATACAGTTTTTCGGCACCTTCTGTTTCTTGTACGTTTTCAGGGAGTTCCGAACTTTGATCCGTTGAATCATCCCGATGCTGGTGTTGAACTGCTTGGCCAAATCCCGCGTCGACGCCGATGGGTTTTTCCTGATGTACTCAACCACTTTTAAGTCCCGGCCGGGCTGGCTGGGACCCGTTTTCCTACCGGATCGGGGCAAATCCTTCATGGAAAGGATCTTACCGAACTTCTCGATAATATTTTTGACACTGGTGTGGTGCACTTTCACCCGTTTTGCAATTTCGTTGTACGTGACACCACTTTCTGAGCACCAAGTGTGCAGAATTTTCTTTCGCGTTCCGTACCGAAACCAATCGATTGCGCAGCTGTTATTGACTTGTAAACAAACATGTCACCGCAAAACACGCTGCAAAAAATTAAGCCATTTCAGAGTAATAACTGTTTGAATGTTGCTAACTACTTATCAATACACTCCTTAATCAGCTTAGGTGTTGGTTTTTGTTTTCTTTATAGTGTGTACGAAATTGTACAAAGTCCGCTGTGTGCATTGTTTGTAAAAGCGAATTGTGTTTTCTTCTTCCACGCCAGATCGTACCGGTGCGTACTGGTTTTGTTTCGTCATTTTATATGGCAGTTTGAAAGCTTTGACGCCTCGTACATGTAGAACCGAAAGTCGAATCCAGATGAAATTTCACTGTAGGTTTTGAGACAATATGAGCTCAATTTAAATAAAGATTTGTGAAATTCGGCTCAAACATCGATGAGAAATCCAAGTGAGTTCTACTTCTGGAGTTTTTCTTCATTACTTTCGGTGCTTCCGTAACAGAAAATGGGAAACTATTAGTGCCGAATCAAGTTTATGTGCCCACGAACTAATCAGTTCTGCGAACTAGAAGAATTTATCAGTCAGTTTAATGGGATTTGTGCTGTGTGTGCTTGCCACCGTTTATGAAAAAAAACAAATTAAACTAAATATTGTTCACTTATCGCATTCTAGTTCCAAAACCGAATCTAGTCGAATGTTCTAGATATTTAAATAATTTCAAGATCTTTCGAATGAATTATAGTATGTGAAAATCTGTCAAGCCATTACAGAGAAAATCGAGTGCATATTTTATACCTCATTTTCACATATACCTTATGATCAAAAAAGAACCGGAATTTTCATTTTAAAATTCCCGCGCTTGTCCAATCGGTAAACTTTTATTCTCTCAACGTTGGCAACACTTTTATACACATTCTGTCAAATTTTTACGCATATCGTACGATTAGTTTTTGTTTGGCGCCTATACAAAGAATTTGAAAAAGTGTCGTGTGGCGATTTTTATAATGGAAGAAAATTTAGAACAACGGCTCGCCTTCGAAGCGCCATTCGGTCGATTGTTGTGCGGTTTCGACGTCATATTTATAGATCCCCACCTCATCATCAGTTATAATGCATTCGATGAATGTGGGGTCACTATCTGCGTTGGAAATCATCTCTTTGGCCACATCAATACGACGCTGTTTTTGAATGAAATTCAGCTTTTTTGGCACCAGCCGAGAAGCGACGCGTTTCAAACCCATAACATAAGTTAAAATGTGATCGGCTGATCCATAAGAGATGCCCAACAACACAGCAATCTCTCTAATCGGTACAGAACGATTTTCCAACACGATTTGCTTCGCCGATTCAATGTTTTCTTCAGTAACAGATGTTGTTGGGCGGCCAGGGATCTCATCATGATCCAAGCTTGTACGATCACCTTTGAAGCGTTTATACCACTCGTATGCCTGTGTTTTTCCTAGACACGATTCACCAAAGATCTATTCTAACATTTTCAACGTTTCGGAACACTTAAATCCATTTGCAACACAAAATTTGATGCACGCACGTTGTTCTAAATTTTCATCCATTATAAAAATCGCCACACGAAAATCTTTCAACTTCTTTGTATAGACGCCAAACAAAAACTAATCGTACGATATGCGTCAAAATTTGACAGAAAGTGTATAAAAGTGTTGCCAACGTTGAGAGAATAAAAGTTTACCGATTGGACAAGCGCGGGAATTTTAAAATGAAAATTCCGGTTCTTTTTTGATCATAAGGTAATGCTATAATTCCGGAACCGGAACTCGGATCCAAATGAAATCTCTGAAAAATTCGATTGCACGGTTTCAGTTCATTTAGCATGTTTTACCCCGTAAATCTCGAACCGGAAGATGGATCCAGATGAAATTTAATAGCATCCTAATTTGAATCTTAGTTGAAGAAAATCGGTGGAGCGGTCTTTGAGAAAAGCGAAAAACATTTTTTTGCACATTTTACCCCGTAACTCCCGAACCGGAAGTCCGAACTGGGTAAAATTCAATAGCAACTTGTGGGACCGAGAGACCTTTTATTTGAATCCAAGTTTGTGAAAATCGCGCAGCTATCTCTGTGAAAATCGAGACAGATACACACACAAACATTTGCTCAATTCATCGAGCTGAGTCGAATGGTGTATGATATTCTCTCGGTTAAAAATACGGTTTTCACACTTATTGTACAGCCTTTCTATATGAGAAAGGCAAAAATGAAAATAATGTCACTAATTTTACTCCTAGAAGGCTGAACCGATTCCCTGCATCTAAGATTCAAATGAAAAGTTTGACGACCCCATAAAAACTTTCTATTTTTCAATCTGATCCGACTCCCAATTCCGGAGATACAGAGTGATTAGAAAAAGTGAAAAAATGATATTAATTTTTTTTACCGAAAACTTGGCGTGTGTCAGTATGTGTGTACAGAATATAGAGGCATAGATCTTAGGAAGATGCCTATATGTTATTATCTCTCCGTTTAACAGACAGTTTTATACCTTCGGTCTGATTGATGGGTCTGGCCAGACCTGTATATATGTTGATGTATTTCTATGCATTTTTGGGTAAATTACAGATGTATTCA
This sequence comes from Malaya genurostris, assembly GCF_030247185.1. Lineage (NCBI taxonomy): Eukaryota > Metazoa > Arthropoda > Insecta > Diptera > Culicidae > Malaya > Malaya genurostris. Next base: position 183,425,488 of record NC_080572.1, read on the forward strand.
GGCTCATTTCTTACAAACCAGAAATTTGCATAGATCGATAGCCTATAAAATTTTAGGAAGCTGCAACCTCAATTCATTTAAAAATATGTCTAAAAATGTTTAACCTATACATTATCGTTCTTACTAATCAAGATTTTTAAGGGATAAAGTTTTAGGATACTGAAAATTTTCAAAAAATGTTGAAGAAACCAGATTTTTTTTAATAGTGTCATAATTCATTAAAATTAATATGAAAACAAACAACACCAACGAATATTCATGTAAAAAGTGATCAATCCACCTAGCAGTGAGATGATACCTATTTTATCAATCCGCATGTGTTTTTTGCATGGATATTTTTCGGTGTTTTAGTTCTCATGGCATTATTTCAATTCACTCATTACTCTGTAATGTCTAAACTGCAAATCGGATAGAATATAAATCTAAGCGTGTGATAATCGTTTGAACATTTCCCGGGATGTTGAAGTAAGTAAGTTGTGGTACTTCCAGAGCCGGTATTCAGGAACTAGCATAACTTAAAATGATTCGTATGGCCATAAATTGATACGACAAACTATTTACATCTTCTATATCGGTATGAATTTCAAAAACTCATCATCCTGTAATTCCAGATTCGGATAAAACTCACCAATTTTGTATGGGATCATAAGTCCTTTAATTTGAATTTTTGGTTTTGAAGTTCGATTTGGCCTTTTTGAGAAAATGATTGAGCTTTGAGAAACGATTCGGTACTGGAGCAGAAATCAGTTAAATTCACCTGAGGAGTGTGTAGACATCTTTGAGAAATTGTAGTGCGAATTAAATTTCTGGGTACTTTCCGAATCTAAAACTGAATACCGCTTAAATTGAAATAAAATTATGTGATAATCGACTATCCAAATCTGCCAACCCGATAAACCTGATTAATTTATGTGAAATGCACAATTTTATACTAATCACCCTGTATCTCCGGAGGTCGGATCTGACTAAAAAGTAAGAAATTTTATAGGATTTTAAGACCTCTCATTTGAATCATAGATGGTTCTTTGATTTCATTTGAATCTTAGATCGGTTCAACCATCTACGGGTTGAAGGTGCATTATTTTAATTTCGTTTCACATATCATCCTGTGGTTCCGCAATCAGTAGTCGGATACAAACGTAATTCAGGAGCCTCGTTTGAGAGTATACGACTTTTCATATGCATCTGAGTTTGTAGAAAACGGTTTAGCCATCTCCGAGAAAATTGAGTGAAATTATTTGTCACACACGTATTTGCTGATCTCGACGAACTGAGTCGAATGGTATATGGGAGTTATGTTCTTCCAGCATTTATGACTGTAAGTAGTTTAAATCAAAAAAAATATGAAATTACTTCAACTTGAAGATGCTGCCATCATCTAGTTTACATGTCATACTCGAACGATTATGTTGCCAAAAACGAGCCGTGCTAAAATCGATCCGAGGCAAAATGCCATGAAAAAAGATGCTGTACACAGTCTTTTTGGTACTTAGAAACAATTGCATAAAAAAGTATTGAAAATCTTGTTTCACTTTGCTCCGAAACATCGCTTTATCATCAAACGCGTAAAAGGATTTACAATTGCTGCCATTCATTTGTCAAATGACGGAAAATTTCATTTGTATTGACTTTATGTTAGATTAGCATGAATTTTACTGGTTTTACACGAACATGACATAACCACACAAAATTCACTAAATAAACATCATTTAACAGCTAACAGTGAATTGTTCATCCTAATTTGAATACGTGTTATTGTAAACTTAAACAAACATCGGTACATGTCGAACATTAACTTGCTTCATCACGAGTTCGTTTGTGATGTCATATTGTAAAACCTAATTTGTTTTTGTTTTACCACCGCAGTTAACTTCAAACGGATGAACACGTTTTGATAATTCATTAGTACTGTCACGTGCTTTTCTGGTGCAAAATGGATATCTTTTTACGACCTAGCTAGGTCGATGGTATGAAAGACCTTGCAGGGTTGATAATCTTGTTAAAATTGTTCAAATGCAATATTCTTCATGTTAATCGCTGTCATGCTGTATGAAAACATATAAAAATGCTTGCACGAAATTTTGATTTAAATGAGATAGAAAAATAGCTGTTTTATAATTTTTTCGAATACTATAAAAAAAGTACAAGCTATCAAATGTAACTAAAAGAATTTTTTTCGGATTGGCCCATTTTGGGAAATTATTATTTGAAAAAGGCATATTTTTTGTTCAAATGTTCCATAACTATTGAACCAGACAATATAGAAAAAAATCTTCTTACTTACTCTTAATACCTAGAACATAACTTTATTAAGAAAATTCAAACAAAAAATTTATCGAAAAAAGCTGTAATTTTAAAAAGAACCCAAACATAGGATACCCAAACCGTTCTAATATGAAAACGATTTGAGATACAGATCTAGTATCTTCAACAAAGTTGCTTTAAATTGATTATTGTGGAGGGATGCATTGCTCTATCGTATCCAGATTTAGAAAATGTTATTAAAAGCATGTTTTGTTTTAGGATCACCCCAAAGCCACTTATGCCAAAAAACGCAGTTTATCAAGTTCAACTAATGTCCTGAAGACTTTAAATCTCTAGGTACAATGATAAAGGCGTAAAGAATTGTTTCCTGCTAATTTGGCTTCCTGGACCACTGTGCATGGATGGATTAAATATTCAAAACTGATGTAAAATGTGACGGTTATGTGCTTATGCACAAAATAGATTTACCCCTAAATGACCATCACCTGAATCGGCCAGTATAATTCGATACTTGTTTACGTTCCGCACGACAGTAAAGATGTTGGATTACGGTGAAAATAAAAAAAAAGTGCTCTGCAAGTAGCAGAAACTTTATGTCTGCCTTGCGGTTTATGTTAGAACTACTGGGTTACCTAACAGTTCAACATAAACTGTTATGTACTGACGAGTCGAATACGAAACATAAAGTATAGTGATGGAAAAACTAATTAAATTTATTGGGCTTATTGTAACACTTCGAAATGTTGGTCCCCATTTTCCGATACCGAGAACACTCCGAAATACATCAATATTCCATATGGACGTTAATGTGAAAGGTTGCATCCCACCACTAGGTAGATTAAAACAGATGTTTTGCTAACATTTGCCTTGCATCTTTCTTTTTCAATAGGTCTAATTATTAACAGCAAAATGATAACATAATTTGATAGCAGTGTAGAAATTGACGCGCCGAAATCAAATTTTTCGCTTGAAACTGACTGACTGACCCAGGGTAGTTTCATCAAACACACACTTTTCACGAAACTGTGTTGATTTCGCACTTAGCAACGGAGGATTGAGCAAACCTGATATAAAAACCAGGTTCGAAACTGACTCGATTTTCAGTTCAACAACGTTGAAACTAGGTTCAAAACTGGCTTCAAACAAACGGTTTGACAGCAGTTAGAGTTTCCATTGGGTTAGGTTTGGCGTCAATCAAAAACGACATTAGATTTCAATTGGATATTGCTATCATAATAAGATCTCGATTTGTTCCTGTTTTGATGTTTGACTTTACTCGGAACTCTAGTTTCAGTAACTGAAAATGCAAAAGGAAACAGTAATAAATCTTTGATACTGTAATTCGTGGCACTACGCTCTCAGTTTTCAAAAACACAGAAGTTGTAAACCGATCTACTTTTGCATTTTCGAATAGGAGTGACGATGCAATACCAGAGCATCCATCGAGCTCGGTATTTTCCTATGAAAATCGATATAAGCGTACAAATACACGAAGACGGTACCATGACCCTATTGACATGAAGAATAATTTCAACTCGGCACTTGAACGCACGAGTATCCCTGTTAGAACGGTGTCTTGTTTTCAGCACAATATTTTCAAGTTACAGTGTTCGTATCAACCATTAAACAATCGATAATGCAATCGACAAAATAATCAAGAAATCTGCTGTTATGCTAACCAACACCAGGTAATATTGGGAAATATTTAAACACTGAGTTGTGCAGCAACACAAGATTGAGACTCGAGTTTCTATAATCAACAAATGCTACTGTATTTGCTCATTATATTATACTCAATTACCTGAATGAAACCAATGCTTGATTAACTAATATTCTCATGCCACTTGAAACTTCAATCTACTGTAATTCAAATTCAATGATGCCAGACGTTCACTGCATAGTCAGTGAATAGACCGGTAGATACAGACTCCGTACAGCAAATTTCTCCACGGTTCAGTACGTAGTGAAAAAGGCACACTCCGGTTCCTTCGAGACAATCCATTTCGATATGCAACTATTTCTGAGCGCATTGATCACATAGTAATCGAGTGATATAAATTTAAAACTGACGCCTTCCGCCACCCTTGCACCCAATTCCGTCGGTCGAAAATCAAAACCAGTCGGCGAGAGGCGATACTTCGGCACAGAAGCGGTATGGATCTGGTTAGAGGGAAACGAATCGCAATACGAAGATCAACTACACTCACTACCTCCTATTGTTACCGTATACGACTGCACCAATACAGCTCGAAACACTGTGAACTCGTGCCGCAATCAACATACGGTATTTATTTATTTATTTACCTAGTATTAACACTCGTTCAACCGGTTGGATGCAGTAAGGCCCAACGTTGGGCACGTTTTAGTAATAGCGAGCCTCGCGGCCCCGGACCCGACCCGGCACTATGCGAGCAATGCAGTGATGTTTACAAGCTCGTGATTAGACAGCTTGATACGGTAGTCGTCGGCAGTGTTGGCAGATGGTGGATACTTCATTGAGTAACTAGGCGCAATCAGTGGAAAAATAGATTTAATTTTTATTGGTAATACATCAACACCAGAACTAAAATCTTGTATATCGGATGTCAGAGTAGAGTTAGGAATAGAGATGGGCCACAGTTTATTTCAAAATACCGTTCAGTACTGCAGAGTTCTATTGAAAGAACTAGTTATCAAGAGGCGTTCGTTCGTTCTTCTGATAGTTGGTATGTTTGTGCAAAAACTAAACGGGAACTAAATTTTCAAAACAAAGCAAAAGATCGCACAAATTGGAACTGAGATTTCGCGATGAAGCTTTTTTATTACAACTTCCGTTCTTGAAAAAAGAACTACTGATTCATTCTTCATTCTGTCACAATAATTAATTCTTTTGAGCCGTTCGTGAAAGAAATGCCCGTGAGTGAGTGAGATATCGTTACGGAGATTCTTTCGACATAACCCATGTATTTCGAACAATTTATGACGATGTTTTTTCAATTTACTTGAGTTTAAACGAAAGTAGATGGTAAAACTATACCAATATGGGTAAAAAAACGGATGGTATAACAGTTCGGCTGAAAAGTTCGTATCGTTTAATAGAAACACACATTTTTTTGCCAAAATTCGTTTTTATTATTCAACATAATTGCCATCAGAGGCGATACAGGGATTATAGCGATCTTCCAACTTTTCGATACCATTTTTGTAGTACGATTTGTCCTTTGCCTCGAAATAGGCCTCAGTTTCAGCGATTACCTCTTCATTGCTTCTAAATTTTTTTACCAGCGAGCATTCTCTTGAGGTCTGAGAACAGGAAAAAGTCACTGGGTGCCAAATCTGGAGAATACGGTGGATGAGGGAGCAATTCGAAGCCCAATTTGTTCAATTTCACACTGCTCAGAATCATCAATTCGTTGTTGTTTTTGATCGATTGTGAGCTCACGCGGCACTCATTTTGCACAAAGCTTTCTCATATCCAAATATTCGTGAATAATATGTCCAACACGTTCCTTTGATATCTTTAGGGTGTCAGCTATCTCGATCAACTTCACTTTACGGTCATTGAAAATCATTTGGTGGATTTTTTTCACGTTTTCATCGGTAACAGCCTCTTTTGGACGTCCACTGCGTTCATCGTCTTTGGTGCTCATATGACCAGTACGAAATTTTGCAAACCACTTACGAATTGTTGCTTCGCCCTTTTTTTCCATTTTTTTTTTCACAATAACAAAAGTAGCTTCACTCAAAAAGCAATATCTCACAAACTAATAATCAGACAGCTGTCAAATTTATACACGTATCTTTTGAAGGTTGGTACTAACTGAAAATGGTATGGATTTAATTCTAGTGGCGCCCTCTCATAGAAACGATACGAACTTTTCAGCCGATCTGTTAACTGGATGATGTTAATACAAATAAAACTGACATGCTTTTTCACACTTCGAAAAATTTTTGTTTAGTTTGAGCGAATTCTATAGCCATTTATTACAAAAAGGTACATACACATAATAGAAATACCTTTATGTCAAGTTTTACCAACAATTTTGAATAATTGCATTTTCCACGATACTGTAAGTAGAATGATGGCGATAACCGAAGCGTAACATGTTAAAAAAAACGAATGAAACCACATATTTTCAAATAATAACGAAAAACATTCGTGGTTTTGTATATTTAAAGCGGAGTGAAAAAAATATATTCAGTAAATTGTTGTATCTGAATCATATAGTAATCATTAAATTGAACATAAGAGGACAAAATTTCTTGGAATTTTCTCGCTTTTGGCTGTTTGAATTTGGAAACTCGAATATTAAAAAAAGCATTTTATGAGATTCATAATAACTGATCGGATTCGCCAAACTCATAAAGTTGTAGTGTATTGTTAAAAATAGCCAAATTTTTACTACTCGTATTGTCTACGGGAATTAGCATGTATCTGATTATTAGAGTCGATCACAATAAGTTTAGCTCATGTCAAAGATTCAGATCTGTAACAAAGAATGAACAATTTCGCTATAGGCGAGAAAATCAATTATAGGAACATTATGAATTTAATGACTAAATTGACCGTCTTAACCCTCAGGGTACGGACTATAAAAAAGTTACGTTCAGTACGGACAGGGTTAGCCTAACCCGGCGACTTTGATTGGGTGTATATCGAGCTGTACTTTGTCAATTTGAATAATTTTTTTTTTATTTTGTGTGAAATTGTCTCAAAAATATAATAGAGTTGTCAGATTAATCATTTAACTGATTGAAAAAAAATTATAATGAAAAATGTGAACGGGTCTTGAATTTTTTTTGTAAAAAACGTTTGTTTTTCAAAATGCTGTAACTTTTTGAAAAAAAAAATATTAACATTGTATAACTCGCATTTGAAAGGTAAAAAGTAGTTCTTACAAATGTCCATAACGGTTTTTTGATTTATTCCAAAAACTATATTTTTTTTGAAAAATGAAAATACGCGTTTTTTCGAGTTAGCGAAAAAACGTTGTTTCGTTGATTTATGATGATAAAGGTTAAAATTAATGTTTTTAATGCGTGTTCTTTAACAAAAAATTACAAGAAACAAAATTTAATGAGTTATAATTCCCTACGAGCAGCAAAGATTTCGATATAAGACGTACGTTCAAGTGATTGAGATCTACTACAATACTTCGCTTACACCATGTACAACGCGTTATTTTGAGGTTAGAGTCTACAAAATTAAGTAAAGAGTACGTATTCTTACTTACCTTTTTATTCCTCAGCGGCAAACAGACGAAAATTAAAACATAATTTTTTTGAAAATTTTGGATTTTGTAACGTTCGATACGGACTGGGTGTACCACACCCGAGCACAATGTTTATATGTGTCTAGCTCGGACACAAAGCAGAGACTGACTCTGCCGCTTGGGCCTCTAATAGTGTGTACCTATAAGTTTTTTCCCCCCCTGGTCCGGACCCCCCTCGCCGACTTCTCTTCGTATGGCGCTTCTTTCAAATTTCGCTCGGGTTACGGTAACCCAGTCCGTACCCTGAGGGTTAAACAACATGCACAAATATGTCTCCCTCACACAGTGGAGTACTGAGGAAATTTGGCGCCCGGGGTAAAATAAGAGGTTTGCCGCCCCTACCTTGGTTTAGAGAGCAAAAAAACAAAGCTGAACACCATTTCCGGAAAGATGACTTGAGCGAGCAAAAAAAGAAGGTCCCAAGACAAACTTTGCCATCTCCCTAAAAAAGTTGCGCCCGGGGCGAATGCCCCTTTCTTATATACTTAAAAAATCAACGCCAAAACTCATTACCGATCAATTTCTCGGATATGGATGAACAGGTTTGAATAATTTTTGGCTCGTTCAAAACTGAAATTGGGTTATGGATCTAGTTTGAAGATCATATGGTTGACACTTCAAATTTCGGAGATATAATCGTATAAGCGACGTAACCGACAAAACGCATTTTTTTTTCTTGCCGCTCGATTTTCTCCGAGAAAGCGGAAATATTCTCTACAAACTCGTTTGAAAGCTATTTTTGAGCTGGAAATCAAGTTCAAAGACCAAATGGCTGTCGTTTCTGGCTCCGGAGATATAATGATATAAGTGATCTTATCGATGAAACGCAATTTATTTTCTTAGCTTCATTTTCTCGAGATAGATGAATCGATTTTCACAAGCTTTGGCTCATTTGTAAGCTAATCTTGAGATGTGATTTAGGTTCGAAGATCACAAGAAGTAACCGACAACACACAATTTTGTTTCTTCTGCTCAATTTTCTCGGAAATGGTTGAGCCGATTTCAACAATACTAGGCTCGTTAGAAAACTACTATTATCGGTTACGTAACTGTAGTATAAGCGACGTAACCGTAAATCTTTTTTTTTTCTATCCGCACAATTATTTCCGAAAGTCACCAATGAACACTTGCTTTGAGGAATGTTGATGAATATGTGACGTAAGCGCTGAAGCATGCGTTTGTGAATTACCCGAATCAATCTGAATAAATTTTGCCGCAATTCGCGTTAAAAATATGCTTGAATGAGTCTGTTTAAACCGCAAAAAAAGACATTATCACACCACTAGGTGAACAAGAAAGCGGTTTTGTTCCATTTTTTTTACCCGACGGGAACAAGTAATTGGAGTATGGAAATTTCATGCCATTTCGATTAGTCAGTAAAAGTGACAGCCATTTAATTGAAGCTACAATGGATTTATAAGAATTTCAGCAATGGCTTCAAACGTGTTTCCCGGACTCTGCTTTATCTAAAAGGACCATTTGTTTTTGATTTGTTTGCTGAATTTAAACATGGTCCAATTGAGTACGAAAACATAAAAAAAGTTCACAAATTGGTTATATTTAATCGCAAATTGAAATGGCTTTAGATAGCTGAGGCCGTAAAGATATCAAAAGGCAGTGTATTTACAATTATGCATGAACATTGGACAATGACAAATCTCTGTTCAAAGTACGAGCCAAGTGTACTCACAGTCCATTAAAAAAAAACAACGTTTTGATGATTCAGAGTAGTGTTCACAAGAAATAAATAAGTTTTTTTGCGTCGACATGTGACAATGGATGAAATATGGATCCATCATTTAATTCAAAACGATCATGATCGGAACGGATTGCAGCCAGTAAACCACATCCGAAGCGTCCAAATGCATAACAGTCAGCTGGGATGATTATAGAATCAGTATTTTGTGATACACATGTTATAATTCTCGACTATCTTGAAAAAGGAAAAACAATCAATAGAAAAAAAAACTATAAAACTCTGTTCGGTCGTTTGAATGCAAAAATCAATAAAAAACAAACCAGTCGGTGTTGAACAGTCGTTCGCACCGCACGCGTATAGCTCTTGGCTCCTGGAATTTTTTTTCTGGCTACCTAGAGTTTCATTGATTCAAGGCTTCAGTCTTTTTCAAGGCTACCTGAATCACTAACTAAGTGACTAAGTGACACAAAGAGTGATATTAGAGTGACTAAGTGATACAAATAGTGATATTGAGTGACTAAGAAATTAATCAGCCTTTTTTAAGGCTAGCTAGGAGTCTAATCGAAGACTAATTTAGCCTAGTTAATTTAATTTAAAATTTCATTAATTTCAAAAATGCCTGCGTCCAACCGGAAAGGCAACAAGCCTAAGGCTAAAAATAATTCAATACGGAATAAATCACAATCCGTTATTCAACATTTTTCTAATAACATTCACGATCTTATAGAATCTGAATGTAAAAATAAAAGACAACGGACGGATTTCCCTTACGTTGATCCTATGCCGTCTAACAATATTTACGAGATTCTTCCTGAATCCGATTGTAGCGACATAGAAGAAAATTCTTCAAAAATTCCCAAAATGGACGCTTGTCGTTCTGGGAAGAAACATCAATCTATGCCACCAGTGACGGTGATGATTTCCGACTTCAAAGCATTCCGTACTGAGCTTTCTACTTTTCTCCCGGAAGTAAAAGTCTCATTTCAAATCGGACGAAGAGGAGAATGTCGAGTCTTGGTGGATGGATTGGAAGATTACGAACGTCTTATTCGATATTTGTCCGAAAAACTTCATAAATTTTATTCATATGATATAAAATCAGACAGACCCTTCAAGGCTGTCTTGAAAGGATTATCAAATGATCAAAGTATTGATGAAATTAAAAATGAACTAAAAGAATTGCTTGGTTTTGCCCCTTCCCAAGTAATACTTATGAAAAAAAGAGCGAATGGTACTTCTAAACCACGCTCTGGAATTTCCCATGAACTTTACCTAATACACTTCAATCGAAGTGATGTAAACAATTTGAAAACTTTAGAAAAAGTACGTTTCATTTCCCACATTAAAATTCATTGGGAACATTATAAACGGCATAATCGTATTGCAAACTTAACGCAATGTCGTCGTTGCCAAGGCTTCGGTCATGGAACCAAAAATTGTCATATGGATATACGGTGTTTGAATTGTGGTAAATCGCATTCGAAAGACGTTTGTTCAATGAATGAAACCACTGATAAATTTTCATGTTCAAATTGCAATGGAAATCATAAATCCAATTATTTGAAATGTCCTGTCAGGGAAAAAATTTTAAACGCTCGTTCGCTTCGACAACAAGTCAAATCAACGACCTTAAATTTACAGAACATACCTGAAAATCAAAAAACCGTTACAAATGCCACGCCTAATTTTTCTTTGATTTCTTCGAAACAAAAAACAGGTACGCCTGCCAATTCGTCTTCTAACGAAAACAATTTATTGACAGGTAGATCGACCTCGTCATCATCTTCTTCTAATGTCAGTTATGCTGGTATATTAGGTAGAAATCTATCACCTATTTCTTCTAATGTAAATAATCAAAACACAGGACCGCCTTGCAGTTCTTCTTCTAACGAAAACAATTTATTAATAGGTAGACCGGCCAAATCATCTTCTTCTAATGGCAGTCTACCTACAAATATTCCTTCAATGCCATTCGCTTCTTTAAATGAAGTCGATTTAGGCGATATAACTGAAAATAAAATGATCTACCTACAAGATCAACTTTTTCAAATGATCATCCAAATGAATTCGACTTCATCACTTTTTGAAGCATTTCAAATCGGATGGAAATTTGCAAATAATATTATAATGAATTTAAAATTTAACAGTGATGTTAAATAATTATTTGAATATTTTAAATTGGAATGCTCGATCTTTGAAATCGAGTGAAGATGAATTTTATAATTTTCTCAAAGTTCACAAAATTCATATTGCCATTGTGACAGAAACTTTTCTTAAACCAAATGTAAAATTGAAAAGTAATCCACATTATGTGGTTCATCGATTTGACAGGTTTACTGGAATTGGTGGTGGAGTTGCCATTTTTGTCCAACGGCAAATTAAACATCGAATTTTACCTTCTTTCAATACTAAAGTTATTGAAAGCTTGGGAATCGAAGTTGAAACCATTCATGGAATTTATTTCATCGCTGGAGCATATTTGCCATTCCAATGCACCGGCGAACAATTAAATTTCTTTAAAGGCGATTTGCAAAAACTTACAAGATATCGATCGAAATTTTTCGTAATAGGGGACTTAAATGCTAAGCATGTCCAGTGGAATTGTAGGCAAAATAACAGTAATGGTAAAATACTTCATAATCAACTCTGGTTACTTTACAGTTCTTTATCCCAGTAATCCTACTTGTTTTTCTTCCGTGAAAAACCCGTCTACAATTGATCTGGTTCTAACAGATCAAAGTCACATTTGTAGTGAACCGATTACTCATGCTGACTTTGACTCAGATCATCTTCCTGTAACATTTAGACTTTCCAACGAAGCTATAATTAATCCAACTAGTTCTATTTTCAACTATCATAGAGCTAATTGGTTGTATTACAGATCTCACATTGAAAATCATGTGGATCATGAAACTATTTTAGAAAATTCTGCGGACATCGACACAGCAATTGATAATTTGAATCATTATATTATCGAAGCTAGAAATCTTTCAGTTCCCAAGGCTCAAACTAAATTAAATTCTCCTATCATCGATGACAATCTTCAACTGCTCATTCGGTTGAAGAATGTTCGTCGACGACAATATCAACGTTCTCGTGATCCTGCTATGAAAAACATAGTTAAGGATTTACAAAAAGGAATTAAACATAGATTTACTCTTTTGCGAAATGAAAATTTCGCTAAAGAAGTTGAACAAATTAAACCATATTCTAAACCTTTCTGGAAACTTTCTAAGGTTCTTAAGAAACCTCAGAAACCAATTCCTGCTCTCAAGGAAGGAAATCAAATACTTCTTACAAATGGTGAAAAAGCTCAAAAACTTGCTCAGCAGTTCGAGAGTGTCCACAATTTTAATTTAAACGTTGTGAGTCCTATTGAAAATGAAGTCTCACTGAAATATGATCATATTTCAACCCGTGTTATCACACGATGACATTATTGAGACGAATTTTGATGAAATTAAATCAATTATTAGGAAACTCAAAAACATGAAGGCTCCTGGTAATGATGGAATTTTTAATATTCTTATTAAAAATCTTCCCGATGTTGCCTTGAGACTCCTGGTTAAAATTTTCAACAAGTGTTTTTCATTAGCTTACTTCCCAAAAAGATGGAAAAACGCTAAAGTAATTCCTATCCTAAAACCTGATAAAAACCCAGCAGAAACATCAAGTTATCGCCCCATTAGCTTACTTTCTTCTATCAGTAAACTTTTTGAAAAAAATATCTTGTTGAGAATGATGACTCATATAAATGAGAATTCAATTTTTTTACCAGAGCAGTTTGGATTTCGTCATGAACATTTAACTACTCATCAACTTGTCAGAGTAACGAACATGATAAAATCAAATAAATCTTCTGGGTTATCCACTGGAGTTGCTCTTCTAGACATAGAAAAAGCATTCGACAGTGTTTGGGACAAAGGTTTAATAGCAAAAATGTCTGATTTCCAGTTTCCTATTTATTTGATCAAAATGATTCAAAATTATTTAACTGATCGTACTCTTCAGGTTAGCTATCAGAATTGTAAATCTGAATTGCTACCCGTACGAGCCGGTGTTCCGCAGGGTTCGAGTGTAGCTCCAATCTTGTATAATATTTTCACTTCTTATCTTCCAAATCTACCCGTTGGTTGTCAGAAATCGCTATTCTGTGACGACACAAGTCTGTTAGCCACGGGTAGAAATCTAAGAGTGATCTGCAGTCGCCTACAAAGAAGTTTAAATATTTGCAGTGATTATCTGTCAAAATGGAAAATTAAACCAAATGCAGCAAAAACGCAATTAATTATCTTTCCTCACAAGCCAAGAGCTTCTTTTCTTAAACCAAACAATAATCACATTCTCAAATTGAATGGCTTGGAATTGACATGGTCTGATCAAGCTAAATACTTAGGTTTAACGTATGACAAAAAACTCACTTTCAAGGATCACATTGAAGGAATCCAGGCAAAGTGTAATAAATATATTAAATGTTTATATCCTCTTATAAACAGAAATTCTAAGCTCTGTCTAAAAAACAAATTGTTAATTTATAAACAAATTTTCAGACCAGCCATGCTTTATGCGGTACCAATTTGGTCAAGCTGTTGTTCCACCAGGAAGAAAACGCTTCAAAGGATTCAGAATAAAATTCTGAAAATGATTCTGAAGCGTCCTCCCTGGTTTAATACAAATGAGTTACACAGACTCACAAATATAGAACCATTAGATGTAATGTCACATAATATTATAAGCAAATTCCGACAAAAATCGATGCAATCTTCAATTGAATCGATTCGCTCTCTGTATTAGTTAGTAAGTTAGTATATAAGTTCCTTTTCCCCATTACACAATACAAGTAGGTTTAGAATTTTCCCTACACAAAAATCTCAGAATTGCGGAAGCAAATGATGTCTTCATGGTAATAACCAAATCATATATATATATATATATATATATATATATATATATATATATATATATATATATATATATATATATACATATATATATATATATATATATATATATATATATATATATATATATATATATATATATATATATATATATATATATATATATATATATATATATATATATATATATATATATATATATATATATATATATATATATATATATATATATATATATGTAAATTCATATGTTCCACTGTTTCACCAAGACAATGAACCGATTCACAGTTGATGGCAACGATGGTTCAACGAATTACCCTAAGAATTGCTTCCTCATCCACCGTATATTTCAGATTTGGCTCCTAGTGACTACTGGCTATTCGCTGATCTAAAAAAAATAATTAACATTGAACTGAATGTTGAGGCAGAAGACAAATCATTCTACAAGCATGGCATCGAGAAGTTAGAGAAGCGTTGGAATGGTTCTATTGCGCTTGAAGGAGATTACATCCCAAGTAGCAAATGTAACTTATTGAAATTTCAACAGGTTCTACAATGGTTTCAGAATTGTTTTGCTTATACCTGTTAAGTTTTACGATAATACCGAAAATAATCACTATAGAACAATTTTAAGTATATCTAAAACAATTGTGCAGCAAATCACCAACTTGCCCACGTTGCACTAGTAGTTATAGAAGCTCTGCCAAAATTTTCACATCGTCATGTAAAAACGAAGTTATCAAAAAAATTCCGAATGGCTTTCATAATTGTATCGAACTCAATATATGCCGAAATGGTTGTATACCTCTTGTGAAGAAAAAAATAGTGAAATTATGCTCTCCGCCAGGCAAAAACTGATAAGCCGAATTGAAAACCTCACAGTAAAAACTATTTTGCTGCTGAGTCCGCATTGTCTTGACTGCCTCATGAAATTTTAGGTCAGTGTGTGCAGTTTTCTTCATTTTTAGAAAAACAATTCGAAACTTGCAAATAAGTTGTACCAGATTTAATTGCTTGAAATTAACGTAAAACTAGCCGATATGAGAATATTATCATAGAAGTTTAAGAAATACATCATTACATACGCAATGAAAACAAAAATCAAATCAGCGAAATATATTTAACAGTTGCACTATTTATGTACCATCAAAACAAACTTATAAAACCGATACACTGAAGAAGGATGTAAATAACATTCCGAAATACGCGTATCTGTATTGTAACGTTTGTTATGCTTAATTAAAGTATAGTGCCTTGTGAAAGTGTAATAACGTTACAGTGAAATAGTGGAATTAAATGGTACATAAATAGTGCAACTGGTGTATGAATGTTTGATAGCTTTCTTATACATATTTCAAAGACTGTCTCGATCATATTCATTGAAAAGAATAGAATATAATTTTCATATAAATTGATGTGCAATCATCAAAACACGTACATTTAAAGGCGCTTGAAAATTTCAGGCGTACGAAGACATGTTTCACCATAAAAATGCAGTTCGTTGTCGATTTTCTATTTACTAAAACATAAAAGATCAATTCTACAATATGTAGTATTACCAAATACAAATTATAATACGGAATACTCTGATGAATTTTCGTGGACACGTTTTGTATTACGCTGTACACTCTAAAGGTACAATGTCAGAGTGACAATCTACTTAGGTGAAATTTTCAAATAACTAGCAACGCTGAAGGCAGAAAATCATTTCACCATGGATACTGTTTATTATGACGAAATAATTAATCATGCTTGGAGACTAAAGAAAATATTTGTATGTTTGTGGATCACTATATTAATTTTAAATCTTTTTATTGTAGGATTCACAGGACACGATGGAACAAATACAAATCTTTATCTGATTTATATAGGAAATTGAAAGTTTCTCTGCGGTCAAGGAGAAATGCCTTTACTCATGTCTAGCTATGTTACAAAATTGAATTATACATTAGTGTATACACTAAAACAAAACTTTCAAACAATTAAAGCACGATCGTAGAGACAGATAACAGATACCAATATCAATAATCATGTATCGAACATCCGGACTCAAGTGATCAGTGTGGAATCGTAAGATAATTCGCACGACCCCTTAAATCATCATCTAATCTCTAAATGGTCTTATCATTATCGTAATATTCACCAGTTTATGACGCTCCTAAATCGAATACAAATAACTTTTTTTTAATATGGTTTGATACCTAGCCGTGATCAACAAATGATTCTCTAAAAATTAGTGTGCAATAAGAAACATACAACCAAAACCTTTTTGTGGTGGCACCCAAGAATAATTTCGAAAATAACATCGGGCACCCAAGAATAATAACACCGGGGCACCCAAGGATATTTTCGAAAATGACTCATCTGCACATTTTTAAACTTATCATACTTATCAATTCGCAAACACGTTTGGTTATCAACTTAACCATACCAACAATTCGTGATACCAATCTAGATGATATCGTGAAATTGTGCACTAACCTTAGAGAGAAATGGCAAAAAAGCCCTGCATACAACTATTTAAAATGTACATTCATTCTAACTATCTGAATTGTTTCATTATACGCCTGTACAATGCAGACTTAACCTTTTTCCGAATCCAGAAAAGAATTTATTTATTTGAATTAAAATTCGGATTCGAGGAAACTTTGATGGTATCTTTTTATTATTTATTATGGAACCATAAATAAGCAAATATAACCATAGCAACATTAATTGAAGTTGCCAGAAAGGAATATTTATGGTGACTTGGCATTGTCGAGGGTTAGTAGAAGGATGGACTAGAATGTTTTGTGAACCAAACATTGGCGATATGTTTGTATGGGACTTAGACGTATTATTATTTGTATTTGGTATTACCATTTATTTATGTGCAGAATATTTTTAAAGTTCCATATTTGTGTTATGTTACGAGCAGTTGTATAGGAAATCAAATGTGAAACTTATTCATTCGAAATTATGTTTGCTAAGTTTTTGTAAACATCAATTCAATTCTTGTTTACATTACGTAGTAGTTTACATGAGTTTCACAATTGTTTTTTCTCTGATTTTATTACTGTCTTTAAGATGGGATCGACGCATGAGTTTTTGTACCAGTTGCACAATAATTGTGAATAAATGTTTGTGACAACGGAAGGAATTAAAGATAGGTTGCACAACACAGAAAAATTGCGCTTTTTCCATAACACAACAGTTACTACAATAGTAATATGAACTAATTTGATTAATTGCACAATCTGTAGAAAAATACACGACAGCAACTTAACGTGCTACTTGGGATAAGTCTTGTGTTTGTACTTAGGGCACATAGCCATATTTACTGTTCTTAACGTTTCGTCTTAGACTTGTCAGTGCATTACAGTTTATGTTAATTTTTTATGCCACCTTGCAGTTTAACCTAAACCGCTGGTATAACAGATCAACATAAACTGTTATGCACTGACATGTCGATAAGAAAACCTGTTAGGTAAGAAAAAAGTTAATGAATATGATCAATATAAAGATTTGGCATCCCTGTCGGACGCCGCATGGTTTGAGTGAATCAACCGTTTCGCTCATGAACTTTGAACCCGTTCGCGAACGAATCACGCCCATCTCTAGATGATAGTATCAAATATTGTTTTCAGTGGCCTGCGTCGGAATAATTGAACAGCAAATATGATTAAATTTTTTTTTCCAGGAAGATTTCAGACAAACCAAAACAGGTGAACTGTTCTCGTCAAATCTAACACACGGGGTATGATCGATTCCAAACCAAATAACAGCGATCTTTGCGTAAAATTCGAACCACGGAAACCGTTAAGAGTTACCGTCATACTCATGGAAGCCGGATTTGCGCCAACTCTCAGCGAAGCAGAGAACGGCAGCACCCGGCGGTAGTCATACTAAAACGGCATCACACCCCGTTGCCACAATCGAGGTCTTTCGATGTTTACTTTAGCAATCATTATCATTATCGGTCGTTTTTTTTCTGTACACAATATTCATTGGTAAACATGAATAGGCGTAGAATCACGAACACGAAAGGCAAAACGACCAATTTTGCCGAAGCTCGAGGAAAACTGTGCGGTTCCAAACTGCACAGAGTTAGGAAGAACGTCTTGGGTCGAAATGAAACAACTGCAAAAATGGATGTTTGGAGAGATACTTGTTGAATGCAGACTCGAAGGGGAACTGTACTAAATAATTTAATTGAATCCGATGAGTTTTTTTTTTCGAGCAGAGGCAATTCAAAAATTGAATCACCAAGTACGCTCTCCTTTTTCAGCATAACCTGTATTGTTTTTTCATTCTTTGAATGGCATTCAGTTATCGAAATTAAGCTAATTGATCAATAAAAGAATTACTGAATAGTTTATGAAGCTCAATTACTTACCAGATTCAGAAATACTATCATCGAAGTATCCAATTCGCACGCACAACTTCACCAATTAGCCCCAGCTGCACGATGATAGTCAGATGATCCTGACCTTGTTCACCTTCGGTTTCCCCTCCCGGTTGGGAGACACAGACACTGCACGAAGTAAAACGCGATGCAAACGATGCTTGTTTTTTGTTACTGAACTGAATCTTCGCTCTTCTCGAATCGGGGACACTCTATCAGTGTGTGGCTCTTCTCTCCACTAACAAGCACAAAAACTATTTACAACAAAAACAAAACACTTTCCACAGAGCACAATTTTAGCAAATCACTTCTTCAACTCTAGGAAATCCTGATTTTGTTCTTCCTGTGATCTTCAATACTTTCACAATGTGTTTGCTGCTGTTGTCGTTTTCTTCTCCGATTCTCTCTATTCGATCGATTCACTCATACTGGTGGTCAGATTCCCGCTGGAAAGCATCATCATGGAAAAGCATTTGTTAGCATGTGATTCGATACACACGCCGTTGTTTACAATTGCTAGCGTATAACGTTACACTGGCCTCCAGAAGTGTGATCATAACGGTGTTGCCAGTTTTATTTACTGCAAACCCCGGTATATATTGAAGATGAAAAGCTTTGATAATACAATCCTTTTGTGGAATTAGACTTTCGGTTTCAACAGACTTCGCAGCCCATTCAGAGCGTACAAAACCATTGCATGGCTACGATTCTATTGACACAATGAATCCTTCCAGGGCGCGAACATAAGATAACTGGCCTTATAAGATCAGTGCCCTATGCATTCAACCGCCAACTCGGGTCGACATTGAAAATGAATTAATGATAAGAATCATATTTCGATAAAAATTAACAGCAAAGTCACAATTTGTGACTAACCATCCAATTCAATGATACCTTTCTCATAAAGGTGTATAGTATAGTAATTTAAAGCACAAAAATTTAATCCCTTCGATTTAAATTGATTAGAATCAGTTCATACATTTAATTTCTAAAATCTTTCTAAATGAGAAATTGTTTTTTTATGTTCAGTCTTGAGGTGAAAATTTATCATTTGAATCTCCGTTCTGTTACAAACTACACACTTATTTTCGAATTTTCAGTTCGGTAATATTTTTACGGAATAATTCATCACTTTGATCGAAATTACCGATTTATCCGCTATGCTTACATAAATTGACGTATTCCGCTAAGCTTGTTACAGAAATTCAGCTGTCTAAAATACATACACCGAAAACTTGGTAATTTTGTACCGAACAGTTTCGAAGGGGAACTGTACTAAATAATTTAATTGAATCCGATGAGTTTTTTTTTCGAGCAGAGGCAATTCAAAAATTGAATCACCAAGTACGCTCTCCTTTTTCAGCATAACCTGTATTGTTTTTTCATTCTTTGAATGGCATTCAGTTATCGAAATTAAGCTAATTGATCAATAAAAGAATTACTGAATAGTTTATGAAGCTCAATTACTTACCAGATTCAGAAATACTATCATCGAAGTATCCAATTCGCACGCACAACTTCACCAATTAGCCCCAGCTGCACGATGATAGTCAGATGATCCTGACCTTGTTCACCTTCGGTTTCCCCTCCCGGTTGGGAGACACAGACACTGCACGAAGTAAAACGCGATGCAAACGATGCTTGTTTTTTGTTACTGAACTGAATCTTCGCTCTTCTCGAATCGGGGACACTCTATCAGTGTGTGGCTCTTCTCTCCACTAACAAGCACAAAAACTATTTACAACAAAAACAAAACACTTTCCACAGAGCACAATTTTAGCAAATCACTTCTTCAACTCTAGGAAATCCTGATTTTGTTCTTCCTGTGATCTTCAATACTTTCACAATGTGTTTGCTGCTGTTGTCGTTTTCTTCTCCGATTCTCTCTATTCGATCGATTCACTCATACTGGTGGTCAGATTCCCGCTGGAAAGCATCATCATGGAAAAGCATTTGTTAGCATGTGATTCGATACACACGCCGTTGTTTACAATTGCTAGCGTATAACGTTACACTGGCCTCCAGAAGTGTGATCATAACGGTGTTGCCAGTTTTATTTACTGCAAACCCCGGTATATATTGAAGATGAAAAGCTTTGATAATACAATCCTTTTGTGGAATTAGACTTTCGGTTTCAACAGACTTCGCAGCCCATTCAGAGCGTACAAAACCATTGCATGGCTACGATTCTATTGGCACAATGAATCCTTCCAGGGCGCGAACATAAGATAACTGGCCTTATAAGATCAGTGCCCTATGCATTCAACCGCCAACTCGGGTCGACATTGAAAATGAATTAATGATAAGAATCATATTTCGATAAAAATTAACAGCAAAGTCACAATTTGTGACTAACCATCCAATTCAATGATACCTTTCTCATAAAGGTGTATAGTATAGTAATTTAAAGCACAAAAATTTAATCCCTTCGATTTAAATTGATTAGAATCAGTTCATACATTTATTTTCTAAAATCTTTCTAAATGAGAAATTGTTTTTTTATGTTCAGTCTTGAGGTGAAAATTTATCATTTGAATCTCCGTTCTGTTACAAACTACACACTTATTTTCGAATTTTCAGTTCGGTAATATTTTTACGGAATAATTCATCACTTTGATCGAAATTACCGATTTATCCGCTATGCTTACATAAATTGACGTATTCCGCTAAGCTTGTTACAGAAATTCAGCTGTCTAAAATACATACACCGAAAACTTGGTAATTTTGTACCGAACAGTTATCACTTTGAAATAATTCGGTAACAAGAAATGGAAGCAATAACTTGTTTTTTCTATCGGAAGGCAGTTTTCGGTTATGTAGAAGAGCTTGGACGACATGTCTTTTTACATATCCGCAATCATGATATTCTTCCTGACGCTGTTCATTACGACTGTACATTTTCGAAATGTAATATGCTGTACAGTCGGTTTTGGTCTTTAAAAAGGCATATATTAGACAAACATCCAAAAGATCCGAATTTTCAAAATGAACTTCACGTGAATTCTCCGTTGTTTCAACAGGCAATTGAATATGAACAACTAGAGGAAAATGGATCATTGGATTTAACAAATAAAGAAATTGAACACTCAAAAATAGATGAAATTAGAGACATGATCGCATTGAGTATTTGTCGTCCTAAAGCAGATTATGGTCTTCCTAGGAGCAAGATTTCGTTGTGCCAGTGCTTTGAAGTGTTCAATTGTAGAAGCCACCCTGCAGAAAAAAAAGTATGGGTTTGTAATATCAGAGACATAACTGGATGTCGTGAATACGAATAAAACTGACACTCTTTCTTTATACTTTCGAATATCAATTAGTTGATCGATTGTGTGAATTGTGCAAGCTTTCCTCTTTTTCACTACTAGAATTTGAAACGTACGGTACAGATTAGTTACATTAAAAATTAAATATTACGGAATAACCAGTATAGTTCTTTATGATAAAATAATGGTGGTTCTGGAAGGAACCTTTCATTGATGGCTTCTAAGTCGGTGCTATGCATTTTATATCAGCATCAGTTCATTTTATTCAGCAGAAAGTTCAACTACAAACTACAAGTGATTGAAAAATGTCGTCGCCAATGTTTCCTCATACCGTTTGATAATGCGCCATACGGTATTTATGGGCAATTTCAGCTGTTTAGCTAGTCTAGATGCAGACCACAATGGATTTTTCAAAAAACTGTGCACAATTTTTTCCCTTCTTTCGGCTTCCATGTTGATTGTTTACAAAGTACAGTCGATTTGCGGAATGTCAAAAATCATACGTAAAGCTGACAAAATTCCCGACACGTGGGCCCCAAGAACTTCCAAATCCGTCCACCAGGAGCGCCACAATATGAGCAAAACTTTGTTCCAATTCTAAATGAAGCAAGCTTTATATGTTTTTATGTACTAATCGCATCTAAACTAAATTCTCTAGACTTTGTCACGGTAGATTTATGATACAAGCCTTTAAAGACAATATATTCAGCAGCTCTTCAGTAAGAAAAAATGCAACACTAGCGTTAATGCAATCATTCTGAAAATTTCACAGAATATTCTCAACTCAATGAATCATTCTGAAAATTTCACAGAATATTCTCAACTAAATTTCGAAGACATTGTCTGGTGGGTTTTTCTATATTCTGCACCGTATCCAAGAAAACATAATTTGAAACGGGAAAATAGCAAAAAAAAACTACCACTTTACAGTACTGTCCTCAGCCCTTAAGCGACATCTTCTCCAATTCACTCGTATGGATCAAAGTTTTAACTGTGTACTCGTTGAAAACAAAACACGGAATGATGATCGATTTTCGACCACGGTTTCCCTTTTATAATGTTCAGTTGAAGATATCTGTCTGACTACCTCAAAATCGTCGTCCTTGCGCGAAACCCCCAAGCGAAAGTAAAGAGCTTTCCGCGTTGAGAAAATTTAATTTTTGAGTTGTTTGTGGTTATCTCACACTGTTCAAAATATTATCCTAAGTTCCTGATCATATTTTTGATGAAATAGTGAAAGAATTATGTTGCTGCCATTAATACAATTCGAGATATTCACGATTAAGTTCTGCCCATTCTTCCATATGGCCAATTTTGAAAAGGCGCCCCATAGTAAAGTAAGTCGTATTCGACAAAAATGTGTTATTTGTTCATAATGAATACAATGTTTGGAAATGGAAGGCTAACTACAACTGGGGAATGTTGTAACGAAAACGTATCAAATAAAACTTCCATCCAAAGCTAGTCGCAAATTGTTGATTGAAGACCTAATTTAGTAAAATAGAGTAATCAGAAGTGAAACGTTGAAAATATCTAATAACTGGAAGGAAAAAGGAACTCCTGCAATTGTCGCCTTTTACGACATGGAAGCAGGAACCCAGTGGATTTATTCTTGGTTCATTTTGTCCGCCGGATTCCACACGGCATCTAGGCTGGTACTGTCAGGAGAAAGATAATAGGTACTATCAATCTTCTAGTGGACCCCAGCCCCTCCGCAAATACCGAAAATAGTTGTTAAAAAACACCAAAACGGTTCTTCTTACAGATGGCATAACGCCAACTTTGGCACAATTGAATGGTTTTATGGTCCCATAGATTGCTACTGAAATTAATCAGGATCCGACTCCCGGTTCCGGAGCTACAAGATACAGTGTTTTTTAAGATGCAAATCGTAATTTAGAGCGACATTTAGAGTTCCATGAAGCCAGAAATGAGCCTCATCGCTGAACAAAATTTGTCGATAAAAAAGCGGATTTTCCGAATGGACCACCTAAGACGCAGCCGCGGTCAACATTTAAATGAAATTATCTTCAAAAAGTAAATGTCATGTACCAATCTAACGTTTAAAATAAAGAACCGATGAGATTTTGCAAATTTTATGCGTTTTATTGTTTAAAAAAGTTCTCAAGCTCTTAAAAAATCACCCTTTACTTCGTTGAAGGTAGTAAATGCGCCTTAGTCGCGCGCTAGAAGAAAAGCGGCCACCATATCAAGAGCGACATGACAAAGTCATTCTCCAACACGACAATGCTCGGCCTCACGTCGCAAAAGTGGTCAAAAAGTACCTGGAAACGCTGAAAGTTTTGCCCCACCCGCCGTATCCCCCAGATGTCGCCCCTTCTGACTTCCACCTATTCCGTTCGATGGCACACGGCCTGACAGGTCAACATTTTCAATCCTTCGAAGAGTTGGAAAAATTGATTGCTTCATGGATAGCGTCAAAAAGGACTCCTTTTTTCGAGCCGGGATCCGAAAATTTCCGGAAAGATGGGAGAAAGTTGTCGCTAGCGACAGACAATACTTTGAATAATACATCTGTAAGCACTTTTTCGCTTTAATTTTGGAAAAAACGGCAGAAGCAAAGTTGTACACCTGATATTTCAAAACATTTAAATTTTTCATTATTTGTGGTTATGTCACACTATTTCCGATGGCATGTAAAAAAATATGTTGATACGTTAAATACAACTAGAGATATTCACAATCAAAAACTTATCACTTTCCTAGAGGGTATGTTTTGAGAAGGCGACTCATAGTAAAGTAAGACGTCAAAACGAAAGCGGAACTCACTTCATTTTGTCAGAGACAGCCAAACCGAGACTGAAATGTAAAGTTCTATGGTCTTATTAGTTGCTATTGAATTTATTGCGGATTCGACTTCCGGAGCTACACGGTGAAGTGTGTTAAACGTTGCCAACCGTCGTTTAGAATGGAAAAATTCTTCTAAATTTAACTTATAACTGTTTACAAATTGAACAGGTTATGTTTGTTCATTTCCAAATAAACTTAGTAGTTTTTATTGAAGTTTTGACCAATTGTTTTTCGGAGAATATACTAGTGATATTTATGAAAATATGAGAAAGGCATCATTTCGTAGGAGGATTAAAATATGCATTTTTTGTGATCAGCGTGTCCTCATAAAATCATTTTTCATTGTTAGCAGAGCTCAATTATTAGCATAGTTTAAATATAGACTGACGTTTTGTTGATAGAAATATTTAAATATTTACTATTTGAAATAATACAAACACCACCGTCAAAAGTTCAAGTGATCGCATTGAGCGATTTTTCTGTACAATTTTTGTAACTTTCCTCCTAATTGTGACGAGTATTTCAATGCTGATAATTTTAAACACCTCATCACACTTTATTTTATCTAACGAAATTTTTAGACAATGACAATGTCAATAATAAAACAAAGCCATTTGCTAAGATGATAATGAATAAACTAACGCGGAAATCACTAGAATAATCAATTACCAAGTGTTTTGAACTATTTAAACTGATTGTAATATTTGTTATCTTTAAAAGTCACTATTCTATAAAATACTTTTGTGAACAGCATTGAAGAACAATGTAAATAAAACTCTAAACCGTTTGTTTTAGTCTTCAGCCTTGAGGTCCAATTACAAGTTCGAGCGAAAGCAGTGACCTTTTCTGTTTCTAGTGCCAATATGCAAACGTGACACATACGAAACTTGTTTATGCCCTAATGATTAAACTTGGCCAAATGATACTGCCTGCCAAAATCAATGCTAGAAGTAATTGATTGCAAGTTGACCTTGAGAAATTCCAAATCCAGTAATTAGCTCCATGCCTAGACAAATACGAGCTAGCAAATGAAATTCACTATCGAAGTAGGAATCGGTTCGTGTTAGCACAGGCAAACCGTCGGATAGTTTCTACGTATGGGGCTTTTTCGGTGTATTCAATTAATCAGCCATTAACGGCATCGTGTGCAGGTAAATCGAAAGCAAACCGGATTCGGAACTGGTAACGCCGCATGATCGCAAAAGGGTCGACATTTCAGGGTAATTTGACAGTGGCTGTGCTGAAAGATGGAAGCCTAAAAACATTGAAACCGCAACAGATCACAGCTCAGCTGGTTTCATTTTCTTCTTTCGATCCCGTCGCTGCTACACCGTCACTCACTATCACCTACACACGCAATCTCGAGGCACCAAAAAGGTATCTTCTCTTCTGCCACTCTACTAAGCAGCCTGACACCGATTTGGGCGTTCATGTTTCGCCTTTTTCCTCTGGGAAAAATCGCCTCAGCCAAGTTGCCTTTCACACAACCTTCTGACACGCATCATAAACCGCACTATTTTACCATATTCCATATTCAATTCCACCAAGTAGATGCCAACTGGGCACTAATCACTATCAAATTTATTCCAGCTTCTAGGCACTTCCGAAAGAACCTCACCTCACACAGAAAAGCTTCTTCTGTCGCTTCGGCGTGTGCTGCTCTGGCTGAAGCACATTTACGTGTGTGTTCGATTGAAAAGCAAAGTACCAGGCAAAGGCAGCAGAAGTTGAACAAAAAGCAACAAACACCTCTCCCCGGTTGTACCCCGCTACCGTCAGCTAACCGAGGAACAACTTTGTGCGAAATACTTCACCGGGAACCGAAACTCTGCGTACAACCACGACCGAACCGTTTGAGCACTTGCGAAGAACTGACGAAGTAACATGGGTGGCGTGGTGATTGGCGAACAACAACACGACGAATCACCGATGTGTTTGTGTGCACGGTTTGCCAGAGCTTGGGGGTCCAATTGGAATTGTGGGTGGTGTTGGGTGAACAGACGAAAGCTCACATGCTTTGTTTTGAAGCTTTTCTTGTTAGACAAAAGTGGATTCTCACGAGTTTTCGTTTTGTTTTGATGGTTTCATTCCATTCCGTCATATGAGTTTTGTTTTGATGGTTTCATTCCATTCCGTCATATGAGAAATCTACTATCCCATTCGATCATCTCGCATGATAACGATTGTAGAACCCCCTTCTAAATTGACTATTTGGTAAACAAAGTGGAGCACGTTCGCATGGATTGATGTATACACAACACTCCTGTTAAGGTGCGTTTGAAACTTTGAAGACCGTCAGAAGTGTATGGTTAAATATGCGCTACATAGATTTTTTGAAAGAACCGAATATAATTTCGCATGCAGTATAAACGAGATTGTTTAAAATAACAAAAGAGTTAGTCGATTTTTAAGTTTGATTTTTGTTAATTTCAAGCTAGAATATATTTGTTTGGAACCGATTTCTCACTTCAACATCAACAATAATCCCTGTTTGAAAGTTATTACGGTTGATTTTATTGTTAAAATAAATCAACTATTTATTACTTGCCAATAAAAGTTGAGTTGGTGTTATTGGCATTGTCTGTGTTGATTCAATCCTGCTCTACCTTTATATCAACAAAAAAATTTGTTCATCTTATCCACATATAACAGAATGCACAGGCTCGAACAATTTTTTTCAAAATCCTGTGTAAATTTCAAATTTGCTATACGTTGGAAACACTACTGGCACCTACTCGACTGTTCGCCGCGATCTTTCAAAACGTTCCACTACGTTCCGGAACGACAACAAAATTCTCTTGCCTGTTATAGAAATATTCCAACTACAGCAATTTTAACACTTATCACACGAGTTCCCTAAGTGTTAAAGACAATTTTATTTCCATGTCGCATAAATCCAACCCATAAACAATCTGACAGAAATGAGCCTGTTTCATTTGTGTTCCACTGAATTCGTGACGGCGCTAATGTACACGCAGAAAAAAATATTGCACAAGTAACTAAATTTGGGTTTCTCGCAAAGATTTAGTTTATTGAAATAGTGACAAAAAGAAAATTTGGTTTAATATAGCGAATGTTGCTGCTTGAAACTACAAAACTAGATTTTTTGTCTCAGTAAATTAGTTTATTTCAATAAATATTTTGATAAAAATAACAAATACTTGACTTGTGCATTCCTGTCAGTTTCTTGACAAACAATTCCATAGTAAAACTTGCAAAATCAGTTTACAATGAACTAACTTTAGCTGAAGGTAATCTTTATAGTGCTTTGAATTTATAAACTTTGAAGTTGAAATAAATGATAAGATATAAACCTAAAATGATTATTATTTCTACCTACATTTTTGTTTCTTGAAAACCTTTTTTGGTTGTTGTTGTTAAGAGTAGAATGATTTCTTTCAAAATAATTTGGAGAGTGGTTTTTGATACATTTTTTGTTGATTTATTTTAGTTTAGCAATTCTAATTACATTGATAAAATTTCAATTATTTCAAAACCACGATAAAGTCCTGGTAAATTATTTCTTATATTTTCTAATGACTCGATGCCCTTGCAGCTCAGATCCTATATCCTATAAAAAAAGTTTTTGTAGTAAAGAAAACGTGTTATGTACAATTTTAAAGTTTCTAATAATATTAATTATCAATACTTACGCTTGGATTGTTGAAATGTCTCACGACAAAGAAATGAACAGATGAAATATTACTTTTTGAAACACAAACTTTTTTTGTTAATTCACAGTTGAAAAAGTTTCTGGTTTATATGAAATATAACTGACACGATTCATTTTAACAATAAACTTTGTTGTATCATTATACAAATTAGATCATAGATAAAAGGAATCATTTTTTTTATCAACATAAAGACAAATTAGAATTGAACCAACATAGATATTGCCAATAAAATCAACTCAACTTTTGTTGATAAACAAAAAAATGGTAGTTGATTTCAACAATGAAATCAGCTGAAACAGCAATTTTTTCGTTGGGCTAGACCAAAATTTAGATTCACAACAAACAGAGATCATTGTTGATGTTGAAGGGGGAAATTGGTTTGGAACAATCATATTCTAGATAGATATTAACATAAATCAAATTTAAAAATCTACTAACTGTTTTGTTCTTTCAAAAGCGTTCTATTTTTCTGCAATGAATTACGAAACAAAAAGATTACAAGAGTAACCAGTACTTCATTACGTTATTTACGGTCATTGTGTATGCGTCCAGCAATATATTTAAAAGAAGCGTAATTTTAATATTGTGACTCACGCAAGAACTCCTGCAAGAAATCAAAATATTTTCAAACAGCGCTGCCTAGCAATAAACTCGTCAATAACACACGTCATAAATATCCAAACATGCGTATTTTGTAATATTTCTAGCTTTTAATTCACTCTGCCCAACGTCTTCTCTTAGTTCTGAAAAGATAACTATTTATAGTAATTTATAGAATTAGAAATGAAGTGTTTTTTGAAATGTGGTGTGTGACTAAAGAGTACCAAACGTATTTAGTCGCGTATCAATGAAAACGCAAGGAAATAGTAGCCATTTGTAGGAGTATTTGTTATCATTGGATGATCTTCTAACGACTCGGATCAAGACAAGGGAACCATTGTTCTTCGAGATTCAGTAGAATAACAGATCGGCTGAAAAGTTCGTATCGTTTCTATGAGAGGGCGCCACTAGAATTAAATCCATATCATTTTCAGTTAGTACCAACCTTCAAAAGATACGTGTATAAATTTGACAGCTGTCTGATTATTAGTTTGTGAGATATTGCATTTTGAGTGAAGCTACTTTTGTTATTGTGAAAAAAATGGAAAAAAAAGGAATTTCGTGTGTTGATGAAACACTACTTTTTGATGAAAAAAAGTGCCGCCGATACCAAAAAATGGCTTGATGAGTGTTATCCAGACTCTGCACCGGGCGAAGCAACCATTCGTAAGTGGTTTGCAAAATTTCGTACTGGTCATATGAGCACCGAAGACGATGAACGCAGTGGACGTCCAAAAGAGGCTGTTACCGATGAAAACGTGAAAAAAATCCACAAAATGATTTTCAATGACCGTAAAGAGAAGTTGATCGAGATAGCTGACACCCTAAAGATATCGAAGGAACGTGTTGGACATATTATTCACGAATATTTGGATATGAGAAAGCTTTGTGCAAAATGGGTGCCGCGTGAGCTCACAATCGATCAAAAACAACAACGAATTGATGATTCTGAGCAGTGTTTGGAGCTGTTATATCGAAATAAAACCGATTTTTTTCGTCGATATATAACAATGGACGAAACATGGCTCCATCACTTCACTCCGGAGTCCAATCGACAGTCAGCTGAGTGGACTGCACGCGATGAATCGAACCCAAAGCGTGGAAAGACTCAAAAATCGGCCGGTAAGGTTACGGCGTCTGTATTTTGGGATTCGCATGGTATAATTTTCATCGACTACCTTGAAAAGGGAAAAACCATCAACAGTGACTATTATATGGCGTTATTAGAGCGTTTGAAGGACGAAATTTCAAAAAACGGCTTCATTTGAAGAAGAAAAAAGTTTTGTTTCATCAAGACAATGCACCGTGTCACAAGTCGATGAAAACCATGCTGAAATTGAACGAATTGGGCTTCGAATTGCTCCCTCATCCACCGTATTCTCCAGATTTGGCCCCCAGTGACTTTTTCCTGTTCTCAGACCTCAAGAGAATGCTCGCTGGTAAAAAATTTGGAAGCAATGAGGAGGTAATCGCTGAAACTGAGGCCTATTTTGAGGCAAAGGACAAATCGTACTACAAAAATGGTATCGAAAAGTTGGAAGATCGCTATAATTGCTGTATCGCCTCTGATGGCAATTATGTTGAATAATAAAAACGAAGTTTGGCAAAAAATGTGTGTTTCTATTAAACGATACGAACTTTTCAGCCGAACTGTTACCTTATTTCACGTTCATTGTTCATTGATATGTGATGAACTACTTTTAAACCTTCTATTGATGAAAAGAAAAAATTATACTTATACTAAACCATAGTAACTTATCATAATAATTATTTCATAAATGTCAAGAAATGCTAGCAAAATTTGTTTTACTTATTTAAATATAAAAATTTAAACCGCAGATTATCGAAAAACAGACACGTTATTTCCAAATGTTACTCTATTTACGACGCCATTGTGGACGCCAGATAACCAAAACTTTTACTTATATTCTCGATGTATGGGAGCTATCAAGTTGTCCACGGGTTGCATAAATCACACGAGAATTCGTTCGTAATAAAACAAAAATAAACTTGTCATTTTAACCAACAGCAAAACAAAAATCTAGCGTGAAGTGAATGTTGCACCCAAAATTGTGGCTCAGTTAAAGCGGCACCCAAATCGTGGTGGCTCCTTGTGTCGATCGTGGTGACATCTGCAAGTGTTCGCCACGCTGATTGAGCAAATTTTACACACAGTTCATATGTGAGCATGTATATCTGTTATCTGTGTCTTATCTAGGATCTGGTTCGTATAAAAATACAACTTCGTTTGTTTAAATGGGCCGTACCAGTTTTATTGTTGATAAAGTTGATCAACTTTTCTCATCCGGGGATAACCAAAAAAGTTATCCCCATAGTGCCATAGCAAAAAATTCTTCAAAGATAGCAATACAATCGAAAACTTATGGATTTGAACTAAGACAAGATAAGACAACTCGTATTACGATTTTGGAGCCAAGCCTCGAAAAAATTTAATAATATAATATTTCGGCTAAGCCTATAGGCCCGTAAAAAAATAAACCATTGATTTTACATTATAAACAATTTATTCACAATTAAATCTATTGGTTACAATACATTTTATTGTAACTTGACAAGATTTTTTCGCTGCTCTCTATTTGGTCATTATAAAATCATTATAACTTTATTTTCACTAATAGTACTGTTGTTGTACCGTTTAATTCCACTATGTCACATCATTACACTCTCACAAAGTCACTATTTCACAGTCACTATTTTCACAAAAGTGTATCAAACGTTATAATACAGATAAGTATTTTGGAATGTTATTTACATCCTTCTTCAGTGTATCGATTTTATAAGTTTAAACTATAAAATTATAAAACCGATACGCTTGATTTCAAAGCTGAACTTTTGACACAGTTTTTAAAAATCCACGAAAAAAATCATTTTTCCATGGAGCTTTCTTGAATATCAGTATAACTGGTTAGCCGATTTATGAATTTGACAACGAGTAGAACGTTTATAGACGTCAGATTTCGGTCAGTTCAGAGCAGTAGCATTTGTGATCACATTTTCGATTCAGCATACTTAAATACTGTGCAGATCGATTGGATGTGAACTGTG
This sequence comes from Malaya genurostris, assembly GCF_030247185.1. Taxonomy (NCBI): domain Eukaryota; kingdom Metazoa; phylum Arthropoda; class Insecta; order Diptera; family Culicidae; genus Malaya; species Malaya genurostris. The sequence continues at coordinate 183,457,403 of NC_080572.1, forward strand.
CAGTATTTTCAATTTTCTTGGTGACGCGAAGTATATTTAGCACGTTTTCTTAGAAAACAGCCAATAAACCACCTGTCAACATTCACATTCATTTTAACACCAGCGGAAAGAAAAAAACGCAAACGAACTGTTATGACTTACTCACAACAAGCACAGAATCCTTCGGAATCCTTTTTCAAAAAGTTGTTGTCGGGAGGCTTTTTGGTCGTTATTCCAAAAATAAATCGAAATATCTTTCTTTATTCAGAAACAAATTGATAAGCCCCTCTCTCTAATGCGTAAATAATTTTTTTTCGTAGTGTGCAGTGCTGTCAACTGTTTTTTCCAAAAAACTGTATTTGGCGGAAAAATCTATCTGTACAATATCTTTCTCGAAAAATCAAACATCGATTTAGTGCGGAAACTGATTTTGCGACCAAAATAAAAAAAAGGTCGCTCGACCTGATTTACCCCTATGGAATCCAACACAAAAACTGAAAATCGGTATTTATCTGTATGAAAATTGAAATATCGGTATTTTGAGAGAGCATATCTGTATTCCTGTATCTAGAGTGCCTATAACCAGAGTGACGACATCTCATCCGTAATTTTGGCAACAATTCAAAACATTCCATTAGCTTTACATTGAATTGACAGGTCGTTTGCTCGTTTGGAACTGGGAGCTGTCATTCCAAACGAACAGCTGTCGCCACTCTGATTATAGTCACTCTACCTGTATCGAGTCCAGTAATCGGTATAAATACCGAGAAATCGGTATAGTTGGCAGCGCTGGTAGTGTGTACTGTGCTTACCTCGAAGTACTAGATTGAATAATAAATTTACTATTTTGACATTCAAATGTCAAAACCAGCAAAAGACGAAGGGTTACAATTCAGGTGAAACTGGTTACGATTTCCAATACTATCATTCTACTATACGTCGTTTCATATTATTTCATTCCACATCTAATGTTCCTATGACGATTTTCTCACGCACACTGTTTCAGTGAAATGATTGTGCTGACCGTTAGATGAATTTTGTGCACTGTTTTCTAGAGTAATTTGCTTCCAGAAACTTCTCGAATGTTGATCTGGAAGTTTTGACTTTTAAATAAAAGTGGTTTGTCTGAATTAGCTCGCCTTCAGTCGTCGAGTAGAAATTCAAGAAGCAAGTTTACAAAAGGTTGAAAAGTGCAAGTGATAAGCAGCTATTTGCGTTGCTGACGTTTTTGGTTTTCTTCTAGAAGGTGCGATCGAAAAAAATGGGAAAAGATTATTACAAGATTTTGGGAGTGTCCAGAGGGGCCTCGGATGATGAGATCAAGAAGGCCTATCGTAAATTGGCCCTGAAATATCATCCGGACAAAAACAAAAGCCCTCAGGCCGAGGAAAGATTCAAGGAAGTAGCCGAAGCCTATGAAGTACTATCGGACAAAAAGAAGCGCGACATTTTCGATCAGTACGGAGAGGACGGTTTAAGAGGTGGAGTCGGTGGAGGTGGCAACAATGATACCAATGGTTCATTCTCGTATCAGTTCCACGGCGACCCGAGGGCAACGTTTGCTCAATTCTTCGGAACGAGTGATCCGTTCGGAGTGTTTTTCGGTAATGATGGCGTTGGTTCCAATATGTTCTATCATGAGATTGGTGGGGATATGAATGATCCGTTCGGATTTGGTGGCCGTGGTGGCATGGGACCAGGTTTCCCAGGAGCATCCAGATCACAGTCGTTCAATGTTAATGGTTCGCCCAACAGAAAACATAAGATGCAAGATCCATTAATAGAGCATGATTTGTACGTAACGCTGGAGGACGTAAACCATGGATGCCAAAAGAAAATGAAAATTTCAAAAATGGTTATGCGACAGGACGGAACAGCTCGGAAGGAGGAAAAGATTCTGAATATTAACGTGAAACCCGGTTGGAAAGCTGGAACGAAAATTACTTTTCCGAAAGAAGGTGACCAAGTTCCTGGCAAAATTCCTGCCGATATTGTGTTCATCATTCGAGACAAACCCCATCCGCACTTCAAACGGGAGGGCAGCGATATAAGGTACACGGCCAAAATCACCCTACGCCAGTCACTATGTGGAACCGTGGTCAAAGTACCTACCCTCAGCGGTGAACAATTGTCGATATCCACCGTGGGAGAAATTGTGAAGCCAACCACCGTGAAAAGACTGCAGGGACGAGGATTGCCGTTTCCAAAGGAACCATCGCGAAAAGGTGATCTGCTGTTGGCGTTTGACATCCAGTTCCCCAGCCAGCTGAATCAAAACGCTAAAGATATCCTATCAGATTTGCTACCAATGGATGGAAATTCCTAAGTTGGGAGAAATAAGAATGTTCTAGAGTGACGGAAAATACGTCGCGGGCAAGGCGCGTGATGAAATCTCTCTCGAACGTTCCTTTCCTCTCTGACCGTTACCAATGTGTTTTGATTACGACAGCATCGCGAGAGTGAGAGAGAGCGATGGAGAGTTGCTGATGATTCCCTGTAAATATGCTTAGTGTATTTCATGTGCTGAACCAGTGGTGGTTCGAAAAATCGATAACGAGAGATGTGAAACTGTAAATAGCTTTATTATGATGTGAAAGTGTGAAAAATTTTCTGTACACAAGAAGGAAAAAGAAAATGTTATTAGTTTTTCTTTTAAGTTTTAGCTAAATCTATTTGATTAATTAGGATAGTGATCCTGAAACAGAATGATTGTGATGATGAATTGCGTTGATTAGTCTTGGTAAGAAGAGAACGCATTTATCTGCTACTTACTAAAAAAACGAAGTCGATTATCATGTGTGGAAGAACATAATCGTTGATTTTGAAGTAATTCGAAAAATGGATATGGTTTGCTAGAACGTTATAATTTCAATTGTTCGCTGTAAATATTTGAGCAAGTTGGTTTAGTTAATAGAACAATTTTGTACGTTTTAGTACATGTATAATCAACAAATGAAAAAAAAAAAAAAAGATACCTAAATAATTTGAGTCTTATGAATCGTATCACATTTCCATTTTCCTGGGTTTTGTATTTCGAACAATTCGTTTGTTTGAATTTGTCACAGAATTGTCGTACTGTGTGTGGACTCTAGTGAATTTAAAAACAATGTTTTTCGTTGTGATTTTTTTTTATTTTACAAGGCTCATGAAGCTACAAGATTCGTCCTATTATTCTGAATAACGTCGTATCAATTTTACGATCGTATTGCACTTGTATTCTTAATAACGCTAGCAAAATTAAAGGTAGCTAGGATTCGATCGAAAAATCAATACGTCGTTATTCAGAATAGAGTGATATCCGTTATTTGGTCGCCTACTTAATGCCGTTTTCTTTGATGCATTTACTACCAAATAATTGCTACCAAAGTTGTCTTGTCCTCGCAATGAAATCGAATTGCTAGCGACAGCCAGTCGCTTCTGACAATGGACATCCTACTCAACCGGCGTCGTCATACAGGCTTTGGAATGCCGCCACATTTTGGATTCGCTTATGTGGCCGCGCCACATTGATAGATATGTGAACAAGGATTTACAAACCTGTAAATCCTTATTGTTACCTGGTCTACTCAAAGCTAGGTGCATTTACCCTAGTTAGTTACATTACCCTCAGTTAGTACCGTGCTGTACCATGATTTGAGCAGGACACGCTTCAAAGCTATACGCGGAATTTGCATTACAAACATTTTGTTCTTACACCCGGATAATTGATAAGAACCAATTGATTTAGCTGGATATCGTGATATCGATTTCTCAGTGATAGGCGTTTTTTGAAATTATCCAGTAAAGGTTGAAGGGTGGTTGGTTCACAGGACACATTTTCATTGTTTCTGCTGTTCGCATTACTGTTGAAAATATTGGAATCAATGTTATTTGTAGTATTGTTGCACAATGGTTTATAGCCATCATATTACCAAGATATCCAGCTCTCACATTTCCCGAACAAATCATTGGCAACATCCTTTTTCCCGAGCATAGCGCCCTCAGGCGAGTCCGCATCGAATCTCGTACTTGGGAGAGAAATGTCAAATTCGTGCGCAGCATTGCACACTTATACATGATATGTTGAATATGATCCCATGCGATGGCGCTGCTGAATTGAAGATTGATTTCGCTCCAAGCTGACAGGGCCAGTTTATAGCATATGTTTATGTACAAGCTAAGGATCGGCTGCGAAGTCTGCTGGACAGAGATGCCAGGTCTGCAGATTTGTCTGTAAATCTGCAGATTTGGGGTATAGTGCTGCAGACATTTTTGGTTGTGCAGACTTTTGCAGACTTTTGAAATTCTCGCAGACTTCTACAGCCTTTTGAAAATCTGGCAGACTTTCGTCTATATTTACAGTCTTTTGAAATTTCCGCGACCTTTTTTTTTTTTTGCTCGCCAAGTCAGTTTTGCGTGTCATACTTTATAGAGAAATTGCTGCCAGCAAGACATACTTGCTGACTGCAGATTTTTTTTCAGATTTACAGACCCTGTTTGCAGACTTTTGAAATTTTTACCTGGCATCTCTGCTGCTGGAATAGAATGTCAAATTCCACGGGTGATAAGTTATACCGAGGCGATTCTGAATGTTTTGACAGATTGTTGTAAGAGAGGTCGTGTCACAATAATATTAATTGATCAATATTAATTCGACCAATAATATTTTTATGATCCAGATTTTACATTTTGTCTTTCCTTCGATATAACTGAATCAATTTCTACAAAATAATGCTCGTCAAAAAGTTATTATGAGGTCAAGTTATTTGTACGTTCGAAGAGAAAATGGTGAACACTTCCGGTTTCAGAGTTATAATCGTTCAGGTGACGTAACTGCCAAATCGTTCTTTTTCATCCCATCGGATTCCCCGGAAAACCTGAGCCAATTATGACAAATTTAAGCTCGTTTAAAAGCTACTATGAGGTCTCTGTGTGAGTTTAATGACAACGAACATTTCCGGTTGTGGAGATATAATCGTAAAAATGATGTAACCGTAAAACTGCGTTGTTTCCATCCGATCAATTTTTTCAGAGAAGTCTAATCCGACTCTACGATATTATGCTCATATGAAAGCCATTATCACTAAATTGGTCGAATTCGGAAACCGAATCGTCTGCCCGGGTGGACGTTCAGCGCATAGGGTGCTGGTTTTACAAGTCAGTTGTCGTGTGTTCAAACCTCGATCTGGAAGGATTCTTAGTGTCCATAGGATCGTAGTACTATGATTCTGAACGTTTAAGAATCGGCTGCGACGTCTATTGAAATAGAAAGATCAATTCCTACAAAAAGGAATTTAATGCCAAGACTTTGCTTCACTTTAATAGCTTAACTTTAGTAGCCAATTAGCTTAAGCTTGTAGAAACTGGACCAACCATCTCCGAGGAAATTATGCGGAATGAAAAAACGCGTTTTATCGGTTACGTCACATACCAGTTTATCTCCGGAACCGAAAGTGACAGTCAATTGATCTTCGAACTTGATTCACAATCCAATGGTAACTTTGAAACAAGACCAAGTTTGTTAAAATTGTTTCAGCCATCTCCGAATAGGAAAATCTTTAAAAATGTACACATACGGACACTCTCCGATCTCGTTGAGCTGAGTCGAATGGTATATAATACTAAGGGTCTCCGGAGCTATGATCAAAAGTCATTTCTGAGGCTACTTTTAGATTGTGAATCAAGTTCAAAGATCAATTAGCCGTCACTTCCGGTTCCGGAAATGCAATGGTATAAGTTACGTAACCGATAGAACGTGTTTTTCTGTCTGCACTTTTTTCAGAAAGTAACTAAATATCAAGTTCAAATGAACTGTTGCGCGACGTAAGCGTTGAGTTATGTTTTTTTCTGAACTAACCGGAACAATCATAAAAATTTGTGTTGAAAATCAGTCCAAATTTGTGTCAGAAACTATCCCAACAAAAAAAAAAGTTTTAATAATACTGTTTGAATGACTAGAGAAAGGCATTATCACACCACTAGGTGGATTAAAAAGAGGTTTGTTTTTACAATAAACGTCTTCATAAAGTATTCTTTTCGTTTCGTCTTAGACTCGTCAGTGCAGAGCAGTTCGTATTGAACTGCTTAGTGCAAACTTAAGCAGTTCAACTTGAACCGCTAAGTAGGCGTAGAAGTTCTATTTCTTCTCGTTTCGCCTTCGGCTCATCAGTGCTTAAAGTAATTCAAATTGAACTGCCATCTACCAACTGCTGACTATATATTATGTAAACACACGGATAAAAATAATTAAATTTACACGACATGTAAAACAATAGTACTATTAAATAGACATTTATTCGTGAAATGTGAGAGCTGGATATCTTGATAACATGATGTCTTTGTTAGCATAGTCAGATGTTACGACAATCATAACCCGGATGTCAGTCTGATTCCACGAAACACGAAACGAATATACGATTTTCCGTAGAATTACAAAGTTGCATGTCCATTCGACGAGTGAACAAAAGCTACACGTGTGATATCTACAATCAGGTTTTTTATCGTGACGACACAAATGAACAAGTATTCATCCTTGACAGTTCAGCAGTACTGTTTACAAACAAGCTTAAACAAAAATCGAAAAGCACATCTAAAACAATCATCTTTACACTTTGCAAATAGTCACTTTTATTTAATAAATATCAAAAACAAACAGTATTCAATCGTGAACAAATGTTTTAAAAATTTATTCAGGCGATACGGACCGTAAATGGTCTGATCCAATTTGTCAATAAACAAACAAAAGAAATTTCTGTTTACAAACAGTACTGCTGAACTGTCAAAATGTGTTCATCCGATTGAGGTTAGCAGTGACTGTAAAATACCTAATTTCAAAGAGGGTATGTGAAACTTGACCAATATATCAAGTTGTTTCCCCGGTTGTTTTTTCAATCAATCCCGATAGATTTCCGAACAAATCGGATAGAGGCGAAATTCATTTGGAATCGATTGTTGCACTGCAGTCCGCATTGATTCAGATTTCGAACGGCATTATACAATTTTTCCTGTTTTTCATATACTGGGATTTGATTCGGAATTCATTCCGAACTGATAATGTGGGTGAATTTCGTCGACCCGAATGTTGGACTGATCGACGCGCTGCAATCGGGCCATCGTCGAAGAATTATGCTCCATGCGCATCAACCGCGTCAACCTGAAAAAGCTTTACGCTAACATTATGTATTGCTAGCGCAAAAGAGTGAAAAGATATCAAAAAAGGCATTACCGACGTCATCCCGATAGCGTGACATCGAGCACTTTGTTTTTGTTTCGTTTGTAGAGGCATCAACCTTAATGTCGTTTTCGCTTGATACCAAACCTAACCCAGTTTCCACCCTAACTGCGTTCAAACCGTTTGTTTGAAGTTAGTTTCGCACCTAGTTTTAACGTTGTTGAACTGAAAATCGAGTCAGTTTCGAACCTGGTTTTTATATCAGGTTTGCTCAGACCCCCGTTGCTAAGTGCGAATTCAACACAGTTTCGGGGTGTTTGTTTGTTTCATGAAACTACCCTGGGTCAGTTTCAGTTTTCTCAAGCGAAAACGACATAAGGTTATTCTTTCGGGTTAGAAAAATTCTGACCTTTTGTTCGGGGTTGGAAAACGAATCTATGCTCGTTTCCGGTGTAATATTGTGCATGCAGATAAAAATCGGAAGCGACGTCTCTCTCGCCTGATTATGTTGCTCCAGCGAAGTTCACTGTGCACCAATGGTATGTAGACTGTCATGCGATATATTAATCATTCATAATTGTACGAAAATTCACTCCCTTGTAACGTTCAGTGTCAAACCCATTGGTTTCCAAACATACATTATCAACTTTAAGCGCATTCAGAAAGTAATATTCCATCGTTATGTGCTTCGATAGTGGAGGCAAGACAATGTTTTTATTTATGTTGAAGCACGTGGTTCATAAACAAGACAACAAAATATGTATAAAGTAACATGATTCTATCAGTTGATGTATAAGAAATGGCAGTTCAACTGACGTCGCTCGGCAACGTCGCTGCGCTGGACTGTCCAGCGAATTGCAGATTAGTGCTGCAGCGACAATACTTCTTGCTTTGATATCTAGTCACTATTTTGCACTAGCGATATGTAATGTAATCGTCTATCTTGTTCGAAACGCAATCAAAAGCTTTCGTGCACGATCTATCCGATGTTCAACTGAACCCAGTAAACTCGAACTTCAGACGAATCGTATTCTAAACTTCGGACGAAGTTTATTCGCTGTTTGACGCTTACATTGTGTTTCGCTATAGCAGAATTTTGAAAATGATAGCAAAACATGCAGCATGACAGTTCCCCGATGCTCTATAGCAGGCTATCGGGTCGACGTCTGCCTGATAATGTGGATGCATTTTTTTAGGTTGACGCGGTTAATGCAAATAGTGACAAACTGCCCGATGACGTACTCAATCGGTCCGGTCTGATAATCGGGCCGACGCAGCTCGACAAAACTCACTGGGAAATCTTTAGTACTACGCAGACTTGTTTGCATCTAGTACTGCCTCCTAAGTTTGCCCCTAACGTATGTGTCATCAACCAACCAGTTGTCATTAGAGGTGTGCAAAACAGCTCATTTTGGTGAACAGCTCCGAACCGATCAGCTCACTAAAGTGAATCGATTCGATGTATCAGCTCATCAGCTCTTTTTTAAGTTTCTTTGTTACTTTATTTTATTTTTCTTTTTTTTTATTATTTTTTAATTTTTTTTTTTTTTTTTTTTTTTTTCTTATTTTTTTTTATTTTTTTTTAAACTTAAGGTAAATTAATTTATCTTTAATTGATGTCGACTAAATTGAATCTCTTAAAGAGCCGAAGATCCGATCAGCTCGTAGCGTGTTCCCTTCGTCATAATGCAGTGAGCTGGGTAGCAAATGAGTGAGCTGGTGAGCTGCGGTTCTTTTGAAAAGAGCTGTGAGCTGTCAGCTCACTTCAATGATTCGATTCACTGGAACTAGGGATGTCGGAAATTTTGAATTACTCGATTATTCAATAATCGAGTATAATTTTGAAACTAATCGATTGAAATTTATTCAATTATCTGGGTTAGTAATCGATTACTCGATTATTCATTCGATCATTACTATGGGATTTTTTTAATTATTCGATTAGCTCAATAATCGAATATTAGTTTCAAGCTATTCGATTAAATATTACTAGATTATCTGGGTTTTTAATCGAATACTCGATTAATCGATCGATATTACGACATCCCTAACTGGAACAGCTCAGGAGCGAATTGCCCATCTCTAGTTGTCATAAAATCATTGAAAAATTCCATTTGTTTCTTCGAACGCACGTAAACATACGTTCAAAAAAGTGAAAATTCAAGTCGAAGCCTTTCGATTCCGTAAAGGAAAATTAGCAATTCGAATGTGGTGTCTGTGAATGCGGTACAAGCACCATCGCCAGTATCAAACGCGGAAGAATGCATCTCTCGCAGGATGTGTCGAGTGCGCTGCAGCAAATCGAAATCATCAAACAGACTGTGGAGGAAATGGATCCGAACAAATCGCAGCTGAATGTGATGGATGATTTGAAAATGATAATTGATTTGCTGCAGGATCCCGTTTTTCGGAACATTGTCCAAATACAGGATTCGCTGGCCGAATTGAATAATCAAATCACGCAGCACCCTTCGATCCTACCTGGAGATTTCGATATAGCGAATAGTGGAGAATTGGTGCTAAATGTTCCGCCAGCATCGGATTTGTTCGATACGGAATATCCGGACGAGCAGCGAGTGCCATCGGCTCAGATATCTCCAGGGAGCCCAGCACCGACACTACAACAGCAAAAATCGAATGTGTTAGATCATTCGTTGCAGAATTCGCAACAGGGCTTGCTGTTGGCTCAGTCCCATCCAGCTCCGTTGAAGCGAACCAACGAGCTGATGGAAAGTGCAGTTGAGGTAGGTTAGAAATTCGATTGAAATATCGCAAAATTGAGAGTTTTATTTTATAGGATCATCACAATCATGAACCTCAGGACGAAACAATGCAACAGGGACTGTATGACGTTCAGAAGTCTTCAGCGGATCTGCTGGATGTACCGGAATGGTCAAGAATTTTAGACATTGAACTGGTCAATGATGGGACTGGTCTTGGATTCGGTATCATTGGAGCTCGTGCCACTGGAGTGACAGTCAAAACAATTCTAGCCGGCGGCGTTGCAGATCGTGATGGAAGACTTCAATCCGGTGACCAGATTCTTCAGATTGGTGACGTAAATCTTCATGAGATGGTTTCCGAGCAGGTGGCATCGGTCCTTCGCCAATCTGGAACGCACGTTCAGTTAGTGGTTGCTAGACCTATAGATGCCAACAACGGTACCATCGAGGATTTCGATAACTCGGCCATTGTTCCAACGGTTTTGCTGTCCGACCCATTGAAATTGAAGCAGTACCTAGCCGATTCAGGTTATCCCGAGATTTTCAGTGTTTATTCGATTGGTAATCTGGAACAGAGTGCGTTTGAAAAGGACAGTCCGATAGAATTCCCGGAAACGGAGGTATTTACTGTCGAACTAATGAAGGATCAGAACGGCCTCGGCATAACAATTGCCGGTTATGTATGCGAGAAGGAAGAGCTTTCCGGAATTTTCGTCAAAAGTGTCTCGCCGGGAAGCGCAGCTGATCTTAGCGGAAAAATTCAAGTGAACGATCGAATTATTGAAGTGGATGGTCAGTCTCTGCATGGCTTCTCGAATCATCAGGCGGTAGACGTTCTGAAGCAAAGTGGTCACGTCGTTAAACTCTGTCTGGAGCGTTATCTCCGAGGTCCAAAATATGACCAGCTACAGCAGGCCATCGCTGCCAATGAAATGAAACCACCGACCCCTGCCACACCACCTCCGGTTCTTACTCCGGGCGGAGATTTATCCAAGTACGGAAACAACATCCTTGATATTGTGCCGCGTAATGTCGATAAACGATCTCCCGAATCGAAACTGTTCAACAATAGTTTTAGCGATGACGAAAGTAATCTGATGATGATGGGTGAGCCGGACAAGCAGTTGGAAACGATGATGGCTCACAAGAAGCTGGCCCGTGCCAAGGATTCGATCGATAGCGCTGAATATCGCGAGAAGATGAAGGAAGCATCGATTATACCGACCTCGTCCGGGGAGGCAAATCTGGACCTGTTGCTGGCGGAAGGCAGCACGAACTTGGCAACGTTTATCAACCATGGCAAGCAGCGCAGTTCGCTGAAGGTGACCGAGGAAACGGAAGCTTTCATCGTCAAGAAATGGAACAGCATCCTTGGTTCGAACGTGAAAATCATTGTGGCCAACATTAGAAAGTTCAATGCATGCAGTGGGCTTGGAATTTCGCTGGAAGGAACAGTCGATGTCGAAGGCGGTAAGGAAGTACGGCCGCATCATTACATACGTTCGATTCTCCCGGAGGGACCGGTCGGACAGAATGGACTGTTGCGATCCGGTGATGAATTATTAGGTGAGTTGTGATGCTCGATGCTCGTTCGGGTACTTGGTGATATACAATTGAACCATAACATATCTTTTTGAACGGTAGAAATTAAAGATGGGCAATTCGTTGGCTTCGGTTCAAAAGAACTAGTTCTTTTGAAAGAATGAATGACTAATAGTTCTTTTTTTTTGAGAACGGTAAATCTTCAGTTCAAAGTCATCGACCTTTTTTTTGCTCGCTCGGTCGTTTACGAGAACGGTAGAACAGTGTCATTACCTATTGGGATCTCGGTTAGTCATTCACCAAAACTAATGAAAAGAACGAACGAACGCCTCTCGAGAACTAGTTCTTTTTATAGATCTCTACATCACTGAACGGTTATTTGAGATGAACTCTAGTAGAGTAGATTATACTTAAATGAATTATATTTTGAAAAACAAAATATTGGAAACCCAATGACGGATATCAAAGCCTCCGTTCTTGTGGATCAGCTTCACCTGTTTCGCTTTTGTCACAGCCTCTTGAATCGTATCGACACTGTCGAAATAATCATCGACGTAATGCCTATTGATTATGGCGTCTGCGGCTTCGGGGTACCGACTAGCATGTTCTTCTGCGTTTCGATTTTTTACGAATTGGGCGGAGCTTGGCGAACACGTGGACCCAAATATAGCGACGTACATTACATAAACTTTCGGATCTTCTTTAGGAAAAGATCGGAAAAGAAAACGTTGAGCTTGTCGATCTTCCTTGATGATCTTTAATTGGTGAAATATTTCTCTCAAATCACCCCCAAACGCAATTCTCCGCTCGCGGAAAACAGTAATAACTGCTACTAAAGGAATGAGTAACTCCGGTCCTTTGAACAATTGACTGTTAAGCGAAATCCCCTGCAATGATGCAGCAGCATCCCACACGATTCGCACCTTGTCAGGCTTCTTCAGATCTAAAACGACACTTATTGGCAGCTACCACGCTTTACCAGGCTCCAGTTCTTGCCACCTGGGCGTACCCTTTATGAACATACTCTTCGATTTGCCTTTGTACAATACTGTGTAATTGCGGATTTTTCATTAACCTTTTATCCAACTGTGAATTTCTGAGTAATGTCATCTCTATGTTTTCTGGACATCGTGGATCATCGGTTTTCCAGAGTAAACCGGTCTGGAATCGCTCCCAGATGCGCTTCATAGTTCATAGTTGATGACATTTTCTTGGCTACGCAAGATTGCTGTTACGATGTAATTATACTAACGGAGACTGGACTCGATGACCGTATAAATTCATCACAACTATTTGGAAACGCGTTCAACGTCTTTCGCTGTGATCGGAGTTCCCAAAATAGTGAAAAAAGAAGCTTTGGTGGTGTTTTGATTGCCGTCTCGCAAGCACACACTTGATCGATGATCGAAACAATGAATGGACGCTGCCTAGAGCAAGTGTGCGCAAGTGTCACCGTGCGTGGTCAAAAAGTACAGATCTGCGCTGTTTATATTCCTCCTGACAAAAGCCAAGATGTTGGTGTTATTGATGCACATATTTGTTCCGTATCGGAGGTATTATTTAAATCATCATCCAATGATATTGTCCTGGTGTGTGGTGATTTCAATCAGCCTCGCATCGTGTGGACGGAGGGAAGTGATGGAAATATTTATTCTAGCTCCTCTCAGCTCACCGCCGCTAGCACCGCTTTGATCGACGGTATGGATTATTTAAACCTTTTTCAAGCAAACCAACAAAGAAATCACAACGGACGTGTTCTAGATTTAGTGTTTGGTCCTCTCGAGTCACCATTAAGTGTAAAGAATAGCACCGCTCCACTACTACCCGTTGACCTTCATCACCCGCCCTTAACAATATCATTTACAATTGATCATGGTAAAGAGGTTTGCCGAACTGCTGTTTTGAATGAACCTCGAGAGTTGAATTATAGGCAAATAGATTTTGATGCCTTGATAGAATTTCTTCTAAATACGAATTGGGAGCCTTTAAAGGTGCTCGACCATGTGGATGATATGGCTGTGCAGTTTATAAACCTATTGTTGTAGTGGTTCAATTCTAATTTGCCTTTCGTGAAGCGTCCAATTTCTCCTCCGTGGGCGAATTCTCGTCTCCGTGCATTGAAACTAGAGCGCAATCATTGGCAGCGAAAACACCGTCGATGGCGTTCTTTTGTAACTAAGCAAAACTTCAAGAAATCCAGTTATGAATATCGGTTAATGAATGCTGGTTTATATAAAGCCTATGTAATGCGCATCCAGTTTGATCTACGGCGGAATCCTAAAAAGTTTTGGAGCTTCGTCAATTCGAAACGAAAATGTTCATCAATCCCTCCACACGTTCGTCTTGATGGGGTAGAATCAACGGGTACATCAGATTCTTGTGAGTTGTTCGCTAGATTTTTCGCTTCTGTCTTTGCTGATAGCACCGCATCTGCCAGCCAGGCAGAGACCGCCGCGCTGGATGTTCCTGACAGTTTAGTGGATATAAGTACATTTACAATTACTCCTGATATGATCGTTACCGCCGCAAAAAGGCTGAAAAAGTCATACTCTGTGGGACCTGACGGTATTCCAGCAGTAGTTTATAGAAGTTGCGCCCACGTCCTGACCGATCCTTTATGTGCAATTTTTAATAAGTCGTTTGAGCATGGTATATTCCCGACAATCTGGAAACAGTCTTTTATGTGTCCAGTTTTTAAAAGTGGCAATCGCCTGAATGTTCGAAGCTATCGTGGAATAACTAGTTTGCCAGCAGCGTCGAAACTATTTGAGCTAGTAGTTAGCGCTTCAATATTATCTCAAACGAAGACATACATATCCACCGACCAGCATGGTTTTATGCCTGGACGATCAGTGAATACGAACCTACTGGATTTTACATCGACATGTATTACGCGGATCGAAGAAAAGTCACAAGTTGATGCCATCTACACCGATCTAAAAGCTGCATTTGATCGAATAGATCATGGAATACTAATAGCAAAATTGTCTCGATTAGGCGCTTCGAGAACGTTTGTAAAATGGTTGAGCTCTTATCTATGCGACAGAGTACTACGTGTGCAGCTTGGCTCTTGTACTTCTTCTCCGTTCACGAATAAATCGGGTGTTCCTCAGGGCAGTAACCTTGGTCCACTACTGTTTGTGCTGTTCTTCAACGATGCTGCTTTACTACTTGGCGTCGGATGCAGATTGGTTTACGCTGATGACTTGAAGCTGTACCTGGCAGTCCGTGCTGTTGAAGATTGTGTCCATCTTCAGGAGCTCCTAGACATTTTCGTAGACTGGTGTCGACGAAACTTTTTAATAATCAGTACCGTGAAATGTCAAGTTATAACTTTTCATCGTAAAATAAATCCAATAGTATTTGACTATCAAATTGATGGACAAACGCTTGATAGAGTCGAATTTGTCAATGATCTCGGCGTTTTGTTGGATGCTAAACTCACCTTTAATCTACACCGATCAACTTTAATTTCCAAAGCAACGCGGCAACTCGGATTTATTTCAAAAATTAGTCGGGACTTCAAGGATCCGTATTGATTGAAAGCGTTGTATTGCTCATTGGTGCGTCCACTAGTTGAAAATGCGTGTTTAATTTGGAGTCCTTACCAACTGGTTTGGAATTTACGGATAGAACGTGTACAAAAGAGATTTATTCGATTTGCTTTGCGGGACCTTCCCTGGCGGAATCCACTGGATCTCCCACCGTATCCTGACCGTTGTCGCCTGATTGGACTGGAAACACTAGAGCGACGTAGAAAAATACAGCAAGCGTTACTTGTGGCTAAAGTAATCAATGGCGATATTCATTCACCAAAATTGTTATCTCTCCTTGATTTCCGTGCTTCTCAGCGATCTCTACGCTCGACGAGTCTACTTCAACCAAGATTTCATCGTACTACTTTCGGACTACATGAACCAATGACAGAATGTATACGTGCATTTTCCAAAGTTGAGCATCTGTTCGAATTTGGGGAACCATCGCACAAGTTTGCACAAAAGTTATCAAGTGTTTCTTTTTTATAAATTGACCGTTTGTACCTTTTTCCTTTCATTTAGACTATTATTTGTCAGATGAATTATTTTAACAAATAAACAAATAGTTCGCTCTATAATAGCCACTGCTCTTTTATCTGCTTCTGATTCCGGTGTCGTTGTCACCATCGACTCCTCCAACGTGTAATGGCTTTTCAACAAATCGTGTAAATCCTTATTACTCACTGTGTCATGCATACATATGTATCCCTCGTTCATTTCTGTGTTAGTAATTTTCGGTCCATACACAGTCCACCCAAGTTTGCAGCGTACAGCTATTGGATCAGCGATGATACCTACTTTCACCTCAACCGGCGCAAAGGCGTGGGCATTGTTGAGACCGATCAGAATTTCCGGTTGACCTTCGTACGAATGAATCGGCAACTCACGCATGTATGTATAGCGCGCCTTAAGTTCCATAGCATTAATTTTTTGGTGAGGCAACATTAGTTTACCCACTTTGCGAACTGTTCTCAGTAACATTTTATCACGCATGTTTGCTGTCGATGCCCACACGTTCATTTTCCGTGAACATTTTTCCGTACGAGAATAGTCGGTGGTCCATTTGAGTGTAAGCTTCTCTTCAGTTCCTACAATATCAAGATGATCCGCTAATTTGGCTTTCATTAAAGTGACGGATGCTCCTTCGTCCAGAAATGCCAGAACCGTCACGTTTTGTTTGTTGCCATACAATTTGATAGGAATGATGCGAAACAATAATGGGTTACTCGCATGGATATGCGCACTAATACCCACTACTGTGCCTGTGTGAATAAGTGGGTTGTGCGCCTCTTCACAGTTGCCTACATTGCAGCGAAACTTGTACCGGCATTGTCCTCCATGTTCACCTAGACACAATTAGCATAATTTATCACGATTCACGATCGCTATTCTCTCAGCGAGTGGCAGAATCTTGAAATCTGGACAAAAACGCAATCGATGGTCACTACGTTTATATATTTTGCATGATCTTAAACTTTGTCGATTGGTGATGACTGAATTGAAATTCCCTTCCTCCGCATGACTGAAAACCGCTCCTTTCTCCTCACGATTTCTTCCTGAATGGTCACCAGACCTAGCACATATTGAGTGTTCGATATCTACTTCCGCTTCCCGCGCATCATCCGCAATTCGTAGAAGAAAGTCGGCAATGGTCCGAAGAGAAACCGTTTTCCCTCCTCTAGCTCTTTTAACGTCAGCCCATTGTCTTTTCTCTGTATCCGGAAGCTTTTGAATTATACCTTTTATCAGCAGAGAGTTCTTCAGCTGCTCCTTGAGTCCCGCAGCTTCTACGTGATCACATAGCTGCTCCACCATATTCGCAAACGGAATAAATCCCTTTAAGTTTTTTGGCGCTGGCAACTCTTTTACGCGGTCGCCTTTGTCGATGAATTAAATGCAGCATAGAAAAGTGGCCAGTCATCCGGCTTACCTGAAAACATTGGCAGATGTTTTCCGATTCCATGACGGGCAGCAAGCTGCGCCTTCGTAGGTCCGTTCTTCTTCTTACCAGATACCTTAGACGCCTTTTCTTCCTCTAAACAGGATTTCTCCTCCGAATCATCTTCCATTGATTCATCTTAGCTAGAACTTTCATTCTCCTTCACATCACTCTCGGACTCTGTTGAGTTACTTGGCGGTGAACTTTGGCCATTGATCTTAGACCCACGGGTATGCTTTCGTTTGCGTTTCAACTCCAGTTTCTTCAATTGTTTATCAACAGGCGATAGTTGCTCTTGAAATTCTTTTTGAATCGTTTGCGTCCGTGTTCCTTTTTTCTTGTAACTGCTGCTGATTTTTGCGTTCCAACTCGGTTAATTCGAAGTTGCGCCATTCTTCTTCCAACTTTTGTTGTTTTTGGCGCAATAACTGGTCTTGCTAAAACTTCTTTCTCCTTAGAGCTACCTGTAACTCTAGCTGCTTCTCTTTGAACAACATCTGTTTATCCCATTCAGTTTCAAGACGGCGATGCTCTTCTTCCAATGTCTTGATTTGCTCATCTCCTTTATAAGTAGACGATTTTGTACTTCCAGCATCCGATTCATCTGCCGTCGACAATGGATTTACGTCTTTCTTCGGGCGACTTTTAGAGGCTGCAGCACAAACAACATCGTCACAAAACCATTTCTTTTTTTTTTCCTAATGGCATCAGTTACACCTGCACAGGCATAGTCAAACCATCGGTTACAGCTGTCACACGCAACCATTCCGCCTAATTCCTTTGATGCACATCCACATTTACCGCACTGCGTTGTAGTATAATCTAATTCCTGGTCGCTCATCGTTACGAGGATAGAGTACAGTACAAACAAATTGAAATTTTAGTTTGTTCGGCCGACCCCAAACGGAAAGAAATAATGAGTAGCACCTTTTATGCAGGCTAAAACTAAATAAACTTTTATTAATTCTCTTCTCATATAAATTCATTCTTTTCTTACTTTCAATTTTCCTTCCTCGCTTTCTAATTCACAACCCGCTTTTTCACTGGCTTCCCTGCTCCTTTACTACTGTATTTCTATAATCCCATTTTATCATATTTATTTATGTTAGGTTAAATTTTACAAAAAACTCACAGTTAATAAATCCGCAATCCGCAATTCTCAGTTACTCGCCAATGTACTTTTACACCGCTTCCTTTTATGATACATTAACAATATGACCGGAAATTGGCCGCAATAACACGGAACGACCGAAATTAGCTCTGCGCCTAATTCGTATTACTGTTTTTGAATTAGTTGATTTTAACATCAAAATTTTCAAAATAACTATAAAATTAGTTAAAATTGAGAATTTACTTTGCTGAAAAAACTCTTATTTTTAGAGAATGTGTTTAGTTGGCGAATATCCTGGACATAAACCAGCAATATTTCAATCCAACACGAAATTCTCATTGACAACTAATTTTGTTATTAAAATCAGAAAATTTGTTTCTATTTATCTATCACCATCATTACTGAAGGACAGCACAAAAAAACCAAAACTGAAATGGGTATTATTAACAAGTTTATTAGCCAAAAACTCATGAGATGTGTCAAAGCAAAACAATCCATTAAAAAGCTAAAAAGGACAGTCTTATTGAAACTGCTTGAACATTGTTTTGATGTTTTTCGCATGTGTTCGATATATCTTTATTTAAATTTCTAAACCGATATGTAAAAATGTCGTAAACTGTTAGTGGAAATCGTATTTATTCAGAATTTGTGCGCACTTGAAGCGATTGTGCGTAATAATGTTTTTACGCGGAACAGTGAAGTGAATTTCGAATGTTTCACTCTAATTGTGATGAAGTTTTTTTGTATCTTCAAACCTTCCGAGCTGCGCCGTCCGGTGTACTATTTGTATTCGGTTTTTGTTTTCCGAGTGCTCAAAGTTTTCAGTGAGAATGAAGAAAACAGTGATTTAGAAGAAAAAAAATTCAAAAAGATGTTTACGTTTCGTTTATGTCTTTTTCTCCAACACAACATCGTATTTAGACCTGCCAATATAGAAAAGACAACCGCGTCTGAATTTTTTTCGGCAGTAGTGTGCCATCTAGTGGCTAGTAGTCATTAAGGTGTTACCGTTTCGGTGACAGGGCGCCATATAGCTGCAGATTGCAGAAGCCAAT
Source organism: Malaya genurostris (assembly GCF_030247185.1). Lineage (NCBI taxonomy): Eukaryota > Metazoa > Arthropoda > Insecta > Diptera > Culicidae > Malaya > Malaya genurostris. Next base: position 183,476,438 of record NC_080572.1, read on the forward strand.
TCAACCATTCATATTGGTTGAAAACAACATTATATTTCTTTAATTCAACTAAAAAATTAGTTGACTGGATATGAAGTGTGCCTTAGCTAATAAATGACAGTACGTTTAATTTGTGAATTCAACTAAAAAAAATAGTCATTTCAACAAATATTTTATTATTATTAAGGGAATGAGAATAAAAAATCTAAATCAGCAAAAGTAAGATTTTTTTAGTTGTCTCAAAAAATAACTAACTAAAATCAGCAAATCAACTAAATTTTTCGCGAAAATGCTGATTTCGGTCGTTCCGTGAATAAACGTCATCGTCGGTCGAGGGATGCTCCACTTGTACTCGAGAGTTCAGTCGCGGCAACATCGTGATTAACAGAGATACCAAGTCTCATTCGAAGTTTTGTCTTGACATAGAAAAACAAAATATTCTTATATTTCTTCGCGTTTCGCCTTCGGCTCGTCAGTGCTTAAAGCAGTTCAAATTGAACTGCCATCTCGTGCCTAGCAGTTCAACTTAAACCGCTAAGCAGACGCAAAGTTTGCACTACTTATGCAACCCTCAAACAATATTACACAAGTGCTATATTATTTCTGACGTCTCAGGCGTAAACGAGGGACGGCTTATTACTGGCCGTCGCAGAATGTGAACATATTCTTTTTATTGGTGTCTTTTTCTTGCTAGTTCTGTCAGATTTCGTGGACTGTTCGACAGTATGGTTCAAGTAACAACTCAAATGTTTAAAGCAATATACAAACAGCTAATTGAAGATAATGACGTGTTTTGTTCGAATGAAGGTAACTGCACTTTGATGAACAGAACATGCTCACTGAACATAGCTGAGCCGTCCACGATAACTCAACGAACAGAGCATCCTACTACTGCAGTATCACGTACAAGATGCAACTAGTTAATCAGTTAGTTTTTATTTCCTCGTGATCGAAGATTTGATTAATTTGTTCACCACGAAGAAATCATGTGAAATACAGGAAGTGATACAAGCTGGTTTGAATTGTCATGCTTGTATCCGTACCATAAGTGAAAATAACAGAGGTTCAGTTCTATAAATATGCAGGACAGTTGAATTTGAATTTAAGACAAGACCTTATTGGTGACAAACATAGCGTAAACATAGCACGGTGCTTCGAAAGTATAAGGAGTGTATCGATAAGTAGTTAGCAACATTACTCTGAAATGGCTTAATTTTTTGCAGCGTGTTTTGCGGTGACATTTTTGTTTACATGTCAATAACAGCTGCGCAATCGATTGGTTTCGGTACGGTTTATCGTTTCAATGATGATTCGAATTGATCCGGAAACGCGAAAGAAAATTCTGCACACTTGGTGCTCAGAAAGTGGTGTCACGTACAACGAAATTGCAAAACGGGTAAAAGTGCACCACACCAGTGTCAAGAACATGATCGAGACGTTCGGTAAGACCCATTCCATGAAGGATTTGCCCCGATCCGGTAGGAAAACGGGTCCCAGCCAGCCCGGCCGGGACTTAAAAGTAGTTGAGTACATCAGGAAAAACCCATCGGCGTCGACGCGGGATTTGGCCAAGCAGTTCAACACCAGCCTCGGGATGATTCAACGGATCAAAGTTCGGAACTCCCTGAAAACGTACAAGAAACAGAAGGTGCCGAAAAAGTCCCTGGTACAGCAAGTTCAGGCCAAAACAAGAGCGCGAAAACTGTATAACCGGATTCTACAGAATAAAGACGGATGCATCCTGATCGACGACGAAACCTACGCCAAGGAAGACTCTCGAGCGCTGCCCGGACCGCAATGTTATACGAAATCGGTGTACCAGGACCTAGACGACGTTGACACCACGGTGGCGATGGGAAAATTTGGGCAGAAGGTGTTGGTCTGGCAAGCAATTTGTACCTGTGGTTTGCGGTCGTCGATTTTCTTCACGAAGAGCACAATTAACGCCAAGGTGTACGAGGAAGAATGTTTGAAGAAGAGAATGCTGCCACTGTACAGAAAGCATAAGGTTCCTCCTCTCTTCTGGCCGGATTTGGCTTCAGCCCACTACGCCAACTCCGTTCTACAGTGGTTGTCAAAAAATAATGTACAATTTGTGGAAAAGGACATCAACTCACCGACCTGCCTGGATCTTCGGCCAATTGAAAGGTATTGGGCAATTGTCAAGCGGCACTTTCGGAAGGAAGGTACAGTGTCCCAAAACATGCAGGAGTTCAAAAAAAACTGGGCAGCTGCCACCAGGAAACTCACAAAAGTAACTGTGCAGAATTCAATGAAGAATGTCAAGTCCAAAGTGCGAGCGTTTCACAGAAACTAAGATTTTCTTCAATATAATCAGTGAAATGCATAAAAATGTAATTTTTCTTCAATATATCGAAAACTGATGTCAAAATTTGTTTTGTTTTTGCTTTTTTATTCAATTATCAATTTTGCTAACTACTTTTCGATACACTCCTTAGTAGCAAAAACTCTGTCCGACGTCTAACCCAGAAGAAGAAATTATCTATTTTCGAACATGATCTACCTGTTATACTTGCCCACACTGAGGATACTACATGTTAGAAAATCATACTTTGATGGTTTAAATGCCACTAAATGCTCCGTCATCTCTTTTAGTAGCAAAAAGTCTGTATTCAAGTTCGACTAGAATATTCCACAAGCTGTTCTCGAACGCGCATCGTCTGTTAAGCACTTGGGTGCTCTGGAAACCAAGTTAATTTTTAAAGAGCACATAGAGCTTGCAATTGTTACAATTTGACATTCGACGTCGTAGTTCTCCTATTTTTTCTTCGGATTCATATTTGACAAATTTTTCAATTCTTTCGACTTTCATTTATCACGTAATGTTATCAAGAAATCGTTTCTAGTATCATGAGAAAGTCTCAGTAGTTTTAGTTACTATAGAAGCACTAGATTTGAGGAAATGTATCATTTGGATGATTTTGATCTATTGATGCAAAATATGAGATTTTATGCCTGCTGGAGAACAAGTTTGACAGAAACTAATTCCAGTGCGCTTTTCCCTGATCTTAATAAAAGAATAAAAGATGAGGAGGAAAAGAAAGACATTCAAGGTAAAATCTGACAACAGAAGAAGGCGCTATTATAATTGAAACTGAAATCAGATCATACTAATGTGGTCTACCTTAAAATTCTTCTTACCAAGAAGGAAATGTTTGCCGAGCAAAAGTATTAATTAAGGATCAAGAGTAAACCAAGTTAACTTGTGTTGGAAAGTTGTGTATTACGTACATTTTATTTGCTACGTATGTCATAGATCTATGTATTCATATATGCAGTGAAACGAGTTTATCAAAGTGACTTGCAGGATTGAGTGTCAAACAATCTTTTTTGACAATAAGTTATTTTCAAATGAATGCCTGACATTTTGTATGAAATATCAGTTTTTAACAATTTTGGACCAACGTTTGATGGAAAATTGTTTGCATTTTATGAATGTAGATTTCAATTCCCTAATAAAAAAGTTAGCAACACTGCTTCAATGCATTTGTATTAGATTGCGCTACACAAAATAAGCAAATAAAGACTGTCCCAGAAAGTATGGACGCACTTTGATTTCGCTGTAAATAATTCGAAAGTGTTAGATATTCAAATTTTATTCGATGTACTGATAATATTAGACTACAACAACAGAATATTATTCTCAGCATTTGCTACTTAGCCATTATAGACAAGCTGGCGCACCTTCTTGCGAACGTTCCTCTTTAAATTCCGTACAGACTTCTTTGCGACAAGTTTTGACACTTTTTTCCAATTTTTTTCGAACTGTTGAATGGTTTCGGCTGCCGAGACATGTTTCCTAAGATGTGCCTTCGTTAATGCCCAAAATTCCTCAATTGGTCGAAGTTGTGGGCAATTTGGTGGATTCATGTCTTTTGGGACGAAAGTGACATTTTTGGTAGTATACCATTCTACCGTTGATTTCGAGTAGTGGTAAGAAGCAAGATCTCGTCAGAAGACAACAGGATCCTTGTGGCTTCGAATCATGGGTAGAAGTCATTTTTGTAAACATTCCTTGATGTATATTTCGCTGTTCATTGAAGCAGTGGTGATGAAGGGTTTCGAAATCTTACCGCAGCTACAAATTGCTTGCCAGACCATAGCTTTCTTACCAAATTTGTCGACTTCAATCGAAGTCTCGGACTGGTTTAACACGTGCTCTTCTCGCACCGTATAATATTGTGGTTCCGGCAAGGATTTGTAATCGAGTTTCACGTAGGTTTCGTCGTCCATGATTATGCAGTTCAAATTTCCAGCAAGAATCGTATTGTACAGCTTTCGAACCCTCGGCCTGATTGAAGCTTCTTGTTTCGGACTACGTTTTGGTTGTTTTTGATTCTTATAGGTTCGAAGATTCAAGCGTTCTTTAGCACGAAGAACATTTGACTTCGAAGTGCCCACTTTTTTGGCCACATCCCGAACTGAAACCTCGTTCTTTTGCTCGAACGCCTTCAGTATACGTTTATACAACTGAGGGTTAGCAGGACCTTTTTTTCGACCCGTTTTCGGTTTATTCGCAAAGGTGTTATCTTCACCGAACTTCCTGATTGCATTTCGCACGGCTTTTTCACTTACTCCTTCCATTTTCGCTATCTTTCTCAGTGACAGTCCGCGTTCTGAGCACCATTTGTACACAATTTTTCGACGTTGTTCTGCTGAAAGTCCACGCATTTCGAAACAAACTAATGAAAACGAATAAACAACTGCACAAGTGGTTAGAAAAGAGTGTAAACTATAGGACGCAGCCAGAAAAATTGACAGATTCTGAACCATTGCGAAATGGCAGCGGCTTTTGGTTGCGTCCATATTTTCTGAGACAGTCTATTTTTTGTTACAAAAGAAGTTGTCCGGAAAAATAAATAGTTTTACGACAACATCCCATATCCATTGCCTTTCGCGTGTTAAATTAAAGGTTCCTATTTTACGGGTTTGCTTATAGAAGCTACGAGAATCTTTATATCGCAATAATTTCTGCAAGAAATCCATATAAGAATGTGCTTGTTGCTAATCAAATGTGTCAGTGGAAGTAAGCTGAAACTGAAATAATTTTTCTCGAGCAGTTTTAAGGAAAACCGAATAGTTTTAGACTGACACTTTTCTCGAATTGCAATTTTAAGCAGGCTGAACTGATTGATTTTTTTTTTCAACCATATGGAAGATTTTCTGATTAAAGTCAGGAAAAGAAGCGCCGGAATTGTTTTTACGCACATATTGTTGACATTACTCATACGCTTGCAAAGAGTCTTGCTCCTTAACTAAGGACGTTGAAAAAGATGGAGAATAAAAATTAAATCGTTTTCATGGGGTTTCTCGAAGTGACGTGTTGTATGCGGACTTATTTATTGTGTTCATATGACAAACTTATGCAGATTTTTAAATTATATTTGAGTGAATTTTCAAGCACTGCGGAATTTATCACCTGCATAAAAATAGTTGTCTAACGCTTCGTGTTTTAGTTTTCAACTTCGCGCGTTTTGTTGCTTATTCTATTAATAGTATTGCTCACGAGTAATAATAACTAACACAGCATTTTAAATCCATACCATGCATAACAATCAAGAATCGTATATTTGAATAGATGCTTAGCAAATCATTGTAGGCAAGCCTTCTATTCAATTGTCACCTGAACTCTAGATTGCATCGGGTTTGACTGATGTGTCACGTTAAACATCACTTATTATCTATTGCTCGGTAGATAACCCGGAGTTCCTCGAATTTAGTCGTGGTTCGGGTGAACACCTTTATTTATTGTCGCATCTATTAATAGCTTGCTATTTATTCCCTTTTCCACTTTCAGAGGTCAACGGCCAGCGGCTTCTCGGCATGAATCACCTGGAGGTGGTTTCTATTCTGAAGGAATTACCGCAGGACGTCTGTATGGTGTGCGGTCGTGGCGATCCGGAAATGGTAGAATTCTCGGAGGAGGCTCTGATCAACTCGTTAGAGCAAGAGGTAGCAAAGAGTAGAACCGGCGGATTACAGAGCAGTCTGACGCCATCGGAACGTCTGGTCAAGGCGAAAAGTGACGGTAGCTTGGCCACAACGGGTGGTCCCAGTGATGGCTTTTCGAAGATCAAATCCAGAAGCTTGGAACCACTGACCGGATTGGCAATGTGGAGCTCCGAGCCGCAGATAATTGAACTGGTCAAGGGAGAGCGTGGGCTTGGATTTTCCATTCTGGACTACCAGGATCCTTTGGATCCGAACGATACGTTGATCGTAATTCGGTCGTTGGTTCCCGGTGGGGTTGCCCAATTGGACGGTCGATTAATTCCCGGCGATAGGCTGCTGTTTGTGAACGATACAGTTTTGGAAAATGCTTCGCTCGATCAGGCCGTCCAGGCGTTGAAGGGCGCTCCGAAGGGTGTAGTCCGGATTGGCGTTGCCAAACCGCTACCGATGCAGGATTCGTCGACTTTCGAGGGTAAAAGTGGGGAGACTGGAGTCGGCTCCAGCTATTCCGTTCATGATTCGCCACGCATCGGCAGCGGCACTTTGTTATCCATGAGTAAACCGGATATAATTATGGAATGAGTACGTATAGTCATAAGCAGGGATGAATATCAACGCTGTTTTACCTTGTTGAAGCTTTTAAACAATTTGTTGCAATTTATTGATCATGTTAGTTCCATCACGGACGACACATATTTGGTTTAAGTATTTCCGGAACTTGAACCAAAAACTTGAAAAGCTCCTTCCAAGTTCAATCTGTCACAATTATACGCGGCGTTTGGGTCGGGCACTCGCTGCCAATGTTCCAGCAAAGGCCCAGGACTGCGTGCCACCGGTGTAAGTAGTTTGCGAAAGTTTTGCCTTTACCCGGTATGCTTATTTGTATGTACTTAACTTGTTTCATTGATTATCGGTAAGACATCGGTTTTCTTACTCCTCATCCAACATCCATCCACCGTACAAGTATTTGTTTTTTTTTTCTCTGCAAGCACTATTCCAGCACTGTCCTGCTGTTAGGCGATTATGCCTTTGCTGTTTTTTCGCCATTCGTCTTTAAAAATCATTGTCACGGTCTAGGCCAATGACTCAAGTATCTATTTCTACCTTAAGGGACGACTTTTGGGGTCTTGAAGTAAAATGGATATTGTTTTTAATTATCGTATGTTTGTCTGAACATACGATTAGTTAGTGTTTCTGCTTGGCGGTTCAACGCGTGCAAAGTTTCTTAGTGTAAATGGGGTCGTAACACTAACCATGTAATGGTTCTGTTCACTAAGCATCAGGAATCAAATTCGTCAACAGGAATTCCATACCAAGTCTTTGCCATGCCATAGAGTAAAAATAGTAAACCTAATTTGAACAATTATTCATACGTAGACTCTAGTCGTCCCAAGAGGTTCCGATACCGCCATGTATCACGACTTCCATACACATCAAACATTCGAATCGCGCACGTAATTCAGTTCAGAATCGGTTGGTAAATTCTCAAAGTTGTTTATTTTTTGCGCTTTTTATTCGAAGAGGTCCGCGTATTCGTTTCTGACTTATGACGTTAATCGGATATGATAAAAAAAAACAATGGAATACCAAACAAAACATACTACAGCCCAACTTCGTTAGGCCGTGAATAGTGAGTCGGCTGTCAGACCAAGTCTGTATTTGACGTTGGTTTCAGTAGCAGGACGAACTGTTCGTGGGACTAATGAATTTTGGCTTTATTTTCTCGAAGAGAGAAATTGTCAAAATTGAACGTTTGTGCAGTGTGGAAGTGCACGCTGAAATCGAAATTTATTGGATCTGTAGAATGTGTCGATGTTTAGAGCAGCAACGCAAGGCACGTGCAACTGCCGAGTAGAGAGAATAGCAGTTTTTGCCCGTGGGGCATTGGATGAACATTATTGTTCTTCTCGTAGAATTCAACATAAATTTTCATGATAAAAGTGAACTCGTAAAAAACAAAGCTAGGCAGTAGAATAGATTCCAGTAGAATTTGACGCAGGTTCAACAAAGTAGCTCAACTCGATTGAAAGACTAGAGAAAACGAAAGACGTTTCTTGATGAAATTATTTTTCTTGAACAATCAGCTTAGTTAGAATACGGAATCAAATCAAACCCCATCTTAGTACATCGTTCTTCCCTATTACTTATTGCTCATATAGGATATATTGATGAACTGGTGGCGGTTAATGAAATTGGTGTTGTAAAAATATGATTGAACCCTGTTACTTGATAATAGAGCAGCAATCTTGGAGTGGATGGCTTGGCTGAACAAATAAAACATAACAAAAAAACACCGCCCCTCCCCGCAACATTACATTAGAATTAAAAATTAAAATTATAATGTGAGCGACTCATTTCCATTGGTTGTTTCCCACCAAAAGAAATTTGCTGAAAAGATTGGTTTCCCCTCACTTTCAATAGTTGTACTTAAGACCATGTACGGTCGACATTTACACGACGAATCAATGCAGATTTTCCATTGAACAGATCACAATGTACGTTGAAAAACAATATTCAGTAGATTATATAGCAACACAATAAAATATCACCTAAATGCAAGTGAAGCAAATGATGGTATGAAAATAAATGTATTACAAAGAAAGTTTATTTATATACAATGTTTAGACAAAATCATTCCACTTAGTTTAACAATTATACTACTGCAATTATATATTCTATACGATATTATAGAGACATTTATTGATTATACCTAATAATAAAATAGTATGCAAATTGGATAAGTGGCATCTCGTTTCAACGTAGTTTTGATAAATCACATCCTGGCCTTGCCAAAATTGTACGTGAAAAATTTTCGTGTATGAAGTTTCATCTTCTCTATATATATTCAACAATTCCATGAGAAAATGATATAAAATCTCGCAGAATTTCGTAATATTTGGAAGAATCGTTCTTCATCGAAAAATGTTAGACCCGTATTTTTTATTTTGTCATTAGGGTGACCATTCCCTTGTTAGGTTGGATAAAAAATCGATTGTTTTCAAAAAATACATTTTAAAAAAAATCATAACTTTAGAATCACTCGGCCAATTCTGCTAATTTTTGGATATGTTGTCGAAAAATGCCTATAGTTTTTAGGAAAAATATGCGAACATTGTAAAGCTGAAGTTTTCTGATTGAAAAAGTCAATTGAATAACTTTTTAACGGTTTTCATGGTTTGCGACCAATGGGCACTATGTTATTTTATTTTTTTCCTGAAAGCTGAAACATTTTTACATAACATATTCAAATATATTTTTTTTTCTCATTTTATTTAAAAAAGACATTTTTGGTAAATTTATAACTCTTGAACCACTAGACTATCTTCGCTAATTTGTGGATATTTTGTCAAAAAATGTCTGCAGTTTTTGGGAAAAATATGTGAATATTACAAAGTTGGAGTTTTGTGTTCTAGAACGTCATTTGAATGGTTATAATGGTAGGTAGATCAATGAGCACTTTGTAATTTTATATTTTTCTGTGAAAGCTTAAACATTTTTACATAACATATCCAACAATTAGCGGAATCGATCGAGTGGTTCAAGTTTTAAATTTATCAATAACATCTTTTTTAAAGGAAAATCGTAAAAACACGGAATGTACGGTAACTTGAAATATTCAAAAATTATAACTCAAAATAAACAAACATCGCCAATTTTTGATATGTTATGTGAAAATGTTTCAGCTTTCAGAAAAAAAACTACAATATGAAAACTAATAATATATAACTATAAAATATCTCGGTTGATTTTCCAGAAGGCCGTAACAGCAAGTGCAGTTTCTCTTTGTTCACTCTCTCTTTCGATTATTGTGATGTGATCTAAAAAGATTTTCTTGGATTTCACAGTTATGTTTGGAAGTCGAACGTTTCGAGCATCATTCTTTGCAAAGAGTTAAGTGATAAACGTGTAAACCGCTTGGTAATTAATAGAAGAGAAAGTAAACAAAGAGAAACTGTCACTTGCTGTTACGGCCTTCTGGAAAATCAACCGAGATATATAATACTGTGGTATTCTATTCAATATGTTTCTCTTCGATTTTTGAAGTAAGCCAAGGGATTGTTTGTGCATTTACTAGTATAACGTACAGAATGGAACAGTGCTTTGATCGTTTAGGTCATCCTAAAGAAAACGAAGTGGGTGAATTATAGGTAGGCCCCCCCTAAAGAAAACATTGAAATATTTCTAAATGTACTGATATATTTTCTTCGAGAATGTAGGTATTTCTTAGCAATACGCCTGAGAAATATAATTTTCAATGATTTCGGTAGAAGTGATGAGAATTGATTGATACAACACACATTTTCCAAAACGACCACATACTCAATTTTTTCGCTTGCCGTAGGCATAAAGCCCCAGCGACTATAATATGCCTCACAACAAATCAGTTGTATGCCCCGCAACAATTATGCAATATGCCCCTTAAATGCCGATATAGAAGAAAAGCAGGTGAAGTAGATATTCTTTGCATCAGAAATCAATGGCATAATCAATCAATTACAATTGGAAACCATTATTTTTGATCCTCCTAACCAGTGCGGTAAAATTTCATTTTCAATCGAATAATATAAGATGAAAATGAAATTTATGGCCGCTGACCGTCAGTGTATCCCTACTAATTCATTTGACTTTTGCTGCCATTTTCAAGTGAAGCTCCCAGAATTCATCGTCAGTTGAATAATCGTACCTAGTCATTTGAAGTTTGGTTTGCTCAGTTTCAAGTGCCAAGTAGTCTAGCTGCTTCATTGTCTTCGCTCTTGGTAGTGAGCAAGTTCAAACGAATAGAATTATAAATGGAGTAAAGTATTAAAAATGAAAACTGAATGAGGAAACTATTAATTCATGTGTATTCTGTAAATGATATTTCAGCTATCTGATTAGTCTTCCATCTATTATCTTGAACCAATTCGAATGTTTACATGAACCTCATTTGAAGGCCGCTCTCACACTATTGAAAGAGATATTTTGTTACTTCAAGAGATCTCTTATATCAAAGAAATGGGTTTGTTTCTTTGGATTTTTATACTGTAAATAGTGATATCAGCACTGCTAAAAATTATTTACTAAGTAGCAACCGACCATTAGACGTTTTATTCGGATAAAATTCTTATTTAGTCGAAGCAAAATCTTACATCGTAAAACTATCAAGTGATATTTTCAGTTTTTTTTTATATTTTTCGGCAAACGACAACTGCCAAACTTGCATAGCAGAAAGATCTTACGAAAAGATATTGTTAGTGATAAAACTTTTGTTTAGAAAAGTCTTGAATACTTTAAAAAGGAAGAGGGTGTTTTGGCCAGCAGAAGCGCTTTATAATACTTTTCCCTACCCCCAGCACCAGAACCCGAGAACCGGTATAACCGAAGTCGGTTCGTACGGCCACCAACTAACATGACGTACAAACTCTACTAGTTTTAATTCAAACTTTGAAGTTTTTATGCGATTTTACCATCGTATTCTAAACGAATAATTAAATTTTTGTTCAATCTGAAAATATGCAGTTATTTTTGGTAGGACCATAAGACATTTCATTTGACCCTAAGATTTGGAATATCGGTTCTGCAAACTCTGAGAAACGTGAGAAAGATCCATTTTTGAGCATATTTTCTGCCGTCGGTAATTAAAATCCGGGAACCAGGATAGTCAGAATCGGTTTGCTTAGCTGTCTACTGATAATGGCTATCGATTTGTGTAGCTTTGAGTCCAATTTAGAAAATATTTTGCGTTTTTTGTTTCGCCGATTTAAGTGACGGTGTACAATATCTAACACACTTCACCCTATAACTCCGGGATTTTGTTTGTACATGCAAATAGCTTTTAACCTTTCAATCAAAGTCGGTTTTTGTCATGAATACGACTTACTTTACTATGGGGAGCCTTTTCAAAATTTTCCCTGTACAAGAATGGGTAGAAATTAATCTCGAATATCTAAAGCTTGCTTCAGAGAGAATTGGAACAAAAACAATTGCCTGTATTTCAGTTATTTATTATTGAATTCAAGATCTTTTTTATACAAATGTAGTGTTTTCTTCATACTTTTAAGAAAAAATATGGATAAAATTATTCGTCATGGTTTCGAAGGAATTCTCGAGTTTTTCCTGTAACACGGGTCATTAGGCGGCGCACACCTTCTTCGTCCATCGTTTTAGCTATCTTATTCCACCAGGTCGTCATTTGATTGATGTCTTTGACAATCTTTCCCTTTGCCTTGAGTCTCCTCTTCATGATTGCCCAGTCGGCCTTGACATAGGTTTTATCGTCCCGAAGTCAGCCTTGACATAGGTTTTTTCGTCCATCAGAAGACACCCGTCGAACTTGGTCAGAACTTGGTCATATAGTTTCCGAGCACGAATTTGACCACACTATTCAGTTTTATGGTCCGATTTGGCTGTTTGCTAGCTCGATACGACTTGACTCCTTCCCGGAGTCGAGTTCTCCTCACGGTACGATGGGCAGCACCGAATTTTCTGGCCAAATCACGGTCCGACAGATTAGAATTCCTCTTAATCGTCTTCAAAATCTTACCACGCAGTTTCCGGTCGGCAGTTCCACTCCGACGATTGGTTAGAGGCTTCCGAATCGTCGTTAATGTTTCCTTATACCGTTTGATAACGCACCATACGGTATTTCTGGGTAATTTCACCTGTTTAGCTAGCCTAGATGCAGACCACAATGGATTTTCAAAATAACTGTGCACAATTTTTTCCCTTCTTTCGGCTTCCATGTTGATTGTTTACAAAGTACAGTCGATTTTCGGAATGTCAAAAATCATACGTGAAGCTGACAAAATTCCCGACACGTGGGCGCCAAGAACTTCCAAATTCGACCACCAGGAGCGCCACAATATGAAACAAGCTTTATTTTTGCATTTGACGAAGCATTATATTTTTCTCTCCATAACATTGGAAATAGTGGTGAGCAATTTACGATAAACTTCTCTTAAATGTTTGGTATGAACAAGCATTAAGGTGAAATTCAGTGCCAAAGTAAGGCGCACAATAATTCAACCGCATGAGTTGAACGAACCATCGCACAAAGCGTATCGTATAAAACCAGCACATAGAAATACGACAGTGGTTTAGTGTAGTGGGCTTACGACATGTTTTTTTCTCTAGTAAGACACCCAAGTAACCAGAAGTTCCACAATTACTTAAAAAATCCACTGCTTCTTAAAAGGTCACGCGGTACTTTTGAGAATTTGAAAGTACAGATCAAGTTCCGCGTGAACTTTCTAGCTGCTTAAGAAAACACGTGGCAATTTTTAACAGTTCGAAGTACAGAACAAGCTCCGCGTGAACTTTTTCATTGCTTAAGAGTATGCGTGGTACTTTTGGCAACTTGAAAGTACAGAGCAAGTGCCGCGTGAACTTTTGTGCTGCATAGAAGCTGAACAATGTATTATAGAAGCAGCTTAGAAGTTCGTTCGGTTACGTGGCGCGAACTTTCAAGTGGTGATTATTACTTGAAAAATGGGCTGCTTAGATGCTATTGATGAACTTTAAGAGCTGCCAAATAAGTCCCTTTTATTCGAACTTTTGGTTATTTGGGCAGACACTAACTATGATCAATTTATAATTAAAATGCCAAACCAAAATTGATTTTCTCGCATATTGTGAAATTGTTCATTGTTATATATCAATACCTTTGGCATGATGACTATGTATTATTTTTAAAAGAGCTGAATAATATCCAAACAAGTTTTTGCCTTTCTCATACAGAAAGGTTATGCAATCATTGTGAAAACCGACTTTTGAACCGAGGCCATATACCATTCGACTCAGTTCGTCGAGTACACAAATTTCTCGAAGAATGCTGAACCGATTTTCACAAACTTAGATACAAATGAAAGGTCTTGTGGTATACAAAATTCCTGAATAATATATTTGGATCCGACTCCGGATCTGGTATAATGGGGCAAAATGTGCAACAAATTGTGAAAATAAATGCACCAATTTTTTTCGAAGATGGCTAAGCCAATTTTCACAATCTTTTATGCAAATGAAAGCTCTTATGGCCCTATACGAAATTCCTGAGTTTTGTTTGGATCTGACTTCCGGTTTCGGGGTTATGGGGTAAAATGTGCAAAAAATTAAAATATGTGTACTCATTTTTCTCACAGATGGCGTAACAGATTTTTACAAACTTAGATTCAAATGAATGGTATTATGGTCCCACTTAGAACTTCTGAATGTCATTTGGATCCGACTTCCTAACTTACCCCAAAACTACTCCATTCGATATTCACTATCAGTAGACGGCCAAACAAACTGATTTCGGCTATCCTGGTTTCCAGTTTCCGATTCCGGAGGCACAGGAAATAGTGGTCATATTTTCTCAAATGGATCTCACTTACTTTTCTCAGTGATGGTTTGACCAATTTTTACAAACTTAGGTTTTAATGGAAGGTCTTATGGTCTTGTACGGAATTCAAGAATTTCATCCGGATCCGAAATCCGAAAGTTATAGACATTTTGTGCACGCTTGGCGAGTAGATAGCAACAATTTTTATTTTAGAATTCTTGAATTCGGTTTGAGGACATTCTTTTAAATCACTATACAATTACTATTTTCGAGATGGGTTTGACAAGTAAGTTATTGAAATTGATGTCAAACTAATTTCCAATTTAAATTTGGAAATCCTAGATGGCTAAAAACGATTTATTGTGGATTTTTTATTTTATGAATGAATTTGAACATTGCTTCGGTTATATTTTATCGGTCTTGTCCACGTAGTTATTTGCTCGCGTGTGTTTCTTCGTATAATTGTACTGTTACAATTAGGCAAGTGACGCATTGAAAGTTTGCAAAATTCACACAATCAATCAACCAGTACGTGTGATCATCGATATTCGGATGTATGAAAAAAGTATGTAAGTTTTATTCGTATTCACGTTATCCAGCTATGTCTCTGACATAACCCTCCCCCCTTATCTCTAATGATTTGCATCGTCACTTTAAATGACCGTTTGGTATTATTAACAGTGACGCTCAGGCACTGATAAGTGTCAGATGGCAATAAATAATCAAATGAAAATATTATTAATAAATGCTCATTAAATTGATTCTTAAACATCAGAAGAGCATACAAAATAAAAGCGGGAAATAACAAAAAAAAAACCAAAGTGAAGCATGATTAGACTTCTGGTGAGCTTTATGATTTTTTAATCCACTTAGTGATGTAATGATGTCTTTCTCATAATACTTATGTTTTCAAAAATGTCAACAAAATTTTTTTTGAGCACTAATAAAATTAGAAACTTTTGGTTTACAGTTATTATTAAGAATTTTTCCTTATTTTGCATCGTCGCACCGAATGACTATTTCCGACGGTATAGTTTCGAGCCCCGACCTGGAAGGATTCTTAGTGTCAGAAGGATCCATAGTACTAGCCATGCAATGATTCTGTACCCTAAGGATCGGCAGCGAAGTCTGTTGAAACAGAAAGACCAAATTCCACCAAAGGAATGTAATGCCAAGACTTTGACTTTGCTCACACACATACACACATAGACATTACTCAGCTCGATAAACTGTGTCGAATTGTATAGAACATTTAGCCATCCGGGTAAATTTTCACTAGTCAATTTTTCAAGTGATTGCATAAACTTTCTATACGAGAAATACAAATATTTTTATAGAACAGAATCGTTATCATGATTTTGAGATAATTCTAATGAGTGGGTACAAATTGAATAATAGAGAATATCGAGGATGATAAACACTACAAATGGTTCCATCTGCTAATGACGGTTTATCTATATTAACTTTTCTTGCAATTACTTTCGCATAATTCTTTATGTTTTCATAAATTTCTTCTGATAAGATGTAAAGATGGCCTTGGTTATAATGTAAAAACGTAAAAAGAAATGATTACCAATTGCATAGCCACAAACGCTACCTTTAAACAAAAAGTAACTGTCATTTTCAGATTCGTTTTAATAACTTTGTCATTTCATTGCGCTTTAATTTCTTATCATATCTATACATAGAATTTGGATCTTCCGATACAGATTAACAGTTTTGCCTCCTGGAAAATATAGATCTGAATGTGGCAACCATGCACGCTATACGAAATTGAACAAAGTACGTTGCGTGCTTTGTTCTAAAGGCGGTGGTGCTTTCTTCTTCCGTACCAGCATGTAGCGGTTTTGCGTCGTCATTTTGAATGACGGTTTGAATGTTTTGACACTCATTGCCATATAATTTCGGAACCAAAAGTCGGATCTGGATGAAATTGTACAGTATGTTTTAAGACAATGAGAGCTTTAATTTGAAACGAGATTTTTCGAAAATCGGTTTACCCGTTGTTGAGAAATCGAATTGAGTTCCGTTTTTGAAGATTTTCTTCACTATAATCGGTGCTTAAATATCCACTAACTGATAAGATTAGCCAACTAAATGAATTTATCAGTAAGTTTTATAACAGTTTGCACCTCGTTTCGCCATCGTTTCTGGAAAAATATTCATGAAATTGAATTTTCGACTTATCGCGCTGTAATATCGGAACTGGAAGTCAATTAAAGAATTGCAAGACCTTTTATTTGCATCTTAGATTGTAAAAACCGGTTAAGAAATTTTCGAGAAAATTAAGTGCGCATTTTTTCATAGATTGGCACATATTACCTTGTAATTCCATATGTAAACCGGAAGTCAGATGAAGTCGAAATTCAATAGCAAGCTATGGGATCATATGACCTTTAGTTTGAATTTAAGTTTGTGAAAATCGGTTTAGCTATCTTTGAGAAAAGTGAGTTATAATTTTTCCATTTTTTGTGCATATCACCCTGTAGTAGCGGAGCCGGAAGTTGGATCGGGATAAAATTTAGATAGCAGTCTATTGGATTATGGATAGATCTTTTATTTGAAACTGATTTTGTTAAAATCGGTTCAGCCATTTCTGAGAAAATTGAGTGACATTATTTGTCACATACATATATAAGATCGGAAAATGTCTGTGGATTTGAACAGATTTCGACTAACGTGGGCTAGATTGAAAACTACAATTGAATCGTGGATCAAGTGAATAGATCAAATGACTGTCACTTCCGGTTTCGGAAATATAATGGTATAAGTGACGTAACCGACAAATTCCAGTGTTTTTCAATGCAATATAATTTCTTGGGAATAAAAGAGTCAATTTCGAAAGACTTATACTCGTTTAAAAGTTACTATTAGGTTATTTGATGAGCTCACCATAATAATGGCCGTGAATAGAATTTTACGAATGTTTAAATGAGACTATTAAAATGGCAAGAGAAAGGCATTATCATACCACTAGGTGGATAAGGAAGGATTTTTAAAAAGTACTATATTTTCTTGATTTTTCTACTGTACTGTTTTTAGTAAAAAATGGTTCAACTAACATAACCTATAAATTTTACGCATATGGTAGCGTCGCTTTGAATCATTTTGTAATTGCGGAACTGGAAGTCGAGTCCAAAATTTAATTCGATAACAACCTATGTAACCATTTGACAGTCCCTTCAGTCTGATTTCGTGGAAACTAAGCCCAGCCGTTCAGCTGAATCTAGGATGCTAGATCACTACGCGAAACCGGTGATTTGTTTTTGTTTTTATGCCGAGGGAGGACAACTAAAAAAAACAGTTTAAATCCACCTAGTTGTGTAATGATGCCTTTCTAATATATATATATATATATATATATATATATATATATATATATATATATATATATATATATATATATATATATATATATATATATATATATATATATATATATATATATATATATATATATATATATATATATATATATATATATATATATATATATATATATATATATATATATATATATATATATATATATATGTATATCACTGTGGTATTCTATTCAAAATGTTTCTCTTCGATTTTTGAAAGAAACCAAGGGCTTGTTTGTGCATTAACTAGTACAACTAGTGAAACAGTGCTATGGGTTCACTATTCTATGTACTTCCAGCAGCACCAGAGCTCAGAAACCGGTTTTTGTTCAGGAATTCCGTATGGAACCGTTCAGGAATTCCAAATGGAACCGTAAGACCTTTCATTTGAATCTAAGTTTGTCAAAATCGGATTAGCCATCTCCGAGAAACATTGCTCAGCTCGATGAACTGAGTCGAATGGTTTTACTGGTCGGTTTTTCAAGTGATTGCATAAACTTTCTTTATGAGAAAAATAAAAATTGATTTGAAAACAAAAATTGAGCGAAATAATGTTTGACGAGTCTGCTGGTATTCACTGAAATAATGTGCTGACTAAACTATTCAACAATTCAAAAAAGTTCTAAATAGTCAATTCCAAAGCTTTTGTACCTTCGCAAACGCTGTTCCATTTCTCTGGACTACGTAGATTCGTTATTTAAGAGCGCAAAGATTTTAACGAATACGATGTCTACTCGGGAATAATCCGGATTATTTTCTGACAACAATGTTATTAATTTAATTTATTATTTAGTGACAACATTTCACCCAGATCGCAAATGGAATATCCAGTCTGTGCGAAACGTGTAGTCGAAACGTGCTAAACGTTTCAGTAAAAATTGAGCAGAGATTTTCCACCCCGCCCCCTCGGCGCTCGATGGATGCTGTGGCACAGAGAAAATCGTCCCCTGGAAGAAGAGGCCGGAATGAAAAACATACATTTAATTAACCGCCGCACATCAACACCCTCGGCTGGACGGGTGCAATAGGAGGTATCGCTTTCTAGGGCAAATAAAGCAGATTTGCAGTCCATCGGGGATTGTGGAAAGAGGTAATATCCGACAGCACGACTGGAAGAAGAATTCCGGTTTGCCCTCGAGTGACCGTAAGCTGGGATAAAATATGATTTATAAACTGGGAAGCGATGAGCGATATATGGAGACTCCTGGTGAATTTATGGTGGCACTTCAGTATCTCTGCAATTTGAAAAAAAAAATGAAATGAAACTATCCACCTATCGGTTCAATGATTGCTTTCTCTTATAATCTCCAGTTTGGTTTGAATCAACTTTGTTACATTGAAAATTTAAATAAAGCCTATTGGGAATGAAGTTTGAATTTCATTCATTTACTCTCTTTTAGTTAAAAGTTTGAAACATATTACATTAATAGATACGGTAGATTATTATAATGGCGCTCATAATTTTGTTCCTATAACCAACGATTCTTAATTAAAGTTGTGGTGAATCCTGTAGCTCCCAACAAAACTGCAATAGAACAAATTTAAAGTCCTCAATTCGCTATTTGTGAAACTTTTTGTTTTGATATTGTCAGGCTGCGAACAAGGTTGCAATATATACAGACGTGTTGATGATTCTGAGCAGTGTTTGGCCATGTTTAAACGTAACAAACCGGAATTTTTGAGTCGATATGTGACAATGGATGAAACATGGATTCATCACTTCACTCCGGAATAAAAACAATCGTCATCTGAGTGATAAGCAACTGGTGAACTTCATCCAAAGCACAACAATCGGCTGGCCCAAAGGCCTCAACAATCGGTTGGAAAAGTTATGGCCTCGGTATTTTGGGATGTGCGTGGTGTACTATTTATCGACTATATTGAGAAAGAAAATATCATTAACAGCTTTATTGGAGCGTTTGAAGGCTGAAATTTCAAAGAAACGATCGCATATGGCAACAAGTAAATCAAAACAATGGCTAAACTACATGAATTGATCTTCAAATTGATTTAGCTCTCAGCGACTAGTAGCTGCTCACAGATCTAAAAAAAAAGTTCGCCGGTAAGAAATAAAGACTGTCCCAGAAAGTATGGACGCACTTTGATTTTGTTGTGCATAATTCACAAATGTTAGATATTCAAATTTTATTCGATATACTGATAATATTAGACTACAACAACAGAATATTCATTCAGTAAAAACCATTCAAGCGAAGAGGTTGTGTTTCGATTGTACTGGCTCGTGAGTTAACGGCTGCTACCGAGACAATTCTAAGCTTCAGGTAGTTAAACTGCCCATAGCAAACGCAATATTCGGGGCGTTTCCCGACTGGAAAGCTAGCAACGAAGGCCATCCCGTTCATACGCACAGAGGTGTAGAGACACAGAGGTGCGAGAGCATAGAAGTGACGAGTCACAGAGGTGCCATCGCATAAAGGTGCGAAGACGAAGGGGTGCAAAGGCACAGAGGTGCTAAAGCAACCCAGTGCTGATCTACCAGGTACCAGAATTTGTACGCTGCGTAGGATCAAAAGAGACGGCATATATCGCGAGGTGCTACACTGCAAGCATCGCATTTGATCGCCACCAAGAGCAAAAGCACTGTACCTGGGGTCAGGTACAGCAAGTGCAGTGGTGTTCACAACGACGGCAGAGCAACTGAGATAGCAGTAAACGACAGAAGACTGCCAATTGGAAACAGCAAAAGACTGCCAATTGGAAATCGTTGGAAGAGCTTCACGTCGTTCTTCACGATAAAGGAACAGAGACATCAGCTACAAGGTAGATTTAATTTAATTTATTTTTTATTTCTTATATCTGAAATTTTACTAAACATAAGTTTTTATTTTGGTATTATTAATTTACAAAAAAAATTTAATGTAATGGATGATCTCATGGAAGATCATCCGAATCCGATTCCGGATACTAGTAAAAGTTTAAATACTCCGAGGGCTAAACATTATCCACAGGGTACCACTGGGCCATGGATAGTCTATCTTCGAAAAAAAGAAAAGATTTTAAACTTGATGCAAATTACAAAGGATTTGACATCACATTTCTCTGAAGTTAAAGAAATCTGTAAGGTTAATAGAGATAAAATTCGAGTTGTAGTTAACGACTTGAAACAGGCAAACGATATTGTAACCTGTAAATTATTTGCTATTGAATATCGAGTTTACATTCCATCGAAGGAGGTAGAAATTGACGGTGTTGTGACTGAAGCAAGTCTGACAGCAGATGATTTACTTAAAAATGGAGTTGGCCGTTTTAAAAACTCCATGCTTGAGGGAGTTAAGATACTCGAGTGCAAACAATTGTACTCAGCATCTATTGTCGATGGAAAAAAGTCTTATCGTCCCTCAGATTCGTTTCGCGTAACATTTGCCGGATCTGCATTGCCTAGCCATGTCTATATCGATAAAATTCGTCTTCCTGTTCGGCTTTTCGTACCGCATGTTATGAATTGCACGAACTGTAAAAAATTCGGACATACAGCTACTTACTGTAGTAATAAGTCCAAATGTATCAAATGTCAAGGGCCTCATAAGGATAATCTTTGCGATAAAGATGTTGAAAAATGTGTTTATTGTGGGGAAAGCCCTCATGATGATCTTTCAGTGTGCGCTGCATTTAAGCTGCGTAAAGACAAAATGAAGCTTTCTTTAAAAGCACGGTCTAAGCGCACATATGCAGAAATGCTCAAAACGGTCATACATGTCTCCCCTTTGGAAACCGAAAACGGTTTTTCAAATCTTGCGGAGCCAGAGGAATCTGACTCTGACGGAAATAGTGAAGATACCTCGTTTGTCACTCCTCAAGGGTCTGTTAAGAGGAGATTAACAAACCACAAAATACCAAAAAAGACACCTAAAATTATACCTTCAAAAAAAGATCCCCGTGTTAAAGCTAAAAAGCCAAATTTAAAACCAAAAACTGTGCCTCCTGGTTTGTCAAATTCACAAACCAATCCAGGAACTAGCTCAAGAAAAGACAATAATCCAGTGGGCTCCATTTCACATTCACCAACAGGATTACTGAAATTTTCGGAAATTGTAGAATGGATTTTCGCTGCATTCAATATTTCTGAACCTCTAAAGACCATCATAACAGCATTCCTTCCAATAGCTAGAACTTTTTTGAAACAGTTATCAGCTCAATGGCCAGCTCTTACAGGTTTTGTATCATTTGATGGATAATTTATCATCCGCCGCAAATGATTCAATCACTGTCCTGCAGTGGAATTGTCGAAGCATCATGCCAAAACTTGATTCATTTAAAGTTTTGTTGCATAGTCAAAAATGTGATGTATTTGCTTTGTGCGAAACATGGCTTACATCAAACATAGCCTTAAATTTTAATGACTTTAACATTATACGTCTCGACAGAGACTCCCCGTATGGTGGAGTGCTTTTAGGAATTAAGAAATGTTATTCCTTTTATAGATTAAACATTCCTTCGACTTCTAGTATAGAAGTTGTTGCTTGTCAAATAAACATTAAAGGAAAGGACATTTGCATTGCTTCGGTATATATTCCTCCAAGAGCTCAAGTTGGACAACGACAGCTTAATGAAATTGTCGAAGCCCTTCCTGCTCCACGTTTGATTTTAGGAGATTTCAATTCGCACGGAATGATGTGGGGTTCCGTTTACAATGATAGCAGATCATCTCTAATATATAATATTTGCGACAATTTTAGCATGACGGTACTAAATATGGGTAGCATGACACGGATCCCAAGACCTCCTGCACGTCCAAGTGCATTAGATTTATCTCTTTGTTCGACTTCAATTCGACTAGATTGCACCTGGAAAGTATTTCCTGATTTACATGGTAGCGATCATTTACCAATCATCATCTCAATTAGCAGTAACAAAGGCATTGCTAATTCAGTTAATATTCCATATGATTTGACAAAAAATATTGACTGGATTAAATACCAAAGTAATATTTCAAGTGTCTTAACTTCAATGGAAGAGCTTCCCCCACTTGAAGAATATGACTTCCTCGTTTGTTCGATTCTGGAGGCCGCAGAACAAGCCCAAACCAAACGATTTCTTGGTCCATCGTCTAACAGAAGACCTCCAAATCCTTGGTGGGACAAAGAGTGCTCAGATGCTAAACACGCGAAACAAAATGCTTTCAAGACGTTTTTAAAACGAGGAGGAGGAACTCCTCAGAATTTTGAAAAATTCTTGGTTTTAGAAACCAAGTACAAGAACATACTTCGGGTTAAGAAATGCAGCTATTGGAGACATTTTGTGGAAGGTTTGTCAAGAGAAACCTCAATGAGCACTCTTTGGAATACGGCCAGACGAATGAGGAATCGTAACGTAGGAAATGAGAGTGAGGAGTACTCGAATCGATGGATATTTGATTTTGCGAGGAAAGTTTGTCCAGATTCCGTTCCTACGCATAGCATTGTTAGGGAGTCTTCTTCAAATGATGATTCCATTGATAGCCCCTTTTCAATGATGGAATTTTCCATAGCACTCATGTCTTGTAACAATAACGCTCCTGGATTGGACAGAATTAAATTCAACTTGGTGAAGAATCTGCCCGACCTCGCAAAAAGACGTTTGTTGGAATTGTTCAACAAGTTTCTTGAGCAAAATATTGTTCCACCTGACTGGAGACAAGTGAAAGTTATCGCCATTCAAAAGCCGGGGAAACCAGCTTCCAATCACAACTCATATAGACCCATTGCGATGTTGTCCTGCATCAGAAAATTGTTCGAAAAAATTATTCTACGACGTCTCGACACTTGGGTCGAGACGAACGGTTTGTTGTCAGATACTCAGTTTGGCTTCCGTAGAAATAAAGGGACGAATGATTGCCTTGCATTACTTTCGTCTGACATCCAAATTGCCTTCGCTCAAAAGCAACAAATGGCATCTGTATTTTTAGACATTAAAGGAGCATTTGATTCAGTTTCCATTGATGTTCTTTCAGACAAGCTCCACCAACATGGACTCCCAGCGGTTATAAATAATTATTTGCACAACCTTTTGTCAGAGAAACGCATGCATTTTTCACATGGCGATTTGGCAACAATCAGAATTAGCTACATGGGTCTCCCGCAAGGCTCATGCCTCAGTCCGCTCCTCTATAATTTTTACGTGAATGACATTGACAGCTGTCTAGTAACCCCATGTACACTAAGACAATTGGCAGATGATGGCGTGGTTTCAGTTACTGGATCCAAAGCTATTGATCTGCAAAAACCATTGCAAGATACCTTAGATAAATTGTCCGTTTGGGCTGTTCATCTTGGTATCGAATTCTCTGCGGAGAAAACAGAGCTGGTCGTCTTTTCAAAAAAGCATGATCCCGCGCAACTTCAGCTTCATATGATGGGAAGAATAATCGAACAGGTTTTGACTTTCAAATACCTCGGGGTGTGGTTTGATTCCAAATGCACGTGGGGAGGACACATTAGGTATCTGATAACGAAATGCCAACAAAGAGTAAATTTTCTTCGAACAATAACAGGGTCTTGGTGGGGTGCTCATCCGCAAGATCTAATAAAATTGTATCAGGCAACGATACTTTCAGTGATGGAATATGGATGCGTTTGTTTTCGTTCCGCTGCAAATTCTCATATTATCAAACTTGAGCGAATTCAGTACCGTTGTTTGCGAATTGCTTTAGGCTGCATGCATTCGACACATACAATGAGTCTTGAAGTTCTGGCGGGAGTTCTTCCATTAAAAGATCGATTTTGGGAGCTTTCATCACGCCTGCTAATAAGATGTGATGTGCTGAATCCCATGGTAATTAATAATTTCGAACGACTAGTCGAGCTTCGATCTCAAACAAAATTCATGACAGTATATTTTAACCATATGTCACAGGAAATCAACCCTTCAAGATATATTCCTATCCGTGTCAGCCTCCTAAATGTACCTGACTCAACTTTATTTTTCGACACATCCATGCAGCGCGAAGTGCGTGGAATCCCGGACCACCTACGCTCTATGGAAATCCCAAAAATATTTTCAAGTAAGTTCAGGCATATTAACTCTGAGAAAATGTTTTACACGGACGGATCGCGAATGGAAGAAGCGACAGGGTTTGGTATGTTCAACAATAATGTTTCGGCCTCATTCAAGCTTCAAGAACCTGCATCTGTTTATATAGCAGAGTTAGCAGCAGTTCATTATAGCTTGAATGTAATCGTCACATTATCTCCAAACCATTATTTCCTCTTCACAGATAGTCTGAGTGCAATTGAAGCCATTCGCTCAAACGCTGCTGGCAAAAATGAACCGTTTTTCTTGGGTAAAATAAAACAGTGTCTGAACGACATATTGAATAATAATTATCTAATCACAATAGTTTGGGTTCCGGCTCATTGCTCCATTCCAGGCAATGAAAGAGCCGATATTTTAGCCAAACGTGGTGCTATTGAGGGTGAAATTTATGAGAGACCGATTGCTTTCAACGAATTCTATAGCGCGTCTCGCCAAAGAACACTTGCCAGCTGGCAAGCTTCTTGGGATAAAGATGATCTGGGTCGGTGGATGCACTTAATTATTCCTAAAATATCGACAAAGGCATGGTTCAGGGGACTGGATGTGAGTAGAGATTTCATTCGTGTGATGTCCAGACTCATGTCCAATCACTACACGTTAGATGCACATCTCCTTCGAATTGGACTTTCCGAGACTAATCATTGTGCTTGCGGCGAAGGTTACCGCGATATTGACCATGTTGTTTGGACATGCGTGGAGTTTCGTGATGTCAGATCTCAACTAATAAATTCCTTGCGTACCCAAGGTAGACTATCCAATGTCCCAGTTCGCGACATTCTTGCTTGTCGTGACCTTCCATACATGAAACTTCTTTATCATTTCATTAAATCCATTGGAGTTCCAATTTAAATTTTATTTTATGTTAAACTGTTTTCTCTTCCATGAGTTCAACCAATAGCCAACTATAGGATATTGAATATAAGTGGTGAACTGATACAAACAATCCTGAAATAGTTATAAGATCATGTACAAAATAAATGTATTTTATTTAATGTAATTTAAAATAGCAACTCGCTTGATAAAAACAGTGTTTAGATTAACTAATGAGTACCAACATACTAATATGATATTCGAAATGTATTAGGTTTAAACTACTATGTATTGTGGATGCCACGGCGAAGAAAAACTTATGTATATTGCCTATGAAATAAACGTATTTAAGAAAAAAAAAAAAAAAACAACAGAATATTATTCTCAACATTTGCTACTTAGCCATTGTAGACTAGCTGGTGCACCTTCTTGCGAACGTTCCTCATTAAATTCCGTACAGACTTCTTGGCGACAAGTTTTGACACTTTTTTCCAATCTTTTTCGAACTGTTGAATGGTTTCGGCTGCCGAGACATGTTTCCTAAGATGTGCCTTCGTTAATGCTCAAAATTCCTCAATTGGTCTAAGTTGTGGGCAATTTGGTGGATTCATGTCTTTTGGGACGAAAGTGACATTTTTGGTAGTATACCATTCTACCGTTGATTTCGAGTAGTGGCAAGAAGCAAGGTCTGGCCAGGAGACAACAGGATCCTTGTGGCTTCGAATCATGGGTAGAAGTCGTTTTTGTAAACATTTCTTGATGTATATTTCGTTGTTCATTGAAGCAGTGGTGATGAAGGGTTTCGAAATCTTACCGCAGCTACAAATTGCTTGTCAGACCATAGCTTTCTTACCAAATTTTTCGATTTCAATCGATGTCTCGGACTGGTTTAACACTTGCCCTTCTCGCACCGTATAATATGGTGGTCCCGGCAAGGATTTATAATCGAGTTTCACGTAGGTTCCATCGTCCATGATGGTGCAGTTCAAATTTCCAGCAAGAATCGTATTGTACAGCTTTCGAACCCTCGGCCTTATCGATGCTTCTTGTTTCGGACTACGTTTTGGTTGTTTCTGCTTCTTATAGGTTCGAAGATTCAAACGTTCTTTAGCATGAAGAACATTTGACTTCGAAGTGCCCACTTTTTTGGCCACACCCCGAACTGAAACCTCCTCGAACGCCTTCAGTATACGTTTATCCAACTGAGGGTTAGCAGGACCTTTTTTTCGACCCGTTTTCGGTTTATCCTCAAAGGTGTTATCCTCACCGAACTTCCTGATAGCATTTCGCACGGCTTTTTCACTTACTCCTTCAATTTTTGCTATCTTTCTCAGTGATAGTCCGCGTTCTGTGCACCATTTGTACACAATTTTTCGACGTTGTTCTGCTGAAAGTCCTCGCATTTCGAAACAAACTAATGAAAACGAATAAACAACTGCACAAGTGGTTAGAGAAGAGTGTAAACAACAGGATGCAGCCATAAAAATTGTCGAATTCTGAACCATTGCGAAGTGGCAGCGGTTTTTGGTTGCTTCCATACTTTCTGAGACAGTCTTTATTGCACGAATGAAGAGGTTATCGTTGTAACTGAGATCTATTCTAAGGCAAAAGATAAATCGTTCTACAAAAGTGGTATTGAAATGTTAGAGCGGCGCTGGAATCATTGCGTTGCTCTTGATGGAGTTTACGTTGATGGATAAAATGAATTTGGAACCAAAAAAATCGTGTTCTTTTTCTTAGACCCGGGACTTTGCAGCTCATGTGGGATTTTCAAAATTTTTCATCAAATCATCATTCCGAAACGCTCCAATGCAAAAATCATTTCCAAAGTATTTTCAACTACATTATAAAAGCCAAACGAGAAAAAGTTGCGGTTTCTTCAAATTCGGTTTCTTATGATTTTTTTTCTCACTTTATGTTTTAATTTCTTATTGTTTTGATATACAGATTTACGATACAGATTTTTGATCCCTCAATACAGATTTACAGATTTCTCTCCTGAAAAATACAGATTTAAATGTGGCAACCCTGGTTGCGAATTCTCGTGAAACGGGTTTATGTTAATTATTTTTGAAAAATTTCTTGTCTCTTTACGCACTAGACTCTTACAAACAGGTTTTGAACATCTACAGCTCCATCAATTTTAAACAGATTTTCGAAATCACTGCACACACTAAAAAAAATTGAATTTTACAGGTGACTTAATCCCTCATACGATGTGATTCATAAAGACCTAATTTGTCAAATGACAGAAAATCTCATTTGTAATGACTTAATGTTAGATGAGCTTGAATTTTACTGGTTTCGACTGTAACTTGCGTTCTGCTAGCAGGTGCGACTGTATGTTAATCGACTGAGCCACAGAAGCATACATCTGCTTTTTTGGTAAAAGGTGCATTTAAATTCATACAATCGCACCTGCCAGCAGAACGCAAGTTACAGTCGAAACCAGTAAAATTCAAGCTCATCTAACGTTAAATCATTACAAATGAGATTTTCCGTCATTTGACAAATTAGGTCTTCATGACTTACATCGTATGAGGGATTAAGTCACCTGTAAAATTCATTTTTTTTTGGTGTGCAGTTTCCTACACATAAATTCGACGTTTTCATAAGGTTTAAGCTCTCCAATGTGTGCGTTCGCATTTGAGACAATCACATGCTCAAAACACATGGTTACTCTGCTCATCAGCAAATGGACCATTTGTGGATTCATTTTGTGCACCGTTCGCTTCGAACGAGAGACATTCCATAGAAAGTCGATCATGGATGAACGTTATCGGCATCCTTCATCATCAACACCAATAAACTAAACGATCCTCGTCAGAGCATCCAAACTTCCAACTGTTCGAACAACACGATTGGGCTCTCTTGTAGTTTTTTGTCGTGAATACGGCTCACTTTACTATGGAGCGCCTTTTCAAAATTGGCCATATGGAAGAATGGGCAGAACTTAATCGTGAATATCTCAACTTGTATTAACAGCACCAACATAATTCTTTCACTATTTCATCAAAAATATTATCAGGAATTTAGGATAATATTTTGAACAGTGTGAGATAACCACAAACAACTCAAAAATTAAGTTTTTTCAAAATTTGATAACAATGCGGAAAACTCTTCACTTTCGCTTGGGTTTTTCGCGCAAGGACGACTATTTTGAGGTAGTCAGGCGCATATATTTAACTGAATGTTATAAAAGGGAAACCGTGGTCGAAAATCGATCATTTCTTCTTGAGCGTTGGATGGAAGCAGACGTCGGGGTGAGAAGACGCATTCAAACAGCGGCATCGGAGAGCGCACCTTGAGCGTGGTTCAAAACCTCAAACGCTCAGTTCACAATTCTCATTTGCCTTCCGGTCGCATCATTTGGCACTGGAGCGAATGTGTTGCGGTTTGTACGCAAAGCTAGTTTCAACTCAAACAAGAGATATTGCATCAGGCAACAGAGCTTCTGGTCGTTTGCATTGGAAAAAAAGAAAACGAAAAACGAAAAGTTGACAACATTATAATAAATCAGCCTTTCTAATGGCTCTAAATGTTACCTAAAGAACTATAAAGATTGCTTCTTTTTAAATCGAAAATTAAAATTAGCAGTGTAGTGCAAAACTAAGATAATTTGATTAGTTATTTTGAAATTTTCACAGTGCCTAATTCGCAACAGTGTTTAAAATCATTTATATCCAATAAGTGTGTAATATCTTAGAGAATTATACAATTCGGCCCTTCTGGGATGCCAGAACTAATTCCCGTACAACATTTTGATAGCTTCTTTTACTGAAATATTTAAATTCGAAATGAAATTATCAACACCAAAATTCTCTAAGGTGCCATTTAGAACCATCATTTTATACCCAAAGAATTATGCGAAATTTTACTTCACTATACTGTATACGGCCCATTTTTCAACCAGTTGTAGTTTGTAGTAAACTTTCTGCTGATTGGCTGTGTAGAATGCATAGCACCGACTCAGAAGCCACTCATTTCGAATTTGGCTGTCGTTGTCATCGTATTAATTATGGTGCAATCGAGGAATCTCCAAGTGAAATACAAAGCTAGTTACCGCATACGAAAGAAGCAGGAGACTCCAACAGAGTCAGTATCGCACCCACGGACAACAGGTCCATCGGAGTTTGAACTCAACTCGTCACTCTCCATCACGAACGCCTTCATACAAGGTTCTTTTCAGAAGCACCATTATTTTATCATAAAAAATATACTGGTTATTTCATAATATTTGTGTGTCAGAATGTTTAATGTAACTAATCTGTACTGTAGTTTAGGTGTATCGTTTCAAATTCTAGTAGTGTAGAAGGGCAAAACTTGCACAATTCGTTCGGACCTAACTGAGGGATAGCTCCTAGCTTTGGGTAATCCGGGCAAACGCCCGCAACTAGACAGAGGTGATTTCTGCGGGGGCGCGGCCGAATCCAATTATTATTATGACAAATGGTCATTATGCCAAATAACTGTTATGCCAAATAACCATTATGCCAAACGGCCTTATGCCAAACGGTATTATGCCAAATAACCTTATGCCAAACGGGCCGCCCCCGTATCCGTCTCTGACATTACACACCTGTACTTTTTTGTTCTTCTCCAATAATTTTCACTGGAATCCATGCTGAAAAAGGCGGGTGGGTAGTGTCACAGACATAACTAGAGGACGTGAATACGAAGAATAACTGGCTTGCATCTTTCACACTTCCGAATATAGGTAATCATTCGTGTTGGTGGATTGTGACAATTTTGAAACTTTTGTTGCTTCGCTTCCGGATTTGTAACGGGATATATATACTTAAGTATGACATATTGACGACAAACATATCTGAAGACGCTAGCCTGAACCTACGTAGTGGCTAATCAAATCCTCACCAGGATATTTCGGCGATAAACCGGCAGCAAACAAGTAATGCAACTAACGGGTTCAGCAAACAGCCACAATAGTCACCAAAGCAGCCGCAGAAGCAGAAGACAGTGGGAAGCGAATAGCCACGAACAATCAGTTGCACTGATAAAACCTTGACGGACTCTTGCTAATAAAAACTACACTATTTTAACGTTTAAGTCACTTTATTCACTGGTTATTGCAAGAATATTTCACTAATTCATTTCGGTACACTTCGGTCTTGATGACAGACGAAAAGCGGTCCGATTTTATGCAGGTTTATTTAAAACGGACTGGTCTGATGATGATTAACAGAGCGAGAACACAAAACGAGAAAATGATTTTCCAGAAAGGCCTGAGAGACTGACATAATTCTATGAACGGCAGCACCAACTATCTGCAAAAGGCAGTGTTGGTCAACAGTGTCGCCAGTAAAACTAGTGCGACGCAACAATATCCTATTATACATTAATTGAACAATCCAATCAGCGTGATCACCACTAGATAGCGTTATGGTGATTATTTTGACATATTCCAAGTATTTAGAAAAATTTTTGACAAATTTTTGCATTTACTTGAGTTTGAACGAATGCGGATGGCAAAACCTTACAAATATGGGTAAAAACATGATTATTCACGTGTTGTCATCAAACATAAGATTTAAAATTGTCCAATACACTTGAAAATCTTGGATGAAATTTGAAATTTTCAGTTCACAGATTTGATTAGGTGATAAAACATGAGTAACTGGACGAGTAAAACAACCATAAAAACAAAGAATTTCCCAAATATGAAAACAGTACCCAACCTCACTTCTTCGAATTCGATTTTTTATCTTGCGATTTCTCCATAAATATCAATCAAACATACCACGGAAAGTTACTGAATCATTGATAATCGATTATTTTACCAAATTTTTACACGTTTTTGTATGTTAGTATTCGATTGAAAAACCCGGTTTTTTTAATCTTCAAGTAAAATCTGAAAATTATCACCATCGTTTAGTTCAAAGCTCGCCACTCGAGCAGCGCAGCGATCGCTAAAGAGTTGGTTGGATTCTTCAATAAGTATATGACATGGTATCTGCTGGATTATTGAAGAATCCAACCAACTCTTTTGCGATCGCTGCGCTGCCCGAGTGGCGAGGTTTGAACTAAGCGATGGTGATAATTTTCAGATTTTGCTTGAAGATTCGAACAGTTTTATGACTAGTCTCATCTAAATCAAATCTGTATGTGAACTGAAAATTTCAAATTTCATCCGCAATTTTCAAGAGTATAGGACAATTTGAAATCATATGTTTGATGATAACACGTGAACAATCGTTTTTCTTACCCATATTTGTAAGGTTTTGCCATCTGCATTCTTTCAAACTCAAGTAAATTGAAAAATTCGTCAAAATTTTTTCTAAATACATGGGATATGTCAAAACAATCACCATAACGCTATCTCGTGGTGACCACGCTGATTGGATTGTTCAATTGTGATCTGTCTCACTCAGTCTCTCCACAATCTCCATTAGAAACTAACTAGATTCGCTAATCGAAATTAACCGGGTCGTCCCTTCCATTTTTCTCTGTTTTCCAACATCCATTTTTCGATCACTAATCAGATCTTCATGCCGATTCTAATCCCGTCGCTTTCTCTGTCTTTCACCATCTTTTTGGTCACTAATTAGATCTACATGCCGATTCCAACTCGTTTACCACCCCACCCCCTCACCAACCATTATATACCATTTACCTACCCTCTTTTTTCTCCTCTCTCACCTTTTGAGCAAGAGCACTATTACTGCCCGGTAATGCTTGAAGTCATCAACTAGTTATAGGGTTAGAGATTTAGTTTAAAGTGTGAGTGTTAAGTTCAAATGTTGGATCATTGTAAACTATTGATACAAATGATGAGAAGGTTTTATGCCTGCTGGAGAGAGAGAGGGCCAAATTTCATCTACATCGGGCTTTTTCCTGCTCCCAAATAAATAAATGAATAAATTCAGATCTAAGTTTATAACTGATTCTATCTAGAATTTCTAACCGCCTTTCATTTTCATACCTTTATCTTCTCTAGTCGTTACTTGCCGAAAATACCAATGAAAGTCAATCGATAGAGTATTGAGTAATTTGACGCCTCTGTTACTCACACCGATGCAGAGTGCACAGATCTATTCATATACGAAATTGGAATGTATGCAATCCGAAGTCAAAGTTTGTTGTGGGTTCAATCTTACACTGAGGTAAAAGCGATTTTGACTCATAATCATACACTGCGGAAAATGCATATAGAGTTTCGTAAGCTATGAACTTATGAACCAAGTAAAAGACAGTTCCATTACGTGTTATAGAGTTTCATAAACGGTTTTATGCCTTTCTCAACTGTTCTCTTGGCATTGCAGTATTCCCTCGATTTTACGTTTCGTCTTAGACTCATCAGTGCGTAGCAGTTTATGTTGAACTGCTACCTCCGACCTGACGGTTCAACATAAACCGCTAGGCAGACGTAAAGTTAATGCTATTTGCAAAACACTTCTTTGATATTACACCTAAGTGTAATATCAAACCGACGTCCCGAACGAAACAAATTTCGGCTTGCTAGCCGAACAGATTTTGGTAAGTTTGAGAGGTAAAGAGCTTTTACCCCCTAATTTATGCTAGGTGCATATAACCAATTTCACTCGATTTTACGTTTCGTCTTAGACTCATCTGTGCGTAGCAGTTTATGTTGAACTGCTACCTCCGACCTGACGGTTCAACATAAAGCGCTAGGCATTAACTTTACTTCTGCCTAGCGGTTTATGTTAAACTGCTACGCACTGATGAGTCTAAGACAAAACGTAAAATCGAGTGAAATTGGTTATATGCACCTAGCATAAATTAGGGGGTAAAAGCTCTTTACCTCTCAAACTTACCATTGCAGTATTTTTTATTGCATTTATGTCTTCAATAATTGGCACGATGCAGCTCAACATAATTCACTGTGTTATTTCGACATTCTCACACTAGCATTCACCACACAACTGCTGAAAATAGCCACACAAACATATTCACACGTGGATTGGACTATTATACAATTGTCACATTGTCGCAAAACTGAATCACCGGTAGCGACATCTGCATATGAAAAAATGGAACCAAGAAAAGGAGGGTTCTTCCGAAAATTTTCATATCGGCTGTAGTGATTCGGAACATTTTTTTTTCGTTTATTCAATAGTACAAATAGATATCAGCAATTAAAGTAAACTAGAACTTTAGTAACTTTAGTGTAAACTACGATCAAACATGGAAAATCTTCAGAAATGTGTGAAATTAGGTAAGGTTAGGTTTTTTCGAATCATCACTTTTTTAAACAGAAATCAGTGTAATGTTCATTCAGGGGTTAGCCTAATTTTTTGCTAGGGCACATAACCGTTTTCAATATGTTTACGTTTCGTCTTTGACCGCATCAGTGCAGTGAATGACCAAACCTGCATCGGCCAGAAAAAGTCGAAAACACGTTTTCGCTCGGCACGCCAGTACTGGACATTGCATTTTGATGCAAAGAAAAAAGTGTTCTGTAAATAGCAGAAACTTTACGTCTGCTTAGCGGTTCAAATTGAACTGCCGAGTTTAGCACTAAGCAGTTCAATTTGAACTGCTCTGCTCTGATGAGTCAAAGACGAAGTGTAAACATATTGAGTGTAATGTTGATTTCTCGAGTACTAGAATGTATAGCGATCGAGTGACATTTATTGTCGTGAATACGACTTACTTTACTATGGGGCGCCTTTTCAAAATTTACCCTCTGAGAGAGTGATAAGTTTTTGATCGTGAATATCTCCTGTTATATCTAACGAATCAACATAATTCTTGCTACATGCCATCGGAAATATGATCACAATTTTATGCTAAAACTTTCAGTTGTGTGACATATTCTTAAATAGTTCACAATTAAACTTTTCTGAAATGTTTGGTATAAACGAGTATCAAAGAGGATAATTCATATGGCGCGTTTGCCTTTCTCGTATTTTGAAAGCTCATAGCTCAGTGATCTGTAGAAGGATTTATATAATCTAACTACCAATAGAATCGAAAATATTCAACTTGAACGTGTATTACAACAATATTGAAGTTTTTCAATAGTACACTATTGAAAAACCTGTTTGATTTAACCCATGACAGCACCAGCCAATCAGAACGCGAGATGTCTGTATCTATACAAGAGCATCCATATAAAAGTTGAATGGTTCACTTTTCCTATCATTTGCTGAGCAACTCTCCCCGAAACAAGACACACGACAGCAACATCGAGGACCTGTCGTCTCATTGTTTCCCGATATGAATGCACGAGACCAGGGTTGCCACATTTAAATCTGCATTTTTCAGAAGAAAAATCTGTAAATCTGTATCGGGAGCTCAAAAACCTGCATTGAAAATCTGTATATAGAAGTGATAAGAAATCGAAACACAACGGAATGAAAAAGTCTTTAGAACCCAAATTTGAAGAAACCAAAACTTTTCTTAATCTGAATTTTATGATTTTGTAATTGAAAAAACGCTGGAAATTGTTTTTTTGCGTTGGAGCCTCTCGAAATAATGATTTGACGAAAAACTTTCGAAATCCAATCTGAAAGTGAAACTTAATCTGATTGATCAATTGGCAATCTTTACGTTATGGCCGAGGCCATCATCTTTTCATCTTATCGGAAGCAATTTTTGAAAGCATAAGCAATTACGCTACACTAGTTGTAAATAAAAGTAAGCAATAACAAATTTTTATTAGCAGATAGAACATCTGTGTTTACTGTCTTTACTCTTTTATATTTAGTTTTATCCTCTTCTTAGAATTAACACACAATCAGGATAATGTTTTCACTTTGAAAAAATAATCAATACCATTATTTAATATATTTTAACTTGATCTTTATTCAATTTTTAATCCACGCTATCAAAAATCTGTACAAATCTGTATTTTTTGCCAAAAATCTGCAAATCTGCATATACAGAATCTTGGTCACAAATTTATCTGAAAAATCTGTAAAATGCAGATTAATCTGTATATGTGGCAACCATGCACGAGACACCGTCAGCACAATGAAACCGAAAAAGGCAGCCAAAAAGTCCAGCAAGGCCCATTGCCGAAACAAGACACACACGAGAACCATCTCAGATCTCAATATTTCCTACCAAAAGATTCATCAAGATGGGAGTTAAAATAATTTGCACCGTCACTAACACATTCAATTACGAACGGCAATGCGAAAGCGAAAGTGGTGATTTTGAACACATCTTTATACTAGTTTACAAATATGCCGTGTGAAACAGAGTTGCCACAGATCAATATGTATTTTTGTCGCGAGTACTTTA
Source organism: Malaya genurostris (assembly GCF_030247185.1). Taxonomy (NCBI): domain Eukaryota; kingdom Metazoa; phylum Arthropoda; class Insecta; order Diptera; family Culicidae; genus Malaya; species Malaya genurostris. The sequence goes on from NC_080572.1 coordinate 183,512,123, forward strand.
GTATGCGGCCGAAAACAAAAATTGTTAGAACAAATGTTTCCACTTGATTTGCGCATTCTACTTTCCAGGCGTATCAGAACTGGCTAAACTTAAAGCAATTCTAAATATTTCTTTATCACAGTGATGTGGTCATCCTGAAAAGGACGGGGTTTTCAACGGATGGCCAGCTGCAGATGACGAGGGAAGATTTTCGTTTTCGTTGTCATGGGCAGCGTTACCGGTCAACTCCAACACTTCGGCAACCAAGTACTCCATCACTGCCGCCAGATAGACCGATGCACCAGCACTGACACGCTCGGCGTAGTTCCCCTTCCGAGGCAAACGATGGATTCTGCCGCCAACTGGGCACTTCAGACCAGCACGGTTTGAGCGAGACTTTGCCTTGCCCTTAATTGTTCCTCCACAGCTCGACGACCCATTCAGTATTACTGGCTGCCGCTCTGCTAACTCTCTCTTTTATATCGTTTCACTGTTTCCCGTTCTGCGTATAGGAAAGGAATTCTAACAAAGGGGACGTCCTACCGTACTACCACTAGCACGTATAAAAGGAAATGTGATGTGAGAAATAGCGTCATTTAAGTTAAAGCAGCTACTCTGTACGTACGAGACACCGTCAGAACGATGGCTCCGAAGACAGGTAGAAAAGCAGATTTGTACCGTCACTAACACATTCAATTACGAACGGCAATGCGAAAGCGAAAATGATGATGTTGAACACATCTTTATACTAGTATGGGGTCGTGTGAAAATATGCCTTGCGAAACAGGGTTGCCATATATACAGATTAATCTGTATTATCATTATTATTATTATTATTATTATTATTATCATTATCATTATTATTATTATTATTAGAATCACTCTTGCATACCGAAGATCGTAGATACATTTCAGACCAGGCCATTGCAATTGTCTCGTACTGAAATTTCGAGAAGAATCAGATATCTTCGAACTTCATAGCTTCAATAAAAATAAACTACAAATTTGTCGTACCTAGCTTCCTATATTAACAAATTAAAAAGGAATTGTTTCAAGTTTGGAATATATAGTTGTAGAATAGTAGCTGTTTAATGTAACTAAACTGTACTTTAATGTAGGTGTATCGCTTCAAATTCTATTAGTGAAAAAGAGGAAAGCTTGCACAATTCATACAATCAATCAACTAACTGATATTCGGAAAAGTGATGGGAGCGTGTCAGTTTTTTCGTATTCACGACATCCAGTTATGTCTCTGACATTACTCACCCGCCTTTTTTGGATACTTTATTTGTTATTTCCGGGCATTTGAAAAATAGTATTGAACCAAGTTAAATGCTCAATTCTAAATAAACATTAGCTTTCGCACAATAAATTACGATCAACGTTACCACCTCAGGGTAAAACCATTTTCTTCCATTGCTACTATGATTTTTCAAATGAATTTACCCGCTTTTATAAGAAATCGTTAAAAAGGTGAAGTGATTAATCATTTTCCTACCGATTTGACAACTCTTACTGGAAGTATCATCTTTAAACAAGCAGCGCCTCTACATTTCATTTTGGCGCCATTGTGCTAATTCTATAACACGAAATAAATACTGTTTTTTGAAGACTGGAATATTGGGAATATTTCAATGGTTCCTAAAAAAAATTTATCCAATGTTTATAACTGTAGAGTCTTTTTTGCCATCAATTATTTATCTGCCCCAGAACCAAAATTCTGTTTGTTTTGTTTCGTTCATGAATTCTGAAGTTGAAATTCTTAATAAAAATTCTGGATTCGAATCACGAACTTTAATGAAGGATCTTAATTCAGTTCCAAGATCTACTAAGGCTGTGAACCATTTCACGGTTAATTTTAACTTTTGGTTAAAATCTGACACTTGAGTGGGTATTTGGTGTCGAGTAGTTAAATTTGACTAAAACTGTGGCCCATTTCAAAATTTGACGGACGGAAAGTTATTTGGGTTTATTTTCCACTGGAAATAATTTCAACTAAAGAATTAGTGTTAGAATTTTCATTGCGAGATTTTTTTCAGTGTTGGAAAATAACTATCGATCTGTCAAAAATAACCATGCTCTCGAGCAGGGTTATTTTTGACAACATCAAATTAACCACTCGAGTGTCAGATTTTAACCAAAAGTTAAAATTAACCGCGAAATGGTTCACAGCCTAAGAAACCAGTTCCAGAATTAAGATTCAGTTCCCGAGTCATAGTTTCTAATTTCGAACATGTAATCTGGAACTAAATTTTAAACCTGAATCCAAGTTCAGAATTCAGTTCTAGAATTTAATTCAAAATTTAGTTCCCTTCTACTACTGATTGAAGGCGACTGCTCGCCACGACGTCCGAAATGCCAATGGAAGAACGAACTGATAGTTTCTCCCAAAAAAAAGCAGCGTTCAGCCATCTGTCAGTATAGGAATGAGCTTTGCACATTTAAATGTAAGTTAAAACTTGCCCAAAATTGGCGACACAACCTATGCACTCAATTACCGACGCTCGGTTCTCTGGTCAACGGTTGGAAAATTTAATTTTGGAATGATTTCAGCATCTTTCTATGTAACAAAAGCATAAATCGTCAATGTTTTCAATAAAAAATGGTCCATGGACGAAAATCTAATTTTATTGCTCTTAAAAAAATTGATAAAAAGAACCAAACAAAGTCATGAGAGAGAGTGTGAAAAAGTCAGCCAATAACGTGATTTAGGTTATTTTTCACTTCCTGTCAATCGATATGTGCCGGGTATAGTTTTCCCTTGTGATCAAAGTCATTGCAAGATAATAATAGTATTTTGCTCAACGTCGTAAAACACTTTTCTCCCCGAGAAGGGAGGAAACGGTCAATGAAAAATGTGATTGAATTTTCGCACAAAAAAATCGTTAGATCTGATTTACTGTCGCATGTGAGCACAATTTATTCTGTTTACATGGACACAGTGCCATTTTTCTTTACTGACCCGTCCAAAATATGAAACGAGAACCTTTTTCTGACACAATCTCAAGTTGCAAGTAATTGATTCAAAACTTATTAACATGAGATTTGAAGTGCAATCATTCAGGTATTCATTGAAACAAACATAATTTTTTCCCAGCAATTTCCCAAAAAAATGAAACTATAAAAAAACACTATCATCCGAGTTTCAGTAATTTCGGCTACACCCAGCTGCTTAAATATGAGTTTGGCGTCTGTCACTGCACGGAAAGTGATAAATTTTTATTTGCCCGTTCGGGCCGTCGCTCCTTCGCCTGCTCAGTCCTTCGTTAATCGCTATCATTGCCATAAGCCAGCGAAGGGCTGTCATAACACAGCGATCAACAACCCACGCAGAGCCATACGCCGCCCAAAGCGCTTTGCACGGCGGAAAGGAAATATTTATTATTCCACTTTTGACCCCTTTTATTATTAGCTTCTTTTCTGTCTGTTTCCCTGCACCGCTATGGACTGTGATTGCGTCGTTTGTGCCACCCCTTTCCACTTCCAACCATCATCAGATTCTCATCTGCCTGATCCGCTTTTCCGGTCCTTACCGCGACTGTGCCACATCCTTGTTCCCATCGGTTAGGAATGATATACGGGATTGTCGCCCACCCACCAGTACCGGCACTGGCACTGGACAATCCTCGGCAACGACCTCCCAACTACGGCTTCTACCGGAGGGACCTTCATCAACGCAACGGTGGTAGAGGCAGCACAGCCAGTTGTTGTCAACAAGCAATGCAAATCGGCTTATATTCTATTTCCTATTATTATGATTATATTGTACCTTGATTTTCCAATAAAATTTATATCTTTCACAGCACAGGGATGGACACTTCGGTAGGGTTCATCATCATTACCGTTCTCGGGTTCTCGGAGATGGTGCTTGTGTAGTGACATTTTTATTGTTTTCGTTCCCGGTGAGGATTATGGTTTGCCGCTGGGAAAAATACTAAGTGAAAAGGGGATGACCTCGAGAATCATATTTCATACTTTGGGGAACAGATTCATTTTCTGGGAAACGATATGCCGTACCGTCGGTGGAGATTAGTTGACACGTTTCCGTAAATTGTAGAAATAAATAAAAAATTTGATGATTTTGAGCGGGAATTTCCATTCAATGTTTGGTTCACCTTTTAGAATTATCATAGTTTTTGGAAGAAAAGAAATCATTGTCTTGTTAAGAATAATAGGATTTATGGTAACAATTGAGTAGGACTGTTCGCAATCTCGTTAAACAATTTGGTTACGTCAAAAATGAACTCATTTGGGACATTTCGATAAAAATCCCATCAAATTCTACTAGCATTGAAATGATACCTTTTCCTTTATCTCTTCGAATCAGCCTTTTTCATCAATATTCAGACCTGCTGAATATTGGAACACATCTTTGTTTTCTATATACTGTAAAACTAGAAATTAAAAGAAGTATAAGTTTTTATAAGAAACGTATAAAAAGTGGTCATAATTTGAGCACTAACAGCTCAGTTATTAATATTCGTTCCAATTTAAAATATTATTTCAATCAAAATCACATTATTGAGTGGTTAGTAGAATGAACTAAATCGATCAAAAAGAAAAAAAATGATCCAATTTTATTCCACTACATTCAAAGGTCTTTACCATTACGCCACTAACGTCACGAGATAGTAATAGACACAGTTTTTCCTTGTTATCGAATTATTTCAATATTACTAACGTATCAATTTGAATAGATGAAACAATGTGTTTTCAATTTCAGGACAATTAAATATTAGGGGAGATCGGGGCTAGACCGGGCACAGGGTTAAATCGGACAGTTTAAATATCTCATAAACCAGCAATTATGTCGATCCATGAATTGACGTTCTAAACGCGATTGGCATATTGTCGCAAATCTGATTTACCGGTAGCGACACATGCCAATGAAAAATGGAACCAAGAAAAGGAGAATTATTTCGGAAATTTTCATATCGGCAGTAGTGATTTGCAACATTTTTACCGCTTATTCAATAGTACAAATAGATATCAGCAAATAAAAGTACAAGGGAAGTAGAAGAAAATCGATTTCAAAGTGATTACTACTACAACTTCTTTTAGTGTAAACTACGGTTAAACATGGAAAATCTTCAGGAATGTGTGAAATTTGGTAAGGTTAGGTTTTTTCGGATCAACATTTTTTTAATCAGAAACCAGTGTAATGTTGACTTCTCGAGTACTAGAATGTATGGCGATCGAGTACTATTTATTTTGGATACTTTATTTGTTATTTCCAGGCATTTGAAAAATGGTATCAAACCTAGTGATGGGCGAGCGCTCACGAGCCGTTCATTTGAACCGACTTGCAACAATGAGCGAACGAACCACGGCTCTTCAAAATTGAACCACGGCTCTCAAGCAGAGTTGCCATTTTAAAATCTGTGTTTCAACTTGGAAAATCTGTGTGCCTGTGAATGCCCAAATTTGATTGCGTTGTTGGTTAAACGATCATGTTTTCTAATGAAGCTGTCAAAAATACATAGGAATATTTATTCAGCAGTGAATTTTCAAAGAATTCGGTCGTAATAGGAGAAGAAAAATAAATTATTTTCCAAATGGAATTTCAACTTATTTATTTCAATATCCCGCTTCCTCGCACACAGACACCTCTAGTTGTGCAACACAATTTTAGATCGCCCATACCGCTCATGCATTTCCGTGGCTCTCACACTCACTCTCTTAAACCGCTTTTCCACATTGACGTTTATTGAAAAAGAGCCAATGAGCCGTTCAATTGAACCGGCTCTTACGAAAGAGCGTTCGGCTCAGAGCCGCTCATTGAAATGAGCCGTATTGCCCATCACTAATCAAACCAAGTTTAATGCTCCATTCTGAATAAATTTTTCGCATAATGAATTAAGATCAACATTACCACCTCAGAGTAAAAACTTTTTCTTCAACTTCTACTATGATTTTTCAATCGAATTTGCCCGTTTTTATAAGAAATCGTTGAAAAGGTGGAGTAATCAAAAATTTTCTTACCGATTTGACAGCTCTTGCTGAAAGTATCATCTCTAAGCAAGCAGCGCCTCTACATTTCAGTTTTGCGACAATGTGGCAATAGACAGACGTCAGCTAGCCTGATGACGCTGAGTCAATTCAGCTTGGCGTCAATCGTGTTCACGTCGAAACGTGTACGTTTTTTACTAAATTTTTTTTCTTGAAATTTTCCGATTATTATTGCGTCTCGAAAATGAATCGTCTGTGCGGGGTTGAACCGGCTCAAATGGACACATAATGTTCCGCTTGAAATTCCTAACGGATTCTTCAAACATACCCTAAGATTGATTTCTATATTTCTGTTCTGTTTTATATCGCGTATAAAATATAGATTTGTTGAAAATTTAAGCATATGCTTATAAAAATAACATTTAATAAAAAATTAGGGCAAACGTTTATTGTATGTAGCGAAACAATCAAAAAGATATCAATAAAGACTCTAAAGTCAGTTTCAGCATAAATTATATTCGGCAAGTGGTGCTGGTTAGCTCACTTCGTCCGCATCCCTTGTCCCCACATTTTTTTCACTAAATAAGCTGTTTTAATGCTTTGTTAAGTGCTTGTATGTCCAATTATGGATCTTTCCAATGAAATGAAGAAGTATACTAATTTTTACCATATAGAGTGACGGCTCCCTATTTCATCTGAGCTGCTTTTTCCATTCCATTGTTTTCATCTCATTTCGTATCGCAAGGTTGCTAAGTTTTTTGTTATGAAAAAAAAAATTATTTTCTTCTTTAAGATATCATCAAGTATGTTTTTAGTATCCTCGATATTAGTTTAATTATTTTATTAATATTTATATTTCAATAAAACTGTTTCGGCTTCGAATATTACTAGAAAACGCGTGTTAAATACTATTGATATAACCATTATGGCAGATCTAGTGGCACTGGTTTCATTCCGATAGATGCCAACATAACGCTGTTAAGTGTGTGTATTTCATCGGCTGTACATCTGATGCTTTCACATTCCAGTACAGTAAAATGATAAATGTAAAGATGACCCAATAATTTTTATAACTCGAATTGATTCCAAACTGATTCTGAAAATATCGTGAGTTGTTTCACAGTTGACATTAGGTCCATTTCATATTTCTGACATTTCGAATCCGAGAGTGTAATAGTGCAATATTTTGTTTTGACTGCTATAGCAATCGCTAATTAATAGGATGAGTATAGGACCAACGATAGGATGAATAAAAATCTATTGAGATGAAATTAGGAACAAAGTAGTGAACATATTAGAAGTGTTTTTAGCTTGTTTTTAAATATTAGTTTAATTTCCAAGAAATGTGAATAAGTTCTATGTGTGGAGCAAGGCGAATTAAGCAGAAATATGAAATAACTATAGTGATTTTTGTGGTCAAATCAGGTTTTTGAGGTAACGTCCTTATAAATGAGATCGAATAGAGAGCCCTACTGCCAAAATTTTTATCATAAATTGCTAAACATACTTCGATGGTATGAGGAACAAATATGTTGCTGCCTCAAATATAATAACCGATATTCACGATTAAGTCTGTCCATTCTTGTTCAGAGCAAATTCACGTCCAAATTTTGATACAAACGTTCTACAAGAACTTATGAGTAGTGTTGAGAGGTAGATTCGTGAATTTTGTTATAGAAATTGAATAGAACGAACATGGAACAAGTGAAATAATGTCTTTGATTCAGACCCGTACCCAAGGTTTCGTTTGGGAGGTGCCCTCAAATAAAAAAATAATGTTACTGATGATTACTTATGTACGAGTCCCTAGTTCTCGGTGTGCCTTTTACCGACGTTTTTAACAGACACTTTAAACTTTTCCACTGGAACTGTCATTATGGAGTATTCAAATAAAAGTTGTGACTGTACCCGAAGAAGATTATTGTATTACATTTCTTTACGTTTGCTGTCATGTTATTTCTGTATCACATGTCTAAGACCTTCTAAATATTCATATAGCACAACAATCCACAAGACTTGTGATGATGCCATATATTCTGAGTTCATTTACATTCCTACTTCCAATGACGACAATTCATTACATAGAGTAGCACAGCCGATTCATGGAGAACGGAAAACATCTTCTAAATTTATAGGTCATATTAGTAGATCGTCATACAAATACAAATATACAAAAATAATAGTACAAGAAAGCCAAATCAGGTGAACGAAGGGGATGTCCAAGTAATTGAAACTTAAACCGTTGATTTTAACCATGGTAGCGACGCTCATGTGCTTCATGTAAGACCATTTCACAGCGATTTCTGTAATCCTCCATAAGTATACTATTCCGATTCTAGAAAACCGACATTGTGTTCTTTCAGTTCCATTGAGACGCCCATCGAGGCTCTCATGCCGCTTCGAAACACTCGTGCTGACTTTAGTCTATTGTCGGGTAATCATTCTCTTCTCCGGCGTATAATAATGGATTGAGCCCAACATGTACACGAAGTGCGCTTGCGTTCGTCTGTCTAGCCCTAAATAAGTATGTGCGGGATCCTGCGGCAGGATATCTTTCTTATTTGCAAAATCTTGCTTAACTAAGGCATGCTCGCGCACTTTCTCTTTTCGGCCGCCCAGTACAATTTTATGTATTATTATTATTGTCATTTATTAAACCCCGGCTTCATCCTCCATTTGATGTGGTTCTGACTCTGTTCTACTTCGCAGAACCAGCTGCTGCGTGCTTTATCGGCCGTGGAGTTTTGACCATCACGTAACTCTCTATCTCACGGTGTAATCTACAGGATCTACAGCCCCATAATATATCTCAAACTTTTTTTTTCGTTTCTGTTTCTAATTTTAGGTGGGGTACGTGTCTGTCGTACATTTAAAATATTGAAACCATTGAATCATGTGAAATAACATTTCAATTTACTGAATACTCTCATATCAAGAAAAGAACTAATGATTCGTTCATGGATAGAATAGAACAATTAATCCACTTGAATAATATTTATGTTCATTTTCCTTCAAAATTAGATACAAGTTTTCGTTTCGATAAGATATGTCATCGTGCTAATTTGGTGTATTCTATATCGTAGAAGAATCATTTCTTATTATTTCATAATTTTGACATTTACAGTTGGTTTTGCAAATAAGTGACTCTTCAATATGTTAAAATTGGGATGCCAAACTTACAAAAAGTAACACATATAACACTTCGTAACACACAAAACTTACAAAAGAGAAAAGAAGTAACGCTTCGTAACGCTTATACCGTTTAAACATGTAACACATGTAATGTTTAGTAATACCTAAAACTTACAAAAGAGTAACGTATGTAATATTTCGTGACGCTAAAACTTATTTAACGTAACGAATGTAACGCCTCTAACTTACAAAAAAGTAACGCGTGTAACACTTCGTGACATCTGTAATTCACAAAAGAGTAACGCCTACAACTCTAACGTTTCGTAACGCTAAAAACTTATACAGAGTAACACATGTCAGGTTTCGTAATGTCTGTAACTTACAAAAAGTAACGCTTCGTTACGCCAGTAACTTTTACCGTTTGGTTTGATTTAATCAGCAAACTTAGTGTGTTCACAGAAAAACCATGCCAAATGGGCGCACTGCCGTATGAGCGATTTTGAGAGGCCGTTTAGGTTTCCGGAGAAAAAAGAGAAAAACGGTAGAAGAAAAGTAGAGGTGAACTTGTGTAGTACAGCGATCGCTTCGCTGACCTCGTAATGTAGTTTTGGAGTGGAAAAAGTGGCTGAGAATCCAAAAGTTCTGGCCACCCTCTCGAGTGCGACGGAACCAAACAAGGCTGGACCGGAACACTCGCGCTTGGTGTTAGTTCGACGACCGGATTCATCGTGCATTTGGATGCGAGGAAAGAGCAGGATAGAGACAAAACGACACGTGGTTGCACCACCAGCTCGGATTTCTCGTGAGGTAAGCTGTTTCTCGGGCGATTCTGGAACAGACGGCACCGTCAATTCTGACATGGTCAGCACTTTCTTGTGAACGACGGCAGGACACCCGTCAGGCTGCACGGTTCGTGGGTCAAACGACGGATAAAGGATTTAGTCGGTGCGAACCAAGAAGATTTGAAGCAGTCGAAGGCATCGACACACAGCGGAAGAAGCTCAACAGCGGTCGAAGAACGGCACCATCCCGCCAAGAGGGATCACCAGATTTGAGCAAACTAAGCCCGGTGAGGCGCTGGAGAGCGGCTCCTCCTTTTGAAGGACGAGCTATACAGCCGCGCGCAATCGCCACACTCAAATCCGGTAAGTCTGCACAATTAACGCATGCCTCTTCGCATCTCTATTGCACTTGTTTGCTCATGTGGTGACGCAAATTTATAATAAACTTACAAAAGGTAACGCTCCGTAACACCTAAAAGTTACTTATTAGTTACAACTTATTAAAAAGTAACGCAAGTAACACTTCATAACGCCTATGATTCATAAAAAGTAACGCATGTAAAACCTATAACTTACGAAAAAGTAACGCGTAAAGCCTGACTCATAAAAAACTAACACATGTAACACTTCGTAACGTCTATAGCTCACAAAAAGTAACACATGTAACGCTTCGTAACACCTATAACTTGTAGGTTTCGTAACGCCTATAACTCACAACAAAATAACGTATGTAACGCTTCGTAACGCCTATAGCTTACAAAAAAAGTAACGCATGTAACGCTTCGTAACGCCTTTAACTTACAAAAAAGTAACGCAAGTAACAGTTCGTAACATCCATAACTTATTTAAAAGTAACACATGTAACTTTTCGTATCGCCTATAACGTACAAAAAAGTAGCGCATGTGACGCTTTGTAACGTCTATAACATACAAAGAAGTTACGCATCGTAACTCGTTTACCGCAAGAATCTAACCCTTATAACGGTTTTGAACATTCATGATTTCCACAAAATAACGTATGATTTGTAAATTTGTATTGTATTGTAATTTTCTTAAATTGAAAATTTATCGTTGGCAACGCTTTCTAGCTTCTTAACCTCATGTAACGCTTCCCATCTCACGATAATATCGAGCGAAACGCTTCGTCAAATGAAACATTTGTCTCTCAAAACCTCTACCTCACGGTGTAATCTACAGGATCAACAGCTCCATAATATTTCTTATTTTGTTTTACCTAAAAGTTTAGTTATCATTGGTTGAATGAGTGAATTTTTCCGAATATTTTCTTGTGATGCAAGATGATTCCGTACTCCCTCAATTTAGCTTTGCAGGCGACGCACAGTGGTTCGAATCAATAAAAACGTGGACATAAATCAGTAGCTGCCAAACCGTTCTTTTAATGCATATAGTTGCTTTGAAGAAATTATTTACAAATATATACCGCGTAATTTGATCCTATCATTAATTGTTCATGGCCTACTTTGACAAAAAATGTAACCATAACTTTTTTTTCTGAAGAGATAGAAATTTTTTTTCTTCTACAAAGTTTTAGAACTAGTAAAAATAATTTACTTTGTCAAATATACCAAAAGTCTAGGTCGCACCGTTTCGGATATACAAAGCGTTTTTATGGCAACCCCCTTAAAATCAGTTTTTTATTCATAAATTGTTTCGAGTTATTTTGTTATGCATACTTTGTTTGGAATAATTGTAGAATTTATTAAATCGCATATTTTTGTTGAAGATAGTTCATAGGTTTGTTCTTTCCTGGCAAAGTTATGCAACATTTTACCTTTTTTTTACCTAGGATAAAACCTTGCACCGAAGCGAAATATGCAACTTTATGCAGCTGATTTTTACAAAATTTGTAGGCAAAGATGTGCCCAATATCATATAAAAAAATCTAAGTGGAACTCGGTGGAACTTTTTTTTTAGGTCTTTTCAAAGTTAGTTTTAATTACTGAATTATGGCAACACCCTTAAAACTAGTTTTCTAGTCATAACTTGTTTCGAGTTATTTTTTTATGCATATTTCGTTTGGAATAATTGTAGAAAATATAAAATTTCATAATTTTGTAGAAGCTAATGCATAAGCTTATTCTTTTCTGGAAAATTTATGCATAATTTCACCTTTTGTCGTGAATACGACTTACTTTACTATGGGGCGCCTTTTCAAAATTAGCCATATGGAAGAATGGGCAGAACTTAATCGCGAATATCTCGACTTGTATTAATGGTAGCAACATAATTCTTTCACCATTTCATCAAAAATATGATCAGGAATTCAGGATAATATTTTGAACAGTGTGCGATAACCACAAACAACTCAAAAATTAAGTTTTCTTAAAATTTGAAAACAACGCGGAAAACTTTTTACTTTCGCTTGGGTTTTTCGCGCAAGGACGACGATTTTGAGATAGTCAGGCACATATCTTCAACTGAATGCGTATAAAAGGGGAACCGTGGTCGAAAATCGATCATTTCTTCTTGTGCGTTCGATGGAAGCAGACGTCGTGGGAGTGGAATCATCAACCAGCAGCGAGAGAGAATGCACCTTCTACGTGGTTAATAAAAACCTCAAACGCTCAGGTCGCATCTCTCATTCGCTTGCTGGCCATCGAGGCGCGAGGACCAGCCAGCAGCAGCAGCGAGAGTTAACCAGCAGCGACGGAGAATGCACCTTCTGCGTGGTTAATAAAAACCTCAAACGCTCAGGTCGCATCTCTCATTCGCTTGCTGACCATCGAGGCGCGAGGATCAGCCAGCAGCAGCAGCGGGAGTTAAACTTTCCACCAGCAGCGAGAGAGAATGCACCTTCTGCGTGGTTAATAAAAACCTCAAACGCTCAGGTCGCATCTCTTCGCTTGCTGGCCATCGAGGCGCGAGGACCAGCCAGCAGCAGCAGCGGGAGTTAAACTTTCCACCAGCAGCGAGAGAGAATGCACCTTCTGCGTGGTTAATAAAAACCTCAAACGCTCAGGTCGCATCTCTCATTCGCTTGCTGGCCATCGAGGCGAGAGGACCAGCCAGCAGCAGCAGCGGGAGTTAAACTATTAACCAGCAGCGAGAGAGAATGCACCTTCTGCGTGGTTAAAAACCTCAAACGCTCAGGTCGCATCTCTCATTCGCTTGCTGACCATCGAGGCGCGAGGACCAGCCAGCAGCAGCAGCGAGAGTTAACCAGCAGCGAGAGAGAATGCACCTTCTGCGTGGTTAAAAACCTCAAACGCTCAGGTCGCATCTCTCATTCGCTTGCTCGCCATCAAGGCGAGAACCAGCAGCGACTGAAACTGGATTCTGAGTCTGTTATTGGATCTAAATTTAGGTCTTGAACTCAGGGTCCAGTTCTCTATTCCAGACTTCTATTCGGTTGTTCTTAAAACCATAATAATACTCCTAAAGAATTATGCGGAATTTACTTTACTGTACCTCTATACAACCCATTTTTGTCGTGAATACGACTTACTTTACTATGGGGTGCCTTTTCAAAATTTACCCTCTGAGAGAGTGATAAGTTTCTGATCGTGAATATCTATCGTTGTATCTAATGAATCAACATAATACTTGCGACATGCCGATATGGAAATATGATCACAATTTTATGATAAAATTTTCAGTTTTGAGACATAGTCTCAAATAATTCAAAATTAAACTTTTCTGAAATGTTTGGTATAAACGAGTATCAAAGAGGATAATTCATAAGGCGCGTTTGCCTTTCTCGTATTTTTAAAGCTCATAGCTCAGTGATCTGTGAAAGGATTTATATAATCTAACTACCAATAGAATCGAAATTTTTCAATTTAAACGTGTATAGCAAAAGCAATGAAGTATTTCAATAGTACACTATTGAAAAACCTGTCTCATTTGCTCCATGTCAACACCAGCCAATCAGAACGCGTTCTAAGGAAGAGAACAAAATATCTGCTGCTGTACAACAAATCGTCCGGGAAAAATGTTCCGAAAAGTGGTGAATATCACAGTGAGTTCCTCAATTTGGTCCTTGTGAATGCTAGAAACGAATGCCTACAGCATATTGATAGTTTCTTTCAATAAATTATGCAAATCCGAAATGAAATAATCGACAATAAAATTCTGTATGCGGCTATTTTTATAGCCGTTAGGACCGCCCATTAGTGAAAAAGCTACAAACGAAATCACATAAAAGGAAATCTCTTAACAAAAATTCAATCAGTTTGGATTCAATCGCCACTGCGAGCAGATGTGTTTTGTGTCGTCTGCACGCTTTCGACAAGAGCGATTACGTCACAGCTGCCAGTCATTAGCATTGGGAAAAAACAACGGTGGAGAGCATTGCACAATATCAGCTGTTCTAATGGCTCTAAAAGTTTTCTAAAGAACTATTAGGATTTGTTGTTTGCAAATCGTAGGGAAATATCCTCAGTTTACTGCAAATCAAGAACAGTTTGCTTAGATTTGTGCACTTTTCGCTGTGTGAAATTCACAGTAATCGAGATCAAGTGAAGCGTTCTTTGTTTTTGCGAAAAATGTGAAAAAGGGGAATGCGTACATAATTCATACAATTGATATTCGGAAGTGTTAAGGAACATGTCAGTTGTTTTCGTATTCACGACATCCAGTTATGTCTCTGACATTACCCACCCGCCTTTTTTTACCTAGGAAACCTTATACCGAAGCGAAATATGCAACTTAATGCAGCAAACTTTAATAATACTTATAGGAGAACATGTAGCTTATCCAATTTATTTTCCAATGAGAATATCTTGAGTACTCTTCGTGTGACTCATTTTCACTATGGCCATGCTGAAACCATGAATGGTTAAGAAACAGAGGGCGTCACGCGTCTGCTATTTCTGTAACTCACTTTTGCAGTGAGCGTCGCCCGATCAACATCTCGTCTTAAAAATCGTGTTGCTTCGCGATAAGTCAATTTATTTACACGTTTAAACATGAAATCTCTTCGTAAAGGTTTGTACTTTAACACTTTTACTTTGTCTAGAAAACATTTTTCCATTTTTTAAATATGTGTTGAAGTTTTGATATTTTTCGGATTTTCAATTATTAAAACTAAATTTGAAAAGGCCTAAAATTGCATCTAGTTCCACTTATATTTATTCTAATATTGTCATTTGTAAAAAGTAACAAAATAAAAATCGCAACAATTTGCTTAAGTTGCGCGTGCGAGCATGAACTTGTTTATGCGTGTTTACGCGCGTCCAGACTGGTAGTCGGAAATAGTATAGAAATATCTTTCATATATTTGCATACGTGCGTAGCATATATAGTAATAATCCATGAGGTATTTCTCACAAAGTCTTTTTTCAACAGCCTGTAAAATATAACAAAGATACAAAAATTCGTCCAAGGCATGAATGTACGGTTTTTTCTTAGGTTTCAAATAAGCGATTTCATAAAACAACCTTTATAGTTTATTGAATGAAAAAAGTTAAAAATTAATAAACAAATAAAAAAAATCCAAACTTGGGCACGAGGAAAAACAGCCGTGAAAAAACGATGACAGATGTTTTTTGTAGACTCCTAGTACCGTCTGACCCACTGATTTCGAATATTTGTTACAAACCTATCAAAACTGGAAAGAAATTGTCACTGGAAGCAATTGATATGCTAGAACTTACAGCAGAACAAGAAATTAGCGATACGGAAAACTTGGACGATAGCGTGACTGATACTGATTGATCGAATGCAATGCGACTAAGTGACATATTGTAATGATTTATTAGGTAACATTAACTACCTAGTTGATTGATTAGGTTGTGAAAAGTATTGGGAAAAGTTACTCATTTAAATGCTAACTTTGTAGTAGATACTTAGGTAATAGAGATAAATTCTACGTAGGTAAATCCAAAAAAACTGTTTAAAATAAAGCGAATATTTCAAAAAAAAATTTGTTTTTGCATTATTCATATCTTCAGCAAAAATACTAGAAATGTATTTTTTCTTTGAAATGAGATAGAAAAAAAAATTTCGTCAAAAACAAAATTATTTTTTTTTCGAAATCGGTACTACCCCCTTAACAAAAATTGCTACTTTCAAAAGAAGCGTTGTATAATTTTGTAAAACTTCTTCGAAGACACGTTAGCTCTTAAAAATCAGTGAAAGTCTGTACAGACTTGTGACCGTCTTTTTCCAGTTTTGGACTATTGTGCGCCCTCTGTTTCTTAACCATTCATGGTTTCAGCATGGCCATAGTGAAAATGAGTCACACGAATATTACTCAAGATATTCTCATTGGAAAATAAATTTGATAAGGTACATGTTGTCCTATAAGTATTATAAAAGTTTGCTGCATTAAGTTGCATATTTCGCTTCGGCACAAGGTTTTCTAGGTAAGAAGTAAAATTATGCATAAATTTTCCAGAAAAGAATAAGCTTATGCATTAGCTTCTACAAAATTATGAAATTTTATATTTTCTACAATTATTCCAAACGAAGTATGCATAAAAAAATAACTCGAAACAAGTTATGACTAGAAAACTAGTTTTAAGGGTGTTGCCATAATTCAGTAATTAAAACTAACTTTGAAAAGACCAAAAAAAAAAAGTTCCACCGAGTTCCACTTAGATTTTTTTATATGATATTGGGCACATCTTTGCCTACAAATTTTGTGAAAATCAGCTGCATAAAGTTGCATATTTCGCTTCGGTGCAAGGTTTTATCCTAGGTAAAAAAAAGGTAAAATGTTGCATAACTTTGCCAGGAAAGAACAAACCTATGAACTATCTTCAACAAAAATATGCGATTTAATAAATTCTACAATTATTCCAAACAAAGTATGCATAACAAAATAACTCGAAACAATTTATGAATAAAAAACTGATTTTAAGGGGGTTGCCATAAAAACGCTTTGTATATCCGAAACGGTGCGACCTAGACTTTTGGTATATTTGACAAAGTAAATTATTTTTAATAGTTCTAAAACTTTGAAGAAGAAAAAAAATTTCTATCTCTTCAGAAAAAAAAGTTATGGTTACATTTTTGTCAAAGTAGGCCATGAACAATTAATGATAGGATCAAATTACGCGGTATATATTTGTAAATAATTTCTTCAAAGCAACTATATGCATTAAAAGAACGGTTTGGCAGCTACTGATTTATGTCCACGTTTTTATTGATTCGAACCACTGTGCGACGCACAGTGGTCCAAAACTGGAAAAAGATGGTCAAAAGTCTGTACTGCCTTTCACTGATTTTTAAGAGCTAACGTGTGTTAGAAGAAGTTTTATAAGATTATATTACGCTTCTTTTGAAAGTGGCACCTCAAGGTTTGTTAAGGGGATTGTACCAAATTTGAGTTTTTATTTTGTTTACTTTTTACAATTAACAATATTAGAAAAAATCTAATTGGAACTCGGTGCAATTTTTTTAGGCCTTTTCAAATGTAGTTTTAAATATTGAAAATTCGAAAAATTATCAAAAGTTCAACACATAATGTATCAGCTCATCAGCTCGTTTAGATTGAACTGAAGGTTTGTTTTAAGCGCCGTTTTTTGCGCCGTTTTTTTTACTCCGTTTTTCATTTATATACATGATCGAAATCATTGATGCACAAAAAACAAGGCTATGCGAACTAGCTTGTCTGCGAATTATTATTATGTCATATTTGAAAATATCTGCAAAAGTGGCATCCCTGAATGTACCTTAGCCTACTGAGTGAGGGGTAAGATTTCTTGTTGACAATGGCTCATTCAATCTGTTAAAGAAGGATAGATACACATTTGGAAGAACGAACAAAAGCTCATTCACACATTTTTTCTCATTTATAACTCGCTCTTCAAAAGCCGAAGATCCGTTCAGCTCGTAGCTTGTTTCCACCTTACCAGCAGGGATGCCAGGCCATTTTTTAAAAAATCTGTCTGTGCAAAATCTGTGCACGTTTCCCCGTTTCCATAATACCTGACCGGAATCATTTTGGTAAGCAAAAAAAAAAGGTCTCACTATTTCATACCGCTCTGTAATTTTTGGTATCGATTTCAGAATCTGTGTAAATCTGTGACCATTTTCAGAAATCTGTGACATTTTTTAAATCTGTGCAAAAGGTTGAAAATCTGTGAAACACAGATTAATCTGTGAGCCTGGCATCCCTGTTTACAAGCTGGTGAGCTGCGGGTCTTTTAAAAAAAGCTGTGAGCTATCAGCTCACTTCAAAGATTCGATTCACTCGAATAGCTCAAGAGCGAATTGCCCTCTCTACGCTCTCTGCAAAAGTGAGTTACAAAAATAGCAGACGTGTGACGCCCTCCGTTTCTTAACCATTCATGGTTTCAGCATGGCCATAGTGAAAATGAGTCACACGAGTAGTAATCAGGATCAGGGATGCCAGGTTCACAGATTAATCTGTGTTTCACAGATTTTCAATTTTCTGCACAGATTTTAAAAATGAAACAGATTTTCACAATTTTTTGAAAATGATCACAGATTTTCACAGATTCTGGAAAAAATCACAGATTTGCACAGATTTTTTAAATCGAGCACAGTTTAGTACCAAAAAGTACAGAGCGGTTGAGGAAAATGGTACAGAGAGTGTTGGTAGTGAGACCTTTTTTTTCGCTCACCAAATTGATTTTGATCTGCTATTATGGTACGGAAAACGGGCACAGATTTTCACAGACAGCTTTTACGCTTGATCACAGATTTTTGAAAAATTGACCTGGCATCCCTGCTCAGGATATTCTCATTGGAAAATAAATTGGATTAGGAAATATATTTTCCTATAAGTATTGTAAAAATTTGATGCATTAAGTTGCATATTACGCTTCGGTACAAGGTTTCCTAGGTAAGAATAGGTAAAATTATGTAAAACTTTTCCAAAAAAGAATAAACCTATGCATTACCTTCTACAAAATTATGGGATTTTATATTTTCTACAATTAAGGGGGTTGTCATAATTCAATAACTAAAACTAACTTTGAAAAGGCCTAAAAAAAAGTTCCATTGAGTTCCACTTAGATTTTTTTTCATAGTATTGGGCATATCTTTTCCTATAAATTTTGTAAAAATCAGCTGCATAAAGTTGCATATTTCGCTTCGGTGTAAGGTTTGAGCATAGGTTTAAAAATGTAAAATATTGCATAACTTTGCCAGGAAACAGAAAACCTATGCACTGCCCTCAACAAAAATATGGGATTTTTTATTTTCTACAATTATTCCAAACGAAGTATGTATAAAAAATAATTCGAAACAAGTTATGAATAAAAAACTGATTTTAAGAAGGTTGCCATAAAAACGCTTTGTATATCCGAAACGGTGCGACCGAGACTTTTGGTATATTTGACAAAGTAAATTATTTTCAATAGTTCTAAAACTTTGTAGAAGAAATAAATTTTCAATCTCTTCAGAAAAAAAAGTTATGGTTACATTTTTTTTTCAAAGTAGGCCATGAACAACTAGGGATAGAATCGAATTACGCGGTATATATTTGTAGAAAAATTCTTAAAAAATTCATTAAAAGAACGGTTTGGCAGCTACTGATTTATGTCCACGTTTTTATTGATTCGAACCACTGTGCGACGAGTCGATTCTAATTCTTTTGGGACATGTGATCCTCTGTTGAAAAGTATATTGTTTAGAATATTCTGCATTTCCCGATTAGCCAACATCTTACAATGTTCTGAATAAAATTATCATTAAAGTATGATTGTTAAACCTCGATAACCGAGTGCCATAATCGTGCTCCAGCTCGCGGATATAAAAACGGGAAATAATCTTAATACAACCGTCAGATTGTAGCTTGTAATAACGGAACCGCGCAATTCGATTTTATCAATCTATCAAACAAATTACTTTGTTGCTTCTTCCGCTTCCGACAATCGGTGTTACATCAACCGGGTCCCGAACTGCGAACAGTATTTTTGATGTCTCTAACGCCGTTAGAAAGCGCGCGAGAGCCTTTCCGTCGGGGTGCCACCATTCCGCTGGGCTGGTGGGAATTAACTGCCCTACGATAAGCGAGTCCTGATAAAAAGCCGTCATTTGTATGCCGGTTCTGAAATTAGCATAGTAAATTATGACGTACAGCACCGACAGTTTGGTGGATTTTGGCACGGTACTTTTGTTTCAAATTGACTTGAAATTTGGTTTCTTCTAGCATGTTTCACGTTGGGGAGGGGGTGCGAGGTAAAACGATTTTTGAGTAGCGTAAAACGATCTATTACATCCCGAAGGCATCGCGAGCGCGCGTATTGTTCGTGTTTCTTGTATCTCGGCGGAACCACCTTGTTCTCACGCGGCGTACGGCTTGAAATAAGAGGGGTTTCGCTTCGCGGGATGATTTCAATTTGCGTGCTGATTGTTATCTTCACACTTTGTTACAACCGACGGCGTTACCGCGGAGTTGCTACACTGGCTTATGATTTATGGGTTTTATCAATTTGAAGCGTTTTTCTTTTGAGGATTACGATCAATTTATGCAAATTAGGCACCATAGGCACCTTTGTCGAGCGATTGTCAAGGAGGCTATAAAAGCCGACATCAACCGAGCGTCTCCATTTCATTCCATTCCACCGTTAGGCTCTGTTGTCGGCAATCAGCCGTAATGGACTGCATACCCTCCGTTGCAAAAGGTATAAATTTTAGACAAAGAACATCAAATGGAGTGAAAAGCCGAAACTCTTTCTTCGCACCTTGCACCTCGATGCTGGCTGGGCTACTTTCTACCGAACTGATAACAAAGTTCTCACGGAACCGGAATGCACGTTTTCCTTTCCCAGAGACCATAGACAGCCATAGACAGAGAAGCTTGTCGAGAAGACACAAAAGGTAAAAGAGTTTTCCGACGGAGAGCCATGGCTTGAAATATGATTTCGATATTTCAACGATGTTAAACAATGAACGAGTTAATTCATCTGTAAGAAAACAGATAAGAACAAATAAATCTACAAAACATTTTCCTATTGAATATTTTCTGTTTTCGGGCAAAGCTTTCTGCACTTCTGCAGCAATGAACAAAAAGTAAGTTTTTCCTCAGTTGTGCTCTGTGGTGTGCTTGATGTTGGGATGTTTCAAGGAATACTCCTGAAAGTGGTAACATTGGCAAAACGTTTCTCGCTATCCTCTTCAGTGGATTGTGCTGACACACGAGATTCAATCTGGTGGAAAATATTGACAAGAATTGTTTATCACTTCTAGGTTCAATATATTCGGGTACTGTAGGTGTTTTTGTTTCGTATTGCAATTTTCTATCGAATGAATCGGAAAACTATTGAAATATTATATTGAATGTTAACGTTCAATCTCATCCTCAAATTTCACAACAGAATGCGATTGAAATTTACTGTCAGAATTTCAATCGCATCACAAGCCCAGCAAATATGAAGGAAATTCAACAAAATATTTCATCATCTTTTTTTTTAGTTTTTATTGGAACTGAAAGTATTTGGAACTGAAGCGTAAAGTGCAAAAAAAATTTCGGGAAATTACTATAACTTATCCCGGCACGGTCGTACCTTATCACCAGAGCCGTAGTGAGCGTTTTTGGTGCTCGAGGCGAACTTTCAACAAACTCCATGGAGATGAACACACATTATTTTATTTTTCTGTAAGGTTATCCGAAGTAACAGTCTTGAGTGTTATATCATAAATCACGCATTGAAACTCCACAAAACCCTACCTAAAATCAACATAATGTCATATTACAGCATAAACCTGCGTTGAGGGAGGGGTAGGGTCTAACAGATGAAAAATAACACTATTTTTACGGCTTGTTTTACAGCTATCGGTCCAAAAAATAAATTTAAATGTTTTGCATATTCGAAAGCATCATTCTAACAACATTTAGTAAAAATATTGAGAAATAAGGCGATGAAGGAATAGTTTTGAGGACGCTACTCAGAAATCATGATTTGCGGTGTCCACTGTGTTTCAGCGAAGACTGATCAGAAGTGAACAAATCAAAGCAGAAGTAAGTAGCAGAAACTTTACGTCTGCTTAGCGGTTCAAATTGAACTGCCGAGTTTAGCACTAAGCAGTTCAATTTGAACTGCTCTGCACTGATGAGTCAAAGACGAAACGTAAAAATAATGAAAACGGTTATGTGCCCTAGCACAAAATTTGGCTAACCCCTGAATGACCATACCTGCATCGGCCAGAAATAGTCGAAAACACGTTTTCGTTCGGCACGTCAGAAAAGACATTGCACTTCGTTGCAAAACAAAAAGTGTTCTGTAAGTAGCAGAAACTTTACGTCTGCTTAGCGGTTCAAATTGAACTGCCGAGTTCAGCACTAAGCAGTTCAATTTGAACTGCTCTGCACTGATGAGTCAAATACGAAACGTAAAAATAATGAAAACGGTTATGTGCCCTAGCACAAAATTTGGCTAACCCCTAAATGACCATACCTGCATCGGCCAGAAATAGTCGAAAACACGTTTTCGTTCGGCACGTCAGAAAAGACATTGCACTTCGTTGCAAAACAAAAAGTGTTCTGTAAGTAGCAGAAACTTTACGTCTGCTTAGCGGTTCAAATTGAACTGCCGAGTTTAGCACTAAGCAGTTCAATTTGAACTGCTCTGCACTGATGAGTCAAAGACGAAACGTAAAAATAATGAAAACGGTTATGTGCCTTAGCACAAAATTTGGCTAACCCCTAAATGACCATACCTGCATCGGCCAGAAATAGTCGAAAACACGTTTTCGTTCGGCACGTCAGAAAAGACATTGCACTTCGTTGCAAAACAAAAAGTGTTCTGTAAGTAGCAGAAACTTTACGTCTGCTTAGCGGTTCAAATTGAACTGCCGAGTGTAGCACTAAGCAGTTCAATTTGAACTGCTCTGCACTGATGAGTCAAAGACGAAACGTAAAAATAATGAAAACGGTTATGTGCCCTAGCACAAAATTTGGCTAACCCCTAAATGACCATACCTGCATCGGCCAGAAATAGTCGAAAACACGTTTTCGTTCGGCACGTCAGAAAAGACATTGCACTTCGTTGCAAAACAAAAAGTGTTCTGTAAGTAGCAGAAACTTTACGTCTGCTTAGCGGTTCAAATTGAACTGCCGAGTTTAGCACTAAGCAGTTCAATTTGAACTGCTCTGCACTGATGAGTCAAAGACGAAACGTAAAAATAATGAAAGCAGAATAGTTGTAGTAGATTTTGGTAATCGTTTAAAGTCCAAACTACGGTTTTTCACAAAAAATTCGCCATGTAGCTGTTAAACCTTTCCAAATGAACAAAAATTGAAAAGGAAAACGTTGGTAGTATTTTACATGTAGAAAGTGTGTGCAAAATTTTTAAATAATTGGTGCAGTAGTTTTCGAATGACGATGGCACGGACTTTCTAAACCTGCTTTCGAGGAAAACGCGTTTAAAGTTTTTGTCGTGAATACGACTTACTTTACTATGGGGTGCCTTTTCAAAATTAGCCATATGGAAGAATGGGCAGAACTTAATCGTGAATATCTCAACTTGTATTAATAGCCGCAACATAATTCGTTCACTATTTCTTTCATCAAAAATATGATCAGGAGTTTAGGATAATATTTTGAACAGTGTGAGATAACCACAAACAACTCAAATATTAAGTTTTCTCAAATTTTGAAAACAACGCGGAAAACTCTTTACTTTTGCTTGGCTTTTTCGCGCAAGGACGACGATTTTGAGGTAGTCAGGCACATATCTTCAACTGACTGCGTATAAAAGGGGAACCGTGGTCGAAAATCGATCATTCGTCATCTAACATTCGATGTGGATAGACGAATAACCTACTACGACTAATTTCGATTTTGTTTTATTTTTTATTCGCAGTTGTCTACCTACCCAAGCTATGGGAAAAAACCGCCATAGATCCGAGAAGGATCCAAAGGATGCTAAGCGTCTGAAGCCAAGTGATGTACAGGTAAACGACCGTTTGCCGTTAAACGATCAATTCAGCACAGGCTTCTGTCAGCCTTTAAATTGCAACTTATAGAAGCCATCGGAATTGAGATTACAACGACGATGGGACCCATCATCATCATTGCAGCGTACTGCTTCAAACAAACAAATCTTCGAGATGGCACGTGTGCATCATTGAAGCGAGATTTGGCTATGCTCACTCGACGACAGAACAAATTCATCATTGCTGGGGACCTGAACGCACGGCATGAGCTGTGGGGAAACAAAAGACAGAATCGAAATGGATTCGTACTTGCCGAAGATTACGAAGCTGGACAGTACAACATCCTCGCTCCGGATCAACCAACGCGACTTTCCAGATCGGGAGTTCATTCCATTTTGGATATATTTATCAGCAACATCGCCATAGACAGCTCTCCGGTTGTCTTCAACGAGCTATCTTCCGACCACTTTCCAGTAATATTGACGTTGGGATCTTCACCAGAAACAGTGCCTATTCAACCTCGGAGGAACTATTATCGCACCGATTGGGTCCAATTTCAACAAATCGCCGACCAACATATTAATATCGATCTGCCACTTGATTCCCCGATGGAAATAGATGCGGCCCTATCTTCCTTCCAGCATTCAATCACAGTCGCTCGTGATAGGACGGTTCCAGTACAACATATGCCGAGTTCCTCTCTTCAAATCGACAGTGTCACCAAGAAACTCATCCGACTTCGAAATATCTACCGGAGGCAGTATCAACGAACTGGCATCCTAGATAGGAAGACTACTTATAACAACTTAACTAGGATAATCCAGGAAAGGATATCTGAGCTTCGCAACAGGAACTTCCAGCAATTCTCCCACATTCAAAGCCCTTCTGGTCCTTAACGAAGGTGCTTAAGAAAAAACCGAAGCCTATTCCTCCTTTGCTGCCACCCCAGGACGCAGCTGAAGGAATACCTTTAATCACACCAGTAGAGAAGGCAAATGCGCTAGGTCAGCAGTTTGTGTGTTCTCACAATTTAGGACTCAACATTGTTAGTCCACATGAAAGAGCCGTTGCTGATAGCGTAGCTGAGGTTGACCAATCAGACAGCTTGGTTCCTGAGGAAAGTAGAGTCACTGCGAATGAGCTGAAACATTTGAGCTGAAACATTTGAGTATTCGCTCATTTGTCTTCTTAGCTAAAATTTTTAACAGGTGCTGGGAGCTTGGTTACTTCCCTTCAAAGTGGAAGTTAGCTAAAGTTATCCCAGTTTTGAAACCGTGGAAAGATCCTTCCTTTTCCAAGAGCTATCGGCCCATCAGCTTACTCTCTGCCCTATCCAAGCTGTTTGAAAAGTCAATACAAAGGCGAATTCTTGTTTTCGCAGATGAACAGGATATATTACTAGAAGAACAGTTTGGGTTCCGGAAAGGAAGATCCACCATCTACCAACTCACAAGGGTTAACAACGTCATCCAGCAAAACAAATCAGTGTCCAAAACGACTGCCATGGCAATATTGGATATTGAAAAGGCATTCGATAATGTGTGGCACGATGGACTGGTGTTTAAACTGCATCGGTATAATTTTCCCATGTATCTTATTAAAATTATCAAAAATTATCTTGCAGATGGAGCATTCCAGGTTTCTCTGAGTAATGCACTTTCAGAAAGATTTACTATTCCTGTTGGTGTACCCCAGGGAAGTATCCTAGGTCCCATTCTATACAACATTTTCACATCAGACATCCCACCTCTTCCAGGTGGTGGTGTTCTGTCACAATTTGCTGATGATACTGCCATTCTTTACAAAGGTCGTGTCATTAATGCTCTGAAGAATAAACTACAGACAGGTCTGGACGCTTTAACGGAATACTTTACAAGCTGGAAAATTGTGATCAATGCAGCAAAAACTCAGGTCATCTTGTTTCAACATTCAAGATCTCCAAAACTTGTTCCATTAGACGAATGCCGAATACGATTCGGTGATGAGGTCATTCAATGGTCCGATGAAGTTATCTATCTAGGACTCACCTTTGACAGACATCTGATATTCAGGTCACATGTTGACAAAATCGTTCATACTCATTAGGTCTCTGTATCCGCTGATTTGTAGAACATCTAAACTGTGCCTGAAGAATCAGATGGCTGTCTATAAACAAATCATCTACCCCGCAATTGAATACGCAGTCCTTGTTTGGCGGGGCTGTGCACGAACACACAAACTTAGGCTTCAGCGAATTCAAAGTAAGATCTTAAAGATGATTCTAAATCTACCCCCTTGGACAAGAACTAGCGAAGTACATGAGATGGCCTCACTGGATATACTAGAACAAAAATTTGAACAATACTGCACGAAATTTGAAGAGAGGTGCTCAATCTCTGAAATACAAATAATTCAAAATTTGTACGTATTAGGTTAGGGATAGTTATAAGTAGGTAGATATTTTATTAATAATTAAAATAAATATTATGAATAAACATTAGTATGTAAAACAAGAGTAACTAAAACACCTATTATTAATAACGAATCGTATGAACAACAAAGATGAAAGGCCAAAGGGTCAAAACACTTGTACTGTAAAATGTTGATGTAATACACAAAAATAAGATTAATAAACAGATATTTATGCAAAAAAAATGCGAAATTCGATCATTTCTTCTTGTGCATTGGATGCAAGCAGACGTCGTGGGACCAGCAGCTTCGGAGAGTGCACCTTCTGCGTGGTTAAAAACCTCAAACGCTTAGGTCGCATCTCTCGTCAGGTGGAGCAGTCGTCAATAAAAGCAGACCTTTTGCGTGGTATAAAGCCTCAAACGCTTAGGTCGTGCTTTCATTTGGACTTCAATCGTCGGGAGCAGCGGTCGTCAATAATGAGAGCAGAACTTTTGCGTGGTGCCAAACCTCAAACGCTCAGGTCGTGCTCTCATTTGGACTTCAATCGTCAGGTGGAGCAGTCGTCAATGGAAGCAGAACTTCTGTTCTTGGTTCTAAATTTAATTCTTGAATTCAGGTCCAGTTCCTTATTCTAGAATTCTATCCGGTTCTTTTTAGAACCATAATAATACTCTCAAAGAATTATGTGAAATTTTGCTTTACTGTACTTTATACAACCCATTTTGATGGTCAAGACGAAAAACCGTCTTCAAGTTTCAGAGCTTAGCTCCGGGTTTAGAATTCAGAGCCTGTGTGCTGAACTGGATTCTGGAAAAAGATTTCGGGACTGATTTCAGTTTCGAAATTGTAGTTCTAGAACTAAAATCCAACTGAATTCTGAGTCTGTTCTAAGTTCTGAATTAAGTTCTTGAGCTCAGGTCCAGTTCCTAATTCCAGAATTCTTCAAATCGGTTCTTTTTAGAACCATAATAATACTCCTAAAGAGTTATGCGAAATTTTACTTTACTGTTCTCTATACGGCCCATTTTTATTATAAAGAACTATCTAGTTATTTCATTACATTTAATTGCGTTTCAGAATGTTTAATGTAACTAATCTGTGATTTAGTCTAGGCGCATCGTTTAATACTAAAATTTTAAACGATGCGCCTAGACTAAAAAAGGGGAGAGTTGCACAATTCACACAATCGATCAACTACCAGTTCGAATTCGGAAGTATAAAGAAAGTGTGTCAGTTTTATTCGTATTCACGACATCCAGTTATGTCTCTGACATAACACACCCGTACTTTTTTATCTCTTAAATCGAAGTAATCAATTTTAGGGGCTGGGGTCCACTAGGAGATTGATAGTACCTATTAGCTCTCTCCGGACAGTACCAGCCTAGATGCCGTGTGGAGTCCGGCGGAAAAAATGAACCAAGAATAGATCCACTGGGTTCCTGCTTCCATGTCGTAAAAGGCGACAATTGCAGAAGTTTCTTTTCGTCGTCTTTGCGCGGAAAACCAAGCGAAAGTAAAGAGTTTTCCGCGTTGTTTTCAATGTTTAGGACCGCTTAATTATTGAGTTGTTTGTGGTTATCTCACACTGTTCAAAATATTATCCTAAACTCCTGATCATATTTTTGATGAAAGAAATAGTGAACGAATTATGTTACGGCTATTAATACAAGTTGAGATATTCACGATTAAGTTCTGCCCATTCTTCCATACCACTAGTTTTGAAAAGGCGCCCCATAGTGGTTAGTAAGTAAGTCGTATTCACGACAAAAAATCAATAATTTTTTTTTTGTATTTTGTTATAATAAAATATTTAAAAAATGTTTTGTTAAGTATTTAAGTCAATCGAATTAGAAATCTTGGTCCTGTTCGCGTAGGTCATCCTTAAGAAAACGAGGTGGCTTCACTATTATATGAACTTCCAGCACCGGATCCCGAGAACCAGTATAATCGAAGTCGGTTCGTAAGGCCATCAATTAACATGACGTCCAAACTCTACTAGTTTTTATTCTATACGACATCTTAAATTTTTGTTGTATCCGAAAATATTCAGTATTTTTCGGTAGAACCATAAGACCTTTCATTTGACCCTAAGATTGGAAATAGCGGTTATGAGTCCAGTTTAGAAAATTTGTTACGGTTTTTGTTTCGCCGGTTTAAGTGATGGTGTACAATAATTTACACACTTTACCCTATAACTCCTGAACCGGAACTCGGATCCGGATGAAATTCAGGAATTCCGTATGGGACCATAAGACCTTTCATTTGATTCTAAGTTTGTCAAAATCGGTTCAGCCATCTCCGAGAAAACCTAGTGCGATTATTTGACACATACACACATACATACACACACACACTCGATGAACTGAGTCGAATGGTATATGACACTAGTCGGTTTTTCAAGTGATTACATAACCTTTCCATATGAGAGAGGCAAAAATTAGTGATTTTTCGAAAGTGTTAGATCCTACCCGTCCCTTGACACAGCGAAATAGATTCAGTAGTTAGGAATCAGAACTAATTGGCTCAAGTGACACGTTCCCCTAGTTATGAGATTGCTCTAGTATCATTTTAAGACAGTAGACACCAGCACCAGCACGACCATCCAACAGAGTACCGTCCCTACAACAAACTATGTGTTCATCAAGTTGTCGTTCCAAATAACCAGACAACCATTACTCAGGAAGAGAATATCTCATCCCAAGAAACTATTTGAGACCACAAGCGAGTGCGGCTAGTAGCATAGTCTATAGGGTTACTGTTACAAATCACTGTCACCTTAAGACGCTATGCACAAGATAATGCTTCTTTTACCTATTTGTATAAATATAAAAATAGGTATAGAATTCGCTCATACTTTAGAAAAAATTTCCGAGTGTCATATACCGATCGGTTCAGCTCGACAAACTGAGTAAATGTCCGTGTGTGTGTCTGTATGTGTGTTGTCTACAAAGAGGTCGAGATCTCATAGATGGCTGGACCGACCTTGACCTTGAAAACAGAATATGTTTTAAGACTAAGATTCCGCACGGTAATAGCTATCCAACAAGCCATAGATTGTTAAAATCCGTCCATTTTGAACGGAAATATCGATATTTTTGTGTAAGCGACTTTTCTCCCTATTTCAACAGTAGGAGTTTTGAGCATTGTATGACAAAGCAATGCTTTGGATCATCGTGAAACACGATTTTTTCATACTGTAACATTATTTCTAGATACCAAAAAGACTGTTTACAGCATCTTTTTCTTGACTTTTTGCTTCTGACCGATTTTAGCACGGTTCGTTTTTGGCAACATAAACGTTAGAATATGACATATGTAAACCAAATGATAGCAGCATTTTACAGTTGAAAGCAATTCCATAATTATATTGATTTAAACTACTTACAGCAATAAATGCTGGAAGAACATAACAACCATATACCATTCGAATCAGTTCGTCGAGATCAGCAATTTTTCTCGTAAATTTAAATGAAAAGTTTTAAGATCCTATAAAACATCTTTTCAGTCAGATTCAACTTCTGGTTTAGGAGGTGACTAGTATAAATATGTATATTTCACATAAATTGATCAGGTTTATCGGGTTTGCAGATTTGGATAGTCGATAACCAAATAAACTTATTTCAGTTTTAGTGGTATTCAGTTTTCGATTCGCGCTACGATTTTTCAAAGATGTCTACACTGATTTTTGGACATTTTGAATCAAATGTAAACTTTACAGCTTCTCAGGTGAATTTAATTGACTTCGGCTATACCGATTTTCGAGTTCCGATTCCAGTATCGACTCGTTTCTCAAAGCTCAATCGTTTTCTCAAAAATGGCCAAATTGAATTTAAAAAACAAAAATTCAAATTAAAGCATTTATGGTCCCATACAAAATTAATGAATTTTATCCAATTCTGACTTCCGATTCTGGAATTACAGGGTGATGAGTTTTTAAAATTCAAACCGATATAGAAAATTACCATCCCAAAAAAAGCTTCAAAGTTGGACTCAAAACTATTGCAATTTATTCGTCATATTAATTTATGGCTATACGAATCCTTTTATGTTATGCTGGTTCCTGAATACCGGCTCTAGAAGTACCGTAAAAAACCTTTCACTCTAAAGTGGCATCTCAAGGAATGTTCAAACGATTGTCACACGTTTAAATTTAAATTCGATCCGATTTGCAGTTTCGACATTACACGTTATTGTCGGAATGACTTAAATCTCAAACTGCATCTTAAAACGACGGTCATTAAAATAATGTCATGAGAACTAAGACACCGAAGAATATTCATGCAAAAAACACACGCGGATTGATAAAAAAAAGTATCATCTCGCTGTTAGGTGGATTAAGCACGTTTTTACCTTTTTTTATATATATAAAAAATAGGTATAGAATTCGCTCAAACTTTCGAAAAATTTTCCGAGGCCCGGAGGGCCGAATGTCATATACCAATCGATTCAGCTCGACGAACTGAGCAAATGTCTGTGTGTGTGTCTGTATGTGTGTTGTCAACTAAGAGGTCGAGATCTCAGAGATGGCTGGACCGATTTTGATCAAACTAGTCGCAAATGAAAGGTCTCCCCGTCACCCAGAACGCTATTGAATGGTTTTGAGATCGGATGTTTACTTTTTGAGTTATACGAAGTTTTATGTCAACATTTTCAGTTTTTTGACAGT
Source organism: Malaya genurostris (assembly GCF_030247185.1). Taxonomy (NCBI): domain Eukaryota; kingdom Metazoa; phylum Arthropoda; class Insecta; order Diptera; family Culicidae; genus Malaya; species Malaya genurostris. The sequence continues at coordinate 183,542,835 of NC_080572.1, forward strand.
ATCTGTCACAATTGACCTTGAAAACAGAATATGTTTTCAGACTTAGATTCCGCACGGAAATAGCTATCCAACAAGCCATAGATTGTTAAAATCCGTCCATTTTTAACGGAGATATCGAATTTTTTGTGTAAGCGACTTTTCCCCCATATTCCAGCAGTAGAAGTTCTGAGCGCTGTATGGCAAAGAAAGGCTTGGGAGCAACGTAAAACACTATTTTTTATACTGTTACGTACAATAGTTTCTAAGTACCAAAAAGACTGTGAACAGCATAATTTTTCTTGACATTTTGCCTCGGACCAATTTTAGCACGGTTCGTTTTTGGCAACATAATCGTTCGAATATGACATATTGGAAAGATGGCAGTACTTCCGAATTCTGAACAATTTCATAATTATATTGATTTAAACTGCTTACAGCAATAAATGCTGGAAGAACAAAACACCCATATACCATTTGAATCAGTTCGTCGAGATCAGCAAATGCGTATGTGACAAATAATTTCACTCAATTTTTTACCTTATTTTCGAAGATGACTCAACCGTTTTCTACAAACTCAGATTCATATGAAAATTCGTATGCTCCTAAACAAGGTTCCTGAATTATGTTTGGATCCGACTTCTGGTTCCGGAACTACAGGATGATATGTGAAACGAAATAAAAATTGTGTAACTTATTTTCCTCGTAGATGGCTGAACCGATCTAAGATTCAAATGATATCTAAGAATCATCTAAGATTTGCTGATTTGAATAGTCGACAACCAAATAAACTTATTTCAGTTCTAGTGGTATTCAGTTTTCGATTTGGAAGGCACCCAACAATTTAACTCGTACTACGATTTCTCAAAGATGTCTATACTAATTTTTAAACATATTGAAACAAATGTAAACTAATCAGGTGAATTTGTCTGACTTCAGCTACACCGATTTTCGAATTCCGGCTCCAGTATCGAATCGGTTCTCAAAGCTCAATCGTTTTCTCAAATAAAGCCAAATCGAATTTCAGAAAAAAAATTCAAATTAAAATAAACTAAAATAATTAATTTTATTCAATGCTGACTTCCGATTCTGGAATTACAGGAGGATGAATTTTTAAAATTCAAACCGATATAGAAGATGATAATCCCGAAAAGCTTGAAAGTTGGACTCAAAACTATTGCAATTTATTCGTCATATGGCCATACGAATCGGTTTGGTTTATGCTGGTTCCTGAATACCGGCTCTGGAAGAACCTTAAATTACCGTAAATTCTAAAGTGGAACTCACTTCGACATATCATGAAAAGTTTAATCGATTGTAACCTTTTTAGATAGAGTAATGAGTGATTAAAATGTCAAATTGCAGCTTAAAACGACGGTCATTAAAATAATGTCATGAAAACCGAAGAATATTCATGAAAAAAACACATGCGGATTGATAAAAAAAGGTATCATCTCACTGATAGGTGGATTAAGCACGTTTTTTTTACAAAAATCACAACAATAGTAAGAGATACAGTACCAGAACTATGTATCCAATTATTTAGAGGAATTGGTATTGCATGTGTACCGGTGTTGTGCTATACGTTTCGCCTTCGGCTCATCAGTTTATGTGGATGTTAATGCTATTTCAGATGAAGATAGTTAGTCGGTGGTCTGACGCACTGATGAGCCGAAGGCGAAACGTGAAAATGAAAATAGTTATGAGAATTTGGCACAAAACCGGTACCCATGTTGAATGAAAAACCCTTGAACAACGATGGTTTTTATCGTATCAAAGAACGCTCTCTTGCAACTCTTCACACGATTCAATCAGTGCCATCGAAGAGAGACGGATATCATCTCTGCAACAAAGAACCGGCATGGTTCATTTAACATAGAATGTACAGCAGTGCGAGAGTGAATTTCTCTCGATGACTCGTCTGAGCATCACGGGTTAGCACACTGCTGTGGGAATTCGCTCTGAAGTAACAAACGGTTTCTCATTCTCGTTTTGCAATCCGATTCTTTACGGGCAGTCGATAATTGTGATTAAATTATTTTACTATTGGCGCTAATTCTAATTATGGGAATATAACCTTTGTAGAAGTTGTGTCTATGAAAATGTCTGTGAATGCTCCACACAAGGGTTTTGAAATATTGTCTCCTAGTATAAGAATCATCAAGTCGATTCATCGATTGGTAAATTCCACACAGCGCCGATCATTGCCAGACTTTTTGTTAAGGGTCGTGAAATACTCAGAGTATGAGGTGGAGCTAAGAAATGTAGAAAAATTCTCGCACGGTTCATGCATTGAGAGGCACCGAGTTCTTGCAGCATCATCTACCAGATTGAAAATGTTGTATACAATGTAGAGAAATATCAAATTTTCGGCAATCACCAACACTGCCCTTGAATAATTTCTATTGGTTGACAGACAGAACGTCACCACTTAGTTTCATTTCTTTTGGCACGTCAGTAACCGTTGAGTCGTTCTAGCAGTTCATCAAAAACGTTTGACGTACCGATGAGCCGAAGGGGAAACTTAAAAATGAACGTGTCTAACCTTATCTAGTTATCTGTAATACAAAAAATATCGTGAATACAGAGAATTCCTGAGTTAACCTAACAGATCGGCTGAAAAGTTCGTATCGTTTCTTTGAGAGGGCGCCACTAGAATTAAATCCATACCATTTTCAGTTAGTACCAACCTTCAAAAGATAAGTGTATAAATTTGACAGCTGTCTGATTATTAGTTTGTGAGATATTGCATTTTGAGTGAAGCAACTTTTGTTATTGTGAAAAAAAATGGAAAAAAAGGAATTTCGTGTGTTGATGAAACACTACTTTTTGATGAAAAAAAGTACCGCCGATACCAAAAAATGGCTTGATGAGTATTATTCAGACTCTGCACTGGGCGAAGCAACAATTCGTAAGTGGTTTGCAATATTTCGTACTGGTCATATGAGAGCACCGAAGACGATGAACGCAGTGGACGTCCAAAAGAGGCTGTTACCGATGAAAACGTGAAAAAAATCCACAAAATGATTTTCAATGACCGTAAAGTGAAGTTGATCGAGATAGCTGACACCCTAAAGATATCAAAGGAACGTGTTGGACATATTATTCACGAATATTTGGATATGAGAAAGCTTTGTGCAAAATGGGTGCCGCGTGAGCTCACAATCGATCAAAAACAACAACGAAAAACCATGCTGAAATTGAACGAATCGAGCTTCGAATTGCTCCCTCATCCACCGTATTCTCCAGATTTGGCCCCCAGTTACTTTTTCCTGTTCTCAGACCTCAAGAGAATGCTCGCTGGTAGAAAATTTAGAAGCAATGAAGAGGTAATCGCTGAAACTGAGGCCTATTTTGAGGCAAAGGACAAATCGTACTACAAAAATGGTATCGAAAAGTTGGAAGATCGCTATAATCGCTGTATCGCCTCTGATGCCAATTATGTTGAATAATAAAAACGAATTTTGGCAAAAAAATGTGTGTTTCTATTAAACGATACGAACTTTTCAGCCGAACTGTTAATATAGGCATTAATTATTCTCAGGCTTAATAAAACGTTTTTAACTTGTTTTATGTTCAATCTAGGCAGCCGTTCGACGTGTTTGACTTTACTCGAGCTACATATTTTTCAAAGATTCGAAGCGCAAGTTGTCGACCTAACCAAAAAGAACTTTGCTGTTGACTCTACAATATGTTATACTTCTGGGTAAACACTTGGCTGCATCGTATGTAATTTAAAACCTCTTTAAATTACCTAATTGAAGTCGTATTCGTATCCCAAATATTTATCTAACTCAATCCGTCTCGCTGATTAAAATTCACTTGTCCTACCATCTGTTTCACCATCCCACTTCCTGGTTGATAGAAACTCCCAACCTGCTTGTGCGATAGGTAAGTAATAATCACAAAGAACAACAACAAGTGAATTCTATTACATCTCCCTCCACCCTACCGTTTTTTTTCTCTCTCTCTTTCCGTTAAACAATACCCCGTGCACATTGGCCTTAAACGGACCATGTCTCATCTCATTTTGCGCCCTCCGGCTTCGCCCATAAGCGATGAGCTGCCTGACGCCGTGCTTAATAAAGAGATCCTTTTAAATGTTGGAACATTGTACAGCCGCGGTTTCGGCACCATATGCCAACCTTAGAATGTAGTATTAATAGTCACCATCATCATCATCACCATCCTCGTGAGCATCGGCTTCGGCGGTACCTCAGACCAAGTGCAATGCCGATCGGCCGCAGTTCTCTATGGTGAGGCAGTCCGCTCCCGGGTCCTTAATGGTGTTCAAACTACAAGTTCATTACAATCCTGTTTATTTGCGATGGAAGCGAGCCGCACGGTGAGGGTTCGCTAAATGCACCGCTGCTCGCATATTTACCATGTCAATTGTTCCTTTGACGAGGAAAATGTAGGAAGAAGCAAAGAAAAAAAATCATCCGAAATACGTCCGAGGGTGTAAACTCATTGAAGAAGCGGTGGAAGCGATTTTTCCGCACATATGTCAGCATATTTTTCGCTGCTTACTGTGTACTGAGTGAATGAGATGCTGGTTTATGCCACAGAAGTACCTGCTTGGCCCTATTTTTGCTAATGTCGTACGTAATTTTTGGTAAATGACAGACAATAACTTACCGTTTGGAAGCTTTAATTTTAAAAAGTGGTGTGCGTTTAAGATGAATTTTTAATGAAACCGGCTGAGAGATTTGTTGGTTTTGAAAACAATATTAAATTGAATGTAATTGACATTTACACTATTTAATTCATTATTTCAATAGTGATTTTAAGGTGTTCTCAAGCAACTTGGAATCGTTATTGTGCCATGATTAGAAGTTGTTATCATGCCATTGTTTTAATAGTTAAATTATTTATTATTTCGAGTGGATTGCTTCGCCCGAATAACAGTCGAGTACTAAACATTGATCCTCGGCAAAGCCAAAATATTTCGAGTGTTCCCAACACTAGAATAAAATTTATTAATGAAAAAAGACGAGTGGATAATGTCAGAAACATAACTGGACAACGTGAATACGAAAAAAAACAGAAATGTTTTTCCACACTTCGGAAAATTATCTTTAGTTTAAACGCATGCTATACCCATTTATTATAAAAAATAACATAATAGAAATACATTTATGTTGAATCTTACCAACAATTGACCGTCTTAAGCAACATGCACGAAGATATCTTCCTCATATTAGACAATTAAAAATACTAATGGTTTATAACTATCTGTTGTTACATTTTCACTAATCACCTTGTATTTCCGGAACCGGATCCAAATAAAAATGGGGATCTTTGTATGAAACAATTAAACCTTTCATTTCAATCTAAGTTTGTGAAAATCGGTTCAGCCTTCTCTGAGAAAAGTTAGTGCACTTATTTTCTTTTTTTTCACACTGTAACTCCGGAATCTGAAAAATTCCTAATTTTATGCTTGGATTTTAAAATTTATTGACATTTCATGATCAAAATTGATTTTCTTCGTTTGCTTGCACATAAAATAAGAATGGATAAAACATTAAAATTTCATCCGAAATTTGCAAATATTTTGATCAGTTTTAATAAACGTTTTATGACAATTGAAGAATCCAATCAGCGTGATCACCACGAGATCTGGGGATTTTTCTTTATTAATTCGATGTATTTAGAAAATTTTTCAACGATGTTTCAAATTTACTTGAGTTAGAACGAATGCAGATGGGAAATCCTACCAATATGTGAATAAAAGTGATTATTCACGTGTTTTTATTAAGGCCATCATCCAGGTACCATGGCGCGAGTGGTTTTAGGAATTTTTCGAAGGAAATTTTGAAAAATTTGCCAAAATCAAAAACATACAGACCTTTGAAAAGCTTTTATCTATCTGCCGGGCAAAAATGGCTGAAAAATTCGGAGAATTTTCCGAGTTTTATCAAAAATCTCTGAAAAATGAGTTTTTTGTGATCTTTCACCATTTTTTGAAAAAATTATTCGACGGTATTAATTTTTTTTAAAATAAATCTTATGCTGGCTACAAGGATCACATTCGGACACATTTTTGGAAAACTTTTTCACGCTTTTCATAGAAAATCAACGAATTTCAAAAATTTCAACGAAATCGGTTATATGAAACTCGTTGATTTCCCGAAGAGCGTGTATATAAAAATGGTTATCGACGTGTTTTTATTAAACGATTTAAAACTGTCCTATATACTTGCAAATCACTGATAAAATTTAAAATTATCAGCTCACGTACAGATTTGACTCGGGTGATAAAACATATGTAAATAGACTAATTAATGGGGTTAAGTAAATAAATAGAAAACAGGTCGTCAAATGGTGAGATAACTAAGTCCTCACAAGTTCCTATTTCATGCCTCCACGATCGTCTATGATGACATTTGGTCAATAGAATGGCGTCGACTGGGTGCTATCGCCTTCTGCGTTAGTAGCAGAATGAGAGGGTGCGAAATGGCTTGTAGTTTGAAGCTCATCCTAAAGTGCAATATTTATGGTAGTATATTGCCACATGTGGTTCTGTTGTTTGTTGCATTATTTGTTATATATTGAATTGAATTATTTTACATTGTATTATATATGGTTGTTATTATTATTATTAATATTATTATTATTATTATTATTATTATTATTACTATTATTATAATTTTTATGATGATTAACAAAGAAATATTATTTTTCCTGCAGTACTGCGACGAAAGAAGAGCATAACTTACACTGCGACATCAACTGTTATACATTGTATCATAGCATATTATTTCATATAGTATCTTTTGTTATGTTATATTATGTTGTATGGTATTACACTACATTGCATTATATCATATTATATTGTATTATATTATATTATAAGTATATGTGTTGTGATATATTGTATTATGTTATAGTATATTGTTAGAATATATTGTGTAATGTTATATTATATTGTGCTTTATTATATTATATTATACTGTGTTATATTATGTTATATCACAGAGAACAGATATCCAACAGACATTCATACGTGCAAAGTCGTGTGCAACGGTGATTTTTAACGGATTTTTACTTGTATGCTTCACACAGCTTTTTAAAAAAGTTTGTATTAGCTTGGTAGTATACTGTATTGCATTAAATTATGTTATAATATATTATATTATGATGTATTGTGTTATGTTTAATGAATTATACCATATTATATTCTTTGTATTGCATTAGGATGTGATATATTATATTGTACTGTATTATAATATATTTTGTTATATAAATTTATATTATATTATATTATATTATATTATATTGTATTATGCTCAAGTATATCGACAACGGGGAGGGGCAGGGAGTGCATCAGGGTATCTTACAAGTGAATGACTGGATGATGGAGTGGATTGCCAACCTGAGTCACGTAGGGGAAGCTTTGTGATTTTCCCTGAAAGTCTGAAATGAGTAAGACGCACCCTTCTAACAAACAAACCATCAGGTAGGTTTAAGCTGGTACAGCGAAATTCTTTACTATATGGCCGGATGTTCTTGCTGGAAGGCGCCGGGTCCTCTAAACCCATTTTGGCCTTAGTAACAGCAATTATATGAAAGCTATCTGATAATCAAATTCGGATCTACTGTAAGTCTACCCGCATACATTGGTAATGCCTTGAACTGATGGTGACTTCACACTTACATACATACATACATACATACATTAAATAAATAAATAGACAACATGTGTTTGTTATTCTGGGTAGTCGGCAACCGAGAATGCTTGAAAGTTTCGTAATGGTATGTGTTGATATGGCTTCTCGTAGAAATGTTGGAGTACAAAACAATTAATTTTCGTAATTCGGGAAACAAGTCTTGACATTCGACTTTCAGCAGTTATACACAGAGTTGCGCTAAGGAACCTGACCAGTGCGGTAAAACTTTATTTCAATCGAATATTATTAGATGAAAATAAAATTTTTGGTCGTTGACTGTCAGCACCTAGTCACTTGAAGTTTTGCTTCCTTAGTTTATAGTGCCAAGTAGTCTACCTGTTTCATTGTCTTCACTGTGAATAGTGAACAAGTGCGAATGAATAGGCCTAAACATCAACTCGATAAAACAAAATTCTCTCCAACCATAATGATAAATAGAGGGTGGCGGTTCTCATTTGAGTTTTCAATTATCACCAGCATGTTAAAATTGATAATTTTGACTGTTTGAAATTCATTGAGATGTGTTTCGAAGTATTAAAAATAAAAACTGAAAGAGGGAACAATTAATTCACGTTTATTTTGTAATTGATATTTCAGTTATATTGACTGGCTTACCTTTCATTTACTATCTTGAACCAATTCGAATGTTTACATGAACCTCAATTGAAGGTCGCTCTCTCATTGAATTGTAAGAGATATTTTGTTACTTCAAGAGATAAACTGACGGTGGTTAAACTGAGCATCGGTAGAAAGAGAAACGAATGAAGAACGGGATGATACCCCTTCGCTGCAACAGTGAATGTTAGCTGAGAGTTGTTGAAATGTGAAGTTTGCTGTAGCAGAGTGATCGTCAGTGTGTGCACACATGCGATTTCAATTGAAATGAATGAAGTTTTACAGCACTGAACCTGACACATTTTGTTCTCCGGATACAATGAAATCAAGCAGAAAAACCGAACATGGCATCGGGAAGTAGAAGAATTCGTTACTAGTTGTGAAGAAGCCTCTCCATTACTTAAAATGCTTTTTTTGAACTTACGAATAGTTGTAGAGTACGACTGATTCTTCAACAACGAGACATTAATTAAAACTCGGAGAGCGACACTATAGTGCTCCATGATGAAAACCTACAAGTCGAAAATAAATCTTCATTCTTCTATTTTCCGTTGCAATATTCGGTTTCTCCTGGTGTATCCGGAACCGCTAGGTTTCGCAGGCTGCGACAGGATAATACACGACGAACTGAATCCTTGCAACTTCGAAGTCGTAGCGCTGCTGGACGGGACAGAAGGAGTGGAAAAGCGGACATCGTGCGGCTACCTTCTACCAAAGCTGTGGCACAACGAACGAACTGGGAACTGGCTTTATAGTGCTGGGCAAGGTGCGTCAGCGAGTGTTTGGGTGGCAGCCGATCAACGCTAGGATATGTAAGTTGAGAGTTAAAGGCCGTTTTTTCAATAACAGCATCATTAACGTGCACTGCCCACACGAAGTGAGACCCGATGACGAGAAAGAAGCGTTCTACGTGCAGCTGGAACAAGCCTATGACGGCGGCCCACACAGAGACGTAAAAATTTTTCTTGGACATCAACAATGTTCGCACCTACCGCAGTGCGAATATAGGTTCGGACCACTACTTGGTTGTTGTATGCATGCGCTCAAAACTTTCGACGGTGGCTACCAAACGTCGAAACCGAACGTCGCGGTTTAACATCGCGCGCCTCCGGGATGCTGGAGTAGCTCAAGGCTACGCGCAGGAGTTGGAAGTGGCACTATCAACGAAAGAGCAGCTTGGTGCAGCTACTCTTGAAGATGGCTGGAGAGACATCCGCTCTGCCATGGGTAGCACTGCATCAGCAACGCTAGGTACGGCGGCTCCGAACGTAAGGAACGACTGGTTCGACGACGAATGTGAACAGTTAGTGGCCGAGATGAATGAACAAGGAGCGATACAGACAGGCACGGAACAGATTAAACTCGGCATCCCGTAGAAAAAAGCGCCAACAGGAAGACCAAGATCGCGAAGCGATGGAACAGCTATTCCGTGCTAATGACATAAGGAAGTTCTACGAGAAGGTGAACCGTTCGCGCAGAGGCCATGTGGCACAGGCCAATATGTGCAAGAACACCAACGGGAATCTTCTCACGAACGACTGTGAGGTGATCGACAGGTGGCGGCAGTATTTCGATGAGCATCTCAATGGCGATGTGGCGGAGTACGAAAGTGGCGGCGCGGTAACGAACCTGGAAACGCTTGCGGAGGACGATAGACTGCCGGAAGGAATCGTGTGTCCCATCTACAAAAAGGGCGATAAGCTGGATTGCTGCAATTACCGTGCGATAACTCGCCGCCTACAAGGTACTCTCCCAAATCTTATGCCGTCGACTTTCACCGATTGCAAACAAATTCGTGGGGCAATATCAGGCAGGATTTATGGGTGAACGCGCTACCACGGACCACGTGTTAGCCATCCGCCAGGTGTTGCAAAAGTGCCGCGAATACAATGTACCCACACATCACTTATTCATCGATTTCAAATCAGCCTACGACACAATCGATCGAGATCAGCTATGGAAAATCATGCACGACTACGGATTCCCGGACAAACTGATACGATTGGTCAAGGCTACGATGGATCGAGTGATGTGTGTTGTTCGAGTATCGGGGATAAACTCGAGTCCCTTCGAAACTCGCAGAGGGCTACGGCAAGGCGATGGCCTTTCGTGTCTGCTATTCAACATTGCTTTGGAGGGTGTGATAAGAAGAGCGAGGATAGACACGAGTGGCACGATTTTCAGAAAGTCCGTCCAGCTACTTGGTTTCGCTGATGATATTGATATAGCACGCAACTTTGAGAAGATGGAAGATACGTACATCGGAATAAAAACTGAGGCCAAGCGGATCGGACTAGACATCAATGTGTCAAAGACAAAGTACATGAAAGGCAGGGGCTCGAGAGAAGATAAGGTCAGCCACCCATAACGAGTTTTGATTGGTGGTGATGAAATCGAAATGGTCGACGAGTTCGTTTACTTGGGCTCATTGGTGACTGCCGATAATGACACCAGCAGAGAAATTCAGAGACGCATATTGTCAGGTAATCGTGCTTACTTTGGACTACGCAGGACGCTTCGATCGAGCAAAATTCGCCGTCGTACGAAGTTAACTATCTACAAAACGCTGATTAGACCGGTTATACTCTACGGGCATGAGTCCTGGACAATGCTTGCGGAGGATCAACGCGCACTAGGTGTTTTTGAACGGAAGGTGTTGCCAAAGCCCGGGTTGGCGGTTCAATGCATAGGACGCTGGTCTTACAAGCCAGTTGTCGTATGTTCGAGCCCCGACCTGAAAGGGTTCTTAGTGTCAGTAGGATCCATAGTACTAGCCATGCAATGATTCTGTACACTAAGAATCGGCTGCGAAGTCTGTTGAAACAGAAAGACCAAATTCCACCAAAGGAATGTAATGCCAAGACTTTGTGTTGCGAACCATCTTCGGCGGAGTACGGATGGAAGACGGTACATGGAGAAGGCGAATGAGCCATGAACTGCACCAGTTGCTGGGAGGACCTACCCTCGTCCAAACGACCAAGGTTGGGCGGTTACGGTGGGCCGGGCATGTTGTTAGAATGTCGGAGAACAACCCGGTTAAAATGATTCCCGATAATGATCCGACCGGTATTAGATGAAGAGGCGCGCAGCGGGCAAGATGGATCGATCAAATTGAGGACGACCTGCGGACCCTTCGGAGCTACCGAGACTGGCGGCGAACAGCCATAAACCGAGTTGAATGGAGACGCCTCCTGTATACAGCAGAGTCCCGCGTGGTCTACGACTGAAAGAGTGAGAGTAAGTGGTGTATCCGGAAAACTAAATACGTTTTTTTAGGTTTACTTTGTAAAAATAGTTAACGTTTTTTGGAATTTACTTCGGAAAAAAAGTGCTGTGAATGTGGAAAAACCCTATCAGATGTATATTTTTGGAACGGATGTGAAGGTACAAGAAAACTATGTTTAGGGTCGTTTCAAAATCCAAAATGGTAACTTCCGATTTAATTATATTCCCTAATAGTCCCCACACAAAATCAATGTGATATAAACAGGTGGTGCAGAACACGTGGCATTGGTAATTAAAACTTTTGTAAACAGTTTTTATTTAATGCCAAACAGTTCGAACGGTGGGACGAATGCAAGTACGTGGTTTTTGTTTTACTTGGCTTGTTGAAGCAAAGCCAATTTCACTAACACAAAATAGTGATGTTTGTCCCACCTGTTTATACCCCATTGATACAAAATAGGTTTTTAGAAAGGAAGGTAGATGCCAGAAAACGATGTTCGAAACGGTTAATTGATAGTTCTTGAAACCCCTTAAGCCTTTAAAATTGGGTATTTTCGGAATGGATTTGATTGGTATGTGCTGGAAATAATGTTCGAGGTTATTTCAAGATCCGAGATGGTTACCTCCAGTTATTGATATTCGTTGAAAGCAATTAAAAAAATGAGTATTTTTGGATTCGGATCGTTGTTTGAGATTTGGTTCGTAAAAAAGTTACGTAAATTAAATAGTTCGTAGAAAAGATTGCGTGAATTGAGGTTTGGGTGCATTAGAAGAATTTCACGTCACTCGTTTCATATTGAAAAGGCGACACCGTTCCTTAAAATGTTTCGGCATATTTGTACAGGATTTACTCAACTCCGGATGCTTACTGACAGATGACGTTCAGTGAAAATTTTGAGCTACAATTCATAATTGTAAGAATAAATATCACAAAAGAAAATTTGGTGCTTAGAATGCAAACTGAAACGACATAAATGAAACTTATACTAGACTTATTTTAGAGTATTCAGCTGTATGAAAACGAAAACAATGCAAGATTGACCATGAATATTAATTAAATTATTAATAATTAAAATATTATAAATACAAAATAATTTAGCTTCAAAAAGTGTGTAATTTTTAAATATTGCTTAAATCATACGTATAATAAGAAAAGAATTCTACGTCATTTGTGAATGGCCTCTTAGCATTAAATTATTCCGCTTTTCGAAAATTTACGTTATTCAAGCGAGCTTGAAAATTGTTTACAACCCCGGAAAGTTTCGAAAAGTTATTCCTTCAATAAAACCATTACGGTTTCGTTCTGGGTAAACACTATAAAAACACAAGGAAGTAAGGCAGGAAGGAACCATTTTCATTCTCACTCTCCTTCCCTCTGCAACCCGTAACATTTCTCCCACCCGCAAAAATAGATAAATTTTCTTCACTTTTATTGTTTCATAATCATATAATCGTAATGAGTTTCCGCGTCGCGTCACGTAATGCGGCGAACGAACTGAAACTCCCGTGACACTGATTTCCATGCCCGCGGTTTTTCCGCCACCAGCTAAATCTCGCGTCACCCCCCTTGGCATGCCGTCATTCTTTGGATGCCGGAGTAGAACAGTCAGTAGACCGCACCACCAGAAGTTGATTACAAATTAAATTTTCCTTCCGGCTTGCGCTCTTCCCAGGGCATACTCTAATGACTTGCTCTGGTTCGTGGGGGACACCAGGAGCAGGGAGGCATTTATGTGATAGCGATCTCACAATTCCGTTGCTGGCGGGCATTTATTTAACTAGAATCTACCAAAATTGGGTGAAGTGATGTTTGTGGTGATATGATCTTAATGTATTTTGTTGGTTTCAGACACGGAACAAATCACTTAACGTTTCATTCAAATTGATATCAAACGTGTCATTTTCGCTAGTTGGATTTTGAGTTACTTTGAAATTTTAATATTACGATCCAATTTTTAGTTCATATTTGTTGTTGAAGTGATATATTGTTTTGTCTAGCCCTAAAGCACCATTCACACGATCAGTCATCGTCCGTCCACGTCAACAGAAAGTCAGCATCTGTAAAGATTAGTTTAGTTGTTAATCGGGTGTCAAAATGTTCTGTGACGTTGATGTTGTGTGTAAATATCTCCTTGAAATCTGCATACAAACAATGTTGACGTCTCGTTCCCGTTTCTTGCCACAGACAGTCGCGTAACAGAGCGTTTGAATCGGACTTAAGAAACACACAAACATAACTATAGGACACTCCAATTGGATTCTTTATTCGCAAGTTTTTATAAGTAATATCTATTAATAATATTATTATTATTTATAAGTAATATCTATTAAGTAATATCTATTAAACGTAATAATGTAAAAAATCACATCTGTGTTGATATACACGGAAATTGGAAGTGTATTTTTAGCTGGTGTTGTTATGAAGTTGTTAGGTATTGAAACATGTATTAAAGCTGAGATGAATTGGGGTACCGTTACCCAATAGCGTTTCAAACCTTCAAGCTTTCAAACAAACGCAAAGAGATGAAGTATTTAATCTGCATGAAAATTCAGTCGTATTTCGATTCACATTATCGCTTTATTGTAATATAAATTGAAGTTACTACACTCCAGAACCTCTTCGGGAACCAAACATATTATAAATATGAGGCCCAACGGGTAAAAATCATTGTGAATCATCTTCTGTGATTATCGATTTTCGGAAGCTTCGGTTGTGAGTACTGCACAGTGACCTTTTTTCATAGAAAATCGAAAACAGATGACAGAGGAAACGAATGAAAGAACAGAATTTTGAAACTACTGTTCCACTAATATCAGTGATTTTATCATTTACTCCACAATACGAAGAACGAGCAACAAAAACATTAAGTAGCCCAGCTACAGCGCTCATACCAACAGACTGACTTACTGACTTCGATGCTGAAAATAAACACGAGCAAACAGATTGGAGAAGTAAACATTACAAACATACATGCTGACGTGCCTGCCATATTACGTGAACTTTTTTGAAGGAGAGTATTCAGTATTCTCTTTTCTCTCAAATATAGGCAATTCGTTCAAACAATTTCTCGGTAGTATAAGTAATTCAAGCATAAAGACTGTACCACAAAAGTATGGTGATTGATTTCGCTGTAAATAATTCACAAGTGTTAGATATTCAAATTTTATTCGATATACTGATAATATTAGACTACAACAACAGAATATTATTCTCAACATTTTCTACTTAGCCATTGTAGACTAGCTGACGTTCCTTCTTGCGAACGTTCCTCATTAAATTCCGCGACATGTTTCCTAAGATGTGCCTTCGTTAATGCCCAAAATTCCTCAATTGGTCGAAGTTGTGGGTAATTTGGTGGATTCATGTCTTTTGGGACGAAAGTGACATTTTTGGTAGTATACTATTCTATCGTTGATTTCGAGTAGTGGCAAGAAGCAAGATCTCGCCAGAAGACTACAGGATCCTTGCGGCTTCGAATCATGGGTAGAAGTCGTTTTTGTAATCATTCCTTGATGTATATTCCGCTGTTCATTGAAGCAGTGGTGATGAAGGGTTTCGAAATCTTACCGCAGCTACAAATTGCTTGTCAGACCATAACTTTCTTACCAAATTTTTCGACTTCAATCGATGTCTCGTACTGGTTTAACACTTGCCCTTCTCGCATCGTATAATATTGTGGTCCCGACAAGGATTTGTTATCGAGTTTCACGTAGGTTCATGATTATGCAGTTCAAATTTACAGCAAGAATCGTATTGTACAGCTTTCGAACTCTCGGCCTGATCGATGCTTCTTGTTTCGGACTACGTTTTGGTTGTTTCTGCTTCTTATAGGTTCGAAGATTCAAACGTTCTTTAGCACGAAGAACATTTGACTTCGAAGTGCCCACTTTTTGGCCACACCCCGAACTGAAACCTGAAACCGTTTATCCAACTGGAGGTTAGCAGGACCTTGTTTTCGACCCGTTTTCGGTTTATCCTCAAAGATGTTATCATCACCGAACTTCCTGATTGCATTTCGCACGTTTTTTTCACTTACTCTTTTCATTTTTGCTATCTTTCTCAGTGACTATTCGCGTTCTGTGCACCATTTGTACACAATTTTTCGACGTTGTTCTGCTGAAAGTCCACGCATTTCGAAACAAACTAATGAAAACGAATAAACATCTGCACAAGTGGTTAGAGAAGAGTGTAAACAACAAGACGCAGCCATAAAAATTGTCAGCTTCCGAACCATTGCAAAATGGCAGCGGTTTTTGGTTGCGTCCATACTTTCTGGGACAGTCTTTAGAATCGCAATCTGATACTAATTCGGAAGAGACCACATTGTTTTAAAAAAATAAAAATGTACAGAATAATTGCATGGCTAGTACTATGGATCCTACTGACACTAAGAACCCTTCCAGGTCGGGGTATTTCTAAACAATTTGTTGACAACGTTTCGTGATAGATTAAAGAACACTTGAACGATTGTTTACTTGCTTTGGGCCTGTCACCGTACTTAATTTTGTGGAAAAAAATACCAACACATTAAAAATAGCTTGGGTGGCCACCATCTCAATTTACATTATACCCGGTAGCAGGCTATGGATTCCTGCCTACAATCATTACGTGCGAATTTACAGACTTTTAGGAAACGAATTGTGAGGTATGTATATTTACAAAACTAATAATCGGTTTTGGATACCTAAAAAGTGATTTTCCAGAACAACTTTTGTAAAAATGAATTGTTTCCTTCGACCACTACCAGTAAAAACCAATTAATAAGTTGTCAATGTAGTATTATAATTTAATATAACGACTTATTGTCAAATATTATAAAAAGTCTGTTTTTTTTTAGTAATTCTTGTTCTTCCAGAAGTTCCACAGACTGCGAATTTGGCCAGGCTCATTCGATGTTGTTCGCACGGTTTCGAGTCCATATTTTTTTGGGTGACGAGAAGTTTAGTTTTGACTCCGCAGCAGTGAATTTCTTGCCAGACCACCAGTTTCTTAATAAAACTTTTGTTCGGGTACAGACATAAATCCATGTTGACTATAATTTATCTGAAATGGGGTGTACAACTTCAGGGGCTGTTGAATTTTGTATTTATGCTTGTTGTGGATATTCAACATGCAATTAAAAAGATTAGATTGTCGCTTGAATCAATATCGCGATTTGAAAACTCGAAAAGATTACCATTGGTATCTTATCTAAGAGAATCCAAAGCAACTAAAACAACGCTGAACCAAATACCTCGATTAAGTGCTTGTCCCAGACACCGGAAAAGAAACTCTTTAAAGTATCATTATAAGTATTAAGTCCAGTATTCGCTTCAATAATAGTATTTAGAAAAAATGCTAGTTTTTGACATGAAAACTTCTAGTATATATTCTACAAAAATTGTTTCATTTGATTGATTTTGTTACAGTTGAATATTGACATTCACATTCACAACTTTGGAGGCTGATCCACCTTGAGTATCTTCACATGGATCGTCACCTTGTGGGGGACGTTGACCGTCTCCTCCTTGGGGAGGACGCTGTCCGTCTCCTCCTTGTGGTGGTCGCTGTCCGTCACCTCCACCGGGTGGAGGACGTTCTCCATCGGGACCGCCTCCGGACGGAGGGCGTCCTCCATCGGGACCTCCGCCGGGTGGAGGACGTTCTCCATCGGGACCTCCGCCGGGTGGAGGACGTTCTCCATCGGGACCTCCGCCGGGTGGAGGACGTTCTCCATCGGGACCTCCGCCGGGTGGAGGACGTTCTCCATCGGGACCTCCGCCGGGTGGAGGACGTTCTCCATCGGGGCCTCCGCCGGGTGGAGGACGTTCTCCATCGGGACCTCCGCCGGGTGGAGGACGTTCTCCATCGGGACCCTCACCGGGTGGAGGACGTTCTCCGTCGGGACCTCCTGGTGGCCGAGGGCGATCTTCCTCGGAGTCTTCTGTAGACTCTTCTTCTGATTCTCTTGGTCTAATAATGATAATGGACTTTTCGTTTTTGAAGGTATCCAAATCTGATGTTGAACTATCAAGTGGTTTCGCAAGAATGACACTTGCTGATAGCAAGCACAATAGAATGAAAATTTTCATCTTGAGTTTGTTACACTGCTATTCGGTAGCTAGTGATGTACTGATTTTGAATATGAAATGCTGCAGTATATATACCAAGTTGCCAAACGTCTTGAATGGCCCGACTATAGTAATCATTGGATAAGATAAGAGCCACTCGACTGCAGAGTTAGGGAAATCCGAGCAATCCAGTCTGGTGGCAGGCGCTTTGATTATCTGAATCGTAACGTCCTGTGAAAGTGGAAGAAATTGATTTTTTGAGTCAGCAATGCGTTGACTTATGACAGAAGTATTGAATTGTATTCACGCACACAGTTAACTTGAACATGAGACTAGACCCAAGAGTGATATTTTATCGGACTATCTTGAATATATGTAATTGATCAAATAGGATTCTTCGCTTATGAACTTCAACGAATATATAGAACTACAGACCACCAGCCAAAGAGTATAATTTGAGTAGTAGACGGAGGGACAATTTGAACCGGTGATGCACCTCAAATTCTCGAAAACGGCTTACTCAGCCGAGCTGTAATCGATGTTGTTGAAAAGTCATTGATAGGCAATGCCTTTGCAACTTGGAATGTCAGATGCAGTTGTTTGTAGTGCGCGTGAGAGCGAACTTTGTTTTCGGCAGACGAAGTCGCCAACTTAAGCTCGCCACACGGAACCCCTCGCGATCGTGAAACAACCAAAATATTAGTTGTTTTTCTGAATTTGATTGGTGAAAGTTTGCTACAACTAATCGATTGTTGTTTTTTCTAAACTGTCATTTTTGTTTTTTGATCAACAGAAACGATGGTTGAAATAAAAAAAAAATTTGGTTGAAAATAAGATGCTGTCAGTTAGTCAAGATCCACACCTTTCAATTTCAATAAAGATTTTAGTTACAACAACCGACCTTGTTTTTGATTTAACTCGGTTTTAGTTGTTTTAGATATTACGATTAGTTATTTCAACTTAAGCAAAATTATTGATTTTGAATGATAATAAAATATTCTTTATTGATATACGTTCTGATTTTTTAAATGAAAATTCGATATGTTAAGATTTATAAAAAAATATGTAGTATTTAATATAAATAATATATTATATTATGACGATATAAATAAAAGTTAATGTTGTTGTTGCTATATATTAAAAGAAATATTCAATGAAACCATTTTTATTTTTGTTTTTAATATTCTGTATTTTAGTAGTGCTGGTGTTAACGACACTTCCTAATTGTGACCACTACATTACTTACGAGCAAAAAGTCGAACCGAATGCACTGATCTTTATTTTTTGAGCCATTGAAACTTACAGTTTCACTGTGTTCATACAATTTTTGTACATGACTTGAAGATAACATGATGCTCATTCATTAACATGCATTTCACGATGGAGAATCAAGTTGATTTTAAGACCAAAATTCAAACGCATACAATTCACTGGGTTCTAGTTTTGGTTAAACACGTTTGGTTAATTGCAATATCTCTAACGGCTATCAGTTCTGTGCATAGCACTACTTTATATCAATCGTTTCTTCTTGTAACATCAGAGCAGTAAAGATGTCGATAATTTATCATCACATTAATATTCTGACAACTAGTGTTATGATAAACATTAATTTACTATCATTCAAAAGTTATACTTTTCACGAGTTTTACAAACGTATAATAAGCGGATTTCATTTGCATGAAAATGTTTAAGAAACGCGTTTGAATTTCAACTAATGTAATGGTTGATTTTCCATTGCGATGTTTGTTTTGCTTTGTGTTATTTTTGACATTAGACAGCATTAAAAACAACATATTTTTCAACTACTTCAATATGTGCAAATCAAATAGCAAATTGGTTGAATCAACTAATTTTTAGTTAAAACAACAACTGCAAAAATCAAAAATTTCGAGTTCGTAATTTTTTTATTGGGGGGTTTTCTGTGCAGTGGTTGCTACTAGAGTGCCTATAACCAGAGTTACGACAGTTGTTCGTTTGGAATAACTTTGTTCCGAATGAGAAAACGACTTGTCAAATACAACGTAAAGCTAACGAAACTTCCAATATTTCGGATTTAATGTTTTGAATTGTTGAGATGTCGTCACTCTGGTTGTAGACACTCTTGTTGCAACGAGCTGGAAAGGTCCAAACTTCGGTGTATTTGGACGACGACAGCATCGATACCGAATATAACACATCTTTCATTTCTTTTCGTGTTTTGGCCATTTTCTTGAATAAAATACTTCAAGAAACGACTTGCATTTGAAATTTTGATTTTTTCCTGTTAAGTAGCGTTTAAAATGGAGATCTTCATTACCCGTCCTCAACAGAGAGTCGAAAAAATGTAACTTTCTGTGATCTCTCTGCTACTCTAAGACTAATACTCGAAATTAAGTTGTATCTTCGTTAAAATATTTGTGACTTACGATTTAGGTCATCTACTGTACTGATCCTAAAGCCGATCCGTTGAAAATGAAAAAATCGACACCGAGTACAAATACCCAAAACCCGACCAACTCTAACACACACCTACGCACAAACAGACGTTTTACGTACTCGAAGAACTCAGCCGAAAGTACATTTTACGTACTCGACGAATTGAGTTGAACTATATGAGAAAAGCATAAAGGTATAGAATTCGCTCAAACTTTAGAAAAATTTTCTGCAGCCCAGAAGGCCGAATCTTATATATCAATCGATTCAGCTCGCCAAAATGAGTAAATGTTCGTGTATATGTGTATTGTTAACAACGAGGTCCAGATCTCTAAGATGACTGGGCCAAACTAATCGCAAATGAAAGGTCTCCTCGTTAGCCAGAACGCTATTGAATGTTTTTGAGATAGACTATTTACTTTGACATTTTGACAGTATCTGTCACAATCGATCTTATAAACAAAATATGTTTCGAATCTTAAATTTCACATGGTAATAACGTTTGCATTTAAAAAAAATGAACAAAAAAGGACGATTTTTCATGGGTTCACCTTCACCCGCACTGACGAAACTACCCATGTAGCATCAACCATAGTAACCCATGAGTCAGCAGACAAAATTTGACAGCATCAAAGTCAGTCGAACCGATGACAAGACCTGTCACTCGTGTCTGAAAACTGTATCACAAATTTAACTACCCCTCAGTTACTTGAAATGTCAAAATGATATCATTTGAATAATGTTCGAAACAGGCAACACAAGTCGATAGAATGTTGTTTGTCGAAAAACAATTACCACAACCTTGGTTACGCATTGCGTTGAATGTATAAACAAAGATAAACTCAAGATGGAATAGTCTATGATTTCTCATGTACTATTCAAATACGAT
Organism: Malaya genurostris; assembly: GCF_030247185.1. NCBI lineage: Eukaryota > Metazoa > Arthropoda > Insecta > Diptera > Culicidae > Malaya > Malaya genurostris. The sequence goes on from NC_080572.1 coordinate 183,563,673, forward strand.
GATTTCGGTTCACCGTCAGTTGTAGTTTAATTATTTATTATTTGAAACAAAACAACAAGCGTCGAATCGCTACATGCGTCGTTGCTATAACAATGTTTGTTTATGTAGTACCAATCCTAGGCTGCCAAAAGAAAGAAATCTCGGTGTTTTGCTGCATATGGAGTAGATGTTGGAACTTAAAAAATCAATTAAATTATTACTAAGAATATATTCAATTTGTTATAATCTTACCTTACGAAGCATTATAGTGAATGGAAGTAACAAAATATTTTGTGAGATACGTTTTTAAAAGTTTACTTCCTTCCAAACTTGTATTGTTACTGTGGTATTTTACCGTCATATTAAAATGTTTATCGACGCTTATTAACGAAGGGTCAAGCAAATTACACTATTATTAAGTTCACTGGTTCACGATTAGTGATACGATATATTTTTTCGAAGGATCATGTGGGACATTGTAATCTTTAGTTTATCGTTGGTATACATATAAACAAGAAACATGCGGTTTGATTTTTTTTGTTTTTTGGAATTTGTTCATATGGAGCAATATAAACATTTGATTCAAGTGCCTTTGATTTTATGCAGTGAAATACATAAAAACAAAAAGATATCATACTCAGAAAAACAAAAATTTGTCACACACAGTTGTGTTTTGATTCGTAAATAGTATGTATCTCCGAAAGATATCTAGCTGACTTTGGAGAAGTATGAAACTCAACTAATCGTAGATTTCTAAGAACAACCAGCGTTGCCAGATCATTTTTCCAAAAATCTGTATTCGGCTAAAACATTTATTTGTACCATATCGGTATCAAAATCTTTTCTACATAAGTACCAGGAAAATGTCACCAAGACTCATTCAGGTAAGCAAAAAAAGGTCCCACGACTTCATATCTATTCACTCTAAAAACCAAAATCGGTATTTATCTGTATGATCCGTGAAATATAGGTGTTTTGGAAGTACATATCTGTATTGCGGTACACAGGTCGAAAATCTGTATACCTGGCAACGTTGGGAACAAATTAGAGCTCATTTTGCGTTGAAGGGTTTTCGTATAAATATTGTGTGTGTGTGTGCACGCGCGCGTGTGTGTATGTGTGTGTGTGTGTGTGTTTTTTTTACAAGATGAAATACTTTATGTACTTTCCCACCTCACGCGCTCGGTAGTTGTCAAGCTACCGCTATTGTGAACCAGCGAGTGGGACTGGCTGAACCTTATTCACTAAAGCTGTGCTCATGCACTTCTTCGTTTGGGAGAAAATGAGCTCCTGCGTTTCTCTCTTTATCCATCTCGATCCACCTTTGGCGCCTCGACGACCCAATGCCGCTACTTCGCGCCAGACTACTCGACTGATCCCCGACGATTGATCTAGCTTACACCGACGGAGAGCTTCCCGGAGAAGAAATTTTCTCCCGCAACCGGCGCCTCCGGTACCCGTCCACGGCCCGACCGTAAGGATGCCTGGGTCGATCCAATGATGCCGGTTGGAGGATGGCTTCCGGTTCACTGGTACCCCGACGATCTTAACGGTACTACGCTACGGTCTACTCGTCTAGTACCCGACTAAGGACCTAGACTACCCCGACGAAGAGTTCCTAAGCGACGGAATTTCTCCCGGCACCAAATTCCCTTTTACGCCACGCGGGACACCCGAAGGAGTGCGGAGGTCGGCTCTGCGATTCCGGTTGGAGCATGACTTCCGGTTCGCTGATGCCCCGACGATTCGAATCGGTGTTGTGGCATCTACTCGACTAGTCCCCGGTGATGGATCTAGCCTACACCGACAGAGATTTTCCCGACGATGGAAGTTCTCCCGAAACCGACGTTTTTGATACCCGTATACGACCCGACCGAGAGGATGCCTGGGTCGATCCAGTGATTCTGGCTGGAGAGTGACTTCCGGTTCACTGGTGCCCCGACTATCTTAACGGTGCTACGCCACGATCTACTCGTCTAATCTCCGGTGAAAGATCTAGACTACACCGACGGAGAGTTCCCCGGCGAAAGAGGCTCTACCGACACCGAGTCCCCTGTTACACCACACCACAGTGGTTTGAATCGACAAAAACGTGAACTTAACTCTCTAGCTGCTAAACCGTTGATCCGACATACATAGCTCCTTTGGAGAACTCATTCACAAAAATATTCTTCGTGATTTGAACACAATAAAAAATGTGCAAAGCCTACTACGATAAAAGTTCATTTCAACAACTTTTTTCTCTTAAGAGATAGAAAAATGATGTCTTCTACAAAGTTTTAGAACTTCTAACGAGAAAAAACTTTTCCAAAGGTCTAACGCAAAAAGTTTCGGATATATGAAGCATTTTCGTTTGAAACCACTTAAAATCAATTTTTTGTACATAACTTTTTTCGCAATTATTTTCTGTGTCTACTATGTTCGAGACAATTACTAAAAAAGGCCAAATAATACATTTTTGTTGAAGACTGTGCACGGTTTAGCCTTTTCCATGAAAAGTTATTTAACATTTAAACTTTTATATACACTAACTTTAACTACTAATAGGAAGCAGGGTCGCAGACCAAAAGGCACATACATATACTTTTTGGATAGCTTATATCAAGTAATTTTAAGTTACGAAGTGTGTGGCGTGGCCCTTTTAAATTGTGTGAATGAGACAACAAAATATAGAGTGCTATTTTGACCATTTTCTTAGGAAAAACGTAAATTAAGGTCTGAGGACAGAGGGTCACGTGTTGAGTTTTAAATCGACCACGTGGCTCGCTCAATTCCCTTTGCTCATCGTATTTATCTTGTACTCTCTCGTATATGAGCAAACTGTACCGGGTTGCCAGCATACATTTTATTATTTTGATGAGAAGTTTTATCACATTAATCTATCGTATGGGTTGGACATTACATGGATTCCAATGAACAATGAAAACTTTCAAAAAGATTCAATGTCTGTGTGTTTGGCAGCCTTGTCGAGCCAATTTTATTTCTCTCTCCTTTTTCAGAATGCTGTCAGGAAACCAAAGCGAAAAAAAAAGGCTTTACTTTGAAGAGGAATTCCGAAAGACTCGGTACTCGCTGAGAGTAATAATAGTAAGCTATAGTGAAAAGTTTTATCTTTCGGCTGGTGTTAAAACTAATGTTCTATTTTTTATACCTCAAGTGCGATTTCTGACTGAAGAACTGCTGAAAATTGGAACGCTCGGAAATGCATACCTCTACTTGTTCATCGAATATCTCGGCTTTGAAGGCTTGTATCCTAAATCTACCATGACAAAGTCTAGATAATTTAGTTTAGATGCGATTAGTACATAAAAACATATATGTTATCGCGATAAAAATAAAGTCTTGTATTTTTCTGTGAAACAAAGTCAATTTCAATGCATCCGCCATTTTTTTCGCCTTGGTTTCCTGATAGCATTCTAAAAAAGGAGAGAGAAATAAAATTGGCTCGACAAGGCTGCCAAACACACAGACATTGAATCTTTTTGAAAGTTTTCATTGTTCATTGGAATCCATGTAATGTCCAACCCATACGATAGATTAATGTGATAAAACTTCTCATCAAAATAATAAAATGTATGCTGGCAACCCGGTACAGTTTGCTCATATACGAGAGAGTACAAGAGAAATACGATGAGCAAAGGGAATTGAGCGAGCCACGTGGTCGATTTAAAACTCAACACGTGACCCTCTGTCCTCAGACCTTAATTTACGTTTTTCCTAAGAAAATGGTCAAAATAGCACTCTATATTTTGTTGTCTCATTCACACAATTTAAAAGGGCCACACCACACACTTCGTAACTTTATATTACTTGATATAAGCTATCCAAAAAGTATATGTAAGTGCCTTTTGGTCTGCGACCCTGCTTCCTATTAGTAGTTAAAGTTAGTGTATATAAAAGTTTAAATGTTAAATAACTTTTCATGGAAAAGGCTAAACTGTGCACAAAAATGTTTAGTTTGGCATTTTTAGTAATTGTCTCGAACATAGTAGACACAGAAAATAATTGCGAAAAAAGTTATATACAAAAAATTGATTTTAAGTGGTTTCAAACGAAAATGCTTCATATATCCGAAACTTTTTGCGTTAGACCTATAGCTCCTTTGGCAAAGTTTTTTCTCGTTGGAAGTTCAAAAACTTTGTAGAAGACATCATTTTTCTATCTCTTAAGGGAAAAAAGTTGTAGAAATGAACTTTTATCGTAGTAGGCTTTGCATATTTTTTATTGTGTTCAAATCACGAGGAATATTTTTGTGAATGAGTTCTCCAAAGGAGCTATGTATATCGGATCAACGGTTTAGCAGCTAGAGAATTAAGTTCACGTTTTTGTCGATTCAAACCACTGTGCACACGGGACACCCGAGAGAGTGCCGAGGTCGGTTCGGCGATTGTGTGTGTGTGTGTGTGTGTGTGTGTGTGTGTGTGTGTGTGTGTGTGTGTGTGTGTGTGTGTGTGTGTGTGTGTGTGTGTGTGTGTGTGTGTGTGTGTGTGTGTGTGTGTGTGTGTGTGTGTGTGTGTGTCAAATAATCTCGCTAGGTTTTCTCGAAGATGGCTGCACCGATTTTGACAAACTTATGGCGTTTTCGTTTTTAATTTGCACTACACCGGTACAGTGCTACACTAAGGCATCAATAAACGAACAAAAATGACGACAACATAAACAGTAACCATTGACTACAATAAACGATTCCGTTGCACAGAGCTACACCAAACTTTTGATGAGTGCTACACCAGTGGCATCGGTGCAGAAAAAGTGTAGCACTGGTGTAGCGCAATTGGTAAAAACGAACGGTTTCAGTGCAGCTTTCGCTACGCCAGAGTAGTGCAATTTAAAAACGAAAACGACATTAGATTCAAAAGAAAGGTCTTATGGTCCCATACGGAATTCCTAAATTTCATCCGGATCCGACTTCCGGTTCCGGAGTTATAGGGTAAAGTGTGTTCAATATTGTACACCGTCACTTAGACTGGCGGAACAAAACCCGTAAAAAATTTACTAAACTGGACTCAAAACCGTTATTCACAATCTTATGGTCCTACCAAAAATTACTGCATATTTTCGGATACAACAAACATTTAAATCGTCATTCAGAGTGCGATGGTAAAATTGTATAAAAATTTCAAAATTCGAATAAAAACAAGTTGAGTTTGTACGTCATGTTAGTTGGTGGCCGTACGAACCGCACGGAGAACCCTTCGATCTTAAAATTGCGATATCGCAGTTTTTGATTTTTGCGATAGTTGATTTAACTAATTTCTTTTTGATTCAACCAATATGGTTTTTGATTTGCATATATTCAAGTAGTTGAAAAATATGTTGTTTTGAATGCTGTCAAATGCCGGAGACAGTTGAAAGCAAAACAATAATTACAATGCAAAATCAACAACTTTTTCAGTTGAAATCTGTTCGCCTCGCTTCAAAATGTCAATGAAAACAACATCGATGGTTAAAGCGTTTGGTGAAATTGTGTTCATTCGATTTGATAAATTTATGATAACAAGTGTTTATCTAACAGCGGTGTTGTGGTAAAGTCAACCTTGTTTAAGATGAAAAAGATTTGGTGACAAATTAGAAAATGTTAATGAATGATCATCTCGTAATCTTTCAGGTATGCGCAATAATTTTATGCTTCAAATTCGATCATTGATTTACTTCCAGCAGACTGTTTTACTTCCAGCTGTTTGATACCGATGATGATGTTCATGCATTAGCAATAAAACGCTTTTTTACATGAATTTAATTTATGAAAGTAACAGGAGCGAAGGGTTTTAAATACACAGAACGCGCTGCTATTGAATGGCGCGTTTGAATTGCCTTCGCAAAATTCCAATTCCCAGCGGTTGATGCACCCAAGCTCATATAAATTGACTAAAATTTTCGCAAATCAATAACATTGTTCGAGTTGATTCAACTATTTGCAATTGCTAAAACAAATAAAACCGATTTATTTTTCAACTAACAGAATTTTGTTTCAATAACAACACCAGTTATTTCAACTAAAATATTTGTTGAAATTGAAAGGTATGTGTCCTCACTAATTGAGAGCATTTTTTTAAAACAGTTAAATTAGTTGTTTCAACCATCGTTTCTGCTAATCGAAAAACAAAAATGGCAGTTTAGCTAAAACAACAATCGATTAGTTGTACCAAATTTTAACCAATCGAATTCAGAAAATCAACTAATATTCTGGTTGAAATGGGATCGCGGGTGGTTCCGTGCGACTTTGATTATACCGGTTCTCGGGTTGCGGTGCCGGAAGTGTATATAATAGTGAACCCACTTCGTTTTCTTAAGGATGACCTACGCGAGCAAAGCACTGTTTCATTCTGTACAAACAATCTCTTGGTTTCTTTCAAAAATCGAAGAGAAATTTTTTGAATAGAATACCACAATATTATACATGAGAAAGGCATTATTACACCACTAGGTGGATTAAAGCAGGTTTTTAAGAGAGATCTTAACTATGGAAAACTACTAGGTGATAAAAATTTGCTCTACTTTTTTTATACTTTCTGTACTTTGTACGCTTTCAAAAAGATCCACATTAGTGCAGTTGCGTAAGTCCTTTCGGGGTGACTATTCGCTAAATTTTCATTGCTATCATTTAATAAATTAATGCATCAAAAAAAAAACATATATTTTCTATCCGAAGCATTTGTTGAGCTAGTTTTCTATTGAAATCGAAAACTTTATTTTAAAATTTACTTTGCTTCTGTATTTTAACATTTGTTAGATCAATTATTAAGGACGCTTGCTACACACTCTCTCCCCTGAAAATGTCCTAATGATCATCTCTGAAGAGCAAGAAGTATCTGTTATATAGCAATCCGTTCAGTAGTTTCGGAGTTATGCCGTTACAAACATACAAATTTACATCCTTTTTTTAAATATATCAATAATAAGCGCTAATCGCTAAATAATAAGCGCTTATAACGAGTTCGTAGCAATTTAAACAGTGTTGCTCAAGAATATTATTTGTATCTATATCAAGGGGTCACTACATTTGCGCTAAATCGCTCACGAACACTTTTCATTCCGACTTTTGTTCGAAGTCCCTGGTCGTGTCGTCGGTCGAACTCTAACCGTGATGGTAAAAACATTGAAGCAACTCCGTTCAGAAGTGTGCGCGCTTAGAGAACGGCACTCCGCCGCATCGAAAACGGGCATCGTGAGAAACATTGTGGTCGCCGGATACGCCCGTTCCGGCATCTACAACATCTTGGCACTGTTAGACAACAATCCGAGCCTCGAAAGGAAGCCCGGTTCCGGACGACCCTGATCGACAAGAAGCTCCAAAGGAAAGCTGAAGAGGAAGACCGAGGGAAAAGTGGCTACATCGCTGCCGGCCAAAAAGTAAAAAAGTACCTGGCGAACATGAACATACTACATGTCAGAAAGCAGGAGTCGCGTCCATTGCTATCGGAGCTGCAGGGTATTGGCTGGTCTACTTCAGCTTACCCAAGCTCAGCTTAGCTATTGTCGACAAATAATTTTTGAATAATCACTCTTCGCAACTATCTATAACGCACACTTCATCTCCAAAATGGTGCCAAAATATGTCATCTTTTATTCGCCAAATGCCACGTATTAGGCCGTAATCAAATTAAAATGAACTCTTAAACATATGAAATTTTATCTCGCCACATATATCACAATTTAGCTTCGCTTTTTTTTTTGTTCCAGTGACTGGCTCCTATTCGGGTGTCATTATGATAATGAAACGAGCAATGAAAAAAAAATAGAGTATGAACATGTCGGCATTGCAGGGAATAGCCAGGCAGTATGACAAAAACTCTGTATAAAAAATTGCATTGCGCATATGCGCTCCAAATAAATGAGTGTACTTTTGGTTCCTGCTGACTATATGTGTGTATGTGTATGAATTTGTTTTTTTTTTCGTTTTGCAGCGATTCAGGACTGCTAGTACATATAGTTATGGCTATAAGCAGTTTTGCAGTTCCGCACCGAGTCATAGAAAGGGGAATATGCTTATGCACATAAATTTAATTTTGCAATGTTGCTCACAGGAAAATTTTGCCGCTATGCAGATGTGCATTTAGTTATTTTTCAAACTACCCAACAATATGCTGAATAGGAATTTCTATAATGGGACAATTTTGTTTTGATATTTAAATGTGACTGGCTGCCACCCGGCACCGATGCTTGGGTGCAAAACCATAAATATATACATTTGCCTAGAAGCAGATTTTGTTAAACACAGAAAAATATGTTCCGATGTTTGTTGTGGAAATAAATTAAAGCATAGTTTCTTTCTGGAATCGTTGGAATGGATCACCAGCTATTAATTCAAATGGGAAAATGTATTCGATGGAGTGGAATCGAATTAACGAATCGATATTCAATTTTCGGTCCACAGCAAACGTTTCCACTAAATTGAGTGAAATTTCAATTTGTGCGATATCCTACGATAGGAACAATAAAATTTTGATTTTCTGAAATGAATCAACCATCAATTTTCGTCGTTTCGGTTTTTTCCTATCGAGACCGGCTAACCATTGTAAGAAATTTTCCTAGTCATAGCTGAACTGAAAAAAATAGATCTCAGGGTGTTTGTCATAGCTCCCATCACCAGAATTTTCTCAAAGCACTATCTACAGCAAGCATTTGTTCCGCGGAGGGGGTGGCAGTGATTCTTATCTTGGTGTTGGGGTACACATTGTTGAAGTAACTTTTTCTCGGGCCCACACTTGAAGAAAGAGAAAATATTTTGCACCATCGCATGCCGAACAAAAAGAAAATAACTTGGCGTACAATATTTTCAATTTCCATAAACCGTCATAAAAAATAATAACACTATCTGTTTTCCTGGAGCTCCGAGCGAGTGAAACTCCGGCAAGCGCCCGGCTCCGGGACAAAAAAATATGAAACTTGACATAAACATGCCTCCGCCCCTTTTTCTCCAGGCTCGCAAAGCTTGCCACTGCTGTTGCTTGGCTACATATTTTTTCGTAACTTATGCTGAATTTGATTCGTTCTTTATGCGTACCGTCCGGTGGGGTGGGAATGGGTGGCCGTTATGTACGCCAGCTTCCTGCCAGCACATAGGAGAGCATCGTGACGAGGGTTCGAAATTTCTGTTCGCTGTTGAACAGAGGGAACAAATTTACGCTCCGCCCAGTTCCCGAAAGCTCACTGCCGCTGTTATCCTTGTTTGACTTGCTCACCGTCCGCACGCTCTCATTCTGCGAAACAGAGGTAGTGTGAGTTTATGCAGGGTAGATGTGTTGGTTTCGTGCCTGCGAGAGGCTAGTCCATGAAAAAGATGAACTGTGATCGGGTGAAGGATTTGAAAGATGCTACCTCTCTTGATGAATCGATATGAGAAATTACTTTATAATAGAATTATTTTAAAGTAACAGTTATATTATTGAAACGTAAGTTTTTAGTACATATTTTTACATTATGCTTGTAGCTACGCTAATATTTCAACCAGCACTGTAAAATTTGAAATTTCGATAAATTGAGTTTGAATAATCTGTCAAAGTTCCAGTTTATCATGAATGTTCATAAAAATGAAATAATTTGACGGGTCCGAATGAATAATATACACGTAATTATGATTTCCACGAACAAGACATAACCTCTCAAAATTAGCAGGATGAACATCATTCGACAATTATCGATGGATTGTTTATAATGTACATTCTAATTTAAATACGTATTACTGGTAGAGTTAATAAATTAATGAATATAAAGACTGTCCCAGAAAGTATGGAAGCAACCAAAAACCGCTGCCATTTCGCAATGGTTCAGAATCTGTCAATTTTTATGGCTGCGTCCTGTTGTTTACACTCTTCTCTAACCACTTGTGCAGTTGTTTATTCGTTTTCATTAGTTTGTTTCGAAATGCGTGGACTTTCAGCAGAACAACGTCGAAAAATTGTGTACAAATGACGCACAGAACGCGGACTGTCACTGAGAAAGATAGCAAAAATGGAAGGAGTAAGTGAAAAAGCCGTGCGAAATGCAATCAGGAAGTTCGGTGAGGATAAACCGAAAACGTGTCGAAGAAAGGTCCTGCTAACCCTCAGTTGGATAAATGTATACTGAAGGCGTTCGAGCAAAAGAAGGAGGTTTCAGTTCGGGATGTGGCCAAAAAAGTGGGCACTTCGAAGTCAAATGTTCTTCGTGCTAAAGAACGTTTGAATCTTCGAACCTATAAGAAGCAGAAACAACCAAAACGTAGTCCGAAACAAGAAGCATCGATCAGGCCGAGGGTTCGAAAGCTGTACAATACGATTCTTGCTGTAAATTTGAACTGCATAATCATGGACGACGAAACCTACGTGAAACTCGATTACAAATCCTTGCCGGGACCACAATATTATATGGTGCGAGAAGGGCAAATGTTAAACCAGTCCGAGACATCGATTGAAGTCGAAAAATTTGGTAAGAAAGCAAGCAATTTTTAGCTGCGGTAAGATTTCGAAACCCTTCATCACCAATGCTTCAATAAACAGCGAAATATACATCAAGGAATGTTTACAAAAACGACTTCTACCCATGATTCGAAGCCACAAGGATCCTGTTGTCTTCTGGCTAGATCTTGCTTCTTGCCACTACTCGAAATCAACGGTAGAATGTTATACTACCAAAACTGTCACTTTCTTCCCAAAAGACATGAATCCACCAAATTGCCCACAACTTCGACTAATTGAGGAATTTTGGGCATTAACGAAGGCACATCTTAGGAAACATGTCTCGGTAGCCGAAACCATTCAACAGTTCGAAAAGGATTGGAAAAAAGTGTCAAAACTTGTTACCAAGAAGTCTGTACGGAATTTAATGAGGAACGTTCGCAAGAAGGTGCGCCAACTAGTCTACAATGGCTAAGTAGCAAATGTTGAGAATAATATTCTGTTGTTGTAGTCTAATATTATCAGTATATCGAATAAAATTTGAATATTTAACACTTGTGAATTATTTACAGCAAAATCAAAGTGCGTCCATACTTTCTGGGACAGTCTTTACCGGTGCTTTCAGAATCGGAAATCGAGAGCTAGTAGTCCTAAAGTAGATTCATATATCCACTAACTAACAGTTCTGTCAAGTAGATGAATTTACCTGTGAGTTTTATATACATTTGCACCTCGTTTCGCCATCACTTGTGGAAAAATACTCATGAAAATGGTTTTTTTCATTTATCGCGCTTTAATACCAGAACCGGTCTGGATCAACTTTACGGGGACTTGTTAAAGGGTTTCATGACCTCTTATTTGCATCTTAGTTTTTTAAAATCGGCTAAAAATTTCCGGGAAATTGAGTGTGATGCACAATTCAGTTAGGTGAAGGTGAGTTGTCTTCAGGCCAAAGGTTTGAGTCTGTAACAAAAAATGAACAATTTCGCAATAGGCGAGAAAATCTCTTATAAGTGCGTTTTCGTTATAAATTGAATGACTGAATTATTGACCGTCTTAAACAACATGCACAAATGTGTTTTCTTCATATTCGCCAATTAAAAATACTCATGGTTTCTAACCATCTAAAGCTAGTGTCTGTCGACAGAACATATCGTAAACCCACTGCACTTAATCACTGAAAATATTCCGTATTTCTATGTGTCGGTTTTGCATGATAAGCTTTGTTCGATGATTAGTTCAATTTGTGCGGTTAAAAATGTTGCGCGCTTTTTTTTAGCACTGAATTCCACTTTAATGCTCGTTCATATCAAACATTTTGAAAAACTTCAAATTTGGGTTATTTGTGGTACTACTGAAAAATTTGGTAACAAATTACTGACCATATTTCCGATGATATGGAGAAAAAATAATGTAATTATGTAACGTTATCATGGAAAACCAACCTTTAAGCTTTATTTTTTGATGATTTATATAAAATGTCGTACTTAATTCATTATAATATATTACAGATGGATGACTTGTTGCTCCGTGACTTGTGATAAGTCTGCGCTGAGATATTCGTTTGGACCTTGCGTCTGTTTTCTTTTAATAGGTGCACAAGTTTGCTTCCACCTTCCAGGTGGCTGTACCGGCTGAGGCTGGTCAAAATACATATATGATAATGCCTTTGAAATGAGTGTGTACAGTGCCTAACGAATTGTCATCGCCGTTTCAGTTTACGTGCACAATTCTCGTCATTTGCGGGAAGTTTTACTTTTCTGTTACAATTCGAAAAAAAAAAATGCAGCTGAAGCGCATCGAATGCTCTCAGAAACTTACGGTGATGCTGCTCTGAGTAAAACAACGTGTCGGGAGTGGTTTCAACGTTTTAAAAATGGTGATTTCGATGTCGAAGACAAACAGGGTGGTGGAAGAGAAAAAACCTTCAAAGATGAACAACTAGAAGCATTGCTTGATGAAGATTCGTGCCAAACCCAAGAAGAGCTTGTCGAATCGTTGGGAGTGAGTCAGCAAGCCATTTCAAAACGTCTCAAGGACCTGGGCATGATTCAGAAAGAAGGAAACTGGGTGCCGTACGAGTTGAAACCGAGTGACATCGAGCGCCGTCTTTTTTATGTGCGCAACTGCTTCAAAGACCGTAAGGGGTTTTTACATCGGGACGTAACCGGTGATGAAAGGAGGGGTCGATACGATAATCCTAAACGCAGAAAAAATCATGGGGAAAGCCCGGGCATGCTACTTCGTCAAAGGCAAAACCGAATATTCACGGCGCCAAGGTTATGATTGGTATTTAGTGGGATTTACTACGAGCTCTTAAAACCGGGTGAAACCATCACAGGAGATCGCTACCGAACGCAACTGATGCGCCTTAGTCGCGCGCTAAACGAAAAGCGGTCACAATATCAAGAGCGACATGACAAAGTCTCGGCCTCACGTCGCAAAAGTGGTTAAAAAGTACCTGGAAACGCTGAAATGGGAAGTCTTGCCCCATCCGTAGTATTCCCAGATGTCGCCCCTTCTGACTTCCACCTATTCCATTCGATGGCACACGGCCTGGTAGATCAACATTTTCAATCCTTCGAAGAGTTGGAAAAATGGATTGCTTCATGGATAGCGTCGAAAGAGGACTCCGGTTTTCGAGCCGGGATCCGAAAATTGCCGACAAGATGGGAGAAAGTTGTCACTAGCAACGGAAAATACTTTAGATAATACATCCGTAAGCACTTTTTCGCAAAAAAGCTTTTAATTTTGGAAAAAAACGGTGGAAGTAAAGTTGTACATCTGATAACTTTTTTTACAAATGTGATTTTAGAGAGAATTGATATTTCTTTGTTCATAAAGTTTTGTAAGATGTATGAAAAATTCAGCTGTCAGTAATACACAATTTAAAATACCCTGTGATTACATCTTATAAGATGCACATAAATGGAGCGTCGCAGCTCACGCAAATTTACGTGGAAGAACATTTGATATTGTGTAAAACTCCATACATGAAATTCATTGAAATAAAAAAAAGGATCTCATTCCTCTGTAAGTGCTCTTGAAAATGCATCGCTGTTTTCAGATTGACATTGATGTATTACCGTATTGACGTATTACTGCAACTTTCTGTCATATTTCGAGGAACGTGAAAGTTTAGCGACCTGTCTATTTCGAGAAAACAGCTTTAGGTTCTGGGAAAAATGAATCTACAATAACAAGTTTCAAGATCGTCTGTCTAGATGCCTCTAATCAATGTCATTCTTCGATCTTCAGATTGACCTTAGCGATTCATTCTGTACAGAAAATGGATCTTATCTCACAGAAAACGAAATGATTTGTGTTTCAAACATTTGGTTAGCATCTGATTGTGTTTCATTTTGTTTCAAACAACGTTCCCGATTTTTAAAAGCAATAAAAAAATATAAAATTTCAGATAGTCAACTACAGACGAAGACAAGGATTTTGGATCTGTCTGTACGATTCAAGCCACTGATGTGTCACCACCACCTTCGATAACACTTTCGAGATTGCGTGCACGGGACGATTGCAAATAATCAGACTCCTGGTGGTCGACGTACAATTTGGACTTTCCCTCGTCTGGTCAATGAGTAAAATTTCCCATCGTAATTTGAGCCAGACGCTTCCGCTCTGGCCAGGCACAAAAAAAAAATACATCCGAGTACATACTTCGTTTTGTGATGGAACTGTATATCAGTAAGAGAGGCCAAATTACAACTGAAGTGGACGGGTTATCAAGTGATAACCGGTATGCAGACTTGTTATCTGGTTCCACAAGGCAATGCATTGTTTGTTTTTTTTTTGTTTCGCAGATGTACGAATTGTCGAACCATTAATTCGGAACTCAGGAAATTCCCGAATTCGATTGGATGTCGGTGTACTATTAGGTAGTTGAACACATTTCCACTGCAAGGTGGATTAGGGTTATAAACTTTCGAATTTTATAACGATCGGTCTACGTGCTGTAATTGGTCAACAATAACATATTTGATAATCTAATCACTAGTCAGTATTATTGTCTGGTGCTAAGAGGGTTTTCCTTTCGTTCGGCAATAATGTATTGATTGGAATATTCACAGGTAAGAATCAAGCTTCCATAAGATTGGAAGCTGAGAGAAGTCAAGTGTGGTAATCTTTGGTTTCGTTCAATTATGAACTCCATGGTTCTGGCCATGCAATGGTTCTGTACACTATGAATCGTCTGCGAAGTCTTTTGAAACAGAAGGTCAAATTCCCCACATAAGAAATGTAATATCAATAGATGGCGGATAGATGTAGTAATCGCCTTACCTTACCTAACAGCTATAGGCCTGGGGTGTCCTTTGCTGTATCAAGCATACGTCTCCACATAACTCGGTCCATGGCTGCTCGTCGCCAGCTACTCAAGGCACGGATGTTCTGAGATCACCCTACACTTGATCGATCCACCTTGCTCGCAGCGCAAGGTGTACCAGTCGGATTAGATTCAAGAACCATTTTCACTGGGCTGTCGTCCGACATCCTTATGACATGCCCAGCCCATCGTAGACGTCCGATTTTAGCTGTCCGTACGATAGGTGGTTCTCCTAGCAACTGTTGCAATTCGTGATTCATACGCCGTCTCCATGTTCCGTCTTCCATCTGCACTCCGCCATAGATGGTTTTCAGCACCTTCATTATCGGCGGTCCCCAGTGAGCCCAAATACACGAACTCGTTAACCACCTCGATATCGTCACCGTCTATCAATATTCGTGGTGGGAGGCGTAGTGTTTCTTCTCTAGAGCCTCTTCCTCTCATATATTTTGTTTTCGATGCATTTATGGCCAGTCCAATACG
The DNA here is from genome assembly GCF_030247185.1 of Malaya genurostris. Taxonomy (NCBI): domain Eukaryota; kingdom Metazoa; phylum Arthropoda; class Insecta; order Diptera; family Culicidae; genus Malaya; species Malaya genurostris. The sequence continues at coordinate 183,578,850 of NC_080572.1, forward strand.
CCTAGCTTCAGCTTTCAGTCCGATGTAGGTTTCCGGCATCTTCTTAAGGCTACGTGTCACAATATCAATATCGTCAGCAAAGCAAAAAGTTGTACGGACTTTCGGAAGATCGTGCCACTCGTGTCGATCCTCGCTCTTCGAATCACACCTTCCAGGGCAATAACACTTGGATCAATAAGTCCCGAGACTAACAATGGAAACAACATTTTTTTTGCAAAATTTTTTTTTATTCGTCATCATAATCACCTTTTAGGGTGATACAATGGTTCCGACGTTTTTTTTTTTCGATAAACTGCTTTCATTTCGTTTTTTTTTTTTGATAAACTGAACATGAAGGATAGTAAATACACTTCCATATGATATCTGTGTCATCTCAGCAATCTCACGGAGCTTCACTTTACGATCTTTCATTATAATTTTTGTCACTTCACTCACATTTTCCGGTGTAACGGCTTCCACAGGTCTACCCGAGCGTTCCGCGTCATTTGTGTCGGTACGACCACGTTTAAACTCGGCGAACCACCGAGAAATCGTTGCTTTTGATGAACAAGAGTCCGGATAACATTTTTCAATCCATTGTTTCGCTTGCACGGTGTTTTTACCCATTAAAAAACTACAAGGATCATGGGGTTGTTCGAGCCATTTATGTGGAACAAGCAACCAAAATTTCTAATGATCTACAATAAAAAAAGTTCAATCAATCCGAACCAACACATCATTTGAAGACAAACACGAGAAAAGTTTTTAAGTGCAAATGACAGTTTCTCTTTGTTTACTTTCTCTTTCGAGTATTACGGTCCAATCAGCAATCTTCCCATCTAACACTTTACATAGGATTATAGCAAAAACCATCTACTTTCGATATGCACTGTAGAATTTGTTGGAAATTACTGTAATTTGCCGTAATAATTGAAAGAGAAAATAAACCAAGAGAAACTGTCACTTGCACTTGGGACCTTTTCTAATGTTCATCGAGATTTGTCTTGATTTGCATTTGTTTTATAACCGACGAAATTGCACCATTATCCCAAATGTATGCAATTATATCTTTGTACATACTTGCGATTTCGATAATTAAGCTTCTCTTCGCTAAGCTTGTGTTCAAGTTTTTTATGCAAGCAGTTTTTTTAGCGTTAATTTTCTCAACCATTCTGTGATTTCGGTTGAAGCGATAAACTATTTCTCATTATCAATCGAGTTCATCTAATACTGAAGTGGACAATCTCTTAGAAATTTAGTTAAGATTGTTCTGTGAAAATTTCAGAATTATTGTTTGACTTTAGCGGTCAAGAAAGTCTTTTTTCTGAAGGAAGAGTTGCATAGCTGAAAACGGCAACTTTCAACTTGTTCATTGAAAATCTCGCCTTCAAAAGCATGGATCAAAAATCTATCCTGACAATGTCTAGATAATTTAGTTTAGATGCGATTAGTGCATAAAAACATATATGTTGTCGCGATAAAAATTAAGTGAATGTTATTTTTGTAATGGTAAGTCCCAGGCGCGTATACAGGGGGGTGTTTTAGGGGTTCAAACCCCCTCCGAAACTCAAAAAAGTATGATATTATGTAAACTCTTTTTTTTCAAATAAGTAAAAAATAAAATGAATAATTTTCAACAAACGACTCCACAATAAAAAAATTTCAAATAATTATATAAAAAGTTCCATTTGTATGGAAATTGATCAACATGTTCTGAAACACCCCCCGAAATTTTTTTCTGGGTACGCGCCTGGTAAGTCCATTTCTATGGCGGCACCATTTTTTATGCTCTTGTATCCTGGTAACGTAACGAAACATGAGAGAGAAATTAAATCGGCCCAGCAAGGTCAGCAAGGTGATGTAGTCAAACTTGTAACCGAAAATATCAAAACTTTCTTGGCCACCCGGCACATCAAGAGTCATTTTACACATTTACGAGAGAGCATGGAGAGAAATGTAATACGCATAGCGAGCAACACGGTTTCACGCTAACAACTGGCCTCAGACCTTAAAGCTTCATATAGTTTTATGACACGTTTTTGTCTTGCACTCTAGTAACAACCTATCTCTAGCATGCTACGAGTAGGACTGAAACGTTAGCTTTAATTTCGCTTCTATTTATAGATTCGCGTGCTTCCAACATCTTCGCTTTTGCATCGAAGAACCAATCAGAGCGATGCTCTCTCTTTGATACATCGCTTACTCCTTCAAAACCGTCGTCTATGGCAGGGAAATCCGGTATACCAAAGATTTTTAGCAGCCAAATAGGACACTGCTCGATACTAATCAAAATTTCAATCATTTATTATTAAAAATACGTGGCTTGATACATTCAAATCGAAACGTAGAAATATTTCCTATCAAATGATGAAATAATATTAATAATGGATTCAAAATAGACTGAGCTGTAAGTGTTTAAAACCTGACCACATTTCTACGTGTAGTTTTTCTTGAGTTTCTGAATTGCACCCCTATATAGAAAATAAAGATGTGTTCCACATCAAAACAATGTTTTATCAAAACACGAAACTCGGTTTTTTTCATTTTTGAAACAAACTACAAAACGACTTTACTCCAACCTCGATAACTCAGCTGTTTCTGGTCAGATCGACTTAAAATTTTGACCCGTTTCAAGCAAAGGTTAGTACTCTAGAAAGACGTGGTTACTGGTTTACTACGAGCGCTATCTCTGCTTTAGTCTCGGGACTTGTTAATCCATGTGTTATTGAAAACAATGGCGAAATTGAACGAATTAGCTTTGAACTGCTTCCCCACCCCCCCTACTCGCCAGATTTAGCCCGCAGTGACTACTGGCTCTTTGCTGATCTTAAAAAAATGCTCCAGGGAAAAACATTTGGCTCAAATGAGGAGGTCATCGCTGAAACTGAAGCTTATTTTGAAGCGAAAGATAATTTTTTTATACACATGGTATTGAAAAATTGGAAAAACGTTGGAACCATTGTATCACCCTAAAAGGTGATTATATTGATGAATAAAAAAAAAATTTTGCAAAAAAAATGTTTCCATTGTTAGTCTCGGGACTTATTGATCTATGTGTTACTCCGAATACCAAGGTGGTAAAAAGTTACGCGGACTACCAAGGGTACCATGAAAAGTGGGAAGGTTAATTTTGACTGATTATATCTTAGCCATTTTTTAACCAATTTTAAAACTTTTTTTACCATTAGAAAGATAAATTCATTTGGAATAAAATCCATTTGAAACGATGGAAAACCGAATATTCTATTCAAAGTTATTATAACAAAGTTCCAACTAAAGTCTGTTGAAAAACAGTGGGAACGCTTACTTTGGTTGGCCATATCTTAGCTGTTAGATGTGCGATTTTGAAAATTTGTTTATCATTAGACAGATACATCTATCACAACATAAATGGAACAGAAAATTTTTCAATTACACTCTGTTAATGAAAGTTATGATCAAAAACGTAACCAAAAGTCCCAGCATAAATGATCGAAAACTTCGTATTTTCGACATACCTTTAAATTCAAAGCGATGACATATTCATTTTTATATTCCAATACAGAGCCGTAGTGAACATTTCTGGCGCCCGGGGCAAACCCAAAAATAATCGCCCCCTCCAATCTTTTAACAAACACCATGAAGACGAACACACATTATTTCATTTTCCTGTAAGGTTATATCAAGTAACATTTTCAATTTTAGTAAATACTTGTAGTTCTTTTGAGTGTTACACCATAAATCCCACATTGAAACTGTTAACGCCATATCATAAATCAAGATCATATTGCAGCCAAGTGGACAGTTCCAACAGAAACAAAAGAATATGACCACCATCGACAAGTACCCATGTCATCTGAACAATCCCTATGCACGATTCATCGCATCAGCCATTGCCGACTAAAACTGGAGACTGGATCCCCCGAATGTCGGTTGTCAGCATACGACAATGTGAACCAAAAACAACAACGTTACAATTCATGAAATTATCCTAGTCTTCAGTATAGTTAAGAAATACTCTCGGGTAGCTGTAAGATGCAGTATGCTTCAATTAAAATTCATTTAAAAAGACGAAACGTAAAAATAATAATAACATATACTGTTAAATAAAAAAAAGTGGACAGTTCTTCATAAGGTTTACCATATAAAGCGAAAGGGCGAACCAGTATACCTCCGCGTTAAATTTATTTCGAAAAGGTTCAAAATTCAAGAAAGTTCCAAAACCTGTTTCACGTTCTTCATCAAAATTCTACAGTAATTATAAATAAGAGTTTTTTACGACTGAACCTGAGCTTTGAAACAGAATTCTGGACCTAAATTCTGAATCTTGATTCTGGAAATGAGATTTGGACCTGAATTTTAGATTCTACACTAGAATTATAGAACTTGATTCTGTATCTGAATTATAAATTTGTATTCTGGTTCTTGGAATGAATTCTGGACCTTAGTTCTGAGCTTTTATTTAGGACCTGGATTATGCATGTGATTTCTGGACTTGAATTGGGTTTTGGAAAGGTATTATAGAACTGGATTCTGGACATGAAATCAGGAGCTGAATTTTGGACACGAATGTTAGATTCTGCACCAGTATTTGGATCCTGGAAACGTATTTTAACCTGAATTCTGTAATTGGATTTCGAAAATGAATTATAAAATTGAATTATAAATTCTGAACATTAACTCTGGATATGAATTTTTGGTCTGAATTCCACATGTACACTTTGGACCTGCCTTCTGGGCCTATATTCTTAATCAAACTTCCTGGATTCTGAATCTTGATTCTGGATCTGGATTCTGGAAATGGATTTTGAAGCAGAATTCTGGATTTTGAATTTTGAACTTGGATTCTGGGTCTAGAAACCGGAGTTCTGGACTTGACTTCTGAACTTTAATTCAGAACCTAGATTCTGCATCCGATTGCTGGACTTGCATTTTAGAACCTGGAATCTGGACCAGCATTCCGGATCTGGGTTCTGGACCTGAATGATAGAACTAGATTTTGGACATGAATTCTGGATTTTCGACCAGTGCTAGGGTTCTGCATATGAATTTTGGACGTGAATTATGAACCTGAAATCTGCATCTAGAATCTGAGCCTGGGTTCTGAGTATGAAATTTGGAATCTAAAGTTTTAGAAAAAATTTTTTTTTCGTTATTTACGATTCTCATAGGGGAAGATGTTCGGTTGCCGGCAGTGTTCGGTTGCTCGGCACCCCATCGAAACTTTTGACAGAATGTAGATAGCGTCATTCCGACAAATGTCATGTGTGTGTAATAGCAGCTCATTCGTTTTGTGCCAAAGCAAACAGACGCTTTTTTACATTTTTTTTGTAGTATCATAAATTGGAAAGCATCAATCGAAAAAGTGAGTGGATTATATATTTATGAGGTGAAATCGATCTTTTTTAGGGATTTAATATCAGAATCTATCAAAATCTTCACAACCAAAGTTTTTTTTCGGCATTTTCAAAATGTCTACCGATACCGGCACTCCATTTTTTTCGACAAATCGCGAAAATTGTCAATGATATGCAGAGATGCCAAGTCTGCAAATTTGTCTGTAAAATTTTCAAATCTCTTAGTTAACATGTAAACCTTTTCTCGTCTGAAGACTTTTTAGAGACTTTTGAAACTTCAATTGTTTGCAGACATTCGTCAGAAATTACAGACTTTTGAAAATTGGCACAGTCTATTCTTTTTGCTAGCTGAACTTATTATATTACCTGGCATCTCTGGTGATATGCAACACGTTGACAACTTGACCTCACGTGATGATTCTATTCATTTTAGGGGATGTTTGCATAATACTCATTTTCATCACGTAAAATATTCAATTTGACATTTGAAACCATTTTACGTAACTTTTCAAATAAATCGAACGTGAATATTTGTTTGAGTGTAGTTATTTTCCGATACTAAACAAAGATCTTGGTAAAGTATTCTAATTTCAGTAAATTTCAGTTCTTTAGTACAAATGTCTTCTGTGTAAGACGTAAGTAAATCGAAGAAAATACGAACGTTCTTCTCGAAATATTTCCTACGCTCTCTGTATTGCCATTTTTATACCACTTAATATCATTTTATTTCACATGGCATATATAAACTCAAACAACTTTGATTAAAATTTACTTCTTGATAAAAAAATTGTTCGACTGAAAATTTGACTAAAAGCTAGAATTATTCGCGTGATGGTCCACGGCCGAAACAAATCGATTTTTAGTGGGCCTTTTCAAGTTTCGCAAGGCATTTTCAATACCATCGTTTTTATTTATTCTATTTCTTGTTAACGGATATCAAAATATTTAGCTTACAGTAATTGAGTAATCATGATATTTGACATCGAAATGATGCAAAATGAGATACAAGAAACTAATGCTTTGATCTAGTTGTAACTTCTTATCAGATATGGAAGTAATTTGGACGTTTTTTCCACTTTTCGGAGCCTATACATACATACATCAAATCGGTTGTGATAGCCATATGACTGTGGTTCAATTTATTCAATCATTTAATAATGTCAAATCCTCTCATTACTCATAATTATTGCCAGAATACTATCATCAAGCTTACCTTCTGACAGGATTTCCCATTGGTTTGTTGGTTCTTATCAGACGCGATACTGATGACAATTCCGTTATCTAAATACTTCTCTTGAGTCGAAGTTTGGTATATATAGGCACATCAATCCCTACTTGAAATCAGTATACATCCATTAGGAAGTTTGATTGAGCTAAAACAACTGGAAGAACGATGAAAGTTCTTTTACTACTGTGCTTGCTAACTGCAAGTGCTGTTCTGGGGAGTCCTCTGGGAAAAATAGGTAAATCCCATGCTTATGACACGGCCGTCGAAGAAGTTTACAGTGATGCGGAGGCAATAGTTGAAGAGGATGCTTCCGAAGAATTGCACCCAACCATCGCAGATAGCGAAGAAACTACGGTACCACCAGAGAACAGTGAAGAAGTGACATCTCCCGATAGTAGTGAGGAAATTTCGACCCCTGAAAGTAGCGAAGAAACTTCGGAAGGTTCCGACGAGGAACACCCGCTTCCTCCACCGGAAGATTCCAGTGAGGAACGTCCTCCACCACCAGACGGTTCTGAAGAAGAACGACCGCCTGCACCAGAAGATTCCAGTGAGGAACGTCCTCCACCACCAGACGGTTCTGAAGAAGAACGACCGCCTCCACCAGAAGATTCCAGTGAGGAACGTCCTCCACCACCAGACGGTTCTGAAGAAGAACGACCGCCTCCACCGGATGAGCGTCCGCCGCCACCAGATAGCTCCGAAGAAGATCGTCCGCTTCCGCCAGATGAGCGACCTCCTCCACCAGATAGTTCAGAAGAAGAGCGTCCCCCTTCACCAGACGAGCGTCCGCCTCCACCGGATGAGCGTCCTCCTCCACCAGACAGTTCAGAAGAAGATCGTCCACCTCCAGGAGAAAATGAACGTCCACCTCCAGGTGACAACCGACCCCCACAAGGAGATCACCGACCACCGCAAGGAGACAATCGGCCTCCTCATGGTGATGGCAGACCGCCAACAGGAGGCAATCGACCACCTCAAGGAGATGGTGGACAGCGTCCTCCACAAGGAGACCACCGACCACCGCAGGGAGACAATCGGCCTCCTCATGGTGATGGCCGACCGCCAACAGGAGGCAATCGACCACCTCAAGGAGATGGTGGACAGCGTCCTCCACAAGGAGATCAACGTCCACCACAGGAAGATGGGGAACAAAAGCCTCCCTTGGTCGAGGATGGTGAACCGTGTAACGATGGTTCCAAAGTTGTAAATGTAAATGTTAACATTCAATTGTAAACGGCAAGTAAGAAGTCACAATAAATGTAGATTTTCTGATTTTCAACGCACAAATGTTTCTATATTTTCCTAGCCTAAAGATTCTCTGGCATGGTAGAACTCTCCCAAGAACAATAACCGCATGCGGACCGAAATATACAATGAAATTCGAATGTTTGTTTGTGGTAGTGAATACCTAAGCAAACTTCTCCGAAATCGTTCGCGTACGGGAAGGGTTATTCGCCTAGCGGCAACCGAAAGAGTCCAACTGAAAAGACACTCCAGGAGCCATCTGGTGGCGCGGCAGGCTGCAAATGAAAGATGGCAAATAACGCGTTCGCTGTGCATATTTTTCTGGTACATTAACAATATGAGAATCGAGCGGCGAGCGCCTGTTTGTTGGTCTGCTCGTTTACGGTTTGCTGGTTGGTTGTTTGGTTTGAGGCAACAATAATGATAAACACATAGAACCGTTGTGTGGATCGTTCGTGTGCTACATGCTTTCCCTTTTCGTTCGACGGATACGGGAGCTTTTTTTTCTCCCGTCACTGCCAAGATATTTCCCCACTACGAAAAAATGCTGAGCAAGTACGGCAAGATGGAACGAGACAGAGTGAATGTGTAAATTATGGAAATATTCCAGGACTCAGAAATAATATGCATGCACGATGTACTACATACTGTTCTTTCCTCTTTGTTAGGATGGACGAACCGGAATGCTGGTGGTTTGGTGGGTTGGTGCGGTCTTGTCTCGATGATGTATTGATTGGAAATTTATTGGTTGCGCTAGTGGAACGTTTGTAGTTATGAGGAGATAAAATATTCATAGCAAGCGGACTTCAAGGACTTCACAATGCGATATTCCAGATGAGAGGATAGTTGTAAAGGTTCCAATTTTTTTAGCAGTTAGTGGTTGATAGCATGTTTAACTTGATATTTGATTGCCTTCGAACAGAATTTAATTCTTTTTAGCAATCATTTGAACTGAATAATAAGACTTACCGCGATAACCGCCGATTGAAGAGTTGGTGAGCGGAAACATGCTGTATAATTTCATTACCACACGAGTATAATTCCGATTCCACGAAAGAATAGGTAATTTGTGTCATGATATGATCTGTAAATCAGAGCATTTTCATATTGTGAAATCACACAATGAATAATAGTTCTGATATCATAAAATTATAATTTATGTGCAACGCATGCTACATTTGCACCGTCATTGAAATATGTAACTGAAACTCAATTCTGTGAAATTCATTGATTACTAAAGACTGTCCCAAAAAGTATGGACGCACTTTGATTTTGCTGTAAATAATTCACAAGTGTTAGATATTCAAATTTTATTCGATATACTGATAATATTAGACTACAACATATTATTCTCAACATTTGCTACTTAGCCGTTGTAGACTAGCTGGCGCACCTTTTTGCGAACGTTCCTCATTAAATTCCGTACAGACTTCTCGGCGACAAGTTTTGACACTTTTTTTCAATCTTTTTCGAACTGTTGAATGGTTTCGGTTGCCGACACATGTTTCCTAAGATGTGCCTTCGTTAGTGCCCAAAATTCCTCAATTGGTCGAAGTTTTGGTCAATTTGGTGGATTCATGTCTTTTGGGACGAAAGTGACATTTTTGGTAGTATACCATTCTACCGTTGGTTTCGAGTAGTGGCAAGAAGCAAAATCTGGCCAGAAGACAACAGGATCCTTGTGGCTTCGAATCATGGGTAGAAGTCGTTTTTGTAAACATTACTTGATGTATATTTCGCTGTTCTTTGAAGCAGTGTTGATGAAGGCTTTCCAAATCTTACCGCCGCTACAAGTTGCTTGCCAGACCATAGCTTTCTTACCAAATTTTTCGACTTCAATCGATGTCTCGGACTGGTTTAACACTTGCCCTTCTCGCACCGTATAACATTGTGGTCCCGGCAAGGATTTGTAATCGAGTTTCGCGTTGGTTTCGTCGTCCATGATTATGCAGTTCTAATTTTCAGCAAGAATCGTATTGTACAGCTTTCGAACCCTCGGCCTGATCGATGCTTCTTGTTTCGGACTACGTTTTGGTTGTTTCTGCTTCTTATAGGTTCGAAGATTCAAACGTTCTTTAGCACGAAGAACATTTGACTTCGAAGTGCACACTTTTTTGGCTACATCCCGAACTGAAACCTTCTTCTTTTGCTCGAACGCCTTCAGTATACATTTATCCAACTGAGGGTTAGCAGGACCTTTTTTTCGACCCGTTTTCGGTTTATCCTCAAAGGTGTTATCCTCACCGAACTTCCTGATTGCATTTCGCACGGTTTTTTCACTTACTCCTTTAATTTTTCTATCTTTTTCAGTGACAGTCCGCGTTCTGTGAACCATTTGTTGTTCTGCTGAAAGTCCACGCATTTCGAAACAAACTAATGAAAACGAATAAACAACTGCACAAGTGGTTAGAGAAGAGTGTAAAGAACAGGAAGTAGCCATAAAAATTGACAGATTCTGAACCATTGCGAAATGGCAGCGGTTTTTGGTTGCGTCCATACTTTCTGGGACAGTCTTTACCATAAAAATTTTAGGTTTGAAAGGCAAACCAGTTTCTACTCGGGTAAACTCAAATGCATTACGAAATGAAAATGATGCTACATTCAGCAAAGGGGCGTTGAAATTCAACTGATGGTTACTTATTCAAATATTTATGTTTGGTCTCTTTCATCTATCCTATCGATGATGCTTCTTCAACTTGTACGGAGATTACTAGATTTTTTGTAAAATTACTTAATTCCTCAGAATAGAATATAAAATCGAGGTCAAGAATTGACAACTTCGGTAAATAAAATGTTTGTATGAACTTTTCGAGTTTCCCACACGGAGAACCCTTCAAATGCCGCAATGCAAAATCAACAACTTATTTAGTTGATATCTGTTCGCGTCGCTTCAAAATGTCGATGAAAACAACATCGATGGTTAAAGCATTTGGTGAAATTGTGTTCTTTCGATTTGAGAAATTTATGATAACAAGTGTTTATCTAACAGCGGTGTTGTGATAAAGTTAACCTTGTTTAAGATGAAAAAGATTTGGCGACAAATTAGAAAATGTTAATGAATGATCATCTCGTAATCTTTCAGGTATGCGCAAAAATTTAATGCTTCAAATTCGATCATTGATTACTTCCAGCAGACTGTTTTACTTCCAGCTGTTTGATACCGATGATGATGTTCATGCATTAGCAATAAAACGCTTTTTGACATGAATTTAATTTATAAAAGTAACAGGAGCGAAGGATTTCAAACACACAGAACGCGTTGCGATTGAATGGCGCGTTTGAATTGCCGTCGCAAAATTCCAATGCCCAGCGGTTGATGCACCCAAGCTCATATAAATTGACTAAAATTATCAGTGAATAACTTTAGTTCAACCGTTTGAAGGCATCATTTTAGGTAAATTTAATAATTTCGCTAATTTACTCGCCCCTCCGGGCACTTTTGCTGATTAAAAACGTTTTTCTACATAAATCATTTCCGATCGAATCAGAAGTATTTTTTTAGAATTTAGATCTTTACTGATCTCAAAACAAACAAACAAATAAAACCGATTTATTTTTCAACTAACAGAATTTTGTTTCAATAACAACACCAGTTATTTCAACTATAATATTTGTTGAAATTGAAAGGTTGACTAATAGACAGCATTTTTTTTTTCAAACAGTTGAATTAGTTGTTTCAACCATCGTTTCTGCTAATCGAAAAACAAAAATGACAGTTTAGTTAAAACAACAATCGATTAGTTGTACCAAATTTTAATCGATCGAATTCAGAAAATCAACTAATATTCTGGTTGAAATGGGATCGCGGGTGGTTCCGTGCACCATTCAAATAATGCAAAGTTTTTCAACCGTAAATTTATCGCTAATATTATTTTGGTTAATTAATTTATTGTATTGAGTATTCAGAAAATACTTTGTATAGGTATATCAACACATCAGCTGTCGAACTCCGGCCACAGTTACAGATACAAAAACGAATGCAAATAAAAGATCTTTATTAAACAATCGGAATACAGAAACGTGCAAATCGACACAATATATTTTTGTTGAGAACAAGTCTCTAGATGGCCCAATACCAAATTTCAAGACAATCTATCCACTAGTGGTTGAATAACAGCTGATCGTGTCAGACGAGTTCTTGTTTTTATCAAGCTATGGAAAAAGATGAGTTTCGTTTCCTGATAACCTGAATGGATAAAAGCAACGGTGAAATTGAATGATTTGCGGTACGGATTGCTTCACCATCCCCCGTATTCTCCAGATCTGGCTCCCAGTGACTATTGATTATTTCCAAACTCGAACTGGTTTCTCCAGGGGAAGAAGTTTCCGTCGAATGCTGAGGTCATTGCAGAAACGGCAGTCTGATTTGAAGGTCTTGACAAATCTTTTTTTATCAAAGGGCATCAAAATGTTAGTGGACCGATGGGTCAACTGTGGTCGCTCTAGATAGAGATTATACTGAAGAATAGAAAGGTTTTCAAGGCAAAAAAACGGCTTTTACTTTGTTAGGCTCGGGACTTTTCTCATTCCTGTTGTAGATGGGACTCAAATTCTCTCAGGAACATGCGTACAAATTCCCTCAACAGATACCTGTCCCCGATCAGATGGTAATAACAGAATTATAACAACTGGAGTAATTTATTTCTGAAATATTTTGTAACAAATTTTGAAATATTTCTGGCTGGCAAGTTGTTAAAATAACAGAAATCATAACAAAAAAGACCCTAGCGGAAACAAAATCGTAACAGATTTTGAAACGTTTGTATCCCAATTATGATTGAATTTGATATGACTACAGAAGTCCGAAAGCAGAAATTTCTAACAATAGTTGTAATAAATTAGATAGCAAACTTAACACAGCAAAATTATATTACAGCCAACTCTTAGCATCGTTTCAATCCAAAATTGTTGAACGATTTTTTTATTAAATAAATTAATTATTTATTGGTCTGGTTTCTTCTATAATTTTTTGAAATTCTCATCATTATAGTTCGACACAAAGCATCGGAAGAACTCATTTTTTCGATTACTGAACGTTGTCATGCGTCTTGCGAATGAAAATAAAACATCATAACTGATTTTGTTATTATATTGTTATGATAAGTTTTAACTTTCAAATGTTTTCATTTGTTAAATATCCCAAAATAACACAAATTGTTAAGCATATCAACTGTTGACATATTTGTGTTATGATTTAGTTATCTGCATCTGATCTGATCTGATTGTTGTAGTTCTTACATCCTTTAGATGAATCGCTGGAAGGGATTAATATAACAAGTTAATATGCTTTTTAGTCTAACATTAAGGCATTCGAAATAGTTTTTCAAAGTTGCTTAACGGTATTTAAAATAGATTGCTAATATACCTCAAGAATCGAAAATTTTTTTTCTTCCTGGCGGTACCACTGTTTTTTGCAGATTATATTGCACAACTAATACCTCCATCGCTCCTACTTCCTAGAAGATTCCCTGTTAAGAAAATAGGCAAGATCTCTTCGAAAATTTTGTTGTCTTTCAAGAAATATTGTGCTGCTGAATTCACTAAGAGTAAAGACAACTTTCTTAAGAGAAAGGCGGAAGGGTAATGTCAGAGACTAAACTGGATAACCTGAATACGAATAAAACTGCCATGCTTCTTCTACTCTTCCGAATATCAGTTAGTAATTCGATTGTGTGAATTGTGTAAGCTTTCCCTTTCTTCACTACTAGAATTTAAAACGATGCACATACACAAAAGTACGGATTAGTTATATCAAGCATTCTGGCATACAAATAAATATCACGATATAATTTGCACAGTTCTTTATATCAATAAAGGAAGACATATATGTTAAAAAACTTCTTTGTTCAATATCGTACGAAAAATTTCCTCGAATGTTATGCAAATGTAATGAACAATAAAATAACTGACGCCACTCACCCACTCTGAAGTCAACAAAACGCATTCAAACCAATACACACAAAATCCAATTGAAAAGGGCCTAGAAAATTTTTAATTAAAATATATCAGACTGTAAACATACACTAAACTGATTATATTCACCTCCGATTTGTATATTTCAATAGATAAGTGGTTTTAATAGTTCTTTAGATAACATTCGGAGCCATTTGAGCTGATTTTGCATAATGTATAATGTTAGGGATGATTTTGTATAATGTTCCCTATCGTTGTCAACTTTTCGTTATATTTTGCTCCAATGCAAACGACCAGCAGCAGGATGACACAATCGCTCTTGTTTGAAGCGATACTTGCTCTGCAATATAACTGCTCTCAGCGCCGATTGATCCCATACTTAATCAATTCTGGTTAAGGACTTTCTGTTTTTCGTGATTTCATTTGCAGCTTTTTCACAAATGGGCGGTCCCGACGGCCACAAAAATAGCAACATATAGAATTTTGATGTCGATTACTGAATTTCGGATTTGCAAATTTCAGTGAAAGAAACCATCAAAACGTTGTACAGGATTCGTTTCTGACATTCAGAAGGGCCAAATTGTGAAATTCTCTACGATACTAAGCACTGTTCGGAGCATTTTTTTCGAACACGAGGTAGTCAAATGCAGACTTTATTCGCACTGTGAATTTGGACCATGAAAAGTGCACAAAACTAATCAATTTTTTCTAGATTTGCACTAAACCGATGGTTTTTATCTCCGATTTCCGAAGAATTGAAATTTTTATAGTTCTTTAGATAACATTTGGAGCCATCAAAAGTGCTGATTTTGCATAATGTTCCCCATCGTTATCCACTTTTTGTTGTATTTTGCTCCAATGCAAACGATTAGCAGCAGGGTGACGGAATCGATCTTTTTTGAAGGGAAACTGGCTCTGCTAACATCCCGCAATTGATGCAATTCTTGTTCCGGACTACGTTTTGGTTGTTTCTACTTCTTATAGGTTCGAAGATTCAAACGTTCTTTAGTACGAAGAACATTTGACTTTGAAGTGCTCACTTTTTGGCCACGTCCCGAACTGAAACCTCCTTCTTTTGCTCGAACGCCTTCAGTATACGTTTATCCAATTGAGGGTTAGTAGGACCTTTTTTTTCGACCCGTTTTCGGTTTATCCTCAAAGGTGCTATCCTCACCGAACTTCCTGATTGCATTTCGCATGGTTTTTTCACTTACTTACTACTTCTTTCCATTTTTGCTATCTTTCTCAGTGACAGTCCGCGTTCTGTGCACCATTTGTACACAATTTTTCGACGTTGTTCTGCTGAAAGTCCACGCTTTTCGAAACAAACTAATGACACGAATAAACAACTGCATAAGTGGTTGGAGAAGAGTGTAAACAACAGGACGCAGCCATAAAAATTGAACCATTGTGAAATGGCAGCGGTTTTTGATTGCGTCCATACTTTCTGGGACAGTCTTTATTGATACGTTAGATACAACAAGAGATATTCACGAACAAAAACTTATCACTCTTTTAGAGGATAAATTTTGAGAAGGCGCCCTATAGTACAGTAAGTCGTTATGTAAAATTATTTACTATGCTATTCCTCAAATGATTGCGTAGCTTTTCTTTATAGCAAAGATAAAAGCTTCTTTCCAGACATTCCAAACCCGACGATTAGGAATGCTACGATAAAACATACGGTGTGTCCAGATATTTAATGACTCAAGTTACTATGGAAAAAACGATCCTCCCAAATATGATTGCTCGCGACAAAATCTGGACACCCCTAAATATGTACGTATATCTCTGAAAATACTTCATCAACATGTGAAATATTTCGCAGATTGATGAATGTATCTCTGTTCATTTTGTAAAATCTATTTTTGGCGATACTACAAGCTTTAAGGTCGAGATGGCGTCGAAAGAAGAGCAAGTGCGAACAGTAATTGGATGCGGTCGCAACGAAAACCCGGATCTGTCAGTAAGACACTTGTAAAAAAACTGTTCATAACGTTCTTAAAACTTTCGATATACGTTTGATAACAGCTAGGAAGGCTGGGAGTGAAACAAAAACGGTTCTCATGAATCACCAGAAGGATGCGAAGGTGAAGCAAGTTTTAAAAAAGAGACCAGATCTTTCGGTACATACTTTTGCAAAAAAAATTAAAATGTCTCCAACCTTCGTGCATACTTCCAAGCAACGAATGAGAATGCAGTTGTTCAAGGTAAAAATTGTATCGAACTGTAATGAAAAACTGAATGTGAAGTCATATCACGAATATTTGATGAAGTTTTTTATACTGCCATGTAACGAAACAGCGTAGAAGAGCATTTTGGGATGAAGAAAAAGGCCTAGTTTCCAAAAAAAAAAAGGTTTGGTAGGGCAGGCAATATGCGGCTGTGGTCGAGCAAGCAAAGTTACATCACTACCGAAACGATAAACAAAGAAATATACCGTGAAGAATGTTTAAAGAAGCGAGTGTTACCATTCTTACGCAGCCAAAACACTCTCTCGCTATCCTGACCTTGTCACTATGCCAAATATATTTTGGAATGGTATAAAGCGAATGGAGTGCATGTTGTACCGGAAGAGTCGAATCCAATTTGAAGAGAGAACTTTCTCAATATAGCAATTCCAGAAATGCTTAGCAGATCATCAGACTCGAACCATAAGTTTTGAACCGATGGAGAGGCCAATCCGACTCACGACTGATTTTTAAAAAGGGCGTATGTATTTTTGCATTTCACAAAAATTTCCTTTTTCAAATCGTTGTAACTCGGAAACCATACTGAAGCCATGTGCAAAGTTTCATCAAAATCGGAGAAGGTCGATTCTGATTTTGTTATTTTTTCGTCTACTCATTCCTGGAATTGCTCAATACAAACAGCAAGCTACAACTATAGAAAAAAAAATCAAAAATCTAGGACAAAAGCAACTAAATCCATTGCAGAGAAATCGGCACAGATCTTAAAGGTTGAAGTAAACTCAAAACTTCGTAATTTCTTCATGATTTATAACTGTAAATAGTTTTGAGATGACAAATAATGCATAATTAAATGAAGAAAAATTCATCTTGGATTGAACTAACAGAAAATTTATTTTATTTAAAATTTAAGCTTCTTCAGATTTTGTCGCGAACAAGCCTTGAATTATTCAGCATTACGACCACTCTTGAAGATTGGCTTATTACCTAAATTAATATTTCATTCAAAAAGAGTGCCTGATGTTATTTCAGCGCACCAAAATGCTGCCCTATCTTGAATCACCAAACACACAATCCGTTCTTTATTCTTCGGCTTGACACGTACCTACAACTCAGAAAAAAGTGTCAGTTTGATTAATGTCTTTTCAATTGACCTGCCCATGGCTCATGTGTTATTCAACCGAATAAATAGATTATGTCCTGCAGGACCGGTCCTTGCTTCTTCGCAAAAACTATCGTCTAGATAATCTTCACCACTTTCCACTCACTTCGTTCTTTGGCCGTCATCGATTCAAGAGTTTCGTTGCTTAAATTTTCCCAGAGGAAGGAAAATCCTATTCGCTCGTCCTTAGCTGGATGTGCCACTGCTACGACTGATGGAAGTTTGATTAGTAACAAAAACAATTATAGAGTTGAATTGGATTTTGTTTCCCATCGGGGAGGACATCTTGTTATAGTAGGTGTCATTCTACGGCTACGGTTGCGATGTTTCATTTTAAGAAAAAGAAATCGCCGGGAGACAGATCGATTACAGCTTTTCTTTGTTCGATTAATTCACACCCTCCGGGCGACAAGCTCCGGTGGTCATTTGTCAACATCGAACTGGATGTTTTCATTTGTTGGCACTCGGCAGAAAATGAGTCGACGACGGAGCCAACTCGTAATCGATGCGTGATAGTTATTTATTGGATAACAATAAAAGTTAATCTCTTTATCATTTCTGAACCAGAACGTCTCCTCCCTGTGTGCGGATTCTGACGAATCTCCTAGTCCCGATCATCATAACACATCATAAATACTAATAATATCTTGTCACATGTGAACCACACCCCAAGGACTGCCGATTACCGTCCCGTAGCACCTTCAGACAGTATCCCTTCCACACTGTCAGAACATTCAACCGGACATAAATTACTCAATCTGGTGCTTCCGACGGGGGTCACGTGTCGTTCGTAGGCTTTGATAGCAAAACGTACACGGAGCAGCCCTTCCAGCCCGGGTCACGTGCCGTCAATTTACGGTGGATTATAAAATGATTCTACTCTGTGGGGACTTTTTACTGCCACTTCGGTGGCGATTTGTTTTGCTATCTATATTAACTTACAGTGTGAACAAGTTCGGTTCGGTTCGTTCCGGACGCTCCCATGATTGTCATCGTGATAAGCGACTCATTAATATCAATAATGAGAGATATGTGTTCCCGCGTGGTGAGAGATGCTCTGGAGAAGATTAAAAACTGTACGCTCGACGAAAGTTATCTATGCTAATTAAATTGCCGCTGCAATACGCTGTAAATCCGATTAGAAATGAAGCAGTTTTTTTTTTTTTTTTTTTTTTTTTTTAAATAACTATTTATTGGAATATGAGTTAAAATTAAATTATTAAGATTTAAATTGGGTGTTCAGCCACAAGTGGTGACTTTTCAGCCCTGTTATATATATATATATATATATATATATATATATATATATATATATATATATATATATATATATATATATATATATATATATATATATATGATTTGGTTATTACCATGAAGACATCATTTGCTTCCGCAATTCTGAGATTTTTGTGTAGGGAAAATTCTAAACCTACTTGTATTGTGTAATGGGGAAAAGGAACTTATATACTAACTTACTAACTAATACAGAGAGCGAATCGATTCAAT
Source organism: Malaya genurostris (assembly GCF_030247185.1). NCBI lineage: Eukaryota > Metazoa > Arthropoda > Insecta > Diptera > Culicidae > Malaya > Malaya genurostris. The sequence goes on from NC_080572.1 coordinate 183,597,414, forward strand.
TGAAGATTGCATCGATTTTTGTCGGAATTTGCTTATAATATTATGTGACATTACATCTAATGGTTCTATATTTGTGAGTCTGTGTAACTCATTTGTACTAAACCAGGGAGGACGCTTCAGAATCATTTTCAGAATTTTATTCTGAATCCTTTGAAGCGTTTTCTTCCTGGTGGAACAACAGCTTGACCAAATTGGTACCGCATAAAGCATGGCTGGTCTGAAAATTTGTTTATAAATTAACAATTTGTTTTTTAGACAGAGCTTAGAATTTCTGTTTATAAGAGGATATAAACATTTAATATATTTATTACACTTTGCCTGGATTCCTTCAATGTGATCCTTGAAAGTGAGTTTTTTGTCATACGTTAAACCTAAGTATTTAGCTTGATCAGACCATGTCAATTCCAAGCCATTCAATTTGAGAATGTGATTATTGTTTGGTTTAAGAAAAGAAGCTCTTGGCTTGTGAGGAAAGATAATTAATTGCGTTTTTGCTGCATTTGGTTTAATTTTCCATTTTGACAGATAATCACTGAAAATATTTAAACTTCTTTGTAGGCGACTGCAGATCACTCTTAGATTTCTACCTGTGGCTAACAGACTTGTGTCGTCACAGAATAGCGATTTCTGACAACCAACGGGTAGATTTGGAAGATCAGAAGTGAAAATATTATACAAGATTGGAGCTACACTCGAACCCTGCGGAACACCGGCTCGTACGGGTAGCAATTCAGATTTACAATTCTGATAGCTAACCTGAAGAGTACGATCAGTTAAATAATTTTGAATCATTTTGATCAAATAAATAGGAAACTGGAAATCAGACATTTTTGCTATTAAACCTTTGTGCCAAACACTGTCGAATGCTTTTTCTATGTCTAGAAGAGCAACTCCAGTGGATAACCCAGAAGATTTATTTGATTTTATCACGTTCGTTACTCTGACAAGTTGATGAGTAGTTGAATGTTCATGACGAAATCCAAACTGCTCTGGTAAAAAAATTGAATTCTCATTTATATGAGTCATCATTCTTAACAAGATAATTTTTTCAAAAAGTTTACTGATAGAAGAAAGTAAGCTAATTGGGCGATAACTTGATGTTTCTGCTGGGTTTTTATCAGGTTTTAGGATAGGAATTACTTTAGCGTTTTTCCATCTTTTTGGGAAGTAAGCTAATGAAAAACACTTGTTGAAAATTTTAACCAGGAGTCTCAAGGCAACATCGGGAAGATTTTTAATAAGAATATTAAAAATTCCATCATTACCAGGAGCCTTCATGTTTTTAAGTTTTCTAATAATTGATTTAATTTCATCAAAATTCGTCTCAATAATGTCATCGTGTGATAACACTTGAGTTGAAATATGATCATATTTCAGTGAGACTTCATTTTCAATAGGACTCACAACGTTCAAATTAAAATTGTGGACACTCTCGAACTGCTGAGCAAGTTTTTGAGCTTTTTCGCCATTTGTAAGAAGTATTTGATTTCCTTCCTTGAGAGCAGGAATAGGTTTCTGAGGTTTCTTAAGAACCTTAGAAAGTTTCCAGAAAGGTTTAGAATATGGTTTAATTTGTTCAACTTCTTTAGCGAAATTTTCATTTCGCAAAAGAGTAAATCTATGTTTAATTTCTTTTTGTAAATCCTTAACTATGTTTTTCATAGCAGGATCACGAGAACGTTGATATTGTCGTCGACGAACATTCTTCAGCCGAATGAGCAGTTGAAGATTGTCATCGATGATAGGAGAATTTAATTTAGTTTGAGCTTTGGGAACTGAAAGATTTCTAGCTTCGATAATATAATGATTCAAATTATCAATTGCTGTGTCGATATCCGCAGAATTTTCTAAAATAGTTTCATGATCCACATGATTTTCAATGTGAGATCTGTAATCCAACCAATTTGCTCTATGATAGTTGAAAATAGAACTAATTGGATTAATTATAGCTTCGTTGGAAAGTCTGAATGTTACAGGAAGATGATCTGAGTCAAAATCAGCATGAGTAATCGGTTCACTACAAATGTGACTTTGATCTGTTAGAACCAGATCAATTGTAGACGGGTTTTTCACGGAAGAGAAACAAGTAGGATTACTGGGATGAAGAACTGTAAAGTAACCAGCTGAGAGTTGATTATGAAGTATTTTACCATTACTGTTATTTTGCCTACAATTCCACTGGACATGCTTAGCATTTAAGTCCCCTATTACGAAAAATTTCGATCGATATCTTGTAAGTTTTTGCAAATCGCCTTTAAAGAAATTTAATTGTTCGCCGGTGCATTGGAATGGCAAATATGCTCCAGCGATGAAATAAATTCCATGAATGGTTTCAACTTCGATTCCCAAGCTTTCAATAACTTTAGTATTGAAAGAAGGTAAAATTCGATGTTTAATTTGCCGTTGGACAAAAATGGCAACTCCACCACCAATTCCAGTAAACCTGTCAAATCGATGAACCACATAATGTGGATTACTTTTCAATTTTACATTTGGTTTAAGAAAAGTTTCTGTCACAATGGCAATATGAATTTTGTGAACTTTGAGAAAATTATAAAATTCATCTTCACTCGATTTCAAAGATCGAGCATTCCAATTTAAAATATTCAAATAATTATTTAACATCACTGTTAAATTTTAAATTCATTATAATATTATTTGCAAATTTCCATCCGATTTGAAATGCTTCAAAAAGTGATGAAGTCGAATTCATTTGGATGATCATTTGAAAAAGTTGATCTTGTAGGTAGATCATTTTATTTTCAGTTATATCGCCTAAATCGACTTCATTTAAAGAAGCGAATGGCATTGAAGGAATATTTGTAGGTAGACTGCCATTAGAAGAAGATGATTTGGCCGGTCTACCTATTAATAAATTGTTTTCGTTAGAAGAAGAACTGCAAGGCGGTCCTGTGTTTTGATTATTTACATTAGAAGAAATAGGAGATAGATTTCTACCTAATATACCAGCATAAGTGAAATTAGAAGAAGATGATGACGAGGTCGATCTACCTGTCAATAAATTGTTTTCGTTAGAAGACGAATTGGCAGGTGCCTTAGAAGAATTTTCAGGTATGTTCTGTAAATTTAAGGTCGTTGATTTGACTTGTTGTCTAAGCGAACGAGCGTTTAAAATTTTTTCCCTGACAGGACATTTCAAATAATTGGATTTATGATTTCCATTGCAATTTGAACATGAAAATTTATCAGTGGTTTCATTCATTGGACAAGCGTCTTTCGAATGCGATTTACCACAATTCAAACACCGTATATCCATATGACAATTTTTGGTTCCATGACCGAAGCCTTGGCAACGACGACATTGCGTTAAGTTTGCAATACGATTATGCCGTTTATAATGTTCCCAATGAATTTTAATGTGGGAAATGAAACGTACTTTTTCTAAAGTTTTCAAATTGTTTACATCACTTCGATTGAAGTGTATTAGGTAAAGTTCATGGGAAATTCCAGAGCGTGGTTTAGAAGTACCATTCGCTCTTTTTTTCATAAGTATTACTTGGGAAGGGGCAAAACCAAGCAATTCTTTTAGTTCATTTTTAATTTCATCAATACTTTGATCATTTGATAATCCTTTCAAGACAGCCTTGAAGGGTCTGTCTGATTTTATATCATATGAATAAAATTTATGAAGTTTCTCGGTCAAATATCTAATAAGACGTTCGTAATCTTCCAATCCATCAACCAAGACTCGACATTCTCCTCTTCGTCCGATTTGAAATGAGACTTTTACTTCCGGGAGAAAAGTAGAAAGCTCAGTACGGAATGCTTTGAAGTCGGAAATCATCACCGTCACTGGTGGCATAGATTGATGTTTCTTCCCAGAACGACAAGCGTCCATTTTGGGAATTTTTGAAGAATTTTCTTCTATGTCGCTACAATCGGATTCAGGAAGAATCTCGTAAATATTGTTAGACGGCATAGGATCAACGGTAGGGAAATCCGTCCGTTGTCTTTTATTTTTACATTCAGATTCTATAAGATCGTGAATGTTATTAGAAAAATGTTGAATAACGGATTGTGATTTATTCCGTATTGAATTATTTTTAGCCTTAGGCTTGTTGCCTTTCCGGTTGGACGCAGGCATTTTTGAAATTAATGAAATTTTAAATTAAATTAACTAGGCTAAATTAGTCTTCGATTAGACTCCTAGCTAGCCTTAAAAAAGGCTGATTAATTTCTTAGTCACTCTAATATCACTCTTTGTATCACTTAGTCACTCTAATATCACTCTTTGTATCACTTAGTCACTTAGTTAGTGATTCAGGTAGCCTTGAAAAAGACTGAAGCCTTGAATCAATGAAACTCTAGGTAGCCAGAAAAAAAAAATTCCAGGAGCCAAGAGCTATACGCGTGCGGTGCGAACGACTGTTCAACACCGACTGGAAATGAAGCAGTTGGTTTTTTTTATTCATGTACAAAAAATACCTAAAATTGTTTAAACTACACGGAACCACTCGCGATCCCATTTCAACCAGAATATTAGTTGATTTTCTGAATTCGATTGGTTAAAATTTGGTACAACTAATCGATTGTTGTTTTAACTAAACTGTCATTTTTGTTTTTCGATTAGCAGAAACGATGGTTGAAACTACTAATTTAATTGGTTGAAAAACAATGCTGTCAATTAGTGAGGACACATACCTTTCAAATTCAACAAATATTTTAGTTGAAATAACTGGTGTTGTTATTAAAACAAAATTCTGTTAGTTGAAAAATAAATCGATTTTAGTTGTTTTTGACATTGCAATTAGTTGAATCAACTCGAACAATGTTATTGATTTGCGAAAATAATCAAAATATACTTACTGGTACACGTCATGATCTATTTGACATAAGTTCGGTATGTTGAGATTCATGAAATAAATATCGTTGTTAAAATATAAACAGTATTTTATATTGACATGTAATATCATTAGGGCTGGGAAAACCAACGATCACTGCTGATTTCAAGTGATCTTCACCAAGGAATAAATTATCATTACGAAATCAGAACTTATCTGATCTCTAAGTGATTTTGATTTTTGTATGATCATGATCATGTCAAGTCGAGATCAGTAAAGATCTAAATTCAAAATATTACATCTGATTCGATCGGAAATGATTGATGTAGAAAAACGTTTTTAATCAGCAAAAGTTCCCGGAGGGGCGAGTAAATTAGCGAAATTATTAAATTTACCTAAAATGAGTATTGAAAGATGATACCTTCAAACGGTTGAACTAAAGTTATGCACAGATAATTTTAGTCAATTTATATGAGCTTGGGTGCATCAACCGCTGGGAATTGGAATTTTGCGAAGGCAATTCAAACGCGCCATTCAATCGCAGCGCGTTCTGTGTGTTTGAAACCCTTCGCTCCTGTTACTTTTATAAATTAAATTCATGTCAAAAAGCGTTTTATTGCTAATGCATGAACATCATCGTCGGTATCAAACAGCTGGAAGTAAAACAGTCTGCTGGAAGTAAATCGATGATCGAATTTGAAGCATAAAATTTTTGCGCATACCTGAAAGATTACGAGATGATCATTCATTAACATTTTCTAATTTGTCGCCAAATCTTTTTCATCTTAAACAAGGTTAACTTTATCACAACACCTCTGTTAGATAAACACTTGTTATGGAATCATAAATTTCTCAAATCAAATGAACACAATTTCACCAAACGCTTGAACCATCGATGTTTGTTTTTTCATTGACATTTTGAAGCGACGCGAACAGATTTCAACTAAAAAAGTTGTTGATTTCGCATTGCGTTTATTGTTTTGCTTTCAACTGTCCCCGGCATTTGACAGCATTCAAAACAACATATTTCTCAATTACTTGAATATATGAAATTCAAAAACCATATTGGTTGATTTAAACAGAAATTAGTTAAATCAACTGTTTCACTTTTTCTGTACCATTTAATTCCACTATTTCACTGTCACGTTATTACACTTTCACAAAGTCACTATACTTTAATGAAGCATAACAAACGTTACAATACAGATACGCGTATTTCGGAATGTTACTTACATCCTTCTTCAGTGTATCGGTTTTATAAGTTTGTTAAAAAAAAAAAAAAAAATAGTAGTTAAATCAACTATCGCAAAAATCAAAAACTGCGATATCGCAATTTTATGATCGAAGGGTTCTCCGTGTACTCCGCAAAGAAGTGGGATTGAATTTGCGACTAATAGATTTAGTTCGTTCTGTCTTTGCATAATTGATGAGATCTATAAAGTGCCTTTAGAAAATACAACACACATAGATGGTCTAAAATGTACAATACTGGTCAGGTAAAATTGCATCCTGCTGTATTACAGCAGGTGTTCAAATACGAAACCGCCCTCTAGGTTTAAATAGTTGAACCAGTAAATTTATGAACTGTCCAACCCTGCCAACTGTCAAAGTAAAGTTTGGCATTACATTCCTTTTGTGGAATTTGGCCTTTCTGTTTCAACAGACTTCGCAGCCGATTCTTAGTGTACAGAATCATTGCATGGCTAGTACTATGGATCCTACTGACACTAAGAATCCTTCCAGGTCGGGGCTCGAACATACGACAACTGGCTTGTAAGACCAGCGTCCTATGCATTGAACCGCCATCCTGAAAATGTCGAATTTTGTGCTTACAAACTACGATCTACGGTTATAATTGCTTTTCTGCTACCAACCAATTGAAGAGAGCGGCTGGTGAATCACATCAAATGCTTGCGGTGAGCATGTTCTTCATGAAACACAGTGCGAAAAGTGTTTTTTTTTTTAATTTAGAAGTGGTGATTTTGATGTAAGAAACAAAAGACTTAGCAGATCACCGAAAAAGTTTGAAGACGCCGTGTTATTGGATGAAGCTGATGGTCAAACGCAACCACAACTCCCAGAACAAATGGAAAGATTTTGAAGGTCGAAAGGTAGGTGCCACATGCATTGACGCTTATCTGTCAAGAAAACCGAAAAAAACATGTGATGCTTGCTAGGTACAAAAGGAAATCTTTATTACTGCCGACGAATAGAATTTCCATTTCGTGATTTTCAAGCGACTATATGTAGATTGCGGCGGCGAAGCCAAATCGACTGCAAGGCCAGATCGCTTCGAAACGAAGGCCATGCCATGTATTTTCAGGGATCGGCGTTATGATATCGGGTATCACCTTCTAAAACCTGGTGAAACGGTTAACGGTACACTTTACCAACTACAGTTGGCCGATTTGTACCGTGCTGTACGACAAACGTCCAGAACTACTAGACTAGACAGACAACACAATGTGATTTTCTAACACATCGCATCAGAGTCACCGAAGTTTTAATGGAGTCGGACAGTTGGAAAGCTTTTGCTCATGCGGCTTACTCACCAGACCTAGCGCCATCAGATAATCGACCTTAATAATTAACGCTTCACTAATTACAAAAATGTGAAAAAATAGATATGTTATGTGACAGAAATGTGTCAGCTATTTGGTTGACGCTGAGTCAATTCAGTGTGGCATCAATCACACGTTTGCACTTTTTACTTTTTTTATAAATATAAAAAATAGGTATAGAATTCGCTCAAACTTTAGAAAATTTTTCCGAGGCCCGGAGGGCCGAGTGTCATATACTAATCGATTCAGCTCGACAAACTGAGCGAACGTCCGTGTGTGTATGTGTGTGCGTCTGTATGTGTGTTGTCCACTAAGAGGTCGAGATCTCAGAGATGGCTGGATCGATTTTGATCAAACTAGTCACAAATGAAAGGTCTTCCTGTCACCCTGAACTCTATTGAATGATATGAAATAAGAAGTTTACTTTTTGAGTTATACGAAGTTTTTTGTCAAAATTCAAATATCTGTCACAATTGACCTTTAAAACAGAATATGTTTTCAGACTTAGACTCCGCACGGTAATAGCTATCCAACAAGCCATAGATTGTTGAAATCCGTCCATTTTCAACGGAAATATCGTTATTTTTGTGTAAGCGACTTTTCGTCCTATTCCAGCAGTGTGAGATTTTAGAGCATTGTATGACAAAGCAATGCTTGGGAGCAACTTGAAAGACAATTTTTTATACTGTTACATACGATTGTTTCTAAGTACCACTAAGACATTTTTCATGACATTCTGCCTCTGACCGTTTGGTTCGTTTTTGGCAACATAATCGTTCGAATACGACATATGTAAATCAGATGATGGCCAAGAAGGCAGCATTTTCGAGTTAAAAACCTACAAGGATCAGCCCCATGGGGTTGTTCGAGCCATTGATGTGGAACAAGGCAACCAAAATTTCTAATGATCTACAATCAAACAGTTCAATGAATCGTCCCACTTTTGAATCCGCAATTGCACGAGAGTCTGTTTATATTGATCTTGATTAGGAACCAACACCGAACATTGTTTGTTTTACACGAAATTACACCAATATACCAAATGTATGCAATTGTACAAAGGTATATACTTGCGATACGATTTTGATATTAAAACTTCTCTTCGTCAAGCTTGTGTTCAAGTTTTGTATGCAAGCAGTTATTTTTATAGCGTTAAGTTTCTCTACCATTTTGCGATGCAATATCAATCGAGTTCATCTTATCTAAGTTAGAAATTAATCGCACTCAAAATTTATCCTGGGGTAATTGTCAATTTCTCAGGCGAGACGACATAACATGGAATTTCATTCGTGTTTGCAATATACAAGATCAGAGCATACCAAATAAAGCTTTAAATCGTTTTATGGCACTTTTTGTCTTGCTGTTTAGCAACAATATACCTCTAGCAACCTACGCGTAGGACTGAAACGTTAGCTATTTTTTTTTGCATAAATATCTGTTTATTCATCTTATTTTTGTGTATTACCTCAACATTTTACAGTACAAGTGTTTTGACCCTTTGTATGCAAGCAGTTATTTTTATAGCGTTAAGTTTCTCTACCATTTTGCGATGCAATATCAATCGAGTTCATCTTATCTAAGTTAGAAATTAATCGCACTCAAAATTTATCCTGGGGTAATTGTCAATTTCTCAGGCGAGACGACATAACATGGAATTTCATTCGTGTTTGCAATATACAAGATCAGAGCATACCAAATAAAGCTTTAAATCGTTTTATGGCACTTTTTGTCTTGCTGTTTAGCAACAATATACCTCTAGTAACCTACGCGTAGGACTGAAACGTTAGCTATTTTTTTTGCATAAATATCTGTTTATTAATCTTATTTTTGTGTATTACATCAACATTTTACAGTACAAGTGTTTTGACCCTTTGGCCTTTCATCTTTGTTGTTCATACGATTCGTTATAGGTGTTTAGTTACTCTTGTTTTACATACTAATGTTTAATCATAATATTTATTTTAATTATTAATAAAATATCTACCTACTTATAACTATCCCTAACCTAATACGTTCAAATTTTGAATTATTTGTATTTCAGAGATTGAGCACCTCTCTTCAAATTTCGTGCAGTATTGTTCGAATTTTTGTTCTAGTATATCCAGTGAGGCAATCTCATGTACTTCACTAGTCCTTGTCCAAGGGGGTAGATTTAGAATCATCTTTAAGATCTTACTTTGAATGCGTTGAAGCCTAAGTTTGTGTGTTCGTGCACAACCCCGCCAAACAGGGACTGCGTATTCAATTGCGGGGTAGATGATTTGTTTATAGACAGCCATCTGATTCTTCAGGCACAGTTTAGATGTTCTACAAATCAGCGGATACAGAGACCTAATTAGTATGCTGCATTTTGGACTGTCAAAGGTGAGTCCTAGATAGATAACTTCGTCGGACCATTGGATGACCTCATCACCGAATCGTATTCGGCATTCGTCTAATGGAACAAGTTTTGGAGATCTTTAATGTGGAAACAAGATGACCTGAGTTTTTGCTGCATTGATCACAATTTTCCAGCTTGTAAAATATTCAGTTAGAGCGTCCAGACCCGTCTGTAGTTTATTCTTCAGAGCATTAATGACACGACCTTTGTAAAGAATGGCAGTATCATCAGCAAATTGTGACAGAACACCACCACCCGGAAGAGGTGGAATGTCTGATGTAAAAATGTTGTATAGAATGGGACCTAGGATACTTCCCTTGGGTACACCAGCAGGAATAGTAAATCTTTCTGAAAGTGCTTTATTCAGAGAAACCTGGAATGCTCTATCTGCAAGTTAATTTTTGATAATTTTAATAAGATAAATGGGAAAATTATACCGATGCAGTTTAAACACCAGGCCATCGTGCCACACATTATCGAATGCCTTTTCAATATCCAATATTGCCATGGCAGTCGTTTTGGACACTGATTTGTTTTGCTGGATGACGTTGTTAACCCTTGTAAGTTGGTGGATGGTGGATCTTCCTCTCCGGAACCCAAACTGTTCTTCTAGTAATATATCCTGTTCATCTGCGAAGGCAAGAATTCGCCTTTGTATTGACTTTTCAAACAGCTTGGATAGGGCAGAGAGTAAGCTGATGGGCCGATAGCTCTTGGAAAAGGAAGGATCTTTCCCCGGTTTCAAAACTGGGATAACTTTAGCTAACTTCCATTTTGACGGGAAGTAACCAAGCTCTCAGCACCTGTTAAAAAGTTTAGCTAAGAAGACAAATGAGCGAATACTCAAATGTTTCAGCTCAATGTTGAATGTGTTGTCGAAACCGGGGGCCTTCATATTTTTGGATTTTTACCTTTTTTTATATATATAAAAAATAGGTATAGAATTCGCTCAAACTTTCGAAAATTTTTCCGAGGCCTGGAGGGCCGAATGACATATACCAATCGATTCAGCTCGACGAACTGAGCAAATGTCTGTGTGTGTGTGTGTGTGTGTGTGTGTGTGTGTGTGTGTGTGTGTGTGTGTGTGTGTGTGTGTGTGTGTGTGTGTGTGTGTGTGTGTGTGTGTGTGTGTGTGTGTGTGTGTGTGTGTGTGTGTGTGTGTGTGTGTGTGTGTGTGTGTGTGTGTGTGTGTGTGTGTGTGTGTGTGTGTGTGTGTGTGTGTGTGTGTGTGTGTGTGTGTGTGTGTGTGTGTGTGTGTGTGTGTGTGTGTGTGTCTGTATGTGTGTTGTTATTTCAGCAGTAGGAGTTTTGAGTGCTGTATGACAAAGAAATGCTTGGGAGCAACGGAAAACACGATTTTTTATACTGTTACATACAATTGTTTCTAAGTACCAAAAAGACTGTGTATAGCATCCTTTTTCATTACATTTAGCCTCGGACCGATTTTAGCACGGCTCGTTTTTGGCAACATAATCGTTCGAATATGACATATGCCATATTCGAACCAGATGATGGCAGATTTTTTTTTTAATTATATTGTTTTAAACTACTTACAGCAATGAATGCTGGAAGAACATAACATCCATATACCATTCGAATCAGTTCATCGAGATCAGCAAATGCGTGTGTGATAAATAACTTCACTCAATTTTCTCGGAGATGGCTTAACCGTTTTCTACAAACTCAGATTCATATGAAAAGTAGTATACTCCCAAACCATATTCCTGAATTACGTTTGGATCCGACTTCTGATTGCGGAACCACAGGATGATATGTGAAACGAAATTAAAATAATGCAATTCACTTTTCTCGTAGATGGCTGAACCGATCTAAGATTCAAATGAAATCTAAGAATCAACTATGATTCAAATGAGAGGTCTTAAAATCCTATAAAACATCTTACTTTTTAGTCAGATCCGACTTCTGGTTTAGGAGATACAGGGTGATTAGTATAAAAATGTCCATTTCACATAAATTAATCAGGTTTATCGGGTTGGCAGATTTGGATAGTCGATTACCAAATAAATTTATTTCAGTTTGAGCGGTATTCGTTTTTGGATTCGGAATGTACCCCCAAATTTTAATTCGCACTACATAAGTATATGTAAGTTTCTCGAAGATGTCTACACACTCCTCAGGTGAATTTAACTGATTTTGTCTACACCGATTATAGAATTCCGGTTCCAGTATCGAATCGTTTCTCAAAGCTCAATCATTTTCTCAAAATTTGTCGATTAATTCCTCCAAATTGAACTTCAAAAACAAAAATTCAGGTCCCATACAAAATTCAAATCCGGACATAAGGTCTCATACAAAATTGGTGAATTTTATCCGATTCTGGAATTACAGATGATAAGTTTTTAAAATTCATACCCATTCGACTCATTTTGGGTTATACTAGTTCCGGTATTCCGGCTCTGGAAGTACCATAAATGATGACGAAAAACTCTAAAGTGGAACTTACTTCGACATCTCATGGAATGTTCAATCGATTGTCACACGTTAAGATTGAAATTCAATACGATTTGCAGTTTCGGCATTACAGGGTAATAAGTGATTAATATCTCAATTTGCCGTTTAAAACGACGATATTTAAAATAATGTCATGAGAACTAAAACACCTAAGATCCATGCAAATAACACATGCGGATTGATAAAAAAAAGGTATCATCTCACTGCTAGGTGGATTAATCACGTTTTTCATAATAGCCATCAGCTCATTCGCAGTGACTCTACTTTCCTCCGGAACCAAGCTGTCTGATTGGTCAACCTCAGCTACGCTATCAGCAACGGCTCTTTCATGTGGACTAACAATGTTAAGTCCTAAATTGTGAGAACACACAAACTGCTGACCTAGCGCATTTGCCTTCACTACTGGTGTGATTAAAGGTATTCCTTCAGTTGCGTCCTGGGGTGACATCAGAGGAGGAATAGGCTTCGGTTTTTTCTTAAGCACCTTCGTTAAGGACCAGAAGGGCTTTGAATGTGGGAGAATTTCTCGAAGCTTTTGCTGGAAGTTCCTGTTGCGAAGCTCAGATATCCTTTCCTGGATTATCCTAGGAAACGTTAGCTATAATTTCGCTTCTATTTATAGATTCGCGTGCTTCCAACTGCTTCGCTTTTGCATCGATTGACCAATCAGAGCGATGCTTTCCCTTTGATATATCGCTTACTCCTTCAAAACCGTCGTCTATGGCAGGGAAATCCGGTATGCCGGAGATTGTTAGCAGACAAAATAGGACACTTCTCGCTACTAATCAAAATTTCAATCATTTATAATTGAAAATACGTGGCTTGATGCATTCAAATCGACTCGTAGAAATATTTAAAATCAAATGATGAAATAATATTAACAATTGATACGAAATGGACTGAGCTGTAAGTGTTCAAAACCTGACCACATGTCTACCTGTATTTTTCCATCAAAACAATTGCATAATTATATTGATTTAAACTACTGAAAGTAATGAATGCTGGAAGAACATAACACCCATATACCATTCGAATCAGTTCGTCGAGATCAGCAAATGCGTGTGTGGAAAATAATTTCACTCAATTTTCTCGGAGATAACTCAACCATTTTTTACAAACGCAGATTCATACGAGAAGTGCTTCCAAACAAAGTTCCTGAGTTACGTCTGGATCCGACTTCTGATTTTAGAGCAACAGGATGATTTGTCAAACGAAATTAAAATAGTGTAACTCATTTTTCTCATAGATGGCTGAACCGATCTAGGATTCAAATGAAATCTAAGAACCATCTTAGATTCAAATGAAAGGGCATAAGATTCTATAAAACATTTCGCTTTTTAGTCAGTACGCACTGTTTTTCGAACATTTTGAATCAAATGTAAACTATACAACTCCTCAGGTGAATTTAACTGGCTTCGGCTACACTGATTTTGAATTCCGGTTCCAGTATCAAATCATTTTCTCAAAAAATCGAATTTCAAAAACAAAAATTCAACTTAATGGATTTATGGTCCCATGCAAAATTAATGAATTTTATCCGATTCTGATTTCCGATTCTGGAATTACAGGGTGATGAGTTTTTAAAATTCAAGCCGATATAGAAGATGACAATTCTAAAAAGCTTCAAAGCTAGACTGAAAACTATTCCAATTTCGTCATATTTATTTTTTGACTATTCGAATCGTTTTGGATAATGCTGAATACCGGCCCTGGAAGTAACCGTAAATAACCGTAGACTCTAAACTGAAACTTCCTTCGACATCTCATGGAATGTTCAATCGATTGTCACACGTTTAAATTCAAATTCGATCCGATTTGCAGTTTCGACATTACAGAGTGATGAGTGATTAAAATCTCAAATTGCCGCCTAAAACGATGGTCATTAAAATAATTTCATGCGAACTGAAACACCGAATAATATTCATGCAAAAAACCTGATTGATTGCGGATTCATAAAAAAAGGTATCATCTCATTACTAGGTGGATTAAACACGTTTTTACTGAATTTGGTTTCCCAAGGCTTCACTTCATAATGTCACAGGATATTTCCAGAAAGAATTCCTAAAGCAAATTAGGCTTTCGTCAATGAAGTTTTCGAATGTTTGTACCAAAAGATTGATGAAGATTGAAAAACCATTTTATTGATAAAAAGGGATACGACTGTATCCGTTGTTTTAGAAGCAAAGGAGCTATGTTATCCTCAGATCCGTGCGCAGGAATCATTCAAGGAGGGGCTCAAAAGTATGGTGCAAAAATTTGAAAGAATTTGAATAGTCAAGTTTTTTTTTTTTTCATAAATACGTTTATTTCTTAAGGCAGTTTACATAAGTTTTTCTTCGCCGTAGCATCACTTTTACATAATATTCTTATCCTAATTTAATTCTAACATAGTCACAACGTTTTGCATTTATTAAAACATATTCTCTTATTACTTAAATATCATCTTAGGTAACTCGTCATTAATTATAAAATCTACTCGGAAATATTATGTGAACCAAACGATTAACTTCTATAAATTATAAAATAAGCTGTTATTTTCAGACATTTTGTTAATAATTTCATAAACTGTTTCGAGTTTGTTTGTATCATTACATTATTTTTATTCTAATTTAGCTATTGGTTGAACTCATGGACGCAGCTGGGATCAGAACTAAGTCTTGAAAGGGGCCTTTATTAAATTGAAACTCCAGTTTTCTTTATGAAATGATAAATAAGTTTCATGTATGGAAGGTCACGACAAGCAAGAATGTCTCGAACTGGGATATTGGATAGTCTACCTTGGGTACGCAAAGAATTTATTAGTTGAGATCTGACATCACGATACTCCACGCATGTCCAAACGACATGATCAATATCTCGATAACCTTCGCCACAAGCACAATGATTAGTCTCGGAGAGCCCAATTCGAAGGAGATGTGCATCTAACGTGTAGTGATTGGACATGAGTCTGGACATCACACGAATGAAATCTCTACTCACATCCAGTCCCCTGAACCATGCCTTTGTCGATATTTTCGGAATAATTGAGTGCATCCACCGACCCAGATCATCTTTATCCCAAGAAGCTTGCCAGCTGGCAAGTGTTCTTTGGCGAGACGAGCTATAGAATTCGTTGAAAGCAATTGGTCTCTCATAAATTTCACCCTCAATAGCACCACGTTTGGCTAAAATATCGGCTCTTTCATTGCCAGGAATGGAGCAATGAGCCGGGACCCAGACTATAGTGATTAGATAATTATTGCTCAATATGTCGTTCAGGCACTGTTTTATTTTGCCCAGGAAAAACGGTTCAGTCTTGCCAGTCATGTTTGAGCGAATGGCTTCAATTGCACTCAGACTATCTGTGAAGAGGAAATAATGGTTTGGAATTAATGTGACGATTACACTCAAACTATATTGAACTGCTGCTAGCTCTGCTATATAAACAGATGCAGGTTCTTGAAGCCTAAATGAGGCCGAAACATTATTGTTGAACATACCAAACCCTGTCGCTTCTTCAATTCGCGATCCGTCCGTGTAAAACATTTTCTCAGAGTCAATATGCCTGAACTTACTTGAAAATATTTTTGGGATTTCCGTCGAACGTAGATGATCCGGGATTCCACGCACTTCGCGCTGCATGGATGTATCGAAAAATAAAGTTGAGTCAGGGACATTTAGGAGGCTGACACGGATAGGAATATATCTTGAAGGGTTGATTTCCTGTGACATATGGTTAAAATATACTGTCATGAATTTTGTTTGAGATCGAAGCTCGACTAGTCGTTCGAAATTATTAATTACCATGGGATTCAGTACCTCACATCTTATTAGCAGGCGTGATGAAAGCTCCCAAAATCGATCTTTTAATGGAAGAACTCCCGCCAGAACTTCAAGACTCATTGTATGTGTCGAATGCATGCAGCCTAAAGCAATTCGCAAACAACGATACTGAATTCGCTCCAGTTTGATAATATGAGAGTTTGCAGCGGAACGAAAGCAAACGCATCCATATTCCATCACTGAAAGTATCGTTGTCTGATACAATTTTATTAGATCTTCCGGATGAGCACCCCACCAAGATCCTGTTATTGTTCGAAGAAAATTTACTCTTTGTTGGCATTTTGTTATCAGAAATCTAATGTGTCCTCCCCACGTGCATTTGGAATCGAACCACACCCCGAGGTATTTAAAAGTTAAAACCTGTTGGATCATTCTTCCCATCATATGGAGCTGAAGCTGCGCGGGATCATGCTTTCTTGAAAAGACGACTAACTCTGTTTTCTCCGCAGAGAATTCGATACCAAGATGAACAGCCCAATCGGACAAGTTATCTAAGGTATCTTGCAATGGTTTATGCAGATCAATAGCTTTGGGTCCAGTAACTGAAACCACGCCATCATCTGCCAATTGTCTTAGTGTACATGGGGTTACTAGACAGCTGTCAATGTCATTTACGTAAAAATTATAGAGGAGCGGACTGAGGCATGAGCCTTGCGGGAGACCCATGTAACTATTTCTGAGTGTTGCCAAATCGCCATGTGAAAAATGCATGTGTTTCTCTGACAAAAGGTTGTGCAAATAATTATTTATAACCGCTGGGAGTCCATTTTGGTGAAGCTTGTCTGAAAGAACATCAATGGAAACTGAATCAAATGCTCCTTTAATGTCTAAAAATACAGATGCCATTTGTTGCTTTTGAGCGAAGGCAATTTGGATGTCAGACGAAAGTAATGCAAGGCAATCATTCGTCCCTTTATTTCTACGGAAGCCAAACTGAGTATCTGACAACAAACCGTTCGTCTCGACCCAAGTGTCGAGACGTCGTAGAATAATTTTTTCGAACAATTTTCTGATGCAGGACAATATCGCAATGGGTCTATATGAGTTGTGATTGGAAGCTGGTTTCCCCGGTTTTTGAATGGCGATAACTTTCACTTGTCTCCAGTCAGGTGGAACAATATTTTGCTCAAGAAACTTGTTGAACAATTCCAACAAACGTCTTTTTGCGAGGTTGGGCAGATTCTTCACCAAGTTGAATTTAATTCTGTCCAACCCTGGAGCGTTATTGTTACAAGACAAGAGTGCTATAGAAAATTCCATCATTGAAAATGGGTTATTAATGAAACCATTATTTGGAGGAGATTCCCGTATAATGCTCTGCGTAGGAACAGAATCTGGGCAAACTTTCCTAGCAAAGTCAAATATCCATCGGTTCGAGTATTCATCACTCTCATTGCCCACGGTACGATTCCTCATTCGTCTGGCCGTGTTCCAAAGAGTGCTCATTGAGGTATCTCTTGACAAACCTTCGACAAAATGTCTCCAATAGCTACAGGAATCAGAACAAATTGGCTCAAATGGCACGTTCCCCTTGATATTTGGAGATTTGTGCCTTGCCATCAATTTGTTTTTAGCATCATTTTCCCGATATATAAGAGGGAAGGATTGAAAGGAAATGGTAAGGGTTGGACTAGGAGGATGGGAAAAATTGACGACACAAAAACACATAAAAGCAGAAGTAAATTCTGCACCCCTAAGGGATGCTGAACAATCTGCTGAGGATCACATTTAGTGGAAGCAGAAGGAAATTCTGAACCTCTACGAGGTCCCGAACAGTCTGCTGTTAATAAAACCTCCAACCCCCGAGAGGATTTAGAGATATTACAAAAGCGACACCATTCTGCACTCCCGGAAGAATGCAGAACGACTCGCAGTATGTACGAGCAGAAGTAAATGCGGTACCCCCCAGAGGATGCCAAACAATCTGCCAAACCCTAATTAAGGTGAATACAGAAGGGATTCATTCACTCCAGGAAGAACGATGAACCCTTCTGACTATAGCTCCTTACCACATTGGGTGAGAAACGAGAGAATATCCTTCAATTTTAGCTCCGCATACACAGACTCAACCATGTATGGAGAACCAAAAACCCGGATACGTAGCTGCGTCAATGCGGGACAGTTACATATCAGATGATATGAAGTACCATAATCGCATTCACACAAATCACACGAATAATACTCAGCACGTTGAATAGTAGCCATGTGATAATTGAGTTTGCAATGTCCAGTCAGAGCTCTGACCAGAATACTACAATGTTGCTTGGAGAAATGCAGTAGACACTGACATTTTCAGATTTAAATCTGGTAAAAATGCCAGCCTATTTCACGACAGTAGATACCAGCACCAGCACGACCATTCAACAGAGAACCGTCCGTAAAACAAACTATGTGTTCATCAAGTTGTCGTTCCAGACAACCAGACAATCATTCCTAACGAAGAGGATAGCTCACATTGAATGTTTTAAAAGGAAAACTGCATGTGAGAGTTAGGTCACTAGGAGCGAGTAAATACTCATCCCACGGAACCATTTGAGACCACAAGCGAGTGTGACTGGTAGCATATTCTAATGGGTTACTGTTCCAAAGCCCTGTAACCCTAAGACGGTATGCACAAGATAATGCTTCTTGTTTTAGGAACACATGTAGTGGTTTAATGCACAGTAGCGCCTCTAGAGCAGCAGTAGGAGTTGTCGTGAATGCTCCTGTCATCGCCATTAGGACCATCCTTTGGAGATGATTTAGCTTTGACTGAACTGTCGCGACTTCTCCTTTCTGCCACCATACAAGACATCCATATGCTAAAATAGGTCTAACGATAGTTGTGTAGATCCAATGAATATATCTGGGTTTGAGTCCCCATGATTTTCCAAAAGCTCGTCTGCATTGGCCGAAAGCCATGCAAGCTCTTTTAATCCTGAAATCAATGTGAGCAAACCAATTCAGTTTTGAGTCAAGAATAACCCCGACGTATTTAACTTGATCGACCACAGTAACCCCTGAACCAAAGAACTGCAACGGACGAGCTCCTGTAATTATCCTACGATGAGTGAAAAGCACCATTGATGTTTTGCCCGGATTTACAGATAATCCAAACCTGACAACACCATTGTTCAACAGATCGCAGGGCTTGCTGCATTAAATCGTAGAGAGTGTTAATGCTTATACCGGTCATCAATATATGATAATCGTCGGCAAAACCATAAGTCGGAAATCCAAGGTTATTTAGTTTCCCTCACAAACCATCAGCGACTAGGTTCCATAAAAGTGGGGATAGTACACCACCTTGAGGACACCCACAGACACTCAGCTTTCTAATCTCTGGCCTGCCGAAGCGATGATCAAAGAAGTTGATTGCTAAGCATTGCGTGTATCCAGTAAGGGAAAAACCCAAGATATTCCGTTCACGACTGCAATGTTTAACCTCCTGCAGCCATTCAGCCATCGGCACGGAAATACACCTTGACTTAGGAGTTCCTATTTTTGTGGCCTTTTACGACATGGAATAGGAAACCAGTGGATCAATTCTTGGTAAAAAATAATCCCGCCGGATGCCACACGGCTTACCTGTTTGGTGGACTTATACCACCGGTACAGGTGGACCGTAGCGTTATTCTTAGCAGTTGGGAAACCGCTACCGACACTACACGGCTATCTAGGCTGCTCAGAGAGGGAAGTTAACATTGATGGTCAACTTCCATGGATGGCCGAGCAGCCGGTCAAATGAAACCATTATTTGGAGGAGATTCCCGTATAATGCTCTGCGTAGGAACAGAATCTGGGCAAACTTTCCTAGCAAAGTCAAATATCCATCGGTTCGAGTATTCATCACTCTCATTGCCCACGGTACGATTCCTCATTCGTCTGGCCGTGTTCCAAAGAGTGCTCATTGAGGTATCTCTTGACAAACCTTCGACAAAATGTCTCCAATAGCTACATTTTTTGGCTCGAAGTATGCTCTTGTACTTGGTTTCTAAAACCATAAGTTTTTCAAAATTCTGAGGAGTTCCTCCTCCCCGTTTTAGAAACGTCTTGCAAGCATTTTGTTTTGCGAGTTTAGCCTCTGAGCACTCTTTGTCCCACCAGGGGTTGGGAGGCCTTCTGTTAGTCGTTGGCCCAGGAAAGCGTTTAGTTTGGGATTGTTCTGCTGCCTCCAGAATCGAACAAATGAGGAAGTCATATTCTTCAAGTGGAGGGAGCTCTTCCATTGAATTCAAAATACTAGAGATACTACTTTGGTATTTAATCCAGTCTATATTTTTTGTCAAATCATATGGAATACTAGCGGAAGTAGCAATGCAATTGTTACTGCTAATTGAGATGATGATTGGTAAATGATCGCTACCGTGTAAATCAGGCAGTATTTTCCAGGTGCAATCTAGTCGAATTGATGTTGAGCAAAGAGATAGATCTAATGCACTTGGGCGTGCCGGAGGTCTTGGGATCCGTGTCATGCTACCCATATTTAATACCGTCATGCTAAAATTGTCACAAATGTTTTGTATTAAAGATGATCTGCTATCATTGTAAACGGAACCCCACATAATACCGTGCGAATTTAAATCCCCCAGAATCAATCGTGGTGCAGGAAGGGCTTCAACCATTTCATTAAGCTGTTGCTGTCCAACTTGTGCTTTTGGAGGAATATAAACCGAAGCTATGCAAATATCTTTGCCTTTAATGTTTATTTGGCAAGCAACAACTTCTATACTAGAAGTTGAAGGGATGTTTAATCTATAAAAGGAATAGCATTTCTTAATTCCCAAAAGCACTCCACCATACGGAGAGTCTCTATCGAGACGTATAATGTTAAAATCATTAAAATTTAAAGCTATGTTTGAAGTAAGCCATGTTTCGCATAAAGCAAATACATCACATTTTTGACTATGCAATAATATTTTAAATGAATCAAGTTTTGGCATGATGCTTCGACAATTCCACTGCAGGACAGTGATTGTATCATTTGCGACGGGTGATAAATTATCCATCAAAAGATACAAAACCTGAGACAATTGGCCATTGAGCTGATAACTGCTTCAAAAAGGTTCTAGCTATTGGAAGGAATGCCATTATGAGGGTCTTTAAGGGTTCAGATATATTGAATGCTGAGAAAATCCATTCAACAATTTCCGAAAACTTCAGTAATCCTGTTGGTGGCTGTGAAATGGAGCCCACTGGATTATTATCTTTTTCTGTACTAGATCCTGGATTGGTTTGTGAATTTGACAAACCAGGAGGCACAGTCTTTGGTTTTGACTTTTTTTGTTTAACACGGGGATCTTTTTTTGAAGATGAAATTTTAGGTGTCTTTTTTGGTAATTTGGAGGAAGACTTCTTTCTCTTAACTGACCCTTGGGTAGTGATAAACGAATTACCTTCACTATTTTCGTCAGAGTCAGAGTCCTCTGGTTCCTCTAGATTTGAAAACCCGTTTTCGGTTTCCAAAGGGGGGACATCAATGACCGTTTTAAGCATTTCTGCATATGTGCGCTTAGACCGTGCTTTTAAAGAAAGCTTAATTTTGTCTTTGTGCACTTTAAATGCAGTGCATACTGAAATATCATCATGAGGACTATTCCCGCAATAAATACATTTTTCAATTTCCTTGTTGCAATCATTATCTTTATGAGGCCCTTCACACTTAATACATTTTGGTTTATTACTACAGTAAGTAGCTGTGTGGCCGATTTTTTTGCAGTTCGTACAATTCATTACATTTGGAACAAAAAGCCGAACAGGGAGGCGAATTTTATCGACATAGACATGGGACGGCAACGCAGACCCGGCAAATGTCACTCGAAACGAGTCTGATGGGCGATAAACTTTTTTTTCCTCTTCATGAACTACTGAGTACAGTTGTTTGCACTCCAGTATTTTCACACCCTCAAGCATAGAGTTCTTGAAACGACCAACACCATGCTTGAGTAAATCATCTACCGTAAGACTCGCTTCGGTAACAACACCGTCAATTTCGACATCTTTGGAGGGTATGTAAACTTTATACTCTTTATTGAAATGTTCCGAAGAGACAATATCATTCGCGTGTTTCAAATTATTTACCACAACACGAATTTTATCGTTATTTACTTTTATGATCTCTTTGATTGAAGAGTATCGTGATGTCAAACCTTTATTAATTTGAAAAATGTTTAATGGCTTTGATATACGTCTAAAAAAGACTATCCAAGGCCCAGAAGAGCTCTCCTGATATTTTTTCGTTCGTGGGGGTATCGGATTCATGCTAGGATTTACGTCCATGGATTCATCCATTACATTAAAATTTTTAACTAAACTTTAAAATAAAATTTGAAACCAACACTACACAGTACTCAATCAAAAGGAAAAGAAAAAACTTCTACCTTGAAATTGTTGTCTATCTCCGTTGCACTGCCGTGTAGATCCTCGTTGCTCTAGATGTTCTTGTTGGATGTATCTGGACGTTGATACAATGCTGAAGCTCACTGTAGCGATAGAATATGATGTGATGCTACTGCTACCTGACATCCAGCACCACTCGAATTCCGATTTGCTTTCGTCTTCGCCAGCTGTAACCAGCGCAGGTCACCGGTGTATACCTGCGTGTTGTATGGCAGTGGAAAGACCGAGTTGTCTTGTCTCCTTCTTCCTAGTGCTCCGCACCGATATGCTTCTGCACCGAAGTGCCTTCGCACCGGTGTGCCTTTGCACTCTCCTGCTTCTATGTGCCTTTGCACTCTTCCTCTTCGATGTGCCTTTGCACTCTCCTGCTCAGCACTTGTGGCTGTATATTGCGGCCTGGGCAGAGTTTGGGAAACGCCCTTTGTTGTTTCCTTCACCAGCTTGGCCCAGCACTAGGGCTCTCTTATGCAGCACGACTATACGTTTTAACGGCTGCTGCCAACAGGTTTCTACCTGTAGTTCAACCGTTGTCGTATTTAACGCGCGTAAACCAACCAGCGTTATTAAACTGTACGCTTCTATACACAACCTTCTCGGTTGAACGGCTATTACTGAATCGAATAGTCAAGTTATTTGCACTTTTACATAATAAGTATTCTTAATGTTGAAAAAGGGGGGGGGGGTCTAATACCCTAAACCACTTCCCCCCTTTTTGAATAATCTTTTATTGAACGTAAAACTACACGACAACTTTCTCAAAAATTTGAAACCTTCAGCGGCTTCAATGGTTTAGTAAATCAAGAGGATGTATTCAAAGAATTACTTTTAACGTCAGATCCTGTGATAGCATTATCAAATCGAGTAACAACCAACGTGAGTGAACTTCATCCACTAAATTAGTGTTTGTCGCGTGAATATTCTTCGTTGTGTTGGTATGAAACCTTAAAATTATTCCTTTCAATCTTAACGCGTGACAATCGATTAAGCATTTCATGAGATCTAGGAATGAGTTTTTCTTTAAAGTTTTTGTCATTATTTATTGTACTTCCAGAAACGGTATTCAGAGACCAGCATGATTAAAAATAGTTTGTATGTCCATGGATTAGTATAACAAATAAATTCAAATAGTTTTGAGCCCAACTTTGAAGATTTTTCGGTATCGTCATCTTCTATGACGGTTTGAATTTCGAAAACTCATCACCCTGGAATTTCAAAATTTTAAGTCGAAATCGGATAAAATTCACCAACAATATTAAGTTTATTTTAATATATATATATATATATATATATATATATATATATATATATATATATATATATATATATATATATATATATATATATATATATATATATATATATATATATATATATAGATATATATATATATATATATATATATATATATATATATATATATATATATATATATATATATATATGTATATATATATATATATATATATATATATATATATATATATATATATATATATATATATATATATATATATATATATATATATATATATATATATATATATATATATATATATATATATATAATGAAATTAAGATAATGTCACTCATTTTGCTCGTATATGGCTGAACCGATTTCGTCCATCTAGCATTCACATAAAAGGTCTTAAGGTCCCATAAAAACTGCTTGATTTTTAATCAGATCCGACGTCCGGTTCAGAAGATACATAGGTTATTAATGTAAAAATTTCAAACAAATTTATCGGGTTTATCGAGTTCACAGATTTTGAGAGTCGACGACCAAATAAACTTATTTCAGTTTTACCGGTATTCGGTTTTCGATCCCGGAACACCCCAAAAAGTTTATGTGGAACGCACTACGATTTCTCTAAGATGTCTACACTGATTTTCAAAAATTTCGAATCTAATGAAATGGTTAACAATCAATTAAGAGAGTTTAACTGACTTCGGCTACACCGATTCCCAAGTTCCGTTTCCGAAAGTTTCGGGAAAAGAGAAGCTAAAAGGAAGCCAAAACGAATTTAATAAACAAAAATTCAAATTAAAATAAACTTAATATTGTTGGTGAATTTTATCCGATTTCGACTTAAAATTTTGAAATTCCAGGGTGATGAGTTTTCGAAATTCAAACCGTCATAGAAGATGACGATACCGAAAAATCTTCAAAGTTGGGCTCAAAACTATTTGAATTTATTTGTTATACTAATCCATGGACATACAAACTATTTTTAATCATGCTGGTCTCTGAATACCGTTTCTGGAAGTACAATAAATAATGACAAAAACTTTAAAGAAAAACTCATTCCTAGATCTCATGAAATGCTTAATCGATTGTCACGCGTTAAGATTGAAAGGAATAATTTTAAGGTTTCATACCAACACAACGAAGAATATTCACGCGACAAACACTAATTCAGTGGATGAAGTTCACTCACGTTGGTTGTTACTCGATTTGATAATGCTATCACATGATCTGACGTTAAAAGTAATTCTTTGAATACATCCTCTTGATTTACTAAACCATTGAAGCCGCTGAAGGTTTCAAATTTTTGAGAAAGTTGTCGTGTAGTTTTACGTTCAATAAAAGATTATTCAAAAAGGGGGGAAGTGGTTTAGGGTATTAGACCCCCCTCCCTTTTTCAACATTAAGAATACTTATTATGTAAAAGTGCAAATAACTTGACTATTCAAATTCTTTCAAATTTTTGCACCATACTTTTGAGCCCCTCCTTGAATGATTCCTGCGCACGGGTCTGAGGATAACATAGCTCCTTTGCTTCTAAAACAACAGATACAGTCGTATCCCTTTTTATCAATAAAATGGTTTTTCAATCTTCATCAATCTTTTGGTACAAACATTCGAAAACTTCATTGACGAAAGCCTAATTTGCTTTAGGAATTCTTTCTGGAAATATCCTGTGACATTATGAAGTGAAGCCTTGGGAAACCAAATTCAGTAAAAACGTGTTTAATCCACCTAGCAGTGAGATGATACCTTTTTTTATGAATCCGCAATCAATCAGGTTTTTTGCATGAATATTATTCGGTGTTTCAGTTCGCATGAAATTATTTTAATGACCGTCGTTTTAAACTGCAATTTGTGATTTTAATCACTCAATACCCTGTAATGTCAAAGCTGCAAATCGGATCGAATTTGAATCTAAACGTGTGACAATCGATTGAACATTCCATGAGATGTCGAAGGAAGTTTCAGTTTAGAGTCTACGGTTATTAAAAATGTCCGTTTTATACTAATGCTTTGGAATGCGCACTGTAGACTAAGCACAAATCACTGGAATCTTATTTTTACTCTGTAAAAGGTTCGCAGGTTTACTCTCTGAACATAGAAAAAAAATTGTAAAACGTCATTAAAAAAAATATTGTGGAACTAATTTTGACCGATTCCATCATGTTCGATTGAGAGTCAACTGATCACGGTGGAATATTAAACAATACTTTTGTGCAATATTTTTCACGCCTTTGATGTTCTTTCGACTCCATTTTCAAAACAATGTTTTTGTTCCAGCAAACCATAAGTCAAAACGTTCACGACCAATGAAATTGTGTTTGCGGTTACATCTTTAAAAGAATCGTAGTTTACACACTATGTCTATGTTTACACACTATGTCTATGTTACTGTGCGCATACCTTAACTATTTTATGTATTATAATTTACCTTTGTCGTTTATGCTTATTCGCATAAAAATAATTAGGTTTGAAAGCTGTATTTGTGATGACATATACATCTGCCGATAAATTCGAAATCTGTTTATACCCGATTGAAGAAATGTTTTGCGACAACCAAAACGTGACGTAGTTGTGATTTTTTTTGATGATAGTTCTGAATCCCAATAGAATCTTTCGCCCATTTTGGAACATGAGTTATGAATATTGTTTTGCTCTGAAAACTTTTCCTATCTGAAGGAATGATGATTTGAATATCCCTCGCATCGCACACTCAATTCTCAATTTTCCTTGTCGGGTGAACAATAGCAGTAACCGAAACAGGATGGAAAAAAGTTTCCTCTTCATTGCCAACATTGGCGCAGTATCGACGGAACCATTCCGCATAACTAAATCCGAGGCCAAAAGTATGCTCCTTAATAAATTCCTCATCCCAAAGGGGTCCTTTGTCGCAACGGCACCGCACCGATTGTGTCTCAAAGCCGCAGCCTGTGTGTGTGTATGTCGGAAAATATTTTTTGAATAAGCGCAATAGTTATTACAATGAAATTATAGCATATCGTAAAATTTATTACCTTATTGCTCGCATTTCGGTTAGCTTAGTTTGGCTGGCTAGTTGCGGCTCCAGCGGCGGCGGGCCTCGGACGAAATATCGTAAAAAATATGCAAATAAAACGTTAAATAATATTTTATGACTTTTTTTCTATCTTTTTCTTTTCTTGTTAACTGTCATCGAAGGAGGAGAAAACTGTGCGAACGGTCCTTACTTGATGTACCACTTCGTTGGGTTCTGTATTGCGTGTCTCGGTTCAGATAAATTTCGCACCGATGGAAATCATTTGCCACGGGTCGTGGCTCATTTCCGGATAGATGGTTTTCACTTTTTCCTACTTCGGCAGATAGGCTACGGATACAAATGGCCGTCGGTTTATAGTTTCTGTTATTAGTTCGGAGCTGGCTTGTTGCAAAGGAAAGAAATGCGTGATGAAAATGTCAGTGAATTATTTATTTTTGGGTACGAATATTAGCTCAAAAGCCGTTTGGTAAAAATCATTTTCATTCACTCAATTTTACAAAATTTAGACTCCGATGCAAAAATAATATCCTTTTTTATCTTTTTAGCAAGATTTCACAAAGGGATCGACGGTTTTCTTGCTGTTGTTCGTTCTATTCATGTGGTACCCATTTCCCCATTTTATGCACTTTTACTATAGCTCTCGAGGAAATTTGTTTAATGGTATAAACATTTAATGACTCGACCAATTATTTGTCGATTTGTGTGTCATCTTCGTCTTGTTATGCCTGCAAATCGTAAGTATTTCTCATTCTTCGTATATCAAATTCACCACTTTTGAAGCATTGAAAACCATCTCTTGTATATTGCTTCCGAGAACCGAAAGCCTTTTCCAGTATTCAACGAGATTCGGTAACGAATTTCGTCAAATGGAAAAATGAAATCTACATTATCTCGTTAATTGGCACAAAAAATTTGTCATATTTACACTGTACAAAAAGTACAGTGTAGTATAAAATGTGTTCTATTGTATACTGAGTGTTGTTAACAAAAACATGCTTGATCCACCTAACAGTGAGATGATACATTTTTTTAATCAATCAGCATGAATTTTTTACGTGAATACTCTTCGCTGTGTTTAGATTTCATGAAATTATTTTAATAACCGTCGTCGTGAATTGTAATGAAAATTTTGGAACTGCAACGCAAATGGAAGATAGGAATTGTATGAACCTTAAAATTATTCCTCTCAATCTAAACTTGTGACAATCGATTAAGCATTCCATGAGATGTTGAAGTGAGTTCCTCTTTAAAGTTTTTGTCATTATTTATGGTACTTCAAGAAACGGTAGCCAGAAACCAGCATAAACAAAAATAGTTCGTAAAGACTGTCCCAGAAAGTATGGACTCAACCGAAAACCGCTGCCATTTCGCAATGGCTCAGAACCTGTCAATTTTTATAGCTGCGTCCTGTTGTTTACACTCTTCTCTAACCACTTGTGCAGTTGTTTATTCGTTTTCATTAGTTTGTTTCGAAATGCGTGGACTTCCAGCAGAACAACGTCGAAAAATTGTGTACAAATGGTGCACAGAACGCGGACTGTCACTGAGAAAGATAGCAAAAATGGAAGGAGTAAGCGAAATGCAATCAGGAAGTTCGGTGACCTTTGGAGATGCACCGAAAACGGGTCAAAAAAAAAGGTCCTGCTAACCCTCAGTTGGATAAACGTATACTGAAGGCGTTCGAGCAAAAGAAGGAGGTTTCAGTTCGGGATGTTGCCAAAAAAGTGGGCACTTCGAAGTCAAATGTTCTTCGTGCTAAAGAACGTTTGAATCTTCGAACCTATAAGAAGCAGAAACAACCAAAACGTAGTCTGAAACAAGAAGCATCAAGCCGAGGGCTCGAAAGATGTACAATACGATTCTTGCTGGAAATTTGAACTGCATAATCATGGACGACGAAGCCTACGTTAAACTCGATTACAAATCCTTGCCAGGACCACAATATTATACGGTGCGAGAAGGGCAAATGTTAAACCTGTCCGAGACATCGATTGAAGTCGAAAAATTTGGTAAGAAAGCTATGGTCTGGCAAGCAATTTGTCGCTGCGGTAAGATTTCGAAACCCTTTATCAGCTCGCAGTGGCGATAGAATCCAAACTGATCCAATTTTTGTTAAGAGGTTTCTTTTACGTGATTTCGTTTGTAGCTTTTTCTCTAATGGGCGGTCCCAGCTGCTATAAAAATAGCCGCATACAGAATTTTAATTAAGATTATTTCATTTCGTATTTGCATTTTATTGAAAGAAACAAATTGTGTAACTCACTACGATATTAAACACTTTTCGGAACATTTTTCTCGAACGATTTGTTGTACAGCAGCAGATATTTTGTGCTCTTCCTCAGCACGCGTTCTGATTGGCTGGTGTTGAGATGGGTCTATTGAGGCAGGTTTTTCAATAGTGTACTATTGAAATATTTCAATGCTGTTACTATACAAGATTAAGTTGAAAAGTTTCGAATCTATTGGTAGTTAGATTATATAAATCCTTTCACAGATCACTGAGCTATGAGCTTTAAAAATACGAGAAAGGCAAACGCGCCTTATGAATTTTTCTTATTGATACTCGTTTATACCAAACATTTCAGAAAAGTTTAATTTTGAATTATTAGAGATTATGTCTCACAACTGAAAATTTTATCATAAAATTGTGATCATATTTCCGATGGCATGTAGCAAAAATTATGTTGATTCGTTAGATACAACAAGATCAAAAACTTATCACTCTCTCAGAGGGTAAATTTTGAAAAGGCACCCCATAGTAAAGTAAGTCGTATTCACGACAAAATTTTAAACTTGGGCCGAATTTTTTTTCTTTTTTTACCGCAGCACAACTCGCTCGAATACGGGCTTAACTTACCGACAAAAGTCGCGCTACTGAACGAATCCTAACTTTGACAGTTTATTGTTAGCAACGTTTTCGTTTAGATTGCGGTATAAAAATGAATTCATCATTCAGTAAAAACCATTCAAGCGAAGAGGTTGTGTTTCGATTGTACTGGCTCGTGAGTTAACGGCTGCTACCGAGACAATTCTAAGCTTCAGGTAGTTAAACTGCCCATAGCAAACGCAATATTCGGGGCGTTTCCCGACTGGAAAGCTAGCAACGAAGGCCATCCCGTTCATACGCACAGAGGTGTAGAGACACAGAGGTGCGAGAGCATAGAAGTGACGAGTCACAGAGGTGCCATCGCATAAAGGTGCGAAGACGAAGGGGTGCAAAGGCACAGAGGTGCTAAAGCAACCCAGTGCTGATCTACCAGGTACCAGAATTTGTACGCTGCGTAGGATCAAAAGAGACGGCATATATCGCGAGGTGCTACACTGCAAGCATCGCATTTGATCGCCACCAAGAGCAAAAGCACTGTACCTGGGGTCAGGTACAGCAAGTGCAGTGGTGTTCACAACGACGGCAGAGCAACTGAGATAGCAGTAAACGACAGAAGACTGCCAATTGGAAACAGCAAAAGACTGCCAATTGGAAATCGTTGGAAGAGCTTCACGTCGCTCTTCACGATAAAGGAACAGAGACATCAGCTACAAGGTAGATTTAATTTAATTTATTTTTTATTTCTTATATCTGAAATTTTACTAAACATAAGTTTTTATTTTGGTATTATTAATTTACAAAAAAAATTTAATGTAATGGATGATCTCATGGAAGATCATCCGAATCCGATTCCGGATACTAGTAAAAGTTTAAATACTCCGAGGGCTAAACATTATCCACAGGGTACCACTGGGCCATGGATAGTCTATCTTCGAAAAAAAGAAAAGATTTTAAACTTGATGCAAATTACAAAGGATTTGACATCACATTTCTCTGAAGTTAAAGAAATCTGTAAGGTTAATAGAGATAAAATTCGAGTTGTAGTTAACGACTTGAAACAGGCAAACGATATTGTAACCTGTAAATTATTTGCTATTGAATATCGAGTTTACATTCCATCGAAGGAGGTAGAAATTGACGGTGTTGTGACTGAAGCAAGTCTGACAGCAGATGATTTACTTAAAAATGGAGTTGGCCGTTTTAAAAACTCCATGCTTGAGGGAGTTAAGATACTCGAGTGCAAACAATTGTACTCAGCATCTATTGTCGATGGAAAAAAGTCTTATCGTCCCTCAGATTCGTTTCGCGTAACATTTGCCGGATCTGCATTGCCTAGCCATGTCTATATCGATAAAATTCGTCTTCCTGTTCGGCTTTTCGTACCGCATGTTATGAATTGCACGAACTGTAAAAAATTCGGACATACAGCTACTTACTGTAGTAATAAGTCCAAATGTATCAAATGTCAAGGGCCTCATAAGGATAATCTTTGCGATAAAGATGTTGAAAAATGTGTTTATTGTGGGGAAAGCCCTCATGATGATCTTTCAGTGTGCGCTGCATTTAAGCTGCGTAAAGACAAAATGAAGCTTTCTTTAAAAGCACGGTCTAAGCGCACATATGCAGAAATGCTCAAAACGGTCATACATGTCTCCCCTTTGGAAACCGAAAACGGTTTTTCAAATCTTGCGGAGCCAGAGGAATCTGACTCTGACGGAAATAGTGAAGATACCTCGTTTGTCACTCCTCAAGGGTCTGTTAAGAGGAGATTAACAAACCACAAAATACCAAAAAAGACACCTAAAATTATACCTTCAAAAAAAGATCCCCGTGTTAAAGCTAAAAAGCCAAATTTAAAACCAAAAACTGTGCCTCCTGGTTTGTCAAATTCACAAACCAATCCAGGAACTAGCTCAAGAAAAGACAATAATCCAGTGGGCTCCATTTCACATTCAACAACAGGATTACTGAAATTTTCGGAAATTGTAGAATGGATTTTCGCTGCATTCAATATTTCTGAACCTCTAAAGACCATCATAACAGCATTCCTTCCAATAGCTAGAACTTTTTTGAAACAGTTATCAGCTCAATGGCCAGCTCTTACAGGTTTTGTATCATTTGATGGATAATTTATCATCCGCCGCAAATGATTCAATCACTGTCCTGCAGTGGAATTGTCGAAGCATCATGCCAAAACTTGATTCATTTAAAGTTTTGTTGCATAGTCAAAAATGTGATGTATTTGCTTTGTGCGAAACATGGCTTACATCAAACATAGCCTTAAATTTTAATGACTTTAACATTATACGTCTCGACAGAGACTCCCCGTATGGTGGAGTGCTTTTAGGAATTAAGAAATGTTATTCCTTTTATAGATTAAACATTCCTTCGACTTCTAGTATAGAAGTTGTTGCTTGTCAAATAAACATTAAAGGAAAGGACATTTGCATTGCTTCGGTATATATTCCTCCAAGAGCTCAAGTTGGACAACGACAGCTTAATGAAATTGTCGAAGCCCTTCCTGCTCCACGTTTGATTTTAGGAGATTTCAATTCGCACGGAATGATGTGGGGTTCCGTTTACAATGATAGCAGATCATCTCTAATATATAATATTTGCGACAATTTTAGCATGACGGTACTAAATATGGGTAGCATGACACGGATCCCAAGACCTCCTGCACGTCCAAGTGCATTAGATTTATCTCTTTGTTCGACTTCAATTCGACTAGATTGCACCTGGAAAGTATTTCCTGATTTACATGGTAGCGATCATTTACCAATCATCATCTCAATTAGCAGTAACAAAGGCATTGCTAATTCAGTTAATATTCCATATGATTTGACAAAAAATATTGACTGGATTAAATACCAAAGTAATATTTCAAGTGTCTTAACTTCAATGGAAGAGCTTCCCCCACTTGAAGAATATGACTTCCTCGTTTGTTCGATTCTGGAGGCCGCAGAACAAGCCCAAACCAAACGATTTCTTGGTCCATCGTCTAACAGAAGACCTCCAAATCCTTGGTGGGACAAAGAGTGCTCAGATGCTAAACACGCGAAACAAAATGCTTTCAAGACGTTTTTAAAACGAGGAGGAGGAACTCCTCAGAATTTTGAAAAATTCTTGGTTTTAGAAACCAAGTACAAGAACATACTTCGGGTTAAGAAATGCAGCTATTGGAGACATTTTGTGGAAGGTTTGTCAAGAGAAACCTCAATGAGCACTCTTTGGAATACGGCCAGACGAATGAGGAATCGTAACGTAGGAAATGAGAGTGAGGAGTACTCGAATCGATGGATATTTGATTTTGCGAGGAAAGTTTGTCCAGATTCCGTTCCTACGCATAGCATTGTTAGGGAGTCTTCTTCAAATGATGATTCCATTGATAGCCCCTTTTCAATGATGGAATTTTCCATAGCACTCATGTCTTGTAACAATAACGCTCCTGGATTGGACAGAATTAAATTCAACTTGGTGAAGAATCTGCCCGACCTCGCAAAAAGACGTTTGTTGGAATTGTTCAACAAGTTTCTTGAGCAAAATATTGTTCCACCTGACTGGAGACAAGTGAAAGTTATCGCCATTCAAAAGCCGGGGAAACCAGCTTCCAATCACAACTCATATAGACCCATTGCGATGTTGTCCTGCATCAGAAAATTGTTCGAAAAAATTATTCTACGACGTCTCGACACTTGGGTCGAGACGAACGGTTTGTTGTCAGATACTCAGTTTGGCTTCCGTAGAAATAAAGGGACGAATGATTGCCTTGCATTACTTTCGTCTGACATCCAAATTGCCTTCGCTCAAAAGCAACAAATGGCATCTGTATTTTTAGACATTAAAGGAGCATTTGATTCAGTTTCCATTGATGTTCTTTCAGACAAGCTCCACCAACATGGACTCCCAGCGGTTATAAATAATTATTTGCACAACCTTTTGTCAGAGAAACGCATGCATTTTTCACATGGCGATTTGGCAACAATCAGAATTAGCTACATGGGTCTCCCGCAAGGCTCATGCCTCAGTCCGCTCCTCTATAATTTTTACGTGAATGACATTGACAGCTGTCTAGTAACCCCATGTACACTAAGACAATTGGCAGATGATGGCGTGGTTTCAGTTACTGGATCCAAAGCTATTGATCTGCAAAAACCATTGCAAGATACCTTAGATAAATTGTCCGTTTGGGCTGTTCATCTTGGTATCGAATTCTCTGCGGAGAAAACAGAGCTGGTCGTCTTTTCAAAAAAGCATGATCCCGCGCAACTTCAGCTTCATATGATGGGAAGAATAATCGAACAGGTTTTGACTTTCAAATACCTCGGGGTGTGGTTTGATTCCAAATGCACGTGGGGAGGACACATTAGGTATCTGATAACGAAATGCCAACAAAGAGTAAATTTTCTTCGAACAATAACAGGGTCTTGGTGGGGTGCTCATCCGCAAGATCTAATAAAATTGTATCAGACAACGATACTTTCAGTGATGGAATATGGATGCGTTTGTTTTCGTTCTGCTGCAAATTCTCATATTATCAAACTTGAGCGAATTCAGTACCGTTGTTTGCGAATTGCTTTAGGCTGCATGCATTCGACACATACAATGAGTCTTGAAGTTCTGGCGGGAGTTCTTCCATTAAAAGATCGATTTTGGGAGCTTTCATCACGCCTGCTAATAAGATGTGATGTGCTGAATCCCATGGTAATTAATAATTTCGAACGACTAGTCGAGCTTCGATCTCAAACAAAATTCATGACAGTATATTTTAACCATATGTCACAGGAAATCAACCCTTCAAGATATATTCCTATCCGTGTCAGCCTCCTAAATGTACCTGACTCAACTTTATTTTTCGACACATCCATGCAGCGCGAAGTGCGTGGAATCCCGGACCACCTACGCTCTATGGAAATCCCAAAAATATTTTCAAGTAAGTTCAGGCATATTAACTCTGAGAAAATGTTTTACACGGACGGATCGCGAATGGAAGAAGCGACAGGGTTTGGTATGTTCAACAATAATGTTTCGGCCTCATTCAAGCTTCATCTGTTTATATAGCAGAGTTAGCAGCAGTTCATTATAGCTTGAATGTAATCGTCACATTATCTCCAAACCATTATTTCCTCTTCACAGATAGTCTGAGTGCAATTGAAGCCATTCGCTCAAACGCTGCTGGCAAAAATGAACCGTTTTTCTTGGGTAAAATAAAACAGTGTCTGAACGACATATTGAATAATAATTATCTAATCACAATAGTTTGGGTTCCGGCTCATTGCTCCATTCCAGGCAATGAAAGAGCCGATATTTTAGCCAAACGTGGTGCTATTGAGGGTGAAATTTATGAGAGACCGATTGCTTTCAACGAATTCTATAGCGCGTCTCGCCAAAGAACACTTGCCAGCTGGCAAGCTTCTTGGGATAAAGATGATCTGGGTCGGTGGATGCACTCAATTATTCCTAAAATATCGACAAAGGCATGGTTCAGGGGACTGGATGTGAGTAGAGATTTCATTCGTGTGATGTCCAGACTCATGTCCAATCACTACACGTTAGATGCACATCTCCTTCGAATTGGACTTTCCGAGACTAATCATTGTGCTTGCGGCGAAGGTTACCGCGATATTGACCATGTTGTTTGGACATGCGTGGAGTTTCGTGATGTCAGATCTCAACTAATAAATTCCTTGCGTACCCAAGGTAGACTATCCAATGTCCCAGTTCGCGACATTCTTGCTTGTCGTGACCTTCCATACATGAAACTTCTTTATCATTTCATTAAATCCATTGGAGTTCCAATTTAAATTTTATTTTATGTTAAACTGTTTTCTCTTCCATGAGTTCAACCAATAGCCAACTATAGGATATTGAATATAAGTGGTGAACTGATACAAACAATCCTGAAATAGTTATAAGATCATGTACAAAATAAATGTATTTTATTTAATGTAATTTAAAATAGCAACTCGCTTGATAAAAACAGTGTTTAGATTAACTAATGAGTACCAACATACTAATATGATATTCGAAATGTATTAGGTTTAAACTACTATGTATTGTGGATGCCACGGCGAAGAAAAACTTATGTATATTGCCTATGAAATAAACGTATTTATGAAAAAAAAAAAAAAAAAAATGAATTCAAAAATCAAAAACATTCGTTGCGTCCAGTTTCTTCTTCCCTTCTCGAGAAATTCGATTTTTTGCAAGCAAATGATGTTTTGTGTGAACCGTGTAGGCAGAATGCGAGTAAAATTGGAGCAAAGGATGACATACAGTTTTGGAAAAATTCCAAAATGATGCAATTTTCACTATTCAGCTGTGAGGGAAAATTCTGCTGATGCAATAGTGATCACAGATTCTGCATCCCCTGAGACTGATGACAATGTGCGATTATATAGAAGTGATTATTACATTTACTTACATTGGATCATTGCATTTCACAAATTTTAAAATATCGATTGCTTTTTTAGAATGAACCATATTTGCCTTTCGGTTATCTTACCGAATTGAAACAAAAATTTCATGCAAAAGATGCAACTAAATCCGAGAGAGTGAGAATTTCAACTGTTTTGCCAAAAAACTGGAGTATTCGTAAGACGATGAACACAACAAGATATTTTGTTACGAAAGTAGGGAATCTCGTGGGGAAAAAAGATTATTGCGATTCGAGGAACAAAAAGTAAAAACTAATTTTTTTTGTCAAACTTTTAATGTCTTTATATTAAAAATCATGAATCATGAATATTTTACAGAAAAACAATTTCTTCTGAAATACCAATTAAAGTCATAAAATTTTACACGGTGCAAATAAAACACCATTTACTTGCAAATAATCGAATTTCTCAAGCAGGTAAGAAGCAGCCCGACGCGACGATTTTTTTTAATTTTTGCTAACAAAGACTTTAAGACTCTAAAGTTAAATGAATTGCAGTAACTGAAACGTTGCTCGTGATTGAAAAATTCATTGCTCCGAAAATATTAATCTTTCCACTCTGAAACTTTACCAAGATTGAATTAAACCCCATAGGCTTCTTTTTTTCAACTAAAAAAAGAAGAAAAATCAGGCCCAATTTTGATTTCTTTTTATTTGTTTAATAATTTTTAACTTTTTTCATTTAATTAACTTTAAAGGTTTCTTTTTATGAAATCGCTTATTTGAAAGCTAAGGAAAGCTAAGTATCTTTATTAGATTTTACATTATAGGCTGTTGAAAAAAGGCTCTTTTTTGTACACGCGAAATTTCAAAAAATCATATCTCTAAAATTCCTTATGAAATAAACAAATACGTGTCGAATATTTCCGAGTTCTTTACCGAAAAAAAGCAAGATGAAAAAAAAATGTTGGGTGGCTGATTTTGCGTGGAATGCCCCTTGTATATAACTTTAGCGATGGAAAAACTGACTGTTCTTGTGATAGAGTAAAATGAATAGTGTGGAACGGGAATGATTTTTAATGGTATTTCGTATATCATATACTCAAAGCAGGGACCTTACATCAACATGCTAGAATGCGCAATTTAATATTATTGGCCCAAGGTGAACATTCTTTTTTTGTTAAGAACAAGATCTACGACTATTGTTACCTATACAACCTTCACCTTCATCATTTGAAAAATAACTTTGATTGTATCCCTTGTAAGTGCAAGTACAATGTACTATGTACCATCTTCATTTTAGTTGTGTGGATTGTAGATCTATGATATATGTATCAAATATGAAGTACGTAATACACCAATTTCTAACACCAGAAAACACTTGATTCTTGATGAGCTGTTAGAAAGCCCAATGTGTGTAAATGAGTGTTTGCGAGTATGGAAGTTACACTTTCATGAACCGGTAGTTCTTTTTAAAAAACGAGTCCACACAGTTCGGGAGTTGAATGTGGAATGATTTTATTTTCAATTAAGTTTGTTACAGAGGCCTAACTTGCTGATCTAACTGAAATATTATGAAGTGCCTACGCTGCTCCTGCTGCTCGGTTACAGTCGCGTCGATCCGCTGCGTATGCACTTTATGTGCTGGTGACACGCGCAATCAGTTTGCGCGCGGTGATGGAATTTTTTGATGGTTCGGGTGAACCTGGTGGTAACTTGGATAAGTGAATTCCACTGCCATTTGATAATCTCAAAGATTGCAGCACCAGTTTTCATAAATTGAATAGTTTTCGGTCTCACAAGCTAGACACGATAGTCATTTCTGGCTTCGGTTACAGGGTGCGCAAAAATATTTTTAACCAAGGTTGCTGATCCTATCAATGAAACATTACTCGTGAACTATTCTCTTCACCGGCGATGCTCTCCGTGCGGCGAGCAGTTTGTATACATTCCGTGTCTGCTTTATTCATTCTTTCCTTCCACTCAGAGAATTGAACCGCTTGGCAAAGCAAGCAAGCATCATATATGCACTCTGTTCGCTCGCAGTGAGTTCGTTTCGAAGCATTTAGGTAGAAAGCTATTCGGTGGTGATGATGACTCGCGTTGAGTCGAATTTTCTACTCACGGTGATTCGTTCTCTGCGACGTATGGTGGTACAACTGAATGACCGCCCAGGATAAAATTTTATTCCTGTATAAAGCTTATAAGAAAGATGTCGAATCTTTTTGAATTGTCTTCACTGCACATTTCTTCGGTGTTTGCTATACTTCAATCGTGATTTGTAGCATTAGGGACAACTTTGATACCTGCCAGAATATGTTATTGATTAATCATCAAACTGTAAAGGGTTATTAATGGAGCGTTTTTGTGTGTCGTAAATATGTAACTTTCACTCCTATTCCGTAGTTCTATAATAAATTCATTTTGTGTTTCGATCGAGTTCGACTTTTCCAAACAAATTATACCTCATTCGAAATGCCAAATTGGTATTTTTCATTCGGTCGAATGTAGGGTTGTTTATTATGCCTGAGAAGTAATAGTCCCAAGTTTTTGTCAATTATTATTGTTTCTCATGATCGTGAAACTATTTATATACCGATTACAAAGCCATTCGACGATCGTTAACTTAATAATTATAAACATATGTGATGACACTAATAATTGCTTTTAATTTCATTCATAATAAACTAATAGTATCTGTATTGACTTCGAGACAAGTTGTGTCGAACCAAGTCAACTACCAAAAAAGTTGAGACCAACTTTGATGATAAACACTATCAGTTCGTACAAATACTAGAAGAACCATAAACACCAAATAATTCCGTCACATTCAATATACAGGGCGTTAGAGCTACAATATAATAGAAACTAAAACCGAAATAGAACTTCTATAATTTTATATAAGGCACTAATTTGGAGGCCAACATAAGATTTTACTGAAGAATGATATTTCTATTATTATCAAAAACAAACAAACTCTCTACAGTTACTTGTTGGAAACTGTGCCATGGATAATCGTGCAATGAAGACCTTCCGCAGTTTCCAATAACGAAATAAATATCTAAAAATCAAGTATCATACTATCAAACACAACAAAATTATCTGTCTCGTGACATTAGTGACGTTAAATAAAGTGGAATTAAATGCATATTTTTTTTCTTGATCCTATATTCACAGACTAACAGACAGGACACTCAAATTAAATTCTTCAATCATTTTAACGGTCATTTCGAATATTCCTTTATTTGGGACAGTACTCACATGCGTCATGATGGCGCCACGTTACCCTATCAAAAACATCCTGTCTGTCATCTAGACTGTGTTTATTTTTTTCATTTACCAACAGAGTTGCCATTTATACAGAATCACCAGTAATGTATTAATTTGTATACGTCCATGCGAATTTCATGCAGGATACAGATTTAATACATATTGCCAAAACCATATACATAATTGTGCCTACTTCTCATTCTCCAACGAAATATAAAATCGAACCTGTTTTGTTACAATATTTACTTGCTTCTGGTCTGCCGCCACTTAATTTCGGGTGAAAATTACCAACACAATAAAAAATAGTCTAGATGAGCAACGTTGAGTCAAATAAATGGTTACCTTCCAACATCGCGAAAAAGTTAAATATATTATCAACGTAATCCAATAATTTATTGTGACGATTCCTTTTCAAATATTTCGATGAAATCAGGCATCCCTGCAAGCAGCTGATCGCTGTTGACAAACGAGGGGAAACCAACTAGTAAAAAAAACTTTTACATACCACAAGGGGTGTACAGATAGTAAATAGTTCGCGCAGTACAATATAGGTGGAACTAGTGCATCACGAAAAATTATTTTTATAAGAATTTACTCATACTGTCATGTCTGTTAGTCTGTGCTATATTCTCCTACTATCTCCTGATTATGTGATAACAGAATTATATTTCATTTGGACTCTTTGTATGTGATCCTTGAAGTATTCACGTAAAATTTTTTTTGCTCAACACAGTTTTAAGGTAAATAATACAATGAGTAGTTTCAAAACTGAATGTGTGATATGAGTAACAAAAATTCTAAATCGCACTATCTGACAAATCGATAAACCACGCGGATTGTGTTATTTTTCAAATTAAAATCGTTTCCTCTGTAATATGAATATTGTAAAATGTTATGAAATTGAATTTACAATTTCTTCTAGCGGATGTTCTTTTTAAAAAAAAAGCTAAACCGATCACTTCGGGAGTCAATTGTAGAACATTTTATTTTCAATACATTTTTGACAGCAATATCAGATTGTAATCTTAATTTGATTTCAGCTCATCAATTTCTCAACTGATATCACATTACGTTATTATTTTGCTGTTTGCTTTTGGAAGAAAAACTTACGAGGCAATAGTTTTGTGAAACTCCAAAAATGATAATATTAAATGCAAAAATTTAATGAATGCATTAAAATAGGACTAAGTTAATAAGGCGATACAAAAATGCAAAAGTAAATTTCAATGGAACATCTATTCCTCCAATTTTATGTTGCGTTTTACAAAATGCTTCGACATCCTGTGGCAGTTGGCCGGAACCACAACCGTGAGTCTAAAAAGTTAAAAGTCTTAATTTCCT
Organism: Malaya genurostris; assembly: GCF_030247185.1. Taxonomy (NCBI): domain Eukaryota; kingdom Metazoa; phylum Arthropoda; class Insecta; order Diptera; family Culicidae; genus Malaya; species Malaya genurostris. The sequence goes on from NC_080572.1 coordinate 183,637,905, forward strand.
GATCGTAGTACAGTTATTCTAATCGATAATTTGTGTAGATGTATGGTAAAAGATGCTGAATGAGTATTTAGTTAGTAATGACTGTTTCTTTGTTAGCCTTAATTGCTTCTTCTTAATTGCTTTGATTTTTGCAGAGCAAGCAGTTACATGGCGTCTCAGTATGTTCAAACGTTGTGGAAAACCCTGCACTCCTATTACTTCTATAAATCAAATCTATGCGAAGAAGCGTTAAATTGTGTTTAATATAATAAAAACATGAGAAAATAAATCATCCCTGGAATTAAAAGATTAGACTTGCCTCTATAATCAATATTCAGAATATATTTTTGTCACTCTATTTGCATTGCATATTGATATTGCGTATTGGACTTGATCATTCATAATCATATGTGATTTTAAAAAATATCACTGTAGATATTTCAGTCCATTTTCAAAATCATAAATAAAATAAATATCAAACCAACCCGAAAGAGAATCAAAAGTGTTGCTACAGTTATATGTGGAAAATAATTCCTTTTATTTTATTTCTTATATAAGCCATATAAACTGCAAAATTTTCACTTTACAAAAGTGATTGTCCTCAGGTGATTCAACTCCAGCTTTTTTAAAATCTATCTGCCATTACTTGCCGCAAAATTTCAACAGCACGGAGTACGAACGTGAGAATAGTATTCGGTGAAATCTGAATCAACTGTTTCATTAGTTTTATTGCAGTAGGAATTACATTATATGTACATTAGTATACGATTTTAAACGACGTTTTGAAGTGGACTATTAGTTTTATTTATCAGTTTAATTTTTATCCAACCCAATCGTTTCGCCATCTTCCAATAATAAGTAATGATATTACGTTTAAAGTTTTCCAAGCTAATTTGTGATGTTCAACGCACACCTTTTATCAGGGCAATATCTACGAGACAATTAAACTAAGCAAAATAAAAAATTGCTTCCATCGCATCGCTAATTTTTGTCTTCAATTTTTTTCGTACACTTGCATTCATGATTGCTGGCATTTTGACTCACAGTGAGTCAAAAATTGACTCAATGTAAGCGCTACTCGTGCCTGATGATACCTGCTCTTGAAATGGTAGAGAATGGCTCACGGCGGAATAGCAACCAGCATGAAGAAGCAAGATGAACGTTAATGAGTTGCGTGAGGCGAATTTCAGCAACCCTGTTTTTAACCAATAAGTAGATTAAAACAGGTTTTATTCTAAAATTAGTAACTCAATGTTTAAATGTCTCGACACTTATCTGTACGAATATTTTAAATTAATAGTTTTAGGAAAGCCGCACTAAAACAATTGAATAAACTGAGCTGCTTCTGCTCAGGAAGCGCCCAGCAAAAACATACCGGAAAAGTTTCACCGTTAAGCACAATAATCGGTACTGTTTCATTGGAATCGGATTTGGCCATGTAATGCCAACAACACATTGTAAAATGCAACCATCAGGAGGGAACCCTCTGGCAAAAGGATAATTATGCACCGAGTCACATAAATTTTCCCAGCAGAAACCGTTCCAGCGACACTGCGCTACCCAGCATCTCCGGTGGGGATTATCTTTTCTATCCGGTGCGTGTAACAACCGTTCGGAACGGTCCCACCCGAAAAACGGCACCCGCCAACAACGGGGTTGGCAAAAGTAAATTGCGGTTAAACTTCCGGCAAAAGTCAAGCACCGGAAGCGGTAAAACATACACCACCGCTCGCTGGCACCCGTTCGAAGCGGGTCGCGTGTGGCTCCACTGGGAATCCCCAAATGGAATAGGTCCCAACTGCAAATGCACATGATGGGGAAGAATCGACTGTGGACCTTTTCAAGGATGCATGGCAGAACTTCTGGTGCGCACTCGGAAACGATCTGGCTTCGCATTTTACATTATTATTTTAATGTGGCGTTCGTCCCTCCGTGTATGGTGCAGTGAGTACTAGCCGATAAGCAATTGTGTTGTTGTTGTTGTTGGTGGTGGTAGTGGTTGTGGTAGATGTAGCAGCTTTCTAGTTACATTGTTTAGTAGTTGTTTGCTGTGGGCAATCTGATGGCTTGTTGGGAAGTGTTGTAAGATTTTACGAACAGCTATGAACTAGTTTACCATGGATCACTCATTACAGTGTGGAGGATGATTTCACTTTGTATACACAATTGTCGTCCATTTTGCGTCTCTTGATCCTATTAACTATAAGGATAAAAGATTTATAGAATCACTGCATCCTATTGGCTACAAAATATTTGGGTTTCTTATGAAGTTAATAAAAGCGGTCTAAGTTAAACATGCATTTCCGATAAAATTGCGGCGAGAGAAAAAATGCGTTTGGTTGGTTACGTCACTTTTACCATTACATCTCTGGAACCGGAAGTAATAGTAAATTTATTTTCAAATTTGATTCACAATTACAAAGTAGCTTTCAAACGAACCTAAGCTTGTCATAATTGGTTAAGCCATCTCGGAGAACATTGAGCGAAGAAAAAAAGCGTTTTGTAGGTTACGTCACTTTTACCAAAATGTTTCCGGCATCGAAAGTGACTGCCACTTGATCTTTAAACTTGACTCACAATCCAATAGTAGTTTTCAAAAAAATGGTTCAGCCGTCTCAGAGGAAATTGTGCGGAGAGAAAAAAAATTGTGTTTTGTTTGCTACGTCACTTATACCAGTATATCTCCTGAACCGGAAGTGACAGTCACTTGATCTTCGAACTTGATGCTTAAGCCAATGATAACTTTCAAATGAGCCTAAGTATTTTGAAATTGTTTCAGCCATCTCCGAGAAAATTGGGCGGAGAGAAAAATCTGATGCACAAACACATACACATTTAGACATTTTCCGATCTCGGCGAGCTGATTCGAATGGTATACAACGCTAGGGGTGTCCGTAGCACTGATCAAACGTTGGTTTCTCCAGTAATTTTATTACCTTTATATAGAAAAAGGCAAAAAGCGGTTAAGTGGACTCTGAGCAACTCAAGTGTCCTTTTTTGCACATTTCACCCCGTTATTCCGAAAACGGAAGTCGAATTCAGATAAATTCAATAGCAGGCTATGAAACTCTAGGCCCTTTAATGTCGTTTTCGTTTTTAAATTGCACTACACCGGTGTAGCGAAAGCTGCACTGAAACCGTTCGTTTTTGCCAATTGCACTACACCAATGCTACACTTTTTCTGCACCGATACCACTGGTGTAGCACTCATCAAAAGTTTGGTGTAGCTCTGTGCAATGGAATCGGTTATTGTAGTCAATGGTTATTGTTTATGTTTTCGTCATTTTTGTTCGTTTATTCATGCCTCAGTGTAGCACTGCACCGGTGTAGTGCAAATTAAAAACGAAAACGTCATAAGATTAAATTTACAATTCGAGGAAAACAGTCATTGTTGAAAAACTCAAAAGCATTTTTATTACATAAATACAAACTGAGTCGAATGGTACATGACGCTCGGCTCTCCGGATACGGTTCAAAAGTCGAACTTCTAGCGTTTCTTTATGCGAAAGGCATAAATGCCATCAACTCAATTTATCAAATGAGTTCAGAATTCAGTTACACATTTCATAATTCAGGTTAGCAGTCCAAAATTTTAGGCTCAAAATCTATATTCAGAATCTATGGTCTAACTTCAGTCCTAGAATTTAATTTCAGAAATTAGTTCTAGAGTCAAGGCTCAGAACTCAGTTCCAGAAATAAGTTTCTGATTTCAGTTTTTGAACTCAGATCTTGAGCTCAGGTTCAGAATTCAGTTCCAACATTCAGTTCCAGAGTGGAGCTTCTATTCCAGAATTCATCCATGGATCTGAATCTTAAACTGGACTTACCATATAACTAGGTCTGCTTCAGGTTCAGATCCAAGTGTTTAACCTGAATATGGAACTAAACTAATCATGATCCAACTCGAGATGCTGGAGAAAGAGCTGTAAGTTTTCGATCGCTAATATGTTGTACTAAGCGTTGGGGCAAATAAGGAATTTCGACCCATACTTTGATTCTGACGGAAAATCGTAACTTTTGAAAAATTGGAGGAATGGAGGTAAAAATAGAAACAAAATGCCACGTTTAAGGAGTTGCAGAGTTAAAAAATTCGAATCGAATTTATTACAGAGTTATACAGATTTTAAAAAAATATTTGATTGGAAAACTGACATACGAATGTAATGGTTGGTAAACGACTGGACAATGCGCAATACAGGCCCCGATGTGGTTCCTAGCCTCTTGTCCAGTAACTCCTATCCCTACCTCCCCGCGGTGCCGGCTGGGGTACGAATACGGAACCATAGGCAATATCGGGTAACCAACTCCGGTGGGACCTTGGTCGTATGCTGACAGGGAAGGGGGGGCTCGAAACAGCTTCTGTTCTCCATGTTAGGAGCGGCTGATTGCCGTCCTTGTGTCAAAGTGGGACTCTAAACAGTGCTGACACGATGACCCTCCGGCGAGACAGAAGGTTGGTGCAGGCCTAACAAGCTGCCCGGAAAAAAAATACGCACAATCAAGTAAGAAATACGACTCGGAATAATCGGCAAAGACCTACGCAACGCACAAAGGACTACGATTGGAAGGTTGGCACATGGATACGACCGTGCCAACATTGGATACGACCGAATGCTGCATGATGAGCTTCAAATCCGCGGCTTCGATATCGTAGCACTGCAGGAACTACCAGAGAGAGAGCTGTGGCACAATCAGCGTTCTAGGAACGTGGTTCATAGTGTTGGGCAAGATGCGTCAGCGCGTGATTGGGTGGCAGCTATTCAGTGATAGGATGTGTGTATTGAAGACGAGACCCGATGACGAGAAGGAAGCATTTTACGCGCAGCTGAAACGAATCTACGACAGCTGTCCATGGCGGGATGTAAAACTCCTCATCGGCGACATGAATGCTCAGGTAGGCCGGGAGGCAATGTACAGGGCCGTGATCGGGCTGGAGATCACACACGCAAAGATATCCACACAGCCACCTGGAGATCACCTGATCAACATACGGAAAATCAATTCGACCACGTTCTCATCGACGGGCGATTCTTCTCCGACGTCATCAATTTCCGCACTTACCGCAGTACCAACATTGATTCTGACCACTACCTTGTCGCGGTTTGTATGCGCTCAAAACTATCGACGGTGCACAACACTCGTCGCACAGGAACGCCGGGACTCAATCTCGAGCAGCTACGTAGTGTTCGAACTGCTTGGCGCGGCGACTCTTGAAGACGGCTGGAGGGACATAAGGTCCGCCTAGGTATGAGGTTATCGAATCGAGAAAATGACTGGTTTGACGGCGAATGTCAGCAGTTAGTCAAAGAGAAGAATGCAACAAGGACGAGGTTGCTGCAACACCGCAAGAGAGCGAACGAGGAACGATGCAGACAGACGCGGAACAGACAGAACACGGTTTTGCGGAGAAAAAAGCGCCACCAGGAAGACCAAGATCGCGATGGAACAGTTGTACCGCGCAAATGACACACGGAAGTTCTATCAGAAGGTGAACCCCTCACGTAGAGGCTACACGCCAGAGGCCGAAGTTTGAAGTGATACCAGTGGTAACCTTCTCACGAACGAACGTGAGGTGATCGACAGGCGGAAGCAGTACAATGACGAACATCTGAATGGCGAAGTACAAGATACAGAGAACGGCACATGAATCAATCTGGGTGCACGCTCAGCCGACGACAGATTCCCAGCACCTGATCTGTCGGAGATAAGTGAGGAGATCGGCAAGCTGAGGAACAAAGCCGCGGGCAATGACCAGTTACCAGGCGAGCTGCTTAAACATGGAGAAGAGGCACTGGCTAGAGCGCTGCACTGGATGATTTCTAAGATTTGGGAAGAGAAGATTCTACCGCAGGAATGGATGGATGGAGTGGTATGTCCCGTTTACAAAAAGAGCGATAAGCTAGATTGTTGCAATTATCGCGCAATCACATTGCTGAACGCCACCTACAAGAAACTATTCCAAATCCTTTACCGTTGTCTATCATCAATAGCTAAGGAATTTGTAGGGCCGTACCAAGCGGGATTTACTGGAGCCCGCGCCACTACGGATCACATATTCGCAATAAGACAAGTACTCCCGAAATGTCGTGAATACAACGTACCCACGCATCACCTATTCATTGACTTCAAAGCGGCATACGACACAATCGATCGAGAACGGCTATGACAGATCATGTACGAATACGGGTTTTCAGATAAACTGACGCAATTGGTCAAAGCAACAATGGATAGAGTCAAGTATGGCTTTTATCGTATCAAAGAGCGTTCACTGGCAACTCTTCACACGATTGAATCAGTGCCATCAAATAGAAACGGAAATCATCGCAACAACAAAAACCCGGCATGGCTCAGTTAACATAGAATCGACAACAGTGCGAGAGCGAATTTCTCTCGATGACATTTCTGAGAATCAAAGGTTAGCACGCTGCTGTGGGGATCCTGTCTCAAGCAACAAACGGTTGCTTATTCTCGTCTCGCGATCCGATTCTATACAGACAGTTGATAATTGCGATAGAATCATTTTACTATTGCTGCTTATTCTAACTATGTGCATATAACCTTTGTATAAGTTGTGTCTATGAAAATGTCTGTGAATGCTGCACACAAGAGTTTTGAAATATTGCAACCTAGTATGAGAATCATCAAGTTGAATCATCGATTCGATTTTCTGCGATAATTGTCAACTTGCGATTCTCTCTTGGGAAATTCCATACAGCAACGATCATTATCAGACTGTAATTTTTTTTAAGGGCGTGAAATATTTAGAGTATGAAGTGAAGCGAAGAAATGTAGCAAAATTCTCTCACGGTTCATGCATTGAGAGACTCGAGTTCTTGTAACATCTTCTACCGAATTGAAAATGTTGTATACAATTAGATAGCAATATAGCAGCTTCTGTCAAATTTTCGGTAATCACCAACACTGGATAGAGTGATGTGCTACATGTGTGGGTTCACTGGTGACCCCCGATAATGACACCAACAGAGAAATTCAGAGACGTATTATGGCAGGGAATCGTGCGTACTTTGGACTCAGAAAAACCTTTCGCTCGAGAAAAGTACGCAACCGCAAGAAAACGACTATCTACAAAACGCTCATTAGACCGGTTGTTCTCTATGGCCACGAGACCTGGACTATGTTGGCAGAGGACCATCGCGCCCTCAGTGTTTTTGAAAGAAAAGTGCTGAGAACCATCTATGGCGGAGTGCAGATGGAAGACGGAACGTGGAGACGGCGTATGAATCACGAATTGCAACAGCTTCTAGGAGAACCACCTATCGTACGGACAGCTAAAATCGGACGTCAACGATGGGCTGGACATGTCATAAGGATGTCGGACAACAGCCCAGTGAAAATGGTTCTTGAATCTAATCCGACTGGTACAAGAATAAGAGGAGCGCAGCGAGCAAGGTGCATCGATCAAGTGGAGGGTGATCTCAGAAACATCCGTGCCTTGAGTGGCTGGCGACGAGCAGCCATGGACCGAGTTATGTGGAGACGTAGCTGTTAGAAAAAGTAAGTAATGCAAATATGTAATGAAAACTGCGAAATGTTACCGCACGGGACTCGAAATTGTCACACATTGAAAACACATGAAGAGACAACCTAATTGACTAGGAGAACCGAGCATGCTTCGCTTTACTCGGCTGCGACAGCAATTACAGTCCAATGATTATGTATCTAATGATTTTTTTGCTTTTTCTGACATTCCACAAGGCAGTCATCTCGGACCACTAATTTTCCTCCTGTATTTCAACGACGTGAACTTTCTACTGAGTGTCCCACGATTATCATTCGCCGACGACCTTAAGTTATTTAAAATTAGACACCAGAAATTTTTTTTCGGAGTGATGGGAGATTAACCAAAATGCTCGATTATCACGTTCACACGGAAAAGAACACCTATACGTTTCGATTATTGTCTCCGAGGATCTACGATAGATAGAGTCACATGTGCCAAGGATCTTGAGGTTTTTCTTGACGAACAACTGAACTACAAGCAACATATTTCGTACATTGTTGCAAAGGCTTCACGAACCTTTACCATAATGGAAATCTCAGAATCGAATCAATACAGCGCAGATTTGTTCGTTTCGCTCTTCGCCAGTTACCATGGAATAACCCTTATCAGTTGCCGAGTTATGAAAGCCGCGGACTGCTTATCGAACCTCGATACACTGACAGTGCGACGTGATCTGTCCCGTGCATTGCTAATTGCCGACGTTTTGTTAAACAATGTCGATTGTTCAGCACTTCTTAGTGAAATAAACATAAATGTTCGCGCACGAGCTCTTCGCAACAACCACCGCCTCAGAATGCCTCTACGCCGCACTAATTATGGAATCAACGGCGCCTTTATTGGATTGCAACGTTCTTTCAATGTTGTTTCGACGGGATCCGATTTCCATGTCCTGCGCAGTCGAATTAAAACTAGTTTCTTTTAAATATACTTAGAAATGATCATTAGCTAAATATTTTAGCCTAATTGACTAGAAGAACCGAGCATGCTTCGCTTTACTCGGCCGCTACAACATTCAATTATAGTCCTATCTCTATGGAAACCGATCCGACAGTAAACACACACACCGCATCGCTAGTCTATCTTCACTTTCTGATTTGCCATCAGACGCTGATTTGCGATTTTCTATTTGTATTTGTATCCCCATAGGCCGCACAAGAGAGAAAAACAGAGTCCCTATTTTTGCGTCTGACGGCAAAGCAGAAAGTGAAGATAGACTTGCGATGCGGTGTGTGTGTTTACTGTCGGATGGGTTTCCATAGAGATAGGACTATAATTGAATGTTGTGGCAGTCGAGTAAGGCGAATTATGTTCGGTTCTCCTAGTCAGTTAGGCTGTCTCTCCATGTATTTTCCTATGCAGAGTAGTTTATTAGGCAAAGCAATTTCAAGTCCTATCTCTGTGGTAACATTTTCGCGGTTTTCATTACATGCATAGTTGCATTTGCATGTCATTTTTTTCATTCTGTTTTCTTTGTTAGATACTGCATTAGTGAGTATTTTTGGGATAACAATTATATTACCAACAGACAATGCAGCGATGTATCGGTTTCATGGTGCACCGTTTGTAACCGTCACAAATACCGAACCAGATTTTTCAGTAAAAGCTACTACTGCTAGCCAGTATTTCGACAATTCGATTAATGGCAACACTGTCATGTAGAGTAAATTTTCCGGAACCGACTCGGATGGGGAACCAAAACCGACAAGTGCAGCAAACATTTTCATTTAATTTTCGTACGAATTTGCCATTTCCAACAGCAACACAGGCGTAGCTTCTGTTTTCCTCATCCACGAACGAGAAAAACAGAACATGAACATGTAAGCGATTTTTGAAACAAGCGGAGACAATTTTGCTTGATTTATTAGCATAAATTTGGAAAATATATAAATCGTACATCGTATGCTACCTTTGCGTTCGAGATGAAGAGCTTAGGATTTCGGACGTGGAGTACAATGGGACGGAATGGCGAAAGTAGAACCGTCCGCTCGGACGGGCGGAAGTTGAACACAAATTTATGGTTGCCGCGCGTAAGCAACATTGTAGACAGTGACATTCGGACAATCGGGGGGACTCACCAACAAATATTGGCAAGCAAAGTTATTCCGTTCGCTGGCAAGAGTCCACTTCGCGGCACGTTTTTCTTCTCATCAATATTGATTATGATTTCGAGCGTAAATTTCAAACTGGCTGGCTGCGTCTGCATGCTGTCGGGTTCCCGTTCCCGCTTTCCTGCGGATTTGGTGGAGGCATCGAAAAGTGGTGAAATATGCATGAATTCCTTTCGGAATCATTTGATTTCGATATGCTAATGGTTTGTTTTTTTTTGTCCCGTTCGCTGTAGAAAGAAACGTTCTTTCTCACTTGTCACGGAGGTGCCGAAGGGAAAGTCGGTCCTGTAATCTGATTATACTGAACTCGATTGCAAATTGTCGATGCACTAATAAAACAAAAACAATCAATTTCGGAATGGTGCTATTACCATAATGCGATGATTTCTTTCCGAATTTAACCTAAGTTAACATTAAATTTACATTCGAACTTCTCTGCTTGGTTTGGTAGAAAGGAATAGTAAAAAACTAACAGCTTTGGTGCTTTACATATTAGAATATATTAGTTTTATATTAATCCAACAGTCTATATTAATTCTCTAGAAAAATACAGTTTCAATGTCGTATGCAATCCATACGTTGTCATAAGAATCGGCGAATTCTAACCCAACTACTATTACTAAAATATTGACTAATCCTCAAATGAAATCCTCAGAGCTTGGACTGAACAGGGTATTTTTCCGTTCTTGCCTTTCTCACATAGCAAGATTCTGCAATCACTTGAACAATTCGACTCAGTTTGTCGAGTTGAGCAATGTCTGTGTGGGTATGAGTCAAATAATGTCACTCATTTGGCTCAGAGATTGCTGCACCGACTTGCTATTGTTCCTGTTCCGGAGTTACAGGGTGAACATTTCAATCCGTCATATAGAGCTACGATGCAAAAAAGGGAGAAATTCTTCTAAATTTGACTCAAAACTGTTTCAATTTGTATGTTATGTTTGTTACTATACCGGTTTCCAGTCCCTGGTTCCAAATGTACCGAAAATGATGGTCAAAAACTCCTAAACTGAACTAATTTTCTCCGAGATAGCTGAGCTGATTTTCACAAATTTATGCTCAAATGGAGGGTCTTGCATTCCCATAACACGCTATTGAATTTTATTCCAATCCGACTTCCGGTGCCGGACAAGGTAAAGTGTGTTAAAAATTGCATTGCTGGAAACTATTTCAATTTGTAAATTATGTTGGTTGTTGGTCAAACGAAACATCTTCGGCAATACCGGTTTCCAGTTCCCGGCTCCAGGAGGACCGAAAATAGTAAAAAAGAACTCCCTTGATTTTCTCCGAGATTATGATAGTTGCTGGCTTCACGAACTGACCTCGGCTACACCGGTTCTCAGCTCTTAGTCCTGGAAATAGTGGTCAAAAATTCCAAAACGGAACGCACTCATTTCTCTCAAAGATGACTGACCGATTTTCACTATCTTAGATTCCAAAGAAGTGTCCCACACAGATAAAAATCCATTACTGGTACCATAATTTAAGATGAAATCGTGAATAATGTCTATCCCGATTTCATGAGCAAAATGATTGATATCATGAACAATAATACATCTTTCATGAAAATTTTCATGATATCAATCTTTTCGCTCATGAAACTTCATAAGAAGATATGGTTCATGATTTCTTGATTGAAAAATCATGCACGGAACGACCGAAATTAGCTCTGCGTCTAATTCGTATTACTGTTTTTGAATTAGTTGATTTTAACAACAAAATTTCCAAAATAACTATTAAATTAGTTAAAATTGAGAATTTACTTTGCTGAAAAAAAAACTCTTATTTTTAGAGAATGTGTTTAGTTGGCGAATGTTCTGGACACAAACCAGCAATACTTCAACCCAACACGAAATTCTCATTGACAAATAATTTTGTTATTAAAATCAAAAAATTTGTTTCTATTTATCTTTCGCCATCATTACTGAAGGACAGGTCAAAGAAAACAAAAATGAAATTGGTTTTATTAACAAATTTATTAGCCAAAAACTCATGAGAAGTGTCAAAGCAAAACAATCCATTAAAAAGCTAAAAAGTACAGTCTTGTTGAAACTGCTTGCAAATTGTTTAGATATTATTCGCATGTGTTACGATATATCCATATACAAATTTCTAAACCGATAAGTAAAAATGACGTAAACTGTTAGTGGAAAGTGTATTTATTCAGAATTTGTGCTCATTTGAAGCGATTATGCGTAATAATGTTTTTACGTGGAACAGTGAAGTGAGTTTCGAATGTTGCACTCTAATTGTATAAGTCACATGATGTTTTTTATATCTTCTAACCTTCCGGGCTACGCTACGGTTTTTTGTTTTCGAAGTGCTTGAAGTTTTCAGTGAGAGAGTCGATTTCGCGAAGTCGAATGAAGAAAACAGCGATTTAGAAGAAAAATTTCCAAAACGAATTTTATGTTTCTTCTGTGTCCTTTTCTTAAATACAACATCGTATTTATACCTGCCAATATAGAAAAGATAACCGTAATTTTTTTCGGTAGTAATGTGCCATCTAGTGGCTAGTAGTCATTACGGTGTTAACGTTTTTTCGGTGACAGAGCGCCATATAGCTGCAAATTGCAGAAACTAATTTAACCATTTATGTTGGTTGAAAACAACGTTTTATTTCTCTAATTCAACTAAAGAATTAGTTGAATGGATATGAAGCGTGTCTTAGCTAAGTAATGACAGCACATTGAATTGGTGAATTCAACTAAAAAAATAGCCATATCAACAAATATATTCTTATTATTAAGGGAATGAGAATTAAAAAATCTAAATTAGAAAAAGTAGGATTTTTTTAGTTGTCTCAAAAAATAACTAACTAATATCCGAAAATCAACTAATTTTTTCGCCAAAATGCTGATTTCGGTATTTCCGTGTAGGTTATGTTAAAATCTGGCCACACGAATGTTATGGATGAGAATATGAGAATTATGAGAAAGGCATCATTACACCACAAGGTTAATTAAGACAGGTTTATCAGAAATAGGTTGAATGTCATCAGACTTCATATGTTCCGATTTGGATGGAACTTTGCACACTACTGATTTTTGAAACTGTCTTGAAAAAAATTATGTAATTCGAAACGAATTATTCGCATGTTCAATTGAAATTACTTTCATCTTACAAAAAAAAAAACAACTAATACACTGTGCTTATTGACAATCCAAAAACCTCTAAATGTTCAAATTTCGAGGTGATCAGTAGCCAGTCATTAATTTATGTGAAATGGACATTTTTATACTGATCACCATGTAAAAAAGCAACATGTTTTATAGGATCTTAAAACTTTTCGGTTCAGCCATCTACGAGAAAAATAAGCTACACAATTTTAATTTCGTTTCACATATCATCCTGTAATTCCGGAACCAGAAGTCGAGTCCAAACTTAATTCAGAACCTTGTTTGGGAGCATACGACTCTTCATATGAATCTGAGTTTGTAGAAATCGGTTGAGCCATCTCCGAGAAAATCGAATGAAATTATTTGTCACATAAGCATTTGCTGATCTCGACGAACTGATTCGAATGGTATATAAGTGTTATGTTCTTCCAGCATTTATTGCTGTAATTAGTTTAAATCAATATAATTATGGAATTGCCTTAAGATCGAAAATGCTGCATCATCTGGTTTACATATGTCATATTCGAACGATTATGTTGTCAAAACCGAACCGTGCTAAAATCGGTCCGAGGCAAAATGTCATAAAAAGGATGCTGTACACAGGCTTTTTGATACTTAGAAACAATTGTATGCAACAGTTTAAAATATCCACACTTAAAAAATCCCTGTGATTTTATATATTATTAGATGCACAATAATGGAGCGTCGCAGTTCACGTAAATTTAAGTGAAAGAACATTTAATATTGTATCTTAAACTCCATGACATGTCATTGAAATAAAAAAAAAAGAATTCTGATAGCAACCGCCGCAACTTGAACCGCGAATCATTGGATCGCAAGTACGTCTGTTAATCGACTTAGCCACAGAAGCATGCTTCTGCTTGGCTGGTAAAAGGTGCATTTAAATTCATACAGTCGCACGCAGAACGCAAGTTACAGTCGAAACCTAGCAGAACGCAAGTTACAGTGGAAACCAGTAAAATTCAAGCTCATCTAACATTAAGTCATTACAAATAAAATTTTCCGTCGTTTGACAAATTAGATCTTTATGAATTACATTCTATGAGGAATTAGGTTACTTGTAAAATTCAATTTTTTTTGGAGTGTCGTGTTTCACGTTGCTCCCAAACATTGCTTTATCATACAGCGCTCAAAACTCTTACTACAGGAATAAGGGAAAAAATCGCTTACACAAATATATCTATATCTTCGTGAGAAATTGACGGATTTTGACACAATCTATGGCTTATTGGATAACTGTTACCGTGCAGAATCTGAATTTATTCTGTTTTCAAGGTCAATTGTGACAGATATTGTAAAAAAACTGAACATTTTTACATAAAATTTTGTATAATCCAAAAAGTAAACGTCCGATCTCAAAATCATTCATTAGTGTTTAGGGTGATGGGGAGACCTTTTATTTTCGACTTGTTCGATCAAAATCGGTCCAGTCATCTCTGAAATCTCGATCTTTTTGTTGACAGCACACATACAGACACACACATACATACACACACAGAAATTTGCTCAGTTAGTCCAGCTGAATCGATTGGTATATGGCACCCGGCCTCGGAAAACTTTTCTAAAGTTTGAGCGAATTCTATACCTATTTCTTATATTTATAAAAAAGATAAAAAGGGAAAAAATCATTTAAATAAGGTCTAAAACTATTCCAATTTGTAGGGTACGATAGCTGGCTTCGGAAAAGTTTGTGACTTTTCAATAAAAAGTTGAAATCGTTGACCTAGACTAAAATAAAAATGGTTCGAAATAAGTTTAAAGCGATAAATATAATTCTAATTGTCTGCCTTAAAAGATTTCAGAGCTGACGACGAAAGACTTTGAAGTGCCTTCAAAGGAAACCGAAATTCCAAAAAGATTTTTCACCTACTGGAAACTGTTATCATTCATTATTTCTTTCGAATGTGCTATTGAGCATCATACACACAAATTGGGACTAGTTAGGCGGACTACTAAATTCCAGAGAATGATGCATGCAGTTTGTTACGTGGAAGAATAGTCACTGTTATTATTTAAATGAAGGAACTTGATACATAAATTGTTTTTAGGAATAACACAACCTAACATAACATTTCTATTGAATCGCCACTGCGGATGCTCTTATCACAAATAACTTCAACCTGATTCGCATGGTTGTCGTGTTTAACAATTAGCATAAGGTCGGTTACGCTGCCGTAATTAGCGAATATTAGCATTTCAATGTATGTCCTTTCGGCGGTGTATGACCTTGCCTAGAACAGCTCTGAAGAACAGTCGGGTGCTTTCACCCGGTCTGTGAGCCATGAATTATGCAGCTATGTAATTTCAAATATTTCACTTCCTGGTCACTAACTACGAGTGTTGCATAATTTTATCAGAATCTGCTCTCGCTGGTGGAAGTTTCAAGTTGGAATTGGATTCACAATGAAAAAGTTTTTTTTCTCTTATAGTGAACAACGCTAACAATTACGATATCTGAAATTTGCTAGGGTCCATTTGTCTCATTCTACTGACCTTAAACTAATGGCAGAACATAAATCATTCTTCCCTGGTAGTTCATTTGTCATTGTGTGTGCATAGAATTATTTACGGAGTGAAAAAAAAATCCAGGCAGAAGGTCTTTTATGTAGCATTTAAAAAAATTCTTCACATTTCTCGGATCTTTGATACCATAAGCCGTAATTTCGATTTTGAACGTAACTATTGATTTAATTATTCTGTGTTCAATCGTAAATAATCTTGACAAGGAAACATTTTTGATTATGGCAAATTTTTTGTTTTCTGATGAACCGGACGAGTGGAACGCCAGAAAATTCGAGAAAATCGTATTCATTCGCATCTAGAGGAAATCGTGTAAATTAACGTCTTCTGGGACCGACATATCCGAACATCAAAAATGAAACATTGTTACAGTTTATCTATTACATGTTTAGTCGGTTCGTGCTCGTATCTCATCCGACACAGTCGAAAATTGTTTACGGTCGAGACGACAGAAACAAAGACAATACAGTGCAGTGAACAATAGAGTGTACGAAATGGGCATATACGATTCAACGAAGCCAGATTTCATGCGCTGCAAAATTAGACCAGCAGCAAATGAAATTGAAATCTTACTTAAAGAACGAATGCATCTAACCTAACGCTCGTATCCGTACTGTATTTTACAGTATTGTACTGTATTTTCGACTCAAATACTGTGTACTGTTTTTAACCCTCAAACCTACTGTATTTTAATTTGTACTGTATTTTTACAATGAAATGTACTGTATTTTTCACTCATTTTAATACAGAATTTTAAATCTTTAACGCATCGAATTTCGATCTGTGGCAGTACAAGAACAGTAACAACACGTAGCGAATGTGAATGAGAACACAACAATAATACACACAAATTTTTTCATTAATAATTCTTGTTCAGAGCGCGTCACAACAATCAAGCGAAACTTTGATGATTAAAAAAAAAGAAAAATGTCTCAACCAAAAAGAAAATATACTCTAAATCAAAATCATTATCAAAAACATCCGCTTCTCAAAAAATGTTATTATTACTTTCGCACATTTTTCCGTTTTTGACGAATTTTAAAATGTCTTAAAAAGAAAAAAAAAATAATTGAGTTTATGAACTTGCTTTGAACGATTTGTTTAGTCTTGTTAAGACGTAGATCCGTATTGAGTAAGTTTTACATGATATGCGAATACATCTGTGTGATGAAAACCGCGAAAAAGCTACCGCAGAGACGGTACTCGAACCCGAAAATAGTTCCTATGCTTCTAAATTGTTTTGCCAATTAAGCTATCCTGCATATGAAACATACAAAAAATGGACTAATTGAGGGCTAAAACGCCTTGCGGAGGGATTGTTATTGAGAAATGACTACAAATGAACGCCGTAGGGCCCGAGCACAGCTGAACATGCTCGGTTCTTATGTTCAGTTAGGCTGTTTGTATGTGTGTCTCACATGTAGGATAGTTTAATAGGCAAAACGATTTACCCGTATTTGGCTTGCTACGGGTTTGAGTCCCATCTCTGCGGTGGCTTTTTTGTGGTTTTCATTACATAGTTGTATTCGCATGTCATTTTTTCAATCTATTTTCCTCGAAAGATGCTGATCAAATTTATTTGCTTTTGTTTTTTATTCACTATTTTTAGAAAAAAGCGTACTGTAAAATGTACTGTATTTTCAAAGTCGATGTACTGTATTTCCTTGATTTTTACGCCAAATATACTGTTTTTCGTAAAAAAAAAATATACGAGCGTTAATCTAACCGTTAATGATGTAAATGTGATTCAGTTCAATAAGGTGTGTAACTCTGTGTACATAGTGTTTAAACGTGAAAAGATGCAATTGCATTTGCTTCGGTTAACAACGAGATGCACAGTGTGGACAATGCCATAGAAGTACGCGTGCATGACTTTTCCCCGCAGGTCAGCGATAAGTTCGTTCGGGAAAATGTGTCGCAGTACGGTGAAATTCTTTCCATCGAAAGGAAAGTATGGCGGAACTTTTCCCCTGTATCCGAAATGGCGTGCGAGTGGTACGTATGCAACTACATGCGGCAATTCCATCTTACATTATTTATGTTTATAAATCGATAAAGCTCATTATTTTTCGCAAAATTTATCGAACTTGAAGTAGTAAATAAATATATTTCAATATTTATGCGCTGTTCCATTTTTATTCAGTGTCATTGTAATCAAGCAGTGACAGGAGAAATGAAAATCAATTGCTTCGGCAATCAATGAACGTCTTGGTGAGTGAAGTATCGAAAGTATTTTAGTTATGACATACCGGCTCTCAGACACTGAATACATTGGTGATTTGTAGAGCCTGGTTGTCAGCTTTCCATTGACATAAGCTACACTTAACCCATTTTTTGAGAAGAAATCATTTATTGTCGAGCTTTTCTATAAGCTACTCAAAATTAAGTCGTTATCTACACAAACTTTGATTTGATCGTAAAAAATGGGTAGTGTGCTTCGTTATGGTATAACACTTTGGATAAACTTACATTTACCTAAATTTTGAGGTCATCACTCGATTCCTAAAATTGGGGAGATGCACTTCAGTTGATTTTTTATAGATTTTGACCCAAAATTCGGCTGCTCGGCCATCCATGGAAGTTGACTATCAATGTCAACTTCCCTCTCTGAGCAGCCTAGATAGCCGTGTAGTGTCGGTAGCGGTTTCCCAACTGGCTAAGAATAACGCTACGGTCCACCTGTACCGGTGGTATAAGTCCACCAAACAGGTAAGCCGTGTGGCATCCGGCGGAATTATTTTTTACCAAGAATTGATCCACTGGTTTCCTGTTCCATGTCGTAAAAGGCCACAAAAATAGGAACTCCTAAGTCAAGGTGTATTTCCGTGCCGATGGCTGAATGACTGCAGGAGGTTAAACAATGCAGTCGTGAACGGAATATCTTGGGGTTTTCCCTTACTGTGTTAAGCGAAGCTCTGGCACAGTGGACGACTTCTGTCTTCGCAACTCGTGGGATTTAAATGATTAAAACATTTAAAAAAATCCTTACATGGTTCGCTATAGGCGATTATAAGCCAATATATTTGGTTTCTTGTAGTTGTTGTACGATAAGTGCTGGAGGTGGAATGTTCGTTACTCTAATTGATAATGGTTAGAGTGGCACAAATCAATCTTCAGCATAAACGTACAGCAACTATGAATCTATCCAGACTTCTGCAAGAAGGTAAAGCTTCTATAGCTTTGGTTCAAGAACCGTATTTCCAAAAGGGAAACTTCTACGTTGGAAAATTGTTAAACCCAGTCTTTGTTGCCTTCAACAAGAGCGGTATGACTAATCCACGTGAAATGCCTCGAGCATGCATACTTGCAAATAGTGCTCTCGATATTTCTCTCATATCGGAGCTCACAACTCGGGATATTTGTGCTGTCACAGTTGGTATAGACAGGAAATATGTCTATTGTTCGGCATATTTACCGCATAACCTACCTTCGCCAAGCGATGACTTCAAAAAGGTTGTATCATACTGCTGCAAGAGTGATATACCGCTTGTAATCGGCAGTGACATAAATGCTCACCATATCATTTGGGGCAGCACAGATATAAATTCGAGAGGCTCTGATATGATGGAATTTGTGAGCAGTACAAACCTGCACATAGTCAATGCAGGAAACCGTCCAACTTTTGCGAGATCTGGAAGAGAGGAGGTTTTGAACGTAACTCTCTGCTCTGATAGAATTGCGCATGAGTTGGTGAATTGGCTCGTCTCCGATGAGCTCGAACCTTCGTTGTCTGACCATAAGTACATATTCTTTGATCATTCAAACGTTAAATTTGATATTATCACATATCGTAATCCCAAATCTACAAACAGGGACCTCTATGAAGAGGGCTTGGCGACTAGATTTTACGGGTACCGACCAACAATTGAAACCCCAATTGATTTGGAAAATGTTGTCGACGAGACAAATTCACTCATAGTTGCAGCATATGAAGAGGCTTGTCCACTTCGGATTGTGCGAGCTACTAGAGGAACTCCTTGGTGGAATGCTGAACTTGTTAGACTAAGGAAACTATGCAGAAGAGCTTGGAACCACCGACGCAGAGATGGGTCGGAGGCATTCGTGTCGGCTCGAAGGGCTTACAAAAATGCTCTTCGATCGACTGAGCGAAGTGGTTGGAAAAGCCTCTGCACAAATGTCTCTAGTCTCAACGAGGCTAGCAGATTAAATAAGTTACTTTCGAAGTCTAAGGACTTTAATGTCAGTTTCTTAAGAACTTCAGATGGTGAACACTTGTCTGATGAAGGTGATGCACTTCACTATCTTTTTAACACTCACTTTCCAGGATGTATGGATCCATCACCGACAGCTCTTCCCGAGACTTTTTCAGGTAGTTACGATTCTTGGGCACTTGCTCGAAGCGTTGTGACGATTGAATCGGTCAAATGGGCAGTTGAGAGTTTTGCTCCGTACAAGTCTCCTGGAAAGGATAGAGTTTTCCCAGTGTTACTGCAGAAAGGGTTTGAACATTTCAAACATGTTTTGAAGAAAATACATACTTTTAGTCTTGCGACAGGATATATTCCAAGAGCCTGGCAGGAAATATTTGTCAAATTTATTCCCAAAGGCGGTCGCGACACTTATGAGGAAGCGAAGAGTTTCAGGCCTATCAGTCTTAGCTCATTTCTTCTTAAAACAGTGGAACGCATAGTCGATCACTATATCAGGAATGTTAGTTTGGGCGTGCATCCGCTACATGGAATGCAACATGCTTACCAGCGTGGAAAGTCCACTACAACCCTGTTACATGATGTTGTGTACAACATTGAAGAAGCTTTCTCACAAAAGCAATCTTGCTTGGGAGTTTTCCTAGATATTGAAGGTGCCTTTGATAACGTGTTTTTCAATTCAATTCTGGAAGCAGCCCGTGGTCATGGCATACCTTCAAGTATCACAAATTGGATACACGCAATGCTTAGCAATCGACTTCTTTGTTCATCGCTTCGGCAAGCAGAGATTAGAAAACTGAGTGTCTGTGGGTGTCCTCAAGGTGGTGTACTATCCCCACTTTTATGGAACCTAGTCGCTGATGGTTTGTTAAGTAAACTTAATAACCTTGGATTTCCGACTTATGGTTTTGCCGACGATTATCATATATTGATGACCGGTATAAGCATTAACACTCTCTTTGATTTAATGCAGCAAGCCCTGCGATCTGTTGAACAATGGTGTTGTCAGGTTGGATTATCTGTAAATCCGGACAAAACATCAATGGTGCTTTTCACTCATCGTAGGATAATCACAGGAGCTCGTCCGTTGCAGTTCTTTGGTTCAGAGGTCACTGTGGTCGAACAAGTTAAATACGTCGGGGTTATTCTTGACTCAAAACTGAATTGGTTTGCTCACATTGACTTCAGGATTAAAAGAGCTTGCATGGCTTTCGGCAAATGCAGACGAGCTTTTGGAGAATCATGGGGACTCAAACCCAGATATATTCATTGGATCTACACAACTATTGTTAGACCAATTTTAGCATATGGATCCCTTGTATGGTGGCAGAAAGGAGAAGTCGCGACAGTTCAGTCAAAGCTAAATCATCTCCAAAGGATGGTCCTAATGGCGATGACAGGAGCATTCACGACAACTCCTACTGCTGCTCTAGAGGCGCTACTGTGTATTAAACCACTACATGTGTTCCTAAAACAAGAAGCATTATCTTGTGCATACCGTCTTAGGGTTATAGGGCTTTGGAACAGTAACCCATTAGATTATGCTACCAGCCACACTCGCTTGTGGTCTCAAATGGTTACGTGGGATGAGCATTTACTCGCTCCTAGTGACCTAACTCTCACATGCAGTTTTCCTTTTAAAACATTCAATGTGAGCTATCCTCTTCGTTAGGAATGGTTGTCTGGTTGTCTGGAACGACAACTTGATGAACACATAGTTTGTTATACGGACGGTTCTCTGTTAATTGGTCGTGCTGGTGCTGGTGTCTACTGTCGTGAAATGAGGCTGGAGCAGTCTCATTCACTTGGTAGATACTGTACTGTGTTCCAAGCAGAAATCTACGCGATTCTGTGTGGAGTACAATCGGCACTTCAGCAGAGGATCTGTGGTAAACGTATTTATTTTTGTTCCGACAGTCAGGCAGCCTTAAAAGCACTCAGTTCGAATGACTCACGGTCTAATCTAGTGATCGCATGTCGTACTCAAATCGAGGACCTCAGCATTTCAAATGCTGTTTACTTCTTATGGGTACCCGGCCATTCTGGTATTACTGGAAATGAATGGGCTGATGAGTTGGCTAGAGCTGGTGCAACGAATGATTTCGTTGGTCCTGAACCAGCTTTACCACTTTCAACTAGTTGGATAAAGCACAAGATTCGTTCTTGGGCTGCATCCAAACATCAGACAAAAGCATTTCTACCGGATTTAAATCTGAAAATGTCAAAGTGTCTACTGCATTTCTCCAAGCATCATTGCAGTATTCTGGTCAGAGCTCTGGCTGGACATTGCAAACTCAATTATCACATGGCTACTATTCAACGTGCTGAGTATTATTCGTGTGATTTGTGTGAATGCGATTACGGTACTTCATATCATCTGATAGGTAACTGCCCCGCATTGACGCAGTTTCGTATCCGGGTTTTTGGTTCTCCATACATGGTTGAGTCTGTGTATGCGGAGCTAAAATTGAAGGATATTCTCTCGTTTCTCACCCAATGTGGTAAGGAGCTATAGTCAGAAGGGTTCATCGTTCTTCATGGAGTGAATGAATCCTTTCTGTATTCACCTTAAATAGGGTTAAGCAGATTGTTTGGCATTCTTTAGGGGGTACCGAATATACTTCTGCTCGTACATACTGCGAATCGTTCTGCATTCTTCCGGGAGTGCAGAATGGTGTCGCTTTTGTAAGATCTCTAAATCCTCTCGGGGGTTGGAGGTTTTATTAATAGCAGACTGTTCGGGACCTCTTAGAGGTTCAGAATTTACTTCTGCTTCCACCAGATATGATTCCCAGCAGATTGTTCGGCATCCCTTAGGGGTGCAGAATTTACTTCTGCTTTTATGTGTTTTTGTGTCGTCTTTTTTTCCCATCCTCCTAGTCCAACCCTTACCATTTCCTTTCAATCCTTCCCTCTTATATATCAGGAAAATGATGCTAAAAACAAATTGATGGCAAGGCACAAATCTCCAAATATCAAGGGGAACGTGCCATTTGAGCCAATTTGTTCTGATTCCTGATTCCTGAAGAGTGTATCTAATCGTTATCGTACAGTGTTGCTAAAAATTTTTAATGATTCATGTTAATGATTCAACAAACTATATCAGGAGCTACGATGAGGGAAAGTAACAAATCAAGAAATTCTGAATAGAGAACTCAGCAAACGATCCGATTTTTTCGATAAATCAAGAACAAATGCAGCAGTATTTATTTATCTTCTTTCACATCACGTTATGATACCTTATTCAATTCAAAATTTATAATATTTTATTATTATTTATAATGTATCAAACACATGCATCATAATAAGTGGTTATTCAATACACCAACAATTTTAATCCTATCAAAATTATGCTTTGTTTCAATAAGTTAGATCCTGATATGAATCATAACCAATTCCGTATAGTGAAATCCATATTTTCGTAAAAACTTACTTGCCGTGACAATCATCTTGAAATAGAATATATTATATATGTTATACAATAAGTTTCGTTGAATCACTTGCCAGATGCTATTTCCTCTGCGAATGTTTTTATTTCTACACCCAAAGTGATCCTTATGGAAACCGACAACCACCCGATCATCACTCACACGCTGTATGCAAAGAACCCACCCGCAAATATTTGCCAACTGCTCACTCCCCTCGCAATGTTAGAAGCAGTACGTCGTTTCATCCAGCTCTCATATATCATCAAAATTATAGTTTATCATATGTGCAAAGAAGCCGTGCGACAGGACTCCCTGCCCGGCAGCATTGGTGTTTCGCACATATGCAATCTGGGTGATTTTCCGATGAGGATTTTTTCATCTACTCCAACAAGCACGACAGTGAAAGATGAGCCACTTAAAATTATTAAAATTTTTCCCGCATTGTAGGTTCTAGCGATTGGTGCTGGAACATGCGATCGAAACGAGGCCACCAAACTTCGATATGTGGTTCCAGGCTTCGCATTCCCCGATGAGCACAGTGGTTAAATGTTGAGGCATGATGTGGTAAATGTGATAAAATGTACATTCTGTTAATTTGGTGCTAAAGCGCAAATATATTTTTTTATGGTCGTGCATTGCAATTTGGTAAAGCGCCAATCAAACTATAAGATTTGAAACCCGTCATTGTGTAAAATGTCGTGAAAAAGAACTTAGCAAACAGTACACAGCACCTACTGTGCCGCCTTTCGATCGAAATATGCTTGTTCATCCTACCAAAATAATATGTCCAAGTCGAAGACATTTTTGCGGTTCCATGGCCGCAAACCAGCGAACATCGGTTTTCGGTTCCATATTCTAAATGAATTGAATACTTTCACTGATGGTTGGCTGGCAGAAGTTCGTCGTCGTGGTTTTTCAGCCACGGTTGGCAGATTCTGGATCGTAGCAGAATTTCAAACCCGACATATGTCGCCTAGAGGTCGAGTCAATTTGGCAAGTGGCCCGGCAAGGAACAGTGCAGCCTGTCTTTGTTGAATTCTGGGTGTTCTAGGATGTTTCAATTGCTCTAATCGTAGCAGAGAAAAGCGTATTAATTTGTTCTAACGCGTTAAATTGCAGTCGGAATATGGTTCATGTTAGAATGTAGAGGTTGGGTGAGTGGTACTGAGGTTTTTGCTGTTAGTCTACGAGAAGACGACGAAGTTGGTTGACTCATAAACTTATGCACCTAATCGTAATGCAGCACTCGGTCTTTTTTTGTATTTTGAAATAAAATTTCACATTTTATTAACGATGATTTGTCGTAGTCTTGTTAATATGTAGAGCCGCCTCGAGTGCTGTGGCGGACAAGTATAGCTAGACATGCTTGGTTCTTCTAGTCATTTGGGCTGTCTTTTCATGTGTTTTCATATGTAGCGTAGTTTAACTGGCCAAACAATTTCCCAGTTTGGAGCTAGCTACGAGTTCGAGTCCAGTCTCTGCGGTAACAATTTCCCGGGTTTCATTGCATAGTTGCATTCGCATGTAATTTTTACGATTTGATTTTTTCCGTCGAATTCTGATCAAATTTAAAATTTTACTTACGACCATTCGTAATTGTTGTTGTGGAAGGAGGTCTCGATAAAAAACCTCGATACAAAAAGGATCATCACAGTATTGCTAAGCTCGCTCATATTGTGCAGATAATTCTTACTCGTGTGCCAACAATACATCTGAAACTCCCGTGCGAGTGTGCTCCCCATGGTTATTTCCATCCTTTATTTTGTTATCGCAGTGCTCTTCTGTGAGTGACGATGAAATACCAAGCACTCCTACCGTGCATATTCCACCGCTCATTCTTTCATTGGCCAATGCAATCTGATCAAGATTGATCATGCTGTGATTAGAAGCAATTTTTTTTTCTAAAAAACAACAATAACACCTTAAAATGTTTAACCTGCACCTTTTTGTGAGTGACTCATTAACGTGCACGGAAGAGTTCGAGTAAGATAGAATACGCCTCGCACTCGCTCGAGAATGTGCTACATGCACTGGGTTCTCGCTCTATTAGCAACACTGGTTCATCATTTTAAAAACTGTAAGACAATATTTATTTCAAATACACAGTTTTTTTTGGATTATATATGTTTTTTTACCTTCATGTCATTCACCTCTTCGGGCCAGAGAAACTTTCTGACCTTATGTGCGGGGTTGTGAGTCGAAACCAGGTGGGCTGTATGAAAGGCGTCGACTAACGTTACACGCGTCCCTTAAAAATCTGTTATAGTTTATAAGCTTTTAATTTTTTAATTTTCAGAAAATGCCTTACGTTTCGTCTTCGACTCATCAGTGCGTCAGCAGATTATTTTACTTTTTAATATAGTTATTGATTATAACGGTTCGTTTACTTAACACATGAAACGGGTCAAAATTTTAAGTCGATCCGAACAGAAACAGCTGAGTTATCGAGGTTGGAGTAAAGTCGTTTTGTAGTTTGTTGAAAAAATGAAAAAAAAAAAACGAGTTTCGTGTTTTGATAAAACATTTTTTTTTAATGGGTAAAAACACCGTGCAAGCGAAACAATGGATTGAAAAATGTTATCCGGACTCTTGTCCATCAAAAGCAACGATTTGTCGGTGGTTCGCCGAGTTTAAACGTGGTCGTTCCGACACAAATGACGCGGAACGTTCGGGTAGACCTGTGGAAGCCGTTACACCGCAAAATGTGAGTGAAGTGACAAAAATTATAATGAAAGATCGTAAAGTGAAGTTCCGTGAGATTGCTGAGATGACACAGATATCATATGGAAGTGTGTTTACTATCCTTCATGAAAAATTGAGCATGGAAAAGGTTTTTTCCAAGTGGGTGGCGCGATTGCTTTCGATAGAACAAAGCGGCAGTCATCTGAGTGACGCACAGCTGGCGAAAGCCGTCCGAAAACGTAGCAATCAGCTGGCAAAGTCATGGCGTCAGTTTTTTGGGATACGCATGGCGTGATTTTCATTGACTACCTCGAAAAAGGTAAATCGATCAACAGTGATTATTATATTGACTTACTGGTGCGTTTGAAAGAGGAAATCGCAAAAAAACGACCGCACATGCAGAGAAAAAAGTCCTTTTTCATCAAAACAATGCACCCTGCCACAAGTCGATGAAAACAATGGCGAAATTGAACGAATTGGGCTTTGATCTGCTTCCCCACCCCCCATACTCGCCAGATTTAGCCCCCAGTGACTACTGGCTTTTTGCTGATCTTAAAAAAATGCTCCAGGGAAAAAGATTTGGCTCAAATGAGGAGGTCATCGCTGAAACTGAAGCTTATTTTGAAGTGAAAGATAAATATTTTTATAAACATGGTATTGAAAAATTGGAAAAACGTTGGAACCATTGTATCACCCTAAAAAGTGATTATGTTGATGAATAAACAAAAATTTTGCAAAAAAATGTTGTTTCCATTGTTAGTCTCGGGACTTATTGACCCATGTGTTATATTGAACATATTTCTGATGTTATTTGTTTTCCAAGAAAGTTATAATAATGAAATAATAATAATATTAACAATCTTAATCTTGTTATTATCATTGTTGATTTTCCTATATTTTGAATTCATACCAGAACTTTCAATACTAATTATGAAGTAGTAATAATAAATATTATTATTTTTATTATTATTATTTTTTTCCATAAATACGTTTATTTCTAATTTGAAGTTTTTAAAGACGAAAAAGTTTTTTACCCCTAAATTTATGCTAGGCGCACAAAGCCATGATCAGTCGAAGACGAAACGTAAACATATGAAAATGGTCCATAAATACGTTTATTTCTGATTTGAAGTTTTTGAAGACGTTTTTTACCCCTAAATTTATGCTAGGCGCACAAAACCATGATCTCGAGGACGAAACGTAAACATATGAAAATGGTTTTGTGCGCCTAACATTAATTTGGGGATAAAAAACTTTTTCCCCTTCAAATTGCCTAGAAAATGCCTGTTTTTCATGATTGAGCAAAATGATTCATATCACGAAAATTTTAATGGATGATGAATTATTGTTCGTAATATGAAGCATTTTACTCATGAAATCATGAATAATAGGCATGATCTCATGAGAAGAAATGTTCATGATTCCAGGATTTTTAATCATGGTACCGGCAATGGATTTTTATCAGTGTAGAAAATTCCAAAGTTGTTCTGAATTGCAGTTTTAGTTTTCCATTGTAAAATTTATTAGTGATGAGTAACACGATTGATTTTAATATAATTTTTCTTAACATATTTGGCATAAATAACGTTTCTGAAACAAGCAATGAGATTTGTGTAATGAATGTGGAAATCGCCCATCATATGGCTATTTTTGGAATGGATGTGAAGAGTAAGTGCAAGAAAATGAAGTTTAAGCTCGTTTCAAAATCCAAGATGATGTTGCTTGAAACCCCTAACAATATGAGTACTTTCGGAACGAGATTGAAAAGAGAATGTCAAAACACGATGTTTGAGGTGATTCTGAAATTCCAGAAAACTACTTCCGGTTTCTTGATATACCTAGAAAACCATTACACTATGGGTATTTTCGAAAAGAATTGATGAAAACGTGCCGGAAAACAATGTTTAGGGTCGTTCCAAAATCCAAGATAGCGACCTTCGTATCTTCTATACCTAACGCTCGTATATGTTTTTACGAAAAATAGTACATTTGGCGTAAAAATCAAGGTAATACAGTAAATCGACTTTGAAAAAAAACAGTACATTTTACAGTACGCATTTTTCTGAAAATAGTGAATGCAAATATATTTGACCAGCTTCTCACGAGAAAAACAGATAGAAATAATGCCATGCGAATACGACTATGTAATGAAAACCGCGAAAAAACAGAGATGGGACTTCAATTCGTAGCTAGCTCCTATCCGGGTAAATCGTTTTGTCAATTAAATTATCCTGCATGTGAAACACTCGAAGAAATTGCCTAATTGAACAAAAGAACCGAGCATGTTCAGCTGTGCTCGGACGCCACGGCGTTCATTTGTTGTCATTTCTCTATAGCAATCCCTCCGCCAGTTGTTTCAGCCCTCAATTGTTCTATTTTTTCTATTTTAGGAGCTAACTACGGGTTCGAATCCCGTCTCTGCGGTAGCTTTTTCGCGGTTTTCATCACACAGTTGTTTTCGCATATCATTTTTTTAAATATGTGTTCCTCGTTAGATAACTATCAAATGTAAAACTAGCTCAATACGGCTCTACGTCTTGAAAATACTAAACAAATCGTTCAAAGCAAAAAATTATCAAATGAATTATATTCATAATCTCATTTTTTGCCTTTCTCATATAGAAAGGCTATACAAACTTAGATTCAAATGAAAGGTCTTGTTGTCCCATACAAAACTCCTGAATATTATTTGGATCCACGTCCAGTTCCGGAATTATGGGGTAGAATGTGCAATAAATTGTGAAAATAAGTGCACATGCAATTTGAATTGCTCTGCACTGATGAGTCAAAGACGAAAAGTAAAAATAATAAAAACGGTTATATGCCCTAGTACAAAATTTGGCTAACCCCTAAATGACCATACCTGCATCGGCCAGAAATAGTCGAAAACACGTTTTCGTTCGGCACGTCAGAAAAGACATTGCACTCCGTTGCGAAACAAAAAGTGTTCTGTAGGTTGCAGAAACTTTACGTCTGCTTAGCGGTTCAAATTGAACTGCCGAGTTTAGCACTAAGCACAGGTCTAAGTCAAAGACGAAACGTAAAAATAATAAAAACGGTTATGTGCCCTAGCACAAAATTTGGCTAACCCCTAAATGAAGTGCATCAACTTTTTTCGGAGATGGCTAAACCGATTTCATCGAACTTAGATTCAAATGAAAGGTCTTGTGGTCCCACACAAAATTTCGGAATATTATTTTGATCCGACTTTTGGTTCCGGAGTTATGGGGTAAAATGTGCAAAAAAATGAAAATAGGTTTTCTAACTTTTCTCATAGATAGCGCGATCGATTTTCACGAACTTTGGTTCAAATGAAAGGTTCTGTGGTCCCATACGTATTTCCTGAATTTCATTCGGATTCGATTCCGGATCCGGAAATATAGGGTAAAGTGTGTTAAAAATTTTATACAATCACTGAAAAGGGCGAAAACCCTTAAAAAAATTCTAAATCGACCTCAAATCTTCTCCTATTGATGGTTTTTATTAGTAGACGGTAAAAAAAATCGATTTCGGTTATACTTTTATTATTATGAAGAATACCACAGTATTATATATGATAGTATGATTGATATTAGAAAGGCATCATTACACCACTAGGCGGATTAAAACCGGTTTTTTATTTTCATTTTAGGACATTCTAAGGTTCAACGAAAACAAAAACAAAATGCACGAATTATTCATCAAACTTTTTTGAGAAGCGGATATTTTTGATGATGATTTTTATTTTATTTATATTTTCTTCTTGGATTGAGACATTTTTTATTTTCTAATTATCAAAATTTCGTTAAATTGTCGTGACGCGCTCTGAACAAAAATGGGTTATGAAAAAATTGTTGTTTGCATGTACTCACATTCACATTAGTATTCGCAACGTGTTGCCACTGTTCTTTCTGACGCTTTGTAATGCCACAAATCGAATTGTATTAATTTTTTGTGTGAAAAATACAGTACATTTCAGTGTAAAAATACAGTACGTTTGAGGGTAAAACGTAGTACGCAACATTTGGGTTAATAAGTCGAAATGTATAAAATGTCAAGGGCCTCATTAGGATAATCTTTGCGATAAAGATATTGAAAAATGTGTTTATTGTGGGGAGAGTCCTCATGATGATCTTTCAGTATGCGCTGCATTTAAGTTGCGTAAGAACAAAATGAAGCTTTCTTTAAAAGCACGGTCTGAGCGCACATATGCAGAAATGCTCAAAACGATCATCTATGTCCCACCTTTGGAAACCGAAAACGGTTTTTCAAATCTTGCGGAGCCAGAGGAATCTGACTCTGACGGAAATAGTGAGGATACCTCGTTTGTCACTCCTAAAGGGTCTGTTAAGAGGAGATTACCAAACGACAAAATACCAAAAAAGACACCTAAAATTACACCTTCAAAAAAAGATCCCCGTGTTAAAGCTAAAAAGCCAAATTTAAAACCAAAAACTGTGTCTCCTGGTTTGTCAAATTCACAAACCAATCCAGGAACTAGCACAAGAAAAGCAATAATCCAGTGGGCTCCGTTTCACAGCCGCCATCAGGATTACTGAAGTTTTCGGAAATTGTAGAATGGATTTTCGCAGCATTCAATATTTCTGAACCTCTAAAGACCATCATAACGGCATTCCTTCCAATAGCTAGAACTTTTTTGAAACAGTTATCAGCTCAATGGCCAGTTCTTTAAGGTTTTGTATCATTTGATGGATAATTTATCATCCGCCGCAAATGATCCAATCACTGTCCTGCAGTGGAATTGTCGAAGCATCATGCCAAAACTTGATTCATTTAAAATTTTGTTGCATAGTCAAAAATGTGATGTATTTGCTTTGTGCGAAACATGACTTACATCAAACATAGCCTTAAATTTTAATGACTTTAACATTATACGTCTCGACAGAGACTCTCCGTATGGTGGAGTGCTTTTGGGAATTAAGAAATGTTATTCCTTTTATAGATTAAACATTCCTTCGACTTCTAGTATAGAAGTTGTTGCTTGTCAAATAAACATTAAAGGGAAGGATATTTGCATTGCTTCGGTATATATTCCTCCAAGAGCTCAGGTTGGACAACGACAGCTTAATGAAATTGTCGAAGCCCTTCCTGCTCCACGTTTGATTTTTGGAGATTTCAATTCGCACGTTATTCTGTGGGGTTCCGTTTACAATGATAACGGATCATCTTTAATACAAAATATTTGTGACAATTTCAACATGACAGTATTGAATATGGGTAGCAGGACACGGATTCCAAGACCTCATGCACGTCTAAGTGCATTAGATTTATCTCTTTGCTCGACTTCAATTCGACTAGATTGCACCTGGAAAGTATTTCCTGTTTTACACGGTAGCGATCATTTACCAATCATCATCTCAATTAACAGTAACAAAGGCATTGCTAATTCAGTTAATATTCCATATGATTTGACAAAAAATATTGACTGGATTCAATTCCAAAGTAATATGTCAAGCAGGGTTGCGAACGGTACCGGAGAATGACACGAAACAGCAGACAGTAAAACCGCACAAATGGTAGCTGTAGCCGAATGAACTTTGCGTGACTGCAGCGGATAAAAATGTCATAGCTCTCATGACATTTTCTCTCGTGGATGTACCCGTATGCTCTCATCGGTTGCTGTTCTACTCTCTTCAATCAGAGAATGGCTTACCACAAAGAACAGTTTCTCCTTTCAAATTCTATATATTGTTCCGGTTGTCGAATCGCGTTGAATCGCTGCCCGCTGCGTTTTTTTTCATTACTACGTTTGTTTCATAAGGATTCTTAGTGTCAGTAGGATTGTAGTACCGAGTAATGCCAAAACTTTGCTTTGCTTCATAAGGCAATATACATAAGTTTTTCTTCGCCGTAGCAATACATTTCGAATATCATATAAGTATGTCTGAATTCATAAGTCAATCTAAATACTGTTTTTACCAAGCGATTTGCTATTATAAATTACATTAAATAAAAAACATTCATTTTGTACATGATCGTATAACTAATAACTAATTTCAGGTTGTTCGCTGCGGTGTCAAGCAATATACGAGGTCTGTTCAAAAAGTTCCCGGATTTTTTTAATTGCGCGCGTCTGGAGAGTCCGATGGTCAAAATTTTTTTTTATTGTGTTGGTACATATGTCCTTAATGTATGGCGAAATTTTCAGCTGTATTCATTGTTTACATTCTGTCTTGTAGCGGCTGGTGTAGACGTGTTTTTTTGAGCTCGGCGATTTTTGTTAGTTTAAACAATGGAAGAATTGAAGAGTCAAAGAATTTGTATTAAATTTTGCGTGAAAAATGAAATAAAGTGTAACCAAGTGTGCGAAATGTTACAGAGAGCCTACGGTGAGTCTGCTATGAAAAAAAAACAAGTGTTTACGAGTGGTATAAGCGTTTCCAAGATGGCCGCGAAGACGTTGAAGACGACGAACGCTCCGGTCGACCCAGCACGTCAATAATCGATGAAAATGTGGGAAAAGTGGAAAAAATGATTATGGATGATCGCCGAATCACTATTAGAGAAGTTGCTGATGAAGTTGGCATATCAGTTGGCTCATGCCATCATATGTTTTCAAATGTTTTGGGCATGAAACGAGTGGCAGCAAAATTCGTTCCAAAACTGCTGAATTTCATCGTTACTTATTCGTGATTTTTTGGCTAAAAACAAGACTTTAATCATGCCCCAACCTCCTTATTCACCAGATATCGCTCCGTGTGATTTTTTCCTGTTCCCAAAGTTGAGGAGACCCATGAAAGTACAGCGTTTTTCATCGATTGAAGAGATAAAGGCAGAATCGCTGAGAGTGCTACAGAGCATTACAAAAAGTGACTATCAGGGGTGTTTCGAAGACTGGAAAAAACGCTGGCATAAGTGTATTATATCTAGGGGGGATTACTTTGAAGGGGACCATATAGATGTAGACGAATAAATAAATATTTTTTAGAAAAATGAGAATTCCGGGTACTTTTTGAACAGACCTCGTAGACAGCGTCGCTCCCACTCTAGTGCAGTTCAGAGCAGTCACAACCGATATGACTGTCCAGTTATAGAAATGTCATGACATTTCAAGCTCGCGACATTTTCAAAAACCTTGAACGAAAATAAATGCAACAGCTATACCTATCCAGAATATACGTACACTACCGCAGAGCGAACGGTGTGGCTTTGACTGCTGTGAGAGAGTGCGACAAAATGAATGTTGCTGTCGTGTGTCGTGGCTCTCACGACTGCACCTAGCTATCGTGTCATTGTGTGTTGGCCACTGTTAAACGTAGCAGCTGAGCGGATCGTTGCAGTGGCTGTCTTGTGCTTAGCCAGTTAAAAAAAAAAGTCAAATTTTCGCACCCCTTATGTCAAGTATCTTAAATTCAATGGAAGAGTTTTCCCCACTTGAAAAATATGACTTCCTCGTTTGTTCGATTCTGGAGGCCGCTGAACAAGCACAAACCAAACTATTTCTTGGTCCATCTAACAGAAGGCCTCCAAACCCTTGGTGGGACAAAGAATGCTCAGATGCTAAACACGCGAAACAAAATACTTTCAAGATGTTTTTAAAACGAGGAGGAACTCCTCAAAATTCTTGACTTCAGAGCATACTTCGGGCCAAGAAATGTAGCTATTGGAGACATTTTGTGGAAGGTTTGTCAAGAGAAACCTCAATGAGCACTCTTTGGAGTACGGCCAGACGAATGAGGAATCGTAACGTAGGAAATGAGAGTGAGGAATACTCGAATCGATGGATATTTGATTTTCCGAGGAAATTTTGTCCAGATTCTGTTCCTACGCATAGCATTATTAGGGAGTCTTCTCGAAACAATGGTACCATTGATAGCCCCTTTTCAATGATGGAATTTTCCATAGCACTCATGTCTTGTAACAATAACGCTCCTGGGTTGGACAGAATTAAATTCAACTTGGTGAAGAAACTGCCCGACCTTGCAAGAAGACGTTTGTTGGAATTGTTCAACAATTTTCTTGAGCAAAATATTGTTCCACCTGACTGGAGGCAAGTGAAAGTTATCGCCATTCAAAAGCCGGGGAAACCAGCTTCCAATCACAACTCATATAGACCCATTGCAATGTTGTCCTGTATCAGAAAATTGATCGAAAAAATTATTCTTCGACGTTTCGACACTTGGGTCGAGATGAAAGGTTTGTTGTCAGATACTCAGGTTGGTTTCCGTTGAAATAAAGGGACGAATGATTGCCTTGCATTACTTTCGTCTGACATCCAAATTGCCTTCGCTCAAAAACAACAAATAGCATCTGTATTTTTAGACATTAAAGAAGCAATTCAAGATATATTCCTTATCCGTGACAGCCTCCCAAATGTCCCTGACTCAACTTTATTTTTCGACACATCCATGCAGCGCGAAGTAAATCCCAAAAATATTTTTAAGTAAGTTCAGGCATATTGACTCTGAGAAAATGTTTTTCACGGACGGATCACGAATTGAAGAGGCTACTGGGTTTGGTATATTCAACAATAATGTTTTGGTTTCATTTAGGCTTCAAGAACCTGCATCTGTTTATATAGCAGAGTTAGCAGCAGTTCATTATAGTTTGAGTGTAATTGTCACATTATCTCCAAACCATTATTTTCTGTTCCCCAGATAGTCTGAGTGCAATTGAAGCCATTCGCTCAAACGCTGCTGGCAAAAATGAACCGTTTTTCTTGGGCAAAATA
The DNA here is from genome assembly GCF_030247185.1 of Malaya genurostris. Taxonomy (NCBI): domain Eukaryota; kingdom Metazoa; phylum Arthropoda; class Insecta; order Diptera; family Culicidae; genus Malaya; species Malaya genurostris. Next base: position 183,672,124 of record NC_080572.1, read on the forward strand.
AAACAGTGTCTGAACGACATATTGAACAACAATTATCAAAGTTGGGTCCCGCGTCATTGCTTCATTCCAGGCAATGAAAGAGCCGATAGTTTTGCCAAACGTGGTGCTATTGAAGGCGAAATTTATGAGCGACCGATTGCTTTCAACGAATTCTATAGCGCGTACCGCCAAAGAACACTTGCTAGCTGGCAAGCTTCTTGGGATAAAGATGATCTGGGTCGGTGGATGCACTCAATTATCCCTAAAATATCGACAAAAACATGGTTCAGAGGACTGGATGTAAGTAGAGACATCATTTGTGTGATGTCCAGACTCATGTCCAATCACTACACGTTAGATGCACACCTTTCTCGAATTGGATTTTCCGAGACTAATCATTGTGCTTGTGGCGAAGGCTATCGCGATATTGATCATGTCATGATCATGCGTGGAGTACCGTGATGTCAGATCTCAACTAATAAATTCCTTGCGTACCCAAGGTAGACTATCCAATGTCCCAGTTCGAGACATTCTTGCTTGTCGTGATTTTTCTTACATAAACCTGCTTTATCATTTCATATAGACAATTGAAGTTCTGACTCCTACTGCGTCCATTAGTTCATCCAATAGCAAAATTTTAATATAAATGGTGTGCGGATAAAAACAAACTCAAAATAGGTTACGAAATCAACAATAAAATGTATAAAAATTTCAGCTTTTTTATAATTTATAGCATAAAAAAGACCTTATTGTACAATACTGTAAATTACAGTACGGGTACGAGCGTTATCTATACTCCTTGAAATCCCTTACAGTATGGGTATTTTCGGAAAGGATTTGATGTGGTACCATATAAACGATGTTTGTGATCGTATCGAATCCAAGATGGCCACTTCCAGTCTATTGATGTTCTTTGAAAATTTTCACAATATGGGTGTTTTCAGAACAGATTTGGTGTGTAGGTACCAAGAAAAAAATATTTGTGGTCGTTTTGAAATTCAATTCTTTCCGAAAATATTTATATTGTAAAGGTTTTCCAGAAATATCAACAGACCGGAAGAAGCCATCTTGGATTTCAGAACCACCTCAAACATCGTTTTTTGACATCTACTTATCAATCCCGTTCCGAAAATACCGATATTGTAAGTTGAGTTTCCAAAATACCTCAAACTTCATTATCCGGAATCTACTCTTTAAACCCGTTCCAAAAATACCCATATTGTAGTAGTTTCTATGGAATATAAATGAGCCGGAAATCGCTTTCCATGTAAGCCAAAACCTCTTTTTACGAAGTAGGTTCGTAAAAAAAGATTACGTTATTTTGGAAACGGAGGTTTGGGTACTCAGGTGATAATGTCAGTTCGATTATGCTGCAGAGATTACTTACCAATTTTTTGTCCTTTTATTATCAGCACACTGTATTGCCTAATTGGATGGATTTAACGACGCAACCCTTCTTAAATCCTATGAGACAAACTATTAATAAAAAATATGTCGACAGAAATATCCGCAAGAATCCGAAATAATTATCTTAAAGCTTACGGTAGTCATAACAAACTAATTGGTTAATTAGTTAAGTGAAGCTATCTAGTCTACTCAAGCACCTCATAAAGTACTCGGAAAATCCGGCAAATACCTCTGAACCAATCATAAATCTCATTTCCCGCTCATATCCCTATCATGCACAGAACGCTTCGAAACCCCTTCTGCAAACATCCAAGGGGGGAAAATATGGCCATCGCTGAATTTCTCCCATCCGAAATACGAAATCTCGGAACCCCAAACCAACAAGGCTCTCGTCATCATCATCATCATCCTCATAATCACTGCTGTAGCCCCTTTCCCGTAGGTGGTTAAATAGACTCGACTCGACTGAGCCCTTCCACCGGTCGGACTTGTGCTCGGAAAGTGAAAACATAAACAGAATTAAAGAGGCGGTGAAGTGATACAAGTTGCCACCGAAAAACGGTAATCCCTCTTTTTCTCGCACAAACAACTTTTCGTCATGATAGGCTGCGGAGGCTAAAAGTTTTGGCTCTTGATAAAAGTTCCCCATGTCGTTTCTACGTTTCGGATTCGATGAGGTCGATGCGGATGAGACGGTGGAAGGAACAATTGTTGCGCCAAGGAGCGTCACAGGAGTTGAGCTGTGCAAACAAAGAAAATCCTCTGGGCGGCAGGCCGACCGAAACTTGCCGAGTGGTTATTTAAAGGGGTGAATGGAGACAATCGTTTGACGGTGAAAATTTGTGGAAATGATGAATACCGAATGGAACACTTGGGAACTTTTCACATACGAAAAATGTTAGCTTTGTTTTCGAAGTTGAAGCAGGATGGCACGAGGTCAGCCCGAGTGTTGTAACGCGTGATGAAACTGTAATGGAATACCATAAATCGTTTCAATGTTCACTTTAATTAATCACCATTTAAATCTTCGTAATTGAATTTCGCTCGATGATGGATTTCTTCTGTTGGTTTGTGATGTAAGAGTACACTGGAAAAATGACTCCGTAGAATGTGCATTCACGCGCAAACATCGCCGATAAGAAATTATGATTAATGAACGGCATTCGACGACCTTTTGTCAGTTAATGGATACCATTTGTATTTCGGATGTGGATGTAAAAATCAAAAAATTGAAATGAAACGCATTCTGACACTTTGCACTAATTATACAACATTTATTAAACATTTTATTCATTGCTTGAAATAAGTTTTGTTCGGTATTTTTCCTTACAAGAATTAAAACTACAGTACATTTAATATCACAAATGTTTTAAACTAAATTCAAATTCATCTTACACTTGTTACACTTGTTTTAGTTTATTTTATTTTATTTAGTTTTTTTTTTGTTGCTTTCTCTGAACAATTGGAGGCGCAATCAAGTCGCTATTCAAATCTCATATTTTGTGTCAATCTTCAGTGAACTATTACAACAACCGGCGTGTCTAATTGAAAGTGGAATTCCCTGGTCGCACATTCTGTGGACATATTTTTTTCTCCCATTCCCCTGCGCTTTGCAGCAACTAACTGCTGCTCTGGTGTCGTAGCCGAAAAACCTGTGCCATATTGTCGAAACCCAATTTTCAATCACTTTGGGTACTCTCACCGTAGGGGTCTTATCGAATGCTACTACAGCACAAACTAAGAGGGTTGTTTTGTTGGTTGCGACACTGAGGCACAGTTTCTCGAAGCAAAAAAGGATTCATTCGCACTTGTTTTCACTACAACGACGCCGCTAGAATGCATGGAGGAAAATACGAACAGATGTTCGGGCTTTCTGCGGCCGCATCAATGCCGTCGGAGGGATGTCGATGGGTCAGAATAGGATCACTGCTGGCAGACTGCCTGGCAATATGTGCGGATTTTAATCACTTGTCGCGGGCGCGACGTCGTGAGACGCAATTGTTTGTGTGTATGTAACATGATACAAACACACTTGTATCATGTTTGGCTAGTGCTACTCAAGTGGAAGGGATTCAACTAGCTTGTCTCTTTAATCGGGAAATCGTTTCGAGGATTTCGATTTTATACTGTTTCTCAATCATGATGATCAGATGCGGTTGGTTTGCGGATTATTGATGAATCATTTAGCACAGGGGATCGATTGGAATTGGTTTTAGAATTGATGAGTTGCCGAAAAAAGCGATTTTGAAACACTATACTGCATAATGTGTTGTTTTTTTTTTTTTTCATAAATACGTTTATTTCATAGGCAATATACATAAGTTTTTCTTCGCCGTGGCATCCACAATACATAGTAGTTTAAACCTAATACATTTCGAATATCATATTAGTATGTTGGTACTCATTAGTTAATCTAAACACTGTTTTTATCAAGCGAGTTGCTATTTTAAATTACATTAAATAAAATACATTTATTTTGTACATGATCTTATAACTATTTCAGGATTGTTTGTATCAGTTCACCACTTATATTCAATATCCTATAGTTGGCTATTGGTTGAACTCATGGAAGAGAAAACAGTTTAACATAAAATAAAATTTAAATTGGAACTCCAATGGATTTAATGAAATGATAAAGAAGTTTCATGTATGGAAGGTCACGACAAGCAAGAATGTCGCGAACTGGGACATTGGATAGTCTACCTTGGGTACGCAAGGAATTTATTAGTTGAGATCTGACATCACGAAACTCCACGCATGTCCAAACAACATGGTCAATATCGCGGTAACCTTCGCCGCAAGCACAATGATTAGTCTCGGAAAGTCCAATTCGAAGGAGATGTGCATCTAACGTGTAGTGATTGGACATGAGTCTGGACATCACACGAATGAAATCTCTACTCACATCCAGTCCCCTGAACCATGCCTTTGTCGATATTTTAGGAATAATTGAGTGCATCCACCGACCCAGATCATCTTTATCCCAAGAAGCTTGCCAGCTGGCAAGTGTTCTTTGGCGAGACGCGCTATAGAATTCGTTGAAAGCAATCGGTCTCTCATAAATTTCACCCTCAATAGCACCACGTTTGGCTAAAATATCGGCTCTTTCATTGCCTGGAATGGAGCAATGAGCCGGAACCCAAACTATTGTGATTAGATAATTATTATTCAATATGTCGTTCAGACACTGTTTTATTTTACCCAAGAAAAACGGTTCATTTTTGCCAGCAGCGTTTGAGCGAATGGCTTCAATTGCACTCAGACTATCTGTGAAGAGGAAATAATGGTTTGGAGATAATGTGACGATTACATTCAAGCTATAATGAACTGCTGCTAACTCTGCTATATAAACAGATGCAGGTTCTTGAAGCTTGAATGAGGCCGAAACATTATTGTTGAACATACCAAACCCTGTCGCTTCTTCCATTCGCGATCCGTCCGTGTAAAACATTTTCTCAGAGTTAATATGCCTGAACTTACTTGAAAATATTTTTGGGATTTCCATAGAGCGTAGGTGGTCCGGGATTCCACGCACTTCGCGCTGCATGGATGTGTCGAAAAATAAAGTTGAGTCAGGTACATTTAGGAGGCTGACACGGATAGGAATATATCTTGAAGGGTTGATTTCCTGTGACATATGGTTAAAATATACTGTCATGAATTTTGTTTGAGATCGAAGCTCGACTAGTCGTTCGAAATTATTAATTACCATGGGATTCAGCACATCACATCTTATTAGCAGGCGTGATGAAAGCTCCCAAAATCGATCTTTTAATGGAAGAACTCCCGCCAGAACTTCAAGACTCATTGTATGTGTCGAATGCATGCAGCCTAAGGCAATTCGCAAACAACGGTACTGAATACGCTCAAGTTTGATAATATGAGAGTTTGCAGCGGAACGAAAACAAACGCATCCATATTCCATCACTGAAAGTATCGTTGTCTGATACAATTTTATTAGATCTTGCGGATGAGCACCCCACCAAGACCCTGTTATTGTTCGAAGAAAATTTACTCTTTGTTGGCATTTCGTTATCAGATACCTAATGTGTCCTCCCCACGTGCATTTGGAATCAAACCACACCCCGAGGTATTTGAAAGTCAAAACCTGTTCGATTATTCTTCCCATCATATGAAGCTGAAGTTGCGCGGGATCATGCTTTTTTGAAAAGACGACCAGCTCTGTTTTCTCCGCAGAGAATTCGATACCAAGATGAACAGCCCAAACGGACAATTTATCTAAGGTATCTTGCAATGGTTTTTGCAGAACAATAGCTTTGGATCCAGTAACTGAAACCACGCCATCATCTGCCAATTGTCTTAGTGTACATGGGGTTACTAGACAGCTGTCAATGTCATTCACGTAAAAATTATAGAGGAGCGGACTGAGGCATGAGCCTTGCGGGAGACCCATGTAGCTAATTCTGATTGTTGCCAAATCGCCATGTGAAAAATGCATGCGTTTCTCTGACAAAAGGTTGTGCAAATAATTATTTATAACCGCTGGGAGTCCATGTTGGTGGAGCTTGTCTGAAAGAACATCAATGGAAACTGAATCAAATGCTCCTTTAATGTCTAAAAATACAGATGCCATTTGTTGCTTTTGAGCGAAGGCAATTTGGATGTCAGACGAAAGTAATGCAAGGCAATCATTCGTCCCTTTATTTCTACGGAAGCCAAACTGAGTATCTGACAACAAACCGTTCGTCTCGACCCAAGTGTCGAGACGTCGTAGAATAATTTTTTCGAACAATTTTCTGATGCAGGACAACATCGCAATGGGTCTATATGAGTTGTGATTGGAAGCTGGTTTCCCCGGCTTTTGAATGGCGATAACTTTCACTTGTCTCCAGTCAGGTGGAACAATATTTTGCTCAAGAAACTTGTTGAACAATTCCAACAAGCGTCTTTTTGCGAGGTCGGGCAGATTCTTCACCAAGTTGAATTTAATTCTGTCCAATCCAGGAGCGTTATTGTTACAAGACATGAGTGCTATGGAAAATTCCATCATTGAAAAGGGGCTATCAATGGAATCATCATTTGAAGAAGACTCCCTAACAATGCTATGCGTAGGAACGGAATCTGGACAAACTTTCCTCGCAAAATCAAATATCCATCGATTCGAGTACTCCTCACTCTCATTTCCTACGTTACGATTCCTCATTCGTCTGGCCGTATTCCAAAGAGTGCTCATTGAGGTTTCTCTTGACAAACCTTCCACAAAATGTCTCCAATAGCTGCATTTCTTAACCCGAAGTATGTTCTTGTACTTGGTTTCTAAAACCAAGAATTTTTCAAAATTCTGAGGAGTTCCTCCTCCTCGTTTTAAAAACGTCTTGAAAGCATTTTGTTTCGCGTGTTTAGCATCTGAGCACTCTTTGTCCCACCAAGGATTTGGAGGTCTTCTGTTAGACGATGGACCAAGAAATCGTTTGGTTTGGGCTTGTTCTGCGGCCTCCAGAATCGAACAAACGAGGAAGTCATATTCTTCAAGTGGGGGAAGCTCTTCCATTGAAGTTAAGACACTTGAAATATTACTTTGGTATTTAATCCAGTCAATATTTTTTGTCAAATCATATGGAATATTAACTGAATTAGCAATGCCTTTGTTACTGCTAATTGAGATGATGATTGGTAAATGATCGCTACCATGTAAATCAGGAAATACTTTCCAGGTGCAATCTAGTCGAATTGAAGTCGAACAAAGAGATAAATCTAATGCACTTGGACGTGCAGGAGGTCTTGGGATCCGTGTCATGCTACCCATATTTAGTACCGTCATGCTAAAATTGTCGCAAATATTATATATTAGAGATGATCTGCTATCATTGTAAACGGAACCCCACATCATTCCGTGCGAATTGAAATCTCCTAAAATCAAACGTGGAGCAGGAAGGGCTTCGACAATTTCATTAAGCTGTCGTTGTCCAACTTGAGCTCTTGGAGGAATATATACCGAAGCAATGCAAATGTCCTTTCCTTTAATGTTTATTTGACAAGCAACAACTTCTATACTAGAAGTCGAAGGAATGTTTAATCTATAAAAGGAATAACATTTCTTAATTCCTAAAAGCACTCCACCATACGGGGAGTCTCTGTCGAGACGTATAATGTTAAAGTCATTAAAATTTAAGGCTATGTTTGATGTAAGCCATGTTTCGCACAAAGCAAATACATCACATTTTTGACTATGCAACAAAACTTTAAATGAATCAAGTTTTGGCATGATGCTTCGACAATTCCACTGCAGGACAGTGATTGAATCATTTGCGGCGGATGATAAATTATCCATCAAATGATACAAAACCTGTAAGAGCTGGCCATTGAGCTGATAACTGTTTCAAAAAAGTTCTAGCTATTGGAAGGAATGCTGTTATGATGGTCTTTAGAGGTTCAGAAATATTGAATGCAGCGAAAATCCATTCTACAATTTCCGAAAATTTCAGTAATCCTGTTGGTGAATGTGAAATGGAGCCCACTGGATTATTGTCTTTTCTTGAGCTAGTTCCTGGATTGGTTTGTGAATTTGACAAACCAGGAGGCACAGTTTTTGGTTTTAAATTTGGCTTTTTAGCTTTAACACGGGGATCTTTTTTTGAAGGTATAATTTTAGGTGTCTTTTTTGGTATTTTGTGGTTTGTTAATCTCCTCTTAACAGACCCTTGAGGAGTGACAAACGAGGTATCTTCACTATTTCCGTCAGAGTCAGATTCCTCTGGCTCCGCAAGATTTGAAAAACCGTTTTCGGTTTCCAAAGGGGAGACATGTATGACCGTTTTGAGCATTTCTGCATATGTGCGCTTAGACCGTGCTTTTAAAGAAAGCTTCATTTTGTCTTTACGCAGCTTAAATGCAGCGCACACTGAAAGATCATCATGAGGGCTTTCCCCACAATAAACACATTTTTCAACATCTTTATCGCAAAGATTATCCTTATGAGGCCCTTGACATTTGATACATTTGGACTTATTACTACAGTAAGTAGCTGTATGTCCGAATTTTTTACAGTTCGTGCAATTCATAACATGCGGTACGAAAAGCCGAACAGGAAGACGAATTTTATCGATATAGACATGGCTAGGCAATGCAGATCCGGCAAATGTTACGCGAAACGAATCTGAGGGACGATAAGACTTTTTTCCATCGACAATAGATGCTGAGTACAATTGTTTGCACTCGAGTATCTTAACTCCCTCAAGCATGGAGTTTTTAAAACGGCCAACTCCATTTTTAAGTAAATCATCTGCTGTCAGACTTGCTTCAGTCACAACACCGTCAATTTCTACCTCCTTCGATGGAATGTAAACTCGATATTCAATAGCAAATAATTTACAGGTTACAATATCGTTTGCCTGTTTCAAGTCGTTAACTACAACTCGAATTTTATCTCTATTAACCTTACAGATTTCTTTAACTTCAGAGAAATGTGATGTCAAATCCTTTGTAATTTGCATCAAGTTTAAAATCTTTTCTTTTTTTCGAAGATAGACTATCCATGGCCCAGTGGTACCCTGTGGATAATGTTTAGCCCTCGGAGTATTTAAACTTTTACTAGTATCCGGAATCGGATTCGGATGATCTTCCATGAGATCATCCATTACATTAAATTTTTTTGTAAATTAATAATACCAAAATAAAAACTTATGTTTAGTAAAATTTCAGATATAAGAAATAAAAATAAATTAAATTAAATCTACCTTGTAGCTGATGTCTCTGTTCCTTTATCGTGAAGAACGACGTGAAGCTCTTCCAACGATTTCCAATTGGCAGTCTTTTGCTGTTTCCAATTGGCAGTCTTCTGTCGTTTACTGCTATCTCAGTTGCTCTGCCGTCGTTGTGAACACCACTGCACTTGCTGTACCTGACCCCAGGTACAGTGCTTTTGCTCTTGGTGGCGATCAAATGCGATGCTTGCAGTGTAGCACCTCGCGATATATGCCGTCTCTTTTGATCCTACGCAGCGTACAAATTCTGGTACCTGTTAGATCAGCACTGGGTTGCTTTAGCACCTCTGTGCCTTTGCACCCCTTCGTCTTCGCACCTTTATGCGATGGCACCTCTGTGACTCGTCACTTCTATGCTCTCGCACCTCTGTGTCTCTACACCTCTGTGCGTATGAACGGGATGGCCTTCGTTGCTAGCTTTCCAGTCGGGAAACGCCCCGAATATTGCGTTTGCTATGGGCAGTTTAACTACCTGAAGCTTAGAATTGTCTCGGTAGCAGCCGTTAACTCACGAGCCAGTACAATCGAAACACAACCTCTTCGCTTGAATGGTTTTTACTGAATGGTAATGTGTTGTTGTTATTTCGGAAAATAAGAATTTTACTCCCTTGTGTCAAATGTGGTAATATGAGATGATATTGAAAAAATTGAATTTGATTTTCTTCGAAATTGTGCCGGATTATGTTTTACCTTTTTAATAGAGCAAGGGATTTTTTATCACGTTTCTTCATAGATCTACAAATATTATCCTTATCGCTTTTGCTCAAGAACAAAATCTGGAATTAATTTTTGCATAACAAAGCCTCTTCCGATTGAATTTTGCAATGAAATGCATGTTTATTGAACTATTTAGTAGAATCAAATGTTATTTCAAATAAGTACTCTCATACTTAGTATAATATCGAAATCAGAGCCATAAATCGACTGTGTATATTTGAACAGACTTCGCAGCTATTTCATACGTGCACAGAACACTCGCATTTTGGCTTGTACCCAGGATTTCATTTCGGGAAAGGGCCCTAATCAAAACTAAAATTAAATCTAACTTTTTTATGTGTCTAATTCTTGGAGTGCCTTTTATTCCTCTTGTTTCTTAGAAGCGTAAGTGCGGATTCAGAACAATTAGCAACTTTAGTAAATAACCGTATATTTTATGTGCTAAAAGGAAAAAATCAATTTTAACTTGCTTTGTATCGTAAAGTGCTATAGTACGGATGCGGATTCCGATTCTGGAATTACAGAGTATTGAGTGAAATTTTTAGAGTGTGCCAATGCGAATAGGAGGGAACACTTTGAAATTATTCAGTAAGCTCTTCTAGTTTGGAAATTTTACTGGCCACTTGTCGAACAGATTCAATTCGAATACAATGGCTCCGGATGCACGAGAAAGAATGGTCAAATATTTCACATCGATTTTTCAATCAATCTTCTTAGTAGCGGTCAAAAACTTTTAAACATAGCTTACGAAGATTTCTCAGAGAAAGCTAACAAGATTTTCACAAGAATGGTTTCAAATGGTGTCATAGATTTGTTTGACGAATAAATAAATAGATTTCTATTCAATTTCAACCAATTCCGACATCTGGTTCCGGAAAAAACGGATAAAGAATGCTTACTTGGGGGTTACCCGTTTTGCCTTTCTCTATAGAAAGATCTTAAAATTGTTGGAAAACCCGACTTTTGAAAGGAGCCTCGAAGGATCATAAAGACTGTTCCAGAAAGTATAGATGCAACCAAAAACCGCTGCCATTTCGCAATGGTTCAGAATCTGTCAATTTTTATGGCTGCGTCCTGTTGCCTACACTCTTCTCTAACCACTTGTGTAGTTGTTTATTCGTTTTCATTAGTTTGTTTCGAAATGCGTGGACTATCAGCACAACAACGTCGAAAAATTGTATACAAATGGGGCACAGTACGCGGACTGTCACTGAGAAAGATAGCAAAAATGGAAGGAGTAAGTGAAAAAGCCGTGCGAAATGCAATCAGTAAGTTCGGTAAGGATAACACCTTTGAGTATAAACCGAAAACGTGTAGAAAAAAAGGTCATGCTAAACCTCAGTTGGATAAACGTATACTGAAGACGTTCGAGCAAAAGAAGGAGGTTTCAGTTCGGGATGTGGCCAAAAAAGTGAGCACTTCGAAGTCAAATGTTCTTCGTGCTAAAGAACGTTTAAATCTTCGAACCTATAAGAAGCAGAAACAACCAAAACGTAGTCCGAAACAAGAAGCATCGATCAGGCCAGATCTTGCTTCTTGCCACTACTCGAAATCAACGGTACCAAAAATGTCACTTTCGTCCCAAAAGACATGAATCCACCAAATTGCCCACAACTTCTACCAATTGAGGAATTTTGGGCATTAACGAAGGCACATCTTAGAAAACATGTTTCGGCAGCCGAAACCATTCAACAGTTCGAAAAAGATTGGAAAATTTTTTCAAAACTTGTCGTCAAGAAGTCTGTACGGAATTTAATGAGAAACGTTCGCAAGAAGGTGCGCCAGCTAGTCTACAATGGCTAAGTTGCAAATGTTAAGCCTAATATTCTGTTGTTGTAGTCTAATATTATCAGTATATCGAATAAAATTTGAAAATCTAACACTTGTTAATTATTTACAGCGAAATCAAAGTGCGTCCATATTTTCTGGGACAGTCTTTAGAGCTATATACTATTCGAAACTATATTATTATTAAGATAGGAAAATGACTGTGTGTATGTATGCGTGTTTATTTGTGTGCACTTTTCAGAGATTTTTTTACCGCTCAATTTTCTCGGAGATGACTGAACTGATTTCAACAAGCTTATGCTCGTTTGAAAGTCATTATTACACCATTGATCAAATTCGTAGATCAAACGGCTGGCACTTCCGGTTTCGGAGATATAACGGTATAATTGACACAAACGATGCGTTGTTTATTTAGCGCTCAATTTTCTCAGAGATGGCAGAACTGATTTCAACAAACCTAAGCCCATTTGAAAGATACTGTTGAATTGTGGATCAAGTTCAAGGATAAAATGGCTGGCACTTCCGGTTCTGGAGATATAATAATGCAAGTGACGTAAGTGACAAAACGTGTTGTTTTCTTACTGCTCAATTTCCTCGGAGATGGCCGAACCGATTTCAACAAGCTTGGATTCATTTGAAAGCTACACACTTAAAAAAATCCCTGTGATTTTACATCTTATAAGATGCACATAAATGGAGCGTCGCAGTTCACACAAATTCACGTGCAAGAACATTTAATATTGTGTCTAAAATTCCATGACATGAAATTCGGTGAAATAAAAAAAGAATACTGATAGCAACCGCCGGCGACTTGAACCGAGAATCATTGGATCGCAAGTACGTCTGTTAATCGACTGAGCCACAGAAGCATGCATCTGCTTGGCTGGTAAAAGGTGCATTTAAATTCATACAGTCGCACCTGCTAGCAGAACGCAAGTTACAGTCGAAACCAGTAAAATTCAAGTTCATCTAACATTAAGTCATTACAAATGAAATTTTCCATCATTTGACAAATTCGGTCTTTATGAATTACATCGTATGAGGAATTAAGTCGCCTTTATTATTCAGTATTTTTTGGTGTGTACATACTTAAAAAAACCCCTGTGATTTTACAGTTTATTAGATGCACATAAATTGAGCGTCGCAGTTCGCGCAAATTTACGTCAAAGAACATTTAATATTGTGTCTAAGACTCCATGACATGAAATTCATTGAAATAAAAAAAAAGACTACTGATAGCAACAGCCGCGACTTGAACCGAGAATCATTGGATCGCAAGTACGTCTGTTAATCGACCAAGCCACAGAAGCATGCATCTGCTTGGCTGGTAAAAGATGCATTTGAAATCATACTTCTAGCAGAACGCAAGTTACAGTCGAAACCAGTGAAATTCAAGCTCATCTAACATTAAGTCATTACAAATAAGATTTTCCGTCATTTGACAAATTAGGTCTTTATGAATTACATCGTATGAGGGATTAAGTCACCTGTAAATTCATTTTTTTTGTGTGCATGATCGATGTAAAATTAAGTTAGAATGCATTATTGCATTGCATTTTCCAATAAACAAGACCGTACATAAAAAAAACGCTTAGTTAGACCTTCAAAGTAAAAGGTGATTTTTTTGAGGTTAGGATTTTCATGCATTAGTATTTGCTCAGATTTTTTGAGGTTATGATTTTCATGCATTATTATTTGCTCAGTATGCTCTGACATTTCATCATGAATAGACTTACTAACGAGCAACGCTTGCAAATCAGTGAATGGGCCCTAGAAAAGTTGGCAGAAAATCCGCTTTTTTATCGACAAATTTTGTTCAGCGATGAGGCTCATTTCTGGTTGAATGGCTACGTAAATAAGCAAAATTGCCGCATTTGGAGTGAAGAGCAACCAGAAGCCGTTCAAGAACTGCCCATGCATCCCGAAAAATGCACTGTTTGGTGTGGTTTGTACGCTGGTGGAATCATTGGACCGTATTTTTTCAAAGATGCTGTTGGACGCAACGTTACAGTGAATGGCGATCGCTATCGTTCGATGCTAACAAACTTTTTGTTGCCAAAAATGGAAGAACTGAACTTGGTTGACATGTGGTTTCAACAAGATGGCGCTACATGCCACACAGCTCGCGATTCTATGGCCATTTTGAGGGAAAACTTCGGAGAACAATTCATCTCAAGAAATGGACCGGTAAGTTGGACACCAAGATCATGCGATTTGACGCCTTTAGACTATTTTTTGTGGGGCTACGTCAAGTCTAAAGTCTACAGAAATAAGCCAGTAACTATTCCAGCTTTGGAAGACAACATTTCCGAAGAAATTCGGGCTATTCCGGCCGAAATGCTCGAAAAAGTTGCCCAAAATTGGACTTTCCGAATGGACCACCTAAGACGCAGCCGCGGTCAACATTTAAATGAAATTATCTTCAAAAAGTAAATGTCATGTACCAATCTAACGTTTAAAATAAAGAACCGATGAGATTTTGCAAATTTTATGCGTTTTATTGTTTAAAAAAGTTCTCAAGCTCTTAAAAAATCACCCTGTATATTGAAAAATGAAGAAACTTTCCATTCAATTACCTGTTCCAAATATGTGCATGCAGATTGATGTAAATTTACAAAATATTTTTATCTGTGTCGCAAAAAGGTGCATTGATTTTTGCATCAAGTCGCGATGAAGTGACACACCTAAAATTCTATATTTAGGAATCGCGGGGATAAGCCAAATCTCAAGGTCTTAAGAACGAACGCAAAAGAAATGAAAGGATTGTCTATTGGTTCCAACGTATCGTGAGACATAATCCAGCTCGTTGAAAATTCAGCTATTGCCTCGAAACTTTACGCCTTGTAGTACCAAATAATTGATATTGAAACTGACTTTAGAGTCTTTATGAAAACGTCAAGCGTCAAGCGTCCAAAAAATGTGATGCAACACTTGTCCGAAACTTGATGAAGAGCGCTCGATGAAAAGTTCGAAAATTCGTGAAGGAATAACTTAAATTTCATCCGGTTTCCATTATGCTCAAGTTTAACCTCGTACAATAAAGGATCCATTTTTAGTTTAAATAAAATATCGTTTTTTATCATAATTTAAAAGAAAAATTTGTGGATAGCTTATTTTCGATACACTCCTTAAAACTTGCATTTTCCGTTTATTAAACGCTTAATAATCACTGAATTCAGCACGACCTGAACTTTTAAAGTACTAACCAGCCCGTTGTTACGATACACAGTAATCAAATATACAAAAAAAAATTAAAAGTTAAAAAAATACAATTTTGCAATAAACGTGCACGTTTTGACGTGAACACGATTGATGCCAAACTGAATTAATTCAGCTTTATCCGGATAACTGACGTCAACCTGTCATATGAAAGCGCATTTACAACCCTTTGCTGGTTTATAAGATATTTAAGCTATCCGATTTAGCCCCGGTTTCCCCTATACATAAAAAATGTCACTTCGGTCAGAGAAACATCAGAGTGTAACCGTACAAACTCCGTTCATAATCTCTAACACAGCAATTTTCTTATGAGTTGATGGATCAATAAACACAATTAATTTCAAAGTAATAAATTATTATTTCTCCGAAGTAAGTAAACTAGCAGTGTTCCGATGATAACATATTTTCTATTATATTACCGCTTGATTCAGAAGGTTCGAAGTGATATTCGGGAAGAGTATAGGAGTTACGTGTCTCGAATTAAATACAAAATAAACTTCCATGGGAGAATAGTTATTGCTCATGGTTTGAAGCATTTTAATCATAAACTCATGAAGAATTGTCTTGATTTCTTGAAAAGATAAAATGATTATCATGATTTTAAGATTATTGCATGGGAATATTATCTCTTCTGATTGCAACTTTTTGGACCTTGATACCGGTCTGTAAGTCCCGGGTTGACAGTTCAATGCATAGGACACTGGTCTTACAAGCCAGTTTTCGTATGTTCGAGCCCCGACCTGGAAGGATTCGTGGTATCGTAGCAATCGTAGCACCAGACAAGCAATGGTCCTGTACACTCTGAAGTGGCTGCGAAGTCTGTTGAAACAGAAGGTCAAATTCCACGAAAGGAACGTAATACCAAGGCTAGTACTAGTTTTGCTGTCCTATAAATCCAGATGATTAATTGAGAATTATGTTGCATTGCTGAAATAAGTGGGGAGGCAGAGTTTTGGATTGGCATTTCAATGCACAGGTCACTGGTCTTACAAACCAATTGTCATACGTCATGATAGAAGCACTAATCATGAAATGGTTCTGTTCGCTAAAAATTGGCTGCGAAGTCTATTGAAACAGAAAAAAATCACAGAAGTAATGCAAAACCTAGACTGAACTTAGTATTCCCGAAAACAAACAAAACTAAAAAATCTGCGTGGCACGACAGTAATAACTTTAAACTTTTGAAGCAGTACTTAAACCATTTTATATAGTCGTATCGTTTTTTTTATTTTGTAGATCTTTGAAGAAATCTGAGATTCTAGCGAACTTCAACACAAGAACAACAACAATAACGAAGTAATGTTTGAAAGACGTTAATCTTGACATTAGTTTAATCAATTTTGCTCTTTACTACCAACTACATCAATTCGTAAACCGAAACTATTGAAATTCAAAATATAACCAGCGCACCAACGCATCAGATTTATCCCACCATTTTCGTCTCGGGCATTCCCGTAGCGATTTGCTTACCTCCTATCACACTAACAAAAAAAAAACAATCTTTACGACCTTCCGGCTGGATGTCCCCGCTGTTCCATGGTTCGTTTCTTCGGATCCAGCAAATCTCCGGCCTTGTCCTGGTGGGCGGTCATGTGTCGCGTCAGATGGTGCCGTTCGCGGAAGCTTTCATTGCACACCGGGCACTTGAGCTTCTCTTCGCGTTTCCGTCGGTGCGGATCCTGCTGATGTTCGTTCTTGTGATGGGATCGCATGTGGTAAACCAGATCGCTGGTCATCCGGAAGCTGATGTTACACTTGGCACAGGTATTCTGTGCGGAAAGCGAAAATGCCCCCATGGCCGTCGGCAGTAACGTAGACAGAATGGCCGCCGCTGCAGGATTCCGAATAATGCCATCCACCTCCGGTAGTAGATTCGGTGGTCCACCGGCGCCAGCGAATGGCATAAACGGTGGCGATGGGAAGTACCCTTGGGGTAGTTCGGATTCTGGCATCGCGGATCGGTACATCATCGGTTTCAGTTTGGACGGTTGAGGAGGACTGAGATCGGCTGGATGCTGAGGACTCCCGCTGATGAACGAATAGTCGTAACGGAAGTTGTTGGGAGCACCAGGGCTTATGGAAATTGGAGGACTAGTCGATGGGCAGCTTTGCTGGTCAGGACTCAAAGGTGGAATCGGAGAGTCGGAGATGGTGATGCTTGTCACTTTCGAGAATGCACTACGAGGCAGCTCTGAGCCAAGAAAATTTCCTGCAGCCTTTTCACGGATCGCCATTAAACTGGGATTCTCGTAGAATCTTGCATTCGGTAGCATATATGAAAGCCGTTCGTTACTCAGTTCCGGAATCGACGGAGGGCTTCCTTCCTGTGGTCTTGGTCTGCTGAGTAACTCCAAATTGAAGTTTCTTTCCTCTGCCGGTCTGATCGGGCTAAACCCATTCACTGACAAATCTTCGGATCGCGTCGACTGCGTTGAATCACTTTCCACATCAATCGTAGGAGAGTGAACTTTTTTCACCTGTTTCGTTTTCAACTTTTCGTCCGGCATCATTAGGAATGCCACATCGAAGGACCGTTTGGCGGAGTTTTTTCCCGTCCGGAAATTATCCAACTTTGTGTGGGCCATTTCCATGCCACTCACGTTACTGTCACAAGCACTGGCACAATGTCCGTTAATTTTCACATTCAATCGAGACTGCCGAATGTCCATCGTCATGGTGCACTTCAGACGAACCGTCCGGTGTTGGAAAATCACTCACTTAAGCCGCAACACTTGTGCTAAAATCGATTCAAATTTATTCCGATCACGATTTCAGCAAAGTCCATAACATTTATTCTGCTAGAAGTTTCGGTTGCTGGAAACCTAAACGCCAGGAGAACACTGCACCAGAGGCCACTTGTTTCCTCGAAATCTGCTGCTAAACTGTTTTTGATTGTACACCAACATTCGGTTCTATACTCTTGTCACGGCAGGCTCTACGCCACCCCATTCGTATTCGGGCACCCAGTCCCAGTCGAGGGAGGGAAAAAGCTAGCATAAAAATCACGAACATATCGTTCCACACGGACATCGCGGAGACGCACACATACCACTGCGAGCGAACGGCAGCACAGCACAGAAACAGACCGACAATTATAATGTACATAAACATAGGGACCGAAAGCATAAGGGTAGGAAAATATTGTTCCCTCATCAGTGGCAGAAATACTTTGCCGGTGCAAAAGAGCGAGAGAGAGAGAGAGAGAGAGAGAGAAACACTGACCGGACAAAGCGAGAGCAAGCGAACCATAGTCGAAGAGCGAACGCTCGTCAGCACACATATGCACGGATACATGAAAAAGCAATAGAAAAGCTTTCAATATGATATATTTTATGCGATATATTTCACTCGGGTTTCGTTGCCGCCCACCCCCACACTCCGACGGACGCAGACAGGCCTTAGAAGGAACGCAACGATGGCGATGGTGGAGACGTACGGTGCGGTGCGCCATTAAGTGCTTCTGCTCACATCAGCTAGCATATTCTGAATCGCTTTTTCTCCGTCAGCCTTTACTCTCCAGCTCTCCAGCAAAAGCGTCGTCGGTAGTATAAATTAGTATCCTTATGTAAGTTTTCGCAACTCTTGTCCCAACCGCAGATTGGCTCGGAGCGGCAACCTTTCGTGACAGTGTGACCAGGATGCGAATCCGTTGATATTCGTTCCGGGATATTTGAAATATTCATTCATTAGAGATCGAACAAAATTATGCAATGATGTCATATTCATGTCCTTTAGTAACTGATATTCATCACCTTAGGTATGAAATTTACTAATGCTAACTACCGGAAAGTTTTTAAAGTAGAAAGTGAGGAATTCCGAATTACGCTTCGATTCTGACCGATACCTACGCAGAAACCGAAATTTTCTCAAAATTGAAAGAATAGAGGAATAATACAAAACATGCCAAATTTTTGGATTAGCCGAATGTAAAAACTCGAATTTATTTCAAAGTAATAAGAACTATTGAAATCTGTTTTAATCCACGTAATGCTGCAATGTTGTCTTTGAATCTGATCAAGAGAGTTAATATGAGCATAAACTAATAACCATTTCAATTTGTAAACAGTTTTGAGCCAAATTGAAAAAAAATCCACTTTTGCAATGTCGCTCTGAAAAATGGTTTGAAATTTCAAACACACTCCACCGGAACCGAAAGGTGGATCCGGACAAAACTCAGCAGCAGCCTATGGGACTGTAAGACCTTTCATTTGAGTTTGAGTTTGTGCAAATCTTCGAAGACGTCTCTGAGTTTTCTGATCGGTTCAATTTTGTTTTTCGGATATCACGTAAAAACTCTAAACATTGATAGCAGTCTACATGCATAATATTTCAAAAATCCATCATGCTATATTTGGAGTCATTTTTAATCAACTGTTGTGTTCGGGAATGAACCAATTTGACTTTCTTTGTCACCATTGAATTCTAATTCCACTCAGGTGTAATAATTAAAATACAGATACCAATTCCGAACTACTTTTTGTAGTCTTCATCAGTGTATTCGTTTCATTAGTTTGTTGGTACGAACTAATGAATACTATGAAAAGTAGTTTAAAATACGTACCCGTATTGTAAGCATTACAACTTAGCGAAAGTGTATTGACGTAAAAGTGGATATTAGAATTAGAATTAGAATTATAATAAACAAACTGAATTCGACTGACAACCCAACGCAAGAATTCGCTCAAACTAGAGAACAAATTTCTGCGGCCCTGAGGGCCGAGTGTTATATACCAATCGATTCAGCTCAACGAACTGAGCAAATGTTCGTGTGTGTATGTGTGTGGGTCTGAATGTGTGTGGGTCTGAATGTGTGTTGTCAACGGCCTCCTGTCACGACGCCATCTTGATGAGATCAAAATCGGAACTTCAAAAACAGCTGGTTTCAACGTAAACAAACAAACAGTAATACATTTGTTTTACGCGTTTACCTTGTTTAGTGCACGAAAATTAGTGAATTTTGGGTCGACTCTCTCACAATAACTTGTCGGTTTATCTAAAATACAGCAGACAGTGTTTTGGGACATCAAGTGGAGATAATTTTCACAATTTGAGAGTCGCGATGAGTATCAAAACATCGCAGTGTTTGGGGCTCGAAACGCGAGGTGCTCAACGTAATCGGTATACTTTCAAATGGTTGGTGCTCACATACCGGTGTCAGATGGGTGGTTGTCAACAAAGAGGTCGAGATCTCAGGGATGGCTGGACCGATTTCGACCAAATTAGTCGCAAATCAAAGGTCTTCCTTTCACCCTGTACTTTTTGAGCTATATAGTTTTATGTCGAAATTTTTAGCTTTTTGGCAATATCTTTCACGATTGACCTTTAAAAAACAAAATATTAGACTTCGATTCCGCACGGTAATAGATATCGATATTATTTTGTAAACGACTTTTCCCTTTATTCCAGTAGTAAAAGTTTTAAGCACTAAATGACAAAGTAATGTTTGGAAGCAACGTGGATTTTTCATACAATTGTTTCTAAGTACCAAAAAACTGTGTACAGCATACTTTTTCATGAAATTTTGCTTTAGACCGATTTCAGCATGGTTCGTTTTTAGCAACATAATTGTTCGAATATGACACATGTAAACCAGATGTTGGCAGGAATTCCATAAATATATTGATTTACACTACTTACAGCAATAAATGCTGGAACACCCATATACCATTCGAATCAGTTCGTCGAGATCAGCAAATGTGCACGGAAAACCCTCCAATAAAAAAATTGCGAATTCACAATTTTTTATTTTTGAAGTTGTTGTTTTAACTAATAATTAGTTGATTCAACCAATTTGCTATTTGATTTGCACATATTGAATTAGTTATGAAATATATGTTGTTTTTAATGCTGTCTAATGTCAAAAACAGCACAAAGCAAAACAAAAATCGCAATGAAAAATCAACCATTACTTTAGTTGAAATTCAAACGCGTTTCTTAAACATTTTCATGCAAACGAAATTCGCTTATTATACGTATGTAAAACTCGTGAAGAGTAACTTTTGAATGATAGAAAATTAATGTTTATCATAACACTAGTTGTCAGAATGTTAATGTGATGATAAATTATCTACATCTTTATTGCTCTGGTGTTACAAGAAGAAACGATGGATATAAAGTAGTGCTATGCAACTGATAGCCGTTAGAGATATTGCAATTAACAAAACGTGTTTAACCAAAACTAGAACCCAGTGAATTGTATGCGCTTGAATTTTGGTCTTAAAATTAACTTGATTCTCCATCGTGAAATGCATGTTAATGAATGAGCATATTGTATCTTCAAGTCATGTACAAAACAAAGTGATTAAATTGAAAATGTTTAATATTCATTCATATAATTTGTTGGAACTGTAAGTTGCAATGGCTCAAAAAATAAAAATCAGCGCATTCGGTTCGACTTTTTGTTTGTAAGTAATATTGTGGTCACAATTAGATAGTTTCGTTGACACCAGCACTACTAAAAGACAGTATATTATTTATATTAAATATTATATTTATTATAATATATTTTATATATCTTAACATACCGAATTTTCATTTAAAAAATCAGAATCTATATCAATAAGGAATATTTTATTGTCATTCAAAATCAATAAGTTTGCTTAAGTTGAAATAACTAATCGTAATATCTAAAACAATTACAATCGATTTGTTTTTCAACTCACATAACTGTTAAATCCAAAACATGGTCGGTTGTTGTAAATAAAATCTTTATTGAAATTGAAAGGTGTGTGTCATGACTAACCGACAGCATCTTTTTTTCAACCAAAAATTTTGTTATTTCAACCATCGTTTCTGTTGATCGAAAAACAAAAATGACAGTTTCGAAAAAAACAGCGATCGATTAGTTGCACAAAAGTTTAACCAATCAAATGCAGAAAAACAACTGAAATGTTGGTTGTTTCGCGATCCCGAGGGGTTCCGTGCGTGTGTGATAAATAATGTCACTCAATTTTCTCGGAGATGACTTAACCGTGTTTTACAAACTCAGATTCATACGAAAAGTCGTATGCTCCCGAACAAGGTTCCTGAATTACGTTTGGATCCGACTTCTGGTTCCGGAACTACAGGATGATATGTGAAACGAAACTAAAATAGTGTAATTCATTTTTCTCATAGGTGGCTGAACCGATCTAAGATTCAAATCAAATTTAGGAACCATGAAAAATTAAAATGAAAGGTATTGATTTTCGAATTCCGGTTCCAGTATAGAATCGTTTCTCAAAGCTCAATCGTTTTCTCAAAAAAGGCCAAATCGAATTTCAAAAACAAAAATTCAAATTAAAAGATTTATGGTCCCATAACAAAATTAATGAATTTTATCCAATTCTGAAATTACAGGGTTTGAGTTTTTAAAGTTCATACCGATATAGAAGATAACAACCAAAAAAGCTCAAAACTGTTGCAATTTATTCGTCATATTAATTTATGGCCATACGGATCGTTTTCGGTTATGCTGGTTCCTGAATGCCGGTTCTGGTAGTACCGTGAATAACCGTGAACTCTAAAGTGGAATTTATTTCGACATCTTATGGAATGTTCAATCGATTATTACACCTTTAGATTCCAATTCGATCCGATTTGCAGTTTCGACATTACAGGGTTTAGTGAATAGAACTTTAAATTGCCACTTGAAATGACGGTCATTAAAATGTCATGAGAACTAAAACACCAATGAAACACACGCGGATAATAAAAAACCTATTTTAATCCACCTAGTGGTGTAATGATGCCTTTCTCATATTACTCATTATATCATAAATATAACCGTGAAATTCGCAAAAACAATTGTTTATTGAATAGAAATAGGATAATTTGTTCGGATCTAATCTCACAAACTCTATAAATCTTGTTTTACCTGTAGTTCCGGAACCGAAAGTAGTATCCACAACAAATTAAGGAATTCCATATGAAACTGTAAGACTTTTCTTTTGAACCTATAAGTTTGTGAAAATCGATTTGGCCATCTCCAAGAAAAGTGAGTGAGATCCTTTTTTTTAAATCACTATTTCCAGTTCTTCTGAAACCGGATCCAGATAAACGGAATAGCCGAAGTTGGCTCGTTTGCTACCAACATATATGACCTACAAATTGGAACAGTTTTGAACGTAGTTATACTCATACTTACTATCTCATGTTCTATTTCGATTAAACCAATCAAACGAAATCTAACAAACGTTACTGTTACTTCTGCATATGTAAGTCAAGCTAAACAGCATGAATCAGCAGCATAAAACCTGTAGTAAGATTATTATTATAATTATTATTATTATTATTATTATTATTATTATTGACATCACTACACAACGTGTACGAAATAGAACAAAGCACGCCTTGTTCGTTTTGTGTTTTCTTCTTCTTTCGGTGTTGTACATATTGTCACTCTATATGGCGATTTGAAAACTTTGACACTCATCGCCCTGTAATTGCGGAACCGGAAGTCGGATCCAGATGAAATTTAACAGTAGCTTTAAAGACAGCATGAACTTTAATTCAAATCAAGATTTGTGAAAAACGGTTCAAGCATCGCAGAGAAATCGAAGTGAATTTAGTTTTAGGAGTTTTTTTTCTCCACTTTCGGTGCTCTCGGAACAGGAAAAGAGGGGACCAGTAGTGCCGAATTAAGTTTTCATGCCCACAAACTAACAAGCTCTGCAAACTAGAAGAATTTATCAGACAGTTTTATGGGATTTGTACCTGTTTTTAACCATCGTTCGTGGAAAAATACTAATAAAATGGGTAATTTTCCGCTTATCACGCTTTAGTTCCGGAACCGGAAGTCGGATCCAGATAAAATGTTCATTTTATCATTTATTTTTCATTTGAATCTTAGTTTGCGAAAATCGGTTTAGCTGTTTCAGATATAATTGAGTGTAAACTTTTTCTCAAATTTTCACATATTACCATATAACTCCGGAACCGGAAGTCACATTCAAATGAAATTCAATAGCAAACTATGGGATCATAATACCTTTCATTTGAATTTTAGTTTGTGAAAATCGGTTCAGCTATCTCTGAAAAAAGTGAGTGCATATTTTTATCACGTTTTTGGTACATATCATCCTATATCTCCGGAACCGGAGGTCACATTCAAATGAAATTCAATAGCAAACTATGGGATCATAATACCTTTCATTTGAATTTTAGTTTGTGAAAATCGGTTCAGCTATCTCTGAAAAAAATGAGTGCATATTTTTATCACGTTTTTGGTACATATCATCCTATATCTCCGGAACCGGAAGTCACATTCAAATGAAATTCAATAGCAAACTATGGGATCATAATACCTTTCATTTGAATTTTAGTTTGTGAAAATCGGTTCAGCTATCTCTGAAAAAAGTGAGTGCATATTTTTATCACGTTTTTGGTACATATCATCCTATATCTCCGGAACCGAAAGTCGGATCGGAATGAAATTCAATAGCAGGCTATGGGACTATGAGACCTTTCATTTGAATCTTTGTTTGTAAAAATCGGTTACATAGACACACACATACACACACACAGACATTTGCTCAGTTCGTCGAGCTGAGTCGAATGGTATATGACATTCGGTGATTGCATAGCCTTTCTATATGAGAAAGGCAAAAAGGTATCATTTCGCTTATAATTTTAACTTTTGGTTAAAATCTGAGAGTCAAGGAATTATTCAATCTGTTATCATCAGGTAAGTTATTTTCCGCCACTAAAACAATCATGCAAAAAGTGCTAGTTTCAGATATCTATATTTTTAAAATTTACGATATACGATATTTTTAAAATTTTGTTGGTTTGACGTAAAGCCACCATAACTAAGTTCAGTTTTTTTTTGCAATGACTGAGTGGAAACATAGATTGCATAAGCCAAATGAATGAAAAACTAACAGAAAAGATGATTTATTAGAGAAAGATACGCTCAGAATTAGGACTCGAACTTGCGTTCTTGTGCATTCCGTGCATACTCGCTACCATTTCGCCACTCTGAACCTTGTTATTAGACACTCTAAAACGCAGTCAGACATAGTAGAACGTACATCGAGCATGGTCTACATCCTGGCCGTCACCCGACCGATACCACAAAGATAAGCTCAAGATTACAATGTCCGATAGGATCTATTGAAAAATGTTGGGTCAGTAATCGTGAACCACTGGGCTCAGTAGTAATGTAATTTGATTGACCCTTCGTTAATAAGCGTCGACTAGCACTGACAAAATGCCATGGAAACAATACAAGTTAGAAAACAAGTAAACATATGTTTACACTCAGCACATATTGATTTCATGCTTCAATTGAACTTAATGCTTCGTGGGATGAGACGATAACAAACTAAATAAATTCTGAGTACTTTTTACTTTCGTTTTTTTAAGAATCACAGGATATACAGCAAAATTGCTCAATATTGATCCTACTGTCTCTTGATATTTTTTCAAACATAAACAAAAATTGTCTTAGTTACGACGCATGTAGCGATCAGACGCTTGCTGTTTTGCGTCAAATGATGATTAGACTGAAACTGACAATGAACCGAGTTGATCGAGGGGTCCTATTCAAATGATACATGCAGACTACTCCATCTTGAGTTTATCTTTGGATACCATACCATAGTGTATTTATAATCGCTTGCCACCAGTAAAGAAGGTGACAAGCGATTATAAATACACTCTCCTACTCAGTGCTTGAGCGGAAGAAAAGGTATAAAGCGAGAAGACTAATGTTGGATGGACAGAGAAGATGTTTGGATGTATGGTCTGTCAAATTTTGAGTGGAGTCGTAGTTTTAATTAAAATTTACTACTCGTTAGAAAATTGCTATCGAAATTTCAAACCGAAAGTTGATTTTTTTTTCTTTTTTTGATCTGGTCACCGCAACTTTGTTCAATTATGGTTGTTTGTTGATTTTTTTTCGGTGAGAATTGAAACACTGTTCTTAACGTTTTTTGTTCAGCATAACGTTTCGGCTTACTATGGTTCAGCCATCGTCGGACGCACTCAAACAAAAGAAAAAGATTGTAAATGTTTTGTTTGAATGCGTCCGACGATGGCTGAAGCATAGTAAACCGAAACATTATGCTGAACAAAAAACGTTAAGAACAGTGTTTCAATTCTCACCGAAAAAAATCAACAAACAACCATAATTCAAAAGTTGAATTCATTTGCGAAATGGTTCACAACATAAGTAGATTATTTCAGATCCTGCCCACAGATTTTGAAGAAAAACGTAGCATTGAGGAAACATATTAATTCTATCGAATTCTGATTTTCGATTCTGGAATTACAGAATGATGAATTTTTAAAATTCAAACCGATATAGAAGATGACAATCTCGAAAAACTTTAAAGTTGGACTCAAAACTTTTGCTATTTATTCGTCACATGGCCATACGAATTGGTTTGGGTTATGCTGGTTCCTGAATACCGACTCTGGAAGTACCTTAAATTACCGTGAGCTCTAAAGTGGAACTTACTTCGACATATCATGGAGTAATTAAAATATCAAATTGCCGCCTAAAACGACGGTCATTAAAATAATGTCATGAAAACTGAAACACCGAAGAATATTCCTGCAAAAAACACATGCGTATTGATAAAAAAGGTATCATCTCACTGCTAGGTGGATTAAACACGTTTTTTTTTTTTTCAAAAACAGAACGAAATTTTGTATTGTATACATATTGTATACATAAAAACTGTCAAAATTAAATCGATTTTACTAAAGTTTTACACAATTGGACCCTCTTAAGAGGAAATATAATTCCATTGGGCTTGCATATCCTAAAGTCAATTTTTGTATTCGTTTTGAGGTTTAGCTCATATTTTTATGCCAGTGTTTAGACTGAGATTAGTTGCGTTCCTTATCAGGAAGTAGAGAGGTCCATTTTCTTTGTGTGACGAAGAGCAAGTGTAATTTCTCCCTATGTACTGACAACATCACTGAGAGTTCTTCTCTTTCACACATATACACCACTGTTATCCGTATAAAGTGTACACGCATCATGAGAGTGCGTTTTTATTTTCTTTCATCTCTAGCACTGAACCACACCAAAGTGCAAGAGCAGAGCTCTCAAATTCTCTAAGGTGGACCCTGATATTTTCACAGAAGTGAACTTGCCACTGAACACTTTGGTTTACGGTTCGCATAAGAGAACCGTGGGGCACGCATATTCAACAAAAATACAATTTATCGTTAAAATTTAGTTTTTCCTTACTGCGAAAATGATTTTCATAGCAAAGCCAGCGCCACCTTCCATAAATTGAAAAAAATAAATCACAGAGGTGTTCACTCACGAGCACGCCCCAGCGGTCACTTGAAAGCGATTCATGCGAAGAGAATGTGTTTCACTCTTACCAGCTTGTTTCACCACAAGCACACATTCTATTCTAATAATTCCAATTATGTCTATTCGACACTGAGAAGTGCGGTTTTCTTTTCGTGCGTTGTTCGTCGGCTGCATCTCCCGTGCAGGCATGAAACTTACACGCTGGTGTATCACTCTAATGAAAGCACTGCCAGGAAGTAGAGCTTCTTGTTGTGATAGAGTGTGGTGGGCAATTAAAAACAAAGAATACGTCCAACTTCATTATGGGGGCTTCCAAATTCACTTGTTGTCCCAGGCCCCCCTGGGCGCTAGCTACGGCCCTGAGGGTCACTAATGTATGTGGTGAACCCTCAGACACACACCGGGAACGACCATAAAAGTGTGACGAATGTGATTCATACTTTATACTAAAATATCATTTGGTTCAATACAGTCGGTGCCATACCGGAGAAAAGCCACAAAAATGTGACATATGCGGTGAAGACTATGATATAATAAATGATCTCGCGAAACATCGGCGAGACGACACTGCGAAAATCTTTTGGTGTGACTTTTATGCAACGTGTATACATATTTATAATTATATTTTTTTTACCCGAAACCGACTCGTACCCGATCTTTACCCGAGTAAAAATTAAAATCTCTACCCGTATCCAACCCGAGCTGGGTTCGAGTCTGGTTTCGGGTACAAATATTCGTAACCCGATCATCGCTACTGTGCGGCTAACTAGTGCGACTGTATGAATTTTAAATGTACCATTTTCTGCTCAAGTAGATATGTGCTTGTGTGGCTGAATTTGCGGTTCAAGTCTCAGTCGTTCTGTTTTTTCATTCATTGCTTTTCTAATCATATATTTTTCAAATCGCACGCATAAACCTGTTATATACGATGGATGTCTTTTGTTACAGCTGATACAAAACAATTTCAAAGGATTCTTTACAACGGTGTACGAAATCTTCAATACTGGTTTCAATGCACATTGGTGGATGAAAACGTGGTTTCCCAAGTGTATGACTTTCGAAAATCAGCATATTACAGGTCGAATATGAAGCAACCACCTTACGATGGTCACTATAGCCTTCCATGGAAACTATCTTTTAGTACTAAAACCAATGTGAATCGATAAACACTACCAAAAAGTGACCATAGTACTTCTAAATCAACAAAGTAAAACTAATGCAACTGCCGAAATGAAACAGAATTTGCAGAAAAATTATCGTATGTCGTGTTAAATCAATATTGAATGTTATGATTATCATGAACTTTATTCCGGGCTGCACAAAAAAAATAGAAACAAACAACTGCAGTTAATTATTTAAAATGTTGCTTCAAACCGTTCCAAATATCTGCCATCACTTCCCGGCGCACATAGGCTTGTTGATCCGCAAGCAGTTTTCCCACACCCACGCTAATTCCTGTGCCCAAAATATAAAATCCCCACGAACGAAACCGACATTTTCTTTCGAGGGTGGAGTTTTTGCGACCAGAAGGCACCCAATTTCCACAAGTTTTGGGGCGTGCTCTCGCTCTCAATTCTTGCACGTGCTTTCGGTGCCGGGGTACATTACGTTCTGAAACAGATACATATAAAGCCCGGCCGACCTGCCGGTTTGGCTACGACGAGTACCGGGGAGACTCCGAAACCGTGTGCCAGCGTTTTGACGTGCAACAGCAACAGAAGCGCTTTCGACCTGCTGTCGATGTATGGAATGGAATACTGTTGCCACATGAAGAAAAGCGTACGATTTTTATGTTCAACTTCTGTTCCGTTCTGTCGAGCTGCCGCGATGGCTCAATGGCAGGCTGTTCTGTGCTATGGTGAAAATGTGGAAAGACGTGGAAAACAGGTTGTATCTATTCATCACTGCTGCGAGGTGGATTGTGGTGCCTATATTCCCGATGACGACCGTTCGTTGGCTTTGGCGTTGGCGTTGGAGTTGGCGCTCGCTAGAATGTACATTCCTGTGGCGCTGGAACGGGTTGATACCGGAGACAGTTTTGTGGGGTGAAACAGACAAGCACAGATTTTTCGTACCATAATGTAATAACAATTAGAGGAGGATTTTTCCACGCTGTCCGGTTGATGTGAACCGTAGATGACGGTGGAAGACCCAGAAAAACACATTAAGCACATAAATATACAGATAATGTTGTTTCCTGCAGAAACAGAAGATTTCAGCATCTTTCGTATGCTTAGGACTGTATTATTTCGGGCGGAAGAAATTCAATTAGCATTACCGTTTATGGCAGAGTCGTAATGAGAACTGCTTCTTAGAATGTTGAAATAGTATGTCTACCGCTCGAGGTGGAACGCGAAGGATTAGTTTTCTGTTGTTGGTATAGTTGAGAATGACTTTTAAATTTCATTCACTATTGAATCATTAAAACTTACAATTTAAAATGATTAAATTAAAAGAGAATTAATTTTGCCGAAGTTACTTTGAACAAAGACTTTTGTGGATATTTATTCGCAATATATTCCAACTTTGCTAAGATTTTGAAGTGATCAATTAGTATTAAATTACCAATTATTACCAAATTAAAGAGTCCAAAATCTTCAAAGAGATTGACAATTGATTGATTTTATTTTAATTCATTGACATTAGCGGTCGGGAGTCTTTTTTTCTGAAAGAAGAATTGCATAGCTGAAAACGCCGTCTTTCAACTTGTTCATTGACTATCTCGCCTTCAAAAGCATGGATCAAAAATCTATCCTGACAATGTCTAGAAAATTTTATTTAGATGCGATTAGTGCATAAAACATAGGGGTTGTCACGATAAAAATGAAGTGAATGTTATTTTTGTGAAGGTAAGTCGAATTCTATAGACGCACCATTTTTTCTGCTCTTGTTACCTGGTAACGTAACGAAACATGAGAGAGACATAAAACCGGCTCAGCAAGGCTGCCAAACAAGCGGTACCTTTTTTGGATTTTATGTGATGTAATCAAACTTGTAACCGAAAATATCAGAACTTTCTTGGCCACCCGGCCACATCGAGAGTCATTTTGCACATTTGCGAGAGAGCATGGAGGGAAATGTAATACGCAGAGCGGGCCACGTGATTATACGCGAGTTAATTAAGTGGCGGTGTACAATATTCAACACATTTTACCCTACAACTCTGGAACCGGAAATCGGATCCAAATGAAATTCAGGAATTCCGTATGGAACCACAAGACCTTTCATTTGAATGTAAGTTTGTCAAAATCGGTTCAATCATCTCTGAGAAAACCTGGTGAAATTTTTTGACACATACACACACATACACACATACACACACAGACATTGCTACGCTTGATGAACTGAGTCGAATGGTATATGATATATATATATATATATATATATATATATATATATATATATATATATATATATATATATATATATATATATATATATATATATATATATATATATATATATATATATATATATATATATATATATATATATATATATATATATATATATATATATATATATATAGTAAAGCTTTTACAAACTGCCGCTGTAAGAACGACTTTTGAATTCAGTCGTTCATATGATGATCGGTAAAATCACAATTGCAATGGCGTTATCCAACGTTTGCACCACCACCTAATTTGCAATTACTTGCGGCTAGCTGCTTGTTAGAATGATTAAATAAATATGGAATTAGTTGCGAAAACTAATTGGTTGTAAGAAACTGTGAGTTGTTTCTGTATCAGTGCTATATAAAAGCTTTTACAAAATTTACTATGGGGCGCCTTTTAAACATTTACCGTGTACAAGAATGGGTAGAACTTAAGCGTGAATAGCTCTTCTTGTATTTAAAGCAGCAACATAATTTCTTCTTCATAACACCGGAAAAATATTCAGGCATTCATGATAAAATTTTCAGTAGTATGTGTTACCCAACTCGAAGTTAAAGTTCTCTAAAATGTTTTATATGAACGAGCAATGAGGTAAAATTCAGTGCCAAAAAAAGTCACGCAAAATTCCAGACACATAAATTGAACAAATCATCGCACAAAGCGTTTCATGCAAAACCGACACATAGAAATACGGATTAATTTCAGTGATTGAGTGCTGTGGGCTTACACGGTAAACGGCTTCTAAGCAAGAGATGTGTATGCTGCGTGTGGTCGGCATCTATGTTATTCCTTAAAAGCTCTTTAATACTCCGATACATGACAGTTCCTATAGACAATACGAATAATTTGGCTATTCATAACAATACACCAACACGTTATGAGTAGAAGAATCTCATCAGTTATAATGAATTTAATAAAAATGCCTTTTTTAAATATTCTAATTAATTTACAGTTCCCAAATGTAGACAGTGAATACTGAGTTGATTAAAAAAAATTGTTTTATTCTATCCTCTTATGTTTAATTCATGACTTATACATTGCTATTTGATTCAGATGCAAAATTTTACCATATATGTTTTGGCACTTCTCAGTGGTAAAAATATGAATCTTTTGCGTTATAAATTGAAAACATTTTTATAAACTTCTATAACTATTTATTCGCTCAAACTAAAGGAAACCTTTTCGAAAAATGAAAAAGCATGTCAGTTTTATTAGCATTCACGTCATCCAGTTATGTCTATGACATTATCTACCCTTCTTTTTTGCCATTACTCAGCGGAAAGACAGACTACAAATATGACTGGTGAAATGAAAGTAACAAGTTACGAGAACTAGCAACACAAATTCTCCGAAACAGTTATTAATGCACAATC
Organism: Malaya genurostris; assembly: GCF_030247185.1. Classification (NCBI taxonomy): domain Eukaryota; kingdom Metazoa; phylum Arthropoda; class Insecta; order Diptera; family Culicidae; genus Malaya; species Malaya genurostris. The sequence continues at coordinate 183,703,979 of NC_080572.1, forward strand.
TTTTCCATTCCGGGGAAATCGTTCTGCCAACTGAACTACTGTGGATGTGATTAAAGAAAATCGTAGATAAAATCTTGGATCATGATCTGACTATGCACGACCGGTACGGTTCAAAATTTGGTCTCACCCCTGTAATATAAAACCTTAATTAAACACTTATCAAGCCTTTTATTTCGCTTACCCAATGTTTGCTCGATAAGACCTTGAATTAATATTTTATTTGAACTCAAAAGTAGGGATGAACAAACTAGTTTCCTCGCCTTTTGTCTACACCTTACAATTTGAAATAACGTCAACTGCAAAAATGATAAATCGAATTATATAGACAGTTTGCTTGATTGTTATATATAAATTCTCTTACTACAACGATTGAAACACTTCTTACGCGATTTCCACAAATGTAAAACACGCATTTCGTTCCCACGTTGTTCATATAACAACATATAAATTCAAATTTCGATTCGGAATGAAACAAAAATATGTGAATTTAGCCTACAGCAAATCGAAAATTGTTCGTGATGTGAATGCAGCACCCAAAAAGAGTCGGGCTGTTAATTAAATATTTTACACTTTGTTCATATGCGAACCAACCTATTTGACTTTCTGTGGTCAGTTTGAGCTCCTATTCAGGGCCGGTGAAAGAGGTGGGTACGGTGGGTAGTACTAACCACCCGAAATTTGCAAAGATGGGTAGTTACCTACCTAAAATTTCGAGCGAAAAACAATTAGTATTATTCATAACAATAAGAATATTGTTATCAGTCGGTGTTGAACAGTCGTTCGCACCGCACGCGTATAGCTCTTGGCTCCTGGAATTTTTTTCTGGCTACCTAGAGTTTCATTGATTCAAGGCTTCAGTCTTTTTCAAGGCTACCTGAATCACTAACTAAGTGACTAAGTGATACAAAGAGTGATATTAGAGTGACTAAGAAATTAATCAGCCTTTTTTAAGGCTAGCTAGGAGTCTAATCGAAGACTAATTTAGCCTAGTTAATTTAATTTAAAATTTCATTAATTTCAAAAATGCCTGCGTCCAACCGGAAAGGCAACAAGCCTAAGGCTAAAAATAATTCAATACGGAATAAATCACAATCCGTTATTCAACATTTTTCTAATAACATTCACGATCTTATAGAATCTGAATGTAAAAATAAAAGACAACGGACGGATTTCCCTTCCGTTGATCCTATGCCGTCTAACAATATTTACGAGATTCTTCCTGAATCCGATTGTAGCGACATAGAAGAAAATTCTTCAAAAATTCCCAAAATGGACGCTTGTCGTTCTGGGAAGAAACATCAATCTATGCCACCAGTGACGGTGATGATTTCCGACTTCAAAGCATTCCGTACTGAGCTTTCTACTTTTCTCCCGGAAGTAAAAGTCTCATTTCAAATCGGACGAAGAGGAGAATGTCGAGTCTTGGTGGATGGATTGGAAGATTACGAACGTCTTATTCGATATTTGTCCGAAAAACTTCATAAATTTAATTCATATGATATAAAATCAGACAGACCCTTCAAGGCTGTCTTGAAAGGATTATCAAATGATCAAAGTATTGATGAAATTAAAAATGAAATAAAAGAATTGCTTGGTTTTGCCCCTTCCCAAGTAATACTTATGAAAAAAAGAGCGAATGGTACTTCTAAACCACGCTCTGGAATTTCCCATGAACTTTACCTAATACACTTCAATCGAAGTGATGTAAACAATTTGAAAACTTTAGAAAAAGTACGTTTCATTTCCCACATTAAAATTCATTGGGAACATTATAAACGGCATAATCGTATTGCAAACTTAACGCAATGTCGTCGTTGCCAAGGCTTCGGCCATGGAACCAAAAATTGTCATATGGATATACGGTGTTTGAATTGTGGTAAATCGCATTCGAAAGACGTTTGTCCAATGAATGAAACCACTGATAAATTTTCATGTTCAAATTGCAATGGAAATCATAAATCCAATTATTTGAAATGTCCTGTCAGGGAAAAAATTTTAAACGCTCGTTCGCTTAGACAACAAGTCAAATCAACGACCTTAAATTTACAGAACATACCTGAAAATTCTTCTAAGACACCTGCCAATTCGTCTTCTAACGAAAACAATTTATTGACAGGTAGATCGACCTCGTCATCATCTTCTTCTAATGTCAGTTATGCTGGTATATTAGGTAGAAATCTATCTCCTATTTCTTCTAATGTAAATAATCAAAACACAGGACCGCCTTGCAGTTCTTCTTCTAGCGAAAACAATTTATTAATAGGTAGACCGGCCAAATCATCTTCTTCTAATGGCAGTCTACCTACAAATATTCCTTCAATGCCATTCGCTTCTTTAAATGAAGTCGATTTAGGCGATATAACTGAAAATAAAATGATCTACCTACAAGATCAACTTTTTCAAATGATCATCCAAATGAATTCGACTTCATCACTTTTTGAAGCATTTCAAATCGGATGGAAATTTGCAAATAATATTATAATGAATTTAAAATTTAACAGTGATGTTAAATAATTATTTGAATATTTTAAATTGGAATGCTCGATCTTTGAAATCGAGTGAAGATGAATTTTATAATTTTCTCAAAGTTCACAAAATTCATATTGCCATTGTGACAGAAACTTTTCTTAAACCAAATGTAAAATTGAAAAGTAATCCACATTATGTGGTTCATCGATTTGACAGGTTTACTGGAATTGGTGGTGGAGTTGCCATTTTTGTCCAACGGCAAATTAAACATCGAATTTTACCTTCTTTCAATACTAAAGTTATTGAAAGCTTGGGAATCGAAGTTGAAACCATTCATGGAATTTATTTCATCGCTGGAGCATATTTGCCATTCCAATGCACCGGCGAACAATTAAATTTCTTTAAAGGCGATTTGCAAAAACTTACAAGATATCGATCGAAATTTTTCGTAATAGGGGACTTAAATGCTAAGCATGTCCAGTGGAATTGTAGGCAAAATAACAGTAATGGTAAAATACTTCATAATCAACTCTCAGCTGGTTACTTCACAGTTCTTCATCCCAGTAATCCTACTTGTTTCTCTTCCCTGAAAAACCCGTCTACAATTGATCTGGTTCTAACAGATCAAAGTCACATTTGTAGTGAACCGATTACTCATGCTGACTTTGACTCAGATCATCTTCCAGTAACATTCAGACTTTCCAACGAAGCTATAATTAATCCAATTAGTTCTATTTTCAACTATCATAGAGCTAATTGGTTGGATTACAGATCTCACATTGAAAATCATGTGGATCATGAAACTATTTTAGAAAATTCTGCGGACATCGACACAGCAATTGACAATTTGAATCATTATATTATCGAAGCTAGAAATCTTTCAGTTCCCAAGGCTCAAACTAAATTAAATTCTCCTATCATCGATGACAATCTTCAACTGCTCATTCGGTTGAAGAATGTTCGTCGACGACAATATCAACGTTCTCGTGATCCTGCTATGAAAAACATAGTTAAGGATTTACAAAAAGAAATTAAACATAGATTTACTCTTTTGCGAAATGAAAATTTCGCTAAAGAAGTTGAACAAATTAAACCATATTCTAAACCTTTCTGGAAACTTTCTAAGGTTCTTAAGAAACCTCAGAAACCAATTCCTGCTCTCAAGGAAGGAAATCAAATACTTCTTACAAATGGTGAAAAAGCTCAAAAGCTAGCTCAGCAGTTCGAGAGTGTCCACAATTTTAATTTAAACGTTGTGAGTCCTATTGAAAATGAAGTCTCACTGAAGTATGATCATATTTCAACCCAAGTGTTATCACACGATGACATTATTGAGACGAATTTTGATGAAATTAAATCAATTATTAGGAAACTCAAAAACATGAAGGCTCCTGGTAATGATGGAATTTTTAATATTCTTATTAAAAATCTTCCCGATGTTGCCTTGAGACTCCTGGTTAAAATTTTCAACAAGTGTTTTTCATTAGCTTACTTCCCAAAAAGATGGAAAAACGCTAAAGTAATTCCTATCCTAAAACCTGATAAAAACCCAGCAGAAACATCAAGTTATCGCCCAATTAGCTTACTTTCTTCTATCAGTAAACTTTTTGAAAAAATTATCTTGTTAAGAATGATGACTCATATAAATGAGAATTCAATTTTTTTACCAGAGCAGTTTGGATTTCGTCATGAACATTCAACTACTCATCAACTTGTCAGAGTAACGAACATGATAAAATCAAATAAATCTTCTGGGTTATCCACTGGAGTTGCTCTTCTAGACATAGAAAAAGCATTCGACAGTGTTTGGCACAAAGGTTTAATAGCAAAAATGTCTGATTTCCAGTTTCCTATTTATTTGATCAAAATGATTCAAAATTATTTAACTGATCGTACTCTTCAGGTTAGCTATCAGAATTGTAAATCTGAATTGCTACCCGTACGAGCCGGTGTTCCGCAGGGTTCGAGTGTAGCTCCAATCTTGTATAATATTTTCACTTCTGATCTTCCAAATCTACCCGTTGGTTGTCAGAAATCGCTATTCTGTAACGACACAAGTCTGTTAGCCACAGGTAGAAATCTAAGAGTGATCTGCAGTCGCCTACAAAGAAGTTTAAATATTTTCAGTGATTATCTGTCAAAATGGAAAATTAAACCAAATGCAGCAAAAACGCAATTAATTATCTTTCCTCACAAGCCAAGAGCTTCTTTTCTTAAACCAAACAATAATCACATTCTCAAATTGAATGGCTTGGATTTGACATGGTCTGATCAAGCTAAATACTTAGGTTTAACATATGATAAAAAACTCACTTTCAAGGATCACATTGAAGGAATCCAGGCAAAGTGTAATAAATATATTAAATGTTTATATCCTCTTATAAACAGAAATTCTAAGCTCTGTCTAAAAAACAAATTGTTAATTTATAAACAAATTTTCAGACCAGCCATGCTTTATGCGGTACCAATTTGGTCAAGCTGTTGTTCCACCAGGAAGAAAACGCTTCAAAGGATTCAGAATAAAATTCTGAAAATGATTCTGAAGCGTCCTCCCTGGTTTAGTACAAATGAGTTCCACAGACTCACAAATATAGAACCATTAGATGTAATGTCACATAATATTATAAGCAAATTCCGACAAAAATCGATGCAATCTTCAATTGAATCGATTCGCTCTCTGTATTAGTTAGTAAGTTAGTATATAAGTTCCTTTTCCCCATTACACAATACAAGTAGGTTTAGAATTTTCCCTACACAAAAATCTCAGAATTGCGGAAGCAAATGATGTCTTCATGGTAATAACCAAATCATATATATATATATAACAGGGCTGAAAAGTCACCACTTGTGGCTGAACACCCAATTTAAATCTTAATAATTTAATTTTAACTCATATTCCAATAAATAGTTATTTAAAAAAATAAAAAAAAAAAAAAAAAAGAATATTGTTATTGTAATTCGGAATAATTAATAAAATCAAAATCATAGAATGCTAGTTCTCAAGGCAGAGCAAGGATGTGAAGATATATTGCAGAAAGATGAGACTTGACAAGGGTCATTTGAGCAAGCAGAAATCTTTTATTACCTTAACTTTTCCTTTCCAGCAGAGGAGCAGAGCTTAAGCTTCTCACCAAAGCAAATCACTCAAGTCTTCGATATACCGGAAAGTACCGATAAAGGTACTTTATCCTTTACTATCCGAACCCGACAAAAGAAGAATGCAGTAGCAAGTAGAAAGTAACAACTTCTGGTAGCTTTGGCAAATCAAATAGTAAATGGTAGAAGAGCTTTATCGGACTTTTTTCGGCAGATGTTTAAGCTCAACTCCTGTGGTATAAAGTGAAAGCTAAGATACTAAGATACTTGTCTCGTCTCAGCTTCTATATTTTTACATAAATAAAATCACTCAAAATCTTTTGACGTAGGACTACGTTAAAAATACAGAAAATAATACCATACAAACAGGTTTTGAACATCTCTATCTCAATCATTTTTAAATTGATTTTCTATATCATTACGCAAACTGCTTGGAAATATTTCTACGCATATTTCAGATAATTTGTGATTGAAACTTCAGTTAGGAACGAAAATCATTGTCTTGGTTTCCTTTAGCAAATAAGACAGTTTCGTCTGTACACGGTTTTCATAAGATTTCTGGGTTTCAATGAGTGCGTTCGCATTTAAGAAAATAACTCATACAAAACAAGATTCTGTATCAAATAAACTTGCAATCTGTGCGGTTCAATACTGCCGTAGAAAAGGTTGCTAACACATCGTTCACAAAGACCAGGGAACTAACTAGGGAACAATAACTTTGTGTGCAAAATCTTTTTTATTCATCAAAATTGTCTTCGAAGGTGATAATGCCATACAATCGTTCGAGCACTTTTATAATTTTTCAATACCATCCTTATAGAAATATTTGTCAATGACCTAAACATAGACTTCAGTTGTGGCGATGGCTGTCTCATTCGAGCCAAATATTTTTCAATGGCGTGTCTTTTTCTGATCAGCAAAGGACAAGCTGTCACTGGGGGCTAGGTTATTGTGAATAAGGTGGGTGAGGAAACAGATCGCAGCCCAATTCTTTTAATATTTACACTTAACGGTGATTTTTTATTGTTCATCTAATGACCGTTTCTGTACGATTTCGCACTTCAAACACATCAATAAATCAATGTAACAATAACTTTTGATGGTACTTTCTTGTTCAAGGTAGTCAATGTTAATTATACCTGTTACGTTTTCGGATGGCTTTCCCATTATGGATGCTGGTTTGACTTCGGATAAAAATAGTGGATCCATGTTTCGTCCTCTGTTTCATACAAACGCATTGTGAACGAATGCGGCACTCATTTGGAATAGATCTTCTTTATGCCCATATTTTCGCACAAGATCGTAAAAGAACTTCCAGTTCATGTGCTAACCATCTCAGCACATCTAATCTAACGAACTTTGATTTTGCGTTCGTACATCACGATTATTAACACTTGTTCATTTTTTTCCAGTTGACTGTTTCATTTGGCCACGTTCAAAATCAGAACACTACAAGCCTTTATTTTTTAATGAATCCGAGTGGGGGAAATACTTCTCAAGCTAGTGCTGGGCTTGCGCGGATTTTTCCCTTTAAAATCAATACAATTTTATCAATACACGGAATTCGTTATTTCAATTTTTCATAAATGAATTAGTAACGTCACTTATATTCAGTGTTTGTGATGCTATTGATGTGAAAATTTGACACATGGTCTCTGAAGGTTGGTACTTTCGAGAAATGAGATTAATTCGACATCACAAACGTCATCTCTGGGTCAGTTTCGAGACTTATTGATCAATGCGTTATTTACATCAGCGGCTGGATGGATTTGATTTATGCGCTGTTCGACTCGCGCTATATTTTGATCGAAGATCGGTTATTTCTTTGTATTCAAAAAAATTCTGGATGACATGGAACCGAAATTATCAAATAAATAATTTCGAAAAATCGCAGACACAAATAAGTTAAAACGGATCACAAAAGACTACTGCCTTTGTATTGAAAACAAATGTTGGCATTGATTTTGAAACTAGCTGGGTAGTCCTACGTTACATGCAATGTTTTATAGAAACGAAATATTATCAAAGATATCATATTAACAAGATATCCAGCTCTCACATTTCCCGAACAAATCTTTGGCAACATCCTTTTTTGCGAGCATGGCGCCCTCAGGCGAGTCCGCATCGAATCTCGTACATAGAAGTAGGGGAGAGAAACGTCAAATTCGTACGCGCCAAAATAGCATCACTGCGCACCCATACAATTGACATGACATGTTGAATGAGACGCCGTGCGATGGCGTTGCTGAACTGAAGATTGATTTCGCTCCAAGCTGACAGGGTCTGACATTATGAAGAAAAACGACCTTGCACTTTAAAGGGATAAATATCATTTTCGTTAGAATAAAGGAATACACTGGAACCTTAACTTACGCGCAGAGCCTATTGTTCTTTAGATTGCCAGCAGTAATGAAACAACTACTCGACATTTTGAAGACATTATATTCCTTGGTACACTGATAAAAGTCGACACTTTTTTAAAATGTGTTTCTTAAAGTACATTTAAAGTTTTTTTTTCATTTGTGCTTCAAAATTTTAACGAATAAAAATAAAGTTTGTCTTCATATGGCTCAATCAAATGTTAATCTTGAGTGCAGACCTATTGATGTAGAATGTTTTGAACATAAGACTAAAACGTGTAACTTTATGACAGATATCCATGTCAAAACATATTAGTTTGAAGTGTCGATGTATTTATGTATATATGTTTTCTCAATCATCTTTGAATTCCCTGACAATAGTGACAATACTAAGTGTCAAGCATATAATTCAAAAGTTTTGAATAAACATATCTTTAAAATATTACACAGTAAGTATATCCATTAAGCTGTCGGTGACTTCAAAACATCGTATCAGTAAGTTTCTCATTGTTTTTTTTATTTAATCGGGGATTACCCAACAAACTCATTCATTTCTTCGTAGTGTCGGTCTAGTGTCAGTTGACGAAACGAAAATTGGATATTAAAAGTATGAAACATTTTAGCAGATAACTTATATTTAGTAACCTATATTCAACATATTATTTGAAAGATAATATTTAAATGATGACATTTCGATTGTAAATTCTTATCTATCTCATATGAAAAACCATTCTACATGGTATAAATCTGTTAAAATCTAAACATTTTCATTAGTTTTGCAAGTGTCGATCGAATCGAATACTAAGTGTCATTCATTTGAAACTAATCCCCTGTTTGTAGAAATAAAAATAAATATATGATTTGATTTGAATCAGATTTATAGTGACTTACACGAAATCAAGAGTAAAACACATGAGTCCCACGTGTTAATTTTTATCAGTGTATGCAATCGCATCTGGCCGTCCATTTGGGACAGGCCAAACCCCATTTTAAAACAGCTATATTGCGGCTTCTTTAGTCTTTCGGTGATCTTCCTCAACTCCGGATATCCTGTTAAATATGATCAGTATCTAACGGGGCTAACAGATTGGAAAATTGATTTGCGAATGTAATTTTGTAATGAAAACTGCGAAAATGTTACCGGTGAGACGGAACTCGAACCCGTAACTAATTCTTAACCGGGGAAATTATTTTACCAATCAAACTATCCTATATATAAAATACATGAAGAGATAGCCCAATTGATTAGAAGAACCAAGCCTGCTTCGCTGTACTTTGTTACCACGGCTCTACGTCTTAACAAAGACTAAAACACAAATCATTGGAAATCCTATTTCTGCTCAAAATCTTATTACGACCTTTACCGCCAGAACGGTGTGATCACACGGCATACTATGGTCATTGTCATTTACCGATTGTAATGAAAGACGCGTTGTCTCAGTACAGTTCAGACAAATTTTGTGTTGTTATTTGTTTTAGTTAATTGTGGGTGCTGTTTTTGAATTTATAATTATTTAAACAAGTTTATGAGAGTTTTTGGTAGATCAAATGATGCAGTTCGATAATTGATACATCAAGTCATTTCTATCTGGATAGTTCTGGATAATATGGTTTGACACGATTATATCGATTAAAGCAGTTTGCGATAAGTAGAAACTAAATTTCGCGGGTGAAACTTTAAACAGAACGGCAAACAATTTGAAGTATTACTCAAACCAATTAATCATAATCATAAAAAACTACTTACCGGAAAGTCGGAAATTCATAGCAATTGACTGCCGAAATGTCGAATAAATACGCCGAAAAGTTGTTCCGGAACCAATCGAACCAGTCAAAATCGACTTTAAATGGAGCCAAAAAACAAGGAAAAACCCACCGCATATGGTACTTGTAAATGTCGAAACCATAATTTACATTCAAACAAGAAACAAATGTAACCAAGTGCCAACTTCTTCCAATGAGGGCTTTACCGAATAACGTGCACTCATTCCGTGGCTAGGTGAACCACTAGCACATATGGCAAGATTTACCACAGCATCCTTCAAAAGAATGCCGAGGGTGCGAAACACAACCCGCGATAGTGGGAACAAAGGACCCGAAAGAATTCACCCCTCGTCTACCGACCGGTCTGCATGGTTAGTTAATCATCCTGTTTAAATCGTCGACGGTACGTGCAATATTTGCTCTAGGACCAACCAACCAACCAACCGACGAGATCGGAAAGGGGTTCCAAATAAATAGCATTAATGCATTTCTAGTTGATTCGGCGCTAATTCATGGTTACAGATTACATATGTGTTAACATCACGTAACATGTGCAGACTGTGCGTCACAGTGTTTGATTATCTCATCTCAAATATCTATTGGACCGGCAAACAATGCCAGTATTGGAACAGGTTGTGAAAGACCCTCGTCCTTACCCCTCCTGCCCACGGTCGGCCCGGGGTTTCGTTTTAGGACGATTGCAAACATTATCTTTTGCCCTTGCGGTTCGCCATCAAATATGAGGCATTTCCGCGGACACGAGCATATGGTTTTCCCGGGGATGCTGCCTGTGTCTAGTGAGTAGAAAAACAGATGTCACGATATCGTAACCTGTCTTCTGTCAGCCTTTGCGGTCGGAATGATGAATGGATATTCTCTACTTTTGAATGCTTGCTGATTGTCGTTGTTGATGTTGGCAGCAGGTTGCAACTAGCGATGCGTAGCATTATGTATTCCAATAATCATGCATCAGGCTTTTGTTTAGATATCACTTGGTCCAAAAAAAATGCGGGCACGCCGCCGGTGAATCATGGTTTCCCTTTGTGTTGACATGCGGTGTTATATTTATTGTAATTAAACAACTATAAAACATGGGAACAATGTAACATTGCTTCTGGCAACTATGTATGACAGTTGGTTAGCATTCATGTTCTGTATATGAAACAAAAGAAAGCGGTCAAAAATCACAAGTTCAAATGGAAATTAGTTAACTGAGTTTACTGTTGTTAGTGATTTGTTTATTACGTACTTTATATTTAGCACGTATGTCATAGATATTGTATAATTGCTAGAACTTAGTACTGTTTAGTATCGATATCAACGCCTTTATTTTTAAAACTAGCTGACCCGTCGAAATTCGTCTCACTTGATTTTTTTAAATTTATCTTCCCTGATAGCAGAATTGTCAAACGGTAATGTTTTATGCCATTATTTCACTGATCATATAGCCTAAAATAAAAAATGAATGAATGTTCGTAGCATGACAATCACAGGATCAATTTTCGATTAACAATTTAGCGATGAAATGAGAAATTATTGAACATTCGAAAGCTGAAATTATCATTTTATTAAATATTGTACCTATAATCTTCGACATGAACCCTGCGTTTCTTAAATAATTGTATCAAGAGTCATCTCATTAGTTGAGTCATCTCATCATTTTACTTAGTACTCGATCTACAATTAACGAATGGCGTTAAGTTCAGTATTGAGAGTCAATATGAGAAAGAATCATATTTAAAAAAATGTGCAATTTTTCTGTTCTAGTGGAGTGAACATGAGTTGTGATTATACCAGTATTCTTTTCATCGTTCAAGCCAATGCATAAAACAGTAGTAGTAATGGTTTTTGAATGCCACGATTTCTCCTCCAGATATGGCATTCACGATTTGCATTTGGTAGTTGGTCAAGTAATACAAAGTTCGAAAAATTGAATGATTTGGCTTAAGCAGCTTACAAATGTCATGAATAGCAGCCTAAGCATTCTATTTTTAAGTAATCCGCCCTTCAAAATTTACTCGAAGCGGCTGAAGGAACTACAACGCCAATTACTAATCTAAGTTACTAATTATGTGCCTTTAATCCTACGTGTTATATGTAAACCGTCTACAAACAGCTAAATGTAATTATTAATTCAACGCGTTAGAATCACCTTAATTGTAACTATTCTTGTTAATATATGTGCTTCTTTAAAAGGGCAAATAATCCACTAGAAGCACACTTTTCGTTTTTGTTATATTTAGTATAGCTCTCTATTCATTGACGTTACTTCAAGAAATTTAATATTTTCAGCCATTTTAGATATAGTATAGTAGTAATTCAATATTTGTTTTATAATTTTGGCTCAAGTGCGAGATTTTTGGTGTGGGGGAGAGTGGAGGGTTAATAAAAAAAACAACAAAAAATGCAAGAAAAATCTCTTTATTTGAACTCATTATTTCAGCAGCAGAAACCTGTCATTATTTTGTTGAAAAATCGTTCTATATTTGATATGTTCAACTCACAATAATCAACATTATTTATCCAACTGATCACATTGTACACAATGCATTCACTGATATCAGATCCTTAAGATATAGCAAGAATAGTCAAATGCGTTCCAGCATTAAGTCATTTGGCAAGCAATGCTCGTGATACCTATTCAGTACGTGTTTCACATGTATTTAAAATCTCCACCCAAAAATACTCGTTGCGCGCCAAACAATTTTCCAACGATCTAGTATTCTTTTCTTCAACAGCGAAATACTGAGCATCTTGTTGCGCGCCCAGCACCTATCGATGATCTAGCAATCATTGACGACTTTTTTAACGAAAAATTCCATTTTCCATACAAAATAGCTTTATGGATTTTTCCCACTTTTCCGGTAAATTTATCAAAATGCGAACCCGGTGGGGGCAGAAACTAATCAAACAAAAACAGAATCATGTAATCCGTTCATCCGTTCTTCCGTGATGCGATTACAAAGAATGACCTCTGCATTTATATATATATATATATATATATATATATATATATATATATATATATATATATATATATATATATATATATATATATATATATATATATATATATATATACATATATATTTATATATATATATATATATATATATATATATATATATATATATATATATATATATATATATATATATATATATATATATATATATATATATAGTTTAATTTCTAAGTAATGAAGGTACAAGTTACAGGTAACAATAAAGACTGTCCCAGAAAGTATGGCCGCAACCAAAAACCGCTGCTATTTCGCAATGGTTCAGAATCTGTCAATTTTTATGGCTGCGTCTTGTTGTTTACACTCTTCTCTAATCACTTGTGCAATTGTTTATTCGTTTTCATTGGTTTATTTCGAAATGCGTGAACTTTCAGCAGAACAACGTCGAAAAATTGTGTACAAATGGTACACAGAACGCGGACTGTCACTGAGAAAGATAGCAAAAAAGACATGCGAAATGCAGTCAGAAAGTTCGGTGAGGATAACACCTTTGAGGATAAACCGGAAACGGGTCGAAAAAAAAGGTCATGCTAACTCTCAGTTGGATAAACGTATACTGAAGGCGTTCGAGCAAAAGAAGGAGGTTTCAGTTCGGGATGTGGCCAAAAAAATGGACACTTCGAAGTCAAATGTTCTTCGTTCTGAAGAACGTTTGAATCTTTGAATCTATAAGAAGCAGAAGCAATCAAACGTATTCCGAAACAAGAAGCATCGATCAGGCCAAGGGTTCGAAAACTGTACAATACGACTCTTGCTGAAAATTTGAACTGCATAATCATGGACGACGAAACCTACGTGAAACTCGATTACAAATCCTTGCCGGGACCACAATATTATACGGTGCGAGAAGGGCAAGTGTTAAACCAGTCCAAGACATTTGTAGCTGCGGTAAGATTTCGAAACCTTTCATCACCACTGCTTCAATGAACTGCGAAATATACACCAAGGAATGTTTACAAAAACTACTTCTACCCACGATTCGAAACCACAAGGATCCTATCGTCTTCTGGCTAGATCTTGCTTCTTGTCACTACTCGAAATCAACGGTAGAATGGTATACTACCAAAAATGTAACTTTCGTTCCTAAAGACATGAATCCACCAAATTGCCCACAACTTTGACCAATGGAGGATTTTTGGGCATTAACGGAGGCACATCTTAGAAAACATGTCTCGGCTGCCGAAACCATTCAACAGTTCGAAAAAGATTGGAAAAAAGTATCAAAACTTGTCGCCAAGAAGTCTGTACGGAATTTAATGAGAAACGTTCGCAAGAATGTTGAGAATAATATTCTGTTGTTGTAGTCTAATATTATCAGTATATCGAATAAAATTTGAATATCTAACACTTGTAAGTTTAGCGACTGGCACCATTAAAGAAGGTGACAAGCGATTATAAATACACTCTCCTATTCAATGCTTGATCGGAGAAATAGGTATAAAGCGAGAGGACTAGTGTTTGATGGACAGAGAAGATGTTTGGATATAAGGTATCGGTCGGGTGACGGCCAGGATGTAGACCATGTTCGATGTACGTTGCTACTATGTCTGTTTCGCGTTTTAGAGTGACTAAAACAAGATCAGAGTGGCGAAATAGTAGCGCGTATGCACGGAATGCATAAGAACGCAGGTTCGAGTCCTGTCTCTGAGCGTATCTTTTTCCAAAAATTTATCTTTTCTGTTAGTTTTTCTTTCACTTGGCTTCTCCAATATATATTTCCGCTCAGTCATTGCAAAAACTGAACTTGTGAGTTATTTATAGCGAAATCAATGTGCGTCCATACTTTCTGGGACAGTCTTTAGTCGTAGACCTTGTTTTGACCAAAACATATAAATTATTTCTTGGTTATACTACACGCTTGAAACTTAATTTTGATCGCGGTGAGAAATAAAACCGAAAACGAATGGCGAAGCGTTATTTTACTGAAATTTATGCTAACATAACTTTTTCCAAAATACACGGTTTATTCTTTTCGATTTCTCGGTGAATCAAAATGTTATACTGATATTCGATTATATAAATTAAAGTGTTTACCAGCAGCTGGTCATTTTACCGAAAACAGCAAATTAATTATATCAGTTTGGGTTTACATCTTATCCAAGTCAGTCGATAAAACAAAACCGCTTACGTTGGGGACAGAAGAAACCAAGTACAGTATTGTGTAGTGAACAATAGAACGACCTCGAAATGAGTGAACCAAACGAACAAAAGCTACCGCCGGTACGAAAGAATACAATTGTTGTTGACTTCAGACAGTGGAAAATTCGACCTTCGATACGAGAACTTGAAGGTTTGCTTAAGAAGTAAATGCATCTTGACATTAAACGTGTGCATTTACTTCAATGCAATAAGACCATTAATGTTGTTTATATCAAGTTCTATAAAGAGTTGGATGCAATTCAATTCGCTAAAGACAATTATAATGTGCACTATGTGGAGCATGAAAATATCAAGTACAACATTCCAGTATATATGGAAGATAGTGCTATAGAAGTGCGTGTGCATGATCTCAAGCGTCATCGATCCTTATATTCGCCATACCATGTCCCAATACGGAGAGATTCTCTCAATCGAAACAGAAAAGTGGAAGAACTTTTTCCCCGGTATTCTAAATGGCGTACGTTTGTTACGCATGCGCTTAAGGAGGCCTATACCTTCTTATGTGACATTCGGTCAGGATACAAGAATCCCATGCAAATCACTTGTTACCTATGACAATCAGATGGCCACATGTCAATATCGCCAAAAAGCTGTTCACTACGGTAAGCCATGTGATAAACCGGACAAGGAGACAACTATACCAAAGGACAACGGTGCTTCCTTCACATCAACCCCAAGCAACCCCAGTACACCTGTGACAGTCACCAACAACAGGGAAGTATCCCCTTCAACGAAACCATCCAACGTAACCCCTATAGAACAAAGTACACCAGCTGCAGTTAACAGCTTACCATCCAACCAACCAGCAACTGCAAACAATGTACAACAAGGCGCATCTACAGCAACTAGCAACGAAATCAACAACAATACCACGGCAATGGATGACGAGACGAACCACGAACAAACTGCCCCTCAATCCTCGCAGGAGGAAAATGGAAGCTCCTCTCCCCCTAGAAAAAGGGTGACAACTAGATGCAATACAAAAAAATTTTATCTAAAAACTCAGCTAAATCGGCCACGTAAAGCTTGTACGCAAATAGGCCTGAATAAAATATCTTTTAAATAAATTAATTATATCATCTGACTGGAATCTCGGTAAATAGTTTTTAGACAACCGAAATTCGGTTATTCACCAAAGTAGCCATTTTTATTCAGTACAAAACTGAGTGATGCGAATTAGTGCTTGTGCTCATATGTGGAATCAGTTGCAACTAAAAATTTAAATTCGAATATAGCGTTGTTTCATGTTTCGTGATTAAACTAATTTACTGCATGGAATTGATTGGATTCCGTAATGATACATTTCCTTAAATATTACATGTTTTATTGAGCCATTACTTTCGTTGCATCCGGAATCTGATTTTCTGTATGAATCCAAATTGTGTTTCCTGCTGGAAATGAAATGAAATTGCTTATACTCTACTGTGTATATGCTTTACAGTACTTTCTTCACCTGATAGTGGAAGAGGAGGCAAAGCGGGAACATTTTTGTTTAATGTTTATTTTTATTATTTGAATGCGATATTTATTGCTTGAACTTGAGCGACCATCCCAGGTTGCTACTTCGTTACTGATCGGGATTAGCTGAAATTGTACAGGGAATTTCTTAATGATCCGACCTAGGACTGGTAAATCATTCTGCAATGTACATCTTCTGATATCCCCAGAATTCATTGATCAGTTCCGGCGCTGGTGGGAAGCAATGTTAGTCCAACACTTGTTTTTAAGCACCTCGAAAAAAGCCTTCATGCAAAATTTGAGCTAAATCGGTCATGCGTAAGGGGTGTTGCCCGGTGGTAAAGGTTTGACAATTTTCTATCTTGAAAAATCACCATAGGGAGGAGTACATGAAATTTCCAAAATCGAAATTTTTTTTTATGCCGAAACTCTTAAAACTGCATGAAACATCGAAATTTAGTGTCCCCTCAAAAAAAATTTTTTTTTAAAAAATCAACTTTCATATTTTTTCTAAGTCCCAAAAAGTCGACTTTTTCAAAAAAATTTTTTTTCGAGATGACACTAAATCTCGACGTTTCATGCAATTCTAAGCCTTTTGGCATCAAAAATTTTTTTTCGATTTCGAATATTTCATGTACCCCCCCATGGTGATTTTTCAAGATATATGAAAATTCCACTAAGTGGACTAAGAAGGCTTTTTGCCTTTCTCTATAGAAAGGTATTAGAATTGCTGGAAAAACCGACTTTCGAACGGAGCCTCGGAGACCCATAGTGTTATATACCATTCGACTCAGCTCGACGAGATCGGAAAATGTCTGTGTGTCTGTGCGTATGTATGTCAGTGTATGTGTGTGCACTTTTCGAAGATATTTGAACGCGCTCAATTTTCTCAGAGATGGCTCAACCGATTTTAACAAACTTGGGCTCGTTTGAAAGCTACTGTCGGGCCATTGATCATGTTCGAAGATCAAATGGCTGTGACTTTTGGTTTCGGAGATATGATTGTATAAGTGACGTAACCGACAAAAGGCGTTGAATTTGAACGCACTCAATTTTCTCAGAGATGGCTGAACCGATTTTAACAAACTTGGGCTCGTTTGAAAGCTACTGTCGGGCCATTGATCAAGTTCGAAGATCAAATGGCTGTGACTTTTGGTTCCGGAGATATGATTGTATAAGTGACGTAACCGACAAAAAGCGTCGTATATGAACGCGCTCAATTTTCTCAGAGATGGTTGATCCGATTTTAACAAACTTGGGCTCGTTTGAAAGCTACTATCGGACCATTGATCAAGTTCGAAGATCAAATGGCTGTGCCTTTGGTTCCGGAGATATAATTGTATAAGTGACGTAACCGACAAAATGCGTTGTATTTGAACGCGCTCAATTTTCTCAGAGATGGCTGATCCGATTTTAACAAACTTGGGCTCGTTTGAAAGCTACTGTCGGGCCGTTGATCAAGTTCGAAGATCAAATGGTTGTGACTTTTGGTTTCGGAGATATGATTGTATAAGTGACGTAACCGACAAAAGGCGTTGAATTTGAACGCACTCAATTTTCTCAGAGATGGCTGAACCGATTTTAACAAACTTGGGCTCGTTTGAAAGCTACTGTCGGGCCATTGATCAAGTTCGAAGATCAAATGGCTGTGACTTTTGGTTCCGGAGATATGATTGTATAAGTGACGTAACCGACAAAAAGCGTTGTATATGAACGCGCTCAATTTTCTCAGAGATGGTTGATCCGATTTTAACAAACTTGGGCTCGTTTGAAAGCTACTATCGGACCATTGATCAAGTTCGAAGATCAAATGGCTGTGCCTTTGGTTCCGGAGATATAATTGTATAAGTGACGTAACCGACAAAATGCGTTGTATTTGAACGCGCTCAATTTTCTCAGAGATGGCTGATCCGATTTTAACAAACTTGGGCTCGTTTGAAAGCTACTGTCGGGCCGTTGATCAAGTTCGAAGATCAAATGGTTGTGACTTTTGGTTCCAGATATATGATGGCATAAGTGACGTAACCGACAAAACACGTTGATTTTTACCGCTCTTATATATATATATAAGGGTGCCAAAATTTTGGGATCAACTCTATTTTCGTTAAGTTCTAGTGCTTAAAAGTTTAAGCACCTCGAAAAAAGCCTTCATGCAAAATTTGACCTAAATCGGACATGCTTAAGGGGTGCTGCCCGGTGGTAAAGGTTTGACAATTTTCGATCTTGAAAAAGCACCATAGGGGGGAGTACATGAAATTTCCAAAATCGAAAATTTTTTTTGATGCCGAAACTTTTAAAACTGCATAAAACATCGAAATTTAGTGTCCCCTCAAAAAAAATTTTTTTTGAAAAAATCAACTTTCTGGGACTTAGAAAAATTTTCATATTTTTTCTAAGTCCCAAAAAGTCGACTTTTTCAAAAAAATTTTTTTCGAGATGACACTAAATCTCGACGTTTCATGCAATTCTAAGCCTTTTGGCATCAAAAATTTTATTTCGATTTCGAAAATTTCATGTACTCTTCCCTATGGGGATTTTTCAAGATATATGAAAATTCCATTAAGTGGACTAAGAAGGCTTTTTTAGATTAGCATCACTGATTACAAATAGGCAACGCAAATGTCAAGCACTAGTTTGGAAAAATGATGCTGACTGTGTGACATAAGCATGCTTTTGTGAACTACGAATCTATCTGAATCAATTGGTGTCAAAATTAGTATCCAAATTTATTTAATAAAAGTATGAAACATATTTTCATGAGACTGTTATGAAAGAAGAGAAAGGCATTATCACACCACTAGGTGGATTAAGAAGGGTTTTTTAGATTAGCATCACTGATTACAAATAGGCAACGCAAATGTCAAGCACTAGATTGGAAATATGCTGCTGACTGTGTGACATAAACACTGAAGCATGCTTTTGTGAACTACTCGAATCAATCTGAATCAATTGGTGTCAAAATAAGTGTCCAAATTTATTTAATAAAAGTTTGAAACATATTTTCATGAGACTGTTATGAAAGAAGAGAAAGGCATTATCACACCACTATGTGGAATAAGAAGGGTTTTCTAAATGGAATTACCTGTCACAAAATAAACGAATGAATAGGATTCCCGATCAACAAGGGATAACAAAATTGTATCTGGGGTTGTTTTGGTTTTTCTATCTAAATTAGTCATAATCTTGGCCTCGTTAATAGTTAAAATAACAAAAATTATAACTCAATTTAACCTAGGTGATAACAAAATTGTTACAAACCTTGATATGTAAATATCAATATTATATCTAAATTTGTTACACATTTAATATGACTTTTCAGCTGTTATTACTCATTTTTTGGGTGGAAAGGCTTTATCGTGCAAATCTAAAAATAGATTTCGCGAAGTAAGATGAAATTACATACCTTAAGGCGATTTGATTTGCGATAAAGTTAAGCGACTGGATTCGAGCCGGGAAGTTTTGAGTTGCCAACATACGCTGCGATTGCATCGGGGCATGAGAACATACTAAGTTTGGAAGGATATATTGGCATCATATAGTAACTAGTGTAAGTCTATATTGCTACAAAAATAATCTATCGCTCTCCACCTCTTTCGTCGTTTCCTTCCAACCGGCATAGGAATGACAAAGGGGCTATTTTAGAACTATGAGCAAGCTTTTTTTTGGTACTGAAGAATAGTTGAAACGAACGGAAATGATTAAATTCAGTGAAACAAAACTACCTTATAGAATCTGAGGAAATTAACTAATGAATGATAGTTTTTCAGTTTTTTCTTCTTTGTACCAAGAGGGCCGACTTTCAATTCGAATCAGTGCGCTCGTTCAATTGAAGTAGTGAATTGTCTGTACGTGTATGTGTGTCGATTGGCGGGTATATTTGATTAAAATGTGCACTTAATTTTCTCGGAGATGGCTGAATCGATTTTCGTAAATTTAGATTAGAATAAAAATTGGTTTGAAAGTCAGTGAAAATCAGAAGTGTATATAACATCGATTCGAATAGCAAGTTTTTATGATTGATGATCAACCAATTACCTATTAGTCACATTAGTTTGCGATATCCGCAGCCAGAAGCCCTGCAAGTATTGTTCAAAAACCATCAAAATTAAACTTTCATTCCAGTTTGATTGTTTGATATCTACCTAAATTGACTCACAGAAAAATGATTCAAATGGAAAGTCTCATAATGCGGGTCAGTCGCTTTAAAATCTACATTGCAAATTTCGAATCCCAGCCGATGGTTCCGGATTGGAAGTAATCAAAATACTACGAAATGCGACTATCATCAATTAATCAGATATGCATAGATTGAACTTTTCAAATCGAAGGTATTATGGTGCAATAAATCGCTTTTGTCTGATTCATGAATGTAAATATGTTCATGCAATGATATAGATGACAACGGGCAAAATTCGATATCTGCAATTCGTAGATCTTATTAATTGATGACCTCCCGATCAACAAGGGAGAACAAAATTGTATCTGGGGTTGTTTCGTTTTATCTATCTAAATTAGTCATAATCTTGGCCTCGTTAATAGTTAAAATAACAAAATTTATAACTCAATTTAACCTAGGTGATAACAAAATTGTTACAAACCTTGATATGTAAATATCAATATTATATCTTAATTTGTTACAAATTTAGTACGACTTTTCAGCTGTTATTACCCAGTTTTTGGGGGGGGGGGAAGGTTTTACCGTGCAAATCTAAAAATAGATTTCGCGAAGTGAAATGAAATTGCATACCTTTAGGCGATTGGATTTGCCATAAAAAAAGTCATTCACAGTTAAACGACTGGTTCCGAACCGGGAAGTTTCGAGTTGCCAACATACGCTACGATTGCATGGGGGCATGAGAACCAACTGATGTTGAAAGGATATATTGGCATCATATAATAACTATTGTAAGGCCATATTACTACAAAAATAATCTATCGCTCTCCACCTCTTTCGTCGTTTCCTTCCAACCGACATAGGAATGACAAAGGGGCTATTTTAGAACTATGAGCAAGCTTTTTTTGGTACTGAAGAATAGTTCAATTGAAGTAGTGAATTGTCTGTACGTGTATGTATGTCGATTGGCGGGTATATTTGATCAAAATGTGCACTTAATTTTCACGGAGATGGCTGAATCGATTTTCGAAAATTTAGATTAGAATAAAAATTCGTTTGAAAGTCAGTGAAAAATCAGAAGTGTATATAACATCGATTCGAATAGCAAGTGTTTATGATTGATGATCAACCAATTGCCTATTAGTTACATTAGTTTGCGATATCCGCAGCCAGAAGCCCAGCAAGTAATATTCAAAAACCATCAAAATTGAACTTTAATTCCGGTTTGATTGTTAGATATCTACTTAGATTGACTCGCAGAAAAATGATTCAAATGGAAAATCTCATCATGCGGGTCGGTTGCTTTAAACTCTACATTGCAAATTTCGAATCCCAGCTCGTGGTTCCAAAAATCTAAATAATCAAAGTACTACGAAATGAGGCTATCATAAATTTATCAGACATGGATAGATTGAACTTTTCGAATCGAAGGTATTATGGTGCGATGAATCGTTTTTGTCTGATTCATGACTCAGGCCCGTACCCAGGATTTCTTTTCAGGAGGGGCCCAAAGATTAAAAATAATTTTACTGAAGATTGCTTATGTTCCTAATTCTCGGTGTGCCTTTTACGGGCGTTAAACTTTAAACTTTTCCATTTGAACTGATATTGCATTACATTTCATTACGTTTACTGTCTTGTAATTTGTGTAACACATGTCTGAGACCTTCTAAACAATTATATATCTGTTTTTGATTTAGGGAGGGGCCAGGGGCTGTGTTTAGATTTTGGTTTTGGGCCCAGTTTAGATTTTGTTTTTCATTTATTGCAGCGTCACTTTTTAAGACGTTTTGAAATTTTTGACACTTATCACTTTGTGTTTTCGGAAACAAAAATCGGACACCGATAATCCACTTTTTTCAATATTTTTTAGTCGAGTTTTAAAGCTTTTGCCTTACCTTTCTTTGTTCGTAAGAGAAAAAGCGAAAAAACATCGTGAAGAATATTTATTTTCGATTTAAAATTAATATTTGAATAAAAACTTTGCACAATTTAAGTAGGAATTACTTAGGAACGTTCTCACATTTAAAATTCAGGCCGTCATTTTGAAATCAAATCAAATTATTGCTTTTAAAAACATTTTCAGGAATGTGAAATTGGAAAATATGTTTGTTACTGCTGTTTATTGAAGTATAGCATTTTTCGGGTTGAAAGTCAAAAACATGATCGACAAAAGAGTTTGAGCTCTCTTTTTCTCAATTCTCTAGTATAGTTTAATCTGAAATATAACGGCCCTTAATATAATACCTGGACTTGCTATAATCTTAATAAAATCTGAATGTTTGGTTCTGATTTGAAATCATATTTGTAACATAATGAGATATAAATATCAGGATCATAGATAATTTTGATAGAATCCTGTTATGCTCTGTTGATCGGGCTAACCAACTCATTTCGATTTTACTGATTTTTGATCCAAAAATTGTGAAAGTGATTCGATATTACTTCAGTTTGCTTTAGGCCATGATAATATCATCAGCGCCACTAGTGAACATTTTTCAATGTAATATTAACAAAATTTGTTATTTAGAACTACATAGAAAATCATCAGATCAACATAGTATAAAGCACAGCAAGAACTAAAAATAAATCGATACGAATTTTTTAAGATTTTTTCCCTCTATTTTCAGTACATCCGGGGTTTGTTAAACTAAAGTCGCTATTTTCAATCTGCAACTAAAAGACCTATAAATCGAGAAAGTATTGACCTGTGTCTAGATTTTGTTTTTGAGCCCAGTTTAGATTTTGTTTCCGTTTATTGTAGCGTAACTTTGGAAGACATTTTGAAATTTTTAACACTTATCACTCTGTGTTCTCGTAAACAAAAATGGGCCACCGATAAAATTGAAGAATTTAAGCATTCATTTTACTCCAAGCTTGTGAAAATCATCTCTTAGGAAACATTGCGGATTCAATGAACTGAGTCGAATGCTGTATCACTATTTCCAATATTTATTAGTCGAGTTTTAAAGCTTTTGACTTACCTTTCTTTGTTCATAAGAGAAAAAGCGCAAAATCATCCTGAGAAATATTTATTTTCAATTTAAAATTTATATTTGAATAAAAACTTTACACAATTTAAGTAGGAATTACTTAGGAACGTTCTCAAATTTAAATTTAGGCTGTCATTTCAAAATCAAATATCAAATTATTGTTTTCAAAAGCATCTTCAGGTATGTGAAATTAGAAAACAATGTTTGTTACTGCTCTTTATTGAAGCATAACATTTTTCGGGTTGAAAGTCAAAAACATGATCGACAAAAGTGTTTGAACTCTTATTTTTTCAATTCTCTAGTATAGTTTAACCTGAAATATAACGGCCCTTAATAAAATATCTGGACATGCTATAATCTTAATAAAATCTGAATGTTTGCTTCTGATTTAGAATCATATTTATAACATAATGAGATATAAATATTAAGATCACATATAATTTTGATAGAATCCTGTTATGCTTTGTTGATCGGGTTTAGACAAAATAGTTGACTCAATAGTGACATATTCTAAAAATTATATCAATTTTTTTCAATCACCAAACAAAGATCAACAGATTTCACACTTGTCTTGATTGTTTATCATTTATACTTTAATATTTACAGCGAAAAATGGTTAATTTGTTATATTGATTGATCTGGGCAACCGGCTACCGAGACGTTAGCTACGTTATCTCTGTTATTAACATTATAATGTTAACGGATCTTCGCAATATTTGATTTTTATCATTCAATTTATAATCGTGAAAGACAAACAATAACATGGAAGAAGAAAAAATACCAAATAAAACTAAAAGTTAGTCGGAAATTGGTAAATTGAATGAAGATATAATTTAGTAAAATAGAGTAATCAGATGCGAAACGTTGAAAAAATCTGATAACTGAAGGGAAAAAGACTCTCCTGCAATTGTCGACTTGGAGCAGGAACCTAGTGGATCTATTGTTGGTTAAGTTTTTTTCCGCCGGTTACCACACGGCATCAAGGCTGGTACTGTCCGGAGAAAGATAATAGGTACTATCAATCTCCTGTATTAATCCTAGGGGCTGAAGTCCCCCTATTTAAATGCGATATTCATTGCGTATAAAAGTTTGCATTGTCTTTAGTAACTAATGACCCAACTATTCGTTATGCTAAGCAATTGATCAGAACGATCTAAAA
This sequence comes from Malaya genurostris, assembly GCF_030247185.1. Lineage (NCBI taxonomy): Eukaryota > Metazoa > Arthropoda > Insecta > Diptera > Culicidae > Malaya > Malaya genurostris. The sequence continues at coordinate 183,728,574 of NC_080572.1, forward strand.
ATAAAAGGTTTTTTGCTCCGCTTTGTTCCCTTTGTAGGTGCTAAAACGGAGTACTTTTTCAAATGTCACGATAATGCCGTTTACATTGACAAATATTTATGAATATTTGAAAAACCAATATTTCGTCAACAATCGAAGGTCAAAAAATTGTGCGGTTGAAATTCTGCGTTTTCAAAATGTCGCGTATTGAAAAGAAAAAGAAAATTAAGGTTCTGGACACATGGCTAAGTGAGAAGGGTATTACTATGCGAAAATTGGCGAAGCGGTTGTGAGTTGATCATGCCAGTGTTGATAAGTTTGGGGAACACTATTCTTTGGATGAGCTACCAGGAAGAGGTATAAAACCTGGTTCTTCCAACCTGAAACTGGACTAGAAAGTGGTATCTCTAATCATGAGGAACAAATCAATGTCAATATACGTGATTTGGCCAAAATAGTAGGAACGAGTGTCGGAATGATCCAGCGTATCAAGAGGCGGAATCATCTGTAGACCTACAAGAAACAGAAAATCTCGAAACAAAGTGTAGAACAGCAGAAGCGAGCAATAACAAGGGCCCGGAAATTGTATTCGCGTCTTTTGCAGTGTCCGGATGCATGCGTTTTGATGGACGATGAGACTTATGTAAAGGAGGACTCAAAAATCCAATCGTGAAGGGCGTCTTCAAAAAGACTGGTAAGGCAGCTGGGATCATGCAGGAGTTCAAAAATATTTGGGCTCAAGCGTCTAAAAAATGCGATGCAATACTTGTTCGGAATTTGATGAAGAGCGTTCGATCAAAAGTTCGGAAATTCGTGAAAACAAGAACATTTTTGCCTTTAACACGTGTTTTAAATCATTTGCGAACTGTCAGAAAAGTATACGTCCCAAACCAAGTAGCAGAAAACATTACCCTTTCAAAGAAAATATCAAGATGAAATATGACGGCAACATTGTTATTACTTTGGTTTCGATTTGTTATTATAACATCATAGCCACGTCAAATAAACATGGATTGAAAACAGTCTCCAGATTAAACTTTTCCAGTTGTATTGATTGGACACATCTAAAATATGGCTCAAATCACACAACAAAATCGAACCGTCTATTGATCTCAATTCAATCAACTGACAATTTGTTTATGCAAAACTTATAACACGATAAATAGATGTTTCAATTCTGATTATTGTTTACAGCAAAACTTTAACATAAATGAATATTCATCGAAATCGACCATCGAATACGAAGGGAATCAAATGGAAGTCGCTGATCTTGAAGTTGGCTGGTGCGAATGTCAATCATTCTTCGACTTTGAGTAAATACCGCAAAAAAGTGATTTTATTTTTCTAACGTGTAATTACGTGTGTGTATTAAAGCAGATCTTAAGATTGAATCGGTGACACCGTGGAGTATTGCGCCGTGCAGCGACGTAAACAGTTTAGGTCAAAATCTTTCCCGAGAATCGGTCGGTAGTAGAATATCAAATCGCACCTCGAGGGTTCGCCGAAAATCCTACACCGCCCGTGATGGAAACAAGTAATCTGCATAAATATTCTCACCATCGGCTCTTATTTTATTACACAACCGCAGCGACCCGACGGAAATTATTTCGCTCGAGGTGTACATAATCCAGATATACTCGCCACTTTAGTTTCCCTTGGGGAGGAGTTGGATGGAGAAAATGGGCAGAATACCACTGCTGCTGTCTATTTCAACTCCGAGCTGGCCTCGGCGGAGGGGTCGATTGGAAAGCGCAACCTTGTAACCGCAGTTCGCTGCTGTTGCGAACAACGTGTTTTTTGGTACATTGTTGTGTATAAATAAAGTAGCTTCATTACATATTCATAGAGCCAAATTGGAAAACATTAGAATTTCGTCAGAGTGCACGGCTGCACGGATGCCCCGGTAAACGTGTACGAAAACCCGTAATACTATTTGCTTTATAATCACCTTCGGCGATGTGTCCGGGATGACGGGACACGGAAGCTGGTCTCCTACGGATGCCATCGGAACGGAACCGTGCACTGCTTTCCCAGCCGGCAGCTCTTCGGGTTTCGGTTGCGAAGGACGAGATTTTTCGCTCGGCTGGGCTTTGTTTGTGTAACAATTTTCCACTGCGGTGAGTTGAATCGCAAGCTCTGTGGGAAAAACTGGCTCGACCTGCAGTACAGGGAAGTGGGCCAGTTTCCACTCGGGACATAATGTTATTGCGAAGGAGCTTAAAATTCATTTATACATTTTGTCTATCGTTGTGTCGAATTTTTTAGGGAACTGCTCGAGAATGAAATGGTGCATAACTGTTCCGGAATATATTCACATATGGATGACACTTTTCCGATGCAATTATCCTTGAAATTCTGATCTTTCCCACGACTTACAAATGCTAAATGACCTGGTACGTGTGAAATTGACTAATGCTGCGTAAAAAAAGATTCACTGATCATATCCCAGCGCAAAATACTACAACCGTTTAAAAAACATTAACATTTTGAGTGATTTTAATTCATCCCAGTCTTTTCAACCGACCGAAATTTCACAATTTTCTCTGTTTCAGTACCCGATCGGAAGGAAAGTCCAGCTTCTCTGCGCGGTTGTCGACGGCAAGGGAACAACGATCCGGAAATAATCTAATTCAACAACTGTTTTGTCGTGGTTGCGATTTTCAAACAGTAGACAGATAGATAGCAACTGAAAGAGGGGACAGGATATGCTATAATCGGTACCGCTCCGAAACTTACTCCAAAAGGGCTCTAATTCAATTAGGCTATTCCCTTCGGTCGTGCGTCTTCGGCCCGTGGGTTCTCTTGGCGGAAAAGCAGAGCGTGCAAATTGTTCACGGATCATAATGCGACACAGGACGTGATTCGGAAGTGTCGAGAGGGTGGTGCAAGATTTTTGATAAAAAAAATTGTTACCACGGTTTTTTTTTGTATGATATAAATTTCAATTATAAAATATAAAACTAAAACTGTAGAGCTATGAAGTGAACCGTGAAGGTTCGAAAAAATCGTTTTAATTTCAATAATACTTATTAAGCATCGCCATTATGCGGAGACAAAATTGCAGTTTAACGGTTTAAAATGGTTGATATCTTTTGCTGATATCCTTCATTTAATTCTAACGATGTACTTTGAAATTATTGATTTATATGAGGGATAAATTTCATAAATTTTTCTGTGCAATTTGAGACGATGCACACATATTTCTGTGTAATTTGACATATGACAGCATCTCTCGTTCGATTTGAAAATTAAACGACTTAAAGATTAATAAAATGGAAAAACAGGGTTATGTACGAGACATGACCGATCCTGATGACGTTAAAAATGCAATTTTGAATCTCAACAGATTTAAATTTGAAAAATAGGCAAATAATAACATTATCTAGGATTCTAAAGCAAATTTAAGGAAACTAGAACCTTCAGTTACTAATATCATCATCAAGTGCGTTCAAGAAGTATTTATAAGAATATTTATAGCAAAAGTTTTTTTGCAAACTTCCGCTTCCGTCCGCTAAATGGCGGGTAGGGTCTAACACTTTTGAAAAATCATTTATTATTTTCTTTCTATTTTCTGATAGTAAAACGTTTCAAGAATATTCTGTGAAATTTTGAAGCCTATCGGAACAAAACTCAGCAAGTTATGGGTCTTTATCGTTGTCGATCTCATACTACGAAGAAATAAGAGCTGCGCACACAGGTCCAAGATTTTTGCTTCGATTGACTTAAAAACTTGACAAAACATTTTCGAAATGTTTCATTAGAACAAAATACAAAAGAAAAAATATGGCTTTTTGAGAATGTTAGAGCCTACGTGCTCCCTTAAGTAATAAATTGTTTCGTTCGATTTTATAGACAATAAACTATAAACGCGTTTTTCTCCAAAGCAGGTTTTGAAAGTCCGTGTCCATCGTTATTCAAAAACTACTGCACCAATTTTTTTCAAATTTTGCACACACTTTCTACATATAAAAAAACAGACCCCAACGTTTTCCATTTTGTTATTTGTTACTTTGGGGATGTTTTACAGCTACAAAATGGCCGATTTTTTTGTGAAAAATCGTACGTTTGAATTTAAACAATAACCAAAAATCAAAATAAATTAAAAAAATCAAACAGAAACGTTGGGGTCTAGAAAAACTTCTGCTCTAACTATGCTGCTTTAATTTGTTCACTTCTGATTAGTTTGCGTTGAGATACAGTGGACACCGCATTTTTAAGAAGCGTCCTCAAAAATGCCTCTTCACCGACTTATTTCTCAATATTTTTCCACGAAAAAATACAAAATGTTGTTCGAATGATGATTTTTAATATACAAAATATTTGAATTGATTTTGTTGAACGATAGTTCTGAAAAAAATTCGCAAAAATGATGATTTTTTTCACCATTTAGACCCTACCCCCCCTTAATCTCTATTAAGTTTCCGTTCACGACAACCGCAACCGGTGATTTGTTTGCTATGTTTGATGCATGTTATTGAGTAACGTTTAATAATAGTCGTACGTGACGTCCACAACATATTTCTGCTTTCTCTATGGATCGATTTCTTAGAACTTATGTATTTGGGTTTATTATTTTAGAAAACCACTGAAAATTGAAATTGAGATTTATTCTAATTTGATCATATAATATTTGATTGCCAAATTAAAGAAAAATATTTCTCCCCAGTTTTCCTTTTCATAAATCTACAATCTAATTGACACCAATATCAACTTTTTGATAAACTGACATTCATCCCTTAGTAAAAAGTAGTATAAGACGATCCATTTTTTTATACTGTATTCTTCGGTTATATTGCAATCCAATACAGATTGACATAAGGAAAAACTGGAATCACTGAAGCTGTACGATTTTCAAAGCGATATTTAAGCTACTCTTAAGGCTCTTCATTTGCAAGTCCCCATTCCACTCGTAAATAGAGATTCCAGTACGCACATGGCCACGTCGACAAACCAATCCATTTTTAAGCCTGCAGTATTGAAGTAATGCTTTCGGATCAAGTTAAATGTGGCAAATCCATAAAAAAAATCACCGAGATACAAGCGCTTCAAATCAGGTTCGAAAAATCTATCGCCAATAGTTCTTAATTTACCTGGTACGGTAACTAGAATCAACAGCTGAACGGTATTCCATATCAGAGCTAAAAAAAGTCATTTTCATTGACTCAAAATAGACGAAAATGACGAGAAATTAATGTCACTCTTAGCTTCGCTTGCAAACTATTGTCGTTTTCGCTTGATGCCTAAACCTAACCCAGTTTCCACTCTAACTGCTGTCAAATCGTTTGTTTGAAGTTAGTTTCGAACCTAGTTTCAACGTAGTTGAACTGAAAATCGAGTCAGTTTCGAACCTGGTTTTTAAATCAGTTTTACTCAAACCCCTGTTGCTAAGTGCGAAATCAACACAGTTTCGTGAAAAGTGTTTGTTTGATGAAACTATCCTGGGTCAGTTTCAGTTTTCTCAAGCGAAAAACGACATATGAGAACGAAATCCATGTCCAGTCAATGGCATAAGCGGAACAGTAGTTTCAAAATTCTATTCTTTCTTTCATTTGCCCTTTCAATCATTTGCTGTTTTCAGTAAAAGTAGTATCCCAAATCGTTTATTTGAAACCAGTTTTGAACCTAGTTCCAACGTAATTGAACTGAAAATCGAGTCAGTTTCGAGTCTGATTTTTATGTCGATTTTGCTCACAACCCCGTTGTTAAGTGCGAACCCAACTGAGTTTCGTGAAACGTGTTTACTTTATGAAACTACCCTGAGTCAGTTTCAGTTTCACCAATCGAAAAAGACGTTAGTAAGCAATAATGTTGATACCCAATTAAGCACGTGGCTCCAAATAAAGAATCGCGTAGAGTTCAACGATTTAATATTCTCTCCTACGACGGCCTAACACTTATGCAACTCGTTGCGCGCCAAACATCAATCGTAGATCTAGCAATCATTGGTGACTTTTTCAGTGGAAAATTCCATTGTCCATACAAAACAACTTTATTCATTTTTCCCACTTTTCCGACAAGTTTTCCAAATTTTTTTGATGTACGAACAATTGATGCGATTACAAAGAATGATCTCTGCATTTATATATATATATATATATATATATATATATATATATATATATATATATATATATATATATATATATATATATATATATATATATATATATATATATATATATATATATATATATATATAAAAGGTGATTTTTTTGAGGTTAGGATTTTCATGCATTAGTATTTGCTCAAATTTTTTTGAGGTTATGATTTTCATGCATTATTATTTGCTCAGTATGCTCTGACATTTCATCATGAATAGACTTACTAACGAGCAACGCTTGCAAATCAGTGAATGGGCCCTAGAAAAGTTGGCAGAAAATCCGCTTTTTTATCGACAAATTTTGTTCAGCGATGAGGCTCATTTCTGGTTGAATGGCTACGTAAATAAGCAAAATTGCCGCATTTGGAGTGAAGAGCAACCAGAAGCCGTCCAAGAACTGCCCATGCATCCCGAAAAATGTACTGTTTGGTGTGGTTTGTACGCTGGTGGAATCATTGGACCGTATTTTTTCAAAGATGCTGTTGGACGCAACGTTACAGTGAATGGCGATCGCTATCGTTCGATGCTAACAAACTTTTTGTTGCCAAAAATGGAAGAACTGAACTTGGTTGACATGTGGTTTCAACAAGATGGCGCTACATGCCACACAGCTCGCGATTCTATGGCCATTTTGAGGGAAAACTTCGGAGAACAATTCATCTCAAGAAATGGACCGGTAAGTTGGCCACCAAGATCATGCGATTTGACGCCTTTAGACTATTTTTTGTGGGGCTACGTCAAGTCTAAAGTCTACAGAAATAAGCCAGTAACTATTCCAGCTTTGGAAGACAACATTTCCGAAGAAATTCGGGCTATTCCGGCCGAAATGCTCGAAAAAGTTGCCCAAAATTGGACTTTCCGAATGGACCACCTAAGACGCAGCCGCGGTCAACATTTAAATGAAATTATCTTCAAAAAGTAAATGTCATGTACCAATCTAACGTTTAAAATAAAGAACCGATGAGATTTTGCAAATTTTATGCGTTTTATTGTTTAAAAAAGTTCTCAAGCTCTTAAAAAATCACCCTGTATATATATATATATATATATATATATATATATATATATATATATATATATATATATATATATATATATATATATATATATATATATATATATATATATATATATATATATATATATATATATATATATATATATATATATATATATATATATATATATATCTATATATATATATATATATATATATATATATATATATATATATATATATATATATATATATGAGGTTGTTGGAAGGGTTTCTTTCATTGAGCTTTCAAGCTCTGTTCAATATACTCAAGCAAACACGGTATGCAGCAGGCGAAAAATGGCGTCCACATACAGCGTCACGCGGCTAGTTTAGAGTTTTTTAATTGACACCCTTTCCCGTATAGTGAAGAATAAGGCATTTCTGTCCAAAAAATTATTCTTAATTCACTTAGTGGTGTGATAATGCTTTTCTCTCGTCATCGACACAATCTCATTAAAACGTTGCGTCACATATTTGAATACATTTCTCATACAAGGTGTATCAGCAATAATACATTTTATCATGAACATTTAGGGGTTTTTTGGGTTGTACGTAAAGTACATATTTAGTAGCCGGTCGTCACTCGTTTTCGTCCGATACGTCAGATAGGATATGGCACCTAGTGTCATATCCTTAAAGGGTCACATAAATAGTGTGGACTTTGCGTCTGCTTGGCAGTTCAAATTGAACTGTTAGGCGGAGATGGCGGTTCAATTTGAACTACTTTAAGTACTGATGCGCCGAAGGCGAAACGCGAATAAATCGAAACATTTGATCATGATCATAGGACACTTCCTAAATAAAATATGCGGATAGAAAAAATAATGTATTTAACGATTACGTCACTTGTACGATTATGTCTCCGAAACTTGAAGTTTCAGCCTTATGAGCCAAATGAGCCTTACCTTATTGAAATTACTCGTTTACGAAATAAATTGATTTGATCCTACTCAATGCACAGTGGTCCCAATCATGTCAAAACACGCGTTTTTTTATTGCCTTTCTCATATAGAAAGGTTATGCAATCACTTGAAAACCCGACTAGTGAAAATTGGCCCGGATGCAACAAACATTTAAATCACACCACTTCGTTTTCTTAAGGATGACCTACGCAATCAAATCACTGTTTTATTCTGTATGTTATGCACAAACAATCTCTTGGTTTCTTTCAAAAATCGAAGAAAAAATTTTTGAATAGAATACTACAATATTATAGTACATACATGAGAAAGGCATCATTACACCACTAGGTGGATTAAAACAGGTTTTTGTGCTTCAGGAGTTAATTTTGGAGCTTTCATGTCTTCAGAAGAATTTCTGTTTGAAATAGTCCGCTTCTTTTAATATAATCAAAGTTGTCGTTGATCTACCTACAAGTGAATTAAAAAAAATATTTCGCATACAATACGAGATAGAGCATTTATGTCTTTGGAAAATTTGTAGACCATGTTCAAACAAGAAAACATGCCGAAGACATGCACACTTTAAAATGCATTGATGTCGAGATATGATGCATTGTTTATTAGAGACCCCCAAAATCAAGTTCTTCTATCATAACTTTTTTCAATGAATTTTTAAAATTTTCGAATGCTCTACAATAATTATAAAAATACATATTTTTGTCAAAGACTGCATAATTTTAAGTTCACAGACTAAAAAGTTGTTGAGCAATTTAATTTCAAAATACTACATATTCAAGTATCAATATCTCGAAAATGTGGAAATATGTGGAATCAATTTCAACAAAGTTTGAAAGTATAGTCAAAACACTATTAGAAAAATTAATAGCCACAACTTAAATTCACTTCAATTTGTATGGAAACGCACTTTTAAAAAAGCATGTTCTAACATTATCCAATATGTATGTAGCACCTTAGCATACAGTATTCATTAACCTTGCACCTTAAATTAAATGTTGATCAAAGTAAGCGAGAAAATAGGAGCAGAAAAAACAAAACAAACAAGAACGAAAAGGTCTTCTGTTAAGGTCTGAGGACAGAGGGTCACGTGTTGAGTTTTAAATCGACGTGGCTCGCTCAATTCCCTTTGCACATCGTATTTGTCTTGTACTCTCTCGTATATGAGCAAACTGTACCGGGTTGCCAGCATACATTTTATTATTTTGATGAGAAGTTTTATCCAAAGCGAAAACAAATGGCGGATGCATTGAAACTGACTTTGTTTCACAGAAAAATACAAGACTTTATTTTTATCGTGATAACATATATGGTCCTATGTACTAATCGCATCTAAACTAAATTATCTAGCCTTTGTCACGGTAGATTTATGATACAAGCCTTCAAAGCCGAGATATTCGATGAACAAGTAGAGGTATGCATTTCCGAGCGTTCCAATTTTCAGCAGTTCTTCAGTCAGAAAAAAATACAACACGTCCTCCGCTAAACTCTGAAACGTGAACGGAATTCATGGCAGCGTAAACACCGTCGTTGGCGTTCTACTGAAACTAAGAAAAACTTCAAAAAGTCTAGCGATGAATATCGTTTACTGAATACCGGATTGTACAAAGCTTATGTTATGCGAGTGCAGAATGACTTACGACGGAACCCTAAAAAATTCTGGAGCTTCGTCAACTCGAAACGAAAATGCTCGTCAATTCCTCCATACGTTCGTTTTCACTCCGGATATGATCGTCACCGCTGCAAAAAGGTTGAAAAAGTCATACTCTACTGGACCTGATGGTATTCCAGCAGTAGTTTATAGTCGATGCGTCCACGTCTTGACTGATCCTTTGTGTGTGATATTCAATAAGTCGTTCGAGCAAGTTATAACATTTCATCGCAAAACCAACCCCATAATATTCGACTATCAAATCGATGGACAAACTCTTGGAAGAGTCGACGTTGTCAATGACCTCGGCGTTTTGCTGGATGCTAAGCATACCTTTAACCAACACCGATCAACTTTGATTTCCAAAGCAACACGACAACTCGGCTTCATAGCGAAAATTAGCCGAGACTTCAAAGACCCGTACTGTCTAAAAGCGCTATACTGTTCGTTGGTGCGTCCATTACTCGAAAATGCGTGTTTGGTTTGGAGCCCGTACCAACTCGTTCGGAACTTACGAATAGAACGTGTACAGAAGAGATTCGTCCGGTTGGCTTTGCTGCACCTCCCATGGCAAAACCCTCTGGATTTACCATCGAACCCTGACCGCTGTCATCTGATTGGCCTGGAATCGTTAGAGCGACGAAGAAAGATGCAGCAAGCGTTACTTGTGGCTAAAGTAATCAATGGCGATATTGATTCACCAAAATTGTTATCTCTTCCTGACTTCCGTGCTTCTCAGCGATCTCTACGCTCGACGTGTCTACTTCAACCAAGATTTCATCGTACTACTTTCGGACAACATGAACCAATGACAGCATGTATACGTGCATTTTCCAAAGTTGAGCATCTTTTTGAATTTGGTGAGCCAACGCACAAGTTCTCACAGAAATTATTAAGTGTATCCTTGTTATAAGTTTGTTCGTTGTACTTTGTGTTATTCATTAAGACTTTTAATTGTCAGATGGATTATTTTAACAAATAAACAAATAAACAAATAAACTAAATGAATCATTCTGAAAATTTCACAGAATATTCTCAACTAAATTTCGAAGACATTGTCAGGTGGGTTTTTCTATATTCTGCACTGTTTCCAAGAAAATTTAATTTGAAACGGGAAAATAGCAAAAAACCTACCACTTTACGGTACTGTCCTCAGCCCTTAAAGTGTTCGTTACAATCAAAAATGAAATACAAACCGCTAAACAGATCAACAATATTTAATTGAAGAAAACATTGAAAACTTCGTCTACTTTAAGAAGTTCTTTTTGCTTTTGTCTGAAGTTTTCAACTGCTTTTATTTTCTCGCTGATCTTCTGTTTCAACAGACTTCGCAGCCGATTCAGAGTGTACAGAACCATTGCATGGCTAGTGCTACGATTCTACTGACACTACGAATCCTTCCAGGTCGAGGCTCGAACATACGACAAAGTTATGTTAAGGTGCGGCATACATATTTGATAATGTTTAATGTGATTTTTTAAAAGTGCGTTTTCATATAAATTTAAGTGAATTTAAGTTGTGATTACTAATTTTTGTAATAGTGTTTTGACTATACTTTCAAACTTTGTTGAAATTGATTCCACTTATTTCCACATTTTCGAGATATTGATACTTGAAAATGTAGTATTTTGTAATTAAATTGCTCAAAAACTTTTTAGTTTGTGAACTTGAAAATATGCAGTCTTCGAAAATTCTAAAAATTCATTGAAAAAAGTTATGATAGAAGAACTTGATTTTGGGGCTCTCTGATAAACAATGCATCATATCTCGACATCAATGTATTTTAAAGTGTGCATGTCCTCGGCATGATTTCTTGTTTGAGCATGGTCTATATTTTTTTCTAAAAATAATAAATTGTTTAACTCACTTGTATGTGGATTAATGACAATTTTGATTATATAAAAAGAAGCGGACTATTTCAAACAGAAATTCTTCTGAAGACATGAAAGCTCCAAAGTTAACTCCTGAAGCACAAATAAAAAAACGCGTGTTTAGTCATGATTGGGACCACTGTGCAATGGCTTAATAGTAGCTTTCAAACGAGCCTAACAGAGCTGAGTCGAATGGTATACAATACTATGGGCCTTCGAGGCTCCGTTCGAAAGTTGGAAAAGAAAAAAAATTCATAGTGTTCTATGGGCCTTTAGACCTTTCATAAAAATTTAAGTTAGTAAAAGTAGGTTTCTCCACTCACGTTTTTCGATCTCGACGAACTAACTCAAATGGTATATGATACTCGACCATCCGGGCCTCATTCCAATAGCCAATGATTGAATATATATTCTATATGATAAAGGCAAAATTATGATAATCAAACGTCGTCGGTCGTATTTTTACCCGGCAGAGTGTCCGGCATCACGGCAGTTATCTCTAAGCCCTACACTTTGGAGTTAGGCTCGCGCAGAAGGAATCGCTAAGTGTAAGGAAAACATAATATACAATATGAGGAGATTTAGAGAGTAAAATTTTTGTCTTTTACAGTCCACATCAACAAAACGAATTACCCGAGTGATAGCCAATTTTAATAATCTGAGTCTTTGATCACACGGATATTGCAGACAATTTTTTGTAACAAATTGCTTCATATTATGCATGATACTTGCGTATTTTTTTTGAGATTTTAAGTCCAGAAACATACAGCTTTTCAAACTCAAACGAGCTATTTTTATACGACATAAAAAAATCCCTGCAGCATAAATATATGCTGGGGTAATATTTATAATAGCTGTTCAGATTTTCACCCTATTTCTTGTTACCCTCAGCAAATGCACTCCGCTTAATAAGTCGATTTAAACGAGCACCTGATGAAGTGTTTTTCCCCTACCTTTGAGTTCGGGTGAATTCTCGTCGGAGAGTGGAAGCGGAAGTCTGTGAATGGGGTAGTTAAATTTCGACCTTTCGCTAGTGGAGTGTTTGTTGTGGGATTTGTGAATGCAATACTATAAATTATACGAGAAAACAAAATGTATCCTTAATCATTGACTGTAATAGCATCGTTGAGAGTGACTCCGTTGTAGGCATTCAATCCCGAAACGCTATTAAGTATCGTTGCAATTATTTTCCGATAGTCAAACGAAAAAATAAAACATAAAAACTTGTGCATCTAAATACTCAAGTGGTGATCGAAAGAACATTCCCCCTCGAATGCGCGTGCCAGCATCGATTTGTGTTCCACAGTGACTAACAAAGACATCAGTTCAAATTAATGAATATTCAACTGGAAAGCGAGTCAAATCGAAGCTCATGTTAGTCGAAAAAATAAAAGAAATCTGCATCGCATCAATGACAATCCTGAGAACCATCCACTCATCCTCAATATGCTCGGAATTTCCGAACAAAGACGGCGGATCTCCTAATTCGATTTCTAATCTGCCACCGTGCGCATTTCTCTCGGCGAGTCTAATTGAATTTGGTTCGAGTTTGCTCTTCGCTCGGCTAAAAAGCGTAACAAAGTGTCTCATCCTCATGTTGGGGTCGCATTTTACATTCATCATCGTTATCCCGTTGTGATCCCTTGCTTTGCAAAAAAGGCTTCCACCGAAAACCCGACTGATGCCAGGAGTGGCAGTCAAAAAACATAATTTAGATTATTACGCGTGACCAACTTCGACAACAGCTCGCATATTTATTTCCTTTCGGATGGTCCAAATCCGTGCGACAGTTTGTTAACACTCCGTATTTGGTCCGTGTCCTGGTAGAGGAATGAGAGATCGTGGCGAAGACATACACCAAACGACCACTGGCAGTTCCATCTGTTTGGACGTACACATACACTGGGAACGAATCACGAGGGACACACGCTGATCCTATCTGTTCGGCCGCAAATCCCACGGAAGATGCGGAAACAGATAGAAACGACCCTAGCAAATGAAATTTTAACGAGATCATTTAAAAACTTAATGGTTGGGTGTAATCTTTGACGGAATTAGTTTGTTCGGGCGTAAAGATATTGATGCTTCGAACTTGCTAATATTTTCTTTATTTTCTTTACTATTAACATTAGTGTTGTTGGCATCTTTGTGATATCCCGTATACAACTAATAATGAATGATTTTCTGTTTATTGTAATTTACAGATGATTCAATTTCGTAAACAACAATTTATCTAAATAAAATGATTGAAACAACCTTTTTGACTGTATTTTGTGGTAAACTGTTTTCTCGAAACAAACAAACAAACAAACAAACAAACAAACAAACAAACAAACAAACAAACAAACAAACAAACAAACAAACAAACAAACAAACAAACAAACAAACAAACAAACAAACAAACAAACAAACAAACAAACAAACAAACAAACAAACAAACAAACAAACAAACAAACAAACAAACAAACAAACAAACAAACAAACAAACAAACAAACAAACAAACAAACAAACAAACAAACAAACAAACAAACAAACAAACAAACAAACAAACAAACAAACAAACAAACAAACAAACAAACAAACAAACAAACAAACAAACAAACAAACAAACAAACAAACAAACAAACAAACAAACAAACAAACAAACAAACAAACAAACAAACAAACAAACAAACAAACAAACAAACAAACAAACAAACAAACAAACAAACAAACAAACAAACAAACAAACAAACAAACAAACAAACAAACAAACAAACAAACAAACAAACAAACAAACAAACAAACAAACAAACAAACAAACAAACAAACAAACAAACAAACAAACAAACAAACAAACAAACAAACAAACAAACAAACAAACAAACAAACAAACAAACAAACAAACAAACAAACAAACAAACAAACAAACAAACAAACAAACAAACAAACAAACAAACAAACAAACAAACAAACAAACAAACAAACAAACAAACAAACAAACAAACAAACAAACAAACAAACAAACAAACAAACAAACTGGGATTAAAAAATCCCATGTGATTCTTCTTTAATCAGCCTTAAGATCGTTTAAGTTTTCTAGGTACACGCAGCGAAATTAAGCATGTTTAAAATAACAAAACATTTAGTAGATTTTTGAGCTCGATTTATGTTCATTTCAAGCTGGAAAATGATTGTTTCAACCCATTCCTCCCTTCAACATCAACAATGATCTCTGTTTGATGTGAATCACAATTTTGGTTAAAATAAACGAAAAATATATTTGTTCCGGCTGAGTTCGTTGTGGAAATAAACTAACTATTTATTAGATGGCAACCATAGTTGAGTTGATGTTATCGGCAGTATCCACGTCGATTTAATCATGCTATATCTTATTTTAAAAAAAACGTGTTCAATTTATCTATGATCTCATTTGTGTACTGATACAACTAAGTTTACTGTTCAAATGAACCGTAAAGACTGTTCCAGAAAGTATGGACGCACTTTGATTTCGCTGTAAATAATTCACAAGTGTTAGATATTCAAATTTTATTCGATGTACTGATGATATTAGACTACAACAACAGAATAATATTCTCAACATTTGCTACTTAGCCATTGTAGACTAGCTGGCGCACCCTCTTGCGAACGTCGCGTATTGAAAAGGAAGTGAAAATTAAGGTTCTGGGCACATGGCTAAGAGAGAAGGGTATTACTATGTGAAAATTGGCGAAGCGGTTTGGAATTCATCATGCCAGTGTAGAAACCATTATTAATAAGTTTGGGGGACACTATTCTTTGGATGAGCTACCAGTAAGTGGCAGAAAACCCGGTTCTTCCAACCCGAAACTGGGCCAGAAAGTGGTATCTCTAATCATGAAGAACAAATCAATGTCAATTAGTGATTTGTCCAAAAAAATAGGAACGAGAGTCGGAATTATCCTGCGTATCAAGAGGCGAAATCACCTGAAGACCTACAAGAAGCAGAAAACTCCGAAACAAAGTGTAGAACAGAAGAAACGAGCAGCAACAAGGGTCCGGAAATTGTATTCGCGTCTTTTGCAGTGTGCGGATGCTTGCGTTTAATGGACGATGAGACTTTTATGAAGGAGGACTCAAAAACCCTTCCAGGTCCACAATACTTTAGTGTCGTCGTTGGCGAGGATGTGAGCAATGCGGACAGGTCGATTCAAGTGGAGAAATTCGGTCGAAAGGTACTGGTTTGGCAAGCAATATGTTCCTGTGGTTTGAAGTCAACCATTTTTTACACTACCGGAACTATAAATGCAGAAATCTATCGATCTGAGTGTCTTCAGAAGAGATTGCTGCCTTTATATAAGAAGGATAGTACACCTCCACTGTTTTAGCCGGATTTAGCGTCGGCTCACTATGCCAAAGCCACTCTCAATTGGTTTGCGGAAAAGGGTATAAATTTCGTTGAGAAAAATATGGATCCACCAAATTGCCCTCAGCTTCGACCCATCGAACGTTACTGGGCAATCGTGAAGAGGGTCTTCAAAAAGACTAGTTAGACAGCTGAGAACATGCAGGAGTTCAAAAAAATTTCGGCTCAAACGTCCAAAAAATGCGATGCAACACTTGTCCGGAAGTTGATGAAGAGCGTTCGATCAAAAGTTTGAAAATTCGCGAAGGAATAACTTAAATTTCATCCGCTTTTCATTATGCTCAAGTTTAACCTCGTACAATAGAGGATCAATTTTTGATTTGAATAAAATATCGTTTTTTATCATAGTTTGAAAGAAAAAATTGTGGATAGCTTATTTTCGATACACTCCTTATTGTGGTTCCGGCAAGGATTTGTAATCGAGTTTCACGTAGGTTTCGTCGTCCATGATTATGCAGTTCAAATTTCCAGCAAGAATCGTGTTGGGGCTGACCATAAAAGACGTCACGCCGCAAGGGGGAGGGGGGTGTTTCATAAAACGTGACCTTTTGTGATAGGGGGGAGGGGGAGAGGTTTTTGGTATGTGACGTTCAATATTTTCAATGAGCGCATTTTTGAAATACCTAATTATATTACTGCTTTGCCCTATTTCCTGAAAAAATCTCCACAATAAACGTTTACATTCTATAGTAAAACGTGTATTTGTTGATGTAAAAGCTTCTTCTTGTAAAATCGGAAGTGAATGATGTAGGAAATCATTTCTGTTTTGATCAGAAAAAGTGCACGTAAACTAGCGAAATTATTAAATTTTGTCTAATATGAGTAAAAAAAGAAAAAGATGCCTTCAAACGGTTTAACTTAAGTTATGCACTGACAATTTTTTCAGTAATTTGATTTTCTAGCATTGATAATAGTATATCATAAGAATTTCTCTTATCTGATTCTGATGCAGTTTATTCAATTGTACTCCATTTGAAAAAGGGCGGGAGATCTACGATTTCAGACGTAGATCATGTCATGTCTTATCTTGATCATATGTGATTTTCCTCCACCAACATCAAAGCTTATCGAATCATCCAATGATTGAACTTATATAAATCAAGAATCATTTTAGCCCAAAATCACTACCCATTGTGTGACGGAAGATCAGTACCGATATTGATCGATGTGATTTAAAATTCTTTGATCAACTGATCTTGAAAAGATTCTTCGGCACTGATCTCGTTTTGATGAGGTTTTGGTCTTTATTTTCTCAGCCCTGTATGCTACACTAAGGAAATATTAATCTTTACCTAAAACAATAATATATCTGTGTACCCCTAGGAGGAATAAAACAGATGATTTAAATGTTTCATCAATTCCAACAAAATACTTTTGTTAATTCATATAATTGATATTAATAAAATAATTCTGATTATTTTGTAGTTTTAGGGATATTTTTTAATCTAATGATAGCATGTAATAAATCGATTTTTCCCTCATATTTGTATGGTTTGTCATACATATTGAGAATGTATTGAGATGAATTATATTTATTTTGAATTCGTGACATGTGACATAGGGAGGGCGGGGGGTCTTTGCTTCTGTGACAATTTGTGACAAAGGGGGGATGGGGAGTCAAAAATCGTCAAAAAAACGTGACGTCTTTTATGGACAGCCCCTTGTACACCTTTCGAACCCTCGGCCTGATCGATGCTTCTTGTTTCGGACTACGTTTCCGTTGTTTCTGCTTCTTATAGGTTCAAAGATTCAAACGTTCTTTAGCACGAAGAACATTTGACTTCGAAGTGCCCACTTTTTTGGCCACATCCCGAACTGAAACCTCCTTCTTTCACTCGAACGCCTTCAGTATACGTTTATCCAACTGAGGGTTAGCAGGACCTTTTTTCGACCCGTTTTCGGTTTATCCTCAAATGTGTTATCCTCACCGAACTTCCTGATTGCATTTCGCACGGCTTTTTCACTTACTCCTTCCATTTTTGCTATCTTTCTCAGTGAAAGTCCAAAGTGAAAGTTCTGTGCACCATTTGTACACAGTTTTTCGACGTTGTTCTGCTGAAAGTCCACGCATTTCGAAAAGAACTAATGAAAACGAATAAACAACTGCACAAGTGGTTAGAAAAGCGTG
Organism: Malaya genurostris; assembly: GCF_030247185.1. Classification (NCBI taxonomy): domain Eukaryota; kingdom Metazoa; phylum Arthropoda; class Insecta; order Diptera; family Culicidae; genus Malaya; species Malaya genurostris. Next base: position 183,746,644 of record NC_080572.1, read on the forward strand.
TAAAAAACAGGACGCAGCCATAAAAATTGATAAATTCTGAACCTTTGCGAAATGGCAGCGGTTTTTGGTTGCGTCCATACTTTCTGGGACAGTCTTTAATAGTTTTATTTCTTTTAAATCAGAGTAATTGTTTTCCCGCGTGAGTACACTGGAGTATTTTTTTCTCCCGCGGATAAAGTTTATAAGTGTTTTATTAGCAAAACTGTTCCGGCTTCTCTCATTTCTTAGGGGGTTTCCTGCAATTCAAGCGTATGTATTGATAATTGCGATTATTACATTACATTAAATAACACATTTTTTCTTTGCAAAAATACTTGATGCAGGATCTCTATCTTGACCGGACTGATGGTGTACCGAATCGTTAGATGCTATAAATATTAATAAATCATCGACTGTAGTACACGCAGAGAAATGAAGCTTGGTTAAAATAACAAAACAGTCAACAAATTTTTAAATATGAAATTTCAAGCTAATTATTTTGAACCAATTTCTCCCTTCTACATCAACTATTATATCTGTTTAATTTGAAGCAAAATTCTGATCCGGGCTAATGGAAAAATTATTTGTTTCCGCTGATTTTATTGTTGAAACAAATTAACCCTTTTTTGCTTGTCAAAAAAAGTCGAGTTTATGTTATTGGCAATGTGTTTATAGATTCGATCATGTTTTACATTTATAACAAGAAAAATAATTGTTCATTGTTTGAATAAACCGTATCAGTTTTATTCTTTATTAACCAGAATATTTTTCTCTCCCGTGGATAACCGAAAAAGTTTGCACGTGTTTTAGAAGGAAGATTTATGTGCTTCTTTCCTTTTTCTGGAGCTTTTAATCAACTCGAGTGTATGTATGGATAATTCAAAATATTACTAAACCTGCATAACATTACAATACATACAAAACAAAAAAAAAATTTGATGTTGGATCTCTATCTTGACCAGACTGAGAACACCGATTTACAGATTGAAAATTTATAAATTTGATTTATTTTTGGGAAATTTGAAAACGAATATAAATTGAAACAACTAGTATCAAAAGTTACGTTGTAGAATAGTTTGAAAGAAATCATTTTATTCATAAAAACTAACAAAAAACTATTCAACTATTAAAACCATTAGATGAAATAACTGAATGCAAGGTAATTTATTTAAAATCAAAAGTGTGTGAGTTTAAAGAGCTACATCACCGTAACTTCATCTAGAGTTCGTTCATTTAAAACTGATTTTGCAATATGAATTTACTGTGACATTGTTTGTCAAGAAATTGACAAAAACGCACAAGTAAAATATTTGTTATTTTTATCAAAATATTGATTGAAACAAACTAATCTACTGATAAAAATTGATTATCAGACAATGTATCTATAACAAATCAGATTTATTTTTGTGTTTATTTCAATAAAAAAATTCGTTACGTGAAATCAAAATTTGGTTAATTTATACAATTTTTCCTCTGCGTGTAATATAGATCACTATTGATTGGTTGTATTGGATCTGCTTAGGGATTGTAAATTGTAAATTTAACTTAAAATTAAGCTTGAGGGCAAACTGGGTTTGCGTCGAACTTTTTGTTGGTAAATTTGTTGAAGGAGAAGATTTGGAGTAAAACAGAATTCAGTTATTTGCAGTCATTCTGATTATCAGCAATCCATTTACAAACTTATGGACATGTCAGGTGTACTTTATGATTAGTCGAATTCATTTTTCTCAGAGTTTTACAGTCAAAGTGAAAGTCAATTTTCTCGGAAATGGCTTGACCGCTTTTCACAAACTAAGATTCAAACGTAATGTCTTGAAATTATTTAAGTTTTTCTAGAACAATTTATGCGGATTCGAATTCTGGTTTCGGAACTAGAGTGCGAGAGGTTTTCAATTTTATTAGTATTTTACCACTAACGATGGCAAAAACAAGTACAAATCCCATAAAACTAACTAATAAATTCTTCCAACTTGCAGAACTGATTAGCTTGTGGGCGTATGACCTTGATTCGGCACTAATAGTTCCCCATTTCCTGTTCCGGGAGCACCGAAAGTAGTGAAGAAAATTTCCAAAAGTAGAAGTGCCTGATTGAAATAGAAGCCCATATTGTCACAAAAAACTACTGTGAAACTTCATCCGGATATGACTTCCGGTTCCGCAATTACAGGGCGATGAGTGTCAAAGCTTTTAACCGCCATATAAAATGACGATACAAAACCAGCACGCAATGGTACGAGCACGCAGTGGGCTTTGTTCAATTTCGTACACGCTATAAAAAACGAAAAGCAACTCCTAAGCTGATTACTTACTTACAGTGCTCAGATATAGCATAACCGATTTCCACAAACTTATTTATAAATTAAAGGTCTTACATATTTCGGTTCCGGAATTACAGGGTGAAGAGTGTTAAAAATTGTATAGCGTTACTTTAAGCGGCGAAACTAAAAACGTGAAAATGGCCTGGGGGTGTTTCTCGCGGACCCACGTAGAATCGTCATCTGGAAGACACTCGTATTATATTCAATCCATTGACCATTGCCGATCGCCAACTGCAGAATCTGCCAGAATCGACAATTGCGACCGGAGTACGTCACTACCCTAATGATAATACCCTAGTTTTAAGTTAGTCGTTAATCAAGATTAGAAAATACCCTTGGCATCTTAGAGCTTTAGCAGTGTGCCTTCAAATATATTATTATTGATTAAAAAAAAACGTGAAAAAAAATTTCAGCTCGAAAAACTATTCCAAATATTAGTCGTTGTTAGTAAACGGCCTATTAAACTAATTCCGGCTGTTCTGGTTCCCGATTTCGGATTCCGGAAGCATCGAAAATAGTGTTTAAATACTCCAAAATGAAAATCAGACTTTTTTCTCAGAGATGGTTTGGCCGATTTTTATGAACTTAGGTTTAAGTAAAAGATCTTATGGTTCCATAAAAAAACCTGAATTTCATACGGGTCCATCCTACGGTTTCGGATCTACTGGGTTAGGCGTTTAGAATATTATACCGCTTTCTAAAGCGACGAAGTGAATGAGGAAAAAATTGTTTTTAACTAGGTTCAAAACTGTTCCAATTTGTCGGTAATATTTGTTGCTGACCATACGAACCAACTTCAGCTAATCCGGTCCTCGGAATCTGGTTTCGGAAGTATAGGAAATAGTGGTCCAAAGCTGCAAAAAGGATCTCACTCACTTTTATCCAAGATGGCCAAATCGATTTTCACAAACTTATAGTTTCAAAGAAAAAGTTTTACCGAATCCCTGAATTCGTTGTGGATAATACTTCCAGTTGTGTTTTGATTCGTAGATTTTTCTAGATTACTTTCGAACAAAAGCAATCGAGATTACTTCCGAACAAACTTTCCTGTTTCTATTCAATGAGCAGTTGTCATTAGAACTCCACAGTAATATTTATAATGATATGAGTAATATGTGAAAGACACCACTAGATGAATTTATTTATTTATTTATTTCGTCAAGCAAATGTAGACTACATATAAATTGTTTACAATGTTCCCATACATACTACGCATTATTTCTACGACAAAGCAGAGATTTTATTTGATTTTTTGACGTAGTAAGGTCAAGATGTTCACCGTATTGATTGTAATGGCGCAGTATTCGACTGACTGGACTGTATTTTGTATAATTTGTTCTAATATGTCTTTCAAAAAATAATTTCCTGGAACATAGTTTTGCGATAGTAATGAAGCTGATTGAATGCGTTGAGGAATAATGTCACTGATAAAATAAAGCATTGCAAAGTCGCGGTGTTCTTTAAGTTTTTGTATATTGATGCGCATGTAGCGTGCTTCATACGATGGTAGAGGAAATGCTGTCCAGTTTAATGTACGAAGTGCATATAAAAGAAATTGTTTTTGTATTGATTCAAAGCGTTCTTCGTGTTATATGGATTCCATACTAGGCTGCAATATTTCAAAATGGGTCTGACATATGTACCATATAGCAATTTTATAGTATATGGGTCTTGAAAATTATGACTGAAGCGTTTGATAAAGCCCAGCACACTATTTGTTTTATTGATTATTGTGTTGTAATGTTCCACAAATGTTAGTTTGGAGTCCAAGATTACACCTAAATCTCGTATAATTTTACTTTTTTATACTATTTCATTTCCTAAAAATAAGTCTACAGAATGGGTTTCGTTTTTCCTACGGAAAGTTATTGAGTTGCATTTTTTTTACATTGAGTTGAATTAGACTTTTGCAGCACCATATGTGGAATAGATTGATTTCGTTCTGGAATATTCAGCGTCGTTTTTAATTTCCATGAAGAGTTTCATGTCGTCTGCATATATAAGCACTTTTAGATTTTGTAGTATGAAGGAAATATCGTTTATATGTAAAATGAAAAGAAGAGGTCCTAGGTGAGAGCCCTGAGGTACGCCAGATGTTACATTAATTGGTTCAGATTTTATGTTTTGTAAGCGAACTACTTGTACTCGATTCGTTAAGTATGATTCAAGCCACTCCAGAAGGCTATGTTCTATGCCATATTTTTGTAGTCTGTATAAAAGTGATGGTGTGTCAGTACGGTCGAAAGCTTTACTAAAGTCGGTGTAAAGAGTTTCTACGTGGCTGCCAGCGTCCATTGCGTTCAGAGTGAATGTCACAAATTCAAGGAGATTTGTTGTAGTTGAGCGGCCTTTAAAAAAGCCATGTTGTTTGCTTGTTAATACAATTTGAAGTTGATAAAAAAGTTTTTCGATTACTATTTTTTCAAATAGTTTTGGAATGCAAGAGATAATGGCTATTCCACGGTAGTTCCGAATGTTAGATTTTGCACCAGATTTAAATATTGGTACAAGAAAGGAAGATTTCCATGCTTTAGAAAAAGCACATTTATTAAGTGATAAGTTAAAAAGTAGTTGTAGTGGTAGTGTAAGTTCTTCAGCAAGATTTTTTTTAAATATTGGTGGTATACTGTCAGGTCTAGGCCCTATTGAGGCGTCTAAGTTTTTCAGTGCTGTCGAAATGTCGAAATGTTCTGATAGATATTTTACAGAGATGAGGTTGGAAAATGCAGGTATGAAAGAAAAGTATTCACGGTAACGGTCAGTTTCAGAATACGATTTATATACTTCTTGGAAAAAAAAATTGCAAATTGTTTGCAGATTTCTGTACTATTTTTTCCTACATGTCCGTCGAGATGCACTTGAGATGGAAAACTGTTGCTTAAAACTGTTGCTTAAAACAGGTTCTTTGTTCTGCTTCTGATGTAGTAGGAGATAGCACCCGATTGGCGTTGTTCTACTGACCTAATGTCATCATGGACACAAGGAGAGGCATGAGATAGGAAGTTGTGACAACTTATTTATCTCACCATTTGACGGCCATCACTATGGATTTTCAAAGCGTGTGTCCTGAATTGGTTTGTTACTTTCGGATTCCATCTGTCATAACATTTTGAGTATGAATTAATCGTAATAAAACTTTCACACCTAAAAAGGGGGAACTCGCAAACCAATTTGCTATTTAATATCGTTGTAAACATAAAAACTTTAACTATTTGTTGTTCCCAAATGCCTGTGTTTATTACATTTTATAAATAATACTTTCCTACGGCGATCAAACATCACTTTGTGTTCATGATAATTTGATCAATTCGATAGTTCTTCATAATTTATACTTTTCTTTTTTTTTGTGCAACACGTAATAGTAACAACTTTCTACATGTTCTACACAATCACAATTAAAAGCATGCGGCAAAACTTAATGTTCTTACAAATTAACGTACAAAGATTAAAGAAAAGTACTTAATTCTCGACCAGATTAAAGTACTATTTTGGACATAAATTGAACGAAATATTTAACAATAATTCCATAAATTAGTTTTGCATTAGCTTTGTACATCACTGTGGAAACTTTCGTTATCATTAATTAACTTAATAGATTAACTGGGAATATTCAATCTCTTGGAATGTGTTTCATCGTTGCCATGCAGAGTGTGCAGCATTTCAAGCTTTTCCGAACTTTTGTTGCGATTCCCTTAGATGTGGCGAAAAGCTTCTCGGAAAGAAGCTTGAGCTAAAGCCGGACGTGATACAGCTAAAAAAGGATATACTGAGCAGTTGCATACAAGTTTCGCCGCATCAATCGAGCGAATTTACCGTTCAGTGGAATTACCATATCTCTACATTGCATATTTCAAGCATGTAATTTCTATTACCAAATTTTATAGACGATCAATTTTTTTCATGAAACCGCTTTTAACCATTTTTACGTCAACGGCAACAGAGAACTTTGAAAATGTTGAATGACAGATTGGTTTTCTTGCTTTGAAGTTTTATTAAAGTGCCTCGTCATTACAGCTTTGAGCTAGGGAAGTCAATTTTACACATTGTAGTTTTACATTCTTTATAACGTTAATGCAATGTTAATCAGCCTACTGTAGTTTCTTTCAAATAGTGAGCAATTGTATTCTAAATTTTATCGTTGCTCTTCAAATACTCAATAACTGTGCCATGTCAAATTATTGATGAAGTAATTTCAAAACTATTCTGGTTCACATGATTCTATGTAGCCCGTGCATCAATAATCACTTCAGGGAAAACCCTCCGCAAAGAATAACTCTTGGTCCCATCATGGACAAAACCAAGGATAGTAATCGGAATTCCAATACATCACCACCAGATGATAGTTGGCGAAAAAGTTTTACGATCCACTCTGTTGCTAGCCGGCAGCCGGCGGCAGTGTGCGTATTGTCGTCCACCACGTTCACATCCTGAGAAATGGAGTCCTTGCCGATGCTGACGCGGTGCGACGACGAGTGCGGGCTCCGGAGAACGGTGCAGTACGGGGTAGGTGAAATGAGCTGAATTCTGAGTGCGTCGAGACGGGGTGTGTGAGCAGCGCGTGTAAACGACTCTGCTGCGAGGATATTTGGCGCCAAACGACGAACGATTCTGGCGGTTGTGATTCTACTTTTTATTTCATCTGCTGTTGCTATCCTTTCCGGCTGGCAGGGTGAAGACGTTTTTCGGACTCATTTTCTTTTTCCGATGGTGTTGTTGATTCGAAATGGACCAACGTTCGCGTAAGCGCTGGCTTCAAGGATGCCATGTCTGAACTCATTCATGTTGATTAATCCAAATTTTGTAACGCAAGCAGAAGTGTGATGGATATCAGGAATCAGTTACTGATGTGATCAGTTTTTTTTCTAACAAGATTCAATTTTCTGTTCGATTCTGTTGGACGGTGAGAAAAAAATAATATTTTCGTGGATACTTGTGTCAAATATTAAGAAACTGCCATATCAAATTTATTTTCTCTCCCCAAGATAGGAAATGTCTCCTCTTTGTGTAAATATGCTCGCAACTTTTCATTTGTACTATTCTATTCACCAGTATTTTTTCCAGTCTCGTTCAGTACTGATGAAAATTAAGCTAGGTCAAAAATGACTCTCTGACTGAGTATTATTCTCAAGCAAAGTATAATGAAGCTTTGATCATCCCAAATCAAAACTGTTCTGAGATTGCCTATCAAAAGTCATCGAGCATATTTCAACGAAAAATTCTTATCCCTCATTATAGCACCTTATCAACATTTATGAAAGCCGACTTCGCCAGAAAGCGTCCAGCTATGACGAACATGATGAGCTATGTTTCAACTCTGAGCAACAAACATGAAAATCGACAACAAATGGATGTGCGTTACTTTTTCGAAAACTTTCGAGTGCGTTGCCCATCATCATGCAATGAAAAAAACTAAGGCGGAATGGATTCCTTGATTGAGCGAGTAATTGAATTTTGTCTAATCGTTCAGAACGCAAAATTTTTTTTCGTCCAAGATCTATTCTTTCCATTTCGTTCAACATTGCATCAGGTGTTCCCCAAGAAATTCATCTTGGACTATTACTTTTTGTGCTATTCGTGAATGACCTATGCAGAGATGTAGACGATCTCAATGTTTGCAGCATCATTACTAACCTTAGGGCTTGTTATTATTTATAAATGGACATCGAAACAGTTATTGAGTAGGGGAGACCGGGGCTGGATGGCCGAGGTTTGCTTTCGGAGTTTCTGTAATCTTTATGGTTAGACTTTTTGATAAACGGTTATTAAGCACATATGTCATTTTTGTCCATTTCTGAATAAAAATTAGGGAAAAAGTTATTAACAATCAAATGCGGAGAAAAAAATCGGCCAACTAACCTTAGAGTCAGGGTTGTTCGGCCTAGTTTGAAAAAATATGTGAACACACATCAAATGCATCAAAGAAGAACGTTTATTGGTGGAAAAAAGGATAGCATGCACCACTTTGTATTATGTAGGTACGTAAAAAACTCCTTACTTTTTAGTCGTAATAAATTTGGATTTAGTTTCGGCAGCATTAGTGAACTTTTTCAGCTTGGCTTCTACCTTTTCCTCCACCAGCACGCGCTTACTTTTGGTTTCATTTACGTCTCCTTCTATGCAGCTTTTACTCGGAAATCGGTCAAAATTTGAATCAATTCGCGATTTACGGCCTTGACGCTCCTCCAATCAGTTCGCACAGTCGCCTTAGTCTGACGACTTCAGGATGGCCTACATCTGCAGCAAATTCTATACTGATGGACGAGTTTTGTTCGAGGTTGGGTATATTTGCGACAAATCCTGTCAATCTAAATGCTAAAAGTTTTGATTGTATTTAAATCATAAAATATTGGAATCATATTTTATATCAACAACTTTTATATCCAATTTTGAATGATTTTAATCTCTTATATCTAATTGTTTATAATTTAAATTTACTTGCATTACTTTTTTCTTATGTATGTTTTTACTTAAAGATTGTTCCCGAAAGTATGAACGCACTTTGATTTCGCTGTAAATAATTCACAAGTGTTAGATATTCAAATTTTATTCGATATACTGATAATATTAGACTACAACAACAGAATATTATTCTCAACATTTGCTACTTAGCCATTGTAGACTAGCTGGCGCACCTTCTTGCGAACGTTCCCCATTAAATTCCGTACAGACTTCTTGGCGACAAGTTTTGACACTTTTTTCCAATCTTTTTCCATTTTTGCTATCGTTCTCAGTGACAGTCCGCGTTCTGTGCACCATTTGTACACAATTTTTCGACGTTGTTCTGCTGAAAGTCCACGCATTTCGAAACAAACTAATGAAAACGAATAAACAACTGCACAAGTGGTTAGAGAAGTGTGTAAACAACAGGACGCAGCCATAAAAATTGACAAATTCTGAACCATTACGAAATGATTGCGGTTTTTGGTTGCGTCCATACTTTCTGGAACAGTCTTTACAAATCCAAAACCCAAGACCCCAAAACTAGCTTAAAGAACTTAATTAGAAAACTTATAGGGTTATGTACAAAGTTCAGAAAGAAAAGTGGACTAAGTTGGTGATTTTTTTAAATTGGTTTATTCAAACATTTTTTTAAAAAGCAAAGCATAGTATACAGTACTATTGAAGAGAAAACCCTGTTTTAATCCATCTAGTGGTGCAATGATGACTTTCACATATTACTCATTACATCAAAAATATTACTGTTGATTTCGCAAAAACAACTGTTCATTGAATAGAAATAGGAAGGTTGGGTTGGCGGTTCAATGCATAAGGCACTGGTCTTACAAACCAGTTGTCGTATGTTCGAGCCCCGACCTGGAAAGATTCGTAGTGTCAGTAGAATCGTAGCACCAGCCATGCAATGGTTCTGTACACTCTGAATCGGCTGCGAAGTCTGTTGAAACAGAAGGTCAAATTCCACTACAGGAATGTAATACCAAGGCTTAGCTTTTTTAGGAAGGTTTGTTCGGACTTAATCTAACTCCGTATGAAACTGTAAGACCTTTGAACCTATAAGTTTGTGAAAATCGATTTGGCCATCTTGAAGGAAAGTGAGTGAGACCCTTTTGCAGTTTTCAATCACCATTTCCAATTTTTTCGAAACCGGATTCAGATGACCGGTATAGCCGAAACTGGTTTGTTTGCCAGCAACAAATATGACCTAAAATTGGAACATAATTTTCCAACTAAATTTGAATTCATTGACATTGGTTTTTTCTTTCGGTCGTACTGATCAGGAAATAGCTGAAATTTTTATCAACCGCAGCACCGTCTTTTACCAACATCACATACTAAAGGGTGATTTTTTAAGAGCTTGAGAACTTTTTTAAACAATAAAACGCATAAAATTTGCAAAATCTCATCGGTTCTTTATTTTAAACGTTAGATTGGTACATGACATTTACTTTTTGAAGATAATTTCATTTAAATGTTGACCGCGGCTGCGTCTTAGGTGGTCCATTCGGAAAGTCCAATTTTGGGCAACTTTTTCGAGCATTTCGGCCGGAATAGCCCGAATTTCTTCGGAAATGTTGTCTTCCAAAGCTGGAATAGTTACTGGCTTATTTCTGTAGACTTTAGACTTGACGTAGCCCCACAAAAAATAGTCTAAAGACGTCAAATCGCATGATCTTGGTGGCCAACTTACCGGTCCATTTCTTGAGATGAATTGTTATCCGAAGTTTTCCCTCAAAATGGCCATAGAATCGCGAGCTGTGTGGCATGTAGCGCCATCTTGTTGAAACCACATGTCAACCAAGTTCAGTTCTTCCATTTTTGGCAACAAAAAGTTTGTTAGCATCGAACGATAGCGATCGCCATTCACTGTAACGTTGCGTCCAACAGCATCTTTGAAAAAATACGGTCCAATGATTCCACCAGCGTACAAACCACACCAAACAGTGCATTTTTCGGGATGCATGGGCAGTTCTTGAACGGCTTCTGGTTGCTCTTCACTCCAAATGCGGCAATTTTGCTTATTTACGTAGCCATTCAACCAGAAATGAGCCTCATCGCTGAACAAAATTTGTCGATAAAAAAGCGGATTTTCCGAATGGACCACCTAAGACGCAGCCGCGGTCAACATTTAAATGAAATTATCTTCAAAAAGTAAATGTCATGTACCAATCTAACGTTTAAAATAAAGAACCGATGAGATTTTGCAAATTTTATGCGTTTTATTGTTTAAAAAAGTTCTCAAGCTCTTAAAAAATCACCCTTTAGTAGCAGACATCCGTAACCGTTTCGATTTCTTCATAGCGTGTACGAAATAGAACAAAGCACGTATCGTTTGTTTCGTGTTTTCTTTTTCTTTCGGTGTGGTGAGGTGGTGAGGAATTTATCAGACAGTTTTATGGGATTTGTACCTGTTTTTGACCATCGTTTGAGAAAAAAATACTAATAAAATTGATAATTTTTCACTTATCACGCTTTAGGTCCGGAACCAGATAAAATGTTCTAGACTTTTTTAGGAAAAATTTAAGACTTATCATTTGAATCTTAGTTTGTGAAAATCGGTTCAGCCGTCTCTGAGAAAAGTGAGTACATATTTTTGTTACATTCACACACACATACACACACACACACGGACGGCCACACACACACACACACACACACACACACACACACACACACACACACAATCACACACACACAGCCATTTGCTCAGTTCGTCAAGCTGAGTCGAATGGTATATGACATTCGGCCCTCCGGGCCTCGGTTAAAAAGTCGATTTTCACAGTGATTACATAGCCTTTCTTTATGAGAAAGGCAAAATATCATTGAAAAAAATCAAAAATTTCTAGATGAAAAAGGAATTGTTCATGTACACGAGAATACCAATAAGAACATTGAAAAAAAAACATGAACATCGGTTGAGCAGTTTCCGAGATATCTTCGTGAAGATATTTTTCGAACAACTCTATTCCGAGATAATCGCGCTTAAAGTTATACGACGCTGATGAAACTCGTGCGCTACGAATGGCTGTCATTTCAAATGTAGTGCTCCGTACTGGATGAAATTTCACCAACAAATTTTCAAAAGTATGTACTTTCAGAATAGGCAATGAAAAAGCCAATTTGAAAAAGCCCTTGAACCTTCGTTTATAGCCCCTTAAACTGCTGCTCTAGTTCCTAGAATACAAACGCAATTTACCGAAACCGAATGGTCCTTACCGAATGGTCCTTTTCAGGACTACAAAATCTTAAACGGTCAAACGGTATCAAAACAGTATCAATAGTAGTATTTGCTATTGATTGTTTTTTCCTTTCTCAAGATAGTCAACGAAGATTTTACCATATTCATCCAAAAAAAACTGACCTTCCCAGCTGACTGTTGTGAATTTGAACGCTTCGGACGTGATTCGCCTGCAACAGTCTACTCAGATGATGATCGTTTTGATTCCGGAGTGAAGTGATGGATCCATGTTTTATCCATTGTCACATATTAACGCAAAAAAATCTGATTTATTTCTTGTAAACATGATCAAACATGATCATGATGATGTTGCTGTTGATCGACTGTGAGTAAGGAATGTATCGAAAATAATATATCCTCAAATTTTTCTTTCAAATTATTATAAAAGACGATATTTTATTCAAACTAAAAATTGATCCTATATTGTACGAGGTTAAACTTGAGCATAGAGAAAACCGGATTAAATTTAAGTTATTCCTTCACGAGTTTTCGAACTTTTGATCGAACGCTCTTCATAAAGTTCCGGACAAGTGTTGCATCGCATTTTTTTGACGCTTGTTCCCAGCTGCCTAACCAGTCTTTTTGAAGACCCTCTTCATGATTGCCCAGTAACGTTCGATGGGTCGAAGCTGAGGTCAATTTGATGGATTGATATTTTATACCCATTTCCGCAAGCCAATTGAGAGTGGTTTTGGCATAGTGAGCCGACGCTAAATCCGGTCAAAATAGTGGAGGTGTACTATGCTTCCTATATAAAGGCAGCAATCTCTTCTGGAGACACTCAGATCGATAGATTTTTGCCTTTATAGTTCCGGTAGTGCAAAAAATGGTTGACTTCAAACCACAGGAACATATTGCTTGCCACACCAGTATCTTTTGACCGAATTTATCCACTTGAATCGACCTGCCCGCATAGCTTACATCCTCCCCAACGACGACAGTAAAGTTTGATGGACCTGAAAGGGTTTTTGAGTCCTCCTTTACATAAGTCTCATCGTCCATCAAATTGCATGCATCCGGACACTGCAAAAGACGCGAATACAATTTCGGGGCCCTTGTTGCTGGTTGCTTTTTCTGTTCGACACTTTGTTTCGAGATTTTCTGCTTCTTGTAGGTCTTCAGGTGACTTCGCCTCTTGATATGCTGGATCATTGCGACACTCGTTCCTGCTGTTTTGGCCAAATCACATATTGACATTGATTTGTTCTTCATGATTAGAGATACCACTTTCTGGTCCAATTTCGGGTTGGAGCAACCGGGTTTTCTGCCTCTTCCTGGTAGCTCATCCAAAGAATAGTGTTCCCCAAACTTATTAACAATGGTTTTAACACTGGCATGATGAATTCCAAATCGCTTCGTCAATTTTCACATAGTGATACCCTTCTCACTTAGCCATGTGTCCAGAACCTTCATATTCACTTCCTTTTCAATACGCGACATTTTGAAAACGCAGAACTTAAACCGCAAAAACAAGTAAACAAACGAAAGCTGACAGCCAAACGCACAGCATGCTGTGATCTGATCATAAAAAACCATCACAAATACATGCGTACAACACAAATGTATGTGGATAGCTTATTTTCGATACACTCCTTAAACGCGGTACCCACATTTAAGAAAAGTTTTTTCATGGTCAAATGTTCATACATAACTGTAAACACACTGCCTTCTGATATCTTCATGGTCTTGACTGTCACGCGTTATTTCAATTTACGATTAGATATATACAATTCGTGGACTATTTTGATGTTTTCCTGAGTAACCATCTCAATTGGACGACCAGAACGTAACCAATAACAATGGAATAGAATCCGGAAAACACTTTTGAAGCCATTGCTGAACTTGTACAGTATTTTTTTCATCAAGAAGCAATGATAAATTAACACACGAAATTGTTCTGAATCCATTGTTTTTAAAACGACATAAGCAGTTTGACTATCACTTTTTTCTGACTAATCGAAATGTTTATGTAATTTCTCACATAGTCTTTGAGAGTGCATAGGTACTTCATAAACGTCATATGGATTTGACAATGATAGCGCCATCTGTGAGTCAGTCACACGACTTATTGAGTGATGTGTTAACTCATGGTCGAAGTGGGGAGTACTCAAAACATTGAGGACAAGTAATACAGTTTACACCAGGGATGTCAGGTTCACAGAATAATCTGTGTTTCACAGATTTTGAGTTTTGTGCACAGATTTTAAAACTGACACAGATTTTCACAGATTTCTGAAAATGATCACAGATTCTTGAATAAATCACAGATTTTCACAGATTTTGGAAATCGAGTGCAGTTTAGCACCAAAAAGTACAGAGTGGTTGAGAAACAAGGTACAGAGCGTGTTGGTAGTGAGACCTTTTTTTTGCTCACCAAATTTGATTTTGAACTGCTATTGGGGTACGGAAAACGGTCACAGATTTTCACAGACAGGTTTTGGGTTTGACCACAGATTTTTGAAAAAATGACCTGGCATCTCTGGTTTACACGATGTGGATGGACGGACAAGAAATGAACTTAATTATATATCTTGAAACTTTTCTTTACAGCTAGACATAAAATTTGTTTCCGGATTGTGTAATAATTTTTCTCGTTACAGTTGAGAATCGGTTCGTAGTACGTCTTTGGATAATTGATTCATGATAGCAACAATGTAACGAACTGCTGCCTTCGCAATGCTCTGATGGGTCAAATATTTACACATTTTCTCGAGGATACATTATTATCACTCCCATAAAGCCTCGAAGCTTTCTATTTAGTAACATTCCAACGGCGGACTGAATTGCGTTTCATTCGGCGTCGCATCGAAACTGATTTTTACATTGTAACAGTTCATTGCCTCACCAGTCGGAACTTCGTCGCAAGAGCACGAAAAGGATGTGTATTTCTGAAGCTGGTATCGCTTTATAACCGGAGCAAGAGTGACTGATACGAGCTTCCTAACCTCTGACACAGAACGCACATTTATTTCCTATAGTTTTCTTTGCTCTGTTGGCAGTTCGTTTCGGTTTTTATGTCGTACTTCCTGCTGAATATTTATTGTATCCTAGCTAGCGCAAGCTATCCGGTAGACTTCCTTTCGGCTAGGGTACAATCGGTAAAATTGGATTTCGTTGACTATTCTGCCTTTTTGCCTACCCTGACTTGATGTCATTTAGGGATGTCAGAATCATAACTTGATGTTGAAATCCATCGAACTTTATCAGTGGTTGGATAGACAGTTAGAGAGGTTTGTTGAACATCGAGTTTAAACCACTATGGTCTTTCACCGAGAAGGTTTATTAGTTAGTGGTTTATCAAAAAGACAATCACCGTCGTGACGGCATTAGTTCGACTACCCTAAACATAACAAAAAACAAAAACTTTCCGAAGAAACTTTTTTTTTTGCTGGCCGCTTCGTTTAGCTGTTTGGTGCCAGAAAAAGAATAAACGATTCGATGGACGGATGAGGCGAAATTATAAAGTCACGACCGTAATACACTTGGTGGCGGTCAACAACCTTCACTGGGCGTAATCTGTTGACTGTATGTTATTGTGTATTTTGGCTCCTTCCATAAACTAGATTGTTCTTGGAATTACTAAACCCTATCTAGCTGTAAATAGTAGAAAGAAATATTTTTCTTACCTCCTATTTCTATCGTCAAAAGTATTGTTAATCGGCAAATTAGTCATCAGTCAAGTCGGACAAATCAGTCTCAACTTTGTCTGAACTCACACAAGATTATGCCGGGTTGGAAGAGTTTAGGAGAGAAATTGTGTGAAATTACAAATGCAAGTAAATTTAGGAAGAACTACGCAGGATTAGCAAGTTGAGAATTCATTATCAGTGTGCTTATCCACTCACTTGATACTGTTAATTAAATGATCTATAACGACACCGGCCACGACCGAAGGTGTGCTATTGAGGAAGAGAAGGAGTGTTAGTCCGATCTCAGCAAGAAGTATGTTTCACGAACTAAACTCTCCACTCTGCAAACTTCCGACAGCCGGCGGTTAAGATATCTGCCAAATCATTCGTTAGTTAGTTCTTCCACCTTTGTCTTTACTAGAACTAAGTATACTAATCATAATATATCGATCAATTGGTTATAGAACAAAAACATTGCATAACAAAATGAAAAAATATTATGAATCGCACTTTCAAATGAATGATGAACGAAAACCAAATTAGAAACATTGAAAAAATCTGGTCATTTAAATTAGAAAATGATAAACTCCTGCAGTTGTGGCCACTTACGACATGAAAGCAAGAATCGTGAATACAAAAAATATATTTTCTAAAACTTTTGGTCCTGGTTCAGATTTTAGCTCTGGAACTCAGGTTCAGAATCCAGTTCCAGAATTTGGGTTTTGAATCTAGGTTCCAGATTTAATTCCCAGAATTTAGGTACAGATTCAAGATGCAGAATTCAGGTTCATAATCCACGTCCAAAACTCATTTCCAGAATCCTAGTTTTGGGCGAAAATCTAGAATTCATGTCCAAAATTCAGTTTTTTTTATTCAAATCCAGAACCGAGGTCCCGAATGCTGGTCCAGATTCTAGGTTAAAAATCCAAGTCCAGAAATCAGATTGGATTCTGAATTAACGTTCAGGAGTCAAGTGCAGAGCTCCGGATTCTAGAACCAGAATCCAAGTTCAAAATCCAGTTCTCAATTCAGAATCCAGGTCCAAAATTTATTTACAAAATCCAATTCCAGAACAGGTTTAGAATTCATGTCCAGAGTTCAGATACAGAATCCAGTGGTCTAGAATTTAGGTACCGAAACCAGATCCAGATTTATTTTTAAGATATAGAATTAAAGTCCAGAATCCAGAATTCTGGTCCGAAATCCAGGTACACACACTTAAAACCGATTTTCGAGCTCGGCATTTTGAAATGCCGAATTAGATCGGTAACACGACTTTTTACTTATTCTTCAGTAATTCACATGCGCATTCCTTTGCCGAAGTTTGGCCCAATACTACGCTGAACTTGTCAGTGAACAACAAATATACCGAAATCAACAAATCCAGTTGCCGAGATTTCGAACAGTAAGTTAGATTTTACTGAAACTCTGTGAGGCACTTAGCATCTAATGTCTCTTTTCAATTTTGCAAAGCACCACGTTGCCGTTGATCGTGGAGCTAGAAAAAAGTTTGAAGGAGGCAATAGATTAGTATATTTCGTGCAAAGATAAGTGAAATAAAATACTATCTACAATGCATATATACTTATAAATTATGCTTACACACACTTAAAACCATTTCTTGAGCTCGGCATAATAAAATGCCGAAACTGATCAGCAACACGTAAATTTGAAGATTGCTCAGTAATCAATACGCATGTTTCTGAACTTCGTTAAATGCATTCACTGATATTTCGGTAAAATGCTTCATCTTGCCGAAATTTGGCATAATTGCTTGCTGAATTTATCAGTAAACAACAGATATGCCGACATCAGCAGAGACGTTTGCCGAAATTTCGGAATATGCGCTAGCTGTTACCGAGATTCAGCACAACAGCTGTCATTTATTGCCGCGTAACATTTTCGCTTCGCATTGCACGATTATTTTCTGATGAAATTCTCTAGTGAAAAAATCGATAATCTTCGAAGAAGTGTGGAACCACTTGCAAGTAAAAATATTGAATAAATAGCTTGAATGTTTCGCTTTATAAAAAGCGACTTCATCAGAGCACTCGCGATTATAAGGAAAAACACCCAACTCGGGGCTGAAAGCGTCCTTGAGACAAAACTTTGGGGGATATGCGAAAAAATAACCCAATGCATGGAATAATTCAATGGATCAAAGTAAGTTTATTTGAACAATACCGTATATGCATCATTGAATATTGAAAATTTTTGTAAACCAGAAATCAATGTATATATTTATTTTCATATTTTCAGCTCGACTCAAGCCATCCGGAAACGCCGCTGATGGTAGTGATGTCTGAGGAATTTGGCGAAGGAGACTGCTCATTAGTTTGGAGAGATATAATAATTCCCATAGGACCGGAAATACTGTCTGCATTTAAAACTCTTTGCATGGTTTTTACAGTATTCGGTATCAAATGCGAGCCTTCCGACAAATTTTTTTTAAAAATTTTTTATATGCTACATGCTGGCAACAAATTTGTAAGCCTCCTTTAAATGTTAATAAAATGAATTTTTGATCCTAAATGGCGTGTTTATAATGTTGAGAAATCACAAACAAAATTAATCGATTTGATTTTTAATTACTGATGATTCGGTCATTTATTTTTTCGTTTTATTGGATTGCCGAATATTCAGTGAACGTTTCACTGAGCAAACAGTAAATCTTATGCTGACGATTTCGGCAATATTTGACGTTGGTCAAATTTGAGGGTGCCGAGACGCTCAGTAATTTTATTTTTGCCGAGACTCAGCTATAAAATTTAAGTGTGTATGTATGCCAGATTAAAATCAACATTAATAAAACACCCTCTTTCTTCCACCTTAACCTTTATGATATTTATTTTATACAATAAAGAAGAGCAATTCTTTCTTCATTCAATTACTGATGACTCGGCAATTCATAAACGCTTTTGCCGAACTAAAAGCGAAATTTCCACAGGCTAGTTCGGCAATAATTCATAGTTCAAAAATTTAGGATTGCCGAGATTCTCAGTAATTATACATTTTGCTAAGACGATTACCGAGCACTCAGCTGTGCAAATCTCGTCATTTTTTTCCGAGGTTCAGTAATAAAATCTAAATGTGCAAAATCAAGATTCAGGATCCAGGATCAGAGTTCTACTCCGAAGTTTAGTTAAGAATTATGCCAAGAAAGCAGGTCCAAAGTGTACGTGTAGAATTCAGACCCAAAATTCAGATCCAGAATTCATTTCCAAAATCCAAAAGCAAAAAGTCCCAGAATTCATGTTCAAAATACATTTCCAGAATCCAAGTACTGGAGTAGAATTTAAGATTTGTGTCCAAAATTCAGCTCCTGAGTTCATGTTCAAAATCCCGTTCTATAATACCTTTCAAGAACTCAGGTCTCAATTACAGGTCCAGAAATCAGATGTAGAAACCAGGCCCTGAATTAAAGCTCTGAACCTAGGTCCAGAATTCATTCCCAGACGATAGAACCAAAATCCAGCTCTAAAAATCAGTTCCTGATCCAGAATTCATTTTCACAATGCTTCTCCAGAATAGAGAATTGAAATTAATGCCAAAAATTCAGATACAGAATACAGTCCTAGAATGCTGGTCCAGAACCCAGGTCCAGAATTCATTCCCAGAACCAGAATACAGCTCCAGCATACAAATTTATAATTCAGATATAGAATCAAATTCTATAATTCTAGTGCAGAATCTAAAGTTCAGGTCCAGAATCCAAGTCTAGAATGCAGGAGTAATTCAAGAGTTCAATATTAGGGCTCAGGTTTATAATTCATTTTCAGAATTCAGATTTCCATTCGGGATTTCTGATGTAACACTCAAAAGAGCTACAAGTATTTACTAAAATTGAAAATGTTACTTGAGATAACCTTACAAAAAATGAAATATTGTGTGTTCGTCTTTATGGTGTTTGTTAAAAATTATTTTTGAGTTCGCCTCGGGCGCCAGAACTGTTTACTACGGCTCTGGTAACATGCAAGAATTTCCAATAAAGCAATAATTAAATAAATAAATTATATGAATTAAAATCTCACCTTAATGACATGTGTATCATGAAATAGTTTGGGGAAACTCTGCTGTCATCGGAACAGCAATCCACCCAAACCTCCGTTTACGAACACTTTTTATACATTACCTCTTTTTACGTAACTCTTTTTACGAAACAAATTCTAAATAACGTAAACTTTTTTTACGAACCTACTTCGTAAAAAGAGGTCGGAAAGCGATTTCCGACTCCATGGAAACTACCACAATATGGGTATTTTTGAAACGGGTTTAAAGAGTAGATTCTGGAAAATGTTTGAGGTATTTTGGAAATCCAAGATGGCGACTTTCGGTTGATTGATATTCCTTGAAACCCTTTACAATATGAGTATTCTTGGAAAGTATTTAATAAACAGATACCGCCAAACTATGTTTGGGGTAGTCTCAAATTCCAATACAATATCCTTAAATTTATCGATATGCCTTATGAACCCTTAAAACAAAGAAATTTCCGAAACATATTGGATACCAATAAACAATGTTTGAGCTCGTTTCAGAATTCAATGAGGTGATTCCCGGTATAGTGTTTCAAAGGAATACCAAGTTCAAGGAAAATGGCAAAAACTTTCAAAAGATGTGTGATGTGATGTGAAGTGAAGCCACCATCAGTTCAAGGACTTGCCAGTGGATGCGCCCCGATATGACTCATCTATTCACCTTCTTACTATAGCTGTTACCGAAAAGCGAACAAAAAGGGTTGGGCGGATATGTAAGTAGAGTCACTTACTCGTATTCCGCGGGAATAAAAGATGCTCTTCCAACCATAATATCCAGAGCATGGATGAAGCATATCGCTATACATGCTTGAACCCGCCTGATGGTTTGTTTGAGAAGGACGCGTCAGACTCATTTCAAACCTTCAGAAGGAAACAAGTTTCCTTCAAGTGACTTGGGCTGGCTATCCACAATCCCTCGTCCAGTCATCAATTCGTCCGATGCCCTGATGCTCCCTCCCCTTTACGTCCCCGTGATAAATGTTTTATATTGATAAATACAATGAAACATAATATGTAATGGAATTAATATAACATAAAACGATATAATAGATTACAAAATAATATAATATAACATAATATAATATAATATATTTTTATTTAATATAATATAATACAATGTCATACAATATAATATAATATATTATTAAACAATATATAAAATAACAGTTAATGTAGAGTGTCAGTTATGCTCTCCTATCTTCGCAATACTGCAGGAAGTAGAATATTTCTCTTTTAATAACAATAATATCCACATCTATAACAATAATATATGTTATTATTATTGATGACAAATTAATAATAAAAACAATAAATATAATAATGAAAATAATAATAAAAAAAATATAATATAGTACAATGAAATATATAATAAATAATAGAATGAATAAAATGATATGTTGCGAAATGCTATGATATTATATTACTTGAATTTATATGTCATCGACCAATTGTCACCACAGACACACGTGTAAGCATGAAACAGGAACCAGTGAGGACCAAGCTCACCTTGTGACGACCTTGATATTTAGTTAAAAGATTACTTTAAAAATGATAACTTATAAGGAAAACAAATTTATGTTTTGCGCAGAGGTACGTAGTACTACTCATAATAAACCCTATAATATAATATAATATAATATAATACAACATAATGCAATACAATATAACATAATATAATAGAATACAATATAATATGATACAACGCAATGCAGTATAATAATATATAATAACATAAAATAATGTAAGACGATAATATATGAAATAATATGCTATGATACAATATAACAGTTAATGTCGTAGTGTAAGTTACGCTCTTCTAATAATAATAATAATAAAAATAATAATAATAATACATGGTGTAATAAACAACGGAATTATATGCTGTAATATACTATGATAAACATTGCACTTTAGGATGGACTTTAACTTATGAGTCAATTCGCACCCTCTCATTCTGCTACTAACGCAGAAGGCGATAGCACCCAGTCGACGCCGTTCTATTGACCAAATGTCATCATAGACATACGGGGAGGCATGAGATAGGAACTTGTGAGGACTTAGTTATCTCACCATTTGACGACCCTTAGCAAAATGTTATATCAAATGAGCATAAAATCAAACTTCGCCAAACTGTGTTTTGCATTTAGCAGTTCAATTTGAACTGCTATGCACTGATGATTCTAAGATGAAACATAAACAAAATTCAAAACGCTTATGTACCCTAAGCACAAAACTAGGATAACCCCTGAATGACCAAACCTGAGCAAAGTCTTGGCATTACATTCCTTTTGTGGAATTTGGCCTTTCTTTTTCTACAGGCTTCTTGGCTAGAGTACTACGACCCTACTGACACTAAGAATCTTTCCAAGGTCGGGACTCGAACATATAACAACTGGATTGTAAGACCAGCGACGTACGCATTGAACACAACCTGAATCGGCCACTTAAGCCGAAAATCCTTTTTCGTTCGGCACGTCTGTTTAGACATAGCACCTCGGTGCTAAACTATAAGCATTCTGCAAATAGCAGAAACTTTACGTCGGCTTAGCGGTTCAAATTGAACTGTCCAGTTTGGCATTTAGTAGTTCGATTTATTATTTTGTGTGTCTAAACCCGACTTGGAAACGTTTCAAATCGTTTTTAGTGCGAGAGTAATGTTTTACACTTAAAAAGAAAGCGTATGTATAAGATCTGCTGCTACTCTGTGTAATACACAGTAATATATAAAAATAATCGCAATTTCAGATTTGTTAAAACATTTTTGAATTCATGGTGTTCAGTTTTTTGATTCACAATCGGAAATTTTGATTCACATTTTCGTGCGCAAAATTGGCTTATTTCCATTTCTTGTTCAAAATACATTTCCAGAATCCAAGTACTGGTGTAGAATTTTAGATTTGTGTCCAAAATTCAGCTCCTGAATTCATGTCCAAAATCCAGTTCTATAATACCTTTCCAGAACTCAGGTCTCAATTACAGGTCCAGAAAACAGATGTAGAAACCAGGTCCTGAATTAAAACTCTGAACCCAGGTCCAGAATTCATTCCCAGACGCTAGAACCAGAATCCAGGTCTAAAATTCAGTTCCTGATCCAGAATTCATTTACAAAATCCTACTCCAGAAAACAGAACTAAAATTCATATCCAGAATTCAGATACAGAATACAGTCCTAGAATTCTGGTCCAGAACCCAGACTCCCAATTCGGATCCATAATTCAAGTCCAGAAATCGGATGCAGAATCCAGATCATGAATAAGAGTTCAGATCTACGGTCCAGAATTCATTCCCAGAACCAGAATACAGCTCCAGCATACAAATTTATAATTCAGATATAGAATCAAATTCTATAATTCTAGTGCAGAATCTGAAGTGCAGGTCCAGAATCCAAGTCCAGAAAGCAGGAGAAAGTCGAGAATTCAATATTAGGGCTCAGGTTCATAATTCATTTCCAGAATTCAGCTTTCCATTCGGGATTTCTGATGTAACACTCAAAAGAGCTACAGGAAGAGTATTTACTAAAATTGAAAATGTTACTTGAGATAACCTTACAGGAAAATGAAATAATGTGTGTTCGTCTTTATGGTGTTTGTTAAAAAATTAGAGGGGGCGATTATTTTTGAGTTCGCCTCGGGCGCCAGAAATATTCACTACGGCTCTGGTAACATGCCAGAATTTCCAATAAAGCAATAATTAAATAAATAAATTATTTGAATTCAGATTTCACATTAAAAACATGTGAATCATGAAACAGTTTCGGGAAACTCTGCTGACATCGGAACAGCAATAGATAATTTGAATTATTACATAATTGTTATCTATCAGTTACCAAACTCAAACAAAATTCAATTCTCTTAGCATCGATGACAATCTTCAGCAGCTCATTCGTTTGAAAAATGAAACCTCTAAAAAACTTAAAAAAGTTTCGATTATTATTCAAAGTCTTAGAACTCTATTATTAATCTTTTTTCCGTACCAAAAATGCCACTACATTCCTAATGCTTTCTCAAAACAAAAAAGCTCTCGATCGACGAATCATGCAACGAAGGCGTAGGTGATCCTCATCCACTGAAAGTGATAAAAATTGACTGTAGATGATGGCGGCAATAGTAGTGGTAGAAGCGGGTGGCGATGGTGGCGACGGTGGTGCAATGCAAAAAAGTCATCGCATAAAAAGTAGCGTGTGAAGATGGGACAAAGTTCCTGCTTTGCCCCAATTTGGTCCTCGAAGTTGCACTTTTCCTGCAATCCACTATTTATGCTACCTCAGTAAAATGCATGCCACTCCCCGAGGAGCTCCTCGTCCCGATCGGTACCATCGTGGCCAGCAGTCGCGTACGCATGCATTCGTACATATGATTTCTTATTATTATTCGCCAGCGCCTTGTGGGAGAAATGTGTACGGTAAGTAAGCATGAAGCTTCGATCCAGAGGAGCGTGGTTTTTTTTTATTTGTAGCCTGCCTCCAACATGTTTGAAATATACGGTCTGTGAGCCACGAGAGTGAGTTTTCCAACCAATCGATGACGCGAAGCAATAAAGCAAAACAAACAACATATGAGCGGTAAAAATATTTATCCTTTTGTAGAGTGCGCCAAAATTGGCAATTGCATCGACAGCTTGTTGGTTTTGTTTTACGGCGCGGCATCAGAAGCGGGACTAGCGAAACGCAAGATGCATTGCACCACCTCGCTGCTGGGGATGCTGTTGGGTGTAGTGCTAGTTAACCAGTGCTTCCATCATCCACGTTCCAAGAAGTCGACGGGTAGCTTTATTTTGCTTTATTCTACTTTCAACAGGACCAACACCAAGTTATGGAAACTATTATTATTCCAAGATCTTCAGTTCTAGTGTAAATCACATTAGTCGAGGGATCAATTTGGAAGTAGTTCCGATTTCTAATGTTTTCGAAAATCATGGCATCACTGCCAGTTTCTCATTCCATTAGCATTACATTTACTCATGGATTAGTCAATGCTCGACCGCCGGTTTAGACACGACCAACTAAACCGAGCCAAATAAAGCACAATTGAGCGTTTAATTCTATCTTCACTGAAAATGATTTTAATAATATCAATAATAGTTGGTCTATTTGTTCCGACCTGTTTGATGAGGGCCATCCAGCTGACTCTATGCACTAGTTAAAATATCCCGTTAAAGATTTACCCGAATTCGGTTCCATCCAACATGCAGCCCCGGGAATCGGGGGAAGCTCCTGTATCACAGTCTCTTTCGCACTCAAGGGCAGGTTTTGTGCGGGTTACCATAGTTACACTGTCAACAATTGTACCATTTAGATATCAGCGTATTTTATTCGACTCGACGCGACATACATATTCTGGCCAAAATATTTGGCCATAACACCAAACCCGGGCGCAGTTCTGGCCGCCCCCCAAAAATGGAGAGTATTATCACATCAGAAGCGCCGCGTCGAACGCACTGCGCGCAACGGACCCGGGGCTGCGGCTGCGGCTGCTGGCGAGCGGTTGCGCGAGGAAGTTTTGCATTTTGCACTAACTGCACGCCGCATGGATGCTCGGTTGGTCGGTCGGTCGATCGGTCGGCCGGCTTTCCGCGAGAGCATATCGGGCGGGAGAAATCTCGTAGTCTCGGAGGACTGTGGTCCGAGTAGTGTAGGCAAGCCAGGCTCTCATCATCCCTATTTGGCATACTCGCACTTATATATGCAATGCGTCTGCATACCGGACTCGTACTTTTTCGCACGGTTTATAACGTAAACTGCACACACGCGGTAATGCTTCCCGTCCCAGCTAGCATGCATGCATGTATGTCTGCATGTGTGTTTGTCGTTTTGTGATACCGATTTGGAAGTGAGCCATCTTCAGCTACTTCTGGGATGTCGACCTCCGAATGAAAGGAAACAAATCTTTGCCGACCATATGACGAACGCTGGCGTACCGGTTTTGGAGAGGCCAACCTTCGAGGCTAGGTCAATGTGAATATTTCCATGGGAACTGTTATTTGAATCTGATAACGCAGTTACAAATTTTCATGTGGCAATTATGCCTCCATTTTCTTGCCGAGACCAATTTTACTAACTTACTAACTAATACAGAGAGCGAATCGATTCAATTGAAGATTGCATCGATTTTTGTCGGAATTTGCTTATAATATTATGAGACATTACATCTAATGGTTCTATATTTGTGAGTCTGTGTAACTCATTTGTACTAAACCAGGGAGGACGCTTCAAAATCATTTTCAGAATTTTATTCTGAATCCTTTGAAGCGTTTTCTTCCTGGTGGAACAACAACTTGACCTAATTGGTACTGCATAAAGCATGGCTGGTCTGAAAATTTGTTTATAAATTGACAATTTGTTTTTTAGACAGAGCTTAGAATTGCTGTTTATAAGAGGATACAAACATTTAATATATTTATTACACTTTGCCTGGATTCCTTCAATGTGATCCTTGAAAGTGAGTTTTTTATCATATGTTAAACCTAAGTATTTAGCTTGATCAGACCATGTCAAATCCAAGCCATTCAATTTGAGAATGTGATTATTGTTTGGTTTAAGAAAAGAAGCTCTTGGCTTATGAGGAAAGATAATTAATTGCGTTTTTGCTGCATTTGGTTTAATTTTCCATTTTGACAGATAATCACTGAAAATATTTAAACTTCTTTGTAGGCGACTGCAGATCACTCTTAGATTTCTACCTGTGGCTAACAGACTTGTGTCGTCACAGAATAGCGATTTCTGACAACCAACGGGTAGATTTGGAAGATCAGAAGTGAAAATATTATACAAGATTGGAGCTACAATCGAACCCTGCGGAACACCGGCTCGTACGGGTAGCAATTCAGATTTACAATTCTGATAGCTAACCTGAAGAGTACGATCAGTTAAATAATTTTGAATCATTTTGATCAAATAAATAGGAAACTGGAAATCAGACATTTTTGCTATTAAACCTTTGTGCCAAACACTGTCGAATGCTTTTTCTATGTCTAGAAGAGCAACTCCAGTGGATAACCCAGAAGATTTATTTGATTTTATCATGTTCGTTACTCTGACAAGTTGATGAGTAGTTGAATGTTCATGACGAAATCCAAACTGCTCTGGTAAAAAAATTGAATTCTCATTTATATGAGACATCATTCTCAACAAGATAACTTTTTCAAAAAGTTTACTGATAGAAGAAAGTAAACTAATTGGTCGATAACTTGATGCTTCAACTGGCTTTTTATCAGGTTTGAGGATAGGAATTACTTTAGCGGTTTTCCATCTTTTTGGGAAGTGAGCTAAAGAATAACACTTGTTGAAAATTTTTAACAAGAGTCTCAAGGGAAAATCGGGAAGATTTTTAATAAGAATATTAAAGATACCATCATTACCATAGCCTTCAGGTTTTTAAGTTTCCTAGTAATTGACTTAATTTCATCAAAATTCGTCTCAATAATGACATTTGGTAATAACACTTGAGTTGAAATATGATCATATTTCAGTGAGACTTCATTTTCAATAGGGCAACGTTCAAATTAAAATTATGGACACTCTCGAACTGCTGAGCAATTTTTTGAGCTTTTTCGTCATTTCTAAGAAGTATTTGATTTTCTTGAGAGCAGGAATTGGTTTCTAAGGTTTCTTAAGAACCTTAGAAAGTTTCCAGAAAGGCTTAGAATATGGTTTAATTTGTTCAACTTCTTTAGCGAAATTTTCATTACGCAAAAGAGTAAATCTATGTTAAATTTCTTTTTGTAAATCCTTAACTATGTTTTTCATAGCAGGATCACGAGAACGTTGATATTGACGTCGACGAACATTCTTCAACCGAATGAGCAGTTGAAGATTGTCATCGATGATAGGAGAATTTATTTTAGTTTGAGCTTTGGGAACTGAAAGATTTCTAGTTTCGATAATGTAATGATTCAAATTATCAATTGCTGTGTCGATGTCCGCAGAATTTTCTAAAATAGTTTCATGATCCACATGATTTTCAATGTGAGATCTGTAATCCAACCAATTAGCTCTATGATAGTTGAATATAGAACTAATTGGATTAATTAAAGCTTCGTTGGAAAGTCTGAATGTTGATCTGAGTCAAAGTCCGCATGTGTAATCGGTTCACTACAAATGTGACTTTGATCTTTTAGAACC
Source organism: Malaya genurostris (assembly GCF_030247185.1). Taxonomy (NCBI): domain Eukaryota; kingdom Metazoa; phylum Arthropoda; class Insecta; order Diptera; family Culicidae; genus Malaya; species Malaya genurostris. Next base: position 183,774,420 of record NC_080572.1, read on the forward strand.
AGATCAAGTGTAGAGGGGTTATTCACGGAAGAGAAACTAGTCGGTTTACTGGGATGAAGAACTGTAAAGTAACCAGCAGAGAGTTGATTATGAAGTATTTTCCCATTACTGTTATTTTGCCTACAATTCCACTGGGCATGCTTAGCATTTAAGTCCCCTATTCCGAAAAATTTCGGTCGATATCACGTGAGTTTTTGCAAATCGCCTTTAAAGAAATTTAATTGTTCGCCGGTGCATTGGAATGGCAAATATGCTCCAGCGATGAAATAATTCCAACTTCGATTCCCAAGCTTTCAATAACTGTAGTATTGAAAGAAGGTAAAATTTGATGTTTAAATTGCCGTTGGACAAAAAAGGGAACTCCACCACCCATTCCAGTGAACGTGTCAAATCGATGAACCACATAATGTGGATTACTTTTCAATTTGACATTTGGTTTAAGAAAAGTTTCTGTCACAATGGCAATATGAATTTTGTGAACTTTGAGAAAATTATAAAATTCATCTTCACTCGATTTCAAAGATCGAGCATTCCAATTTAAAATATTCAAATAATTATTTAACATCACTGTTAAATTTTAAATTCATTATAATATTATTTGCAAATTGCCATCCGATTTGAAATGCTTCAAAAAGTGATGAAGTCGAATTCATTCGGATGATCATTTGAAAAAGTTGATCTTGTAGGTAGATCATTTTATTTTCAGTTATATCGCCTAAATCAACTTCATTTAAAAAAGCGAATGGCGTTGAAGGAATATTTGTAGGTAGACTGCCATTAGAAGAAGATGATATGGCCGATCCACCTATTAATAAATTGTTTTCGTTAGAAGATGAACTGCAAGGCGGTCCTGTGTTTTGATTATTTACATTAGAAGAAATAGGTGATAGATTTCTACCTAATATACCAGCATAACTGACATTAGAAGAAGATGATGACGAGGTCGATCTACCTGTCAATAAATTGTTTTCGTTAGAAGACGAATTGGCAGGCGTACCTGTTTTTTGTTTCAAATTCGAAGAAATCAGTGCCTTAGAAGAATTAGGCGTGGCATTTGTAACGGTTTTTTGATTTTCAGGTATGTTCTGTAAATTTAAGGTCGTTGATTTGACTTGTTGTCGAAGCGAACGAGCATTTAAAATTTTTTCCCTGACAGGACATTTCAAATAATTGGATTTATGATTTCCATCGCAATTTGAACATGAAAATTTATCACTGGTTTCATTCATTGGACAGACGTCTTTCGAATGCGATTTACCACAATTCAAACACCGTATATCCATATGACAATTTTTGGTGCCATGGCCGAAGCCTTGGCAACGACGACATTGCGTTAAGTTTGCAATACGATTATGCCGTTTATAATGTTCCCAATGAATTTTAATGTGGGAAATGAAACGTACTTTTTCTAAAGTTTTCAAATTGTTTACATCACTTCGATTGAAGTGTATTAGGTAAAGTTCATTGGAAATTCCGTGGTTTAGAAGTACCATTCGCTCTTTTTTTTCATAAGTATTACTTGGAAAGGGGCAAAACCAAGCAATTCTTTTAGTTCATTTTTAATTTCATCAGTACTTTGATCATTTGATAAACCTTTCAAGACAGCCTTGAATTGTCTGTCTGATTTTATATCATATGAATAGAATTTATGAAGTTTCTCGGACAAATATCGGATAAGCCGTTCATAATCTTCCAATCCATCAACCAAGACTCGACATTCTCCTCTTCGTCCGATTTGAAATGAGACTTTTACTTCCGGGAGAAAAGTAGAAAGCTCAGTACGGAATGCTTTGAAGTCGGAAATCATCACCGTCACTGGTGGCATAGATTGATGTTTCTTCCCAGAACGACAAGCGTCCATTTTGGGAATTTTTAAAGCATTTTCTTCTATGTCGCTACAATCGGATTCAGGATATTGTAAAACGGCATAGAATCAACGGAAGGGACGTTGTCTTTTATTTTTACATTCAGATTCTATAAGATCGTCAATGTCATTAGAAAAATTTAGGATAACGGATTGAGATTTCTTCCGTATTGAATTATTTTTCGCCTTAGACTTGTTGCCTTTCCGGTTTGACGCAGGAATTTAAAAAAAAATAAATTAACTAGGCTAAATTAGTCTCCGATTAGACTCCTAGTTTGGATAAGTCTTGATAAAGACTTTTTTTGTGGTAGTCTTAATAAAGACTGATTGATTATATTATATCACTTTTTGTATAGCCTTGAGAAAGGCTGACTAATTGTTAGTCTTCAAAAAACTGTTAGTTATTCAGGTAGCCTTGAAAAAGACTGAAGCCTTGAATCAATGAAACTCTGAGTAGCCAGAAAAAATTTCCAGGTGCCAAGAGCTATTCGCGTGCGGTGCGAATGACTGTTCAACACCGATGAACCAGAGAATATGATTTTTTGGATTTCATTACAACTCGAGTGTTGCAAAATTTTTGATAAACACAGATTTTAGAATGCACAGTCTGGTGCCTTGGGGCACTGCTCATGAACTGAAAAAAATGCAATGGCCCTGAAATGTGCCGTTTTGAACAAATGACGTAAGAAGTCCTCAATACTTAAAAAACCAGTAAAAAATAAACGTTAAGTGAGTGTATTGAGGCATGTGTAGAAACCAATTCAAATAAATACTATTTTCATTTTTACTTGCTTGACATAATACATCATAATTTGCAATATCACTTCTAGCAAACATATGAATTTGTGAGCAAATACCACCTTTTCACTTTGCTTTTTATAAGGAACAATATTATTCAGTTTTATCATGGAACATGCCTTGGGCCATGTGTCAAAAAAAATTCAAGTTTAATTTTTATGTATAAATCACAAAAGAATCTATTTACAAAAAAGTGCAATAAAGTTAAGGTAGTATACTAAAATTCCAGAAAAAGGAATTTTTAAATACCTTTCATTAACAATTTAAAAAAATGTCAAATAATAACTCTCTCCTATTTCATTCAAAACCACCGTAACTTCAATTTTGCAATGACTGAGTGGAAACATATATTGGAGAAGCCAAATGAATAAGAAACTCACAGATGAGTTTTTGGAAAAAGATACGCTCAGAGACAGGACTTGAACCTGTGAGACGAGACCATGTTCAATGTACACATGCTTAGTGTGGCGAAATGATAACGCGTATGCACGGATTGCATAGGAACGCAGGTTCGAGTTCTGTCTCTGAACGAATCTTTTTTCAAAAAATCATCTTTTCTGTGTGTTTATCATTCATTAGGCTTCTCCACTATATGTTTCTATTTAGTCATTGCAAAAACTAAACTTAGTTATAGCGACTTGACGTCAAACCAACAAAAATTTATAAATCGTTGACATTGAACTTTCAGATTCGAATGATATTGTAATACATTATTGAGAAGACGAAAAGCAGATATTGGAAAACAAGGATTTCATGGGTTTACTTTCACCCGCACTGACAAAACTACCCATGCATCAAATATAGTAGCCCATGAGTCAGTAGACAAAATTTCACGCCTTTATCAGTCGAACTCGAACCGTGATGGCAAACCAGTGAAGCAACAGCGTTCAGAAGTGTGTGCGATCTGAGAACGGCACCACGCCGCATAGAAAACGGACATCGTGCGGCACTTTGTAGACGCCAAATACGCCCGTTCCGGCATCTAAAACATCTTGACATTATTAGGCAACAATCAAAACATCGAAAGAAAGTCCGGTCCCGGACAGCCGACGACCCTGAGCGACAAGAAGCCAAAGGAAGCTGAAGAGGAAGACCGACGGAAAAGTGGCTACATCGCTGCGTGCGCTTGGCCGGCAGGTGAAAAAGTACCTGGCGAATATGAACAGACATGTCAAATTTTTTTCCGCCATGGAAAATGCTCCGGTTAACTGACGGAAGGCCGCTCGCAAGGGAGTAGAATTTTTTTGCAAGTAAACTTAAATAATTACATTCCATGGGAAATTTTCCAAAAGCAAATATCTGTCTTAGCTCTTTTTTTATCACCATCCAAAAAAAGTCCATTTATTTCAATACAAACATTACATAATACGTTTACTTGATTTGGACAATTGCATTTAATATTTACAAACTAACTTGTCCCCAGGCTGACAGTTAAACGACCAGATCAATTATATGAACGGACTAAGCAAGGCCACATCATTGATTTTGCAAACAACAGAGAATGTTTAGTTTGATAACATCTGCATGTATTCGTATATATTTATTTTACCTTTTTACCTTTTACCTTTTACCTTTTACCTTTTACCTTTTACCTTTTACCTTTTACCTTTTACCTTTTACCTTTTACCTTTTACCTTTTACCTTTTACCTTTTACCTTTTACCTTTTACCTTTTACCTTTTACCTTTTACCTTTTACCTTTTACCTTTTACCTTTTACCTTTTACCTTTTACCTTTTACCTTTTACCTTTTACCTTTTACCTTTTACCTTTTACCTTTTACCTTTTACCTTTTACCTTTTACCTTTTACCTTTTACCTTTTACCTTTTACCTTTTACCTTTTACCTTTTACCTTTTACCTTTTACCTTTTACCTTTTACCTTTTACCTTTTACCTTTTACCTTTTACCTTTTACCTTTTACCTTTTACCTTTTACCTTTTACCTTTTACCTTTTACCTTTTACCTTTTACCTTTTACCTTTTACCTTTTACCTTTTACCTTTTACCTTTTACCTTTTACCTTTTACCTTTTACCTTTTACCTTTTACCTTTTACCTTTTACCTTTTACCTTTTACCTTTTACCTTTTACCTTTAACATTTTACCTTTTACCTTTTACCTTTTACCTTTTACCTTTTACCTTTTACCTTTTACCTTTTACCTTTTACCTTTTACCTTTTACCTTTTACCTTTTACCTTTTACCTTTTACCTTTTATCTTTTACCTTTTACCTTTTACCTTTTACCTTTTACCTTTTACCTTTTACCTTTTACCTTTTACCTTTTACCTTTTACCTTTTACCTTTTACCTTTTACCTTTTACCTTTCACCTTTTACCTTTTACCTTTTACCTTTTACCTTTTACCTTTTACCTTTTACCTTTTACCTTTTACCTTTTACCTTTTACCTTTTACCTTTTACCTTTTACCTTTTACCTTTTACCTTTTACCTTTTACCTTTTACCTTTTACCTTTTACCTTTTACCTTTTACCTTTTACCTTTTACCTTTTACCTTTTACCTTTTACCTTTTATCTTTTACCTTTTACCTTTTACCTTTTACCTTTTACCTTTTACCTTTTACCTTTTACCTTTTACCTTTTACCTTTTACCTTTTACCTTTTACCTTTTACCTTTTACCTTTTACCTTTTACCTTTTACCTTTTACCTTTTACCTTTTACCTTTTACCTTTTACCTTTAACCTTTTACCTTTTACCTTTTACCTTTTACCTTTTACCTTTCACCTTTTACCATTTAGCTTTGACTACATGGAACTCGCGGTATTGCGATAAATCTCTTGAAAGGATATCCATGTTTGTTGAATGTGCTTTGATCTAACACGTGTTAGAATGATGATGACTGCCCTCATGCGATTAAATTTCGTCTAATTTTCCTCTAGCAACACCGCGAAACGTTTTTGCAATAAACTAAGTGGGATCAAACTATCATACAAACTAATTTTTTCCTGGAACATGTTTCCGTTGGACTAATGGGCGTTGAATTTTTATTCACTTAAGATTTCACGCATCGAAAAATGGCCATATTTTTTACAACTTTCAGACATTTATTGGACTGAATATTAGCTCAACAGATTAATCCAAATCTCCGTTTGTTCATAAACATTCGGATATTATGCCAACCGAACTGAGAAATGATGCGACAACTGTTTGGATTCCACGTCTGGAATCGGTTTTCGCACGCGCTTGATAATTTTCTTCCACCTATTAGTGAGCACACATGTGCAGTCGTTCCTTTCCTATATACCCGGTAATTTTCATCCGAGAGCAATAACTTTATAAATCCAACTTTGGCACACACCAAAAATAAAAGAAAATAAAACAAACATTTCCATTGGACCTAGCTCCCGGAGTTTATGGAATACGCTGTCGGTTCGTGCAGTTTTCAGTTTTTTTTCTACTCTGCCAGTAACAGCATCTGCATCGAGTTTTCAACTCGTTCGAACTCATTTTATCACCATTTGGCGCGTATCGAAAACTGACCCCACTCAGACTTCCAATCCGCCTAGCCGCCTATCGACGTTTTGGTTTCGCTCTCCTTTGAGATGTGCTGAACCGGACCAATCAAAACACTGCATCGTCCGGTTCTCAGTAGGAAGCACTCTCCATACGGTGACGATATTACTAAATCTAGATTGGAAGAATTCACCCGAGGTTGTTTATGTCCGCAAGCATAATAAACAAATAAAATAGCCAGACATTCAGACACCATCAATTTATTGATTGGAAGTGCTCTTTTTGCACGGATGACACTTTCGGACCACGGAAAACACGTGGTATGTTCGCCTTGGGCACATTGTTTTTCGGGGGGCGGCAAACTAACCATTGGGACCTTTTTTTGTTTTTGCTCGCCCAAGTCATCTTTCCGGAGATAGAGTTCAGCTTTGTTTGATTTTTTGCTCATCAAACCAACGACGGGAGGCGAGGGCCGAATTTCCTCGGTACGCCACTGGTTATACGAATCAATGAGAAATACATATTGATGAATTTGAGTTCTAGGATCACAGACAAGTACGTTGTGATTTTGTTTTCTTTGGTTAGGCAAAATTATAGTTGAAAGTTTGCTCTCTGGTTTTGGAAAACTTATGGGTGAATGTCCGAAAATGTATGATGATTCTATCGGCGAAAGTGTTCAATTCCAGCGCGAAAGTATACAATCAATGTTGACTTCAAGCAGTATAAAATTCGACCTTAGATACAGGAACTTGAAACTTTTCTTAAGAGCAGACACATTGCGTTGTGAAACATGGACACACCTTAAGGCTTCAACTTAAGGTGATGAATAACGTAGTTTACATTCAGTTCTAAAAGATGTTGAATGCAATCAAATTCACTCAAAACAATAATAATGTACACTATTTGGAACAGGTTAATATAGAGTACAATATTCCAGTGATTATGGATAACGGCACTAGAGAAGGATCGTATGCATGATCTGCCCTTAGGCTCTGGTAAGGATATTATTCAATGAACCACGTCGCAGTACGAAGAAAGTAAGAAAGATTTTTTCCACAGTATCCCTAATGGCGTTCAAAGAAGTCTTTACCATCTTATGTGATTTTTAGTCAACAAACATATTAACAAGTTAAATCGCTGGTCACCTATCCCAATCAGCTTGCCACTTGTTAATATTGTCTGAAAGCTGTTCATTATGGTAGACCTTGTGAGAAACTGGGCCAGTACGGAGGTGATTAAGTCGAGTTCAGCTCGTGTCTAATGAAATCCACCAAAATAAACAGTGGGAATTTTAGAATAAAAGCAAATATAAAATTTAAGTTTAGTTCATTGCCTAACATTTACACCACAGTTGCGTCGCCCATGGTCAACATGATATACCGTGCACAGCTCAAAGTTTGTATTAAAATTTATAAGAATCACACAAATATTGTTCATAAAAACGTCAGCGTCCGTCAAAATTAGTTTAAAGTACGATACAGGCGGTCCGGCACCTTCCGTCACCGTCAAAAATAACTACATGCATTCTTATGGAGACATTCACATATAACGTCACCATCACAGAACGTCTTGACCGACGAAATATGTGAATGTTCCGTAACGTCCAAAACTTACTTGGAAGTAACGCATTGTAACGTTTGTAACTTACAAACGAGTAATGCTTGTAACGCTTCGTAACGTCTATGACTCACAAAAAAGTAACGCATGTAACGATTCGTAGCGCCAAAAACTTATCAAAAGTAACGCATATAACGCTTGTAACTTTTAAACAAGTAACACATGTAAAACTTCATAACGTCATAGTTTAAAGAAAAGTAACGTATGTAACGCTTCGTAACGTTTAAAACTTACTAAACAGTAACGCATGTAGCGCTTCGTAGCACCTATAATTTACAAAAAAACGCTTGTAACACTTTATAACGGCTATAACTTACAAAAAAGTAACATATGTAACGCTTCGTAACGCCTATAACTTACAAACAAGTAACGTATGAAACGCTTCGTAATGCATATGACTCACAGAAAAGTAACACATGTAGCGCATTGTAACGCCTATAACTTACTAAAGAGTAACACTTCGTAACGTTTCGTAACGCCTATAACTTACAAAAAAGTAACAACACGCTTCGTAACGCCTATAACTTACAAAAAAGTAACGTATGTAACGCTTCGTAGTGCACATGACTCTCAAAAAAGTAACACATGTAACGTATTGTAACGCCTATAACTTACTAAGAAGTAACGCTTCGTACCGTCTATGACTCACAAAAAAGTAACGCATGTAACGATTCGTAGCGCCAAAAACTTATCAAAAGTAACGCATATAACGCTTGTAACTTTCAAACAAGCAGCGCATGTAACACTTCTTAACGTCATTATTTAAAAAATAAGTAATGCATGTAACGCTTCGTAACGTTTAAAACTTACTAAACAGTAACACATGTAGCGCTTCGTAGCGCCTATAACTTACAAAAAATAACGCTTGTAACACTTTATAACGCCTATTACTTACAAAAAAGTAACACGTGTAACGCTTCGTAACGCCTATAACTTACTAAGAAGTAACGCTTCGTAAAGTCTATGACTCACAAAAAAGTAACGTATGTAACGCTTCGTAGTGCACATGACTCTCAAAAAAGTAACACATGTAACGTATTGTAACGCCTATAACTTACTAAGAAGTAACGCTTCGTACCGTCTATGACTCACAAAAAAGTAACGCATGTAACGATTCGTAGCGCCAAAAACTTATCAAAAGTAACGCATATAACGCTTGTAACTTTCAAACAAGTAGCGCATGTAACACTTCTTAACGTCATGATTTAAAAAATAAGTAACGCATGTAACGCTTCGTAACGTTTAAAACTTACTAAACAGTAACGCATGTAGCGCTTCGTAGCGCCTATAACTTACAAAAAATAACGCTTGTAACACTTTATAACGCCTATTACTTACAAAAAAGTAACACATGTAACGTATTGTAACGCCTATAACTTACTAAGAAGTAACGCTTCGTACCGTCTATGACTCACAAAAAAGTAACGCATGTAACGATTCGTAGCGCCAAAAACTTATCAAAAGTAACGCATATAACGCTTGTAACTTTCAAACAAGTAACGTAAGTAACACTTCATAACGTCATAATTTAAAAAAATAAGTAATGCATGTAACACTGTATAACGCCTATAACTTTCAAAAAAGTAACACATGTAACGCATTGTAACGCCTATAACTTACTAAGAAGTAACGCTTTGTAACGTCTATAACTTACTAAAGAGTAACACTTCGTAACGTTTCGTAACGCCTATAACTTACAAAAAAGCAACACATGTAACGCTTCGTAACGCCTATAACTTACAAAAAAGTAACGTATGTAACGCTTCGTAATGCATATGACTTACAAAAAAGTAACATATGTAACGCATTGTAACGCCTATAACTTACTACGAAATAACGCTTCGTAACGTCTATGACTCACAAAAAAGTAATATATGTAACGATTCGTAACGCCAAAAACTTATCAAAAGTAACGCATATAACGCTTGTAACTTTCAAACAAGCAGCGCATGTAACACTTCTTAACGTCATTATTTAAAAAATAAGTAATGCATGTAACGCTTCGTAACGTTTAAAACTTACTAAACAGTAACGCATGTAGCGCTTCGTAGCGCCTATAACTTACAAAAAATAACGCTTGTAACACTTTATAACGCCTATTACTTACAAAAAAGTAACACATGTAACGCTTCGTAACGCCTATAACTTATAAAAAAAGTAACGTATGTAACGCTCCGTAACACATATGACTCACAAGAAAGTTAACACATGTAACGCATTATAACGCCTATAACTTACTAAACAGTAACGCATGTTACGCTTTATAACGTCTATAACTTACTTAAGAGTAACGTATATAACACTTCGTAACACCTATAACTTCCTTAAAACTAACGCATCGTAACTCGTTTATCGCAAGAATCTAACCCTGATAACGGTTATTAACATTCATAATTTCCACAAAATAATTGTAACCCTCAATTTAAGAAGATTGTCGTATGCAACACTTTCTAGCTTCTTTAACTTAACGTAACGCTCCCCAATTCACGATAATATCAAACGCTTCGTCAAATAGAACATTTTTCCATATTGGGCACGGACATAATGTGATGAGAAAGTCGATGCCTTCCACGCAACCCGTCTGGGTTCGATTCTCAACCCCGCACATAGGGTCAGACAAAAAAAATCCATAGTATCTTTACTCAGGCTTTGACTCAGATAGCCCTCAGAAAAATTCGTAACGTATACATTTCCAATAACTCAACTACTATTTTATGTATTCTCGTCATTTATCGTCATTAATTTTACCCTGGTTTCATCCTACATCCTACAATCTTCCTTATGTACACACCATAATTCAACTGCGTCATCATTATCTTATGTTAACTAACCTAAACAAGGATTAAGCTCCAGAAGTAGAAACCTCTCTAGAAAATTCAAGTAGACTCCATCATTAGGTTTTGCAAGATGACGTCACAAATGAACTTGAAACGAATAATGAGGTGAATGTTTCACATGTACCAGTGGTGTGTTTACATTTCCTATAAAAGGTAGGGTAAGGGCTCCCTATTTCATCTCAGCTCCAAATTCCATCTCATTCCTTCACCTCATAACTTTGAACATTATTCATATATTTAAACGTACATGAACAAAACTTTTGAACGTTTTAAAACATTTATTCTAGGTTTTGCCACACTTTCCAATTGAAAAAATAGTTAAAAAACCTTCAACGAACGCTTTTTTCATTTAAAATAAACTCACTTTTTGATTTGGGAACAACTTTCGACTGAAGTTTTACAATTCATCATGTTTCTGTATATTTACTAACCGATTCGTCTCAAAACATGATCACTATTTCCCATAATTACACAACTATTCAATGTTGGATGACTTTATAGTTAGTAATGTTCACTTTCCACTTGTTTATTCAACGATTAAAGACTTCTGAAGTTACCTGATGAGCAATAAAAGCAATGAAAAATAAGAGATGAAAATTTGCACTTAATTCACTTGATTGCGCTTTGTTTTCATCTCCTTTCGTATCGCAAGGTTGCCAAGTTTTCTCATAATTTTAAATAAAATAAAAAATATATTTCCTTAATTATCATCAACAAGTATTTTTTGGTATCCGTGACATTAGTTTAATTATATCATTAATATTTATATATAAATAAAACTGTTTCAAATTCTAATATTACCAAATAGAGCGTGTTAAATACTAATTAAATAACCATTGTGGCAAATCTAGTAGCACTGGTTTCTTTCCGCTATACGTCAAAATGTATGTGTTTCATCGGCTGTGCACAGAGATGCCAGATATTTTCATAGAAAATATGTATCTTTTCTATCTGTTTTCACTAATAAAATGAATCAAATTCAAATTCAAATCAAATTCAAATTGGTTTTTAATTTTAATATAAATGTTTATCAGTTTTCATCATCAAACATTTGCACAAAAGTTTTCCATTTTAACATGTAATTTGTCCGTTGATTAATACACTTTTAAAGAAGTAGTGCAATCAAATACTAATAGATACTCAGAGAGAAAAGTCTAACATTTTACTTCTCACTTTTTATGAACCTTTACAAATCTGTATTAAATTTAGAAAATCTGTAATCTGAACGCAAAAATCTATACAATACAGATAAATCTCTATGAATGGCATCTCTGATTCTGCATTTTGTTTTTAGCATGGCTAATGCCTAAATAGTAACAATTCTAGTTTTGTTCTAGTTTTTTGTTCGAAATTAACTGCAGAGTAAAATTTTAAATTTGAAACGAAAGGTAATAAAACGATCCAAAAAAATTTTAAACTTCGAAATGATTCCTAACTGTTTTTTAAAATATCGCGTGTTGTGTCATAGTTGGCATTAGGCCCTTTTTAACAAAAATTCTGACATTTTGAACCTTTTGGACATTTTTGTAATAGTGCAATATTTTGGTTTTGATTGCTGTCGCCATTGCTAATTTATGGGATGAATAAAGGACCAACGATAGGATGATCACAAAACCTTTGAGATGAAATTAGGAGCACAGTAGTGAACATATCAGAAGTATTTTTAGCTTATTTTTTTATTATTATTTTAATTTCCAAGGAATGTGAATCAATTCCCAATGTGGAGCAAGGCGAATTAAGCAGAAATATGAAAAAATGGTGGTGATTTTGGTGGCTGAATCAGGTTTTTAAGGTAACGTCCTTACAAATGAGATGAAATAGGGAGCCCGTAAAGCAAAGCTTTGGTATTACATTCCTGTAGTGGAATTTGACCTTCTGTTTCAACAGACTTCGCAGCCGATTCTGAGTGTACAGAACCAGTGCATGGCTGGTGCTACGATTCTACTGACACTACGAATCCTTCCAGGTCGGGGCTCGAACATACGACAACTGGTTTGTAAGATCAGCGCCCTATGCATTGAACCGCCAACCCGGGACAATAGGGAGCCCGTACCCTATTCAAATTAAAATCTTTGACTCGAAAAGGGGAGCAATAGAACGAGTTGACATTTCCTGTGTGTATATTAATTATCTTTCGTCGATTACTAATCGAAGTGTAATTTCAAGATGAGTTCCAATACCGCAATAAAAGTGGATTAGTTTTCCGGTTAAACGAAAAGCAAACGGTTTATCTTACAGCTTTCGGCACACGTAATCCTTATTATTCCCAAAGGGGCAGTTCTTATCGAACTAAACACCATCATACTACTAGTTGATGTCATTACTCCAAACCGGGTTTCCACGTTCCTTTTTCGCTTGGTGACAATCGTAGTTGTCATCAGTGTACCACACAACTAAACTTTTATATCGGTACCTACCAATATGTGGCGACGAAAACAACGCTACCGGAACGATTCCACGAGGTAATTTGCTGGGGCAAACATGATTTTCCGACAGCAGACTTCTACTACGTTACACGATCCGGGTTTACACTGCCATATAACCCGATATGATGAGCTACGCAGAACAATTTTGCGTAATTGGCAAAACGTTTCACAACATATTCGGAGTAAACATATTTTCCTCACGACCGTGTTGTGCCGGTTGTGTGATTCAGGAACATTTCTCGAGTTTTCCGAGTAGTTAGAACTATATCCGGCTATCTGAGCTTTCGTCCAATTGGTTGTACATGGAGCCAAGTAAATTAACAAGAATATAATTTTGTATTGAATTATGGCACATGTTTTTGATTCGTTTACTACTCTAATAATATAAATATAATAATTTAATAAAATCAAGATGTTTTTTTGTAAATGATTGAAAACACTTCAGTACTGATTTTTTGACAACGCGATTCTCACTGAAACTGATTTCACATGGCAAAAAATCAGTTGTGAAAAGTTCACTAGCGAACAGAATCTTGATATTCAAGAAAAAACTACAAGGATCAGCCTCAAAAAAAATTTTTTTTTTATTGTGTTGGTACATATGTCCTTAATGTATGGTGAAATTTTCAGCTGTATTCATTGTTTACATTATGTCTTGTAGCGGCTGATGTAGACGTGTTTTTTTGAGCTCGGCGATTTTTGTTAGTTTAAACAATGGAAGAATTGAAGAATTTGTATTAAATTTTGCGTGAAAAATGAAATAAAGTGTAACCAAGTGTGCGAAATGTTACAGAGAGCCTACGGTGAGTCTGCTATGAAAAAAAAACAAGTGTTTACGAGTGGTATAAGCGTTTCCAAGATGGCCGCGAAGACGTTGAAGACGACGAACGCTCCGGTCGACCCAGCACGTCAATAATCGATGAAAATGTGGGAAAAGTGGAAAAAATGATTATGGATGATCGCCGAATCACTATTAGAGAAGTTGCTGATGAAGTTGGCATATCAGTTGGCTCATGCCATCATATTCTTTCAAATGTTTTGGGCATGAAACGAGTGGCAGAAAAATTCGTTCCAAAACTGTTGAATTTTGATAAAAAAAAACAAACGCATTACCATCGCTCAGGAGCTGTTAAACGACGTCAACGACGATCCAAATTTACTTGAAAGGTCATAACTGGTGATGAAACATGGGTGTACGGTTATGATGTCGAAACAAAAGCAATCGTCGAAACAAAAACCAATCGTCCACGTGGAAGCACCCAACGTCACCAAGACAAAAATCGCCGAGCTCAAAAAAACACGTCTACACCAGCCGTTACAAAACAGAATGTAAACAATGAATACAGCTGAAAATTTCACCATACATTAGGGACATATGTACCAACACAATAAAAAAAAATTTGACCACCGGACTTGCCAGACGCGCACAATTAAAAAATTCCGGGAACTTTTTGAACAGACCTCGTATATCTTTGTACATACTTGCGATTTAAATATTTAAGCTTTTCTTCGCTAAGCTTGTGTTCAAGTTTTGTATGCAAGCAATTATTTTTATAGAGTTAAGTTTCTCTACGATTCTGCGATTTCGGTTTATGCGATAAACTTTTTCTCATTATCAATCGAGTTCATCATGCATGAATTAAAAATTAAACTTAAGCACTCAAAATTCACCCTGGGGTAGTTGTCAATTTCTCAGGCGAAACAACATAACATCGAATTTCATCCGAGCTTGCATGAAACAAGATCAGAGCATACCAATTAAAGCTTCAAATCGTTTAATGGCATTTTTTGTTTTGCTGTCTAGCAACAACCTACCTCTGGCATGCTACGCGTAGGACTTAAACGTTAGCTATAATTTCGCTTCTATTTATAGATTCGCGTGCTTCCAACAGCTTTGCTTCTGCATCGATTGACCAATCAGAGCGATACTTTCCCTTTGATATATCGCTTACTCCTTCAAAACCGTCGTCTATGGCAGGGAAATCCGATATGCCGGAGATTTTCAGCATACAAAATAGGACACTGCTCGCTACTAATCAAAATTTCAATAATATATTATTGAAAATACGTGGCATGATACATTCACATCGAATCCTAGAAATATTTCCAATTAAATGTTTGAAATAATATTAATAATTGATACAAAATAGACTGATCTGTAAGTGTTTAAAACCTGACCACAATTCTACATGTATTTTTCCTTGAGTTTCTGATTTGCACTCCTATATAGAAAATAAAGATGTGTTCCACATCAAAAGTTCGCACATTGGATATGTCTGATATCATTCTCTAACAGAAGATTTCTTTTAAATGAATTTATAAACACAATAACAAATCATGTTATGCAGCTGATTCAAAAATATTAGCGCTTGAATAACGTACGCAGAAGTAATAGGAGCGCAGACTACCGCTGTGTCAATTCAACCGGGTTATCCTAATACTACGCCCACTGTGTTCGAGACATGCTGGCAAAGCTGCGCTCCTGTTACTTCTATGAATCAAATTCAGGCTAAATAGCGTTTTAGTAGGTTTAATCTGAACAGTGCGTGGTGGAAACTCAGCATCGAAATATCATCGAAGATTCTTCACCCTTCCGATTATCTCTTTAGCGATATTTCTGTGGGTGAAAATTCGTCATCAAGTTTCGCTGACACAGAAAATCACATGTGAACTTCGAGTTTCAGAGTTCAGTGGACGCTTGTTTCATGAATGAAAATATCTGAATTGATTTTTTCAGTCATTGAGTTTTTTTCGAAAATCTTTTGAACAGTTTGCTTTCACTTCTCATCCAAGTTAGTCGATATAACAAAACCGCTTACGTTCGGGACGGAAGAAACCAAGTACAGTATTGTGTAGTGAACAATAGAACGACCTCGAAATGAGTGAACCAAACGAACAAAAGTTACCGCCGACACGAAAGAATACAATTGTTGTTGACTTCAGGCAGTGCAAAATTCGACCTTCGATACGAGAACTTGAAGGTTTGCTTAAGGAGCAAATGCATCTTGACATTGAACGTGTGCATTTACTTCAATGCAATAAGACAAATAATGTTGTTTACATCCAGTTTTATAGAGTTGGATGCAATTCAATTCGCAAAAGACAATAACGATGTGCACTATGTGGAGCACTAGAACATTAAGTACAACATTCCAGTATATATGGAAGATAGTGTTATAGAAGTGCGTGTGCATGATCTTCCCTCAAGCGTCACCGATTCTTATATTCGATAAACTATGTCCCAATACGGAGAGATTCTCTCTATCGAAAAAGAAAAGTGGAAGAACTTTTTTCCGGGTATTCTAAACGGCGTACGTTTGTTACGCATGCGCTTGAGGAGGCCTGTACATTCGTATGTAACTTTCGGCCAGGATACAAGAATTCCGTGCAAATCACTTGTTACCTATGACAATCAGATGGCCACATGTCAATATTGCCAAAAAGCTGTTCACTACGGTAAGCCATGTGATAAACTGAGCAATGAGACAACTACACCAAAGGACAACGGTGGTTCCTTCACACCAACCTCAAGCAACCCCAGTACACCTGTGACAGCCACCAACAACAATGAAGCGAAGCCATCAGTATTCTCTATGTAACAAAGTACATCAGCTGCAGTAAACAACTTACCCTCCAACCAACCAGCAACTACAACCAATGTACAACAAGGCGCATCTACAGCAACTCTCAACGAGACCAAGACTACGATCAACAAGGAAAACGAAAAGAAAACGGAAATCACAAACAACATCGACGATGAAGCAATGGATGAAGAGATAAGCCACGGACAAAGTGACCCTCGATCCTCGTTAGATGGAAATGGAAGCTCAACTTTCCCTAGAAAAAGGGTGACAACGAGATCAAAAAAAAAATGATAGGCCTGCAATGCAATATATTGAATTTCATCCCAACTTCCAACCCCATATAACACAACCTAATTTCATCCGGATACGACTTCCGGTTCCGGAATTGCAGACTAATAAGTATAAAAATTTCATTTTCAGGGACATGTTTTGTCTTTCTCATATAGAAAGGTTATGCAATCAATGTGAAAGCCGATATTCCAACCGAGGCCCGAAGGGCCGAATGCCATATACCATTCGGCTCAGCTCGATGAATTGAGCAAATGTATGTGTTTGTGTCCGTGTGTGTCCGTGTGTGTCCGTGTGTGTGTGTGTGTGTGTGTGTGTGTGATTCAAATGAATGGTCCCATGGTTCCATACCCTGCTATTGAAGTTCATCTCAATCCGTCTTCCAGTTCCGAAGTTATAGGGTAGTATGTGAAAATTAGAGGAAAAAATGTGCACTCAATCTCCTCGGACACGGCTGAGCCGATTCTCACAAACTAAGATTCAAATGAAAGGTCTTGTAGTTTCCTAAGAAATTCTAGAACATTTTAGCCGGGTTAGACTTCCGGTTCCAGAACTAAAGCGTGATAAGTGGAAATTTGCCAATTTTTTCATTATTTTTACAAGAACGATTGTCAAAAACAGGTATAAATCCTATAAAACTAACTGATAAATTTTTCTAGTCTGCAGAACTTGTTAGTTTGTGTGCATATAGACTTAATTCGGCACTACTGGTCCCCCCTTTTCCAGTTCCGGAAGCACCGAAAGTAGTGAAGAAAAACTTCAAAACTGGAACTGGCTTCAATTTCTCAGCGATGTTTGAACCGATTTTCACTAATCTTGGTTTAAATTAAAGCTCACATTGCCACAAAAGTTACTGTAAAATTTCATCCGGATCCGACTCCCGGTTTCGCAGTTATAGGGCGATGAGTGTCATGATTCATGCTGTTTAGCTTGACATACATATGCAGAAGTAACAGAAACGCGAGTTCGCTTCGTTTGTTAGATTTCGTTTAATTAGTTTAATTAAAATAGAGCATGAAATAGTAAGTCTATGTTTAACTAGGTTCAAAACTGTTCCCATTTAGAGGTCATATTTGTTACTGACGAACGAACCAACTTCCGGCTATTCCGGTCATCTGAATCCGGTTTCGGAAGTATTGGAAATAGTGTTCAAAAACTGCAAAAAAGATCTCAAGTGATTTCTTCAAGAAATGATCTTTTTATGATGTTATGAGTAATATGAGATAAGCATCATTACACCACTAGGTGGATTAAAACAAGTTTCAATTGATAGTTCTTACTACCGAAAACCAAATCCAAACTAAACCTATTTACGTTTAGACTTATAGCACCGAAGGTACCAAAACCCCTAAATAAATAAATTCAAAAGATAGGTTTTTTTGCTTCCCTTACGATAAGAATATCTAACAGGCTCAGATTTCTGTTGTAAAATTCATGTTTGGAATCCAAGAAATTAAGAAATCAGGTCATAAACCAAGTTCTAGTTCTAGTTCTAGAAGTCGGATCCGAATCAACTTTTCGGAGACTTTTTAAAGAATTTTATGAGCTTTAGTTTGCTTCTTAGTTTGTGAAATCAGTTGAGAAATTTCTGAGAAAATTGAGCACTGCCCATTTTTTTATAAGTTTGCACATATTTCCTTGTAATTCCGTAATCGGAAGTCGGATCCAAATGAAATTCAGGAAAACTGTATGAGGCTATAAGTCCTTTCATTGAAATCTAAGTTTGTAAAAATCGGTTCAGTCATCGCAGAGAAACGTGTGTGACTATTTTTTTTCCTTTTTTTGTGCATATCACCCTGTAATTCCGGAACCGGAAGTCGGATCGGGATGAAATTTAATAGCAGTCTATGGGACCGCGAGACCTTCCATTTGAATCTGAGTTTGTGAAAATCGGTTCAGTATTCTCTGAGAAAATTGAGTGAAATTATTTGTCACATACATACTTACATACACACATACACACACACACATTTTGTAATCTCGACGAACTGAGTTGAATCAGTTCGTGCTGGCATCTCATCAGACACAGTCGACAATTGCTTACGGTCGAGACGATAGTAACAAAGACTATACAGTGTAGTGAACAATAGAGTGTACGAAATGGGCAAATACGATTTAACAAAGCCTGAAACTTGGCCTACAAGGCCAAATTCAATTTGTATTGATTTCAAGCGCTGCAAAGTTAGGCCAGCAGCAACCGAAATTGAAATCTTGCTTAAGGAACGAATGCATCTAAACGTTACTGATGTAAGTGAGATTCAATTCAACAAGGCGTCTAACTGTGTGTACATTATGTTCAAACGTGAAAAAGATGCAATTGCATTTGCTTCGGTTAATAACGGGGTGCACAGTGTGGATCATGACAATGTTGAATATAAAATCCCTGTGTACATGGTGGACAATGCCATAGAAGTACGCGTGCATGACCTTCCCCCGCAGACCAGCGAGGGGTATGTTCGGGAATGTATGTCGCAGTACGGTGAAGTTCTTTCCATCGAAAGGGAAGTATGGCGGAATTTTTTTCCGGGTATCCGGAATGGCGTGCGAGAAGTACGTATGCAACTACGTAAAGCAATTCCATCTTACATCATTTGTGATCAAGGCGGGATACATCCGTGTAAAACGCTGATTACGTATGAAAATCAACTGGTTACATGTCAGTTTTGTGAACAACCTGCACACTACGGCAAACCTTGCACTGAAACTGCAAGAAGGACATCTTTAAACAAAAATAAGGACAACCGCCCAACAATGGAAACTAGTGAGCGTAGTACTCCTGTTGTACCATCAAACCCACCAACAACTGCAATTAATGCACAACAAGGCGCGTCTACAGCAACTAACAACCAACCCAAGAATGCGAATTACAAGGAAAACGAAGAAAAAACGGAAACCAACAACGATACAACCGATGCGGCAATGGAGGACGAGACGAGCCACGAACAAAGTGCCCCTCACTCATCGCAAGATAAAAATGGAAGCTCCTCTCCCCCTAGAAAAAGGGTGACAACGAGATCCAACGGTAAAAAAATTATTTTATCTAATAAAAACATAGCTCATTCGGCCACGTAAAGCTTGTACGCAAATTGGCCTGAATAAAAAATTTTTTATAGAAAAAAAAAAACTGAGTTGAATGGTATATGATACTCTGCCCTCCGGGCCTCGGTTGTAAAGTTGGTTTTCATAGCGATTGCATAACCTTTCTATATGAGAAAGGCAAAAGGTGACTGCAATAAAACTAGCGCCATCTATGTGTTAGGAGTGGGACTTTTCAACCCATGTGATAGACATTGTAAATGAT
The DNA here is from genome assembly GCF_030247185.1 of Malaya genurostris. Taxonomy (NCBI): domain Eukaryota; kingdom Metazoa; phylum Arthropoda; class Insecta; order Diptera; family Culicidae; genus Malaya; species Malaya genurostris. The sequence continues at coordinate 183,794,604 of NC_080572.1, forward strand.
AAATAAAATTATGTAAAAGCCTGAAATGAAGATTGGCGTTTTCTGTAATGTTCGAGAAATTCATCCATGCGCTCATAGGTTCTCTCCGAGTACGAGCAGCCCTGCGTAACAGCAAGATCAATGCTAACATAATTGGTTCTACCACAGGATCTAGGAAACTATTCAATCAAGTAACGGCTCCGGTTCTATCATTGTCCTCGGCAAACTGGTTAAAAGCCAGATGAACTCAGATGATTCCAAACCAGCCCGAATGGTAGCAGTATTTGCCCATGACTAATGGGCTTGCCGGGCAGGCCCACAAAAAGGCGTACGTTAGTATATTTTTTTTTGGCAGCCAGCCGTCTGTCGTATTCGGTCGATTTCATGTAGAAGATAATATATATTTATGAGACTACATCCCACAGTCGTACACTACCGAAATGTACGCTAGAGGGTTGTAAACTAGATAAAAAATATGCTGAGCATATGATGGCTGCGCCAGACAGGCCGGTGTAGGAGTTCTGGGGGGAAAAAAAGGAAGGCAAGCCGGTTTAGAGTGAAAGCGGTTGATGTCTGGTTCAAAGGACGGCCCAAGGTTATTGACAGTCGGTAGGATCTGCTTCGGAATGGATCGGATTGAAGAAAAGCAGATTTAGTGTACAATTTTCGTAGTCATTGGTCATGGCTATTGGAAAAACAGTCATCATCGTCTAATATGTATTTATATGGATTACTGAGTCCTGATGAAGTCAGGCGCTCTTTCGAAAAGAGACTAATAATTATTTAATTGAAAAAGTCGCACCTCAAACTACACTACGAAAGCGGAACGCGTCATCTAAAAGGTCAATTTATATTTGATATACGTATTTCAGTTAGTAAACAAGGGGAATTCTTCGAACAATCAATTTTCTCAAGACCACTTCGACGAACGTAAATTCAGGGAAAGATAAACCGCATCCATCGCGTGCTTTCTGATATTTGTTTCGACTTACTTTTCCGCGAACTATCCAGTGCAAGTGTAAGATCTCTCTTTTCTCACCTTTATTTACCAGGCAACTGCCGCCGACAACGAACGCGTCGAAGACGACGACGGCGACGGCAACGCCGGCTGGATAGCTGGGTGGTTCTCGACGTTGGCCAATTTGGGTGCGTCGGCATTTAGCGTGGATACTACACAGCATCAAAGGATACTAGCTAACAAACTCAGCCAACAACAACCGACGGAGTGCCAGGCGTCGTCGCTTGCCGGTTGCCCGTCTGTTCACGCGGGACCACCAACCACTCAGTGCCGCGTCGCCTCGTTCTGCCTGCTGGCTAACTGGTTTTTGTTTTGCCTCCGCCGAACATCGCGTTTCACGGGAACTAATCGCGAAAAATCTAAATCGACACAAACAAACTGCTGTTCATCTTCTTGGCTAATTTTCCCGCTAGCCGCAAGGGAAGAACGTGGAATCGGAAAAATTGAGCTGTGCAGTGAAAGTCAGCTTGAGGTAGGACGTGTGTTAGGTGCTAAAAATGCGCCAAACGAATGATGCAGAACTGTTCGTTTGAACGTTCGCCATGGTAGTATTCAGCGGGAACATATTTAATTGTAGCGCAAACATTGAATTTATAAGATTCTCCTAATTGTTTCGGCTTTCTAATTGTTAACACCTTGTAATACTGATTTTTATTTAGCAAATGGATATTTCCCGTTGCCGGACACCTGTTCGATAACAACCCTGGACTAATTCTACGCACTTTGCTTATGGTGTTTCCTAGAAAGTGACGAGTATTTTCAACAAACAACATTGCGATTCTTCCATCGAGGCTGGATCGATTGAGCGAAGGTCTAATCCCGCCAATTCCATATTATAACGTTTGCTTCGCCGAATGAAGTTGTCTAAATAGCGCCAATTGGACAGCGGTTAGTGTGCAAAAATTAACTTTTTTTTAGCCCGTAGTGTAGCAATTTTTCCTTTGCACTAATCTCGGTGAAGCCTGAATAAATAAATTCGTGCGAAATTTATTGAGTGTGCTTAAAAACTAACCAACTGACTGCGTTGAATTAGGAATATTATCTACAGTTTCAAACACTAATCACGATGAAACCAGTGGCTCAGTCTGGCGCCAATTTGTCGAAACATTGGAAAGAAGACGAATTTCTTATAGATCGGAGCAATATGGATAAAAGCAATTATTTGTTTCGTATACATTTTTAACGATCTAAATATTCTGCACTTCAGATCTACCAGCCTAGACTGAAACTAACTGATAGTCAAAATAAAGTAACAACCTTATAATTTATTTAATTTAGGTCATGTGGTTCTTGATTATTATTATTTTTATTATTATTATTATTATTATTATTATTATTATTATTATTATTATTTTTATTATTATTATTATTATTATTATTATTATTATTATTATTATTATTATTATTATTATTATTATTATTATTATTATTATTATTATTATTATTATTATTATTATTATTATAGGTATATAGAAATGTTATGCAATAACTGAAAAACCCGACTGTACGACGTTAAAACCGAGGCCCAGAGGGCAGATTTTCATATACCATTCGACTCAGTTTGTCGAGTTGAGCAATGCATGTGTGTGTCAAATAACCTCACTTTCTCAGAAATAGCTTGACATTCGAAATTTTTCAATTTTTTAAAACTAAGATTCAAATTAAAGGTTTTGTGGTTCCATGCACGGAATATCATATCATCATATAATATCATCAGGAGTCGACATCTTGAATTACCGTGTGAAGAGTTTTAAAAATTTTAACTGTCACTTAAGGATCAAGAGTAAACCAAGTTAACTTGTGTTGGTAATTTGTGTATTACGTACATTTTATTTGGTACGTATGCCATAGATCTGTGTATTCATATATGCCGTGCACCAAGTTTTTCAAAGTGGATTGCACGATTGAGTTTCAAACAATCTTTTTTAACAATAATTTATTCTCAAATGAATGTTAAGACTGACATCTTGGATGAAATAACACTTTTGATCAATTTTTCACCAACGTTTAACGGAAAATTGCTTACATTTTATGAATGTAGATTTTAATTCCCTAATAAAAAAGTCAGCAACACTGCTTCAATTCATTCGTATTAGATTGCGCTACACAAAATAAACAAAATTTAATATTTTCTGTTACAAAAACAGTTTGTGGGTTTACTTATAGAAGGTACGTAAATCTTTATATCACAATAATTTCTGCAAGAGGAAATCCATATATGAATGTGTTTGTTGCTAATCAAATGTGTTAGTGGAAGTAAGCTGAAACTGAAATAATTTTCTCGAGCAGTTTTAAGGAAAACGGAAGAGTTTTAGACTAAGATTTTCGCTTTTCTTTAATTGCAATTTTAAGCAGTATGAACCGATTGGTTTATTTTTCAACCATATGGAAGATTTAATGAGTAAAATCAGGAAAAGAAGCGCCGGAATTTGTTTTTACGCACACATTGTTGGCATTACTCATACGCTTGAAAAGAGTCTTGCTCCTTAAGGTGAAATGTAGCGTCATAAAATGCGCGCAAGATTTTATCCGCTTCAGTTGAACGAACCGTCGCACAAAGCATAACAAGAAAATCCGACACTGGCCAGACATCCGACATAGAAACCAGAACTTTTTTCAGTAATTGAGCGCAGTGGGCTTACCTCTCGTTATATTGGCTTGTAAAAAAGACTAGAAGTAATGGATTTTTGAATCCTTCACACTTTGAATATACGCTAATTCAATCGTTATTGTTAGTGATTACTCTTACACTAGAGCTATGAATCATTAGTAATTATGAATGACTAACATGAGGTTATATTGATATGTAAAGACTAACTTGCTAACCATGTATATGCCTGAGTTTAGTTGCAAGCGATTGAAGACAAGCAAACGTTCAAGTTTTTTCGGTATCTTTGACAGTAGTTCACCAGGACACATTGTTTGTACCACAGGTTGTATAAAAGTTATATTTTCAATAGAATACATGAACGATAATACTTGGCTTGTATTCATTTCATTGAGTAGCCTGTCAAGGTTGAAGTTTTTTGAAGTTTTAGTTTTGCTATAAAAATTGCTACAATCTGAAATAATACCTATTATATGATATTACACACCAAAGCATTATTGCTCCAGCAACATCAATGCAATGAGTTCAACAGAGTTGAACATTTTTAGCATTATAAATGACAGTTACTTAGAAAATAAACGATTTCTTACAATACCCATTTTATTGCATTCAACTCGTTTTCATTTCAACACAAAACCCAATGATGCATAAATTCGCGTCATTGTTTGATATGTAATTTTTGCTCACGATATAATGTCACCGTGCCCATTGTGCATTTCTCACACCACCTCAATACGAAACAGCAGCGTGCAAGTAATAAAAAAATGCAGAAAAGTTTATGCAAACTGTTTCAAGTCTCGGTTGTTTTGCTAAAATTTTATAAATTTGAGTTGCACTACTTTGCAGTTCTAAAACAATCCTCGTGGAAAGGAACAGTAACTGTTTATACATTTCAAAAACCAATTACGGCTCGGCAAATCAAAATGTCAAAATTCTAACAATACTTAGTTGTGATAAATTTGATTTCGAAAACTTAAGTGTTTTTGGTTTTTCAAAAATCGGTCTAGTTTTTGAATAATTGATTAAAAACGCGATTCGCGCATTCCGCTACATTTCACCTTAAGGGCTGAGGCCAGTGGGTCGCGTAAAACCACGTGGCTTGCTGTGCGTATTACATTTCTCTCCATGCTCTCTCGTAAATGTGCAAAATGACTCTCGATGGGCCGGGTGGCCAAGAAAGTTTTGATATTTTCGGTTACAAGTTTGACTACATCACATAAAATCCAATAAAGCTACCTTTTGTTTGGCAGCCTTACTGAGCCGATTATATTTCTCTCTCATGTTTCGTTGGAGCAGAAAACAATGGTGCTGCCATAGAAATCGACTTACCTTCACAAAAATACATTCACTTCATTTTTATCGCGACAACATATATGTTTTCATGCACTAATCGCATCTAAACTAAATTATCTAGACATTGTCAGGATAGATTTTTGATCCATGCTTTTGAGGGCGAGATATTCAATGAACAAGTTGAAAGATGGCGTTTTCAGCTAAGCAATTCTTCCTTCAGAAAAAAGACCTTCCCGACCGCTAACGTCAATGAATCATTCTGAAATTTTCACAGAATAATCTAAACTAATTTACTAAGAGATTGTCAGTTGGGTTTTTTTTATATTCGTCACCGTTTCTGAGAAAATCAGATTTTAAGCACGAAAATATCCCTCTAAAACACCCTAAAACACACTGGCCTCAGCCCTTAAGGGGTGAGTAGGGTCTAACGCTATTGAAAAGTCATTTATTTTTTCTTTGTAACATATTTATCTAATAGTAAAACATTTCAAGAACATTTTGTCAAATTTTCAAGCCTATCGAAACAAAACTCTGGGCCTATAAATTACTGGACCTCGATGTTTTTTCTGTTCGTTGTTTGTTACTCTGGGAAGGTTTTACAACTACAAAATGTCGGATTTTTTCCTTAAAACTCGTAGTTTTGACTTTAAACAAATACCAAAAATTCATGAACAAAATCAAACAAAAACTATGAGGTCTAGAAAAACATCTACTATAAATATGCTGCTTTGATTTGTTGACTTCTGATAAGACTGCGCTGAGATACAGTGAACATCGCAAATCATGATGTCTAAGAAGCGTTCTCAAAAATACTTCGAATGGAGTTTTGTGTTATGCAAAAAATTTGATTTTTTTTTGTTTAACGATAGTCCTAGAAAAATTTTCAAAAAATGATGTTTTACCTTTTTTATAATTATAAAAAATTTATAGAATTCACTCAAACTTTAGAAAAATTTTCCTGGACAAACTGAGCGAATATCTGCGTGTACTTATAGATTCAACTTATAAAACCGATACACTGAAAGAGGCTGTACAAAGCATTCCGAAATACGTATCTGTATTTTAACGTTAGTAATACTTCTGTGAAAGTTTAGTGACTCTTGTGAAGGTGTAATGACGTTGAATTAATAAGGTAGAATTAAATTGAACAAAAAAGTTAAAGCGTTTAAATAATTCTATTAACTACTCTAGCTAAAGTTATTATGGGCCTAAAACACAGTTTTTTCGTCATAAATTTTTCAATGTTTTTTAAGAATTTTCTAATATTGTACACCTATTAACTTTTTTTACCATTTTATATACACCTAAACCTCCATTTACGAACACTTTTTATACGTTATTTCTTTTTGAGATGGTTTTCAAATTCATGATGGCTACTTCCGGTTTCTTGATATTCCTTGAAAACCCTTACAATGTGGGAATTTTCGGAACGGGATTGATGAGTAGATGTCGGAAAACGATATTTGAGGTGGTTCTGAAATCCAAGATGGCGACTTCCGGTTTCTTGATATTCCTTGAAAACCCTTACAATTTTCGGAATGAATTGGAATTTAAAACGACCACAAATATCTTTTTTTCGGTACCTACACACCAAATCTGTTCTGAAAATATCCGTATTGTGAGTATTTTCAAGGAATATCAATAGACCGGAAGTGGTCATCTTGGATTCGGAACGATCGCAAACATCGTTTTATGGCAACACATCAAACCTAAACATTGTTTCCGACACCTTTTCATCCGACTTCCGCTTTGAGAGTGAGAGATTACTTTGAGCGTGATTAGTGTGAAAATATCAATTTTACCTAAATTAATCGGGTTTACCGGGTTTGTAGATTTTGATAGTCGCTGACTAAATATACTAAATGACTCAGTTTTATCGGTATTCGGTTTTCGATCCCGGAAGGAATCCAATAATTTGTTTGGAACGCACTACGATTTCTAAAAGATGGCTACACTAATTTTCAAAAATTTCGAATCAAATGAAATGGTTCACAATCCCTTAGGTGAGTTCAACTGACTTCGACTACACTGATTTTCGAATTCCGGTTCCGGTATCGAAGCTCAAACGTTTTCTCAAAGAAGGCCAAATCGAATTTCATGAACAAAAATTAAAAGACTTTGAAAAATAGGTGAATTTTATCGGATTCCAACTTCCGATTAAGAGTGATGAGTTATTAAAATTTTAACCGTTATGGACGATGACGATGCCAAAAAAAATTTCAAAGTTGGGCTTAAAACTATTCAAATTTATACGTCATACCCTTTTGGGCTATGTTGGTTTCTGACTACCGGTTATGGAAGTACCGTAAATAATAACCGTAAACTCTAAAGTGGAACTCACTTCGACATCTCATGGAATGGTCAATCGATTGTCACACGTTTAGATTTAAACTTTATGGTTTCGTAGAAATTCTCTCTTGGATCCAGCCTGCAGGTCCGAAATTAAATGATTCATACTGTCATTTATAAAGACGGCCAATAAAATAATTTCCTGAAAATGAAAAACACCAAAGAATATTTATGCAAAATAACACATGCGAACTGATAAGAAAAGGTGAATTGAGCACATTGTTTTCATCCGTTTGACGCTACGACCTTTTTTTCGCAAGATGGACTTTTTATGTAAATAACTGTTGTTTGTTAACATCAGTATCACTACACTACTTTTACTGAGTCATATTTTAATATTATAATGAAACATACAGAAGTCATAAGATACTGTAATGAATCCTACGACCTTCTCTTGATTGACGACTATAGAGAAATAATGAAATAAATATTCTACCTTTTTAACTAAACACAATTTACATACTCCGTCGAACAGTTTTCCGATACTATTCCAACTATTGGTAAGCTTTACAAAACCTTTTCAAAGCAGCATCATCGAAAACATCGAAACCGTTTCGCTCCGAGCGCCCGATGCCAGGCAGCACTGCCGCACACATGGCGCGCGGTTGAATAGAGAGAGAGAAAGAGTGCAATGAGTGACACAGAAATAACGGCGCACCACCCGGTTTGGCGCGTGAGCGAGTGCCGGTCGCATCAGTTTTCCCAACCATGTGCTGGCCGGCCGTTATTCCCGCACTGCTGCTGTTGCTAGTTTTGTTTTATTTTGCTATTCCCCATGCATATCCATTTGGATTCTGAGTAGAACTGGCCGGAGCGAGCGCGGGGGGCTACTTCACCGAAAATTGTGCCGCACTTCGTTTCATCCCGTCGAACTGATCGTAGGGTAAGGTGGGGCAAATCAGACCTAGTTAACGGTATAGTGCTATGAAGTGCTTGTTTTTACATTGGATTCAATTGTTATGTTATGGGATTCGGCGCATGCATTTCTATGCATAGCATTTTGAGATACAAGCGATATTTGAATAAAAAAGAGTTTTACTATTTTCAAAAACTTTTGGGGGAAGCCGAGATACTGATACTAAAGAATGATTTTTTAGGGGGTACAGGATTTGATTAAAAAACGCACAACAAATTTGAGAATATTGATGAAATCTATATTGGAATCGATAGAACGATCAATATAATTTAATGTTTGAAGATGATTTCGTGCAAATGTTGGCGGCGGCTACGATTTAGATGGCCCATACACAAGATTCAATTTTGTCACACTCTCTCCAACATATCGGCCGGTATTCAATGAATAATGCCACAAGCCCATAATTCACACCAAACAGTGACTTTTTTTGGGATGCATTGATAGCTCTTGCAAAGCTTCTGGCCGGTCCACACTTCAGAAGTGGCCATTTTGCTTGTTGACGTATCCATTGAATCAGAAATGAGCTTCGTCGCAGAACACAATTTTTCGATAAAAAAGTGTATCTTCTTCCAACTTTGCCAGCGTCATCCATGATAAAATTATTGACCAAACGACGATTCATGATTGAACTACACTGAAAGAAAACGCCAGCCGCATTTTGAATGAAACTTCATTCAATGCGGTAAATAACTGAGAATTCCGACTATTGAATGATAGAACAATCTGCATGATCATATGATCAATATTCAGTAAGTTTTACTTCTTATATGTGTGATTACCATTCATATATTATATGACTGTCAGTTACGTTTGAAATGTTAGCGAACTGTGTGTTAATCATCATAAATCAGACTAAATGTATCTTACCCATTGTTATTTAATCCCTGAGAAGAGTTTATTCCTAATAATGAATTATAGAACAGTTCGAAGAATTTTATGATGAGCGAAAAATGAGTTTCATACTCATTTCTTCTGATTTTCTTCCATCATTTATATGATTGGCATAAATATATGGAATTGTATTACAATTGTATGTAAAATTGATAAAATCAAAATGAATTTGTTATATGATATTCCCGTAACAAAAATCTTTCCATGCATGTATTATTTTCATTTTGCAGTGTTTCATACAATCGAACATAGAAGAATTTCTTCTTTCGAAATTTAAATGAAACTTTGATGATTCGCAATGTTGAAGGAAAAATACAATAGCATGATTTTATTATTAATTATCAGTGCGTTTCCTTCAATTGTTAAAATATTTTTGGATAACTTGTCAGAAAAGTCAATGACAGAATGTAAACAAAACGCGTTTTTTAACCGAAGTTATACGTTCAAGGTTTCTATTTAATACGTATTGTGCTGGTGATACGAAATCAGTGATTAAGAATGGTGCTCGATGGAAATATTGGAAAACCTGGTGTAAGTAAGAGTCTGTAGTAGACTCAGAATTCACGTAATGTAAGGGCAATTTCTGCTTTAGACAAACAATTTTTGTGGCCAATTCTATTTTTCTAGGTTTTTATATAACCCCCCTGATTTAATAAATTCATAACCTACAATACAAATTATATTTTATTTGTATCTACTATCTTAAACAATCAGTTTGATAAGAGGAGACTTGCTCCGACCTCCGATCCTTATGTTTAATAGAAAATCGAGCCAAAGAACCGAATTGAAATGAATGTCGACGCTTTTTAAAGAAAAAAAAACTCAGATTTAATCAGTAGAATGAAAAATGATCAAAATTTGACAAAAAAGTTTTCATTCTACCATGGAGCTACTGCATACTCTTGGAATGGATCAAATCTGAGTTTTTTTTTAAAGCGTCTTTTTCCAGGATTGCTATGGAGATGGAAACCAACAAATCTCTGTAACTATATTGCAATGCAGAACTTGATCATCTGCATACTTTGCGGCAGATTTTTAGTGTGCAAGTCTATCATGTTCTTATTATCAATCAATTTTATTGTAAATAAAAATATTATTTTAAATAATCGTGGAAATATATTTCAAAATCATTACTTTTACAGACAATAAATAACAAAAATAAATCGAAGCGCTGGGCGTTTTTACTTTATCCAGATTTAACTTTTCTGGCTGCTTAAATGAATTTATTGTGAAATCGTCTGGAAAGGTTATAACGGTTTTCAACAGTAATATAATTTGCATTTGAATGGAAACGGAAAAGTCGTGTGTCTCACAGCAAACGATATTTTATATGAAATTGATACTTTCAACTTTAAAGTTTTATTACATTTTCTTATATTAATAAACCATTATATTTTTCATTTGACAAACCAATTCCACAGCGGAAATAAGTGATTCTCAATCGGAACTATTCGGTTAAATACAATTTATTGTATTTTGATGACAAAATATATTTTTCACTGTGCTGTTTTTCTTATGTTGGTTTCTGCTGCTAAATGATGAATATATTCAAACTGTACATTTGATTCTTTCCCGAAAAAATGTTGAGAGGAAAAATTAAGCTTTTAATTGTTATGATACTAAACAAACTACACACTTCGTTGTATAAAGAATTTGTGTACAATTCATTGAATACACTGACGAAAATTAGTATGATAACTCGGCATCTTAAATTTAAAGCAGAGTGCCTCATTAAATATACTATTTTTACTACCATGGAGTGGGAAAGTAAGTTTCTTTAGACATTATCAACTATTCAAAAAATTGTCTTTCAGTTATTTTAGTCAAGGGCAAGAAGCCAGAAGAAACTATCTTTGATCCACATACATACGACCAATCCACAGTGATTTGAATCGACAAAAACGTGAACTTAATTCTCTAGCTGCTAAACCGTTAATCCGATATACATAGTTCCTTTGAAGAACTCATTCACAAAAATATACCTCGTGATTTGATCGCAATAAAAAATGTGCAAAGCCTACTACGATAAAAGTTCATTTAAACAACTTTTTTCCCTTAAGAGATAGAAAAACGATGTCTTCTACAAAGTTTTAGAACTGACCGTGCACAGTCTTCAACAAAAATGTGTATTTTACGTTTTTAGTAATTGTCTCGAACATAGTAGACACTGAAAATAATTGTGAAAAAAGTTGTGTACAAAAAATTGATTTTAAGTGATTTCAAACGAAATGGCTTCATATATCCGAAACTTTTTGCGTTGGACCTATAGCTTCTTCGGCAAAGTTTTTTCTCGTTAGAAGTTCTAAAACTTTGTAGAAGACATCGTTTTTCTATCTCTTAAGGGAAAAAAGTTGTTGAAATGAACTTTTATCGTAGTAGGCCTTGCACATTTTTTACTGTGATCAAATCACGAGGTATATTTTTGTGAATGAGTTCTTCAAAGGAACTATGTATATCGGATCAACGGTTTAGCAGCTAGAGAATTAAGTTCACGTTTTTGTCGATTCAAACCACTGTGCAATGTTGCGACATGTTTTACAGTTCGGAATTTATTGCAAAGAAAAGTAGCACGCTCGGTAATTTCTGGTGTAATCAGTGTAAGTGGATTTACATAAATTCGGCAATAAATCATTCGATTATTATGAACCGTTTCATCAACAACAAAAATACGACCAACTTCAAAAAGCAGATCCAAACTTGAAAAAACTGTCGTCGTAATGGTTTAAAATATATTTATAATAATTATAATAACACGTATGCGAAAATAAACCAAATTTAAATTTGAACAAATATATTGTTATTTTTGTTAAATAAATTATTTTTATCTTCCGTATTATTTGTATCTTCTTCTTTCAATGTTATGTTTGTTATTAATTCAGTGAAAATGTTTTTAAAAAAATCTAAATCCATTAAAGAGAAACAAATTGCAGCTTCAACCAATTCTATTCATTAAATTAACTTTTTTATGATTTGGTTACTATTTCAAAAAAATAAATTGAAATTTCCCAAACATATTTATTCGTACAATATTTCATAGTTTTATTAGGCATCCTGTGGTTCCAATTTTTGTAAACAATAGTATACGCCAAAATCCGTTCCAATATCTTGGTTGACTTGGTGTGTGGGACATTCTTCGTCATATTTTTCTTATTAAATCTGATCATTTCCACCTTTGTTAGCAGCACTTACAAATCAGTTCATCGATTTTGAAAAATACTCATATACTGTGATACCTTTTTGACACTGTGACCAGTTCTTATTCATATTCATTGAACTCCAAAGCAATTGTAAAAAAAATCAACTGTCATAGAAATGTTTGAAAATGGAAGTGGAGCATAATTAAAACTTTTTTTAATGGAGGTCATTTGCATTTTAATTTATTTTCATTTCCAGCTGTATAATTTCAATATTAATTCATCTTAATATCATCCGCATTATAAGGACTTCATAATACATAAAACAACATGAAAATCTTATTAATATTATCCGACGATTAGTGTAGATTCGGTTTATGGTATGCGATTATATGTACGAACATCATACGCACTACAAAATGAATAGTATTTCCTATATGGCTGCTGTGATGATTAATTTTGAAACGAAAATCATCTACATTTTGGATTCATTCAATTTATAAGTGTATGTGCTTCAAACAAATTTTTGTATGCAATCGATTTAACAAAAAGAGTCATGTCATGTAGTCAATTATTGAATAAAATTAAAATGAAAAATGGATGAAAAAACATATTTGTTCTCGTTTGAGCATCTTAAAATTGATTAATAAAATGCAATCATGTCACCATTTCGATTAACTTCGATGCTTTACCTAACAACAGTAATATTTATTGGCGTATAGCTTCCAGTTTGCTATAACAGACGGAGGTTGGCTTTACCCCGCCTTACCCTATATTTATCCCGAAGCATACATTGTATGCGTAGGTACGGTGGGACGGCCGGCAGCCACCGAATGCCGGAGAACACCAGAGGCAGCGGGACAGAGGAGTGGTGCTTCGCTTCGACGATGAAACCGACTATGGCAGGGGGCGCCCGGATTGGACTTGAGTCGCTCACGGTACGTACCATCTCGGAAGGAGGAGGCTAGCTTGATGGTAGCACACAGTCAGTCAGTCAGGCAGCCAGTCAGCCGACCGTTCGGTTAGTTTAGATTCGTCCGCCAAAGTGATCGCAAGTGAAAACGCAGTTTTCCACAGCCGCGACGACGAGCCGGTTTCTGTTCTCAGTCGGTGCACAGAGATAGGGAAAATCGTCTTTGAGATTGGTGTGCATGAGTTTATTTCTTGTTATTTTTTTGTTTTTTTGGGAGATTTCCCACGCCGAGATATTCGGGGTGCTTGATTTCGCGACATTGTGTCCCGTGAAGAATTGGCCTCAGTCGACAGTGAACCACGACGTGTGTGAGAAGGTTGCCTAGCAGTTCGGTTCCCCGTGATTGTTGGCGTGATTCTTATCGAGCAACCGTTCGACCGACCGATCATCATCATCATCGTCATCATCGATCATCGGGTAGGAAAATTTTGACCGGCGGGTGGAATAGTGAGGCGCTCAAGAAGTGCGCGCGCGGTGAAAAGTTTCGCACGCGGAGGTGTGTGGCTAGTGATCTGTAGGTAGAAAATTGTCGTAAGCCGTGGTGTGTTTGAACGTGATCGCAGTTTTGTGGTCCAACGCCCACCAAAACTTTGACGACCCTCGGTGCGTCGAGCATTCTGCTATCGGACCACTCCCCCTACTTGCCCTTGTTCCCTCTGTCTGATCCCACGCATCGCTGAGGGGGGGTTTTGCGATGGAACCCGACGACCAATTTCGTCATTATATAAGTTTTTATGACACAGTACTCAACCATTTCTGAACAGCAACGACACGGTTGAACGGGCGGCAGCAGCAGCAGCAAAAAAAATAAACTTCCAACCGTTTGTCCAAATCGCAGCACCGGTAGCCGCAGGAGGAGGTAAAACACTAACCAGATGTGTGAAATTGTGGCCAACTGGACCGGCTAGAGTGGAGCTTGTGCAAAAGTGAAAATTTTACCGTATCAAAAATCTCCGAAATAAAATCCGTCATTTCGAAAAAGTGCTTCTCGGGAGTGAAAAGATAATTTTGCACCCAATTGTTGGGAAAAAGTGCTGAAGGCGACGACTGCGGCAAGGAAAAGTCGCCCAAAAGTAACCGTGAAATGAGTCAGCCAGTCAGTTAGTCAGTCAGTCAGTCAGCGAGCAAGTGAGTGAGTGAGTGAGGGCTGGCTGTCTCCGAGACAGTTTTCCCTCTATGAAGAGTACACAAATTATAAATCTTGCAAGTCTTGAATAATCGTAAGTCGGACACGACGACGACGACGACGACAACTGCGACGACGACTGCGACGGGGGTAACGACGACGACGACGACGAAGACGACGACGGTAGCGGCTTCGAGCAGGCAATCTCTATCGGGATCAGACACATTTCGAGCTGAATTTGTGGAAAAGCCGAAAGCGGCTGGGGGTGCAGTTGTGTTTGTGGCGGTAGGCTGGTAGTCGTGGCAAAGAAGCGAAATAAATCGGGGATACCCATCGTCATCGCCGTCAGAGTCGTCATTAGAAGAATCATTGTTTGGTGGCGGGGGCGGTTGTGGTGGCGGTGTTGGTAGTGGTGTTGATGCTGCTGACGGTGCCGCCACTGGGACGGGAACTGGGGCGGTAGTGCAGAACCAGAATCACCAGAACGGCACTGTGCAAATCCGCAGCGCAGCGGCCTACCGACGACTAGACAGTGTATGTGTGCTGCGTGAAAAACTGACAAACGTGTGGAAAACTTGATCCAAACGGCCGATTCATCCCAAAAGGTGGAGGTGCTCCCAGGCGGCTTTGAATGTGCCCGGCGCGACTGCCGATTTGACAGTTGAACCATAAATCATATTTCGCGAGGAGACTGGTTTGCAAGTAAGGATCATTTTAAGCTTTAATTGTTTATGGTAGTGCCATATGAAGTATTTACGTGTTAAATCAACGTCAATATTTGACAAATGAATGGTCAACAACGGTACGGACGATTTTGATAGTAGCTAATTGAAACGAACGATTCAGCAGAAGCATAATTTAAACAATCTTTCTTTATCTCATTCTCACAGCATTAGTTCTGAGTTTGACAAACATTTCCAATTGTCAATTATGAATATCTTTTCTATGAAAGATGATTAGTACGACCGTACAAATATTTTGCATTAGTTATGGTTTCGGCTTTAGCGGTCTGTTAAATAAGAACGGCTGTTATATACTGCCCGACGTTTCGACCACTGGTTATGGTCTTTTTCAAGGGAAATATCTTATCGTTCCTCGTCTAAAAATCGTATGCCCACGAACGGTTGGGCAGTATATAACAGCCGTTCTTATTTAACAGACCGCTAAAGCCGAAACCAAAACTATCTTTTCTATTTCATTCATTTTCACCATTCGGATTAAAGACGGGCACCCCGAGAACGGTTCAAAAGGACTAGTTATTCTGAAACAATGGGCAAACAAGAGTTCTTCATTTAAGAACGATAGTTCACTATTCTGTTTAAAAGAATTGGAAATGATCGAAATCATTGAGAGAGTACACAAACTTACTGCGTATTTGGATACATGATTAACGGTTTTGCCCATCTCAAATTTGAGCAGAGTTTAATAATTTTTCCAAACATTGTAAAATTGAGACTCAATTTCACTTTTGGTTTCGAGTAAATTAAAGCATTTACTTGATACACTGATAAAAATAGGTGAAACTCATCTACTATCACCTCATATGAACGACTAAATGCAAAAGTCGGATAAGTGCAACTTAGTTTGGAAAACCCGTTTAAGTATTTTTGAATGCAAAAACCGGATAAAAACATTGAGAGCAAAATCCGGACATGAATTTTGCAATGTAAGAATCGTTTAAAGATATCCTTTTTGCAAGAACCGAACAGAAAAACTTTGACAGCTTGGTTGACCCTGAGCTAAATATTTTTATCTTACTTTTAGGGGAATATTTTTATTTAACTTTTAGGGGGAATAATGACATTAATAATTTTTTTTCTCAAAAGAAAAGGCGCCTAACTTTGCTGAAGAAACCGTACTTAAAAAATAACGTTTTTAATGTGTTATCAATTAAGAACGTGAAATTGGACTTTTGAACCACTGTGCATTGTGACATATTTACTTTGATTGAATGAAACAAACTCGCACGCGCGTCGTGACGCTTTGCGTTCCGCGCTCACTCTGATAGTAAACTTATATGAAGGGCTGAAAGCAAAAATCGGATAAGTGCAACTTATTTGGAAAACCCGTTTAAGTATTTTTGAATGCAAAAACCGAATAAAAACATTGAGAGCAAAAACCGGACATGGATTTGTTTAAAGATATCTTTTTTTGCAAGAACCCGACAGAAAAACTTTGAATGCAAAAACCGGACAAAAACTTAACCGGTTCTTCCAAAATAAATGTATTTAACCGGTTTTTGCATTCAAAGTTTTTACCAACTGTCGCAATGGACGAAGCATGGTTTGCTTGTTTGTTACGGGCAACTTGATCTATGCTGCCTTAAAAACTTTGAATGCAAAAACCGGTTAAATACATTTATTACATTCTGTCCGGTTCTTGCAAAAAAGGATATCTTTAAACGATTATTTCATTGCAAAATCCATATCCGGTTTCTGCTCTCAATGTTTTTATTCGGTTTTTGCATTCAAAAATACTTAAACGGGTTTTCCAAACTACGAGGTCTGTTCAAAAAGTTCCCGGAATTTTTTAATTGCGCGCGTCTGGAGAGTCCGGTGGTCAAAAATTTTTTTTATTGTGTTGGTACATATGTCCCTAATGTATGGTGAAATTTTCAGCTGTATTCATTGTTTACATTCTGTCTTGTAGCGGCTGGTGTAGACGTGTTTTTTTGAGCTCGGCGATTTTTGTTAGGTTAAACAATGGAATAATTGAAGAATTTGTATTAAATTTAGCGTGAAAAATGAAATAAAGTATAACCAAGTGTGCGAAATGTTACAGAGAGCCTACGGTGAGTCTGCTATGAAAAAAACAAGTGTTTACGAGTGGTATAAGCGTTTCCAAGATGGCCGCGAAGACGTTGAAGACGACGAACGCTCCGGTCGACCCAGCACGTCAATAATCGATGAAAATGTGGGAAAAGTGGAAAAAAATGATTATGGATGATCGCCGAATCACTATTAGAAAAGTTGCTGATGAAGTTGGCATATCAGTTGGCTCATGCCATCATATTTTTTCAAATGTTTTGGGCATGAAACGAGTGGCAGCAAAATTCGTTCCAAAACTGCTGAAAAAAACTGGATAAAAACAAGACTTTAATCATGCCGCAACCTCCTTATTCACCAGATATCGCTCCGTGTGATTTTTTCCTGTTCCCAAAGTTGAAGAGACCCATGAAAGGGCAGCGTTTTTCATCGATTGAAGAGATAAAGGCAGAACCGCTGAGAGTGCTACAGAGCATTACAAAAAGTGACTATCAGGGGTGTTTCGAAGACTGGAAAAAACGCTGGCATAAGTATATAATACACTTTGGATTACTTTGAAGGGGACCATATAGATGTAGAATATTTTTTTAGAAAAATGAAAGAATTCCGGGTACTTTTTGAACAGACCTCGTAAGTTGCAATTATCCGATTTTTGCTTTCAGCCGTTCATATAAGGTTGCTATCAGAGTGAGCGTGGAACGCAAAGCGCCAAGACGCGCGTGCGAGTTTGTTTCATTCAATCAAAGTAAATATGTCACAATGCACAGTGGTTCAAAAGTCTAATTTCACGCTCTTAATTGATAACACATTAAAAACGTTATTTTTTAGATACAGTTTCTTCAGCAAAGTTAGGCGCCATTTTCCGAAAAGCAAAATTATTGATGTGACTACTTCCCCTAATAGCGAAATAAAAATATTCCCCCAAAAGTAAGATAAAAATATTTCGCTCAAGGTCAACAACGTTGTGCAGAAAGTCATTTCAAACAAATTTGCAATTCCCGTAACTGGAGTGTAATTCATTACATAATGTATTTTCTGAGAAGAGTTTCCTATATCCAGTTTAAAAAAATATTATTTATTTTAATTTCTATGAGTTTTTCATGCTATACAAAGTTTTTCATCATTGAAAACTACACAACTTGCCCGAATATACTACATCGCTATCATTTTAGTTTAATGAAATAGAGCAATTTTTCATGTTTCTGCAGACGAGTAATTCAACTACGGTATGAAAGCTCTTTTGAAGTAGTTTTATATGTAAGTGGTCTCATTTGCACCTTTCTGTGCCTTTTGATGATAGACATGTTAGAATTATGTGAAAACAACATGAAAAATGGCTCTATTTCATTAGGCTGAAATAATAGCGGCAAAGTATATTCGAGAAACTTGTGTAGTTTCCAATGATGAAAAACTTTGTATGAAATGAAAAACTCATAGAAATTAAAAATAAACATTTTTTTTACAAAAACTGGTTTTAGGACACCCTTTTCAAAAAATACATTATCTCATAAATAAGACTACAGTTACGGGAATAGTACGTTCAGCAAATTTGTTTAAATGGACTTTTTACACAACTATGTCGAATTTACTTAGCCCCTATGTTGACCCTGAGCTAAAATAATATTTTTATCACTTTTAAGGGCATTTATCACATAACTAAAGTCTTTCGAAAGAGAGCGCCTATCGTTAAACTACGTTTTAATTGAGTTATCAATTATAAGCGTAAAATTGGGTTTTTGAACCACTGTGCAATGGACGCGATGCGATCACCTGTTTGAATCCAACTAGTGGTGTAATTGTGTCTTTCTTAAATAATTCATAATTTTAAAAAGAATCCCTTCTTTAATAAATTCAATTTAAGTCTTGAATAAAAACATAAATGGAGTCAGTCGCGTTTTCGAACTTTTTAACCACTATTCCCGATAATTCCACAACAGGAAACTAAAGAACGATATAGCCAAAATCGATTCGTTTAGCCAGCAACTGAAACTACTTTCACTTTACCATAGTTTTGAGGCAAGTTTAGAATGATTTTTCCGTATTATACATTGTCGCTGTAAAATTCGGTTTGACGGACACTTCATCGTGTAATTCCGGAACCGTAAATCAAATTGGAATAAACAATATTCAATTGGACTGTAAGACCTTTAACCTGTAGTGTTAACCCCCAAATTTATGCTAGGTACACATACCCCGGTCAACATATAGTATCTAAGCTATTTTTCATTTTCTGACTTGTTTGGAAATTTTGATATTTTGACTACTAACAAGTCCAAAATTATATCAGAACTTGCTACAGCTTTTTGTTGTAAACTTGTTAGGGCTTGATGATCGGGACCCGTTTTGATTTGATTATACGTTTCGTCTTTGACTCATCAGTACACAAATTTGGAGATAAAAACTATTTTCCCCCCTTCAAAGTTACCACAATCTATACGGCTTGGATCTAAAGTGCGCTTCTGAAACAATCTCGAGACCTTTATTGTTACAAACCCTACAACGCTTTTGCATTGGAGGAGTAGCATACAAATGGTTTGAAAGCTATTTATATGATAACAAAATTCTGTATTTAACGATTTTGTGTCTACTTCTCTAGATAATTCACTTGGAGTGCCTCAAGGCAGTGTCCTAGGACCAATTTTATTTATTATGTATATTAATGATATGAAACGAGTTTTACAATTTTGTGCTATCAATTTATTTCTTAACGACATGGTTCTGTTTATAGCATCTGAGGATTTTAATGAAGTTGTTGCACACTTAAACGAAGACCTTTTTTTTTTTTTTTTTTTTTTTTTTTAAATAACTATTTATTGGAATATGAGTTAAAATTAAATTATTAAGATTTAAATTGGGTGTTCAGCCACAAGTGGTGACTTTTCAGCCCTGTTATATATATATATATATGATTTGGTTATTACCATGAAGACATCATTTGCTTCCGCAATTCTGAGATTTTTGTGTAGGGAAAATTCTAAACCTACTTGTATTGTGTAATGGGGAAAAGGAACTTATATACTAACTTACTAACTAATACAGAGAGCGAATCGATTCAATTGAAGATTGCATCGATTTTTGTCGGAATTTGCTTATAATATTATGTGACATTACATCTAATGGTTCTATATTTGTGAGTCTGTGTAACTCATTTGTACTAAACCAGGGAGGACGCTTCAGAATCATTTTCAGAATTTTATTCTGAATCCTTTGAAGCGTTTTCTTCCTGGTGGAACAACAGCTTGACCAAATTGGTACCGCATAAAGCATGGCTGGTCTGAAAATTTGTTTATAAATTAACAATTTGTTTTTTAGACAGAGCTTAGAATTTCTGTTTATAAGAGGATATAAACATTTAATATATTTATTACACTTTGCCTGGATTCCTTCAATGTGATCCTTGAAAGTGAGTTTTTTGTCATACGTTAAACCTAAGTATTTAGCTTGATCAGACCATGTCAATTCCAAGCCATTCAATTTGAGAATGTGATTATTGTTTGGTTTTAGAAAAGAAGCTCTTGGCTTGTGAGGAAAGATAATTAATTGCGTTTTTGCTGCATTTGGTTTAATTTTCCATTTTGACAGATAATCACTGAAAATATTTAAACTTCTTTGTAGGCGACTGCAGATCACTCTTAGATTTCTACCTGTGGCTAACAGACTTGTGTCGTCACAGAATAGCGATTTCTGACAACCAACGGGTAGATTTGGAAGATCAGAAGTGAAAATATTATACAAGATTGGAGCTACACTCGAACCCTGCGGAACACCGGCTCGTACGGGTAGCAATTCAGATTTACAATTCTGATAGCTAACCTGAAGAGTACGATCAGTTAAATAATTTTGAATCATTTTGATCAAATAAATAGGAAACTGGAAATCAGACATTTTTGCTATTAAACCTTTGTGCCAAACACTGTCGAATGCTTTTTCTATGTCTAGAAGAGCAACTCCAGTGGATAACCCAGAAGATTTATTTGCTTTTATCATGTTCGTTACTCTGACAAGTTGATGAGTAGTTGAATGTTCATGACGAAATCCAAACTGCTCTGGTAAAAAAATTGAATTCTCATTTATATGAGTCATCATTCTTAACAAGATAATTTTTTCAAAAAGTTTACTGATAGAAGAAAGTAAGCTAATTGGGCGATAACTTGATGTTTCTGCTGGGTTTTTATCAGGTTTTAGGATAGGAATTACTTTAGCGTTTTTCCATCTTTTTGGGAAGTAAGCTAATGAAAAACACTTGTTGAAAATTTTAACCAGGAGTCTCAAGGCAACATCGGGAAGATTTTTAATAAGAATATTAAAAATTCCATCATTACCAGGAGCCTTCATGTTTTTAAGTTTTCTAATAATTGATTTAATTTCATCAAAATTCGTCTCAATAATGTCATCGTGTGATAACACTTGAGTTGAAATATGATCATATTTCAGTGAGACTTCATTTTCAATAGGACTCACAACGTTCAAATTAAAATTGTGGACACTCTCGAACTGCTGAGCAAGTTTTTGAGCTTTTTCGCCATTTGTAAGAAGTATTTGATTTCCTTCCTTGAGAGCAGGAATAGGTTTCTGAGGTTTCTTAAGAACCTTAGAAAGTTTCCAGAAAGGTTTAGAATATGGTTTAATTTGTTCAACTTCTTTAGCGAAATTTTCATTTCGCAAAAGAGTAAATCTATGTTTAATTTCTTTTTGTAAATCCTTAACTATGTTTTTCATAGCAGGATCACGAGAACGTTGATATTGTCGTCGACGAACATTCTTCAACCGAATGAGCAGTTGAAGATTGTCATCGATGATAGGAGAATTTAATTTAGTTTGAGCTTTGGGAACTGAAAGATTTCTAGCTTCGATAATATAATGATTCAAATTATCAATTGCTGTGTCGATATCCGCAGAATTTTCTAAAATAGTTTCATGATCCACATGATTTTCAATGTGAGATCTGTAATCCAACCAATTTGCTCTATGATAGTTGAAAATAGAACTAATTGGATTAATTATAGCTTCGTTGGAAAGTCTGAATGTTACAGGAAGATGATCTGAGTCAAAATCAGCATGAGTAATCGGTTCACTACAAATGTGACTTTGATCTGTTAGAACCAGATCAATTGTAGACGGGTTTTTCACGGAAGAGAAACAAGTAGGATTACTGGGATGAAGAACTGTAAAGTAACCAGCTGAGAGTTGATTATGAAGTATTTTACCATTACTGTTATTTTGCCTACAATTCCACTGGACATGCTTAGCATTTAAGTCCCCTATTACGAAAAATTTCGATCGATATCTTGTAAGTTTTTGCAAATCGCCTTTAAAGAAATTTAATTGTTCGCCGGTGCATTGGAATGGCAAATATGCTCCAGCGATGAAATAAATTCCATGAATGGTTTCAACTTCGATTCCCAAGCTTTCAATAACTTTAGTATTGAAAGAAGGTAAAATTCGATGTTTAATTTGCCGTTGGACAAAAATGGCAACTCCACCACCAATTCCAGTAAACCTGTCAAATCGATGAACCACATAATGTGGATTACTTTTCAATTTTACATTTGGTTTAAGAAAAGTTTCTGTCACAATGGCAATATGAATTTTGTGAACTTTGAGAAAATTATAAAATTCATCTTCACTCGATTTCAAAGATCGAGCATTCCAATTTAAAATATTCAAATAATTATTTAACATCACTGTTAAATTTTAAATTCATTATAATATTATTTGCAAATTTCCATCCGATTTGAAATGCTTCAAAAAGTGATGAAGTCGAATTCATTTGGATGATCATTTGAAAAAGTTGATCTTGTAGGTAGATCATTTTATTTTCAGTTATATCGCCTAAATCGACTTCATTTAAAGAAGCGAATGGCATTGAAGGAATATTTGTAGGTAGACTGCCATTAGAAGAAGATGATTTGGCCGGTCTACCTATTAATAAATTGTTTTCGTTAGAAGAAGAACTGCAAGGCGGTCCTGTGTTTTGATTATTTACATTAGAAGAAATAGGAGATAGATTTCTACCTAATATACCAGCATAAGTGAAATTAGAAGAAGATGATGACGAGGTCGATCTACCTGTCAATAAATTGTTTTCGTTAGAAGACGAATTGGCAGGTGCCTTAGAAGAATTTTCAGGTATGTTCTGTAAATTTAAGGTCGTTGATTTGACTTGTTGTCTAAGCGAACGAGCGTTTAAAATTTTTTCCCTGACAGGACATTTCAAATAATTGGATTTATGATTTCCATTGCAATTTGAACATGAAAATTTATCAGTGGTTTCATTCATTGGACAAGCGTCTTTCGAATGCGATTTACCACAATTCAAACACCGTATATCCATATGACAATTTTTGGTTCCATGACCGAAGCCTTGGCAACGACGACATTGCGTTAAGTTTGCAATACGATTATGCCGTTTATAATGTTCCCAATGAATTTTAATGTGGGAAATGAAACGTACTTTTTCTAAAGTTTTCAAATTGTTTACATCACTTCGATTGAAGTGTATTAGGTAAAGTTCATGGGAAATTCCAGAGCGTGGTTTAGAAGTACCATTCGCTCTTTTTTTCATAAGTATTACTTGGGAAGGGGCAAAACCAAGCAATTCTTTTAGTTCATTTTTAATTTCATCAATACTTTGATCATTTGATAATCCTTTCAAGACAGCCTTGAAGGGTCTGTCTGATTTTATATCATATGAATAAAATTTATGAAGTTTTTCGGACAAATATCGAATAAGACGTTCGTAATCTTCCAATCCATCCACCAAGACTCGACATTCTCCTCTTCGTCCGATTTGAAATGAGACTTTTACTTCCGGGAGAAAAGTAGAAAGCTCAGTACGGAATGCTTTGAAGTCGGAAATCATCACCGTCACTGGTGGCATAGATTGATGTTTCTTCCCAGAACGACAAGCGTCCATTTTGGGAATTTTTGAAGAATTTTCTTCTATGTCGCTACAATCGGATTCAGGAAGAATCTCGTAAATATTGTTAGACGGCATAGGATCAACGGTAGGGAAATCCGTCCGTTGTCTTTTATTTTTACATTCAGATTCTATAAGATCGTGAATGTTATTAGAAAAATGTTGAATAATTAAACGAAGACCTACATTATCTAGCACGTTGGTTAAAATTCAAGTCATTGGAATTGAATGTCGCAAAAACGAAATACATGGTTATTTCTTCTGCGAGCACTAGGCATGATGCTAACGTTAAAATTGATGGTGAGATTATTGATCGCGTTAGAGAGATAAAGTATCTTGGAGTCATAATTGATGAAAAACTAACATTCGAATCTCACATTAATAACATCATCAGGAAGATTACCAAAAAGTATGGAATATTGTGTCGTTTGAAGAATGACTCAAAGATCATTAGTAAAATTTTTCTGTATAAATCAATCACTTCAGCACACATTGACTTCTGTCCATCCATTCTGTTTCTTGCTGAAAGTACACAAATCATGCAATTACAGCGATTGCAAAATAAAGTCATGCGATTGATACTCAAATGTATTAGATACACTTGCTCTACTTTTCTGCTGACTGCATTACAATGGATTTCGGTCAAACAAAGAATTTATTACTTAACAATGGTGTTAATTTTTAAATTAATAAATGGTATGCTGCTTCGAGTTGAGAGAGGAAGTGATTTACATAGATATAATACCAGAAATGCATCAGAAGTAACAATACCAAACATTCTATTGGGCAGATCACAGAATTCACTACTGTACAAAGATATAATTTGTTCCAATCAATGGCCAGACAGATTAAACGTGCTACAACTCTAAATGAGCTCAAACAGTTATGTATTTCACATGTGATATCTGTCTTATGAACACATTTTAAAATGTTTATTATAATTTGATTTCTTTAAAATTATGTAAAATGAAGAATAATGTATATTGACTTATCACTATTTTTTTTGTAGATGTTATATAATGTAGATGTCTATATAATGATGATGGATTTTCTTTGTTATAAGTATTTTAGAGTTGATATAGACAAAATAAATGAGTTGTCTACAAAAGTTTGAGCCCACGCGCGTAACGCAGTCAACGACAATCTAGAAATAAAATATGGCTGAATTGAGAGATGTTATTGTTTAGGACCAATTATGGTTTTCTTGAGTTCTAGCTGGGATCTACAGTTGTTGATGAAATTGGGCTGGCTCTGCTCATTCGCAGTCTCGTTAATCCATCGTAACATCGATGAACTGGTCCGGTGGGAATGGCCTGGTGAACTATTGTCTGATACTGGTCGAGATATTGGGTTCGATTTCTAATTTGTTGAAGGTTCTACCCGGGTTGGGAATTTTCTTGATCAACCCTGGATAGTAATTGTAATATCTATCTACCTATCTATCTTCTATCTATATATATATATAAAAATGCAGAGATCATTCTTTGTAATCGCATCACGTAAGAACGGTGGGGGTAAAAACTGATCAAACAAAAGAAGAATCATGTAAATCCGTCCTTACATGATTCTTCTTTTGTTTGATCAGTTTTTACCCCCACCGGGTTCGTACATCAAAAAAATTAGGAAAACTAGCCGGAAAAGTGGGAAAAATCCATAAAGTTTTTTTGTATGGATAATGGAATTTTCCGTTGGAAAAGTCTCCAATGCTTGCTAGATCATCGATAGGTGTTTGGCGCATAACGGATTGCAGAAGTATTTGTCCGTCGAAGAAAGGAAAACTAGATCGTCGAAAGAATCTTTTGGTGCGCAACGAGTTGTTTTGTGTGAAGATTTCACATGCATCAAGTATGCATCGATGTGATTCGTTATTCCGAGCCACGTGCTTAATTGGGTATCAACATTATTGCTTGCCAAATGATTTAATGATAGAACGCATATGAGTGTAGCTAAACAGAATATTGTTTACCAGGAGATGCATTGTGTGCAATGTAATCAGTTAGATGATTAATGTTGGCTATCGTAGGCGTGAGTTGAACAAATCACAGTATAAAACGTTTTTTGTGCGTATCAATGATAGGGGCCCCTATTATCGTTCTCACTTCCACATTCACTTCACTCACATATCACAGAAGAAGGTTTCTCACACTTCACTTGATTTTACCTATTACCAGTATCACGATCAGTGAAGTAATCACTGCAGTGAACAAAAACATTTTTTCTAACAAAATCTTGGTGTTTCGATGTTCTATCAGAGGAGTCGAACTTGGCGATGCGAAACATCCGAGTCTCTGATATGTCAAAAGTTTACTAAATTTACTAAGTTTACTGACTATCAGAAGTCATAAATTAAAGTTTAAAAAAAAAGTTTTATCGCTGAATAGTTAATTGAAAATTGTTCCTGTGATTGTCACCCTACGAATATTCATGAAACACAACTAAATAATATCCCAGACTAGCGAGAAGTGATGAACTACAAGTAGCGAGGGCAGCTTTTGTAAATTTGCGGAATCAATTTAAAGTAGTTATCTTAGTTATTTTTGCTTCAATTTTTATCCCATATGTCGAAACCATTAGTTTGAGAGAGATCTACATAGCTGTTTGATGCACCGATTCAAAAGATGATATGGCGATCGGTGCATTCGCTTAATTTTTGCTTAATTTAAAGCTTTTAACATATTCACAATATTTTTTGATAAATTCATCGCAGCCAAGTAATCAGTAAAATAATGGAAAGATACATTAACAGCATAAGACGTTTGACAATTCTACTGTCCGAAAACATAAATTCAAATAAAAAATTCCGGCGAGACGAAGTATAATATAGTATAGTAATTTCATTTTGTTCAGCTGCTCTATTGAAGGAAAATCTATGCCTGCTAAGTTAACCATCACTTAGCAAGCCGAAACTTGTCTGCCTAGCGGTTTATGTTGAGCCGTCAGGTCGCGCTAGCAGTTCAACATAATCTACTACGCACTGATGAGTAAAAGACAAAACGTAAAAAATATAAATCGAAAATAGAAACCAATATTACCGAAATTGGATCGTTTGGCCAGCAACTAAAAATTTAATTATAAACAGTTTTGGACCATTTTTAGAATAATTTTACCTTTACTCTAACCGACGGTATGTAATTTTAAACACACTTCACCTTGTAAATTCGGATCGGAAAGTAAGATCCGAATGAAATTCAACCACAATTTATGAAGACCGTTTATTTGAGCCTTAGTTTGTGAGAATCGATTTAGGTATCTGTGAGAAAATGACGTGAGCTCCGTCTTAGAGTATTTGACCACTATTTCCGGTACTTCCTGAACCGGAAACAGGGAACATATATGTTGGAAACCAAATGTTTTAGTAATCTACTAACAAAACACGCAAAATTTAAGAAATATATGATTTGGTCAAAGGTCTTCATTCATTTTTACGTTTCCTTGCGTAAATAAAAATACTCGTAAAACTGATTTTTATCACCCTGTTACTCCAGAACCGAAAATCATATCAATATGAAATTCAAAAGCGTTCTGTAGGACTGTAAGTCCTTTCATTTGAATCTAAGTTTGTTAAAATCGGTTCAGACATCTCTCAGAACATCGAGGGCATATTTTTTGCAATTTTTTGTATATATCACCCTGTAATTCCGGAATTCGAAATCGGATCTTTATAATATTCAATAGCGTTCTATGGGAAAGTGAGACGTTTCATACTTAAGTTTGTAAAAATCGATTCAGTCTTCTTCAAGAAAATCAAGTGCATATTTTTTGCACATGCACACAGAAATTTTGCGATCACGACGAACTGATTCGAATGATATATGACTCTCGGTCCACCGGTCCTCGATTCAAAAGGCGGTTTTCACAGTGATTGCATAACCTTTCTATATGAGAATTTTATTAGAAATCATACTGCGTTCCATTGATTTGACATGACGTAAAATTCTATACCAATTCCCCGTGAAAGTCAATTCATATTACACGGTTTGCAGTCGTACTACATTAATTCGCACATAAAAATGAAAATGATGTATAAACAATTCAATAGCAAAGCATATCATTTAAAAATTGAATGCCCTAAACAGCAACTTATATAAAAAAGAAAAAAAACAAATTCGCATGAATGCGTGGTGCGACCCGAGAAAATTTTCAGAGCGAAACTACGTGATTTATGTCCGATCTAGAGCGACCCCTGGTTGCTAAGACAAACTCATCAAAAGTTATTTTGGCGACTCTGGGTCAGCTCTCGGGCTGCTCTGATCAATAAACGAAAACGGTATAAGATCTTGATTAGGAACCAACACCGAACATTGTTTGTCTTGATTTGTATTTGTTTTATAGCCGACGAAATTACACCAATATCCCAAATGTTTGCAATTATATCTTTGTACATACTTGCGATACGGATTTCGATATTTAAGCTTCTCTTCGCCAAGCTTGTGTTCAAGTTTTGTGTGCAAGCAGTTATTTTTATAGCGTTAAGTTTCTCTACCATTCTGCGATTTCAGTTGAAGTGATAAACTTTATCTCATTGTCAATCGAGTTCATCTTATATAAATTAGAAATTAATCTTAAGAACTCAAAATTTACCCTGGGGTAGTTGTTAATTTCTCAGACGAAACGACATAACATGGAATTTCATCCGAGCTTGCACGACACAAGAAATTAAAATGAATTGCATTCAAGTGAGATTATTTATACACTGATAAAAATCGACACGTTAGACTAAAGTGTATTACACTTAGTTTTGTCGCATTTGATTTGACACATAAAGAGTGTATCGATAAGTAGTTAACAACATTCAAACAGTCATTACTCTGAAATGGCTTAATTTTTTGCAGCGTGTTTTCCGGTGACATGTTTGTTTACATGTCAATAACAGCTGCGCAATCGATTGGTTTCGGTACGGTTTATCGTTTCAATGATGAGTCGAATTGACCCGGAAACGCGAAAGCAAATTCTGCACACTTGGTGCTCAGAAAGTGGTGTCACGTACAACGAAATTGAAAGTGCACCACACCAGTGTCAAAAATGTTATCGAGAAGATCGGTAAGACCCTTTCCATAAAGGATTTGCCCCGATCCGGTAGGAAAACGGGTCCCAGCCAGCCCTGTCGGGAC
Source organism: Malaya genurostris (assembly GCF_030247185.1). Classification (NCBI taxonomy): domain Eukaryota; kingdom Metazoa; phylum Arthropoda; class Insecta; order Diptera; family Culicidae; genus Malaya; species Malaya genurostris. Next base: position 183,823,686 of record NC_080572.1, read on the forward strand.
TTGAAAGTGGTTGAGTACATCAGGTAAAACCCATCGGCGTCGACGCGGGATTCGGCCAAGCAGCTCAACACCAGCATCGGGATGATTCAACGGATCAAAGTTCGGAACTCCCTGAAAACGTACAAGAAACAGAAAAAGTTTCTGGTACAGCAAGTTCAGGCCAAAACAAGAGTGCGAAAGTTGTATAACCGGATTCTACAGAATAAAGACGGATGCATCCTGATCGACGACGAAACCTACGCCAAGGAAGACTCTCGAGCGCTGGCCGGACCACAATATTATACGAAATCGGTGTACCAGGACCTGGACAATACTGACACCACGGTGGCGATGGAAAAGTTTGGGCAGAAGGTGTTGGTCTGGCAAGCAATTTGTAATTTTCTTCACGAAGGGAACAATTAACGCCAAGGTGTACGAAGAAGAATGTTTGAAGAAGAGAATGCTGCCACTGTACAGAAAGCATAAGGCTCCTCCTCTCTTCTGGCCGGATTTGGCTTCAGCCCACTACGCCAACTCCGTTCTACAGTGGTTGTCAAAAAATAATGTACAATTTGTGGAAAAGGACCCACCGAACTGCCCGGATCTTCGGCCAATTGAAAGGTATTGGGCAATTGTCAAGCGGCACTTTCGGAAGGAAGGTACAGTGTCCCAAAACATGCAGGAGTTGAAAAAATCTGGACAGCTGCCACCAGGAAAGTCACAAAAGTAACTGTGAAGAAATTAATGAAGAATGTCAAGTCCAAAGTGCGAGCGTTTCACAGAAACTAGGATTTTCTTCTATATATTCAGTAAAATGCATAAAAATGTAATTTTTCTACAATATATTGAAAACTGATGTCAAAATATGTTTTTTTTTCGCTTTTTTATTCAATAATCAATGTTGCTAACTACTTTTCGATACACTCCTTAAATTACAAATGCAAATCACTTCATATCTTGTTCAAATGAAATCCCATTGAAACATATAGATAAAACACTTTTATTCCACCTACCAAACAGCAGATCAATTTTAATTGTGTGACACTTAATACTCGATTGGTTTGACAATTACAGTTGAAGTGTCAGACAAGTAAATATAAACTGATTGAAATACTTAAATTTTATCTGATTTTATACTTAATTCTTATGTAGAATATTTGTTGATGTTGAACGCGTGGAAAATTGTTTTTAAAATGTCATCATTTGGATATAAAGGTTAAAAGAATTGGTGGAAAAATGGTTGGTTTAACATACTTTATTGCATTAAAGTTATTCGATTTAATTTTATAATCTATATATTGTAAAAAAAACATATCACTATCGTTGGCTGACACAAATTCCCAGAATGAATTGAGCTATTTTGTTTGCTGATCCACAATTCCGTTATCTGAAAACACAAACATTATTTGATTCATACAAATTAGAATTAAAAAATATTTTATGATATTTTAAAAAGGCTGTCTCAGCAGATTGATTTCTCTTTGTTTAATTTCTCTTCCGATTGCTGGTGTATGATTATAATTTTTCGCATAAATTTTACAATACTAAGTTGCTAATTTAAGCTTTCGTTTCAGACATAGAGTAGAAGTGTGAAAAGTCAGACGTAATTCTAAGCATATATGGAAACAGTTTTTCTAAATGAAATATACCATTTTATATGCCATACTGTCAGTTATTGAAAAAATGGGCAAGTATTTTTAGTGGCAGTAGGATCGTGAAACCTAGCCATGCAATGGTCCTGTACGCTTAAAATTGGTGGTAAAATCTTTTGAAACAGAAAATCAATTACTGCCTCGGAATGTAGTACCCTGACATAGCATTTTCATGTATATTTTGTAGTTTTCAGTATTTTTAATTACAATGTTGTTAAATTTAAACGAATTTTTTATTTGTTTGTTATATCCTACAACAGTGCAACTCAACAAGAACTCGAGTTTTTTTATTTCCATGTCTCAATATCTCGAGAACGGCTGCTTCTTGGAGAAATGTTGTTATAAGAAAATGTATTTCTTTTAATCCGTAGAATTACATTCTAGTATCTAAAAAAGATTATATTTCATCAAAAAAAATCAGTTTTGCGAATGCTGATAAATTGTTTTAGCTTCGTCATTCAGCTTCAGACACACGTGGTACCAATGATCGCCAATTTATCCAATGCCTCCCACATGTGTGGTTCTACACCAATATTCTCGTGGCTAAAATGAAGGAGCATTATTGGCATAGAGGCGTTAACAAATTCATTTCTTCACAATTATGCTACTCGGTAGGATGTCAAAGCATTTTTGTAAAATGCTACATAGGATTGAAGGAATAATTCAACTTTGTATTTTTGTGTCGTCATTTGACATTTGCCCAATTTCAATGGACTCTTTAAATTGTTGATTTTATTATTTTTATTTTTTAAGTTTCACAAAACTTTTGCTTTGAAGGTTTTTTTTTATGTAAAGCGAACAGCAAAACGATAATATAATGTGATATCAATTGAATATTTGATGGGTCGAAAGCATATTAAGAGTTAAATCTGATGTTTCTGTCATAACCAGATTTCAATTTGTTCTTATTTTGATGTTAGACTTTACTCAGTAAGTGCGGCGGAAATCCCCAATATCCGGAATGGCGTGCGAGTGCTACGTATGCGACTACATGAGGCGATTCCATCGTATGTAAATTGTACTCAGGGCGGATTGTTGTAAATCGCTGGTTACCTATGAGAATCAGCTGATAACATGCCATTTTTGTAAACAACCTGCTCACTACGGTAAACCTTGCACTGAAACTGCGAAAAGGACAACTTCTACCAAATGCAAGGAATCCTGTTCAGAAACGGTAACTAGTGAAACTAGAACTTCGAACGGAACAGACGTTTGATAACAACACTGATGATGAACCAATTAATGATAAGACGAGCAGCGAACAAAGTGCCCCTCAATCCTCGCTGGATGGAAATGGAAGGTCCTCTCCCACAAGAAAAAGAGTGACAACGGAAAAAAAATTAGAGAAATAATTTCAACTACCGAAAACAGTTAACAGCTAAATCAGTTCTGCTTGTTAAAGAAATGTTTCATTTTCATATGATTTCAATTGTAAATTTGAGTGAATTGCGGCGCTTCTTTTATGTGCATCTAACGAGATGAGAATTTACACGATTTTTTCGTCGTGCGTGGGTCTTGACTCGTCGCTTTTCAAACATTACCGAATCTGTTTTATTTGATTTCAACTAAACAACTATAATCTCTTGCTGCTACCGTTGTGACTTTATATGAAATATATTTGGTTTAAAACACTTTATATGGTGAATGCTACGTGAATATGGTGAATCCTTAAGAAATAAACGTATTTATGAAAAAAACTCTTGCTGCTCATCTCAAACATTGCCCGAAATCGCTATGCATGAAGAAGCAATATAAATTAAAGGATCAACAAGCATGATCGTGAGTAGTTAAACTCGCTAAAACGTATATAGAAATACTCAAGCACTGCTCAATCGCCGATTTCATAAAAAAATCAATTGTTCAATAGAAAACGCCATTATTCTATCTTGTTGACTGCTAGATGATTAAAAAAAATTTCCAGAGATTGTGACTAGCCTTCATGACCATGAATTAAATTCGCTAGTGCTGTTCAATTTCCTGTATAAATTAAGTTTATGCATCAAAGTGCCTCACAGATAGACGTGAATCTTCAAATATCAACCATTTATCAAATTACATCACTGTAATCCCTAAACCAGTCATCAGCATGATCGTTTTTTTTTTCAACCAGCAAGCAAGCAACTTCCAATGGAAAATCACTGCGCTGTCATGCACCGTTCTGTCACACGTTTCGGAGTGGAGGATCTCCCTACCCACATTGATTGCATCGATCAAGATCACCTCGCCGAAGGTAACCGCAGTTAGCATCCGATGCAAGGTACCCAAACACATAAACACGCCACAACGTTTCTGGTAAACATCGTAAGCAATTTTCATCACTTGCCATTCTCTTTCTTTTCCTTGCGTTCGCGCTGTCGCTTTCCGTTCTGGCCGCGTTAAATTTTCCAACCCGATCCCCGTCTAGCGATGCTGCCAGGCAAAGAGATGCAAAGACGACCGAATCCCGCAAAGTAAATCATCGTCATCCTGTGCACAGACATCTTTAACTACACCGACTTTTCCCGCAGCTAGTTCTCTTGATCTCAGAACGACGGCCATCGCCATCAGCCCCGAATCGCGTCGTGTGGCAGCCGTCGTCGTTGGGTTGGTCCAAATCTTTTTTCCCGTTCGCTTCAAGGTGTAACTTGGATCCTAGCTCTACCTACCTACATTTATTTCCCACTGTCGCAGCGAACATGACTTTTGGCTCTCTGCTACACAAACGGCACCACTGCGCCTGCACGATCAAAATGAGCGAGAAAATTAACCGAGCGATAGACCGACCGACCGGACGATGGGGTGATCTATATTTACTCCTTCGGTTGGGATCGTGGTGAGTTTTTCATCTCCGAGTTTTTAGCACGGCTCTTGATCGTCTGCCTGTGCGTTCTACGCCCTCACTTGGCTGTTGTTACCGATTACGGCTTGCCTCTCTTTTCCCCAGTGGGGCGTAAAACGATACACTTTTTGCCCGACTGCACTTTTGCACTGGGTAAATTAATCTACTATCATATGTTTGTTTCCTAGAAGCCTCACTGAGGTAGCTAAACAATCGACTATCGATAGAGATCATACCATTCGATACAAAGACTTGATGATCATTCGTCGGAAATAAATTATGCTGGTTTGTTTCATTTATATACATCAGTGGTATAGATTTTAACCTTCTAGTTATTCGCCACTCGAAACAGAAAAATTCATCATTAAAATACGCACCTGATTAACGAATAATAATTGTTTAGTACAAGCAGTAATTTCCGTATCAAATTCTGATATCAGATGAAATATTGATCTTACTTCACTAAAGATTGTTTTCAATTAAAAACGATGACACAAACATGCCAAACTGTTTGGTTTCAAGGTGTGTGTAAACGTAACATTATGAAGAAAGTGTAAGGCACTTAATTTGTAGAAAAATGTTTGGTCGGGAAGTTATACTGAATATCAGTTCATCAGGTTCAAGCAATTAAGAACAACAGTTATATCCATCATTAGCATTCTAATAGAAATTTAGAAAGAGACCCGACCAATCGGCTGCTCGGGAATAGGTGTCATTTTAATATGGCGGATCTGACACGTGTCAAATTTTTATTTGGAATGATATGATTTTTGTGTGTTCAGTGCATTGCTTGTATGAGCTGCATATATCGAGTGCGAAAATTGACAATGAAGTTATTTTGTATTTTTTTCAAAGCGTTAAATGATTCGATTGTAAAATGTGAGTACAAAGCATGAGTGATTAGTTTTTTTCCTATATTTTTGATTCCGATTCATTTTTAGAATTACGTCATTTACCGAATATGATACTCTGTTCCCAAGTAGCACGTTAAGTTGCTGTTCCGTATTTTTATACTGGTAGTTCAACTTATTAAGCTAGTTTATATTACTGGTCTGGAAAATGTAGTGTTATCGAAAAAGTGCACTTTTAAGTGTTGCGCAAACATATACACCAAAAAAGTTTGAATTTTACATGTGATTTAATCCCTCATACGATGTACTTCATGCATGTCCAAACGACATGATCAATATCGCGATAACCTACGTCACAAGCACAATGATTGGTCTCGAAAAGTCCAAATCGAAGGTCATGCACTTATTCACATCGCTCAATTTTGCACTGAAAAAAAATGACTACTTTGATAAATCAGCGAACCAATTGCTTGTAAAGACGGTAATTTACATAAGCGAATATCAGTAAAACAGTCTGAATTCCAGAGAGACCGGAAATAATGAATAGAGTATTTTTTAAAAAAAGCTAGATTTGCCGAAATTCCTGTAAAATATTACTTTGCTGTTCGTTTTCGGCGTGTGTGCGTGTGTATGTGTGTATGTATGTAACAAAAATATGCACTCACTTTTCTCAGAGATGGCTGAACCGATTTTCATAAACTCGTCTGAAAGGTCTTAAGGTCCCATAGTCTGCTATTGAATATCATCCCGATCCGACTTCCGGTTCTGGTGATATAGGATAAAATGTACCAAAAAAAATGGAAGAGATATGCACTCACTTTTTTCAGAAATGGCTAAACCGATTTTCACAAGCTAAACTTCAAATGAAAGGTCCTATGATCTCATAGTCTGCTATTGAATTTCATTTGGATTCGACTTCCGGTTCCGGAGTTATATGGTAATATGTGAAACTAAGAAATAAATGAAAGGACTCATAGTTTTCTAAAGAAAATGTAAAACATTTTATTAGGATCCGACTTCCGGTTCCGGAACTAGAGCGTGATAAGTGGCAAATTACCAATTTCATTCGTATTTTTTACGAACGATGGTCAAAAAGAGGTACAAATCCCATAAAACTGTCTGATAAATTCTTCTAGTTTGCAGAACTTGTTAGTTTGTAGGTATAAAAACTTAATTCGACACAACTGGTTCCCCCTTTCCTGTTCCGAAAGCACCGAAAATGGTGAAGAAAAACTACAAAAATGCTTGATCCGATTTTCACAAATCTTGATTTGAATTAAAGCTCATATTATTTTCAAAGATACTGTGAAATTTCATCTGGATCCGACCTCCGGTTACATAGCTACAGGGCGATGAGTGTTACAGTTTTAAAATCGCTATATAGAATGACAATATGTACAACAACGGTAGGTGGAGGTACGGCGGAAGAAAAAGACACAAAACGAACGTTGCGTGCTTTGTTCTATTTCGTACACGCATAAAGAAAACGAAACGGTTACCGATGTCTGCTACTAGTGTGTGATATTGGTAAAAGACGGTGCTGTGGTTGATAAAAATTTTAACTATTCTATGATAAGAGCGACCGAAAGAATAATAAAATGTAAAGTCGAGGTAAATTATAAGACATGGAAAATAAAATACAAGACTGTCAATGAATTGAAGTTTTTTTTTAAAAAAATATGCAATTTACACAGCCGGTAGTGCAGTAGTACCGTGACGGATGCCAATAGCAATAATTAAAATAATAATAATACTACTACATGTTTTATGCTGCTGATTCATGCTGTTTAGCTTGACTTACATATGTAGAAGTAACAAAAACGCAGGCTTGCTTCGTTTGTTCAATCGAAATAGAGCATAAAGACTGTTACAGAAAGTATGGACGCAACCAAAAACCGCTGCCATTTCGCAATCGTTCAAAATCTGTCAATTTTTATGGCTTTTATTTTTTTTACAAGGTGAAATGCATTTACGCACGGAGTGTGGGACTCTCCACAGGACTACCCAACTGTTGATCGGAACTATCCACTAAAACACCTTGGATCTCCAACCCTACCTCCCCGGCACCACCGCTAGGTATTACTTCGGGGTGGAAGGCTATTGGTGCTCACAGCACCCTCCCCAGATTTACGCAGAATGGGGATCAGCATCCTGCTCTCGAGGGATCGACCAGTTGGATGACGAGGTATGTCCAGTGATGCCGGCTGGAGGGTAACTTCCGGTTCACTGGCGCCTCGACGACCCAAAACTGATGCTACGTCGCGGAACTACTCGACTAGTCTCCGCCAAAAGATCTAGTCTACACCGACGGAGGGTTCCCCGACGAGGGAAGTCCTCCCGAACCGACGCTTACGGTACACGTCTACGACCCGACCGTAAGGATGCCTAAGTCGATCCCATGATTCCGGTTGGAGCGCGACTTCCGGTTCACTGGCGCTCAGACGATCCTAGCGGTACCACGCGGCGATCTACTCATCTAGTCCCCGACAAAGGATCTAGACTACTCCGACGGAGAGTTCCCCGGCGAAGGAGAATCTCCCGACACCGAGTCTCTTACACCACACGGGACACGCGATGGAGTGCCGAGGTCGGTTCCGCGATTCCGGTTGGAGCATGGCTTCCTGTTCGCTGGCGCCTCGACGACTCGAATCGGTGTTGTGGCGGCTACTTACTAGTCCCCGCCGAAGGATCTAGCCTACACCGACGTAGAGTTCTCCGGCGAAGGAGGCCCTCCCGAAACCGACGCTTTCGATACCCGTCAACGCCCGACCGAGAGGATACCTGGGTCGATCCAGTGATTCTGGTTGGAGGATAGCTTCCGGTTCACTGGCGCCCCGACGATCCTAGCAGTTTTACGTACTACTCGTCTAGTCCCCGACGATGGATCTAGACTACTCCGGCGAAGAGCTTCCCGGCGAAGAAGGTTCTCCCGGACCGACGTTTATTCGCTGATCCCTGTTGAGCCTACTACGGTTGCACGCGGCTGCCTGTTGTTGATCCGCACTCCATTTCCGCTGCAATATGCCCGCAATTTGGGATGCCGCGGTCGACACTGCGTTCCAGTTCTCTACGCAGTGGCACATTCTCTGGATCAGGTTTTCCGGTGTGGTGTCCATGCCGCATGCCTCCAGTAGCTCACTCCTTTGAGCCGCGAAAGGACATAAGGGGATGTCGCATGGCCGAACCTGTGGAGGTACCATTTGAAGCACCCGTGGCCTGTGAGAAATTGCGTCAGGCCGAAGTTCACTTCTCCGTGAGGTCTATCTAACCAACTTGAGACCCTAGGTATGAGCCGATGTGTCCACCTGCCCTTGGTTGAGCTGTCACACTCTTGTTACCATCTGCGTAGAGAAGCGGCTTTGGAGCGACTCGCAGTTGCCGGGGAAGGGGTCGTCAAGCCCTTAGACATAGTCCCTGCTGCCCCACAATTTTATGGTTGCGTCATGTTGTTTACACTCTTCTCTAACCACTTGTGCAGTTGTTTATTTGTTTTCATTAGTTTGTTTCGAAATGCGAGGACTTTCAGCAGAACAACGTCGAAAAATTGTGTACAAATGGTGCGCAGAACACGAACTGTCACTGAGAAAGATAGCAAAAATGGAAGGAGTAAGTGGAAAAGGCGTGCGAAATGCTATCAGGTGAGGATAACACCTTTGAGGATAAACCGAAAACGGGTCGAAAAAAGGTCCTGCTAACCCTCAGTTGGATAAATGTATACTGAAGGCGTTCGAGCAAAAGAAGGAGGTTTCAGTTCGGGATGTGGCCAAAAAAGTGGGCACTTCGAAGTCAAATGTTCTTCGTGCTAAAGAACGTTTGAATCTTCGAACCTATAAGAAGCAGAAACAACCAAAACGTAGTCCGAAACAAGAAGCATCGATCAGGCCGAGGGTTCGAAAGCTGTAGAATACGATTCTTGCTGGAAATTTGAACTGCATAATCATGGACGACGAAACCAGTCCGAGACATCGATTGAAATCGAAAAATTTGGTAAGAAAGCTATGGTCTGGCAAGCAATTTGTAGCTGCGGTAAGATTTTGAAACCCTTCATCACCACTGCTTCAATGAACAGCGTCACCCCTGATTCGAAGCCACAAGGATCCTCTTGTCTTTCTGGCTAGATCTTGCTTCATGTCACTACTAGAAATCAACGGTATAATGGTATACTACCAAAAATGTCATTTTGAGATTTTGACATCTTGTAAAAAAAAACCTGTTTTAATCCACCTAGTGGCCTTTCTCATATTACTCATAGTATCAAAAATATTACTATGGAATTCGTAAGAACAACTGTTCATTGATTAGAAATAGGAAGGTTTGTTCGGACTTAATCTAACAATCTTTACAAATCCTGTCTCCGGAACTGGAAGTAGTATTCACAACAAATTTAGGAATTCCGTATGAAACTGTAAGACTTTTTCTTTGAACCTATAAGTTTGTGAAAATCGATTTGGCCATCTCCAAGAAAAGTGAGTGAGATCCTTTTTGCTGTTTTTAATCACCATTCCTCTTCTTCCGAAACCGGATTCAGACGAGCGGAATAGACGAAGTTGGTTCGTTTGCCAGCAGCTTTAAGCCTAGTTAAAACTACACTCACTATCTTAAAGACTGTCCCAGAAAGTATGGACGCACTTTGATTTCGCTGTAAATAATTTACAAGTGTTAGATATTCAAATTTTATTCGATATACTGATAATATTAGACTACAACAACAGAATATTATTCTCAACATTTGCTACTTAGCCATTGTAGACTAGCTGGCGCACCTTCTTGCGAACGTTCCTCATTAAATTCCGTACAGACTTCTTGTCGACAAGTTTTGACACTTTTTTCCAATCTTTTTCGAACTGTGGAATGGTTTCGGCTGCCGAGACATGTTTCCTAAGATGTGCCTTCGTTAATGCCCAAAATTCCTCAATTGGTCGAAGTTGTGAGCAATTCATGTCTTTTGAGACGAAAGTGACATTTTTGGTAGTATACCATTCTACCGTTGATTTCGAGTAGTGGCAAGAAGCAAGATCTCGCCAGAAAGACAACAGGATCCTTGTGGCTTCGAATCATGGGTAGAAGTTGTTTTTGTAAACATTCCTTGATGTATATTTCGCTGTTCATTGAAGCAGTGGTGATGAAGGGTTTCGAAATCTTACCGCAGCTACAAATTGGTTGTCAGACCATAGCCTTCTTACCAAATTTTTCGACTTCAATCGATGTCTCGGACTGGTTTAACACTTGCCCTTCTCGCACCGTATAATATTGTGGTCCCGGCAAGGATTTGTAATCGAGTTTCACGTAGGTTTCGTCGTCCATGATTATGCAGTTCAAATTTCCAGCAAGAATCGTATTGTACAGCTTTCGAACCCTCGGCCTGATCGATGCTTCTTGTTTCGGACTACGTTTTGGTTGTTTCTGCTTTTTATAGGTTCGAAGATTCAAACATTCTTTTGCACGAAGAAAATTTGACTTCGAAGTGCCCACTTTTTTAGCCACATCCCGAACTGAAACCTCCTTCTTTTGCTCGAACGCCTTCAGTATACGTTTATCCAACTGAGGGTTAGCAGGACCTTTTTTCGACCCGTTTTCGGTTCATCCTCAAAGGTGTTATCCTCACCGAACTTCCTGATTGCATTTCGCACGGCTTTTTCACTTACTCCTTCCATTTTTGCTATCTTTCTCAGTGACAGTCCGCGTTCTGTGCACCATTTGTACACGGAACGACCGAAATCAGCATTTTCGCGAAAAATTTAGTTGATTTGCTGATTTTAGTTAGTTATTTTTTGAGACAACTAAAAAAATCTTACTTTTGCTAATTTAGAATTTTTATTCTCATTCCCTTAATAATAATAAAATATTTGTTGAAATGACTATTTTTTTTAGTTGAATTCACAAATTGAACGTGCTGTCATTTCTTAGCTAAGGCACATTTCATTTCCATTCAACTAATTTTTTAGTTGAATTAAAGAAATAAAATGTTGTTTTCAACCAATATGAATGGTTGAATTGGCTTCTGCAATCTGCAGCTATGTGGCGCCCTGTCACCGAAACGGTAACACCGTAATGACTACTAGCCACTAGATGGCACACTACTGCCGAAAAAATTTCAGACGCGGTTGTCTTTTCTATATTGGCAGGTATAAATACGATGTTGTATTGGAGAAAAAGACATAAACGAAACATAAACATCTTTTTGAATTTTTTTCTTCTAAATCACTGTTTTTTTCATTCTCACTGAAAACTTTGAGCACTCGGAAAACAAAAACCGAATACAAGTAGTACACCGGACGGCGCAGCTCGGAAGGTTTGAAGATACAAAAAAACTTCATCACACTTAGAGTGAAACATTCGAAATTCACTTCACTGTTCCGCGTAAAAACATTATTACGCACAATCGCTTCAAGTGCGCACAAATTCTGAATAAATACGATTTCCACTAACAGTTTACGACATTTTTACATATCGGTTTAGAAATTTAAATAAAGATATATCGAACACATGCGAAAAACATCAAAACAATTTTCAAGCAGTTTCAATAAGACTGTCCTTTTTAGCTTTTTAATGGATTGTTTTGCTTTGACACTTCTCATGAGTTTTTGGCTAATAAACTTGTTAATAATACCCATTTCTATTTTGTTTTCTTTGTACTGTCCTTCAGTAATGATGGTGATAGATAAATAGAAACAAATTTTCTGATTTTAATAACAAAATTAGTTGTTAATGAGAATTTCGTGTTGGATTGAAATATTGCTGGTTTGTGTCCAGGATATTCGCTAACTAAACCCATTCTCTAAAAATAAGAGTTTTTTCCAGTAAAGTAAATTCTCAGTTTTAACTAATTTCATAGTTATTTTGGAAATTTTGTCGTTAAAATCAACTAATTCAAAAACAGTAATACGAATTAGGCGCAGAGCTAATTTCGGTCGTTCCGTGTACACAATTTTTCGACGTTGTCTGCTGAAAGTCCTCGCATTTCGAAACAAACTAATGAAAACGAATAAAGAACTGCACAAGTGGTTAGAGAAGAGCATAAAGAACAGGACGTAGCCATAAAAATTGACAGATTCTGAACTATTGCGAAATGGCAGTGGATTTTGGTTGCGTCCATATTTTCTGGGACAGTCTTTACTCAAAATAATGTCGTTTTCGTTTGAAAAAACCGGAAACTGACAGAGGTTAGTTTCCTCAAACAAACACTTTTTACGAAACTGTGTTGACTTCGAATTCAGAAACGAGGGTGTGAGCAAACCCGTTATAAGAAACAGACTTGAATATCAGTTCAAAAACGTTGAAACTAGGTTCGAAACCGGCTTACAACAAATGATTTGACAGCAATTATGGTGCAAACTGGGTTAGGTTCAGCATCAAGCGAAAGTCAAGTAAAAAATTCTATTCCCCCTCAAACTTCAGTTAAATCGATTAAGCTTTACAAAATCGAATCAAGCTTCTGAACTAAGTGAAACTGAGAAAAATCACATAGCTGTCACTCGCCTGTCATTCGTCATCATGAAGACAAAATGTAATGACTGAGGTAGAAGTCTGAGTATATTTTTTTTCGCACTTGCATTCGGTCGGAGATCACTATCGGCGCGGTACTCATCACGAGACCAGGACCAGAGCGGCGTAGCGGCTTTGCTTCCGTTATGCTCATTATTTAGTGTGATTGGACAACTACATACGATACATGCTAAATCCATCGGACGAGCGAAACCAGCGAAACCCGGCGAAGCACCCTCACTCGGCGGAGAATATTAGTTATTTTATCACACAGTCGTGATCGAAATTCATAATTAATCTTTGCAACTGGATTGTCGATGTGGGTTGGTGTGCTTTTGGTTTATGCATACTGCTCATGGCTGGATTTTTTTCTCACAGTTCCACATTGAGCTCCATCACTATTATCGGAGTTTCCATAGTTAATTAATGGACTTATCTCAGTAGAATAGTAATGGTCATAATTGTAGGTTATGTTGATTTGACTAACATCTATCAATGTACAACGCGTCTCCACTGATATCAAAGTTATTCGAAACTTATCAATGTCGCATGTTGGTTTTTGAAGCTATTGTTGATAACAGTTCTAGGTGACGGAATATAAATAGCATAATTTTCCAATGTTTATGGTACGACTGTCAAAACTCGTAGGAAATTCTTCGGAATTCTCGTGCAATAAACTTCTGGTGACAGGGCATCGAACAAACCGCGGAAACATACGCTCCAAAACTGCAAACTTTGAGCACAGCTCCGCGGAAACGCGGCAGTCCCGAAGCAGCAATTAGTTGCTAAATTAATTAAGCTATTAATTAATTTGCGCCCAGAAATGCTACATATATGTGTATATGAGATTAATTATCTTTGTTGAGACGTTTTCTTTGTCACGCACACCAGATTGCGAGTGGCTCTGGATTCCCATAAAACGAAAAAGAAAGACATGACACTGTAGTACTGACCACCTGCCCACCTTCTTCTCCCAGTACTCCAATTGCATGCATGGAGAGTTTTCAGTACCCCCGGGTCGAACCTCGGTTCGCCACCGGTGATGGAACCAAAAACGGTCAAATTGTATGAATTGTGGCGGCATCGCAGCAAACGGAGCATAAAACCACACCGAAAATCGACTGCAAAAATAACAATAACAATAAAAGCGAACCAACTTTGCAGAACATCGACCTCCCTCTCTCTCTCGCTCCGACTGTCTGTCTGGGTTCTTCGCTGCTAACGACTCTATCTCTGTTCCCGCTCTATCACGCTCTTTCGGAAACATTGTAGAATGACATGGGAGTTGCACGATTGCGTTTTGAATTTTAATTTGATTTAATATTGTTTCTGCGTGTCTTTAAAAGATCACGTTGTAGGGCAATAAAATGTACGATTTTGTTTGCCATACTGGGAGCGATCAAATTAGTTGGAATCTGTTGAAAAACAAAATCGAAAGTGAAATATACCTTCGTTATACTTTTGCGAAATCAAGCAAAACACCTAAGAGTCATTGGAAGTTCTACTTCATATAATTGAACCTTTTGAAGTATTATACTATGTTCACACTATGAGTTAAAACGAGTTTTAACTCTGATTTCATGTTTTAAGCGAAATAACATGTTTTACTTTTACGTTATTTCATATTCAGAAACGTCACATTATACATGTTTTCCCGAAATAACATGATATAATTGTAAGCAAAGCACAACCCTGCTAGCATTTTCCGTCACTTTACGACTATGTCAATTGACAAGCTGTTTTGTTTTGATTATAGAGTTTTTAACATTGAAGTCATTCGCCTCTTCGGGCCAGAAAAACTTTCCCTATGTACGGGGTTGGGAATCGAACCCAGGTGGGCTGCATGGAAGGCATCGACTAACCCATCATGCTACACCCGTCCCCGATTGACAAGCTGTTCAACAACAGCAGTTTTCCATAAAAGTAGCCATGTAATCATAATTTGTGTTATTTTTGTTTTTTGTATTATTTGTATTATTTTTGTTTTTTTTTGTATTAGATGAGTTTTTTGGTCATTTGCTGTTCAAAAATATTCATTTCTCTTAAATGGCCAACGTTTTGAAGCAATAAACCTTCGAACGATAACATCATCCATAGCTGGGAGAGGTAATTGGCTTATTTCTTTTTTTTTCGGATTTTGTCAACGCAATTTTTTTCTTTTCTACCTGCAACGTAGGCATTTCTGCTGTTTGTTTCTAAATAAACTCAATAAGTATTACTTGTATAACATAAACCTAGTGTTCACACTATGAGTTAAAACGAGTTTTGACTCTGATTTCATATTTCAAGCGAAATAACATATTTTACTTGTGCGTTGTTCCCTATACAGAAACGTCACATTAAAACATGTTTTCCTTCAATAACATGATATAATTACCAGTCAAGCACAACCCTGCTAGCATTTTCCGTCGCTTTTCGACTATATCAAATGACAAGCTGTTCGACAACAGCAGTTTTCCAAAAACAAAACAAAAATCTGGTACAACCATTTTGGTTTACCTTTTTTTATAAATATAAAAAATAGGTATAGAATTCGCTCAAACTTTAGAAATTTTTTTCCGAGGCCCGGAAGGCCGAATGACATATACCAATCGATTCAGCTCGACGAACTGAGCAAATGTCCGTGTGTGTGTGTGTGTGTGTGTGTGTGTGTGTGTGTGTGTGTGTGTGTGTGTGTGTGTGTGTGTGTGTGTGTGTGTGTGTGTGTGTCTGTATGTGTGTTGTCAACTAAGAGGTCGAGATCTCAGAGATGGCTGGACCGATTTTGATCAATCTAGTTGCAAATGAAAGGTCTCCCCGTCACTCAAAACGCTATTGAATGGTTTTGAGATCGGATGTTTACTTTTTGAGTTATACGAAGTATTATGTCAAAATTTTCTGTTTTTTGACAGTATCTGTCACAATTGATCTTGAAAACAGAATGTGTTTTCAGACATAGATTCTGCACGGTAACAGCTATCCAACAAGCCATAGATTGTTAAAATCCGTCCATTTTTAACGGAGATATCGAAATTTTTGTGTAAACGACTTTTCCCCCTATTCCAGCAGTAGAAGTTTTGAGCACTGTCTGGCAAAGAAATGCTTGGGAGCAACGGAAAACACGATTTTTTATACTGTTACATACAATTGTTTCTAAGTACAAAAAAAAATTTTGTGTACAGCATCCTTTTTCATGACAATTTGCCTCGGACCGATTTTAGCACGGTTCGTTTTTGGCAACATAATCGTTCGAATATGGCATATGTAAACCAGATGAAATCAGCATTTTCGAGTTGAAAGTAATTACATAATTATATTGATTTACACTACTTACAGCAATAAAAGCTGGAAGAACATAACTTCCATATACCATACGACTCAGTTCGTCGAGATCAGCAAATGCGTGTGTGACAAATAATTTCACTCAATTTTTTCGGAGATGGCTAAACCGTTTTCTACAAACTCAGATTCATATGAAAAGGAGTATACTCCCAAACAAGGTTCCTGAATTACGTTTGGATCCGACTTCTGATTGCGGAACCACAGAATGATATATGAAACGAAATTAAAATAATGCAATTCATTTTTCTGGTAGATGGCTGAACCGATCTAAGATTCAAATGAAATCTAAGAATCATCTATGCCCATTTCACATAAATTAATCAGGTTTATCGGGTTTGCTGATTAGGATAGTCGATTACGAAATTAATTTATTTCAGTTTAAGCGGTATTCAGTTTTCGATTCGGAATGTACCCCCAAATTTTAATTCACACTACAATTTCTTAAAGATGTCTACACACTACTCAGGTGAATTTAACTGATTTCGGCTACAGCGATTTTAGAACTCCGGTTCCAGTGTCGAATCGTTTCTCAAAGCTCGATCATTTTCTCAAAAAGGCCAAATAGAACTTCAAAAACAAATATTCAAATTAAAGGACTTAAAGGACTTTGTGAATTTTATCCGATTCTGGAATTACAGATGATAAGTTTTTAAAATTCATACCGATATAGAAGATGTAAATTGTTTGGCGTATTAATTTATGGCCATTCGAATCATTTTGGGTTATGCTAATTCCTGAATACCGACTCTGGAAGTACCATAAATAATGACGAAAAACTCTAAAGTGGAACTTACTTCGACATCTCATGGAATGTTCAATCGATTGTCACACGTTAAGATTGAAATTCGATACGATTTGCAGTTTCGAAATTACAGGGTAATGAGTGATTAAAATCTCAATTTGCCGTTCAAAACGACGATAATTAAAATAATGTCATTAGAACTAAAACACCTAAGAATATCCATGCAAAAAAACACATGCGGATTGATAAAAAAAGGTATCATCTCACTGCTAGGTGGATTAATCACGTTTTTCTATTAAGAGATGACTTTTTAGGTCATTTGTTGCTCAACCATATTTTTTTCACTTGAATGGCCAACGTTTCGAAGCAACAAAGCTTCGAAACGTTGGTAATTAATGTAGAACGGTAACATCATCCATAGCTAGAAGACTTTTTCTTATTTACCGGATATTGTCGATGTACTGTTTTTCTTGTACACCGCCGACACCAGTACAAATTAAAAACTTGGAGCACTGAATAGTTAAATAAAAATGAAAATTCAACACAAGTGCTTAATTTCTGCGACGTAGGAAATTTTTGCAGTTTGTTGTCGTCGGTTTGTTCCTATACAAACTCAATAACAAGTAATATGTCATGCGTATATGGTAATCCTAGTGTGAACATTGCGGTTTTAACTTCATATTACTATCTTTGAAACACGTTATTTTCTGCAGGTTCGAAAATAGTATTGATTAGTATTCTTATAACACTTAAAATTGTTTGTTCCAAACAAAAGATTAAAGTAGATCCAAACGTATTTTTCAATTGGTTTCAGACATGTTCATGTACCGGTGGTGACTTTTCAGCACTATTATTTGCACTTAATTCACTTGATTGTGCATTGTTTTTATCTCATTTCGTATCGCCAGGTTGCCAAGTTTTTTCAAATTGTTATGTAGAAAAATTTATTTTTCTTCTTTAAATTACCACCATCAAGTATTTTTTTAGTATCCGTGGCGTTAATTTAATTGTATTATTGATACTTATATTTTAATAAAACTATTTCAGCTCCGAATATTACTAGAAAGTGCGTGTTAAACACTAATGAAATAAGAGTATATTCAGTAGTGTTCTTATTCTAGATGCATAATTTATGTCAGTTTTAAAATTTGAATCTGGATATTATAACAAGAAAAACTGGAAGCCTCAGCTGTGTTTTACTCGTGTGTCAAATATAGAAAAAATAGAACGGCAGCGTATGCCAGTTTTAAATTTGACAGATGAACTGTTCGAATAAGTAGAACTAAAACTGCATGCTGGAGATACGTTTGTTCCTGTTTCAGTTCTATTATAAATCTTTCATATGAAACTTCCAGCTGCTGAATTAAAAAAAACGAAAGGAGAAGAATACAATCCAATTATTTCTAAATGTTGAATTCATTCCAAACTGGTTTTAAAAATATCGTTTGTTTTCTCACAGTTAGATTTAATCCTTTTTAAGAAGATTTCTGACAATTTGAACCTGAGAGTGTAATAGTGCAATAATTTGTTTTAATTGCTATCTATCATCAGCGAATGATAGGATAATGGGATGAATATAGGCCTAACGATAGAATGAATAAAGATACATTGAGATGAAATAAGAAACAGATGAGTGAATATATCACGTGTGTTTTTATCTATGTTATGCATATTAGTTTAATTTCCAAGAAATGTGAATCAGCTTTCAATGTGCAGCAAAGTGAATTAAGCAGAAATATGAAATAATTAAAGTGATTTTAGTGAATAGAGATGAAATAGAGAGCAAATTTCGATAGTAATTGCAAAACATCATTTTTCGATCATTTAAATCTATAATAAATTGACTAAACCTTTCAATTTTAGCTTATAAACAAACAAAAATTTTCCTATGTGACGATAATTACCAACCCAGGTTGTCGGAACTAATCGGAAGCGGCTTATGGATATATTATCAAAATTTATGAAAATAAATAGATATAAAATGAAGGGAACTTGAAAATTTTTTAATGGCTACTGGAACTGGCAAACGAAATAAGTGGCTGCAATTTTTTTTGATTTTCCAAACAATTAATCTGGCTTGAAGATTAAAGTCACAAAGAAATGACAATCCAGTGAGTTCTAAGATCGATGTATTTATGCATTTTTCTTTGTATCCAAAAATCAGGATTATTTTGAACAAGCATAAAAAGGTTTGTTGAAATCAGTGTCAGCTAGAACAGATTAAAGGGTGACACAGAACATAAACTACCATCAACTCATTTGTCCGTATGGTTGTTTCATTTGGTCTTCCATTCCTCAAATTTTCCAGTAGAGACAGACACGGAAGCGAGGGTGGTTATAATGAGCAATCAACAGCGCATAATAACATAAATAAATAACACAACCGCTCGGGGTTAGGATTAGCTACGGAAAGCTGTTTTATGACGCGGATGCACTCGAGCGCACTTGAAGTGGTTTCGAACAGAAAAAGGGATCGTGCTGAAAGGAGCAGATATGGAATGACAACAAGAAAATATCATGCTCTGAACCGGCCTGTGAACTGTAACCGAAGCCGAAGGACCTCAAAACGAGCACTCGATAATGATGTGTTTCAGGTTGGGCAATTTGTAGTTACTTCTTGGTTTCGCTGCGTTTCCTGCATTAGCTAGGAGAAGCACATCTTAACATGCGTGAAATGTGTTCGGCTTCCGCACACGCGCAGGATCCATGTATTTTATTGGTGACAAAACGCACAAGGTGTTAATGATTTCTTATGTTCCCCCACCAACAAACAACGGTTGTTTGTTTAGAACACACTAGCGTGGGTACAATTTTTAGCTGCATCAGAATCCAGAATTTGACTAACCTCACACTTGGATACAGAAAAAAATTTCCCACTAGAAATATGTTCTAATTTTCGGATGCCACAACGGTACAGACATATTGTCAAAGTGTTGAGTTATTTAAACCAATTTTTTCGCAACGACAAACAATGACTCCGTGCTAGCCATTCTGCCGTCAACGGCTGCCACCGACGACTATCGGACTGGGCGATCACGCTGCCAATTGACCGTTGCTGCTGCAGCCCCACGCGACAAAAACTGTCCACTGCATGGCCATGCGACGAGAGAGGTCGAGAGCAGTGTTGCTAACATTATTTGTCGATCGCTTTTCCAGTGATTGATGTAGTATGGTATATTTCTGCGCGTAGAATATGCGGGAAACAGAGGAATTTAGTTTTCGAGATGACGTTTTCATTCCAAATTTTAGATACGGCTTTACGATCATAAAGAGATTTTTTGTCGTGAATACGACTTACTCTACTGTGGGGCGCCTGTTCAAAATTTACCCCCTGAGAGAGTGATAATTTCCTGTTGTATCTAACGTATTAACAGCGTATTTTCAATCGAATAATATCAAACGAAAATGAAATTTATGACCACTGACCGTCAACATATCGATAAAAATTCATTTGACATTTGCTGCAATTTTCAAGTGAAACTCCTAGAATTCATTGTCAGTTGAATAATCGCACCGTAGTCATTTGAAGTTTGTTTACTCAGTTTCAAGTGCCAAGTAGTCTAGCTGCTTCATTATCTTCGCTGTTGGTAGTGAGCAAGTGCGAATAAATATAATTATAAATGGAGTAAAGTTTTAAAAATGAAAACCGAAGGAGGAAACTATCAATTTACGTGTATTCTGTGATTGATATGTCAGCTATCTGATTAATCTTTCATCTATTATCTTGAACCAATTCGAATGTTTACATGAACCTCTTTTGAAGGCCGCTGTCAATCTATTGAAAGAAATATTTTGTTATTTCAAGAGATCAACTTACGGTGGATAAACTGAACTTTGATTTGAAGAGAATCGATTGAAGAACCGAATGCTGCCCGTTCGGTACGTTAGCGAACGTTATGTGTGTCAGAGTGTGAAGCTTATTGCAATAGTGTCAGTGTGTTTCACATTCGGTTTCAACTGAATTGAATGAAGTTTTACTGCCCTGATCAACATAATTTTTGCTACATGCTATCGGAAATATGATTATAATTTTATGATAAAATTTTCAGTTGTATGACATAATCTCAAATAATTCAAAATTAAAATTATCTAAAATGGTTGGTATCAACGAGTGTCGAAGAGAAAAACTCATGACGCGTGTTTGCCTTTCTCGTATTTTGAAAGCTGATATCACAGTGATCTATAGAAGCATTTATATAATCTAACTACCATCTAGATTCGAAATTGTTCGACTTAAACGTGTATTGCAATAACAACATTGAAGTGTTTCAATGGTACACTATTGAAAAACCTGTTTGATTTGACCCATGTCAGCACTAGCCAATCAGAACGCGTTCTGAGGAAGAGAACAAAATACCTGCTGCTGTACAACTGCATCGGTATAAAAGATGACCATTATACTTTTCTCCATCATTTTCTGAGCAACGCTTGTCGGAAGAGAAACAACGATGACCTCACGCTGTTGGAATGAAACGAGCGCCGAACAGCGGAATTTTGCGTGCCAAAGAACAATCACAGTTAAGTTGTCTGGAATTTGAGTAGGAATTCATTGTGAGTTCCAAGTGCACCTACTGATTCCGCCCGAAATGTACTGGTTCATCTGTTTTGGAATCCAATTGGAAATCACAATTATTTCCGAAGCAAAATTCGGACGAGTTTACCGAGGGTACACGCCAAGAGCCATCTCAGATCTAAATGCAGATCCTGTCGGTCACGACAATTCAAAGCACTTTTCAGTCTCACAGATCATCATCGAGAATTAACTGAAAATTCTCAATTTCTTATCAAAAGCATCAGATTTATCAAAATGGAAACTTTGCGACGGAAACGCTCTCACGCAATGCGAAAATGAAAGTATTAATGTAGAACACATATTCATACTAGTCTCGCTTCGAAATATGCCATGCTAAACAGGGTTGCCATATATGCTGATTATTCTGTATTTTATTACTCCTGAAAAATACAGATATAAATTTTACGAAAGAAAAGACTTTCTTAACATCACCAAAAATCCAAAGTGTTTTTCCAAATATATCTCATGTTTCTATGCGGATGAAGAAATCAAGTACGCCCCATTTTTATATTCTCGTAAAAATACACCGATGATAGTTGCGAGGGATTTCAATATAGATGCCTCAAAACAAGATAATATTAAATTCATTGATTTATGAGCAAGTGTATGAAGTTGGATATGAAATCTGCTCCTTAACAAACAACTACTGTTGGAGGCACATGTATTGATCGCGTATTTGCTCGAAATATCAATGCAGAAAGATATATTTCATTGTATCATTGTTCAACCTAGTGAATTAATGTTTTCTTCATTGGAAGATTATAATCGGTTGTGAACGCTATACTTACGCCAGCGATATCAGTATCTCATCCACGAACAACAGGTCAGCTTGGAAATAGATGACGGCAGTCAGCGGAATCCATCGGTATTCGAATTCAACTCGTCACTCACCAACACAAACGCCTTAATGAAAGGTTCTTTTCAAAACCACCATTATTTTATTATAAAGAACTAAATAGAAAAATAACTTCGTAATATTTAATTGTGTGTCAGAATGTTTATTTATTTTATTCGTATTCACGATATCCAGTTAAGTCTCCGACAATACCCACCCGCCTTTTTTGCTGTCAGATCCCACACAGCATCGAGGCTGGTCCTGTTCGGGGAAAGATAATAGAAACTATCATTAAATTAAAATAAAACCAATACACTGAAGAAGGATGTAAATAACATTCCGAAATACGTATCTGTATTATAACGTTTGATACACAGAATTTACTTTCATAATTCAGGTCTTTAAATCAATTCCGAAATACAGCTCTAAAATTCAGTTCCAGTTCAATTCCAAATTTTTGGGTCTAAATTCAGTTTAAGTTTCACACACAAAAAATTGAATTTTACTAGAAACCTAAGGCTTGCTTCAGATAGAATTGCAACAAAGACAATTGCTTATAGTTCAGTTATTTATTATTGCATTCAAGATCATTTTCTATACAAATGTAGCGATTTCTTCATACTTTAAAGAAAAAATACGGATAAATTTATTCGTCACGGTTTCGCAGGAATTCTCGAATTTTTCCTGTAACACGGCTCATTAGGCGTCGCACACCTTCTTCGTCCATCGTTTTAGCTATCTTATTCCACCAGGTCGTCATCTGGTTGATGTCTTTGACAACCTTTCCCTTTGCCTTGAGTCTTCTCTTCATGATTGCCCAGTACTTCTCAATAGGGCGGAACTGGGGATAGTTGGATGAGTTAAGGTGTTTCGGAACAAACTGGACCCGTTTCTCTGCATACCATTCTTGAACGACTTTGCTGTAATGACAGCTTGCCAAATCTGGCCAAAACATTACGGGATGGTCGTGGGATCGAATGACCGGCAAAATTCGTTTTTGGAGACACTCTTTTTGGTATATTTTCGATGTCATTGTCTTATTTGTAACGAAAACTTTCGTTTTTTTGCCACAGCTGCAAATGCCCTGCCAAATCATAAATTTTCTTGCAAATTTGTCGGCAAAAACAAATTTAAATTTGGCTGAACATCCCCCGGAGCCGTTGCCAAGTGAAATTTTTGACCTGGGATTTGCCCGAAGTCAGCCTTGACATAGGTTTTATCGTCCATCAGAAGACACCCGTCGAACTTGGTCAGCACCTGGTTATATAGTTTCCGAGCACGAATTTTGACCACACTATTCTGTTTTATGGCTGTTTGCTAGCTCGATACGACTTGATTCCTTCCCGGAGTCGAGTTCTTCTCACGGTACTATGGGCAGCACCGAATTTTCTGGCCAAATCACGGTCCGACAGATTAGGATTCCTCTTAATCGTCTTCAAAATCTTATCACGCAGTTTCCGGTCAGCAGTTCCACTCCGACGATTGGCTTGAGGCTTCCGAATCGTCGTTAATGTTTCCTTATACCGATTGATAACGCGCCATACGGTATTTCTGGGCAATTTCAGCTGTTTAGCTAGCCTAGATGCAGACCACAATGGATTTTCCAAATAACTGTGCACAATTTTTTCCCTTCTTTTGGCTTCCATGTTAATTGTTTACAAAGTACAGTCGATTTGCGGAATGTCAAAAATTATACGTGAAGCTGACAAAATCCGTCCACTAGGAGCGCCACAATATGAGCAATTTTTCCAATTCTAAATGAAGCAAGCTTTAATGCCTCATACGATGCAATTTATAAAGACTTAATTAGTCAAATTACGGAACATTTCATAATGTTGTATTACCATGAATTTACTGATTTCGACTGTATTTTGAATTCGGCTCGCAAGTGCGACTGTATAAATTTGTTTGCATCATTTACCAGCCGAGTAGTAAATTTGTTTGCATCATTTACCAGCCGAGAGTAGAGTAGAGATTATAAGTTGTAAAATCACAGGGTTTTTCAAAGTGTGCAGAGCTTAGGTTTAGAATTTAGTTCCAGAATCCAGAAATAGAATGCAATCCTCGAATTCAGAACTCATTCTAGCATCCAAGTCTGGAATTCAGAGTTCGAATTCATATTCTGAAATCCAGTCCAGAATTAAGGTTCCTGATTTCAGTTCCAGAATCCAGGGTTAGAATTCCGGTACAGAATTAATTTTCAAAATCTAATATGAAAATTCAGTTCCTGGTACCAGGCTCAGAATTCAGTTCCAGAATCCAACTAAAATTCAATATTCAGTACTCGGAAACCAATATCATAAAACTAGGTCCAGGTTTCGATCTGAACTTGAACCAGTATTGCGGTAAGTTAAAGACCAACTGCTCATTAGAATTCGAGATAAATGCACTCACTGTCTAATTTTGAAGAACTTAAACGATACTTTTTTTTCGTCTTTACTTCCTTACTGAATGGTACATGAAACTTTCCGTTTAAAGAATCAAAAGTAGGAAAAATATATAGCTTTGGACTCGTGAACCTACACCATACTTTGCATGAAAACACACTCAAAATATAATAGATTCTTAGAATTACCTTACATAACAATTTAGCAAATGCAAAATACAGTCAAAACCAGTAATTTCATGGTAATCCAACATTAAGTCATTACAAATAAAATTTTCCGTCCAATTAGGTCTTTATAAATTGCATCGTATGAGCTTGGTGCCTGGAACTGAATTTTTACATTGGATTCTGAAAATTAATTCTGATCCGAAATTCTGGATTAGGAACTGAGATCAGAATCTCATTACTGGACTTAGATTCGGAAACTAAATTCTAGGCTTAGATACTGACAATGGATCTGAATACTGGTCTTGTATTCTGTAATTGAGTTCAGGACTTGGAATCTGATATTAAATTCTGCATTCTGGAACTAATTTCAGGAACTTCATACTGACCCCAAATT
Source organism: Malaya genurostris (assembly GCF_030247185.1). NCBI lineage: Eukaryota > Metazoa > Arthropoda > Insecta > Diptera > Culicidae > Malaya > Malaya genurostris. The sequence goes on from NC_080572.1 coordinate 183,848,890, forward strand.
TTAGTACTGTGTTCTAGAACTAATTTCAGCAAGCAGTAACAATTGTTTTTTCGGTTTCTGACGACATCAAACTAACTATAGATTGTGAGAGGAGAAAGAATATGAAATTAAAAAGCTATAGTACTCAAGGAAGAGCAAGGGTGTGAAGATAAAGTGCAGAAAAGTGAGACGTGACAAGGGTCATATAGGTAAGCAGAAGGCTTCTCGTGTCGGAACTTTCTGACATATCAGAGACTCGGATGATTCGTATAGCAAAGATGCCTAAGTTCGATGCCAAGATGCCTAAGTTCCTGGTAGAAAGTAAAATATTTTTTTTGAAGATCGGAACATCTAGAAGTGAAGAACTTGAAGATTACCGGAACTTTTTTAACGTTTTCTTGAAGATCGGAACATTTCAACATCTTGAAGCGAAGAATTTTGAGAATTGAAACTCCTTGAAACAAAAAAGAAACTTGAAAAAGTAAAAGAATTTGAACGCGATTCACAGGTAACGTAGTCAGACAAAAACTACTACAGAAGAGATTTTTTGGAAGCGACTCGACGCTAAGAATGTCGTTAGGTACGAACCGGAACGACCTGAGGCTGTTTTGGTGCAGATCGGGATGACCGCAAACCGTTTTAAAGCGGATCGGGACGACCGCTAACGATGTTGATAATAACGGACCGGGACGGCCGTAGACTGTTTTGTTGTGGATCGGGACTACCGCTAACAATGTTGGTAAGCACGGACCAGGACGACCGTGGACTGCTTTGGTGCGGGTCGGGACGACCGTTAGTCGTTCAAAAGCGGATCGGAACGACCGTTAACTATGTTTGTAACTGATACAGCCTTGGCCTTTTTTCATGCGGTCGGGACAAGCGCTAAGCGTTCGAAAGCGGATCAGACGACCGCTAAACGTGAACATGTGGTATACACATTCGATGACCGCTATTAATCTGTGCATCATCACAGCAATCGTTTGTTAGGATGTGAAAATACTGTCATTCGATTATATGTTCTATTTAAGGTCAGAGGTAAGATTTAATGTCTCACAGAACGTGTTGGGTGATTCTGCAGGAAGACAGATTTACACACTTCCTCCTTTCACAATCTCTAGTTAGTTTGATATAGTTAAAAAACGAAAAAGTAAAAATTACTGACTGACCAGAAGTAACAATTTTAGTAACCATTTCCAACACGAGAATATCGTTCTGTCAATTGATCTATTGTTGATGTGATGAAATACAACTCTGAAGGTCATTTTATTGAACAAAGCACATACAAACAGCTATTGTGCAAACTGTGCACGACCAGATCAAATTTCAATCTGATCACTGTAATCTAATCGCGCACGCATACACTAATCAAGGTGGGATTAACCCAACAATCTAATTCTCACGCGGGGCAATGATATGTGCGATGTTATCTGCGCCTTTATTGTCAACAATTTTTTAAACCCACTGCAACACATACTAAAGCAGTAATGTGTTATGCCTTGGTAATATGCTATGCTTTTACTGATTTGAGTAACATTCACTGAAAGTACAGCCAATTTTTCCATACGAACGGCAACACTGGTCCGTTTCTAGGGAACGGTTCATATAAGTAAATATGGAGACATTCGGTCACTAAATAAGTGAAACACCATGCCGGGCACAACTCAACAACCCTGTCCGACATGACAACCGATGATCTTGATGGGACCGATGCAATGTGAGAACCGAATCTGGCACGATCTCAACTTTTCTTGCACCCAGTAGTATACCCTTTCAGAAATACCATAATAATAACGCTTTGGCACACGGGATAATGATTCGACGTTGGCCAAATAGCATTCGGGATGTAGCCAGATTTAGATCTAGCTGGATCCGACAACAGAATTTCAACCACAGTTAAGGATGATGGGTGTCAAACTGTGCCAGAATGATGAATCAATTCACTATGATTAGATTGCCGCGCCCCCGCTCACTAAGGCTACTCGCTACTCGTGGTACGTTCTGGTGAGCAGAATACAGCGGTTACTTTTTTTCGTAAGATAATCCACCCACTGACACCGGGTGCTCTCTGAGAAAACCGTGAATGAATGTGAAATTTGGCTACTGAATCGCATCGTGATTCACACTATTTCCATGAATGTGGGATTGACGCCAACTTTATAGTTTTACGACGTTGAAAAGGGTGTTTGGGAAATTTCATGGGAACTGAGAAAATGTGTTCGGAACTGTAGTCTAATAATGACAAAACACTATTAAATTAGTAACAATTTCTGTGCCAACACAAACAATGATAAAAGCTTCACTGGCATTCATTTTCAATAGTTTTATTTACTTTTATGGTCGATTACAGTCAGGGTCGTTAAGACCACTATGACCAGTAGAATCAATATCGGTCAGTAAACTACCTGCTGTTTTTGTCAGGAATATCAGATGCGACTGTGCACTATCCGATTCAGCAACCTTAGTTGAGCTTCAGCAGTCTTGTAAAATTTTCTGGTTCCAGAATTTTTGGGTTGTAGAATTCCTAGGAACGAATCACATTCGGTCATCGTTTTTAGCTAATTAAAATGCGCTGAACCGAATGGTATTAGTGGTTTTATAGATGAACGTTGCTTGACACATCGAAATAGAATCAGGAATCAGAACTGAATGGCTCAAGTGGCAAGTTCCCCTAGTTATTCATACGATGAACTCCTCTGACTATTGCTCCTTATCATATTGTATGAGAAACGATAGAATATCCTTCAATTTTAGCTCCCCATACACAAATTCAACCACAGAACCAAAAACCCGAATTCGTAGTTGCGTCAATGCGTGACAGTTACATATCATTCTGTGAAGTACGCAATCGCACTTACACAAATCACAGAAATAATACTGAGCACGCTGAATAGTAGCCATGTGATGGTTGAGTTTGCCATGTCCAGTCAGAGCACTGCAATGATTCTTAGAAAAATGCAATAAACATTTTAACATTTTGAGATTCAAATCTGGTAAAATTGCTGTTGTCAGAGCGCAAATTTTCAAGCTGCGCCAGTAGCTAGCATGTTTGGCTGCAGCCAGTGATAAAGCTGGATCTTCCATTTAACTTTAGTCAACTCATCCGAGATCCGAAATGATCGACAATTTTCAGCATTCGAATTGCATCATCCTTCTTCCTCAGATACTTGAGTAAATTACGTAGCCATCTCAATAAACCTAACTAAAAGATTTTTTCTGTGCAGAACCAACAAACGACCCATAAACGTCATATTTCAAGAGAGATAAGAAAGATTATGTAGGATATCACACTTCGCTTTGCAGCGTGATGAACTGACACTATAAACAACTGTAAAATAAAAAGTATTGTATGAGAGCAAATAAATAGAATTCAAATAATATGAAGAATATGAAGTCGTCGCTTGGCGAAGACCGGTCATACGACAAATGTTCCGAATGTTTTTCTGTCTATGCATTTAATTATTCAATCTAACTGTGTCATCGGTACGGAAATACATCTAGTCTGGCGAGCTCCCGCTTTTGTGACCTTTTACGACATGGAACAGGAAACCAGTGGATCAATTCTTGGTTGAAATAATACCACCGGATGTCACACGGCTTACCTGTTTAGTGGTCTTATACCATCGGGACAAGTTTAGTTTGAAATAAGAGTTAAAATATTAAAATTCATAACACAGTCTCCATGAGAAAATTGCAACAATATATAAAATTCTGTTATTGTAACATCAAACCAAGGACAAAATATATCTAGAAGACAAATTTTTCAGTTATCTTATATTCCAGCATTCAGAATAAAATTATATCTCTTATCTGATTCTGATGCACTACTGTATAAATTGTACTTAATGCAATTGGAATAACTCATCAATAACGAAATAAGATATAATAACTAATTTTGATGCTAAACAGATGTTGTACAATTTCTTGATTCCTTATATGAAATATCAGAAAGATATCAAGTAACGCTATGACAGCACAGAAACGTCAAGACAAGATATGATGGAAAAATTTGGTATTATTTTACATCTACTCGGGTAGTGTTATTCTTAGCCAATTGAGAACCGCTACCAACACTACACGGTTATCTAGGCTGCTGAGAAAGAGAAGTTGACATTGAAGATCAATTTCCATTGGTGGCCGAACAGCCGGTGTATCGCATCACAATCTTCGCATCGCTTCTCAAATTGCGTTCTTTCTGACAGCAACCTTAGTTGAGCCTCAGCAGTCTTGTAAAATTTTCTACTTCTAGAAGTTTTGGGTGGTAAAATATATTCCTGGGAACAAATCATATTCGGTGAGTGTTTTTAGCTTGTTAAAATGCGCTCAATCGAAAAGTATTAGTAGTTTTAAAGATACACTAATTTTGCCTCTCTCTATAGAAAGGTATTAGAATTGCTAGAAAAACCGACTTTCGAACGGAGCCTCGAAGACCCATAGTATTATATACCATTCAACTCAGTTCGACGAGATCGGAAAATGTTTGTGTGTGTGTACGTTTTGAAGATATTTTACCGCTCAATTTTCTCAGAAATGACTAAACCGATTTTAGCAAACCTAGGCTCGTTTGAAAGCTACTATCAGGTCATTGATCAAGTTCGTAGTTCAAATGGCTGTGACTTCTGGTTCCGGAGATATGATAATATAAGTAACGTAACCGACAAAACGCGTTGATTGTTTAAGGAGTGTATCGAAAATAACCTATCCACAAGGGACGGGTATAGCGTGATGGATTAGTCGATGCCTTTCACGCAGCCCACCTGGGTTCGATTCCCAACCCCGTACATAGAGTCAGAAAGTATTTCTTCTGGCTCAAAGAGGCGAATAACGTTTTATGGTTAAAACCTCTATAATCAAAACAAAAAAAAACCTATCCACAAATTTTTCTTTCAAATTATGATAAAAAAAAATATTTTATTCAAACTCAAAATTGATCCTTCATTGTACGAGGTTAAACTTGAGCATAATGAAAACCGGATGAAATTTAAGTTATTCGTTCATGAATTTTCTAACTTTTGATCGAACGCTCTTCATCAAGTACCGGACAAGTGTTGCATCGCATGTTTTGGACGCTTGAGCCCAAATTTATTTGAACTCCTGCATGTTCTCAGCTGCCTAACCAGTCTTCTTGAAGACCCTCTTCATGATTACCCAGTAACGTTCGATGGGTCGAAGCTGAGGGCAATTTGGTGGATTGATATTTTTCTCAACGAAATTTATACCCTTTTCCGCAAGCCAATTGAGAGTGGTTTTGGCATAGTGAGCCGACACTAAATCCGGCCAAAACAGTGGAGGTGTACTATGACTCTTATATAAAGGCAGCAATCACTTCTGGAAACACTCAGATCGATAGATTTATGCATTTATAGTTCCGGTAGTGTAAAAAATGGTTGACTTCAAACCACAGGAACATACTGCTTGCCATACCAATACCTTTCGATCGAATTTCTCTTCTTGAATCGACCTGTCCGCATCGCTCACATCCTCGCCAACGACGGCAGTAAAGTATTGTGGACCTGAAAGGGTTTTTGAGGCCTCCTTTACAAAAGTCTCATCATCCATCAAAACGTAAGCATCCGCACACTGCAAAAGAAGCGAATACAATTTCAGGGCCCTTGTTGCTGCTCGCTTCTTCTGTTCTACACTTTGTTTCGAGATTTTCTGCTTCTTGTAGGTCTTCAGGTGATTTCGCCTCTTGATACGCTGGATCATTCCGATACTCGTTCCTGCTTTTTTGACCAAATCACGTATTGACATTGATTTGTTCTTCATGATTAGAGATACCATTTTCTGGTCCAGTTTCGGGTTGGAAGAACCGTGTTTTCTACCTCTTCCTGGTAGCTCATCCAAAGAATAGTGCTCCCCAAACTTATTAATGATGATTTTAACAATGGCATGATGAATTCCAAACCGCTTCGCCAATTTTCGCACCCATATCACTTAGCCATGTGTCCAGAACCCTTAACAGATCGGCTGAAAAGTTCGTATCGTTTCTATGAGAGGGCGCCACTAGAATTAAATCCATACCATTTTCAGTTAGTACCAACCTTCAAAAGATACGTGTATAAATTTGACAGCTGTCTGATTATTAGTTTGTGAGATATTGCATTTTGAGTGAAGCTACTTTTGTTATTGTGAAAAAAATGGAAAAAACCTGTTTTAATCCACCTAGTGTGGTAATGATGCCTTTCTCATATCAATCATACTATCATATATAATACTGTGGTATCCTTCACAATAATTTTCTTCGATTCTTAAAAGAATAACCGAAATCGGCTTATTTGACCGTCTACTGATAAAAACTATCAATTGGAAAAGATTTGAGATCGATTTAGAAAATTGTTTAAGATTTTTCCCCATGTTCAGAGATGGTATACAATTTTAACCCACTTTACCCTATATTTCCGGATCCGGAAGTCGGATCCGTATGAAATTCAGGAATTACGCATGGTACCACAGAAACTTTCATTTGAACCTGAGTTTGTGAAAATCGGTCGCGCCATCTATGAGAAAAGTTAGAAAACATATTTTCTTTTTTTGCACATTTTACCCCATAACTCCCGAACCGGAAATCGGATCCAAATATTCAGGAATTTTTTATGGGACCTCAAGACATTTCATTTGAATCTAAGTTTGTGAAAATCGGTTCAGACATCTCTGAGAAAAAAAAATTGCACTTATTTTCACTATTTCTTGCACATTTTACCCCATAACTCCGGATCCGGAAGTCGGATTCGCATGAAATTCAGGAATTACGCATGGGACAACAGGACCTTTCATTTGAATCTAATCTAATTTGTGAAAATCGGTCGCGCAATCTATGAGAAAAAATAGAACACATATTTTCTTTTTTTTTGCACATTTTACCCCATAAATCCCGAACCGGAAGTCGGATCCAAATAATATTCAGGAATTTTATATGAGACCATAGGACCTTTCATTTGAACCTAAGTTTGTGAAAATCGGTTCGGCCATCTCTGAGAAAAGTTAGTGCACTTATTTTCACAATTTTTTGCACATTTTACCCCATAATTCCGGAACCGGAAGTCGGATCCAAATAATATTCAGGAATTTTGTATGGCACCACAAGACCGACTCGACGAACTGAGTCGAATGGTATATGAAACTCGGCCCTCCGGGCCTCGGTTCAAAAGTCGGATTTCACAGTGATTGCATAACCTTTCTATATGAGAAAGGCAAAAAGGAATTTTCGTCATGAAACACTACTTTTTGATGAAAAAAGTGTCGCCGATACCAAAAAATGGCTTCATGAGTGTTATCCAGACTCTGCACCGGGCGAAGCAACAATTCGTAAGTGGTTTGCAAAATTTCGTACTGGTCATATGAGCACCGAAGACGATGAACGCAGTGGACGTCCAAAAGAGGCTGTTACCGATGAAAACGTGAAAAAAATCCACAAAATGATTTTCAATGACCGTAAAGTGAAGTTGATCGAGATAGCTGACACCCTAAAGATATCAAAGGAACGTGTTGGACATATTATTCACGAATATTTGGATATGAGAAAGCTTTGTGCAAAATGGGTGCCGCGTGAGCTCACAATCGATCAAAAACAACAACGAATTGATGATTCTGAGCAGTGTTTGGAGCTGTTATATCGAAATAAAACCGATTTGTTTCGTCGATATATAACAATGGACGAAACATGGCTCCATCACTTCACTCCGGAGTCCAATCGACAGTCAGCTGAGTGGACTGCACGCGATGAACCGAACCCAAAGCGTGGAAAGACTCAACAATTGGCCGGTAAGGTTATGGCGTCTGTATTTTGGGATTCGCATGGTATAATTTTCATCGACTACCTTGAAAAGGGAAAAACCATCAACAGTGACTATTATATAGCGTTATTAGAGCGTTTGAAGGACGAAATTTCAAAAAACGGCCTCATTTGAAGAAGAAAAAAGTTTTGTTTCATCAAGACAATGCACCGTGTCACAAGTCGATGAAAACCATGCTGAAATTGAACGAATTGGGCTTCGAATTGCTCCCTCATCCACCGTATTCTCCAGATTTGGCCCCAGTGACTTTTTCCTGTTCTCAGACCTCAAGAGAATGCTCGCTGGTAAAAAAGAGGTAATCGTTGAAACTGAGGCCTATTTTGAGGCAAAGGACAAATCGTACTACAAAAATTGTATCGAAAAGTTGGAAGATCGCTATAATCGCTGTATCGCCTCTGATGGCAATTATGTTGAATAATAAAAACGAATTTTGGCAAAAAATGTGTGTTTCTATTAAACGATACGAACTTTTCAGCCGAACTGATATTTTCACTTCCTTTTCAATACGCGACATTTTGAAAACGCAGAATTTTAACCGCACACACAAGTAAACAAACGAAAACTGACAGCCAAACGCACAGCGTGCTGTGGTCTGAGCATAAAAACCATCACAAATACATGCGTACAATCAAGGATGACTTTTATCGTATCAAAGAACGCTCACCAGCAACTCTTCACACGATTGAATCAGTGCCATCAAAGAGACCCGGCATGACTCATTTAACATAGAATAGACACCAGTGCGAGAGCGAATTTCTCTCGATGACATTTCTGAGAATCAAAGGTTAGCACGCTGCTGTGGCGATCCTCTCTGAAGCAACAAACGGTCGCTTATTCTTGTTTCGCGATCCGATTCTATACAGGCAGTTGATAATTGCGATAGAATCATTTTACTATTGCCGCTTATTCTAACTATGTGCATATAACCTTTGTATAAGTTGTGTCTATGAAAATGTCTGTGAATGCTCAACACAAGGGTTTTGAAATATTGCAACGTAGTATGAGAATCATCAAGTTGAATCATCGATTCGATTTTCTGCGATAATTGCCAACCTGCGATTCTCTCTTGCGAAATTCCATACAGCAACGATCATTATCAGACTGTAATTTTTTTAAGGGCCGTGAAATACTCAGAGTATGAAGTGGAGCGAAGAAGTGTAGAAGAATTCTCTCGCGGTTCATGCATTGAGGGACTCGAGTTCTTGTAGCATTTTCTAGCGGATTGAAAATGTTGTATACAATATAGATAGCAATATAGCAGCTTCTGTAAAATTTTCGGCAATTACCAACACTGCGTACAATACAAATGTGTGTGGATAGCTTATTTTCGATACACTCCTTACCGCGCAAGTTTTTCTGGCTGAACCGATTTCAACGAGCTTAGGCTCGTTCGAAAGCTACTATTGGGCCATTGATCAAGTTCGGGCTGGTATAAGTAAAAGGTGATTTTTTTGAGGTTAGGATTTTCATGCATTAGTATTTGCTCAGATTTTTTGAGGTTATGATTTTCATGCATTATTATTTGCTCAGTATGCTCTGACATTTCATCATGAATAGACTTACTAACGAGCAACGCTTGCAAATCAGTGAATGGGCCCTAGAAAAGTTGGCAGAAAATCCGCTTTTTTATCGACAAATTTTGTTCAGCGATGAGGCTCATTTCTGGTTGAATGGCTACGTAAATAAGCAAAATTGCCGCATTTGGAGTGAAGAGCAACCAGAAGCCGTTCAAGAACTGCCCATGCATCCCGAAAAATGCACTGTTTGGTGTGGTTTGTACGCTGGTGGAATCATTGGACCGTATTTTTTCAAAGATGCTGTTGGACGCAACGTTACAGTGAATGGCGATCGCTATCGTTCGATGCTAACAAACTTTTTGTTGCCAAAAATGGAAGAACTGAACTTGGTTGACATGTGGTTTCAACAAGATGGCGCTACATGCCACACAGCTCGCGATTCTATGGCCATTTTGAGGGAAAACTTCGGAGAACAATTCATCTCAAGAAATGGACCGGTAAGTTGGCCACCAAGATCATGCGATTTGACGCCTTTAGACTATTTTTTGTGGGGCTACGTCAAGTCTAAAGTCTACAGAAATAAGCCAGTAACTATTCCAGCTTTGGAAGACAACATTTCCGAAGAAATTCGGGCTATTCCGGCCGAAATGCTCGAAAAAGTTGCCCAAAATTGGACTTTCCGAATGGACCACCTAAGACGCAGCCGCGGTCAACATTTAAATGAAATTATCTTCAAAAAGTAAATGTCATGTACCAATCTAACGTTTAAAATAAAGAACCGATGAGATTTTGCAAATTTTATGCGTTTTATTGTTTAAAAAAGTTCTCAAGCTCTTAAAAAATCACCCTGTATAAGACGTAGCCGACAAAACACATAGTTTTTTTTTACCGCTCTAATGCCTATAATGGCGCCAATATTTTGGGATCACCTCTAATTTCGTAAAGCGATTGGGCTCAAAAATTTGAGCGCCTCGAAAAATGCAAAATTTGAGCTAAATCGGGTATGGGAAAGAGGTTAAGATTTGAAAATTTTCGATCTTGAAAAATCACCACAGGAAGTGCATGAGATTTTCGAAATCGAAAAATTTTGTTTGATGCCGAAGGCGTTGAATTGCATGAATCGTCGAGATTTAATGTCATCCCGAAAAAAATTTTTTTTGGAACAATCGACTTTCTGGGATTTAGAAAAATTATCAAATCCAAGAAAGTCGATTTTTTCAAAAAAAATTGATTATATATCTGTTTTTGATTTCGGTCCCTCCCTCTGGGTACGTGACTGACATGTACCTTAACAATAGTTGATTAAAATGTTAATCTTTTTTTCTGTAAAATTGTCGAACTTTCTTTAGTATATCCGCCATATCATTCCGTACAGTTCACATTGGCCCGCGGTGACGATTTTCCGTCTTCTCTTGAGTTTCCGCTTAACTAGAGTCCCGCACGTTTCTATTGGGCAAAGTTTAGTGAATTAACTGTTTTGGCAAGTATTTGACTTCTTGTGCCTTATACTGTTCTAGAACGGATTTCACATAGTGACAAGAGGTCAAATTAGGCCAAAAATAAAGCTAAATAATCGTGGCTTCTGATAAATGGTTGCTAACAGCTTTTGTAGATATTCTCTCTGATGTATATTTCACTGTTCATTGAAGCAGTGGTTGAATGAAGGGTTTCGAAATCTTACCGCAGCTACAAATTGCTTGCCAGACCATAGCTTTCTTACCGAATTTTTCGACTTCAATCGATGTCTCGGACTGGTTTAACACTTGCCCTTCTCGCACCGTATAATATTGTGGTCCCGGCAAGGATTTGTAATCGAGTTTCACGTAGGTTTCGTCGTCCATGATTATGCAGTTCAAATTTCCAGCAAGAATCGTATTGTACAGCTTTCGAACCCTCGGCCTGATCGATACTTCTTGTTTCGGACTACGTTTTGGTTGTTTCTGCTTCTTATAGGTTCGAAGATTCAAAAGTTCTTTAGCACGAAGAACATTTGACTTCGAAGTGCCCACTTTTTTTGTCATATCCCGAACTGAAACCTCCCTCTTGCCTTCAGTATACGTTTATCAAACTGAGGGTTAGCAAGCTTTTTCACTTACTCCTTCCATTTTTGCTATCTTTCTCAGTGACAGTCCGCGTTCTGTGCACCATTTGTACACAATTTTTCGACGTTGTTCTGCTGAAAGTCCACGCATTTCGAAACAAACCAATGAAAACAAATAAACAACTGCACAAGTGGTTAGAGAAGAGTGTAAGCAACAGGACGCAGCCATAAAAATTGACAGATTCTGAACCATTGCGAAATGGCAGCGGTGTTTGGTTGCGTCCATACTTTCTAGGACAGTCATTACACAGCCGAGATAGTGCCTTTAGAAACGAAGCTTTTAGATGTTCGACCACAATTACATATGGCCTGCCAAATCAAATACTTCTTCGGAACTTGGACACCTTATTCCGGAAATTCGGCGTTTCTTTGCATTATTTTTTTCGGAACAATCGAAATTTCTAGAAAAATTATCAAATCCAAGAAAGTCCATTTTTTCAAAAAAAAAATTTTCGGGATGACACTCAATCTCAACGTTTCATGCAATTCTAAGACTTTTGAAATCAAAATTTTTTTTGGATTTCTGAATTTCATTTTTAGTTTTACGATGAAATGACATTTTTCATGAGCGAAATAGTTATAAGACATCACTAGGGCCAAAAAAATATCATTTACACTTAATATTTGGTCATGTCTAATAGTTTCCTGCGGCAAAATGTTACTGGTCATTTGCGTCCCACCTATTTTAGGAATTTCGATTTCGAGGTTGGTGTACTTCGAGTCAGATTTCACTTATAAAAGTGGGGATATGTACCTCAAACCAGATACATTTTGATGTGGAACACATCTTTATTTTCTATATAGGGGTGCAAATTAGAAACTCAAGGAAAAATACACGTAGAAATGTGGTCAGGTTTCAAACACTTACAGCGCAGTATATTTTGTATCAATTATTAATATTATTTCATTATTTGATTGGAAATATTTCTACAATTCGATTTGAATGTATTAAGCCACGTACTTTCAATTATGAATGATTGAAATTTTGATTAGTAGCGAGCAGTGTCCTATTTTGTCTGCTAAAAATGTCCGGCATATCGGATTTCCCTGCCATAGACGACGGTTTTGAAGGAGTAAGCGATATATCAAAGGGAAAGCTTCGCTTTGATTGGTCAAGTGATGCAAAAGCGAAGCTGTTGGAAGCACGCGAATCTATAAATAGAAGCAAAATTGTAGCTAACGTTTCAGTTCTACGCGTAGCATGCTAGAGGTAGATTGTTGTTAGACAGCAAGACAAAAAGTGCCATAAAACGATTTGAAGCTATAATTGGTATGCTCTGAGCTTGCGTCATGCAAGCTCGGATGAAATTCCATGTAATGTCGTTTCGCCTGAGAAATTGACATCTACTCCAGGGTAGATTTTGAGTGCTTAAGATTAATTTCTAATTGATATAAGATGAAATTGATTGATAATGAGAAAAAGTTTATCGCTTCAACCGAGATCGAAGAATGGTAGAGAAACTTAACGCTATAAAAATGACTTCTTGCATACAAAACTTGAACACAAGCTTGGTGAAGAGAAGCATTAATATCAAAATCGTATCACTGGTATGTACAAAGATATAATTGCATACATTTGGGATATCGGTGTAATTTCGTCGGCTATAAAACAAACAATGTTCGGTGTTGGTTCCTAATCAAGATCAATCTAGGCAGACTTTCGTGCAATTGCGGATTCAAAAGAGTGACGATTGATTGAACTGTTCAATTGTAGATCATTAGACATTTTGGTTGCCTTGTTCCACATCAATTGCTCGAACAACCCCATGGGGCTGATCCTTGTAGTTTTATAACTGAAGGTTGTAGCTTTCGAACAGTATATACGATTGCGAATGGAAGTATTATTTTGCACAAGACCAAAAGTAACTATTTTCGCCCCGGTCTCCTCTACTCCTACTTTCAATTCAACAAGGAAATTTAAACCAATACTGGTTTGCACACTAAATTAACTGCAGATATCAATCTTTTACTCAAATTATTTTACCTTAAAATGCACCACCGGAAATCGGATAGAAAAAAGTCTATACGAGCCTGATACTGTGTTTTCAGCTTAGTGGCAAAAAATAATGCAGGAATATAGTAGTAATCTCGCTTAATATTGCAATCAACAAACATACTGTCCATAGTCAACAATAGTCGAATCGAGTAACAAATCATAAATGTGCCAAAATCGTGCCCCGAACGCTCCGAAACTAACATGCTGTCACCGGTTTCCACAATTTTGCACTGCATTATTCCGACGCGAACCGCCGAACCGTGCAGTCCCACCTTTTGCGCGGACAACAGCGCAACAGTAGCAGCACCTAGTCAAAGTGTTGACAAATTTGGTAATTTTTATGGCGCTTGTGGCCGGGTACAACGAAGCGGAATAATTTCATCCCAATTAATTTATTGTAGCCATTCGCTCTATGTATACGAGTGCTTGCTGCTGCCTGCCTGCCCGCCTACCTGTTTGCCTGCTTGCCGGAGTATGTCTGCTTCGTGGTTGCTTGCGTTCCCCTCCCGGCTTTTGGGCAGAATGACCTGTTTGCGGCTGGTTATTTGTTTCTGCGAACTGAACCGAACTATTGTTCAGATCATTTTCTAATTTAGAACCGAGAATCACTAAGCGCAATTATCCCCCGGACATGTGTTTGTGTAAGTACCTATTTTCGGCTCCGAGAAAATTACCCCAGTAATTAAATCCGAAAATAAACCGGATTACCGGAGAAGAAGTATGCGATGAATCACTTTTTTTTCGAAAATTACACAATGCTAAGCAGAACAACATTCACGGGAAACTGGCCATAATATGCAAAGGCAACCATTCGGCAATCACAACAAACAAGTAGTTTTGCTGTAAACACAGCGTGGGAATCGAACCGAACTGCAGCTTCGAGTGCATCGAACAGTTTGGTTTACATTTTCGCTAGGAATTGGGGAGCTGCACGGCGGATATGGCTTCTTGCATCAGTGAAAGCTCAATTCCTGCCTGTTCGTGAACGATTTGTTGCAACTGGACCAAATTTACCTATGGCATCATTTCGATTACTCATTCGACTCTAGGAATTTGGAATTTCTGGATTGCTGCAGCCAAATTGTTTGTTTGTGAGTTTTATTGGCGACTTTAACTGTGTGTGGTCATACGTCGGACAGTTATATTGTGTTGTATTTTGATATAATAAAATATCTCTTTTTAATGCTCAACATAAACTTGGTATGACGTGATTGAAATCGAAAATTGGTAGCATTCGTGGTACCATTCACACATTATTAAAAGGTATGTTATGGTTGCTACTTTTATTACCGGTTAACAGGACTTGATGAGACAAATTTTAGATAATCGCATTATTATTCGCAATACTTTGATCTATAGACATATTATCTGAAAGCATAATTACAAAGTTTGAAAGTCGAACTTCGAATGCTTTCGGAGATATGTTTAGTTCTTTAAATTCACTAGTGCTCAGGCATGCCTTTGAAGCGCGTTTTCTCAATACTACGTTTTGAGAGATCGTTCCAAAATTACCAAAAATTAAATCTATCGATTTAATTCTTTATTTTCAGCAAATATTGACTGAGAGAAGTAAAAGATATATAATTATAAGATGGATAGGTATTCTAGATTGAATGATCAGAAGCAAGTGATAAAATTTTACTTCTACCTTCTAAAGTCAGTCTACGTTAAATTTCGATCATCAAAATAATAGCAGCGAAACAATTTTACACATAATTCGATAAAAGCTGTGGTTTGTATCAGAATAATAGAGTTACATGTACCATGCCCGTACCCAGGATTTCGTTTCGGGAGGGGCCCAAAGATAAAAAATAATGTTACTGAAGATTGCTGATGTACCTAATTCCCGGTGTGCCTTTTACGAGTGTTTTTAACAGACACTTTAAACTTTTCCACTGGAACTGTTATTGCATTACATTTCTTTAGGTTTACTGTCTACGTGACTGACATGTTCCTTAAGAATAGTTGATATGTGCCTTAAGAATAGTTGATTAATCTTTTTTTCTGTAAAATTGTCGAACATATTTTAGTGTATCCGCCATATCATTCCGTACGGTATCTTCACATTGGCCCGCGGTGACGATTTTCCGTCTTCTCTTGAAATTATCGGTACTACCTACTTTATACTTAGTTTCAAAGAATTCCGCAACTTTTATATTAGGCAAAGTTTGGCACGTATTTGACCTCTTGTACCTTATACCGTTCCAGAAAGAATTTTGCATGGTGACAAGAGGGCAACTCAGGCCAAAAATAGAGCTGAAAAGTCGTGGCTTCTGATAAATGGGTGCTAATTGCTTTTGCAGATATTTTCTCTTGTACATAACCTTACTTATAGTGCCGGTAGAAAAGAAACTTTTCGATTTTCGACCCCAACTACTACCCGGGTTGGCGTTTCAATGCGTACGGCGCTGGTCTTACAAGCCAGCTGTCATATTATCGAGCCCCGACCTGGAAGGATTCATAGTGTCAGTAGAATCGTAGTACGCTAAGAATCGGCTGCGAAGTCTGTTGCGACAGAAAGGCAAAATTCCACAAAAGAAATGTAAAGACTTTGCTTTACCACAACTACATATGGCCTGCCAAATCAAATACTTTTTCGGAACTTGGACGACGGAAATGCTCGGCCACGGCGTTCCTTCGCTTTGCGATATAAAAGTTCAGATCCTAAAGCTCTTTAAAACTTTCGAGCAAGTATATTTTGTCGTACATTATGACACGAGAAAATATTTGCCAAAAAACTGATGACTAGCACCTTAGTCCGACATTTTGCTGTACATTTATGCTTGTCATCCCGGTAGGGCAACTTTTTTCACTTTGTACGCCTTCAGTGCATGCCTATGCTTCACTTGTTGTACGTATGATTTTGACTTCCCAACTTTACGAGTCACATTTCTCGCAGAAAGAATGGAATTTTTCTCAATAATGGCTACCACCTTCTTGTCTATTTGTGTGGGCATTCTTCTCGATTTGTTCAACTTCCAACCTTCCGATCAACAGTCAAGGACAGGTAAAATGATATGCTAACACAAAACACGGTACTTTTCGGTAGTTTTAGTTTCTTGGCAAGATCGCATAAAGATTAATTCGGATTTTGCTGCCGTTCGTATAAAATGCATTTGCGAATTTTGCTGAATGCAACAAGGCTGTAAGCATGTTATACAACACGGAATAAACTGTAGAATTTCAGCTGTCATTAGAGTACCTATAATCAAAGTGACGACATCTCATCTGCAATATTGGCAACAATTCAAAACATTTAATCCGAAATGTAGGAAGTTTCGTTAGCTTTGCAATGTATTTGACAGATCGTATGCTCGTATGGAGCAAAGCCGTCATTCCGAACAGCTGTCGTCACTCTGGTTATAGGCACTCTAGGCACTGTCATATATGCAAAACGCAGAGATGCCATTTATACAGATTTTGACATGCACATACAGATTTAATACAGATTTCATAAAAAGTAAAAATTATAAAAATAAACTTTTTCGTCATTGCAGTGACGAGATAAAAGTTTATTATTCAACACAATCACTAATTAGAATGGAAATCTTTAGCGCAGATTGTTGCAATACATTTATATTATAATTTGAAACCTATTTGAAATGATTTTCAAGGAAGTCGTAACATCACGAGACTTCATTGGCAGGAATCAGGCATTGGAATTCCATGTCAACTTAAGAGGTCAACATTTCCATACTAGATGAGTATATGATATGAAAATTCAATTGTGCGTGAACTACGAAGATATGAAGAATGAATGTTCATTGATTCTCCTCCTATAATCATAATATGTTGGAATAACATCTTTTAACATCTTCATATTACATTAAATTTATTTTATTAGTGAACACAGATTAATAGAGACTTTTTATACAGGACAATCACAGATAACAGATATACAGGCTCGAACAAAATTTTTCAAAATTCTGTGTAAATTTTTGATTTGCTATACGTTAGAAACACTACTGCCACCTACTCGACTGTTCGCCGCAAGCTTTTAAAACGTTTCACTACCTTGCAGAATGATAACAAAATTCTCCTACGTGATATAGAAATATTCCAACTGCAGCCATTTGAACACTTCTCATGCGATTTTCATAAGAGTAAAAGGCAACTTTATTTCGATGTCGTTTGAATAACACGTGAATCAATCGGAATAAAACAAAATAAACTAGACATTTTAAACAACAGCAAAACCAAAAATTCGCGTGAAGTGAATGTATGTAGTGATGCGAATACTGCGCCTAAAACAGTGTCGATCGTGGTGACATCTGCAAGTATTCGCCACGTGCTTGAGTAAATTTTACACACAGTTCATATGCGAGCCTGTATATTTTTTTCTGTGGGGCAATAAAGATTCTCTATGAAAACATCTGGCATCTCTGGTGAATCGTTTCAGCACTTCGTGAAATAATGCAAAATAAACACTGAAAGAAAGGTGGCCGAAACTTGACGTGAACAGGCTTTACTTGAAAGAGTCGAACATTGAATTCGAGTCCCCAAGTATGCTTGTGTATCAAGAGTAATTCTTCACTATACTGTACTACTGACACCGGTATCAGCTAAAAAAAAACTTGCAGTAGGAAATATCAGAGACGTAACCGCAAGATTGACGTAGGACTGCATTTGAATAAAAAAAAATCCGTGTCTTAATACTACTCAAGTTCCTGCAGTTTATTTTTTGAATTTTCCATTCTTCATTATATGTTTTGGGGCCCTGAGCAAGTCCAATTTACAATTTAGTTTAATATCGAGATTTTTTTCTAGGAATTCTCATTTTGGAAGATATTAAGCATCCTCCGTTGAGATTGTTTGAATTTTCTATTTAATGCTTTGTATTCAAAAATCCGAGTTTTCCGAACTAAATAGCACTTATCCAACTTTAGCATTCAGTCGTTCAATTATGGTGTATAACATCAGGTAAGTAAAAATTAAAAGAATACACCAAGGTCTCTCTTTACTCGTTTTTTTTTCGCACGGTTTTTTTATACACGACTTTTTTACACGGATTCCGAAATTAACGCGGTTTCTGAGGAGAGTTTAAAAAGTACTGTCATTTGTTTTTTGAGAAAAATTTTCATTCAACAATTCACGGGAGTATTGACTGTCGTTCCATAAAATGATTAATCAGTCTTCGGTCTTGAATCCCTGTCGTAAATAACTTCCGCTCAGTTGTGGTGTATGATGTCAGCATCGTCATTCAAATAATCGAGAATTTCATAGCGTTGAATCGGATTTACTAATCTCTTCATCCTTCATCATATTAAGCAATTTATACCCAGTATAATTCAAGTATTTTATAGCCATTTGAATGATATTTGATCTAATCCTTTCTAATTTGATAATCCTTTTCTAATTTAATCCATATTCATCTCTATGAATTCTTCCCCTTTAATTCAGTTGCTGCGTGCATAGATCTTCATCCAATACCCTGGGTCGCCAAGAGGAGAAAGGGGAAAGGGAGGAATCCCTCCGGGCCCGGACTTTTTCAGGGGTCCGGAAATTCAAAATTGTTTTTTTTTCATTCTTCATAACGAAACAAAATATCATCATTCAACATCGAAACAATTTTAGCTTACGAATTATTTTGTTATAATAATGTATTTAAAAATCTCTTGACACATGGACATTCTTATACTCAGAATGTTTCTTAATTTTCATTTTTAGGGACCCGTGATTGTCTCTCGGCGGCACTGTGACCATTCCCATGTCTTCCCATTCAGTTTAATTGAAAATGACTGTGAAGATCGTTAGTGTTTAGGGGCTGTCCATAAAAGACGTCACGCTTGTTTGACGATTTTTGACTCCCCATCCCCCCTTTGTCACAAATTGTCACAGAAGCAAAGACCCCCCACCACCCCTATGTCACATGTCACGAATTCAAAATAAAAAAAATCATCTCAATTCTTTCTCAATATGTATGACAAACCATACAAATATGAGGGAAAAATCGAGTCCTTAGATTAAAAAATATCCCTGAAACTACAAAATCATCGGAATTATTTTATTAATATCAATTATATAAATTAACAAAAGTATTTGGTTGGGATTGATGAAACATTTAAATCATCTGTTTTATTCCTCCTAGGGGTACACAGATATATTATTGCTTTAGGTAAAGAATAATATTTACTTAGTATAGCATACAGGGCTGAGAAAATAAAAACCAAAACCTCATCAAAACGAGATCACTGCCGGAGAATCTTTTCTTGATCAGTTGATCAGTAAATTTTAAATCACATTGATCAATATCGGTACTGATTTATCGTTACACAATGGGTAGTGATTTTGAGCTAAAATGATTCTTGATTTATGTAAGTTCAATCATTGGATGATTCGATAAGCTTTGATGTTGGTGGAGGAAAATCACATATGATCAAGATAAGACATGACATGATCTACGTCTGAAATCGTAGATCTCCCGCCCTTTTTCAAATGGAGTACAATTGAATAAACTGCATCAGAATCAGATAAGAGAAATTCTTATGATATACTATTATCAATGCTAGAAAATCAAATTACTGAAAAAAATGTCAGTGCATAACTTAAGTTAAACCGTTTAAAGGCATCTTTTTCTTTTGACTCATATTAAGCAAAATTTATTAATTTCGCTAATATATTCGCTCCTCCGTGCACTTTTGCTGATCACAACAGAAATGATTTCCTGCATCATTCGTTTCCGAATTTACAAGAAGAAGCTTTTACATCAACAAATACACGTTTTCCTATAGAATGTAAACGTTTATTGTGGAGATTTTTTCAGGAAATAGGGCATAGCAGTAATATAATTAGGTATTTTAAAAATGCGCTCATTGAAAATATTGGACGTCACATTCCAAAAACCTCCCCCCCTTCCCCCTGTCACAACAGGTTACGTTTTATGAAACACCCCCCTCCCCCTTGCGGCGTGACGTCTTTTATGGACAGCCCCTTACTACGCATCGCACCTTCGGAATTGAAAAGAACTTATTCTCAAGATTTATTTGTAGTGGAAGTGTTTATAGGTGGTATTACTAGAACTTCTTTAGTCGAACATTCTACGTATTATCGTTCTTTTGAAAACTGAATGCATTATACAGAAGGCATGAGCTATTTAGATTAATTTGCTTATCGTACAACGCGTTTCCTAAGTGTTCTAATTTTAATTTGTCATCCAATGTGTTTGTTTAAGTATGACAAGACCCTTCTCGTAACCCCAGGCTGCTTTTTAGATTTCCGTATTTATTGTGAAATAACAGTTACATTTTCACAGTAATGTTCATCTTGCATAAATTCGGGTTTAAAAAAATGGCTTTTTTCATCTTCATATCATCAAAAGTTACATTTTATCCGAAACAAAACAAACAAATAATCAAATCTACGTTGTTTGGAATTATTTCGTCGAATTTCCCACGCAGTTTACGGCACATTTCAGGGCCATTGCTGATTCTTTCTCCTTTTTCTGTTCATGAACAGTGGCCCAAGCGCTGCCTACTGTGCTGTAGTCCAAGGCACCCGATTATGGGTTATATGATTTTTATAAATGAAACATTTTTTGCAACATTCGAATCGTAATGAAATTTATAAAATTATATTTTCTGAAATTCAAATTAATTTTTCGCTGCAAAAATGAAGAGAAAAACTTGTTTCTGTCAGCTTTGCAATGAAACATATATTGAAGAAGCCAAATGAATGAGAAACTCACAGAAAAGATGATATTTTGGAAAAATGTGAGTTTCTCATTTATTGGGCTTCTTCAATATATGTTTCCTCTTAATCATTGCAAAACTGAGCATAACTATGGCGACTTTACGCCAAACCAACAAAAAATCAATAAATCGTCTCATTTAGATGGAAGTCACAGAAATTACTCACATTAATTACATTAAAAAATCAAAACAAATCAATTCTTTTCGTTAAAACGCAAGTGGTCTAAGGCTACTGACCCGGGTTGGCGGTTCAATGCATAGGGCGCTGGTCTTACAAACCAGTTGTCGTATGTTCGAGCCCCGACCTGGAAGGATTCGTAGTGTCAGTAGAACCGTGGCACTAGCATAAATTTGGGGGTAACAAATTAACATTTTTTCCCCTTCAAATTACGTGGTTTGCACGGTTTAGAAGTGGTAATTTTGATTTGGAAAACAAAAAACGAGACAAAGTTTGAAGGTGAACAATCGATAGAGTTGCTCGATCAAGTCCCGTCGCAAATGCAAGAACAATTTTCAATATCACTCAAAATTTATAATCCAGCCATTTGCCAACGTTTAATAGCAATGGAAATAATCCGCAAGGTAGGCAATTGGGTGCCGTATGAATTTAAGCCAACCCGGGTAGAAGTGATTTGAAAACCAATAACAAATTTTATTATTAAAACCCAACATCACAATGGTAGAAATTAACATTAATTAGGTTCAAATAAGAGTTGAAATTACAAAAATCTTAACAAAGTCTGCATGAGAGAATAGCAACAATATATAAAATTCTGTCATTGTAACATCAAAGTAAGAACAAAATATTTACGACAAAGACGAATTTTTCAGTAATTTGATATTCTAGCATTGAGTATAGTATAATATCATAAGCATTTCTCTTACCTGATTCTGATGTAGTTTTTTTAATTGTATTTCATATGAAAATAGAGCCACTGGATCAATTGTACTTAATGACATGCCTCATCAATAACGAAATAAGATATAATAACTCAACGATTTGTTTTTTAGTCTTTGTTAAGATGAAGAGCCGTCTTGAACTTGTTTTTTTAAACATCATCAGTATCTAACGTGGAAAATTGACATGCGAATGCAATAATGTTACCGCATAGACGGTACTCGAACCCGTAGCTAACTCCTAACCGGGGAAATTGTTTCACCAATTAAACTACCCTGCATAAAAAGGCGGAAACAAATTTAACAGAACACATACTACACTGATCTTGCACGTCGCCGTTAGATACTGATCATATAATAACTAATTTTGATGCTACTCAGATACTGTTTAATTTCTTGATTCCTTCGAAGAAATATCAAGAAAATAACAAGTAACGCTATGACAGCACAGAAACATCAAGACAAGATATGATGGTAAAATTTGTTATAATTTTGATCTTTGTTTGCTATTCACAAGGCTTGTTTCGGTTCTCCAATTATGATAAAGTCATAAAATGGAGAGTTGCCAAAAAGATTGAAAGAAGTAGTGGCTAGCGATGGGCAACACCTTGGATATTGAATTTGGCCAATATAGTTTCAAATTTCGGAAAAAAACGGTACGAACTTATTTATATCTGATAGTTTATTCGTGGGTAATGAATTTTTAGAACAGGAGTATTGGGTTCACTAGTTAACGAAACTAGATTATAAATTTATCGTAATTATTAAATCAAAATACGTACAAATGTATACTCTACATCATATATTTAGTAATTCTATTCTATCTTATTTTTCTTTTACAGATTGATAACTTCGATTTGTTAAGTGAAAACAGATCAGTGATGTTTAGTGTTTTTAAGAATACATATATAAATTGAAGTAGAAGTGCTACGTCTCAGATTATTTCTTAAAACGTGTGTTTGACCAAAAACAATGCAAAGTGATTGTTTCTTACATGTATTTGATAATGTATCATACACACGACATAAGTTTGTAACAGTCCAGATGCAGTGAATGACAAGGAAAATTAGAGGTTTCTCCAATTGATCTGTTCATTGCTTTTATCCACCACGTTTCGAGGCACGTTCCGTGCTCGGAAGAAACATGAGGAAAGTACTGGACATGCGTCAGTATCGATCAACGAAAAAATTCAAACTAATATTGAAGATTCGAACCAACCGCTACCGCGAGGCACCTTAGAGGAGACCGTTTCGCGTATCGTATGAAGGATCCATTCTCCGGTAGTCTCTACTATTCGCCTTTCCGTTTGGCTGGCAGCACCAGTCAATACGTACCGCACCGTTTTGCCGTCTGAAAGGTTGGGCCCCGTTCCTGTAGAAGCGGTTGGTGCTTAGGACCTAGGCAACAACCCAAACAATCGAACACCGGACGCCATGTACTTGCGCAAATGGAGTCCCATTAAATATTTAATGTACTTATGGCTAGCAATTCTCGTGTGGATATTTTGTCGGTGTGAGAGTGCCGCCACGATGCACTTACCCCCGACCTCGTCGTACGCCAGTAGCAGTAGTGTAACTACTGTTAACAGTAGTAATAGTAGTAGCAGCAACAGCAACAGCAGCAGCAGCAGCAGTAGTAGTAGTATTAGTGGTAGCATAAATAGTATATCCGAGTTGCATGCCAGCGGACATCGCAACCGGGAGGTGGCTGCGAGTTCGAGAGGTGATACTAGCGACTTAGTGGACTCCACGAGTCCGTACCAGTGGCAGCCACCGCGATGGCCATTCACACCGGAATCGACCACTCAGCGGCAGCAAACCACTTTACGACACTTTACCAAATCCATTAGCAAAACTGCCAGCAGCAGCGGCGATCGTCGATGGACGCCTGTTCAAGTGGCGGACCTCTCGAGCTATCGACCAATTAATTACGCTAATCGTGTGCTTGTAGAAAATGCTAATAAACAGCTGATAAATCCCACGTACTTGAAAGAACAGCAACAACAACAACAGCAGCAGCAACTGCCGAAACTGCCAGCTAGCCTAAGTCAAACCAACACGAACCAAGATAGTCCCAATATAAATATTAATAATAATAACAACAACAACAACAACAGCAACAACAGAAGCAGTAGTAGTATTAATAGCATCGGTAGTAGCCGAAACATCAGCAGTACTACTAGTATTAGCCTTGATAGCGTCTCCCTAGCTGAGGAACGGCTACAGCTCCAATGGAAGCTACGAATGAACCAAAAACGGGCTCGTCGGCTTGCACACCGTAAGAAACTGAGGTGGACAACTCCTGACGCCTTAATCCTGGCAAATCGCAACCGACGAGATTCGGCCCGTCTCACGTTGGCATCTTTCGTGGGCTCTTTCAATAGTCACCAGGCGCCGAGACGACCTGGCCCGGGAGCTGGAGGACTCGGAGGCGGTGGACCAGCTCGTCGCTACTGCTCGGCTCGAGATCCGGCGACGCTGGCCTTCGAGGCACCGATCGTGTTCGAGGGTAAGGTGAAATCAATGAGCAGCGATCGAAGGGCCAACTTTTCCGTTACCTTCGAAATAGTGGCAGTCCACAAGAAGCACACCCGGTTTTACCTGCCGAACAATGTGAGACTTCAATTCACCTACCGAAACTTTAGTGAGTGCGACATCTACCGTGAAATGTACCGCGAACGGGGTATTGTGCGCGAAGAACTCGAACAGGGTAAAGTGTACTTTCTGTTCGTGAAGCAACTTGATCTGGGCAATTTCTCCATCCTCGGGCAGCCGATTCGGAAGACCAGACGCACCACCAACGGGGTGCTGGAGGGGGTTAGTGAAACATATGGTAAGTAACTGGTTTTCATTACATTATGGAGCAGTTTTTCACAAATTGGTAAAATTTTCATGTATGATATAGATAAAACGTCAAATTTCGACCTCCAAACCTAGAATTTTCTATTTCCTATTTCAAATTTTCAGTTTTCAATCTCCAATTTCCAGTTACAATTTTTCAGTTCACTACTTTCAACTATTATTTTTTTTATTAAATTTCCAAGCTTCAAACTTCCATCTTCCAATTTCCGACCTATAATTCATAACTTACTACTTGCAGCTTTCTGCTTCACTTCTCAAATTCCAAATTTCCACTTCCACTTTCAACATCATCTTCTAACTTTTCGGTTTCTACTCCCAACTTTCAACTTATAACTGCCAAATTACAACTTACTACGTACGAATTTTAACTTGCAACTTTCAACTTTCAATTTTAAACGTTCAACTTTCAACTTTCAACTTTCAACTTTCAACTTTCAACTTTCAACTTTCAACTTTCAACTTTCAACTTTCAACTTTCAACTTTCAACTTTCAACTTTCAACTTTCAACTTTCAACTTTCAACTTTCAACTTTCAACTTTCAACTTTCAACTTTCAACTTTCAACTTTCAACTTTCAGCTTTCAACTTTCAACTTTCAACTTTCAACTTTCAACTTTCAACTTTCAACTTTCAACTTTCAACTTTCAACTTTCAACTTTCAACTTTCAACTTTCAACTTTCAACTTTCAACTTTCAATTTTCAACTTTCAACTTTCAACTTTCAACTTTCAACTTTCAACTTTCAACTTTCAACTTTCAACTTTCAACTTTCAACTTTCAACTTTCAACTTTCAACTTTCAACTTTCAACTTTCAACTTTCAACTTTCAACTTTCAACTTTCAACTTTCAACTTTCAACTCTCAACTTTCAACTTTCAACTTTCAACTTTCAACTTTCAACTTTCAACTTTCAACTTTCAACTTTCAACTTTCAACTTTCAACTTTCAACTTTCAACTTTCAACTTTCAACTTTCAACTTTCAACTTTCAACTTTCAACTTTCAACTTTCAACTTTCAACTTTCAACTTTCAACTTTCAACTTTCAACTTTCAACTTTCAACTTTCAACTTTCAACTTTCAACTTTCAACTTTCAACTTTCAACTTTCAACTTTCAACTTTCAACTTTCAACTTTCAACTTTCAACTTTCAACTTTCAACTTTCAACTTTCAACTTTCAACTTTCAACTTTCAACTTTCAACTTTCAACTTTCAACTTCGACATTTATATTTTAATTTATTTATATTTATTAACCTTCATCTGTCAAATTTCCAAATATTGCATTTGTTCAGGAATCAGAACAAATTGGCTCAAATTGCACGTTCCCCTTGATATTTGGAGATTTGTGCCTGACTTTGTGCCTCAATTTCTACTGCATTCAATTTCATAATTCAATCTTCTCATTTTCAATCTCCAGTTTTCATCTCATCTCATCTTAAATTCTTACTTCTATCGTTCAATTTTTAGTTTTACACTATAAACTTTCACCTTGTAATATTCACCTTTCAACTTACAACTTTTTGCGTACAACTTACTGATTCCAACTTTCTGCTTAAACTTTCCACTTTCACCTTTATTTTTTATTTATTTTTCACCTGAACTTTCCAGCTTTCATTCTACTTTCAGTTTTCAACGTTTAACTTCTTTCTTCAACTCCTGACTTTAAACTTCTATCATTGAGATTCCATGACTAAGATGAATAAATATTTGATTATTAAGCTTAGACTAACACTTCACAATTTTCATCTGTCAACTCATACCTTTCATATTCATCTTCTAGCATGTAACTGTCAGCGTTTTGTTTTAAACGTTCTACATTTTAACTTTCACCTCTCATAGTTTCCAACCACCATTTTTTAGAGCTTTTAATTTTAATTTTTTTACCTTCCAACTTGTTAATTACAACTTGTAGGTTCCTACTTTTAATTTACAACTTTCATTTTGTCATTTCCCACTGCCAACTCCCAATTTTCAGTTTTCCTAGTTCAATTTACAAACTTTGAACTTTCAATTTTTTGGCTGCCATTTTTCAATTTACAACTTCCGACTTCCAATTTTCTAGTTTTAGCAGGAAACATTTTGTTTCCAACGAATCGAATCTAGCGCCAAAATGCATTCGGACATGGCAGAAACCTCTCAGTTTTTTCAACTTTCAACTTTCAACTTTCAACTTTCAACTTTCAACTTTCAACTTTCAACTTTCAACTTTCAACTTTCAACTTTCAACTTTCAACTTTCAACTTTCAACTTTCAACTTTCAACTTTCAACTTTCAACTTTCAACTTTCAACTTTCAACTTTCAACTTTCAACTTTCAACTTTCAACTTTCAACTTTCAACTTTCAACTTTCAACTTTCAACTTTCAACTTTCAACTTTCAACTTTCAACTTTCAACTTTCAACTTTCAACTTTCAACTTTCAACTTTCAACTTTCAACTTTCAACTTTCAACTTTCAACTTTCAACTTTCAACTTTCAACTTTCAACTTTCAACTTTCAACTTTCAACTTTCAACTTTCAACTTTCAACTTTCAACTTTCAACTTTCAACTTACAACTTACAACTTACAACTTACAACTTACAACTTACAACTTACAACTTACAATTTTCAACTTTCAACTTTCAACTTTCAACTTTCAACTTTCAACTTTCAACTTTTAACTTTCAACTTTCAACTTGCAACTTTCAACTTTCAACTTTCAACTTTCAACTTTCAACTTTCAACTTTCAACTTTCAACTTTCAACTTTCAACTTTCAACTTTCAACTTTCAACTTTCAACTTTCAACTTTCAACTTTCAACTTTCAACTTTCAACTTTCAACTTTCAACTTTCAACTTTCAACTTTCAACTTTCAACTTTCAACTTTCAACTTTCAACTTTCAACTTTCAACTTAGACTAGCACTTCACAATTTTCATCTGTCAACTCACACCTTTCATATTCATCTTCTAGCATGTAGCTTTCAGCGTTTTGTTTTCAACGTTCTACATTTTAACTTTCACCTCTCATAGTTTTCAACCACTATATTTATTTTTTAATCAATTTTAACATCAAGTTTCCAATTTTCAGCTCATAGCCTTCAACTTAGAGCTTCTAATTTTAATTTTTTACCTTCCAATTTGTTAATTACAACTTGCAGGTTCCTACTTTTAATTTACAGCATTTTCATTTCCCACTGCCAACTCCCAATTTTCAGTTTTCATAGTTCAATTCACAACCTTTGAACTCGCGATATTCAACTTTTAATTTTTCAATTTTTTGGCTACCATCTTTTAACTCATAACTTACTGGATAAGAAAAAGTTTTAGCAAGAAAAACTGCCCCTCTTGTAAAGCATGAACGGTTGGTACGGAACAAAATTATCTGTTTCGAAACAAATTTTCATCAAAATTGAACATGGTGTTATTTTTTGTAGGACTCAATTTGAAAATTTTTCAGTATTTTTATTTCACAATTCGACTAGTTTTGAGAAATTCACTGGTACAACACAATTTTTTGAGGTAGCAAATCAAATTTTCGGTTAAAACCATTTGAATAAAATTGGTAAAAAACTGTTAGGCCCTTGTCAAAAAGCTGCTAGATCACTTTTGGAAAAAGAAATTATGCAAAATGTTTTTTTTGTAACAAAGTCTACATATCCAGAAAATTCATTAAAATATTCGAGGTTTCTGCCAATAATTGTTCGAGTTGTCGTGAAATTTTCTTCTTTTAATACCCATAACCAAATTTCTACAATTCAGCCTTCGCCTCTCATTGCTTTCAAATATCAAATACACTGAAAAAAAAATCAATTTTAAAAGTTTACAGTCGATTTGCAAAAAAGAGCCATTTTTGATTTGGAAAAAATTTGGTTGTAGGATAGATGATTATGTTCCCTACCTACATTTAAAAATTCAAGATTAAGAAAAAAAATGTCATTTGAAAACACTTTTCTTTGTCCAAACCGATTTTTTTTTATGTGGAACACATCTTTATTAGGGGTGCAAATCAGAAACTCATGAAAAACTACACGTAGAAATGTGGTCAGGTTTTAAACACTTACAGCTCAGTCTGTTTTGTATCAATTATTAATATTATTTCATCATTTGATAGGAAATATTTCTACGTATTGATTTGAATGTTCATAGCCATGCATTTTGAATTGTATATCATTGAAAAGTTGATTAATAGCTAGCAGTGTCCTATTTTGTCTGCAAAAAATCTCCAGCATACCGGATTTCCCTGCCATAGTCGACGATTTTGAAGGAGTAAGCGATGTATCAAAGAGAGAGCATTGCTCTGATTGGTCAATCGATGCAAAAGCGAAGCTGTTGGAAGCACGCGAATCTATAAATAGAAGCGAAATTAAAGCTAACGTTTCAGTCTTATTTAGGGATGTCGCGTTTTTTGAAATACTCGATTAGTAAATAATCGAATACAACTTTTCAAACTAATCGATTTGCTTGATTAATCGTACAGGATTACTCGATTAATCGATTAGCTTGCGATTAAGCATAACTAAATTTGATGGGCGATCTAACGTTGTGTTTCACTGCTAGATGCGTACGTGTGCGAGGATGATGATTGCAATATTAGCTGTCAAAATACAAGGGAAAACGAATTTTCACTTGTAAAATCCTTTATAACTTACATACAACGTCATTTTTTCAAGTGAAAAGTTAATTTTAGTGTGAGAAAAATCAATTTCTACCTATGTTATTGTAGCAGCACCCAAGATTCTGTTTTAAACCATGCATATTTTCAGATCTGATCTTAGCATGCGAGAAAAGGTTATGTTGATAACTTGGAATGATTTTATTCGTTGCGTACATTATAAAATATTACTTGAAAGACCGCACAGATGCGCAAACCTAAGCGAATATGCGATATTATGATGAGGAATAGTTTTTTACTAAGAACTAATTCCGGATCTCAATATTGATCAACATATCATCTTATAAAAACAAAAATGATTACACGAAACGAAAGAAAATAAATTTTCTAACATTTTAAAATAAACAGTTCTTATAATAAGGCCTAGAATTCTACAAAATAATTGAAATTATATACGAAAATATCAATCTTAAGAAAGGTTCAAATAATGAAACATAGATGGCGGGTCAGGTGAAATTAGTTCTACGTTCGATTGTCAATTTTGTTTAAGTCGATTTGTTGTTTCAAGTGGTGCCAGATTGTTTTCGAAACAACTTACTTATTTCACGCACAAAAATTAAACAAATGCCTTGTAATTAGAATGAATAGATATTCTAATTTGAATCAAATATTGGTCTCGTTTTTATAAACACCAATAAGTCACATGGCAAAATTTTCTTTGAGGAAATGCAGGCGAACTATTCAAAATAGAGCATATTTTTAACGACTAAACGAAAAGGAGAACTTTTCTTCTTCAATTACTGTTATGATATACACTCAGCCAGTACATAACAGATCTTCAAGTAAGTGGCAGGGTTCTTAGTGACTTTAAAACAAACACGACCTATTTTTGTAATAAGCACAATTTATTTGGAGCAACTATGTCCTCGATTGAAGTAATAACATTCGAGTTTGAATCTATTGATTTGATGTTTGATGAGCAACTAACCGTTTCATCGATTTCATTATACTGTTTTTTTCCTGAATGAAGTTTAAATTACTTAATTAGGCCCTCGGTCCTCGTACACTAAGATTACTAGAAATCAATAAATCAATTTGAGGTATATAAACTCAAAAACTAGTAATATAAACTAGTAAATATGTATATAATAGCTTTTAATCAAAATATGGCTCTTTCAAACAAGAACAAACTAAGAAAATCAAAAAATCACTCGAAACAATATACATTTGCTTGTTTGTTGCGAATGATATCCTATGTAGCAAACATAATTTACTATTCTCATCGTTTGAATAGTAAAATACTGTTAAAATCATAGTTTTGAGTAACGCAAAGGTTTATGTGACAAATCATATCCTTCGAAAAGGTGAATGTGAGAGCATGGAACTAAAGCTTTCAGAATGTCAATTCAGGAAACTTGAATTATCTCAGGTTTAAAATTTTTAAGTAGACGATTTATGGGTAAAAGATTCAAAACAATTTTGGTTTAATTTTATTAAAAATATTGTGCGATTAGTAATATAAATAAAGAAATGTCAATATTTTTGATAAAAAAGCAGTGTAAATATTTTTGATGAACCAGAGATTATCTATTAGAATAAAAAAAATCAACAGAATTTTAAGCAGTTTTTGATAACTGTGTACAATGAAAATCTGTGCACATGGCATCCATTAAAACCTCTCAACTCATTGACAAAATGAAACGAAACCAAATTTGAGGAATACAATTGAGAAGATTATAATGAACATAAGTGAAACTGGAGTCATTTCTTTCATTTTATTGTATTGTAATTTTCACTGGCGGTTAGCAAAGACTGCGATGCGCCAAAAAGCGACAGAATGCCGCAAAGGAAGCGAACCTGTCATTCGCATCAATTCATCCTCTTCGAGACCCCAAGTCACAAACATAATTTTTAAATTGGTATTAATCGAAATCTTTGTGTTCACCTATTGCTTTACTTGAAACACTTTCGATTTTAACTAAAAAAATATACTACTATAAAAAATTGTATATCATCTCCTTTAAAATTAAAGTCATCTTTGACAGATACATATACTCATTGAGGCTTCAAATGAACAAATAAATATTTCTTGTCGTAAAAGAAAATTGCATGTTGAATCTGTAATTGCCCTTGGTTCACCAGACGTTTTTTTTTCTAATCGATCTAGATTAGATGACTGTCTGAAAAAACTTCGAAAACCTCTAAAAGTCTGCAAAACTGCATAGTTCGCTAAAAAAGAAAATTCATCAAATTCACATAAAATCTGCAACTTGGTATCTGTGATTCTGACGCTCATTATTTCGCAATTCTGCGACGATTCCGTCGCATTCTATGCTAAGCTGAAATTCACAATACTAATCGAACCAATAATCGTAGGAAATTAATCGATTACTGCGATTATCTGAAATAATTCAATCGATTAAATTTCATTCGATTAACTGTGGCTTTACTCGATTATTCGATTAATCGATCGATATTACGACATCTCTAGTCTTATTCCTAGCATGCTAGAGGTAGGTTGATGCTAGACTGCAAGACAAAAACGTGCCATAAAACGATTTGAAGCTTCAAGGGCTGATGCCAGTTGTTAGCGTAAAACCGTGTCGCTCGCTGTGCGTATTACATTTCTCTTCATGCTCTCTCGTAAATGTGTAAAATGACTCTCGATGTGGCCGGGTGCCCAAGAAAGTTCTGATATTTTCGGTTACAAGTTTGACTACACCACATAAAATCCAATAAAGCTACCGCTTGTTTGGCAGCCTTGATGAGCCGATTTTATTTCTCTCTCATGTTTCGTTACGTTACCAGGCAGAAATGGTGCCGCCATAGAAACGTACTTACCATTACAAAAATAACATTAACTTAATTTTTATCGCGACAACATATATGTTTTTATGCACTAATCGCATCTAAACTAAATCTATCTAGACATTGTCTGGATAGATTTTTGATCCATGCTTTTAAAGGCGAGATATTCAATGAACAAGTTGAAAGTTGCCGTTTTCAGCTATGCAACTCTTCCTTCAGAAAAAAAGACTTTCCCGACCACTAAAGTCAAACAATCATTCTGAAATTTTCATTTCAGAATAATCTAAACTAAATTTCTAAGAGAAGGTTTTTTGATATTCGTCACCGTTTCTGAGAAAATCAGATTTGAAGCGTGAAAATAGCCCTTTAAAACGCCCTAAAACACACTGGCCTCAGCCCTTAATTGGTATGCTCTGATCTTGTGTCATGCAAGCTCGGAATTCCATGTTATGTCGTTTCCCCATGAGAAATTGACAACTACCTCTGGATAAATTTTGAGTGCTTAAGATTAATTTCTAATTTATATTAGATGAACTCGATTGACAATGAGAAATAGTTTATAGCTTCAACCGAAATCGCAGAATGGTAGAGAAACTTAACGCTAAAAAACTGCTTGTATAAAAAACTTGAACATAAGCTTGGCGAAGAGAAGCTTAATCATCGAAATCGCAAGTATGAACAAAGATATAATTGCATATATTTGGGATAATGGTGTAATTTCGTCGGTCATAAAACAAATGCAAATCAAGACAAATGATGTTCGGTGTGGGTTCGGATTGATTGAACTTTTTCATTGTAGATCATTAGAAATTTTGGTTGCCTTGTTCCACATCAACGGCTCGAACAACCCCATGGGGCTGATCCTTGTAGTTTTTCAATGTAATTTTATCGGAAACTTAACCAATGAAAGTCATATCCGGTGAAATTGAATTGTTGTGTAGATTTCACAAGTTTCCTAAATGATAGTTATGCAATCATGCAACAAGTGTCAGTAACGAATTTGGTATATATTCATAACAATCCTAAATTTAAACTTTCAAATGAGTGAGTGATCGTTGCTGGTGAATAATTCGAACTAAAGTAGGTAAGACAAAGCGTTCTGCAATTTCTACACAGTTCGAAAAAATCTTGTGATTTTACATCTTATAAGATGCACATAAATGAAGCGTCGTATTTCACCTAAATTTATGTTCAAGAACATGTAAAATTGTGTGATTTGAAAACTACACTGACTACTGTGCTGATATATCAGTAGAATGAGAATGTTCCGTAGTTCGGGTGTTCTACACTCGTCAAAATATGGAAAAATTGCCGAACGAAGTTTTGTGTAGATAAAGGTACTTACTACAAATTTCAATTTTCAACTTTTGCCATACAACTTTCAATTTTCTTCGTTCAACTTTCATCATTTAACTCCCAACTTTTAGTTTTTGTTATTCAACTTTAAATTATTATTTTTCTATTTCCAACTTCGAACTTCCGAAGCTCCCAACTTTCTGATTCCAACTTCTGACTTCCAACTTGGAAAAAACTTTCTCTTTACGGTTTCACTAGCTCTGTTCTGTGAATAAATTCTTGGCATGTCCATCGCAGAAATACCAACAAGCTTGTCTGGAAGGAAGAACAACTGTTTCAAATATCACCTTCAATAAGTGTTAATGCATTCAAATGTGTTTATTTAAGCAAACTGATTTTTTGCAACCAAACTTTTCTCTAATGTAGCTTCCAGTCAGCATACTAACAATAAACATTGCCGGAGCCTGGTCTACATTTTATAGATCAATTCCAAATGAAACTCATTCTAATGAAGCCGCATGGAGCGCTGAAACCGGCGCAGACGAAAGTGAATCCAAATATTGTAAAATGATTGCAAAATCGTATGTTGAAGCAGCGGGAAGTAATGAGGCATAGAGAAACAGACTGGCAGACAGAGAGATAGAGAGGCAGGCGAGGGAGGAGGACGGGGCGAAATAGAAGGAAAAATCGCGCGAGATGCAAATGCTCAGCACAACAAACACACGTTGAAGAAAAAAGTGAGTTTTCAGCACAAAGATAAGTCATTGCCGTTGCGTCGCGATGCCGCGCGTCACGGTGCCTCTGCGCGCAACCGCGTCGATCTACAACTACGTGATGTTCGTCGTCGTCGTCGTAGCCGTAGTCGTTGTCGCCGTCGTCAGACGAAGATTTTCCTCTGTCGGCTAGTCAGTCGGTGTGTAAATATGGATATTTTAATGTTGTGCCTCACTCGCCGCACTGTTGCTGCAAAAGCAACATCCAAGCGCAGAGAAAATCCAAAAATATAAATAAATAATAAAACCAATCTTTCATGTCCCACTGTCTGGTCCGATTCTATTCTAGTGACGCTTGCTACCGTAGTGTGACGCGAAGTCGACCCACTCGCGCTGCTGGTGACTGAATGAAGTAGTACGGGTTTGAAGCAAATTTCATTCAAACAATTTAAAAAAAAAATTTGGCGTGGGATCTAAATCTTTTCGTAAAAATGATTTTTCACGATCGGTTTGTGTTTGTCCTGTGACAACTAAGAAATCTTCTTTTCAACGTATTTGGGGAAAAAAATGTAGCGTTGCATAGTTCTCCGGGTATCGTGCAGCTCGCCGAAGTATTTACCGTCCTGTACGATCCTACAACGATCGATGGGTTGGTGATGATGAGTTCAGATTTAGGAAGTCCCGAAGGCGAGGGCGATTTCTTGCGCGCTTATGTAAATACAAAAGCTGCGTGCGTACGCCAAAATGATTTTCGCGGGGATGGCAACCAAGGCAACGAAGGAAACTGTGTCTCAGTTTAGTCTCGCATGTGGTTTCTTTTTTATTTTGGCTGCGCTACCTTTGGCCACTCAACTCGTAGCGGGGTGGGGGTAGCATGAAAACTGTGAATAAAACGCACGCGCTAGTTAGTGGTTTGTTTTTCTCTTTTTTATTTTTTTTCATCATCCTACACGTTAAAATTGGTCGCTAATTTTGACATTCATGCGTTGATATTCTAAGTTTATTGGTGTTTTGATTTATGGCACACGAAATAATCTTGTCTTTCAGTCTATGTACGAATTACTTATATTGTTGCACTATAAAAAACCTTTCAGAAAGTCCGTCTCGATTGCATCTCATGTTGGAGGAAACTTTCTCGACTTATTTAGAATCTCGTCTTAAGCAACACTTTGCGTGCCGGTCTTCTACTTCCTCCACTTTCACCAATCAACGTCAGTAGAACAGTCGTGAAACTGATATTACATTAAGATGCACTCCGACGAGGAAAAATCAACGCGACAGCCTTACAGAACCCACCTGTCGTTCTATTTCGGTGAATCACGTCGGTTTCGTTCGACAGCTCCCGCTTCAACTTGACAATTGATTGGTGGAAACCGTCCCGTGATGGGATTTTAACCAGGAAGAGAATTGCTAATTGGATGATTTCGGCATACACACATTTTTTTCAAGATTTGCACCGCCCAGTACTCTTTAATTATCTCGGCAAAAGTTGTGGAGTCTCGGCAATCTCAAATTTGACAAACGTCAGTTATTACCGAAGTTGTCAGCAAAAAGTTAGTTTAGTGAGTAGCAAAGTTCGGCAAAAGCAACGAAGTGAAAATTATGAATTACGGAGCATTCAGCAGTTAAAAGTAACAAATTCGTTTATTTTTAAAATGTGAACATTCAATTGAGGATCAAGATTTCTTTTTATTTTCGCATAAACCTACAAAAAAATACAGTACTTATGTTTCGAGTACATACAATTGTAAAATATTCAAACTAAACCCAGATTGACGAATATGTTGGTTGACATTAGAGATGGTCGGGTATAGAAATTCTTATACCCGCACCCGACCCGTACCCGAGTGATCAGCAAAAAAATTTACCCGTACCCAACCCGTACCCGATTAAAAATTAAAAAAATTACCCGCACCCGATCAATAATAAAAAAAATTACCCGTAACCGATAAAAAATAAAAAATTTTACCCGTACCCGACCCGTACCCGATTAAAAATTACCTGTATCCGTACCCGAGCCGAATGAGTAGTAAAAATTTTACCAAAATTCAGGATGGAAAACATAAAATGTTTTAGATAGCGAGCCGTATCAGGCTATAGTTGGTAATTAAAATACGTACCTGAACAAAACTGTGGAACGTTTGAAAACATTTATTCTAGGTTTTGCCACACTTTCCAAATGAAAAACCTATTTTAATCCACCTAGTGGTGTAATGATGCCTTTCTCATATTACTCATTACATCATAAATATAACCGTGAAATTCGCAAAAACAACTGTTTATTGAATAGGAATAGGATAATTTGTTCGGATCTAATCTCACACACTCTATAAATCCTGTTTAACCTGTAGTTCCGGATCCGGAAGTAGTATCCACAACAAATTAAGGAATTCCTTATGAAACTGTAAGACTTTTCATTTGAACCTATAAGTTTGTGAAAATCTATTCGGCCATCTCCAAGAAAAGTGAGTGGGATCCTTTTTGCAGTTTCTAATCACTATTTTCAATTCTCTCGAAACCGGATTCAGATGAACGGAATAGCCGAAGTTGGTTCGATTGCTACCAACAAATATGACCTACAAATTGGAACAGTTTTGAACGTAGTTAAACTTATACTTACTATCTCATGCTCTATTTCGTTTAAACCAATTAAACTAAATCTAACGAAACGAACCTGCGTTTCTGTTACTACTGCGTGCTAAACAGCATGAAACATGTAGTAGGATTGTTATTATTATTATTGACATCACCACACAACGTGTACGAAATAGAACAAAGCACGCCATGTTCGTTTTGTTTTCTTCTTCTTTCGGTGTTGTACATATTGTCACTCTATATGGCGATTTGAAAACTTTGACACTCACACCCTGTAACTGCGGAACCGGAAGTCGGATCCGGATGAAATTTCACAGTAGGTTTAAAGACAGTATGAACTTTAATTCAAATCAAGATTTGTGAAAATCGGTTTAAGCATCGCAGAGAAATCAAAGTGAATTTAGTTTTAGGAGTTTTTCTTCTCCACTTTCGGTGCTCTCGGAACAGGAAAAGAGGGGACCAGTAGTGCCAAATTAAGTTTTTATGCCCACAAACTAACAAGCTCTGCAAACTAGAAGAATTTATCAGACAGTTTTATGGGATTTGTACCTGTTTTTAACCATCGTTCGTGGAAAAATAGTAATAAAATTGGTAATTTTCCACTTATCACGCTTTAGTTCCGGAACCGAAAGTGGGATCCAGATAAAATGTTCCACAAATTTTTAGGATATTATAAGACCTTTCAATTGAATATAAGTTTGCGAAAATCGGTTGAGTTGTTCCAGAGATAATTGAGTGTAAACTTTTTCTCAAATTTTCACATATTAACATATAACTCCGGAACCGGAAGTCACATTCAAACGAAATTCAATAGCAAGTTATGGGACCATAATACCTTTTATTTGAATCTTAGTTTGTGAAAATCGGTTCAGCCATCTCTGAAAAAAGTGAGTGCATATTTTTTTTCACTTTTTTGGTACATATCATCCTATATCTCCGGAACCGGAAGTCGGATCGGAATGAAATTCAATAGCAGGCTATGGGACTATGAGATCTTTCATTTGAATCTTTGTTTGTGAAAATCGGTTTGGCCATCCCTGAGAAAAGTGAGTGCATATTTTTGTTACATATACACACATACACACACACACACACACACACACACACACACACACACACACACACACACACACACACACACACACACACACACACACACACACACACACACACACACACACACACACACACAGACATTTGCTCAGTTCGTCGAGCTGAGTCGAATGGTATATGACATTTGGCCCTCCGGGCCTCGATTAGAAAGTCGATTTTCACAGTGATTGCATAGCCTTTCTATATGAGAATGGCAAAAATAGATAAAAAACCTTCAACGATCGCTTTTTTCATTTAAAATAAACTCACTTTTTGATTTAGGAACCACTTTTCTTCTGCACAGAGATGCCAGATATTTTCATAGAAAATATGTATCTGTTCTATCTGTTTTCACTAATAAAATGAATCGAATTCAAATTCAAATCAAATTCAAATTGGTTTTTAATTTTAATATAAATGTTTGTCAGTGTTCATCATCAAACATTTGCACAAAAGATTTCCCTTCTAACATATGATTTGTCCGTTGATTGACAAACTTTTGAAGAAGTACTGCAATCAAATACTAATAGATACTCAGAGAGAAAAGTCTAACGTTTTACTTCTCACTTTTTATGAATCTTTACAAATCAGTATTAAATTTAGAAAATGTGTAATCTGATTTAACGAACGCGAACGCAAAAATCTATACAATACAGATAAATCTGTATGAATGGCATCTCTAGTTCTACATTTTGTTTTTAGAAGGGCTAATGCCTAAATAGTAACAATTCTTTTTTTGTTTTTTTTTTAGTTCTCCAAATTAACTGCAGAGTAAAATTTTAAATTTGAAACGAAAGGTAATAAAAACGATTAAAAAAATTTTAAACGTCGAAATGATTCCAAACTGTTTTTTTTAAATATCGTGTGTTGTGTCATAGTTGGCATGAGGCCCTTGTTAAGGAAAATTTTGACATTTTGAACCTGAGAGTGTAATAGTGCAATATTTTGGTTTTGATTGATGTCGCCATTGCTAATTTATGGGATGAATAAAGGACCAACGATAGGATGAATACAAAACCTTTGAGATGAAATTAGTAGCACAGTAGTGAATATATCAGAAGTGTTTTTAGCAGATTTTTTAATTATTATTTTAATTTCCAAGCAATGTGAATCCATTCCCAACGTGGAGCAAGGCGAATTAAGCAGAAATATGAAAAAATCGTTGTGATTTTGATGGCTAAATCAGGTTTTTAAGGTAATGTCGTTACAAATGAGATGAACTAGGGAGCCCTTACCCTATATTAGTAATCTTTTTTACCACCGCAATGCAACTGTGATGTCCATCGTGAATCGCAAGAGTGATCCATATTGATATATAATATATTTGATTACAGGTCTCATTGTCGTCATAAACACATAATGATAGTTATTATTTCCTGGTGCGATGTCATACAATGACCGTTATAATGCGATTTAGAGCATCTGGATCTACGTACGGCAACAGCTGTCCAGTAGACATGAGAACATGTCAGTGAAATTGACGTTTGGAGATGATCGAAGAGGTGTGTTTGGTTTCACTTTCACTTTCTATTTTGGGATCCATCAATTTCCACTTAAACATGTGCATTTTGGTGTCAGTCAGGGTGAGGGTCCATATTGTGGCGATAATTTGGATTTTTATTTTGAATTTCAACATAAAACAGTGGTTTGTAGGGCCACGTGTCTACAAAACCAAGCACAATTGCTATGAAAAAATACTGAGAAAAAGTTTACGAGGTCACTCGTGGCTTCGCTCGGTTGGATGGTGGATTTTGTTCTATTTATCACTAATGGACCGACATGCTTCAGAGGATAAATAA
Organism: Malaya genurostris; assembly: GCF_030247185.1. NCBI lineage: Eukaryota > Metazoa > Arthropoda > Insecta > Diptera > Culicidae > Malaya > Malaya genurostris. The sequence goes on from NC_080572.1 coordinate 183,888,618, forward strand.
GCATGAAATGTCCACATGAAACAGAAGTAGAATCAGGTGGTTTCGAGGATGTGTGCCGCCCCGAGGTGGATGAAATTTTCCACATTAATTATCAACATTGTATCAACATTTCGACCGGGCGAAAAAATAAAATGCGCCGACCGATCGTGCGGGATTTCATTGCTAGTAAATAAACAGTCCTGTCCGGGGGGTGTGAGAATCGTCAGGAACTTCTCTCTTGCAACTCATATTTCCATCATCATAGCCAGGAGGCGATCGGCGCTCTCGCGATTGAGCGCATTTCCCCGGTAACAGTGTGCAGTGAGGCCCAACCTCGATCATGTCTATCCGCATTTCAACGATTTTCTTTATTCTGGCTTTCTAAATCACCGCCCGACAATCAATCCTGGGTGATCGACGCCACCACCCACAAGTTTCACCTCCTGACCGGACTGATCAGTCGATCGGTAGACTTTCCCAACCTGGCCCGGTTGCGGCGTGAGATCAATAATTTATGGCGTAAACAGGCTGTTCTTAGCACTCCGATCGAGACGGCCAAAGCGGATCGATCTTGGCGGCTCAAGAGAGGTGCAATGAAAATGCCGCTCCAAAGGTATTACCGCCAAAGTGATTGCGGGTGGTACATGGTTTGTACATTCGTACACCCAGTCAGTCGATGAACTCGGTCTTTCCTTCCGTTGATGGTTGGGATTTGCCAGAGGATTTTGGCTACCCGTGGATAATCAGCATACTTTTTAATGAAATATCAACAGAGCATTTAAAGGGATAACTGAGCTATCGAGGGCACATGTGAGTTGTAGAGTACTCAGAAGAGATCCTTTAGTCAAAAGAAGTACGCCGCTGTCCATAACTGTTCATTTACTAAAGGCTTAAGCCCGTCCCTTTTTCGTAGCTTTCAATTCACATTGGTTTTCGTATGTCTTTTGCTTTCGCAAGATACTTCGAAGTCCTGTAACAAGGACAAGACGGCTAAAGACTAAATCGAATCCTTATTTGACCGATTGTTCTCTATGACAACGAGACCTTGACTATGTCGGCCTATGATCATGGCGTACTTCGTGATTCCTAGGGTAAATTTTCAGCCCTTATTCTGGGGCCAGTATTGAATATGACTGTCAAAATGTTTCACCAAAACTTACAGGCAAGGGGCAACTCTAAACTTGGTCTGCTCTCAGTTTCCATCGAATAAGATTTGGTGTGCTCAGGAGGGTTTCAATTTCAGAGTGATTTGCGCCTTTGTTCAATTCGTAATATTCCAAATATTTATATGAATTTATATGAGTGTTTGAATGAAACGGTTCCTATTTTTTAATCATTTCCACTTTTTCTATGAAATCTGTACGAACCTGTAAGTATTAATTTATGTAATCTGTCTGAAATCTATATTCTGTTATATGTGCATGTAAAAATCTGAATAAGTGAAGAGTGCAGATGGTAAATTTTAATTTATCAGATCACATACAGATTTGATTTAAATGATGAAACATGAGCAAATAGACGAATGAAATAACTTTTGATCATAATTTATCAATTATTCTACAAATCCAGCCATAAAAACTAAGAATTTTCCAGATTTTAAAAGAGCACCCAATCTCACTTCTAAGAGTTTGAAATTTCATTTTATTTTTCATAAATATGAATCAAAAAATGTTCATTTCTGACATTCAAAAAGGCCAAATTAGCAAGAGGAGCGGAGCAGTTTTCTCGAACGTCAAGCAGCCAAGTGCTGGCTTTATTCGCACTCGTTTGGTGCGTATTTCGTACTGCAAAAAGTGCACAAAGCTAATCAAAATAATTCTAGATTTGAACTAAACTGATGATTTTTACTTCCGATTTGAAGAGAAGTAGTCTTTATAGTTCTTTAGATAACATTTAGAGCCATTAGAAGGGCTGATTTTGCGTAATCGTTGTCTACTTTTCGTTGTATTTTGCTCCAATGCAAAAGACCAGCAGGTCGTATTTGAAAGGAAATTGGCTCTGCGAAATGATTTTTTTTTCTTTTTTTTCGCTAGTAGAAAGTGACAACTTCTGGTAACTTTTCTTTTTGCCGGTCCGGATAGTGAATGGTAAAAGACCTTTATCACTACTTTCCGACATACCAGAGACTCGGGCGATTCGCATTGTTCAGATGTCTAAGCCCGACTCCTCTGGTAGAAGGTAAAAAGTTATGTTACTAAAAGATTTCTGCTTGCTTAAATGACCCTCTGTCACGTCTCATCATTCCGTTCTACATATTCACATCCTTGCTCTCCCTTGAGTACTATCATTGTATAATTTTCATTTTCTGTTTCTACAAAAATGGTCTCTGGTTAGGTCAACTGGGCAGGCTAGAATCAAGTGTTAACCTTTTATAACTACCCGTGTACGAGAAAGGGGTCATGAGTTTTCTTCTTTGATACTCGTTGACACGAAACATTTCAGAAAACTTTAATCTTGAATTATTTATGATTATGTCATATAACTGAAAATGTTATCATAAATTGATGATCATATTTCCGATGACACGTAGCAAAAAATATGTTGAAAGAGATTTTTCGCGCTCGAAAACTTATCACTCTTTCAGAGGGTCAATTTTGAAAAGTAAAGTAAGTCGTATTCACGACAAAACAAAACGCGACAGATTTAACTTACCCTACGTTAAATCTGTCGCGTGTGACAAGTGTTCAAATTGTTGTAGTTGAAATATTTCTATAACAGGCAGGAGGATTATGTTATCGCTTCGGAACGTAGTGGAACGTTTTGGAAGATCGCGGCGAATAGTCGAGGTGGCAGTAGTGTTTCCAACGTATAGCAAATCATAAATTTGCAAGGGAATTTGAAAAATTTAGTTCGAGCCTGTATATCTGTATATTACTTTCGGTTCCGGCGATATAAAGGAATGAGTGAAGTGACCGACGAAACGCTTAGATTCGTTCGAAAGTTAGGCTGTTGATCGATATCTCAGATCAAATAGTTGCCACTTCCGAATCCGAGGATATAATGATATAAACGGCGTAACCTCCGAGATGGTTGATTCTATTTTAATATGCCTTGGTTCGTTTGAAAGCTCCTATTAGACTATTGATAAAGTTCCAAGATCGAATGGCTGTCACTCCCGGTTCCCGATTAATTGCTGCAATGTAAGCTTTTATCAGGTTGAGAAAATTATATCAAGCATCCCTGGTTCGGAAGATATCCTCATGCTTTAACTCAACCAACAAAACGAAGTGTTTTTCAATGCGCCAAAATCTTCGAAGAAGTCTGAATTGAACTCGAAAGTCTCAGACATGTTCGAAAAATCACTATTAGGTTATTAGGTTGATAAGCTCACAACACGGCTTTTCTATACATAAATACACATAACTGTATTTTAAGGGATTCCCAGATATATGTACATAAATATAAATATGGAACAATTACGGCAAAAAACTGTTGGCTGAGGGTATAGTCTCACACGGAAAGACCGAAATCAGCATTTTTGCGAAAAAATTAGTTGATTTTCTGATTTTAGTTAGTTATTTTTTAAGACAACTAAAAAATTCTTATATATGCTAATTCAGATTTGTTATTTTTGAACCCCTTAATAATGCTAAAAAGTTGGTTGAATTTGCTAATTTTTCAGTTGATTTTGCAACATTTACATGCTGTCATTTCTTAGCAAAGACACGCTCCACTTTCATTCAACTAATATTATATATAAATAATAATATATATAAACTAATAGCTGCTTTCCTAAGTTTGTAAAAGGCCTCTTAAGAAAAGAAACAATACATATGGGTACGGTCCTGATTATAACCCATTTTATCTAATTTGTTGAATTCTTATGCACTGTAAAAATGATTTACTTCTCCAAACAACATTTTGTTTGTTTATTGTAAACTCTCACTTACAATCACGAAGCGTAATTACAAACGATCTGCTTTGGTTAGGCACTGAATGTAATGAATGGCCAATGAAAATGTCTTACCATTTCGGATAGTAGCTCTTTGATTCATGTGTCCTACTCTATTGTTGTAGATGCTGCTTGTAACATCACGGTAAATTTTCCAAATGACCGTACAGGAAAGTGTCAGTTTCGATTTGTTTACTTTCTTTTCTGATTATTGAGCGACTAAACGAGTATATTTTCGTTTATTTACATGTACTAAGCGGAAACCAAAGCATTCAGATGTCGTCTCATACAAAAATTTCAGAGATAGAAGTCGGAATGGCAAAGCAAGCATAGAATATGCAATAAACATGTACTTTCTGCACTGGTCACATAAATGATTGTTAGTTAATCTTTTAATAATTCACTGATAGCTGAAAGCACTCCACAAATAAACTTAAACCAAGAAACTTTACAGCAGTTTTACATATCGGTCAGTTAGAAATTTCAAAATCTATATATAAAATATATCAAAACAATTTCAACAAAACTATCCTGTTTTGTTTTTCAACGAATTGTGTTACTTTGACACTTCTCATGAGTTTTTGACTAATAAACTTGTTAATAAAACCGATTGCATTCTTGTTTTCTTTGTGCTGTCTTTCTGCAGTGATGATGACAGCCAAACAGCGTCAAACTATTTGATTTTAACAACAAAATTAGTTGACAACGAGAATTTCGTGTGGGATTGAAATGTTGCTGGTTTGTGTCCAGGATTTTCGCCATCTAAATATATTCGCTAAAAACAAGAACTTTTTTCAGCAAATTAAATTCTGAATATTAACCAATTTATTAGTTATTTTGGCAGTTTTGATGTTAAAATCAACTAATTCAAAAACAGTAATACGAATTAGGCGCAAAGCTAATTTCGGTCGTTCCGTGTGATTACCAACGAGAAGAACTTGACATGCATCGTAAACTGGTTTAGCTGTAACTTCTTCATTTTCTAAAAGGCACGGATGGGATAGCCATCAATCTGTAGGTTTTAATAAGAGCTTTAAAATTAAGATTATCAAAAAAAAAATTAAAATCCTGATTTTTTTATTTAACTTTTTCGGATTATTTTGTAATTATTGAAAAAATACTCAAAAATTTTTTTCAATGTATATTTTTTTAGAGTACCCAATCGATTCCCTACAACTTCTTCCTGAATGCCATTTTTGTACAATTAACGGTTTCCGAGTTACAACGATTTGGAAAAGGCAATTTTTGAGAAATGCAAAAATTCATACACCCTTTTCAAAAATCAGTCGTGAGTCGCATTGACCTCTCCATCGGTTCAAAACTTATGGTTTGCCATACTGAAGCCATGTACAAAGTTTCATCCAAATCGGAGATGGTCGAGTCTGATGATCTGCTAAGCATTTCTGGAATTACTCATATGTCATATTCGAACGATTATGTTGCCAAAAACGAGTCGTGCTAAAATTGCTCCGACACAAAATGTCACGAAAAAGGATGCTGTACACAGTCTTTTTAGTACATAGAAATGATTGTATGTAACAGTATAAAAAATCGTGTTTCACATTGCTCCCAAGCATTTCTTTGTCCAACAGCGCTCAAAATTCCTACTGGAGGAATAGGGGGAAAAGTCGCTTATACAAAAATGTCGATATCTCCGTTGAAAATGGACAGATTTTAACAATCTATGACTTGCTTGATAACTATTACCGTGCGGAATTTAAGTCTGGAAACATATTGTTTATTCAAGGTCAAGTGTTAAAAGATACTGTAAAAAATTGAATATTTTGACATAAAACTTCGTATAACTCATAAAGTAAACATTCGATCTCAAAACTATTCAATAGCTTCGCATTCAGCTCATCAGTGCATTAGCAGATTATGTTGATCTACTAATGTCACCACGCGGATCAACATAATCCGCTAAGCAGACGTAAAGTCATTGCTATTTACAACGCACTTATTTTACACTAAATGTGCAATGTCTATTCTGACGTGCCGAAAGTAACGAAACCAATTGACGGCAATGCTGGCCGCCAACAGATAGTAGTCATTTGGGGGCTTGGAATCTCTTGGGTTCCAGTTAGTGCTAAAGTGCACATGACTAAATTGAATTATTAACGTTTCACATTCAGCTCATCGGTGCATTAGCGGATTATGTTAATCCGCGAGGTGGCATTAGTAGATCAACATAATCTGCTAATGCACTGATTAGCAGAAGGCGAAACGTGAAAAATTTAATTTAGTCATGTGCACACACACGCGCACACACACACACACGCACACACACACGCACGCACACACACACACACACGGACACATATATAAAAAAGATAAAACCGAAAAAAAACTTAACCGGTTCTTCCAAAACAAAGGTATTTATCCGGTTTTTGCATTCGAAGTTTTTACCGAATGTCGCTGTGGACGAAGAATGGTTTGCTTGTTTGTTAAGGACAACTTGATCTAATAATCAAACTAAAGAAAAACTTTCCGAAGCGTAGAACAGCATGTCAGTTGTATTCGTATCTACGTCATTCAGTTATGACTCTGACATGACCCACCCGTCTTTTTCTTTTTATGAATATTTTGCAGCAGACGAAAATTGCAAAACTATCATAACAGAAATGATAGTGCTACTGATAGTGCAAAAATACTAAATACTTTATAAAGGAAGATGAACACTTTGCTCAGGTGTGGCGCTTTAACTTTCTTCCGTTTCACATTTACTGGCCAATCTCAGTGTCCAGTATTTTTTTTTCGAATATAAATATATCCACATCTGCTCTCCACCCCTGAATGGACATCAATCGAATGATTCTGAAAATCCGACTTCTGAAAAGTGCAATCCGTGTCGTATGACCGTCGCCGATCCGGCCAATCGACAATTTTAAAGCGCGAACGGGTGCGCGATTGGCGGTTGAAATTTTATTGCTTCGCATTTGTTCGCCATAACTCTCTCGACGAAACTACTAACTACAGCAAAGTACTGCAGAAGGCGACCCTTTTGTAGGCCTTTCGGACAAATTCAAGCGACCAGGGCACGATCGTGGCGGGCGGCCTGAGGTAGATGCAAGGAAATATGACCACCACTGACTGGGGAAGGGGAGGCGTCGCCACTGTGCTGCAAGTAAATATAAACAGTAAATCCAAACTTGCCAAATGTGGAATATCAGGTGCACGTCTTGGTCGTCGATTGCCTTCGCCTTCGGTTGCCACCGTCGCCGTTTGTTGTTGTTGTTGTCGCCAATTCGTTTACCATAAAACTCATCGATCGATCGCGGTTGTTTGCGGTAGCCAAAGGGAATCCGAGAATCCCGAATATGGACAGGACAACCGGAGGTCTGTTGTTTGTTGTTGCTGTGGTGGTTGTTACTAGCATCGATTGGTTGGTGTCTCCAATCGATTCCGCGTGTGTAACTCAGGCTACTACGAGGACGGTGGCGCGTGACATGAGACCCGATCGGATCGACTGCCGGAGAGCAGTGCCAGACGAAAACTCCATGGAACTGGCCCTCAAACCGAACCAAACCACTCCAAACGAGAGAGCTGATGCCGCACCGAACTAACGCGTTTCGTGTATATGAATTGTGTCCGTGTGTGAAAAGTGACTTTTATTTGAATTTTTATAGGCAAAATCACACACTTTTAAACCTTTTCTACCAACCCTGGCTGGGTGCTTGAAACAATGCACGATAATATTGTAATTTATATGAGCGGAATAATTTTCTCAGGTTATACTTTTATAAGTGCTGTAAGGCATCTCGTGTCGGAATTCCATCGAATTGTACGAAAGTACGTCTGCTAAACACTTTCAGTGCAGACAAGAAACTGACTAAACAATCAAAACAGTCTACCAAAAGCCAAGTTTTTGTTTTGGCATGTGTCCTACTTCCGATGCGTGAGTGTTATTGGCGGTAAAATCCTTCACATTTTATTTGACATTTTCGATGGACTAAGTTCTTCACCAGTACGTCAGTTCTGAGTCTCTACTCTCGCTCATGTAGAAATAAAAATAAAACCAATTATGTTGAATGGGTCCAGATGGACGTGCGTCTATTTTTGATTTATTAAAAAAATTCACACCCCCGCCACCGTCCGTCCATCATGGCTTTTCCCCAGTTAGGAAACCAATGCGTAAATATTAGTGTACGCCCGAGCTTGGATGTTCCCCTTTCGAGTGAGATGTCCCGAGAAGTGTCTTCACATTTTGGAAACCATTCGGTCCTCCTCCCACTCTTGCTCGCTTGTTGGAGTTTCTCGACACGCGTTGTGCCATTGAACCAGTCAACCAGGCTCGCGCATCAGCTGGTGTGGGTAATGGTTGTTATTAGAATAAATATTGACTCTTCCTAATAACTTACCAATAAACATGTAACCGTATACCTAAGCACCATTAGCCTGCCTGCCTGCCTGTTTGCCTGATGTCATGCCGTTCGTGTCTGGCATAGGCAGGAATTGTTTTCTGACATACCACAACCACGAAGCTGATGACGCTGGATTCGGCTCTGAAAGAGCTCCTCTATTTTTTCGGCATAGTTGCTAGGACACAGTTAGCCACCCACCTTTATTGCGTCCACACCCACCCGAGTGTGAACAATTAGTACTTCTTTGCCGTACTAAGCACGCGTTTGGGTCAGGTTTACTGCAACCTACGCAGTAAATCTACCACCGGACACCCCGTGGATTCGCGGAAACGAAAAATCGATGAATGGTCGTCGAACGTTTCAACGCCTTTGGTGTCCGAGCCGGAAATTGTACGTCCCTGATGTCCGACCAGCTTTCGATCTGGTGGAGACGGAAGGTATCACGTAAAAACCCACGGCCACGGTCAACCTTGAATCCATATCCATGAACACGTTTCGCCGTTTATCGATGTCGTAAAATCTGCTAATCACTGCCTCGTGGAGTGCGCCTTCCAACCGACGCATTTGCAATAAAGTTCGCCTTTTATTACACCAGTATCTGGTATTTCGATTATGCATCGACGCCGACCGACAGTGACGATAGAAATTAGTTCAAAGATTGGCACAGAGAGCGTGACGATGATGTTTGACAACTAATGAAGCACATCTTTGACCGTCTGCAATTGCAATTATGTCACTCACACTGCACTGTGGGTCACCAGTCGATATTGTGCACTGGAATTTAAAACTCATCCATCGTAGGTTTTTAACGATTCAGTGTCTTGGGGAACTTTTTTTGTTTGAAGTTTCCATGGAAAAAATACTCTCATGATTCCGTCACGTACCCTTTTTTTCCGCTGCAGAAAAGTAAATAACTTGGTTACAACAAAACCCTTCCTTATCCACCTTGTGATGTGATAATGCTTTTTGTTGCCATTTAAATAGTTTCAATAAAACATTCATAAGATTCTATCCTCGGCCATTGGTATTGTGATATAGGAGCTTTAAAATCTTGTAATTAATTTTGGCGCATTTACAACACTGGGATTTATCGGTTACGTCACATATGAGATTACGTATCCGAAACTGGAAATATTTGCCATTGTAACTTTCAAATAAGCCTAACTTTAGCGAAATTCGTTTGAGTTATCTTCGGGAAAATTTAGCCCATGAAAAAGAAAGGTCAGTTGGATACGTCACTTATACCATTATATCTCCGAAACCAGGAGTGACAGTCATTTGATCTTCTAATTTGATTCACAATTCAATAGTAGCATTCAAACAAGCCTAGGTTTATCGGATCAACCATCCCTGAGAAAAATGAGTGGTAAAAAACAAACGCGTTTTGTCGGTAATTCAGTTCCCTAATTTAGGTTCGAAATTCATGCTAACAATTCAGTTTTAGAAACAAGTTCAATTTTAAGATGGATTTTGAAAATAAGTTCATTTATTTAATTCTAGAACTAAATTCAGGATCTGGATTCCGATCCTGAATTTCGCAACTCAATTCGGAGCCAGTCCATCGTTCCGAATTTAGCTCATTAAATCAGTTCCAGCTCCTGAATGTCTAGAATTATGATATTGATATAACGGTTCGGATGTAGGCAAAAAGTATTCAACAAGTGTTAACAACGGATAAATTTCACAAAAGAAATCTTTTTAGAGCTGAGCTGAAGTAGATCGCCCGTAGTTGCACTTCGTGATTGACCGAATGAGTGAAAATGTACAATGAACCAAGAAAATGAAGCATAGGAGAAGCAAATCATTTTCACTGTACATACCCACTCACTCCTAACTTTTTACTAAATAATCAATAACGACGCTGGCTACGACCAAAGGCTGTGCTACTGAGGGAAAGAATGGAATGTTAGTCCGATACTTGTTGTTTCTAGAGACCACGGGTACCACTGTATCTCCACGAGCATCGATTGCGTGATTACTATTACTTTTTTTAGTGTGAAAACTTTTTCTTCGACTTCTACTATGTTTTTTTCCAATGAAATTGCCCGTTTTCATAAGAAATCGTTGAAAAGGTGGAATAATTAGGAATTTTCTTACCGATTTGACAGCTCTTGCTGAACGTATCATCTCTAAACAAGCAGCGCCTCTACATTTCAGTTTTGCGACAATATGCCAATTGTCATCGCGAACGCAATCTTTACAGGAAGTTGTTCTCTATATGATTTTACGTTTGCATTTATCTCTTTCAGCAGAGCCGTAGTGAGCATTTCTGGCGCCCGAGGCGAACTCGAAAATAATTAACACCATCGGCATCTTAGAGCTAAGGAAGTGTGCGTTAATGAAAATATACTGCTAAAAAGAAAAAAAGTGGACAGTTCTTCATAAGGTTTCATAAAGCAAAATGGAGAACAACTTTACCCCTATTTACGACTTTGAGGCTTTTTTCAGATTGAAAAAAATGCACTTTCATTTTTATTGTGAATGCATAGATAAAAATAAGTATTATATATCATGAAATTTTTCTTGTGATTTATCGTCATTTTGGTATAAATCAGCTATGTTGCTGAACGTGAAACATTTCCCTTTTTATATTATTCTGAAATTTATTTGTTGTTTATAAATGCAACGGTAGAACATCAAGATGGCGTAATGAATTCTAATCTGAATTCAGAAGCTGAACCTGGATCCTAAAATTCTGGAATTGAATTGTCGGTCTGCATTTTGAAAACTCAATTCTGACAATGAATTATGAATCCGAGTCCTAATTTTGAACTTTCGACTTACTCCTGAATTCTGTACTTGAATTCTGGAACTGAATTCTTGGGCTTGGATTCTGGACCTGAATTCTAAACTAAACTTCGGAACAGAAATCTGGACCTGAATTCTGAATCTTCATTCTGGAAATGAATGTTGGACCTGAATTTTAGATTCTGCACTAGAATTCTAGAATTTGATTCTGTATCTGAATTATAAATTTGTATGCTGGAGCTGGATTCTGGTTCTGGGAATGAATTCTGGACCTTAGTGCTGAACTTTTATTCAGAACCTGGATTCAGCGTCTGATTTCTGGACTTCAATTATGAATCTGAATTAGGAGTCTGGGTTATGAGCTAGAATTCTAGACATGAATTTTAGTTCTGTATTTTGGAATAGGATTCTGTAAATGATATTCATAGATTCTGCATCAGTACTTCGATTCTGGAAATGTATTTTGAACCTGAATTCTGGAACTGGATTTCAGACATGAATCATGAAACTGGACTCTGCACTTGGATTCTAGAAATGAATATCAGTTCTGAACATTATCTCTGGATCTGAATTTTGGGTCTAAATTCTAAACGTACACTTAGGACCTGCTTTCTGGGCCTATATTCTAAACTAAACTTCAGAGTAGAACTCTGATCTTGATTCTGGACCTTAATTTTGAAAATGGATTTTGGGCATAAATTCCAGATCTTAAAAATATACCTGGATTCTAGACCAGATTTCTACAACTGCATTCTATATCTGAAATCTGGACATAAATTCTAAATCTGTTCTGGAGTTGGATAAATTTTGGTCCTAGAGTCTGAATCAGGAACTGAATTTTGAATTTGAATTCTGGTTCTACAATCTGGAGTTCTGGACTTGACTTCTGAACTTTGATTTAGAACTTGGATTCTGCATCCGATTTCGCGACTTGGATTTTTAACCTGGAATCTGGACCAGCATTCGGAACCTGGGTTCCGGACCTGAATAATAGAACTGGATTTTGGACATAAATTCTAGATTTTTGGCCAGACTAGATGCAAGTTCGCCGAAACCCCCTCGATTGTTTTTTTTTTTTTGTGTAAAATCAATTGAACCCAGTGAACATGTACGAAGTGCGATTCAATTGCTTCCTGGACTATTATTGTCGACAATTTTTACGAATTTTACGGTTTTACGAAGATTTGGCAGAATCGTGTTCATTTATTAGGAAACGCTTTTTCGAAAATTTACAATTACATTCTATTAACCTTTTCAATTATGTTTCTCGTGTCGTGATGTAAGTACCCCAAAATCATAACCATTTTACCTTTTTCATCGTTCATGCTTCCCGAAACATGCTATGATTCTGGATAAAATGTTGCGTTATCTTAGAACGGAATGGTATTTTTTATGGCAAATGTCTTAGAATTTAAAACCAAAATAATTTTTTTCCTAAATCGAGATCTAAAATTTCAGAATTTGTTTAAAAAAATCGACTCAGGAAATTTTTGAAGTTGAAGAAATTATTTTTCTGGCATATATAATAGAATCGCATAAAACATTGAGATCTAGTGTCATTTCGAAAATAATTTGAAAAAATTGACAATGAAACTTAGAAAGATTTAAGAAATCGAAATGTTTTTTATGGCAAAAGTCTAAGAATTGCATGAAACGTCTAGATCTAGTGTCAAATAAAATAAAACCATATTCGAAATCGATTCTCTGGAACTTGAAAAAAATTTGAGAATTCCAAAATCGAAAATTCTCTTTTTTGATGCCAATGTCTTTAAAATGACCTTAAATTTCGAAATCTTGTGTTATCTCAATTTTTTTGCAGAAAAAATCGACTCTAAAACTCCGAAATCGCATTTTTTTGCCAAATGTCATAGAATTGCATAAAATGTCGAGAATTGGTTTTATCTCGACGTTAAGGCAATTTTAGGATATTTGGCATCAAAAATAAATTTACGATCTCAGAAATCTCAAAATTCCTAGCGTTCAGCATCTCGAATGGAATGAATCAGCAGAACTCCTACAAAAATTATTACCTCTCATGATCGCGTCTATTCTATGCGAACTACAGAGATTTGATGTATACGAAACTGTCGTCTTAATTAGAAGAAGCTATGAGTACGGCTTGGTGAACATGTAAAATTATACATTGTTCGTTATTTATTAAAGTTTCGACTACGACTATCTCTTCGAATCGATGCGACCTGACCACTGTTAGCACATTTTTTTCGTATTTTGAATTCGCTTTCAAAGAGTAGTCCTACGTCAACACGTGCGGTATCAGTTCAGTGAACAATAGTACAGATATTCACGTACATGCACATTTGATTGATAGCCAATTTTCGGGAATGGTAATCCCTTTCAGGGAACCTTTTAGAAAATCTATTTTTTGCTTTTTAAAGGGCTCGCAGGTTTGCTCTCTGAGAATTAGATTTTTGGTAGGTCCAAGTTCACATCCACAAACGAGAAGAGAGCGTCATGAAATTAATTTCTTTCCAACTCCATCATGTTTTGGCGCCTCCGGATGTTGGCGCCCGAGGCGGTCGCCTCTCTCGCCTCACCCTCATTACGGTACTGTCGTCCGGTATGATACTTTAGTGGCTTTTTCCTTAACATATTTCAAACAGCGTGAAATGAATAAAAAAAAAAAGTATTGTACAGATATCTGAGATTAGGTAGTCTATTGTAGGGATTACCTTGTTAACATATGTTTAGACACATTGGACACATTTAGGCTAGTTTTCGTTTTCGATTTGCACTACACCGGTGCAGTGCAACAGCAAGGTTAGCATAAACGAACGAAAATGATGTAAACATAAACAGTGGCCCTTATTACCGGTGTCACTACACGGTGAAAACCAAGTGAAGTGACTGTGACCCTTATTATGAGTATCACTTCAAGTGAAGTGAATGTAGGTCCTTATTACGGAAGTCGCTTTAAAGACAAAAGTATTTACTTGGATGAACTTGATGCCGTTATGAACATCACGCCACCAATGGCCCTTATTACCGTTCTCACTTCCACTTTCACTTCACTCACATGTCACTTCACTTGATTTTACCTATTACCAATATCACGGTCAATAAAATAATCACTGTAGTGAAAAAAATCATTTTCTCCAAAAAAATTTTGATGATTTGATGTTCGTAATAACAACAAGCTCATCTAAGTAATTTCTTTTTTCTCTGAAGTGACTCGTGATAATGACCTTCATTCAGGCCCTTATTACCGGTGTCACTACACGGTGAAAACAAAGTGAAGTGACTGTGACCCTTATTATGAGTATCACCTCACGGTGGAAATCAAGTGAAGTGAATGTAGGTCCTTATTACGGAAGTCGCTTCAGAGCCAAAACTAATTACTTAAATGAACTTGATGCCATTTATTCTACCACAGTGATCACTTCACTATGCGTGATACTGGTAATAGGCAAAATCAAATGAAGTGACATGTAAGTGAAGTGAATGTGAAAGTGGAAGTGAGAACGGTAATAAGGGCCTCAATTCACTTAGTTTTCACCGTGAAGTGATACCGATAATAAGGTAAAAATCACTTCACTTGGTTTTCACCGTGTAGTGATACCCGTAATAAGGGCCAATATTTTGTTGAAAAAAAATTTTTTTTCCACCACAGTGATCACTTCACGATGCGTGATACTGGTAATAGGTAAAATCAAGTGAAGTGACATGTAAGTGAAGTGAATGTGAAAGTGGAAGTGAGAACGGTAATAAGGGCCAGTATCTCTTGACGACCAATGTCCCTTCACTACCAATCAGAGCTGGCAACAATTCTGTATTAGTCGGAAAAATCAATCTGTACATAATGAAATGTGATGAAAAATGTATTTAGAAAGCAAACAAAAAACGATCGCACTACCTGGTTGAAAGCAATGAAACACAAAAAGCGAAAATAGGTATTTATTTGAATGAAAATAGAATTTTCGATATTTTGAGAGAACATATTTGTATTACTGCAACGAGCACAATAGTTGCTATAACTCGGTATATCTGGCAGCGTTGCTACCATTGAAAGCTGAATAGGTTATGTGAGCACGAGTGGCAATGCCCTCGAAGGATAATTTTAAACTCGGATTTATTTAATTGGTAGGCGTGAATGCGTTTAAGACACGAACGAGTTATGCAGAACCTGTACATACCCCGGAATGAAACCTCCGCAAAATAATATAAAGAGATTATACTGTATCCGTTTTATCAGCTCTCAACGGAAAAAAATAGATTGGAAATCTTTGATCTAACGAATAGCAGAAATGAGAATTTGAGATAAAAATACCTGAATAGAAACAGGACCTGAGACAGGACTTGATCTCGTAACTTTTTCTATCGGGGGAAATCATTTTGCGAATCACCATACCGAAATCAGCTTAATTGAACTGTCTTGTCTTGTCCCCGCGGTAGTTTTTTCGCAAATTTTCATTTCTGCTGCTCGTTTTTATTTGTCCATTTTCAAAATGTATTCCCGTTGAGTGCCGATACTAGTTGAACTAGGCTCAAGGTCATTTTACAGCCTTAACAAGCATACAAAACTCAATACTCTATATTCTGTCGCCACGGAAAGTTTGTTCCATCTATTTGTCTGTGCTGCCGTCGACATTGGCACTTACACACTGCTTGCACTCCAATGGTAACGCCACGGTCAAACGTAGTTCCGCAGTCAATCGGTTCGATTGTGGCTTCCAACCAACGTGCGTTTTTATTGTTTGTATTAATGTAATGCGAACGATTCAATTACACAGATGATCGGTTTCCAAGTTTCGAAGAAGCTAGCACGGGGCAGGCAACCAGTTTATGTCGAAGGCAGTGGGATGTGTCGAATTTTCCGGTCTAATGATCTTCATCGTATTTTTGGCGCAGAATGGAATCGGAAACCATTTGCTGTCGAGTGATCGGCTAATGAAATGTGTTAAACCAATGCATTGATGGATGGGGAGTCGCCACGGCAGCTTGATTACTGAAAACCGGAAGAGTTTCGCCAAACTGGATGGACGGTGATTGTTTTCATGTAAAATGGTGATTGTTTTATGATAAACGTTTCAATTAAACAATTCCTTGAACTCTGCTATAAACTGAACAACACTTAACAACTTGTCAAGTGATGCATTACCTATGGTTGCTAAGGTGGGACGAAATTAGGATACAGCCAAATAAAACCAACACGATCGCAGTACGCGTGCTACCGTCAAAATTTTTCAAAAATTTGCTATTCTCACATTAGTGGAAAATGTAATAAATGAAAACTTTATAATTCCGATTCAGTGTTAAGTAAAAGTTAGTTTTTGTTTATGTTTCGTGTGGAGATTAGAATGGCGAAACCTGTGTCTTTTCCATATGGATTGACTCATGACAGCTTTTCATCATTACCGACCTTCTGTGTATGGAATTGGTGGTTCCATGAAGCTTGAGCTTGGACTCCCGATTTGACAGGAATGATGTAATTGGTGAGATTGTTCCAATTCTCATTTTCCGCACTTCGTGATGAAAAGAAGCCTTTTATTCTTGGATTTCTTTTACCCAAAGTTACAACTCCGCGACACCTATGGAAGAGAATGATGAGTTGTCGTCCTTCCGGAAAGTAGGTAAAGCATAAACATTTCCTCTTCTCCTTAACCTTCATCATTTTCTGTGAACGATGAAGATGAGGACGGCCGGCAATAGTCCGTTTAAGTTGGAATGGCAACAATTACCAATACTATTTCCAAAGCAGCTCTTATTTGACAATCATTATGGTATCAGTGGGCAATTCGCCGAGATCACTATAAATTAATATGAATCTCTCTTGCGATTCGCCACGGGCATCACAATAACACCGCAGTGGTAAAATTATTACTAATTTTTTTAATTTATTCCATCATTACACTGTACCAAACTGCCCAAATTAATGTTAAATGTTTCTTCAAATGCACTCTTAGACAAAATTAACAGTTTATTTAAATTTAATGCAAACTATGGAAAGAAATTTTTGAATGTTATTGATTTAAAAATGAACACTAAATAACTGTTTCAATCTAGTAAAGACTGTCCCAGAAAGTATGGACGCACTTTGATTTCGCTGTAAATAATTCACAAGTGTTAGATATTCAAATTTTATTCGATATACTGATAATATTAGACTACAACAACAGAATATTATTTTCAACATTGTAGACTAGCGAACGTTCCTCATTAAATTCTGTACAGACTTCTTGGTGACAAGTTTTGACACTTTTTTCCAGTCTTTTTCAAACTGTTCAATGGTTTCGGCTGCCGAGACATGTTTCCTAAGATGTGCCTTCGTTAATGCCCAAAATTCCTCAATTGGTCGAAGTTGTGGGCAATTTGGTGGATTCATGTCTTTTGGGACGAAAGTGACATTTTTGGTAGTATACTATTCTACCGTTGATATCGAGTAGTGACAAGAAGCAAGATCTGGCCAGAAGACAACAGGATCCTTATGGCTTCGAATCATGGGTAGAAGTCGTTTTTGTAAACATTCCTTGATGTATATTTCGCTGTTCATTGAAGCAGTGGTGATGAAGAGTTTCGAAATCTTACCGCAGCTACAAATTGCTTTCTAGACCATAGCTTTCTTACCAAATTTTTCGACTTCAATCGCTATCTCGGACTGGTTTAACACTTGCTCTTCTCGCACCGTATAATATTGTGGTCCCGGCAAGGATTTGTTATCGAGTTTCACGTAGGTTTCGTCGTCCATGATTATGCAGTTCAAATTTACAGCAAGAATCGTATTGTACAGCTTTCGAACCCTCGGCCTGATCGATGCTTCTTGTTTCGGACTATCGCCCTTATTCTGAATAACGACGTATTGATTTTTCGATCGAATGTGGTTCGATCGAATCATAGCTACCTTTGATTTTGCTAGCGTTATGGGGAATACAAATGAAATACGAGCGAAAAAACGATACGACGTTATTCAGAATAAGGGCGTATGTTTTGGTTGTTTCTGCTTCTTATAGGTTCGAAGATTCAAAGGTTCTTTAGCACGAAGAACATTTGACTTCGAAGTGCCCACTTTTGGCATTAAAAATGCCTTACTCTTCACTATACGGGGCCGGGTGTCAATTAAAAGTTTCAAAAATAGCCGCGTAACCTTTTTGTGTCATAATTTTGAACGTTAATAACTCGGTCATTTGTTGATGGATTGTTATAATTTAACAACCAATCGATTCGGAAACTTTTAACTTAAACATGTATGACGACGTCGTTTCAGTATTTCAATAGCATACTATTGAAAAAACGGTTGGAATCGACCTATGTTTTCATCCACCAATCCCTGCTTTACAAAATGACGTCAACTTCTTGTTCGGCATAGGAGGCTTTGCGTCATGCATAAAAAACACCGCATCGTTCTGCGTAGTATGAAGAGAAATCTATAAATATAGGCTGCACAATATTTCTTTGCCTAGTTGATGTTTGACTGTGAATGAAACAAGTAGCGCGTCCAGTGAGCTGATGATTTAATTGTATATGCGTTCACTTGCTGGATTGTCGCTTTTGTATTATGCGTTGGTGAAACTTCCTGCTGTCTGCACAACACCGCTTCGTGTTCGCTTGAATATCTTATATATCATCTAGCTATTGAAGAACCGAATCAGCGTGGTTATCGGTTCTTTTGAAACATCCCATGTATTTAGCAAATTGTTGGTCGATTTTGCCATTAAAAATGCCTTACACTTCGCTTCCCGAGGCTGGGTGTCAAATTAAAACATGCAAAACTAATCGCGTAACATTTTTCTGCCATAATTTTGAACGCTCATACCTCAGTCATTTGTTGATGGATTTATATAATTCAACAACCAATCGATTCGGAAACATTTAACTTAAACTTATGAGAAAACGTCATTTGAATATTTCAATTGCATTCCATTGAAAAATTCATTTGAATTGAGTATTTTATTTTGGTTCTCTGGTAACTATCAGGCTAATTTAGTATTATCGGCAATAGATCTAATTCGGATCTAATTTG
Organism: Malaya genurostris; assembly: GCF_030247185.1. Classification (NCBI taxonomy): domain Eukaryota; kingdom Metazoa; phylum Arthropoda; class Insecta; order Diptera; family Culicidae; genus Malaya; species Malaya genurostris. The sequence continues at coordinate 183,907,573 of NC_080572.1, forward strand.
CAGTGCTTGTTCCTCGATGATTTGTTAATGGATTTTCCTCATTTAAATGATTCCATAGCTTCAATATTGTAAGCTTAAAAATGTTTTAATTTGTCAACGGATCGGTTTGCATACTTAAATCTCCATTCCCATACAAACAAAACGGTGGCGCGAAAATGGATTCAGTATAAAGTTGTGTTATTATGATAATCATAGAAACTTCTTCTTCATTATATGTGACTGAACAAGTTGTTGTCCCACCAGGTATTAAACGCTTCAAAAGATTCAAAATTAAATTATGAAACTTCTAAAAGCGGCCTCCTCGGTTTGGTAGTATAAATGAGTTCCACAGGCTCACATATACAGTACAATTAGATGCAATATCATAGAGTATCAAAGATAAACTAAAGGTAAGTTTACTTGCGATTTTACATGTATCGTTTGAATAGCAACCCTCGTAGAATTTGGTTAACCGCCAGTTTCAGTTCAATTATTATTTGCTTCAAAACACGCGTTGTAACTATGACAATGTTCATTCATGTGTTAATAACATCAAGTTACAATATGAACAATATTTCTGAATTTTGTTGCGTATCCATTTGGTATATTCCTAATATGCCAAAGCGAAAATCAATGTAAGTAACTAAATATTTTATGCGGACTGTTTCACATTTTTCTTCCTCGTATTGTTGCCATATTATTTACTGACACTTTCCGAAGATTATCGACGATTTTGAAGAAGGATTAATAAAATTACACTATTACTGAGCTTACTGGTACAACATTTTTCGTTAAAATAAATAAAATCTTCACTTGGATCGATTAACTGTTTATAAAATTAATAAGTTTGTACGTTTCTCGAAGATTATTGTCATAAAATAAAACAGTTTCATTTGTTCAGGATTAAATCTTTAGGTTGTTTGTATCTAAAATTGAGCTTTCAAGTTACTTTGAATTCTAGTTAAAGGACGTTATTCAAAATCTTAACAATGTAAAAAATTGTGGAAAGGGATCAAAATTGAATATAATTAACTATCAAGAAAGAATGTAATTGTCAATTTTATCATTCGCCAATAATCTAAGCACTTAAACTAGAGCATGTTTGTAATTAGTCAATTGAAAAAATTTTTAGTTTAGTGTATCATCATCTCTTTATTTTTGTATATATTATGAAGACCCTAGAAACGTTCCATTTTTAATGTTATTGTGCTCGGTCGTGTCTTGAATACAACCCTCTATTTTTTTTGTCCACATCCCAAATTGAAACCTCCTTCTTTTGCTCGCACGCCTTCAGTATACGTTTATCCAACTGAGGGTTAGCAGGACTTTTTTTTCGGCCCGTTTTCGGTTTATCCTCAAAGGTGTTACCCTCACCAAACTTCCTGATTGCATTTCGCAAGGCTTTTTCACTTACTCCTTCCATTTTTGTTATCTTTCTCTGTGACAGTCCGCGTTCTGTGCACCATTTGTACACAATTTTTCGACGTTGTTCTACTGAAAGTCCACGCATTTCGAAACAAACTAATGAAAACGAATAAACAACTGCACAAGTGGTTAAATAAGAGTGTAAACAACAGGACGCAGTCATAAAAGTTGACAGATTCTGAACCATTGCGAAATGACAGCGGTTTTTGGTTGCGTCCATACTTTCTGGGACAGTCTTTAGAATGTGATAATGTAAATGTTGAATGGAAAATTATCGCTTATTCGTGAATTTCTTTTATAATATATGCCCGAAATGTTTCAATATCACCAACCAACCAACATCGAGTCGTCTTGATTTAAGTTATTTCTTCGGTACGCCGTCAAAAATCATTTCGAATACTTTAAAGAGCGAAACTATCAATCCATTTGTTTTCGTAAGTTTTGCCCATCATATTTCTCGTGAATAAACAGGGCAATACTTCAATTTCTAGGAAAAAGTCCACCTAGTCGTGTAATGATGCCTCTCTCATATCTCTCATATTCTCATACATAAATGTGTGGATTTTCGCAAAATAATTTTCTTTGATTCTTGCAAAACAAAAAGGTTTGTCCATTAACTAGTATAACCTACAGAGTGGAACAGTTCTCAGATCGGTAAGACCATCTCTGAGAAAACGAGGTGAGATCCACTATTGCAGGTACTGCCGAAACCGGAATCCGGGAGCCGGTATAATCGAATTCGGTTCGAGAAAAGTAACTGGGATCCATTTTTTGAGTCTAAAGTCACAATATCCGGTCGTTAATCGAAAAACAGGAATCAAAAGAGGCGACATTAATTTTTTGGCCGTCTACTGACAATGACTATCGATTGGAATAGTTTTGAGGCATGTTTAGAAATTATTTTTCGTGTTTTACTCACCTGAAGAGACGTGTTAGTTAAATATTTTAACAATCTTCAGCCTGTAATTCCGCAACCGGATGTCGGATCCGGATGAAATTCAGGAATTTCGTATGGGACCATAAGCCCTTTCACTTGAACCTTAGTTTGTGATAATTGGTCATTCTATCACTGAGCAAAGTGAGTGAGATTCATTTTGGAACATATGACCACACGTCGCAATGCACTTACATTCATAATACAAAGCATTTAAAGGTATCAGGAATCAGGAATCAGAACAAATTGGCTCAAATGGCACGTTCCCCTTGATATTTGGAGATTTGTGCCTTGCCATCAATTTGTTTTTAGCATCATTTTCCCGATATATAAGAGGGAAGGATTGAAAGGAAATGGTAAGGGTTGGACTAGGAGGATGGGAAAAATTGACGACACAAAAACACATAAAAGCAGAAGTAAATTCTGCACCCCTAAGGGATGCTGAACAATCTGCTGAGGATCACATTTAGTGGAAGCAGAAGGAAATTCTGAACCTCTACGAGGTCCCGAACAGTCTGCTGTTAATAAAACCTCCAACCCCCGAGAGGATTTAGAGATCTTACAAAAGCGACACCATTCTGCACTCCCGGAAGAATGCAGAACGACTCGCAGTATGTACGAGAAGAAGTAAATTCGGTACCCCTCAGAGGATGCCAAACAATCTGCGAAACCCTATTTAAGGTGAATACAGAAGGGATTCATTCACTCCAGGAAGAACGATGAACCCTTCTGACTATAGCTCCTTACCACATTGGGTGAGAAACGAGAGAATATCCTTCAATTTTAGCTCCGCATACACAGACTCAACCATGTATGGAGAACCAAAAACCCGGATACGTAGCTGCGTCAATGCGGGACAGTTACATATCAGATGATATGAAGTACCATAATCGCATTCACACAAATCACACGAATAATACTCAGCACGTTGAATAGTAGCCATGTGATAATTGAGTTTGCAATGTCCAGTCAGAGCTCTGACCAGAATACTTCAATGATACTTGGAGAAATGCAGTAGACACTTTGACATTTTCAGATTTAAATCTGGTAGAAATGCTTTTGTCTGTGCGCAAGTTTGCAAGCTGCGCCAGTAGCTGGCATGTTTGGATGCAGCCCAAGAACGTATCTTAGTTTGTGATAATTGGTCATTCTATCACTGAGCAAAGTGAGTGAGATTCATTTTGGAACATATGACCACACGTCGCAATGCACTTACATTCATAATACAAAGCATTTAAAGGTAAGTCATATCATTAACTTCACAGTTGTTTTAGCTAAAACTCATATCGATAAAGATGCAAAATTTATGTTTACATGTTAGTAAATGTAATATTGTGTCATCACCGAAGAAATTACGGCATACTTGAATTTATGTCAAGCGTAAATTTCATTTTTTATAAGAGTGCACTATTTCCGATGCTTCCGAAATCGGAAACTGGGAACCAGAATAGCCGGAATCGGTTTGTTTTATTTGTCTACTGATAATTGCTACCGATTGGAATAGTTTCGAATCCAGTTTAGGTTTTTTTATGTTTTTTATTTCGCCCACTTAAGCAAGGATATAAAATTTTTAACCCACTTTACCCTATGATTCCGGAACCATCCGCATCCGAATGAAACTTTTAAGTTTTATATAGGACTACGAGACATTTCATTGTATGAGACAATTATACCTTTCTTTTGAATCTTAATTTGTGAAAATCGATTCAGCTGTCTCTTTGAAAAATTTGTGCATTTATTTTCATTTTTTTTTGCACATATCATCCTGTAATTCCGGAACCGGATGTCGGATTCTAATAAAATTCAGGAACTTTGTATGGGGCTAAAAGACCTTTCATTTGAATTTAAGTTTGTGAAAATCGGTTCAACCATCTCCGAGAACAGTGAATACGAAAAAAGGTGGGTGAGTTATGTCACAGACATAACTGGAGGACGTGAATACGAATAAAAATGATAATCGATGGTATTAGTTGATTGTGTAAATTTCGCAAATATTACTGCTGCCTTTCTATTAAAGATAGCTTTATTGGCCTCAAATATTTTCTACCACACAATTAATTAACGCGGAACACATGAGGATAAAAAAATGCTGTACGGGATTAATTTGTGGCATTCAGAAGAGCCAAATTGTGTAATTGTAAAATTGCACAAAGCTAATCAAATTATCCTAGACATTTTTATAGTTCTTTAGATAACATTTGGACCCATTAAAAGGGCTGATTTTGCATAATTTTTCCTCCTCGTAAATTTCGATGGACTTAGCTTATTCTCGTTGTATTTTGCTTCAATACAAACGACCGGTTGCAGGATGACGCAATCGATCTTTTTTGAAACTGAACCAACATGAATGGTAAATTTACATAGGAGGAATTCTTCGTATAGTTCTTTGGTTGGTGGGAGAACCTCACCTCGGCATTCAGCTCTATCTGAAGCACTAGAAGAAATAAACGATTTTCAATCAAAGTTTACCTTTTATACTCGTCCAGTAGATATTCGGAACTGATATGTGCCTGACTACCACAAAACCGTCGCCCGGGTGCAAAAAAGGCAAAAAAGCGTGATAAATTTTTACTCATTTTTTCCAAAAGTTTTAAAAAACTTTATTTTTCAGTTATTTATGATTATCTGTTGAAAATTTAGTCAAAAATTCCTGATCATATTTCCGATAGCTTTAAGAAAAAAATTTGTTGTTGGATTGAATACATCAAGAGATATTCGCGATAAAGTTCGGCCCATTCCTGTACAGGGTAAAGTTTGAAAAGGCGCCCCATGTTAAAGTAAGTCCTATTCTCGACAAAAGAAAACGCCATCGCCTTTGCGAACGGAGCACACAGCGTGCTTTGTTCGATTTCGTATAGCGTCTACGAGAGAACGAAAATGGAACGAAAACTTACAACATTCTCAAAACACAACCGAATTCATCAGCTGCGATTACAAATGATTATATTGATAGTAATAACAGAAATAAAAATCCAATCAAATAGCATGCTTCATTATGCTGCTTGAAAAGTTCTACTACCAATTTAGCGTGAATTTCTTATACGTCTGTCACAGTAGCATAGGTTTTCGTTTGGTTTCATTTTCGTTTAATCGACTCAATCGAAAGAGTTCATGAGAGATGAATCAACCATCTCTTAATTCAAGCAAAGTCTTTGTCTCTACAATCAACATATCAATGTTGGTCAGAATGTCTTATCATCATAAAATTTACAAAACAGATAAGTACGAAATTTTCAAAGCAGAGTTTATAACTATTTCAACTTGTAAGCCTGTCTATTTGAAGGTCGCAAAAATTTTTCACGACTGTGACGGTCTCCGAGTTCCGACTCTGGAATTAGATTGTTAAAAACTCCATTGGAACTTGCATCGATTCCTAATGCTAATGAGACAGACATGTGCAAAATGGATTCAAACAGATTTTTGTATAAATGTTGATATAAGATAATTTATAGTAGAAATGTAAAGTTATGTGTTCTTTCTTTTTTCGTGAAATTGGCTGATTTACGCAACCAAGACAATTCTACGATTATTTGCATCGTCTCTTTTACTTTTTTCTGCACTTGGAAAATCGACTAACGTAAAAATTAACCGGAGGGTCAAGTGTCATATACAACTCGAGACTATTAGGTTTTGTAGGAGATGGTTGAACCGAACCGAACCTCTTAGGTTCAAATGAAAGGTCCCGTACGAAATTCCTGAATTTCATTCGCTTTTTTAGAGAGAAGTCTTCTTATAAAACTTTACTAGCTGACAATTTGTATTATTGAAAACCTTGAAGTTGCACTCTGTGATGGAACATAAAACTGTGAATGTTGTTTTTTAAACAGATCAGTGTGCATTTTCATTTCGAAAATTTCACATTCATAAGTTCAAATCCACCAGAGCATCTCTAATTCAGTACGGATTTATTCATGAGCCAGCTTCTTCTGGTTGACCACTTTCTGAGGCACGATTCAGTGGATGAAATTCTGTGCAACTTCCTAGCATTCCTGCTTTTTTTGCGCAGACGACCTCCTCCCTGGGTGAAGTGGGCCTGGTCTTGTAAGCAAGCGCTGTTGTTGTTTACTCGTAAATTTCGATGGATTAGCGTTGATGATGGTGGGAAATGTGCACCGACCGAAAAATGTTGAGCCGAAAAGGAAGTGAAGTTGGGATACAATTTTGCTCCTATTGCAGTGCAATGCTGTGAGAAAAATCGTAATTATCATTATCGTTTTCAACAGACGCGCGACGGGCGCATCTTCCACAAAATCAAAGCACCAGACAAACAGACAGACAGACAGTAATTAGACGATAATATAAGCGAAAATCTCAACAGCAAATTCTCGCATTGGTTTGTTAGTATGCTAGATAGCAAGAGAGTTATTCGGAAACGCTGTCAAAGACTATTTGGGAGGTCGCTTGGCTAAGCTGAACCGAAGTGAAATCAACTTCCATGAGCCAACGCTTCAATGCTTATCGGAACACATCAAAGCATTTCGGAGTATGGAATTGAAAACTCAATAAAAATTTACTTATCCAGTACAAAATGGTACAAACATAAAATAAATCTGCTGTTAGAGGTGCAGTGAACAATAGCAATGAGTTAATGCTAATGGCATTCAAATCACATTGATTGCGAACATAGCTGCCGCCAAAGCATGTTAATTCGTGGCACGTGGGTGAAAAACAATAAACAGGTCTTCTAGCTAGAAAACAATCAAAAACATTGAATGAGGGTTCGCCTTGCTTCGTTTACGAGTGCAGTTGGCCGATAGAATAATACAACTTCCAAAAAAAATAACTACATCTTGTGACATCGTGTTTGAGGACAGATAAAAACTATTCCGAGACGCAAAAAAACTGAATTGAATTGCACTTTATGATTGAGATAGTAGGGGAGAGTGGAATTAGTTGAACCACGGGGATACATGAACCATTAGGGATATTTCTTCACTGACTAAAAACTTTTCTACGATCATAAGGTGTACCGGTAAGAGATGTCTATCTCCTCTGTGTGACGAAGAGCAAGCAAAATTTCTCCCCTCGCACTGACAACTTCAACGAGAGCTCTTCTCTTTCACATTTATACACCACTGTTGTGTAAAGTGTGCACGCATCATGAGTGCGTTTGTTTATTTCCTTTTACCTCTTCCACTGAATCGCACCAAAGTGCTAGAGCATTAGCTAATAAATTCTCTGAGGTGGATGCAGATACTTTCACAGAGGTGTACACGCCGGTGAGCACTCTGCTGTATGGTTTTCGTAGATGAAGCGTGCACACGCAAAATCAGCCAAATAAAACAATTTATCGTAAAATTTTCGGTATTCCTTGCAAATTTTTCATAGCAAGGCCAGATCTACTCTCTATTAATTGAAGTACACAGAAGTGTTCGCTCACCATCACGCGCCAGTGGTCACTTGTGTGTATATAGACGAGAGCGCGTGTGAGCGATTCATACGAAGAGAATGTGTTTCACTCGCGCCAGCTGCTTTAACCACAAGCGCACACTCAAATGCTGTCTATTCGACACTGAGAAGAAGTGCGCTTTCCTCTTTGTGCGGTGCTTCGTTTTTTGCATCCTCGGTGTGGCAAAAATCTGACTCTAGCGTGTATCACTCTGGTGAAATGCCATCTCTGCCGGTAACCCTATCGGTAACCTAACCTCACACATATTTGTGCACGCTTCTGACGCGTGTTTTTACTGTTATTAATTATAAAAGATAGGTTTTCTACCACATGCGATAGTATTTCCAAGGGATAACTTCATTTCTAAAATGTTGAAAAACAGTGTGCCGAATACACTCGACCTTGGAAATAAAACAGGATGCATGAGTGCAGAATAGTTTTTAGAGGTGTTGAATCATTTTATTAAATTTTCGAACGCGTTGAAAACAAATTTGAAATCATTAAATTTCGAAAACCACGAAGGCCACCTGTACATTTGGATTTTTGGATTTAGCAAAGAAAAATGGCATTACAATTTTAACTTTACCACCACACAATAAGATGCAACCATTAGACAGAACCTTATGTACAGTTCATTTAAAACAGCTTACGACCATTCTCTGCATGCAGATCTTTGCAGCACCCATTTACAATTCATGAGGTTGCAGAATGCGTGAATGCTGCGCATGACAATGCAATTAGTTCAACGAATATAAAATTTGCATTTCAAAAGACAGGAATTTTTCCTGTTATACTAAATAAATCTGATATTTATTTTTAATTTTTTTAAAAAAGAGACATGTTCAAAAATATAAGAAAAAATATTTCATATAGTTCTATATATTTTTATTCTTTCCTTAAAGGTGGTTCAATTATCCCCATGGGGTGGTTCAAGTATCTCCATGTATGGGGATACTTGAACCATCTGACATAATATTGTAAAAAGCTGCTATTTATGTCATAAAGCGAATTTACATTTGTTGATTACAATGAATATCGAAAAGAATGGTTTGTTTTGATTAACCGTAGGTGAAACATATTTTACCCCAAATAGTTTAAAAGATATATTAATTAACAAAAAAAGTGGTTCAAGTAGCCCCACTCTCCCCTATAGAATCCTCATCATCTGATTGATCGTAGACTGTATTTCCAAGAATCTTTCAATACTGTTATACTTATAGTATTGTATTGCAGTTTGTTTAGAAGGCTCTGTTTTCAGACTTTAATACACTTAGGGCATATTCAGTAGTGTTTTAGTTCTAGATACATAATTTATGTCAGTTACACAATTTAAATCTGGATTTTATAACAAGAAAACAACCGTGTTGTAGAAACCAGAACCATTATGGTGGTACGAACATCTGTCTAAAGATAAACTCAAGATTACAATGTCCCATACGATCAATTGAAAAATATTGGGTCAGTAATGGCGACGTTTTTATCATGAAGACATCATTTGCTTCCGCAATTCTGTGATTTTGGTATAGGGAAAATTGTAAACCTACTTGTATTGGATATCTAACGTTGTATTTCAACAGCTAGAGGCGTACGTGTGCGAGGATAATAATTGCAAGTTTATCTGTCAGAATGCAAGGGAAAACAAATTTACATTTGGATAATCAATTATAAATTATATTCAACATCATTTGTTTATGCGGAAAGTTAAATTTCAAATGAGAAAAATCATTCTCTACCTCTGTTATTTTTGCAGCACCCAAAATTCTATTTCAATCAATGAATATTTAAAATTCCGGTTTCAACTTATGAAAAAAAGTTATGTTGATCAATTTCGAATGATTTTATTTGTCGTGTACATTTTGAAATGTCAGTTGAGGTACCGTTTAGATGCGCAAATTCAACCAAATATGCGATAGTAAGGAGGAAAATAGCTTTTACCGCCTTTTGGTTTATTCTTCTGAAGTTCAAAATAACCTCAACTGAACTGAAACCGAAATTCCGGATCTAGATATTGGTCAACATATCATCTTTTAAAATCAAACGTGATTACACGAAACAGAAGAAAACTAATTTTCTTCTATTTTAAATGAACTAAATACTTGTATTTTCAAAATCTTCATAACAGCCTGTGTAAAATTTAATCGTTAACCTAAGAAAGGCAAAATGCCATTGGAACATAGGGATATCGGATTATTCGAATTACTCGATTATTCAATAATCGAATAAAATTTTCAAACTAATCGATTAAATCTTAGGCTTAAGCAAAGCTGCTTAAAATCGGAAAATTCTTTACGAATTTGAAAGGTTAGGTTTGCAAAACAATATTTTGACAGAATCCTCTAGTTATATTTATGAAAATTTAAGTAATATGAGAAAGGCACTATTGAACCACTAGGAAGATTAAGACAGGTTTTTGACATTAAAAATGTCTTACTCTTCAGCTTCACTATACGGGGCCATCTTTCAAAAATAGCCGCGCAACCTTTTTGCGTCATAATTTTTAACGTTAATAACTCAGTCATTTGTTGATGGATTGATATAATTTAACAACCAATCGATTTGGAAACTTTTACCTTAAACATGTATGGCAACGTCGTTTCAGTCTTTCAATAGCATAATATTGAAAAAATGGTTAGAATTGACCTATGTTTTCATCCACCAATCCCAGCTGACCAAATTGACGTCATTTTCTTGTTCGGCATAGGAGGCTTTGCGTCATGCATAAAAACATCGCATCATTCTGCGTAGTTCGAAGAGGAATGTTTAAATATATGCTGCAAATCATTTCTTGATTTCAGTTGATGCTTGACTGTGAATGAAACAAGTAGCTCGTCCAGCGAGGTGATGACTAGATTGTATATGCGTTCGCTCGTTGGATTGTCGCTTTTGCTAACTCTTCACTGTACGAGGCTGGATGTCAATTTAAAAACGTGCTTATTCCACCTAGCAGTGAGATGATACCTTTTTTATCAATCCGCATATGTTTTTTGCATGAATATTCTTCGGTGTTTCCGTTCTCATGACATTATTTTAATGGCAGTCGAATTAAGCGGCAATTTGAGATTTTATTCACTCATTACTCTGTAATATCGAAACTACAAATCGAATTTGAATCTAAAAGTGTGACAATCGATTGAACATTCCATGATATGTTGGAGTAAGTTCCACTTAGGGTTTACGGTAATTTAAGGTACTTCCAGGGCCGGTATTCAGTAACCAGCATAACCCAAATCGATTCGTATGGCCATATGACGAATAAATTGCAATAGTTTTGAGTCCAACTTTGAAGCTTTTCGGGATTGTCATTTTCTATACCGGTTTGAATTTAAAAAAATCATCATCCTGTAATTCCAGAATCGGAAGTCAGAATTGGATAATATTAATTAATTTTGTCTTTGTAGATCTGGTTTTTTTTTAGAAAACGATTGAACTTTGAAAAACGATTCGATACTGGAACCGGAATTCGAAAATCGGTGTAGCCGCCAGATAAATTCACCTGAGTAGCTGTTTAGTTTACATTTGTTTCAAAATGTTTGAAAATCAGTATAATCATCTTTGAGAAATCGTAGTGCGAATTAAATCCGAATCGAAAACTGAATACCACTAAAACTGAAATAAGTTTATTTGGTTATCGACTATCCAAATCTGCAAACCCGATAAACCTGAATAATTTATGTAAAATAGATATTTTTGTACTAATCATCCTGTATCCCCTAAACCGGAAGTTGGATCTGACTGAAAAGCAAGATGTTTTACAGGATCTTAAAACATTTCATTTGAATTTTAGATCGGTTCAGCCATCTACGAGAAAAATGGGTCCACAATTTTAATTTCGTTTCACATATCATCCTGTAGTTCCGGAACCAGAAATCGGATCCTAACATAATTCAGGAACATTGTTTAGGAGCATATGACTTTTCATATGAATCTGAGTTTGTAGAAAACGGTTGAGTCATCTCCGAAAAAAATTGAGTGAAATTATTTGTCACACACGCATTTGCCGATCTCGACGAACTGATTCGAATGGTATATGTTTGTTACGTTCTTCCAGCATTTATTGCTGTAAGTAGTTTAAATCAATATAATTATGGAATTGCTTTCAACTGGAAAATGCTGCCATCATTTGGTTTACATATGTCATATTCGAACAATTATGTTGCCAAAAACGAACCGTGCTAAAATCGGTCCGAGGCAAAAAGTCATGAAAAAGGATACTGTACACAGTGTTTTTGGTACTTAGAAATAATTGTATGTAACAGTATTAAAAAATCGTGTTTTACGTTGCTCCCAAGCATTGCTTTGTCATACAGCGCTCAAACTCCTACTGCTGGAATAGGGGGAAAAGTCGCTTACACAAAAATATCGATATCTCCGTTAAAAATGGACGGATTTTAACAATCTGTGGCTTGTTGGATAGCTATTACCGTGCGGAATCTAAGTCTAGAAACATATTCTGTTTTCAAGGTCAAATGTGACAGATACTGTCAAAAAAATAAAAAAATTTACATGATACTTCGTATAACTCAAAAAGTAATCATCCGATCTCAAAACTATTCAATAGCGTTCTGGGTGACGGGGAGACCTTTCATTTGCGACTAGTTTGATCAAAATCGGTTCAGCCATCTCTGAGATCTCGACCTCTTAGTTGACAACACACATAAAGACACACACGGACAGTTGTTAAGTTCGTCGGGCTGCATCGATTGGTATATGAAACTCGGCCTCGGAAAATTTTTCTAAAGTTTGAGCGAATTCTAACCTATTTTTTATATTTATAAAAAAGGTAAAAAATGCAAAAATAACCGCGTAACCTTTTTCTATCATAATATTGAACGCTTAGAACTCAGTCATTTGTTGATGTGTTTATATAATTTAACTACCAATCCATTCGAGAACATTCAACTTATACTTATGCGGTAACGTCATTCAAGTATTTCAATTGCATACCATTAAAATATTGGATTGAATTGACGTATGTTTTCACGAGCCAATGACAGTCTAAGTGAATGATATCAAACTATCGTCCGATTTGCGCAGTATGAAATATAGACCAAAAGGGAATCTATAAATATACGCCCGAATACATGTCTGCTTTAGTTTACCCATTGCTTATCTTGATTCTCCGGTAACTAGCAGGCCAACTTAGAATTATCGGCGATAGATTTGTCGAACCTAACTTGAAGCGCTTGTATCTCTGTGATTTATTGATAAATTTTCCTCATTTAACTTGATTCGAAAAAAAAAGTTTAAAAATGTTTTAATTTGTCAACGGGTAGTTTGCATACTGAAATCTTCATTTACATACGAACAACACGGTGGCGCGCAAATAAATTCAGTATTAAGTTGTGTTATGATGATAATCATAGATAATTCTTTTTCATTAAATGTGGTTAAATGCAAAGAACTATCTCTCAGCATAATCCCTCAAACCCTATTATTAAACCAAACAATAATCGTGTAACCTAATTGAATAGTTAGAAATTGATTTAGTCGTATGAAGCATAATATTTTGGTCTAATCTTGCTTCCAAGAATCTGATAGAAGAGATCCAGACTAAGTGTAGCAAAAATAATGCAGTATCGATTTGAACAAGCTGTTGTCCCACCAGGAATAAAACGCTTCAAAAGATTCGGTACTTAGTACACATAAGTTGAACCGACTCACATATATAGAATTAACAGATGCAATAAAATACAGTATTAGAGATAAACTCAAGGCAAGCTGATATGCGATTTTACATGTATCATTTAAATCCTTACTAAACTCGGGTTATCGCCAGTTTAAGTTCAATTATCATTTACATCAAAGCAACAAGTGTCTGATCACGACATGCGTTGTAACAATGACAAATTCTTTCATGTAATAATAAAATCTAGTTACAATATGAACAAAATTAGGGATTTGGTTGCGTATGTATTGGTTCCTTAATATGCGAAAGTGAAAATCAATTAAACTAACAAAATATGTTCTGCGGACTGTGCCACATATTGTCTTTCTTGTATTGCTGCCATTCAATTATCAGACACTTTCCGAAGATTATCGAAGATTACATTATCGAATGATAATTAAAATTACACTATTACTGAGTTTATTTTTCGATCAAAATATTTAAAATCTTCTCTAATCGCTGTTTATAAAAGGTTTTAAGTTTGCACGTTCTCTGTCTTGAAAATTATTATGATATAAAATCGTTCCATTTGTCCAGATCTATATTTAGAGGTTGTTCGTATCCAAAATAACTTTGAAATCATCATAATTGACTTTCATTTAAAGTATATTTTCCAAAAATTTTCAAATGTAAAAACTTGTTGAAGGCATCAAAATAGAGTAGCATCAATTGTTCTGAAAGAATCTAATTGTCATTTTGATCATTCGCCAAAAATGTAAACACTAAAAGTAGAGCAAGTAATTGTAATTTGTGACTTTCAGTGCATCCACCATCATCTTTATTTTTGTATTTATCATGAGTACCTAAGAATTATTTCATTTTTAATGTAATCGTGATCGGTCGTGTCTTGCATACAACTCTCTAATTTTTTATTTACTTTAAATAACCATGATAAGCTTAAGGACAAATGAGCCGGATAAAACCTTAGAAATAAAAGGAAATAAAACATCTTGAAGTTTCAACAAGCTAAATTTGCTGTTTGTAGTAGGAAAGTGGATTGGCCGTATCATTTATCAGCGAATTGAAAGTCACTATTTGAAGAAAACTTTTTTAACACTCTCAAATATAATTCTCCAGATTTGAATCACCATTCTTTAACCAAATCTAGACCTCTACGAAGTCATTGTCCTATAAAAATTAAATTATAGAATCGTACTCTACAAGGCACTAAAATCGGATCATCCCCCCCGGTAAAGCAAGTCAGCTGTCATTAAAAATTCAAACAAAAACTGCAAACCCATCCCATACCGACTGATCTTCCCGTTTCGGTTTACTCGGGATCGCTCGGTAGGTCTATACTGGGAATACAACAGCATGACCGTTAGACGTCATGTGTGCAAATGCGATCGTCTGGCGCGCCACCACGTCACCAATCAGGAAGATCGGAGAAGTTTGACGACTTTGCGTCGACAACTTTGGCACGGACCGCCGTAAATCATTAGGCGCAAGGATTACCGCCGCGTTCTACCACGGATTCCATTCACTGTTCCGACTGTCGTATTCGGGGAGATCATTTCCACATGTTCTGTTCGGCTGGAAAATTACGGCTATAATCTCGGAGGCTTCTCCAACCGTCCGACCTGTGACTTCTCGTCAGACTGGTGTTTATTTTCGTAAGAGCTCTTATTCTCGTTTTCGGTTCTGCGTACTTGAACATTACCGGGGTACTATTAATAGTCAGCGGGTACAATTATTCATTTCTCATTTACCGGCACTCTCCGGTCGGACGGCGAGATTGCAAGAACATACATTCGCGAGTGGATGCTTCTAATGGGTACGTGGAACTGGTAAAATTAGCAACAGCCGTTTACCGGAAAATTGCGCGCCATGACCTGTGAGATGCACGGGCACGCCATGGAAAATGGTTGAACCGGTAGTCAGAATCGGCGGCCCAATATGCACTGACAAGCGACGGATGACCCAGTGGCATTTGGTGTGTGTTTGCTTTCTCTGCGTCTCGAAAGGACACGAGGGTAATCGCATGAGCGACAGCACATTGTAAGGGATCACTTACAAAACACAATCCTCCATCGCTCATCAGTCAGTCAATTTGTGTACGGGCGGGTTTGGCTGCTGATGAATGCAAAAAAGGGGCAAGTATAAAAAATTGAGTGACAAGTTGTAAACATTGTATATGCGTCGCTATAAATATGCATACAATTGATCTTGCCGCCGGTCTTCTAATGCTAGCCCTGAGCCCATCCATCTATCCGTCAGCGATCCCATTTTCGTTCAACGCAGACGGATTAGCATTTTCGGCAAGCATTAGCTACTAAAATGTTAAACAATCGTTAAGCAAACGCGGTCACTCGATGCTTGATTCGGGTGGGTGACCACGAGGTAGGCGAACAAAGGACTTAAAATTTTGGGTTAAATTCTATACTCTGATGTTACAGCAGTGAGTAGCCATTTTTCCCGCTTTCATTGCATTACAAACGATATGACCAGATCTAAGGTCCTATTTTGAATGTCCGTCGAAACCACAAATCGTCACAAGCTGTGTAGTTGTTTGATATTTTCCGCCAAATCAGCTCGTCTGCCAAAGAGTGAACGGAAGAAATGCATTTTCGCTACTGCACTTCCCAGTTGATCCTGTTTCGCTGAAATTAAATAATCCAACACGGACCGGCTAACACCAGATTAATTTCTTCAAAAGAAAAAAAACAACATCCACTCAAAAGCAGTCAGTCGAGAATTTTTTCGGGTTGGCTTAATATGGTTCAAACCACACTTCGAGTTCTGCAATCCTTCATCCGTACCCGTTGTTGCACGGGGGCTTGACTGTGCCGATCAAAGCCGGTAGAAGTCGTTGTTATTCCAAACAGTGCGGTGCGGCAAATAAACAAATCATTGTTTGCAAATTATGAGGCCCGAATATTGATTTGATGTATCACTGATTGATTGATTTCGGCCTTTTTCGGGGGCTACCGTACAGCGAAGCTGTTTTATTTATTCGTACATCATGGAACAATCGACGCTTTCGATAGCATTTTTTTTCTTATGTCCACTTTATGCTTGCGTTCGATAAATCTGTTAATGCAAATATGCAATAAAAGTGCAAGTGTGTGACCCACACCGGACATTCCAAGCTTTTGGCAGCATCGGGAAAACGTCGATCTTGTATGCTAAATAATGCGATTTTTAAATTAGAAGCAGCAAAAATATCAGCATTTGTAGTTTTTGTAGCAGAGAACCAATAATTTTCGAATGTTTAAAAAAAGGAGAGCCCCAATGCTGTAATACTTGTAATACATTGGTATAAGAAACAAGCACAAAAATAATATTCGAGTAATTTGAATGAAGAATCGACTTACCATTAGCATCAGAGACCGTTCCTGTTTCGATACTCCGTTATTTGTCAGGACCAATTGAAGGGGCTGAGATCTAATGGGAGATTGATAGTACCTAATATCTTTCTCCGTACAGGACCAGTATAGAATCCGGTGGTAAAAGAATATAACCAAGAATAGATTCACTGGGTTACTGCTTCCAAGGCCCCAATTGCAGGAGTTTCTCTTTTCTTACTTTCAATTACCAGAAAACGTTTTGCCTTTCCTATATAGAACGGCTATGCAACCGCTGCGAAAACCGACTTTACAACCAAGGCCCGATGGGCCGAATGTCATATACCGTTCTATTCAGTTCGTCGAAATCACAAAATGTCTCTGTGTATATTTGTGTGTATGTGACAAATAATGTCAGTTAATTTTGTCAGAAATGGCTGAACCGATTTTCAGAAAAATTAAATTCAAATTAAAGATCTCATAGACCCATACAAAGTTCCTGAGTTTCATTTGGATTGAGAATTTACTATGTTGGAAAAAACTCTTATTTTTAGAGAATGAGTTTAGTTGGCGAATATCCTGGACACAAACCATGTTTCCAGGCCCGTACCCAGGATTTCGTTTCGGGAGGGGCCCACAAATATGAAATAATGCGTCTAAGTGATGATTATTGTGCCTTTAGTATTTTTTGTTTTATTTTTTATTGAAGAAGGATCTTTATCTATCTATCTTTTATCTATGTATCAAAGGGAAGGGATCAATTTTTACATTTCTTCTAGTCCTAGTCCCATAGTTCGGATTAGACTTCTAGTTCCGGGAAAGCTGAGTGATGTGTATTAAAATCTTCAATTTCAATGGTGTGTTCTTATTTGCCACGATGTAAGAAGAAAAAAAATATTTCGAAACTATTCAGTAAGCTCTTCTAGTTTTGCCAAATTTGTTGGTTATTTGTCGAACAGATGGTCAAGCCGATTTTAACAAATTTATATTCAAATGAAGTGCCTTATAATCCCACGTGATCCTATTTAATTTCATCAAGTCAACTTCCGTGTCTGGATCAGAGATTCCTGCAGATTTGTTTGCAAATCAGCAGCTTTATAAAATAAGCTGTAGACATGTTTCAGTTGCAGACTTTTTTGTAGACTTTTGAAAATCACGTTTTTAGAAGACGTTTCTAAAAATTTACCGATTTTTTAAATTGCTGCGATTTTATTTTTGTTCGCTATAACAATTCCGTGCTTCATTCTTTGAAGAAAATTGGGAGTTCGCGGACTTTTTTTCGAGATTGAATTTTTGAATATATTTGAAATTTTACAGGGTGATGAGTATAAAATTTAAAAATAAAGAAAAATTTTCTTAGTAGCATTCAAAAACTCCAAAACGGAACTCACATAAATTTCTCAGAGCCCACACCGATTTTCAATCGCTCCAATAATTCACACTTATACTTATATTACCGAAATCGGTAATGTCCTGTTCCCTGGCGTATAATAATGGAGTAAGTCAACAGTAACCAACCGACACCATCATCATCAGCATAGACGAACATGCTTCTGAAGTGTGCTCGCGTTCATCTTTTTTATTCTGAGTATGTAAGTGCAACATCCAGCGGCAGGACATCTTTTTCATTCTGAAACTATGATATGTTTGCTCAGTACTTCATCTTCATCCATTTCCTTTAATTTTGACATTGATTTTAATCACTGTGAAACCCGACTTTTGAGCCTCGAAAATAAATTCAATTGCAAAAAGAAGCGGGTTATTTAAAACTGGTTGGTAAAATCTTCTACTTAGCACATCTTGTTAGTTGATAACCAAAAAGCTCATTTCTGTTCCTGATTCCGAAAATAAAAGTAAAAAATCCCAAAATGGAAATTACTTTACTTCGATTTCGGGAGGGGCCCGGGCCCCTTCGGGCCCCCTCTGGGTACGTGCCTGCATGTTTCAATCCAACACGAAATTCTAATTGACAACTAATATTGTTATTAAAATCAGAAAATTTGTTTCTATTTATCTATCACCATCATTACTGAAGGACAGCACAAAGAAAACAAAAATGAAATTGGTTTTATTAACAAGTTTATTAGCCAAAAACTTATGAGAAGTGTCAAAGCAAAACAATCCATTAAAAAGCTAAAAGGGACAGTCTTGTTGAAACTGCTTGCAAATTGTTTCGATGTTTTTCGTGTGTGTTACGATATATCCATATATAAATTTCTAAACCGATATGTAAAAGTGACGTAAACTCTTAGTGGAAAGTGTATTTATTTCGAATTTGTGCGCATTTGAAGCGATTGTGTGTAATTATGTTTTTACGCGGAGCAGTGAAGTGAGTTTCGAATGTTGCACTCTAATTGTATATGTCAAAAGATGTCCAGTGTACATCTTGTATTAAGTTTTTGTTTTCCTAGTGCTCAAAGTTTTTAGTGAGAGAGTTGATTTCGCGAAGTCGAATGAAGAAAACAGCGATTTAGAAGAACAATTTTCAAAAGAAGTTTATGTTTCGTTTATGTTTTTTTCTCCGATACAACATCGTATTTATACCTGTCAATGTAGAAAAGACAACCGCGACTGAAAAATTCTTTTCGGAAGTAGTGTGCCATCTAGTGGCTAGTAGTCATTACGGTGTTACCGCTTTTTCAGTAACAGTGTGCTATATATCTGCAATTTGCTGAAGCCAATTCAACCATTTAATTGGTGAATTCAACTAAAAAAATAACAATTTCAACAAATATTTTATTATTATCAAGGGAATGAGAATTAAAAAATCTAAATTGGCAAAAGTAAGATTTTTATAGTTGCCTCAAAAAATAGCTAACTAAAATCAGAAAATCAACTAATTTATTCGCCAAAATGCTGATTTCGGTCTTTTCGTGCGGAAACTTCCTAACCGATTTTCACAAACTAAGAAGCAAATAGAAGGTCTTCTTTAAAAAGTCCCCGAAAAGTTGATACAGATCC
Organism: Malaya genurostris; assembly: GCF_030247185.1. Classification (NCBI taxonomy): domain Eukaryota; kingdom Metazoa; phylum Arthropoda; class Insecta; order Diptera; family Culicidae; genus Malaya; species Malaya genurostris. The sequence continues at coordinate 183,927,210 of NC_080572.1, forward strand.
GACTTCCGGTTCCGGTATTACAATGCGATTAGTAAAAATTTTCAATTTCATGAGTATTTTTTCACAAACGATGGCGAAACAAGGTGCAAATTTTTATAAAACCTACTGCTAAATTCATCTAGTTGGCAGATCTTGTGAGTTAGTGAATATATAAAACTACTTAGTTAGTGAATATATGAAACATTGAAAATAGTGAAGAAAAGCTCCAAAAACGGAACTCACTTCAATTTCTCAGCAACGGTTAAACAGATTTTCATGAAACATGATTCAAATTAAAACTCTCATTGTCTTAAAATATACTGTGCAATTTTGTCCAGATTTAAATTCCGGTTCCGAAACTATAGAGCGATGAGTGTCCAACCATTCAAATCGTCATTCAAAATTACGTCGCAAAACTGGTACGCGTCGGTACGTGCGGTACGGAAGAGGAAAATACCACCTGCTTTGATCCGTTCGCAGCGTGTTTTGTTCAATTGCTTATAGCGTGCAGGGTTGTCACATTAAATTCTATATTTTTCAGGTGAAAAATATGTCAATCTATAAATCTTTTATTCAACTTTTACCTACTTGTTAGTATTATTACAAAATTATGATAACGATGCTTTTCTATAAAAATATACTGTTTGCCTTTCCGATATAGAAAGCTTATGCAATCACTTGAAAAATAAGGAGGGATAAGTGTGCTATACCATACGACACATCAAACTGGGCAATGTCTGTGTGTGTATATGAATGTGTGTGAGTATGTGTCAATTAATATCACTCATAAAATAAAATATCTCATAGTTCCATAGGTTGCTATTGGATTTTATCATACTTTCATAAGGTAAAAGGGGGTTTCAAATTGCACACCCTCATTTAGAGAAACGATGCAAAGAAAGGGTAAAATTCTTCTAGATTTGGCCCAAAACTGATTCAATTTGTACGCTATATTAGTTACTGACTAAACAAACCAACTTCGGCCATACCGGGTTCTAGTTCATAGTTCCAGAAGTACCGGAAAAAGTGGTCAAAACCTCTAAAACGAGACTCACTCAATTGCCTCAGAGATGATTTGATCGATTTGCACAAACAGACTCAAATAAAAGTTCCGATAGTCTCAGGGTGCTGTTTAGTTTCATCCCGGTCCGACTTCCGGTTCCAGATCTATAGGGTAAAGTGTGTTCAATCATTTAGTATGACGATGCAAAATAAAGAAAAATTCATATTAACTTAACATAACTGTTTACAAATTGAAAAGGTTATGTTAGTTCATACCCAAAAAAATTGACAGAATCTTCCACTGTTATTTTTAGAAAAATAAGTAATATGAGAAAAGCCTCATTACATCACTAGGTGGATTAAAAAAAATTTCTATTCCCGCGAGCTTTTAAGAATAGTCTAATCTGGAAAAAAATTTTGCTTCTTTGGTGTTATCTTTCGTTTTTTCAAAACTATAAGTTGTGGTCAGTTCATTTCATACGCGTTCCTCATCGTTTATTCTTATGCAAGGCTTATATTAGCGAGGCTTTCATTGAAACTATTTCGCTAAGATGTTTGTAGTTTTCTTTTTTTCACACGCGTCTATTTCTAAACTTACATTTTGAATTGAGTTTTCTAATTCTAGGCCGTCTACATGGTGGTGCACTAAATTTGTCCGCGTCTTTTGTCTCTTTATCCAATATGGCGATTCGTCAGCAATAAAATTTTACCACTTGAATAATATGCGCAATTTTATTGATCTAGCACACATGACGAATTTCGGGCTAAATCGTATTCAGACCCTCTACGATTTTAATGAAACCTGCTGTACATGAAGACTTCTTTACAAAAAACCACTTTGCATACTTTGTTTTTCCAAAAATGATCTAGACTGTCTTTTGAAAATGGCCAAACTTTTTTTACCATTTTTTTTCAAATAGCCGTAGTCTAAAAATGACAAATTCTACAAAAAAAAAGGTTGTTTTTACAAAATTAGTCAAGAATAAAAACATGGAAAAATCCTAATCGACTGGAATTTTAACGTGGAAAAAATTGATTTTAAAGATTTATAGTCAATCTGCCAAAAAAAACATTTTTAATTGGGATGAAATTTTGTTACAAGATAGGTGAGTATGTTCCACACCTACAGTTAAAAAGTTATTTAAAAAAAAACTTTTCCTTGTCCAAACTGATTTTTTTCCAGTGTAATTTTATCGAAAACTGAACCAATCTCAGAATCCAATTTTCCAACTGCTAACTGTCTGACACATGCAAAAAGTAATGGCAATCGGATGATAATAAAAACAATTGACCTTGAATTAAAATAACTGCATATTTTTCTCTCAGTAGCCGGCCGCTTAGAGATTGAGGAACAACTGAAAGTTTAAAAGCTAACATTTTGTTAGAAATTCACCAATATATTTCGATTATTTCAAAACAGACACTTATAATAAATAAACTGTCATGAATTTTTTTCATATAAAATAATTTTCCTTGATATCGCGGGATTCGGATGGTTTCAAATCGAGTGACTATCGTCCTGAAAATTTGAACTGCACCTGACGTATGTCACTGCTAAATAGAAATATCACTGTCTAAGTTTGTGAAAATCGACCCAGCCGTCTCTGAGAAAATGAAGAGAGTTTCCTTTTTGACCACTATTTCCGGTGGTTCTGGAACCTGTGCAGCTGAAATCGATTCGTTTGGTCAGCAATAAGCATAACCTATAAATTGAAATTATTTTGAGTCAAATTTAGAAGAACTAATCAGTGCTGTAAAACTTCATTCAGTTCAATTGAAATCGAATGTGTGGACACACATCTACTGCAGTAAACTTCACATTCTAACACACACCCTTCGCAGTCGCACCGAATGAGCATCATCCCGTCCTTCATTCGTTTCTCTTTCTACCGATGCTCAGTTTAACCACCGTCAGTTTATCTCTTGAAGTAACAAAATATCTCTTACAATTGAATCAGAGATTCGAGACAAAAATTCCTTCAAGTGAGGTTCATGTAAACATTCGACTTGGTTCAAGATAATGGAAAAAAGGATAAAAACCAGACATGATAACTGAAATATCAATTGCAAAATAAACATAAATCAATTGTTCCCACTTTCAATTTACATTTTTCAATATTTCAAAACACATCTCAATACATTTAAAACAGTCGAAATTATCGATTTTAAAATGCTGGTAATAATCGAAAACTCAAATAAGAACCTCTACCCTCTATTTATCATTATGGTCGGAGAGAGTTTCGTGTTATCGAGTTGATGTTTATGTCTATTCATTAGCACTTGCTCACTACCCGAAGTAAAGACAAGGAAGACAATGAAACAGGTAGACTACTTGGCATTACAAACTGAGCAAGCAAAACTTCAAGCGACTAGGTACGGTTATTCAATTGACGATGAATTCTGGGAGCTTCGGCAACAAAAGTAAAATGAATGAGAAGGGATATGCTGATAGTCAACGGCCATAAATTTCACTTTTATCAAAAATCTGGAACTAATCCGTTTTTTACTTTATCGCTCTAAATGACCGGTTGTAATTTCGTACTCACTTCATCCTGTATTTCCGGAATCGTAAACCGGATAAAATTTTACGTCAAATATGGAATACATAATACTTTTCATCTCGATCTACTCGTTACTGAGAAACTGGATTGATTTCCGGTTTAGAGCATACTAATGACTTACCCATTTCAGAAATTGTTCTTTCTATATCGATGTTATTTTATTCCGGAGTGTTTTTTCTTCGTTTATAAATGAACAGTCTAACGTTAATTTGATCACTCATACTTTTGACCCAACCTACCAAAGTTTGGCCTAATTCATTGCTTTAGAAAAAAAACATTAAAATCAGGGCAAGGTCCTTCAAATGTGAATTTATATATGAACTGGTTTGAATATAAGTTAGCGCTGGATTGGCAGCTGATTTCCCATGCTAGTCTAGTGCTAACCATACAGATGAGCTGACGTTGATCAAACCTTGCATGGCACCTTCAAGTACACGCGTGGGACCAGAGGAAAGTTTCGTGAATCAGCGCGACTAGCTGCACTACAATCTATTTTCAGGTGGCGGCAGAGCGATTTCACTTTTTTCTACACACTTCCTGTGTCTGTCCTTGCCGAAATTTCGAATTTAATAATCTCTACCGGCAGTGAAGTAAGATCCGAACCGACAGTTGGGGCAGCAAAACAGAAACTAGAGAATAATCGGCAACAAGGCGCCATGTCCCTCATTTACCTCATTAACCGTCCGAAACTGGCTGGCGGTCCCAGAGCAAAACGTTGCTATTTTACAAAAAAAATCGTTTGGTCTCCGTGTGTGCTGTTGACCAATGAGCCAGACAGTGAATAAGTAGCTGAGCTTGTTTCCGATTGGCGCAATGACGCTGCAATGAAATGTTGAGGCGCTGCTTGTTTAGATATGATACTTTCAGCAAGAGTTGTCAAATCGGTAGGAAATTTTTTACCTACATCACCTTTTTAACGATTTCCTATAAAAACAGGCTAGTTCATTTAAAAAATCATAGTAGAAGTGTAAGAAAAAGGTCTTACTCTGAGGTGGTAATGTTGATCTTAGTTCACTGTGCGAAATCTACCGTTTACTCAGAATAGAGCATTAAACTTGGTTCAATACCATTTTTCAAATGCCCGGAAATAACAAATAAAATATCTAAAATAAATGGTACTCTATTGCTAAACCTTCTAGTACTCGAGAAATCATTATTACATTGGTTTCTGTTTAAAAAAATGCTGATCCGAAAAAACCCAACCTTACCCAATTTCGCACATTTCTGAAGATTTTCCATATTTGATCGTAGTTTACACTAAAAAAAGTAGTAGTAATCAATTTGATATCGATTTTCTATCACTCCGAGTTTACTTTAATTGCTGATATCTATTAATACTATCAAATAAACAAAAAAAATCGCTGCAAATCACTACTGCTGATGTCGCAAAGCTGATTTACCGGTAGCGACACCTGCCAATTAAAAATGGAACCAAGAAAAGGAGGATGCTTTCGGAAATTTTCACATCGGCAGTAATGATTTGCAACATTTTTATCGTTTATTCAATAGTACAAATAGATATCAGCAATAAAAGTTCACTCGGAGTAGAAGAAAATCGATTTCAAAGTGATTACTACTACTTTTTTTAGTGTAAACTACGATTTAACATGGAAAATCTTCAGAAATCTGTGAAATTGGGTAAGGTTAGGTTTTTTCGGACCAACATTTTTTTTAAACAGAAACCAGTGTAATGTTGATTTCTCAAGTACTAGAATGTATAGCGATCGAGTACTATTTATTTTGGATACTTTATTTGTTATTTCCAGGCATTTGATAAATGGTATCAAACCAAGTTTAATGCTCTATTCAGATTGCCATTGCCGCGACGACATTGGTGGAGTTCAAAAAGTTATGTATTTCACATATAAAGTCCGCTTTGTACCAAATATTTAGTTAGTTTTTACGTATTACGAAGATTTTATTTTCTTTTTGTTTATATATATTATTGTGAGACGTATTAAGTTACTATGTTCGGTATGATGATGATGGATTTTTAGTTTGTTTGGAAGTTAAAAATAATGAGGAGTCTACAAACGTTTGAGCCTCGCGCGCGAAGCAGGTAGTGACTATTTGGAAAGCGAACAGGACTGACCGAAGAGCCTTAGCATTCGGTGTGTTAAGTTTGACTCTTGACCTTGATTGCAAGGTTTGATTAGTAATTTAAGGAATAGATTCGGGAAACTAATTGGGATCGACAGTTGTTGATGGAATTGGGCTTGGCTCTGCTCATCCGCAGTCTCGTTACTCCATCGTAGCTGATGTGTGTTGCGATGAACTGGTCCGGCGGGAAGGGCTGGTAACTGGTAACGATATCGGGTTCGATTTCTGATGTGATCAAGCATCTTCCCGGGTTGGAAATTTTCTTGATTAGCCCTGGATAGTAAATCCGAAATATTTGAATGGTATTTTGTGGTCAGTCGTTTCATTTGAAGAAGAATCTATACCTGCTAGATTAATCAGATCGTTTTCTTTTGTTTACTGGTTAAGATTGTAGGTGCAAAAATATTAATTATCATTTAGATCACTCGTTCTGCTCACACCTTTGTAGGGGTATGAGATGGGACCATCATCAGCTCATCTCTTCAGAGACCGTATAGGATTCATTTTTATCGATCAGGCATCTGTTGAATATTTATATTAGAAAATTGACTAGTTTTCGACGAAAAACCAATCATAACTTTTTAATGGTAGCTTATATTATAAATCTTTTTTAAGCAAAATTGTGCGCAATAAATAGCTTGACCAGTCTTCAGAAGTCAATTTTCTCTTAAAATTTAGAAAGTTTGATTTCAGATTTCAATCATAATTGGAACCACCTGTGACCTGTTATTCTTTGGTCACAATATAATTCCTTTGGTCACTGAGTCCAGCTTGTATATATTTTTCAAATATTGTATATTTTTGTTTATTTCATTGTCAGTAAATGTCTGAGTAGAATTTAAACGTCAATCGCGTTCATACTCCGTGTTTACATGTTTGAGTCACGTTTAAGTTCTGCTCAATAGCAAAGGTTGGTGTCAAAAGTAGAGTCTTGTTTAATTATTTATTCTATTTATTTATTTATTATTTATTTATTCTATTTATTATTTATTTATTTACATTTATTTATTGTTTATTTATATATTTAAAATCATTTATTTACACTATTTATTTATTTATATTATTCATTTATTTACATTCGTAAATTCATATATTTCTTTATACAAATTTGCTTAACAAATTATGAATATTTCGGTTAAAGGAAACAAGTGTAGTAGGTACAAATATAATCCAAGACACCAACCTGAAACACAAACGATAAATCATTGTAACCGTCATCTGTCCACACACTGTCATCGTCGTCATCATCGTAGCATAAAATGCGGGGGGCCGGCTTTGAAGGCGGCGGTGGGATTGGGATGGAAAATGGACAGCAAGCCGATAAAAACCGCGGGAAAATCCTTAAGCAAGGAGGAGTATTTTTCAGACCCGGTAGAGTGAAGATCGCAGCAGCGAGTCACAGGCAAGAAGTGACAGTGCGTTTCAAAAGTTCAAACTAGATCCAAAGGGATCTTAAACCGTTCAGAAGATCCACACGAACGTTAGTTTCTGTTCGGTGAGTCGAGTTGGGATCAGTGTGGTTGCCGTTTCCTTGAGTCGTACGCCGCGAGTGCAATAGACGGTCAGTGTTGGCAAAACCAAAGACGCCAATTACGACGCCACTACCCACGTATTGGCAGGGTTTGGCGGGAAAGACCGATCAAGTTGAAAATCCCACTCGACTTCGCGTTAGACACTCGTGATAATCCAAGTGCACGTGTACCACTCTCCGGGTTGTTTGTGAAACGCAGGCCTCCGTTACAAATAGGCCGAGTTGCTGCATCGTCTGGATACCCTGGTCATCACATCACTGTCCCATCGCCCCGAAGTCAGCGCCGTCCCGCCCGTCATCGCCCGCCGAGATCACCAAAGTCGACCAACGATCAGCACGGCCGCAACGGAGCGTCGAAGCTAAGACGTTCACCAAATAAACTTGCGCACGTAGTAAAAAGTATATTCTTTTGTGTTTATTTTATAAAATATAGTGTTTAGAATTAAAAATTGTACGGTCTTTCTTCTTTATACAAGCTGTGTCGTCCATTTTGTTTTATTTGTTACTTGTTTCCGCCGAAACGATTTACTCAGTGGCCACAGGTTGGGAAGAAAGTCCGCCCAAAAGAATTAGTGAAGTGAAGATTCTCCAGGAGACCAACAAGGTAAACGACCCTGAACTGGTGGTCCGGTGCTGAAACGCAGCCACCAGTAGTGTATGTACAAAACGACACGTAACAATTGGCGCCCAACGCAAAAAAATAAAAAAAAGTGCTTTGATTCCTAGACCAGAAGCAAACCACTTTTTTATCGTGTCTCCCGGAGAAAATTCAATTCACTACGTTCATTTCATTATTCGCGTAGTCATCAGGTCGATATTGTGTTCGGAAATTGTTCCTGGGATTAATTGTGAATGTTGTTTTTGCGAATTGTAGCGAGTGAGGAAAAATCGTCCAACGGACACGTCGTCAAATGCTATGGTTTGAGCGGGAATATTGATCGTTTGTATCGGTTATGTATTTCTACCTGAAAGTGTTCAATACTAGCAGACTAAATTTGACGTTTAATCACACAATTACAGAACGTTCATTTGTGGGTTTTGTTTATTTTTGTAGCGGTTGCGAAAGTTTTCGTCGTTTTTTGTGTTATTTTATGTTTCTTTTTAAGATGGCCAGAGCAGATCTCTAATTTAGGCAAACAAGAGAGCTGCTTCTAGGCTGGTGTGTAAATGTGCAATATTTAACAAATGAGGAGTTAGAACTGACTGCATATTCAGTCATTTTCTCCTTCGGCATTTACCGTACGCGGAAGCGAAAAAAAATAATCAAAGTATCAGATGATACAAAGGCAAATGCTCTCGAATATTGACACATTGAATCACCTTTATTTGGATGCTTTCATGTGATCTATTCGTCTAGTGTTCCGCCGAAAACCCATTTTTTTTAAGCTTTTAATAAACGTATCAATGTTTTATACACTATGCTTTCGGTACAATTAAGCAAATCTATCATAAAATCTGCTAATTGTTTTTATGTTCGTTTCAGTGTAGTTAATCAGGCAAATTTAGTTTTGTTTCTCATAATTTGGAAAAACCAAAAAAAAATCCAAAAAGGTATTTCTCATCTTTCCTAAAAGGATGTCAAATTATAATAGGAAAATCAGACATGAATAGTTTTTGATCAAATCAAAGCTACTTTCGGCAATCAGACAATTCACTTCTTGAGCTACAAAATATTTAATTGAAGGCGAATTTGTATAGACACACAATATAGTAACGCAAATAGTATGCAAGACGAACCTAAAACATAGAGGAGTTTCCCAAAGTAATTAAAAACATATTTTTCACAGGAAAAAAACTGTATTTGTTTTTGATATGTATTCGAGCTGACAGGTTTTTACCATACTTTACGGATAAATCCACTTTTTCTCTGGGCTGCTGCTTCTCGTTCTGCCAAATTGACTGGCTGGACCAGCCTGGACGCGAACAATGCGCTATAATAGAAACAAAGATAAATAGATTAGTCAGAAAGTTTATCGGATTCTACCTACCATTTCAATCATCGCATTAGTATATTCTTCAAAACACCGTCTTTGAAGATATTAAGGTTTTTCACGTCTGCTATCCATCCTCTACCCAACAAAAAGAAAACAGGCAACACTGTCTCCAAATCCTGAAATTAAAAACAAAACAACATAATTAAACAAAATACTTACCTGTACCATCCAAATTTGTATCACTTTTCATTATTTTCTATTAGCGGTCAGTAATGTACGAGCAGAACTGACAGATCGGAAAATAAACAAACATACGACAGGGTGGTATCTAAGTTGGCGGGATAACGTTTGCCCGCCGATTAGATGCCAACTGTACACTCTCAACGTAAATGGTTTCATTCTGCGTAGCTTCAATCGATTTTCTCTCACAAGTTGAGCGAGTAATAGAAGTACGTAATGAGTGAAACATTTCGTTAAAATTATGTATCTTTTCGACTCTTCGGAAAGAGTCGAAAAGAAAAATATTAAAATTAAGGGCGTCCGTAATATAAGTTTTAATTAGTTTAAGGTAGTATGCGTGTCATGTATATGAATGAATATAGAGTCTGAAAGTGAGTGCGATTGAATAAAATTTATGAATGTTAGTGTGACTGAGAATGAATGAAATTGAATGAATGAGACGTACGAATGAGTTAGGTTAAAATATTCTGTCCAAGCGTCGTTCTTGTGACAGTAATATTGTTTTGTCCAAGCGTCGTTCTTGTGACAGTAATGTAGTTTTGTCCAAGCGTCGTTCTTGTGACAGTAGTGAAGTTTTGTCCAAGCGTCGTTCTTGTGACAGTAGTGTAGTTTTGTCCAAGCGTCGTTCTTGTGACAGTAGTGTAGTTTTGTCCAAGCGTCGTTCTTGTGACAGTAGTGGTGTTTTGTCCGAGCGTCGTTCTCGTGACAGCGAAAAAATGGAAAAAATGTGAAATTTAGTCTGTTTTTCTTCCGGATAGTTTCTGTTATTTGTTGTGTTTCCGATCAATATTTCTGCTCTACCAATGCAAAGACCGTCTCAAATTCTGACGCATATTAAACAGTTTCGACAGCTACACTTTCGCAGTTGTTTTGGGAATGATGGATGGAACATATCGCACCTGATTTTGACAAATATTTTGGCAAGAGCACGAGACTGAAAATGGACAGGCTCACTGCTTTAGAATCATACAATTCCGGGAGAGAGAGCTCCTCTGGCCTTTGGAAAAATCATCCCTCGGAATTGAAACTGGTACTAAGGAAGAAGTAGTCGCATTAGAAGTCGGCTTTTGTTCGAAAAAAAACCTATGGTTTTTTTTTAAACCGAGTCGGGGAAAATTGTGACCTGTTATTCTTTGGTCACAATATAATTCCTTTGGTCACTGAGTCCAGCTTGTATATATTTTTCAAATATTGTATATTTTTGTTTATTTCATTGTCAGTAAATGTCTGAGTAGAATTTAAACGTCAATCGCGTTCATACTCCGTGTTTACATGTTTGAGTCACGTTTAATTTCTGCTCAATAGCAAAGGTTGGTGTCAAAAGTAGAGTCTTGTTTAATTATTTATTCTATTTATTTATTTATTATTTATTTATTCTATTTATTATTTATTTATTTACATTTATTTATTGTTTATTTATATATTTAAAATCATTTATTTACACTATTTATTTATTTATATTATTCATTTATTTACATTCGTAAATTCATATATTTCTTTATACAAATTTGCTTAACAAATTATGAATATTTCGGTTAAAGGAAACAAGTGTAGTAGGTACAAATATAATCCAAGACACCAACCTGAAACACAAACGATAAATCATTGTAACCGTCATCTGTCCACACACTGTCATCGTCGTCATCATCGTAGCATAAAATGCGGGGGGCCGGCTTTGAAGGTGGCGGTGGGATTGGGATGGAAAATGGACAGCAAGCCGATAAAACCGCGGGAAAACCCTTAAGCAGGAACGAATAGTTTTCTGATCCGGAGGAGTGAAGACAGCAGCAGCGTATCACCCGCCCAAAGTGATTGCGTTTCAATCGTTTTTTTAAAGTTTTTCAAAAGATCCAAAGGGATCTCTGTGATAATCCGTATCGAAGGTCCGCACGAAAGTTTGATTCGATAAACGGAAATCGAGTAGGGTCAGTGCGGTTAAATGCTAAATTCCCCGGTATAACGAACTAAACAGTGCTAGCACGACGCGAGTGCGATCTCGGTCTGTAAACGGCATAGTGTGACATTTTGTGGGCGTTAAGGACGCCACAGTGTTGAACCGGTGGAAGATATTTGCCGAAGTGACCGAAAACGTTATAAGCCCTACTCGATAGAAAGTTAGACACTCGCGTATAGTGATTCGTGCACGGTACCACTCCCCGGGTCCTTCGTAGTGAAACGCAGGCCTACGCTACACACAGGCCGAGTTGCTGCTTCATCTGGACAATCGTCGCAGTTCCATCGCCCCCGAAGCCAACGCCTGTCCCGCCAACCGTCAAGATAACCACCAAGTCGACCAACAAGCATCACGGCCGCAACGGAGCGTCGAAGCTAAGTTTTTCTACACAATAAAAGCGCAAGTAAAAAGTGAACTATTTTGCCTTTATGTTTTTTTGTCGTGCGCTAAAAATATATAGAATTTAAAAATTTAAATTGTACGGTCTTTTTCTATACAAGCTGTGTCGTCCATTTTGTTTAGTTTTTTTGTGTAATTCTGTTTCCGCCGAATACACGATTTACTCAGTGACCACAGGTTGGGAAGAAAGTCCGCCCAAATATAGTGAAGTGAAGATTCTCCAGGAGACCAACAAGGTAAACGACCCTGAACTGGTGGTTCGGTGCTGAAAAACAGCCACCAGTAGTGTGATACAAAACGATACGTAACACACCCTAATGGTATTTTACTCTAAAGAGGTGCCAGTTGATTGCAAACAATTTTTCTGAAGACACCAACTTCAAAAGCCTACTTGATTAATAGCGAAAATATTTTTGTCTTGCTAAATTGCCGTTTCGGACCACTGTGCATTGCTTAGTTCTAACTTCGCCACTTGGTCAATACCAATCTAACAAACTCTTCAGTGATAGCAGCGCTGCCAAAGTGACATACTTACAACCAGACCCTGTCAGCTTGGAACGAAATCAATCTTCAGTTCAGCAACGCCATCGCATGGCATCACATTAAACATATTATGTCAATTGAATGGTTGCGCAGTGCTGCTATTTTCGCACGCACGAATTTGACATTTCTCTGCCCTAATTCTATGTACGAGATTCGAAGCGGACTCGCCCGAGTTCGCCATACTCGCAAAAAAGGATATTTTCAAATTTCGCTGATGATTCCAATTATTGTTGTACTGTATTTAGCGGCACAATTTCCGGCGATTCACTCGTCAGCCTTTTCCCAGTCTGCCTTGTCGCTAATTTCTAATATGAATGAAAAATCTCACCCAAGTTAAAATGTTGAGAGCACTTGGTCTTAAAGTCTAGTGTATCCGTAGGCGTAAGGATCTGCAAGGCGTTCGCGGTTCGGTTAAACTGCAAATGCCCGTGTACATATGGACATAACATTTCTCTAAACCAGATCATTCAAGCATCGTTACGTTTTCTCTGCGCACAACAAAGCTGTACAGTTCATCGAGCACAAGTAGGACAACCGATTTGTTGCGTCTCGAAGCGCAAGGTCCTTGTACGATATTCACGAGAAAGTTTTATAAATAATTCTCACATGCGACAATAGACACATTGACGGTTCGGCAACATAGTCTTAATGTAGAAGCTGTAAAACACCGTGTTATCGTTTGCGACAAGCAAAAAAAACACTCTGCCAACGCGTTCCCCTCTCCGCCGGCCCTCCCACTATGTTTAACGAATGTCGATTTTGTTTACGGCTTGGGTTGGATAAAGTCAGCAATCTGCGCGCTTTTAGATTCTATGACTTTTGGTTAGTTGGTGATTTTTTTTTTTTTTGGATTCGACTAATCTGTCAAGACAAGTGTCACGGGACATGGGATCTCGCATTTGTTCGGATTGTGGGAATGTTGGTCCGTCAGCTGATTAGTCACCCATTCATCAATGATAGGCCTGAGATCATCCAATGAAGTGCTAAAGTGAAGGAGATACACAGATGATAGTTGATCGGCTTTGAAACCCACTGATTCAAGTGCAGAGTAGAATTAAATCTATTTGATGTGATACTAACACAATCATTTGACCTCGAAAGATCGTGATGTTGCTTTTTTTGTATGAGTTGGAAAAAGCCTACTTAAACTGAAATATCGTAGTCTTCTTCTCCTTCAGGCATAAAACCTCCTCTTTTTTCATTTTTTCTATCAATAAATTGCAATCATTCAACTTATTGCTTTCGATTGGAAATACAATTATTGCGAATAATCCAACAGGGAAAAAATATCAACATATCAAATTTAGAATAATTTCGATATACATATATATATAATTTCGATATACACTGTGACATGTTTGTTTACATGTCAATAACAGCTGCGCAATCGATTGGTTTCGGTATGGTTTATCGTTTCAATGATGAGTCGAATTGATCCGGAAACGCGAAAGAAAATTCTGCGCACTTGGTGCTCAGAAAGTGGTGTCACGTACAACAAAATTGCAAAACGGGTGAAAGTGCACCACACCAGTGTCAAAAATATTATCGAGAAGTTCGGTAAGACCCTTCCCATGAAGAATTTGACCCAATCCGGTAGGAAAACGGGTCCCAGCCAGCCCGGCCGGGACTTAAAAGTGGTTGAGTACATCAGGAAAAACCCATTGGCGTCGACGCGAGATTTGACCAAGCAGTTCAACACCAGCATCGGGATGATTCAACGGATCAAAGTTCGGAACTCCCTGAAAACGTACAAGAAACAGAAGGTGCCGAAAAAGTCGCTGGTACAGCAAGTTCAGGCCAAAACAAGAGCGCGAAAACTGTATAACCGGATTCTACAGATTAAAGACGGATGCATCCTGATCGACAACGAAACCTACGCCAAGGAAGACTCTCGAGCGCTGCCCGGACCGCAATATTATACGAAATCGGTGTACCAGGACCTGGACGACGCTGACACCACGGTGGCGATGGAAAAGTTTGGGCAGAAGCTGTTGGTCTGGCAAGCAATTTGTACCTGTGGTTTTCGGTCGTCGATTTTCTTCACGAAGGGCACAATTAACGCCAAGGTGTACGAGGAAGAATGTTTGAAGAAGAGAATGCTGCCACTGTACAGAAAGTATAAGGCTTCTCCTCTCTTCTGGCCGGATTTTGCTTCAGCCCACTACGCCAACTCCGTTCTACAATGGTTATCAAAAAATAATGTACAATTCGTGGAAAAGGACAACAGCCCACCGAACTACCCGGATCTTCAGCCAATTGAAAGGTATTGGGCAATTGTCAAGCGGCATTTTCGGAAGGAAGGTACAGTGTCCCAAAACAGTTAAAAAAAAACTAGACAGCTGCCACCAGGAAAGTCACAAAAGTAACTGTGCAGAATTGAATGAAGAATGTCAAGTCCAAAGTGCGAGCGTTTCACAGAAAATAGGATTTTCTTCAATATAATCAGTGAAATGCATAAGAATGTAATTTGTCTACAATATATCGAGAACTGATGTCAAAATATGTTTTTTTTTTCTCTTTTTTATTCAATAATCAATGTTGCTAACTACTTTTCGATACACTCCTTATGAGTAATATGAGAAAGGTATCATTACACCACTAGGTGGATTAAAATAGGTTTTCTAATATGTAGTCAAATACGAATACATTACATCGCAGTTATTCTAAGATTCGACATGTCTGGATGAGATTCGACGAATTAAGTTTACCTGCTTTCTCCTCATATCTTCTAGTTGTTTTTTTTTTTTCAAAATAAAATAACAATCGCACTCACCCAAAAATGTCACCACCAGTGAATTAATACATCGTGCTCCTCTGTACAAAAACCGGCAATTAAACCAGAGAAGTCGTTCAAAAGAGAATGTTCACATCAGAAGGCCAACTTCCACAACGTAACAAGACCAATTTCTCTGACAGGACATCAAGCTGCGCTACATAAGAGCCTATACAAAGCTTTCCATGCCCGGTTCAGTGCCGACACAGTTCCGTGCTCGGACGCAAATCCTCCACACGTTTCGATACGTGTATTCAAACTTATCTGGTTCAGTGCCGACACAAAACGGTGCCGGTGTGAATACACTCGCTCAATCGCGTGGAAGAATATTTGCGTCCGTGCACGGAACTGTGCCAACACTGAACCGGACCGGAATGGTGTGAATAAACCTTCAGATATAATTTTACACACCCCTGAAAAGATACGGCTTTTTATAACCATTAAAGTTGTTAGAAAAGATGGCATCTTCCAAATTCGTACACTTGCGTGCTTAGCGATTTTCGCTACCGAACTCTCATCGAATTTAGATTTCCAGTACAAACACCAAAATAAGCTCTATTCATGCTTCACGATTTCCAACGATATTGGTCGTAAATTCTATCAGTCTTTTAACGACCATCACCACAGATCTTCAGTGCTCGTTTGTAAACGATTTGGCAACAAAGTTGCGTAGTTACCTTGCTCGCATTGAGGGGGGTGGGCAAACACAGACGCATTGATCGCTAGTAAAAATAACACGCGATCCTCACCACGCTAAGTTTCCTTAGACTTTTTTTTGTTTGCCTCAACCAGACCACGTCGATAGACGAATTGTGATCCCACATTCCTCTTCCGAGTTGTTTGTGGTGAGTTTGGGGCGGTTCTTGATGATCATAAAAATCAAATTTGCACACTTTATAAATTGATATGAACCTGCTCATTACCGGTTTCTGCAGTCTGGTAGTCGATTTTTCAAACAGGTTTTTCACTTACGCTAGGAAGATCCCACAGCCTTCAGTGCGGCCGAGGATTTCCCTCAGATCCGAACACAGGCGAATTGATTTCGTCCATATACAAACATACTTATTTTTTTCGCACATCTTCCCTCTGTTTACGAAATCGTCCAAGTTCAAAAACCTCGTCTAATTTTATTTCGATTTATATGTCTGCGTACAACGTTCCGCAGTAAATGGAGCAACGCGCCATAATAACTGCTCGATTTCCTATTGGGGAACACCACTGACTCCGGTGCTTGGGACCTGGTCTGAAATCTTGCAGGAACCGGCAAATGTACTGACGAAAGCCAAAGGGGTGTGAACTTATTAGAATCCGATAAGTGGAAAATGTTTCCTTCTCAAGGCTAATGGAATTTTTTGGCGCTAATTTTTTTTCTTTTCTCACTCACTTACTCTCTCTCTCTGTTTCTCTCTCTGTTTCTGCTTTACAGGTAAACCACCGGCGATCTATTCCATCACGCCGAACGTGACGCGGCAGGAAGGTAAACGGGTGCGTCTGGTGTGCAAAGTGCGGGGGCAACCGCCACCAAAGGTGACGTGGTTCAAGGACAGACGTTCCATCAATCGGAACGTAACGAAATATGCTCAAGTACACCTCAAGTAAGTGCATCACGTTACATATGTGTTTCACGGTTGCAATCTACAAATTGTTAGTACTATTAATTGGACAATTGAGGTTGCAATGAATGAAACTCCGAACAGTAATGCTAGGTTAAATTTTGTAAATGTAAATGTCAAGACAAGTTGAAATGGTAACAAAGTATTACAAATGACTTACTTTAATATCAGTTCCGTATTTTTTATATAATCTTCGAATCAACAGATTCAATATATAATGCTAGAAAAACTAATGTATATGTATTTGCTCATGGAGCACACTACATTGACACTAATTACTAATATACTAGGGAAGACCGGGGCTAGTCCGGACACGAGGTTAAATCGGACAGCTAAAAATTTTATACATTAGCAATTATTTCGATTCAAGGATTGACTTTGTAAACGCGTTTTCATGTGACAGACAGCCGTCAGTTAGTTTGATGGCGATAAGACAATTCAGTTTGCCGTCAATTGTGTTGTTTTTAACTCAGTAAGTCGAGATCACAAAATGTCTGTGTGGGTATGTGTGTGTATATGTGACAAATAATTTCACTCAATTTTCTCAGAGATGGCTGAACCGATTTTCACAAACTTAGATTCAAATGAATGGTTTTAAAGTCCCATACAAAGTTCCTGAGTTTCATTTGGATCCGACTTCCGATTCCGAAATTACAGACATCATAACATCATAAATTAAGTTAACCTAGAATTCCCACTGTACGGTGACACTGACAGCACTTCGAATGAGAAACGGGTGTATTTTTTTCCATTAGCTACTGTGGTTGTGTTAAATGCGCAGGCAACTTTTTACATGCATTTTTGGAGCATTTACGCACCTATTCTACACCAGAAGACGCTTTTGCTGTCACGGGTTGCTCAACTACAGTACTATTACACTGGGGAATCCAGGTTTATTTTATTTATTTTATATGCACAAAAAAAAATCACAACCGTTTCTCAGACATGGCGTAACCGATTTTCACAAGCTTAGATTCAAATGAAAGGTCTTATGGCCTCATACAATTTTCTTGAATTTCATTTGGATCCGACTTCCGGTTCCCAAATTACAAGGAAATATGTGCAAATTTATTAAAAAATGCGCACGCAAGTTTCTCGGAAATTTCTCAACCGATTTTCACAAACTAAGAAACGAAAAAAAATTTCAAATTCTTTAAAAAGTCCTCGAACAGTTGAGTATTTATTCACAAGCGAGGGCGAAACGAGGTGCACATTTTTATAAAACTTACTGTTAAATTCATCTAGTTGGCAGAGCTTGTTAGTTAGTGAATATATAAAACTACTTTGGGACTACTAGTCCCCAATTTCCGCTTCCGAAAGCACCGATTTTCACGAATCATGATTCAAATTAAAGCTCTCATTGTCTTAAAATATACTGGCCCTTATTACCGTTCTCACTCCACTTTCACATTCACTTCACTTACATGTCACTTCACTTGATTTTACCTATTACCAGTATCACGCATAGTGAAGTGATCACTGTGGTGGAAAAAACTAATTTTTTCAACAAAATGTTGGTGGCGTGATGTTCATAATGACGTCCAGTTCATTCAAGTAATTGCTTTGTCACAGAAGCGACTTTCGTAATAAGGACCTACATTAACTTCACTTGATTTCCACAGTGAAGTGATACCCATAATAAGGGTCACAGTCACTTCACTTGGTTTTCACCGTGTAGTGACACCGGTAATAAGGGCCACTGTGCTTAGTTTAATTTCGCAGCGTGCTTTGTTCAATTCCGTGTAGCATAGGTTGCCACATTAAAATTGATATTATGAGGTGAAAAAAATGTATTGCAATTTGTGTTATTACAAAATCATGATAACGATGCTTTTCTATAAAAGTACACTTATTGCCTTTCTCATATAGAAAAGTTATGCAATCACATGAAAAATTGACTAGTGAAAATTGGCCCAGAAGGCTAAGTGTTCTATATTATTCGACACAGTTCATCGAGCTGAGCAATGTATGTGTCTGTGCGTGTATGTGTGTGAGTATTTGTCATATCATGTACTAAACGAACCGATTTCGGCTATACTGGTTCCAAGTTCCCAGAAGTACCGGAAATAGTGGTCAAAAAGTTTCAAACGAGACTCACTCAATTTTCTCAGATGATTTGATCGATTTCCACAAACAGGCTCAGATTAACTTGACATAACTGTTTACAAATTGAAAAGGTTGTGTTAGTTTATACCCAAAGAAAGTTTCTTGTTTAATTCAAGACTGAAAAAAAATTCTTCATAGAATCTTCTAGTGATATTTTTGAAAATATAAGTAATATGAAAAAGGCATCATTACAAAACTAGGTGGATTAAAAAAGGTTTTTGAAACCAACAGAAACAGAAACCATTCAATCACGATTTCATTTCTTTTGCTATCATTAAATTATCTTAAGATTTGGTGCCCTACTGTGTTCTCTCTTCATTTTCGTGTAAAACTCTATAGTGCGGTTTAGCCCCGCGGTTCCTAAATATAGGGTTTTGGGTGTGTCACTTCATCGCGATTTGGTACAAAAATTGATGCATATTGTTCTTCGTCAGAAATTGGGAATGGAGCTGAAGGTATATATAAATAAATAATTGATACATTGGGTAAAAACCTAGGTGTAGTATTTTTTCTCAATTTCCTGAAATTATAGCAGCATAGTATGTTTGAGAAAGTTGAAAAGTTTTTAATGATGAAAAACTTTGTAAAACATGAAAAACTCATATAAATTGAAAATATCTATGTTTTCTTACAAAAACTGGTTTTAGGGCACCCTTTTCAGAAAATACATTAAATCATGAATTACACTCAAGTTACGAGAATAGTATCTTCAGCAAATTTGTTTGAAATAACTTTTTGCACAACTTTGTCGAAGTAACTTATCCCCTATGTTGATCCAGAGCTAAAATAAAATTTTTATCTCACTTTTAGGGGGATTGATCACATAAATGAAATTTGTAAAAAGATGGCGTCTATCATTCTGAGCAACTTTGCTGAAGATACTGTACCTCAAAAATCACGTTTCTATGAGTTATCAATTAAGAGCGTGAAATTGGGCTTTTGAACCACTGTGCATCGGTTTAATCGTAGATTGCATTGATTCTTACCGGAATGGTTTTATAATACTAAATGACATTACATCTTATCGTTCTACAGGGTCCGGCAATTGATTTGCTATATTACGTTAATGGTCATTATCATATTGAAGACGAAACTCTATCTGACTACCCCTCGTCATTTTGTTTACATTGTATGTTGGCCAGTGCCAGAGATGCCATTTATACAGATTTATCTGTATTATACAGATTTTTACATACGTATACAGAATACAGATTTCATACAGATTTTCTAAATTTAATACGGATTTCCCAAGAAACAAAAAAAAGCTTTTTCGTAGGAGCAATCTATTAGTATTTGATTGCAGTGACGAGAAGCAAAGTCTTGGCATTACATTCTTTATGTGGAATTAAACCTTTCTGTTCCAACAGAGAGATGAAAAGAATTATTGCTCATTGAATCTACCATTCAACAGCCATAATGTGTTGGAATAACATCTTTTAACATCATTTTACTGTTGAAATTTAATTTTATTAGTTAATACAGATAAATACAGATTTTTTATACAGAGTAATAAAAATTTCCTATGAAAATATCTGGCATCTCTGGCCAGTACTGGAAAAGCACGATGATAAATGAACAGGTGGCGAAATTTGTCTGTGTGAATGCGGTTGTCATTTTTTTTTTGAAAAACAGGTAGATATAGGAATGAAACATGTGAACATCGAGCGTTTCGGGATCATCCGTCGAATCACGTCCAGTCCAATGTCACATATGACAGTCATGACCAAGCGCACGGATGAATTTAGAGGAGACTGTCATGCTTGTACTGGGTGATGAATGTAACGAATGATTGTCATAAACATAATGGACTGCATTTTGTTGTCAGTGGGAATTTTATTTCTGGTGATAAATTTTCATGAAGAAATTCATAACAGTTATTGATGGTTTTCATCTCGATACTGTTCGATTTTCGTACCATTATTGCATGCAAGTCAATGTTGCAATAAAAAACTACAAGGATCAGCCCCATGGGGTTGTTCGAGCCATTGATGTGGAACAAGACAACTAATTAAAAATTTCTAATGATCTACAATCAAAAAGTTCAATCAATCCGAACTAACACCGAACATCATTTGTCTTGATTTGCATTTGTTTTATAACCGACGAAATTATACCATTATCCCAAATGTATGCAATTATATCTTTGTACATACTTGCGATTTCGATAATTAAGCTTCTCTTCGCCAAGCTTGTGTTCAAGTTTTTTATGCAAGCAGTTTTTTTTTTAGCATTAAGTTTCTCTACCTGCGATTTCAGTTGAAGCGATAAACTATTTCTCATTATCAATCGAGTTCATCTAATATAAATTAGAAATTAATCTTAAGCACTTAAAATTTATCCAGAGGTAACTGTCAATTTTTCATGGGGAAACGACATAACATGGAATTCCGAGCTTGCATGACACAAGATCAGAGCATACCAATTAAGGGCTGAGGCCAGTGTGTTTTAGGACGTTTTAAAGGTCTATTTTCACGCTTCAAATCTGATTTTCTCAGAAACGGTGACGAATATCAAAAAACCCAACTGACAATCTCTTAGAAAATTAGTTTAGATTATTCTATGAAAATTTCAGAATGATTGTTTGACTTTAGCGGTCGGGAAAGTCTTTTTTCTGTAGGAAGACTTGCATAGCTGAAAACGGCAACTTTCAACTTGTTCATTGAATATCTCGCTTTCAAAAGCATGGATCAAAAATCTATCCTGACAATGTCTCGATAATTTAGTTTGGATGCGATTAGTGCAAAAAAACATATATGTTGTCGCGATAAAAATTAAGTGAATGTTATTTCTATGGCGGCAACTTTTTTTTCTGCTCTTGTTTTCTGGTAACGTAACGAAACATGAGAGAGAAATAAAATCGGCTCTGCAAGGCTGCCAAACAAGCGGTAGCTTTATTGGATTTTATGTGATGTAGTCAAATTTGTAACCGAAAATATCAAAATTTTCTTGGCCACCCGGCCACATCGAGAGTCATTTTACACATTTACGAGAGAGCATGGAGAGAAATGTAATACGCACAGCGAGCAACACGGTTTCACGCTAACAACTGGCCTCAGCCCTTAAAGCTTGAAATCGTTTTATGACACGTTTTTGTCTTGCACTCTAGTAACAACCTACCTCTAGCATGCTACGAGTAGGACTGAAACGTTAGCTTTAATTTCGCTTCTATTTATAGATTCGCGTGCTTCCAACAGCTTCGCTTTTGCATCGATTGTCCAATCAGAGCGATGCTCTCTCTTTGATACATCGCTTACTCCTTCAAAACCGTCGTCTATGTCAGGGAAATCCGGTATGCCAAAGATTTTTAGCAGCCAAATAGGACACTGCTCGCTACTAATCAAAATTTCAATCAAATATAATTGAAAATACGTGGCTTGATACATTCAAATCGAAACGTAGAAATATTTCCTATCAAATGATGAAATAATATTAATAATTGATACAAAATAGACTGAGCTGTAAGTGTTCAAAACCTGACCACATTTCTACGTGTAGTTTTTCTTGAGTTTCTGATTTGCACCACTATATAGAAAATAAAGATGTGTTCCGCATCAAAATCGCAGGTTTAAACATCTTTAGAGGTGCGTAGAGCAGTGAATTAGCGAAAAACCCACTGTTCAAATAGAATGACAAATATTATTTTTTCATATTTTATATCGGTTATAGAGGTATAAAAACATGGTCATTCGCCTCTCGTGCCAAAAAAAAATTACATGGTTGATACTAAAACCCAAGTAGGCTTGGTGGAAAGCGATTATCTTACCCATCACTCTGTGCATGTCTCCAAAGATTAATTGAAATAAAAAGGACAGCGTGTCTTTTACCAAGAAATGATATTTTTTATGAGTTTCTCATTTGGCTTCTCCAATAAAAGTGTCCACTCAGTCATTGCAAAAACTGAACTTAGTTATGGCGACTTTACGTGACTTACCAATTAAAAAATTAATAAATCGGACTTTATTTCCCTTATCAGCCTTTACTTGAAACACTGGCTTTTCCCGCAGTTCTTTTATTAATACTTTTCTTTTGAATTTTCATCCTTTCTTGGAAGATTTTCAATGGATTCAGCTACAATCGTTCTGGCGTGAGTATTTTGTGGAAAAGGGAGATTACAGGTATTGAGACCCGTTTTTACGTCCATAACAACTTGTTCGAGATTGAATTTAGAAGGAATGACATAATTCAACCCATGGTTGAATAGCTCTTTTTGTTTATCGGTGAAGTTCTGAAATGAAAGGTTGTCCAAGAAGTCATACAAAATCCGTATGGAAGGTTTTGAAGGTCAGGCTTTAGACTGTTTGGAACGTAAATTTTCGGATTTCTAATGAAAGTGAAGCAATTTTCGTTCGGATTCGCAATCTTCTGCAAATTTTACTTAACTCAAGACAATTGAAAACCAAGGTCGTATGGCTACTTTGATGGAAAACTGATTCGAGAACAGATTCTCAATTGACGTAGTCAAAAAATGACGAGAGGGTTGAGCTTGACTAAAAAACACGTCATGTTATTTGGGGACAGCATGTTTTAATATGATTTTGCTCAATTTTTAACAACGCGTAGGAAAAACATATTATTTCGTTTTAAACATAACTCGTTTTAGCTCATAGTGTGAATATAATACTATAAAGAATACGAAAACGTAGTTCCATGTTACAACAATCAATCATATGATAGAAGCTAAGCTTGCTCCTTTGACTGGAATATAATGCGAAATGCAGTTCTATATTCGTGCGATTGTCCAAAGTAATCCTGCCATTCCTGAAAATCTAAAACAAGTTATCTACGAATAAGTGATCGATGAGCGCTGTCGTTGTCATTCACAGTTCTTTGAGAAACTGTCGAAGTCAATTCTTACTGTTTAGATTTCGTAAGAAAAAAAATCAGTCAAGTAATCCTGATTCCTCGAAACGAACGTACGATTTGATGTGTTCAAATCCAATTGCATTAACAAATCATCACATTTCAAGTCATATCAAATACACATTTTTCTTGCCTCTTCTCTCTTTTCCAGAAAACGATCCGAGCTCATCATTCATTCTGTGATCCCCAGTGATTCTGGAGAGTACGAGTGCAGAGCTAAAAATAAATACGCCAAGATTTCCAACTCGACGCACGTTAATATAACGGCCAAACATTCGAGCACCAAGAAACCAAGTAATTATATTGCATTTTCCACCCGCACTTTTCCGAAATCGCCACCCTTGGAACGGACGGTACGACCGATGTTTCGCAGCGTTGCACTTTTACCTGCGTGTTCGCCCTTTGCCAGCTTTATTGTGCCCTCTTGAGTGATGGATATAAATGAATCTGTGCACTCCTAAATATCCCCAGCAGACAGGTAAAACTGCGGCCAAGTTGAAACACATTCGATGCGGCCGCAGCAGTACCGGTGGCATGTTGCAACACGGTTTTCCACTTGGTTTAAATTTGGACCTCGGTGTCGAAACTGTGTGCTGCACTGACTGATTCAACGACGAAAAACCGTTGGAAAACAAACGCGACAAGCACAAAAAAAAACAATATTATTTATCCCGGTGATATATGAGTCATGAGTCAGCAAACGTCGGGGACACGAGGTTGGCGATTCCATTCTTAATATTTTCACACTTCTACTCACTTTGGGTCTAGTGCACTAACTGCCTGTTGCATTTACGGTTGGGTTTCATAGTTTCGGTTTGGCTAATTTTGCTTTCTTTCCAGAAACGACACACTCGACGGAACCTCCGTACAATCCGCGACCCTGCCGGGGGCCAGGAGCAGAACACTTCTGCCTGAACGGTGGCACCTGCATTCACTTCGAGGATCTCCAAGAGTGGGCATGCACGTAAATATATATATACAAGTAGACAATCAAGAAAAGTGAATGTAGACGAAGATTGTACCACTTGTGCTCTTTAATATCGCGAAACCACAGGACCACTTGACAGATTTCGGTTTTTCGGCATTTTACATTCTTCGATATTCTCAACATTTGACGGTGATTGCAAAAAAAAATAACACTCTAACTTTGTTCTGTTTTACCATTTTCAGATGTCCCAAGGGTTTCTCGGGCAACAAGTGCGAGAACAAAGACATCGATTACCATCCCACAACGTCCAGTAAGCACCAGGACTGCTCTTACGGTTACGGATATGGAGGTTACTATTGTTAAAATAGGCTTCATAACACCAATTGTTGAATTAACCTATTAGACACGAACGAACAAAATCTGCCATCCCAACACCAACCACCACCAAAATCACCATCACCATTACCATCACCAGTCCTTCAGAACCTGGTTTCCACCTTCCAGAGTTTTCCGAATTCTCACTACTCTGTCTGCTTCTCTCCCTCTTCTAGCGAGAAGTATTTCAATTCTTTAGTCAGATCGGGTGTGTAGCCAAGTCAAATGGGCACAGAATGCTGGCACACGATAAAGAACAAATAGCAAACAAATACGGAGTAAAACAACACAATTCAACTTTAAACAATCGAATGCCAAAAATTAGCCTGTAGTTAACATTGTTTCTATGGACAAAGCGGTAGAAACGTTATTAATAGCAACTAATTAAAATTGTAAATAATGGAGAACGAGTCATGTTTTCTTGTATCATATAGGGAAAAGGTTTTCTCTTACTTTAATTATGAAGTTATAGTACAAATTTGTGTATAATGTGTAAAAAATACTATTTATATTTGAGTAACTTTTATTAATATAACTAAAGCCAAATATTTATAGCACGAAGAAAACATTCCAACAATTTTGGATAAATCAATTCAACTAACAGGAACCAAGAAAACAAATATTTTTAGACTCAAACCGTTCGACCAAAAAAAACCGATACTCACTTTTATTAGACCTATTATAGACCAACGACTCGTAGCGAAAATTATTCCGTTTAGTGTGTACTACCGAACCAATAAGTGTCAATACTCAGCTTTTCTCGAAAACATTTGGTTTAGCTTTTTTTCTTTTAACTTTAACAATTGGTGTTATAGGAATGAACATTCTTCTGAACACTAAGGTTTCATTAGTTGATGCCACAACTCACACGGTGATTTATTTTCACTCTTTCTCTCACTCTCTGTCGAAATACGGTAAAACATGTCCACTTTCTTTTCCTTTGTAGAACGCATACTCGTATTTACTAGTATTCCGCTTTGTTAAACTTTGAAGCTTTTATTAACCTATTATGCTTCCTGCTCATGGATCGTTTCGTTCTCATTAAATTGACGGTAATTCACAGTTCAAAATTTACTGAATACTTCTGATCTAATAACGATGTTCAATACTTGTTCTAGGTATAGATGCAAAATTTATGACAGTTTTAAAATTTGAATATATAAACTATAACAACGAAGAAACTGGCAACACTAGCAGCGTTTAACTAGTGTTCCAAACAAATGTCGTTTTTCATTGATTCCACTCGCTCGGTGCCTGTGTTTTGCCCTGACAGCCGATCAATGAATTGGTTTTGTAAAGTTTGGTTTGCACGCATGCTGCTCGGAAAAGAAAACGGGTGCAAAATAGTTGCCCGCGAATTGCCCCGAAAGTGCATTTTTTTCGTGCGGTGCAAATCAATGAAACGCAGTGAACCTGTTTTTATTGCCCCACTGCACGAAAAGTGCACGAATCGAGCAAAACACTCCACGAGTGTTCTCAATGAAAAACGACAAAAGGTAGCGTTAGAGCAAATTCAGCAGCTGCCAGATTCATATGGGTGGTCTATAATATAACTGAAACTGATACAAACGTATCCCCAGCAAGCCGTTTTAATTTTATTTATTCGAACAGTTCTACTGTCAAATTTAATACTGGTTTTCTTTTTATTCAACAATTTAATTTTTAGGGCACTTTTTAAAACTGGTACACGCTGCCGTTCTATTTTTTCTATATTTGAAACTCAGATAAAACGCTGCTGGAGCTGCCAATGTATTGTGTTATAAATTCTAGATTGAAATTTTAAAACTGACATAATTTATGCATCTAGAACTAGAACACTTCTGAACTAGAACACTCCTTACCAGTTTGAAATTTGACACTATAACTGTTTGAATTAGAGATGCTATTTATACAGATTTATCATTTTGACATGAGCATACAGATTTAATACAGAGTACAGTTTTCAAACAGATTTTTTAAATTTAATACAGATTTATAATGATTTCACAAAAAGAAAGAAAGAACTTTTCCGTCTGAGCTATATATTAGTATTTGCTAACAGTGATGAGATACAAGTTTCTTAATCAATGGACAAATAATAAATTAAAATGGAAATATTTTGTGCAGATGTCTGATGATAAACACTGAAATACATTTATATTATAATTTGAAACCAAGGAAATCACGCCATCATGACACTTTATTGTCAGACTGAGAGTTTTATGACATGACTTATTATTGCAAATTGGGCGTTGGAATTCCATGTCAACTTAAGAAGTCATCATTTTCAAACTAGATATATATATTCCATTTTGTTAATGAATACAGATAAATACAAAATTTTTATGCGAAGCAATTCAGATTTTCTATGAAAATATCTGGCATCTCTGGTTCGAATAAAACTGAATCGGCTTACTTGAACATCCGTTTGTTCCAGTTTCAATTTCATTATCCATCTCCAGTATAACATTTCGAGCTGCAAAGGGCATGTTCAGAAGTGTTCTTGTTCTAGATGTGTAATTTATGACAGTTTTAAAATTTATTTCTAGAAATTATAACAAAATAAAAAAATAAACTGGCAGCCCCAGCAGCGTTTTATCGGTGTTTCAAATTAAAAAAAAAACGGCAGCGCAGTGCTGTCAACTGTTTTTTCCAAAAATCTGTATTTGGCGAAAAAATCTATCTGTACAATATCTTTCTCGAAAAATCAAACATCGATTTAGTGCGGAAACTGATTTTGCGACCTGGTTTACCCCTATGGAATCCAACACAAAAACTGAAAATCGCTATTTATCTGTATAAAAATTGAAATATCGGTATTTCGAGAGACCGTAACCGTCCAATACCGTTGATAGTCGCCTTATGTCACATGTAAATCACCACATGGTATAGTGACCACCAGTGCTGTAAGACTTTATTCAATTCAATTGAAATTGAATGTGTGGACACACTGACGAGCACTCTATTGCAGTAAACTTCACATTTTAACACACACCCTTCGCAGTCGCAGTCATTCGTTTATTTTTCTACCGATGCTCAGTTTAACCACCGTCAGTTTATCTCTTGTAGTAACAAAATATCGCTTACAATCGAATCAGAGAGCGGCCTTCAAGTGACGTTTATGTAAACATTCGAATTGGTTCAATGACATGGATGACATTCAGACATGATAACTGAAATATCAATTGCAAAAAAAAACATAAATTGATTGTTCCCACTTTCAGTTTACATTTTTAATATTTCAAAACACATCTCAATACATTTCAAACAGTCGAACTTATCGATTTTAGCTTGCTTATGATAACTGAAAACTCAAATGAGAACCGCCACCCTCTATTTACCATTATGGTCGGAAAAGGTTTTGTGTTATAGAGTTGAAGTTTATGCCTATTCATTTGCACTTGCTCACTACCTACAGTGAAGAAAAAGAAGACAATGAAACAGGTAGACTACTTGGCATTACAAATTGAGCAAGCAAAACTTGAAATGAGTACGGTTATTCAATTGACGATGAATTCTGGGAGCTTCGGTAACAAAAGTAAAATGAATGAGATAGAATATGCTGACAGTCAACGGCCATTAAATTATTTTTCTTTTTGCTGAAAATATTCGATTGAAATTAAGTTTTACCGCACTGGTGACCAACATTTTGTCACTGAGGTTGTCATTCTTTTTTCACCGGGCATAGAAATCTCATTTAGGCTCTATAACAAACACAAATGCCTCGGAGATTAGTTTGCTTTCAACACAAATATCTAAGAGTGTACGATATTCGATGCGGACTCGCCTGAGAACGCCATGCTCGCAAAAAAGGATGTTACCAATGATTTGTTCGGGAAATGTGAGAGTTGGACATCTTGTTAATTTGATGTCTTTAATTCTACCTAACCTCAACCAGCTTTAAGTACGATTCAGATGATAATTAAACGTCAACTGGACAAGATTAGTTTAATGTTTCATTTACAGAAACGTTTAAATATGCCGGACGTCGAAACTAAAAAAAATGTGTGTGAATATCTGCTGAAGAGTTACATACAACCAGCGTTGCCAGGTTGCCAGATTTGTCTGGCAAATGCCAGATTCGTCTCGCTTCGCCAGACACTCAAACTAACCAGATCTTTGGCCAGATTTTCCAATTTTTCCCAGACTTTTCAAATTTTCCTAGATTTTGTCAGATCTCGCTAGATCTTTACGGTTTTTGCCTATACGATAGGTGGGGAGACCTTTTTATTGCTCACTGAAAATGAAGCCCGGCAAAAATGTTCTTGTATATAGTAGACCCAGACAAATCCAGATAAATTTGCGAGTTTTAACAGATTTTTGAAAAAATAAACTGGCAACTCTGCATACAACTAATGTACGATTTATGTACGATTCAGACGATCCGGCTTCTTCCGTCTGCTGCCAGCAAGGCATGCTTGCTGAATGCAGATTCTTTTTCACATTTACAGACTTTTGAAACCCTGTCTTCAAAAGTTTGAAATTTTTACCTGGCATCTCAGCACTAAACTTTCGGTGAGTTCTTTATCAAGGTGAATGATAACCAGGGATGCCAGGTTCACAGATTAATCTGTGTTTCACAGATTTTCAATTTTCTGCACAGATTTTAAAAATGACACAGATTTTCACAGATTTCTGAAAATGATCACAGATTCTGGAATAAATCACAGATTTTCACAGATTTTTGAAATCGAGCACAGTTTAGCACCAAAAAGTACAGAGCGGTTGAGGGAAATGGTACAGAGCGTGTTTTGGTAGTGAGACCTTTTTTTTGCTCACCAAATTGATTTTGATTTGCTATTATGGTAAGGAAAACGGGCACAGATTTTTGCAGACAGGTTTTTGGCTTGATAACAGATTTTTGAAAAAAATACCTACACACTTAAATTTTTTAGCTGAGTCTCGGCAAAAAAATGCCGAGATTCGCACAGCCGAGTAATCAGCAATCATCTCGGCAAAAATAAAATAACTGAGCGTCTCGGCACCCTCAAATTTGACAAACGTCAAATATTGCCGAAATCGCCAGCATAAGATTTACTGTTTGCTCAGTGAAACGTTCGCTGAATATTCGGCAATCCAATAAAACGAAAAAATGAAAAAAACAAATTACCAAATCATCAGTAATTAAAAATTTAGTCAATTAATTTTGTTTGTAATTTCTAAACATTATAAACACACCATTCAGGATCAAAAATTCATTTTATTAACACTTAAAGGAGGCTTATAAATTTGTTGCCAGTAGTGCTTAAAGCCTCTACCTTAAAACATGTAGCATAATAAAAAGCGGCGTTTCCGGATGCGGCCACCTTGAGTCGAGCTGGAAATATGAAAATAAAAATAAATATACAAAAATTTTCAATATTTAATGATGCATATACGGTATTGTTCAAAAAATAAACTTACTTTGATCTATTGAATTTGTCCTCCGTTTTGTCTCGAGGACTCTTTGAGCCGTGTTGGGTGTTTTTCCCTTATAATGTGATCTGATAAAGTCGCTTTTTATAAAGCGAAACATGTCACTATATTTATTCAATATTTTTACTTGCAAGTGGTGCCACGTTTCTTCGAAGATTATTCATTTTTTCACTCGAGAATTTCATCAGAAAATAATCGCGCAATGCGAAGCGAAAATGTAACGCAGCAATAAATGACAGCTGTCGTGCTGAATCTCGGCAACAGCTAGCGCATATTCCGAAATCTCGGCAAACGTCTCTGCTGATGTCGGCATATCTGTTGTTTACTGATAAATTCAGCAAGCAATTATGCCAAATTTCGGCAAAGTGAAGGATTTTACCGAAATATCAGTGAATGCATTTAACGAAGTTCAGAAACATGCGTATTGATTACTGAGC
Source organism: Malaya genurostris (assembly GCF_030247185.1). Lineage (NCBI taxonomy): Eukaryota > Metazoa > Arthropoda > Insecta > Diptera > Culicidae > Malaya > Malaya genurostris. The sequence continues at coordinate 183,957,939 of NC_080572.1, forward strand.
AATCAGCAAATTTAGGTGTTGCTGATCAGTTTCGGCATTTTATTATGCCGAGCTCAAGAAATGGTTTTAAGTGTGTAGCATCCTTGATGATAACAGCGGCCGATTCTTCAAAAAACGCTCAATTAAAAACTATTTTGTGGGTTTAACTTAAAAAATCTATCCTCAGCTCTATACAAAATTTGCAGGCAATTCAGAAAACCTGGATTTTCTGTTAACCAAACGAGAACGCCACCTGATGTTGAGTACTTTTCATCCAATTCGAATATATCATAAATTCATAAACACGAAGGAAAGTTTCTCTTTATTAAGCTTGCATACGATTGTAATACGGTAAACTGCTACCTTAGAATTAGGTTTTTTTATCGTGACGACACAAATGAACAAGTATTCATCCTTGACAGTTCAGCGGTACTGTTCACAAACAAGCTTAAACAAAAATCGAAGAGCACACCTAAAACAATCATCTTTACACTTTGCAACTAGTCACTTTTATTTAATAAATATCAAAAACAAACCGTATTCAATCGTGAACAAATGTTTTAAAACTTTATTTAGGCGATACGGACCGTAAATGGTCTGATCCAATTTGTCAATAAACAAACAAAAGAAATTTCTGTTTACAAACAGTACTGCTGAGCTGTCAAAATGTGTTCATCCGATTGAGGTTAGCAGTGACTGTAAAAAACCTAATTGCTAGTTTGTGCACTTCAAGCAGTCGTTTACGTATTCGCACAGTTCAAGGTTCGCACTGCATACACCGCAAAAAAAGAATTGTAATAATCTCGCTGTGATTATCTATAGATGTGAAAAAAATTTAGACGTACTGAACATCAAACGCAATAATTTTATGTTTTCAAGAAATATTGCAGATAAATGACACGTTATTACATCGAAACAACGTATTGAATAGATTACATTAGCTTGACTGAATACTTAGACGATTCTGATAGGAACTTATGCATCTTTTTGTGTAATACCTATTACAACCTTTAGAACGACACCAACACATTTGTGATATTACATCAAAACAGCCGCACATCACTACGCACTACTGCTGTGCAGCGATTACGATATAATATAACGACAATCTTTGTGTCGTTCTAAAGGTTGTAATTTCATATCAGAATCATATACAGTATTTAGTTAAGGTGATGTAATGTACTCAATATGTTGTTTCGATGTAAAAACGTGTGATTTATCTGCAATATTTTTTGAAAACAGAAAATTGCATTTGATGTTCAGTACGTCTAAACTTTTTTCACATCTATTGATAATCACAGCGAGATGGTTACAATTCTTTTGTTTTTTTGCTGTGTAGAGTTCCAGTTTTCAATTTGCATAAAATTTAATTTGGCCCTTCATGAAAGTTTTTCACATTTCTTGTAGGAAAAATCAGCTGTTTTCCAAAGAACGGCGAATCTAACATTGACAGCAAATGGAGAAAAACATCGATGAATGTTTCAACTTTGGTTTCAAATCGTATTTAGAAATCATCGTCTATTCTCAGATCAATTTTTGATTAGTCGATGATCTGTTCGTTTATCTTTAAAAAGTATGCAAATTTTACCACTTTCCTTCTATATCTACTGAATAAATCAACATAAAAAGAGTTTCGCCCTTTTTCGATTTGTTTACTTTTATGCTTCCTGTGTGAATGATGAAGTTACGCCCTTGCGCATTTTTTGTGAAATTAGTTGGTTTTCGTGACTAAGATAAATATTCGGGTAATTTTATCACAGACTAACAGACATGACAGTATGAGTAAATTCTTATATAAAATAATTTTTCGTGATGCACTAGCTCCACCTATATTGTACTGCGCGAACTATTTACTATCTGTACACCCCTTGTGTTATGTAAAAGTTTTTTTACTAGTTGGTTTCCCCTCGTTTGTCAACACCGATCAGCTGCTTGCAGGGATGCCTGATTTCATCCAAATATTTGAAAATGAATCGTCACAATAAATTATTGGATTACGTTGATAATATATTTAACTTTTTCGCGATGTTTGAAGGTAACCATTTATTTGACTCAACGTTGTTCATCTAGACTATTTTTTATTGTTTTGGTAGTTTTCACCCGAAATTAAGTGGCGGCAGACCAGAAGCAAGTAAATATTGTAACAAAACGGGTTCGATTTTGAATTGCGTTGGAGGATGAGAAGTAGGCACAATTATGTATATAGTTTTGGCAATATGTATTAAATCTGTATCCTGCATGAAATTCGCATGGACGTATACAAATCAATACATTACAGGTAATTCTGTATGAATGGCAACTCTGTTGGTAAATGAAAAAAATAAACACAGTCTAGATGACAGACAGGATGTTTTTGATAGGGTAACGTGGCGCCATCATGACACATGTGAGTACTGTCCCAAATAAAGGAATATTCGAAATGACCGTTAAAATGATTGAAGAATCTAATTTGAGTGTCCTGTCTGTTAGTCTGTGATTTTATCGTCTCATTTATTATTTCCAGTAGTAAAAGGTTCGGAAACTATCAAAAATAAAGAAAACAAATAGTTTCGCCCTTCCTTATTAGGAATTGAAGTATCGCCCTGTTTGTTTGCATGGAACACGGAGGGCGAAACTTTCGTAAACAAATGGAATGACAGTTTCGCCCTTTATAGTTCTTTGTATTACTAAGATTGAGATTTTTGTAGAATCCGATTTTTTAGGCAAAATTGTAGGATTTTGAAGAATTTATTGGTAGGAGAGAGAAACTCGATTTGTTTACTTTTGTAAGATTCGTCCTTCTTTGAAAAACAGCTGAAATGTCTACGCTAAGGAAATATGTACCTAAATTCCTTTCTGTGTGCTTTACCCAGTTTTTGTTATGTTTACACACTTAAATTGGATTACCGACCTCAACTGTCCAAACCTCGGCAAGTTATTTTTTTCTGTAAAAATAACGTATCATCACAGCGGTACCTTGAGGTGCTGCTAACAAAAAATGTTTATTTGTGCTGTTATATCACTAGAATTAAAATAGTTCGGCTGTTCAAAACTCGTCAATAATATTCTCAGCAACCATCTGCAAGCGACTAGGTTAACAAAAGCTTCTCTGTCTCTATTCTCCTGATTTGAACATGTATGAACTATCACAAAATAGTCAGTAGGAGTTTTAGCTTCGGTTACCAAATTTGCCTTGTATAACTTTAATGAAAATAAGGAAAAAATAAGATTATGGCCATAACTTATTCTGAGAGGAAACAAAAAATAAAGTTTGCAATTAATGATACGAAGTCATCTGAAACTGTACATAAATTCTGTAAGTATTACCTGCTACTGTTCAGTGTTGGAAGATACTTTAGGTTGTGCGAACAAAGATCTTCTTCGGCTTACCATGGCTCAAGCCCGTCAAGCTAAGAAACAAGTAACAAACATCAGAAGGAAAGGAATGCGATGATGTATGCGGAAGCAATGAATCAACATGTGCTATGTGCTTAAATTAATTGTATAGTCAAATTTGTCACATTTTGTTATTTTGAAAGAGAATGATTTAATTTATTGTATGGTAATAACGAAAATCGGTGCAGCTAAGGTGTGTAAAATAAGGAGCAACCAGTGGTGATCTATACAAGGAGCAAATGAACTGCTGCAACAGGTGCGACCATTGTCTTGGAAATTAATAAATATTAAAAGAAGTAATACAATATGTTCGCTTTCTGTTTATTTTATTTTTTTGTTCTGCTCGTATTGGTTCCACACTTGGTTTATTGATTAATTTTTTCACGTCAAAAACTGTTGACTAGCCTGAAGCAAAGCACTTCTTTATTTAGTTTTTTCCAATTACTGACGATTACCTAAAGGGATTCTGATTCTGATATAAGGTAACGGTACCCCTCCATTAGTCATCTCATATACGAACATAATTAGTTAGAGTGAGATTTGCTGTCTCTGTGCGACAGATTGACTTCAAGCAGACCCTGTCAGCTTGGAGCGAAATCAATCCTCAGTTCAGCAACGCCATCGCACGGTATCACATTCAACATACGTCAATTGTATGAGTGTACAGTGCTGATATTTTGGCGCGCACGAATTTGACATTTCTCTTCCCTTCTTCTATGTACGAGATTCGATGCGGACTCTCCTGAGGGCACCATGCTCGCAAAAAAAGATGTTGCCAATGATTTGTTCGGGAAATGTGAGAGCTGGATTAAGCATTAAGGCTAAGATGAAAATATGGTCATTCGCAGCAAGTTTTTGCGTCGCTATACGAGCAGTGTTGCGCAATTTTTGAGCTATTTTTTCTATGATATTGCCGAACCGAAGCGAAGATAATGTATTCGAAATTATCACAAATTGTTGATTAAAGTCGAGTAATCGGCAAAATAACATGGCGACTCTACTAATGAGATGACTATTGGTGCAATAGTCCTCATTCTCATATTTATTATTCTTTCGCTTTACTTTATTCCGGTTTTAACTTCTTGAGTCGTTCACCAGAGTTGAAATTTTTTTATTACATACATTTATGTCTATTTCAAAGATTATGACATTACAAACTTGAAAACAAAAACATGTTAATTTTCAAATCCAAAATCAGACAAACACAGTTGAAAGACCGAATCTAGCAAACTTTTATCAGGCAAAAATGTGTCTGATTGTAAACAAAAAGTATGTTTCTAAGAAATCAAATGCATAGAAGAGGAATTTTGTCTAGTTTGTAGATCATTACTAGGAAAAGTAAAGTTACTGAAAGCCATTCCGATTTGTTACGCTCAAACATGTTTTACTGTGAACTCTTGTGAACCAGGAATACGTTGTTGTTTTTTTTATAATTAGTAAGAATACACAAACTTTGCAAATAATCATTTCATATGTTAGTGGTCATGCAAAATTGTCAATACACTTCGTTTTGATATAATTACGATGTCAGCTGTGACGCTTCATTTCTCGATTTTCCATAACGATAGAACTTTTGAGACAATTCCCGAAACAAATGCCTCATTTAGATGTCCGGAGCTTGGTGCATTATCAGTGTTTTACACGACGGCATTTGAATGCCATTTGCTTAAAGCAGAGACCGGATAATGCTTATCAAGTCTTTTCATTGCTTTTTGCGTTCCCTATTGAAGAATCCAATCAGAGTGATCACCACGAGATAGCGTTATGGTGACTCTTTCGACATATCCCATGTATTTAGAAAAATTTTGGACGAATTTTTCAATGTACTTGCGTCTGAACGAATGCAGATCGCAAAACCAAACTAATATGGGTAAAAGAAAAGATTATTCACGTGTTGTAATCAAACATAAGATTTAAAATTTTCCTATATACTTGAAAATCTCGGATGAAATTTGAAATTTTCAGTTCACATACAGATTTGAGCATGAGTACATAAACGAGTAAATCAACTTTTGATAATAATTTATCATTTATTTATGATAATAATCTCAAAATCCAACCATAAAAACAAAGAGTCTCCCCGATATGAAAACAGTACCAAATTTTCACACGTTTTGATAATCTGATTTCTGTCTATTTGGGCGCAACTGTCAGTCAGACTGTGGAACTTGTTAGATGTTTTTTCCTACACTCTGGCAAATTGAGTAGTGAAAATCATAAGGCAAATCTTATGATGTATCAAAATCACCATTTCATAAGATTAATATGAAAAATATTCCTCGGCAATATAAATCTCATCTATTACTATTATAGTTTTCATACGAACACCTTATGAATTCCACAATATATGAGAGAAGTTATGTTTGTCATAGAAACTTCGCACAATGTTCCTAAAAATGTCGTATGAATGTCGTCGCTTTCTATTGGAATTCCTATTTTCGTAACTTCATAAGACGGTCGTATGATTCACATACGATATTCTGGTGGCTAAATGGCCGTTATAAAAAACGCGTGATATCATCCTATAAAATCAAAAATGATTACACGATACAAAAGAAAATAAATTTTCTTACATTATCTAATGAAATGTGAAACTTAGAAATGATACCTTTAGCAAGAGCTGTCAAATCAGAAGGAATTTTTTTTAATAATTTCACCTGTTTAACGATTTTCCATAAAAACGGGCAAATTCATTTGAAAAAGTCATAGTCGATGTGGAAAAAAAAGCTTTTATTAAGAGGCGGTAATGTTGATCTTAATTTATCATATTGTGCGAAAAATACCGTTTATTTAGAATTGAGCATTATACCTTTTTTAAATATGCAATTTTTCAAATGCCCGGAAATAACAAATAAAATATCTAAAATAAACGACACTCGATCGCTAAACATTCTAGTACTCGAGAAATCATTATTGCACTGGTTTCTGTTTAAAAAAAATGCTGGTCCGAATAAATAAGGATTTTCCATGTTTAATCGTAGTTTACACTGAGAAAAGTAGTAGTAATCATTTTGAAATCGATTTTCTTCTACTCCGAGTTTGTTTTCATTGCTGATATCTGCTAGTACTATTGATTAAAAAAAAAATCATTGCATATCACTACTGCCGATATGAAAACTTTCGGAATTCTCCTTTTCTTGGTTCCATTTTTCATTGGCAGATGTCGCTACCGGTAATTCAGCTTTGCGACAATGTGCCAATTCAATCGTCGTCATAAGAAAGGTTCAAATAATCAAACTTAGATGGTGTGTGAGGTAAAATCATTTATTGCCAGTAACACTCTCGCCATAGTAATGATTATTTTTTGTGATTTCGTCTCTATGAATTATAGTTCTCACCTCTAGATAGCGTTATGGTGATTTCTTTGACATATCCCATGTATTAAGAATATTTTGGCCGAATTTTTCAATTTACTTAAGTGTGAACGAATGCATATAATAAAAATGATCATTCGCGTGTTGTTATCAAACGTATGATTTAAAACATACTGGAAAATCTGCAATAAAATTTGAAACTGTCAGTTCACATACACATTTGATTTAGGTGACAAAACATGAGAAAATCAACTTGTAAAGTAAACTTCTTCGAATTTGATACTTATTCTTACGTTATCTTCATAAATACCAATCAAAACATACCACGGACAGTTCATAAATCATTATTGATAAAGATTAAAAAAAATACCTGTCTTTGTATGTTAGTATTCAATTCGTAGGAAAAAAAAAAGAATTTTGATTTAAAAAAGCACAAATTTAGAAAACAAATCAATAGGTACACAAAATTTCTGAAATCTGAAAATTGAAACTGTAAAAACAGCATTGCAAATCGAATATAATTTAACATCATATAATCAATCTTTTCGAATCGACGAGAATTTTCTAAACAAAATCAGAATGATATTTAAATTGAACACGTTTCACTGCTCTCACTGGTACAAATAGAAGAAGAATCTCTTTAACAAAGAATGATAAGGAAAGGTTTCCAAGTTCGAGACTCATCAAAGATAAAACGTCAATCATAAGGGATAAATAATTTCAGATATGCAACTACTGGTCTGAGCAGTTATTACTTCTTTTTCTGATTTCTCCATTTCAATTTTGGTCATGATAGATGAGAAAAACGAATTTTTTTGACAACAAACCTCATATAATTAATAGCATTAGCAAAGCTATTTTCGGTCTTTCAATTTTGACATTCGAACATTGTGTTTTATAATGAAATTATTAGTGCATAAATCACGCAATCGATCTCTGCATTATTACAGCTAAATATGTTGCCTTTTGTGGCTTTATATCAGCTTTACAGTAGCATGTAGGACTGATGAGTCTTTAATGACAATTCTTCATATGTATATGAAACAAATATATGACATCATTTTGATGATGCTTATTGGATACTTGGGCTCTCAAACTTCCAGTCTATTATTGAGCACAAAGCATTGGAACTATGCAAAATATTGTGTTATTACATCAATTGAAACTCTACATCATAAATTGATAAAAGTACGATAGAGCATTTGCATCGGGAAAAGTCCAATTGTACCGAAACTGTACCGAAACAAACAACACAATGTCACCTCGGCTAACCTCGTTTCGGGGCTTTCAGTTTATGTTCCCATCAACACATACTCGTCCGGAATCCTTTCTGGCAATGACTTTCCAAAATTTTGTTCCATCATCACACAATCTTTTTCTCCCTCCGTCTATCAACTACGCTTAGCATTTCCTGCTGGGTTGAGGTCTTTGTTTTTATTTGAAAATGCGACGTTTTCAGTTTTTTTTTTTTTGGTTTTGGTTTGATTCCTTCTTCTGTGGAGCCTCTTGACTCTTGACACTTCATTTTTAACACCTTCATTCGGTCAAGTGACCCACCAGCAGCAACCGAACAGCATATTTATGATGGAACCGAAAAAGAACGCTCCACCGCAGTCCGAGTGTCCACCACAATTGCAAAGGGAACCCCGAACCGGAGAGACAGAGGTCCGACATGGTCTGGCAACGCTCGCTGGATGAAGGAACGCAACTTAGATGCACTTGCTGAAGTGGTCCGATCACCGTACAGAGTCTAACGAGCCGCTTGCGTTTGGGAGCTGACCTCGAAAGTGGAAACCACGGGTCCCAGCGAACGACGATGTCATGACGAGGCAAGGTAAGCCTAATTAATTTATATGAATCTATTATTTGTATGCGCTTATCTTTTGTTTGTGGCACTTTTCAGCGTCTCTCACTTCTATGCGCAAAAATTACGCGGTTTTTTGTTATTTGCTTATCTTCTATCTACTCTAACGCTTCTTTCCTACTGCTTCGGGGTTTTGTCTGGTGGACCCTCCCATCTGTTTTTTTAAATATATTCTCGCAGATCGTTATCTGCGCTTTATTTGTCTTGCTATGTGGCTTTTTGTTGCTTCTCACTCCTATGCTCGTGTTTCTACTCGTGCTCACTTACTAACTTACTTACTCACTCTGTTGTGCCTCTGTGTTGTTGCACTTTCCGGTCGCGTGATTTTCTCGCAGTTTTGTCGTTCTTTGCTAGTGCTAGTTCCCTAGGCGGCATTGTAAATGTGATGAGAGTAATTTTCTCAAAAAAAACCTTATTATCGCTTAATTTTGCTGGTCTTTTCTGTCAATCTAAACCGTTTACATTTACCGGATGATTTTTTTTGGTCGTGAGACTTATCCAAAAAAAAAACATAAACACGCCCTCCGTTAACGTCATGGTTCGGTTCGTGGGCTGACATTTTAACGATAGTCCGCTACACGCCTTTGGAAGGAACCGCGCAATCTGATCGTTGAAAAGGCAAACTTGACTTGACATAATTTCATGGTTTGTCATCCGCACAAACATTAGTGCCCCGATGATCCCCAGCTGAGAGCTATTTTGAAAAGTATTTTAGCATTAGTTTAAATATTGATATTCCGATAGATAGGCTAAAATCTAAGGAAAATCACTCAGAGCTTTGTCTGAATCCAAGATTCAGTTGTTTCAGACAAGTTTTGGGAAGGATTGTTCGGGGCTAGGTGTGATTATTTCGGATTAGATCAGTTTATTTGTCTAGAGTTTTGAGTGATGTTCTTCTTGGAGAAGCGGTTTTGTTGGCAAAATAGACGAGAAAAATCTGCAATGCTTCGATTATAGTGACGCAAAAGTTCGTAGCGTTCACACTCGTTTTCATCTTATCCTTTGAAATTCAACAGAGATGGCAGATCTTACTCTGACAAATGGTTTTCCTATATAGCATGAATTGAACAGTGGAGCTGTGGTGATTAAGGGAGTATTCGCCCTAATTTTAATAATCGAATTGTTCTAAATTTTCGTACAATGTTTAGCTTGTTCTAATGACTCTAAATGTTATCTAAAGAACTATTAAGATTACTTCTTTGAAATTCGAAGGTGGAAATCATCAGTTTAGTGAAAATCCAAAATAGTTTGATTTGGTTCGTGCACTTTTCGCTGTGCGAAAATCGTTCGAGATAAATGTTCCGAACAGTGCGAAATATTGTAGAGAATTCCACAATTTGGTCCATCTAAAAGCCAGAAATGAATCCTGTACAGCATATTGATAGTTTCTTTCAATGAAATATGCAAATCCGATAATCGACGTCAAAAATCGTTGAAAATTTTAGTAGTGAAAAGGGGGAAAGTTTCACAATTCACACAATCGATCAACTATCGATTCGAATTCGAAAGTGTAAAGAAATCGTGTCAGTTTTATTCGTATTCACGACATTCAGTTATGTCTCTGACATTACACACCCGTACTTTTTACTCCAGAAAAACCTACTGAAAACAACTGCAAGATTATATTCCAACCCAGTGAAAGGAAAATGTAGACTCGGTATAAAGCTACGATAAATCTATGAAGCAAAGATTCAAAATGCAAAAAGGCGGGTGGGTAATGTCAGAGACATAACTGGATGTCGTGAATACGAAAACAACTGACATGTTCCTTAACACTTCCGAATATCAATTGTATGAATTATGCACGCATTTCCCTTTTTCACATTTTTCGCAAAAACAAAGAAAGCTTCACTTGATCTCGATTACTGTGAATTTCACACAGCGAAAAGTGCACAAATCTAAGCAAACTGTTCTTGATTTGCAATAAACTGAGGATATTTCCCTACGATTTGCAAACAACAAATCCTAATAGTTCTTTAGAAAACTTTTAGAGCCATTAGAACGGCTGATATTGTGCAATGCTCTCCACCGTTGTTTTTTTCCCAATGCTAATGACTGGCAGCTGTGACGTAATCGCTCTTGTCGAAAGCGTGCAGACGACACAAAACACATCTGCTCGCAGTGGCGATACAATCCAAACTGATTCAAGTTTTGTTGAGAGCAGTGATGCCACTTTTTCCTGAGGTGAAATCCGTAGATAGGTTTCAAGTGTACTCATACTCATACATTTGCATATAATTATTTTATGTCGTTTATTTAACCCCGCACGTAAAATGGGAATCTGAGCTATAACGACAGGAATCCAGAAATGAGTGATCGGTGGCAAATAGATTACTTATATAACTTGACAGGCCAGTAATAATTATGCAGATGATGTAATAATATTTTAAGTGTTTTTCCGGATAATGGTCAATAAGTCTTTTGTCAACACCTACTTTTAAGAGTAATTTCTGAAGTTTTCAAATCAGCCGGACGAAAGATAAAACAATTACTGTTATAACTGACTGCCAGTGAGCCCAAAGTCATCCAGAATCTTTCTTTAAAATGAAATTCCGTAGATTTCAAGAGATTCATCCGTAGATCCGTAGAAAAGGCAGAAATCCGTAGATCTACGGATAAATCCGTAGGGTTGGCATCACTGGTTGAGAGGCTTGTTTCTACCTGATTTCGTTTGTAGCTTTTTCACTAATAGGCGGTCCTAACGGCTATAAAAATAGCCGCATACAGAATTTTAATGTCGATTATTTCATTTCGGATTTGCATATTTTATTGAAAGGAACTATCAATATGCTGTAGGGATTCGTTTCCAGCATTCAGAATAGTCAAATTGCGTAATTCTCTACGACATTAAACTCTGGAACATTTTTCGAAAAAAAAGGCTTCACTTGATCTCGATTACTGTGAATTTCACACAGCGAAAAGTGCACAAATCTAAGCAAACTGTTCTTGATTTGCCGTAAACTGAGGATATTTCCCTACGATTTGCGAACAACAAATCCTAATAGTTCTTTAGAAAAATTTTAGAGCCATTAGAACGGCTGATATTGTGCAATGCTCTCCACCGTTGTTTTTTCCCAATACTAATGACTGGCAGCTGTGACGTAATCGCTCTTGTCGAAAGCGTGCAGACGACACAAAACACATCTGCTCGCAGTGGCGATACAATCCAAACTGATTGAATTTTTGTTAAGAGATTTCCCTTTATGTGATTTCGTTTGTAGCTTTTTCACTAATAGGCGGTCCTAACGGCTATAAAAATAGCCGCATACAGAATTTTAATGTCGATTATTTCATTTCGGATTTGCATAATTCATTGAAAGAAACTATCAATATGTTGTAGGAATTCGTTTCTAGCATTCACAAGGACCAAATTGAGGAACTCACTGCGATATTCACCACTTTTCGGAACATTTTTCCCGGACGATTTGTTGTACAGCAGCAGATATTTTGTTCTCTTCCTTAGAACGCGTTCTGATTGGCTGGTGTTGACATGGATCAAATGAGACAGGTTTTTCAATAGTGTACTATTCAAATACTTCAATGCTTTTGCTGTACACGTTTAAATTGAAAAATTTCGATTCTATTGGTAGTTAGATTATATAAATCCTTTCACAGATCACTGAGCTATGAGCTTTAAAAATACGAGAAAGGCAAACGCGCCTTATGAATTATCCTCTTTGATACTCGTTTATACCAAACATTTCAGAAAAGTTCAATTTTGAATTATTTGAGACTATGTTCCAAAACTGAAAATTTTATCATAAAATTGTGATCATATTTCCGATGGCATGTCGCAAGAATTATGTTGATTCATTAGATACAACAATAGATATTCACGATCAAAAACTTATCACTCTCTCAGAGGGTAAATTTTGAAAAGGCACCCCATAGTAAAGTAAGTCGTATTCACGACAAAAACTTATAAAACCATATATATGATCTAGGGTAACGGCTCCCTATTTCATCTGAGCTCCTATTTCCATCTCATCCCTTCACCTCATTACTTTGACCATGAATAATATTTTAAAACCTACCTTAACCAAACTGTGAAATGTTTTAAAATGATTATAAAAGCTATTGTCACACTTTCCTATTGAAAGAAACGGTTTTAAGTTCTTCGGTTATCGTTTTTTTCATTTCAAATAAACTCACTTTTCAATTTAGGACACATTTTCGTCTCAAGATTTACAGTTCGTCATGTCTCTGATTATCTACTAATCGATTCGTCTCAAAACATGATCACTTTTTCGCACAATTACACTACCATTGAATGCTGGATGACTTCATAATTAGTAATGTTCACTTGCTACTTGTTTAATTAACGATTTAATACTTCAAAAACTACCCGACAAACAATAAAAGTCTTTAAAAATATGAGATGAAAGTTTTCACTTAGTTCACTTGATTGCGCTTTGTTTTCATCTCATTTGGTTTAGCAAAGTTGCCAAGTTATCTCATAATGTTACAAATCAAAAATTGTTTTTCTTCTTCAAAATCTCATCAAAAAGTATGTTTTTTGGTATCCGTGACATTAGTTTAATTATATTATTGATATTAATATTTCAATAAAACTGTTTTGGCTTCGAATATTACCAGGAAGATCATGTTAAATACTAATGAAATAACCATTGTGGCAAATCTAGTAGCACTGGTTTCATTCCGCTATACGTCAACATAACGCTGTGAAGTGTGTGTGTTTCATCGGCTGTGCACAGAGATGCCAGATATTTTCATAGAAAATATGTATTACGTTGCATAGAAACTCTTTATCTGGTCTATCAGTTTCCACTAATAAAATGATGTTAAATCTGTTTTCATTAATAAAATCTGTTAACATCATTTTATTAGTGAAAACAGATAGACCAGATATAGACTTTCTATGCGACGTAATAAATATTCTATGAAAATATCTGGCTTTAAATAGTTCAAATTGGTTCCAAATTTTAATATAAATGTTTGTCAGTGTTCATAATCAATTATCTGCATAAAAGATTTCCACTTTAACATGTGATTTGTCCGTTGATTAATAAACTTTTAAAGAATCACTGCAATCAAATACTAATAGATACTCAGAGAGAAAAGTCTAATTTTTTACTTCTTTCTTTCTATGAACCAGTACAAATCTGTATTAAATTTAGGAAATCTTCACAAAATCGGTACTTTGATTTAAACCAGTTTGCGAACGCAAAAATCTATACAATACATATAAATCTGTATAAATGGCATCTCTGGCTTTACACTTTGTTTTAAGAAGGGCTAATGAATAAATAGTAACAATCACAGTTTTGTTTTTATTTAAAGTTCACCAAATTAACTTTTCAGTAAAATTTTAAATTCAAAGCGAAAGGTAACGGAAACGACTGAAAAATTTTTAAACGTTGAAATGATTTCAAACTGGTTCTAAAAATATCGTATATTGTCTCATAGTTGGCATTAGGCCGTTTTTAAGAAGAATTCTGACATTTTTAACCTGAGAGTGTAATAGTGGAACATTTCGTTTTGATTGCTGTCGCCATTGCTAATTTATAGGCTGAATAAAAGATCAACGATAGGATGGATAAAAATCCATTGAGATGAAATTAGGAGCAGAGTAGTGAACATTTCATAAGTGTTTTTTGCTGTTTTATGAACATTATTTTAATTTCCAAGGAATGTGAATCAAATCTCAATGTGGAGCAAGGCGAATGAAGCAGCAATATGAAATAGTTATAGTGATTTTAGTGGCTAAATCGAGGTTTGAAGACGACGTCCTTACAAATGAGATGAAATAGGGAACCCTTACTCTATATGAAATTTATTCCGAAAGAGTGAATTTCAAAATGAATAAACAATCATTTCGTAAAAAAAAATTGTGTTTCGGTTAAAAAGTCGGTTCTCACAGTGATGCAGTAGATTTCCTATTTTACCCGTTCCTTGTTTCGTAGCGGATCATACATAATTACTATCGTTTAATGTAACACAATTTTGTAAGCATTTTGATTCGTAGAAACACATTTTCTTTATATGTCAATCCCATTATTGGGTTACAGGAATCCTAAATTCAATGATTTTATTATGCTTTCGCTATATTCATTTTCCGAGCAAATTAGAAGCAATAATTACTGTACCTATATAGAAACTTGAAATGTATATAAAAAAAAAACTTTTGAAAAAAAGTGGATAAGTAATTTCAGAGACATAACTTGATGTCGTGAATACTTTCGAATATCAGTTAGTTGATCGATTGTGTGAATTGTTTTTCAATGAAGGGAGGTGGACATATTTCCGGAATTGGTGATGCTGAACTCTTTACTCACTAAACCAACGATGAGGGCGTCAAACCTTATTTAGCCCCGGGCGCCAAATTTTCTCGGTACGCTACTGGATTATATAAATCCTTTCACAGAACATTGAGCTATGAGCTTTCGAAATACGAGAGAGGCAAACAAGCGTCATGTATTTTCCTCTTTGATACTCGTTGGTTGAGAAGGTGACAAGCGATTATAAATACTCTCTCCTACTCAGTGGTTGAGCGAAAAATAGGTATAGAGCGAGAAGACTAGTGCTTGATGGACAGAGAAGATGTTTGGATGTATGGTACCGGTCGAGAGACGGCTCGGATGTAGACCATGTTCGATGTGCGCTTCATCGTGCCTAATCGTGTGTTAGAGTGTCTATCACAATGCTTAGGGTGGCGAAATGGTAGCGCCTATTCATGGAATGCATAAGAACGCAGGTTCGAGTCCTGTCTCTGAGCGTATCTTTTTCCAAAAAATCATCTTTGCTGTAAGTTTCTCATTCATTTGGCTTCTCCAATCTATGTTTCCACTCAGTCATTGCAAAAACTGAACTTAGTTATGGCGACTTTACGTCAAACCATCTAAAAATTATAATTCATCTCAGAAAAGTTAGATTTTGAATTATTTGAGATTACGTCACAAAACTGAATATTTTATCATAAAATGGTAATCATATTTTAGATGACATGTAGCAAAAATTATGTTGATACGTTAGATACAACAAGAGATATTCACGATCAAAACCTTATCACTCTCTCAAAGGGTAAATTTTGAAAAGGCGCCCCATAGTTAAGTAAGTCGTATTCACGACAAAATAACTTCATAGAAAATATTGCATATCAAAAATAGAACCATTCGATTTTCCAAGATTTTTTGGAAAAAATATAAAAAAATAAATTACAAATCAAATCAATTGGTACTTAAAAAACTTTTCTCGATGTTCAACTATTAAACTACTTTCCAATTCTGTTTTGCAATTATTAAACCACTTTTTATAATTTTATTTTCTGTGCATAATAAACCCAAATAACTTTCCACCCGTCAATCTTTGAATTAGGCCGTAGTGTTAGTCAAATTTAATTTCTCGACAAAAAAAAGAACTATTGAAATTTAGAACTGTAACTAAAAGTTAAAATAATTCTCGAAATTGTTCACAACCTTCGATGATTGCATTCCATTTCATGCTCAAGTGATTGTTAGTTTGTATATTTTACTGTGATAAAGAAACTATCAGTCAAAGAATGATAATATGCTAATTGTTAAATAGTTAGAGTAAAAAAATTATTTATTATAAAATTATGCTGATATTATCAAATTCAAAAGATTTAGTAATTACAAAATTACTACCCTTTCCTAGAGTTGTAACTGGCATCACATACAATCTATTGTTGTATAAAACCCATAAGTCGTCTTCGCTAGTTGTTACTATGACTTACGTCTTCGATTTTGATCAAAATTTCTATTGAAATATTATTGAAAGGGAAATGAAAAAATCTCTTACGTTCGATAACACTATGGAAGACAACAACAAATGTGACAGCGGGACATTTTGAGTACTACCTGAGGCTGATTGTAAAAAATTATTCTTTCCGTTTACACTATATCTGTATATACTTTTAAATATGTCACTTATGAGAAGTTCCGATTTGCATATGTAACCAACGATGCGATATTAAATTGAGTTGCAGCATTTAGCAACATTTTTTTCCGTCCTCTTGCGTTCATAATAACTACAAACAAACGGGTACTAATTCTGGATCTCAACGTTAGTCACCGCGTTCGAAAATTAGTCATTGTTCAACATCCAAAATGTATACACTCAAGTCTCTTTTTATGCGTTTTGTTACAAGGTTTTATGTGAATTTTCAAAGTTATGAAGTTTCCTTATGCAAATTTTATGCTATATTTTCATTATGCGAGTTTTCAAAAAATATTATTGAATCAACTCTGTGGGACATAGACTCTAAATTTTTCAATTTTTTTTTTGGAATAACACCAGATCTTGACATCTTATGCATTTCTAAAACATTTGGAATCAAATTTTTTTTCAGATTTCGGTAATCTCAAATCAAGTCCCAGCGTCCCAATTTAAAAAAGTCGAGATAACACCAGATCTCAATGTTTAATGAATTTTAAGAGATCTGACAACAATTATTTCCGCAGTATTCAGATTTTTTGTGCAAATTTTCATGCGAAAATCATGTTTTTATGATTTTTTATGCGGTTCGTATTCCCGTATAAGAAAAAACTTAGGTTTATATGGAATAAAAAAGTACGGGTGTGTAATGTCAGAGACATAACTGGATATCGTGAATACGAATAAAACTGACACGATTTCTTCGAATTCTAATTGATAGTGGATCAATTGTGTGAATTGCGAAACTTTCCCCCGTTTCACTACTAATATTTTCAACGATTTTTGACGTCGATTATCTCATTTCGGATTTACATATTTCATTGAAAGAAACTATCAAGATGCTGTACAGGATTCATTTCTGCCTTTTAGAAGGACCAAATGGTGGAATTGTCTACACGGGCAAAATTCCGATTCTAGAAATGAGTAAAACGAGTCATGATTTGGGGAAAATAATATATTTTCATGTTATGATAATACACAGTGATTAAAATTTCTCAGATCATGATTCATTCGGACTGATTTCGATGAAATTTAAACGTAACGCACTTGAAGTTGTTGGGTATAATTTCAGGCGTATTTCTGCTACGATGGTAATTTTTGCGTTATGTGTGATTTTTGCAGCGATGGTCCTTTTTGCAATATAAATTCCGTGAAAAGCACGACGAACTTCTTTTAAAATGAAAATATTCTGTTTTTGAAAAACAACGACGCAAGAGATAACGTGTACACTTGCGTTCATTATTTCAGTTTTGATTTTGTGTTTCAGAATTTAAACACTTAAACGAACTGCATGAAAAAACACGAGTGAATCAAGCCTCTTAAAAAGAAACTCTATATCAAATTCTTGCAAAAAAATCGTCTTATTCATAATATTTAGGTGCATCAATACAGCTTGTGTTGTTATATCTATGAAACAAATTAATCAAAGTGGTGGAACAAAATATTTTTCTGATTTTCGTTAGATGGTGTTCCAAATTCACAATCGAATTTATTTTTTTCTGTTTACGCTAGCTCTCTGAATATTATTCTAACAACAACGGTCACACGGTGTAAGAATACATTCAAACAAAATGTAACATTGATGTTTGTCAAATGAAAAGCGAAGACGTGCTTAGTCTCTTATGATGTCAATTATCGGTTCATTATTTTATGTTGTTACTTCTCTATCAGCTGGTGGGTAAAACAACACGATTATTAAATGAACATGCTTCAGGATCAAGTAAACATTTTCAGTAGGTCTTGCTTTTCAATTTCTGCTTTTTGCTTTACCATTAATCTATTAATCTATCACATCACTTGAGACAGAGGGTTCAAAGTGATATCCGGGTAGAAAATTAGAGTTACGAGCTTTGAAAGAAATGCATTCTTCAAGTAACGCATTTTCGAACCATGATTAATTTTCGTGGGAGAAGACTTATTGCTCATGATTTCATGATAAGTTAAAATGATTGGTTTCATGATTTTCTAATCATAACAGCAGTAACGGATTTCTTTCCGTGTACGATATTTAACACAGTTCGGAACATTTATCTCGAACGATTTTCGCACAGCGAAAAGTGCACGAAATAAATCAAATTATTTCACTAAACTGATGATTTCTACCTTCGAATTTCAAAAGAGTAATCTTAACAGTTCTTTAGAAAACATTTAGAGCCATTAGAACGGCTGATTTTGTATAATGTTGTCCACTTTTCGTTTCTTGTTTTTTCTCTCCAATGCAAACCATCAGCAGCTGATGCAATCGTTCTTGCTTGAATTGAAACTAGCTTTGCGTACAAACCGACACATCCGCTCGCAGTACCAAATGATGCGAAACTGGTTGAATGCGTCTTCTCGCCCCGACGTCTGCTTTCATCCAACGCACAAGAAGAAATGATCGATTTTCGACCACGGTTCCCCTTTTATAACGTTCAGTTGAAGATATGTGCCTGACTACCTCAAAATCGTCGTCCTTGCGCGAAAAACCCAAGCAAAAGTAAAGAGTTTTCCGCGTTTTTTTTAAATTTTCAGAAAACTTAATTTTTGAGTTGTTTGTTGTTATCTCACACTGTTCAAAATATTATCTTAACTTCCTGATCATATTATTGGTGAAATAGTGAAAGAATTATGTTACTGCCATTAATACAAGTCGAAATATTCACGATTAAGTTCTGCCCATTCTTCCATATGGCTAATTTTGAAAAGGCGCCCCATAGTAAAGTAAGTCGTATTCACGACAAAAACGAATTTTCTAACATTTTTGAATCTGTTCATTAGTTCTCCGTAGTAACTACCCTGTTAACTCGTCTGGAATTCGATTCGGAATTGAGTAGGATTCCTAAATGGATTCCGAATCAGATGCAATAAACGATTCCGAACCGATCTGAATCGGAATCAGTCGTTGGAAATCATTCCAGACGAGTTAACTGGGTAGTAGAAAAACAGAATCATCACCATTCTTAGGGCACATTCAGTAGTGTTCTAGTTCTAGATGCATAATTTATGCCAGTTACAAAATTTAAATCTGAATTTTATAACAAGAAAAACTGGCAGCCCCAGCAGTGTTTTACTCGTGTTTCAAATATACAAAAAATAGAGCGGCATCGTTGACCAGTTTTAAATTTGACAGAAGAACTGGCTTATTTTAGTTTGAACGAATCCAGATGGTCAAACCTTATTGGTAAAAAAAGAATATTCATTTTTTGTCATCAAACGTATGATTAAATACTTTGAAATCTCGGATGCAATCTGAAATTATAAGCTTACTTACAGATTTGATTTAGGTGATAAAACATGAGAAATAAACGAATAGAATTACTATCGATCATAGTCTCTCAAGTAATCACTGAAACCAATCGTAAACCCTAAGAATGTCCCCGATTTGAAAACAGCAGCCCACCTCACTTCTTTGAATTTAGACCAAATCTTACGATTTCACCTTAAATATCAATCAAATAATCCACAAAAACTTAAGTCATGATTGATCATGTTTTTTATCAAGTTTTTACATGTTTTTTGTCTTTCTTATAGAAAGGTTTTGCAATCACTTGAAAAACCGACTAGTAAAAATTGGCCCGGAGGGCCAACTGTAATATACCATTCGACTCAGTTCATCGAGTTGAGCAATGTCTATGTCAATCTCACTCGGTTTTCTGAAAGGTCTCATGGTCCCATACAGAATTCCAGAATTTCATCCGGATCCGACTTCCGGTTCCGGAGTTATAGGGTAAAGTGTGTTGAATATTGTACACCGTCACTTAAACCGGCGAAACAAAACACATAAAAAACTGGTCTCAGAACTACACAAATCTATAATGACTATCTATCAGTATACAACTAAACAAACCGAATCCGGCTATCCTGGTTCCTGGTATCCGGTTCCGGAAGCACCAGAAATAATGATCATATATACCAAAATGAATCTCACTCACTTTTCTCATCGGTGGTTTGACCGATTTCCACAAACTTAGATTCTAATGAAAGGTGTTCCGGTCCCATTCGGAATTCCTGAATTTCATCCGGATCCGACTTCCAGTTCCGGAGTTATAGGGTAAAGTGTGTTCAATATCGAACACCGTCATTTAAACCAGCGAAACAACCGTTATTCCCAATCTTAGGCTCAAATTAAAGGTCTTATAGTTATACCAAAAATTACTGCATATTTTCGGATACAACAAACGTTTCTATTGTCATTTAGAGTGCAATGGCAAAATTGTACAAAATCTTCAAAATTTGAATAAAAACTAGTAGAGTTTGTACGTCATGTTAATTGTACCGGTTCTCGTGTTCCGGTGCCGGAAGTGCATATAATAGCGAACCCACTTCTTAAGGATGACCTACGAAATCAAAGCACTGTTTCATTCTGTATGTTAGTACTAGTAAATGCACAAGTAACTCCTTGGTTTCTTTAAAAAATCGAAAAGAAAAATTTTGAACAGAATACCACAATATTATACATGAGAAAGGCATCATTACACCACAAGGTGGATTAAAACAGGTTTTTATATTAATATTCGAGTCATGAGAAAAAAAAATAAAAAGTCGACAATTATTTCAAATCTTCAAGCAAACCCGGAAAAATTATCATAATTGCTTATAGTTCAACACTCGCAATTTGGGCAGCGCAACAATCGTAGAAGAGTTGACCATATTTAATGCAGATCGAAAGATGATGGTTTTGTCGTGAATACGACTTACTTTACTATGGGTTGCCTTTTCAAAATTTACCCTCTGAGAGAGTGATAAGTTTTTGATCGTGAATATCTCTTGTTGCATCTAACGAATCAACATAATTCTTGCGACATGCCATCGGAAATATGATCACCATTTTATGATAAAATTTTCAGTTGTGTGACATAATCTCAAATAATTCAAAATTAAACTTTTCTGAAATGTTTGGTATAAACGAGTATCAAAGAGGATAATTCATAAGGCGCGTTTGTCTTTCTCGTATTTTCAAAGCTCATAGCTCAGTGATCTGTGAAAAGATTTATATAATCTAACTACCAAAAGAATCGAAATTTTTCAACTTAAACGTGTATAGAAATAGCATTGAAGTATTTCAATAGTACACTATTGAAAAACCTGTCTCATTTGACCCATGTCAACACCAGCCAATCAGAACGCGTTCTAAGGAAGAGAACAAAATATCTGCTGCTGTACAACAAATCGTTCGAGGAAAATGTTCCGAACAGTGTTTAATATCGTAGTGAGTTCCACAATTTGGTCCTTCTGAAAGGCAGGAATGAGTCCCGTACAGCATCCTGATAGTTTCTTTCAATGAAATGCAAATTCGAAATGAAATAATCGAAATTAAAATTCTATATGCTGCTATTTTTATAGCCGTTAGGACCGCCCATTAGTGAAAAAGCTACAGACGAAACCACATGAAAAGAAACCTCTTAACAAAAATTGGATCAGCTTGGATTCTATCGCCACTGCGAGCAGATGTATTTTGTGTCGTTTGCACTGCTAGTTTCGCTTCCGACAAGAGCGATTACGTCACAGCTGCAAGTCATTTGCATTGGTGAAAAAACAACGGTGGAGAGCATTACACAAAATCTGCCATTCTAATGGCTCTAAAAGTTTTCTAAAGTACTATTAGGATTTGTTGTTCGCAAATCGAAGGGAAATATCCTCAGTTTAGTGTAAATCTAGAACAGTTTGATTAGATTTTTGTTCTTTTCGCTGTGTGAAATTCACAGTAATCGAGATCAAGTGAAGTGTTTTTAGTGTTTTTGCGAAAAATGTGGAAAAGGGGAATGCTTACATAATTCATACAATTGATTAACTAAATGACTATACCTGAATCGGCCAGTATATGCTGAAAACAACGTTTTCGTTCGGCACGTCAGGAAAGACGTGGTACTTCGGTACCAAATAAATAAGTATTTTGCAAGTAGCATTAACTTTACGACGAGTCTAAGGCGAAACGTAAAGAAAAGTAAAAACGGTTATGTGCCCTAAGCACAAACATAGGCTAACCCCTAAATGAACTAATTGATATTCGGAAGTGTTAAGGAACATGTCAGTTGTTTTCGTATTCACGACATCCAGTTATGTCTCTGACATTACCCACCCGCCTTTTTTGATTATTAATCTATGCTAGTAGGTAGGAATAAGAACCATCGATAGTACCGCAATAATCGAAAGAGTAAGTGAAAGAGTAATAACCTGTTATTTCCCCTTGAGACCTATTCTAACATTCATTTTAAATTAAATGTTAAGAACAAGCCTACTCTTTAAATCTCCAAGCAAGTTTTGAAAATTATCACCTAGGCCATGATTCTATGCTCGCCACTTGGACAGTGATACAATCGCAGAAAAGTTGGTAAAACCCTACATATGTAGGTAAAACAAGATTATGCGCGTGTTGTCATCAAATTGTTAAATTGTCGTATATATTTAAAAATCACGGATAAAATTTGAAATCATGAGCTCACATACAGATTTGATTTTGGTAATAAAACATAAATTTTGATCATAATTTATCAATTAGCCTCTAAATACAAAAATTAAAACTAAGAATCTCTTAGATTGGTATACAGCACCCAACCTTACTTCTTGGAATTTGATAATTCATCTTACGGCTTCTCCATAGATATTAATCAAACATTCACACCTAAATTTTATTCGTCTCGGCAAAATAATTATACATTTTACTGACAATCCCGGTAATCGTACATTTGTTTCCTGATCATTTTTGCCGAGCTTATCAGCAGAAATTTGCTGTTAGCTCGATAAAAGCGATCCGGTTTGAATCGTGAGTTGACGAGTCATCAGTAATCGAATCTAAAATTTATTTATCTAAATGTTATTGTATGAAATAATTATCGTTTAGCCAGTAAATTGAAAACACGTTCGCTTAATGTGCTTTTACTGTTCGTTTAGTTGTTAAATGTAAACGCATTTTTAAACATTTCATATTAGTTTCCCTAAAGCTATCTGTAATTGTAATTTTAACAGTGTACACAATCCCGCATTCAGAAACGTGTCATTGAGTTGTCTACCGAAGCATGATCAGTCCCGTTATTCCATATTACCTGCATTAGAAATTAAGCATGTCCCCTTTCTCAAGCAACACTCTTAAGCGAAATACTAAAGTTTCACTGTGTATCCTGTCTCGTTTTAGCTTCCAGACGATCAACCCCCTTTTGTGTGCGAACTTTCCAGTCAAAGTTAATTGCGGATCGAACTCACCGACCAAGCCATCCCTTAGTTTAAGGTTCTTATTCAATCATTCGCAATGAAATGAAGTATTATTCTAGATGGTTAGCATTAGCATCAAAACGAAACAAATAGTAGAACGAACATAAACAAATCACATGTAATTTTTACTCTTGTGCTATAAAACTGAACTAGTCGAATAAGGTCTAATCAATCAGAAATGCTAGTAGCGTAATACACAATGATAAATGTGGCCAATTAAGAGATAACCGTCCGTGGGAGGTCAAAATTATATAGAAATAAAAACCGCTTGCGCTTACAATCGTGATTGAAAAACGAAATGGCTAACTGCACGAATGGATATGCTACGAACACCTAACAAACCAAATGTACTCGTTTTAAGATAACCCTCCTAACAGAGAATGTGATCCTTTATTCCCTATCGGACTGTGTGTGTGACACTAATCCCTTATCTAACCCACTTTTGTACCATGTTTTGACTAGTCGATAGGTGTTGCCTTGTGATTCCTGAATAATATGACTAATGCCTATTTCAATTCTACACTTCAGGTCATCCCGAGTGTGCGGATTTTCTGCTGATGGACTCACCGGTAGCCATGCCGGTCATGCCACCACTTTACGATTACGACGACGATAGCGACATTTAAGTCCGACATGTGATATATCTGCTTCCTTGGGTAGTCATCCGGAGTCAGAAGATGAAGCAGATAAAACATACTGAACAACAACAACACATTTGAATCAATGCGATTACGAACCGAAATATTGATGTAAGCTTAAACAGCAACATTAGCAGTTGCAGAAAAAAAATCATGATCTATGTACTTTCAATTAAATTCCATTCGATTTAAGTAACTCTGTGTATAATATAGTTCAATTTCAATCTCACTCATCTATACGCAAGTTAAACAAAAAACTGGTTTTAAATTGAGCGATAAACAAAATGTTGAAAATACCAAAGATGTAAATATCACTGTAGTAGTTGTAATAAATTATTGACTAAAAATAAAGCTAGTGTAACATTACTGTTGAATTAAGCACTCTGACTAGTCATCTTGTTTTTCATTAACCAAAGAGAAAATACCATGCGAGGCTTTCGAAGAATTAAGTAGAATATAGATTTATCTAAGATCCACTACATTTTGACCTATTACAACTGTACTTAAAACTCAGCTTGAACTAATGTGGCATTTTTTTCTTACATGTAAAATCTGGCAAAACCCTAGACAATATTTTGGTTGGACACAATGATCTCTCTAAATTGCAACATAAACTAAAAATAAATAAGTTACACATAAGTGTACCGTTCTGCGTTGGCATCATCACGGCGATGCAATGTTCAGTTAGGACGTCTGAATGCTCACTGACAACTCGGCATAATCTTGATACGAATGCGACAAAGTTTTGTAAACTGCTTAGGATTTCTGCATCAACATTGAGGGCCTGGACCGGTGATTAATGTAGTAAGTACGAATCTTTCTCGCCAACGAATCCGTCTCGGTCAGTTCGTCAGAATGATGCAAGCCACTCGAATAGTTTTTCCGCCGGTCCTGTTATCCCTGTTGTCTACCAACTAATAACCTATCCGAAAATTCCTGATACTGAAGCAGGCGACATGTTTCGAGCCATTTTCTCGCCCTAATACCCAATCGATGATTTGTAGCGTGTGCAGCCTACGGTTGTGCCGTTTTTTTTTGTTTTTTTTTTTGGTCGGTTAGTCCGTACCGAAGTACCTTTGACCGAAGTGATTCGGTGCCACCGGGTGCAACTCCGAGGTAAGAATCTTCATCTGCGGAAAAGCTTCCACCACCATCGAAGCCGCTATCGGGGTACAAAACAGATTCGACAGGATTATCGATGTCTCCGGAACGCCGTGATCTTTCAACACGTTCACTGCCTGCGGAAGAAGGATAACGAATCGTGAACATTTCAAACAAATTTTATTATGGTGCGATTTTTAATTTCAAATTATTGAATATCTTCGGATTGGGTTCAAATAGTATTGTAATTTTTTTACTCGAAAAAGACCAAAATAGTTGATTATTTGGCAATCGAGCAGATTACTAGAAGCGAAAAACAAGTTTGAGAACTATTATGGGGCTGTTGATTTTGTAGATTACACCGTGACATAGAGGTTTTGAGAGTTACGTGATGGTCAGCACTTTAGTGCCGATAAAGCACGCCGCGGCAGGCCCTACGAAGCAGAACAGAGTCAAGCCTTATAAAATGGAGAATGAAACTGAGGTAAAATAAATGACAATAACAATAATACATAAAATATATAAAATAGTAGTTTGGTTTTTGAAACTATATACGTTACGAAGTTTTTTGAGGCCTAAGTATCTGAGTCAACGCCTGAATAAAATGCGGGGTTGGGGATCAAACCCAGGCGGGTTGCGTGAAAGCAAAGACATCATATTAACAAGATATCCAGCTCTCACATTTCTCGAACAAATAATTGGCAGCATACTTTTTTGCGAGCATGTCGCCCTCAGGTGAGTCCGCATCGAATCTCATACATATGAGTAGGGGAGAGAAATGTCAAATTCGTGCGGGTCAAAATAGCAGGGCTGCGCACCCATACAATTGACATGATATGTTGAATGTGATGCCGTGCGATGGCGTTGCTGAACTGAAGATTGATTTCGCTCCAAGCTGACAGGGTCTGGTATATACCAGGCTATACCCCTCCCCAATATGGAGAAATGTTCCATTTGACGAAGCGTTTCACTATATATTATAGTGAGATGGCAAGCGTTACGTTAAGTTAAAGAAGCTAGAAAGTGTTTTATGCGATAATTTTCTGAGGGTAATTCAGAGTTACAAATCATATGAGTCATTTTGTGGAAATTATGAATGTTAAAACAGTTGTAACGGTTGGATTCTTGCAGTAAACGAGTTACGATGCGTTACTTTCAAGGAAGTTTTAGGTGTTACGAAATGTTATATACATCCCTCTTTTGTAAGTAATTACGAAGCATTGCATGCGTTACTTTTTTGTAAATTATAGGCGTTCCGAAGCGTTACTCGTTTGTAAGATACCAGCGTTACGATGCGTTACAAGCGTTAATTTTTAGTAAGTTTAATGTGTTACGAAGCGCTACTTTCAACATTTTGTGAGTTACAGGCGTTACGAAGCTTTACTTTTTGTAAGTTATAGGTGTTACGAAACGTGACATGTGTTACTCTGTATAAGTTTTGGGAGTTACGAAGCGTTACATGTGTTAGTTTTTTGTTAACTGTAAGCGTTACTCTTTTGTGAATTTATTTATTTATTTATTTATTTATTTCTGTTTATGTCCATCGGATAAACGAATCTAAATGGACAGATTGGGTGGTAAAAAGCCCATTTGAGTTGAGTCTTGTTTGTCATTCTCATACGGGCGTAAAAACCACCATCTTTTAAAACAGTTACAGGAACAAAAACAAGAACAAAACAACTACAATAATCTTAAAACGGCTAACTACATACTAAATAAATAACATAAAAATAAATATTGTAAAACATTGTCAAAACATAAGGGCACATCGTTTAATTGTACTAGCAAAGCGACTAGAGGATTCACCAAACTCGAAGTGATCTTCGACTGCAGTGAACGTTCGAATACAAGCGGCTATCGGTTCATTATATCCGAAAAGAGTCCTGTGGAATCTGTGCTGAAGAAGAGTTGCATTTCGCAGTGTTCTACTCGGTGTCCGAAAATTCATTTCACAACGTAACTCAGGTGCATCAATCTCTCCGTTAATCAATTTTGCGACGAACAATGCTTGCTGAATTTTTCGGCGACGTTGCAAAGTATCGATACCAATTAGTTTACATCTATCAGGATAGGGTGGCAGATTTGCTGGATCTCGCCACGGCAGGTGTCGCAGTGCCAAACGAACGAAGCGTTTTTGAACACGTTCAATTCGCATGCACCACGAAATTTGATGAGGAAACCAAACAACTGACGCGGTCTCAAGGATTGGCCGAACCAGTGAACAGTACAAAGCCTTCAAACAATGTGGATCTTTGAATTCCTTAGCGATTTTAGAAATGAATCCCAATTGACGTAATGCTTTCGTGATTATTAATGATCGATGTGAATCGAATGTCAATTTTTCATCCATTTGTATTCCCAAATCATTCACCAGGTTCACTCTAGTCAGGACTGAACCACCAATACAGTAGTCAAATTTAACAGGATGCATATTACGATGAAACGTCATCACCTGACACTTTGAAACGTTGATAAAAAGTTTATTCACGCAGCACCAATTGACGAAGAGTTGTAGTTGATGCTGTAGTCGCCGACAATCCTCCACAGTTCTAACTACGACATACAATTTTAAGTCGTCTGCATATATCAGTTTGAAACCATCTCCCAGAACCAATGAAACATCATTGAAGAACAGTGTGAATAGCAATAGTCCCAAATTACTGCCTTGTGGAACTCCAGAACTATTCGAAAATTGCGATGACGTACAATTATCCAATTTTACTCGTAAAATCCTACCAGAAAGATACGAGTTTAACCACGACACAAGCTGAGCAGAAAACCCGAGATGAGACAATTTGCACAACAGTATTTTATGGTCAATTTTGTCAAAAGCAGCTTTTAGATCCGTATAGATAACATCCATCTGTGCCTTAGTCTCCATGCAAGCGATGCACTTTGACGTAAACGTCATTAAATTAGTTGTTACTGATCGTCCTGGCATAAAACCATGTTGGTCGAATGAGATGTAGTTCTTTGCACGATCCATGATAGCCTCGCTGACGATAATTTCAAAAAGTTTTGACGAAGCAGAGAGACTGGTTATCCCGCGATAATTTGCCACATTTCGTCGATCCCCATTCTTGAATACGGGGCACATGAATGATTGTTTCCATACAAGTGGAAATTTTGCTAGTTCAAACGATCGATGAATTACAGGCATCACGAGGTGTTACGTTCGTTTGTAAGTTAGAGGTGTTACGGAGCGTTACATTCGTTACTTAAAATGAGTTTTTGGCGTTACGAAGCATTACATGTGAATAGCCTGTATTTTGCCGCGCAGTCCGAGCGGTGTGCGTCGAGGATTGGAGGAGTGTTTTTCACAGTTAGAAATATTAATCTCTTATTTTCTGAGCTTCTTTAAACTTCTTTTATTTACTTTTATTACTTTACAATTAAGGTTTTTACACAATGACGGCGAACTACACAATGGCAGAAAAATCTTCGCAAAAACTGTTTTACTTGTTATCTTTTCTCGGTAACACTACAGTGGATCTACGCTTCTTGTGCTGTATGTTTTGTTAACGAAAAATAGCTTTATCCCTTAGTGAATGTTTCTTCTTCCGCTTGCTACCATCAGGCTATGTGCTGACAAATCCGATATTTACTTTTATTTATCACTATTGAACAATCCAATCAGCGTGGTCACCACGCCCAAGTAACAATTTTTGTTACGCTAGCTTGTTTATGACTAGTTTGCAACCAGATATTTGAGTGATTGTTACTAACATCTAACCACTTGCATGACTCAAAAAGCGCAGTTTCTACTACAAGGTGAGATGAAAAAACTGCAACAAAGTAAAACGCCATAATTTTTTCATTTTTTTTTTAAATTTTATTGAATGAAAGCAAAAAATGTCGGAAATAACATCAAATTTGAGAATCGGTTTAGATTTGTTCGAATTGGCCACCTTTGGCACGAACTATGGCCTTCAAACGGCCAATGAAACCATCACACGCTGCCCGAAAGTGGCTCTGCGGTATTTTGTCCCATTCTCGGCGAAGCGCTTGCTTGAGATGATCGACACTTTGGTATTTTTTAGTGCCAACCTTGCTTTCCAAAATACCCCAGGCACAATAGTCCAACGGATTGGTATCCGGAGATTTTGGTGGCCATTGTGCGGTGGAAATGAAGCGAGGAACCTCATTTCTTAACCATTCTTGGGTGGCGCGTGCTGAGTGCGATGGTGCTGAGTCCTGTTGGAATGTCCAAGGTCTGCGGCCGAAATGTTTGCGTGCCCAGGGCTTCAGAACTCCCTCCAAAATATTTTCGCGATAGATTTGCGCATTTATTTTGACCCCACGGTCGATGAATACGAGCGGCGAGCGACCATCGGCTGTTATGGCGGCCCACACCATCACCATGGCCGGCTTTTGAGTTCTGGTGGCCAACCGAAGTTGCAAATTTTCAGCTGACCTCTCTGGCAAGTAAACACGATCATTTTGTTTGTTTACAAACTGCTGGATAACGAATGGTTTCTCATCGGAGAAAACCAAATTCGGCAGTTCACCACTTTCGGCCAAGCGAAGCAACTCTTTAGCTTTTTCGAGTCTAACTTTTTTTTGCGCATCAGTAAGATCTTGCACTTTTTGGAACTTCAATGGCTTTAGTCCAAGCTCATTTTTCAATATTTGCCGAATGGCATATTGCGATATGTTCAGCTCACGAGCCATTTTTCGGCCACTGCGACGCGGATTTCGTTCAATTCGCTTCTTTACTTTTCGAACCATTTCTGCCGATGTTGCTGTTTTTTTTCGTCCACTTCCTTGACGTCGGGCTACGCTACCAGTATCACGGTAACGAGCGATGGTACGAGACACAAAAGATTTATTCACTTTTAAATGCTGGAGGGCTATAACGATAGCCACTTGTGGTTTTCCAGCCAAATGCAAAGCAATCACACTATCACACTTGAATTCCATCACAAATAACTTTTTTTCTGAAAAATTCCCACCAAAATGCTTTTGTGCGCTTGTAAATAATATAATGAGCTGTCACTAGAATAAATCTGACAGCTGTGGGACGAGCGGTTTAGAAATGACAGCAGTCTGAAGTTGGTTGCAGTTTTTTCATCTCACCTTGTAGTTGTTAAGTCAGCTAAAAATAAGTTGTCGTTACGTTGTAATGCCATACTGAAATAACTTATCTTTTCATAACATGAAAATAACTTGTTTCCAAGTAAACTAGTTGAAACTTAGTCACCATCGACATTATAAACATTGAATGAATCCAGAATACTTTTCTATCAACAATAAAAAAGCAGAACAGTACTTTAAATCACAAACTTAATACAAGGTACAAATTTCACAACGATTTTAAAACTGTCGAGCGGAATTCAATTGTACTTAACTGTTTTTTATGCGCCTTCAATCGAAATCTGTTTGTAATGATATAAAAAATAAACAACAAAATAACCCTATGTTCAGAATGCTCAAAATTATTCCAAGTAGAGTGATTTCTCATCATTTTAAATTCATATATCATGAGAACTATAATATTATCACAATCGATGTTCAATCCCTATATTATTTTCTTCGTGTTTATGACAGTGCATAGAACAAAAATGACTTTTCTGCCTTTTACTATTTTTGGCAAAAAGTAGTTTTGAAAAAAGTAATATCCTGGTTTTATTTATGTTTCATACACTTCTTGAGACTCCATATTGTGTTCGCCATATTCAAGCCAACAAAGGTTGTTTTGTTTGCATTTTCGTTATCATAACGTTGGGAAAACCTACCGATAACTATCTGAATCAATGAAGAAATTATATGTTTTAATCTCGTAATATCTAAGTTATTACTACATCAATTCACATAGTAACGATTTACATATACGCTTACGTATTTATAATGGTTTCGCAACCTTTTTTCAACTAGTAGCTAAAACCAAAACTGTGATTAAAGATATGTTAGAATCAAGTAACGATAACTTACAAATGATAGCTAGTTCAATGTTTATGCTATAAAGAAACACTGCCGTCACCTTGTTTTAACCAGCATAACATAAAAAACATGTTCGTGTTCTTGTTGCAACATAGTTGGGCTAAGTGGTATCAGAACTAGTTACGGGTTGCCAATATTGGAGTCAAATAAACTTATTTTCAACTAGTAGCTAGAAATAAAGTTGTGATTGAAGATATGTTTGGATTAAGTTACGATAGCTTATAATTTATAATTTATTCAATATGACAAAAAGATGTGGTGATTTGAAACCTAAATAACTATTTCGTAACTGGTTATGGTATGAAGAAACATTGCTGTCACCTTGTTTTAACCAGTATAACATAAAAAACATATACGTGCTCTTGTTGCAACATAGTTTGGACTTAGTCGCATTAGAACTAGTTGCGGATTGCTACTTGGGCGAGATAGCGTTATGGTGATTGTTTTGACATATCCCATGTATTTAGCAAAATTTTTGACGAATTTTTCCATTTACTTGAGTTTGAAAGAATGCAGATGGCAAAACCTTACAAATATGGGTAAGAAAAAGGCGGGCGAAAAGTGCACAAATCTAAGCAAACTGTTCTTGATTTGCCGTAAACTGAGGATATTTCCCTACGATTTGCGAACAACAAATCCTAATAGTTCTTTAGAAAACTTTTAGAGCCATTAGAACGGCTGATATTGTGCAATGCTCTCCATCGTTGTTTTTTTCCCAATGCTAATGACTGGCAGCTGTGACGTGATCGCTTTTGTCGAAAGCGTGCAGACGACACAAAACACATCTGCTCGCAGTGGCGATACAATCCAAACTGATTCAAGTTTTGTTGAGAGGCTTGTTTCTACCTGATTTCGTTTGTAGCTTTTTCACTAATGGGCGGTCCTAACGGCTATAAAAATAGCCGCATACAGAATTTTAATGTCGATTATTTCATTTCGGATTTGCATATTTTATTGAAAGAAACTATCAATATGCTGAAGGGACTCGTTTCTAGCATTCACAAGGACCAAATTGAGGAACTCACTGCGATATTTACCACTTTTCGGAACATTTTTCCCGGACGATTTGTTGTACAGCAGCAGATATTTTGTTCTCTTCCTTAGAACGCGTTCTGATTCTTATCACTCTCTCAGAGGGTAAATTTTGAAAAGGCACCCCATAGTAAAGTAAGTCGTATTCACGACAAAAATGGGTTGTATAGAGGTACAGTAAAGTAAATTCCGCATAATTCTTTAGGAGTATTATTATGGTTTTAAGAACAACCGAATAGAAGTCTGGAATAGAGAACTGGACCCTGAGTTCAAGACCTAAATTTAGATCCAATAACACTCAGAATCCAGTTTCAGTCGCTGCTGGTTCTCGCCTTGGTGGCCAGCAAACGAATGAGAGATGCGACCTGAGCGTTTGAGGTTGTAACCACGCAGAAGGTGCATTCTCTCTCGCTGCTGGTGGAAAGTTTAACTCCCGCTGCTGCTGCTGGCTGGTCCTCGCGCCTCGATGGCCAGCAAGCGAATGAGAGATGCGACCTGAGCGTTTGAGGATTTAAACCACGCAGAAGGTGCATTCTCCGTCGCTGCTGGTTAACTCTTGCTGCTGCTGCTGGCTGGTCCTCTCGCCTCGATGGCCAGCAAGCGAATGAGAGATGCGACCTGAGCGTTTGAGGTTTTTATTAACCACGCAGAAGGTGCATTCTTTTTCGCTGCTGGTGGAAAGTTTAACTCCCGCTGCTGCTGCTGGCTGGTCCTCGCGCCTCGATGGCCAGCAAGCGAATGAGAGATGCGACCTGAGCGTTTGAGGTTTTTATTAACCACGCAGAAGGTGCATTCTCTCTCGCTGCTGGTGGAAAGTTTAACTCCCGCTGCTGCTGCTGGCTGGTCCTCGCGCCTCGATGGCCAGCAAGCGAATGAGAGATGCGACCTGAGCGTTTGAGGTTTTTATTAACCACGCAGAAGGTGCATTCTCTCTCGCTGCTGGTGGAAAGTTTAACTCCCGCTGCTGCTGCTGGCTGGTCCTCGCGCCTCGATGGCCAGCAAGCAAATGAGAGATGCGACCTGAGCGTTTGAGGTTTTTATTAACCACGCAGAAGGTGCATTCTCTCTCGCTGCTGGTTGATGATTCCACTCCCACGACGTCTGCTTCCATCGAACGCACAAGAAGAAATGATCGATTTTCGCATTTTTTTTTTTTTTTGCATAAATATCTGTTTATTAATCTTATTTTTGTGTATTACATCAACATTTTACAGTACAAGTGTTTTGACCCTTTGGCCTTTCATCTTTGTTGTTCATACGATTCGTTATTAATATTAGGTGTTTTAGTTACTCTTGTTTTACATACTAATGTTTAATCATAATATTTATTTTAATTATTAATAAAATATCTACCTACTTATAACTATCCCAAACCTAATACGTACAAATTTTGAATTATTTGTATTTCAGAGATTGAGCACCTCTCTTCAAATTTCGTGCAGTATTGTTCGAATTTTTGTTCTAGTATATCCAGGGAGGCCATCTCATGTACTTCACTAGTCCTTGTCCAAGGGGGTAGATTTAGAATCATCTTTAAGATCTTACTTTGAATGCGCTGGAGCCTAAGTTTGTGTGTTCGTGCACAGCCCCGCCAAACAGGGACTGCGTATTCAATTGCGGGGTAGATGATTTGTTTATAGACAGCCATCTGATTCTTCAGGCATAGTTTAGATGTTCTACAAATCAGCGGATACAGAGACCTAATGAGTATGCTGCATTTTTGAACGATTTTGTCAACATGTGACCTGAATATCAGATGTCTGTCAAAGGTGAGTCCTAGATAGATAACTTCATCGGACCATTGAATGACCTCATCACCGAATCTTATTCTGCATTCGTCTGATGGAACAAGTTTTGGAGATCTTGAATGTGGAAACAAGATGACCTGAGTTTTTACTGCATTGATCACAATTTTCCAGCTTGTAAAATATTCAGTTAGAGCGTCCAGACCTGTCTGTAGTTTATTCTTCAGAGCATTAATGACACGACCTTTGTAAAGAATGGCAGTATCATCAGCAAATTGTGACAGAACACCACCACCCGGAAGAGGTGGGATGTCTGATGTAAAAATGTTGTATAGGATGGGACCTAGGATACTTCCTTGGGGTACACCAGCAGGAATAGTAAATCTTTCTGAAAGTGCATTATTCAGAGAAACCTGGAATGCTCTATCTGCAAGATAATTTTTGATAATTTTAATAAGATACATGGGAAAATTATACCTATGCAATTTAAACACCAGGCCATCGTGCCACACATTATCGAATGCCTTTTCAATATCCAATATTGCCATGGCAGTCGTTTTGGACACTGATTTGTTTTGCTGGATGACGTTGTTAACCCTTGTGAGCTGGTGGATGGTGGATCTTCCTTTCCGGAACCCAAACTGTTCTTCCAGAAATATATCCTGTTCATCTTCGAAAGCAAGAATTCGCCTTTGTATTGACTTTTCAAACAGCTTGGATAGGGCAGAGAGTAAGCTGATGGGCCGATAGCTCTTGGAAAAGGAAGGATCTTTCCCCGGTTTCAAAACTGGGATAACTTTAGCTAACTTCCACATTGAAGGGAAGTAACCAAGCTCCCAGCATCTGTTAAAAAGTTTAGCTAAGAAGACAAATGAGCGAATACTCAAATGTTTCAGCTCTATGTTGAATGTGTTGTCGAAACCGGGGGCCTTCATATTTTTGGATTTTTTCACAAAAGCCATCAGCTCATTCGCAGTGACTCTACTTTCCTCAGGAACCAAGTTGTCTGATTGGTCAACCTCAGCTACGCTATCAGCAACGTCTCTTTCATATGGACTAACAATGTTGAGTCCTAAATTGTGAGAACACACAAACTGCTGGCCTAGCGCATTTGCCTTCTCTACTGGTGTGATTAAAGGTATTCCTTCAGCTGCGTCCTGGGGTGACATCAGAGG
The DNA here is from genome assembly GCF_030247185.1 of Malaya genurostris. Lineage (NCBI taxonomy): Eukaryota > Metazoa > Arthropoda > Insecta > Diptera > Culicidae > Malaya > Malaya genurostris. The sequence goes on from NC_080572.1 coordinate 183,993,204, forward strand.
AGGAATAGGCTTCGGTTTTTTCTTAAGCACCTTCGTTAAGGACCAGAAGGGCTTTGAATGTGGGAGAATTACTCGAAGCTTTTGCTGGAAGTTCCTGTTGCGAAGCTCAGATATCCTTTCCTGGATTATCCTAGTTAAGTTGTTATAAGTAGTCTTCCTATCTAGAATGCCAGTTCGTTGATACTGCCTCCGGTAGATATTCCGAAGTCGGATGAGTTTCTTGGTGACACTGTCGATTTGAAGAGAGGAACTCGGCATATGTTGTACTGGAACCGTCCTATCACGAGCGACTGTGATTGAATGCTGGAAGGAAGATAGGGCTGCATCGATTTCCATCGGGGAATCAAGTGGCAGATCGATATTAATAAGTTGGTCGGCGATTTGTTGAAATTGGACCCAATCGGTGCGATAATAGTTCCTCCGAGGTTGAATAGGCACTGTTTCTGGTGAAGATCCCAACGTCAATATTACTGGAAAGTGATCAGAAGAGAGCTCGTTGAAGACAACCGGAGAGCTGTCTATGGCGATGTTGCTGATGAATATATCCAAAATGGAATGAACTCCCGATCTGGAAAGTCGCGTTGGTTGATCCGGAGCGAAGATGTTGTATTGTCCAGCTTCGTAATCTTCAGCAAGTACGAATCCGTTTCGATTCTGTCTTCTGTTTCCCCACAGCTCATGCCGTGCGTTCAGGTCCCCAGCAATGATGAATTTGTTCTGTCGTCGAGTGAGCATAGCCAGATCTCGCTTCAATGATGCACACGTACCATCTCGAAGATTGGTTTGTTTGGGGCAGTACGCTGCAATGATGATGATGGGTCCCATCGTCGTTGTAATCTCAATTCCGATGGCTTCTATGAGTTGCAATTTAAAGGCTGACAGAAGCCTGTGCTGAATGGATCGTTTAACGGCAATGGCAACTCCCCCTCCTCTGGTAGTTGTCCTGTCGAGCCTGTGAATCCTGTAATTGGAAATAAAAATAGAAATTTCAGGTTTAAGATGAGTTTCAGTTAAAATAGCAATATCGGCATTCTTCTCTTGAAGAAAGTCGGACAATTCAGCAGTTTTGCTCCTGAGTGAGCAAGCATTCCAATTTACTATAACCAACTCATTATATTGCATATTCGATGATGAATTTGCCTAAGGCGTTGATTTGATCTAACCGCGTTCTGCAGTTTCGGAGTTTTGTTGTCATTGTTTCAAAAATGACGATCAGTTGTTCAGCAGAGAATAAATCACCAGAGTCATCCTTTGCTTGTGGTTGATTATTGCCCCATCCAGGAGGGATTCTTGAGGAAGATTCTTTTTGAGATCCAGCGGCTGAAGTCTTTGGATTGCTGCGAGGAAGTGGCGGCAAATTCGGAATATCCCTCTTCGGTGGGAGCCGTGGGAAATTAATTTCATCCTTCTGTGGAACATTCTTGCGCGTTGATTGTTTACGGGATGCCTGTTGTCGAATTTTTGTGAACTCAGCACGTTTGGGACACGATTTGCTAGTAGATGGATGGTCGCCATCACAGTTCACACATTTTACAGCGATGTCATCTAGTAGGCAATCGTTGGTATTGTGTGGTTCGGCACATTTCCCGCACCGACTTTTCATGTGGCAATTCCTCGCTCCATGGCCGTAGTTCAAACAGTTCGTGCACTGTGTGACATCCCGATGTACCGGTTTATACTTTTGCCATTCGATGATTATGTGAAATAACGATTTAATCGTTTTCAGTTGACTCATGGTGATGGAGCCCTTCTCCAGATGAATCAGGTACAGTTGATCTCTAAACTTTTTGTCCGTATTATGTCGCTTCATTTTGAACACCATCAAAGGCTTTAGTCCAGCCTCCGACAGTGCCTGCTTTAGTTCGGCTTCCATCATGTCGGGTAGTCCTCGAAGTACAACCTTCATAGGTTTGTTGGCGGCAATATCGTGTGTGAAGTATTCCGCTTTTGTCTGCTTCAGATAACATTCCACTCCTTTGTAGTGGTTCAAAGCCGGAACAGTTATTTTGTAGCCTTCAGTACATAAACGGATTGTTGCCTGTAGTCCTTTGCTGATCAGTGTGTTGAAATCCGAGCGTAGAGTTGGTGGGAAGCCCTTCAGGTAGAAAGGCGGCATTTTTTCCTTCTTCTGCAGTTCCTCTTCGACATCAACTGGCAGATCAGCATATTGGTTTTTACTCAGCAAACGGTCGTTTACCTGTACATCACTTGGCTTCAGACGCTTAGCATCCTTTGGATCCTTCTCGGATCTATGGCGGTTTTTACCCATAGCTTGGGTAGGTAGACAACTGCGAATAAAAAATAAAACAAAATCGAAATTAGTCGTAGTAGGTTATTCGTCTATCCACATCGAGTGTTAGATGACGAATGAGAGATGCGACCTGAGCGTTTGAGGTTTTTATTAACCACGCAGAAGGTGCATTCTCTCTCGCTGCTGGTGGAAAGTTTAACTCCCGCTGCTGCTGCTGGCTGGTCCTCGCGCCTCGATGGCCAGCAAGCAAATGAGAGATGCGACCTGAGCGTTTGAGGTTTTTATTAACCACGCAGAAGGTGCATTCTCTCTCGCTGCTGGTTGATGATTCCACTCCCACGACGTCTGCTTCCATCGAACGCACAAGAAGAAATGATCGATTTTCGCATTTTTTTTTTTTGCATAAATATCTGTTTATTAATCTTATTTTTGTGTATTACATCAACATTTTACAGTACAAGTGTTTTGACCCTTTGGCCTTTCATCTTTGTTGTTCATACGATTCGTTATTAATATTAGGTGTTTTAGTTACTCTTGTTTTACATACTAATGTTTAATCATAATATTTATTTTAATTATTAATAAAATATCTAAAATACCTACTTATAACTATCCCAAACCTAATACGTACAAATTTTGAATTATTTGTATTTCAGAGATTGAGCACCTCTCTTCAAATTTCGTGCAGTATTGTTCGAATTTTTGTTCTAGTATATCCAGGGAGGCCATCTCATGTACTTCACTAGTCCTTGTCCAAGGGGGTAGATTTAGAATCATCTTTAAGATCTTACTTTGAATGCGCTGGAGCCTAAGTTTGTGTGTTCGTGCACAGCCCCGCCAAACAGGGACTGCGTATTCAATTGCGGGGTAGATGATTTGTTTATAGACAGCCATCTGATTCTTCAGGCATAGTTTAGATGTTCTACAAATCAGCGGATACAGAGACCTAATGAGTATGCTGCATTTTTGAACGATTTTGTCAACATGTGACCTGAATATCAGATGTCTGTCAAAGGTGAGTCCTAGATAGATAACTTCATCGGACCATTGAATGACCTCATCACCGAATCGTATTCTGCATTCGTCTGATGGAACAAGTTTTGGAGATCTTGAATGTGGAAACAAGATGACCTGAGTTTTTACTGCATTGATCACAATTTTCCAGCTTGTAAAATATTCAGTTAGAGCGTCCAGACCTGTCTGTAGTTTATTCTTCAGAGCATTAATGACACGACCTTTGTAAAGAATGGCAGTATCATCAGCAAATTGTGACAGAACACCACCACCCGGAAGAGGTGGGATGTCTGATGTAAAAATGTTGTATAGGATGGGACCTAGGATACTTCCTTGGGGTACACCAGCAGGAATAGTAAATCTTTCTGAAAGTGCATTATTCAGAGAAACCTGGAATGCTCTATCTGCAAGATAATTTTTGATAATTTTAATAAGATACATGGGAAAATTATACCTATGCAATTTAAACACCAGGCCATCGTGCCACACATTATCGAATGCCTTTTCAATATCCAATATTGCCATGGCAGTCGTTTTGGACACTGATTTGTTTTGCTGGATGACGTTGTTAACCCTTGTGAGCTGGTGGATGGTGGATCTTCCTTTCCGGAACCCAAACTGTTCTTCCAGAAATATATCCTGTTCATCTTCGAAAGCAAGAATTCGCCTTTGTATTGACTTTTCAAACAGCTTGGATAGGGCAGAGAGTAAGCTGATGGGCCGATAGCTCTTGGAAAAGGAAGGATCTTTCCCCGGTTTCAAAACTGGGATAACTTTAGCTAACTTCCACATTGAAGGGAAGTAACCAAGCTCCCAGCATCTGTTAAAAAGTTTAGCTAAGAAGACAAATGAGCGAATACTCAAATGTTTCAGCTCTATGTTGAATGTGTTGTCGAAACCGGGGGCCTTCATATTTTTGGATTTTTTCACAAAAGCCATCAGCTCATTCGCAGTGACTCTACTTTCCTCAGGAACCAAGTTGTCTGATTGGTCAACCTCAGCTACGCTATCAGCAACGTCTCTTTCATATGGACTAACAATGTTGAGTCCTAAATTGTGAGAACACACAAACTGCTGGCCTAGCGCATTTGCCTTCTCTACTGGTGTGATTAAAGGTATTCCTTCAGCTGCGTCCTGGGGTGACATCAGAGGAGGAATAGGCTTCGGTTTTTTCTTAAGCACCTTCGTTAAGGACCAGAAGGGCTTTGAATGTGGGAGAATTACTCGAAGCTTTTGCTGGAAGTTCCTGTTGCGAAGCTCAGATATCCTTTCCTGGATTATCCTAGTTAAGTTGTTATAAGTAGTCTTCCTATCTAGAATGCCAGTTCGTTGATACTGCCTCCGGTAGATATTCCGAAGTCGGATGAGTTTCTTGGTGACACTGTCGATTTGAAGAGAGGAACTCGGCATATGTTGTACTGGAACCGTCCTATCACGAGCGACTGTGATTGAATGCTGGAAGGAAGATAGGGCTGCATCGATTTCCATCGGGGAATCAAGTGGCAGATCGATATTAATAAGTTGGTCGGCGATTTGTTGAAATTGGACCCAATCGGTGCGATAATAGTTCCTCCGAGGTTGAATAGGCACTGTTTCTGGTGAAGATCCCAACGTCAATATTACTGGAAAGTGATCAGAAGAGAGCACGTTGAAGACAACCGGAGAGCTGTCTATGGCGATGTTGCTGATGAATATATCCAAAATGGAATGAACTCCCGATCTGGAAAGTCGCGTTGGTTGATCCGGAGCGAAGATGTTGTATTGTCCAGCTTCGTAATCTTCAGCAAGTACGAATCCGTTTCGATTCTGTCTTCTGTTTCCCCACAGCTCATGCCGTGCGTTCAGGTCCCCAGCAATGATGAATTTGTTCTGTCGTCGAGTGAGCATAGCCAGATCTCGCTTCAATGATGCACACGTACCATCTCGAAGATTGGTTTGTTTGGGGCAGTACGCTGCAATGATGATGATGGGTCCCATCGTCGTTGTAATCTCAATTCCGATGGCTTCTATGAGTTGCAATTTAAAGGCTGACAGAAGCCTGTGCTGAATGGATCGTTTAACGGCAATGGCAACTCCCCCTCCTCTGGTAGTTGTCCTGTCGAGCCTGTGAATCCTGTAATTGGAAATAAAAATAGAAATTTCAGGTTTAAGATGAGTTTCAGTTAAAATAGCAATATCGGCATTCTTCTCTTGAAGAAAGTCGGACAATTCAGCAGTTTTGCTCCTGAGTGAGCAAGCATTCCAATTTACTATAACCAACTCATTATATTGCATATTCGATGATGAATTTGCCTAAGGCGTTGATTTGATCTAACCGCGTTCTGCAGTTTCGGAGTTTTGTTGTCATTGTTTCAAAAATGACGATCAGTTGTTCAGCAGAGAATAAATCACCAGAGTCATCCTTTGCTTGTGGTTGATTATTGCCCCATCCAGGAGGGATTCTTGAGGAAGATTCTTTTTGAGATCCAGCGGCTGAAGTCTTTGGATTGCTGCGAGGAAGTGGCGGCAAATTCGGAATATCCCTCTTCGGTGGGAGCCGTGGGAAATTAATTTCATCCTTCTGTGGAACATTCTTGCGCGTTGATTGTTTACGGGATGCCTGTTGTCGAATTTTTGTGAACTCAGCACGTTTGGGACACGATTTGCTAGTAGATGGATGGTCGCCATCACAGTTCACACATTTTACAGCGATGTCATCTAGTAGGCAATCGTTGGTATTGTGTGGTTCGGCACATTTCCCGCACCGACTTTTCATGTGGCAATTCCTCGCTCCATGGCCGTAGTTCAAACAGTTCGTGCACTGTGTGACATCCCGATGTACCGGTTTATACTTTTGCCATTCGATGATTATGTGAAATAACGATTTAATCGTTTTCAGTTGACTCATGGTGATGGAGCCCTTCTCCAGATGAATCAGGTACAGTTGATCTCTAAACTTTTTGTCCGTATTATGTCGCTTCATTTTGAACACCATCAAAGGCTTTAGTCCAGCCTCCGACAGTGCCTGCTTTAGTTCGGCTTCCATCATGTCGGGTAGTCCTCGAAGTACAACCTTCATAGGTTTGTTGGCGGCAATATCGTGTGTGAAGTATTCCGCTTTTGTCTGCTTCAGATAACATTCCACTCCTTTGTAGTGGTTCAAAGCCGGAACAGTTATTTTGTAGCCTTCAGTACATAAACGGATTGTTGCCTGTAGTCCTTTGCTGATCAGTGTGTTGAAATCCGAGCGTAGAGTTGGTGGGAAGCCCTTCAGGTAGAAAGGCGGCATTTTTTCCTTCTTCGGCAGTTCCTCTTCGACATCAACTGGCAGATCAGCATATTGGTTTTTACTCAGCAAACGGTCGTTTACCTGTACATCACTTGGCTTCAGACGCTTAGCATCCTTTGGATCCTTCTCGGATCTATGGCGGTTTTTACCCATAGCTTGGGTAGGTAGACAACTGCGAATAAAAAAAAAGGCGGGTGAGTAATGTCAGAGACATAACTGGATGTCGTGAATACGAAAAAACTGACACGCTCCCATCACTTTTCCGAATATCAGTTAGTTGATTGATTGTATGAATTGTGCAAGCTTTCCTCTTTTTCACTAATAGAATTTGAAGCGATACACCTACATTAAAGTACAGTTTAGTTACATTAAACAGCTACTATTCTACAACTATATATTCCAAACTTGAAACAATTCCTTTTTAATTTGCTAATATAGGAAGCTAGGTACGACAAATTTGTAGTTTATTTTTATTGAAGCTATGAAGTTCGAAGATATCTGATTCTTCTCGAAATTTCAGTACGAGACAATTGCAATGGCCTGGTCTGAAATGTATCTACGATCTTCGGTATGCAAGAGTGATTCTAATAATAATAATAATAATGATAATAATAATAATAATAATAATAATAATGATAATAATAATAATAATAATAATGATAATACAGATTAATCTGTATATATGGCAACCCTGTTTCGCAAGGCATATTTTCACACGACCCCATACTAGTATAAAGATGTGTTCAACATCATCATTTTCGCTTTCGCATTGCCGTTCGTAATTGAATGTGTTAGTGACGGTACAAATCTGCTTTTCTACCTGTCTTCGGAGCCATCGTTCTGACGGTGTACGTACAGAGTAGCTGCTTTAACTTAAATGACGCTATTTCTCACATCACATTTCCTTTTATACGTGCTAGTGGTAGCACGGTAGGACGTCCCCTTTGTTAGAATTCCTTTCCTATACGCAGAACGGGAAACAGTGAAACGATATAAAAGAGAGAGTTAGCAGAGCGGCAGCCAGTAATACTGAATGGGTCGTCGAGCTGTGGAGGAACAATTAAGGGCAAGGCAAAGTCCCGCTCAAACCGTGCTGGTCTGAAGTGCCCAGTTGGCGGCAGAATCCATCGTTTGCCTCGGAAGGGGAACTACGCCGAGCGTGTCAGTGCTGGTGCATCGGTCTATCTGGCGGCAGTGATGGAGTACTTGGTTGCCGAAGTGTTGGAGTTGACCGGTAACGCTGCCCATGACAACGAAAACGAAAATCATCCCTCGCCATCTGCAGCTGGCCATCCGTTGAAAACCCCGTCCTTTTCAGGATGACCACATCACTGTGATAAAGAAATATTTAGAATTGCTTTAAGTTTAGCCAGTTCTGATACGCCTGGAAAGTAGAATGCGCAAATCAAGTGGAAACATTTGTTCTAACAATTTTTGTTTTCGGCCGCATACTAAAGTAATCGCGACAAAAATACATATTGATCTGTGGCAACTCTGTTTCGCACGGCATATTTGTAAACTAGTATAAAGATGTGTTCAAAATCATCACTTTCGCTTTCGCATTGCCGTTCGTAATTGAATGTGTTAGTGACGGTGCAAATTATTTTAACTCCCATCTTGATGAATATTTTGGTAGGAAATATTGAGATCTGAGATGGTTCTCGTGTGTGTCTTGTTTCGGTAATGGGCCTTGCTGGACTTTTTGGCTGCCTTTTTCGGTGGCATTGTGCTGACGGTGTCTCGTGCATTCATATCGGGAAACAATGAGACGACAGGTCCTCGATGTTTCTGTCGTGTGTCTTGTTTCGGGAAGAGTTGCTCAGCAAATGATAGGAAAAGTGAACCATTCAACTTTTATATGGATGCTCTTGTATAGATACAGACATCTCACGTTCTGATTGGCTGGTGCTGTCATGGGTTAAATCAAACAGGTTTTTCAATAGTGTACTATTGAAAAACTTCAATATTGTTGTAATACACGTTCAAGTTGAATATTTTCGATTCTATTGGTAGTTAGATTATATAAATCCTTCTACAGATCACTGAGCTATGAGCTTTCAAAATACGAGAAAGGCAAACGCGCCATATGAATTATCCTCTTTGATACTCGTTTATACCAAACATTTCAGAAAAGTTTAATTGTGAACTATTTAAGAATATATCACACAACTGAAAGTTTTATCATAAAATTGTGATCATATTTCCGATGGCATGTAGCAAGAATTATGTTGATTCGTTAGATATAACAGGAGATATTCACGATCAAAAACTTATCACTCTCTCAGAGGGTAAATTTTGAAAAGGCGCCCCATAGTAAAGTAAGTCGTATTCACGACAAAATAAACAAAATCGAAATTAGTCGTAGTAGGTTATTCGTCTATCCACATCGAGTGTTAGATGACGAATGTTGATCGATTTTCGACCACGGTTCCCCTTTTATACGCATTCAGTTGAAGATATGTGCCTGACTACCTCAAAATCGTCGTCCTTGCGCGAAAAACCCAAGCGAAAGTAAAAAGTTTTCCGCGTTGTTTTCAAATTTCTAGAAAACTTAATTTTTGAGTTGTTTGTGGTTATCGCACACTGTTCAAAATATTATCCTGAATTCCTGATCATATTTTTGATGAAATGGTGAAAGAATTATGTTGCTACCATTAATACAAGTCGAGATATTCGCGATTAAGTTCTGCCCATTCTTCCATATGGCTAATTTTGAAAAGGCGCCCCATAGTAAAGTAAGTCGTATTCACGACAAAACGATTATTCACGTGTTGCCATCAAACATATGATTTCGAATTGTCCTATACTCTTGACAATCTCGGATGAAATTTGAAATTTTCAGTTCACATACAATTTTGATTTAGATGATAAAACATGAGTAAATAGACCAGTCATAAAACTTTTGATCATAATTTATCAATTGTTCTCAAAATCCAACCCAAAAACAAAGAATATCCCAGATATGAAAACAGTACCCAACCTCACTTCTTCGAATTTGGTATTTCATGTTACGATTTCTCCATAAATATCAATCAAACATACCACGGAAAGTTACTGAATCATTAAATGATAGAATTTTTTACCAAATTTTCACATGTTTTTGTATGTTAGTATTCGATTCATTAGAAAAAAACCTGTTTTAATCCACCTAGTGGTGTAATGCTGCCTTTCTCATGTATAATATTGTGGTATTCTATTCAAAAATTTATTCTTCGATTTTTGAAAGAAACTAAGAGATTGTTTGTGCATTAATTAGTATAACATACATAATTAAACAGAGCTTTGATTGCGTAGGTCATCCTTAAGAAAACGAAGTGGGTTCACTATTATATGCACTTCCGGCACCGGAACCCGAGATCCGGTATAATCAAAGTCGGTTCAAACGGGCATCAACTAACATGACATACAAACTCTACTAGTTTTAATTCAAATTTTGAAGATTTTATACAATTTTGTCATCGCACTCTAAATGACGATTTAAATGTTAATTGCCTCTAATGGATTTTAGTTTGAACTAGATTGTAGATATCGAGAGAGAGAGAGAGAGAACAGCATCTCTTAGACTATTCTCTCAATAAAAAAGAAATTTTCGGTACTAACAACACATAAAAGCTAAAGCTATAATTAACCCATTCATGCTCAACCGGCACTTTAGTGCCTCCTCTATATTTTTTATGAAACTCGCGTAAGTGAATTTTTGTTCTCAACCGCGCCTCGCTTTCTTCAGCTTTTGGACAAAAATAGATGCGGGCATAATTGGGTTCATGAAGATCTTATATTACGAACAATATTTATATTACCGACTGAACAAAAATTCTGCATCATGAATATATCAAATTATTTCAACATTCTATTGGAAGGATAAAATGTTCAACAAACTTTTACAACTATTGAAAACATGTTGAGCAAACTTTTGATAATCAATCTTGACTGTAATATGATTCATTCACAAAGCTCGAAGCAAAAAAAAAATGTTATTTTTCAACTAAATTTTTCATCTTAGTCCGTCTTATCAGTTGATAGTATAATCTGCTACTAACGCATAAGGCGATAGCATCCAGTCGACGCCGTTCTATTGACCAAATGTCATCATAGACACACGGGGAGGTATGAGATAGAAACTTGCGAGGACTTAGTTATCTCACCTTTTGACGACCATTTTTTTTAATGGAACACGATGAGACAAAAACGGTAAAATACGTCCGCTCACGGACAAGTGACGTTCAGTTTAAATTGTTAAATTCTAATAAAATGCAAAAAATGTATAAACCAGACAAACCGCCAGTTTGAAAAAGGCTTTCAACAATCACTTGCGGGACCAATGTACTAACTTTCAAACGCAGAAAAAAATATTGTAAAAATAAATTAATTCCGCGTAATTCTAATTAAAAACAAATCTGGATAAATTCAACCAAGGATGGCTTTTATCGTATCAAAGAACGCTCACTGGCAACTCTTCACACGATTGAATCAGTGCCATCAAAGAGAGACCGATATCATCGCAACAACAAAAACCCGGCATGGCTTATTTAACATAGAATAGACGCCAGTGCGAGAGCGAATTTCTTTCGATGACATTTCTGAGAATCACAGGTAAGCACGCTGCTGTGGGGATCCTCTCTGAAGCAACAAACGGTTGCTTATTCTCGTTTCGCGATCCGATTTTATACAGGCAGTTGATAATTGCGATAGAATCATTTTACTATTGCCGCTTATTCTAACTGTGTGCATATAACCTTTGTATATTTATTTATTTATATTTATTTATTTTCGTCAAGCAAATGTAGACTACATATAAATGGCTTACAATGTTTACTTAGATACTACGCATTATTTCTACGACTAAGCTGGAATTGCATTTCATTTTTGGACATACCAAGGTCAAGATGTTCGCAATATTGATTGTAGTGGCGCATTATAAGATTGATTGGGCTATATTTTGCATAATTTGTTCTAGTGTTTCTTTCTAAAAATAATTTCCTGGTTCGTAATTGACGGCTAGGTGTATAAAAATTTAGTTGCGATAATAAAGAAGGTGATTGAATGCGTTGAGAAATAAGGTCGCTGATAAAATAAAGCATTGCAAGGTCGCGGGGTTCTTTAAGTGTTTGAATATTGATGAGCATGCAGCGTGCTTTATATGATGGTAGAGGAAATGCTGTCCAGTTTATTTTACGAAGTGCATATAAAAGAAATTGTTTTCGAATAGATTCGATGCGTTCTTCGTGAATAATATTGTATGGATTCCATACTAGGCTGCAATATTCCAAAATAGGTCTGACATATGTAGTGTATAATAATTTTATTGTGTATGGGTCCTGAAAGTTATGACTGAAGCCCAGCATGCTATTAGCTTTATTGATTATGGTATTGTAGTGTTCCACACAAAAGTGAGCTTGGAGTCTAAGATTACGCCTAAATCTCTTTACATTTTTCTACAAGTTGATTTCCTAGATGTATGTTTATAGATATAGTTTCATTTTTCCTACTGAAAGTTATTGAGTTACATTTTTTTACATTGAGTTGGAGTAGACTTTTGCTGCACCAAATGTGGAATAGATTGATTTCGTTCTGGAATATTACAGCGTCGTTGATATTTTTAATTCCCATGAAAAGTTTCATGTCGTCTGCATATATAAGCACTTTCAGATTTTTGAGTATGAAGGAAATGTCGTTTATATGTAAAATGAAAAGGAGAGGCCCTAAGTGAGAACCCTGAGATACGCCAGATGTTACATTAATTGGTTCAGACAGAATGTTTTGGAAGCGGACTACCTGTACACATGTTTTATGCCATATTTTTGTAGTTTGTGTAGAAGTAAAGGTATGTCAATACGGTCGAAGGCTTTGCTAAAGTCAGTGTAAAGAGTTTCTACGTAGTTGCCGGCGTCCATTGCATTCAGAGTGAATGTCATAAATTCTAAGAGATTTGTTGTAGTTGAGCGGCCTTTAAAAAAGCCATGTTGTTTGTTTGTTATTAAATTTTTAAGTTGATGAAAAAGTTTTTCGTTTACAATTTTTTCAAATAATTATGGAATGCATGAGATAATGGCTATTCCACGGTAGTTCCGAATGTTAGATTTTGCACCAGATTGAAATATTGGTACAAGAAAGGAAGATTTCCATGTTTTAGGAAAAGTACATTTATTAAGTGATAGGTTAAAAAGTAGTTGTAGTGGTAGTGTAAGTTCTTCAGCAAGATTTTTTTTTAAATATTGGTGGTATACTGTCAGGTCCAGGCCCTTTTGAGACGTCTAAGTTTTTCAGTGCTGTCGAAATGTCATGTTCTGATAGATAGTTTACAGAGATGGAGTTGGAAAATGCAGGTATGAAAGAGAAGTATTCACGGTCACGGTCAGTTTCTGAATAAGATGTATATAGGGTAAGGGTTCCCTATTTCATCTCATTTGTAAGGACGTCGCCTTCAAACCTCGATTTAGCCACTAAAATCACTATAACTATTTCATATTACAGCTTCATTCGCCTTGCTCCACATTGAGATTTGATTCACATTCCTTGGAAATTAAAATAATGTTCATAAAACAGCAAAAAACACTTATGAAATGTTCACTACTCTGCTCCTAATTTCATCTCAATGGATTTTTATCCATCCTATCGTTGATCCTTTATTCATCCTATAAATTTGCAATGGCGACAGCAATCTAAACGAAATATTCCACTATTACACTCTCAGGTTCAAAATGTCAGAATTCTTCTTGAAAACGGCCTAATGCCAACTATGAGACAATATACGATATTTTTAGAACCAGTTTGAAATCATTTCAACGTTTAAAAATTTTTCAGTCGTTTCCTTTATCTTTCGCTTTAAATTTAAAATTTTACTGAAAAGTTAATTTGGTGAAATTTAAATAAAAACAAATCTGTGATTGTTACTATTTATTCATTAGCCCTTCTTAAAACAAAGTGTAGAGCCAGAGATGCCATTTATACAGATTTATATGTATTGTATAGATTTTTGCGTTCGCATACTGGTTTAAATCAAAGTACCGATTTTGTAAAGATTTTCTAAATTTAATACAGATTTGTACAGGTTCATAGAAAGAAAGAAGTAAAAAATTAGACTTTTCTCTCTGAGTATCTATTAGTATTTGATTGCAGTGATTCTTTAAAAATTTATTAATCAACGGACAAATCACATGTTAAAGTGGAAATCTTTTATGTAGATAATTGATTATGAACACTGACAAACATTTATATTAAAATTTGGAACCAATTTGAACTATTTGAAGCCAGATATTTTCATAGAATATGTATTACGTTGCATAGATAGTCTATATCTGGTCTATCTGTTTTCACTAATAAAATGATGTTAACAGATTTTATTAGTGAAAACAGTTTAACATAATTTTATTAGTGAAAACAGATAGACCAGATATAGAGTTTCTATGCAACGTAATACATATTTTCTATGAAAATATCTGGCATCTCTGTGCACAGCCGATGAAACACACACACTTCACAGCGTTATGTTGACGTATAGCGGAATGAAACCAGTGCTACTAGATTTGCCACAATGGTTATTTCATTAGTATTTAACATGCTCTTCCTGGTAATATTCGAAGCCAAAACAGTTTTATTGAAATATTAATATCAATAATATAATTAAACTAATGTCACGGATACCAAAAACATACTTTTTGATGAGATTTTGAAGAAGAAAAACAATTTTTGTTTTGTAACATTATGAGATAACTTGGCAACTTTGCGAAACCAAATGAGATGAAAATAAAGCGCATTCAAGTGAACTAAGTGAAAAACTTTCATCTCATATTTTTAAAGACTTTTATTGTTTGTCGGGTAGTTTTTGAAGTATTAAATCGTTAATTAAACAAGTAGCAAGTGAACATTACTAATTATGAAGTCATCCAGCATTCAATGGTAGTGTAATTGTGCGAAAAAGTGATCATGTTTTGAGACGAATCGATTAGTAGATAATCAGAAACAGACGAACTGTAAATCTTGAGACGAAAATGTGTCCTAAATTGAAAAGTGAGTTTATTTGAAATGAAAAAACGATAATCGAAGAACTTAAAACCATTTCTTTCAATAGGAAAGTGTGACAATAGCTTTTATAATCATTTTAAAACATTTCACAGTTTGGTTCAGGTAGGTTTTAAAATATTATTCATGTTCAAAGTAATGAGGTGAAGGGATGAGATGGAAATAGGAGCTCAGATGAAATAGGGAGCCGTTACCCTACTTCTTGGAAAAAAATTGCAAAGTGATTGCAGATTTCTGTACTATTTTTCCCTACATGTTCGTCGAGGTGCATTTGAGAGGGAAAATTGTTGCTTTTTAGTTTAGTTTTTGTGTAGTTAAAAAAGTTCTTAGGGCAGGCAAGTCTTTATTTCGTTTTCAATTTTGCGGTTGCATTCTTCGTGGGGGGGTTTTGAAATATTGCAACGTAGTATGAGAATCATCAAGTCGAATCATCGATTCGATTTCTGCGATAATTGCCAACTTGCGATTCTCTCTTGGTAAATTCCACACAGCAACGATCATTATCAGACTGTAAATTTTTAAGGGCCGTGAAATACTCAGAGTATGAAGTGGAGCGAAGAAATGTGGAAAAATTCTCTCGCGGTTCATGCATTGAGAGACTCGAGTTCTTGTAGCATCCCTCTCAGCAGGCCGTTCAATTTTGTTGGTTTTTGAGCGCTTGTTGAACGACATATTGCACGAAATATTCGTTCAATTTGCTGGAACGGTTTGTTGTTGTTTTTTCTCTTGCAAAAGTAGTGTGAAAACTAAATGTTACTTTTACATAGAAAGAAAATTTGTTGTTATTCTACATGAAGTAGAAGTATTGGGCAGGTATGTATTGTTAGTTTAAACAAATAAGTGGAAAAAACTTCAGAAATTCTGCAGTAAAACTAGTCCAACGGGGCTCCAACTCCTCATGTTAAAAATGGCTCAACAATGGACCTCTGTCTGCCGGGTTTGTTGAACGAAAAAAATGGCATTCGGTTCAACGGTCTGTTTCAAAATCGGCAAACGAAGGTCCCGTATTGGCCTCCCGTTGAACGATTGATTGGACTTTCATTGGACCAATGATCCAACGTATTGGACCAATGAAGGACCACCGTTGAACGGTTTTTTCTAAGCGGGATCTTCTACCGGATTGAAAATGTTGTATACAATATAGATAGCAATATAGCAGCTTCTGTCAAATTTTCGGCAATCACCAACACCATAAATCAAATAAACATAGTTTTCCGACTGTACGGTGACACTAACAGCACCTCTAGTGAGAAACGGGTGTTTTTTCCATTAGCTACTGTGGTTTAGTTAAATGCGCAGGCAACTTTATGCATGCATTTTAGGAGCATTTACGCACCCATTCTCCATCAGACGGTGCTTTCGCTGTCACGGGTTGCTCAACTACATTAGTATTAACTGGGAAATCTATGTTTATTTGATTTATGCCAACACTCAGAGATGCCAGGTCTGCAGATTTGTCTGTAAATCTGCAGATTTGGGGTATAGGGTAACAGAGGTATTTTGGCCACTTCATATATTTTGGCCCACCTAACAAACTTTATCGATTTCATCGGATTTTATCGATGTTAAGTAACTCATTTTGCATCAATTTGAAGCTAATCACATTAAATTACCTATTGCGGAAGGGGTTTTTAAAGATATTACAATATTTGGTGGATATTTTTATAAAGTGGGCCAAAATAAAATCAATCCTAAAGTGGGCCAAAATACCTCTGTTACCCTAGTGTTGCAGACATTTTTTGTTGAGCAGACTTTTTTTGCTCGCCAAGTCAGTTTTGCGTGTCATACTTTATAGAGAAATTGCTGCCAGCAAGACATACTTGCTGACTGCAGATTTTTTTTTCAGATTTACAGACCCTGTCTGCAGATATTTGAAATTTTTACCTGGCATCTCTGCCAACACTGAATTCAACCATTGGTTTCATAATTTAATTATAAATTTATTTTGCGATATCTCGGTTGAAAATAACTATTTTTTGGTCTGATGATGATGATTCATTGTTCTAAGCAACCACATATAAATATTCTGCATGCAAATAAATGCGTTTTAATTTAAAAAAACTTCCCAGTCTGATTGTCAATAAGGCTGGAAAACAAGCGGATTCTGTTCTAATAGACCATACTATATGTGTATTAATTCATCCTCAATTCTCAAAAATCAGCAGCAATACAAAACCGGATTCGCATTCAATCTAAACAATCAAATTGAGTCAACGCAGGAAAAAAAATATATCTATCTTGATTTATCCAAACGCAAAACATATGATGAGCTATACGAGCTATACAGTAAATTTTATCTGCAAGAGTATAGGATGTCAACGAAATAAATAAACAAGAAAACTCTAAAGAACCAATGAGCCGGTGACGTGTCTCTACGCGTGACAGACTAATAGAATGAATGTTCGTAAAAAAAATTCGAACCCAAATCCGGATCACAAACAGAGTAGTGATTAAATTAACAGCTCTCGATTAACAAGTCTGTCTTCTTATTTCTAGCACTAACCTGTATAACGGTGTTTCCCGTTGCCATGATAGGATACATGAGAAGCACCTGTCGTTTGGAGATATCGTCTGGGAATCTCGCATACACCACCTTCGCCTCATGCGTTTCGGCATTCGATTCAACCAGTATCTTTCCTATCCTAATCGATCGGCAGCAGTCTCGCAGTCCCTGAATGATGCATGCATTGAAACGAACCTTATAGTATTTTTCTACGCCAGGAGCAATATGCAATCAGTAACTAACCTGTTCCATCGCTTCTCCGGATCGTATAATCGAAACACCACAGTTCCCCGATCGATACTTCAGTCCATCGTAGATGGCTCCGGTAGGTGTGACTACGGAGCATTCTGTATACGGAAGTTGGTTTAAGCTTTCTTCTATCACTAATCGAATCAGCCGATCAGCGTAAAATTTAAAGTCACTCCTCGTGGTATTTCTAAAATTAGACAATATAGGCCAAACACGGTGGCGACAACGGGATTAGTGAGGATAATAAGTAGGAAGGGTCAAGCATGTATATAAATTTTTGTTTACATGAGCAACGTTTGACTACGGAAGTAATGGCATTGTCCGCCGGTTTGGTATTTATGAGCAGATATGACTAGGTATTTGTAGAAAGTTCCAAAACGGTGCTATTGGATTATCAATGTGATATTGTGCTAGCCAATATTAGTATACTGTTTTTTCTGATGAATCATTTTGCAATTAGAGCTTTTTTGTAAGGAAATTCCACTGTCGGATAATCATTATAGTTCACTATCTACTACCCTGTCACGCTTGATTTGAATAGAATATTGTTGAACAATGTAAACTAAATGTTCACGTACTTATCTCTGATGATTGTTTGGAGGTCCCTGATTGAATCGCTGCAATCGATGATTCTGAAGTTGCAGCCATAGTCTGCCGGGTCTGTCGAGGCTGTTTTTTCTTCTTCAAGAGTGTTAACTTCACTGCACATTGTGCCTGCTGATTTACTGACTCGAACTGACAACGGAAATGTTGTCTCTTATTCTTTTTCTGAGCCACCGAAACACTCTAGCTTCCTGTTGAGCTTCTTCACTTTTGCGCGTGATTGTGCACACAAGCTTTTCTGCCAGCATCAATTTCACAACAGCCAGTCATTTTAGTTTGAGCGAGATGTGAAAAGAAAAATGACTATTATGGAGCAATACTTCAACGAGTTCACTAATGTCTCATATCTTCTTGTTTGTGAAACTTATGTCGATGGAACAGGTAAAGTAAATGAGCTTCTACCAAAAACATGCATCGTAGCTCTCATATGGACATTGCGGACACCGAAATCATAGACGTTTTAGTTGTCAGTTCGGATTGACATCTTACAGCAGGGATGCCAGGTAAAAATTTAAAATATTTTCAGACAGGGTTGCAAAAGTCTGTATATCCGAAAAAAAATCTGCAGTCAGCTAGTATTTCTCGCTGGCAGAAATTTCACTATGAAGCATGACATTGTCGCTGCAGCACTAACCTGCAATTCGCTGGACAGTCCAGCGTAGCGACGATTCCGAGCGACGACAGTCTAACTGTCATTTGCTATTCTTCAACTGATAGAATCATGTTACATCATGTATATTTTGTTGTCTTGATTATGAACCATACGTGCTTTAACATATATGAATAAATTTTCTTGCCTCCACTAACGGAGCACGTAACATAGAAGTATTACTTTCTGTATGCACTTTAAGTTGATAATCAATGTTTAGGAATCAATTGGTTTGAGACTGAATGTTACGAGGTAGTGAAATTTCGAATAATTATAAATGATTAATGTATTGTATGGCAGCAGACCCTGTCAGCATGGAGCGAAATCAATCTTCAGTTCGACAACGCCATCGCACGGTATCACATTCAACATATCATGTCAATTATATGGGTGCGCAGCCCAGCTATTTTGACTCGCACGAATTTGACATTTCTCTCCCCTACTTCTATGTATGAGATTCGATGCGGACTCACCTGAGGGCGACATGCTCGCAAAAAAGGATGTTGCCAATGATTTCTCGATGAACATTAGAATAGGTCCCAAGTGCAAATGACAGTTTCTCTTGGTTTACTTTCTCTTTCAATTCTTACGGTGAATTCCAGTAATTTCCAACAAATTCTACAATTTGTATCGAAAGTTGATGGTTTTTGCTATTGTCCTATGTGAAGTGTTAGATGAGAGGATTGCTGATTGAGCCGTAATACTCGAAAGAGAAAGTAAACAAAGAGAAACTCTCATTTGCACTTAGGACCTTTTCTCGTGTTTGTCTTCATTTGTTCGGGAAATGTGAGAGCTGGATATCTTGTTAATATGATGTCTTTGATGGCAGTCTACATAGCATTGGTGTACAATGAACTTCGCTGGAGGGATATAATCAGGCGAGAGACGTCGCTTCTGATTTTTTTTTCTGTAAGCATAATAGCATACATAAAATAAACCTAGATTCTCCAGTGTAATAGTACTGTAGTTGAGCAATCCGTGACACCAAAAGCGCCGTCTAGTGTAGAATGGGTGCGTAAATGGTCCTAAAATGCTTGTACAAAGTTGCCTGCGCATTTAACACAACCACAGTAGCTAATGGAAAAAAGTACAACCGTTTCTCACTAGAAGCGCTGTTAGTGTATTGTACAATAGGAAATCTATGTTTTTTTTATTTATGATGATAGGCAAAACTGACTTGGTGAGCAAAAAAAGAGTCTGCAAAAAACTCGATTTTCAAAAGTCTGCAAAAGTCTGCACAACAAAAAATGTCAGCAGCACAATGTACACGCAGAGAAATTGAGCATGTTTAAAATAACAAAACAGTTAGTAGTTTTTTTAAATTTGATTTATATTCATTTCAAGCTAGAATATGATTGTTGCAAACCAATTTCTCCCTTCAACAAAAACAATGATCTCTGTTTGATTTGAATCAAAAATTTTGGTCCAACCAAACCAAAAATATGATTGTTCCGACTGAGTTTATTGTTGAAATAAACTAACAATTTTTTACATGTCAACCAAAGTTGAGTTAATGTTATCGGCAATATCCTCGTTGACTCAATCCTGTTATACCTTCACATCAAGAAAAAAACTTGGTTCAATTTATCTATGATATTATTTGTGTAATGATACAACTAAGTTTACTGTTTAAATGAACCGCGTTAGTTTTATTTCATATAAACCACAACAATTTTTTCTCGCGCGTATAAATCACAGCATTATCGTCTCCCGCGGAAGAAGTTTGAACGTGTTTCATAAGTAAAATTTGATCTGCTTCTTTAATTTCCTAAGGGGTTTCCAACAATACAAGTGTATGTTTTGATGATAAAGTATATTTTAAAAATTGGCATAACATTACATAACACATTATCTTTATAAAAAATATTTGATGCAGGTTCTCTGTTTTGGTCGGACTGATGGAGCACCGAATCGTTTGGATGCTATGAAAATTGAAAAACAGGGCTTTACAGCGGTATGTAAATAATTCGATCGTGTAGCAAAGGGAGTGACGAAACGATCAAATATCTTTAAAAAATTCAAAATTAAATATAATTGTTTTCTAGAAATTTTTAAACCAATATAAATAGAATAAAAAGTAGTATAAAATATAAACTTGTAAATTAGTTTGAGAGAAATCATTTTATTTTTAAAAACAAACAAAAATGTATGATCTCAACAAACAAAAGCGTTAGTTGAAATAGCTAAATTTAAGATAATTTATTTCAACTAAAAAGTTTGTGAATTTAAAGCGCAACAATTCTCAACTTTATCTAAGGTTCGTTCTTTCATAACAAATTTTTCAAATTGAATTCACTGTGGAATTGTTTGTCAAGAAATCGACAGGAACGCACAAATGAAATATTTGTTGCTTTTATCAAAATGTCGTTTGAAACAAACTAACACACTAAGTAAAATTGAATATCATGTTTTGTAGTTTCTAGCAGCAATACAGCTATATCACTATTTTAACAAAAAAAATCGTTGCGTGAAACCCAAATTTGGTTATATTTACAATTTTTTTCTCTGCGATGGTTCGAGTATAAAGTAGGTAGGCCGTCATACACACGCACACTATTACTTGCAGGTAATTTTTATTTCTCTCGGTATTAGGTTTTTTACCGTCACTGCTAACCTCAATCGGATGAACACATTTTGACAGTTCAGAAGTACTGTTTGTAAACAGAAATATCTTTTGTTTGTTTATTGACAATTGGATCAGACCATTTACGGTCCGTATCGCCTTAATGAAGTTTTATAACATTTGTTCACGATTGAATACGGTTCGTTTTTGATATTTATTAAATAAAAGTGACTAGTTGCAAAGTGTAAAGATGATTGTTTTAGATGTGCTTTTCGATTTTTGTTCAAACTTGTTTGTAAACAGTACCGCTGAACTGTCAAGGATGAATACTTGTTCATTTGTGTCGTCACGATAAAAAACCTAATTGTGCTATGTTTTGCTACTTCTTTAATACTGGTCGTTTTCTCGTCGAATTTCAGTCATATAAGTACAATAAATTGAGGATCCCAAGGAACCATAGCCATGTGTAGAAAACTGGAATGTTCGGAGTGTAATTAAAATCGTATTTACCGCTATTGTAACATGCAGCAACGTATCAAGAATTAATACAAACGTATTTCCATTGTGAGGTGAAATAAATTTACTTTGGGTATATTTCAAGAAAACAGACATGATTAGGTTTTCCACCATGATGATGTCTAAATAAATTCGTTGTATGAACATGATTTGACAGCTAACGGTGATGTGTTTTCATGTTCATTCTATTTTGTATAATTAGAAACATGAACAAACCACCGGTACTTGTCAATCACGAACTTTGTTCATCACAAGTTCTCTGGGATGATATCTTGTAAAATCTAATACTTTAATGAATGGTGCGATGGTGACCCATTTGACCAATTTTCTGACAGCTCACTTACAAACACTAATGCAAATGGGATTAGTTTGTTTTCATTAGGAAACACCTGTATTAAACACGATTCAGCCAAATATTACAAAAGAACCCTACGTCTCAATGTTCCGTGAACTTGACGTTGTATCCCTTCATATAAATTGCTAACAATTAATGTTGTTGTTCAGTAACCGTTTCATGTCTGTGATAGTCGCCTAATGCAACGTGTGAATCGCTTTCACATATTGTTAGGTTTTTTTTATTAGGTTTTTTAACCGTCACTAAGCAAAGTCTTGGCATTACATTCCTTTTGTGGAATTTGGCCTTTCTGTTTCAACAGACTTCGCAGCCGATTCTTAGTGTATAGAATCATTGCATGGCTAGTACTATGGATCCTACTGAAACTAAGAATCCTTCCAGGTCGGGGCTTGAACATACGACAACTGACTTGTAAGACCAGCGTCCTATAAATTGAACCGCCACGGTCCATATCGCCTGAATAAAGTTTCAGAACATTTGCTAACGATTCGATACAGTTCGTTCAGAGATTTATTGAATAAGAGTGGCTCGTTGTGAAGTGTAAAGATGATTGTTAGAAATGCGTTTCTCGATTTTGTTTTAGCTTGTTTGTAAACAGTACCGCTGAACTGTCAAGGATGAATTCTTGTTCATTTGTGACGTCACGATAAAAAAAATCGAATTAGACAAGAATACCACTGAACTGTCAAAATGTGTTTATTTGATTGTGTGTGTGTGTGTATGTGTGTGCACTTTTCGGAGGCATTATCACACCACTAGGTGAATTAAGAAGGGTTTTTTTTATAACGGCCAATAAGCCACCTTTCAACTTTCACTTTTGAAAGAAATTGCAGGCGAGCGAAAACCTTTCTCTACCATTTACTAATATGGCTTACTCTCAGCGAGTGCCGAGTCATTCGAAATTACTCTTCAAGGTGAATGTTGATGGATGGCTTAATAGCCGTTATAAAAAAAAAACGCGTGAATTTTCCACACGACCAAATTGTATTGTTGAAACTCTCGGTTGCCGCAATGGAAAAATCTATCTAAAATTACTGACACTCAAACAAAAATTCACGGTCAGATTTACTTGAAAAATCACCTAGGATGGATTCATATGTTAAAATAAATATTTTATTTTTTCTCTTTTTCACGACTAAGTATAATAGTCAATATTTCTTTTTGCGATATTCAACCATCCAGAGACCATTTTGTAGAAACAGGAAATGAAAATATATATATAGAACGGAAAGGTAAGACGTGACAGAGTGTCATAAATGACGTCACGTCTTAAAAGATTTCTTAACTTTTACCATAAATCAAATAAACATAGATTCCCCATTGTACGGTGACAGTGAGAAACGGTTGTACTTTTTCCCATTAGCTACTGTGGTTGTGTTAAATGCACAGGGAACTTTTTGTGTCACGGGCTGCTCAACTACAGTAATATTACACTGGGGAATCTAGGTTTATTTTATTTATGCTTTTACCTTCTACCAAAGGAGTCGGGCTTAGGCATCTGATCAAAGAGAATCACCCGAGTCTCTCGGTCGGAAAGTAGTAATAAAGGTCTTTTACCATTTACTATCCAAACCGACTCAAATAGTAAATGGTAAGACATTTTTAGAGAGAGATGCCGCTGTGCAGGGTGCGATGTCACCGATTGTGAATTAAGTCGAAGTGGCTAAGGCAAAAGAAAGTACTCGTTCTTGATTGAAAAAAAGTCTGTGAATGTATACTTTGTATTTATTAACCGTTTTCACAGAATGTAGGATCGAAAATTGAAAAGAAAAATTAAACATTTCTATTGTCCTTCTTTGCACATTTCATGGCTGGTCCTACATTTTCGGGTGACCGCAGATTTCGCATTACATTAGCCTTAGCCGCATCTCTCCCATATCTTTTGTTAGGCGTCTGAACTTTTTTTTAGAAGAATCGGTAAAGTTTTTGTCCAGTTTTTCCATTCAAAGTCTTTTTGTTCGGTTCTTGTAAAAAAGATTTTTTAAACGATTTTTGCATTACCAAATCCGATTCTTGCTCTCAATGTTTTATACGGTTTTTGCAATTAGGAATTTGGGTAAATTTAATAAAGAAGAGGAGCATTCAAGAGTGTTTATCACGGATTATGCTTGAATTGGAAATAGCAAACTTATTAATTGTCATCTTCAACTGTGCTGAGTATAAATAATTTGATGGGAAAAAGAGATTGTGATATTATTTAACATCTTAAAAAGTAATTTTTTAACACTACAAAAAATAAAAACACTAGAAAAATATAAATAATGAAATTTTTTTTTGAATAACATTTATTGCAGATTAATTTCAGTATTGATCTACCGACGCAAGATCTAATTAGTCGTTACGGATATGATACAGATATTATTAAAATATCTCAAGCAACGGAATCCACGTGGACGCTGAAATATATATATATATATATATATATATATATATATAACGACACAATATTTAAACCTTCAAGACTTTTATTATTATTATTTATTATTAGTTTCATTGCTAAGCGAAGAAACAGGAGTTATCGATCTCAGCTATTCCAACCTCGGTAGCTGAGTTTTTCAGTAAAAATATCATTTCATCACAGCGGTATCTTAAGGTACAAATGTTCCTTAAGGTCAACAAATGTTTATTTGTTCTGATATACCAGTAGAATGAGTTCAGCTGTTCTAAGCTCGCCAAAAGATGAAAAAATACCGAAGGAGTTTAATGTGTGCAGGGAAATTTCTAGTATTTCGCGAGAAAGAATTTCCATCCGTTCTTCGACCTAGTTGCTGTGTCATTTACCGGCGTCATCTCTAGTGGTGTGACGGTTGAAAAAATTTCACTCATTATTCATAGCACAATTTGCACCCGAAATGTCGATAGTTTCGTCTTGTTTAAAAATTTTGAATAGGGCTATTGTACCAACAGTTATCTCATTAATTGAGTTACCATGAGTCAATCAATAAATTGTAATAAAATCGTATATTCGGTTCTAAGATGCAATACCCTCAAAAAAAACAATTCAAAAATTGTTCAATACTGCTGTTATAGCAGATCTTACTCTAACTAATGGTTTTCATATATGATATGACCACTGGAGCTGAGATGAATGGAAGTACCGTTACCCTATTTTCGATTCTTTCACTGTTTATGACTACTAAAACATTCCGTTACCACATTATCGACAGCACAAAATGAGCAATGAATTCTTAATCAAATGCTCGTTTCTGGGTGTTCGATCAATCCGATTGACAGTGACATTATAAAAGTCATTGATATTTCACTAATTTTGTGAATGTGCTAGTGCAAAAGTCAGACGACTTACGCCATTTCATTATACACTCCAGCTAGAGGAATTGATTGTGCTGACTAAGGTGGGCCTTTTTGTTCGTTTCCATCGAATTTCGACAGCTTATGCTGGAATTCTAAGCAACACTGGTTTTTTACTACAGGGTGATTTTTTAAGAGCTTGAGAACTTTTTTAAACAATAAAACGCATAAAATTTGCAAAATCTCATCGGTTCTTTATTTTAAACGTTAGATTGGTACATGACATTTACTTTTTGAAGATAATTTCATTTAAATGTTGACCGCGGCTGCGTCTTAGGTGGTCCATTCGGAAAGTCCAATTTTGGGCAACTTTTTCGAGCATTTCGGCCGGAATAGCCCGAATTTCTTCGGAAATGTTGTCTTCCAAAGCTGGAATAGTTACTGGCTTATTTCTGTAGACTTTAGACTTGACGTAGCCCCACAAAAAATAGTCTAAAGGCGTCAAATCGCATGATCTTGGTGGCCAACTTACCGGTCCATTTCTTGAGATGAATTGTTCTCCGAAGTTTTCCCTCAAAATGGCCATAGAATCGCGAGCTGTGTGGCATGTAGCGCCATCTTGTTGAAACCACATGTCAACCAAGTTCAGTTCTTCCATTTTTGGCAACAAAAAGTTTGTTAGCATCGAACGATAGCGATCGCCATTCACTGTAACGTTGCGTCCGACAGCATCTTTGAAAAAATACGGTCCAATGATTCCACCAGCGTACAAACCACACCAAACAGTGCATTTTTCGGGATGCATGGGCAGTTCTTGAACGGCTTCTGGTTGCTCTTCACTCCAAATGCGGCAATTTTGCTTATTTACGTAGCCATTCAACCAGAAATGAGCCTCATCGCTGAACAAAATTTGTCGATAAAAAAGCGGATTTTCCGAATGGACCACCTAAGACGCAGCCGCGGTCAACATTTAAATGAAATTATCTTCAAAAAGTAAATGTCATGTACCAATCTAACGTTTAAAATAAAGAACCGATGAGATTTTGCAAATTTTATGCGTTTTATTGTTTAAAAAAGTTCTCAAGCTCTTAAAAAATCACCCTGTATATATCCGAAAAACTTGAAAATTCAAATTTATATATTCAGTAATGTAAATTTTTTGGTTTAGAAACAATCGAACAATTCGGAATCGGTTGTTGCACTGGAGTTGGAATTTATTTGGTGTTTACTATGATTTCCACATAGAATTCCGAATGAAAATTTCTCGCCGATTTGGAATTCATTCGAATCTGATAATGTGGACTTCGATGGGTTTCATCCACGATGTATTGTCGCTGCAGCACTAACCTGCAATTCGCTGGACAGTCCAGCGCAGCGACGATTCCGAGCGACGTCAGTTGAACTGTCATTTGCTATTTGGCTTTCTGACAGCTCACTTACAACCACAAATGCAAACGAGATTGGTTTGTTTTCATCTGGAAACGCATGCATTCAACACGATTCAGTAGATCATTCAACTTCGGTCGACGTTAAGATTATTTTTTTTTGAGCCGAATATTGCTCTTGTACCCGACGTAAATATATTGCGTAAACTTGACGTAGTGTCCCTTTATATGAATTGCTTATAAATAATGTTGTTGTTCCGTGACCGTTCCATGCCGGTGATAGTCGCTTGATGCTACGTGTGAATCGCTTTTACATATTGTTTTGTTTTCATCAGAAAAAGTATTGGCCACCCATATTTCACTAGGGCCGCCGTTTATTTTTCATCGTGCTTAGAAACCTCAATTCATCAACTGATATAACCATGTTACATCATGTATATTTTGTCGTCTTGATTATGAACCACGTGCTTTAACATAAATGAATAAATTTTCTTTCCACCACTAACGGAGCACGTAACATAGGAGTATCACTTTCTGTATGCACTTTAAGTTGATAATCAATGTTTAGGAATCAATTGGTTTGAGACTGAATGTAGTCTATATAGCATTGGTGTACAATGAACTTAGCTGGAGGGATATAATCAGGCGAGAGAGACGTCGCTTCTGATTTTTTTCTGCAAGCACAATAAAATTAACACTGGTGGCGAGATAGGGCGGTGTTGGCTGTGTTTATAATTCTTTCACGAAATTAAGTATGGTGCCGGGATCTACGCAAGTAAACATCGGAACAAACATGACATCATACAATTCTCGGGTATGTAGTTTAATTTCTCCAAGTTATCAAGTATTCCCGTCTTGGTAAATATGAAATAAATCTTTGTTCTTAATTATTGAGCAATTAGACGTCTCTGCTACTCAACCGATGCAAAGTGCACGGATCTATTCATATACGAAATTAAAATGTGTGCGAGCCGAAACCAAAGTTTGTTGTGGGTTCAATTTTACACTGAGGTAAAAACAGTTTTGACTTATAATCATACACTGCGGAAAATGCATATAAAGTTACGTAAGCTATAAACTTATGAACCAAGTAGAAGACAGTTCCGTTACGTGTTATAGAGTTTTATAAACGATTTTATGTCTTTCTCAACTATTCTCTTGCCATTGCAGTGTTTTTTATTGCATATGTCTTCAATAATTGGAATGATGTGGCTCGACAAAATTCACTGGGTTATTTCGACATACTCACACTAGCATTCGCCACACAACCGCTGAAAATAGCCACACGAATACATTCACACGTGAATTGGACCATAGCAACCTGTCCGTTTACCATCGTGGGTTTCACTATTGGCAACGGGTTACAAAACTACGTTTAGGCAGTTTTTGCAATTTTCTGGTCTCTTTCTCCGCTTAGCTATTGATGTTATAATTATAAACTATGCAATTCATTACCTGCGTAGTGGTAGTAGTAGTACGCCTAGTAGTGGTTGTAGTAGTACGTCTAGTAGTGGTTGTAGTTGCCTTAGTGGTAGTTGTGGTTGGCTTAGTAGTAGTAGTGGTTGGCTTAGTAGTGGTAGTAGTAGCTTTAGTAGTAGTTGTTGTTACCTTGGTGGTTGTCTGAAACAAAGAGAAAAAATTCTTCTTAATCTATGTTCTCTTGCCCTTTAAATAGTCTCACTAAAACCTTTATACGATTATATTTTCGGAACAAAAAGTGTGCGCCATTAGTATTGTAAACTCTTCATGCGATTTGTCGGTTACGTCACCTATAAGATTATATCTCCCGAATCGGAAATGTTCTTTATAACTCTTCCAAACTTAATCAATAATCTCGTTGTAGCTTTCACATAACTCTAAGTTCATCGAAATTCACTGAGTCATCATCGAAATTTTTAATGACAGAGAAGTCGACCGTAATAAAATGTTTTACACTGACGGATATGCTCAGTGATCCAGCTTCAATTTATGTCACAGAACTAGCTGAAATTCAGTACACCTTTGAGATTGACTATTTTCCCACGGACCATTCCTTTGATGTATCAGACAGTCACAGCTCTTCGTTAAGTGAAACCTGGAAAGTACTAACCGTATTTCCTGGGGAACTGAGTATAAGAAAAATCTTAACAGAGAACCGTAAGGAGTCATGAGATGGCGGAGTCACTGACTAAGGTGACATCAATGGAAGTCCAGTATGCTTCAAAGAATTTTCCAGTTGTTCTCCTGTAGAGTGTGCGAAATGGGCAAATACGATTGACAAAGCCTGAAACTTGGCCTACAAGACCAAATTCAATCTGTGCTGATTTCAAGCGCTGCAAAATTATACCAGCGCAATCGAAATTGAAATCTTACTTAAAGAACAAATGCATCCAAACACTAATAATGTAACTGATATTCAATTCCACAAGGCGTCTAACTGTGTGTAAATTATGTTCAAACGTAAAAGAGATGCAATTGCATTCGCTTCATATAACAAGGAGGTACACAGCGCTGAGTGTGACAATATTAAAAACAAAATGCCTGTGTACATGGTGGGCAACGCCATAGAAGTTTCCCTCGCAGGCCAGCGTTCAGTTCGTTCGGGAAAATATGTCGCAGTACGGTGAAGTTCTTTCCATTGAAAAAGAATTACTGCGGATTTTTTCCACGGTATCCGGAATGACTTGCGAGTGGTACGTATGCAACTACGTAAGACAATTCCATCTTACATCATTTGTGGTCAAGGTGGGATACATCCATGTAAAAAGCTTATGAAAATCAACAGTTTTGTGAACAACCTGCACACTACGATAAACCATGCTCTGAAACTGCGAAAAGAACATCTTCATCCAAAGACAAGATCAACCGTTCAACAACGGGAACTAGTGATCGCAGTACTTCTGTTTCACCATCAAACCAACCAGCAACTGCAACCAATGTACAACTAGGCGCATCTACAGCAACTAACAACGAGTCCAAGACTGCGAATAACAAGGAACGAACGAAAATAAAACGGACCCAACAACAATACCTCCGATGTGGCAATGGATGACGAGACTAGTCACGAACAAAGGGCCCCTCAATCCTCACAGGATAGAAATGGATGCTCCTTTCCTCCTAGAAAAAGGGTTACAACGAGATCCAATACAAAAAATATGAGCCAAATAAATTCATTTTTACTATAAAACAATCAGAACAGGCATGCTGAAGCGGCAAATTTACAATCTTGAAAAAACAGCCATTGTTGCCGAACGCAAAAGCAGTGTCGTAATAGAGAAAGATGCAAGTGCGGCAGAAAGATAAGATTTCGAAAAAACAGCATCCCAAGACCAATTCATCTGTGGAACGGCGATTCTAATTATCGAATCTAACTAAGCATGCATATAGAAAACAAGGATGGCTTTTATCGTATCAAAGAACGCTCACTAGCAACTCTTCACACGATTGAATAAGTGCCATCACAGAGAGACGGGTATCATCGCAACAACAAAAAACCAGCATGGTTCATTTAACGTAGAATAGATACCAGTGCGAGAGCGAATTTCTCTCGATGACCTGTCTGAGAATCGAAGATTAGCTCGCTGCTGTGGGGATTCTCTCTGAAGCAACAAACAGTCGCTTATTCTCGTTTCGCGATCCGATTTTGTATGGGCAGTGGATAATTGCGATAGAATCAATTCACTATTGCCGCTTATTCTAACTATGTGCATATAACCTTTGTATTAGTTGTGTCTATGAAAATGTATGTGAATGCCCCACACAAGGGTTTTGAAATATTTCAACCTAATATGAAAATCATCAAGTCGAATCATCGATTCGATTTTCTGCGATAATTGCCAACTTGCGATTCTCTCTTGGTAAATTCCACACAGCACCGATCATTATCAGACTGTAATTTTTTTAAGGGCGTGAAATACTCAGAGTATGAAGTGGAGCGAAGAAATGTAGAAAAATTCTCTCACGGTTCATGCATTGAGAGACACGAGTTCTTGTAGCATCCTCTACCGGATTGAAAATGTTGTATACAATATAGAAAAAAATCGAGCAGCTTCTGTCAAATTATCGGCAATCACCAACACTGATAGGAAACATGTTTGAATCAAACTTACCGGTGCTAATGTCGTTGTCGTTGTCGTACTGGAATTACAGTACATATAATTGATCGCCAAGATATCCGTATCAGATAGACCAACATTGTTGCCAAAATCTCCAACCCACGGTTTCTGCAGATAAGATTAAGTTTGTATAAGATTTTACGAAAATGAAACAAGTACTGATCTCTTACCAAATTCGTCATAACAGGTTTGCTAGCACTGGCAGCTCCTGCGTATTTCGAATAGTGCATCACGCTACCGTAGTAGTAAGGAATTCCGTACAATTCAACCTGAGAAGCCGAGAACTTAGCAAAATTTGCATTGTAGAAAGAGGCTGAAAGATGAAAAAAGAATTATCATTCGTATATCAAAAGTGAACTTCTGTTAGAACAGTTACTTGTCTGGTACTGTGGTTGCAAAGCACTAGTGTCAATCGATACCCAATCGTCACGATCCGGACGAGTGAACTCGTGATAGAAACCAAGCGCATGCATCAATTCGTGTGCAATCGTTCCAGTTCCCAAGCAACCAGGCGCCTGCAAGTTCACCAAATTGTAAGTGTTGTCCATGCTGCGCCCCACGTAGGACCAACAACCGGTGTTTCCACTATCAATGTTTACGTAAATGGTTTCGGTAGTGCGCGGTTTAAATCTAACGCAAGTTTTCGCAGCGTATTGGTTCATAGCAGTTTGTATATTGGCAAGTTGAGCGGCAGCTGCAACAGAGGACATAAAACATAAGGAAAATTTTTCAAACTACATTGAAACTGTTGTAAAGCTATAATTTTTGATTCGCAGTAATCAGGATATGTTCATGATTTCTAATTACGACACAGCCAATTAAAAAAAATCATTTTTAGATGGATAAAGCATTGAACGTTGTTTTAGTTTGTTCTCGTACCTAATTGCTACTTTGAAAACTTACTAAACGTTCCAATGATTACATAAGGCACCACTGCATCCGGCCATCTGACAGTGGTGCTACTTCCCAACGGAATAGCGTTCCGCTGGACTTCTGGTTTAAGCATTATATCATATTGGTAATAATATCCAATGCCTTGCTCGAAAGCAAAAGTTTTATTCACCTTTTGATCGTGATAGCGTAAACGTTCGCCTGTAAGCAACGATTTAATATAGCAAACAATTTAAACGTTCAGCAACAACATACTCATAACGAATGTACTTACCAACTTCGAGAAAAGGTCGGGTAGCAAAATTGGCCTCTCCAGGCTTGTGTCTGTAGTTAATCGGAATAAAAAAAT
Source organism: Malaya genurostris (assembly GCF_030247185.1). Classification (NCBI taxonomy): domain Eukaryota; kingdom Metazoa; phylum Arthropoda; class Insecta; order Diptera; family Culicidae; genus Malaya; species Malaya genurostris. The sequence goes on from NC_080572.1 coordinate 184,025,165, forward strand.
CTTTGGCCACACCCACGCCGAGTAACGTTGCAAATAGTACAAGAAAGGAGTACGCAAACATTTTGTCAAATTAGAATTTGAACACCTTGCGGATCACGTTCCATTCTTATATAGGATTTCCTGGAGCAACCAAAACCGTTAACATTGACGTTGCTAGTGTAGTGTAAAGTAGCTCTTGCGTAAATATCAGCAAAACATTATATTCGAGACAACACTTTTTCAAAAGACAAAAAATTGCCTTCAGTATCGCAACTGTAACTGTCTTGAAATACGGTATAATATTCATGTTTTTCTCTCCAAAATTAGTTTACTTACACAGACCATTGTAGTATGCTAAACTTGTAATTGAACAGCTGTATTTGATTACCAGTTTCACCATTCGCAAAAACACTCTGTTTTGATTGCTACAGATTATTGATATCGAGATTATATTAAAGCACAGATAACAGAGACTCAAGTCTTATTCAAAAAGCTACGTAAACTTCCAAATCGCTACTCGAAAAAATTGCCACTGCCACAACTAGTTACACAATTGTTCGCTACTAAAGTTGGGTGGTTTTTATGTGGTATCAGGTAGACGGTATTCAAAAATCTTAAGGCATACAAATATTTGATATCGGACAAATCCAGTTCACTTTCGAACTCTCTAGCTTAACTTGACCGCCCGTGAGTTTCCCGTGATTGATCAGAAACCAGTTGAAATTTCATATTGAATTAAATGCATGATACTTGGGGAGTCGTAGATTATGCACAACGTGCAACCTGAACTGATTTAGTACATGGATCAATAACGTAGATGGCCACGCCCATGCAGGTCAATATGGGAAGGGAACAAATGTTAGTTCAACACTTGTTGCTACTAGTGACCGAGGAATTCTCTGCATCACCACAAGTGTCATAGGAAAGGAACGGTGTTAGTGGGGCGAGGAAATGATCAGGATTTATTTTGGTAGTTAATGTGATCTACTTATTACTTATAATATTATCATGTGTTTATTGCTCTGGGTAGCCGACTACCGAGAATACGTTGCAATTTTATCGCGTTTTGTATTAATATGTGCTTCCTACTAAAATACGATTTTTTTTCCGAAACTCGTAAAACTCCGGACAGCTGGCTGTCGGGAGGTTTGCTATCAGTTCGTACAATTAATTCATTGTGTTCTGTTTTTTTTGCAATACATAACCGTCGATGTCTACTCTCTAACCAAAATTTAAAAAGAAAACCAAATGGATCCTCCTCGCCGTCTAAACTATATTTACATCTGTCCTTGTCAAGCAAGCTCACGAAAAATATCTACACGGTTATAAACTTAGCACTTAGCAGATCAATTTGAACTGCTCTGCACTGATGAGTCAAAGACGAAACGTAGAAATAATAATAACGGTTATGTACCCTAGCACAAAATTTGGCTAACCCTTAAATAAGTGATTAACGTTTCGCTCCATTATATTGTTGATTACTTAACCTGTAATCACAGATAACAGATATACAGGCTCGAACATTTTTTTTCAAAATCCTGTGAAAATTTAAATTTTGCTATACGTTGGAAACACTACTGCCACCTACTCGACTGTTCGCCGCGATCTTTCAAAACGTTCCACTACGTTCCGGAACGGTAACAAAATCCTCCTGCCTGTTATAGAAATATTCCAACTACAACAATTTTAACACTTATCACACGATTTCCCTAACCAATGTCGAAATAATTGCTAGTTAAAAGAAAGTTAGATGGCGGACCCTGTATCACAGACTAACAGACAGGACACTCAAATTAGATTCTTTAACCATATAAACGGTCATTTCGAATATTCCTTTAGTTGGGACAGTACTCGCATATGTCATGATGGCGTCACGTTACCCTATCAAAAACATCCTGTCTCTCATCTAGACTGTGTTTATTTTTTCATTTACCAACCGAGTTGCCATTCATACAGAATTACCTGTAATGTATTGATTTGTATACCTCCATGCGAATTTCATGCAGGATGCAGATTTAATACATATTGCCAGAACTATATACAGAATTGTGCCTACCTCTCATCCTCCAACGCAATACAAAATCGAACCCGTTTTGTTACAATATTTACTAGCTTCTGGTCTGCCGCCACTTAATTTCGGGTGAAAATTACCAACACAATAAAAAATAGTATAGATGAACAACGTTGAGAAAAATAAATGTTTACCTTCCAACAGCGCAAAATAAGTTAAATATATTATCAACGTAATCCAATAATTTATTGTGACGATTCATTATCAAATATTTTGATGAAATCAGGCATCCCTGCAAGCAGCTGATCGGAGTTGACAAACGAGGGGAGTAAAAAAACTTTTACGTAACACAAGGGGTGTACCGATAGTAAATAGTTCGCGCAGTACAATATAGGTGGAACTAGTGCATCACGAAAAATTATTTTTATAAGAATTTACTCATACTGTCATGTCTGTTAGTCTGTGCCTGTATATCTGTTATCTGTGCTATAATCACCGGAGCTCGACACACATTCGCTTCACCAAATATTAATGTGAATATGTGAAATACTTCTGTTAAGCAACAATAGAGCAAATGCAGATTGTCATCCCATCCTTTGAGTCAATGCACTGAACAGAGATCCCTCTCCAATGGCTTCGACATAATAGATGTTTTCTCTTCCAAATGTGATTCTTGCTTCCGATAATCGATAGAAAAGCTCACAGAACTGAATTTAGTATTGGTAAACTTAACACAATGTTGAGTTTCTCTTATAGAGTTGTTCATTCGGTAGAGTAGAATATATTTACAATTTTTATTTTTATTTAGGTAATCATCCTGAACATTGATCTTTTTGCCAATTGTTATGTGCGCTTAGTGTAATCTAAATCATTCGATTGCAAAATGCAAGGAAAATCTCTTAGTTTGATCTTAGCGCTTCTACAGCACTATATTTTTTCACTAATAGTACTGTTGTTGTACCGTTGAATTCCACTATGTTATATCACGTCATTACACTCTCACAAAGTCACTATTTTCACAGTCACTATTTTTCCGAAAGTGTATCAAACGTTATAATACAGATACGTATTTCGGAATGCTATTTGCATCCTTCTTCAGTGTATCGGTTTTATAAGCATTCTACTAACAGCTCAAACAGAAATTTAGTGACTATATTTTTATTGATTCATTCAAAAAATTTCTGATTTGTTAAACTCACGCTCACAATGATCAATATTATTCATCTGACTCCATTGCACATTACAACTGGTGAACGATATCAGGTCTTTCTCTCCTGCCTACAACGGTGTTTCTAGAACAGTCATATATATCCCGCCAGTCATTTAGTAAGCAATAATTGTGATACCAAATTAAGCACGTGGTTCGAAATGAAGAATCAAGTGGATCAAGTATGGAGGTGATTTATCCACACAAAACAACTCGTTGCGTGCCAATTTTTTTTATCGATCTAGTATTCTTTACTTCGACGGCCAAACATGCAACTCGTTATGTGGCAAACACCTATCGATGATCTAGCAAGCATAGATAACTTTTTCAACGGAAAATTCCATTTCCAAATAAAACTTTTTTTTATTTTTTCTCACTTTTCCGGCACACTTTCCTATTTTTTTTATATACGAACCGGCGGGGGTAGAATCTAATCAAACGAAAAAAAAAAAGAATCTTGCAAATCCGTCCATCCGTTCTTACGTGATGCGATTACAAAGAATGATCTCAACATTTTCATATATGTAGATTGTAAATAAGACAAAATATCTCTAAGGAACGGTCTCACCAGTATCCTGCTTTTCCCATTCGCATTGCTTTAAACAAAGCGAGATGACACACCACTACCGAAAAATAAAATAATGTAAATACTTGCGAATGGCGCGAATTTTTGATTTTCAGTTTGAATCACACGATGGCTCTTTGATCGATTGACGTTGTTTGGGCGGTAAATTCCGTCGCTTGTGCATTTTTCAGTTTTGCGAATCAGCATTAAAGACTGTCCCAGAAAGTATAGACGCACTTTGATTTCGCTGTAAATAATTCACAAGTGTTAGATATTCAAATTTTATTCGATATACTGATAATATTAGACTACAACAACAGAATATTATTCTCAACATTTGCTACTTAGCCATTGTAGACTAGCTGGCGCACCTTCTTGCGAACGTTCCTCATTAAATTCCGTACAGACTTATTGGCGACAAGTTTTGACACTTGTTTCCAATTTTTTTCGAACTGTTGAATGGTTTCGGCTGCCAAGACATATTTCCTAAGATGTGCCTTCGTTAATGCTCAAAATTCCTCAATAGGTCGAAGTTATGAGCAATTTGGTGGATTCATATCTTTTGGAACGAAAGTGACATTTTTGGTAATATACCATTCTACCGTTGATTTCGAGTAGTGGCAAGAAGCAAGATCTGGCCAGAAGAAAACAGGATCCTTGTGGCTTCGAATCATGGGTAGAAGTCGTTTTTGTAAACATTCCTTGATGTATATTTCGCTGTTCATTGAAGCAGTGGTGATGAAGGGTTTCGAAATCTTACCGCAGCTACAATTTGCTTACCAGACCATAGCTTTCTTGCCAAATTTTTCGACTTCAATCGATGTCTCGGACTGGTTTAACAACTGCCCTTCTCGCACCGTATAATATTGTGGTCCCGGCAAGGATTTGTAATCGAGTTTCACGTAGGTTTCGTCGTCCATGATTATGCAGTTCATAATTCCAGCAGAATCGTATTGTACAGCTTTCGAACCCTCGGCCTGATTGATGCTTCGTGTTTCGAACTACGTTTTGGTTGTTTCTGCTTCTTATAGGTTCGAAGATTCAAACGTTCTTTAGCACGAAGAACATTTGACTTCGAAGTGCCCACTTTTTTGGCCACATCCCGAACTGAAACCTTCCTCTTTTGCTCGAACGCCTTCAGTATAAGTTTATCCAACTGAGGGTTAGCAGGACCTTTTTTTCGACCCGTTTTCGGTTTATCCTCAAAGGTGTTATCCTTATCGATCACTTACTCCTTCCATTTTTGCTATCTTTATCAGTGACAGTCCGCGTTCTGTGCACCATTTGTACAGAATTTTTCGACGTTGTTCTGCTGAAAGTCCACGCATTCCGAAACAAACTAATGAAAACGAATGAACAACTGCACAAGTGGTTAGAGAAGAGTGTAAACAACAGGACGCAGCCATAAAAATTTACAGATTATAAACCATTGCGAAATGGCAGCGCTTTTTGGTTGTGTCCATACCTTCTGGGACAGTCTTTATTCAATAAATAACACCTTTCCTTTATCAACACACACTTGTCACAGTGATACTATCACTCAAAATAACTCCACTTACTATAAATTGTAATTAGAATTCTTTATGGTAACACTTAGGCACCGCATCGTATTCCCAGAAATTCATTAATTTCATCACAGGTTCAAAGTTAACAACTGCAAATTTAATAGTTTTCTCAGATGGAAGAAAACGTATAAAAAAGTACGGGTGTGTAATGTCAGACATAACTGGACGTCGTGAATACGAATAAAACTGACACGCTTTCTATATACTTCCGAATATCAATTAGTTGATAGATTGTGTGAATTGTGCAAGCTTTTCCCTTTTTCACTACTAGAATTTGAAACGTTACATCTAAACTAAAGTACAGATTAGTTACATTGAACATTCTGGCATACAATTAAATATTACGAAATAACCAGTTTAGTTCTTTATGGTATAAACGATATTAAACACTGTTGCGAATTTTGCACTGCGAAAATTGCACAAAGCTAATCAAATTATCCTAGATTTGCACAACATTGATGGTTTTAATTTCCGGTTTGCAAAGAAGTAATCTTTATAGTTCTTTAGATAACATTTGGAGCCATTAGAAGGGCTGATTTTGCATAATGTTCCCCATTGTAGTCCATTTTTCGTTGTATTTTGCTCCAATGCAAATGACCAAAAGCAGGATGATGCAATCGATCTTCTTTGAACGACCGAAGTCCAAATGAGAGTAAGACCTGAGCGTTTGAGGTTTTGTACCACGCAAAAGGTCTGCTCTCAAATGCTACTCCCTACGATCGAAATCCAAATGAATCTGAGCGTTTCAAGCTTTATACTTGGATTGTTTTTACTGAAGTTGGTAGGAGTACCTCACCTCGGCATCTAGTTCCGTCTGAAGCACTAGAAGAAATGAACGAAGTCAAAGTTTACCTTTTATATCAATCAAGGTTTACCTTTTATACTCGTCCAGTAGACAATCGGAACTGATATGAGCTTGACTACTACAAAACCGACGTCTCGGTGCAAAAAAGGCAAGCAAGCGTAGTGATTTTTCCTCATTATTTACAAAAGTTTTAGAAAATTTCATTTTTCTGTTACTTCTGCTTATCTCACACCTTAAGGTCTGAGGACAGAGGGTCGTGTGTTGCGTTTTAAATCGACCACGTGGCTCGCTCAATTCCCTTTGCGCATCGTATTTCTCTTGTACTCTCTTGTATATGAGCAAGCTGTACCGGGTTGCCAGCATACATTTTATTATTTTGATGAGAAGTTTTATCACATTAATCTATCGTATGGGTTGGACATTACATGGATTCCAATGAACAATGAATCAATATTTAACTTTCACAAAGATTGAATGCCTGTGTGTTTGGCAGCCTTGTTGAGGAAATTTTATTTCTCTCTTCTTTTTTCGAATGCTATCAGGAAACCAAAGCGAAAAAAATGGCGGATGCATTGAAACTGACTTTGTTTCACAGGAAAATACTAGACTTTATTTTTATCGCGATAACATATATGTTTTTATGTACTAATCGCATCTAAACTAAATTATCTGGACTTTGTCACGGTAGATTTATGATACAAGCTTTCAAAGCCGAGATATTCGATGAACAAGTAGAGGTATGCATTTCCGAGCGTTCAGCAGTTCTTCATTCAGAAAAAAATACAACACGACCGCTAAACTCAATGAATCATTCTGAAAATTTCACAGAATATTCTCAACTAAATTTCGAAGACATTGTCAGGTGGGTTTTCCTATATTCTGCACCGTTTCCAAGAAAATTTAATTTAAAACGGGAAAATAGCAAAAAACCTACCTCTTTAGGGTACTGTCCTCAGTCTGAAACAATTTTGATAATTAATGTCCCATATTTTCGTCAACCAAGATGATTTCGATTCATACTAAGGTTTACAAACATTGGGACAATATGTTCAGAGTATTTGCAAGAGTTTTGGGATTAGAATCGCAGGATACCAAACAAAATTAAAAGGATAATCGCCATTTGTACTAAAGCAAACTATATACCTGCACGCAAACATTTGTATGTAGCTTTCTTTTTACACATAATGTAGAATATTGTACGAATAATTAGGTTCAGACAGTTTTAATTTATTTCAGAGAAATAGTTACAAAATAACTGGTTAACTTTAATTAATTGAACTGGTTGAAGTTGCAATTTGTTTTCCTTTAATAGATTTGAATATTTGACAAATATAACCATTGAATAAAATATTCTATATCTGAAAAATAATACTGAATATTAAAGATAAAAACCATTTCTTCAACATAGCATTATATTCATTCAAATTTCAATTTCAATTTTATCAATAAACTTCGAATGACTGGCTGTATGCGACCTCAAAGTAGATTTCTTGGTATTTCGCTCCTGACTGAAATAACAGAAAGACAATTGGTGGAGTTAATCATATCTCAACAAACTTACCTTCCCTCGCCACGGCAGTGAAAATAATAAATTAATAAATTTTCACATATGCTACTTATCCACCGAAAAAGAAAACAATAAGATTCATTCAGAATCATTGAAACTTTTCCATTGTCCATAAATTCACATTTAATTGTTCTGTATGAACTACACTGGTAACAAAGGAGAAAAACAAAATTTCCCATAATAATTGTTTGTCTAAAGTTGAAATTGCCCTATAATTACATGAACTCTATGTCTACTACAGACTTTCACTTCAATGAATACTCACCAAAGTGCTCTAACATAAGGTTTGCCAATATTTCCATCGAGCTCCATTCATAATCACTGATAAATCAATTTCATATTACCACCACAATACGTATCGAAAAAAAAACAGAACTTACAACTCCAGTTAAAATACATTTGTTTACATTATGTCATTGGTTTTTCGCACAAGTTGTTCGATGTTTGGCATGATTATAGATGATATACTTACAAGTATTGAATCATCAAACTCATCTGATGCTGTCATGCTACATACGGACAAAAATATTTTAAAAAGTGAAGGAAACGCCCTGATAAATAATGATAAAATCATACGATCTTATTTTACCTTCAACATTGCGAATCATCTAAGCTTCATTCAACTTTAGGGAAAAAGTTTCTTCTGTGTTCGACTGTATGAAAACTGCAAAATGAAAATAAATGGAATGATTTTTGTAACGGAAATACCATAAAACACATTAATTTCGATTCAAGAAAACATACATACAATTGTAATACAATTTCATATTTTTATGTCATTCATATAAACAGTGGAAGAGAATCCGAAGAAATGTGTATAAAACTCGTTCATTGTTAAACATGAAATTATTCGAACTGTTCATAATTTATTTTTAGGAATAAATTCTTCACAATGATTAAAATGACAATTGGTTATATATTCAGTCTGATTCATGACGATTCACACACAGTTCACTAGCATTTCAAACGTATCTGACAGCTGTATAACATATGGATGGAAACCACACATGAAAGAAGTGAAACTCACTGAATATTGATTATATGATCATACAAATTGTTTTATCATTCAACAGTCGGAATCCTCAGTTATATATCGTATTGAATGAAGTTTCATCCAAAATTCGGCTAGCGTTTTCTTTTAGTGTAGACAAATTCACTGGGTCTTAAAAAATACATAGCGAACTTTTATGCGTGTACATAACAGCTAACATCTCTACGAAGTGAAGCCGCAAAACGAAACGTCAAGAGCACACGTGAAATTCCATCATATGCATATCAGCGATGTCAGATCTACGGAAATCTCCGTAGATCTACGGATTCGAACATTTTCTACGGAAATTGGATTTTTGCTACGGAAATCTACGGAAAAATTAAATTTTTCAACGGAGAACTACGGAACTAGTTTTGTCTGGCGAGCAAAAAAAAAAGCTTTCTAGTGCGAGAGCTTCCGAGGAAAATACCAATCTACGGAAATGATACTACTACAATCTGGTATCACTGATGCATATATCAATTCAAAACAGCCTCTGTTTTTCGTACCACATAGCAAACAGCAAGCATTTTCTTGGTTTGCGGATCCTACCCGTAAAGAGAACTTTAAGTTGTGTTACCCACGAAAGTGCTAGTGTTTGCATTTATAGATAGTACTGATTATTAGTATTCGATTTAAATCTAGGACAAGCAGGTTACATCAGAATGGTCAAACGAAACCACAAGGTAGGAACTAGTTTCGTTATGCTTTGAAGGTTATGTTTATCTGTTTTCTTCAATCTAGTACCAATCTGGCGAAGGTGCCCAGTATATAACCCGAAAGGCAGCAATGCGTAAGCTTCAACTGTCCATGCAGGATTTTCGTCGACTGTGCATCCTGAAAGGTGTTTATCCACGCGAACCAAAACACAGAGTGATTGCCCAACGTGGAAGTACCGATATCAAGATTCTGTTTCACAAGAAGGATATCACTTTCCTACTACATGAACCTATAGTATGGACATTGCGAGATCGAAAAATTTTCAACCGACGCATTGCTCACGCCCGAGCCAAAGGAGATAATTTATTGAAAAATGTGCGGATGGCAAACTATCCGGTGATCAAACTGGACCACATAATCAAAGAACGATTTCCAACATTTATGGATGCCATCAAGGAGCTGGATGACTGCATGACGTTGCTGTTTTTGTTCAGCACTTTTCCAGCGACAAAAGTTATTACTAGGGACCTAACATCGCTAGCCAGAAGGTTGACAATCGAATTCATGCACTACATCATTGCGGCAAAGGCGATCCGAAAGGTGTTTGTTTCAATTAAAGGATATTACTTCCAGGCGGATATCAAGGGAGAACTGGTGACGTGGATTGTGCCACATTACTTCCCTTATCAACCACAAAAGAAGGAATATGTGGACTTTAAGATCATGCGATGTTTTGCTGATTTCTTCACAATTATGGCCGGATTTGTAAACTTCCGTTTGTACAATTCTTTAAATTTGGTTTACCCTCCTAAGTTTTCCGTTTCAATCGATTCGGATGAGAGTAGAACGAATGAACAGACTTTCGTATCGGAAAGAATTGCCGCATTGAACTTGGACTTGCTTCGATCGGATCAAGCTCCGGTGGAAGAAGAAGATGAGAATATTGATTTCCAATTGCTGGAAGGCGACAAGGATTCCGACCAAGCTAGGAAACTACGTGAAGAAGCTGTCAGTCTTACCAAACTGAAAACCCTCTTTAAAGGATTGAAGCTTTTCATCAATCGAGAAGTTCCACGGGAGCCCCTAGTTTTTGTAATCCGTTGCTTTGGAGGTCGCGTTTCGTGGGATAAAAACTTGTTCGTTGGTGCCTCCTTCGACGAAACGGATGAAACGATCACTCATCAGATTGTGGACCGACCAAGTATGAACAAACAGTACATCTCCCGAGACTACGTGCAGCCGCAATGGATTTTCGATAGCGTCAATCAGAGGAAGCTGCTTCCTGCCAATAAGTACTTTATAGGAGCTGTTTTACCGCCACATTTGTCACCATTCAATCGTGACGATGCTATCTACGTTCCACCGGAGGAAGCTAGCATGCAGGCGGGTAATGATTTCGAGAAGCCTACGCGAGAGGAAGGTGTATCCGACGATGAGGAGGAAGATCTTCGTTTGGAAGAGGATGGTCGGAAGCAGGTTCAGTTAGACTTTGCTTTGGAAAAAGCTTTTCGCGAAGAAAATGCAGAAGTGTACAATTCTGGGGAGCAGGTTGACAAAGCAAAGGAATCCGATAAGGAAGACGATGATCAGAATGAAGAGGACACCAGAAGAAAGGAGAAAAAGAAGAAAATGGCCGTAGTAAGTGGAAAGATTTATAAAGAGAATCCGAAGGAGCAAAAACAGCTGACTAAGCAGGAAGAGGCCCTCCGGGCTCGAATGGTCAAATCCAAACACAAAAAGTTGTACAGAAAAATGATGGACAAGCAGAAAAGAGCCACCAAAGAGGCTAATCTGCTTCGGGAGAAGCGACAACAAATTGATAAAAAGAAACGGCAGGAACAGACGGAAAAAAGGAAAGTCGAGCGAAAGAACATTCTTGCCAAATAATCCCCGTGGTATGAGATTTATATTATTTGTATTTACTTGATATGTGCTAATCACAAACATAAATAAATCTCGAAGAGTGTACACCTTTTTCGAAAAAACTCAAACTGGTTTTTGATCTCCCATTAACATCATCCCCCGGACTCCAAATCTGAATATTGAAACTGACTTCTAAACCAGAATTTGAAATCGCGTCGTTAAGGGGCGTCGCGTTTGTGGTCAATTATTCAATAACTAGACCGATTTTCTAAAAACTAAAAACACTTAAATTTTCCACTACTAAGTATTCTTAGAATTCCGCTTTGTCGAGTCGAAATTGGTTTTTGAAATTTATAAACGGTTACTGTTCCGTTCCACGGGATGGTTTTAGAACTGAAAAATAGTATTTGTAGCAGAATTTCACAAATATTCTGAAAATGCAACTCAAAATTATAAAACTAGCCAAAACAACCTAAATTTGAAAAAGTTTACATAAACTTTTCCGTATTTGTTTTGTTGCTTGCGCGCTGCTGTTTCGTATTTAGATGGTGTGAGAAATGCACGGTGGCATTATATCGTGAGCAAAAATTACATATCAAATAATAACACGAATTTATGCACCATTGAGTGTTGTGTTGAAATAAAAACGAGTTGAATACAATAAAATGGGTATTTTGAGAAATCGTTTCTATTTCATAGCTAGTGCTACGATCGTCTTGACACACAGAAAAATAATAATAAATCCACTTTCTACTTATTCGAAGATGACAATGAATGTCAATTAGAATATAATATATAACTAGGGGAAGGTGCCACTTGAGCCAATTAGTTCTAATTCCTGATTCATACGTGTCAAGTGAATACTTTTACAGGGTCCACCCCAAGACAAGACCTGACAACTGGGGGGCTGCTTTTGTTCCAAAATGGACCAGTTTCTGATTGGCTGATTTTGATGTTGCCACCCGCACATTGTGAAAAGAAAACACTTTCGCAGGGTACGCGAGCAACGATGCCAAGTATAAAGAAAATCAGAAAACAAATTCATTAAAATTTTCAAAGAATGTTTCACTCTTTTTTCAATCTCATTTGTAATAAATGTAAATAGTAGAAGCACTGTGTAATTAAAATCAGCATCAAGCCGTTTTTCTTTTTAGTGAATTAAAGTGTAACCAAAAAAGATTTGTAAATTAGTGTAAACTCGAAAGTGCGCAAGAAGAATGAACGGTTGTGTTCCACACTGTCGTACTAAGCATTTCTATCGAAACTTGACCTTTTCCGGTTTCCCAAAGGTCCGGTAATACGTCAACAATGTATTCGATTTTGCGTTCAACATGAGATATTTCGTGTTTTGTCATCAAAGCTCAATTAATTGTTTTTAAGCGTTAATATATAATAAAAAAATGCATTCACCGAAGTATTTGTCATGTTTATTGCAAATCAAAAACCGAGTCAAAAAATTTAAATTGAATAAATATTTTTTTCTTAGCATAAAGTTATTAAAAAATCTGTAAATATGGCTACACTGTAACCAATACGTTGGTATTTATCTCATAGGGCGAAACTGACGAGAAGGATGGTTTGGAAGGAAGAATAAGAAGCCAGTTGTCAGGTCTTGTCTTAGGGTCCAACCTCTAACATTTTTTTTTGAACTAGCGGTTATTTCGACATTTTAAACCTTAATGTCACTTCTGATTTGACAGAAACCTATTTTTATCCTTCCGTTGAACGAAAATGGTTGTGTATACGTTTGAGGAACGCTCCGATGGGCTTGCGATCAGCTTGAAGAAGACGCCGATTTTTGCCAAAAAATCATCTTCTCGGATGAGGCACATATTCATCACGCAGAGAAAAAAAATCGTAAAAATAACCAAATTTGGGTTTCACCCAACGAATATTTTTGTTGAAATAGTGACAAAAGAAAATCTGGTTTGATATTGTAAATATTGCTAATTGAAACTACAAAACATGATCGTTTATATTTCTCGGTGGATTAGTTTGTTTCAATAAACAGTTTGATAAAAATAACAAATATTTTACTTGCGCGTTCCTGTCAATCTCTTAACAAACAATTTCACAGTAAATTCAACTTAAAATATAGTTTTAAATGAAACGAACTCTAGGTGAAGTCAATAATTGCAACGCTTTAAATTCACGAAACCTTTTAGTGGAAATAAATTTCCTTGAAATTAGTTATTTCAACTAACGCTTTTGATTGTTGAAACCATACATTTTTGTTTGATTTCAGGAATAAAATAATTTCTTTCATACTAATTTAACGAAGTAATTTTTGATACTACTTTTATTTGTTTTCAGTTTCCTAATATACAATTTTTTTAAATTTTGCATTTTTTCAAGACTTCGGTGCTCCATCAGTCAAAATAGAGATCCTGCATGAAATATTTTTTGCAAAGGAAATGTGTTATGTAATGTTATGTAATTTTCAAAATCTTTCCAATTATCGATACATACGCTTGAATTATTGAAAATCCCTTAGTTAATTGAAGAAGCAGATAAACTTTTTCTATAAAACTTGTAAAAAACTTTATCCGCGGGAGATACAAAAATGCCCTGGATTATTATCGCGGGAAAAATGCTCTTGTCTATTGGAAATAAAACTATTACGGTTCATTTGAACAGTAAACTTAGTTATATCAGTACACAAATAAGATCATAGATAAATTAAACCTATTTTTTTCTTGAAATAAAGATACAGCAGGATTGAATCAACCCGGATATTTCGATAACGTCAATTCAACTTTGGTTGACATGTAATAAATAGTTAATTTATTTCAACAACAAAATTCATTGGGAGCAAATAAATTTTTCGTTTGGTTAAACCAAAGATTATAGTTCAAATCAAGCAGTGAACATTTTTTATATTTAAGGGAGAAATTGGTTCAAAACAATCATATTCTAGCTTGAAATGAACATAAATCATATTAAAAGTTCTACTAACTGTTTTGTTATTTTAAACATGCTCCATTTCTCTGCGTGATCTCGGCGGGTATGTTAATAAGCAAAATTGTCGCATCTGGGAGACGGAAAACCCGCACGTTATCATGGAGAAGCCGATACATCCTCAGAGAGTGACGGTTTGGTGCGGATTTTGGTCTGGCAGCATCATTGGGCCATTTTTCTTCGAAAATGAGGCAGGAGCCGCCGCCACGGTCAATGACGAACGTGGAATTTTTGCGTCGATATGTGATAATGGATGAAACATGGATTCATCACTTCACTCCGAAATCAAAACGATTGTCATCTGAGTGGACAGCAACTGGTGAACTTGGCCAAAGCACCCGAAAGCACAACGATCGACTGGAAAAGTTATGGCATCGGTATTTTGTGATGTGCGTAGTGTAATATTTATCGATTATCTTAAGAAAGGAAATACAATTAACAGTGAATATTCTATAGCGTTATTGGATCGTTTGAAGACTGATCAAAACGCATATGACAAAGGACAAAATTTTGTTTCATCAAGACAACACACCGTATCACAAGTCAATCAAAACAATAGCAAAACTTCATGAATTGATCTTCGAATGGCTCCCACATCCACCGTATTTGCCAGATTTGGCTCCCAGCGACTACTGGCTGTTTGCAGGCCTGAAAAAAATATTCGCTGTTAAGAAATTTCGCACGAATGAAGAGGTTATCACTGAAACTGAGGCCTATGGTAAGGCAATAGATAAATCGTTCTACAAAAGTGGTATTGAAATGTTAGAGCGGCGCTGGAATGATTGCGTTGTTCTTGATGGAGATTACGTTGATGAACGTTTGAACGAAAAAAAAATCGTATTTCTCTTGAACTGCTTAGTGCTCTCGTTGGTTTCGGGAGAATCGAGCTCGAAGTCCAAGGTAAATAGCATAAAGGGAAGGCATAGTCAGTTAAACAAGTGCGGAAGAGTGACAACTACCGGAGCTCATGAGCGGATTGGTAGATTTTTCCACCTAGGTCTGGCAATGGTATCTGGCACTAGGGGTCTCGGGGACTCCGAGTTGGGTTTTCTGACATTTATACATCTTTATTACAGAGAGGTAAGTTGTTAAATTTGAACAACGAGCTTCAAATTCATTGTTTTACTTTAAGCATTTGAAATAGGGAACATTGAAAATCAGCTTAGGAGAAAGCGAATTCAACATCATAATCTTCATTCGTCAAGATTAACCACCGACAGCTGAGCACTTTAGCACAAAACTCTCATCCATATTAACTTCTTTGATCCGAAAACGATTCGCGTGCTTATCATAATAATGAGTAACGAATTGATTTTTCGCTATCTTATCACATTGTTCGCTGTGTGTGCAAAAACTTCACAAACATTCGGGTGCAATTATATGGGGCATGCTTAAATTGCTTTATGTACCGGTTGACGGTCGAACAGCTTGTAAAAGGAGAAACATTCAATTGGCACTTGAAAAATGTCGTCGTTCATTTATTATTTTGTTCCGTGATTGTGGTATTGTGATTCGAACATTCCACTATCGGTGTGTCATGAATCAAACTCTAATATTTTGTTTTTACCGGCACCCATAAAATTCTCTTCGATTGAGCAATTGTATGCCCAACGATTAACACATACACAGGCTTCGTACACCTACGAAGACGATGTTCACCATAAAAAGTAAACGCAGGCTGAAGTTTTCACAAAACGTGAATTTGTTAGCTGGGCTGCTATCTCAGGGCATCCCGAGGACAGCAATAATTCGAAACAGGAACAATTATTATAATAATTATAATAATAAATAATTCTTAAATTCTGAGCAAAAAAACTGAGTTCTAAAAATATGTACGTTTTGATTTAGTTATTGTATGTAATATTATCGGAATCTAATGGTTTCGCATGAAATGTGCGATGAGGAAAAGCCCACTTGATGAATGAATAAACAATCAATTTGAACAAAACCTTCAAGAAGAGTCCAAACAGTTATGTACGAGATGTGGCGAAAAAAACTGCATTTAAGTAAAACTTTCGAATAAAACGCGAAAAAAACGGAACACTCCATTTGTGACAACCGGAACTATCAACGAGCTAAAGGATACATAAAGGATCCAACTAACCAAAAGTTCTGACAAAGGGACTGATTCGGCTTAAGCAACTTACGAAGTTCATGAATAACATTATAAGCAGCCCATTTTTCCCTTTCCTATATAGAAAGGTTATGCAATCACTTGAAAAACCGACTAGAGAAAATTGACCCGAAGGGCCAAGTGTCATATACCATTCGACTCAGTTCATCGAGCTGAGCAATGTCTGTGTGTTTTTTTTTTAGTAATAGGAGGTGAAATCGCCGGATCATCAAACTATCCACTATACACATAGCTCTGTATGTAGACAGGATAGCTCGGTATGTGGGAGTCGAACCCACTAAAACACCCCCTTTTCTCCATGCCCTTATCCTCCCGGGACCACCATATAGTATTACTTCGGGAGGGGGCTGCGATCTTGCGCATCTACTCTAGCTCACATTTTTGCTCTGTGATATCCACTGTTTATCCTTAGTCGGGCTCTCGTTCCTCATTCTTGACCGTTTCGTTGCTCTTCTCGCCATTTCCGTTGAAGCCATGACATTATATGCATCACCCCTCTGTTGACCGCCTTCCACATCTCTTCGTTGCCGCACATTCTTTCCACTATGTTGTCGACGCAAATGTCCTCTCCGACTACTAGACGCATTTCATTTTGCTCTTCCATAAATCGGGGACAATAAAAGATCACGTGTTCCGGTGTCTCTTCGACGTTTGCACAGCTCGGGCAAAGCGGTGACTCTGCGTGCCCAAATCTATGCAGGTACTTCCTGAAACATCCGTGACCAGATAGGAACTGTGTCAGGTGGAAGTTGATCTCTCCATGTTTTCTCTCTAGCCACGTGGACACGTTGGGGATGAGCCGATATGTCCATCTTCCGTTCACTCCATTGTCCCACTCTTGTTGCCACTTTCTCAGCGATTCTGCTCTAGCAGTTTTACGGATACCCCGCAGGCCTCTTTGCCGGTAGCACTCGCAATCCTCTTCCACCACTATTCCAATTGGGATCATGCCGGCGATGACGTTTACCGCTTCTAGCGATATGGTTCTGTAAGCGCTTGCCACTCTCATGCTTATTACTCGATACGTGCCGTTAAGCCGCTTCTGGTTTCTTTTTGTCTTGAGCGCCGACGCCCAGATTGGTTCGCCATACCTCATTATTGACGTAGTCACACTGGCCAGGAGCCTCTTCTTACTGCTGTTTATCACCGAGTTGTTTGGCATGATTCTAAGCAAAGCTTTGATCGATCTCGCCGCCTTCTCGCACACATAATCTAGATGCTTTACCTCACGCTTTGAGTTGACAATATGTTCCCCGACCGTAATTATTAGTTGTTGTACAACTTTCCGGTTGCTAATCATCACCACTTATGGTTTTATGGTGCGCTAACGTTAACTTTTTTTCTCGCATCCAATCTTCCACCAAGTTTATCGTCACTGTGGCAAGAACTTCGACCTCCTCTTTTGATTCACCCACGATTACTAGCACCACATCATCCGCAAAGCCGACCAGTTTCGCGCCTCTGGGAAGGTTCAGCTTTAGAACTCCATCGTACATCGCGTTCCAGAGCGTCGGGCCAAGAATAGATCCCTGAGGAACGCCTGCTGTGACTGTTCTTCTTTCCTCTCCTCTCTCAGTTTCGTAGATAAGAGTCCGGTTTTAAAAGTAGCTCTTCAAAATTCGGCAAAGATATTCCGGTACTTTCATTTTGTGTAACGAGTTGGCTATGGCTTCCCAGCTTGCACTGTTGAAGGCATTCTTTACGTCCAAGGTGACAATGTCTGTGTGTGTGTGTGTGTGTGTGTGTGTGTGTGTGTGTGTGTGTGTGTGTGTGTGTGTGTGTGTGTGTGTGTGTGTGTGTGTGTGTGTGTGTGTGTGTGTGTGTGTGTGTGTGTGTGTGTGTGTGTGTGTGTGTGTGTGTGTGTGTGTGTGTGTGTGTGTGTGTGTGTGTGTGAGTGTGTGTGTGTGTGTGTGTGTGTGTGTGTGTGTGTGTGTGTGTGTGTGTGTGTGTGTGTGTGTGTGTGTGTGTGTGTGTGTGTGTGTGTGTGTGTGTGTGTGTGTGTCAAATAATCTCACTAGGTTTTCTCGGAGAAGGCTGAACCGATTTTGACAGACTTAGATTCAAATGAAAGGTCTCATATGGAATTCCTGAATTTCATCCGGATCCAACTTCGGTTCTGGAGTTATAGGGGAAAGTATGTTTAATATTGTACACCGTCACTTAAACCGGCGAAAGAAAACATGTACAAAATTTTCTAAACTGGTCTCAAAACTACACAAATCGATAGTAATTATCAGTAGGCAACTGAACAAACCGATTCCGGCTATCCTGGTTCTCGGTATCCGGTTACGGAAGTACCGGAAATAGTGGTCGTATATACCAAAATAGATCTCACTCACTTTTCTCAGCGATGGTTTGACCGATTTCCACAAACTTAGATTCAAATGACAACCCAAACGTTGCACACGACTGTGAGTAGTGGTAAGATGAAGGTTCATGCATTTGGATTTGCTATTGAAATTGAATATGCCGAACATGGAAAAAGCTAAATAATATCTTTGATTTGATTCCCTGAAAGTTTGAAGACGATCGGTTGAATATGTAAACTTTGTCGAACATTTTCTTGTGATGCTGTTTCAATCCGTACTCACCTAAGTTTAACACCACAACACCGTTTATTTCATTCTATGTTTGTGAAAATCGGTGTAGCCATGTGTTTCTTCCTGGTACAACGAGAACTGTAAACCGGAGATCGATGAAACTGAATTGTGTTCATTTGGTCATCAACTAACGAGTTCTACAAACTATAAAAATTTATTCACCAATCGTAGCCAAATGGAGTACTTCACTTTCCACATGAACAAAACGATTACCAAATCATGTATTTTTGACCAACTTTAACATCAAACGTCTTCTTGGACATAAAACTTATGATGAGCAGTTGAAAAATAGGAGTCCTGGAGGTTGCCAGAAGTCTGCTTTCACGTACGTCTCGTCATTTATAATGAGACAATGCGGTTTGGCGGTGCCAATTGTTTTGTTAATCGACGTTTTGTCGTTCGACCTTCTGTCATTCGACATTTTAGTATATATTCGTATATACATTCGGCCCTCCGGGTCTCGGTTCAAAGTGATTGTATAGCCTTTCTATATAAGATAGGTAAAATCTGTCATTTTTACCACTTACGCAATTGAAGCATTATACATAAGACTAGCTTTATCTAAAATTTTAATTTAAGATAAAACAATAACACGAAGAACGTAAATTCATTAGAAAATTTCAAATACATAGGTTTTGTTAGTTCATGCCCCAGAAACTTTTTTCGACTATACCCGTTTCCGGAAACCAGCTACGGAAATACCGAAAGTAGTGGTCAAATTTCTTGAATAAAATTTGTGTAAAATTCTTATATTAACGATAATTAGAAAGACATAATTTACTAAACTGTTAAATATGAGCTGTGTGTCCTGATTTTAGGTAAATTTAGCTTTAGTCTACGTTTCCGATCAGGTGTAGGACAAAAATGCCTCGCACAACATCAATTCACACGTTTGTTATCTTCTCGTACTCGGAATCAAACTAAAACTAAACGCAATTGACGGCGTCGCGCGTATAAACACGTATACCTGGATGGTCAAGGAAGAGACACCTTTGAACGGGGGAGAGCAAAAAAATGTAACAACTGCATGGAATCTCACTTGCGATGATGATAGAAACAGTCGATGCTTTTATATTCAGTTCAGAGAAACACTAGCGCACCGAATACGGACACGGAGTCGGAAGACGCTGGTTAACCAAAACAAAACAAGCAACGGTAATATCGTTTGAACATTTAAACAGCCTTCGGATGAGTTTATGGATGCGGGAAGCATGGGGCAACGGGGTACGGTATTGAATTAACCGAGCTGGCACTGGAATTGGCAGATAGTGCGCGAGGTGGCAGGGCAAGGGTAAATACACAAACAGATGGGTGAAGATATCGGTTACCTACCTGTTGAAGCACGGCCAGTTGCTCGCATTCGCGTAGGTATTTCACGCGAATGCGACAGTTTTATGCGAACCACGCGAGAGGCGGTCGTCGAGCGAGCGGAAAGAAAATGTGCGGGTTTCGGGAAAGCTTCAACGTCATCGTCACCGATTATCGGGCCAGTTAGCACGTTAGTGAGCACTGATTCTAGGACTTAATCACGGTGTTGGTTTAATCCTAGTGGTTTTCTACCCGGCCTAGCCGTGGTTAACTGCGGTGTGTTGATGATCGCGGTTAGTCACTGGCAGTAAGAAAAAAAAAAGTGGAAGAACAATATTCGGTGCTGTGGGGTAAGATAACTGGGGAACTGATATCATCGTGGCAGTCAATGATAAGTGATACCGCAGGTTGTCGACGGAGGTTGGTCGGGAATTTGAACAAGGCTGCGGATACGCAGATTGATTACAGCTTGGAACACGAATGAGTTCTCCAAGTTTAATCATCTGACGGCCTATCGCTCATGTGTGTCTAAGTTTGTTCGCAGGTATTGTTTTGAATTGTTTTTTTATCTGTGTGATTTCACCGAAATGCTTTCGAGGATTGACGGATCCAGTCGCTGCTAGTCAGACAATGAGAAAGTGCGCGTTCGCGGATGTGTCATTTTCGGTTGATCGAACGGAAATTGAGCAAACGTGAAGTGATTATCGGTGTCGCATAGCGGTGAAATTGCACTTCGTTTACATACCGGAAAGCTGCCAAGCATAATGTGTTGCCGGTGCAGTCTCTGCGGACTGGGCCCAAGAGCCACCATCGTGTTCGCTGGAGTTGTGTCTTTGGTAGGTCCAGTTAGCTTTGATTGACAATATTTATATGGAACGATTCGGCTAACGAGACAAGTGCGGTGTAATTGATTCAAGTAGGTTAAAAAATGAATAACTATCACCCTGGGGGCGGAAGAGTAAAATATCTACAACTTACCTTTTCCGATTGAACAGCCGAGTGCTCGAAAAATTTGTTTTTTTTTCTTCATTCTGACAGATAGTTTTTTTTGCCGAGATTTATGGTATTGTGGGGATGATACATGACCGAGATTTTTCGCCGGTTTTACCTTTTTTATAAATATAAAAACGTGCTTAATCCACCTAGCAGTGAGATACCTTTTTTTATCATCCGCATGTGTTTCTCCAAGAATATTCTTCGGTGTTTTAGTTCTCATGACATTATTTTAATGACCGTCATTTCAAGCGTCAATTTAAAGTTCTATTCACTTGTTACCCTGTAATGTCGAAATTGCAAATCGGATCGAATTCGGAACCAGCATAACCGAAAACGATTCGTTTGGCCATAAATTAATATGACGAATAAATTGCAATAGTTTTGAGTCCAACTTTGAAGCTTTTTCGAACTGTTATCTTCTATATCGGTATGAATTTTAAAAACTAATCACCCTGTAATTCCAGAATCGGATAAATTTTCATTAATTTTATATTGGATCATAAATCTTCTAATTTGAATTTTTGTTTTTGAAATTCGATTTGGCTCTTTTTGAGAAAATGATTGAGCTGTGAGAAACGATTCGATACTGGAACCGGAATTCTAAAATCTGTGTAACCGAAGTCAGTTAAATCAACCTCAAGAGCTGTATAGTTTATGTTTGATTCAAACTGTTTGAAAATCAGTGTAGACATCTTTGAGAAATCGTAGTGCGAATTAAATTTTTGGGTACCTTCCGAATCGAAAACTGAATACCACATAAACTGAAATAAATTTATTTAGTAATCGACTATCCAAATCTGCCAATCCGATAAACCTGATTAATTTATGTGAAATGGACATTTTTATACTAATCAGCCTGTATCTCCTGAACCGGAAGTCGGATATGACTAAAACGCAAGATGTTTTATAGGATCTTAAGACCTTTCATTTGAATTTCGTCTCGCATATCATCCTGTAGTTCTGGAACCAAAAGTCGGTTCCAAATGTAATTTAGAAACCTTGCTTGGGAGCTTACGACTTTTCATATGAAGCTGTGTTTGTAAAAACCAGCTGAACCATTTCCGAGAAAATTGAGTGAAATTATTTATCACACACGCATTTGCTGTTCTCGACTAACTGATTCGAACGGTAAATAGGTGTTATGTTCTTCCAGCATTTATTGCTGTAAGTAGATTAAATCAATATAATTATAGAATTACTTTCAACTCGAAAATGTTGCCATCATCTGGTTAACGTATGTCATATTCGAACGATTATGTTGCCAAAACTGAATCATGCTCAAATCGGTCTGAGGCAAAAAGTCATAAAAAATGCTGTACACAGTCTTTTAGGTACTTAGAAACAATTGTGTGTTACAGTATAAAAAATTGTGTTTCACGTTACTCCCAAGCATAGAGTTGTCATATAGCGCTCAAAATTCCTACTGATGGAATAGGGGGAAAAGTCACTTACACAAAAATATCGATATTTCCGTTTTTCTAAAGTTTGAGCTAATTCTATAGCTATTTTTTATATACAAAAAAAAATAAAAATAGGTATAGAATTCGCTCAAACTTAAGAAAAATTTTCCGAGGCCCGGAGGACCGAGTGTCATATACCAATCGGTTCAGCTCGACAAACTAAGCAAATGTCCGTGTGTGCATATGTGTGTGTCTGTATGTGTGTTGTCAACAAAAAGGTCTAGATCTCAGAGATGGCTGGACCAATTTTGATCGAACTAGTCGCAAATGAAAGGTCTCCCCGTCACCTAGAACGTTATTGAATGGTTTTGAAATAGGATGCTTACTTTTTGAGTTATACGAAGTTTTATGTAAAATTTTTCAGTTTTTTGGAAATATCTGTCACAATTGACCTTGAAAACAGAATATGTTTTTAAACTTAGATTCCGCACGGTAATAGCTGTCCAACAAGCCATAGATTATCAAAATCCATCCATTTTTAACGGAGATATCGATATTTTTGTGTAAACGACTTTTCGCCTTATTCCAGTAGTAGGAGTTTTACACGTTTGATGACAAAGCGCTGTTACGGAGCCACACGAAACACGATTTTTATTACTGTTACACAAAATTGTTTCTAAGTACCAAAAAGACTGTGTACAGCACCTTTTTTCATGGCATTTTGCCTCGGACCAATTTCAGCACGGTTCGTTTTTGGCAACATAATCGTTCGAGTATGACATGTTAACTAGATGAAGGCAGCATTTTCAAGTTGAAAGTAATTCCATAATTATTTTGATTTAAACTACTTACAGTAATGAATACTGGAAGAATATAACTCCCTTATACCATTCGACTCAGTTCGTCGAGATCAGTAAATGCGTGTGTGACAAATAATTTCACTCAATTTTCTCGGAGATGGCTAAACCGTTTTCTACAAACTCAGATATGAAAGTAGTATACTCCCAAACAAGGTTCCTGAATTACATTTGAATCTGTGATTGCGGAATCACAGGATGATATGTGAAACGAAATTAAAATAATGTAACTCATTCTTCTCGTAGGTGGCTGAACCGATCTAAGATTCAAATGAAATCTAAGAACCATCTATGATTCAAATGAGAGGTCTTAAAATCCTATAAAACATCTTACTTTTTAGTCAGATCCGACTTCCGCTTTAGGAGATACAGGGTGATTAGTGTAAAAATGTCAATTTCACATAAATTAATCAGGTTTATCGGGTTGGCAGATTTGGATAGTCGATTACCAAATAAATTTATTTTAGTTTAAGCCGTATTCAGTTTTCGATTCGGAAGGTACCCAAGAATTAAATTCGCACTACAATTTCTCAAAGATGTCACACACTCCTCAGGTGAATTTAACTGATTTCGGCTACACCGATTTTAGAATTCCGGTTCCAGTATCGAATCGTATCTCAAAGCTCAATCTATTTCTCAAAAAGGAAAAATCGAACTTCCAATTCAAATTAAAGTACTTATGGTCTCATACCAAATTGGTTAATTTTATCCGATTCTGGAGTTACAGGATGAAGAGTTTTTAAAACTCATGCCGATATAGAATATGTAAATTGCTTGGCGTATTAATTTATGACCATACGAATTATTT
This sequence comes from Malaya genurostris, assembly GCF_030247185.1. Classification (NCBI taxonomy): domain Eukaryota; kingdom Metazoa; phylum Arthropoda; class Insecta; order Diptera; family Culicidae; genus Malaya; species Malaya genurostris. The sequence goes on from NC_080572.1 coordinate 184,049,478, forward strand.
TGGGTTATGCTAGTTCCTGAATACCGGCTCTGGAAGTACCATAAATAATGACGAAAAACTCTAAAGATAAACTTACTTCGACATCTCATGGAATGATCAATCGATTGTCATACGTTAAGATTGAAATTCGATACGATTTGCAGTTTCGACATTACATTACAGGGAGTGATTAAAATCTCAATTTGCCGTTTAAAACGACGATCATTAAAATAATGTCATGAGAACTGAATCACCTAAGAATATTAATGCAAAAATCACATGCGGATTGATAAAAAAGGTATCATCTCACTGCTAGGTGGATTAATCACGTTTTTAAAAGTGAAATGATCGAAACTATCGGTAGTCATACATACGAGATGCTGCCCAGATGTTCGGCTATTCACTTGAATGAGTTTTAAAACATTAAACATTCACGTTTCCAAATTTAACCATCAATTCAATGATGTCCCACAGTAGGGGGCTACCACGTTTGGCATAAAGCCGTTTGGCATAATACCGTTTGGCATAACGCTATTTGGCATAATGGTTATTTGGCATAATGATTATTTGGCATAATGGTCATTTGGCATAACAGTCATTTGGCATTACAGATGAACAGATTAATAGAAATTGTTCTAATTTACTGCAATTTTGAAAGGTCTAATGCGGCTACGCCTCATCGTTTTCAATAACCAGCTGTTAGAGCTCGCTGCCGCTCGTTCGGACTTAACTAAGGGATAGCTCCTAGCTATGGGTAATCCGGGCCAACGCCCGCAACTAGATAGAGGTGATTTCTGCGGGGGCGCTGCCCCCCGCAGTGGCCGGCGCTCTCGACGGCGGGTCGTCGGGGCACTCGCGGCCTTCGGCCGTCTCGACCTGAATCCTCTATGACGAACAGAATATTGTGCTAAGTGAGCTGCTTGTATAAAATGATAGTGTGCTATTTACTACAGAATTTTAAATATAAAAAAATATGTAATAATGCTATTTCACCTAATATTATCGTAATATTTGGACCGAATATAAAATTCCCATATTTCGTTCGAGTTTTCCTTGTACAACATAATTCGATCGAAACGCAAACGAAAATTTACAAATCCAATTATTATTATGACAAATGGCATTATGTCAAACGGTATTATGCCAAATGACCTTATGCCAAACAGGCCGCCCCGTTTATTCAAGGTAATTTCACTTTTTTCACTACATCGACTCACGAACATTATATCGAAAAAAAAATTCCTATTTTTAGGATCACGGAGTCGTTTTTCCTCATCTTCCTAACTAGTAAAGTGCTGCTCAGCAAATGCGTGAAAAATCGCTGAAAACAAATGGTAGTTGGATGGGACCAAGTATGGGGAGTATGGCGGGGTCAAAAGCTCCCATTTGAATTCTGAATTGATGTTTTGACCGTGTTTCCTATGCAACGAACCAACTCATACACAACCTGACAGAAATGAGCCTGTTTCATATGTGTTCCACTGAATTCAAGACGGCGCTAGTGTAACACATGGATCAATAAGTCCCGAGACTAAAGCAGAGATGGCGCTCGTAGTAAACCAGTAATCTCGTCTTTCTAGAGTACTAACCTTTGCTTGAAACGGGTCAAAATTTTATGTCGATCCGACCAGAAACAGCTGAGTTATCGAGGTTGGAGTAAAGTCGTTTTGTAGTTTGTTTAAAAAATGGAAAAAAACCGAGTTTCGTGTTTTGATAAAACATTGTTTTTTAATAGGTAAAAACACCGTGTAAGCGAAAAAATGGATTGAAAAATGTTATCCGGACTCTTGTCTATCAAAAGCAACGATTTGTCGGTGGTTCGCCGAGTTTAAACGTGGTCGTACCGACACAAATGACGCGGAACGCTCGGGTAGACCCGTGGAAGCCGTTACACCGGAAAATGTGAGTGAAGTGACAAAAATTATAATGAAAGATCGTAAAGTGAAGCTCCGTGAGATTGCTGAGATGACACAGATATTATATGGAAGTGTATTTACTATTCTTCATGAAAAATTGAGCATGAAAAAGGTTTTTTCCAAGTGGGTGCCGCGATTGCTTTCGATGGAACAAAAACAGCAACGAGTCGATGATTCAGAAAGCAGTTTATCAAAAAAAAAAAACTTTGGAGCCATTGTATCACCCTTAAAGGTGATTATGTTGATGTTTCCATTGTTAGTCTCGTGACTTATTGAACCATGTTTTACCTTAACAATACGGGTGCAATGAATCACGAAACAAAAAGATTACAAGAGAAACCAGTACTTCATTACTTTATTTACGGTCACTGTGTATGCGTCCAACAATATATTTAAAAGGAGCGTAATTTTCATATTGTGACTCACGCAAGAACTCCTGAATGAAATCAAAACATTGCGAATTTTTCTAACAGCGCTACATAGCAACAAACTCATCACGTCATAAATCCCCAAACATGAGTATTTTGTAATCTTTCTATCTTTTAATTCACTCTGCCCAACGTCTTCTCTTTGGTCTAAAAAGATAACTATTAATAGTAATTGATAGAATTAGAGATGAAGTTTTTTTTTAAATGTGGTGTGTGACTAAAGAGTACCTAACGTATTTAGTCGTATCAATGAAAACGCAAGGAATTAGTAGCCATTTGTAGGAGTATTTGTTATCATTGGACGATCTTCTAACGACTCGGATAAAGATAAGGGAACCATAGATTTAATCTTGATTTGCAAATTAGTAGTATTGTTCTTCAAAATTCGGTAGATTACCTTACTTCACGTTCATTGTTCATTGAAATGTGATGAACTACTTTTAAACCTTCTATTGATGAAAAGAGAAAAATTATATTTATACTAAACCATAGTAACTTATCATCATAATTATTTTATAAATATCAAGAAATGCTAGCCAAATTTATTTTACTTTTTTAAATATGAAAATTTACACCGCAGATTGTCGAATAACAGATACGTTATTTCCAAATGTTATTCTATTTACGACGCCATTGTGGAACCAGAGAACCAAAACTTTTACTTATATTCTCGATGTATGGGAGCTGTCAAGTTGTCCACGGGTTGCAACGAACATACGACAACTGACTTGTTAGACCAGCGCCTTATGCATTGAACCACCAACCCGGGTTGCTTTCGGTAGCGATTAGTGTTTACAGTTTCACTTGATTTGAGAAATTCGTGATACAAGTCACCTTGTTAATCCTACCGAATGCCTAATATAATTTTCTTTTTGAAGGGATTACGTTTTGGAATGGATGTCGATGGCCTAGGTCGATCAATGTTGATGAAGTGGTTTCATGTTGATAAAGTAAAGTTCCTCTAACCATTTATAGCGTTTCATGTTGTCTGTCATTCAGCTCATGGGGAACCCATTTTGCTACCTTTTACGTCTTTTTCATGATGTGTACATGATCAGAAATGGCTTGACGACTAACGTTTATCCTTTCCGTTGATGGCTCTAAAGTACATTAAATACACATTTGTTTTGGACTATTTGATTTATTACTTCTTGATTGTAATTTGCATTGAGAAAAAAATCATGGCCGCCATTTTAATGTTCTATACCGTAGCTTTTACTGACATTAAATATTAAATAAATTGAAATATTCTTACTGATTCCATTCAAAATCGACATGACACACATATTCAAGAAAAATATTATCAAAATGACAGTTTATTTATTGCGGAATTAATGCCATTCGAATAAATTTAATTTTGATGATTCCAAAATTTCTGGAATTTGTAATCATTTCGAAAAAGATTTAAGCAGGTTTATGCTGATTCTTCACTTTCCTTTATAAACCTTATGGAGAATTGTTAAATTAGTAGGAATATGCACTTATAGCTGTTTTTAGTGTTACACTTTTGTGCAGTTTAAGGTTTTACTGCAATATTAATGATGTGGCATTAAAGACAGCTACAAGTGGTTATTAATATTAAAAATGTTACTTGGGTACTAACTATCTGTGGGTGCTACCTTATTTCAAGAGGGCTTACTCTAATGCCGTTTTTCATTGAAAAACACTGGTGGCGTGGATTGCTCCGATTTTGCACTTTCGAGCAGAAATGCAATATTTTGACGGTGTTTCATGCCATTTCTGCTAGAAAGTGCAAAACCAGAGCAATCCACGCCACCAGTGTTTCTCAAAGAAAAACGCCATAAGTGATCAACAGAAAAAAATCTATCTGAGAAAGTATTCATGACAAGTTGATATAAGCAGTGGCGTACCGAGAAAATTTGGCGCCCGGGGGAAAATAAGAGATTTGCCGCCTCCATCGTTGTTTTAGTGAGCAAATAAAAAAGGCGGGTGGGTAATGTCACAGACATAACTGAATGTCGTGAATACGATAAAACTGGCACGCTCCCATAACTTTTCCGAATATCGGAATTGTCACAATCAATTGTCTGAAAAGCACTGAAGAGTGCTTTGAATGGGCCTTGCTGGACTTTTTGGCTGTCTTTCTACCGGTTTTCGGTGCCACCGTGCTGACGGTGTCTCGTACGTTCAGAGTAGCTGCTTTAACTTAAATGACGTTATTTCTCACATTTCATTTTATACCTGCTACTGGCAGCGGTGTACGGACAGCCTCTTTGCCAAAATTCCTTTTCCTGTTCGCAGAACGAGATACGGTGAGACGACAGGTCCTCGATGTTGCTCTCGTGTGTGTTGTTTCGGGAACAGTTGCTCAGCAAATGGTAGGAAAAATGAATCACTCAACTTTTATATGGCTGCTCTTGTATAGAAGCAGACACCTCGCGTTCTGATTGGCTGGTGCTGTCATGGGTTAAATCAAACAGGTTTTTCACTAGTATACTATTGAAAAACTTCAATGTTGTTGCAATATACCTACGTTCAAGTTGAAAATTTTCGATTCTATTGGTAGTTAGATTATATAAATCCTTTCACAGATCACTGAGCTATGCGCTTTCAAAATACGAGAAAGGCAAAAGCGCCTTATGAATTATCCTTTTTGATACTCTTTATACCAAACATTTCAAGTTTAATGTTTAATTTTGAACTATTTGAGATTGTTTGTTGACTATTTGAGATTGTTTTGTGAGCAAAAAAAAGATCCCCATGTAGAAAAATTTTGCATGTAGAAAAATTTTCAAGAATTCATTGCTATATCCCGTCCAGGATCAAGTCAATATATTAGTTGCAAATATGATGTTAATAGTGAATCATTCAATTTCTATGCGATTTGAAAGAAAGGTGAAAAAAGGGAGTATTTTAGAGCGAATTTAAAACCATTGAAACAGGTGACTCGCCACAAGAGATAAAGCTTCTTAAAATTTGAAAGTCTTCATGTAGGTATCGTTATCTTATACCCTGCAATCAAAATTGATCAGCTGCGACCGACCGATTTGGTTTGCTTATCGCACGATTTGGAGTTATCACATTTTTGTAAGTCGGCAGTCCTGCAAGTTTTATAATTCGTTTGCATGATTGTAGATGGCATTGCGAGCTTGCTTTCAAAATTCTGGATGAAGAAGTTAGGGTTTCGCTTGAAATAGATCGCCAAGTTTTACAACAATTTTGCGACATCCGGTGTTGTTACTGGTGTTCGGTTGGATTTTCGCGATGCGTGAGCAAAATTTAAACATGTTATTACTCTTGCTTCGATGCCTTTTTAACAACCGAAAAGCAAATATCATGATTAAACAGTAATGCTATTTGAAAAGGTCGAGAGCGACATAGTACGTAAGTCAACTTGCAATTGAAACGCGATCAATTTGATTAAGACAAACATTTTTTAGCTTCACATGTTCAAACGAGATATGGTGAAATATGATTAGATAAAGAATGCTTCGCGAAAAATGGAATCCAACGATCATCGCAGTGAGGCTATTCGAACCATTTCGAAGAGTACAGTAAATGAACGAATGACAAACGAATGTATAAAACAAAACGAACATACACGATATGTACCAGCGACGAAGAATATATTAGTAGATTCGAGCTCTCCATGATTATTGCTTATTCATTTTCATCCTTCTCTCTTTTGTGCGGTGAATAGTTGAACGTTATTCGAGATGGGTGTGAGTAATATAAGAAAGTTTGCACTGAAGATAGATGAATGAATTAGAATATAAATGTCCCTGTTCGTTAATCGGTTATCGGTTATATGTACACTGCTGGTCATTAAAATAGGTGTGACATGAAATAATTGGAAAAAATTAATTTTATTCGTCGTATGAGTATTTTGTCTAACTTTTACTATTGTAATCAATTGTTTATGGGAAAACGAACAATTCAGTTAATTGATTATACGTATCACACTACTGTGACTTTCTCATTGTTATATAATTTCAAATGTTCTTGGACAGTGAAATAGGTGTATAACAAAAGAAAACTTCTTCTCTTTGAATTACAAAAAAAAACATTTGATTCATTAAAAGATAATTAGTATCCAGTGTATCCTCCTTTATTCAGCAATATTTTGTTCACTCTTCTTGGCATTGATTCGACCAGACGTTGACATGTCTCCGTAGGAATAGCGTACCATTCCTTTTGAACAAAATCCCATAAATGGTTCTTATTTGAGAAAGTATGACCAGATAATTTCTTTTTAAGTATGTTCCATAGATTTTCTATTGGGTTAATGTCGGGAGATTGGCTGGGCCATACAATAACAGATACATTGTTATCACGAAACCATTGCTTAACTAACTTTGATGTGTGTTTCGGATCGTTATCCTGCTGAAAATGCCATATAATAGGCAGTCGTCCTTAGCATAGGGTAACATGACATCCTCGAGAATGGATTTATATTCGAATCTGGTCATTGTGGTGTTGATGCGGAAAATCGGACCCACACCGTACCAAGAAAAACAACCCCAAACCATTATGCTACCGCCTCCATGCTTAACAGTTTTTTGTGTGTATCTTGGATCAAATTCTTTACCTGGTGGTCGTCTAACATTTCGTTGTGCATCAGAAGAGAACAAATTTATCTTTGTTTCATCGCTCCAAAGAATATTTCGCCACTTTTTCCTTCCGCTCGAACCGTCCCACGATCGATGTTCGATAGCAAATTGCATTCTCGATCGAAGGTTTTTGTTTCGCAAAAGAGGAACCTTTCTAGCAATTCTGCCAGGAAGGTTTACATCTTGCAGTCTACGACGAACTGTTCTCGAACTTACAACGTTTCCAATCTCTGCTGCAATAGTCCTAGATGATGCGAAAGGATCTGATTTTGCTAGCAAAGTTATACGATGATCGGTTGTTGCCGAAGTTTTTCTAGGTTTCCCGCGTGTTTCCGTTTCTTTTAAAGGTTTCAAAGCATTTGTGACGAAGTTTTCGGAACGTTCCAGTGTTTTTGCAATTTCTTTGTAAGTTTTACCTTCTGCTCGTAATTTCTTCACCAAAAATCTTTCCAACTCAGTACAATGAGACGCACGACCCATTCTATTAAGAGACGTTATTTTTTTAGCATTCAGTAGCATTTCACATCATTAAAGAATACAAACCTATTTAATTAGATCATTTACTGAAATAGGAAAGAGTAATTACCAAACAATACTATCCGCACACCTATTATATTGTCCACAATAAGAATTGATTCCAGTGTACAAATAACGTCCACACTTTGAATGCAAATCAAATCAGTGTTACAAAGGCACGAATGATTTGACAGCTTTTGTGCAGACAAGGTTTGAAATAATTCGGTGGTTGATTGTGTGCGTGATGAACGGAAATACTCAATATTATACCATACACCTATTTTATCGACCAGCAGTGTATATCGGTTTAATTTTAATGTTTAAATTATTCAACATTGGCACCAAGGAATTGGCAAGATTTGCAAATATGAATTACTGACGGTTACTATCTTCACGTTTCAGACTCGTCAGTGCAGAGCAGTTCAAATTGAACTGCTTACTGTGAACTTAAACAGTTCAATTTGAACCGCTAAGCAGACATAAAGTTATTGCTATTAGCAACACACTTGTCCAGTATTCTGCACTGACGAGTCTGAGACGAAACGTAAAGATAGTGAAATTGGTTATGTGCCCTAGCACAAAATATGGTTAACCCCTAAATGACTGACGGTTAGCTTTTTTTTGGATGATGTGAGATTATTTGCGAAAACTAATGGGTTGTATGAAACTGTCAGCTATTTTTGTTGCAGTCCTGTACCAAATATTTAGAAAAGCTATCCCGCACCTAGGAAGAATACACAGTTTTGGCCACATATGTTTAGGTCATACGATGGATGGTAACACATTCAATTTTTAACTTTGATGCATTATCCAACTAAAAAGCAGACTGGAAAAATGACTGATTAAATTAAAATATCAAAATACGAAACCAAACCACAGAGAACAGACAGGTCATACAAGCTAGTACAAACTTTTTCGAAAAAGCTGTATAAAGCATACAAGTAAAAATCCGTTAAAAATCACCATTGTGTACGACTTTGCACGCATGAATTGCCATTGTATGAAAGTTCGAACGCAAGAGCCCACTGGGTTGCTCGAAGCGCCTCTACAGAAGAATTGCTGCATGGAGATTGCTTTTTAAAAACAACCGTTAAATTTCGCAACCTTCTCCGACCCGGGAGAATTGTTCTGCCAGTTGAACTACTCTGGATCTAATGAAACACAACTTAAAAAACTTCCCGGTGAAAAAGAACTTTGCATATGATTTGACAGCGAAATATTAGTATCAAGCCGGTTAACTAATGCCCGGGTTGGTGGTTCAATGCATAGGGCGCTGGTCTTACAAACCAGTTGTCGTATGTTCGAGCCCCGACCTGGAAGGATTCGTAGTGTCAGTAGAATCGTAGCACCAGCCATGCAATGGTTCTGTACACTCTGAATCGGCTGCGAAATCTGTTGAAACAGAAGGCCAAATTCCGCTACAGGAATGTAATACCAAGGCTAACGGTTAACTAATGATGTACACAAGCACTTATCATTCATACCAATCGAATCTCTTTTTGATTCTCCGGCTGGCCAATGATATGTTAGATTTTTATGGGTCGCTGTTGTCGTATGTTTTTTTTAGTCTCTTTTACCGTTTCTCTCTGGTTTACACTTGAAACTAAAGTTAACTCCAAAAGAGCTAAATGTGAATTAATCAATCCAAAATATAAAAAATTCTAAACTTGTTCCTAAATTCAAAATGAGCTTTCGACTAGAAAAGTTTGGGTTTAAACCAACAAAAATCGTAACCTACGAAGCATGTTCAACAGGAGTTCGATTGGATTCATCATCCCTTTTTACCTTTCTGATATAGAAAGGGTATGCAATAAATCACATATAGCATTTGATTCAGCTCGATGAACTGAGCAAATGTCTGTGTGTATGTATTTATGTATGTGACAAATTATGTCACTCAATTTTCTCAGAGATGGCTGAACCGATTTTAAGGGAAAATTGAAATGAAAGCTCTTACTCTTAGAACGCTATTGAATTTTATTTGGATACGACTTCGGAATAACAGGGTGCTACATAAAGATTTAATTTCAAAGGCGTGTTTCTATTTTATTATTTATGAGAATTTGAGTAATATGAGATGACATCATCATACCACTAGGTGAATTAAAACAGTTTTTTATTCAAACAAACTAATGAATCCACACTTCCCGCAAATGCTCTTTACTTGTCGAGAATTTCGACACGTTCGCTTCACTAAGTGTTTATGGCACTGAAAAGCAATTGACAAAACAGCAAGAAATTTTTTGGTGTATGACCGTTACAGCGAATCCCCTGTTTTAATCGACCTAGTGGTGTGATGATGCCTTTCTCATATTACACATATTTTTTTTGAAATATTACTAAGGGATTCTTCAACAAACTTTTCATTGAATCTAGAGTAGAAACAGTAGAGTTCATTTGGGCATAAAATAACATAATCTTTTCAAATCGCAAACAGATTTAAAAAACTTTCTGTTTTCCGCATCATCGCTTCTAAACGATGGTTTGACATTTTGAACCCTCATCACCGAAAGTTGGATACGGATAACATTCACAAGTTCTGTATATGGCCATGATACCTTTTATTTGAATCAAAGTTTATGAAAATTGGATAGCCATCTCTGGAAATCGGAGTGAGCTCCGTTTTGGAATATTGGACTACTGTTTTCGGTACTGGAAACTGATATAACCGAAGTGAGATTATTGAAACATTTGCCAACAACATCTACAGAGAGAAGTTAGCACACAAATTTCTGTTAGTAACAGGTGTTACATCACATTCGTGACATGCCGGGAATTTCTATTCAAGAAATATTTCACTTAGAATAATTGCTGATGGGTGGGGATTCTTATTTTTGAGTTCGTTTACATCTTGGAATTTTTTAAAGCCTGGAATTTTTAAGCCTCAAGACACACTTTGGATTCATCTAGATTTCATTTTATAGAGTGCTATGGTCGTTCCTTGTTTTCATTAGCAGTTGTCTCTTCGTTAACACTCCCATTTCAGATTGTTTCACATACCTTTGCTAAGTGCCCACCGTTGAGAAAACAATGGAAGTTTCTTATATAGAAAAAATTCTTACCGTTGGCCGGTACTGTATCTTCATGGTAGCCTGATAACGACGCACATATTTATTGTGAGTCACTCTGGATCGTTAACAATTTATCGCGACAAAAGTTAAGACTAGATGATTGTACGCTTTATCAGTGGGTGCAATAAGATTACGCAGCTGTATTTCGGGTTCAATAATAGGAGCGATAAACTAATTGCTCTGCAAAAAAAAAACAACGAACACGACCGTGAGAGTAATTTGATTATCATATGGTAATCAGTTTTTACCGATTCATATATGCCCCACACAACATGTCAGATCTACACCATCACGAAAGCCCCGAACTCTGTTAGACGTCGATCGGACTGTTTGATGATAATTGTATAAGAACGATGGAACGCTCGTGATTGGTCTATTATACAAATGACAAATTGTAAGATTGGTCATTGAAATTCCGCTAAGGGAAACTATTGAAAAATTATGTTTAGTATTTTATGGTATTTTTGGTATATTTAAACCCTGATCAAATGACATTCTTCCTGTTGAGACACCCATTATACAAATCATTCAATTGATCAATTTGCATTAGCAATCCTTCGCAACAAATATAAATCTTGTTTTTAAAAAAGGCGGGTGGGTAATGTCAGAGACATAACTGGATGTCGAGAATACGAAAACAACTGACATGTTCCTTAATACTTCCGAATATCAATTAGTTGATCAATTGTATGAATTATGCAAGCATTCCCCTTTGCACATTTTTCGCAAAAACAAAGAAGGCTTCACTTTTTGTTGAGAGGCTTGTTTCTACCTGATTTCGTTTGTAATCGCTGTAATCGACGTAATCGCTCTTGTCGAAAGCGAAACTAATTGTGCAGACGACACAAAACACATCTGCTCGCAGTGGCGATACAATCCAAACTAATTCAAGTTTTGTTGAGAGGCTTGTTTCTACCTGTTTTCGTTTGTAGCCTTTTCACTAATGGGCGGTCCTAACGGCTATAAAAATAGCCGCATACAGAATTTTAATGTCGATTATATCATTTCGGATTTGCATAATTTATTGAAAGAAACTATCAATATGCTGTAGGGATTCGTTTCCAGCATTCAGAAGAGTCAAATTGCGTAATTCTCTACGACATCAAACTCTGGAACATTTTTCGCAAAAACAAAGAAGGCTTCACTTGATCTCGTTTACTGTGAGTTTCACACAGCGAAATGTACACAAATCTAACCAAACTGTTCTAGATTTGCAGTAAACTGAGGATATTTTCCTTCGATTTGCGAACAACAAATCCTAATAGTTGTTTAGAAAACTTTTAGAGTCATTAGAACGGCTGATTTTGTGCAATGCTCTCCACCGTAGCCGCATACAGAATTTTAATGTCGATTATATCATTTCGGATTTGCATAATTTATTGAAAGAAACTATCAATATGCTGTAGGGATTCGTTTCCAGCATTCAGAAGAGTCAAATTGCGTAATTCTCTACGACATTAAACTCTGGAACATTTTTCGCGAAAAAGGCTTCACTTGATCTCGATTACTGTGAATTTCACACAGCGAAAAGTGCACAAATCTAGGCAAACAGTTCGTGATTTGCAGTAAACTGAGGATATTTTCTTTCGATTTGCGAACAACACATCCTAATAGTTCTTCAGAAAACTTTTAGAGCCATTAGAACGGCTGATTTTTTATAATGCTTTCCAACGTTGCTTTTTCATCCATCGAAATGACTGGCAGCTGTGACGTAATCGCTCTTGTCGGAAGCGAAACTAGCTTTGAAAACGGCACAAAATACATCTGCTCGCATTGGCGATAGAATCCAAACTGATTAGATTTTTGTTAGGAGCTTTCTTTTTACGTGATTTCGTTTGTAGCTTTTTCACTAATTGGCGGTCCTAACGGCTATAAAAATAGTCGCATACCGAATTTTAATGTCGATTATTTTATTTTGCATTTGCATAATTTATTGAAAGAAACTATCAATATGCTGTAGGAATTCGTTTCTAGCATTCAGAAGGGTCAAATTGTGCAGTTTTCTACGAACTCTGGAACATTTTTCGCAAAAACACAGAAGGTTCACTTGATCTCGATTACTGTGAATTTTACACAGCGAAAAGTGCAAAAATCTAACCAAACTGTTCTAGATTTGCACTAAACTGAGGATATTTCCTTTCGATTAGCGAACAACAAATTCTAATAGTTCTTCAGAAAACTTTTAGAGCCATTAGAACGGCTGATTTTTTATAATACTCTCCAACGTTGCTTTTTCATCCATCGAAAAGACTGGCAGCTAGGGATGTCGTAATATCGATTGATTAATCGAGTAATCGATTAATAACCCAGATAATCGAGTAATACTTAATCGAATAGCTTAAAACTAATATTCGATTATTGAGCTAATCGAGTAATTTAAAAAATCCCATAGCAATAATCGATTGAATAATCGAGTAATCGATTAATAACCCAGATAATCGAATAAATTTCAATCGATTAGTTTCAAAATTATACTCGATTATTAAATAATCGAGTAATTCGAAATTTCCGACATCTCTACTGGCAGCTGTGACGTAATCGCTCTTGTCGGAAGCGAAACTAGCTGTGCAAGCGACACAAAACACATCTGCTCGCAGTGGCGATAGAATCCAAACTGATTCGATTTTTGTTAAAAGATTTCCTTTTATGTGATTTCGTTTGTAGCTTTTTCACTAATGGGCGGTCCTAATGGCTATAAAAATAACCGCATATAGAATTTTAATGTCGATTATTTCATTTCGGATTTGCATAATTTATTGAAAGAAACTATCAATATGCTGTAGGGATTCGTTTCTAGCATTCAGAAGGACCAAATTGAGGAACTCACTACGATATTCACCACTTTTCGGAACATTTTTCTTGAACGATTTGTTGTACATCAGCAGCTATTTTCTTCTCTTCCTCAGAACGCGTTCTGATTGGCTGGTGTTGACATGGGTCAAATGAGATAGATTTTTCAATAGTGTACTATTGAAATACTTCAATGCTTTTGCTATACACGTTTAAGTTGAAAAATTTCGATTCTATTGGTAGTTAGATTATATAAATCCTTCCACAGATCACTGAGCTATGAGCTTTCAAAATACGAGAAAGGCAAACGCGCCATATGAATTATCCTCTTTGATACTCCTTTATACCAAACATTTCAGAAAAGTTTAATTTTGAACTATTTGAGATTATGTCACACAACTGAAAATTTTATCATAAAATTGTGATCATATTTCCGATGGCATGTAGCAAAATTATGTTGATTCGTTAGATACAACAAGAGATATTCACGATCAAAAACTTATCACTCTCTCAGAGGGTAAATTTTGAAAAGGCACCCCATAGTAGAGTAAGTCGTATTCACGACAAAATAAAATCAATTACCGAGATAAACCCCATAATCCTTAAATTAATAATTCATTGACTAATACCCTCACGACATCCAGTGAAAAGTTAATCGATCATTGACGTTTATATCGAATAGATTACCATTGATGGATTATCGTAGCCGGTATACATTGCGGTATTATTTTGCGGTACGAAAAATGAAATATAAAATGTTTAGTAATTGGGTCGTCATCTTCAGATAAAGTTAGCATAACTTTGGAATAAAACTGAAAGTTTAATGCTACAAACGAGTAAGACGATATTAAATAATTACAGGTTTTCTACTGTGAAAACCTGTAGTTGAGCCTATGTCTGCGAAAGCGGTTATCGATTGGATTCCGATATTATATTTATCCCTAAATATTGAGTGTTTCATTGAATTTTTACTATTAATATTATCGGATTTTGACTGCCCACCGCGTAAATTCGCATAAATGTGTACTAAAGCTGACAAGTTTTGAGCTGGTAACTCTTACTTAGCGAGAAATCAAATTACGTTTCCTACTGGAAACGACACCGGGTTTCGTGAAGCCATACAAAGTTCCTGAATTTCATTCGAATCCAACTTCCGGTTCCGGAATTGTAGAGTGAAATGTGCAAAAAACAAACACAGGGAAATGTACTAACAGTAATTTTTTTTATTGTGAAAGACCAAATTATTTGAAACTGTTTAGGAGATGTGCACTGCTTTTGCTGATTCGGATGATTCGATCATAATTGTTAATGAATTTTGTGTAGTTTGTGGAACTTATGACGAATTTCGCGCAAAATCGAATTCGCCTTTGGTAACACTCTCTCAGATTTGAATGACGCTTTCAGAATATGCAAAACTTTGTCACAAAAACCCACTTCGCATACTTTATTTCTCCAGAATTGATCTAAACTTCCTCTTGGAAAGTGCCCTACTTTTTTAACAACTTGTTATCAAATAATTATTGTTAAAAGTCTTACAGAAAAGTGTTGTACTAGATATTTTCACAAAATCAGTCAAATTTTCGAGCAAAAATACTGAAAAAAATTCTTATCGAGTCCAACACGGATAAAAATTTACTTTAAAAATTTGAAATTGAATTAACAAATTATCCTAATTTTGATTTTAATAAAATTTTGTCCCCAGAGAGGTGATCCATACCAACCGTAAATACGTTTCAAGATGGGTAGCAAGGAAGGAGAAACCAGTTTTAATCCACCTAGTGGTGTAATGATGCCTTTCTCATGTATAATATTTATTTATTTATTTATTTCTTTATTGTCTTCGACTAGAGGTGACCTATCGCACAGACTTTTACTTTATTGCTACACACTTATGTTAACTTAAAAATATTATTTTCGATTTGAATGTGTCTTTGCTCATATTAAAATCAAATAAATGATACACGGTATTGAAACGATGACAACAGACATCCATTGGGTTGTTTTGGCCATACTGTGTGCGATGAAGTGAGCGACGAAGAAAATCAGTTCTTCGCAATGATCTTCCCGGAACGTTAAAATTAATTCTTTCCAGTAGTATGGGGCAATCAATGTTGTCATTCAGTAGGTCGAACACGAAGAGTTGTTGAAGGAGTATTCGTCTGTTTTGTAAAGTAGGTAGGTTGATGAGAGCACAGAAATTCTCGTAACGAGGTAGTTGAGGACGATTTATCCAAGGTAGTCTTCGGAGTGCGAATCGGACGAAGCACTTCTGCACCCTTTCGATCCGATCGATGTGAACACCGTGATACGGAGCCCAAATTGTAACTCCATACTCCAGAATACTGCGTACTAGTGCGATGTAAACTGTCTTGAGGCAGTACACGTCGTTGAAGTTTTGAGTGTTTCGTTTGATTAGTCCCAAAACTGCATAGGCCTTCGCAGTAACGAATGAAAACTGTTCGATGAAACGAAGCTTGCAATCGAGAATAATGCTCAAGTCTTTAATTGACGATCTGAAGCCGTCGTTCAACTGAAGCCATCATCATGGAGTATTCGAAAATAATTGGAGACTGTGCCCGTGAGAAAGTGATCACATTACATTTCTTAACGTTTACTGTCATGCCGTTTCTGTCACACCAATCAAGGATTCGGTCAATATCCATTTGTAGAGCACAGCAATCCACAAGGCTTGTAATGATGCGATAAATTTTGAGGTCGTCAGCATACGTTACTTTAAATGACGACAATTCACTGTAAAGATCGTTCACGAATAACACGAAAAGAAGTGGTCCGAGATGGCTCCCTTGCGGTACACCCGAAGTAACGTGAAATGAATCCGAGAGTGCAGATCCGATTCGTACGGAAGCATTACGATCCGTGAGATATGATAGAATCCAATTGGTTAACCAAACTGGGAATCCACTACGCCTCAATTTTTCCACAGCGAACTGATGAGGAACACGGTCGAATGCTTTTGAAAAATCAAAATACACCGCATCGATTTGTTGTCGTTTTTCAAGTTTGTCTATCAATAAAGAAACGTAGCTCATTAAATTGGTGGTAGTAGACCGCTTTTTGACAAACCCATGCTGATCAGTGGAGATAATGTGCTTTACTGATGGGTAAAGAACATCCAACACCATGCGTTCGAATACTTTTGGTAAACAGCTTAGGATAGAAATTCCTCTATAATTAGTGACATCGTGCACGTTTCCAGTTTTGTGAACAGGAACAATTACAGCTTCTTTCCACTTCGCTGGAAAATAGTGCTCGGCAAGCGAGCGGTTGAAAAGCAGAGATGCAGGTAAAGCCAAAGCAGAAGAACATTCCTTCACGAGCGTCGGAGGTAACCCGTCAGATCCTGGCCCTTTCGATCCATCGACTTGTCGTAGATTGTTGTACACCTCGCGTTCAGTAAAAGCAGTAGCAGGTATACTCAAAGAATACGTCGGCAAACTACTCAGGTACGATTCTGACAAAGGCGGTGAGTTATTACTTAGCACGCTTTGAAAGAATGACGAGAATAGGTTGGCTGAATCCGAAACTGTCGACGAAGATTGGTGACGATAGTAAACACTGACAGGAATTCCACGGGAAGAAGCTTTATTCCGCAGATGAGACCAAAATTGTTTCGGGTCAGCCTTCAAATTGATCTCCATCCGTGAAACGTACAGCCGAAAACACGATGCGTTCAATAATTCAAATTGGTGTTCCAAATCACGAACGAGCAATTTATCATCTAGATTTTTTGTCCGGAAAAATCGTTTGCGAGCTTTCCTTAGACGATTCCTGAGGTTACGCAGCTCTCCATTTCACCAAGGTTGTTTGTTATTAGATTGATATCTGCGTTTTCTTCTAGGCACGAGATATCGAAAAATTGCATCTAATTCATAATAGAATTTCTCTATTGCTTCATCCAAAGTGCCATGCGCCAGTATCTCCACCCAGTTAATTCGTATAATTTCAGCACTTAACTCACGAAAATTGCACCGATTGAAATCGTAGAAAATTTCTGCATCGTCAATCATGTGCACGCATTGAGGAACTTCAATTTTTAAAATGAAAGGAAAATGGTGGTGATCTAGTTTCATTAGTGGCGATGGTGGTGCTAGAATTTCGCAATCATTGGCGCAACTAACAAATGCTAAGTCTAGCAGTTTTCCACGCAGGTTCGTTAAAAAGTTAATTTGTTGTAAACCGGAGGCAATCATAGTTTCCACTAATAAATGTTCATGCTCTGAAGACGCGTTGTTCGGCAGTAGACACCCAACTTCCTCATCCAAGCTCCAGCGTAACAACGATAAATTATAGTCGCCTAAGACTACAACCCTATCACGGTCTCCAAATTTGTTGTAAAGCTCATTCACACAAAAGGCATGTTGCTCATATAGAGAAAGATCAGTATTCGGCGGTAATATTGTAATATTGTGGTATTCTATTCGAAAATTTTTTCTTCGATTTTTGAAAGAATCCAAGAGATTGTTTGTGCATTAACTAGTATAACATACAGAATAAAACAGTGCTTTGATTGCGTAGGTCATCCTTAAGAACACGAAGTGGGTTCACTATTATATGCACTTCCGGCACGGTACCGATTAACATGACATACAAACTCTACTAGTACGCACTCTAAATTACAATTTAAATGTTTGTCGCATCCGAGAATATGCAGTAATTTTTGGTAGGACCATAAGACCTTTCAATTGACCCTAAGATTGGGAATAACGGTGTAGAGTCCAGTTTATAACTTTTTTTACGGTTTTTGTTCCGCCAGTTTAAGTGACGGTGTACAATATTGAACACACTTTACCCTATAACTCCGGAACCGGAAGTCTGATTCGAATAAAATTCAGGAATTCCGTATGGGACCGGGAGACCCTTCTTTGAATATAAGTTTGTGGAAATCGGTCAAACCATCGCTGAGAAAAGTAAGTGAGATCCATTTTGGTATATATGACCACTATTTCCGGTACTTCCGGAACCGGATACCGGGAACCAGGATAGCCGGAATCGGTTTGTTCAGTTGCCTACTGATAATGACTATCGATTTGTGTAGTTTTGAGAGCAGTTTAGAATTTTTTTACGTTTTTTGTTTCGCCGGTTGAAGTGACGGTGTACAATATTGAACACACTTTATCCTATAACTCCGGAACCGGAAGTCGGATCCGGATGAAAATCAAGAATTCCGTATGGGACCACGAAACCTTTCATTTGAATTTAAGTTTGTCAAAATCGGTTCAACCATCTCCGAGAAAACCTAGTGAGATTATTTGACACATACAGACACAACCACAAACACACACACACACAGAGAGAGAGATAGAGATTGCTCAGCTCGATGAGCTGAGTCGAATGGTATATGACACTTGGCCCTCCGGGCCAATTTTCACTAGTCGGATTTTCAAGTGATTGCTTAACCTTTCTATATGAGAAAGGTAAAAAGGCTTTCAGTTTAGTTTAGTTTTTCTATCAAAAGAAACTACTTCTTGTACAAACTGATTTTTCAGTGCCTTTTTTATCGAAAAATAAACAAAACCAAAAGCCTTTGTCATCTTTGATTCCAATGAAATTCAATTTGTGAGAAAATTACACCGAATACCAAGCTTGCTAATTGCCCGATATTAGCAGAAAGTATCAATGCTGGATAATAGAAATTTTTGTTAGAAAAACTTTTTTTCCTTAAAAATGCTCATTTTTCAACATATGAAACGTTGATAGGGTACATAATTACTTACCTTGGAACAATATTTCATTGTATTCGAAAATTTAGTATATTTGAATTTTGAAAGTCATTTATTGTTTAGTGTAGAATTTGAATAGACGAATTTCGCGCTAAGTCCTATTCGGTTTTGGCATCACCCTCTCAGATTTGAATGAAACTTTCTAGGCATATAGACTTTATAACAAGAAGCCACTTGTTTTTCCACAATTGATCTAGACTGTCTTTTACTATACTATTTTTTTGGCCAAAAATATAGTCAAACGATTACAAATCCTACAAAAAAATGTTGTGCTATTGATGTTCACAAAATAAGTTTAATTTTCGAAAAAGAAATACTGAAAAATATATTTATTGAACTCTACACTGAAAAAATCGATCATAAAAATTTTAATTTAAATTTCAAAACCATTCTTTATTTGAATGAAATTTTGTACAAACATAGATAATTATGTTCTCTGTTAACCTTCCATGTGTAGCAAGTTGAACATTTTCCAGAAAAGAAAATTTTTCTAACAAAAAGTTTTTCCTATACAGCATTGATCTAATACTGAGTGGTTTAGACATGGCGGATGGGTGATGTCAACGTGAATACTAATAAAACTGACATGCTTTTTCCACGTTTCTGAATATCGTTCGTATTAGTTGATTTATTTTGTGAATTGGGCAACTTTTACTGATTTTTTTTTTTTCATAAATACGTTTATTTCTTAAGGCAGTTTACATAAGTTTTTCTTCGCCGTAGCATAACTTTTACATAATATTCTTATCCTAATTTAATTCTAACATAGTCACAACGTTTTGCATTTATTAAAACATATTCTCTTATTACTTAAATATCATCTTAGGTAACTCGTCATTAATTATGAAATCTACTCGGAAATATTATTTGAACCAAACGATTAACTTCTATAAATTATAAAATAAGCTGTTATTTTCAGACATTTTGTTAATAATTTCATAAACTGTTTCGAATTTGTTTGTATCATTACATTATATTTATTCTAATTTAGCTATTGGTTGAACTCATGGACGCAGCTGGGATCAGAACTAAGTCTTGAAAGGGGCCTTTATTAAATTGAAACTCCAGTTTTCTTTATGAAATGATAAATAAGTTTCATGTATGAAAGGTCACGACAAGCAAGAATGTCTCGAACTGGGATATTGGATAGTCTACCTTGGGTACGCAAAGAATTTATTAGTTGAGATCTGACATCACGATACTCCACGCATGTCCAAACGACATGATCAATATCTCGATAACCTTCGCCACAAGCACAATGATTAGTCTCGGAGAGCCCAATTCGAAGGAGATGTGCATCTAACGTGTAGTGATTGGACATGAGTCTAGACATCACACGAATGAAATCTCTACTCACATCCAGTCCCCTGAACCATGCCTTTGTCGATATTTTCGGAATAATTGAGTGCATCCACCGACCCAGATCATCTTTATCCCAAGAAGCTTGCCAGCTGGCAAGTGTTCTTTGGCGAGACGAGCTATAGAATTCGTTGAAAGCAATTGGTCTCTCATAAATTTCACCCTCAATAGCACCACGTTTGGCTAAAATATCGGCTCTTTCATTGCCAGGAATGGAGCAATGAGCCGGGACCCAGACTATAGTGATTAGATAATTATTGTTCAATATGTCGTTCAGGCACTGTTTTATTTTGCCCAGGAAAAACGGTTCAGTCTTGCCAGTCATGTTTGAGCGAATGGCTTCAATTGCACTCAGACTATCTGTGAAGAGGAAATAATGGTTTGGAATTAATGTGACGATTACACTCAAACTATATTGAACTGCTGCTAGCTCTGCTATATAAACAGATGCAGGTTCTTGAAGCCTAAATGAGGCCGAAACATTATTGTTGAACATACCAAACCCTGTCGCTTCTTCAATTCGCGATCCGTCCGTGTAAAACATTTTCTCAGAGTCAATATGCCTGAACTTACTTGAAAATATTTTTGGGATTTCCGTCGAACGTAGATGATCCGGGATTCCACGCACTTCGCGCTGCATGGATGTATCGAAAAATAAAGTTGAGTCAGGGACATTTAGGAGGCTGACACGGATAGGAATATATCTTGAAGGGTTGATTTCCTGTGACATATGGTTAAAATATACTGTCATAAATTTTGTTTGAGATCGAAGCTCGACTAGTCGTTCGAAATTATTAATTACCATGGGATTCAGCACCTCACATCTTATTAGCAGGCGTGATGAAAGCTCCCAAAATCGATCTTTTAATGGAAGAACTCCCGCCAGAACTTCAAGACTCATTGTATGTGTCGAATGCATGCACCCTAAAGCAATTCGCAAACAACGATACTGAATTCGCTCCAGTTTGATAATATGAGAGTTTGCAGCGGAACGAAAGCAAACGCATCCATATTCCATCACTGAAAGTATCGTTGTCTGATACAATTTTATTAGATCTTCCGGATGAGCACCCCACCAAGATCCTGTTATTGTTCGAAGAAAATTTACTATTTGTTGGCATTTTGTTATCAGAAACCTAATGTGTCCTCCCCACGTGCATTTGGAATCGAACCACACCCCGAGGTATTTAAAAGTTAAAACCTGTTGGATCATTCTTCCCATCATATGGAGCTGAAGCTGCGCGGGATCATGCTTTCTTGAAAAGACGACTAACTCTGTTTTCTCCGCAGAGAATTCGATACCAAGATGAACAGCCCAATCGGACAAGTTATCTAAGGTATCTTGCAATGGTTTTTGCAGATCAATAGCTTTGGGTCCAGTAACTGAAACCACGCCATCATCTGCCAATTGTCTTAGTGTACATGGGGTTACTAGACAGCTGTCAATGTCATTTACGTAAAAATTATAGAGGAGCGAACTGAGGCATGAGCCTTGCGGGAGACCCATGTAACTATTTCTGAGTGTTGCCAAATCGCCATGTGAAAAATGCATGTGTTTCTCTGACAAAAGGTTGTGCAAATAATTATTTATAACCGCTGGGAGTCCATTTTGGTGAAGCTTGTCTGAAAGAACATCAATGGAAACTGAATCAAATGCTCCTTTAATGTCTAAAAATACAGATGCCATTTGTTGCTTTTGAGCGAAGGCAATTTGGATGTCAGACGAAAGTAATGCAAGGCAATCATTCGTCCCTTTATTTCTACGGAAGCCAAACTGAGTATCTGACAACAAACCGTTCGTCTCGACCCAAGTGTCGAGACGTCGTAGAATAATTTTTTCGAACAATTTTCTGATGCAGGACAACATCGCAATGGGTCTATATGAGTTGTGATTGGAAGCTGGTTTCCCCGGTTTTTGAACGGCGATAACTTTCACTTGTCTCCAGTCAGGTGGAACAATATTTTGCTCAAGAAACTTGTTGAACAATTCCAACAAACGTCTTTTTGCGAGGTTGGACAGATTCTTCACCAAGTTGAATTTAATTCTGTCCAACCCTGGAGCGTTATTGTTACAAGACAAGAGTGCTATAGAAAATTCCATCATTGAAAATGGGTTATTAATAAAACCATTATTTGGAGGAGATTCCCGTATAATGCTCTGCGTAGGAACAGAATCTGGGCAAACTTTCCTAGCAAAGTCAAATATCCATCGGTTCGAGTATTCATCACTCTCATTGCCCACGGTACGATTCCTCATTCGTCTGGCCGTGTTCCAAAGAGTGCTCATTGAGGTATCTCTTGACAAACCTTCGACAAAATGTCTCCAATAGCTACATTTTTTGGCTCGAAGTATGCTCTTGTACTTGGTTTCTAAAACCATAAGTTTTTCAAAATTCTGAGGAGTTCCTCCTCCCCGTTTTAGAAACGTCTTGCAAGCATTTTGTTTTGCGAGTTTAGCCTCTGAGCACTCTTTGTCCCACCAGGGGTTGGGAGGCCTTCTGTTAGTCGTTGGCCCAGGAAAGCGTTTAGTTTGGGATTGTTCTGCTGCCTCCAGAATCGAACAAATGAGGAAGTCATATTCTTCAAGTGGAGGGAGCTCTTCCATTGAATTCAAAATACTAGAGATACTACTTTGGTATTTAATCCAGTCGATATTTTTTGTCAAATCATATGGAATACTAGCTGAAGTAGCAATGCAATTGCTACTGCTAATTGAGATGATGATTGGTAAATGATCGCTACCGTGTAAATCAGGCAATATTTCCCAGGTGCAATCTAGTCGAATTGATGTTGAGCAAAGAGATAGATCTAATGCACTTGGGCGTGCAGGAGGTCTTGGGATCCGTGTCATGCTACCCATATTTAATACGGTCATGTTAAAATTGTCACAAATGTTTTGTATTAAAGATGATCTGCTATCATTGTAAACGGAACCCCACATAATACCGTGCGAATTTAAATCCCCCAGAATCAATCGTGGTGCAGGAAGGGCTTCAACCATTTCATTAAGCTGTTGCTGTCCAACTTGTGCTTTTGGAGGAATATAAACCGAAGCTATGCAAATATCTTTGCCTTTAATGTTTATTTGGCAAGCAACAACTTCTATACTAGAAGGGATGGGATGGGATGTTTAATCTATAAAAGGAATAGCATTTCTTAATTCCCAAAAGCACTCCACCATACGGAGAGTCTCTATCGAGACGTATAATGTTAAAATCATTAAAATTTAAAGCTATGTTTGAAGTAAGCCATGTTTCGCATAAAGCAAATACATCACATTTTTGACTATGCAATAATATTTTAAATGAATCAAGTTTTGGCATGATGCTTCGACAATTCCACTGCAGGACAGTGATTGTATCATTTGCGACGGGTGATAAATTATCCATCAAAAGATACAAAACCTGAGACAATTGGCCATTGAGCTGATAACTGCTTCAAAAAGGTTCTAGCTATTGGAAGGAATGCCATTATGAGGGTCTTTAAGGGTTCAGATATATTGAATGCTGAGAAAATCCATTCAACAATTTCCGAAAACTTCAGTAATCCTGTTGGTGGCTGTGAAATGGAGCCCACTGGATTATTATCTTTTTCTGTACTAGATCCTGGATTGGTTTGTGAATTTGACAAACCAGGAGGCACAGTCTTTGGTTTTGACTTTTTTGTTTAACACGGGGATCTTTTTTTGAAGATGAAATTTTAGGTGTCTTTTTTGGTAATTTGGAGGAAGACTTCTTTTTCTTAACTGACCCTTGGGTAGTGATAAACGAATTACCTTCACTATTTTCGTCAGAGTCAGAGTCCTCTGGTTCCTCTAGATTTGAAAACCCGTTTTCGGTTTCCAAAGGGGGGACATCAATGACCGTTTTAAGCATTTCTGCATATGTGCGCTTAGACCGTGCTTTTAAAGAAAGCTTAATTTTGTCTTTGTGCACTTTAAATGCAGTGCATACTGAAATATCATCATGAGGACTATTCCCACAATAAATACATTTTTCAATTTCCTTGTTGCAATCATTATCTTTATGAGGCCCTTCACACTTAATACATTTTGGTTTATTACTACAGTAAGTAGCTGTGTGGCCGAATTTTTTGCAGTTCGTACAATTCATTACATTTGGAACAAAAAGCCGAACAGGGAGGCGAATTTTATCGACATAGACATGGGACGGCAACGCAGACCCGGCAAATGTCACTCGAAACGAGTCTGATGGGCGATAAACTTTTTTTTCCTCTTCATGAACTACTGAGTACAGTTGTTTGCACTCCAGTATTTTCACACCCTCAAGCATAGAGTTCTTGAAACGACCAACACCATGCTTGAGTAAATCATCTACCGAAAGACTCGCTTCGGTAACAACACCGTCAATTTCGACATCTTTGGAGGGTATGTAAACTTTATACTCTTTATTGAAATGTTCCGAAGAGACAATATCATTCGCGTGTTTCAAATTATTTACCACAACACGAATTTTATCGTTATTTACTTTTATGATCTCTTTGATTGACGAGTATCGTGATGTCAAGCCTTTATTAATTTGAAAAATGTTTAATGGCTTTGATATACGTCTAAAAAAGACTATCCAAGGCCCAGAAGAGCTCTCCTGATATTTTTTCGTTCGTGGGGGTATCGGATTCATGCTAGGATTTACGTCCATGGATTCATCCATTACATTAAAATTTTTAACTAAACTTTAAAATAAAATTTGAAACCAACACTACACAGTACTCAATCAAAAGGAAAAGAAAAAACTGCTACCTTGAAATTGTTGTCTATCTCCGTTTCACTGCCGTGTAGATCCTCGTTGCTCTAGATGTTCTTGTTGGATGTATCTGGACGTTGATACAATGCTGAAGCTCACTGTAGCGATAGAATATGATGTGATGCTACTGCTACCTGACATCCAGCACCACTCGAATTCCGATTTGCTTTCGTCTTCGCCAGCTGTAACCAGCGCAGGTCACCGGTGTATACCTGCGTGTTGTATGGCAGTGGAAAGACCGAGTTGTCTTGTCTCCTTCTTCCTAGTGCTCCGCACCGATATGCTTCTGCACCGAAGTGCCTTCGCACCGGTGTGCCTTTGCACTCTCCTGCTTCTATGTGCCTTTGCACTCTTCCTCTTCGATGTGCCTTTGCACTCTCCTGCTCAGCACTTGTGGCTGTATATTGCGGCCTGGGTAGAGTTTGGGAAACGCCCTTTGTTGTTTCCTTCACCAGCTTGGCCCAGCACTAGGGCTCTCTTATGCAGCACGACTATACGTTTTAACGGCTGCTGCCAACAGGTTTCTACCTGTAGTTCAACCGTTGTCGTATTTAACGCGTGTAAACCAACCAGCGTTATTAAACTGTACGCTTCTATACACAACCTTCTCGGTTGAACGGCTATTACTGAATGACTTTTACTGATTGTTTTCCTGAATTTCATTTGTTGTTGTTGCTGTTGGTGGTGGTTGATTCAAGGTGGAAGGAACACACCCACTCCTCTTCGAGATAACTTAACCGATATTACAAATTTAGATGGAACTGAAAGGTGTTAGGGTCCTTCAAGAAATTCCAAATTTTTTTCCGAATTCGACTTCCGGTTCTAGAATTAAAGTGTGATGGGTTTTTGAAATGTCAAGTCGTCGTCTAGGCGACGATATAAAACAGGGAAATATTCTTCTAAATTGGGCTCAAAACTGTACGAACAACTGCCATACGAGCCAACTTCGGTTTTACCGGTCCCCAGAATGCGGTTCCGAAAGTACCGGAAATAGGGATAAAAATCTTAAAATGGAACTCGATCAATTTTCTCTGAGATGGCTCAAACGAATATTCACAGACGAAAAACCCAAAAAAAAGATAAACCAGATATACGGAAAAATAAATAATAATTTGTTTATTTCTTAATTTACAGATTTTTGCAGGACTGTACGTGTTTTTCTCGATCGCTGGAATTCTCGCACACAACTGTGAAATTGATATGACCGGCTCTTCGGAAGCATATGCGATTTACCTGTACTATCTTCGCTGTAAGTATTCGTTGATACAATTCATAATTACAACTCAAAACTAACTAGAATTGGTTTTATTCTCGGTTTTTATGTAGCATCTGAATGTGGAAAGATTGACCTCAGTTACCTAGGCATCCAGAATGTACCCGACAACCTACCGATTCTCGTTCCGGAAGTTTCGGCTGCAGCCGAGAGGACGTACATTTTTTGTATAATCGGGGCAGTTCTGTTTGGGCTTTGGTTGGTCACATCGATCTTGATGTTCGGTAGCTATTTTGTTGTTTAATATAAAGTGCAACTTATGAAATATTTCATCTTACAGGATCAGTATGCGTCTCTTGTATGGGCCGTTGTTGCCTGGTAGCGGGAGTCTATCCCTATATCATTTCACTTTTCCTGGTATTAGCATTCAGTGCTGTAACATTCGTCTTCTACCTCATCGATTTCATTGGAAGTTTTGTAAGTTTTGTGATCATATCTTCTACCTCTGTCTAACGTATGTTCCCTAGGATATCGATTTCGTAATGGATTTATTAGAGATTCAGAACCAATTAGAAATCCGGCCAATTTTCGAAAATATCGACATCATTTTTCAAATCGTTCCTCCGCTACTACTGTGGATCACCACAAGCTTTGGGGTTCTCATTTGGTTTATGTTTTTGTTGCTTGGTTTCATAATGATGGGAGTAGCGAGGCGTTTGTGGAGAGAGAACAAACCAGCACCCTCGTACAATAACGCAGTACAAGCACCGAGAACGATGGTTCAATCATCCAATAGAACCGATGAAATGAGAGAAGAACCCACTCAAATCGATGCGAACCTTACGATTGCCGCTGTTCGATACAACGACCCGGCAAGACAACCGAATGACAATGTGTCCTTCAACGAGATTCCTCCAGTAGATGTAAACATTCGACGTACCGTTGAACCATTGAAAACTGGCCACGAAGCCACGCATGAACCACGTTACGAATCAGAACCGAGTTCAACCAACAATTACCCGAACGCACCGCCCAGTCCACTACGAACGAATCCTTTGATTAACCCTTACACCGACAAGCGGTTCACGTACCTGCCAGGAAATCCACAACCCTTTTCTTACCTAGCAGGACCTCCGCAACTCAGCCCGCGAAATTCTACCAACGTACCTGAAGTACGTAGTCAATTGCCATGGTCTTACTTCCGTCAACCGGAGCACGATCTAACTCCGAGACGTGTAACGTCTACTCTCACCGACCACAGAGAATTCCCTGGCGAGGAGTACATTCCACCGATGGTCAAACCCAGCGCTCCTGATGATCGATCCAGTGACGAAGGAAGTAAGTTATAAGCATTTACTCTTAAAACATTTCAACTCAATCATTCGTCGTTTCTTTCTTTTTCTCAGAATGGAGCGGCCCTGAATACAGGTATTAATAGTGCAATATAAAGGATTCAAACCAAAGATGCCATCGATGAACTAAGAATTTAAGTTGATTGTAATGTTGTTTGATTTGTAAATAAATGTTAATGGTTTCGCACTGTAGAGCAGTGCGGACAAGTTGAATCACGATGCTGGTGAGACTTTATCAATCAGTATAAATAAAGTATGTCAACATCAATATAACTCATTGAACGAATGATTACTAGTCAGTATTGATTTTGATAACGTTGAGTTTGTATAGCAGATACAAGTACAATGTGACGCCCATCTCTCTCAGGTGTAGCTGGTAAGCAAGAATTTATCGAACTTAGGAACTGAACAATATATTCTAGAGAATTGTGAAAGAATAGATCCGATGAATGGACGTGTTCCGATATCAGTTTTGCTAAAAATCTGTTTCTTTTTTGGGTTATTCGAATTCACAACCTTTCTCATATCTTTGAAAATTCATCAATCGAAAGAGTGGGCAACTGAGCAATGTAAGCTAACTGTTAGTCTATAATCATGTTATTATTCGAACCAGTATATGATTTTACCATCAAGTACTTGACCTGCAATCAACGGATTTTGTAATCAGTTACAATATCTTCACTTCGGTCCCAAAAAGCAATATTAGTGTGAAAAATGTACACAGAAAGAAATAATGAAATTTACACGACATGTAAATCAATAGTAACATGTAATAGACATGGGTTGAATCGAGATTTTGATTGAAAACCTTCATCGATGCAAAACTAAATTGGATTGCATTGAATTTTCAATGAATATAACTGTATATTTCAATCAACGCTTAGTTTGCAATTAAATTCTATTGAAACCTACAGAATTGTAAAGTAACTTTATGTTTAATTACCTGCTCTAAATATGTGCATGAAAATATATGTAAATTTACAAAATATTTTTATCTGTGTACATTACTACTGCTAATTTCACGTCGCTGAACATTCGAAGCGAAATAACCTATTTGCATTATATCCTTAGAGTCAAAGCATGAAACAGAGATAGCAGATCTCAGTATACCTAACAGTTTTGTTTATAAATTAAATACTTAAGGGTATGGCTATGCAGCTAAAATTATGAAAATTTACAGGTGACACAAATCCACATATGACACAATTCATAAGAACGTAATCCGTGAAATGAATGAATTTTACAAGAATGATATAAATATACGTCAAACATACCCCACCTTTGAAGTAAACATTTAAATTTACATGTTTTAGCCTTTAAAAATATGTCAGAATGCATTAAATATAAGTCAGATTTACTGTAAAATTGAGTCATTTTTGACGCTCATATATGTCGTTCTCAGAAGATGTAAATTTACATGATTATTTCTAGGTGTGTATTCTACCTTTTTGGCAAATAGATATCTGAAGCGAAAACAAGTCTCATACTCATACACAAAACAGTCTCATACTCATTTACATCGTGTTTTGCAAAGATAAACTCATGATTACAATGTCCCATACGATTAATTGAAAAATGTTGGGTCAATAATCGTGAACCAGTTGGCTCAGTAATAATGTAATTTTATTGACCCTCCGATAACAAGCGTCGACTGGTTCCGACAAAATGCCATGAAAACAATACAAGTTAGAAAGGAAGCAAACATATGTTTACATTCAGCACATAATGATTTCTTGCTACAACTGACTTTAATTCTTCATGGGATGAGGCAATAACAAACTAAATAAATTCTTGGCAATGGTTCTAAGTAGGTTTTACTTTCTTATTGTAAGAATCACTGGATATAAGGCAAAATTGCTCAATATCGTTCATACTGTAATTTGATATTTTTCCAAACATAAACAATCATTGTCATAGTTACGACACATCTAGTGATCAGACGTTTGTTGTTTCGCTTCAAAAGACTAAAACTGACAGTGAACCGAGCTCATCGAGGGGTCCTATTCAAATAATGGGCCGTATGAATAAAACGTAGCATGCTTGAATTTCGGTAGTAAATGCTACTGTGTGGACTTTGTTTTTGAGAAGATACTACAAACAACAGACTTTGCTACATTTTATTCATACGGCCCAATATATAAGAAATCGCGGACTACTTTATCTTGAGTTTATCTTTGATGTTTTGATTGGATGTAAAAGTACTATTCGTTGGTGAGTATAAATTCAGGCTTTTGATGGGAATACTACACTGAAGGAAAAGTAAAAAGAGTTTTATAAGTTTAGGACTTTTGAACCTAGTAGAGATCAATTTTATTAAGTGTTAGAGATTTTCATCAACAGTCTAACAATTGTCTTAATTGTTATTCTTCAATGGTGAAATTCTCATAATTTTGTCTAATAGTTGGAAGGAGTGGGGAGTTCCGAACTACACTTTGATTCTGACTGCTAACTCACACGAAATACATATTTTTTTCAAAATTATACAAATAACGATTAAATTAAAAGTAAAATTTCACGCTTCAGGATTTGCCGGACTCAAACATCCGAATTTATTTCAAAGTTATAAGGATTTTAAAAATACATGCAATTTCGTCATTTTGAAAAATCGTGAGCAATTTCAAACCGCTTTGCAAATTGAGCCAATTTGAATAACTAAAACGTTTAAATTTAAAAAAGACTTATTCTTTTAATGATGCTCCCCCCATAAGGGATAGTTTAAATCAAAAAACACTTTTTTGTAATTTTTTACGGAGAAACAACTTCAGCAAATTTATTCCTTTTTACATCATAATTAAATTTATAACTCTTTTACATTATAAAGCATCATTCGAAGAACATTCAGTTAAATTTACGTATATTATTATTGAAAATTAAGGCGGTAACAAAGCATTTCCTAAAAGCTCTTTTGAGAATCACGTTGCGCGGTGAACACGATAACTCGGTGTAAAATTATCTGAAATCAAAAATGTTCTTCAATTCACTTAAAGTACAAGTTTTTTATCCGATTCAAAAACGTGGGGGGAGCCATTTTATACCTAGAAAGAATGTTCCAAGTTTGAAAAGAATCGGTTCAGTAGATTTTTCAGGATCTTGTTCACGTACTTTCAGAAAACGCGTTTAAATTTTTTTTCTCAAAAAGTGAGCAAAAAATATTTTTACACTGAATCATTCATTGATCATTGATTTGAAATTTTGACACAATATTTTTGAAATGTTAAACTACAAGAAAATGTAAAAAAACGATTTTCCGAGACTGTTTATCCCTTACCCCCCCCCTTAATCCACCTAACAGTAATATGATACATTTTTTCATAAATCTGCATGTGTTTTTTTCGTGAACATTCTTCGGTGTTTTAGGTTTTCTTGAAATTATTTTAACGACCGTCGTTTAAGTGATAGTTTGAAATTTCACTCACTCATTACCTTATTCATTGTAATTTCAGAGTTGCAGGCCGGATTGAAGAGAAAAATTATGTAAAACCATAAAATGAATCCTTTGAATCTCAACGTGTGACAATCGATTAAGCATTCCGTTAGATGTCGAAGTCAGTTCCACTTTAGAATTTTTGGTCATTATTCACGATACTTCCGAAACCGCTAGTCAGGGACCAGCATGGCCCAATTAACATGACGAATAAATTGAAAATGGCCATGAATTAACATGACGAATAAATTGAAATAGTTTTATGTTCAACTTTGAACTCGTCATCTTCTATGGCGAATCGAATTTCAATTTTATATGGTATAGGTCTTTTATTTTAATGTTTTTTTAAGGAAATTCGTTTTAGCCTTCTTTGAGAAAACGATTGAGTTCCTCTATTCCCGATACTTTCGGCACTGGAATTCGGAAATCGGTGTAACCGAAGTCAGTTAAATTCATCTAAGGAATTGTAAACCATTTCATCCGAAATCTAAATTTCAGTGTTGCCATCTTTGAGGAATCGTAGTGCGTTCCTGGGTGCCTTCCAGGATCGAAAACCGAATATCGGTAGAACAGAAATATGCTTATTTGATAATCGACTATCAAAATCTGCAAACCCGATAGACCCGATTAATTTATGAGAAATTGACATTTTTACACTTATCACCCCGTATCTCGTGACCCCGAAGTGATAAAAAACAAAAATGGGATGTTGAGAACTTGCACATATTATGTCCTGGAACCAAAAGTTGGATCCAAATGAAACTTTGAAACCTTTTTGGGAGCATAGGACTTTTCATAGTAATATAAGTTTGTAGAAATCGGTTTAGCCATCACCGAGAAAACACACATGATATATGACCCTCATTCCTCCGGGCTAGGATATTTTTTCTAAAGTTTGAGCGAATTCTATACCTATTTTTTAAATTTATATGAAAAAAGGTAAAACCTTAGGACTTTTCTTCGTAAACAAAATTCTTAGGTTATATTCGAATCCCTGTTTTTGCTTACGGATTTGAAGAGTGAAATTCGTTGAAATAATGTACAGTTATATATACATTTGAGGGTTTTTGGTTACAAAGTTACCGGTTTGAGCGAATAGCGAAACATCGTCAAATTGAACTCTCAACGCAACCTAGCAGTTCAATTAATACCGCTAAGCAGAAGCAAAGTTTACAACTTCAAATGTTCACAGTCAGTCGTCACTAGTTTTTGTTATAGCCTCCACAAAAGAATATTACATCTCTATACAATATCCTCAAAGTGTTGCATAAATAGTGCAAGCTTTGTTTCTGCTTCAAGGTTTAAATTGATCTGTTAGGTTGCGATTGGAGTTCAATTTGAACTGCTGTAATTACTGACCAGCCGAAGACAAAGCGTGAAGAAAATGATATAAAACACTAATCGGTTTCGAATTTCGGTTCCGGAATTACCAGCCGATGAGTGTTTGAAATTTCGAACAGTCGTAAAAAGCGATTGAGCAAATACGTAAGAATACTTGTAAATTGAGTTCAAAACTGCATCAATTCGGTGATTTACGATTTATAGGACAGAATTTTGAAAATTTTAAGCTGTCATTTAACGTGATGGGACAAAAAACTTAAGAAGGCGAGTGAGTAATGTCGCAGAAATAACTGGAGGATGTAAATACAAAGCAAACTGATATTCTTCTTTTATACTTCCGAGTTAGTCGTTGGTATTAGTACACACTTTAAAAAATCCTGTGATTTTACATCTTATTAGATGCCCATAAATGGAGCGTCGCAGTTCACGCAAATTTACGACGAAGAAATTCGTTGAAATAAAAAAAGAATACTGATAGCAACCGCCGCGACTTGAACCGAGAATCATTGGATCGCAAGAACGTCTGTGAGCCACAGAAGCATACATCTGCTTGGTTGGTAAAAGGTACATTTAAATTCATACAGTCGCACCTGCTAGCAGAACGCAAGTTACAGTCGAAACCAGTAAAATTCAAGCTCTTTATGAATTACATCGTATGAGGAATTAAGTCACCTGTAAAATTCAAAATTTTTTAGAGTGTAGGTAGTGTGATTTCGCAACTTCATTTGCTTCGCTTTCAGAACTGTAACGGTGCATCCATACTAAAGAATGATTTATTGACGACATATTCAACGATACAATTAAATGACACGAAACAAAATTTTTCTGTAGATTAATATAGTAGAAGTAATCTTCGCATAATCGTTTGGGAATATTTTATTGATTCTAGAAGAACCGATTTACGGAATTTGTCCAATTTGAGCCTTTTTACCATCATTTGATTCAATTTTGGAATTTTAGGACTGGATTCAAGAACTAAATTCGAAAATTGTGACAGGGTCAGAGTTTAGTTGCAAAATTCAGGTTCGGAATCCAGATCAAGAAATCAAGTAATAAATTTAGTTCTAGAATTATGGAACTAAACTCATTTTCAGAATCCTGATTCCGAATTTAGTTCTAGAACTGAATTCTAAACTTGAATTCCGTAATAAAGGAACTGAATTCCGGTTCAAAATCTAACTCCAGAATCCATGTTTCGAATTTAGTTCTATTATGCAGGTTCTGAATACTGAAAATGAATTCGGAAACTGAATTTAGAATTGAATTCTGAAACTGAATTTGGAATTGAATTCTGAAACTTAGTTTTGGAACTGAATTTTGAAACTGAATTCAGGAATCAATTTCTAGTTAAGAAATCAATTCTAAATCAGAATTTTGGATTCGAATTTCGAACATAAATTAAGAAACTAAATTCAGTTCCAAAATCTAGTGAAAAAATCAGTTCCAAAATTCAGAATTAGGATTCAGTTCTAGAATCATAGTTTTTAATTCTGAACCTGTATTCTGGAATTAAATTCTGAATCTGAAGCCTGAAACTGAAATCTAAACCTGAAACTAAGTTCAGAGTACAAATAGATCAGAGTCCAGGTTCTAAAGATCAAAGTCCAGGTTCTAAATTCAGTTTTAAAATTTAGTTCTACAATTTAATCCAAAATACAGTTCGCTGCTGCTGTTGGCTCGCCACGACGTCCGAAAGGCGAATGAGAGCAGGACCTGAGCGTTTTATGTTTTTCTGCTGTTCGTGGAAGGTTTGCACCACAACGTCCAGTTCCGTCTAGCGCACAAGAAGAAATCAACAATTTTCGATTAAAGTTTATCTTTTATACACGTCCATTAGAACATGGGGACTGATATGTGCCTGACTACCTCAAAACCGTCGTCGAGTGTACGAGAAAGGTAAGCAAGCTAGATGAGTTTTCCTCATTGTTTCCCAAATTTTGAGAAAACATAGTTTTTGAGTTATTTGTGGTTATTTCACATTGTTGAGAATTTAATCACAAAATGTTCCTACTTTAAGTAGTTACTATCGTTCGAATATTCACGATTAACACATGGGCTGAAAAGTCCCGGACCTAACACATAGATGGCGTTAGTTTTATTGCAATCACTTTTTTCATTGAATACTAACCATTAAAAGACAGCTGTTAAAATTTCATGATATTCTGTTCATTAGTTTGTGAGTTACCCAAGTAGCATGTTAAGTTGCTATCCTGTATATTTCTACTGATTGTGCAATTTATCAAGTTAGTTTATATCACTATTCTAGTAACTGCTGTGTTATGGAAAAAGCGCAATTTTTCTGTGTTGTGCAACATACTTTAAAGTTCATCCGTTATTACGAACATTTATTCACAACGATTGTGCAACTGATACAAAAACTCATGCGTCGATCCCATCAAAAAGGCAGTAATAAAATCAACGAAAAAACAATTGTGAAACTCGTGCAATCTACTACGTATTGTAAACAAGAAATGGTATGACGTTCACAAAAACATAACAAACATAATTTCTAATAAATAAGTTTCATATTTGATTTTCAATACAACTGCTCTCAACACAAACATGGATCTTGTAAAATAATCTGGACATGAAAAATAATAACGCACATATTGTAGAATTAATCTTTTTTGTTTTTGTAAATGAAAAATCGACAACGAACTGCATTTTAATGGTGAAACATGTATTCGTACGCCCGAAATTTTCAAGTGCCTTTAAATTAACGTGTTTCGATGATTGTACACAACTTTCTGTGAAAATAACAGTCTATTATTTTTAATGAAAATCATCGGAGTGATGTTTAAAATACGTTAATTCAAACATTCTTTAAAATTACCATACGATTTTGATCAACCTGAAAAATTTCGAAATGATTTTTTCTTGAATATTTTCCAATATGGCATCGATTGTAACAGTGAGTTGAATAGAAAATGGTTCACCCAACGTAATGACATATATTATCTAAATAACAGGAAACATCAACATGTTAATATTTCGGAAAGAATATTCTCTACGTTTTGTTTTTTATCAGTTTTAATCTTCTAGTTGAATTAAACAACAATACAGTATAGTCATTTATCTTAGAGGGCCCGACTTTTGTGATACGCACTGTAGGTATTATTTTGGCAAGTCCGTGTGCTGGAGTTGCAAAAACAAGTTGCACAAGCGGTAATATATAACTATGGGAGTAACTATGATGAAATTAACTTTTCGTTCAATATCTTTGAAAAGTGATGTCAGGTCTGCTTATTTTTTTTTCGCGAGATGAAAACCGAACACAAATTATCTGATTGATTTTTGTTTTCATTGCGTATATAACGCTGTATTTCTGCAACTTTTATTTAACTTTATTTAATCTCATGTCTGCAAGTTTTGCGTTCAATTCAAACATCTTGCACAACTTTTTTGTGCAATTTTGTATCAATGTTTTTCTAAAACTGAAGAAAACTGCGCACACTGATCAAAAAATTCATGAGGCAGCGGACTCTGCAGAAATATATTTTTTACAGCAAGATTATCAATTCGGCTTAGCATTTTTTGACTTGCAGAGAGCATCAATCATTTCACTAATTTTTCTTCCACAAGAGATTTATAGCAATTTCGACGTATATTGTGCCCGGCACAATTATGACAGCCGTTTGGAAAGTTTTTGATAAGTTGAACAATTGTAATAGTTACTTCCGTTTTACATGACGATGTGAATTTTTTTGTAGAGCCTCTAGTGAAACATTAACAAGTTGTTGATTTACTGCACAATTGTTTTAGATGTACTTAAAGTTGTTCTACAGTGATTTTTTCGGTAGTATTGTGAAACTTGACAGTGATTATTTGCACAACCAATTTTAATATACATTTGTAAACATATCATTTCTAAATCAATTGTAAAACATCTTGAAAGTTCAATAAGTTACATTTGCTACTTGGGTATTGTGCTAAGAGTGACGCAACTTTTGTTATTTTCTTAACAATGGATCAAAAACAATTTCGTGTTTTAATTTTACACTGCTGCTTGAGGGAAAACAATACAAGCTTGAAAAGTGTTATGGAGACTCCGCTCCATCAGAAAAAAAACAATAAAACGTTGGTTTGCTGTCTTCTTTTAAACGAAGAACTCGTGCAGTTCTAGTTCTTTTGAAAGAATGAACGAGCTATAGTTCTTTTTTCGAGAACGGTAGTTCCTCAATTCAAAGTCGAGGGATCTTTTTTTGTTTTTTTTAACTCGCTCAACCATTTTTCAAGAACGGTACTAATAAGAAAGTTTCATCACGAAACCGCAGTTCTGCTTCGAGGGACCTTTTTTTGCTCGCTTAAGCTTACAAAACTAAGTTTTGGTTTAGTCTTTGAACAAACAAACCAACGATGAATAGAACGAACGAACGGCTCTGGAGAACTAGTTCATTCAACAGAACTCTGCATCGCTGAACGGTTCTTTGAATTGAACTGTTTTGCCCATCTCTAGTTTGAAGGCTGAAATTGCAAAGAAACGACCGCATATGGCAAGGAGAAAATTTTTGTTTTATCAAGACAACGCACATGAATTAAACTTCGAATTGCTCCCACATCCACCGTATTCACCAGATTTGGCCCCCAGCGACTACTGACTGATCGCAGACCTGAAAAAATGCTCGCCGGTAAGAAATTTCGCACGAATGAAGAGATTATCGCTGAAACTGAGGTCTATGGTAAGGCAATAGATAAATCGTTCTACAAAAGTGGTATTGAAATGTTAGAGCGGCGCTGGTATGAATGCTTTGCTCTAGATGGAGATTGCGTTGATGAATAAAGTTAATTTTAAACCAAAAAAATCGTGTTCTCTTTGTTAGGCCCGGGACCTTTCAGCCCATGTGCTGAGTTCCGCAGAGCTATTTTTAAACAGACCCCCACAGTAAAACAAGCCGCATTTACGTCAAAAACATCAACGCAGTTTCTACAATCAATCCAACGAAATGAAATGACAGCAACACAAAACATAGAATGGCAACAGTGATTCTGAGCTACTTGATAGCAGACCCTGTCAGCTTGGAGCGAAATCAATATTCAGTTCAGCAACGCCGGCAACACCATCGGGTGTGCAGTGCTGCTATTTTGGCGCGCACGAATTTGACATTTCTTTCCCCTACTTCTATGTACGAGATTCGATGCGGACACGTCTGAGGGCGCCATGCTCGCCAAAAAAAGGATGTTGCCAATGATTTGTTCGGGAAATGTGAGAGCTGGAAATCTTGTTAATATGATGTCTTTGGTGTTAGCTACAACCCGCTTGTGAGGAATTCTGGCAACCGTCAGAAGGCTGGCTGCATTCCGGCAGCTGTCAAAATTGTCCAGGCGAAATTGCGTCATTATCTCGCCCTACATGTCTTGTTTATTTCCCTCCTCTTTCTTCTTTCTTTTTTTTTTTATTCGACTTCATTTGATATTCGTCAATCCCGCATGTACGTACAAAAAACTTATCTTGAGACGAGGTAAATGAGATTGAAATATGGGTATGTTTGGCAGTGAGAAAGCAATGTTATTGGCAATAACATTTCCCATGATTAGTATATATATGGGCTTTCTCGTTGGGTTGAACGTAAATAGCGTGTTCGATTTCAAAGTAATACTGACTTATTCTGTGCGTCAATTTGACTTATATATGATTTCATAACAATAAAAGTTTTGTCAATAGCTTAATGTACAATAAATTCAATTTGAATATCACGTAAAAAAGGATGGGGCAAATACGGAACAATTGCCCTTTGAATTCTGTTCGGGTAGACATAGGTGATGTCGTATGAGATGCGCTGCGATGAACAGTGCGAATGTTGCACGGATGCACGTTGATTTGTTGCAGCGATGATGCTACATTACCCCCTTCCTAGACTGGGCGACGATCAGTGATAGCGAAGAGGAATCCTAAAGGTCAAACCGCATTCACCGACATTTCCATCGCCGATCTTTTTTCGCTCTTCGGTTATGACTGAGCTGCCGGCGTGCGCATGTATAGGTACGCCGGACCCGACATAAAATTCATATCTTTGGGAACGATATTCCTCGCCGAGCTTTTCGCACCGTAGCAACTGTGTCGGGTCCGGCGTACCTATACATGCGCACGCCCGTGCTCAGCCATAGCCGAAGAGAGAAAAAGTCAACGCCGGCGAGCTCGGATCGGCTGAATGCGGAGTGCCCTTAACTCGTCGTCCAGAGCGAGTGACTACCATCGGCCTATCGGTCTGTGTAGTTGTAGCCGAACGATCGATGGAAGGTTGTTGTGGTTGATCATTCTCAACTGTGTATGCAGGCTTCAACCGATCGATCGAGATGTTCGCTGTCCGTCCGTTGATGTCGATTTTGTAGTGTTTGTTGGTTCGTTCCAGCACTGCATATGGACCATCGTACGGCGACGAAAGAGATGGTCGTATCGAATCGTTGCGGATAAACACGTGCTTGCTCGTTCCGAGATCGGGATGTACGAAAACATTTTGTTTGTTGTTCCAAGCCGTATCCGAGGGTCGCATTTCACGCATGGCTTCACGAAGTTTGTTCGCAAATTCCGATTCGGTGCTGTTGTGTGGGTTTTCAGCGAAGAACTCTGATGGTATTCGGAGAGTAGTTCCATATACCATTTCTGCTGGTGATGCTCTGATGTCTTCTTTATGAATGGTGCGTAATCCAAGAAGTATCATCGGAAGATGTTCGGTCCAGCGTTCGGGTTGTTGACATAGAACAGCTGACTTCAAGGTTCTATGCCAACGTTCTATGATGCCGTTTGCCTGAGGATGATAAGGTGTTGTTCGAAGATGGGTAACACCAAGTGTTCGGGTCAATTCTGCGAAGAGGGTTGACTGGAACTGGCGTCCTTGATCGGATGTGATGTAATTCGGCACACCAAAACGCGATATCCATCTAGAAATTAACGCTTGGGCGATTGTAGAAGCTGTCATATCTGGAACTGGTATCGCCTCTGGCCATCGTGAAAAACGATCGATGATGGTGAGACAGTAGCGGTTACCGTTACTCAACGGAAATGGTCCAACAATGTCGATGTTTATGTGGGAAAATCTGCTATCAGGTGTAGAGTACCGGCTAAGTGGTGATTGCGTGTGACGATTCACCTTTGAACGCTGGCACTGGATGCACCTCCTCGCAAAGGCAATGCTGTCCTTTCGAATGCTCGGCCAAACGAACCGTTGCGTCATAAGTTTGGCCGTCGCTCGAGTTCCTGGGTGAGACAGGTTGTGTGTTGCTTCCAAACATTGTTCACGAAATCGTTTTGTGATGAAAGGTCTGATGCGACCTTGTGAACAGTCGCAGTATAACTGACGAGTGCTGCCTGGAATGATAAACTTCTGTAGCTTTAACGATGATTTACCTTCCAGATTAGCAAGCAGTTCCTCATCGGTATCTTGCTCGGCAGCGAGAGCGTCGAAATCAATTGATGGTACTGCCCGAACTGCTTCTATGCGAGAGAGTAAGTCGGCAGCGATGTTCTCTTTACCTGATATGTGGCGTATATCGGTGGTGAGTTGTCCAATATAGTCCAACTGTCGTACCTGGCGATTGCTGGCTTTATCGGGATTTTGCCGAAATGCGAACACGATCGCCTTGTGATCGATGTAAATATGGCAATTGCGTCCTTCAAGCATGTATTTGAAATGCCGTGCTGCCAAATAGATTGCCGTCAATTCACGATCATAGGTGCTGTACTTTAACTGTGCCTTGTCGAACTTCTTGGAAAAAAATCCCAATGGCTGAACATTACCGTTGACGATTTGGTGCAGAACTGCACCTGCTGCTATATTCGATGCATCCACCCATAAAGATAGTTCGGCATCCTTTGCTGGGTGCGCGAGTAGTGCAGATTGTGCGAGTTGCTGCTTACACTGCTCGAATGCTGCTACGGATTCGGCTGTCCAAATCAGCTGACTGCGATCGTTGCGCTTGTTACCGGGGGTCATCTGAAGTAGTGGTATTTGTGGCTCTATTGCGTTCGGGATGAACCTCCGGTAGAAATTAATCATGGCGAGGAAGCTTTTGAGTTCCTTCACAGTAGATGGACGTTGGAAATTCCGAATGGCTTCTACACGATCGGGTAATGGTCGTATTCCTTCGGTTGACACTGAGTGACCGACGAAAGAAATTTCGGTACGGCCGAATTCACATTTGGTTATGTTAATTGCTAATTTGTATTCTTGTAGTCGGGTGAACAGCTGTCGCAGATGGTCACGGTGTTCTTCTGGAGATGCCGAAGCGATGAAGATATCATCGATGTATGGGAATACGAAATCAAATCCTCTCAACACCTCGTGTATCAGTCGTTGGAAGGTTTGAGCAGCGTTGCGCAAACCGAATGTCATGTAAACAAACTCGAATAATCCAAATGGAGTGATTATTGCAGTTTTCGGGATGTCTTCTGGGTGAATGGGTACTTGATGGAAGGCCTTCTGCAAGTCAACTTTAGAGAAAATTGTTTTACCTTGCAGAATGGTCGTGAAGTCTTGTAGATACGGCAGCGGGTATCTATCGGGAATCGTTTGACCGTTCAAGGCGCGGTAATCACCACAAGGGCGCCATGAGCCGTTCGCTTTCTTCACCATATGAAGAGGACTAGCCCAACTGCTGGATGAGGGACGACAAATTCACAGTTTTATCAGATATTCGAATTCATTGCGTGCTGCTGTGAGTTTCTCTGGTGCGAGCCGTCTCGGTCGCGCGAATGTTGGTTGACCAGTCGTTTCGATGCGGTGAACAACAGCTGATTTGGTGATCGTGCCGGGTGGTGCCAATCGTGTTATGGATGGGAACTCGATTAGCAATTCTGCGTATGGTGTTGTAGTGGTGAACGTCTTTATATTGTCGATCAGGCGGCGATGCTTCAAGTCGATAAGCAAGTTGTAGTGGCAGATGAAATCTGCACCTATAATTCCTGATGTAACATCTGCGATGAGAAAGTTCCATAGGAACTCACGTCGAAGACCGAGGTTTACCTTCAGTAGTGCTTCCTCATACACTTTAATCGGTGTTCCATTTGCGGCGAATAATTTGATATCGGTTGGTTTCGATCGGCCCAAATCGGATCCTTTCGGAATCACAGATACGTCTGCACCGGTGTCGATTAGAAATCTCATGTTAGTAGTTGTGTCCGAAATTTTGAGACGAAAGGTTGGTGCTGTATCGGATATTTCGTTTAGCTCAGATACAGCTTCAGTCTGCTGACGTCATTGCTGACTATTAGACGTTTGTCCGAAACAGCATGGTATTCGGCATTGCCTTGCTTCCCTTCCGAATG
Source organism: Malaya genurostris (assembly GCF_030247185.1). Taxonomy (NCBI): domain Eukaryota; kingdom Metazoa; phylum Arthropoda; class Insecta; order Diptera; family Culicidae; genus Malaya; species Malaya genurostris. The sequence continues at coordinate 184,091,204 of NC_080572.1, forward strand.
TGCGATGATACCAGCATATTTCGCTGGATGATTTGCTGGTATGATAGCTCGATGTGTCTCGTCTGCGGGATCTTGATCGACTTCTCGAGTTTTTTCGCGAAGAGAGTATCTGATCAAACTTTTTTGATAGCTGCGAAATTTCTTTTTGCAAGCTTTCCATCATACAAAAAGTCTCCGAGCCGAGTGGGCCTGTAGATACCGTTGTTGATTTTTTCGAACATGCACCGATCGCTGCTGTGTCGGCGGTGATACTGCGAAGACCCAATGAATCCACGATCGCTTCGGCGATGGCAGTTTTCTCCGCTGCATCTCCTTTAGAAGCGATCACTGCTGCTTGCGCGTGTGTTGGAAGTCTTGATGCCCATAAATCCAAAAGCACTGGTTCACACAGAGAATTCCCAGCCACTCGAAGCATCTCGTTGAATAATTGACTGGGTTTCATATCACCAAGCGGCATGTCGGATAGTACGCGCTGGAGACGTCTCTGCTGACTATCGGTGAAGTGATCGATCAGCTTGCTTTTGATGTACGCGTACCTGTCGTTGGTCGGTGTCGCTTCGATTATTGTTCGTAACTCGCTCAGTTTATTCGGGGGCACCTGAGCCATGACGATGTTGTATCGTTTTGTGTCGTGCTGATGTCCGATCCCAGAAGCAGCAAACCAGAACTCCAGTGACAAGAAATATGATTCGATGTTCGATGCTGTCATACTCGGTGGGCTCAAACGTGGGCTGTTGATAATCTCGATGTTGCCCGATTCCAATCCCTCCGAAGAACTGGTTCCAGATCCATGCTTGACTTCTGTTGACATCACGTCGGGGTCACCAATTATGGGCTTTCTCGTTGGGTTGAACGTAAATAGCGTGTTCGATTTCAAAGTAATACTGACTTATTCTGTGCGTCAATTTGACTTATATATGATTTCATAACAATAAAAGTTTTGTCAATAGCTTAATGTACAATAAATTCAATTTGAATATCACGTAAAAAAGGATGGGGCAAATACGGAACAATTGCCCTTTGAATTCTGTTCGGGTAGACATAGGTGATGTCGTATGAGATGCGCTGCGATGAACAGTGCGAATGTTGCACGGATGCACGTTGATTTGTTGCAGCGATGATGCTACATATATGAAGGGCAATAACTTATTGCCTTTCATATGTCTTTTATTGAAAAAATAAAACCAAGACGCTAAAAATGTAGAACCGATTCAAAACGGTTCTGCCAATCTTGTATGGCAAGAATCCGACAGCAAAAGAACCGTTAATAACCGCTAGGCGAAATTCTCTGCCGGAAACGGTTGTTTCATTGTTGTCAGACTTTTGCCGGAATTCTGGCAGAATTCCGGCAAAAATGGCTGGCATACATAGCCAGCCATCTGGGGGGAAATCTGTCCGCCGCGTGCATGTGGGAACGAGTCTGAGTACACTCAGGAAAATCCTCACTTCAATGCTACGTGAAAACGTATGTGATTTTTATCCATAGAACTTTTCTTGTAATACTTATGTGAAGTATAGATAGCACAGAATGAACTCATGAACTCTTAGTCCACATTTGTATCACGAAATATCTACGTGACTTTTTTCGTAGATTCTATAGAATAATTTTGTGAAATTTATACGAAGTTCAATCAAATTGTACTGTAAAATTAATTTCATCTGAATTTACTTTTTACCAGAATTTTACTTAATAGTCATATTATTTTCATGTAATTGTTACTATGTTCTATATTGAATCTTAATAATGTATATTGTCACTAAAAACTAATACATTACATAGTCTATTGTACATAATATGGCGATAAATTTTGTTCGCACGCAGATATTCTGAAAGTTTTCCTTTTAGATGACATAAAATTTCGTTTCTGTTGAATTACTGGAGAAAAATATTAGAAATACAGAACGCATTGTTCTAAATGTATGATCTGATCCTTTCTCCGGAGCAGTTCGCAGACTGGTCTTAGGTACGTGAATCTCATATACTATGTGCAAGTTTAATTCTTCGCTACGAATAAAACTACAAGCATATATAACAGAAACACAAGGCGTTTCCTTGTTGTATTTATTAAAACTAAACCATCGAATCAAAGTTTTTTTTCCACATATTGGAGGTTTGCGTATTTCTCTGTAAAACATCTATCAAAACAAAAATAGTTTCGTGTCGCTTAGTTCAGTAGTTTTATTTTTATCGTACGAATGAGCGGCTTCGAGAAAACGCACTTTCAAGCTTAGACATTTCAAAGGAATGGCATGGCGCATGTGAATTCTATGTTCTGTATCTTCGAATGTATTCGAAGTTGGCTTTGAATTTTTGCAATCCTGGTCTCACGAAATATATCTATCGCTTGAAGTTATTTTTCTTAGGCTGACCCTTAAAAGTGGATACTTAACCGTAAATCTAGAAAAATAGTTGATAATTACCTCATTTAAACTATATCTTGAGATTGAAGGTAATTATTTTTTCATTCGTTCTTATGTTTGCTCCTAGAAAACAAAACCAAAAACAAACAAAAAAAACACCCTTAAACGGGTTTAAAGTACGAAAATTAAACCTTGTCCCTTACACCTTAAATCTTATTCAACCATAAGAAACAATTTATACAACCTAAACATTGAAAGCATGAAACCGAAATAGCCATTTGGGCGTCTGTTATCTGTGATAGTGCCGAATTGTGAGTAAATCAAACACCAGCATGTGGATTATTGACTATCATCTGTTATCAGCTGAAAAGCATAGACCGAAGAAACTTTGATGATTGGAATGTGCCGATTTTTGCCGCAACTTTTGATAAGGAGCATTCTTCAATGTCGAATCAAACTGTCCGAATTTCACAGCGTGTCGGTCCCTAATAAGCAATTATGTACATCCGCATTCGACTGCTCTCCAGTTCCAAGAAAAACTAATACACCAACTGACGTCTACTATGACTCTTTAACTGACTGCATCTGTACTGCAACTTTGAAGGTTCAGGTGAATATTCACCTTGTTCGAAAATAACCAACCATTCCGATGTTCTATAAGAGTCTTTAATCAGCGTCAATGTCAAATTATTTATATGATCCAGTGGCGTGAAACCCGTAAGTGAGCTTTTCTTATCGGGAAAATATTGCCTTAAACACGCAGGCATACCGCTACTGCCGATAAAATTTAGATACAGGCTAAATCAATTCATAGACCACTACCGTTATCAGTAGTCGAGAGGACGGTTTCGGAAGGGGTGCAAGAGCTCAGAGATAAGATTTTCACCTGTCTGATGCGTCGTGGATGTTTCATCGAAGTTTTGATATTGGATGGCCGGTAGGCGACCGACTACTAAACTGATTTAGTTCGATGTTTTTTTCGGGTCGGATAAGGTGCCGTACCGTTGTAGGTGGTTAGTGGCGATTTGATCGTGAATCGGAGATTACGCGTTCGAGTTATTTTAATGTTATTATTCATTTAGTTTGAGTTCTAAAAATGTGAAGTAAATACATTTCTGCAAGTTGCGTTAGTCGATTATCGATTCTTCAAACAGCACCAGAACATAATAGCACTCCACAAAGTTTTTTATTTATTTCTTTAAACAAGTATTCATCGTGTTTAAGTATAAAAATAATCAAAATGGTCTTCCAGAATTATAGCGTATTTAGAGCGTTTGCTATATTCGCCGGAGTTTTCGGAATCGTTAGTACATCTGTGATTCAGAGGGTGATACCAGATTTAATTTGAAATTGTTTTCTACAAACACAGTTCCAATCGCTAATTTGGATCGCATTCGCCATCACTGGAATCATTGCCTACTATTGCGATCTAGATCTAAGAGGTCAGACTAACACACTAGGATCCTTATTGACTATGACCTTTTTTCATCAGTATTTCGAAGGTGAGTTCATAGGGCTGTAATGTAATGATCCGATGACTAATATATGTGTGTCATAAATCTGAGCTACATTTAAATGAATCAACCGAAAAAAATTCATTTTCAGGGCTTAGATTACGATTCTGCTGATAAAGTGGAAAAGTTAATCCCGTTCTGGTCAGCACTGCTGTAAAACACGAACGAGAGAGAAGATTGTCGATAAGATTGGCAAAGTCAACCACTTATCAAAAAACACCAATCAATCGGTGATAAAAATTTTCAACATATCTAGTATATTTATATTTTTTTCTCAAACAAAAAGCACAGTGATGAACAGTGCATGCTAAATAAAATTGATTTTCATTGACTCGGAGATAGATGGAAATTTTTAACAAACTTAGTTTCGAAGGAATGGACGTATAGGTTGTTAAATGGGTGGTTGGCTCGAAAAGACCTATTATTCAGGATGCACAAAAAAGAAAAATCCAAAATAGATTTCAAACATGGTCCTAAATCGATTTCTTAGAAAGGACATGACCGACTTCAATTCCAACAACTACAGGATTTTAAACTAAACCAAAATAAAGAGACAAGAAGATAAAATTTCAACGGATTTCAGACAGGAATGTAATTTTTTTAATTGTGATTTGTGAGGCAGGCGTCCCCACCATCAGGGAATTTCGAAATGTGGTCTCTGAGAAAATGATGAGCTTTCAATAGGAAAAAAATCAATTGATTGAGCATAACCATAAATAACTCAAAGCTTTAACTTTATATTTTTCAATCGTTGAGATGAGGTCATAACACGTGTTAAGCTTTCTAGTACTGGAACGACAGTTTTAATGCAGTGACATTATTTTATTGAACTGAGGCAATTGATCTAATCATTATTCTACTAATCCTTTCCATTTGAAGAAAGTGATTTAGACATTGCTAAACATTAAAATTTTGCCTCGCCTTCATTTATGAAATTCTACAGTGAAACTGATATTTGAACGAATCCCTTCCACACAACCAGCACTAGGATTGAGCCAATTTGCACTGTGTACAGCCCGATTAGTGCTCGAGTTGATACCGCAAGAAAATTATTTCCATCAATATTCCTCACTTTGCATTCGAGGGAAATATAATCATCATTGGTAGACATCACAGAAATTGAATGTATCAGTCCTTTTAAGGAGCGCTAAATCGATCACAAGGAACAGATGACGATGTTTTATATTCTCGTAAATGTAACCCAATGATAGTTGTGGGGATTTAAAAAATAGAATCTTCAAAGCAAGATAACACCAAATTCATGGGTTTCATAAGCAAGCCGAGAAAAAATGCGGAAGGGATTGCAATATTACGGGTTTCTATACATGAGAATAAACCCTCCGTGAACTCTCGCACGAATTGTACTGGATAGGCCTTAATCCGCATTCAGCCGGTGAGGCCCGTCAGGCACCTTTTTTTCTCTTCGGCTTTGACTGGGCGTGTTTGTTGCACATGTATTAATATGATGGATCCGGAAAAAAAATGTACTATTATATATTTTTTGATTAGGAAAAATTAGAAACACTTTCAAGTCTCGGAGTTTCCGGGTCCCCTGGAAAACTCCGTACACGGGAGAATCCCCCCCCCCCCCCTCGGCGAACCTGCGTATGATAACTGATCCTTTACAAATTCATGCTTAGGCTGTGAACCATTTCGCGGTTAATTTTAACTTTTGGTTAAAATCTGACACTTGAGTGGTTATTTTGTGTCGAGTAGTTGAATTTAACTAAAACTGCGGCCCATTTCAAAGTTTGACGAATGGAAAGTTATTTGGGATTATTTTGCACTGGAAATGATTTTGACTAAAGAATTAATATTAGAAAATTCTTTGCACGATTTTTTTCAGTGTCGGAAAATAACCATCGATCGATCGACCATGCTTTCAAGCAGGATTATTTTTGACAACATCAAAATAACCACTCGAGTGTCAGATTGCAACCAAAAGTTAAAATTGACCACGAAATGGTTCACAGCCGTAGAGGCATCAGAAATCAAGTAAACCTAGTTTTCTCACTGTATAAATACAATGACAACTCTACACACTCAGAAAATTTTGCAGAATTCGTCAATTTTTATCGACCTTTCAACAGCTGACCCTTCGGTAATTGAATTAATTACAGAGCGTTTGGCTATGTAATTTTGTATGATATGTTAAAACCTTACCGAACCACCCGGTAAGTTCAATCAAATAAACTAACGAATGATTCGATAATTTCAGTATTTATTTTGAAATCGACAGTGCAGTGCATTTTCGGTTTTGCTTTCCTCTATAGAAAGGAATGTATAAGAGAATTGCTGGAAAAACCGAATTGCTGGAAAACTCAACTTTCGAACGAAGCTTCGGAGACTCATAGTGTTATTTTTTTTATTTAAAAGACACTATGAGTTATTTTTTTTATTCAGGCCTATTTGCGTACAAGCTTTACGTGGCCGATTGAGCCGATTTTTTAAATAAAAAAATTTTTGTGTTCGATCTCGTTGTCACCCTTTTTCTAGGGGAAGAAGGGTCTTCTATTTCCCTCCAGTGAGGATTGAGGGGCACTTTGTTCGTTGCTCGTCTCGTCATCCATTGACGCATCGGTGGTATTGTTGATTTCCGTCTTCTTTTCGTTTTCCTTGTTATTCGCACTCTTGATCTCGTTGCTAGTTACTGTAGAAGCGCCTTGTTGTACATTGGTTGCAGTTGCTTGTTGGTTAGATGGTTAAGGTGTTTTTGAAACAGTTCTTGTTTTTGTTTGTTTTCGCAGTTTCAGTGCAAGGTTTGCTGTAGTGTGCAGGTTGTTCACAAAACTGACATGTAACCAGTTGATTTTCATACATAATCAGCGTTTTACACGGATGTATCCCGTCTTGATCACAAATGATGTAAGATGGAATTGCGTACGTAGTTGCATACGTACCACTCGTACGCCATTCCGGATATCCGGGAAAAAATTCCGCCATACTTCCCTTTCGATGGAAAGAACTTCACCGTACTGCGACATACATTCCCGAACATACCCCTCGCTGGTCTGCGGGGGAAGGTCATGCACGCGTACTTCTATGGCATTATCCACCATGTACACAGGGATTTTATATTCAACATTGTCATGATCCACACTGTGCACCCCGTTATTAACCGAAGCAAATGCAATTGCATCTTTTTCACGTTTGAACATAATGTACACACAGCTAGACGCCTTGTTGAATTGAATCTCACTTACATCATTAACGTTTAGATGCATTCGTTCCTTAAGCAAGATTTCAATTTCGGTTACTGCTGGTCTAACTTAGCAGCGCTTGAAATCAATACAAACTGAATTTGGCTTTGTAGGCCAAGTTTCTGGCTTTGTTAAATCGTGTTTGCCCATTTCGTGCACTCTATTGTTCACTACACTGTATTGTCTTTGTTTCTGTTGTCTCTACCGTAAACGATTTGCGATTGTGTCGGATGAGATGCGAGCACGAACTGACTCATAGTGTTATATACCATTCGACTCAGCTCAACGAGTTCGGAAAATGTGTGTGTGCATCTTTCAATGTATTTTTTTTGCGCTCAATTTTTTCGGAGATGGCAAAACCGATTTCAATAAACATAGATTCGTTTGAAATGCCATTGATCAAGTTTGTAGATCAAATAGCTGTGACTTCTGGTTCTGGAGATATATTGGTATAAGTGACGTAACCGACAAAACAAGTGTTTTCTTCGCGCTCAATTATCTCGAAGATGGCTGAACCGATTTCAACAAACTTAGGCTCGTTTGAAAGTTTCTATAGGACTATTGAACAAGTTCGAAGATCAAATTGCTGTCACTTTTGGTTCCGGAGATATAATGATATAAGTGACGCATCCGACAAATCGCGTTGTTTTATTACCACTCAATTTTCTTGTGAAACGATTTTAAGTCTCGTTTGGAAATTACTATTGATTCAGTGAACAGGTTTGAAGTTCAAATGGCGATATAAACGTCAAAACTTCGATACCAATAATTTTAAGCTCGTTCGACGATTTCGAAAATAATAAAGCTGAAATTTCAAGTTTCGGAAATTTTATTTTACAAGTTAAATAATCGACAAATCATTTTTATTATCTTTGCGCACAATTATTTCAGAAAGTGACCAATGAACAAGTTCAAATGTACAATTGTGCTGCAAATCACCAACTTGCTCATGTCGCACTAGCAGTTATAGAAGTTCTGCAAAGATTTTCACATCGTCATGTAAAAAGAAAGTAACTGTAACAATTGTGCAACTTATCAAAAATTGTTACTAATATCTATGTGCCGAAATGGCTATAAATCTCTTGTGGAAGTAAAATATGTGAGCGAAATGATACTCTCTGCAAGATAATAAAATGATAATCCGGATTGAGAACCATGCATGATTTTTTTCAAAGATAGGGAACGAAAAGTTGAGTTCATCAGAGCTTTTTTCGCTGTTATATATTACTGCTTAAACAACTTGGTTGTGCAACTCCAGCACACAGGCTTACCAAAATTAATATCTAGATGCGTATCACAAACATATGTTGAAAGAGATGAATGAATATACTGCATTGTAGTTTAGTTTGCTAGTTCGATACTTCATAAAACGTAAAGCATTGCTTATTGCGAACGTATTTTACCTGACATATTCAAATATTCATGTTTATTGTTATTTAGATAATACAAAACATTGGGTTGTACAGTCCGTTACAAAAGAGTTTGGTCACGATTACTCACCATCGACGGGAAATGTGAGAGCTGGATATCTTGTTAATATGATGTCTTTGACATCGGTAAAGTGGGATGGTGTGTACTTCGAAGCAGTTTTTTTTGTGCTCGCACCCGAGAGGTCCCAAAATGACCCAAACCCCGCGGCGAAAAACACACAAAAGTCTAAACAGTTTGTGAGTAAGTGGGTGAATCGTTTTAAAGAGGTTACAAATGTCGACGACGGCAGCTTGGGTCAGTTTAGGAACTTTAGAGTGCGAGCCCAAAAAAACTGCTTCGAAGCGCGATGCGTACGCGGTACCCATTTTGGGAAAATGCTGAGATCGAATTGTAAACACTAGTCGGCTGATTTAGTCTCGCATTTTATGAAGGACACTACTGCCATCTGTATTAAAAAGAATGACAACATTCCACTTTACCGATCGCGAGTAATGTACCAGACTGTTTGAAACCATTTTTATGCAACACACTGTTACGTTCAATGTCATATTGGAAAATGCAAAAAGAAATCTTTTCTGAATTTATTAGGTTATTTAAAATAAATTCGATGAAAAATGATCTGATAATTTGTAAGAATATGTGGAAATTATTATATGCATATTTTGAACACCATTCCGATGATTCCAATTGAAGAAGAATATCACATTAGTTTTACAAAAATCAGCTTGAAAATTTCAGGCGTGCTACTACATGTTTCACCATTAAATTGTAGTTCGTTGTCGATTTTTTATTCACAACGCAAAAATTCAATATTCAAATCATACTTAGTTGTTGTAAATTTTACTACGAAAAGCTAAGTGTTTTTTTTTTGTTTTTCAAAATTCGATCCAGTTTTTTAATCAACGGTTCTGTTTCTGCCGAATTTTTGCATACAAAACTGGCAGAACCGTTTTTAATCGGTTCTTCATTTATAGCGCCTTTGGTTTTATTTTTTTTCCATTAGAAGTTGAAATGAAGGGCAATACCATACCTTTTGCACTACCAAACATGATATGCAAAGCCTTCAATATACCAATATTTTCATTTCATTTACCTGGGCTCAAGAATTGTTTTTATGTTAGGATGTACATGCAGGATTGACGAACATCAAATAAAGTCGTTTAGAAAAAAAGAAGAAAGAGCGATCTTGCAATTTGACGCAATTTTGACAGTTGCCGGAATATTGCCAGGTTTCTGCCAGCTGCCAGAATGTCTCACAAGCGGGTTAATTCTTCAAGCCTGTGATCCAAAGTCAATAGGCCTTTGAATCTTCTTAGTAATCTTTAGACGGTAGACTTAAAGATTAGTAGAATTTTTTTAACACATCCCAATTAAAACCGATCGAACTCAAATGGGCTTCATAAAAGGCATCGACTTAGTCACGCCCCCGATTAAAAGTAGTTTATGACTGTATCACTCAAGACGCGAAAACAAATTGTTCCTAATACCAAACCGAAGGTTTTTTTCATGCCATTATTATTATTACTCCCGAATGGTTCAAACGGAAATCACGATTTGTTTTAAAATTTCGTTTCCGTCTTTTCATAACCAAAATGGACAATTTGCCTCATCAGTTTGCCATTTTAACTCTACCGTTACTTTTGAGAAGGGCCTAAGCAAAAATTTCTTGAAAATATTCAAAAAGTTATACCTTGTTGAATTGATTTGGTGTTTTAGGCAACTATTGGAGAAATTGTTTGTTCTTTTAGCTAATCACAGAGACTCCATGTAGAAATTATATACAGTGAAAAAAAAAATTTCTTCTGAAAATAAAACCTAAAAATCACTTGCATCCAGAAAGATATTATTTATTTTCATTTGGAGCGTCATATTTCACACGAATAAAAACATATAAAACTGTGCGATTTTAAATTTACACGGTGTGAATTCGAATGAAATCAAAAACCAAAGATTAATAGCAACAGCGCGACTTGAATTGAGAAACATTAGATCACAAAGCACATCGGTTAATCGACTGAACCACAGAAGCACACATCTACTTGTTGAATAATTGATACATATAAATCCATACAGCAGCACTTGGTAGCCGAGTGGAAATTACACTCGAAGTCATTTGAAAAACAATAAGTAGTTGTGAATTGTATCGTTAGTAGAATTATTTCACCTGTAAAATTCATAATTTTTTTCTGTGTGTAACTTTCGATCGTTTTCGAATGTTTCTCGACCCCCATTTTTTTTAAAGGGTAGATAATTGTTAACTTCTTTGTTTGTATTAATTCTGCAATATAGTTATTTTCTACGATATTAGTTTGTGTATAACAATATACATTGTAAGAAATCTCATGAATTTTTCAATTTTCTCTGATAATATTCCATCAATAAAGATGTTGAATAGTAAAGAGTGTATCGAAAAGTAGTTAGCAATATTGATTATTGAATAAAAAAGCGAAAAAAAACATATTTTGACATCAGTTTTTGATATATTGTAGAAAAATTACATTTTTATGCATTTCACTGATTATATTGAAGGAAATCCTAGTTTCTGTGAAACGCTCGCACTTTGGACTTGACATTCTTCATTAATTCTGCACAGTTACTTTGTGACTTTCCTGGTGGCAGCTGTCCAGTTTTTTTAACTACTGCATGTTTTGGGACACTGTACCTTCCTTCCGAAAGTGCGGCTTGACAATTGGCCGAAGATCCGGGCAGTTCGGTGGGTTGATGTCCTTTTCCACGAACTGTACATTGGCCAGAAGAGAGGAGGAGCCTTATGCTTTCTGTACAGTGGCAGCATTCTCTTCTTCAAACATTCTTCCTCGTACACCTTAGCGTTAATTGTGCCCTTCGTGAAGAAAATCGACGACCGCAAACCACAGGTACAAATTGCTTGCCAGACCAACACCTTCTGCCCAAACTTTTCCATCGCCACCGTGGTGTCAGCGTCGTCCAGGTCCTGGTACACCAATTTCGTATAATATTGCGGTCCGGGCAGCGCTCGAGAGTCTTCCTTGGCGTAGATATCGTCGTCGATCAGGATGCATCCGTCTTTATTCTGTAGAATCCGGTTATACAGTTTTCGCACTCTTGTTTTGGCCCGAACTTGTTGTACCAGGACTTTTTCGGCACCTTCTGTTTCTTGTACGTTTTCAGGGAGTTCCGAACTTTGATCCGTTGAATCATTTCGATGCTGGTGTTGAACTGCTTGGCCAAATCCTGCGTCGTCGCCGATGGGTTTTTCCTGATGTACTCAACCACTTTTAAGTCCCAGCCGGGCTGGCTGGGAACCGTTTGCCTACCGGGTCGGGGCAAATCCTTCATGGAAAGGGTCTTACCGAACTTCTCGATAGTATTTTTGACACTGGTGTGGTGAACTTTCACCCGTTTTGCAATTTCTTTGTACGTGACACCACTTTCTGAGCACCAAGTGTGCAGAATTTTCTTTCGCGTTTCCGGATCAATTCGACTCATCATTGAATCGATAAACCGCACCGAAACCAATCGATTGCGCAGCTGTTATTGACATGTAAACAAACATGTCACCGCAAAACAGGCTGCAAAAAATTAAACCATTTCTAAGTAATAACTGTTATTAACTACTTATCGATACACTCCTTATTGTGTAGCGCATAACTAGTATCACCATAAAATAAAAAACAACAAATGTGGACAAAAGTATTATAAGTTAAAAATACAATGACATCACGAATTAATAGCAATCAATTTATGAATCGAATTTAGATTAAGAAACGTGGAATTCAGATCGAAAATAAAATTTGTTGATGCCCTTTGAAATGTCAAAACGGAAAAAAGAGAATAAGAAAAATTTTTGGCATCATACATTTTTGTGTAATCAACTAATTCCCATTGAGGACCAACATTCTCGATCCTCCCTATGCTAGATTTAGTTTTAATGACCGACGTTTTTTATCCGTATACTTATTCACCCGATGCAAAATCTTACATCGAAGCCCTACCTATTGATGTTTTCCGTTTATTAATAAAGGGTGTACACGCTATTTGAACATAACTCATGGTTTGAGTTGCGATTACTCAAATTCATAAACTGGAGCAGTATGTCAAAATTTGAGTATGGATTTGAATAAAATACACTCGTTGCCGTTGTTTTAAAAACATGAATCAACGTCAATCATAAATGTTTTGTGGTTTCAATTGTGCTTAGTGAAAAGCGCAACATAAGGATATCAAAATAATTCAATTTTGACTCCAAACCGTTCAAAAGGAAACGGTTTTGAATCACTATTCTGCGCATTCACAAGAAAGAAGAATTTCTTCCTTTTGAGAGCAAGGAACTCAAATTTTGAGTTGAACTTACTTACTTACTGAACAAAATATTTTTTTCTTATTTTGAGTAAAAATTATTCAAGTTTTGACAATTTCGTCCCTTAACGCAAAAATGAGTAGATAAGTGGTAACTCAAGTTTAGAGTAGGTGCACTTTGTATAAATTTGAGTGATGTGTCACTCAATTTTGAGTTATGTTCAATGAGGGTGTACGGAGTCAAATTGCATCATAAAAATATTCGGAAAAATTTCCCCATTGAACCAGTTATCTCCATACTATCTAGGAATCAAATCAAAGACATATGTTAACTTTTTCCATGTTCGATTTATTCCATTTCAGCACCATACTTCCAAATGAAGGAATCTTTCTATTAACACTACTCATAAGGTTTTGTACAAGGTTTATTCCAACAATTTTTATGCGATTTTACTTCCCTAGGATATTTCCGAAGCGTCTGCTTCATGATGGCTCAGTACTTTTCAATTATTCACAGTTCCGGTAGGTTCAGAAGATTAAAGTCCTTCGGCATGATGTTTACCTCATTTGCCTTGTACCATTCCAAAAGATTTTTCGTATAGTGAAACGAATATAAATCCGGCCAAATAAACGTAGACTTATTGTGTGACCTTAGAAGTGGTAGTAGAGGCTTTTGGAGGCATTTATTTTATGTGCCCGTTGATAATCCCGGTTGTCATAAATGGAGTGGTCCGTTTTCCACATGAGCATATTGCTTGTCAAATAATGTATTTTTGGTAAGTTCCGACATCTTTGGCTCTCTATCATTTTCTGGGACATCAAACTTATGGGCAAACTTATTTAATAGGAGCAACGTAATCGCTCTACTACAACAAACCTGATGAGCTATGTGTCTTCGCTTATTAGCAAACTTGAAAAACATCAGCAGATCGATGCAGTATACCCAAAGATAAATAATAAATACATGTACGTGCTTATGAATATTTTTAAAAAATGTGGTTCTTACCCGGTACCTTCTGAAATGACCGCACTCATCGCTTGGTGGAGCGCGAGATTAATTGCATTGTTATCATTTCAACCAAAGTGTGCCATAAAATTTCAATATATACAAATGAGCTACCCAATCGAAAGGGTTCTCACGGTTTGACTTTTGCATTATGGATGTATGATAGGAACTCAGCAGTGCAACCAATTTATCACCATTGGTGCCAGTTTCACGGAGGACCGTAGATGTGCGCCAAAAAAAGATCGTGACTGTCATGTCTGGAAATTCGTTTGTGGTATACCTATGTAGACTTTCGACTGTGTTCCACATCAACATGCAGTAGAGATACTGAAAAGAATTGGCTTCCCCGATTGGTTAACTAACTGGATCTTTTCATACCTTTCAAATCGTAGTGCATCTGTAAGGCTTGGTTCTTTGTGTTCAGTAAGCTTCAACATTACATCTGGAGTTCCTCAAGGAAGTCATCTCGGGCCTCTACTGTTTGTACTTTTCATCAACGACCTCTGTGACAGACTTACATCTTGTAAAGTCGTATATGCGGATGATTTAAAGGTTTATCGCATCATAACAACTCTGGTGGACTGTTGTGCTCTGCAGATGGATATCGAGAGAATTCTAACATGGTGCCATCAAAACGGTATGAGAGTGAATATTGAAAAATCTAGCATCATTACTTTTGCACGAGTACGATCTCCAATTGTGTTCGAATATACTATGAACGCTGTCCCTATAAAAAGAGTAACATCGGTCAAGGATCTTGGTATTATTCTCGACAGTAAACTTCGATTCACAGAACACTACTCAACCATGACAGCAAAGGCATATACAGTATTAGGGCTCAGTCACTGAAGTCACTGTACATCTCTCTAGTTCGTAGTATTCTCGAATATGGAGTTACTGTGTGGTCGCCGTACCACTCTATCCACATAGATCGTATCGAACGAGTACAAAAGAGCTTCATCAGATTTACCCTTCGCAAATTCCTTGGCAAAATCGTTTACAACTTCCTCCCTATGATCATCGCTGCGCTCTCATCAATCTTCCCACTCTACGAAATAGGCGAATATACTTGCAGCGACTGTTTATATTCGATTTGATATCGCACAACATGGACTGCCCTGTGCTGTTGGCCGAATTAGATATCAACGTTCTTGGTAGATCACTGCGGAGAACTGAATTTTTCCGACCTGTGGCTCATCGAACGCAGTATGGACAAAACAATCCAATAGATGTTTACTGTCGACATTTCAATAGCGTTTACAACCACTTTGATTTTAATATTAGTAAGGACACTTTCAAAAGACGAATAGGAGTAGAGTTAATGTAGAATTAGATTCTGTCTGTGCGATATTTTTTAATCGAAGACGATAAACAACAAACAATAGGAGCAATGTAAGCTGTCGGAAGTCTGAAAGTAATGCAATTTGAGTCTGTACACCCTCTAGGTTGTCTTGCCTCACGCAACACAATCGTTCTGGTCTTTTTTGGCCGTGTTTAGTATGTTGCCATTGCCGTGAAAATATCATGAAGTCCAAAAACATGAATCCTCTCAACACGGCAGAGCTCTGTCCAATAGAAAAATATTAAGCCTTCGTCAAGTGAAATCCCAAGATGACTTTTTTAGTAAAGAAGCATGAGTGAATCTCATTTTCTATTATATTGCATCAATGAACTCCAGGAATCCACCCTTAAGAATATATCTTGGTGTAACCTTGTACAAAATGTTATCTCAAAAACTGTTTCTAAAGCTATAACAAAATCAGAATACAAATATGTAATTCTCATGCTGTAGTATCATTTGTCCGTGTAATACATGAAATGTCTTAATCATATTCATCTGCAGAAATCTTACATTAAATCTAACCATTTCTTATATACTTGGCTTACATAGGTACGTGCACATTGACGGACGTTCCAGTAATCGATATGACGGCAGTCCGGGAACTCAACTTATTTCCTCCGGGTGATGTTCACGCCTGGGTGTGGGTTTATTTGATACTACATCTGCTCTGGGCTATCAGCTCTCTCACATTGCTTACAAGTAAGATTTTATCCACAATTATTACCACCATAATGACATAAATATGATTGATTGAAACTTTTATGAAATTTCAGATGCTCGAAAAAAATTTGTGCGTTATATCAATATTTTCCTGTACATATGGATCACATTTACAATTGTCATTAGTATTCTTGATCTAGCGTTAGGCATTCAATTCGCAGTAGACTACGATACAATAGTCGTAAGCTGTTCGAGACTTGTTAACTTGAGAAAGACCATCAGTAATCAGTTTCTTTATAGCATGCCTTATTTCTACGGCCTTACCCTGGTGTCACCCCTGCCGATCAGACGCTAATCATGGCTGTTACCGTTTCCGGTATTATGATGGTGATGGCATTCCGCGGTTGGATCTTTTGGATTGTAAATGTGGCCCTTGCCATCTACATGTTCACACAAACCATCGTAATCTACGACTACAACAAATTACGGAGAAAGGTATAAAGATTTGCCGAAAGATTGCCGCAAAAGCAAACATTTTCAAGTGGAACCTCACAAAGTAATCAATCAATCAATTGCCGGGAATGGCAGTCCTAATCAATCTACATCAATTCGAATTGCTTATTTTCCGTATTTGATTAACACTGTATCGTTTCTATCTCTCTTTCCACGACACTTCGTTCTACAGAATGGCACGGCCAATGGAGCATTCGTAGGGGATGACGGAGGACTACGACGGGCACCGATCGAAGCATACGACATGAGGTGAGTCACTTTTAGTGTATTGTGTACTACAAGTAACTGTCTTGTAACTTAACAATACTTTCAGTCAACCTCGCCAGGAAGAGACACGGAAGCAATACATCCCGCCGAGTAACTACCGCCGCCCGCTGGAACGAATTAGCGAACAACCACGGGATGCCTTTGTTGAGCGACCCGTCCAAACGCAAGATTGGTCCAATAATCAAAGGACGTACACACCACAACCAAGCACCTCAGCGACCAGAACTTTTGAGCCTTTACAAAGACAACCGTCTTTCGATGAGCCGGAAGAAATCCGTCCTGATCCCCCGAAACCCATTCCACCACCTCCACCGCCGAAAAATTTCAACACCGTAGTCAGAAGAGATGCCGCAGCTGCGAAGGTCGCACAGGAGCTAAATTACCGGAATAGTTTTAATGTTGCGAACGGAACACCTGCGAGCGGGCTGCGAACGTTTGCTGCTGCCCCAGTAACCGGAAATGACGGTGATCTACCGACGCCCAACTACAGTCCACCGATGCCGAGAGTGAATCCATTCGAAAATCGTCCGCCTTTGCGATCCGTGTTACGAAACTCTAGATACCAGTAACGAACGTGAAACAGTTCGACAACAAAAAATCTGTATAAATGCAACTAACTCGTTTATAGTATAGTGATTAATAAATAAAGAGTAAAACGAACGCCAAACTCCTTACGAAATATTTTTTTTACTGTTGTCATTGGCGCGATAAGGAAACGAGAGGCTCAAAACATCTTATGAACGTTACTTTCGCTATAAATCTAACCCCCATGAAGGGTCAATCTGAGATTTTTATTACTATTGCAGGACTGATAGCGATGGGATGACGTTGTTGCAAACAATATGCGTTAAACGTGTTTACTGTGAGCTGTTTTTCCCGGATTGAGAACCATTTAGCTAGCCTATGTTTCAATTCTGAACTTGAAGAATATAAATCTGAATGAATTTTAGCCGAATCAAGCTTAAACTTAGCTTAAAAATTGATTTTTTTGCATTATTCTAAGAATGAGATTAGGAACATTTGATTGATTACCCAGAATCAAGGTTTTATATCGTAAGCTGCGCTCCCCTCTAAGACAAAAAAAAACGCTCAACGGTGATCCTTCGTTGGTCCAATGCGTTGGACCGTTGGTCCAATGAACGTCCAATCAATCGTTCAACGGGAGTCCAACAGAAGACCTTCGATTTCCGATTTTGAAACAGACCGTTGAACCGAGTGCCATTTTCTTCGTTCAACAAACCCGGCAGACAGAGGTCCATTGTTGAGCCATTTTAATTATGAGGAGTTGGAGCTCCGTTGGACTAGTTTTACTGGAGAATTACCGAAGTTTTTCCCATTTATTTTTTGCCTTTCTCATATAGAAAGATTATACAATCACTGTGAAAACCGACTTTTGAACCGAAGCCCGGAGGGCCGAATGTCATATACCATTCGTTTCAGCTCAACGAACTGAGCAAATGTCTGTGTGTATGTATTTATGTATGTGTGTATGTGACAAATAATATCACCCAATTTTCTCAGAGGTGGCTGAACCGATTTTCACAAATTCAGATTCAAATGGAAGGTCTAATGGTACCATATATCGCTATTGAATTTTATCACGATTCGAGTTCCGGTTCCGGAATTACAGGGTGATACGCACCAAAAAAATGAAAATAAATATCACTTACTTTTCTCAGAGATGGCGTGACCGATTTTCACAAACTTAGATTCAAATGAAAGATCTTATAGTCCGATAGATATCTATTGAATTTTATCTTTATCCGGTTTCCGGTTCCGGAATTATAAGGCAATATGTGAAAATCTATAGGAAAATGCGCATTCAATTTTCTCGGAAATTTCTCAACCGATTTTTACAAACTAAGATGCAAATGAGAGGTCTTGAGATTCTTCAAAAAGTTGATCCAGATCCGATTTCCGATTCCGGTATTACAGTGAGATTAGTAAAAAAATTCAATTTCATGAGGTTTTTTTCACAAGCGATGGCGAAATGAGGTGCATATTTTTATAAAATTTTCTGGAAAATTCATCTAGTTGACAGACCTTGTTAGTTGGTGGATATATAAATCTACTTAGGGACTATTAGTGCCCGGTTTCCGCTTCCGAACGCACCGGTAAAAGTGAAGATAAGCTCCAAAACGGAATTCACTCCGATTTCTTTGCAACGGTTAAACCGATTTTCACAAATCATGATTCAAATTAAAGCTCTCATTGTCTTAAAACATACTGTGCTATTTCATTCAGATCCAAATTCCAGTTCCGAAATTATAGGGCAATGAGTTTCAAAACTTTCTAACTGTCATACAAAATTATGCAAAATCGGTACGCATCGGTGCGTGCTGATACGGAAGAAGAAGAAAACGCACCCGCCTAGCACGCAGCGTGCTTTGTTCAATATTGTATAGCGTGCAGGGTTGTCACATTTAAATATTTAGTAACTTGACATAAAGACTGTCCCAGAATCTGTGGACGCAACCAAAAACCGCTGCCATTTCGCAATGGTTCAGAATCTGTCAATTTTTATGGCTGCGTCCTGTTGTTTACACTCTTCTCTAACCACTTGTGTAGTTGTTTTTTCGTTTTCATTAGTTTGTTTCGAAATGCGGGGACTTAACAGCAGAACAACATCGAAAAACTGTGTACAAATGGTGCACAGAACGCGGACTGTCACTGAGAAAGATAGCAAAAATGGAAAGAGTAAGTGAAAAAGCCGTGCGAAATGCAACCAGGAAGTTCGGTGAGGATAACACCTTTGAGGATAAACCAAAAACGGGTCGAAAAAAAGGTCCTGCTAACCCTCAGTTGGATAAACGTATACTGAAGGCGTTCGAGCAAAAGTAAAAGGTTTCAGTTAGGGATGTTGCCAAAAAAGTGGGCACTTCAAATGTTCTTCGTGCGAAAGAACGTTTGAATCTTCGAACCTATAAAAGACAGAAACAACCAAAACGTAGTCCGAAACAAGAAGCATCGATCAAGCCGAGGGTTCGAAAGCTGTACAATACGATTCTTGCTGGAAATTTGGACGACAAAACATACGTGAAACTCGATTACAAATCCTTACCGGAACCACAATAGTATACGGTGCGAGAAGGGCAAGTGTTAAACCAGTCCGAGACATCGATTGAAGTCGAAAAATTTGGTAAGAAAGCTATGGTCTGGCAAGCAATTTGTAGCAGCGGTAAGATTTTGAAACTCTTCATCACCACTGCTTCAATAAACAGCGAAATATACATCAAGGAATGTTTACAAAAACGACTTCTACCCATGATTCGAAGCCACAAGGGTCCTGTTGTCTTCTGGCGAGATCTTGCTTCTTGCCACTACTCGAAATCAAGGGTAGAATAGTATACTACCAAAAATGTCACTTTCGTCCCAAAAGACATGAATCCACCAAATTGCCCACAACTTCGACCAACTGACACTTGTGAATTATTTACAGCGAAATCAAAGTGCGTCCATACTTTTTGGGACAGTCTTTAACTGTTAACAAATTGAAAAAGTGATTTTAGTTTATACCGAAGAAAGTTTTTGATTTTATTCAAGATTCAAAAAAAGAAACTTGACGGAATCTTCTAATGATGCTTTTGAAAATATAAGTAATATGAGAAAGGCATCATTATACCTGGGTGGATTAAGAAAGGTTTTTTTTTAAACTAACACGACATACCTGTACAATACTTCTACTTCACGTAGAATAACAAAAAAATTCCTTTCTTCATTAAGGTAACACCTAATTTTCACACTATTTTTGCAGGAGAAAACAACAACAAACCACTCCAGCAAACTGAACGATTATTTCGTGCAGTATGCAGTTTCAATAAACGCTCAACGACGAACAAAATATAATCGCTTGCTGAGTGGGTCAATTGTCAAGGCATTAAGGATTTGTGGGTGCTTGTTGCGATATAAAGCCTCATACAAGGCCCGTACCCAGGTTTTCGTGCCGGTTCTTTCTAGTTCTAGGTGTGCCTTTAATACGTTTTGTTTCTTGGAAGCGGAAGCTTCAAAATTACAAAACAAATAGAAAGCATTTCCGAATTATTATATCACTTAATATTGTTTTGGTTTTGATGCAAAATAAACCCTAATAACTTTAGTTTCAGTTAAATTTAACTGCTCGATAAAAAATAACTGTAATACTGTCAAATTGTAACTAAAAGCTAAAATAATTCGCGAGATGGTCCACGACCTAAGAAGTGTGATGACAGTTTGATGTAAACATTTCAAAATAGCTTATAAACGAATGACAGATCCTTTGTTTACTACAGAGATACTCGGATTTGTTTATGTGTGCTTATGAAACGTTTACGTTAAGTTGTCCATTTTTATTAGTGTAAATCTAAGACAAGACCTGACAACTGGCTTCTTATTCTTCCTTCCGAATCATCCTTCTCGTCATTTTCGCCCTGTGGAATAAATACCAACGTATCGGCTACAGTGTAGCCATATTTACAGATTTTTTTTAACTATTCTAAAAAAAAAATATTACATTTAAATTTTTAGACTTTAGGTTTTTGATTTGAAATAAATATAAAACATGTTTTGGTGAATGCATTTCTTTATTATATATAAATGCTTAAAAACAATTAATTGAGCTTTGATGACAAAACACGAAATATCTTATGTTGAATGAAATTCGGATCCATTGTTGACGTTGTGCATTTTATAACTATTAATCGGAAACGGAATCACCCAGAGCGGTACACTTCTTACCTGTAAGGTTGTTCGTGGTGAAATGTCCAAAGCAATTCTGTTACAGCTCGCTTGACCTGGTGCAATGATGTCTACCGCAATTTGTCATGGCATACTATACATTAGTTATTATAAACTCGTTTGCACCCACACATCCACCCTCTTCTCAAAAAAAAAATGTAATACTAGTTCTCTTAGCTTTACTTCTAATAAATCAAAATAAAAACAAATAAAATAATCTTATAGGTCGATATACGAGAACTTATGTCAGAGAAGGAATAACGTTTCAGTGTAATCATACAGTTTCACTCAAGTTTTCAGATTTTTCGCAATGCACAGATTTTTTTTTTAACCTTTGGCATCCCTGGGTGTATCGAGTGGTATATCGCTCGGATCCACGATGTAGAATTAACACTGCACACTTCGAAAAAATCCTGTGATTTTATATTTTATCAAATGCACATAAATGGAGCAATTTTACGTGCAAGAACATTCAATATTATAGCTAAAATTCCATGACATGAAATTCATTGAAATAAAAAGAAGGTTATGATTGCGACCGCTGTGACTTGAACTGAGAATAATCGGATTACAAAGTACGTCCATTGATCGACTGAGCAACAGAAGAACACATCTGTATTCATACAGTCTAACCCGCTAGCCGAATGCACACTACAATCAAACTAGTAAAATTCATGCACTACAATCAAACTAGTAAAATATTAAGCCATTATTTGGAGGCCGCAGAACAAGCCCAAACCAAACGATTTCTTGGTCCATCGTCTAACAGAAGGCCTCCAAGCCCTTGGTGGGACAAAGAGTGCTCAGGTGCTAAACACGCGAAAAAAAAATGCTTTCAAAACGTTTTTAAAACGAGGATGAGGAACTCTTCAGAACTTTGAAAAATTCTTGTTTTAGAAACCAAGTACAAGAACATACTTCGAGCCAAGAAATGCAGCTATTGGAGACATTTTGTCGAAGGTTTGTCAATACGACCAGTCGAATGAGGAATCGTTACGTAGGACATGAGAGTGAGGAATACTCGAACAGATGGATATTTGATTTTGCTTCTGTCCGCTCCTCTATAATTGTTACGTAAATGACATTGACAGCTAACCCCATGTACACTAAGACAACTGCAAAAACCATTGCAAGATACCTTAGATCACTTGTCCGTTTGGGCTGTTCATCTGGGTATCGAATTCTCTGCGGAAAAAACGGAGCTGGTCGTATTTTCAAAAAAGCATGATCCCGCGCAGCTTCAGCTTCATATGATGGGAAGAATGATCCAACAGGTTTTGACTTTCAAATACCTCGGAGTGTGGTTTGATTCCAAATGCACGTTGGGAGGACACATTAGGTATCTGATAACAAAATGCCAACAAAAAGTAAATTTTCTTCGAAAAAAAAAAAAACAGGATTTTGGTGGGGTGCTCATCCGCAAGATCTAATAAAATTGTATCAAACAACGATACTTTCAGTGATGGAATATGGATGCGTTTGTTTTCGTTCCCCTGCAAACTCTCATATTATCAAACTTGAGCGAATTCAGTACCGTTGTTTGCGAATTGCCTTAGGCTGGATGCATTCGACACATACAATGAGTCTTGAAGTTCTGGCAGGAGTTCTTCCATTGAAAGATCGTTTTTAGGAGCTTTCATCGCGACTGCTAATAGCATGTGAGGTACTGAATCCCTTAGTTATTAATAACTTCGAAAGGCTAGTTGAGTTTCAATCTCAAACAAGATTCATGACAGTATATTTTATCCATATGTTACAGGAAATCGACTCTTCAAGATATATTCCTATCCGTCACAGCCTCCTAAATGTCACTGACTCAACTTAATTTTTCGACACATCCATGCAGCGTGGAATTCCGGAACACTTACGCTCGATGGAAATCCCAAAAATATGTTCAAGTAAGTTCAGTCCTATTGACTCTGAGAAAATGTTTTACACGGACGGATCGCGAATTGAAAAAGCGACAGGGTTTGGTATGTTCAACAATAATGTTTCGGCCTCATTTAGGCTTCAAGAACCTGCATCTGTTTATATAGCAGAGTTAGCAGCAGTTCATTATAGTTTGAGTGTAATCGTCACATTATCTCCAAACCATTATTTTCTTTTCACAGATAGTCTGAGTGCAATTGAAGCCATTCGCTCAAACGCTGCTGGCAAAAATGAATCATTTTTCTTGGGCAAAATAAAACAGTGTCTGAACGACATATTGAATAATAATTATCAAATTACTTTAGTTTTGGCTCCCGGTTTATTGTTTCATTCTAGGCAATGAAAGAGTTTGTCCAAACGTGGTGCTTTTGAGGGTGAAACTCATGAGAGACCAATTGCTTTCAACGAATTATATAGCGCGTCCCGCCAAAGAACACTTGCCAGCAAGCTTCTTGGGATATAGATTATCTGGGTCGGTGGATGCACTCAATTATTCCTAAAATATCGACAAAGGCATGGTTCAGGGGACTGAATGTGAGTAGGGACTTCATTCGTGTGATATCCAGACTCATGTCCAATCACTACACATCTCCTTCGAATTGGACTTTCCTAGACTAATCATTGTGC
Organism: Malaya genurostris; assembly: GCF_030247185.1. NCBI lineage: Eukaryota > Metazoa > Arthropoda > Insecta > Diptera > Culicidae > Malaya > Malaya genurostris. The sequence goes on from NC_080572.1 coordinate 184,115,045, forward strand.
TTATGGCGAAGGTTATCGCGATATTGATCATGTCGTTTGGACATGCGTGGAGTATCGTGATGTCAGATCTCAACTAATAAATTTCTTGCGTACCCAAGGTAGACTATCCAATGTCCCAGTAATAGTAAATCGCTTGATAAAAACATACTAATATGATATTCGAAATGTATTACGTTTAAAGTACTATATATTGTGGATGCCACGGCGAAGAAAAACTTAAGCATATTGCCTATTAAATAAACGTACTTATGGAAAAAAAATTAAGCCATTACAAATGAAATTTTCCAGGTCTTTATGAGTACACCTGTAAAATACAATTTTTTTTGTGTGTGGTGTATCATGATGGCGAAGCGAAACTCCTACATTATTTGTTTGTACATTTTCTAAATCATTGTCAACATGTTTTCGAGTTCGATTTCACTACCTGAAGCATAACATGCTCAAATTGCACGGCGTTACTGAAATCGTTGACTCCTCGTCAGTCTGATCAACAGATGCGTCAAATGTCGTCTGATTCTCTGCATTGCTCGTACCGCTGACCCATCGGACATATTTTCCGTTATTCTCCATATATCTTGCTTTTAACACTTTTTTTTTGTGGTCTGGAATTGCACGCAAAAATATGCGCGTAAGATTACTTACGAAGCAAATGTGCGCGATCTCAAAATCCGCTTTGCAATGCACGATTATTCAAATCCGCTTTTTTTTATTTGCACGGCCACGTTGCCTGCTTCCTTTTGTGCGCGACGTTTCCGGTCCGCTTATTTAAATTTAAATATTTGCGCGACCTTCCTGGTCCGCTCTGTGATGCGCGATTTCGAGAATCCGCCATTTTTATTAAAATTGCGCGACCTTCCTGGTCCGCTTATAATGCGCGACCATAGTGATCCGCTTTTTCATTCATTTCATTTTCTCTTCGGCCATTTTCGTTTCACAATTGAACGAGAAAATCTGCGTACCAGATAGTACGATTGTAGCCGAATATTGGTATGTATTTTGAGTTGCCCAATCGGACATATTTTCCGTCGTTTGCCATATTACTTTAGTTTAACGCCTTTTTGTGGTCTGGAATTATACACAAAAATATATGCGTGAGATAACTTATAACTGAAATGTACGCGATCTAACGATCCGCTTTACGATGCGCGATTATTGAAAATCCGCTCATTAATTTTCTTTTTTTTTTTCATTTGCACGGCCACGTTGCTTGCTTCGTTTATGCGCGACTTTTTCGGTTCGCTCGTTTATATTTAAATATTTGCGCGACCTTCCAGATCCGCTATGTGATGCGCGATTTTATGAATCCACCTTTTTCAATTAAAAAAAATCGTCAACATTTTTTTAAATGTATTTTAATGCGCGACCTTCTTGGTCCGCTTTGATGCGCGACCTTCCTGGTCCGCTTTGATGCGCGACCTTCTTGGTCCGCTTATGATGCGCGACCTTCCTGGTCCGCTTATGATGCGCGACCTTCTTGGTCCGCTTATGATGCGCGACCTTCCTGGTCCGCTTATGATGCGCGACCTTCCTGGTCCGCTTTGATGCGCGACCTTCTTGGTCCGATTATGATGCGCGACCTTCCTGGTCCGCTTATGATGCGCGACCTTCCTGGTCCGCTTATGATGCGCGACCATAATGATCCGCTTGTTCCAGTTATTTTCAACGTTACGTAATCTCCACCGACGCTTCTTTTTTTTTCATTTGAAAATGAAAACCTTTGTGCCAAATATTTGAATAATTTTCTGTTGCTTTAGGTGATTCCGTTTCCGTTTTGAATAACTATGCTATTTGAATTGCAACTCCTGGCAGGATCGCCATTGTGCATTTTATAACTATTAATCGGAAACGGAATCACCCAGAGCGGTACACTTCTTACCTGTAAGGTTGTTCGTGGTGAAATGTCCAAAGCAATTCTGTTACAGCTCGCTTGACCTGGTGCAATGATGTCTACCGCAATTTGTCATGGCATACTATACATTAGTTATTATAAACTCGTTTGCACCCACACAGACGTATTACCGGATCTTTAGGAAACCGGAAAAATTCAGGTTTGGATAGAAATGCTTAATGCGACCACAGTGTGGAACGCAACAGTTCATTCTTCTCGTAAAACTAAACACACTTTCGAGTTTACACTAATTTAACAAATCTTTTTTGGTTACACTTTAATTCACTAAAAAGAAAAACGGCTTGAAGCCTATTTTAATTTCACAGTCCTGCCACTATAAACATTTATTACCAAAGAGATTGAAAAAAAGTGAAACATTCTCCGAAAATTTTCATTTTCATTGGTGAGCTAAAATTATACATTTTAATAAATTTGTTTTCTGATTTTCTTTATACTTGGCATCATTGCTCGCGTACCCTGCAAAAGTTTTTTCTTTTCACAATGTGCAGGTGGCAACATCAAAATCAGCCAATCAGAAACTGGTCCATTTTGGAACAAAAGCAGCCCCCCCAGATGTCAGGTCTTGTCTTAGGTGTAAATCAGTATCATTCCAAACGAGCAAACGTCCTGTCAATGGCCATCGTTTCGAATGATATTTAGTTGATGCCAACAATACTGAGATGTCATCACTCTCCTGAAAATTACTACATTAAATAATAAAACATCAATATTTCGATCGTCAAAATAAATTCTGAAACCAAATTAAAATTTACTTACTTCCAGAATAAACACGAAAATCAAACAGTCCTTGAAAATTTCGATTTTGTGACAGTTGGCCCACTGCCATACTGCCTGCAGTTCAAAATGTTATGTTTTGTTTTGACATTAAATACTGATGAGACTTGGATGAGACCATTTTTTGTAACATTTAGAACACAGCATTCACTATGAGTAGTCTTATCAGCACATTTTTAAGAATCCCAAGAGCGGGACACGAGAGAAAAGTGAAAAAATATTCAAAACACCAATCGACCAAAACTGATAACCGAGCTTCCACCAATACAAAGCAACACAGAAATTCGCCTGCCTGGCCGGTCGGTAGTCATTGGACAGCGTGTCGACAGGCCAGTAGAGCAAGAATATCGAAAGAGTTTAGTTCACCTATTCCCGGCGCTCAACCTGCCAATAGTGGAGACAGCAAAATGGTGTTATGTCACATTCGTGCTACTTTGCAGCTTGGCCATCTGGCCAATGCTGCCGTTCGGTCACATTACGGATATCAGTGCAGTAGGTTCCTTAGTACCAGCAGTTTGCTGTTGAAAGGTAAACTAGTGATATACAATTTACGTGTGAAAATGCCGACCAATGTGATTATACGCAAAGGATAGTGATATCAAAACAAAATATGTGAACATCTGACGTTTATGCCCGGCAACGATACAGGGTGACACTATGGAAGAAACGGTGATAATTATTTCGTTTGGTTAAGATAAAACGGCTCCAATGAACATCTAAATATAGTATGATAATATAAATACAATAGATTTGATGTTAGTAATGGAACACAGATTTTAGTCGCCGGTTATTCATATTGCTGATATGAAGTCATACCAATTATACCTGCTGTAAAATTGTCGCTATTAAACTTTTCTCGGATTAAAAAAAGCGATTTCACCGTGCTCTTCTCAAAATTTTGATTACAATTGACTGATAATTTTCGATAATAACTGTTAACTCGAACAAAAATGCACAATATATAATAACAAATTACATAAATATATTTTTTCCGTTCGTGCAATGATAAACCCACTGGAAAACAATGAACCACTTTACTATCATGGGATGCAATTCTATAGTTTTTTATTTGATTTATTGCAAATTGTACACCGCGTGTGTACAATTCATTCTCAAAATTCTAGTTTTTATCCGATTATCAAAGAGTCATTCTACATTCTTCACTATTTTAGGTTCTTTGAGAAAGTGTTCCTTCATAATAGCTCAGGATGTGTTTGGAAGGTTCAGATCTTTCGTCACAAAATCGACATTATTCACCTTATACCATTCTAGCACGACCTTCGTGTAATGGCATGATACCAAATTCGGCCTTAAAGCGTCGTGAGCATTCAGAACACTGCTTTTGGAGACCTTTCCAAACACACCTGTCCAATCATGGTGCTTGCGGTAACGAAAGGTACACTCCGCTTTCTGTAAGTACAAATCGTTTGCCAAATTAGGAACTTCTTGACGACCTTCGACATCTTCTGTCTACGGAGTTACTCGAGAAACATCACGCATATCCTGGCTGAAGTCACCCAGTACCCATTGTGGCTCGAAAAACTTCTAGTCGTACAAGTACCGGGCACAACCGTATTCTTTTTCATATTTCATATATTATCACCACAAGCTTTTCAATTTCGCTGAATTATTGATTCTTTTCGGTAAGAATTAACGAAAGTCGTACTCACGTGCAACTTTTTAGTACCATCTCGAACTGAGACATTCGGTTTCCGTTAAAAGACCCCAAACTCACGTTCATGATCGTTTTAGTTGACCTGACAGGATTCTTCCCGAATCTTCATTTCCGATCAACAGTCAGACACCGTAAAATTCGCGACTCTCAACTTTTGTCTGATGGTGCCATGCGACAGATCCTTATTCGCAAAGTACTCTTGCAAAACTTTTTCGCGCACGCACTGTTCTTTCGTCGCCATTTCGTAAACTTTTGTACACCTGATGAAATTAACTCACATAGTGTAGAAAATACACATCAAACTATGACTATGCAAAATTTTAATTAATTTGACTCATCAGGTCAAAGGTTATTTGCAATTTGAGTGTATGCGGATTTTAAACGGTACACCCTCCAACTTGTACACGGCGGGTAGACTTTCCCTCAGACGGCTGCTTTTGTCTGCCAGGATTTTTTGCCGGAATTCTGCCAGAATTCCGGCAAAAGTCTGGCAACAATGCAACAACCGTTTCCGACAGAGAATTTCGCCTAGCGGTTAATACGAGTCTATTTCTGTCGGATTCTTGCCATACAAGATTGGCAGAACCGTTTTGAATCGGTTCTACATTTTTAGCGTCTTGGTTTTATTTTTTCAATAAAAATTACATATGAAAGGCAATTAATTATTGCCCTTCATATATACTAATTATGGAAAATGTTATTGTCAATAACATTGCTTTCTCATTACCAAACATACCCATATTTCAATCTTATCTTTATCGTTTCAAGATTCGTCAAAGTTTGAGTAGATATCGACCTAATTTTGGGTAGCTTAAATAAGAGTTCGACAACGAGTGATATCTTCTAAAAAAAAACATGATTTTCAGTGTATAATGCAATGGCATGCATTGGGAACAGAAATCATAGAATACAGTGATCTATCTCCAGATAAGATTGCATATCTTAGGAATCTTTCTAATGAGGTAGTAATTGATTGTGCTGCTAACATTAATAATTTATTCGGTGAGTTTAATTGTTGGTGGACTCAACACTCACAGGTTAAATTAATTCCAAGGATTTTTTATTACACAAAGTATTCTATTTTCGAATTAGTAATAGATTGTATTTTAAGTTGTACTTACAGATTTTTTCCGTACGATGGTTATGCAGAAATGTTTTATATATTTGAGGTTTTTTGTTTCAGTGTACTGATTGGAAAAGCTGTCATATGTGTATGAAAAAATTGTAGTGTTTTAGTAACCTTTTTTGCCACCGCAATGTTACTGTGATAGCTCTCGTGAATCGCAAGACTGATCCATCTTAATATATAATATATTTGAATTTAGTGTTAATTTTATTTATTTCGGTGTGTTTATAAAAAAAATTATTTGCTTTGAAGTAAATATCAAATGTAATTGAATCGAAGGGAAATGAAAAAAGGCGCTAATCAAAATAAAATATCTTTAAATTCAAAGCGCAATATGTTTAAATTTAAAATTAATCTTCCCGCTTGGAATAGTGTATGTTTATCTGTTATGACACCTAGCAGTTCAACATCAAACGCTAAACAGACGTAAAGTTTCTGCTATTTGTACACTTTTTGTTTTGAACTGAAGTGCAATGTCTTAACTGTCTTTCGGCTCGTCCATTAATACAGTACAATTTTCGCTTCGGTGCAACTAAAAACAGTACTGCAAATAGCAGAAACTGTTGAACTTATAGGTTGCATAATAGATCTACATAAACTGTTATGCAATGATTAACTCGCCAACGAAACGAAACGAAAAAAATCAAAACCGGTTATGTGCACTAAGCTCAAAATTAGGTAAACAAAAACTATTGCTTTTCTGATAGCAATATCATAATAAGTTTAGTAATAAAAAAAACAATTTTGAATGATTGTTGCGGAGTCGTGTCCCGTCTCTGAGTAATATGTCATCATTCTTTTTCAATTTTCTTTTGTATATATTAATAAAAAGTCAAAATGGGTTCATGGTTTTATACGTTAATCGGAAAACTGATGTGACATAAGACAGCGAAATAGTAAAACTTCAAATTCAATAAACAAACTAATTATATTTATAATTATTACCCCTGTAGTAAACTTTTGAAAACCAAACGGTAAATATTGATTCATTATTTAAAGGCTCAAAATATGTTTGTTACAAGTTATAAAAAAATATCCTTTTTTTAATATGTATGTTTCACAGATGCCTTTCTCATATCAATCATACTATCATATATAATACTGTGGTATTCAACACATATTTTCATTTTTCTGTACATTTTACCCCATAACTCCGGAACCGGAAGTCGGATCCAAATAAATAATTATGGGATCACAAGACCTTTCGTTTAAATCTATCGGTTCAGCTGAGAAAAGTTAGTGCAAAAACACGTTACATACACACATACGCACATACAAACACACACACAAGAATCTAAATGAGAAAGGCAAAACAAACTACTAACGGCTTTTAGTGACATCAGACTACACTGATTTGAGCAAGTTCCGGAAAGGAGCACGCTAAAGCCATGTGTTTTACTATCCCCTAGTTCATTTTGACATTTGGCTCCTTCCACGGGACGATTAGAATTGCTGGAGCGATATTCGGTAGCGTAATTGAACAGATAACCTATTGGTGTTAGCAACTTTGAACTAAAGTCATGTTTTTTTTATTATGATACTTCGATTAACGTTGACAAGTTCACGACACTTGTCACGCCATACTACTGACAGCATTTGTGCTGGCAAATGTTGGGTTCTCCTGAAAGCACTACCACTACTGCCGCTGTCGTATTCTACTAATTACCAACAATATGGAATTGGTTCCCTATAGTAATAATCTAGCAAAAAAGCATTCGTGATGCGTGATACTTTGAACGTATTCGAGGTCAATATGCCTTGAGCAGACGGCTTTCCCGATTACCACTGGGTGAGAACGTGCCTACTTCGATTCCTTCTTATCGCGCGCATAAACTTCACAAGATTTCACATATTTCATCCCGTCCTGAGCACATATAATCACAGTATTGGCAATGGCGTGGCGATGAGGCTAATGTAAATAAATAATTATTCTGATTTCACTTTTTCAGAGAGGTTATACACTGATAAACATGAATGGGTCTCGGTCGAGGGTGAAGTCGGAACCGTCGGAATTTCGAACTTTGCTCAGGTAGGTGAATCTCTTTCCGATTGTAGCAGATTGAATTTGAAAGCGTAGTTTATATTACCAAGGTATGTTATGCTGTTGTGTTGGTAAAAATTCTAGGCATTATTCGGCACACAGAAAGAAATAATGAAACGAAATTGAATTGCATTGATTTTTCAATTATTAGAACTGTATCTTTCAACTAACGCTTAGTTTTTCGTTTGAATTGTATTGAAACGTATGTAAAGTAACTTTATGTTTGACTTTTTACTACAAATATGCGCATGAAAATAGATGTAAATTCACAACATATTTTTATCTGTGTACGGAATAAACTTACAATAATTATACATGCAAAAGTGTTGGCCGACCGGAAAGTTTATGTGTGAAAGTTCGCAGGTACCACAAGGATTAGTACTGACTTCTTATTTTTTCGGCGAGATTCTGCAGATGAAACAATATCCTTCCGCTGTGTGCCGCATGTTGTCTTTCGATCAAAAACACGAACGCGAGTGCACTTCGGGAATGTGTCTGTGACACTGAGGCGAAAACGGGTGAACTTTTGATGTCGATTGATAACTGTCGATGAGATCTGAATAAACAAGTGCTTCAAAGTGGTTGAATGGGTTGCAAAGTTCTTGGTGCCTGTTTTTCTGGAATTGTCATACTTTCCGTGGACAACGTCGAAAAAATAACCCATCAACAACGAATATTATTATGCATTAATGGACGATTGGTAGCTGGAATCGCTGCGAAAAGGCTTCACCTGAAGCGAACGAAAATTCACTTCACTTCGCTACAAAATGCACTGGGGCACAAGATCATCGTAACTACACACTTAAATACTATTGCTGAATCTCGACAAAAAAATGCTGAAATTTGCACAGTCGAGTGCTCGGTTATCGTCTCGGCCAAATGTATAATTACTGTGAATCTTGGCAAACCTAAATTTGTTAACTGTCAACTAATGCCGACCTTGTCAGCAGCAATTGAATATACAAAGAATATTTCTTCATTATTGTACGAAATGAATATCACAAAAGCTAAGGCTGGGGAGAACGGGTGTTTTATTAATCTTCATTTTAATTTAGCATACAAAAAACATCACGGTCAAAGATAATTCTTCCTAGTGCATCTCAACGCCTCTAACTGGAAACAAACAGATTTTTATGAGTATATATGAAAAGAGATAGTTTTTTATTTCATCTAATTTTCACTCACTTCTCAAGAAATATAAAAATCTTTTTCTTAATTTCACCTCTAAACTTCACGAACAACGGCGACGTGGTGCTTTGCAAAACTGACAAGAAACATTAGATGCAGTGGCTTCTCGTGACAAAATTGACTAGTTGTGCACTGCTTATGTAGTATTATAGCAAATGTAACAGTCCGTTGTAAGTGAAAACTAAAGATTGAGGAATGGAGATTCGCTTGTTGTTTTCAATACAATGAGATAACGATATACTTTCGGATGGGATTTTTTGTTAAACTAACAAATCTCAGAGCTGAGCTGAGTAATTCTTTCTCATCTTGAATCTGAGCAGTAACTCATGTGCACGGAAAAGACACTAACACAGCGACAACAGATAATTGATATTTTATGTCTGATGTATATGAGATGCGTGTAAATACACGCAATTTCGGTGCGATCCAACCTGCTTTCATCGAATAAATAAAGATTCCAAAAAATAGTTGAATTTGGATGGGATTGGGGACGCAGTTCATTCCTTGAATTCGACCGGTTGTGCAGCGCACGAGGTGCACATGAGGACGAGACGCCACTGATTAGATGACAAGTGTTTCACCGAATTTCTCGGCAAACGGATTTGTTGATCTTTACATATTTGTTGTTTGCTGACAGCATGATATTATGCCAAATTTCGGCAAAAAAGGTGGGTGGGTAATGTCAGAGACAGAACTGGATGTCGTGAATACGAAAAAACTGACACGCTCCCATCACTTTTCCGAATATCAGTTAGTTAATTGATTGTATGAATTGTGCAAGCTTTCCTCTTTTTCACTAATAGAGTTTGAAGCGATGCACCTACATTAAAGTACAGAATAGTTACATTAAACAGCTACTATTCTACAACTATATATTCCAAACTTGAAACAATTCCTTTTTAATTTGCTAATATAGGACAGAGATAGCATTTCACCAGAGTGATACACGCTGGAGCAGGATTCTTGTCCACACCGAGGATGCAAAAAACGAAGCACCGCACAAAGAGGAAAGCGCACTTCTTCTCAGTGTCGAATAGACAGCATTTGAGTGTGTGCTTGTGGTTAAAGCAGCTGGCGCGAGTGAAACACATTCTCTTCGCATGAATCGCTCACACGCGCTCTCGTCTAAATACACCCAAGTGACCACTGGCGCGTGATGGTGAGCGAACACTTCTGTGAAATTCAATTAATAGAGAGTAGATCTGGCCTTGCTATGAAAAATTTGCAAGGAAAACCGAAAATTTTACGATGAATTGTTTTATTTTGCTGATTTTGCGTGCCCCACGCTTCTTCTACGCAAACTATACACCAGAGTGCGCACCGGCGTGTACACCTCTGTGAAAGTATCTGCATCCACCTCAGAGAATTTATTAGCTAATGCTCTAGTACTTTGGTGCGATTCAGTGGAAGAGGTAAAAGGAAATAAACAAACGCACTCATGATGCGTGCACACTTTATACAACAGTGGTGTATAAATGTGAAAGAGAAGAGCTCTCGTTGAAGTTGTCAGTACGAGGGGAGAAATTTTGCTTGCTCTTCGTCACACAGAGGAGATAGACATTGTAACAAGTACAAGGTGATATATTTTGGATTACACTAGCAGTAAATGTAAATAAATGTAGCATTAAAGAAATCACTTTGAGCCATGGTAATTTAAAGTTATGATTATTATTGTGCAAACCGTTTCTCCCTACGCGATTCAATATTTCACTGGCGTTGCCTATCGGAGCCATATATTTCTTAGAATTCAAATTCACTTACGCGGCATTGAACCGTTCCGGATGAAACTAACTGCATCTAACTGACCGATCACTCAGAGAGAAAATGAACACAAGACAGGCAGTTACGGTATCCAACCAATGTACTTAGTTCTCGCAGATGAACTGTCCCACCCTCTTCGTCTCCTTCACATTGCGCAAGTGCGCGGTATAAGCGGGCGGCTTGGAGAAACGATTGTTTGCTTTCCCACGGTTTGTTCTTCCTGGTGGGGTTTAACCAGCGAGGGGGGATTCCTTACAAACGACATGTATGTGTATATATGAACGCGCAAAGAACGAAATGGTTTGATCTGGATAGTTGGTGAGAGAGGGAGATGCTGGGTTGATCGGTGGGTGATTGACCCTTGAAGAACTCGGTTTGATAAGAGGTCGTTGTCCTGTTTCGGCTAGATGACGTCCTTCCGGTTGAGAAATTACAAAACCATAGACACTTGCGATAAATCTGAGGGTTCTTAGCAACACCGACTTCAAATCGACCTGGATCGTGGAGGAAGACAGAAGTGAAAGTGTCTAGTGCGTGTCGCGTATTGCATAGTCAGGTAAAACGCGTTTAAAGGGTTTCTAGTCCAAGTAGTTAATATTTCTATTCCCCTAAGATTGGTTATAGTCAGTGCTAGTTAGGTTCGTGCAGAAAATAGGTGCGAGTGCTAAAAAGTTCTATTGAAGGTAAATTTACTGTAGTATGATGTGCTAAATGTTACGGAAGCTAATAGTTTCGAGCAGCCATCCGGCGAATTTTTCCGCTTGACAGTCTTCTTCGTCGGCTCGCCACCCACGCCGATACAATTCTACAAAACGAACCTAGCGACGCAAAACCCGTCGTTCGGCATATCTCGTCGTCTACTTCACGATCCCGCAGAAGACCCGACATTCGTCTTCGTCGTCATGCGACGCCCGTCATGGCGTAGAATTGGCAGCGTCAACCACGTTCACCGTCTTCACGTCGAAACTGCCGTATTGACAGCCATCATAACGACGCCACCTTTGTAAGCCACAAAACGGAGTGAGTAAAAACCTTTGACATGCGCATGATCATTTGGTAGATGTACATTTTAGCACACAATTGTAGCGTTCTTGGGCGATAAATGTCGCTAGAACGGAAATCGCACGCCTTAGATAATTAAGCATCAGGGGAACATAAAAATGTTAATGAGTTACCCAAGTAACAATTTTTGTTACGCTAGCTTGTTTGTGACTAGATTGCAACCAGATATTTGAGTGATTGTTACTAACATCTAACCAGTTGCATGACTCAAAAAGCGCAGTTTCTACTAGTTTTTAAATCGGCTAAAAATAAGTTGTCGTTACGTTGTAATGTCATACTGAAATAACTTATCTTTTCATAACTTGAAAATAACTTGTTTTCAAGTAAACTAGTTGAAACTTAGTCACCAGCGACATTATAAACATTGAATGAATCCAGAATACTTTTCTATCATCAATAAAAAGCAGAAGAGTACTTTAAATCACAAGCTTGATACAAGGTACAAATTTCACAACGATTTTAAAACTGTCGAGCGGAATGAAATTTTACTCAACTGTTTTTTATGCGCCTTCAATCAAAATCTATTTATAAAGATATAAAAAATAAACAACAAAATAATGCTATGTTCAGAATGCTCAAAATTATTCCAAGTAGAGTGATTTCTCATCATTTTAAATTCATATATCATGAGAATTATAGAATTATCACAATCGATGTTCAATTTCTATATTATTTTCTTCGTGTTTATGACAGTGCATAGACCAAAAATGACTATTCTGCCTTTCACAATTTTCGGCAAAAAGTAGTTTTGAAAAAAGTAATATCCTGGTTTTATTTATGTTTCATACACTTCTTGAGACTCCATATTGTGTTCGCCATATTCAAGCCAACAAAGATTGTTTTGTTTGCATTTTCGTTATCATAACGTTGGGAAAACCTACCGATAACTATCTGAATCAATGAAGAAATTATATGTTATAATCTTATAATATTTAAGTTATTACTACATCAATTCACAGTAACGATTTACATATACGCTTACGTATTTATAATGGTTCCGCAACAGAAAATAAACCTTTTTTCAACTAGCAGCTAAAAGCATAGTTGTGATTAAAGATATGTTAGAATCAAGTAACGATAACTTACAAATGATAGTTAGTTCAATGTTTACGTTATAAAGAAACACTGCTGTCACCTTGTTTTAACCAGTATAACATAAAAAACATGTTCGTGCTCTTGTCGCAACACAGTTGGTTTAAGCGGTATCAAAACTAGTTACGGGTTGCTACTATTGAAGTCAAATAAACTTATTTTCAACTAGTAGCTAGAAGCATTGTTGTGATTAAAGATATGTTTGGATTAAGTAACGATAGCTTATAAATTGTATTTTATTCAATACGACACAAAGATGTTATTATTAGTAAGCTAAATAACTATTTCGTAACTAGTTATGTTATGATGAAACATTGCTGTCACCATGTTTTAACCAGTATAACATAAAAAACATATTCGTGCTCTTGTTGCAACATAGTTTGGACTTTGCCGTATTAGAACTAGTTGCGGATTGCTACTTGGGTAATGTTAGTGAATAAATGTTCAAAATTGGTTTGTAAGATGGAGTGAAATTGTAACGAGATTTTTATGATTTTCGGTTAAAACAACCTCCCCTCAAATATGACAACTTGGTTCTAGAAAAGCTTTTTCCCGCGCGTCCTCGCTTCGCTGTTTCCTTTTTTCAGTATTCATTTTTGTATCTACTCCGAGTATAGGGTTGCTTGGGAATCTCAACCCCCATTTTCTCCTCTGTTATTCCGAAGCGTGGCAGGGAAATCGCAAGTCGGGAGTTGTGCCTATGATGATACACGTAAGTAGAATATTTTCTGGATCGGTCGAACGACAGAGTTTTGTTTAGTGTCGTTTCACTCCTTTTAAATCTGGCTCGAAGTCTCCGCTGGTTGTTTGGGTCTACCAAATCGTTCATTAAATATCGAAATTTATTTACTGAATCCTCCCTGGGGTTAAACTCGTGCCGGGCAATCAAACGTGACAAGCGGTCCTCTCACGAGGTGGCGCGAAGCCGCTTGTTTGAGTACTTTGGGAAAGAGCAGCAACGGACCCCAAACCGCCAGCAGGACGAAGGCCAGTTATAACTGGCGCCCAACAATACAAGGCATTTCCTGCTTATTATTTTTTTTTGTTTGTTTAACTGGTTTTAGCCAAAATTATATTTGGTGCCCTATAAAACCAGGCATAGTCAAAACTTAAGTTTTTCATTCTGGCTAATCAGATTAAATTTAGTGTACAAATACATAATTCGACAACGGTTCCCCCCTCCGATCAAGGCAAACAAAAAGTCCTTCAACCCCTTTAGCAACTTCATGTTGCGAACAGTGAATAGTTTTCCAGGACATTGAATCCACAGGGGAGACGTTTCTCAATAATAATTAGGAACGAAAACACATTGCACATAATAATATATTTACTCTACGAAATATAATTCCTTTACTAGATATATTTATTTTCCATCATACAATCATTATTATTATTACAATTATTTATTTATTACCCTGTCCATTCATTATTCCATCCCATTTCTTTGTACATACATTTCGTTACTTACTTATTTATTACACTCATTAATTTATTTGAAAATATTCAATATCCTGCAAGAAAAAGTCCAATCAGAAATAAAAAAAAAATGAATCGACTGTTCCCACACGCGGAAGATCTAAATCAAGAGGAAGTCGATTACGAGTTGATGATTCGCAATCAACCAGAAGAAATTTATTCTCTAGACTTACAGGGAAAGCAAAGGCGTTTACGGAATCTGTTCAGAGCAGATCAAACCGAGGGTCGGAACTACAGGTCTCCCATAAACATTAAAGATGAAGTAAACCACATTGAGGGACGAATCACTAGTTTAGAAAAAGCTCTTTCTAGGAAGGTCGAACCAAAACTAGAGTCTAGGGTCCTTCATTACTGGTATCGGGTAAAAAGGAGTATAGCCAGAAATGATGAGGAGAAAAAAATGCGCCGTGACTTGAATAGAAAAATCGAGAAAGTCATGAAGGATTTCCAGTTTGGACCTCCGATGTCGCCTTTTAAAAAACAGATAAATGATTGCATTCAAATAGCTGAAGGGGCAGTGGGCACACAAGGTCAAGAAGTTACCTTTTGTTTTCCTCCCGGTGCCACTCCGAGTAAAACTCAGTCGACGGCGACGCAACCGATTCCTGACAAAGGGAAAGGAGCCATACCTAAACAACCAGCCATCCCAAAGCAACAGAGTATACCACATACGGAAGTGAATGAGCCCACAATGACCGTTTTCAGAAAGGACTGGGAAGAAATGCAAAACACACTGGCAAAACTGACGGAGCATATCCGTACAGGAAGCCAAACAAACAGTTTCGGGCAGACAAAACAGTCAAAGGATCCAACATCGAACAACAATATAGTTCAAGCGAGCAAATGGACACCCAGCAAAACGGAAACGCACCAACAACGAACTACAACTCGACTAACGAAAACAACACCCTCATATCGGAACCAAAGCGCGGAGTCGAGCGAGGAGGAATACGAAAAAGATTCTTTAGAAACGTTTTCAAGAGACCAACAGAATTACTCATACAATACAGACAGCGAGCATACTGACTATGGAGGAGACCCATATTTCAGATATTCCGCTAGACAGCGTAGATATCCAGAGAGACGTTTTCACCAAAGAAGGTACGAGACCAACGGACGTGTGGAGAAATGGAAACTAAAGTTTACAGGAGAGCCCAAGTCCATGACAGTAGAGAATTTTCTCTACGAGGCGAAGAAGTTAGCAGAACGAGAAGAAGTATCGAAGTCGATTCTACTCAGAGACATCCACATGCTACTGGAGGGACCCGCTTCAGACTGGTTTTTTACATACGTCGACGATTTCCACTCTTGGGAGGTTTTCGAAACAAATATAGTTTATCGTTTTGGCAACCCGAACAAAGACCAGGGAATCCGATCGAAAATCCAAGAAAGAAAACAACAACGCGGAGAATCGTTTATAGCATTTGTAACGGAAATCGAGAAATTGAACCGTATGCTTTCCCGACCGCTCTCTAAGCGAAGAAAATTTGAAGTGATCTGGGACAACATGCGTCAGCATTACAGGTCGAAAATTTCGATAGTACAAGTAGAGGATCTTCAACAACTTATCAGTCTAAACTACCGGATTGACGCAGCGGACCCGCAGCTACAACAGTTAAATGTAGAGGGGCAATTTCGTCGGCCGATCAACCAAATCGAGGCTAACAGCAGCGACGGCGAAAGCGACAACTCGATCCCAATAAATGCGTTGAGGAGCCGATATAACCGGGAAGCGTCACACCAGATGACGAGAACAGCACAACAATCGACGTCGGGAACACGGGTCCAAAGAACGGAGCTACCTAACCATAGGCAACCTACGATCGAATGTTGGAATTGTCAGGGAGAGGGACATGGCTGGAGACAGTGTACAAAACCCAAACTAGTTTTCTGCTACGGCTGTGGAAGTTTGGGACGAACAATAAGAAATTGCGAATATTGCTCAAACCCTCCAAGACCAAACCAAAGTTCGCAGGGAAACGAATAGAGGGGTGTGAGTCTGGGAAAGCAAGCATCCCATATTCCAAAAATATTCCCAAACAAATTCTCCAAAATCTAAACTTTGACCTCCTCTCACAGGTATATCATATCAGAATTCGCGTTAGTAAATGTCCTCACCTAAAAGTTAAAATATTCGACACAGAAGTGGAAGCGTTACTAGATTCGGGGGCGGGAATCAGTGTACTAAATTCACTTGAAATTGTGTGTGATGTGATGTGATGTGATGTGAAGTGAAGCCACCATCAGTTCAAGGACTTGCCAGTGGATGCGGGTAGACTTACAGTTGCCCCGATATGACTCATCCATTCACCTTCTTACTATAGCTGTTACCGAAAAGCGAACAAAAAGGGTTGGGCGGATACGTAAGTAGAGTCACTTACTCGTATTCCGCGGGAATAAAAGATGCTCTTCCAACCATAATATCCAGTGCATGGATGAAGCATATCGCTATACATGCTTGAACCCGCCTGATGGTTTGTTTGAGAAGGGCGCGTCAGACTCATTTCAAACCTTCAGAAGGAAACAAGTTTCCTTCAAGTGACTTGGGCTGGCTATCCACAATCCCTCGTCCAGTCATCAATTCGTCCGATGCCCTGATGCTCCCTCCCCTTTACGCCCCCGTGCAAAATGTTTTATATTGATAAATACAATGAAACATAGTGTAATGAAATTAATATAACATAAAATGATATAATAGATTACAAAATAATATAATACAATGTCATACAATATAATATAATATATTATAAAACATGATATAAAATAACAGTCAATGTAGAGAGTCAGTTATGCTCTTCTATCTTCGCAATACTGCAGGAAGTAGAATATTTCTCTTCTAATAACAATAATAATATCCACATCTATAAAAATAATATATGTTATTATTATTGATGACAAATTAATAATAATAACAATCAATATAATAATGAAAATAACAACAAAAAACAATATAATATAGTACAATGAATTATATAATAAATAATAGAATAAATAAAATGATATGTTGCGATATGCTATGATATTATATTACTTGAATTTATATGTCATTTCTCATCCTCTCATTCTGCCATCAACGCATTCCATCGACCTTTTGTCACCACAGACACACGTGTAGGCATGAAACAGGAACCAGTGAGGACCAAGCTCACCTTGTGACGACCTTGATATTTAGTTGAAAGTTACTTTAAAAATGATAACTTATAAGGAAAACAAATTTATATTTTGCGCAGAGGTACGTAGTACTACTCATAATAAACCCTACAATATAATATAATATAATACAACATAATGCGATACAATATAACATAACATAATAGAAATATAATATAACATAATATAATAAAATATAATATAATATAATACAATATAATATGATATAATGCAATGCAGTATAATACCATACAACCTAGTATTTAATAACATAAAATAGTGTAAGACGATAATATATGAAATAATATGCTATGATACAATATAACAGGTAATGTCGCAGTGTAAGTTACGCTCTTCTAATAATAATAATAATAATAATAATAATAATAATAATAATAATAATAATAATAATAATAATAATAATAATCATAATAATAATAATAATATTAATAAAAATAATAATAATACATGATGTAATAAACAACACAATTATATGTTGTAATATACTATGATAAACACTGCACTTTAGGATGGGCTTCAACCTACAAGCCATTTCGCACCCTCTCATTCTGTTACTAACGCAGAAGGCGATAGCACCCAGTCGACGCCGTTCTATTGACCAAATGTCATCATAGACGCTCGGGGAGGCATGAGATAGGGACTTGTGAGGACTTAGTTATCTCACCATTTGACGACCATGTACTAAATTCACTTGAAATTGTTCAAAAACACGGATTGAAAATCCAACCTGCTTCAATACGTGTTTCAACAGCAGATGGGACAAATTACAAATGTCTAGGATGCCTGAATATCCCCTTCACGTACAAGCATGTGACAAAGGTAATTCCAACCATTGTAGTACCAGAAATCTCGAAGAAATTGATCCTCGGGGCGAATTTTTGGGAATATTTTAACATAAAGCCAATGATAGACTTAGGACACGGACCGGAGGAACTCGAGACAGTAAACCCAAAACACGATCCGACAATCTGTTTTACCATTGAGCCTACGGAAGATCCACAGACAGTAAGAGAAGAAGAGGTAGATGACACGCTAGATATTCCGGTGTACGAAGGGCCAACGGATTCAACACCCGACTTCGACTCGATAGAAACTGGACATGTCCTATTAGCGATGGATACATGTAAATAGTAGATTAGTAACCTAATTCTCTAAACCTTAGCTTATTATTAGTAGAGATGGTCGGGTGTCGGGTATTTTACCCGAAACCCGACCCGTACCCGTACCCGACGGGTTTTTGGTCGGGTACGGGTAAAAATTTTTATTTTCGATCGGGTACGGGTCGGGTACGGGTAAAAAGTTTTACTGCTCACTCGGGTACGGGTCGGGTACGGGTAAAAAAATTTACTGCTCACTCGGGTACGGGTCGGGTACGGGTAAATTTTTTTTTCTGATCGATTACCCGACCATTTGTACTTCACATACACGTTGACGAGAATTTTTTATTGCAAAACAGTTCTTCCGAAAAATAAACAATTTGATTCAAGGGGTTTTGACATTAGCGCCTAGGACCAGACCTGACAACTGGCATCTTTTCCCAGAAAAAAACATTTCTTCTCTTCATTTAAAAAAAACTATCAATCATAGTTACGTGAAAAGTTATGTGAATATTTCCCGCCCTACTTTGTTTATAACATATTTAATAAGACACACTGCCTTAGCTCTAAGATGTTGCGGTCGGATTCTACTTTTCACGTAGGATTTAATGGACTGCCATTTTAAAGCTGTTTAATGCACAATCCAGTAAAAATTATTTGATTCATATATAAAATGTAGTGTAGTACTCATGATCATATCACATTCAGATACCAGAAAACTCTTATATTAAATATTGTTTGGAGATTTTCAAAATTTTCATATAAATCATTAAGATTCTTACCATAAAAACATGAACATTTATTTCTGAAAATCTGCATAGAAGTTCTTCCTATTCCTCATTTCTGGGTGGTGTCACCTCACTTGAAATGACACCGATTGATGGCACAGCAAGTTAGGCTATATTGCCAGTAAAATTTTCGTTTCTTTTCACTAGACTACAAATGAAAATCTCGATGCGTAACAACGTGGAGTCGCCAAAAAGAAGGGGGAAAATCTTTTCTCGCGAAATACTCAAATTTTCACCGTGTTCACTCGTTGAGGGTTCCACCGGAGGTGGCACAGAAGTTAAAAGGTTGTAAAAACCACCAGCTACCGTTAACATAGTGGGTGTGGGTTTGTTAGGCTTACAAAACGGGCATAGTTGACAGATTAATTTAAATCAAAATCATAATTCATTTTGCTTTGTAGTAATAAATTGTAACCAGAAAAAAAAGTTCTCACGAATGTTCAAACTACTTACACTTGAAGGACTCATTGTTCACCATGTTCAAAATTGAATTTTTCACACCGGAAATACACGTACATTATTTGATGTTTGGTCAATTCACGTAAACGAACCGATGATACTTCATTTCATTTTAGGGGATGTTCGCTTAACATTCATTTTCGTCACGTATAATATTCAATTTGACATTTGGAACCATTTTACGTGATTTTTCAAGTGATTCGAATGTGAATTTTTATTTGTGTGTCAAGATAATGAGCACGCTTACTTGTGGTTCTAAAGAATTGGATCAAAAGTCGCACTGTTTCGTAAAAACCATACCTACCCAAAATTGAATACAAAGGGTATTACGACATATTGGGTAAATATGCTTCTCGAAAAATTTGAGTAGATATTACTCCCTTTTGTTGACATTTGTAAATGAGCATAAAGTACCAAAGACATTGGAAACCTATAGGGTCCGCCATCTAAAACTAGCGGTTATTTTGACATTGGTAGCCTATATGTCACTTCTGATTTGACAGAAATTTAGTTGTATCCTTCCGCTGAATGAAAATGGTTGTGTATACGCTTTAGGAACGCATGAAAATAGTGCAGTTTTACTTTGAAAATCATGGCAATGTTGCGGAATGTGTGCAAAAAAATCATCTTCTCGGATAAGGCACATTTTCATCTCGGCAGGTATGGTAATAAGCAAAATTGTCGTATCTGGGGACGGAAAACCCGCACGTTATCATAGAGAAGCCGATGCATCCTCAGAGTGACGGTTTGGTGCGGATTTTGGTCTGGCGGCATCACTGGCCATTTTTTTTGAAAATGAGGCAGATATTCGGATGTTGTTTGGCCGCCTCGGAGCTGTGATTTGACGCCGTTAGAATATTATCTTTGAGGGGGCTGTCAAAGATAAGTGTTAAGTGGACAAGCCAGAGACAATTCAAGCCTTGAAGGACAACATTCGTGCAGCCATAGCTGAAATAAAGCTGCATACAATCGAAAATGTACTAAAAACCTGGACCGTACCGTACCGTACTGCCAGGCCAGCCGAGGCAGCCATTTGAATAAAATTATATTCCACAATTAACCGGAAGGATTGTACTTTAATATGAAAAAATAAATTTTGAATTCGGATGAACCGTTTGTGTTTTATTGCATGTTTAAAAAAAGTTACATGGCGGACCATGTATTCATGCTTCACAGTGTATTTTTATTTTTAAATGTAAACAAGCATTTTAATGTATTTTACTTATCAACTAGAGCCTGATACGGCTCGATATCTAAAACACTTTATTTTTTCCATACTGAATTTTGGTAAATTTTTTACTACTCATTCGGGTCGGGTACGGGTACAGGTAATTTTTAATCGGGTACGGGTCGGGTACGGGTAAAATTTTTTATTTTTTTTCGGGTACGGGTCGGGTACGGGTAATTTTTTTTTATTAGTGATCGGGTACGGGTCGGGTACGGGTATTTTTTTTAATTTTTAATCGGGTACGGGTAGGGTACGGATAATTTTTTTTGCTGATCACTCGGGTACGGGTCGGGTTCGGGTATAAGAATTTCTATACCCGACCATCTCTAATTATTAGTACTTAAACTATGCTACTTCGATTATGCAAATACTCACGGTGTCTAACGGCGGTTGAGACCCTGCATACTTCCGTCCTTCAGATGGAATATTTGTGATAGAGTAATCCGGCAGTACGTTGATGACGTCATCACCTCAAAAAGTAGCATGATAGATAGCCCCTGTAGAAGTAAAACGTAAGTTTAGTTCAAAGAAAATAATAAATATTCCATCCCTTTTGCATTCATCTCGGTTTCAGCAATCCGATCGGTAGATTATGAAGCTTCCCTTTTTATCCGGTAAACTGCTTCTACTCTACTATACAGTCCACCTTCTCAAAGTAGATCAGCGTTCGAAATATCCACCATCCATAGGTTAGACAGAACTAATAAACAAATATGTTCCTATCTGAGAGCGAATATGTCCATAAACGGTCATCCCAAAGTAACGGCATCTTGCCTTCTCCATCTTCCGTATCGCGATAAAAAAAATTCATCTTTTTTGCAATCCCATGATTTTTTTTTGGTAGCCATGATGAAATAAGTCACGTTTTTTTCTGAAAATAAACTGAAAAGAAACCAACTTACACCCAATAGGGAACGATACAAATAAAAATACTCTCCTCGTTCCAGAACAAAAACAGGCCTATATCGCGATTATTTCCGCGGAAGTCGCAATTATTTCCGTTGGCGTCCGGTTCTCGACGTATTTAATTTTAATACACGTTTTATATACGTTCCTAGTTAGGAACTTCGAACTAGTGAAGGGCCATACTCTTTTTGGTTTGACATTTCGTAGAAGAAGAAAGCTGGGAAATGTGATGGACTGGTAAGCTCGCATGACAGAAGTAGATGGATTCTGATGCGAGTAGTGAGCGTAGTGAGTGAGGATAGAATGAGTAAAATCGTGTTTCCTTTATGATTTCGCCTAGTCGGTGGAATACTGGTGTATGAAAAATAATTTCAATATTAAAATTTTTTGTTTCTGGTACATTGGGCGAAATTTGCGGATTGATATCTGCGGCGGCGGAACGTATTCAGGAACGGTTTAGTTTCTCATGTGTTAATTTTTTTTTGGGAAATGGTGTGTTCTGTAAACTCGCAATCATGCAGGGGTAAGAACACCTATTGCACCTAATAGTTATAATTTCATGTGGTATTTGTGAATGTTGTTTGGTTAATCGGTTCGTCCTGGTGTAGAAAACAACATTCAAGTAATTTTTGTTGGCGTACTCAAAGTTAGTGAATATCTTTGGGTTAAGCCAAGATTATGTGGAACTAGAATGAATGAGAGGAATGAATGGAAAGTATGAATGAAGTTACCGCCATCACAGATTCGAAAGGTAGAATAATTTTTAGATTTATCTTTGCAAATTTTTGTTTTTCCTTCCCCTGTTTCTGGGTTAGTTTAAGAGCGCTATAATATATCGGTAGACATTGAGTTGTATTTGTTGAAAATTTTAGTAAACTTTTGCTGGAGACTGGAGACAAATGTCGTTGATAGTCAGTAGCAGGCTCTACCTGTACCGGGTTAAGTGCTGTAAATAGAGACGGAGCCAATTCAGGTTGGCGATGACCATATATGACCCCGAAAGTGGAAATGATTTTCTGAAATATAACTCATTTCACCTACGAAAATTTGATTGGTAGTAGAAATTACCATTTCAACGCCAATCAAATTTTCGTACATTTAGTAGGGAATGATGTAACAAGTACAAGGTGATATATTTTGGATTACACTAGCAGTAAATGTAAATAAATGTAGCATTAAAGAAATCACTTTGAGCCATGGTAATTTAAAGTTATGATTATTATTGTGCAAACCGTTTCTCCCTGCGCGATTCAATATTTCACTGGCGTTGCCTATCGGAGCCATATATTTCTTATAATTCAAATTCACTTACGCGGCATTGAACCGTTCCGGATGAAACTAACTGCATCTAACTGACCGATCACTCAGAGAGAAAATGAACACAAGACAGGCAGTTACGGTATCCAACCAATGTACTTAGTTCTCGCAGATGAACTTTCCCACCCTCTTCGTCTCCTTCACATTGCGCAAGTGCGCGGTATAAGCGGGCGGCTTGGAGAAACGATTGTTTGCTTTCCCACGGTTTGTTCTTCCTGGTGGGGTTTAACCAGCGAGGGGGGATTCCTTACAAACGACATGTATGTGTATATATGAACGCGCAAAGAACGAAATGGTTTGATCTGGATAGTTGGTGAGAGAGGGAGATGCTGGGTTGATCGGTGGGTGATTGACCCTTGAAGAACTCGGTTTGATAAGAGGTCGTTGTCCTGTTTCGGCTAGATGACGTCCTTCCGGTTGAGAAATTACAAAACCATAGACACTTGCGATAAATCTGAGGGTTCTTAGCAACACCGACTTCAAATCGACCTGGATCGTGGAGGAAGACAGAAGTGAAAGTGTCTAGTGCGTTTCGCGTATTGCATAGTCAGGTAAAACGCGTTTAAAGGGTTTCTAGTCCAAGTAGTTAATATTTCTTTTCCCCTAAGATTGGTTATAGTCAGTGCTAGTTAGGTTCGTGCAGAAAATAGGTGCGAGTGCTAAAAAGTTCTATTGAAGGTAAATTTACTGTAGTATGATGTGCTAAATGTTACGGAAGCTAATAGTTTCGAGCAGCCATCCGGCGAATTTTTCCGCTTGACAGTCTTCTTCGTCGGCTCGCCACCCACGCCGATACAATTCTACAAAACGAACCTAGCGACGCAAAACCCGTCGTTCGGCATATCTCGTCGTCTACTTCACGATCCCGCAGAAAACCCGACATTCGTCTTCGTCGTCATGCGACGCCCGTCATGGCGTAGAATTGGCAGCGTCAACCACGTTCACCGTCTTCACGTCGAAACTGCCGTATCGACAGCCATCATAACGACGCCACCTTTGTAAGCCACAAAACGGAGTGAGTAAAAACCTTTGACATGCGCATGATCATTTGGTAGATGTACATTTTAGCACACAATTGTAGCGTTCTTGGGCGATAAATGTCGCTAGAACGGAAATCGCACGCCTTAGATAATTAAGCATCAGGGGAACATAAAAATGTTAATGAGTTAATGTTAGTGAATAAATGTTCAAAATTGGTTTGTAAGATGGAGTGAAATTGTAACGAGATTTTTATGATTTTCGGTTAAAACAACCTCCCCTCAAATATGACAACTTGGTTCTAGAAAAGCTTTTTCCCGCGCGTCCTCGCTTCGCTGTTTCCTTTTTTCAGTATTCATTTTTGTATCTACTCCGAGTATAGGGTTGCTTGGGAATCTCAACCCCCATTTTCTCCTCTGTTATTCCGAAGCGTGGCAGGGAAATCGCAAGTCGGGAGTTGTGCCTATGATGATACACGTAAGTAGAATATTTTCTGGATCGGTCGAACGACAGAGTTTTGTTTAGTGTCGTTTCACTCCTTTTAAATCTGGCTCGAAGTCTCCGCTGGTTGTTTGGGTCTACCAAATCGTTCATTAAATATCGAAATTTATTTACTGAATCCTCCCTGGGGTTAAACTCGTGCCGGGCAATCAAACGTGACAAGCGGTCCTCTCACGAGGTGGCGCGAAGCCGCTTGTTTGAGTACTTTGGGAAAGAGCAGCAACGGACCCCAAACCGCCAGCAGGACGAAGGCCAGTTATAACATCTCTGATATAGGAGGCTAGGTACGACAAATTTGTAATTTATTTTTATTGAAGCTATGAAGTTTGAAGATATCTGATTCTTCTCGAAATTTCAGTACGAGACAATTGCAATGGCCTGGTCTGAAATGTATCGACGATCTCCGGTATGCAAGAGTCATTTTAATAATAATGATAGTAATAATAATGATAATGATAATAATAGTAATAATAATAATAATAATACAGATTAATCTGTACATATATGTATGTATAAATAAAATACAGATTAACCTGTATATATGGCAACCCTGTTTCGCATGGAATATTTTCACACGACCTCATACTAGTATAAAGATGTGTTCAACATCATCACTTTCGCTTTCGCATTGCCGTTCGTAATTGAATGTGTTAGTGACGGTACAAATCTGCCTTTCTACCGGTTTTCGGTGCCATCGTGCTGACGGTGTCTCGTACGTTCAGAGTAGCTGCTTTAACTTAAATGACGCTATTTCTCACATCACTTTTCATTTTATACCTGCTACTGGCAGCGGTGTATGGACAACCTCTTTGTTAGAATTCCTTTCCTGTACGCAGAACAGGAAACAGTGAGACGATATAAAAGAGAGAGTTAGCAGAGCGGCAGCTAGTAATAATTAAAATAAATATTATGATTAAACATTAGTATGTAAAACAAGAGTATCTAAAATATCTATTATTAATAACGAATTGAATGAACAACAAAGATGAAAGGCCAAAGGGTCAAAACACTTGTACTGTAAAATGTTGATGTAATACACAAAAATAAGATTAATAAACAGATATTTATGCAAAAAAAATGAGCGGCAGCTAGTAATATTGAATTGGCTGTCTAGCTGTTAACAGCATCTTGTGGAATTTTGACGCAGAAACACGCACACAGGAGGAACAGTTAAGGGCAAGGCAAAGTCCCGCTCAAACCGTGCTGGTCTGCAGTTCCCATCGTTTGCCTCGGAAGGGGAACTACGCCGAGCGTGTCGGTGCTGGTGCATCGGTTTATCTGGCGGCAGTGAAGGAGTACTTGGCTGCCGAAGTGTTGGAATTAGCCGGTAACGCTGCCCGTGACAACAAGAAAACGAAAATCATTCCCTCGCCATCTGCAACTGGCCATCCGTAACGACGAGGAGTTGAGAACCCCGTCCTTTTCAGGACGACCACATCACTGTGATAAAGAAATATTTAAGATTGCTTCAAGTTTAGCCAGTTCTGACACGCCTGGAAAGTAGAATGCGCAAATTAAGTGGAAACCTTTGTTCTAAAGAATTCACGACAAAAAACATATTGATCTGTATACTCTGTTTCGCACGGCATATTTGTATACTAGTATAAAGATGTGTTCAACATCATCACTTCCACTTTCGCATCGCCGTTCGTAATTGAATGTGTTAGTGATGGTGCAAATTATTTAAACTTCTCGTGTGTGTCTTGTTTCGGCAACAGTTGCTCGGAAAATGGTAGGAAAGCAACAAAATTCAACTAGTTCTTTAAGATTATCTTTAGTACTAAAAAGTGCTTTTGAATGGGCCTTGCTGGACTTTTTGGCTGCCTTTCTACCGGTTTTCGGTGCCATTCTCACATCACATTTCATTTTATACCTGCTACTGCCAGCGGTGTATGGACAACTCCTTTGCTAAAATTCCTTTCCTGTACGCAGAACGGGAAACAGTGAGACGACAGGTCCTCGATGTTGCTCTCGTGTGTCTTGTTTCGGGAACAGTTGCTCAGCAAATGGTAGGAAAAATGAATCACTCAACTTTTATATGGATGCTCTTGTATAGATGCAGACATCTCGCGTTCTGATTGGCTGGTGCTGTCATGGGTTAAATCAAACAGGTTTTTCAATAGTGTACTATTGAAAACTTCAATGTTGTTGCAATACACGTTCAAGTTGAAAATTTTCGTTTCTATTGGTAGATAGATTATATAAATCCTTCTACAAATCACTGAGCTATGAGCTTTGAAAATACGAGAAAGGCAAACGCGCCTTATGAATTATCCTCTTTGGCACTTGTTTGTACCAAACATTTAAGAAAAGTTTAATTTTGAACTATTTGAGATTATATCACACATATCATATTTCCGATGGCATGTCGCAAGAATTATGTTGATTCATTAGATACAACAGGAGATATTCACGATCAAAAACTTATCACTCTCTCAGAGGGTAAATTTTGAAAAAGCGCCCCATAGTAAAGTAAGTCGTATTCACGACAAAAGGAACTTTACCGAGATACCAGTATATTACTTTAACGAATTTCGGAAAGAGCATGTGAATCAGTAAAATGTCGTGTTGCCGATGTAGTTCTGCATTTCAATATGCCGAGCTCGAGAATCTGTTAACGGTGTGTATGAATATTTCCTCATTTTTTTGGCTCCCTCGGACTATTATCTGTTTCCAGATGGCCTCGAGAAATGGTCCATGAATAAAAATCGCAGATGATGTGATAAGATCAATGTTTGCAGACCTTCCCGAAAATAATTTTTGGGTGGGGAGCCGGAAAATCGTTGAAATAAGTGTCTCGACCTAAAAAAGAACTTTAACATTAGGAAAATAAAAAAAAACCAAAAGCCTTTTTTTCTATTCCCAAGGAGGTTACTTTTTACCCCACCCAAAATTTGTCATCAGATGACGCAACACTACCCAAAATGATTAAACTCGTACTATTTTGGCGATCAAGCAAAAGATTGCATCGATCCAATAATAAAAACACTGCAATAACAAGAAAAATCTACGTAGTTCCGTTTCAAAAGCGTATGTAAGGGACAATTCACATTACGTTACATCACACAAGCTATTATTACGACAATTCGACATATTTTTATTAGTTATTAGTTGCATTAATGTTTAAAGTTGAAGTTTTGTCATCTGACATATACGAACCTGCTCGTACAACAGAAACTCATTGTTTTCAATTTATTTCCACTGCAAATAGGAAGCCCTTGGTGACGTAGTATTCGTGCAGCTTCCGGAAGTTGGTACCAAATTGTCGCAGAAGGAAGAATGCGGCGCCCTGGAGAGTGTGAAAGCTGCCAGTGAGGTTTACTCGCCCGTTTCCGGTGTGGTCACAGACAAAAATAAGGACCTCGAGGATAAGCCCGCACTAGTGAACTCTTCCTGTTATGAGAATGGTACCAAGAAGAGCAGAAGTAAATTTCGGTAGAATTGAAAAAAATACAACCATTTTCCTTGGTTTTAGGTTGGCTGTTCAAACTGAAACTTTCCAAGCCAGAAGAACTGTCAAAACTGATGAATGAAAAGCAGTATAGTGAATTTCTGAAAAACGATGACCACTAAATACTGCGTCTGGAGCCATCCGTGGCAGCACGTAAACGGTTGAAGATAACCTGCTGCTACCACCGAGTTTGCAGCTAAAATCAATCGAAACCATCTTGTGAATAGTTGCTTTATCAGATAAGTCTTGTGTAAATCGAATGTTTGTAATTTATAAAGTAAATATGTTTTTTCATATACTTGTGATTTATTTAACATACAAGTTTTTCTTATGATTAATTCAGGACATTATGTGGTGTTTCCGAAATGGCTAAATCTTTAACCTCCTTTAGAAGGTATCATCAAAAATTTGAATGCAAATTTCATACTTAAAAACGCATAACCATATATTTGGTTATCCCGACGATCTGAAATGAATGGCATGTGACACTAGAGCCTGCGAACCTTAACTTGAAAGTCGGTTTTCCTAGCTACAACAAATTATTGCTTTGGTAAATTTCTATTAGTATGGAGTATGAATGTGGACTTTTTAAAAGCCTTATCATTCAAGCTATTTGTATTTTATATTAACGTTTACGTTTACGTAGAACGAAGAAAAGGAGGATTCTTTAGAAAATTTTCATATCGGCAGTAGTGATTTGCAACATTTTTATCGTTTATTCAACAGTACAAATAGATATCAGCAATAAAAGTACACTCGGAGTAGAAGAAATACGATTTCAAAGTGATTACTACTACTTTTTTTCAGTGTAAACTACGATTAAACATGCAAAATCTTCAGAAATGCGTGAAATTAGGTAAGGTTAGATTTTTTCGGATTAACATTAAACAAAAACCAGTGTAATGTTGATTACTCGAGTACTAGAATGTATAGCGATCGAGTGCCATTTATTTTGGATACTTTATCTGTTATTTCCAGGCATTTGAAAAATGGTATTGAACCAAATTTGATTCTCCATTCTAAATAAACGTTAGTTTGCGCACAATGAATTAAGATCAACATTACCACCTCATTGAGCCGATAGTTTAGCCAAACGTGGTGCTATTGAGGGTGAAATTTATGAGAGACCGATTAATTTAATTCTATAGCTTCTTGGGATAAAGATGTTCTGGGTCGGTGGATGCACTCAATTATTCCTAAAATATCGACAAAGGCATGGTTCAGGGGACTGTATGTGAGTAGGGATTTCAATCGTATGATGTCCAATCATTACACGTTAGATACACATCTCCTTCGAATTGGACTTTCCGAGACTAATCATTGTGCTTGTGGTGAAGGTTATCGCGATATTGATCATGTCGTTAGGACATGCGTGTAGTATCGTGATGTCAGATCTCAACTAATAAATTACTTGCGTACCCAAGGTAGACTATTTAATGTCCCAGTTCGCGACATTCTTGCTTGTCGTGACCTTCCTTTCATGAAACTTCTTTATCATTCCATTAAGTCCATTGGAGTTCCAATTTCAATTTTATTTTATGTTAGACTGTTTTCTCTTCCATGAGTTCAACCAATAGCCAACTATATGATATAGAATAAAAGTGATGAACTGATACGAACAATCCTGAAATAGTTATAAGATCATGTACAAAATAAATGTGTTTTATTTAATGTAATTTATAATAGCAAAGCAAAGCCTTGGTATTACATTCCTGTAGTGGAATTTGACCTCCTGTTTCACAACAGACTTCGCAGCCGATTAAGAGTGTACAGAACCATTGCATGGCTGGTGCTACGGTTCTACTGGCACTACGAATCCTTCCAGGTTGGGACTCGAACATACGACAACTGGTTTGTAAGACCAGTGCCCTATGCATTGAACCGCCAACCCGGGACAAATAATAATAATTTATAACAGCAACTCGCTTGATAAAAACAGTGTTTAGATTAACTAATGAATACCAACATACTAATATGATATTCGAAATGTATTAGGTTTAAAGTACTATGTATTGGTGATGCCACGTCGAAGAAATACTTATGTATAACATATCGCATATTTGGTTACTTTTGGAATCGTCTTAAAAATGATATTTTTCAAGTTCTCCAATAATAAAATCATTTGGGAATGATCAACAATAAACTTTCGCTTATTGTGAAACAGGAACTGAAAATTATCATTGACGCAAAAAAAAAATATTGGTTCTGACTAAAAAATGACTTTTTGCTCAAAAACATGATTTTTTAATTGATCCATAGATCACTATAAACATTGAATTTCGCCAAAGACACCATATTAACAAGATATTCAGCTCTCACATTTC
Source organism: Malaya genurostris (assembly GCF_030247185.1). Lineage (NCBI taxonomy): Eukaryota > Metazoa > Arthropoda > Insecta > Diptera > Culicidae > Malaya > Malaya genurostris. The sequence continues at coordinate 184,145,369 of NC_080572.1, forward strand.
CCGAACAAATCATTGGCAACATCCTTTTTTTTAGCATGGCGCCCTCAGGCGAGTCCGCCGCATCGAATCTAGTACATAGAAGTAGGGGAGAGAAATGTCAAATTCGTGCACGCCAAAATAGCAGCACTGCGCACCCATACAACTGACATGATAAGTTGTGCGATGGCGTTGCTGAACTGAATACTGATTTCACTCCAAGCTGACAGGGTCTGCTTTCGTTTAACCTTGTATTTTGACAAATTTGGAGCCATCATCCTCGTACACGAGCGCCTCTGACAGTGAAACACAACGTTAGATTGCTTCTAAGGAATAAAACGTCCAACGGTAGAACTCCGTTGGTCTAATACGCTGAACCGTTGATCCAACGCAGAGAAGCCAGGTAAAAAAAAGTCTGTATATCTGAAAAAAATCAGCAAACAGTAAGTATGTCTTTATTTCTGTATAAAGTTCGAGCAAAAAAAAACGGTCGCGGCAATTTCAAAAGTCTGTAAATTTTGACAAAAGTTTACGAAAACCTAGATTTTCTGCAAAAGTCTGCACAATAAAAAATGTCTGCAGCACTATGTACGAAATCTGCCGATTTACAGACAAATCTGCAGGTCTGGCATCTCTGGTCCAACATATGTCCAATAAATCGTCCAACGGAACGCCAATTCGGGTCTTTCATTTGCCAAACTCGTTCGTTAATGAGCCATTTTTCCATATGAGGAGTTAAAGCCCTGTTTTTTGTTGAGTTTACTGAAGAATTTGGAGGTTTCTAACGACCCACAATTTTTTTAATAATCACTGCATACCTGTAGAATACATTAATAATTTAATAACAACACGTTTTCTTCCAATATGAAGAAAACACCAAATTATTACATTACTTTTGTAGGAAAAAAACAACTGAACGAGTATTTCGTTCAGTATGTCGTTCAACAATCGGGTTTTCAGTCGGAAACCATTCCATACTGGAAACTGTTTTTTGCCATACTAAACCTCACAACCAGAGGCGCAACAATCGTGGAGTAGAATCCAGTTAACGAATAGGAGAGCTTGCATACGATTGTAACTTGGCCCAATGCACACCAGGGGCATTGAAATCAAAAAGCAGACTGCCATAATGTGTAGTGTTAAAAAGTAAAATCTTTTCATTTCTAAAGACAAAATCTGGCAACAAATATGTTAACATAAAAGTCCCGTATGCTTCGTCTTCGCCTTATCAGTACACTGAAAGCTCGTACAAAGCAACTTGAAGTCCTACATAGACGCAAAGTTCAGCTTTACGAAGCTTCCTGATAACACTGTGGCGAAATATTTTGATGTTTTTTCGACTTATTAGACGTATAACCATTCATATAAATTAACACTACGACAACTGGTATTTCAAAAGCTGAAATTTTGAATATCTGGTGAGATCAACAAAATGTTAAATATCTAAGAATCAGCGCCGAATTATATTCATATAAATATATGGCGTTTAGACAAATATGTATCAGTTCATGTGAGTCATCGAAATATGAAACTATTGTAAGATAATGAGTTGTATGATATTCAAGATAGGTTGCCGATTAGGCACGAAAGTTCTATGTCAACTTAAAAGGCCATAACAACAGATAGACAAGACATCGCATGTGTTGAGTTTGAACACTTATTAATAATACATTTTGTATCTATATAGAGAAATGTGGAGTTGCCACCACGACTTCGGTGCCGCTTTCACATGAGCCACAATTTTGGGAGCAACATTCACTTCGCGCTAGATGATCGTTTTGCTGTTGGTTAAAATGACAAGTTTATTTTTGTTCTGTTCCGATCGAATTCTCGTGTGATTTATGCGACATGGAAATAAAATTGTCTTTAACATTTGGGGAAATCGTGTGATAAGTGATAAAATTGTTGTAGCTGGAAGATTTCTATAACAGGCAGGAGGATTTTGTTATCGTTCCCGAACGTAGTGGACCGTTTTGAATAACGCAGCGAATAGTCGAGTAGGTGGCAGTAGTGTTTCCAACGTATACCAAATTTGAAATCTACACAGGATTTTGAAAAATTTTGTTCGAGCTTGAAATACGCCCTCAAATGCTTAAAAAAGTGGTCGAAAATTGGATCTCCTGAATGACCTTTGTGAAAATAGTCGTGGCGGCTATATGCCCGAAATCATATTTAAATGTTAAATGTCAAGAAATTATCTACCAAATGAAAATAAAATTTTTCCATTTCATAATTTGGCATGTGTTTTATTTAAATTTAAAATCAGCTAGCTCTTAAAAACCACCCTTTATATACAAGATAAACATGTTGGAACTAACAATATTCTTTACCTTTTGCTCACTTACTATGTTTACATGATTCCATATTTTTTGCTCTCAACAAAACACTAACATAAACGCTCTTTTTTTGTACCTCAGATAATCTTCATAGGTAATGACTCAGCCGGTTAAGTGGAATGAATATAATGCACTACTGTGAATAAAAGATAAATTGTGGTAAAGGTTGTTAACGGTTATAGTAGAACATGTTGATTAATTTCCATACGTATAGAAATATAAATATAATTACTTGAAAATTTTTTTGTTTTAATATAGTTTATTGGAAATTATCCATTTTATAATTGACTTAAATATCAAAAGAAAAAAGCTTTCATAATATAGGGAGACCGACAAGAAACTTTTTACCCAAGTTATCGCTATCGTTATGTAGCTTTAACCTTCAGATACAATTCCCAAATCGTGGTTCGAAAAAATCTCCCCTAATAATCTCGAAGGTTTTAACCGGGTATCACTGAACCCGAAATCGTAGGCCAGTATAGTAAAAACTTGGAGTAGGTAATCCCAGAGACATGACCGCGAGATTGACGTAGGACAGCATCCGAGATGTGCATAGATAGCAATTGATTTGATACCGTTTGACCGTTTAAGATTTGTAGTATTGAAAAGGACAATTCGGTTTCAAAAGATTTGCGTTCTATCTGTGACGCTTAACGCAATCCGCAGTTGACATGGCGGGCCTCGACAAATTATGCTTTCGTTATCGCGCTTCTTCTTGGCCTTTGCCGGATCGTATTTTGCTGCATGTATTAAGTTCAAGCTTTTACCAATCTTTTACAAAGATAAAACTAAACGAAACATTTCTTTCATATCTTCAAAATAAAAGTTCCGCCCATATTAGGTTTTAGAAACTAAAAAATTTGAAAAGTTGCTTCATGAAAGATGTCCGATATGAAACTGTCATAATGTTATTTGGGATTCATTTCCAGTCCCTGAATGTGCCATATTGTGGAATTCTCTCCCATATTAAACACTACTCGGCAGTGATGCCACTTTTTCCAGAGGTGAAATCCGTAGATTTGGTTTTAAGTGTACTTATACTCGTACATTGACATAACATCAACAGCTTGAAGCTGGGTACGTGAAGCTCTAATCCAAAAGGGCAGGCTTTCAAGAATGATTGATCGGTGGCAAATAGATGCATGGTTACTTTTCTAATTGGATATACCAAACAAAATTATGGAGATGATACAACAATATTCAATTATTTTCTGTTGTGAGCTAGAGAAATTATGTGAAATCTATAGATTCCTGGAAAAATAATGCTAAATCCGTAGATTTCATGTGATTTAACCGTTGACATCGCTGCTACTCGGTGCTTTTTTCTTGAACTCAAAGCAACTGAATGTTGGTTTTATTTGCGTTTGTTTAATGCGCAGTCCGCATTACGGTTCACTATACAGATTATTTCATTAGATTTTTCCTAAACGGATTATTTTAACTTCTGATTTGCATATTTCAAAGAAGAATAGTTCTAATAGTGCTTTGGGAAACTCTTAGAATGGCCGATTGATTGATTTTTCTGCGTCGCTCACATTTCGGTGTATTTTTCTAGTTTACGACCAGCAGCTGGATGATGACGCAATTGCTCATATATTTCAATATTTCATTCATCTAAATATTTAAGTGAAAGGAACTATCCAAATCAGGCCCGTACCCAGGATTTCGTTTCGGGAGGGGCCCGAAGATTAAAAAAATAATGTCACTGAGGATTGCTGATGTAACACATGGATCAATAAGTCCCGAGACTAACAATGGAAACAACATTTTTTTTGCAACATTTTTTTTTATTCATCAACATAATCACCTTTTAGGGTGATACAATGGTTCCAACGTTTTTTTTTCGATAAACTGCTTTCTGAATCATCGACACGTTGCTGTTTTTGTTCCATCGAAAGCAATCGCGGCACCCACTTGGAAAAAACCTTTTTCATGCTCAATTTTTTATGAAGGATAGTAAATACACTTCCATATGATATCTGTGTCATCTCAGCAATCTCACGGAGTTTCACTTTACGATCTTTCATTATAATTTTTGTCACTTCATTCACATATTCCGGTGTAACGGCTTCCACAGGTCTACCCGAACGTTCCGCGTCATTTGTGTCGGTACGACCACGTTTAAACTCGGCGAACCACCGACAAATCGTTGCTTTTGATGGACAGGAGTCCGGATAACATTTTTGTATCCATTGTTTCGCCTGCACGGTGTTTTTACCCATTAAAAAACATTGTTTTATCAAAACACGAAACTCGGTTTTTTCCATTTTTTAAACAAACTACAAAACGACTTTACTCCAACCTCGATAACTCAGCTGTTTCTGGTCGGATCAATTTAAAATTTTGACCCGTTTCAAGCAAAGATTAGTACTCTAGAAAGACGTGGTTGCTGGTTTACTATGAGCGCCATCTCTGCTTTAGTCTCGGGACTCTTTGATCCATGTGTTACTGTAATTCTCGGTGTGCCTTTTACTGGTGTTTTTAACAGATACTTTAAGCTTTTCCACTGGAACTGTTATTGTATTACATTTCTTTAGGTTTACTGTCTTGTTATATTTGTAACACATGCCTGAGACCTTCTAAATAATTATATATCTGTTTTTGATTTCGGGAGGGGCCAGGGTCCCTCGGGCCCCCTCTCATGGTACGTGACTGATCAAAATGCTGTACGGGATTCATTGCAATCACTTTTTTAAAGCGAAACTCATACTACGAATGTTCAACAGCCGATATGTTCACAGAAGAACTAGTTTATGTTTTTTCTGCGTTTAGACTTGAGGAACGGAACCTCATATTCGCCATTGACTGAAGCACCAGTTGAATAATGCTGGGTGTAGTTCCAATGTCTTGATGTAGATGGCGGTCTGCGCACTCGATGTGTCTCCTTTCATGGAATATCATAGACTGAAGCTAGCAAATGTGCAACAGGGTCTATTTATAGATTCGATTAATTTTGATGTTTCGTGTTTAGACCAACTATTTAAACAATGTTTTCGTAATAAACTTGGTATTACCAACAATCTTAAATTTTTTTCCATCCGTTTTGTGAAAGAGTTAGAGAAAATACTCAAACAGGAAAAGAGTTATTAAGCAGTAAAGTAGTAAGTAAGTAAAGAAAGACGTCAAAAAAAAGTTTAATTGGCGACTGCAAACTTGAAATTAGTTTAATTTTTTTTCGCTCCTGTTTAAAACATTCAAAATGCGTGGATTTTCAGTTATTATTTTCTCATTATGACGCTAAATAAAATTACTGACAATGATATTAAACAATTGAAATAAATATGCTATATCACATTGAACCTCTAAGACCGAATTTCAAGAAGAATCGTCAAAATACTCCAAGGTAAAATCGAAGCCGATTTTTCTGGAATGACTGAGCCGATGGTTACAAACTAAACTTCGATTAACAGGTTAAGTTTCACCCAGAAAATCATACAGATCAACGTCGGCTTAATATCACGAGTTAGTATTTTTAAATCAAAATTAAAATCCAATTGGATTACCCTAATTCAGGACAGTTCAATCAACTCAACGATACTCAAAAGAAGAGAAATTTGCACCTTGGAAGTTGATCTCGAATCTCGTAATTCTTGAATACAATCAGTATGCAATTTCTATAAACCACAAACAAAACTAACATGTGCTCTTGTGGTGAGCACTTCTTCAGTGAATCTAGAAGAGTCGATCACTAATTACTCACGCCAGAAGTCTGTCAGACCACTTTCGCTGGGTAATCACAGAATACCGTCGGTATAGTGTCTAAAGTATTCGATAACGTTTCCCTGATACAATTATATAAACTCATATGCTGATAGGAGCAAATACAAAGCATTTTGCAACAATCAGTACCCGTAGGACACACCTCTCACTCGCTAGTATCAAATGAACATGCAAAGCCCGGGCCAAGATCACGCTACTATCGGCAGTCACTAACCGGTTGATGGGGAATGATGTAGTGGGATTCGCTACCATACGTGACCTTCACTGACTGAATGCAGCGGTATGTTCCGGTGAGTGCCAAATTAATCGCAACTGAGACTTATTAGACTTCCAACACCACCAACTGGCTACTGGACTATACATCGTAAAGGCAATGAGATAAGAACACATAGTGGTATAGATTGACTGATTGGAACAGTTTGTTCGTGGCTGATCAGTGCATGACGTGATATCAGGAAGTGAGATTATGTTTTCTGTCAATGTATGGTTCGTTAAAGTGTAATAAAAGGAATTAAGCGAAAGTCTACAGCACTTTTCTACTCAATTATTTCTTTTCGTTTTCAGAATTTCAATTTTTAACCTACTAAAAAGCACAATGGACTTCAAAACTAATAACATTTCTCTCGCCAGTAGGCATAAAACCTCCTTGAATAAGAACAACAAAGATTGTTTGGGCATACATTAGCATAGACATTTCAATTTTTAACAATTCTTCGTTTTTGGCATCTTTGCTCAAAATGACGGTTTAAAATTTTAAACATATATCACTCAACATTGTTCCGGAATCGGAAGTGAGATCCGAACTAAAGTCAAAAGCAGTCTACTGGTATAGACGTTTACCTCTTCATTTGAGTGTAAAATCGTGGAAATTCAGCTGTTTCTGAGAAAATGAAAGGTTCCGTTTTTGAGTTTTCGGTTTTCCGTTTTCACTATTTCCGTTACTCCCGGAACAGGGAGCTGGGAACCGGTATAGCTGAGATCGATTCACGAACACTTTCCTGGTATTTCTGGAAACAGGAACGATGATCCGGTATACTCAAAATCAACGTATTCGGACATTAACAAACAATACCTGCCTGAGTGAAGATTTTTTATTTGAACCTAAGCTAGTAAAAATTGTATGAGCGGTTTCTGAGAAAACCGAGTTCACTTATTTTGTTCATATGAAATTCAATAGGAATCTATGAGACTATAAGGCCTTTAGTTCAAATCTAAGTTGAATAAAATCGACTGTTTGGTCTCTAAGAAAATAAAGTACACTTTATCTTTATTGTTTGCACATTTTACCACGTTACGCCCGAAGCAGAAGTCCGATCTGGGTTAAAAATGACAGCAACTTATGGGATCAAGAGACCTTTCATATGAATCTAAGTTTGTGAAAATCGGTCCAGCCATCTCCAAGAAAATCGAGTGCATATTTTTGTTACATACATACTCATAGAGAAATTCTGCGTACTCGACGAACTGACCCTCGGTTCAAATGTCGGTTTTTACAGTGATTACATAACTTTTCTATATGGGAAATACAAAACCTGGTTGATTATATCAGATACTTTTTCTTCTTACGGTAGATTTAACGGTCCTTCAAAGTTGTTATTGATTGTTAAACAATGTTGAGTGCGCTTTCGACTGCGCAGCTTAAGCTGCTGAATAAAGATAAAAATAATTGCTACTTGCTCGGTGCGAGCGACGCATAAAGAAAATCGGTCAAATAGAACCCATTGATGGTTCCTTGTGACGCAAGTCCGCTTTGAAGTGCTCAGCGAAACATTAAAATTGACTCACTACAGAATAGCAGTGCGGTAAAACTTCATTCAATTCAATTAAAATCGCATGTTTGCACATACTGACGAGCACTCTACTGCAGTAAACTTCACATTCTAACACACAACCTTCGCTGTCGCACCAAATGGGCATTATCCCGTTTTTCATTCGTTTCTCACTCTCTATCGGAGCTTAGTTTAACCTCCGTCAGTTTATCTCTTGAAATAACAAAATATCTCTTACAATTGAATGAGAGAACGGTCTTCAAGTGAGGTTCATGTAAACATTCGAATTGGTTCAAGATAATGGATGAAAGGTAAACCAGTCATGATAACTGAAATATCAATTACAAAATAAACATAAATTAATTGTGCCCTCTTTCAGTATTCATTTTTAATATTTCGAAACATATCTCAATACATTTTAAACAGTCGAAATTATCGATATTAACTTGCTGGTGATAATTGAAAACTCAAATCAGAACCGCCACCCTCTATTTATCATTATGGTCGGAGAGAGTTTTGTGTTATCGAATTAATGTTTAAAGACTGTCCCAGGATGTATGGACGCACTTTGATTTCGCTGTAAATAATTCACAAGTGTTAAATATTCAAATTTTATTCGATATACTGATAATATTAGACTACAACAACAGAATATTATTCTCATCATTAGCGACTTAGTCATTGTAGACTAACTGGCGCACCTTCTTGCGAACGTTCCTCATTAAATTCCGTACAGACTTCTTGGCGACAAGTTTAGACACTTTTTTCCAATCCTGGATGGAAGTCGTTTTTGTAAACATTTCTTGATGTATATTTCACTGTTCATTGAAGCAGTAGTGATGAAGGGTTTCGAAATCTTACCGCAGCTACAAATTGCTTGACAGACCATAGCTTTCTTACCAAATTTTTCGATTTCAATCGATGTCTCGGACTCGTTTAACATTTGCACTTCTCGCACCGTATAATATTGCGGTCTCGGCAAGGATTTGTAATCGAGTTTCACGTAGGTTTCGTCGTCCATGATTATACAGTTCAAATTTCCAGCAAGAATCGTATTGTACAGCTTTCGAAGCCTCGGCCTGATCGATGCTTCTTGTTTCGGACTACGTTTTGTTGTTTCTCCTTCTTATAGGTTCGAAGATTCAAACGTTGTAACATATTTTACAATTTTGCGGTAAAAATGGAATTTAGCAAAATTCGGTAATCGAAAATTGATTAATTTTACTCATTCGTATTATGAAATGTTTCATAACAAATGTGTCATAGCTACAGCAGCTATAAATTATCATATTGCTATAAAAATGGAATTTAGAAAAATTAGTAATCGAAAATTGATTAGTTTAACTCATTCGTATTATAAAATGTTTTACAACGAATGTGTCCTAGCTACAGCAGCTATAAATTACCACGTTGCTATAAAAATGGAATATCTACATGAAAAAAGTTTATGTAATTATGTTGCTAGTGAGTCTAATCGCTTCCAGATGTCGGTAGTATGAAATTCGAGGGGTTGACTAAAGTAGGGCAAATATTTTCGCCATACCAAATAAATTTGCCGCCTTAGCATGGGCGCTGCCATGTTACAAATAACCCGCTAAATCGTCACAAAAGATCCGAGGTTTCTTGGATGAAAAGAAATTCACACTCGTCCATTTCGCAGACGTATCGGCTGGAGAACAGAAGTTCACCAAAAGTGTATAGTGGTTTTTCTGAAATTATATTTGCTTGAGTTTTAGCTAATTGTAGTTAGAGGTAATATTAAATTTGAAAAAAAGAGTGTGTAAGTTTTAGTTTAGTAATTTTTTTTTTTTCTGTTAGATTTTTTAAATTTCCGGTTTATAATACCGTAATTGAAAAACAAGTGAATTCTGTTCAAGTGTGCATAGAACTTATAAGTAAAAAGGGTAAATGATAAAAATATATTTATTTCGCGAATCCTAAATTAATTACGTTCATGTTGGACAGCAGCGCTCGTCCAACGGGCGTTTTTGTACGGGCTGAAATCGTTCGTCGGAGTGACGCCGTTCGGAAGGAATGTTGTATGCGTGTAGTGATTAGAGCTCGAGTGTCGTTCAAGGCCCGCCGCCAAGGCAGTCAAACGGAGTTTAGTGGGTTTACGTTTGCAAAGTTTTCACGGCGATAACCAAATATCGCGCGTATTCAGGCCGTTTCGTTACATTCTGTGGCCGTTTCCAAGAGCTGGCGATCGAGATACGTGGTCAATTGCGTACCGATTTGCTAAATCCAAAGTAGAGGTTTCATTTCATCGTGGCAAGGATCGATGCGGAATCTTAGTACGTGAGGTCCTTCTAGGGTACGTTGGCCACTACTGCGGATACTCCCGGGTCTGCACGGCTTCCTAGCGTTGCAGAAGCTCTTGTCGAGAAAAATCGGAAGTCTTCCGTCCAGCCGAACCACACTCCGCACCTTTAGTTCGGCCATACGCACATGAGTCGCCATCACTGGTCACGCCATCTTTACCCGCCAGCCGGCATCGCCGACCCCTAGAGTCGGCTTTGGAGCTGTTTCCGTCGCCATCGTTGCTGCTAAAAACCTGCGCAGGTATGTCACCAAGTTTCATGGCCATGTAAACGTTTTCTTGCCGTCGTATAAAACAATTGTCCTACCTGAACGTCCGTTTATAATATACCGAGCGGAATGAAAAATATAAGTTTAAAATTTACGTTTTCTAGTTTCCGTTGCCTTTGAGCAGAATCCTTTTGTAAGAACTCACTCTTACTTCCGTTGGTTTTTCTCCACTTTGGTATTTTGTTCTCGAGTCGATTATTTGTTGCAGGTACCGGAAAAGTGTGAACGATTGGTTATTGTGACAAGGTGGTATTTTGGCGAATTTGAATTTAGAAGTTTTTCTAGTTTTGTTAAACGTAACTTAGTAACCGTTCGAGCTAATTCCCCTGAGGAATCTCATGCTAAAACAACATAGTCGGGCAACTAAACGCGACTGGTGATCTCTCGGTATCCGCGAGAGTGGCGCAAAAATCACCAAGTTTTATACTGCATTTTGGAATAGAGGTAACGGTTACATTGGCGCCCAACGTGGGGCAAGGTTTAAATAAAAAAAGAAACTTTGTTCATAAAACAGGCATAAATTTGATTTGGTTTTTGAAGTTACACCATTTTATTTTGTTCTAGTATACATTAATATTGAATTGATTTTTTGAATCAATATTGAATTGATTTTTTTTGAATTTTTTTTACCGATTACCGTTCATATTATTAAGTGCTAGAATAAGTGCATTGGATTTTCAACACACATATATTTTTTTTAAATTCTTTTTTTTTAGAATATATTAAATATTTAGAGATATAAAATGGGTAGATGGTATATATTACCGAATCCTGATCATTTGGATGATGAGGAATTAGATTTTGAAATCGCGTTACGTCAGCTATTTGTTGACGAAAGGGCAAAAAAAGATGATAAGAAAAGAGAGTTACGTAGAGTTTATAAAGAGGAACGAAGAGAACCTCGTAAATTTGTTTCGCATTTAGCGATAGAAGAGGAGATAAAAGAGATGGAGGGAAAGATTGAACAAACGTTAGCCAGATTAAAAAAGCAATTTGACTACGCAGATATTTCTCGACTTCGTCACGTCCTCATACGAATAGCATCATCAGAAGCAAACACCGAAGAACAAATTCAATTAAAAACAAAATATTGCATGAAGGTAGAGGGTATTTTACGCGCGTTTAACCAAAGGGTAACATACGATCCGGACTGTTCTGCCGAAGAAACAGATCCTGAACCGCGAGAAACGTCCAACAAACGCGAAATCGTAACGGATACTGATCGGAAGGTCAGTAAGTCAAACAAGTATGATAAACGCAGCACGGGTGCGATTCCAAAGGAAAACATAAAATCGTCGGAAATACCCGAGGTACCGTTTTCAAAACTTAGTATAGGGAATAAAACCGAGTCTAAAGATTCAAAACAATCTCGAGAACTCCTTCGTTCATCCAGTCGTAATCAACGACTTGATAGTTGGCAAAGACGAAGTAGAAAACGATCTGACACATCATCGGTAGAACGTTCCAGAGGTAGAAGAGAACACACACGTGGGTCAAAGTACCAAAGCGAGGGGGAAGAAACTACTTCTAGTTATAAAGAAATGGGAAAAAACCGTCGAAGAAAGCAAAGTAGAGAGCGTAGTAATTACCGTTATCGGTATACGGTATCTTCGTCGGGTGAAAGTAGTGATCGAAGTACAAATCGAAGACATGGTCGAAATGGAAGAAAACCATTCAGGTCCAGCAGAGACAGATCGCGAGATGAAGGGCGAAGATACTACCGTAGCAGGCACAGGTCGTCGTCATCGGAAGAGTACGGAAGAACTCGCCGCGAACGGAATAGAAACGGGCGTTCGAAAGTCGAAAATTGGGACACATATTTCTCGGGCGATAATCGGTCTATGCAAATAGAAGATTTTTTGAATCGCGTCAAAAAATTGGCCAAGCACGAGAGGGTCGACGAGCACGAACTTTTGGATAAAATCCACTATAAATTAAAGGGGGAAGCAAGCGATTGGTGGTTCACGCGAGAACACGTCTGTACGTCTTGGCGGAGATTCGAAAGTGAAATTCGGTTTAGATTCGGTAACCCTAACCGCGACCGTGGAATTCGTAGTCAATTGAGAGAATTGAAACAGAAGAAAGGAGAAACGTTTGTTGCATTTGTGACTGAGATTGAAAAACTCAACCAATGCTTAAAGAAACCACACTCTTCACGAACAATTTTTGAAATAGTGTGGGAAAATATGCGCCCTCACTATCGCTCGAAACTAGCTACAATCAACGTATATGATTTAGATCATTTATTGGATCTCAATCATAGAATAGATGCAAATGATCCTAACTTATACCGATCAAGCTACAACGCTAGAAATGAGGTTCACGCTTTAAGTGTTGAAACCTGCTCCGATGATGAGTATTCATCATCAGAGGAAATTTCTGTAAATGTTATACAGCGAAAGCCTAGAGAAAATAGGGAAACATATAAACCAAGTACATCACAGATTACAAAAATCTCTGAAACCGTAGTATCCAAATGTTGGAATTGCCAAAAACCTGGACATATTTGGCGTGCATGTTCAGAGCCCAAAAAAGTTTTTTGCTATGCGTGCGGAAACCTTGGGAGAACTACAAGAACGTGCGAGCGCAACCATCCAGCACCTAAACAACAGCAACCGTTAAACTGAAAGCGGGGTGTTTAAAAGGGAACCATAGCATCTCGCAACCGATTACGGTTCCAAACGAAACGACTCCATCACAAACTAATATTACACAAGAAACGTTGATGATTAGAGTCAACCCAAATTTATGTCCAAAAATTCGCGTCTCAGTTCTAGGAACAGAGATAATCGCCTTGTTAGACTCAGGGGCCAGTATAAGCGTACTGAATTCAACGAAACTGTTGGAAATTCACGGGTTTAAATTATTTAAAGCTAATGTGACAATCAATACAGCCGATAACACGGAACATACATGTGTTGGCTACGCCAATATTCCATATTTATTCGCGGGAATAACCAAAATTATCCCAACTATAATTGTACCAAAACTTTCAAAACCTCTTATTTTGGGAATGGATTTCTGGAACGCATTTCAAATACGTCCAGTTATGACCGAAAATAACGTACAAATAGATCTGGGAAGTATAGACTGTGCAAGACAGCCATTGATAAGCCATCTTTCGACAGAACATTGGATAGAACAAGGATTTGTAGAAAAAGAGATACATTTTGAAATAAGTTCACTGGACCTCACGGAACAGGAACAGAAACTTTGGCATCCATCTCAGCCAGAAGAGGATGATTCACTCGACGTACCGTCTTTAGAACTTCCCAGCAATCCAGAAGAAATAATCGAGACTATTGAAACAGAACACGAACTTACTGAGGTACAAAAAAGGCAACTTAAAGACACGATCAAGTTATTTCCACTGACTAGTGAATCAAAATTAGGAAGAACGACTTTAATTGAACACGAAATTGAAGTTAGTGACGGAGGAAAAATGAGAGATTTGCCGATGTACCGATATTCACCGCGTATATGGGAGAAAATTGAAGAGGAATTAAAGCGTTATGAACAACTCGATGTCATCGAAGAATGCACGAGTGAGTTCGCTAGCCCTTTGGTTCCAGTAATGAAACCAAGTGGGAAAATTAGAGTTTGTTTAGACTCTCGAAGAATAAATTCCATTACGAAAAAAGACGCTTATCCCATGCGAAACATGAATGAAATTTTTCATAGGCTGCAAAAAGCTAAATACTTTAGCATAATTGACCTAAAGGATGCGTATTTTCAAATACCATTGAAGGAAAGTTCAAGAAATCTCACAGCGTTTCGAACTCCTAAAGGACTATTTCGATTCAAAGTAGTCCCATTTGGACTCAAAAATGCTCCGTTTACTATGAACAGATTAATGAATAAAGCAATAGGATTCGATTTGGAACCCTATGTGTTCATCTACCTAGATGACATAGTGGTGGCCACGGAAACGCTAGAGGAGCATTTTCGTCTGCTTCAAGAAGTTGCTAAGCGGTTGCAAAAGGCTTGTTTAACAATTTCGGTTGAAAAAAGTCGCTTTTGTAGGAAAAAAATTCGGTATTTAGGTTACTTGTTAACTGAAAATGGGCTTGCCATAGATAGCAGTAAATTGGAACCAATACTAAACTACTCTCGTCCAAAAACGATTCGTGATGTGAGACGACTGATGGGTATAATGGGTTTCTACCAAAAATTTATAAAAAATTATAGCCACGTTACAGCTCCAATAACAGATCTTTTGAAAAAAACAAAAAAATTCAAGTGGACTGAAGAGGCCGATAATGCCCTCAGCGAACTAAAATCTGTGCTAACATCTTCACCGGTGCTGGCAAACCCACGTTACGATCAACCTTTTATAATCGAAACCGATGCATCCCAGCTTGCAGTAGGGGCAGCACTGTTACAAGAATTTCCAGAAGGAAAAAGAATTATCGGGTATTTCAGCAAGAAATTATCAAGTACTCAGCGCAAATATGCAGCAACCGAGAAAGAATGCCTTGCAGTTCTTCTCGCGATCGAAAATTTCAGGCACTATATAGAAGGGACCACCTTCACGGTAATCACGGATGCCAAAAGCATAACGTGGTTATTTTCAATTACAGCAGCCAACGGAAATTCTCGTTTACTCCGTTGGGCGTTGAAACTCCAATCCTATGATTTTGTCATACAGTATAGGAGAGGGAAAGATAATATTCTTGCAGACTGTTTATCTCGAATAGAAACTATTCAAATAGTTGACGAAGATTATACTGATCTATGCAATAAAATAACAAAATTTGCAGATAAATATAAAGACTTTAAGGTCATCGGAGGAAAGATCTATAAACATGTTCCGGATATGGCGAAAATTCAAGATAAACGATTTTGCTGGAAGTACTATCCACCGTTAAACGAAAGAGTACAATTAATTAAAGCTGATCATGAACCAGCCCACCTAGGATATGAAAAAACAATTGCGAAATTGAAACAGAAAGTTTATTGGCCAAAAATGGCCCAAGATACGAAATTTTTTTGCCAATCTTGTTTACCATGCAAAATATCAAAAAATAATAACATCAATGCAACTCCACCTATGGGCTCTCAAAAGAAGCATTGCGACCATCCCTGGCAATTTATAACCCTTGATTATTTAGGCCCTTTTCCAGCATCTGGAAAGGCAAGAAGTACATGCCTACTTGTAGTGACGGATGTATTCACGAAGTTCATCCTAGCACAACCGTTTAGGCAAGCAACTGCTAGTTCCTTGGTCCAATTTTTGGAACAATCCATATTTTTATTATTTGGAGCACCAGAAATAGTGCTAACGGATAATGGTAGCCAATTTACATCTAAAATATTTGGAGACCTCCTATCAACCTATGGAATAACGCATTGGCTAACCCCATCTTATCACCCACAAGTGAATAACTCTGAAAGGGTAAATAGAGTTATTACCACCGCAATTAGGGCAACCATAAAAAATAATCATAAAACATGGGCAGACAATATCCAAAACATTGCATGTGCAATAAGGAATTCTATCCATGATTCTACCAAACATACTCCCTATTTTCTTACATTCGGACGAAATATGATATCAAATGGACGAGAATATAAAACAATAGAAAGCATGAATAATTCAAAACAAGAGCATGGCCTTTCAGAAGAAGATAAAGAAAATCTCTACGACCAAGTAAAGAAAAATTTAAAGGAAGCATATGAGAAACAGGCGAAGTACTACAACCTGAGATCTAACGCGAAAGCACCGAAATATCAGCTTGGGGAAAAAGTACTCAAGAAAAGCACCTTTCTGTCTGATAAAGGGAAAGACTTTTGCGCCAAACTGGCACCAAAATTTACAGAGGCCAAAGTAAAAACTGTTCTAGGTGACAGTTATGAACTGGAGGATTTATCGGGAAAGCCAATCGGCATTTTCCACGCCTCATTTTTAAAGAAATTCTAGTCGAGGAGGATTAAAAGCTATGAACCTTCTTCGGAGTGACAAATTTTAAAATTAAAAACAGGTTAAAAAAACGAATTCAAGGAAAAGAATGCGGAACAGATCAACCTAAGAAACTAGACAAGAGAAACGAGTAATAACTTAAATATCGCTGCAAATTTACTACCTACTCCTGGTTAAGCCTCCTAACGAGTTAGTTTACAAGCGAGATTTTAGTTCCTACCGTTACAAACTATAGCTACTTAATCTAGGTTAATAATAGTTAGTCCTATATATATATATAAATAAAAACGTAGATCCGGGCTATTCTACGTAAAATCTTGCAGCTGTCTTTTCCAATAGCTCACCTAAAAAAAATTACAAATAAACGAAATTAAAAATAAATACATATATGATCACCTGAAACAAAAAAACAAAAATGATTAGTAATTGTTAATATTTTAGAACACAGAGTACTCTCCGTGAAAGCTGCAGCACCCGCAGCACCAAAATAAAACATTGTATGCTCAACTGTCAGCATACGACAAAGATGGCAACCGTCATCCGCTGGATTCCTAATTTGCTTTAGTCCTCAGTAGATTAGAGTCCTGAAATAAAGAATTTATCAGTGAAAAATATATTTAATAAAATACGTATAACGGTTTGATAATATTAGGAAAGAGTTCAATTAAATTACCTTGCACTTCCGAACGAATTTTTCCGTACGACGTTCACAACACTATCCATTTTGATAACTTAGAAGTAAACAAGCTTTCGTATAACTGTCAGAATCGCCAGTGTTGCCATTTATGCAGTAATATTTATGGTGTAATTTAATATATGCTATAAATTATAGTACAGGTGCTTACGAAATATTTCAAATAGAATAATTTTGAGAATGTAAAACACATGTTATTGTAATTTATAAATTACGTCTCCGTTTTCGTTAAAGTGCTGAAAATCAATGAATGAGTCAGTAAGAATATTGATGTGATTGATTCGAGGCAAAATTTTTCAAATTTCTTGCAACGTTCAGTAGTTGGTCAGATAATTTCTGATATAATGCAAACGCTGCAAAAATCTGGGTTACGTTCCGTTAATTTTGTACGTCTTCAGAAATATTGGATTATAGTTGGTAAACACTCCAATTATTTACTACAAAATATTAACCTGCATAAATGGCTTACACAAATAATGTTTATACGGGTACGAGAACTTTAGTTTTCATTACTAAAATTTTTAATGTTGAGTAAGGTTAGGGTTATGAAAATTTGATCAATTTTCCATTGATCAAATTTTCATAAACTTGAGTGGAGTGATGTAACATATTTTACAATTTTGCGGTAAAAATGGAATTTAGCAAAATTCGGTAATCGAAAATTGATTAATTTTACTCATTCGTATTATGAAATGTTTCATAACAAATGTGTCATAGCTACAGCAGCTATAAATTATCATATTGCTATAAAAATGGAATTTAGAAAAATTAGTAATCGAAAATTGATTAGTTTAACTCATTCGTATTATAAAATGTTTTACAACGAATGTGTCCTAGCTACAGCAGCTATAAATTACCACGTTGCTATAAAAATGGAATATCTACATGAAAAAAGTTTATGTAATTATGTTGCTAGTGAGTCTAATCGCTTCCAGATGTCGGTAGTATGAAATTCGAGGGGTTGACTAAAGTAGGGCAAATATTTTCGCCATACCAAATAAATTTGCCGCCTTAGCATGGGCGCTGCCATGTTACAAATAACCCGCTAAATCGTCACAAAAGATCCGAGGTTTCTTGGATGAAAAGAAATTCACACTCGTCCATTTCGCAGACGTATCGGCTGGAGAACAGAAGTTCACCAAAAGTGTATAGTGGTTTTTCTGAAATTATATTTGCTTGAGTTTTAGCTAATTGTAGTTAGAGGTAATATTAAATTTGAAAAAAAGAGTGTGTAAGTTTTAGTTTAGTAATTTTTTTTTTTTCTGTTAGATTTTTTAAATTTCCGGTTTATAATACCGTAATTGAAAAACAAGTGAATTCTGTTCAAGTGTGCATAGAACTTATAAGTAAAAAGGGTAAATGATAAAAATATATTTATTTCGCGAATCCTAAATTAATTACGTTCATGTTGGACAGCAGCGCTCGTCCAACGGGCGTTTTTGTACGGGCTGAAATCGTTCGTCGGAGTGACGCCGTTCGGAAGGAATGTTGTATGCGTGTAGTGATTAGAGCTCGAGTGTCGTTCAAGGCCCGCCGCCAAGGCAGTCAAACGGAGTTTAGTGGGTTTACGTTTGCAAAGTTTTCACGGCGATAACCAAATATCGCGCGTATTCAGGCCGTTTCGTTACATTCTGTGGCCGTTTCCAAGAGCTGGCGATCGAGATACGTGGTCAATTGCGTACCGATTTGCTAAATCCAAAGTAGAGGTTTCATTTCATCGTGGCAAGGATCGATGCGGAATCTTAGTACGTGAGGTCCTTCTAGGGTACGTTGGCCACTACTGCGGATACTCCCGGGTCTGCACGGCTTCCTAGCGTTGCAGAAGCTCTTGTCGAGAAAAATCGGAAGTCTTCCGTCCAGCCGAACCACACTCCGCACCTTTAGTTCGGCCATACGCACATGAGTCGCCATCACTGGTCACGCCATCTTTACCCGCCAGCCGGCATCGCCGACCCCTAGAGTCGGCTTTGGAGCTGTTTCCGTCGCCATCGTTGCTGCTAAAAACCTGCGCAGGTATGTCACCAAGTTTCATGGCCATGTAAACGTTTTCTTGCCGTCGTATAAAACAATTGTCCTACCTGAACGTCCGTTTATAATATACCGAGTGGAATGAAAAATATAAGTTTAAAATTTACGTTTTCTAGTTTCCGTTGCCTTTGAGCAGAATCCTTTTGTAAGAACTCACTCTTACTTCCGTTGGTTTTTCTCCACTTTGGTATTTTGTTCTCGAGTCGATTATTTGTTGCAGGTACCGGAAAAGTGTGAACGATTGGTTATTGTGACAAGGTGGTATTTTGGCGAATTTGAATTTAGAAGTTTTTCTAGTTTTGTTAAACGTAACTTAGTAACCGTTCGAGCTAATTCCCCTGAGGAATCTCATGCTAAAACAACATAGTCGGGCAACTAAACGCGACTGGTGATCTCTCGGTATCCGCGAGAGTGGCGCAAAAATCACCAAGTTTTATACTGCATTTTGGAATAGAGGTAACGGTTACAACGTTCCTTAGCACGAAAAACATTTGACTTCGAAGTACCCACTTTTTTGGCCACATCCCGAACTGAAACCTCCTTCTTTTGCTCGAACGCCTTCAGTATACGTTTATCCAACCGAGGGTTAGCAGGACCTTTTTTTCGACCCGTTCTCGGTTTATCCTCAAAGGTGTTATCTTCAACGAACTTCCTGATTGCATTTCGCACGGCTTTTTCACTTACTCCTTCCATTTTTGCTATCTTTCTCAGTGACAGTCCGCGTTCTGTGCACCATTTGTACACACGCATTTCGAAACAAACTAATGAAAACGAATAAACAACTGCACAAGTGGTTAGAGAAGAGTGTAAACAACAGGACGCAGCCATAATGATTGACAGATTCTGAACCATTGCGAAATGGCAGTGGTTTTTGGTTGCGTCCATACTTTCTGGGACAGTCTTTATGCCTATCCATTCGCACTTGCTCACTATCCACAATCAAGACAAGGAAAACAATGAAACAGGTAAACTACTTGGCATTACAAACTGAGCAAAGAAAACCTTCAAGTGACTAGGTACGGTACGGAACCTCGGCAACGAAAGGAAAATGAATGAAAAGGGATATGCTGACGGCCATAAATTTCATTATCATCCAAAAATGAAGTTTTACCTCACTAACTAGCAGTGCTAAATAAAATATGCTGCGTGGAAAGGCACATTTTAAATATTCGCGTCATTAAACGTCTACATCCAATAAGGCAAAGCTAACCAACTCTAAGCGATCGATATATTCGTACTAATTTTTGATATTTTCCGATGCTAGACGAAGTTTAAATCAATCCCCTTGAACGCGAAGGTTTGTTCGGTGCGAACGGCACATATTGCAAATTTGCCAGTCTGCAATAATCGAAGTTGGACTGATTCTAGCACGTTTTCTTTGATGAGAAGGACTAGCTACCAATACTGGATATAGTTTTAAACAATTTTACGTGAATCTCGTTTGCAAAGGCATACAATTTTACCTGTGTGATCATTCTTGACGTATAACGATGATGATCTCAGATTACAGCCATAAAACAAATGGTGTAAAACTGTAGATCACAACGTCCTGTGTTATCTGACGTACAAAAAGAAATGATACGACTCCTCATTATATCTTTCATACATGTTATTCAATCATTTACACTTGTCTAGTTTAACTGGGATATTTATATGCCACTTACTTCATCAGAACTGTTGTTCGAAACTGAGAAAGGCAAACACTTGTCAAAAGTTCCTGATCGACGTTTCCAAAGTAACTATTGTTCATCTTCAGGGCGTAGTGAAAGTGTTCGCGTGTAGTGAAAACGTTCACGTGTAGAAAAAGTCATGAAAGCGTTCTATTGACGATATAAAAAAACTTTCAAGTTGAAACTACAAGCTTTCAATTTATATTGGAAACTTTCAAGAAGTAACAGTAATGGCTCCGAAATAATCAAAAGAAAAAGTAAACAAAGAGAGGCTCTCATTTGCAGTTAGGCCCTTTTGTCGTGGGACTGTCAAAATTTTCTTTAACCTAATTTTTCCTGGAAATGTTATGATTACAGAAACTAACCAAATTTCCCTCGTAACAAGATAAGTTTGGGAAAAACGTGCGATTTCATACGTGACCATCCTAGCGACACGTTCGACCACATTGCAGGCTTACAATGATTGACCTCTTTATGCACTGATAGCTGACTGATAAGAATTCAAACATTTACTCTCTCTAATGTCAGCTCACACAGTAAAACAACCGATAATAGATCACCTGATTGTTTAAAGTCCCTGTTGTCAGCTTGTTCATCATCAAAAGTAATACGCATAACGATATTTTTTTGTTATAAAATTGCAACCTAGAGTTTCACTTGTCAAAATAGCGATATTTTATCAGTTTGGATCCCCGTCATTGGACCATTAGTCATTGAACAGCATTACTTATGTGACGAATCGATCATAATATCAATAACCAAGCGCAAATAGGTCTAAAGTCCGTACCGAACCATCATACGTGAGTAGTTCCGCGGATTCAACGCAGAACGTTCCGGTTATTTCATTTTAAAAAATTCCAAAACAGTTTGTTATCGATATTTCATCGTCTAATCAATCAGAACGGAGGCTCGTTACATGGGTCTCATAGGCAGCTTGAATGGCAATGTCAAGCCTTTTTTTCTCGCATCCAGATTATATATATTTCATCATACCAGGCTAATTAGACTACGTTGCCAGTCTTTTGTTAGAAAAGAAGTTTACATGATTACCAGTCGATACTGGCCGGATGCAGGTATTTTTACGGACGAATGTTTTGTTAAAGTATTCTGCTTTTTCGTGCATTTAGCTCATCTTTGACAACTGCCGGTGGTTCGTTTTGTTTTGCAACAGAAAATTTAAAAAAAGTTATTGTTACAGAACTAAGCTGCCCATACTTGCATATCAGTCCCATATTGAAAATCAGCAAGTCGAGAAAAAGACAATTAAAATTTTATTTTAGATTTTTTTGATTTCTTGTGCTACCTAATGCTAAATCATGATATTATTACATGAAATATCGATAATACACATTTTCTTTTCCAATATTGCAACAAATGAAATTATTGAAATTTGTACTAAATGGGACTGACATGCGGGTACTTTGCATATGGGACAGACATGAGCTGATATTTTTTTCACATTGTACTGAACAAACACTCAACTTTGATTGCAATTTCTGAGAGTATATTGAGGATAGATTGCATTCCTCAAGCTAACTCAATATTGGCGAAAATCGATATGGGACTGATATGCGAGTATGGGCAGTAAGGTTGTGAACCATTTCGCGGTTAATTTTAACTTTTGGTTGAAATCTGACACTTGAGCGGTTAATTTGATGTTGTCAAAAATAACCCTGCTCGAAAGCAGAGATGCCATTTATACAGATTTACCTGTATTATACAGATTTTTACAGCAAACTTATCGCTATCCCCCATGGGGCTGATCCTTGTGGTTTTTTGTTGATTTTTTACCCTTAATTGGTCAGATCTCAACTAACCAAACGTTCGGATAAAAGGGACTGATTTTGCTTAAGCAGCTCTCAAAGTTAATCAATAGCATTCTAAGCAGCCCATTTTTTAAGTAATTATCCACACTTGAAAGTTCGCGCGACGCAGCGGAACGAACTTCTAAGCTGCTTCTAGAATACATTGTTCAGCTTCTATGCAGCGAAAAAGTTCACGCGGAACTTGTTCTGTACTTTCAAGTTGCTAAAAGTACCACGTGCACTCTTAAGCAGCTAGAAAATTTACGCGGAACTTGATCTGTACTTTCAAGTTCTCAAAAGTTCCGTGTGTACTTTTAAGCAGCAAGAAAGTGGACTTTTTAAGTAATTGTGGAACTTTTGGTTGCTTGGGATGCGACTTGCTTTTCACCTTTTTATAGCTTTTTCTCCATCAGTCCATGTCATGTCTTTGCTCTATCGACGGTATTTTCAGAAATTCCCTACACTCTCGTAATCTTCGATGTTATCTATTCCAGAGAAGACAATCTGCACGCACTGATTACGGCATTAACGAACTTTTTTCCAGTATGTGTCGTCTATTTAATCGATGCTCCCACGTGTTTGTATTTCACCAGTCACGTAGTGCTGTGAAAATATTGTATCTAAATCTAGTTTTAGTTCTAGTTATAGAAAAAGTTTTAATTAGTAGTGTCATTTGTCCATATGTATCCGTAGGAGTATAAAAATCTGTTGATATAAAAAATGAGGACGTTTTACGCCTGATGGAGAGCAAGATTATAAGAATTCGGCATCATTGGGCTTTTCCCTGATTCTAAATGTGTACATGAACATTTTTGAAGCGATGCCCTCTCAATATTTAGGCGAAAATGAACGTCAATAATTTAACAACCACTATACCACTAACCAATCGGTACGGTACGATTGGTTAGTGGTATACTGGTACTAATGACACTAAAAAAATAGACAACATTCAGATATAGTTGCGTTGAACAACTAACGCAACCAAAAACCAAATTAGCATCGACTAAGCTAACAACTGCTAACTGTATTCACAACTACAACTGATCGGCTCTCATGTGTCACCGGCTTATCAAATCAGCTATACAAATCCAGTGATTTCACTTCTAATTTAGCTCAATTTGTGAATTTGTCAAAAGATTCCCCCACGATTGCGACACTTTTCCCAGGGTTTGCATCACAGGTGAAATCATCCGATGTTACGTTAGTAACATGTATCCCAACGGAAGAACAGCAAAGAGCACGTAGCAAAGAATGGGCATCGGCCGACGTCGCGTCGCACACGCATCGAGCCAAGCTTTCGTTGTCTAGAACATGTTCGACCAAACGTCAGAAGTCCTTTCTGTATTGTTATTGCGCGCATCGTGATGAGTAAAACTGAATTGCAAGTCACAGCATTTGCTTAGTGGCTGAGAGTTCTTCGTTAGTAACGGACGTGCTATCTGGTTTGTTCGGAAGGCATCGAACACACGTGGATTTCGAACGAGAGTGATATCGCGAGGATTTCATTGTTCGGTTTGTGAGCAAGCAAACAGTATTGTTTGCGAGAGAATTGCGTCAAAGAGCCTATCAGTGTTTAGCAATTCGCATGCGCGCAACATTTTTTTTACTCGGGATACGTTGCACGGTGAGAGAGTGAATCAGACCAGGAATACAGAGAAAACATTCGTCAAACGACCGTGAATCGACTAGGATAGAAAACACACGATTGGATGTGATAAACTGGAGCAGAAAAGGAATAATTTGTGAATAGCTGTGAATAGAGTGTATATTTTTTTGTTCAAGGAAAAATCCTAAGTGGTAATCTAGTTTAAGACAATGCCATCGGAACCGAAGATATTCAATCCTCATCCGGATGTGGCCAACAAGGCCTACATCAACAACATGGATCAATACCGGGAATTCTATCGACAGTCCATCGATAATCCTGGCCAATTCTGGAGTAACGTAGCAAAACAATTCCACTGGGAAACTCCCTACGATCCGAACAATTTCTTCTCGTACAATTTCGACATTTCCAAGGGCCCGATTTTTGTGAAATGGATGGAAGGAGCCTCGACCAATATTTCCTACAATTTGCTGGATCGAAATGTTAAGAATGGATTGGGAGACTCAGTGGCGTACTATTGGTGAGTACTGGTTATATAAGGAATAGGGTCAACTGACAGTCAGATATGTCCTTGCACTTTCGTCCTGAGAGTAAGCGCGAAAGCAGAAAGGAGGAAAGAGGGCGCTAATTCACTCGCGGTGGTTGAAAATCAGTAACTTCCCATGTCCTTCTGTGTGCTTACGTCAGTCATTGATTTTTCGATTTTCACGAGTAATGTTTTGCTTTGTATGTTTTTTTTGTCTGTCTTTCGAGCTATCAGTTTTCATGCAACGCTGCTGTAAACATTGCTTAAGACCCATCTTCGAGTACTACATGCAATATATTTGTGTTCTACTATCAGTCGGTCCAACTTGAACTGGCCACATTGAAATTAATGAATTATTTAACTGCAGCTCGGACGATTAAAAAGGGTGTTGTTATATATTCAGGTCAGTTACAAAACCGAACTGTAAACCTACGAAACCATCCGAACTGTGTCGCAAATTTCCTACTCTCTGGTGCCGGTTCATGCAACCTTTGCTGACTTCGTCGTCGACAGTAGGCAGACCACTAGAACTGGACAGTCACTCCACACGAGAATCGAATGTTTGCTGTTGTCGTAGTTTCGGTTTCGATCGAACTCACCAAATACGTTGTGAATGAATTTTGAGCAAGCGGCCAACGTCGTCACGTTGGTTGTTTGATAGCAAATTTCAATTTGTAATCATGCGGAGGGTGTTCGATTTTGGAAGGTTTTTGCACTGATTGACTATACTAATTGGGAAACGAGTTCAATCACCATGCACGGTGGCACTTTCTGTTTGTATGCTAAGTATATTAATGTAATTCGCATCGTTCGTATCCAGTTCACTAGAACAATATTCTTGTAAAGCAGGTGTTGGTTTTGAGTATTGGGTTTGAGGTCACTATCTTCAAGAAGGTACTTAAATTCAGAAAGATCGTATTTATTCTTACGATTTCAATTCAAAGTAATTCAACAAACAGATTGATTGATTTTGGAATTAAATTTTGAATGTTCAATTCTTTTCATTTATTACCTGAACATTATAACAATTGTACCAAAAGTGGCATGGAAGAATAAGTTCTTGGTGTGGTGATTCCTTTGATTCCTCCTCATGACACTTACATTTTCAAAAGTATTATTAAAGGATTCTTCGAACAACTTTTCATTGGATCTTGAATAGAAAAGAGTGACATAAGTGTCGTTGTCAGAGTTTTTGACCACTATTTCCGGCTTCCGGAACCGAAAACCTAGCTCGATATAGCAAAAATAGGTTTGTTTGCCCAGCAATTAACAAAAACTACAATTTTTCATCAAAATTTAGAAGAAGTTTTCCGATTTATGTATCGTTGTTCTAAATGATGCCTTGAAATTTAAAAGACATTTCACCCTGCATTTCCAAAGCCGAAAGTCAAATCCGATAGTAACATATGGGACTGTAAGACCTTTCAATTGTTGCTAAGTTTATGATCGTCAGATTTCGTCATCTCAGGAAAACTGAGGTGTGTTTCGTTTCGGACCACTATTTCCGGTACTTCCGGGACCGAGTACTAGGAAATACTTCCACAACTGGGAATTGGATCAAAATAATCCAAAATTATTGAACCAATCGTACTCTCCAAATTATCTTCCCCCATAAGCCTAGAGCTTCTTCTCTGAAATCAAACAATAATCACGTTAACAATTTGAATGTCTTGGAATGGACATGGTCTGATGAAGCAGAATATTTAGGTTTATCGTATGACAAAAACCTTACTTTCAAGGATAACACAGAAGGAAGGAGTCTAAGCAAAGTGTAATAAATCTATAAAATATTTACGTTCCCTTATGAAGAGAAATTCTAATTTTCAGACCTTTTATGCAGTACCAATTTGGTTAAGTTGCAGTTTGCCAGCAACGGAGACAAACTTTATTTTGAAAAACCCTTCTTAATCCACCTAGTGGTGTGATAATGCCTTTCTTTTCTTTCATAACAGCCTCATGAAAATATATTTCATACTTTTATTAAATAATTTTGGACACTATTTTTGACACCAATTGATTCAGATTGATTAGAATAGTTCACAAAAGCATGCTTCAGTGTTTATGTCACACAGTCAGCATCATTTTTCCAAACAAGTGCTTACATTTTCGTTGCCTATTGATGCCTATTGCCGTTGCCTAAATGATATTCAGGAACTTCGTATAGGACCGTGAGACCCTTCATTTAAATCTGAGTTTGAAAAAGTCGGTTTAGCCATCTCCGAGCAAAGTGAGTGACGTTATTTTCCCATTTTTGGTGCATATCACCCTGTAATTCCGGTACCGGAAGTCGGATCCAAATGAATTCAGGAACTTTGTATGGAACCGTGACCATGAATCCTTTCATTAGAGTCTAAGTTTGAGAAAATCGGTTCAGCCATCTACGAGAAAAGAGAGTGACATTATTTTCACATTTTTATTGCATTATTTTCACATTTTTTATGCATATCACCCTGTAATTCCGGAACCGGAAGTCGAATCCAAATAGAATTCTGGAAATTTGTATGGGACCGTAGGGCCTTTCATTTGAATCTAAGGTTGTGAAAATCGGTTCTGCCATCTCCGCGAAAAGTGATTTTCACATTTCTGGTACATATCACCCTGTAGCTCCGGAACCGGAAGTCGGATCCAAATGAAATTCAGGAACTTTGTATGGGGCTATGAGACCTTTCATTTGAATCTAAGTTTGTGAAAATCGGTTAAGCCATTTCCGAGAAAAGTGAGTGACAATATTTGTCACACACACATACACACAGAGAGACATTTGTTCAGTTCGTCGAGCTGAGTCGAATGGTATAAGACATTCTGCCCTCCGAGCCTCGGTTCAAAAGTCGGTTTTGCAGTGATTGTATAGCCTTTCTATAAACCCTTCTTAGTCCACTTAGTGGAATTTTCATATATCTTGAAAAATTACCATGAAATTTTCGAAATCGAAATAAAAAATTTGATGCCAAAAGTCTTAGAATTGCATGAAACTTCGAGATTTAGTGTCACTTCGAATTTTTTTTTCAAATCGACTTTCTGGGACTTAGAAAAAATATCAAAAATATATTTCTGGGACTTAGAAAAAAAAAATGTCCCAGAAAGTCGATTTTTTTCAAAAAAAAAAATTAGAGGGTTGTATTCAAGACACGACCGAGCACAATAACATTAAAAATGAAACATTTCTAGGGTCTTTATAATAAATACAAAAATAAAGATGATAATGATGATGATACACTAAACTTCACTACACTTCAAAGTTACTTGAAAGCTCAATTTTAGATACAAACAACCTAAAGATTTAAACCTGAACGAATGAATCTATATTATTTTATGATGATAATTTTCGAGAAACGTACAAACTTATTAATTTAATTTGATTTATATCGTTTATTTACCCCCAGTTTAAACCTAATAATGGTCGTTCACTGGATGGACTTATTAATTTTATAAACAGTTAATCGATCCAAGAGAAGATTTTATTTGTTTTAACGAAAAATTTTGTGCCAGTAAACTCAGTAATAGTGTAATTTTATTAATCCTTCAAAATCGTCAATAATATTCGGAAAGTGTCGATAAATAATATGGCAACAATACGAGGAAGAAAACATGTGAAACAGTCCGTATAAAATATTTAGTTCCTTACATTGATTTTCGCTTTGGCATATTAGGAATATACGGAATGGATACGCAACAAAATTCTGAAATTTTGTTCATATTGAAACTTGATGTTATTAACATATGAATGAACCTCGGGAAGCGAAATGTAAGGCATTTTTAATGGCAAAATCGACCAAAAATTTGCTAAATACATGGGATATTTCAAAAGAATCGGTAACCACGCTGATTCGGTTTTTCAATAGTTAGATCATATATAAGATACTCAAGCGAACACGGTGTTGCGCAGACAACAGGAAATTTCCCCAACACATAATGCAAAAGCGACAATCCAGCAAGTGAACGCATATACAATCCAGTCGTCAGCTCACCGGACGAGCTACTTGTTTCATTCACAGTCAAACATCAACTAGGCAAAGAAATATTGTGCAGCCTATATTTATAGATTTCTCTTCATACTATGCATAACGATACGATGTTATTAATGCATGACGCAAAGCCTCCTATGCCGAACAAGAAGTTGACGTCATTTTGTAGAACAGGGATTGGTGGATGAAAACATAGGTCGATTCCAACCATTTTTTCAATAGTATGCTATTGAAATACTGAAACGACGTCGTCATACATGTTTAAGTTAAAAGTTTCCGAATCGATTGGTTGTTAAATTATAACAATCCATCAACAAATGACCGAGTTATTAACGTTCAAAATTATGACACAAAAAGGTTACGCGACTATTTTGAAACTTTTAATTGACACCCGGCCCCATATAGTGAAGAGTAATGGCGTTTTCGTTTTTAATTTGCACTACACCGGTGCAGTGCTACACTGAGGCATGAATAAACGAACAAAAATGACGAAAACATAAACAGTAACCATTGACTACAATAAACGATTCCATTGCACAGAGCTACACCAAACTTTTGATGAGTGCTACACCAGTGGTATCGGTGCAGAAAAAGTGTAGCACTGGTGTGGTGCAATTGGTAAAAACGAACGGTTTCAGTGCAGCTTTCGCTACACCAGTGTAGTGCAATTTAAAAACGAAAACGACATAAGGCATTTTTAATGCCAAAAATTTTTTTTTGAGATTTATTTTACGATTTTCGGCAACAACAAAAAATTTACCATTTCGGAAATTTCATGTACTTTCCCCTATGATGCTTTTTAAAGATCGAAAATTTTCAAACTTTAACCGCTGGGCAGCACCCCTTGCCCATGTCCGATTTAGTTCAAATTTTGCATGAGGACTTTTTTCGAGGTGCTTAAACTTTTGAACAAAAGTTTAAAGTTTTGAACGCTTTACGAAATTAGAGGTGATCCCGAAAGATTGGATTTTAAACACACTCCATCCTGTAATTCAGAAACTTCATGTCGGATCCGGATAAACATTTGCAGCAATTTATGAGACCGAAGAACCTCTTATTTTAGTCGAAGCTTGCGAATAACTTTTTAGGTATCTCTGAGAAAAAGAAGTGAGTTCCGTAGTAAAGATTTTGACCACTTCTTGGTGCTTCCGAAACCGGGAACTGCGAATTGATATGTAAGAAATGGAAATTTTTGGTCATTACCTAACAAAACATGTAAAACAGAATCAGCTAAATCCGTGTCTACACAAAAACTCGTGAAATTGAAATTATTTCACGTATAGTCCTGTGACTCCGGAATCGGAAGTCGTATCAAGATAAAACACAATAGCGTTCTATACGCTCGTAAGACCTATCATTCTAAGAATCAAAGTTTTGTTGAAAGTGGTTCAACCATCTCTGAGAAAATTGAGTGTATATTTTTGCAATTCATTGCACATATCACCCTATAGTTTCGGAACCAGAAGTCAAATGCATATAAAATTCAATAGCGTTCTATTGAAAAGTAAGACCTTTCAGTTAAATCTAAGTTTGTACAAATCGGTTCAGCCTTCTCCGAGAAAATCGAAAGCTTATATTTTGCACATACACACACAAACATTTTAAAATTTCGGCAAACTGATTCGAATAGTATAGGACAGTTGGCCCTTCGGGCCACAGTTCAAAGGTCGGTTTTCACAGTAATTGCATACTTTTTCTATATGAGAAAGACTAAAAGTCTAACATTTTTTTCAAGTAGGAAAATGCCTAAGAAATATTTCTGTTGTAACTTCAACTCTGTGGGGCCGAAAAGAGATTAAAGAAGAATGATTTCATGTAAATGTTGGCCACGGCTCCACTTTAGATGCCCCATGCACAAGGTCCAATTTTGGCAAACTCCCTCCAACATATCGGCCAGTTTTCACGAATGATGCCACCGGTCCATAACCCTCAGCAACCAGTGACTTTTTTAGAATGCATTGATAGCCCTTGTCATGCCGCTGGCTGGTCTTCACATCAGATGCGACAATTTTGCTTGTTGATGTTTCCTTCAACCATAAATGAGCTTCGTCGCTGAACACAATTTTTAGACACAAAAGTGGATCTTCTTACAACCTTACCAGCGTCCATTTATGATTAAACTATAGACCAAACGACGATTCATGATTAAATTTAAATTAAACCAAACTGAACAAGTTTGACAATGGCATACGCGTGATCCGCCAAAAACAGTGTTGTATTAACGTCAATGTTCTGGTTTCAATCACCCCGAAAATTGCACATTCGATCGGAATATTTTGAATCGATCGACGTAGAGAATAAGGGTGAATAACAGGTTTTAAATAATAACGCTAGATTTTGCGAATGAATGGACTTTTTTAAATGTTCAATCACATGGAATTTATTCATGCTTGCTTTTACCTTTCAATTCTTCGTTTATTAATTGGATCTTTTCAAAATTTTCTAAAACTTCTCTTACAAGTAGATCCTTGGCATCTATTCTATTACTCTACTCCGATACTGAAAACGGGTTTATCCTCATCAAAGTCAGATTCAACTTTAAGGATTTGCATCTTCACATTAAATTACGGTGCGGAGTTGTTAGTAGTGATGCTCAGATAAGTGTCAGATGGAAATATACAAATAAATGAAAATATTATTAATATTATAATACTGATTGAACTAATTCTTGAACGGCAGAAGAGTGTACAAAATAAAAGCAGGAAAATTAATAGAAACAAAAAATAAATTAAAAAACAAACGTTTTGGAACAACTATAGAGAGAAAAGAGGTAAGAAAACTTATGGAAGATACTGATGAGTCGTCGTCCTTCCGTAAAGTAGGTTAAGCATCAACATTTCCTCTTTTTATCTTTCCCTGTGAACGATGGATATGGGAACGTCCGAAAATGGTGGCTATCATGCTGTCGAGTTGATCTGTTTGATTTGGAAATAGTAAATTACAAAATACTCTCACCTAAGTAATTCTTACTAGTCGGTCGGTAAAAACATGACATTAATGTGCAATCCACCAAGACCAGTGTCACAATGCAGCGCAACGCAAAACACTTCTTTTCGAAACCATTTCTCTACCAATAGCCGTTTCGAAGTTACAAAGATCTGAAGGAATTCCGGTTCTTATGCAAACATATATTTCCTCTTTTTGCCTTTCTCATATAGAAAGGCTATGCAATCACTGTAAAAATCGACTTTTTAACCAAGGCCGAATGTCATATACCATTCGACTCAGCTCGACGAACTGAGAAAATGTCTGTGTGTGTATGTATGTAACAAAAATATTCACTCTCTTTTCTCAAAGATGGCTGAATCGATTTTCACAAACTAAGATTGAAATGAAATGAAAGGTCCCATAACTTGCTATTGAATTTCATTCCGATCCGACTTCCGGTTCCGGAGATATAGGATGATATGTACCAACAAAATGGAAAAAATATGCACTCACTTTTTTCAGAGATGGCTGAACGGCTGAAGATTCAAATAAAAGGTATTATGGTCCCATAGCCTGATATTGTATTTCATTTGAATCCGACATCCGGTTCCGGAGTTATATGGTAATATGTGAAAATTTGAGAAAAAGTTTACAATCAATTATCTCTGGAATAACCCAACCGATTTTCACACACTAAGATTCAAATCAAAGGTCTTATAATATCCTAAAAATTTGTAGAACATTTCATCCGAATCCGACTTCCGGGTCCGGAACTAAAGAGTGATAAGTGGAAAATTACCAATTTCATTAGTATTTTTCCACGAACGATGGTTAAAAACACGTACAAACACCATAAAACTGTCTGATAAATTCTTCTAGTTTGCAGAGCTTTTTTGAGGGCATGAAAACTTAATTCGGCAATAGTGGTCTCCACTTTTTCTGTTCCGAAAGCACCAAAAGAAAAACTTCTAAAACTAAATTTACTTCGATTTCTCTGCGATGCTTGAACCGATTTTCATAAATATTGATTTGAATTATTCCGGTTCGGAAGAATTGGAAATGGTGATTAAGAACTTCAAAAAGAATCTCACTCACTTTTCTTGGAGATGGCTAAATCGATTTTCACAAACTTTTAGGTTCAAAAGATAAGTCTTACAGTTTCATACGGAATTCCTGAATTTGTAGTGGATACTACTTTCGTTTCCGGAACTACAGGGTAAACAGGATTTGTAGAGTTTGTGAGATTAGGTCCGAATGAATTTTCCTATTTCTATTCATTAAACAGTTGTTCTTGCGAATTTCACGGTTATATTTATTATGTAATGAGTAATATGTAAAAAGGCATCATTACACCACTAGGTGGATTAAATTAGGTTTCAATAATCAGTTTTGAGTCAAATTGGTTTTGGATAGAGACAAAAGTTTGTCATAATAAAGATGTGTGCTAAGTTTTATCCAAATCAGAGCAAGTCGATCCTAATTTTGCCACGTTTTCTGCAATTAATTTCTGGAATTGCTCAACTGTTTAGTATTAAAAACTAGAAATCGCATTCACGACCTGGTCAATCCTTGTTACTTCTTGTTTCAATCGGGTCAGACACCGCCAAGTAGTTCCTGACGATTGAGTTAGTTATGTTTCCATGTAGTTAAAATGACAAATATGTTTTCTTGGCGTGGGAAAAGTTGCGGATTCATTCAAATATTCATCATAATCCACTTCACGGTTTCCGTCAAAACAATTAGCTCACATTAGAAATAACATTGTGAATTATTTTGATAGCTCAAGATATTTTGAAATGATAACTATTGTGCTTCTGAATACTTACACACAGTACATATACTTTTTGACGAAATAAAAAGTCTTCATTTGAAGTTTTGAATCCAAACAGAAATCGTTGAATAAATGTTTTTATAGTGCGACTAACTCTATGCATGAAATTTTCGTTATTGTTTTCTGTGTGCTGATGGATGTTGAACAGCAACATATTTACTATTGGCATTGAATCTATTTACAATACATGACTTCATTCCTGAAAAAGAACCGTTACTCGAATCTGATTAATGTTGAATCCCTATATCTGCTACTTGCCCCTGATATACATGTTAGAACGATGCAGCCGAACAAGTAGCGGTCAAACAATCAATGCTATTATTCTAACTTTGCTTGCAAGGAAAACAACACTATCGTGAGCGGCGACAAGGTCAAGTGCCGATTCGAACATGTGCTTGCATTATATCTTTTTAATGTAAAACAACTTGTCTCTTCTGAAGCCGTGCTCGGAGTCAGAATTAGTATGTAAAATTTGCTCGCACAGTATGATGGGATTGATCCAGTAACACGTTTTATTTCCTGCTTGTTCCAGATCAATAAATAAAACTCACGTACTTTCATTACCTGGAAAAAAGATGTTGAAACAACAATCATTATTTTATTCGTTTTAATCGAATAAAGAATTTTTAAGAAATTCACAAGTAGTATTAATTATAGTATGTATAGTATGCTTCAAAACTCTTCGAAATAATAGTGAGCAATGAGTTGTTCTCTCGTACAAAACATTACATCTCAGTTGATCAACACGGCTTTATGCCCGGGCGTCCGGTCAGTACTAATCTTCTGGATTTTAACTCGACCTGTATTTCACGTTTGGAGGAAAAAGTACAAATTGATGCCGTATATACTGATCTAAAAGCGGCATTCGACCGAATTGATCACCGTATTCTTTTGTGCAAGTTATCGCGTCTGGATGCAACACAAAAGTTCATTGACTGGCTTTGCTCTTACTTAAGTGGTACACTCAAATAAAAATTCACGTTCGATTCACTTGAAAAATCACGTAGAATGGTTTCAAATGTCAAATTGAATATTTTACGTGACGAAAATGAATGTTATACGAACATCCCCTAAAATGAATAGAGTCATCACATAAGGTTTACGTGAATTGACCAAACGTCAAACAATCTACGTGAATTTTCAGTGTGAAAAACTCGATTTTGAAAATGGCGAGCAGTGGCCCTCGAAGTATAAGTAGTGTAAATATTTGTGAGAAAAGTTTTTTAATTACAATTTTTTACTCCATCGACCGGACCATTCCAGTATGAAAATTTCCATGTGTTCAACTGGACCGAGTGCCTGCGTGAGTCCGGAAGTTTACCCGCTCCTGCCGAATGCTTCAAACAGGCCGTCGGTATGAAGCTAGAGATACTGGAACCATGTAATGCGACTTCAACCTGCATCAGTAGTGTTGTGGGAGTTCTTGGATCTCGACCTCGGCTTCGGTTGGATGGCAGTGACAACAAAAACGATTTCTGGAGGCTTGTCGATTTGAGATACCACGACGTTATAAGTTGCTTTTTAAGCCATTGGAATTATATGACAATTTAATGAAATAAATGTTTTATATTTCATGGCATTTTTCATTTCATAGATTTATATCAAAATCTGAAATCTCCCTTTTGATTACAACCAATATATAAAATAGTAATTTTCTTGTATCTAAATTTGATATAAACCGATAGATAAATGTGATATGAACAGTACATTACATTTTACCTATAGAACACGTAACTTTTACTGGATTATGCATTAAACAGCTTTTAAATGCCAGTCCATTAAAACCTACGTGAAAAGTAGGGTGGAAAATATTCACATAACTTTTCACGTAACTGTAATATGATTATTATTTTGAGTGTAGAGTCTTACGTGTCAAGCTTGATTCCTGTATGTCATCCTCGTTCTCGAACATATCTGGTGTACCAGAAGGCAGCAACTTGGGTCCACTTCTGTTCTCGCTGTTTTTTAATGACGCTATTTTGCTGCTCGATAGTGGCTGCAAATTAGTTTACGCCGAAGATTTGAAACTTTACCTTGAGGTACGCTCTATTGACGACTGCGTGCGTCTTCAAAAGCTTCTGGATGAATTCGTTACCTGGTGTCGAAGGAAATGGCTTATCGTCAGCATAGCAAAATGTGATCGTGTTAATGACCTTGGTGTTTTGTTGGATTCCAAACTAACTTTTAATTTACATCGTTCCACATTAATTACAAAAGCGACTCGACAATTAGGATTTATTGCTAAGATCGGACGTGATTTTAAAGATCCACATTGTTTGAAGGCATTTTACTGCTCGCTAGTTCGGCCTATACTTGAAAATGCTAGCATAGTTTGGAGTCCGTATCAACTAGCTTGGAGTTTACGAATTGAACGTGTGCAGAAAAGATTTGTTCGATTCGCTCTAAGGAATCTACCCTGGCAAAATCCGCTAGATCTTCCACCGTATCCCGATCGCTGCCGTCTGATTGGTTTGGACACACTGGAACGGCGCAGAAAAATTCAGCAAGCAATTATTGTTGCGAAAATAGTAAACGGCGATATTGACTCTTCGAAGCTTTTATCGAGTCTTGATTTCCGTGCTTCACAACGATTGCTACGTTCTACTGGTTTACTTCAACCGAGATTTCACCGAACGACGTTTGGATTCTATGAACCGATAACAGCATGCATCAGAACATTTGGGACTGTTGAACATCTCTTCGGTTCCGGCGAACCTACACATAAATTTGCGCAGAAAGTGTTACGTTCCACTATTTTATAACTTGACTACATTATATTCATTAAGACCTTTTATTGTCGGATGAATTAGAGAAAAATAAATAAATAAATTAATTAATTAATTGCCAAATTTACTTAAACTGATTCCAAATTTACTTAAATAGAAGCGTCCTAAGCGACCAAAAGTTCAGATAAGCGACGAGGGGTCGTCCAACACAGTGTACAATGCAATATCGACTGTTGAAGTAATGTAGCAATTTATTTGCCAGACCCAGTACACTTCATAACAATTTGATTTCAGAGTAACTTTGGCACACTAAACTCACAATGTTCCAAACCTATGTAAAATCAATGATTCTCCTCTGTAAGAAAGAAACGTCTTACTGAAGTACTCCGTTTGTCCAGTACGTTGGAACGTTGATCCGATCCGATGAACGGTAGTACGATTCGAGACTATAGTTCACCGACTTTCAAACCGACCATAGAACCGCGTACCAATTTTTTTGTTGTTCAACGAAGTCGGCAAACAGAGATCCGTTGTTGAGCCATTTTATATGTGCGATTCTAGAGCCTCGTACACAGCAAAAAAATTATGAAATTCACACGACATGTAAATCGATAGTACTATGAAAAGGACATCAGTTGAATCGAAAATGTAATTGAAAACCATCATCGATGTAAAACTAAATTTGAATGCATCGAACGCTTAGTTCTACTTTCAAAATATATTGAAATTTGAAGAACAATGAAGTAACTTTAAATTCAATTTGTTGCCCCTAATACGTGCATTAAAAAAGATGTGAATTCACAAAGGATTTCTATCTGTGTAGTTTTATTGGAAAATTTTTGAAGAGACTCTCTACTTTTTTAATAAACACAGCATACGATCAGTAGAATACTTCTTCTTCGGGTAGAATAACATTTTCTTTTTATATGATATAACGCCCAATTTTCACATTATTTTCGTAGGAAAACGAACCGTTAGGATTTTGTGATGCTGAAAAGGACCATTTGTTTTAGTTTCTTACGTTACATTTGGGGTCCTGAAAGGGACCGTTATTGGCTTTGTATTCCAGGAAGTAGGGCGCCATTTCAAATCATTTGCAAGTTCGAGCCTAGATGATCGTACCACATGTCGTACAACCGATCATATTTTTCAATATTTCATATACATACATACATACATATTTGAGTGAAAGAAACTATCAAAATGCTGTATGGGATTCATTTATAGCATTTAGAAAGGCCAAATTGTTGAATTCTCTAAGATATTAAACACTGTTCGGAACAATTTTCTCGAATGCGATCCAGTCAAATGCTAACTAATGTTCGTTTGGTGCAAATTTCGCACTGCGAAAAGTACACAAAGCTAATCGAATTATTCTAGATTTGCACTAAACTGATGAGGTTTACCTTCAATTCGCAAAGAAATAATCTCAGTAGTTCTTTAGACAACGATTTAGATTTTGTATAATGTGCCCCATAGCTGTCCACACGTGCAACTGGGTCTATTTATAGATTCAATTTTAATGTTTCGTGTTTGGACCTATTTCTTCACCATTTAAACAATGTTTACATAATAAACATGGTAATAATAACAATCCTACATCTTCTTCCATTCGTTTTATTAAAGAATCAGACTCGAACAGGGAGAAAGTTATTAAGAAATCAAATCTGGAGTAATTTCGTTAAATTTTCGTTTTGTGCAATTTTGAAAATACCTGGGTGCATTTTCAAAATTCAACAGCATAGTAAAGCGAGACGTAGTCCTACGTCAAAAACTGGACGAGTACTTTGGCCAGTATGTCGTTCAACAAACGCACAACAAAATCTAATCGCTTTTTCAGTGGGTTACATTTGTACGGTGTCGTGAACACCCTTTACTGCATTTTTATTTCCGTGATAAACCTAGTGGTTTCGGATTTTATAGTCTCTTAACACTCTGTACAGAGGATAGCAAATCAGAATCCGCTAGCGTATAATCCACCCCACTATAATCATGTGAGTAGTTTTCATCATGTCAATCTACAATTGATATTACAACCTGAAAAAAAAGATTAAATATTAACACGTCATCTAAGTTTCATTATTTGAACCTTTCTTAAGATTTCATTATTCATTATTTGAACCTTTCTTAAGATGACGATCTGTTCCATATTGATTTTCTTTTGTTACCTATATCGAGATCCGGAATTTGTTTCGGTTCAGTTGAAGTTATTTTGAACGATAGAAGAATAAATCAAAAAGCGGTAAAAAGTTACTTTTCATCATACACACTTAGAAAATTTCGCCGGATTCAGTAATATTTTACCGAATTTTAAACAGCTGACCATTCGGTAATCAGTTCGGTAAATCAATTGATTGCTGAGCGTTCGATAGTGAAAATTTTGTTGATCTGTCAAACAACTACCGAACGTGCAGTAAATTCAGTGGTGTCAAGTAACGGAAGGTTCGATATTTTTTTTTTGTTTTGGTTGAAATTGGAATTAAAAATCAATTTAAAAGGTTTTTGGATTTTCCAAATAAATAACGTTCACTGTTTCCGCAAAAGTGGACATTTCAGTCGGTTGTTTTTCAATTATATGTCGCTTCAAGGAATAAAAATTAGAATAGCGCGCATTGCATTTCCAAAAAGTGCGTTAGACGCTAAAAAGTGTTCTTTTTTCATGTGATTATTTACGTGTCGATGTAATTCAGACACATACCCGGGGAAATGCTCCCGGCAGTCAAAACAAACACGAAAAATTTAAATATTGGTAAATTAAAGAATACTAACTGAAAATTTCAATAAGGCCGTCTTCCTCCTGTAACCGCTGGATTACCTGTTCCATCTTCACTCGATAAATTAATTTATTAGAATGATTTCAATTCTACGCGTTTAAAATTCTCAAAATGGTTACTATTTGTTAGTTAGTTTTCGTTGGTTTTTATATTTACCCAAGTTCGTATGTTTTTACCGTACTCGGCGTCTATTCATATTTACCGTATCAATTGTACTTTTTTTAACAGAATTCTGTAAAAATTTGCATAATTTTTGTGAAATAAAATTCGGAAATTCGTTTATTTCTGATGTTTACCGATCCTTTTCGTCAAAAAAATTACCGAACAGCGAAATAAAATCTAACATCGTGTAACATCGCATATTTGGTTAAGTTTGCGCACCTGTACGTTCCTTCTAGTGACATTTTATAATGTACGCAGCGAATGAAATCATTTTAAAATTATCAATATTACATTACATGTCAGAGTGAGCGCGGAACGCGTAGCGAAGCGAAGCGATTCAATGCGAAGTACTGTTTTCGCATCACATTCACTCTAACAGGTTTGATTTGATCGAATGTAACTAGCTCGCACGCGCGTACAGGCGCTTCGCGTGACGCTTTCACTCTAACAGCAACCTGACGCTTCTAGTTGTGAAACGCAACGTTAGAATTTAACTTTTAGTTAAAATTTGATAGCCGAGCAGTTATTTTTGTCGTTGTCGAAAATAACCTTGCTCAAAAGCATGGTTATTTTGACAGATAGATAGTTGTTTTCCGACACTGAGAAAAACACATTTAAAAAATACTGATTTTAAATAGCAGCCCTTACACGTGACTATATTATTGTCAATCCAAAGTATTGTCAATACCGTCAATCCAATTGACTTGGTAACTTGAGTCCGCATTTTTCGAGAAAATCAAGCGTTTGAAGCTTCAAATATTGCAAATGAGAATTGGAATATTGAGAGATGAGTTCATTGCACATATTTGGCAGTTTCCTATCTGGAGAGAAAGTATTGTCGGATTGATGAGCAGTTTTGATTTCTTGGCAATATTTTCGTCAATCCAATGAAGTTTCCATTACACGATCAAAAGTATTGTCAATACTCCTTGTATTGACAATAATATTGTCTCGTGTAAGGGCCGCTAATCATTGTTCAAAATAACTTCTTTTTCAAACTTTCAGTTGTAGAGAATATCTCAATAAAAAGTTTGAATATATTGTCAAACGTTGTAAGTTCTTCTCGAAGATTTCAATTGTGCGTTTTCTGAATTGCAATTATAATAGTAACATTCCATTCACCAGTTTTGGTTAAATTTAACTACTCGATCGAAAATAATTAACTTAACTGTCAAATTTTAACTAAAAGTTAAAATAATTCACGAAATGGTCCTCGGCCTTATTCAGTCTCATATTTGATGCAAATGTCGATATTTGCACAGCACTCATTTTTTCTCA
Source organism: Malaya genurostris (assembly GCF_030247185.1). Classification (NCBI taxonomy): domain Eukaryota; kingdom Metazoa; phylum Arthropoda; class Insecta; order Diptera; family Culicidae; genus Malaya; species Malaya genurostris. Next base: position 184,185,672 of record NC_080572.1, read on the forward strand.
TTGAAGGCAAAGCTAGTAGAATCAACAAAGTACAGTAGCACTTTTCAATTCACTAATCTTGTTTAGTCTTTCAACTTGCATTGCACATTTGCAATGCGAATGCACTAAGTGTTGTGGATTCGCTTTCAGAACTAAGTAAGCATTTTTTTCTCACTCGCTTGCTTGATTTGATCTCTTGCTGTACAAGTTGAGTAAATATGACGGATTCCGCCAGTCATTACTTCAACGAATCTTGTAAAACTATTAAGCTTGACTTACATACCTTAACAGATACCGACCTAGGATAGCTTTGATGGAAAGTTTTAGAGATCAACTACTACTTATTTGTCGTCGGTATAATTATTTGCAAAATTTCACTATCTCAGTTAAAGCACAGCGATTATGTGTTCCCAATGAAACCAATCAAAAATTCAATTTTATCTTTAAATGATTCTACAATTATTGTAAGAAATTGAAAACAAATACGTGCCTGACAAAGTTTTTCGTCCATTATACAATAAACCCAGCACTTCGTGCAACTTACAATGATTAAAGTCCCATCTAAGTGGTTGTAGCTTCTCGGTTATCGATGCCGAGCGCATGCAACAACCAACGTCAACAACAAGCAGTCAAAGTCACTTTACAGTAAATCACTCCCGACTCACCTTGAGCAATGTTTGATTTTACTTCCTATGCAGATGGCAGGTTCCTATTTGAAATGTTTTGCCAGCATTTAAAGCAGTGTATTTTCATCGGGCAGAGCTAAGCGGTTTGTTTGAAACTTTTGAAAAATGGTTACCCGCACAAATTTGCAATCGTCAGGTCGTTCAATCGGAACCAATGGCAGAATAAGTCAGCAGGTTTCACGTGTTATCGCTACATGGGCCGTATTCAGCAATGCAGAAAGGTTAAACAGCACCAATCGGCTAATGAAATCTTCCAAGCGTACCGTTCGGTCTAGATCGGTAGGATAGGATAGGTCGGTCATTATTTGTTGTTCTAATGACAGTAGAAGGTTGTTCTAATGGTCACAGTAGAGTAGAGGTGCTCAACCGATATATCAGTTCAAAGCTGATAGGCCACAGTAGGCGGTTTTATTACCGAATCTAGATGTGATTCATAATCGGCGTAAAAAAATATACGCATTGTATACATTATTTATCCTGTTTTTAACTTAGAAAAACCTGTTGTAATCCTCCTTGTGGTGTGATAATGTCTTTCTATTTCATCGATACAGTGTAATTAAAATATTTTCTGCCTTTTTTATTATGATAATTTCTGACACTAATTTGGACTCATTTTTTACATCAATTCATTCAGATTGATTCGGGTAGTTCATAAAAGCAGGCTTCAGCGTTTATGTTACATATTCGACAACATTCCTCAGACCAAGTGTATCAGAAAGAATACATTCGAACGTAAACATAGGTCCCTATCTGAAATAATTATAAGGAAAGAAAAAAAAATATTTCATCGATTACGTCACTTAAACGATTATATCTCCGAAACATGAAATATCAGCTTTCGAAATCAACCCACAACCCAATCTCGATCGAGCCTAAAATTGTTGATATCGGTTGATCCATATACAAGAAAACTGAGCAGTAATGGGTTTTGACGTTTACGTCACTAATGCCATTATATCATCTGAACTCTAAGTGACAGCCATTTGAATTTCAAACTTGTCTAATGAACCAAAAGAGGTTTCTAAACGAGCCTAACTTTGTTGAAATCGGCCAATACGAAAAAATTGAGCGAAGAGAAAAGACGTGTTAAGTTAGTTACGTCACTTATACTATTTGTCTCCGGAGCCAAAAGTCACAGTCACTTGATCTTCGAACATAATCAATGACCCAATAGTAGCTTTCGAACGAGTCTAAGCATGTTGAAATCGGTACAGCCATCTTTGAGAAAATTGAGCGGAAAAAACAACGTGTTTTGACGATTACATCACTTATACCTAGGACAGGACCTGACAATCGTTAATCCACTTCTAGGACCAGTTTCGGACACGAAGTGTGATATGGACGAGAATATTGATTATGTTGGTTGAGAATAGCACCGAATCTTTGGATACTTCTGTATGTTATTTTTTTCCTCAAATAGAATATGTTGAATACTTTAGTTAATAAAGCTGCAAACATTAATTACCCAAAATTGAGTGTTTTAGAAAAAATTTATTAAGCTGTTTCAACTAAACGTTTTCTTCAAAACAAACATTTGATCAAAATGAATCCAGAGCTATATTTTTGACCGATATAACATTAGTCTAAGAGTTTTCAAATGATACATAATTGCATGTTATAAGGGGAGAAAGTTTTCAGAATGAATAATTATCTCTACTGGCAACAGTGATCGCGAGGCATTTATTATTTACAGCAGGGAGTAACCGGAATAAGAAGAGAAATATTTTCTGGAAAAAGAAGCCAGTTGTCTGGTCCTGTCCTAGACTTATACCATTATATTATGGTTCATAATTCAATAGTAGCTTACAAATGAGCCTAGACTTGTTAAAATTGACTAAGCCATCTCTGAGAAAATTGAGCGGTTGAAAAAACGCGTTTTGTCGGTTATATCACTTATACCATTATATCTCAGGAACCATAAATCATTGCAATTTGATCTTTGAAATTAAACGACGATTCAGTAGTCGCTTTCAAACAAGTTTAGACTTGTTAAAATCAGTTCAGACATCTCCGAGAAAATTGAACGGCAAAAAAACCTTTGAAACAAGCACATAGACATTATGCGGTCTCCTCGAGCTGAGTCTAATGGTATATAACAGTATGAGTCTCCGAAGCTCCGTTCTAGAGCCGGGTTTTCCAGCAGTTCTTATACCTTTCTATAGAGAAAGGCAAAAACCATATCTATATAAGATGAAAACCATCCCCCATTATACATCCCCCCTCATTTTCATTTTTACAAACTTCTTAAGCAATTGATTTGTTTGTTTTACTTTTTGCCTTTCTCATATAGAAAGGTTATGCAATCACTGTGAAAACCGACTTTTGAACCGAGGCCCGGAGGGCCGAGTGTCATATACCATTCGACTCAGTTCGTCGAGTACGCAAAATGTCTGTGTGTGTATGTGTGTGTGTATGTGCGTATGTGTGTATGTAACGTTTTTTTGCACTAACTTTTCTCGGAGATGGCTGAACCGATTTTCACAAACTTAGATTCAAATGAAAGGTCTTGTGGTTCCATACAAAATTCCTGAATTTCATCTGGATCCGACTTCCGGATCCGAAAATATAGGGTAAAGTGTGTTAAAAATTGTATACCATCATTGAAAAGGACGAAAAACCGTAAAAAGTTTTCTAAATCGACCTCAAATCTTCTCCACTTAATAGTTTTTTATCAGCAGACGATCAAACAAACCGATTTCGGTTATTGTTTTCAGGAATCGAAGAAAATTATTTTGAACCAACAAAACGACCTACTGTAGCATCATCCATTACTCTAGCCCATATTATCTCAAAGACGGATTGAGTAATGAATTGTAACTCGACTGCTCGTTTCTGAGTGCTAGATCAACCCAATTGACAGTGACATTATAGCTGCCATTGAATTTTCGTTCACTATCTGAATGTGTTAGTGTGAAGATCAGGCGACTTACGCCATTTTATTACACTTCAACTAAAGCAATGGACGATGCTAAAAATCAGCACGAAAACTTGCAAATTCGGTGAAGAAGAAAACGAATTGACAATTCAATTCATTTCTTCTCACTCAATTCCAACAGATTTTCGAACCAACGGGTTACAGGCGATATTCATTTGGAATTGGTTGTTGCACATCCACAATCCACATTCATTCGGATTTTATACTGAAATCCACATGAAATTCTGAATGAAAATTTTCGCCCACTTGAATTTGATACAGAATTCATTCCGAACTGATAATGTGGGAGTGCTACCGATTCCGAATGGATTTCGTCGCCAAACGGTTCAGAAATAAGTCACAATTGAGTGAGAAAAGGCAAATTGGATTGTGAATGTGAAACTAAAGTGCTGGGTAATTGTCTCAGCAAAAAACGCTAAAATGTCGATAAAGCCAAGTTTCACAGTTTACTGTTTTTTTTTTGAAAATGCGACCCGCTGAATTGCCGAATCTCCAGTGATTTGACGTAAATAACATTTCTAAATTGAATGAAATAATACAATAGTACGGATTCGGAGTTTTGTTATATCTATATTCATATGAATTCGAAAAATTTAAAAAAATATATCAAAATTAACTTAGCAAAATTTCGAGTTTTGATAAAAAGATATGCTTCGCAGGAATAGAAATAATGTTTTGTTAAGTATCTGCGAAATAAGCAGATCGATTATTTCTTTTTCTCGTTGGCATTTTTCTATGCTGTGATCGTGAAGCGGAACCGCAAAACAACCTTAAGTACATTTCACCCAATTTGGGGCTTCCGTTCAATAACCTAATTTTAGGTAAAATGACTAGATAGTTTCCGTAAGGCACGTGCAAAAAATACTTAAAGATTCGTTATATCTACTCAATGGTTATATTTACAGTTAAGTCGTATTGACTCAATTTTAGGCTGATACGTTTTACTTAAGTTTAGCTTATTGAACGAAACTCTCGCTGTTGAGTGGTTTTGCTCTTTGTATTTTAATAACAATGGAAAGAGCGAATGAAAGAAAAGATTCAAATAACTCAAAAATCAACCTGGAGTTTGAGTTTGACATCAACAGAATGTGAATTTGCAACAGGAGTTTTTTTTTTACCAGAAAAGATAATGAATGGATGATCATTTAAAAAAAACGATATTCACATCAAAACACCTGATTATAATTTGGGGTATTTTGTATTCAAAGACATTAATTCTTGGAGCTACCCTGAACCTTGAACATGAAAAAGTATTGGAATATGATGCCGCGCTATTTCAGAAAGATTTAGAAAAAACCTGTTTTAATCCACCTAGTGGTGTAATGATGCCTTTCTCATATCAATCATACTATCATATATAATACTGTTATATTCTTCAAAATAATTTTCTTCGATTCCTGAAAACAATAACCGAAATCGGTTTGTTTGATCGTCTGCTGATAAAAAACTATTAAGTGGAGAAGATATGAGGTCGATTTAGAAAACTTTTTACGGTTTTTCGTCCTTTTCAATGATGGTATACAATTTTTAACACACTTTACCCTATATTTTCGGATCCAGATGAAATTCAGGAATTACGTATGGGACCACAGGACCTTTCATTTGAACCTAAGTTTATGAAAATCGGTCGCGCCATCTATGAGAAAATCTAGAAAACATATTTTCATTTTTTTTGCACATTTTACCTCATAACTCCGGAACCGGATGTCGGATACAAACAATATTCCGGAATTTTGTATGGGACTACAAGACCTTTCATTTGAATCCAAGTTTGTGAAAATCGGTTCATCGATCTCTGAGAAAAGTTAGTGCATTTATTTTCACAATTTTTTGCACATATTACCCCATAACTCTCGAAACGGAAGTCGGATTCAAATAATATTCAGGAATTTTGTATGGAACCACAAGACCTTTCATTTGAATCTAAGTTTGTGAAAATCGGTTCAGCCATCTCCGAGAAAAGTTAGTGCAAAAAAACGTTACATACACACATACGCACATACACACACACATACACACACACACACACACATACACACACAGACATTTTGCGTACTCGACGAACTGAGTCGAATGGTATATGACACTCGGCCCTCCGGGCCTCGGTTCAAAAGTCGGTTTTCACAGTGATTGCATAACCTTTCTATATGAGAAAGGCAAAAAGTAAAACAAACAAATCAATTGCTTAAGAAGTTTGTAAAAATGAAAATGAGGGGGGATGTATAATGGGGGATGGTTTTCATCTTATATAGATATGGTTTTTGCCTTTCTCTATAGAAAGGTATAAGAACTGCTGGAAAACCCGGCTCTAGAACGGAGCTTCGGAGACTCATACTGTTATATACCATTAGACTCAGCTCGAGGAGACCGCATAATGTCTATGTGCTTGTTTCAAAGGTTTTTTTGCCGTTCAATTTTCTCGGAGATGTCTGAACTGATTTTAACAAGTCTAAACTTGTTTGAAAGCGACTACTGAATCGTCGTTTAATTTCAAAGATCAAATTGCAATGATTTATGGTTCCTGAGATATAATGGTATAAGTGATATAACCGACAAAACGCGTTTTTTCAACCGCTCAATTTTCTCAGAGATGGCTTAGTCAATTTTAACAAGTCTAGGCTCATTTGTAAGCTACTATTGAATTATGAACCATAATATAATGGTATAAGTCTAGGACAGGACCAGACAACTGGCTTCTTTTTCCAGAAAATATTTCTCTTCTTATTCCGGTTACTCCCTGCTGTAAATAATAAATGCCTCGCGATCACTGTTGCCAGTAGAGATAATTATTCATTCTGAAAACTTTCTCCCCTTATAACATGCAATTATGTATCATTTGAAAACTCTTAGACTAATGTTATATCGGTCAAAAATATAGCTCTGGATTCATTTTGATCAAATGTTTGTTTTGAAGAAAACGTTTAGTTGAAACAGCTTAATAATTTTTTTCTAAAACACTCAATTTTGGGTAATTAATGTTTGCAGCTTTATTAACTAAAGTATTCAACATATTCTATTTGAGGAAAAAAATAACATACAGAAGTATCCAAAGATTCGGTGCTATTCTCAACCAACATAATCAATATTCTCGTCCATATCACACTTCGTGTCCGAAACTGGTCCTAGAAGTGGATTAACGATTGTCAGGTCCTGTCCTAGGTATAAGTGATGTAATCGTCAAAACACGTTGTTTTTTCCGCTCAATTTTCTCAAAGATGGCTGTACCGATTTCAACATGCTTAGACTCGTTCGAAAGCTACTATTGGGTCATTGATTATGTTCGAAGATCAAGTGACTGTGACTTTTGGCTCCGGAGACAAATAGTATAAGTGACGTAACTAACTTAACACGTCTTTTCTATTCGCTCAATTTTTTCGTATTGGCCGATTTCAACAAAGTTAGGCTCGTTTAGAAACCTCTTTTGGTTCATTAGACAAGTTTGAAATTCAAATGGCTGTCACTTAGAGTTCAGATGATATAATGGCATTAGTGACGTAAACGTCAAAACCCATTACTGCTCAGTTTTCTTGTATATGGATCAACCGATATCAACAATTTTAGGCTCGATCGAGATTGGGTTGTGGGTTGATTTCGAAAGCTGATATTTCATGTTTCGGAGATGTAATCGTACAAGTGACGTAATCGATGAAATATTTTTTTTCTTTCCATATAATTATTTCAGATAGGGACGTGTAAAACCGGGGAAAAAGAAGAAAACGAATTGACAATCTGTTCGCTTTTTCTCTCTCAATTTCGACAATTTTTCGAGGCGAAATTCATTCGGAATTCTGTTTGATTTCCAAATAGATTTCTTATCAGATGCAACAATCGATTCCGAAACGATTCGTGTCGGAATCGGATGTTGCATCTGATTCGAAATCCATCTGAAAATCATACTGAATTCCGAATCAAATTTCAGACAAGTTGACTGAGTTGCAGTGAATTCGATTCGGACTTCATACTGAATTCCACATAAAATTTTGAATGAAATTATTTCATCCAAATGGATTTCATTCGGAATGCATTCCGAACTGATAATTGATACTAAATCACGTAGGAACTATGTATCCTGAAAAACTTCAAAGAATATGTTTGGAAGGATACGAGCAGAATCTAGGAAGTAAACGTTAAGTTGAAGAAGATGTCACTCAATGTTTTCTTCCTTCACAGGATTTATGAAATCTATTAAGATACATTTCACACTTAAAATTTTTTTTTCAGGAAATGGACCCACTTGTTGTATAATGTGGGGTAGCCTTTGCGACAGCTAAGGCTATTTAATGAACAATGTGCAGAATAGAACAATGTCAAGAGTTTATTATTGCAGTGACACTGAAACCCAACATCGGAATCATAAGTGGAAGCTCTTCACTCGTCCTAGAAAAGGCCTTTCCATGTGGGAAAAGGAAAAAAATCGTGTCTCGTGTCGTGCAGATTGAATCGAGTAATGGATCTGCTGGATTTGTATTGAATGGAAATTGAATCCAAAGCAGGGAAAAAACAATTATGAGGTTACATTCTGAAACCGATACTGTCCTGTTTTGGTAAACTCCACTATCGAATTCGTATATCCTATTATTAGTAAGGCTCTGTCCAGTTATGGAATCATACGTATTCGATAACTTGTTAAATTTGCACATTGTACCGAATTGTTGACTGATTATTTTGCTTATAATGCCATAGCTCTATTTCATATGCGATACAGAACCGTTTGGTAATCAAAATTACAATACCTTATTCGTTCCATTTCAGGGAAGGAAACCATCCGGATGACTACAGTCGCCTGACCTATCGTAAGCTGCTGGAGGAGGTTTGTCGGTTCGCCAATGTTTTGAAAGCCCACGGAGTACAGAAAGGGGATCGCGTGTCGATTTATATGCCAATGACGATGGAGCTTCCGGTGGCAATGTTGGCTTGTGCTCGAATTGGTGCCGTCCATTCGATAGTGGTGAGTAAACGAGCGATCTTTCCGAGTTCGTAAACTCTGTAGTGTCTCCCAAATCTTCATTCTTCTACAATCATGTCCATATAGTTTGCAGGATTCTCATCGGACTCGCTGGCCGAGCGGATGCACGACTGTCAAGCCAAAGTACTTATCACGGCTGACGGTGCTTGGCGTGGTGAAAAAATACTGCATCTCAAGGAACTTTGTGATCACGCATTGACGAAGTCAGAGGAACTGGGACACCGCGTGGAGGCCTGTATCGTGGTGGCACATATCAATCGCGTTACACCGGGTAAAGAAGGCTGGGATGGTGTGTTTGATGTAAGTGAATTTGAACTTTGTCGAAAGAGTTGGAGTTTAGGATCCTAGTTTAATTTGATTTGTAATAATCGTAGACGCCTTGGACGGACGATCGCGACTTCTGGTGGCATCAAGAAATGGAAGACGCTGAACCGGCTTGCTATCCGGAATGGATGGCGGCCGAGGATCCTTTGTTTATGCTGTACACCAGTGGATCAACCGGTAAACCAAAAGGTGTTCTGCATACGACAGCCGGTTATCTACTTTACGCAGCAACCACATTCAAAATTGTCTTTGATTATAAACCTCACGACGTGTACTGGTGCACAGCCGATATTGGTTGGATTACTGGTCATACCTATGTTCTCTATGGACCACTGGCAAACGGAGCTACTTCGGTGATGTTTGAAGGTACCCCCTTCTTTCCGGACAATGATCGCTATTGGGAAGTAATCGACAAGTATAAGGTATCGCAGTTCTATACAGCACCAACGGCGATTAGATCGTTGATGAAGTTTGGCGATGAACCAGTACTTAAACATGATATGTCTACGTTGAGGTGAATATTTTGGATGGCATTATAAGTGAAATTTGTAATATCTTATTCCACTGAACAGAGTTCTCGGAAGTGTTGGAGAGCCCATTAATCCAGAAGCTTGGATGTGGTACTACAGGGTCGTTGGCAAGGAAAAATGCTCGATCGTGGACACATTCTGGCAAACCGAAACTGGTGGTCACGTGATAACACCACTTCCTGGTGCAACTCCCATGAAACCGGGTGCTGCTGTAGGTTTTTTATTCTATTTCGCTTATCCATTCATTACTAGAACTACGTATTCTTTAACAGTCCTTCCCGTTCTTCGGAGTCAAGCCAACGTTGCTGGATGAAGGTGGTAATGAGATAACGGGTGAAGGCGAAGGTTATCTGGTCTTCTCACAACCTTGGCCGGGTATGATGCGATCGTTGTTCAATAACCACCCACGTTATGAATCGACATACTTTTCTAAATTCAACGGATATTATTGCACCGGTGACGGTAAGTTTGTTAATGTATCTCCCCTATGAAATGTCAAATGCAGAAAATTTTAGTATTCTTGAGCTTCATTCCGTGAAACATACAATGCTAATTAGAATTTTTTCCTTTCGCAGGAGCTCGCCGGGATGCAGACGGTTACTATTGGGTCACTGGCCGCGTGGACGACATGTTGAACGTGTCTGGTCATCTGATGTCCACCGCCGAGGTGGAATCGGTACTAACGGAACACCCGAACGTTTCGGAAGCGGCCGTTGTCTCACGTCCTCATCCGGTCAAAGGCGAATGTCTGTACTGCTTCATCACACCTAACCAGAACGAAGTTTTCGACAAGACGCTTATCAACGAACTTAAGGTATTGGTCCGGGAACGGATCGGTCCGTTTGCTCAACCGGATGTGATCCAGCATGCACCGGGTCTACCGAAGACCCGCTCCGGAAAGATAATGCGGCGGGTACTACGGAAAGTGGCTGTCAACGATCGGGACGTCGGCGACACATCCACCCTGGCGGACGAAGCGATCATTGAACAGCTCTTCGCTAACCGTCCAGTTGCTTAGGAGCCAAACTCAAAATAAAGATCTCAGCAGTACTTTGCATCAAAACTATTTGAGCGAGATTAATTTAGTTGCTATTGATCAGGACGAATACTAGCTACAAATATCCTAATAAGAAAGAGAGTGCAACTGAGCTTGGTTACCAACGAAGTACAGTTGAAAGACTATCAAAAACGACTAGAGAATGGTGCTAACGACGTTTAAGGAAAACTCTGCAAAGGAATCACTAAACATAGAAATAACAAAACACTTATTATAGCTATAGCTATTACTAAAGATGGTCTAACGTTGTTGATATGGGTATACATACAGTGCATACACTTATTAGTCAGATTTTAGCATTTTATCACTGTTTGCGCAGAATTTAATGTTTAAACTAAAATGTGGAATAGAGATATTACATTCCAAACAAGTGAAACAGTGAATCTATCAAGCAAAAGCTCGTCGATGTAATTATCAATGTGCTTTGCATATTGTATGTTTTAAATTAATAATATAAGAATTGCTTTATTTACACAAGTTGTGAGAATGCTTCGTTTTGAACGAAATTTTGAAGGCTAACCTACGTGATGATGTAAATCGAATTAAACGCCAATGACACAAACTTATGCTTTTAAGATTCTAAATCGTGCACAGATTTTTTTTTATCTTACCTTTTATGTTATGTCAAGTTGAATAAAAAATAACAGTAACATATAATCACACCCTTTTATTTTCACTTGCATATCCTTCATCACATACAACATCAAACAACGGTTTCCTGAGAGCAGATCCAAAAAAATGACACCCGCCTTTCTTAATACATATCATTTCCTTTACCGACACTAACATCCGCGTGAAGGAAACAATTAATCGATAGTGAACTTAGTTAAGCATTTCTCAATCCAAACCTAATATTTAGAACCCATTCCACGCCACAGGTTGACTAATTCAGTAGGTATTGTAAAGTTTATCACAGCATGATGAATAACAAAAAATCAACATATCATTGGCGTGCCTGAGTCAGTATAGACGTAATATTTCAAGCCACCAACTTAAGATGAGGCATTTAAGTGATTAATAAGCCCTGGGAATCCAAAACACTGTACCAAACGCATACATATCATAGGAATCCCATTGCAAAAGCCCAAGCAAAATTTTATTCGTAACTGTTATTTCTTGGTAGCTATAAACTGTTTGTGTAGAGTTAAACTAAGAAACTATACCGTAAAATGTTACATAAGAAAATATGAAATAAATATAACAAAGCAATGTTGATTTTCATTAAACTTTTTTCAAAGGTTGGAAATTCACGCATTGTTAAATCCGGTGGTCTATCGAATAGGGAATTTCTGATCTAGAACCGAACTTTTTGAAATAGCTTTGTTTGCCTACACAATAGGCTATCTGCGCAGCTCCGGAAGCGCCACCATGTGGCGCATAGCGCCTTCAGCGCGGTGCGCTGCATCGAGCGTATGAAAGGTATGAAATGTCCAACAAAGTGTGATAGCTTACAAAGTTTACAATGGTCTCTATTTTCTTCATTTACATAAACGCAACTGGAATTTTGAACACTTCTGTTCGCATTATCTGCAAAAACCAGATTTCTTGGTGAATTTTCACAATATTTTTGTAAATAGGTATAGGATTCGCTCGAATTTTGGGAAAATTACCCGATGCCCGGAAGGCCAACCGATTCAGCTCGACGAACTGAGCAAATGACCGCGTGTGTGTGTGGTTAGTTATGTGTTATTCACAAAGAGGTCAAGATCTCAGAGATGGCGAGACTAGTCGCAAATGAAAGGTCTTCTCGTTAGCCAGTACGCAACTGATTGGTTTTGCGATTTGATGTTTACTTTTTAAGTTATGCATAATTAGATGTCAAAATTTTCAGTTTTTTGTAATTGCAATAATTGGATTGCATAGTTTCAAGCCATAGATTGTAAAAATCCATTCACTTTTAACAGAGTGCTCAGAGGTCCACACCAAATCAAAATACGTTTTCTGTTTGAGTTTCAGAGGTTGATTTTGGGGCTTCATTGCATTCAGAAAAACTTTTGTTTGGAACTGTCTTCTTCTTTGAATAAAATCAAAGTTTTCAATAATCCACTTAGAAGTGAGTTATAAGTTTTAATTTGCATACATTGCGTGGTAGTGAGTTCAAGCCTTTTGAAGAATTATAGAACATGTTACTACAAGAAAATATGCCGAACACATGGGCCCTTTAAAATGCATCGGTGTCGATATAAGGAGCATAATTGATATGAGGCTCCCAAAATGTAGTTTTTCCATCATAACTTTCTTAAACACACAGACGAAAAAGGGAATTGAGGAAACCACGTGGTCGATTCACAATGTATACGCGACCACTGTGCTCAGGCCTTGAATAAATATAAAACACACTTTTAGAAATGAATGTCTTAAGATTCGTTACTAAACGTAGCACTCTAATATGCGTTAGTTGTTCCTTAGTTGTCCCAAAAACCTGTTAGGAGGTGTTAAAATGTTCCTTCATTTTTTCTATCTGAAACAAATGATAACGAACGAGTCTAAAATAAAACAATCCCTGATAGATAAAAACTGACTCGTCGTTTACGTCACTTATATCATTATATCTCTGGAACTGGTATGGATAGCCACTTGATCTTCAAACTTCACCAATAACTCAATAGTAGCTTTCAAACGAATTCAATTGGTTCAGCATTCTACACAAACAAACACACACACACACACAGAAACATTTTTTGATCTGGTCGAGCTGGTCGTCTGATCGAGCTCGATTAAAAGTCGTTTTTTTCAGCAATTCTTTTACACCGAAACCTCCGTTTACGAACCCTTTTTTTACGTTACCTCTTTTTACGTAACTCTTTTTACGAACCAAATCTCGAATAACGTAATCTTTTTTACGAACCAAATCCCAAATAACGTAAACTTCTTTTACGAACCAACTTCGTACAAAGAGGTTTTTGCATCCAATGAAAACAATTTCCGGTTCCATGGAAATTACTACAATATGGCTATTTTTGGAACGGGATTGATGAGTAGATGACGGAAAACGATGTTTGAAGTGGTTCGGAAATCCAAGATGGCGACTTCCGGTTTGTCGATATTCCTTAAAAACCGTTACAATGTTAGTACCTTTACCACAAAACCTTTCATTTGAACCTAAATTTGTGAAAATCAATCAATCCATCGCTGAGAGAAGTGTGTGAGATTCATTCTAGAATATATGACCACAATTTCCGATGCTTCCGGAATCGAAAACCGGGAATCAGGATAGCCAAAATCGGTTTGTTTTACTTGTCTACTGATAATTGTTACCGATTGGAATAGACACGAGGTCAGTTTAGACTTTTTTTACGTTTTTTGTTTCGCCACTCTAAGTGGGGGTATCAAATTTTCATCACACTTTACCCTATAATTCCGGAACCGGAAGTCACATTCAAATGAAATTTTGGAGTTTTATATAGAACTAGCTGACCCGTCGAACTTCGTCTCGACAGAAGAATTATCAAAAGACTAAGTGGTCAACGTTTCTCTCCATTATTTTTCTAATTACTTAGCCTACAATCAACGGAATTCGACACACACTCGCCTTAGCTCCAAAAGAAGGAACATCACCAAAGATTAATGTGAAAATATGAAATACTTCTGTTAAGCGATAATTGAACAAATGCACAGATTTGTACAGTCCCTTTTATGGAATTACTCATACGTGAATGTTCACCCGACGGAACAAACTTTGAAGCAGTATCTTATACACAAAATATTTCTATTTTTGTGTTCGGTAATAATTTTTGCGGCAACGATCTATAAAATATTATTTTTACTGAAAGATACGTAAAATTTATCCAACTCCTATGTAAAAGTTACGGTTATTTATTATTTACTGACACGGTCTGTGAACTCTGAAATGTCATTTCTCTTGACGAACTCAGTGAAAGTTCTACCAATATACGGAAAATTAATAAAAAAATAATGAAGAATTTCAGTAACCATCACTATACATTCAGCAGAAATACAGATCTGTCAAATAACATAATTTTCGGACGTAAAAATGTGAAAATTTCAAGATTTGCAGAGAAAAAATAGTAGTGCGAATTGATTGTTTGCGAAAATTAGATAATACTGATTCCTAGCGGAAATTTTTCATTTAGTGAATATATTCAAAAAGCCTTTTACAACTTTTTATTTCAGCACTCTAAAAATATGAAGGGTGATCCCATATTCTACTGAATTGCATCCGAAAGATATTTGATTTTTTTTGTGTAAATTATTTCTGGAGAGCAAATGTAATTCAATTCATTCAACACAGCAAATAAATTGATGATTCGAAATATGTTTTGAAAAAACAATTGCTCTTTCCTTTCTCAGATCTCCAATACAATTTAAAAAAATAGTAATATTTTACGGGTCAAGACGTTTACATATTTTTAGAATTGTTTTGTAAATTTCGCCGAACGTCGGTATTGAATGACGAAGAAGTCATTAGAATTATGACAGATCGAAGTTCAGTGGAACTGTACCGATCATTCAGCAAATAAAACTTTTACTGAACGGATTATCGAATATTCAGCTGTTTGAAAGTCAGTAAAAGTGTACCGACATCCGTAAAAATAATTCGGTGTGTACAGCTTTTAAGCAGTGAGAAATTTTTCTCAGAATCTGTACTGTACGTTCAAGTTTTCAAAAAATACCATGCGTATTTTGGAGCTCTAATAAAGTGGATATTTTCAGGTACTGTGGAACTTTTGATTGCTTGGAGACGACGCTTAAATTGTAATTTGATTTGCCAGTTTGAACATTCTTCACAAAATATGCAACATGAAATAACAGTCTCAATTCTTTATGGTAATCATCTTGAACATTGATATCTAATAACCACTTACTGTATGCGCTTAGTCTAATCTAAATCATTAGAAAGGAAAATCTCTTAGTTTGACCTTAGCGCTTCTACAGCACAATCTTTTCATAGATTCATTAAAAAAAATTCTGATTTGTTAATCTTGCCCCCACAATGACCAATACTATTCATCTGACTCCATTGAACACAATTCATCAACTGGTAAATGATATCAAAACTTCTTCTCCTGCCTTCAACGGTTTTCTAGAACAGTCATTGAGTCATTTATGTCGTTTTCGCTTGATGCCAAACCCAACCCAGCTTCCACTCTAACTGTTGTCAAACCGTTTGTTTGAAGTCAGTTTCGAACCTAGTTTCAACTTTGTTGAACTGAAAATCGAGTCAGTTTCGAACCTGGTTTTTAAATCAGTTTTACTCAAACCCCCGTTGCTAAGTGCGAAATCAACACAGTTTCGTGAAAAGTGTTTGTTTGATGAAACTACCTTGGATCAGTTTCAGATTTTTCATGCAAAAACGACATTAGTAAGCAATAATGTTCATACCCAATTAAGCACGTGGCTCGGAATAACGAATCACATCAATCAAGTATACATGTGAAATCTCCACACTAAACTACTCGCTGCGCGCCAAACGATGTTTTCAACGATCTAGTGTTCTTTTCTTCGAAGGTCAAACACTTATGCAACTCGTTGCGCGCCAAACATCAATCGTAGATCTAGCAAGCATTGGTGACTTTTTCAACGGAAAATTTCATTGTCCATACAAAACATTTCTGTTAATTTTTCCCACTTTTTCGGCAAATTTTCCTAATTTTTTTTATGTACGAACCCGGTGGGGGTAAAAACTGATCAAACAAAAAAAAGAATCATGTAAATCCGTCCATCCGTTCTTACGTGATGCGATTACAAAGAATGATCTCTGCATTTATATATATATATATATATATATATATATATATATATATATATATATATATATATATATATATATATATATATATATATATATATATATATATATATATATATATATATATATATTTAGAAGAAAGATAGATTATGAGACACTTTATTTGAACCTAATTTTGGTAAAATCGATCATGCCATCTCTGAGCAAATAATTTGAAATTTTAATTTTTTACACTAATCACCCTGTAATTCCGGAACCGGAAGTCGGATCAAAATGAAATTCAGGAACTTTGTATAAGACATTTATTTAATGTTAAAGATTAATAAAACTATTTAGCCAACGTTTTAATCTCACCTCAATGCAAGACAAAAGATTTCCAGTTTAAGCACTTAAAAGATTACACGGAAACACGTCTTTATTAACTATTTCGGTAGATAGCACAAATTTAGCTCTCAAAAACAAACTGAACGAGCTCCGCTCGTTACTTTTATTCCTCTTCTTATTTTCGATAGTCACTTTATGGCCGTGCTGTCACTAAGCAGGACTATTTTGATTTGTGTTGTTTTTGAACTAATTAATATGTACACAACATTTCATTTTAATCTAGGTTTGTGAGAGTCGGTTCAACCATCTCTGAGAAAACTTAGTGCACTTATTTTCATTTTGTTTGCACAAATCATCCTGTAATTATGGATCCGGATGTCAGACTCAGGAACTTTGTATGGGAACTACAAGACCTTTTATTTGAATCTATATAAGTTTGGAAAATCGGTTCATCCATCTCCGAGAAAAGTGGGTGCAAAAAAATGTTACTTACATACATACAGTCAGTCAAATGGTATATGACACTCGGCACTCCGGGCCTCTGTTCAAAAGTCGGTTTTCACAGTGATTGCATAACCTTTCTATACGAGAAAGGCTGCCAAACTGATGTCCAGCTCGTTTCGAGAGGTAATATCAATTTCCTTTGAAAAATCTAACTAAGTTTAACAAACAATTGATTAATATCAAAATGTTTTGATATAGGTATACTCAGGAAAATTTCAACTATTTGAAAGTAACTAAATAATTAGTTGGCTATCAACCCCAAAAATAGTTGATTCAAACCAGTGTACAATAGTTTAAATCCTC
The DNA here is from genome assembly GCF_030247185.1 of Malaya genurostris. NCBI lineage: Eukaryota > Metazoa > Arthropoda > Insecta > Diptera > Culicidae > Malaya > Malaya genurostris. Next base: position 184,202,990 of record NC_080572.1, read on the forward strand.
AATATAGTAGTTTGAAAATTACGATGTCGTAGATTCAAGCCAGAAAGCGGATCTGAAATAAAGCCCCTTATTGCTTCAAACAAATGCTGCTGGTTCAAATAAAACGAAAGTTTTCAAAAAAAAATCATCGAAATTTTCCAGAATTTATTAAAGCAAATTCAGCAGCTAGAAGTTCTATATGGAAGATATATAATAGACCAAAAACTGGAATAAACGTAGCCCCAGCAAGCCGTTCTAGTTTTATTTATTCGACCAGTTCTTCTGTCAAATTAAAAACTGGTCTACGATGTCGTTCTATTTCTTGTATATTTGAAACACGAGTATGTTAAAACAAAGTTTTTCTTGTTATAAAATTCAGATTTAAATTTTGTAACTAACATAAATTATGCATCTAGAACAATAACACTACTGAATATGCCCTTAATTTTGATTATTTCCTGCGTACGCAATAAATGGTTCGGTATATGTATAACAGTTTTGAGCGTACAATGTCTAAATGAAATCTCTTTGCTTAATACCTTCTTTTTCGATCATGACGGAGCTATTATAGACAAGTTTTCAATATTAATCGAAAATTTGTGGATTGAGTGGATAAAAATACAAATATGATGATGGGCGAAAAAAAACTGAGCAGAAACTGACGTACAGTGCAGTCTTCACGGTTATCTTGTTCTATGTGCTAGATTAAAATAACCTCATTTTCAATGCATTCTATAAAAATCAGATTTTAAAAAAACCGCATTCCGATTTGAATATTTTATACTATGGCTTAAAACATCTAATATTGAATTTGTTTAGCAACTAATCGTTTTGTTGCTTGAAACAATCTAGATTTTTTAGCGTGTACTGTTTTAACCACAACTTTTGGGCGGTGAGGCACAAATGATTGCTTATCGATTTTTCGTAAATTCGTGACATAAGCTCGTGTATAGGCTATTTAAAGGCGTAAGTGTGTGGTGTGTTTTACATTATTAAAGTGCGAACAGCTGAGAGAAGTTGTAAATTACAGTGCCAAAAATATTTATTGGATAAACTGATATTTGCTTATCACTTAAAACAAAAACTAATCATTTGTTTGTAGTTATCATGACTCTCAATTTGGACGAATGTTACGACCATGTGATGGCCCTAGTCGAGGAAGCTGGCAAGGTATTTTTCTAAGTTTTCTTCATTAAGATATCTACGTCTTAACTGATAAGCAAAGTAAATAAAATATTGGTATTGAAGAACTACTTTTATACAAAATTTTATTAGTGAAGAATAGTAAACAATTGAAAGCAAAAATTTACGGTACATCAGAGCGCAGTTAAGTGTTAATTAAATTATCTTTATCTTTAGATTATCGCTGCCCGAAACTACGGCAAGAAAAATGTGGTGGAAAAATCTAGTAATATCGATTTATTGACTGAAACCGATCAACAAGTTGAACGATTACTGATGGATGGAATCACTGCGAAATATTCCGATCATAAGTAAAATCTTCACAGCATTGAAAATTTCGATATTTCAAAACTATCATTGGCCAGGTTTATCGGAGAAGAAGAAACCAGTGCAGGTAAACAGGCAGAACTAACAAGTGCACCAACATGGATAATTGATCCCGTCGATGGGACAATGAATTTTGTCCATAGTTTCCCACATTCTTGTATTTCTATTGCCCTGTTAGTGGACAAGGTATAATGTAAATGATATAACCATAGGAAATTTCATGACAAATACGAAATTCTTTCAGGTAGCAGAAATAGCCATTATCCATAACCCAGTTCTGAATCAAAAATTCACCGCACGCCGGGGGAAAGGAGCATTCTTGAATGGGAATCAGATCCGAGTTTCGGGTGAATCACGTTTGGAATATGCGCTGGCTACAACTGAGTTCGGTACTAGCCGAGATGAGGAAAAAACTTCTGTAGTTTTGGAAAACATCGGAAAGCTCATACGAGTTGTGCATGGGTTTGTATCAGCGCAAAAAAATAATTCGATAGCAATGCTTATTGCCATACCTATTTACAGTATGCGAAGCTTAGGATCTGCAGCATTGAACATAGCGATGGTTGCACTGGGAGGTGCTGATTTTAACTATGAGTTCGGAATCCATGCCTGGGACATAGCGGCTGGTGATTTGATCGTGCGGGAGGCTGGAGGTGTTTGCGTGGATCCTTCCGGTGGTCCGTTGGATCTTATGTCCAGAAGATTTTTGTGCGCCAGCACACAAGAGCTTGCTGATAAAATTATTCCTTTGTTGACCCAGTACTATCCTCAGCCGAGAGATTAGATAATCACTAGTGGTGTGATTAATCAAATATCGATGAACGAGTCTCAATGGTATCGTTTTAATGAAATTGTATAAACGTAAAAAATTGAAATATATTATGTTGTTATTGTCGAGACAGGTTTTTATTCTTTGTTCTGCGTCTAGTCTAGCTAGGAAAAACCGGTTGGACATTAAACGAACGATTCACAAACTTTTAATTTTGTCTTTTCAGCAAGAGCTGTCAAATCGGCAGGAAAACTTCAAATTACTAATTTTAACGATTTCTAATAAAAACGGAAAAATTAATTTGAAAAACCATAGCCCAAGTATGATAAAAGTTCTCTAAGGTGGTAATGTCGATGTTAATTCATTGCGATAAAACTAACCTAACCCAATTTGACAACTTTCTGAGGATTTTCCATGCCTCATTTTAGTTCACATTAGAAAATGTAGCAGTAATCACTTTCAAATCGACTTTCTTCGCCTCCGAGTTTCCTTTTATTGTTGATACCCTATTGAAATTTGAAACAATTCTTGGATCGTAGTACTAGTCACGCAATGATTCTGTAAGCTAAGAATCTGTGGGCAGAACCACGGTACGCGAAAGCGGACAAATAGACCGAAAAAGGAACCGAGAAACAAGTCAAACACATTCGATATAACAAAAGGTTTAATTCACGTGTTTATTGTACAAAGTACTTCAGGATAATAAAAAGGAAAAACATGGCATGTCTATGCGCTCTTGTTTTGTGTCGTTGAGGTTGGCAATCGTCTGCTGTTGGTAACGGTCAAGATGATTAAACGTGAAGGTGACGGGTTGTTATCTCCTACACTCCTCCTCAACTCGTGCTCCGAATCTACTTGACATCTGACACTCCGAGTTGTACTAGCAGTTGCCAAAACCTAGTAGCACCCAACGGTTTCGTCAGCGCATCGGCAGTCATTTTCTCCGACGGACAGTACAAAAGCTTCACTTCACCCTGATCACACAAATCTTTGATAAAGTGACGTCGTGTGTCGATGTGTTTAGAACGTTTTGTAGCCCGTTCTGCACTGGCAAAAATCAGGCAACTTTGATTATCTTCAAATACCGTAGTTGCCTCAAGCTGTTCCTCTCCAAGATCCAACATAAGCCTTCGCAACCAGATTAGTTCTTGGCATGTATCGCTTAGAGAGATGTATTCTGCCTCCATGGATGATAGACTCACACAGGATTGTCGACGGCTTACCCATGCGATAGGGCCACTCCCAAAAAAGAAAACATATCCTGTTGTGGATCGCCGGCTGGCCAAGTCGCCTGCCCAATCGGCGTCCGAGTAACCGATGAGTTTCCATCCATCGTGGCCTGGCCCGTACTTCAGCTTGAGCGATTTTGTTCCCTTTAGGAATCTTACAACCCGCTTTGCAGCTTTCCAATCCTGATCCGTTGGTCCGCTTGCTTTCCGTCCAAGCAGCGACACACTGACGGCTACGTCCGGTCTAGCGTTTATTGATATGTATAAAAGTGCACCAACTAAGCTTCGGTACAGAGTTATATCCGCGAATGGTTTACTGTCACCAGTGGACCTAACATAACCAGCATCCATTGGTGTTTTCGATGCCTTGCAATCCTGTAGATTGAACTTCTTCACAAGTGCATCAATGTAACTTTCCAATCGCAAACTGTAAACTTCATTGTCAAGTTGAACATCGTAGCCCAAGAAATGCTTGACTGCTCCAAGATCCACTATGTCCAGTTTCTTCTCCAGCTGATGGAATACTTCATCAATCTTCATTTTGTCCACACACCCGACCAGTAGATCATCGACGTAAACGAGTAAGAAAATGGTGGTCTGCCCATCACGTCGAAAATACAGACAACTGTCGGATTTACATTGGGTGAAATCCATCTTGATGAGCACTGCATGGAGGGCACGGTTCCAACACCGCGCCGCTTGCTTGAGCCCGTAAATACTTCTTTTGAGCCTGCAAACAAACTCCTCTTTACCTGCTACAGTATATCCGGGGGCTTGACGCATGAAAATTTCTTCGTCCAGTTTTCCGTGTAAATAAGCCGTCCTGACATCAAAATGTCTAAGGCTCATTTTGTTCTTTCCGGTCACTGCCAGTAAAGCACGCAATGTCTCATGGCGTGTCACCGGTGCGAAAACATCCAAATAGTCCACACCGTAACGCTGAGTAAATCCCTGCGCTACTAACCTTGCCTTATGTTTAACCGTGTCGCCGCATTCATTTCTCTTAAGCTTGAACACCCATCGTGACCCGATTGGCTTCTTTCCGTCTGGCAAAGGAACAAGCTCCCATGTAGAGTTCTCCTCATGTGAGAGCATCTCAGCATCCATGGCGTCTTTCCACTCCTTCACTTGAAGTGCTTCACGATGATCTGTCGGTTCCTCGCACGAAGTTTGCACAACACCCACCACGTAGTCGTCAAATCTATGTGGTAAAACGCCCCTTGTTCGCCTTGTCGGTTGAGTCAAATCTTGCTCCTCCTGCATACGTGATCTATCGCATTCTCGGAAGGGTCCATCCGAACCTTCATCTGCGCTCGCGAAACCTTCAAATTCTGAATCACTATCTGCAGGACTATTCAGTGGAATTTCGATTTCATTTGTTGATTCTTTCAATGTAGTCGATTGTTCTTTCATCGGCATATCCGAATCATCTTCCAGTTCAATGAACGTTGCATCTCGACTTAAGGTAATGTGATTCGTAGAAGGGTTTAGAAAACGGTACCCTTTATGTTCCTCTGAGTACCCAACGAATCTCAGTTTTACCGCCTTGTGATCTAATTTGGAACGCTTAGCTTCTGGAATATGTACATATGCTACGCATCCAAATACTCTAAGCTTCGATAAGTCCGGTTTACTGTTCGTCCACAACTCATACGGTGTTTTATTGATCACCCGCGACGGTATACGATTTTGAATGTACGTCGCCGTCATCACAGCTTCACCCCAGTACTGCTTGTCCATATTAGCGTCCGCCAGCATGCAGATCGCCATCTCTTGAAGTGAGCGGTTCTTGCGCTCAGCCACTCCATTCTGCTGTGGTGTATACGGGGTAGTGTACTGCGGTTTGATTCCCTCAACTTCATAAAATTTCCGCAAATCTCGGCTGATATATTCACCACCTCCGTCAGATCTTATAGCAACAGGCTTCCTTCCGAAAAGTGTCTCACAACGTTTTACAAAATCCTTAACTTTTCCAGTGGCCTCATTCTTGCTCTTTAGCAAGTAGACAGTGGTGAAACGGCTGAAGTCATCTATCATCGTCATAATGTATCGGTTTCCAGAAGGAGTCGTGGTTTCCATTGGTCCACACAAATCCGTGTGAATCAAATCGAGTTGTCGTGTCGCTTTCCGTTCAACCACCGGGGGAAATGGTTTCCTAGCAAATTTCCCCTTAAGACAACATTCACACGTATTGCGAACACCACAATCAGATAACTTGAAACCACTTACCAGATTCTCCACTTCCAAACGCCGTAAAACAGAAGGATCTCGATGACCCACACGGCGATGCCATGTATGCTGGCATTGCTCGTTATGCACACCTCGCACCTTCAGCGATCGCTGCTCAGTACGCAGTCGATAGAGATTGCCGATCTTATCGCCGACAACCACCGTCTTACCGGCAGAATTGCTTATAATACAATCCGTCGCACCAAATTTTACAACAAAACCTTTTGCTGCTAGCTGGCTCACCGAAATCAAACCACCATCTAGCTCAGGTACGTAGAGCACACTTTTCAGTGTGATTTCCACTCGGCCACCACGACCATCTTCACCAAAAACTACCCCATCGCCGATTCCATTTACTTTCGTTTTATTACCATCGGCCAGAGTCACTTTCGATTCTACACTTGAGCGTAATGAGTGGAAAAAAGCACGGTCGCTTGTCATATGCGCCGTAGCACCACTGTCAATCACCCAACTAGCTAACATTGTATTTCCAGCCATAAAACACACCGCGTTACTCGTTTCTTGAGCTTGTTTCGCTTTTGGATTGGCATCCTTTGATGCTCGCTTTTTATCAGCACCCGAAACAGAAACACCAATGTTATTCTTGGATAACCACTTCTTACACTGCACTTTCACATGCCCAGGTTGTTTACAGAAGAAACATCGCCGCTCCTGTTTACTGCCATCCGCATTCAATTTCATCGCCTTCACACTTTCCGGAAGGGATTCACTTTGCTGCTGCCGCTGCCGGAATTCATCCAACAGCCGAGTTTTTATGGAAACCACCGTCCAATCTGCATCAGCCCGGCATTGTAGGCTTTGCACCAAGCCCCGATATGATTGCGGAACACTTTTGAAAATCATTGCTATTTTTAGAGACTCTTCTAAATTCTGGCCTGCGGCGGTCAGTTTATCGAACAAATCCTCCATACTCGACAAATGTTTGTCCATATCGTCACACTCGGACATGTTCGCACCGCACAACTGAGTTAGGTAAAACACTACGGTTGACATTGTCGCCTTTTCGTGGTGCTCTTTAAGAGCATTCCACATTTCACGCGCACCATCGGCACCCTTCACGATTTTAAATTGGCTCTCTTCCAAAAATAAACCTATATTTGCACGAGCCTTTCGATGGCGAGTCAACCAATCCGATCCTGGATTTTCCGGTTTGGCCAAATGAATAACATCCCATAGATCCTCCTTCTCGAGCAACCACTCCATCCGCTGTTTCCACGAACCCCAGTTGCTCGAACTTAACTTAGCAAAAGTAACTTTTGTACTATCAGCCATTTTGTCGATCGCATAAAATCTTACACCAGATTTATCACATGCGAATCCACGCCGAAAGCAAACACTACTGATTCTCTAAATTTTTCCGGTTACTTGCAGCCTGGGCCCATAACCTGTGGGCAGAACCACGGTACGCGAAAGCGGACAAATAGACCGAAAAAGGAACCGAGAAACAAGTCAAACACATTCGATATAACAAAAGGTTTAATTCACGTGTTTATTGTACAAAGTACTTCAGGATAATAAAAAGGAAAAACATGGCATGTCTATGCGCTCTTGTTTTGTGTCGTTGAGGTTGGCAATCGTCTGCTGTTGGTAACGGTCAAGATGCTTAAACGTGAAGGTGACGGGTTGTTATCTCCTACAGAATCGGCTGCGAAGTCTGTTGAAACAGAAAGGGTAAATTCCACTAAAGGAATGCTGTGCCAGGACTTTGATTTTGGTAATGTGCCAATGGAGAAAGGAACATCAGTCAAAGCAGATTTCAATGAACTTCCTGGTCTTTACAACGTTGCAAGATCAACTATCTTTTTCTGGTCTAAAAGTAGTCGAAATTTATTTTATAAAAGACATGGGTTTGTCAACAATTTGTAGTTGTGGGTGAACTGATTTGGCGCGTTGTCACTGTGGTGAAGCAAAACAGGAGTGAAATGCAGGAAATAACATCAACATTGTACCAAAGGACAATATTTTGGGCCGCTGTAAAAGGATACCTTGAAAAGGCAGGCAAATAATGACGAAAATGTTGATAAAAATTTGGTAAAGGCTTCCAGAAAAGAGACTGAGAATCCTGTGCAGAACCTAATGGGTGAAATCAAACGTAAAGTTAGAGCATAAGTAGATAACAAGCTCGAATAATAACATTTTGAAGTGAATGGGTGAATCAGATAATCCAATTAATAAATTGTTGAATTTAGAAGTTAATAGAAGTAATAATAAACTTTGAATTTCTCATTGGCTAGATTCTGTTGAGCGCATATCTTAATTAGGATCACATTATTACTGTTCAAGAGCTTATGGCATGAAATCATTTACAGTCTAGTTTAGTTTCATATATTTTTGGAAAAGAATCGCATCTTGATTTTTTTGGGCTCCTGGTACAGATAATTCCATGATTTCCGGTAACTCTTGGGCTTAAGTTGGTATGCATCGCGTTCGTCTTGAAGGTCTGAGCTTTATATTTATCGCATCTCGAATGGATGCCGCTGGTTCCTGATTGTAGGCATTCCAGAACATTTGGTCAACAACCGGACTTACAGGACCGAATTTCCAGCCACCCTAACCTCTTTGTCCGAAATGTCCCAAACAAGCTGGAACTGTTGTCTACAACTGTAGATCGACCTAAAATACAAGCAGAACTGTTTACTTTCAAGACAACCTCAAATCGTGACGATAACCATGATAAATCTGACAGAATACGATCGTTGAAGCTGTACAAGAAAAAAGAGACAAAGTTTAAATCCTCGGTACAGGATAATGGCACAGACTTCTCACAGTTTCTTGGACTGGAACGTTAGACGGAAGTTTGGCGTAGATTTTCAAACACATCGAGCTGTCAAAATTAGCATAGAAACAGCACGTGTGGCAGGTCTACCGTTTCTGTAATGCAAAGATTATTTTATTATATTTACATCCCGACATTATTTCATGAGGAACCCATTTTACCACATTCTGAATCATTCTAATGTCGTTTAGATGATCAAAAATGGATCGGTGACTAACGTTTAATTTCTCCGCCATTTGTTTTAGAATTTGAGTATTGTCTTGGTCCAACAATCAATGCTATTCGGCATTTTCAGATTATCGTAGTATTTGTCTTTCACACTGACATCCAACTTTCACAAACTACGACCGATAGAGTATATCTATCTTAAGTTTCAACAATAATTTGATGGGATTCAGCAGAACTTTTTTTTTAAACTAACTGATGAAACCACATTTCCCACGAATGCTCCTTTCTTGGATAGAATTTCGTCATGTCTTCATTGCCTGACTTCGCTTTGGCTCTCTTGGCCGATGATTTGGATGGTGGCACCTTTGGTATTGATTTGGTCGGTCTTCCACCGGCTTCGCGGCATGTAATACGTTACTGCAGTCGAATTAATTGGATTCTTATCTACTAAGTAACGTTAAACGGCGTAAATCAGTGCATTCAAGTTAATTTTCCTTGACCTTGACGATTTGTTTGGAGTCGCCATGGCTAACAGAACCAGAGAACCAAAGTTTTTACTTATATGATAGATGTATTGAAACTGTCAATTTGTCCACGTGTTGCGTATCGCCAGTTCCAGGTAATACTTATCACTGCATGTCACTGACAATTTTTCACGAATTGTCGAAAAAATGGGGTTGTTGTATAAGTGTATAAGTTGATCATTGATACACTCACGTTATAGAACTCACTTGATTGTTCCTCCTGAATCATCGAGTATCGATCAGCCTCGGTTCTTTTACACATTTTATATGGGTCATTTAAGGAGTGTATCGATAAGTAGTTAGCAACATTCAAACAGTTATTACTCTGAAATGGCTTAATTTTTTGCAGCGTGTTTTGTGGTGACATGTTTGTTTACATATCAATAACAGCTGCGCAATCGATTGGTTTCGGTACGGTTTATCGTTTCAATGATGAGTCGAACTGATCCGGAAACACGAAAGAAAATTCCGCACACTTGGTGCTCAGAGAGTGGTGTCACGTACAACGAAATTGCAAAACGGGTGAAAGTGCACCACACCAGTGTCAAAAATACTATCGAGAAGTTCAATAAGACCCTTTTCATGAAGGATTTGCCCCGATCTGGTAGGAAAACTTAATATGTGACTGTCTGAGCGACTCGCAAGAGAGAAGAGATCTTGCTTTTTCATGCTTGTTGCTATTCCGCCGTGAGCCATTCTCTACCATTTCAAGAGCAGGTATCATCAGGCACGAATAGCGCTTACATTGAGTCAATTTTTGACTCACTGCGAGTCAAAATGCCAGCAATCATGAATGCAAGTGTACGAAAAAAATTGAAGACAAAAATTAGCGATGCGATGGAAGCAATTTTTTATTTTGCTTAGTTCAATTGTCTCGTAGATATTGCCCTGATAAAAAGTGTGCGTTGAACATCACAAATTAGCTTGGAAAACTTTAAACGTAATATCATTACTTATCATTGGAAGATGGCGAAACGATTGGGTTGGATAAAAATTAAACTGATAAATAAAACTGATAGTCCACTTCAAAACGTCGTTTAAAATCGTATACTAATGTACATATAATGTACTTCCTACTGCAATAAAACTAATGAAACAGTTTATTCAGATTTCACCGAATACTATTCTCACGTCGTACTCCGTGCTGTTGACATTTTGCGGCAAGTAATGGCAGATAGATTTTAAAAAAGCTGGAGTTGAATCATCTGAGGACAATCACTTTTGTAAAGTAAAAATTTTGCAGTTTATATGGCTTATATAAGAAATAAAATAAAAGGAATTATAACTGGAACATATAACTGTAGCACCACTTTTGATTCTCTTTCGGGTTGGTTTGATATTTATTTTATTTATGATTTTGAAAATGGACTGAAATATCTACAGTGATATTTTTTAAAATCACATATGATTATGAATGATCAAGTCCAATACGCAATATCAATATGCAATGCAAATAGAGTGACAAAAATATATTCTGAATATTGATTATAGAGGCAAGTCTAATCTTTTAATTCCAGTGATGATTTATTTTCTCATGTTTTTATTATATTAAACACAATTTAACGCTTCTTCGCATAGATTTGATTTATAGAAGTAATAGGAGTGCAGGGTTTTCCACAACGTTTGAACATACTGAGACGCCATGTAACTGCTTGCTCTGCAAAAATCAAAGCAATTAAGAAGAATGGCTAACAAAGAAATAGTCATTACTAACTAAATACTCATTCAGCATCTTTTACCATACATCTACGCAAATTATCGATTAGAATAACTGTACTACGATCAGGAAATTAAGACTTTTAAATTGAGAATCACGGTTGTGGTTCCGGCCAACTGCCACAGGATGTCGAAGCATTTTGTAAAACGCAACATAAAATTGGAGGAATAGATGTTCCATTGAAATTTACTTTTGCATTTTTGTATCGCCTTATTAACTTAGTCCTATTTTAATGCATTCATTAAATTTTTGCATTTAATATTATCATTTTTGGAGTTTAACAAAACTATTGCCTCGTAAGATTTTTTCCAAAAGCAAACAGCAAAATAATAACGTAATGTGATATAAGTGGAGAAATTGATGAGCTGAAATCAAATTAAGATTACAATCTGATATTGCTGTCAAAAATTTATTGAAAATAAAATGTTCTACAATTGACTCCCGAAGGGATCAGTTTAGCTTTTTTTTAAAAAGAACCTTCGCTAGAAGAAATTGTAAATTCAATTTCATAACATTTTACAATATTCATATTACAGAGGAAACGATTTCAATTTGAAAAATAACACAATCCGCGTGGTTTATCGATTTGTCAGATAGTGCGATCTAGAATTTTTGTTACTCATATCACACATTCAGTTTTGAAACTACTCATTGTATTATTCACCTTAAAACTATGTTGAGCAAAAAAATTTTTACGTGAATACTTCAAGGATCACATACAAAGAGTCCAAATGAAATATAATTCTGTTATCACATAATCAGGAGATAGTAGGAGAATATAGGATCAAGAAAAAAAAATGCATTTAATTCCACTTTATTTAACGTCACTAATGTCACGAGACAGATAATTTTGTTGTGTTTGATTTTATGATACTTGATTTTTAGATATTTATTTCGTTATTGGAAACTGCGGAAGGCCTTCATTGCACGATTATCCATGGCACAGTTTCCAACAAGTAACTGTAGAGAGTTTGTTTGTTTTTGATAATAATAGAAATATCATTCTTCAGTAAAATCTTATGTTGGCCTCCAAATTAGTGCCTTATACAAAATTATAGAAGTTCTATTTCGGTTTTAGTTTCTATTATATTGTAGCTCTAACGCCCTGTATATTGAATGTGACGGAATTATTTGGTGTTTATGGTTCTTCTAGTATTTGTACGAACTGATAGTGTTTATCATCAAAGTTGGTCTCAATCTTTTTGGTAGTTGACTTGGTTCGATACAACTTGTCTCGAAGTCAATACAAATACTATTAGTTTATTATGAATGATTAACATGAAATTAAAAGCAATTATTAGTGTCATCACATATGTTTATAATTATTAAGGTAACGATCGTCGAATGGCTTTGTAATCGGTATATAAATAGTTTCACGATCATGAGAAACAATAATAATTGACAAAAGTTTGGGACTATTACTTCTCAGGCATAATAAACAACCCTACATTCGACCGAATGAAAAATACCAATTTGGCATTTCGAATGAGGTATAATTTGTTTGGAAAAGTCGAACTCGATCGAAACACAAAATGAATTTATTATAGAACTATGGAATAGGAGTGAAAGTTACATATTTACGACACACAAAAACGCTCCATTAATAACCCTTTACAGTTTGATGATTAATCAATAACATATTCTGGCAGGTATCAAAGTTGTCCCTAACGCTACAAATCACGATTGAAGTATAGCAAACACCGAAGAAATGTGCAGTGAAGACAATTCAAAAAGATTCGACATCTTTCTTATAAGCTTTATACAGGAATAAAATTTTATCCTGGGCGGTCATTCAGTTGTACTGCCATACGTCGCACAGAACGAATCACCGTGAGTAGAAAATTCGACTCAACGCGAGTCATCATCACCACCGCATAGCTTTCTACCTAAATGCTTCGAAACGAACTCACTGTGAGCCAACAGAGTGCATATAAGATGCTTGCTTGCTTTGCCAAGCGGTTCAATTCTCTGAGTGGAAGGAAAGAATGAATAAAGCAGACACGGAATATATACAAACTGCTCGCCGCACGGGTAGAGCATCGCCGGTGAAGAGAATAGTTCACGAGTAATGTTTCATTGATAGGATCAGCAACCTTGACGCCAACTCCGTTTTACAGGGGTTGTCAAAAAATAATGTACAATTCGTGGAAAAGGACATCAACCCACCGAACTGCCCGGATCTTCGGCCAATTGAAAGGTATTGGGCAATTGTCAAGCGGCACTTTCGGAAGGAAGGTACAGTGTCCCAAAACATTCAGGAGTAAAAAAAACTGGACAGCTGCCACCAGGAAAGTCACAAAAGTAACTGTGCAGAATTTAATGAAGAATGTCCAAAGTGCGAGTGTTTCACAGAAACTAGGATTTTCTTCAATATAATCAGTGAAATGCATAAAAATGTAATTTTTCTACAATATGTCGAAAACTTATGTCAAAATATATGTTTTTTCGCTTTTTTATTCAATAATCATTGTTGCTACTTTCTGATACTCTCCTTAAATTCCACCCGATCGATCAAATGAAAGGTCTTTCAACCCCATATAATCCTATCGAATTGCATCCAGATACAACTACTAGTTCCGGAATTACAAGCTGATAAATATAAATAATTTCATTTTCAGGAGCGTGTATTCAAACATGACATGGAAAAATCAATCCCAATACATTCAAATAGCCGTATAATTCCTCATTTAGGTAGGTATGGTTAGTTGATGACCAAATACGTTGATTTTAGGTATACCGGATAATCGTTTCTGGTTCCGGAACTGCCTTTGACCTTTGTTCTGATCTCACTTCCGGTTACGGAACAACAAAGTGAGACTCCTTTTAACATGGGTAAAAACTGTTAAAAGTTATACTAATGCCCGAACAATTTTTTTGTTCTTATTCAATATTTGAAGAAATGTTTTTTGAAGAATCCCTTAGTAATATCAATGGATACATGAGTTATATGAGAAAGGCATCATAACACCACTAGGTGGATTAAAACAGGCTTTTCATTTAAATTCACTATTTTATTTATTTTGCATTCATCAGTAGCCGGGCATTTGCCAGTAATAAAAATATAGTACTTTAGAAGTTGAGATTCATAGCACATGTGATACATAATAAACGAAAAAAAAAAACAATTCAAGAAAAAGCTTACCTAATCAGTTGGCTGTAACGTTCCTCCCGTTACAGTGTATTTCACATTATTAACTAAGCAATAAAATATACAATCAAATAACAATCAAATTAAAGTGTACATAGGCGGATTCAAGTATATCAGTTGTTTGTTCTATTAGCCTTCGTCAACTGTAAATTTACTACACGTAAATAACAATACATATAAATAGATACTTTATTTTCTATAGGGTAGTCTTCCATTGTTTCAATGTAAGTGTAATATAAAAGTCAAAAATATATGTTCTCACAATCAAGCAAATTGCTTAGAGCGAAACAATGAAGCGTTTAAGAGATTCGGAATCAAAAAGTTTTGCGACGCGCACTTATAAAATACACTAATCAACAGTTTTTGTTTTTCTTGTTGTTCACATAGTAGTTTAGTTAGCTTTGTTCGCAGAAGTTGTTTACGCAAATCAAAGGATACACTCAATGTTTCACTAATTACTTGACACGCAATTTCAAATATTCCAAGTTGCTTCCGCTACCGATCGAAAATACCTTAAAAGCTACCATTCAGTTAAAATTTGCCTAAAATTACAGTTTAAAGGTACAGCACCAGTTCATTCACTTATCTACTTATCGCGTTCACATGTTTGTGTGTGTGTATGTGGGTCTGTGCGCAACTTCTCCCATCAATTCAAACTAAAATGTCACATTACAGTTTGTCTCAATTGCGCGATTTACTTGAAAACATTGTATTCTAAAAACAGCTTAGTAGTTCAGTAGTGTTCCACTTTTCGAAAGTGACTCAATTCACCAGGAAGGAATTCACAGTTGTTTTACAGTTTAGTTATTATTTGTCTTCGATAACACTCGTGTGGTTCTTTTGCGCGGGGTTGAAAATGCGGGGTTTTGACTAACTTTCTAAATCTCATTGTATATGGTTTTCATATTTAATGATAAGATCTTTCAACTACGAAAGCACCACATTAAGTGTTTGTGTGTATGTGTACTAATGAGGGTGTACTAATTGGTTGAGGGTTTTCTACTTCTAAGAGAGGAAGAAATGTCAATTGTTTGTATTGTGGTTAAGGTCTACTGGTTTCAAATTCACATCGATATCAATGATATGTAAATAGTGTATGATTCTGATATTGGTTGTTGTTCTATTAAACTAGCTTGGTATACGATAATGATGAGCTTAATTTGGCTATCTAATTTTGATATTTGAATAGTTAAAGATTCGCTACAACCAGCAAGTTTGGAATGATTGTGAAGAAGCCAATGCAAATTCGTTTCAACTAACATTGATCTTAGTTACATTTGTATTATTAATAATATTATATTCATATAGATTTGGCAAGTCTTATTTTTCGATATTACTTTACTTATACGAATTATCAGCAATACATGATAGAATTGGCCATAGTACTGCAGCATCTCACTGCAAATCTTCCTCGCATTTGGGAACGTCAAAAATTTCCGCAAACAAGGGCGGCAAGCGGATGGAGCTCCAGTTCTGTCTGAACCACTCCAACTGGACGAAATGCTTTTCTCCCAATGTTCGTAATTCGTGAATTTTAGCCTCTAGTGCCGGCATTATCTGCAGAGCGGTGACGGCATCAGATCGGGTTCTGGTAATCTGCACCCTCAGTGCTTCCGCAATGCATTCGCGCGTTTTCAGAATCATTTTGGTTTCGGTGAGTCCGGGTCGATCGGAAAGTAAAATCAGCGCAGAGTACAGTCCAATTTCGGTATCACTCAAACAGCAATTGTTCAGGCCGTTGGTAAAATTGAACAATGCGTCAGCATACTCGACCTAAAACCGTATGTTTATAGAAAACTGAATTTGAAATTCTAACTAAATGATACTCACATTGTATATCACCTCCAGCTGGTGTCGCGTGACGTAAACCCCGTCATCGAATGTAAGTGACGAATCGCTGGTCGCTTTGGCCACGTGACTCAGCCAAACTTCGAAGAAACCAAGCTTTATAAGAATCAACTGGTCATCTTGAAGGAACTCTCCGAAGCCAGGAACTCGCTTGGCAAATTCGACAACCCTCTGCACCGAAGGTGTCATCCGTAGAGCATACTGTTGCCATAACCAGCTGCGTTGGTCTTCAATCGAATCAAGTGTATGGAAAAGAAGCTGAAAAGGTTGAGAGTCACAGAATGATGAGGCGGTTGTAAGTGAAGTCGCAACAAAATAAAGTTCGGATACTAAACGTATGTTATACTCTTTATTTGCTCCCAGGAGCGCATAACGAAGTGAAAATTATGAACTACCGAAGTTTCAGCTACTGGAAGTAAACCATTAAATTCGGTTCTACGTTTTTCGAAATAATAACTCATTATAAGGTAAATATTCCTTCTTCCCCCGCAAAGATATCCACAATGTCACCTGGAGATCACCTGATCAACGTACGGAAATTCAAATAGACCACGTTTTCATCGACGGGCGATTCTTCTCCGACGTCATCAATATCCGCACTTACCGCAGTGCCAACATTGATTCTGACCACTACCTTGTCGCGGTTTGTATGCGCTCAAAACTATCGACGGTGTACAATACTCGTCGCACAGGAACGCCGGGACTCAACCTCGAGCAGCTACGTAGTGTTCGTACTGCAGAGGAATACGAATCCAGAACAACTGGAGCTAGTGCTACCAACAGAAGAACAGCATGGCGCGGCGACTTTTGAAGACAGCTGGAGGAACATACGGTCCGCCGTGAGTAGCACTGCTGCAACCGTACTAGGTACGAGGTTATCGAATCGAAGAAATGACTGGTTTGACGGCGAATGTCAGCAGTTGGTCGAAGAGAAGAATGCAGCAAGGGCGAGGATGCTGCAACACCGCACTAGAGCGAACGAGGAACGATACAGACAGGCGCGGAACAGACAGAACACGGTTTTCCGGAGGAAAAAGCGCCACCAGGAAGACCATGATCGCGAAGCGATGAAACAGCTGTACCGCGCAAATGACACATAGAAGTTCCATGAGAAGGTGAACCGCTCACGTGGAAGCTACACTCCACAGGCCGAAATGTGCAGAGATACCAGTGGTAACCTTCTCACGAACGAACGTGAGGTGATCGACAGGTGGAAGCAGTACTATGACGAGCATCTGAATGGCGACGCACAAGATACAGAGAACGGCACGGGAATCAATATGGGCAAGCTGAGGAACAACAAAGCCGCGGGCAATGACCAGTTACCAGGCGAGCTGCTCAAACATGCAGGAGAGGCACTGGCTAGAGCGCTGCACTGGATGATTTCTAGGATTTGGGAGGAGGAGATTCTACCGCAGGAATGGATGGATGGAGCAGTATGTCCCGTCTACAAAAAGGGCGTTGAGCTATATTGTTGCCATTACCGCGCAATCACATTGCTGAACGCCGCCTACAAGGTGCTCTCCCAAATCCTTTGCCGTCACCAATAGCTAAGGAATTCATAGGGCCGTACCAAGCGGGATTTACTGGAGCCCGCGCCACTACGGATCACATATTCGCGATAAGACAAGTACTCCAGAAGTGTCGTGAATACGTACCCACGTACCCACGCATCACCTATTCATTGACTTCAAAGCGGCATACGACATAATCTCCAAACCTTGCGAAAACGATACTCAGAAAACAGTGTGTTGATTACTCAGTCGAAAATAGTAAAATTGTGTGAGATCGATTTGTATCTTTAATATTTTTCCGACACATATTCTTATCATCGACGACATCATTGGTTTTTCATTTGGATGCCGTATGAACTGAAGCCAAGGGACGTCGAACGTCGGTTCTTTACTAGTACTCCCAGGGCACAAAAGAAAAGGTTCTCTTGCATCGAATTGTTAGTGGTGATGGGTTCATTACGATAATCAAAAACGTCGGGCAAGGTATGAATACCCTGGCCATGTATCATCATCAACGGCCGTTCAGAATATTCATGGCCTGAAGATTTTTTTGCCAATAAAGTTTCAACTTTCGGAGAAATAGGTACGAACGTATTTATGTTCCTAATAGTAGGGTGCCTATACAGAAGGGTCATCCGTAATATTCTAAACCCGTAATGATAAAATGATTAAGCATCTGAAAATAAGTCCCTATGAAAAATTTTATCTAATGGCGTTTTCGTTTTTAATTTGCACTACACCGGTGCAGTGCTACATGGAGGCATGAATAAACGAACAAAAATGACGAAAACATAAACAGTAACCATGGACTACCATAAACGATTCCATTGCACCCCGCATACGCATGGCTGCCAGACGGCTGACTAAACGCTGCCAGCTGGAAAAATATGGCTGGCAGACATTCTGGTGACCGGCTGCCTCACCGCTGCCAGGAATACAACTCAAACGATACAACCGTATCCACCAGGATTTTTCCACATTGAAATCTTTGACATTTTCAGCGAAGGTGAGAAGATGAAAACACTCGGCTAACTTGGATACAGGCGACTTTGTTTTGTCAAATTGGATTTGACAACCGTAACTGAATCAATTTTGGTAGCCTTCTGGTGGCCATGGCTGCCCAGGTAGCCAAAACGCTATGCGGGACAGAGCTACACCATACTTTTGATGAGTGCTACACCAGTGGTGTCGGTGCAGAAAAAGTGTAGCACTGGTGTAGTGCAATTGGCAAAAACGAACGATTTCAGTGCCACCTTACCTACACCGGTGTAGTGCAATTTAAAAACGAAAACGACATAATTCGAACATGAGTAAGTAGTGCCACCGAGCGGTCAAAGTTTGAAAATTTTTGATCTTAAAAAATAGCCACCAAAATCTGATGCCAAATGTCGGAAAATTGCATGAATCGTAAAGATTTGGTGTTATCTAGATTTTTTAATCATCTGGGAAAATTTTCGAATTAAAATGAGACTGGAATTTAGAATGCTGTATTCAATGAAATTGCTGGATAGTTGTGCCCAATAGTATTCAAACGTTCCTTAGATCAAGTTTTTTTTTCAGTATGCTACACGAATAGACGAATTTCGCGCAAAATCGTGTTCGGATTTTGCAACACCCTCTCAAATTTAAATGAAACTTTCTCGACATATAGACTTTATCATAAAAAGCCACTTTGATAACTTTGTTTTTTATCTCGACTGCCTATTGAAATAAGCTAGACTTCTTTTTGACATTCTCATATGGAAAGGTTATGTGAAAACCGAACCGAAGTCTGAATCCGACTTCCGGGTTGGAAGATATGGGGTAAAATGTGCAAAAAATTGTTTAAATAAGTGCTTTTCTCAGAGATAGCTTAACCGAATTTTACAAACTTAGATTCAAATGGAAGGCCTTAATATCCCATACAACATTCTTGAATTTTATTTGGATTTGACTCTCGGTTCCGGAGTTATGCGATAAAATGTGCAAAAAAATGAAATATGCGTACTAATTTTTCTCAGAGATGGCGTGACCGATTTTCCCAAAGTTAGAATTTAATGAATGGTCTTATGGTTCCATACAACATTGCTGATTTTCATTTGAATTCGATTTTCGGTTCCGAAATTTTAGGGGTAAAGTGTGTTGGAAATTTTATACCATCACTTAAAGGGGCGAAACAAAAAACGTAAAAAACACTAATACTTTTTATTAACATCGGGCAACTAGCAAAAGGGTGTTCGGTGTAATTTTCTCATAAATTGAGTTTTATTGGAATCTTGGATGAAAATGAGTTTGAGATAAATTTCGTTTTCAATAAAAAAAAAACATTGGATAAAAAAATCAGTTTGGACAAAAAATAGTTTTTGTTAGGAAAGACCGCAACTTAGTTAGAGCCGGGTGTAAATAAATGAATATAACGATAAAAGTTTTTGTTAGAAAAGTTTATTTATCCTTAAAAGTGCTTATCTTGCACTATATGAGCGGTTGGAAAGGAACAGAATCACCTATCTTCGGACAAAATTTTATCAAAATCAAAAATTGTTTTTTTATGTTAATCGATTTTAAATTTTTGAAGTAAATTTTTTTCAGTGTGGGACTAAATAAGGATAAGATTTCAGTACTTTTACTCGAAAATTTGGCTGATTTAGTGAAAATCGCTAGAACAAAACTTTTATGCAGGATTTGTCGGTTATCCACCAAAACTATTTGAAAAAAACGTGCTTAATCCATCTAGCAGTGAGATGATACCTTTTTTTTATCCATCCGCATGTGTTTTTTGCATGAATATTTTTCGGTGTTTCAGTTTTCATGACATTATTCTAATGTCCGTCGCTTTAAGTGGCAATTTGAGATTTTAATCACTCATTACTCTGTAATATCGAAACTGCAAATCGGATCGAATTTGAATCTAAAAGTGTAACAATCGATTAAACATTCCATGATATGTCTAAGAAATTTCCACTTTAGAGTTTAGAGTAATTTAAGGTACTTCCAGAGCCGGTATTCAGGAACCCATATGACGAATAAAATACAATATTTTTGAGTCCAACTTTAAAGCAATTCCAGAATTGGAAGTCAGAATTGGATAAAATTAGATTTATTTTAATTTGAACTTTTGTATCTGAAATCTGGCTTTTTTGAGAAAACGATTGAGCTTAGAGAAACGATTCGATACTGGAACCGGAATTCGAAATTCGATGTAGCCGAAGTCAGACAAATTCACCTGAGTAGCTGTATAGTTTACATTTGTTTCAAAATGTTTGAAAATCAATGTAGACATCTTTGAGAAATCGTAGTGCGAATTAAGTTTTTACGTGCCTTCCTAAACGAAAACTGAATACAACCAAAAATGAAATATGTTTATTTAGTTATCGACTATCCAAATCTGCAAACCCGATAAACCTGATTAATTTATGTGAAATAGACATTTTTATACTAATCACCCTATATCTCCGAAACCGGAAGTTGGATCTGGATGAAAAACAAGATGTTTATTTAGAATCTTAAAACTTTTCATTTGAATCTTAGATCGGTTCAGCCATCTACGAGAAAAATGAGTTACACAGTTTAAATTTCGTTTCACATATCATCCTGTAGCTCCGGAGCCAGAGGTCGGAGCCAAACATAATTCAGGAGCCTTGTTTGGGAGTATACGACTTTTCATATGAATCTGAGTTTGTAGAAAACGGTTGAGTCATCTTCGAAAAAAATTGAGTGAAATTATTTGTCACACACGCATTTGATGATCTCGACGAACTGATTCGAATGGTATATGGAAGTTATGTTCTTCCTGCATTTATTGCTGTAAGTAGTTTAAATCAATATAATTATGGAATTGCTTTCAACTCGAAAATTCTGCCATCATCTGGTTTACATATGGCATACTCGAAAGATTATGTTGCCAAAAACGAACCGTGCTAAAATCGGCCCGAGGCAAAATATCATGCTGTACACAGTCTTTTGGGTACTTAGAAACAAGTGTATGTAACAGTATAAAAAATCGTGTTTTATGTTGCTCGCAAGCATTTCTTTGCCAGACAGCGCTCAAAACTTCTACTGCTTGATTAGGGGGAAAAGTCGCTTACACAAAAAAAATCGATATTTCCGTTAAAAATGGACGGATTTTTACAATCTATGGCTTGTTCGATAGGTATTACTGTGCGGAATCTAAGTCTGAACATATATTCTGTTTTCAAGGTTAATTGTGACAGATACCTTAAAAAACTGAAAATTTTGACATAAAACTTCTTATAACTCAAAAAGTAAACATCCAATCTCAAAACCATTCAATAGCGTACTGGGAGACTTTTCATTTGCGACTAGTTTGATCAAAATCGGTCCAACCATCTCTGAGATCTCGACCTCTTTGTTCACAACACACACATACACACACGGACATTTGCTCAGTTCGTCGAGCTGAATCGATTGGTATATGACATTTGGCGAAGTTTGAGCGAATTCTATACCTATTGTTTATATTTATAAAAAAAGATAAAAAAATAAATTAAAAAATTTTGACTATTCTTGAAAAACAGTCTAGTTCAATTTTGGAAAAACAATGTATTCAAAGTTGCTTTTTGTGACAAAGTGTACATGCTCAGAAAGTTTCATTAGAATTTGAGAGGCTGCTACCAACATTTGTTCGAGCTGGGTCGAAATTCGTCAATATAAAAAGAAGAAATCTTCCAGAAGCAACTGTTGCCCTTCCTCCGGTCTCACGAAAATGACACTCTGTTTTGGCCGGAACTTGCATTGTTCCGTTACACGAAACCGGTGACGGAGTGGCACGAAAATAACGTTTCTTGTTTTGTACCGAAGGAGGCCTATCCGCCAAACCTTGCCCAATACGAAAATTCTGGGCGATTGGAAAGGGAGAGCTTTGGAAAATAGGGAAAGTCGACAAAAACGACAAGGATTCAAATCTTAGTAGAGAAATAGAATAGTAGAAAGATTGTAAGAGAGATGTCGCAAGTGTTGCGCATAATTTGATGGCTAGGAGAGGAGGTTGAAAAAACCAATTTTGAAAAACCATAGCTACACAGATAAAAATATTTACATCTGTTTTCATACACATATTTGGAGCAGGAAATTGAATATAAAGTTACTTCTCAGGCCTTTATTATCCTATATACTTTAAAGGCAAATCAAAGCGTAAATTAAAATATATTGTATTATTCATTGAAAAATCAAGGCATTCCAATTTACTTTTACATCGAAACAGGTTTTCAATCAAATTTTTGATTCAACTAATGTCAATTTCAAAGTATCATTGGTTTAAATGTCGTGTAAATTTCATTATTTTTTCTGTGTAATATGTGTTTATTAATTCCCTGAGAGTTTAAAAAATATCCGACTTAAATAAAATGTTTGGTGAAAATTTTTGTCAGTTGCTTTTTTTTTTAGTACAGTCCTTACTGATAAAACTGGTGTATAAACTGGAACTTGTTACTATAAACTGTTATTGAACAAAGTAACATATTATACTTACATTATTCTTCTCACTATAGTTGATCAGCGATATTCGGCTTAGTTCCTTAACCAATTCGGTGGTGTAGGTGCAATGGCCACGATGCGCTTGCGCAACGCAATGGATAATATCATAGATGGACAGCTCAGGTGGGCTGAAAGTCATCGAATCCGGTAGAATGGAGTTGACAACCGCCGTCGATGTGCTAATTTCCGCACAGTTAGTCATGGATCCGGTTATGGCACCGGTGCCAAGACTGTTGTTGTTATTGTTGTTATTACTGATGATATTGTTGTTATTGTTGCTGTTGTTGTTGTTGTTGTTGTTATTATTATTATTATTATTATTATTGATAATATTATTGCTGGCACTAATCACAGTGACTGCCGTGGTGGGAGTTCCTCCGCAGCTGCTCAATTGGGACACCTGAGTTGGTGTCGTCGAGTTCACACAAACATTCATTTCATCGGTACAATTTCCGGTTTCTCGGGATTTCTTCGGAACACGTCCATAGCGAACGGCTGTAAGAAAAGACGACAATTAGGAAGGGATTTATCATTATCTATATGCGAAACTTTAACAGCAAAACATGTTTTCCCACCCACTGATTGTTACTCAGTTGCATTTCCCCTTTCGCCAGGTCCCGCAGCACGAAAGTCAGTAGTGGAAACCGAAACCGAGTAGTAGCACAATCGGGTGCAAAAAGCATGCAACATACTTTTCCGCCTTTCTGTTGTGCCTATTGCAGCATAGAGCATAACGTGTCTGCCACCAGTGCAATGATGCGCACGTGCTACTAGTGAATGCATTTACAGGAACAAGGCAGTCGTCATTGAATTGAATTACAAATTTCTCTTCCGGATTTTTTTTTATTAAATTGTTTGCAGTTTTTCTTTTCTGATGTGGGTTTCTCAGCCAGTTTTGCATTATGTAACATGTGAAATAGCCAAGTAGAGGGATGGGTTATGATATGGATTGTATGTGCGAGATGGGGTACTACTAATCTCATCAAACATTCAGGGCTGACTTCGTCCGAAAATATTCATAAAACCGGCAGGATGCTGCTAGGTGTTGCATTAGTTACCCTTAAAGGACCGATTTTTATTTTGAGTTGAAAAAAAAGTTAGAATCGTTCTTCTGAAAAAAATTTTCTGATTTTTTTTTGTTTTAGTTGCTGATTGCTCAGTAATCAATATTTTTACCGAAATTTGGCAAAATCTTGTTCTAATCAGTGATTGACAAGCATCCCGAAATCAGCTAATTGTCAATCAGCTAAAGCCAATATTTGGCTAGATAACTGTCATTTACGTTTTACATTGTCGCTTGGCATTACGCAGTCATTTTCAGATGAAATATTTCGGAGAAATTTTCCGGTAACTGTGAAAAAATGGAATTAGTTTAAAAAGAAGATGTGAGAATTATTGTTGATTATTTACAGTAAGCTGCTTCCTGACCCTGCTTTCACTGTCGGGAAGTCTTTATTAGGTTTTTTACCGTCACTGCTAACCTCAATCAATTGAACACATTTTGACAGTTCAGCCGACGACACGACCTGCCACTCGCCTATAAAAACTGTATCGTAAATTTAAGTACCCCTCAGTAACTGGTAATGTCAAAACGAAATTGATTGGAAAATTATTGAAACTGGCAACAAAGGACGAAATCTGTTGATTTTGAATAATAGTTACCAGAACCTTGGTTACGTGTAGTTTATTTGCAAAATATAATTTGTCCCTAAATAAATCGAACGCGATTTGTGCGAACCAGAAGAACAACGGTTGATTGGTTATTACGGATGCCGAAATACTGTTTAATTCGCCCAGTAAACCCCGAAATAGAAAGAAGAATTTACAGCATGGAGAAAAATATAAAAATGGTATTTGCGCAGGTACTAGCTTCGAATCATAATATTGCTAAGACGCTACTCTTATTTTCCTTTCCGTTGTAGATCAAGTACTTCGATTTGAACAGTTGGTCTAATCTTGCTCACCAAGAATATTTTAAATGCTGGAAAGGAGTTTTCAAAGCATTTGGATAACGTGACTGTGTAGAAGTGAACGGAGCAGATTTCACACGATGATTAAGCGCGTGAAATCGCTCCCATATATTTCGAAAACAGTTCTATGAAAGCATTTATTTTTAGTTATTTTGGAATATATTTCTATCGCTAGATATTCATTCAACAGCGAGGTTATGCTAAAAGAGTAAATTTTATCACTATCGTAAAACAAAAAAAAACTTGAATTTCTAAAGTCTCCCGAAGAACATATCTTCACTATACTATGAATTAACATACGCAGATAGTCGTAGTGTTCATTCCGTGATGGATAGCAATCGTATATAATCAGATGAAGAACCGCCAGGCACGATTTTCGCCCTTATTCTGAATAACGTCGTATCGTTTTTTCCCTCGTATTTCATTTGTATTCCCCATAACGCTAGCAAAATCAAAGGTAGCTATGGTTCGATCGAACCACATTCGATCGAAAAATGAATACGTCGTTATTCAGAATAAGGGCGTTTAAGACGGAGATCTACGACGAGATAGTTCGACTCCGAAGCGACGGTACCTTTCAGTCTTCATTTTCTTGTTTAATGTTTGTATCCAGCTCTTTAGCTCTGTTTCCCGTTTATATGAGACCCGTTTTCCCGCTGTAGTCCTACATGTCAAATATTTTTGTCTTTGCACAATATTACATTTCGATGTCCGTGAGAATGTGAAAATCATTTCCGCATTAGTTGTCGTACTGTATCATTCTGGATGCTATAGGGTTCTATCTTTCTAAATGAGTCTTGATTCCTGAGTTTCTGCGGCTTTGTTTATTCGAGCATATCAAAGGTTACCCAATTCGCACAGGTGGCCGTATGCATTTTAAGCTTAGTTCCAGCGCTTTGCCCATAAAAGAACGCTTAGATGACGCTTAGATGAAAAATTTTATGTCTGGGTACATCTCACGATACGTTGACGATACGTCGTCTGTTGATCGCACGTACTTTGTGCGATTTCTTGCATGATCGAATCCAACGTAATAAGTGAGCACTAATGAACAAAAAGTATACAATCCTTGATTATTCCACGCAGGATTTTACTTAGTAGTATTACGATATTGGTACGAAATGCGAAGCGGTTTGTATTTGTTTATTTGAGTTGCAAGGAAGTTTCCTGGGTAACGAGTTCGTAGCAATCAAAAAAGCGTTGCTGGAAATATTTTTTCCATCAATAACAAGGGGTCTTTCATCATTGTAGTAACTGGAGTGGAATCACATTTCGTTTAGCTTTTTGTTCGGAGTGTCTGGTCGACGACACGACCTGCCACTCGTCTATCAAAACTGTATCGTAAATTTAACTACCCCTCAGTAACTGGAAATGTCAAATCGAAAACGCTAGTGAATTTTTTTAAACTGGCATCACAATTGATATATTTATTGATTTTGAATAACAGTCACCATAACCATGGTTACTGCATATCGAAGGCAAGATAAATGTAAACAAAATAAATTTCAGATCGGTTATTATATTACGGAACATTTTAATGGATTTACCTGCCTCGAGCGTAATGTAAAAATTGAAGAGTATGAGTTATGTCTTTTATAAAGCCAAGTTCAAAATTCAGGTCTTAGGGACATTGGGATGCATAATTCACTGCTGACTTGAAACCGTTGTGTGATAACAGCTCAGCGCAAACCAACGAGGAAGACATGGAAATGACCGACAACGAGCTGAGCGAGGCTAGTGCTCTGCGGTACCTGCATAACGTACGGTAAAATGATTTCTTTGTGGAATTCCACTAGTAATCCTCGAATAGTGGCCAACAAGGTGAAATACTGTTTCCACTGCTGCGCAATCAATCGACACAAAACAATTTTGACACCGGCATATTACACCGAATCCTACTGCCCAGAAAAGCTAGCAGTTGAAGTGTACGGATGAATCGCTGGAAGCAGATC
Organism: Malaya genurostris; assembly: GCF_030247185.1. Taxonomy (NCBI): domain Eukaryota; kingdom Metazoa; phylum Arthropoda; class Insecta; order Diptera; family Culicidae; genus Malaya; species Malaya genurostris. Next base: position 184,229,815 of record NC_080572.1, read on the forward strand.
ATTGTCCTCGTTCGTTGGTTTCATCCATAGTTTCGATTAAATTCCGAAAATCGAGTTCATTTAAATGCATTTCTGGTTAATTTGGACAAAGTTTAACACTAATAGAACTGTTCCACCGCTTTCAAAACATGTTTATTTGTTTTGGGGTTCCTTGGTAACTTGTCCATAGCAACTTAAACAGTGTTGCTCGAGAAGATTATTTTTATCATTTACAAGGGGTCGCTAGATTTGTGGTAACTGGCGGTGAATCATTAGCGAACAGCTTTAATGCAGATTTTTCTTCGGAGTGCCTGGTCGTGTCGTCGGTCTGGTCGTGTCGTCGGTTCAGCAGTACTGTTTGTAAGCATAGATTTTTTTGTTTGTATGTTGACAAATCAGATGAGACCATTTTGAGATTTTGGTAATAACTGACGTTTGTCAAACTCGACGAGACTCAGTAATTTTATCTTTCGTGCAGATAATTACCAAGTACTGGGCGGTGCAAGGCTCGGCAATCATTTTGCAGGGAATTATTGAAAAAAGTTGGTGTGTGGATTACACCAAAACTTATCAATGTAAACGCAATTTATAGCAATAAGTGGAAAAGGCGAAACCTCATTCAAAAAAAATTGATCAAATGAAAAATTAAAATTGAATTCTCCGAATCATATGTTAGTATTTACAGAGTATATATAACTGAGCGTTCATTTTCAACAGATCGACTAAAAATTGATTGCTGAACAGTCAGCTATCGAAAATTTTCAGATAAACCCAAGTCAACCTTTTGTAATAATATGCCGTTCTCTACTTCATGGTGGCATTTTTAAAAATTTAACCCTCTAACTCGCAAATCAGTAAGCATCAATTGACAAATTTTTTGAAACTGACTTTTACGAAAGGCTGCTGCAAGACTTATTCTCGCTCAAGGGAATTTTTTCCAGTGTTTCACTTTCACAAAAATCAACGCTTGATAGTAATTTGACCATGTATGACAAGTAGAACGTGTCCAGCATAATTTTGAAATAATAAAATAATGCAATGAATATATTCTGATAAAACGCGCTTTCAGTTTACTAGTGAGTCCACTCACCACCAGCATCAAATATTGCTTGGCCTCCCTGAGGCATACTTTCCACCAAATTTTCGGCGTATTTCACTTACCAATCGCAAGACTGTATATCAGAATTCGGTAATAATTTTTTGAGTTTCACCTCCACTAAATGGAAGGTCTCATTTGAGCCTAAATTTGTTAAAATCGGTGCAATCATCTCCGAGCAATATGAGTGTGTTCCGTTTTGAAATTTTCAATCACTATTTCCGGTTATTTCGGAACCTGAACTGGTAGTCGGTATAACTGAAGTCGGTTCGTTCAGCAAAAAAAAACTGACATAACCTACAAAACGAGACAGCTTTGAGACGAATTTTTCCCTTTTTTGCATCGTCGCTTTAAATGACGTTGTGCAATTTAAAACACATTTTACCCTGTATTACCGGGACCGTTTTTCGATATCTGATATGACATGATATCAAAGTTTTTGACATCGGTCGAATTTCAAAGCATGCCTTTCCACGCATGACGGAGTATAAACGAAATGAATACCTGTATATAACTGCGGATTCAAAATCATGACATTCATAATTTAAAACCCTGTTTTGATCCACTTAATGGTGTAAGGTTGCCTTTCTCATAGTACTTATGTTTTCAAAAACATCACTAGAAGATTCTGTCAAGATTTTTTTCAAACTTGAATAAAATCAAAAACATGGCAAGTTAATATAGATTTAAATGTGGCAACCCTGCAAGCTATACAAAATTGAACAAAGCACTCTGTGTGCTAAGCGGGTTCGTTTTCTTCTCCTTCCTTACCAGCACGTGCCGATGCGTACCGATTTTGCATCATTTTGTATGACAGTTTGAAAGTTTTGAAACTCATCGCCCTATACTTTTGAAACCGGAAGTCGGATCTGGATGAAATTGCACAGTATGTTTTAAGACACTGAGAGCTTTAATTTGAATCATGATTTGTGAAAATCGGTTCAATCGTTGCTGAGAAATCGAAGTGAGTTCCGGTTTTGGAGCCTTTCTTCACTACACGGAGAACCCTTCGATCATAAAATTGCGATATCGCAGTTTTTGATTTTTGCGATAGTTGATTTAACTAATTTATTTTTGATTCAACCAATATGGTTTTTGATTTGCATATATTCAAGTAGTTGAAAAATATGTTGTTTTGAATGCTGTCAAATGCCGGAGACAGTTGAAAGCAAAACAATAATTGCAATGCAAAATCAACAACTTTTTTAGTTGAAATCTGTTCGCGTCGCTTTAAAATGTCAATGAAAACAACATCGATGGTTAAAGCGTTTGGTGAAATTGTGTTCATTCGATTTGAGAAATTTATGATAACAAGTGTTTATCTAACAGCGGTGTTGTGATAAAGTTAACCTTGTTTAAGATGAAAAAGATTTGGTGAAAAATTAGAAAATGTTAATGAATGATCCTCTCGTAATCGTTCAGGTATGCGCAAAAATTTTATGCTTCAAATTCGATCATTGATTTATTTCCAGCAGACTGTTTTACTTCCAGCTGTTTGATACCGATGATGATGTTCATGCATTAGCAATAAAACGCTTTTTGACATGAATTTAATTTATGAAAGTAACAGGAGCGAAGGGTTTCAAACACACAGAATGCGCTGCGATTGAATGGCGCGTTTGAATTGCCGTCGCAAAATTGCAATTCCCAGCGGTTAATGCACACAAGCTCATATAAATTGACTGAAATTTTCGCAAATCATTAACATTATTCGAATTGATTCAACTATTTGCAATGTCTAAAACAAATAAAATCGATTTATTTTTCAACTAACAGAATTTTGTTTCAATAACAACACCAGTTATTTCAACTAAAATATTTGTTGAAATTGAAAGGTATGTGTCCTCACTAATTGACAGCATTTTTTTTTCAAACAGTTAAATTAGTTGTTTCAACCATCGTTTCTGCTAATCGAAAAACAAAAATGACAGTTTAGTTAAAACAACAATCGATTAGTTGTACCAAATTTTAACCAATCGAATTCAGAAAATCAACTAATATTCTGGTTGAAATGGGATCGCGGGTGGTTCCGTGTATATACCGGTGCGTTCGGAAGCGGAAACCGAGCGCTAGTAGTCCCAAAGTAGATTTATGTATCCACCAACTAACAAGTTCTGCCAACTAGATTAATTTACCAGTAAATTTATAAAAATGTGCACCTCGTTTTGTCATCGCTTGTGAAAATATACTCATGAAATTGAAAATATTCACTAGTCGCACCAGAAATCGGATCTGTATCCACTTTTTGAGGATTTTTTAAATAATTTCAAGACCTTTCATTTGTATCTTAGTTTGTAAAAATAGGTTGAGAAATTTCCGAGAAAATTGCTTGCGCATTTTCTCATAGATTTTCACATATTGCCTTGTAATTTCGGAACCGAAAATCGTATCGAGATAAAATTCAATAGTGATCAATGGGACCATAGGACCGTTCGTTTGAAACTAACTTTGTGAAAATCGGTCACGCAATCTCTGAGCAAAATGGGTGACAATTTTTTAATGTTTTTTGGTGCAACCAGAAGTCGGATCGAGACAAAATTCAATAGCAATCTATGGGACCAGTCACGTACCCAGAGGGGGGGCCCAAGGGGCCCGGGCCCCTCCCGAAATCAAAAACAGGTATATAATTATTTAGAAGGTCTCAGACAATAATGTAATACAATAACAGTTCCAGTGGAAAAGTTTAAAGTGTCTGTTAAAAACACCCGTAAAAGGCACACTGAGAATTAGTTACATAAGCAATCTTCAGTAACATTATTTTTTTTATCTTTGGGCCCCTCCCAAAACGAAATCCTGGGTACGGGCCTGTATGGGACCGTGAAATGTGAATGTGAAAATCGGTTCAGCTATTTCTGAGACAATCGAGTGACATCATATGTCACATACACACATACGTACATACGTACACAGACATGTGCTCAGTTCGTCGAGCTGGGTCGAATGGTATATGACATTTAAAAAAAAACAAAAGTCGGTTTTCACAGTGATTGTATAGCCTTTTTATATATGAGAGGCAAAACATGAAAATTAACTAACATTACCTTTTCGATTTGTAAACAATTATGTCAAAGTGAGAATTTTCCCGTTCTTAACAGCTTCGCTCTAGGCTACGATCAAAAGATTTAAGCACACTTCACTCTCTAGCTCCGAAACCGAAAGTCGGATTCGGATAAAATTTAATAGCTGCTTATAGGACCATAAAAGCTTTTATTTGAACCTAAGTTTGTGAATATCGGTTGAGGCATCTCAAAAAGAATTAAAAGAGTTCCGTTTTGAAATTTTTGACCACTATTTCCGGTACTTCCGAAACCAAGTACTACGAACTGGTATAGTCGTAGTCGGCTCGTTTTGCCAACAACATAATTTAAATATTAGAACTGTTTTGAGCCATATTTAGAAGAATTTTTCCCTTTTGCTTCATCGCTTTAAGTGACGGTTTGCAATTTCAAACACACTTTATCCTGTAATTGCGGAACCGAAAGTTGGATCAGGATAAAATTTAATAGCAACCTATGGAGCTATGTGAGCAAATCATTTCCGCCATGCGTAAGTTCTGCATTGAAATTTTTGACAATTATTTCCGGTACTTGAGGAACCGGGAACTGGGAACCAACCAACCAACATATTTTATCTTTTCAACGCTACTTTTTGTTTTTAAAACCGTTATAAATCTTTAAAACAATATTTTAACTCGAAGCATACTGTTGAATCGAAGGTGGGGCATAATGTCCGTAGAGTGATATTCATTAGATTCCAGATCGATAAAAATGTATTCTATGCGGTTCCTGAAAAGTCATAATATAGGTAACTTAAATTTTTACCTATATTATGACTTTTCAGAAAATTAGAAAGATGTTATTTTTTTAACTTATTTGAATTAGTTTTAAAAATACCATCGAAAAACTTAAAAACATTGCATAAATCTTAAACGGCTTAACGTATCAACATACTTTCTTCTGTAAAATACTAGTACCAAATTAGTTCTACAAATGTTCCATACATTGTCCTTAGAGAAATGAGACACATAAAAACTGTAGCCGAAAAAAGATTTTTTGTAAGTCAAAGCACTTCATGGAACCCAAGAAAATCATTAGTTTGTTAAAATAAGTAGAAGGTATTTTTTCAAATCAAAACTCATTGTGCGTCGTTTTCCGGCTTTTACAGGCTAATCGGTACACAAGTGGATAAGAAAGAAGGGCCAGTGTCATAGGCGTCTCGGCACGACGTGGATAAAAATATTCGCATTTTACTCACTTGCACCAGCTTGTTGGAATGGTTGTCGAGATCATGAAAATTTCTGTTCATAAATTTATCATGGCCAACTAGTTCGGAATAACCATATTACACAGTATATCTAATCCTTAGTTTCCCAAACTCAATTGAAGTAGTTATTTTGGTAATAAATGAATTAAAATTGTTCTGCAATCTATTTTCGGCTGTAGTTTTTGTGTTTCTCATTTCTCGAATGTACAATATATGGAGCACTTGTAGGATAAATTTGATACTATTATTTTGCTGAAGGAAGTATGTTGATATGTTAAGGCGTTTCAGGAACCGCATAGGATATATTTTTATCGATCTGGCATCAAATGAATATTGATATTTGAAGGTTGACTAGTTTTTGACAAAAAACAATCATAACTTTTTACTGGTAGCTCCTATGCAAAAGTTTGGTTCAGAAAAATTGTGCGCAATAATTGGTTCAAAAACTCTTCTGAAAACAACTTTTCCATAGAACGTTTCACAAAAAAACTGTTTTAATCCACCTAGTGGTGTAATGATGCCATTCTCATATCAATCATACTATCATATATAATACTGAGGTATTCTTCAAAAAAATTTTCTTCGATTCTTAAAAGAATAACCGAAATCGGTTTGTTTGACCGTCTACTGATAAAAACTATCAATTGGAAAACATTTGAGGTCGATTTAGAAAATTGTTTAAGGTTTTTCCCCATTTTCAGTGATGGTATACAATTTTTAACCCACTTTACCCTATATTTCCGGATCCGGAAGTCGGATCCGCATGAAATTCAGGAATAACGTATGGGACCACAGGACCTTTCATTTGAAGTTAGATCATATATATTTTTTTTTTGCACATTTTACCCCATAACTCCCGAATCGGAAGTCGGATCCAAATAATATTCAGGAATTTAGTATGGGATTTTTTTGTGAAAGTCGGTTCAGCCATCTCCGAGAAAAGTTAGTTAAAAAAAACACACACACACACACACACACACACACACATACACACACACACACACACACACACACACACACACACACACACACACACACACACACACACACACACACACACACACACACACACACACACACACACACACACACACACACACACACACACACAGACATTTTGCGTACTCGACGAACTGAGTCGAATGGTATAGGACACTCGGCCCTCCGGGCCTCGGTTCAAAAGTCGGTTTTCACAGTAATTGCATAACCTTTTTATATGAGAAAGGCAAAAAGTGATTTTTTGAGAGCCACCCTACTTTTAATTAGGAAAATTGATGTAACTCGATCAAATAAGAAGCTAGAGAGGTACTGTTTTCAACAAAGTTGCTCAAATACAATTTCCTACAACTTTATTGTACAACGAAATCATTTTTGGGTTTAATTAAGAAAGATAGATTTCAGAACTCAATCTAAATAAGGACCACCCTAGTAACTTTTTCATCAAAGGGAGCGCAATTTGATTACAAACATCTTTTGTAAAGACACCAACTACAAAAAACTTATATTTAATACTGAAAATATTTTTTTCACGCTAATTTCTCGTTTCGGACCATAGTGCAATGATATGATGGTTTTAACAATAACATTTGCAATTCACTTCTATCAGGTAAAAGTCGCCGAACACCGTTTCTTCACGTTGAAACAACTGCTGCTGGGGTTTGCATCGAATTGTTACTGACGATGAAAAGTTGATCTACTACGACAATCCAAAACGACGGAAAACGTATGGATTCTCCGACCATGCATCATCATCATCGACGGCCGTTCTAAATATTCATGGCCTAAATGGTGTATTACGAGCTCATACCTCGAAGTCATACCCCACCAGCCATATAGCCCAGACATTAATCCTTTCGATTACTATTTTTTCCGTTCGTTCCGTCAGCAAGGCCTAACTGACCAGCACTTCTCCACTTATGATGAAGTCAATAGTCAATGGATCGATTCGTGGATTGCTGCCTAACCGATGGAATTTTTAAAAAGAGTATACGTGAATTTCCAGAATATGAAAAAAAAATAGTAGCTAGCGATGGGCAATACTTTTAATATTGAATTTGTAACCATTATTTGCCAATAAAGTTACGAATAAACAACCCGAACCCCAATAGAATTTCTAAAACATGGAGTTCGATCATGCTCTGAATATAGTATGTTTTAAGCATCTTCCACTAGATTTACTGTGAACCCAGGGTTAATTACCTAAATAAATTTTGTCGGGATATTGCGAAAAACGAATTTTGTATGTCTCTAATTTAGTATCGCTCCTATACCGTTATTTTCATTGAATCAAAAAAAATCTCACCTCACAATTTAATCACTGGATGTCACAATTATTAGATTGATTCTCTAGCTATTCTAGCACATGCATTTCATCATACTGAACACTAGCACATTTCGGTGTTATCAGACAATTGCACAATAATCCACAACACACTGACACGATCAGATTTTCCTACGATTCACGTGCTTCCCGGGGGATAGCATACCGTGCACTGCCGCTGGTATCCGGAATCACAAAAATACAAATCCTCGAAAAAATCGCTGAACTCCCTGAACCCACGCGTAAACACTGCACTGCCAGAATGTTCAAATGAAAGTAAAAGTTGCAATTGCATCGGCACGTCTGGGACTGCAAACTGCGACACCCACCCGCACGTCACCTTCCCGAGCCACAGATTACCGAGTTGGTTACACCATCACCATATCCGCCTGGGTTCAGCGTTTGTGGGCACACTCTTGCCATTTTCCACAGCACTCCAGCTCCAGCTTAGCAAGAGTAGGAAAACCTCGACGAATACCGCAAAAGCGAAGGAAAAATCCGGAAGAAAACTTCCAGCTCTACTACCACCACCACCAACTGCAAGCACACCGCAAACAGCACTGGGCTTGGTTTTATGTTTGCCTCAAGTCGAGCACCAACTTCGATCCCGGACAATGTTTGCATGCATTAGCATAAGTTGGAACCCTTTTAACACTGGTAAAGTGGCGAGGATACACTGTGCACTAAGACCGGTCAACTCCAAAAGCCGGTACTGATCTCCACGAGTCGGCAAATTTCTCCCGACATGAACTGAGCTACTTGCTACCGCTTCCCGTCGGACCCGGACGCCGGTTTTCGAGTGAATACCTTCAGCTGCTGCACTTTTTCCGCGATGCAAGATGCAATAGTCCCTACAATGCGATACAACGAAGACATTGGGCGGCAGCAGCGCCGAAGAGGTATTTACTCTTACAACAAACACAGCATTATGTTAAGCCATTTCCATTTGGTTAACCACCGTGGTTGCTGTCGCGGTCGCCACGCCATGGCTCGGATTCGGTCCAAAGCTGATGCAGATAATGTTTAACAACCAATGAAAAAAAAGTGCATGTGTATGAGTGTGAAAAGGAGCATGGAAAGGTGGACCGCGTATCGGCACCACGTCGAAGCGTCGCGACGTTACACGAACAAAACGTTGTTAAAATGCTTTTCCTCATTACTAAAGGAAATGCCACAGTCCCGACAGGGTGACGATACAAAATTCATTGCTTGGATTTGAAGATTTTCCCTTAATTGTTTCAGTTGAATGAATATTTTGTTGAACACATCCAGAACACAAAACTATTCGTCAAAAACTATAGGTCAACTACAGTTCCTATATCGTAATTGTCAACTCTTCGGGATATAAACAAACGCATAGCTAAAAAAAATCAGAAAGGTGACTACAACCAGCGACTGCGTTGCATTACATCGTACCTACCCAACGTATCCTAAGCGCGGCAGCAGTTCCCAAACTAGCCGCACACGGTCGGATATCTGACGAATCGTGCTCCAAGTGATGCACTTTCTCCAGGTAGTCTCAGTTTATGAGTGTGGTACTGGGTAAGGGTGTTCAAGTTTTAAGACTCAATAATATAGATGTAAGGGTGACAAGCATGTTATTATCTTTACAAGTTTTCGGTCAAAAGGTGAGAAAGCGTTTCACAGAGAAGTTATTCGCCAACTCACAGCCCCTACGGTACTCTATGAGCTTTCTTCTGATGGCTGTCGAATGATAAGACCAGTGTCCGTGGAATTTTTACGGTGTTCATAAAGCACGACTAACTTTTCCAATACCCTTGTTTGAGCAGAATGACAGTTCTCATAGTGTGGTAATGTTTCGATTTGCCGATTTATCGATAATTTCTGCTTATTATGCAAGGTGGCATTGGACAATACAATCACTAATTCAATTGCAGATAAACGAGACCATATTGTTTTGCCTAAATGTAACTAGATAGCTCGAGGCTTACTTCACTATACGGGTTTCGAATTTATTATATGGGGCATTCCACACAAAATTAGTCACCAAAATTTTTTGTTCATTTATTTTGTTTCGGTTTAGAGCTCAAAAATATTCGATGCATATTATTTTTTTTTCAATACGATAGTAAAATTCTCGAGAAATGATTTTCTGAAGCTCCACGTTCACAAAAAAGAGACTTTGTTCAACAGCCTGTACTGAAAAATCTAATAAAGGTGCAACAATTCTCTAAAACATGAAATGTGCGTCTTTCTTTGGGTTTCGAAGAAGCGTTCCCAAAAGACAACTTTATTATTTATTTATTGGAAACAGTTTAAAGGTAATAAACAGGTAAAAAATATTAAGCTGGGGCCTAAATTTTTTATCATTTTACCTTTTTTATAAGCATAAAAAATAGGTTTAATATTCGTTCAAACTTAAAATTTCCAAGACCAGGAGAGTTGAGTGTCATATACCAATCGATTCAGCTCGACGAACTGAGCAAATGTCCGTATGTGTGCATGTGTCTGTATGTGTGTTGCCAACAAAGAGGTCGAGATCTCAGAGATGACTGGACCGATTTTCATCAAACTAATCGCAAATGAAAGGTCTCCCCGTCACCCTAGACGCGTTTGAACGTTTTTGAAATCGGATGTTTACCTTTTCTAGGGGAACGTGTCACTTGAGCCAATTAGTTTTGATTCTAGATTTCACATGATAAGCTTTCCAACAAGCCATAGTTTGTTGAAATCCGTTCTTTTTTAACGGAGATATCGATATTTTTGTGCAAGCGACTTTTTCCCCTATTCCAGCAGTAGCAGTGTTGAGCGCTGTATGATATAGCGATACTTAGAACACGATTTTCAATACTATCACATGCAACTGTTTTTAAATGCCAAACAAACTGTTCACAGCATCCTTTTTCATGACATGTTGCGTCGGTTCGATTTTAGCATAGTTCGTTTTTGGCAACATAATCGTTCGAATATGACATATGTAAACCAGATGATGGCAAGATGGAAAAACATTACACCCATATACCATCCGAATCAGTTCGTCGAGATCAGCAAATGCGTGTGTGACAAATAATTTCACTCATTTTTCTCTGATATGGCTCAACTGTTTTCTACAAACTCAGCTTCATATGAAAAGTCGTATAATCCCAAACAATGTTCCTGAATATTATTTGGATCCAACTTCTGGTTCCGGAATTACATGATGATATGTGAAACTCATATTTCTCGTAGATAGCTGAACCGATCTAAGTTTTAAATTAAATCTAAGAACCATTTATGATTCAAATGAAAGGTCTCAAGATTCTAAAAAACATCTTGCTTTTTAGTCAGATCCGATTTTCGGTTTAGGAGGGACAAGGTGATTAGATGTTCATTTCACAGAAATTAATCAAGGTTTGCAGATTTGGATAGTCAACAACCAAATAAACCTATTTCAATTTTAGCGGTATTCATTTTTCAATCCGAAATATACCCAAAAATTTCATTCGCACTGTGATTTCTCAAAGATGTCTACACTGATTTTCAAAAACTTTGAATCAAATGTAAATTATACTTCTCCTGAGGTGAATTTAACTGACTTCGGCTACACCGATTTTCGAATTTCGGTTCAGATTGCCAATACCAAAAAGCTTTAAAGTTGGACTCAAAACTATTGCAATTTATTCTTCATATTAATTTATGGTCCTACGAACCGTTTTGGGTTATGGTAGTTCCTGAATACTGGCTCTGGAAGTACCGTAAATAATAACGAAAAACTTCGACATATCATGGAATGTTAAATCGATTGCATTCGTATAGATTCAAATTTCATCAGATTTGCAGTTCTGACATTACATTAAAGTGATTAAAATCTCAAACTGCCGCTTACAACGACGGTCATTAAAATAATGTCATGAGAACTAAAACACCGAACAATATTCCAGCAAAAAACACATGCGGATTGATAAAAGAGGTGCTCTCACTGCTTAGTGGATTAAGCACGTTTTTTCACCCTTAGGGTTTTCATTGAATAATATTTTCGGAGCAATGAATTTTTCAATCACGACTAGCGCAGCGCGACTCGCTCGGATACGGACTCAGGTTGCTGTCAGAGTGAAAGCGTCACGCGATGCGCCTAGGCGCGCGTGCGAGCTAGTTGCATTTGATCAAAGCAAACCTGTCAGAGTGAAGCGTTCTGCGCTCACTCTTCAAAAATAAACAAATCAGTTAATTCTGCTTTTGCAATTCAAGAAATGCGAAAATCTTATGTCGTTTTCGTTTTTAAATTGCACTACACTGGTGTAGCGAAAGCTGCACTGAAACCGTTCGTTTTTACCAATTGCACTACACCAGTGCTACACTTTTTCTGCACCGATGCCACTGGTGTAGCACTCATCAAAAGTTTGGTGTAGCTCTATGCAATGGAATCGTTTATTGTAGTCAATGGTTACTGTTTATGTTCTCGTCATTTTTTTTCGTTTATTCATGCCTCAGTGTAGCACTGCACCGGTGTAGTGCAAATTAAAAACGAAAACGCCATTAGTCTAAAATTCTTCCGTTTTTCTGAAAACTGCTCGAGAATTATTTTTTTTAGTTTCAGGTATATAGATCCCTATTCCTATATAGATTTTCTCTTGCAGAAATCATTGCGAAATAAAGATTTACGTTGCTTCTATTAGTAATCCCACAAAATAGGAACCTTTAATTGAACAAGCGAAGGGCAATGGAAATGGAAGGTTGCCGTAAAACTATTTATTTTTTTCCAGAAAACTGCTTTTTTAACAAAAAATATTCAGTGTTGTTTATTTTGTAAAGCGCGATCTAATATAAATGCATTGAAGCAGTGTAGCTAACTTTTCAATTAGAAAATTAGAATCAACATTCATAAAATGTAAGCAATTTTCCATCATTGGTGAAAATTGATCAAAGTGAAAATTGATCGAAGCAGCTTTTCCATCCACAAAGTCAGGCTTAACATTCGTTTGAGAATAAATTATTGCTAAAAAGATTGCTTTGAACTCAATCGTTCTAACCACTTTGATAAATTTACCCGCCGTCGGAAGCGGCGGCCTCTTGCATACAAACCTGTAACCGCCTCGTTTGCCCGGTCTACTCAAAGCTAGGTTTCTTTGCTTTAGTTAGGTCCGAACGAGCGGTAGCGAGGTCGGACAGCACACGAATCAAATCTATGTGGCGAAGCCCCATTAGATACTTTTCACTTAGTAAACGGAAAATACCACATACATTTGTTTGGTAGATACACCTATGCAATTGCTTGGAAACTCCGTTCTGAGGTTTATAAATCAATCTTTATTCAAGAAGTACTATTGTAGGGGGGGGACAAAACGGGCGTTAATGTATTATCATTCATTTGCGTATATTTTAAATCAATTCCAATTATAATATTAAGACTATTGCAGGAATCGGCGAAATGACCCTTTCGGCGAAATGGCTTTCGACGAAATGGCTTTCGGCGAAATGACCCTGATCCGATCTATGACATACGTACCAAATAAAATGTACTTAATACAAAAATTACCAACACAAGTAAACTTGGTTTACATTTGATCCTTAACTTGTCGTGCCACTGATCGATTCTTCAGTTTCACAGTTTATTGTTAGTAACGTTTCAGTTAAGATCGTGATGTACTATGGTGGCTAATTTTGTGTAAAAAGCCCTATATATGGGTTAACAATTTGAAGTGACGACTGGAGACTGCTCGATCGTTCATCAAAATTCCTCTAATTATGCAGACTAAATAGTCAGTGAAATTATTTTAATCAAAAACTGATGCACTCACCGCCCCGGGTTGGCGGTTCAAAGCATTAGGGCGCTGGTCTTACAAACCGTCGGGTCGTATGTTTCGAGTCCCGACCTGGAAGGATTCTTAGTGTCAGTAGGATCATTGCACTAGCCATGCAATGAACTCGGTACGCTGATTGATTCAATCTGTATAAGTGGTTGACTTCGGTATGTGTTTTGCATCGTCACGTGAAATGCCGCTTGCGTGTATACTATTAATAAGTAAATTTAATTTCGAACTTATATGGGGTGTTACGATCAGAATGTCGGTCACACTTTCTATAGAAAAAATGGTTTTTGCCTTTCTCATAAAGAAAGACTATGCAATCACCGTAAAGCCGACTTTCGAACCGAGACCCGGAGGGCCGAATATTATATACCATTCGATTCAGCTCGACAAACTGAGTAAATGTTTGTATGTGTATGTATATGTGTGACAAATATTATCACTCAATTTTCTCGGAGATCTTATAGCAAATTACATTATATTACATTCCTTTATAGAAATTTCAACCTTTTTCAAGACTTCGCAGCCGATTCATAGCGCATGGCTGGTGCTAAGATCTTACTAACACTAAGAATCATTTCAGGTCGGGGCTCGAAACATATGACAACTGGCTTGTAAGACCAGAGCACTATGCATCGAACCCAGAATTACAGGGTGATATGCACCAAAAAAAGTGGAAAAAATATCTCTTAATTTTCTCAAGGATGGCTAAACCGATTTTCACAAACTCAAAGGTCTTATAGTCTCATACAAAATTCCTGAATTTCATTTAGATCCGACTTCCGGTTCCAGAATCACAGGATGATATGCACCAAAAAAGTGAAAATAATGTCAGTAGCTTTTCCGAAGATAACTCTACCGATTTGAGAGATTTTCCGAAACCAAAAGAATATCCCGACTTTTATTCAGACCAAACTTCCGGATCCGAAGATAGTGTGCTTAGAGTGAAAATATTAATTTCAAGAGTATTTTTTGTCTTTCTCATATAGAAAGGCTATGCAATCTATGTGTGTGTGTGTGTGTGTGTGTGTGTGTGTGTGTGTGTGTGTGTGTGTGTGTGTGTGTGTGTGTGTGTGTGTGTGTAGGTGTGTATGTATGTAACAAAAATATGCACTCACTTTTCTCGGAGATGGCTGAACCGATTTTCACAAACTAAAATTCAAATGAAAGGTCGTACAGTTTCCTAAAAACATTTTCAGAACATTTTATCTGGATCCGACTTCCGGTTCCGAAACTAAAGCGTGATAAGTGGAAAATTACCAATTTCATAAGTATTTTTTCACGAACGATGACCAAAAACAGTTTCAAAACCTATAAAACTGTCTGATAAATTCTTCTCGTTAGAAGAGCTTGTTAGTTTGCGGGCATGATAAACTAATTCGGCACTACTGGTTCCCCCTTCTCCTGTTCTTGAAGCACCGAAAGTGATGAAAAAAATTCCAAATATAGAACTCGCTTCGATATCTCAACGATGATTGAACCGATTTTCACAAATCTTGATTTGAATTGAAGCTCATATTGTCTTTAAAGCTACTGTGAAATTTCATCCGAATCCGACTTTCAGTTCCGCAGTTACAGGGCGATGAGTGTCAAAGTTTTTAAATCGCCATATAGAATGACAATATGTACAATATCGGAACGAGCAACGTGGAAGAAGAAAACACGAAACGGACAATGCTTGCTTTGTTCTATTTCGTACACGGTTACGGATGTCTGCTACTAGTGTGTAATATTGGTAAAAGACGGTGCTGCGGTTGATAGAAATGTTTAGCTATTTTATGACAGGTGCGACCGAAAGAATAAAACAATGTGAATGAATTGAATTTTTGATTGAAAACAATATGCAATTTCACAGCCGGTAGTTCAGTAATACCGTGCCGGTGGTAATGTTGGTTCAAAAGAAAAGTCTTACTATTTCATACTAAATTTGATGTGGATTCAAACTGTCCTATTTCCATTCAATGAACTGTTGTTTTTGTGAATTCCACAGTAATAATTATGATATAATGAGTAATATGAGAAAGGCAAGATTACACCACTAGGTGGATTAAAACAGGTTTTTTCATAAGAAGGTAATAATTGGCTAATAAATTTCTCTGATAGTAGCATAAAAATAACCAACTCCGATTTCCGGTTGCAAGGTGATCAGTTTTCAAAATTACAAACCATAGTCATAGAAAATCGTAAAATATCTTCTAAGCTGCCCTCGAACCGTTCCAATTTGTAGGTCATGTTAGATTATAGCCATACGACCTGGTCTTAGTTATGCTGGATCCGTTATCTATTGCAAACCGCCATTTAAATCGAAGGTACAACGAATTTTGGAAATTCCTTTTAATTGGGCTTTAAACTGTTTCAGTTGGTAGTTCATATTATCTTATGGTTTGATGATCCGAATTTCACTGTACCGGTGTATCCATAGATTTTATTTTGCGGAAATTTCGGAAATAGTGGCCAAAATCTTTAAAATGAAGCTGACTTCATTTTCTCAAATATGGTTGTATCTTTTTGTTCAATTATAGAGGTTTTACCCCTTTTCGAGGCAGAATAATTTTCTGAGCCTATAAGGCGAGCTGCGTGAAAGGCATCGACTTATCCATCACGCTATACCCTTCCCCGTGGTTGAATATGAGAAAGGTATCATTACACCACTAGGTGAATTAAAACAGATTTCTAAGAACGAATGATACTGACATGCTTCCCAATCATGGTATTCTTTTCAGTTCTTTGATTGTGCAAACAAGTGTAAATTATGTCAGCTATAACTAGAAACGGGAAGCGACCATCATGAATCGTATCTGCAAATCTCCGAGAAAGATGTGCGGATAGATAACAGAACGGTTTGTCGTTATGTCATTAGTTCCGGAGATATGGAACCGGATGAACCATGAGTTCTCCGTACTTGATCAATAGCTTTCAAGCAAACCTAATATTGTCGAAATCATTTTCGTTATCTCTGAGAAAAATGAGCGGATCACTTTTACGAAAATATCATCAAAACTCTTGAAAATTCCTCTTGCAGTAAATACAGACACCCAACAGATGCCATCTATTAAAAATTTCATGATAATCGGTTCATTAGTGTATCAGTTACTGTGCATTCGGTGATGCTACTTTTGCAAAACTAGAAACAATGGAAAAAAAGAATCTCACCCGCTTGTGAGAAGTTCTGGCAGCCGACTGTCGGTTTTGCCAGTATTGTATGGTAAAAATCCGACAAAAACATAACTGTTAATAATCGCTAGCCGAAATCCTCTACCGGTTGTCGCATTGTTGCCAGATTCTTGTCGGAATTCTGGAAGAATGTCAACCAAAATTTCTGGCAGACATAGTCCGTCATCAGGGAAAGTCTGCCAGCAACGTACGAGTGGGCGAATGTTGATGAAATACTGTTTTGAATATATAAAAATATATTGTGCAAGCAAAGAAATGACTTTATCAGCATTATCCGGACTATCGTCGATTTGTTTGCTTTTTTTTGTGATAAAATTTTTTTTCTGGCCTTTTTGCGTAAAAGCTTTACGTGGCCGATTGGCTCACATTTTTGTTACTTAAAATTTTTTTTTGCTATTGGATCTCGTTGTCACCCTTTTTCTAGGGGGAGATGAGTTTCCATTTCCATCCAACGAGGATCGGGGGTCACTTCGTCCGCGGCTTATCTCATCATCCATTGCTTCATCGTCGGTGTTGTGTGTGATCTCTGTTTTCTTTTCGTTGTCCTTGTTGATCGTAGTCTTGGGCTCGTTGAGAGTTGCTGTAGATGCGCCTTGTTGTACATTGGTTGCAGTTGCTGGTTGGTTGGAGGGTAAGTTGTTAACTGCAGCTGGTGTACTTTGTTCTCTGTTCGTTGAAAGGGATGCTTCATTGTTGTTGGTGGCTGTCACAGGTGTACTGGGGTTGGTGTGAAGGAAGCACCGTTGTCCTTTGGTATAGTTGTCTCCTTGTCCGGTTTATCACATGGCTCACCGTAGTGAACAGCTTTTTGGCAATATTGACATGTGGCCATCTGATTGTCATAGGTAACAAGTGATTTGCACGGAATTCTTGTATCTGGACCGAAAATCACATAAGAACAAACGTAACAAACGTACGCCATTTAGAATACCGGGGAAAAAAGTTCTTCCACTTTTCGTTTCCGATAGAAAGAATCTCTCCATATTGGGACATAGTTTTACGAATATAAGGATCGATGACGCTTGAGGGAAGATCATGCACACGCACTATCTTCCATATATACTGGAATGTTTTACTTGATATTTTCATGCTCCAAGTAGTGCACATTGTAATTGTCTTTTGCGAATTGAATTGCATCCAACTCTTTATAGAACTGGATGTAAACAACATTATTTTTCTTATTGCATTGAAGTAAATGTACACGTTTAATGTCAAGATGCATTTGCTCCTTAAGTAAACCTTCAAGTTCTCGTATCGAAGGTCGAATTTTGCACTGTCTGAAGTCAACAACAATTATATTCTTTCGTGTCGGCAGTAGCTTTTGTTCGTTTGGTTCAATCATTTCGAGATCGTTCTATTGTTCACTATACAATACTGTATTTGGAGTCTTCCGTCCCGAACGTAAGCGGTTTTGTTATATAGACTGACTTGGATGAGATGTGAAAGGGAACTGCGATTTGTTTGTTTTAAACGTATTTATCAAAACACAGATGATGCACTACGTTCTGTTCGTCCAGATGAGGCCGTTGTTCCGAAAATCGTATCAACGTAATCGTAACGATATCGAAAGGAAGTGTATTCACAATTTTTCATGAGCACTTGAACATAAAACGATTGTTTGCAAGATTGGTGCCACGTTTTCTCACAGCTGATCAAATGTACCGTATAACAAGTCGATCGTAACGATGGCTAAATTCTATGAATTGAAATTCGAATTGCCAGCGCATTTACCATAAGCACAGTATTGAGCCACCAACAACTATTTTCCGTTCTCAGATTTGAGAAAAATACTTGCTGGAAAAAGATTTACATCGAATGATAAGGTTATCGATGAGACTAAAGCCTTTTTCGAGGCTAGGGAGAAATCGTGATATGAAAGCGTTGGAACAATCGTATTGTTTGAAGAAAACATAAATTGATAAAATCAAAATATTAAAAAAGGCTTGTTCTCTTTAGCAGACCGAGGACTTTATGACCGACGTGATGGAATATGAAAAATTGGTATTTTAAACCCTTGTTGAAAACATTCCTCATGTAACCGATTCATTTATCAATCTACAGAGCGAACTTCTTTATATAACTCATACCCGTCTCAAATTATGTTAAACTGTTCACCGCATAAAAGACTAGATGTCTATCTCCTCTGTGTGACGAAGAGCAAACAAAATTTCTCCCCTCGCACTGACAACTTCAACGAGAGCTCTTCTCTTTCACATTTATACACCACTGTTGTATAAAGTGTGCACGCATCATGAGTGCGTTTGTTTATTTCCTTTTACCTCTTCCACTGAATCGCACCAAAGTGCTAGAGCATTAGCTAATAAATTCTCTGAGGTGGATGCAGATACTTTCACAGAGGTGTACACGCCGGTGAGAACTCGGCTGTATGGTTTGCGTAGAAGAAGCGTGGACACGCAAAATCAGCAAAATAAAACAATTTATCGTAAAATTTTCGGTTTTCCTTGCAAATTTTCCATAGCAAGGCCAGATCTACTCTCTATTAATTGGAGTTCACAGAAGTGTCCGCTCACCATCACGCGCCAGTGGTCACTTGGGTGTGTTTAGACGAGAGCGCGTGTGAGAGATTCATAGGAAGAGAATGTGTTTCACTCGCGCCAGCTGCTTTAACCACAAGCACACACTCAAATGCTGTCTATTCGACACTGAGAAGAAGTGCGCTTTCCTCTTTGTGCGGTGCTTCGTTTTTTGCATCCTCGGTGTGGACAAGAATCTGACTCCAGCGTGTATCACTCTGGTGAAATGCCATCTCTGTAGAAGAGTGAATGGTGAAGATGAACAAACAGTATTTATGGAAAGTCCGAATCTTCAAATATCTTTTTCGTTGCTATTGTACATCGTGCATATTTCTTCAATACGGGTTTAATATAGGCCAAAATCCGTTTCACCAAAAGGGTCATTTCACCGAATCACCGATTCACCAAACAATTGTCTTAATATTGTATTGTATTTAAAGATGATAGTATTGGCCTACAACAGTAGTTCTGAAATATCTAATATTTTAAATAAGAGTAAATTCATTTCCCTGTGTTTAGATCAGAAATACTTCCCTATTTATAAAATTTATCAGATAGATTCATGATCCTTAGAACGGAATTATCAAGAAAACTGGTTGACTTCATTGACTACTAAATAGTAAAGCATTTGGTTTTGTGTATCTCCCAGGCAAATGTTCATAATATGTTCCATTAACTGAGTGCAAATGAAAACATGCGGCTTAGCTACATCGTTTTTATTTGGGTGCTATCCGACATTTCGCTACCGCTCCGACCTACGCTACCGACCTAACTAAGCTCTAGCTTTGAGTAGACCGTGAAAACGAGGCGATTACAGGTTTGTATGCGAGAGGTCACCGCATTCGACGGCCAACTCAACAGCCGTCGCTTGGCTTCGGTTATGTATTCGAATTGACTTTTTCGACGAAATCACTTTCGGTGAAATGGCATTCGGCAAAATGGCTTTCGGTGAAGTGGCTCTCTGTAAAATTACCTGCTTCTTTCAACACATTTGTTCGTTATTCGTTTATTTACTTTACTACTAGAATTAGTTCGAAAAGCGTTACAGATTCTTCGATTCCTTTTGGGCTTCCATCATGGCTTCGGTTATGTATTCGAAATGATTTTTTCGACGAAATTACTTTCGGTGAAATGGCATTCGGCAAAATGGCTTTCGATGAAGTGGCTTTCTGTAAAATTATCTGCATCCTTCAACACATTCGTTCGTTATTCGTTTATTTTTACTTTACTACTAGCATTGGTTCGAATAGCGTTACAGATTCTTAGATTCCTTTTGGGTAGCATTGGTAGGATATGGTTCAACAAACACATAAAACTAGATTAGTACCGTACGAAAACGTCTTAGTTTGATTTCTTCGTATATTTTTCACAATTCTTTTCGATGAACGATCATCGCGAATTGAGTTCTGACGATTCTCACTGCATGAATATTCGTTCCTCATTCACTTAAAGTTGAAGTCTTTGTAATTGAAACGAAAACATTGATGAATGTCGCTTGCCATACGAGGCCAAAAACAGAAGACGCCATAAAGATGACGTTAAGCATATCAAACACTTTTCGTCTGGTTGCTTTTCGTAATTGGCTGTAATATCCAAGTTGCAAAATAGAACAAATGAATAATAATAGGAGATGGTTTGCAATTTTGCGTTCAGCCTTTTCGACCTTTTATGCCAACTTCGTTTTCACTAACTCATTTATGTATATTATTTTTGTGGTTATTGTAATAAATAGTTGCAATCCGATAATTTCCATTTGCAAATAGAGATGCAGTTTCGTTAATAAATATAAAAGTCATCAGAAACCGAACAATTAATCAACTATACCAAGCTTATCTAACAGAGTTTTGAGTTTGTACCGACAAACTTTTAATGATGCTAAAAACTGTAAAATTTCTACATTTTCATGACACAATTTTCACATGCTTCTCCATACCCGAACAATATGCACCCACGAGGACTAAAAAACAAAACTCGGAACGTACAAACAACCGCCGCTCGCAGCCCGGAGTGCATTCGCCTTTGTTGCAACATATTTAATTCATCGCGTCATCCCTCCACCTCTGAACCCGCACCCTCGTTGGTATTCCGTGCTAATATGTACTGCTGAGCTTACAATCCAGAGCTTGACGGAGGAAGGGCAAACGTAAATATACCCCAACTCCAATGAACTCGCACGTTCTTACCCGGGCACGAAGGAAGAAACCCAAGCCTCCACGATCATCGTCATATCGTGCTTGGCCCCGAGATTAAAACTGAAAGTTTAACTGTACATGATGAGTGCAGCGTGCATTTTTAGTCTCGGAAGATATAAATGGGACTGCAGCAACTGCGTTTCGAGCGAAGTGAGGAGGTGAAAAATGAAAAATAATCAGGTTTTTTTCTCTCTCTCAGATGTTGATCTTTTGCCAGAAACGAGGCTAAACTTGCTTCCTGCTGTAGAAACTGCAGTCCATAGAAACATTGCATCATAGTTCATGTTTGCATGGATCTGGGTTTATAAAAAAGGAGCAGGAAACGAATGTGCTGTTGGTCGTGCTTTTTATTGTAGTGTGAAACACTTTTATATGCCAAACTTTCCCCAAACGCCTGTTCATACTCACAGTCTCGGCTCATCCCAACGGCAAGACACTTCTTGAAGCGACAGTACTGGCACCGGTTGCGATTCAGTCTTATCACCAGGCACTTGCCATCGCGCAAGCAGCGATACTCGATCTGCTTCTGGATGCTGCGCCGAAAGAATCCCTTGCATCCTTCGCATGATGTTACCCCGTAATGGTAGCCGGAGGCCTTATCGCCGCACACCTTGCAGGCCACAAACGTCTTCGATGAGGTCGTCGAGCTGGCGTCCGAGCCGGCACACTGCTGCTCTGAAACGAAACGATTGGAAACGCAACGGTTAAATACGGTCTCCGGTTGAATGCCAGGCGGGAAAATTTGTTTAATGAGTTAACACCAGGGGGCTACGCTTCATTGTGGCAGCATAATTGGAACTAATGGACGCAAGAGAGAACACAATTGCAAGAATTACAGTCCAAACGTTTGAGTTATGATGATATTAACAGCATCGAGTTTCGTTATGGACAAGTGATTCGGGTTTTGTCTTTATTTCAATTAGCAAATCAAAATATTTATTTATATCCTGCTAGTATTGCTCTTATTTTGAATTAATTAAGCTTAAAACTAATAATATTTATGGAAATTCTATTGTAGTGAATTTGGTATTTAAGGTATTAATCCTGCATTTTGTGAAATGTCGTTGTTTAATTGAATATTTTTTCCTGTATCTAACTGCTGTCAAACTGTTTGTTTAAAGCCAGGTTATTATGTCGAGTTTGCTAAGTGCAAATAATCCTTCAATTTACATCTTCTGGTAACCTCAGAGTTCTTTGATCAGTACTGGTGCCCGAACGTAGAATGACTAAGGATTGGGAAGGGATGTTAGTCCAACACACGTTGTTACTAGAGATGGTCGGGTATCGGGTATTTTACCCGAAACCCGACCCGTACCCGTACCCGACGGGTTTTTGGTCGGGTACGGGTAAAAATTTTTATTTTCAATCGGGTACGGGTCGGGTACGGGTAAAAAAATTTACCGCTCACTCGGGTACGGGTCGGGTAAGGGTAAATTTTTTTTTCGGATCGATTACCCGACCATTTGTACTTCACATAAATATGTTTACACGTTGACGAGATTTTTTCATTGCAAAACAGTTCTTCCGAAAAATAATCCGAATCTACTTTTCTCGTAGGTTTTAATGGACTGCCATTTTAAAACTGTTTAATGCACAACTCAGTAAAAATTATTTGATTCATATACTGCCCATACTCGCATATCTCATATCGATTTTCGCCAATTTTGAGTTAGCTTGAGGAATGGAGTCTTTCCTCAATATACTCTCAGAAATTGCAATAAAAATGAGGGTTTGTTCAGTAAAATATAAAAAAATATCAACTCATTTCTGTGTCCCATATGCTAAAGTGTCCGCATATCAGTCCCATTCAGTGCAAAATTTCAATAATTTCATTTGTTGCAATATTGGAACAGCAAAGGTGTATTTCCGATATTTCATGTAATAATACCAAGATTTAGCATTAGGGAGCAAAGCAAAGTCTTGGCATTACATTCCTTTCGTGGAGTTTGGCCTTTCTGTTTCAACAGACTTCGCAGCCGATTCTTAGCGTACAGAATCATTGCATGGCTAGTACTATGGATCCTACTGACACTAAGAATCCTTCCAGGTCGGAGCTCGAACATACGACAGCTGGCTTGTAAGACCAGCGTCCTATGTATTGAACCGCCAACCCGGGACCAGCATTAGGGAGCACAATAAATAAAAAAAATTCGGAAATAAACTTTTGATCGTCTTTTTCTCAACATGCCGATTTCCCATATGGGACTGATATGCAAGTATGGGCAGTATATAAAATGTAGTGTAGTACTCATATCACATTCAGATACCAGAAACTGTTATATTTATTATTTAAATATTGGTTGGAGATTTTCAAAATTTTCATATAAATCATTAGGATTCTTACCATAAAAACATGAACATTTATTTCAGAAAATCTGCATAGAAGTTCTTCTTATTCTGCACTTCTGGGTGGTGTCACCTCACTTGAAATGACACCGATTGATGGCACAGCAAGTTGGGCTATATTGCTAGTTAATTTTCGTTTCTTTTCACTGGACTACAAGTGAAAACCTCGATGGGTGACAACGTGGAGTCGCAAAAGTAAGGGTGAAAATCTTTTCTTGCGAAATACTCAAATTTTCACCGTGTTCACTCGTTGAGGTTTCCACCGGTTCAATGGCTGTAAAAACCACCAGCTACCGATAACATCGTGGGTGTGGGTTTGTGGGGCTTACAAAACGGGCATAGTTGACAGATTAATTTAAATCAAAATCATAATTCATTTTGCTTTGTAGTAAAAAATTGTAACCAAAAAAATTTCCTACGAATGTTCAAACTACTTGCACTTGAAGGACTCACTGTTCACCATGTTCAAAATTGAATGTTTCACACCGGGAATACACGTACATTGTTTGATTCTTTGGTCAATTCACGTAAACGAGCTGATAACACACTATTCATTTTAGGGGATATTCGCATAACATTCATTTTCGTCACGTATAATATTCAATTTGCATTTGGAACTATTTTACGTGATTTTTCAAGTGATTCGAATGTGAATTTTTATTTGTGTGTCAAGATAACGAGCACGCTTACTTGTGGTTCTAAAGAATTGGATCAAAAGTCGCACTGTTTCGTAAAAACCATACCTACCCATAATTGAATACAACGGGTATTACGACATTTTGGGTAAATATGCTTCTCGAAAAATTTGAGTTGATATTACTCCCTTTTGTTGACATTTGTAAATGAGTATAAAGTACCAAAGACATTGAAAATCTACAGGGTCCGCCATCCAACATTTATTTTTGAACTAGCGGTTATTTCGACATTGGTAACCTCAATGTCACTTCTGATTTGACAGAAACTTAGTTGTATCCTTCCGCTGAACGAAAATGGTTGTGTATACGCTTGAGGACCGCGTGAAAATAGTGCAGTTTTACTTTGAAAATCATGGTAATGTTGCGGAATGTGTGCAAAAAAATCATCTTCTCGTATGAGGCACATTTTCATCTCGGCGGGTATGTTAATAAGCAAAATTGTCGCATCTGGGGACGGAAAACCCGCACGTCATCATGGAGAAGCCGATCTCAGAGAGTGACGGTTTGGTGCGGATTTTTGTCTGGCGGCATCATTGGGCCTTTTTTCTTAGAAAATGAGGCAGGAGCCGCCGCCACGGTCAATGGCGAGCGGTACCGCGTCATCATTAGCGATTGGTTCTTCCCGTTACTTGAAGAGGAAGACTTGGACACCTTTTGGTTCCAACAAGACGACGCTTCATGCCACACAGCCAACGCTACGATCGATCATCTGTGCACAGTCTTCGAAGATCGAATTATCAGTCGAAATTCGGATGTCGTTTGGCCGCCTCGAAGCTGTGATTTGACACCGTTAGACTATTATCTTTGAGCGGCTGTCAAACATAAGTGTTATGTGGACAAGCCAGAGACAATTCAAGCCTTGAAGGATAACATTCGTGCATCCATAGCTGAAATAAAGCTGCATACAATCGAAAATGTATTAAAAAGCTGGACCGACCGTATGGCGTACTGCAAGGCCAGCCGAGGCAGCCATTTGAATGAAATTATATTCCACAATTACTCGGAAGGATTGTACTTTAATATGAAAAAATAAATTTTGAATTCGGATGAACCGTCTGTTTTTTTGCATGTTTAAAAAAAGTTACATTACATTATTCATGCTTCACAGTGTATTTATATTTTTAAAAGTAAACAAGCATTTTAATGTATTTTTCGTACCAACTAGAGCCTGATACGGCTCGATATCTAAAACACTTTATTTTTTCCATACTGAATTTTGGTAAAATTTTTACTACTCATTCGGGTCGGGTACGGGTACAGGTAATTTTTTATCGGGTACGGGTCGGGTACGGGTAAAATTTTTTATTTTTTACCGGGTACGGGTAATTTTTTTTATTATTGATCGGATACGGGTAATTTTTTAAATTTTTAATCGGGTAGGGGTAAATTTTTTTGCTGATCACTCGGGTACGGTACGGGTAAGAATTTCTATACCCGACCATCTCTAGTTGTTACTAGAGCCCGTATATACTACTGCGCACTCCTCAAGTGTCACGGGAGAAGGATATTTGTTAGTACAAATTTCAGTAATGATAGCATTCGCGCTCGACTTAGTATGTTCCGTTTTCGAAATGCTTAGATGCACCACTAAACTCACAGACTTCCCGAGTGAACCCTATTTTTCTATTTTGCCTGCTACAAAATAAACGTGTGAATAGGATTAGGCAAAATAGTTGATTCATTGTAGTGACATATTCTATAAATTATATCAAATCATTTTGAATCGCCAAACTAAGGTCAAAAGATATCACACACGTCTTGATTGTTAATTATTTCCACTTTAATGTTTCAACTATTTTATTCAATTGGTTAATTGGTTATATGGGTTGATCTGGTTTGGATCTGGGTTTGATTTTCATACTATTTATTCAATATAACGATATATGTTATCTCTGTTATTAACATTGCAATATTAACGGGTCTGCGCAATAGTTGAATTTTATCATTCAGTTTATAATCTTGAAAGACAAACAATAACATGGAAGAAGAAAAAACACCGAATAAAATTTTTTCTCAGAAGCTAGCCGTAAATTGATAAGTTGAATGAAGAATGAAGAATAATTGAGTAAAATAGAGTAATCAGATGTGAAACGTTGAAAATATCTGATAGCTGACATGGAAAAATTACTCCTGCAATTGTCGCCTTTTACGACATGGAATCAGGAACCCAGTGGATAACCTTTCCAAATTGGCTTTGAATTGATTCTACTAAAGATATTAGTTGAAGTTTGCTAGTGCGACTAATAGATGTCGTCAGTAATATGAACATATTTCTGTAAATTGGCATACGTGTCACTTCCTTTCCAAACTTTTCCTCAGAGAACACGCACCTTAAGTTTAGTTCCAAGTAAATAATATTTGCAGTGCATAGTTTCACTAATGTCGTTTTCGCTTGAGAAAACTGAAACTGACCCAGGGTAGTTTCATCAAACAATCACTTTTCACGAAACTGTGTCGATTTCGCACCTTGAAATGGGGGTTTGAGCAAACCTGATATAAAAATCAGGTTTCACTAGCTTCAAACAAACGGTTAGGGTGGAAACTGGGTTAGGTTTGTCATCAAGCAAAAACGACATAAGAGATAGGGACAGCGGAAGCTCATCGGTTGCTGTCAGGGCAGTAAAATTTAATTTTCGTATGAAATTCTGATGAAAATGACATTTCTGGCCTTTCACTATCAGTATACTTCAATTCATTCAATTGACTTCTGCGCAACCCACCTGGGTTCGATCCCCAACCCCGCACATAGAGTCAGAAAGCTTTTTTGGCCCGAAGAGGCGAATGTCCTTGAGGTTAAAACCCCTATAATTGAAACAATAATTTACTTCTTTTGTGATACTCAAACGAGATCCTCTGGATTAATCGTCAATTGTCTAGTAATTTGAAGATTCACTTGCTCTCAGCAGCCGGCCAGTTCGAATGAATAGGCATGAATATCAGCACGTGTGAATAGATCATTTTAGTTTGGATTTATATGGTAAAGTGTACTAAAAATTTGATACCGTCACTTACAAAATACAAAAAAACGAAAACTAAATTTTTAAACTGGCCTCGAAACTATTCCAGTTCGTAGCCATTATCAGTAGACAAATAAAACAAACCGATTCCGGCTATCCTGGTTTCCGGTTTTCGATTCTGAAAGCAGTGGAATTGCGGCTTTCCTGGTTCCCGGTTTTCAATTAACGACCGAAGATTGTTACTATAGACTCAAAAATGGATCCCAGTCATTTTTATTCGAAAATTCACACATTTATATATGAGGATATGACAAGGGCATCATTACACCACAAGGTGGAGGTTTAGCCTTCTTCATATAGAAAGGCTATGCAATCACTGTGAAAATCGACTTTTTAATCGAGGCCCGGAGGGCCGAATGTCATATACCATTCGACTCAGCTCGACGAACTGAACAAATGTCTGTGTGTCCGTCCGTGTGTGTGTGTGCGTGTGTGTGTGTGTATGTATCAAAAATATGCACTCACTTTTCTCAGAGATGGATGAACCGATTTTCACAAACAAAGATTCAAATGAAAGGTCTCATAGTCCCATAGCCTGCTATTGAATTTCATTCCGATCCGACTTCCGGTTCCGGAGATATAGGAGATATGTACCAAAAATATTAAAAAAATATGCACTCACTTTTTTCAGAGATGTCTGAACCGATTTTCACAAACTAAGATTCAAATAAAAGTTATTATGTTCCCATAGTTTACTATTGAATTTCACTTGAATGTGACTTCCGGTTCCGGAGTTATATGGTAATATGTGAAAATTTGAAAAAAAGTTTACTCTCAATTATCTCTGGGACAACTCAACCGATTTTCGCAAACTAAGATTCAAATGAATCCTATAATATCCTAAAAATTTGTAGAACATTTTATCTAGATCCGAATTCCTGTCCCGGAACTAAAGCGTGATAAGTGGAAAGTTATCAATTTTATTACAGGGTCCGGCACTCGAAGTGTAACCAACTTCAGACCTTCGAGCCTGGCGTCAAGGTAAATGCGACATATTATAGGGAAAGTATTCTGGAGGTTGCTTTGAAGCCGTGGGCAGACAAACATTTCGGTGGCAGACCATGGACGTTTCAGCAGGACTCGGCACCGTCTCACAAAGCTCGAGTGAACCAAGAATGGCTGAAAAACAACGTTCCGAACTTCATCACGTCCACACAATGGCTCTCGAATTCACCAGATGCGAATCCAATTGATTATTCTCTTTGGGCCATTTTGGAGAGAAAAGTCCGAACTAAAAGATACACCAGTCTCGAGGCGCTGAAAAAAGTTATTGTCCGCGAGTGGGCCAAAATACATCTGCAAGTCACATTCGGGCAACTTGCGATTCGTTTTTTGACCGTCTCAAGGCCATAGTCAAGGCAAAAAGTGGTCATATCGAGCAGAAGTGAATTGATTCTGAATTTTGTATTATTTTTACACGTTTTGTACTTTGAATTAAGTAAAAGTAATTTTCCAAACTGAATTTATGGCCTTTTTAATTGGTTACACTTCGACTGCCGGACCCTGTAGTATTTTTCCACGAGCCCAACAAACAGGTACAAATCCCATAAAACTGTCTGATAAATTCTTCTAGTTTGCAGAACTTTTTAGTTTGTGGGTATAAAAACTTAACTCGACACAACTGGTCCGTCAATAATAATGTCGATAATAATAATAATAATAATAATAATAATGCTAATAATAATAATAATAATAATAATAATAATAATAATAATAATAATAATAATAATAATAATAATAATAATAATAATAATAATAATAATAATAATAATAATAATAATGTTGCTGGTTCTGCTGGTTCAAGCTGTTTAGCTTGACTTTTTTATATCATTTATTTTATTTATTTATTTTACCCCGGCTTTAACCATTTAGCTTGACTTACATATGCAGAAGTAACAGAAACGCAGGTTCGTTTCGCTTGTTTGATTTCGTATAATTGGTTTAATCGAAATAGAACTTGAGATAGTAAGTATAGGTTTAACTACGTTCAAAACTGTTCCAATTTGTAGGTCATATTTGTTGGTAGCAAACGAACCAACTTCGGCTATTTCATTCATCTTAAAGTTTCATACGAAATTCCTTATTTTGTTGTGGATACTACTTTCGGTTCCGGAACTACAGGGTAAACAGGATTTATAGAGTTTGTGAGATTATGTCGGAGCAAAATTTCCTATTTCTATTCAATAAACAGTTGTTTTTGCTAATTTCACGGCTATATTTATGATGTAATAAATAATATCAGAAAGGGATCATTACACCACTATGTGGATTAAAATAGATTTTTTATATGCATTGAGACGTGTACCAAAGTATTCAAAAAGAAAATTGAAAAGAAAGCAAAAGATTTAGGTACATTTTGTGATTAACATTTCAGCTATCAAGGATTACCGGTCATTTGTTCCCTTGAACAACGTACTGAATGTTTATGAGCAGCTTATTTGACAGGCGCATTTCGGTCAATTAAGAGATCTTTGTTATTTTACGAAAGCAACTAACGGAAATTTAACTGAGTTTCAACTGACTGATGACAACATAAATGAACTGTCGATGAATCAAATTCATCTTTGACAGTTATCGGTGTTTTGATTTCACTGGAATGACAACTAACACAATTGAATGAAACTACACACCAAAAAATTTGAATTTTACAGGTGACCTAATCCCTCATACGATGTAATTCATAAAGACCTAATTTGTCAAATGACGGAAAATCTCATTTGTAATCACTTAATGTTAGATAAGTTTGAATTTTACTGGTTTCGACTGTAACTTGCGTTCTGCTAGCAGGTGCGACTTTATGAATTCAAATGCACCTTTTACCAGCCAAGCAGATGCATGCCTCTGTGGCTCGGTCGATTAACAGACGTACTTGCGATCCAATGATTCTCGGTTCAAGTCGCGACGGTTGTCCTCAGTATTCTTTTTTTTATTTCAATGAATTTCATGTTTGGAGTTTGAGACACGATATTAAATGTTCTTCGACGTAAATTTGCGTGAACTGCGACGCTCCATTTATGTGCTTCTAATAAGATGTAAAATCACAGGTTTTTTTTTAAGTGTGTAGAATAGCATGGAACAGAAAGGAATGATACGATATGAGCATGTAAACCAACCACTGATAGCTGCTAAACGATGTTCATCCAACTCATTTTGTGAGGTTATGTGATTTTCGTGCAAAACCTAATTCAGGGCGTCAGTGAGCGGTGTATGAAGTGAGTATGAAGTTTAGCACAGTCATCTGATCGGCTTAATTAAAATAAAATTTTACGGCACTGGTTGCTGATAAATAATTGTGGTGAACATGCTCCATGTGAGACATGGTTTCGTAAAACCCCCATAATAAAAATATCAGATTCTCTACAAAATAAGATTTCTTTTCATTGACAAACGGGTAATTCCCACTAATACCGCGGGTGTTTACAAATAAATTTAAAAAAAACTTTGTGAATATTTTTGTAGCACTAGTGTTCAAAAGTTGTTTATTGACATAATTTTTTCACAGATTTCAAACATTTGACCAATTTAAGTCAATTCACGGTATTCGGATATGTACGCTCATGTAGGTTAAAAGCGGGATACTTTATAAAATCTCGAGAATACTTTAACATTTGACATTAACCCATTTAGATAAACTTATATTTATGAATATTTATTCCTTCAACAATTCCGACTTCCGGTAAGCCAAAGTCTTGGTGTTTCCTTCTGTGGAATTTGACATTCTGTTTAAACACAGACTTCGCAATTGTTTTGTAGCGTACAGAACTTGTGCTACGATCCTATCGATATTACAGGATGATGAATGTTAAAAATTTCATACCGTCATTCAAAGTGACAATGCAAATTACATAGAAACTCTTCGGGACAGTGCTAAAAAATATTCCAGTGTGTGGGCCTTGCTAGTTCATGACCAATCGAACCCACTTTAACTACACCGGTTCCCAGTTTCTGGTTCCGGAAATACCAAAAACAGTGGTCCTATATTTCCAAATAAAGCTCGCACCGATTTCGACTCAAGATATGTTTTGCAAATAGCAACAACTTTACACGTCTGCTTAACGATCTAAGTCGGACCGTTAGGTGGCGTTAACAATTTAGACATATACTACTAATACTTTAAAGAGTCGATGACGAATCGTATAAATGAGATATTGTTTCTGCCTTTCTCTATAGAAAGGTATTAGAATTGCTGGAAAAAACGACTTTCGAACGAAGCCTCGGACACCTATAGTGTTATATACCATTCGACTCAGTTAGACGAGATCGAAAAATGTCTGTGTGTGTATGTGTGTGCACCTTTCGAAGATATTTTTACCGCTCAATTTTTTCAGAGATGGCTGAACTGATTTTAACAAACTTAGGCTCGTTTGAAAGCTACTGTCCCGATCAAGTTCGAAGATCAAATGGCTGTGACTTTTGGTTCCGGAGATATGGTGGTATAAGTGACGTAACCGAAAAACATGTTGTTTTTTACCGCTCTAATGTATATAAGGGTGTAAATCTTTTGCGATCATCTCTAATTTCGTAAAACGCTATTGTTCAGAAGTTTAAGCACCTCGAAAAACGATTATACGATGCGAGAAGGGCAAGTGTTAAACCAGTCCGAGACATCGATTGAAGTCGAAAAATTTGGTAAGAAAACTATGGTCTAGCAAGCAATTTGTAGCTGCGGTAAGATTTCGAAACATTTAATCACCACTGCTTAAATGAACAGCGAAATATACATCAAGGAATGTTTACAAAAACGACTTCTACCCAAGATTCGAAGCCACAAGGATCCTGTTGTCTTCTGGCCAGATCTTGCTTCTTGCCACTACTCGAAATCAACGGTAGAATGTTACTTTCGTCCCAACTTCGATCAATTGAGGAATTTTGGGCATTAACGAAGGCACATCTTAGGAAACATGTCTCGGCAGCCGAAACCATTCAACAGTTCGAAAAAGATTGGAAAAAAGTTTCAAAACTTGTCGCCAAGAAGTCTGTACGGAATTTAATGAGGAACGTTCGCAAGAAGGTGCGCCAGCTAGTCTACAATGGCTATGTAGCAAATGTTGAGAGTAATAATCTGTTGCTGTAGTCTAATATTATCAGTATATCGAATAAAATTTGAATATCTAACACTTGTGAATTATTTACAGCGAAATCAAAGTGCGTCCATACTTTCTGGTACAGTCTTTAGAAATTCATTCAATGAATAGTTCTTGTACTCTTGAATAAACGTTTTGCTTCACACGTGGGATACGCATAATCTTGCATGAACTTCACCTTAACTCCATTGAACATTATTCATATTCATATTGTTTTGTGTCTTAGGGCAGAAGCTAAGATATTGGAATTGATTCCAAAGCCCAATCCGACTATTGTAGAGCGAATAATAGTAAAATCACAGCGAGAGTTTGAATAATGTAGATATTAGTACAGTTGTGCAAATTTAGCGACAGTTGAATTGATGACTGAATATAGCACATCTAGAATATCCACGAAAGTCTAGCTTCTGCGGCAAATGCAGTGTCACTGAGCACAGTCTAATTGAAAGGAAAATATTCAATCAATCCTATTCTACCACGACTTCTGAAAGCCGAACCTTAACGGTCGTTAGGTTCTAGGCCCAGTTCGTCGTATCCAACATTTTTCCCAATACCATTCAACATTCGACTATTTCCCTTTTTCACCTCTTTCCCCGGGCAAAGAATGCCATCAAAGTTTGTTTGACGGTCGTCGATCGTGCGGCAGTGCATTAAACTTGCAAATATTTTAATTTAAAATCCATTGATCAACATGATATCCCCTGTGCCCGGGTACTGTGTTTTTCCGTATATTTAGTTTTCGTTTATTTCTGCAGTCCTATACGCGCCCTGTTGTTGGCTTTTCTGTTTCGTTACTTTTTAAACGCCATTTACGGGCACTCCGGAGCGCGGCGGATGGCAGATTCAGCGTTACCTTTACCTTTCGATGTGCTGCTGGAGTACGAGCAGTCTTTTCGCCCGGTGAAAGGTTCGTTGAACTTATTATGTTTATTTTCTTCGCGTTTCTTCTGTTTGTTTCCTTCTTCGGGTTTGTTTTGGTATCTTCTCCGTACCGATCGTTCGTGGCCGCTAGTTTGTCCCGATCGGTTGTTATTGCGATTGTGTTCTGCCTGAAACACGTTTCTTTCACACCCACTACCACCCAGCCTCCCCCTATCGGGATGTCGAGCGGGCGACGGACCACTTTCTTCGGGTGATCTCCCAGCTATGCTGCCGGTTAAAACTTTTTTTCAGTGTAAGCTCAACTACGGGTGCTATTTACTAGCACCCGGGCATAGTTAATGTAAATGTGAGTTAAAGAAAATTGAAGTGTGATATGTACACAAGATGTGACAAAAGTTAATTGGTTGAAATAACATAAACATGTTATGTGTTTTTTGATCTCAAAGAAAAACTATAAACTTACATTTTCGAACACTTTAAACCATTTTTCTTCCCATTTCTTTCGGTTTCAATATCTGCTAGTTTGAGTAAATGACATATTTACCTCCATCTCATCCAACAACACCGAGAGAAATATAACTAATCGTACACCGTGTGCTATGAAAGTTACTAAATAATAAATGTTTCACTCGCGACTCACGCCGGTCATCAATCGTCTTCTGAAGGGAACACCAGACACCAAATCTACGGAAACTTTGCATCACCTACTTTCCTGCGAGCAGTTTTGAATGATGCTGTATTCATTTCTCTTGTTTCCCTATGTCCATTTCGGAATGATGACAATGGTTTATACTTCTTAATAAACTCATAAATTCATAACGGGATCCAGTCAGAGTTGAAAGTTACTAAACATATCAGCACCAGCACCAGCCCCATCCAACGGCCGGGAAGCCGGGAAGAGCCTTTGGCCTACAAACAGGTCATCAGCCTTTAACTGCTTCAACCGATGATGGGTTACGATAGCGGCGAGCAACTATGATGGATCGCAAATCGATACGAAGGAAAAATGAACTGACAGTAAATGGTTTGATTCAAACTAGGGAATTTGATTAGTTCAGATATAGCAGGCAAAAAACCAATCTATTTGACAATATTCGATCAGATTTGACATAATTTTAAATTGTAAAGCGGTTTTAACTACCCGAAATTACGCGAAATTTTTGAAAAATCCGTTTGTAAAGGTGAAATTTAGAAAATTCGTGTGGAAACAGTGGAACACTATGCTTGTACCTAGCAGTAAATACTTTTGTTTGGATATTAAAAACTGAAAACTGATTCCACGAAGTTATAACAGTTCGGCTGAAAAGTTCGTATCGTTTAATAGAAACACACATTTTTTTGCCAAAATTCGTTTTTATTATTCAACATAATTGCCATAAGAGGCGATACAGCGATTATAGCGATCTTCCAACTATTCGATACAATTTTTGAAGTACGATTTGTCCTTTGCCTCAAAATAGGCCTCAGTTTCAGCGATTACCTCTTCATTGCTTCTAAATTTTCTACCAGCGAGCTTTCTCTTGAGGTGTGAGAACAGGAAAAAGTCACTGGGGGCCAAATCTGGAGAATACGGTGGATGAGGGAGCAATTCGAAGCCCAATTCGTTCAATTTCAGCATGGTTTTCATCAACTTTTTTCTTCTTCAAATGAGGCCGTTTTTATGAAATTTCGTCCTTCAAACGCTCTAATAACGCTATATAATAGTCACTGTTGATGGTTTTTCCCTTTTCAAGGTAGTCGATGAAAATTATACCATGCGAATTCGAAAATACAGACGCCATAACCTTACCGGCCGATTGTTGAGTCTTTCCACGCTTTGGGTTCGGTTCATCGCGTGCAGTCCACTCAGCTGACTGTCGATTGGACTCCGGAGTGAAGTGATGGAGCCATGTTTCGTCCATTGTTATATATCGCAGAAAAAAATCAGTTTTATTTCGATATAACAGCTCCAAACACTGCTCAGAATCATCAACTCGTTGTTGTTTTTGATCGATTGTGAGCTCACGCGGCACCCATTTTGCACAAAGCTTTCTCATATTCAAATATTCGTGAATAATATGTCCAACACGTTCCTTTGATATCTTTAGGGTGTTTCATCAACATACGAAATTCCTTTTTTTCCATTTTTTTCACAATAACAGAAGTAGCTTCACTCAAAATGCAATATCTTACAAACTAATAATCAGACAGCTGTCAAATTTATACACGTATCTTTTGAAGGTTGGTACTAACTGAAAATGGTATGAATTTAATTCTAGTGGCGCCCTCTCATAGAAACGATACGAACTTTTCAGCCGATCTGATAAGGACTGGACAAATACACTTTATTCCAACTTTTCTTTTAATACCACATTACTTTCAAATTTTAATATACAACTATAGATATTTGTTTCATTTCCATCCTGTCATACATCAAGCAATCTAATATTTCCCAACTCATCGTTTTCAATCTATTTTCAAATGTGTTGATTTAAATCTATAGTCTATAGGGGAAAGTATTATAAAGCGCCCCTACTGGCCAAAATTCCATCTCTAAACAAAAGTTTCATCACTAACACTATCGTTTTGTAAGATCTTTCTGCTATGCAAGTTTGGCAGTTGTCGTTTGCTGGAAAATATGAAAAAAAATTGGAAATATCATTAGGCAACTTTTCGATGTAAGGTTTTGCTTCGACTAAACAAGCTTTTTTACCGTATAAAACGTCTAATGATCGGTTGCTACTTAGTAATTCACTTTTAGCAGTGCTAATGTCTCTATTTATAGTATAAAAATCTAGAGAAATAAAGCCATTTCTTTGATATACAAATTTTCTCGTAACAGTCACTCTTCGGACTTTATGCCCCACTTTCGATTCAACAGTATGCTTCGAGTTAAAATATTGTTCTAAAGATTTATAACGATTATTAAAACAAAATGTAGCGTTGGGAAAATCAAATATGTTGGTTTCCAATTGTAATTATTTGATTTCTGAAGGAGTATCTTCTTTATCTGCTTTTCTTCTATATCGACACTTCAAGAGGCATATTGCATCATTGTTGTGTGGCGTCTCTTGTTGTGGGGCATACCACTGATTTGTTGTGAGGCATATTATACGGTTGGTGGGGCAACCTGAAAAGCGTAAGAGGCGGAGCTTGTGCGACTTACCAAGGGTTGCCAAATAATTTCTCAGTAAAGAATATTTGATTTGATTCAGCGCGCATTCAGTCATAATGAAACAGAAAATATAAGTTTGTGTCAAGTTACAATTTGTTGATGTTTTTCCCATTAAACATTTACGACCAAAAATTGGCGTCCGATAATGAAAGCTAAAATATAAAATTCAATATTCTTTGAACCCACTATATCTACTCAAAATCTATGTGCTATTCGATATTTATGGTAAAGTTGATCATTGTACTTATTGAAAACGTGCGCGCTTTCGATATTTTACAAAATAATATTCATATTTTTATTCCCGTCATATGAAATTCACAGCTAAAATGTCGAAATGTGTTCAGTTAGAACTTTTTTGTGATTAATATTAGTTTTTCATATATCAAAGTTAAAACAGTTGACCAATCGCAATAATTAGAAATTACACTTTTTTCAAATTCAATGAATATTTCGTTCCTTGGTCATGGCATAAGTGTTTCCATGCATACACTGCCGTGACAAAGTGTAGAAATATTCTCTCTGGCAGTGCGAATGTACTTCCCAAAACGAAACAAGTTTGCTTCGCACATGTACCGGCAACAAATTTGCGTATAACCGCAGATTCGACTTTAGCCAATTTTTTAAACTGAAGGAATTTTCTACTTATTTTACTTATTGATTTAATATTAGTATCCGGGATGATGTACGGAAGCTTTCAACCGACACTGTAATTGTATTTCTTTGTTGCATCACAACGAATACGGTAACCGATATGAAATCATTACTTAACTTTGTCTTGTAGTGTGTCACTTTTTCATTGTTACATTTTGTTACGGTGTCAATTCGTAACATTATTTTGAGTCCATTGTCACCATCATAATACGACTTGTTTCGTCGTGTTCGTCGTGCGACCATTATGCAGCATCTGTTTTGTTTTAATTTTTTTATGAACAAGTTACATGTGCTACTTGGGATATGCCAACGGCAAGCAAAAAAACTAAGAATGTGGTCGTTTTGAAAAGTGTTTGTATCAATCAATTTTCATCACTTCTACCGAAATCATTGAAAATTATGTTCCTCAGGCGTATTGCAAAGAATTACCTAGATTCTCGAGATAAAAATACACGTACATTTAGAAATATCTCAATGTTTTCTTAAGAGGGACATATTAAAACACTTTACCCTATGTTCTATAACCAACGCCTGTTTTAATCCACCTAGTGGTATTTGAAAGTACTTAGAGGTATAATAATGCCATTCTTAATAACACTTCATTAGAAATCGATACCGATATTGCCCGGGTTGGCGGCTCAATGCATAGGGCGCTGGTCTTACAAGCCAGTTGTCGTATGTTCGAGCCCCGACCTGGAAGGATTCTTAGTGTCAGTAGGATCCATAGTACTAGCCATGCAATGATTCTGTACACTAAGAATCGGCTGCGAAGTCTGTTGAAACAGAAAGGCCAAATTCTATTTTTAGAGCCAGAACCTGGAGACAGTCATAAAAAATTTTTGCGACCATTAAATTGCATTAAATTATTTTCTTAGGAGGTTTGTTGTTTTCAATAAGGATTACTCTATAATCTGAAAGTCATTTTTACAGTGTAAATCGACGTTTCTACTCAGTATTGTTGGCAACTCATCATGAATAGGTTAACTCCAAAACAACGCTTCCAAATCAAGGAAATTTATTTTCAAAATCAGTGGAATCAATACGTCAATAAGCAAAATTGCCGTAAGATAATCCACACGCCGTTCAAGAACTACCGATGCATCCCGATAAATGTACTGTTTGCAGTTCGCTATCACATCTCATCCAAGTCAGTCGATAAAACAAAACCGCTTACGTTCGGGACGAAAGAAACCAAGTACAGTATTGTGTAGTGAACAATAGAACAACCTCGAAAATGAGTGAACCAAACGAACAAAAGCTACCGCCGATACGAAAGAATACAATTATTGTTGACTTGAGGCAGTTCTAAATTCGACCTTCGATACGAGAACTTGAAGTTTTGCTTAAGGAGCAAATGCATCTTGTGCATTTACTTCAATGCAATAAGACAAATAATGTTGTTTACATCCAGTTTTATGAAGAGTTGGATGCAATTCAATTCGCAAAAGACAATAATAATGTGCACTATGAGAAGCACGAGAACATTAAGTACAACATTCCAGTATATATGGAAGATAGTGCTATAGAAGTGCGTATGCATAATCTTCCCTCAAGCGTCATCGATCCTTATATTCGTAAAACTATGAACCAATACGGAGAGATTCTTTCTATCGAAAAAGAAAAGTGGAAGAACTCTTTCCCCGGTATTCTAAATGGCGTACGTTTGTTACGGATGCGCTTGAAGAGGGTTATATCTTCTTATGTAACTTTCGGTCAAGATACAAGAATTCTTTGCAAATCACTTGTTACTTATGACAATCAGATGGCCACATGTCAATATTGCCAAAAAACTGTTCACTACGGTAAGCCATGCAATAAACTGGACAAGGAGACAACCACACCAAAGGACAACGGCGCTTCCTTCACACCAACCCAAAGCAACCCCAGTACACCTGTAACAGTCATCAACAACAGTGAAGTATCCCCTTCAACGAAACCATCCAACGTATTCCCTATAGAACAAAGTACACCAGCTGCAATTAACAGCTTACCATATAACCAACCAGCAACTACAAACAATGTACAACAAGGCGCATCTACAGCAACTAGCAACAAAATCAACAACAATACCACGGCCATGGATGACGAGACGAACCACGAACAATATAAAAAAAAATTTTAGCTAAAAACTCAGCTCAATCGGCCACGTAAAGCTTGTACGCAAATAGGCCTGAATAAAAATATCTTTTATAAAAAAATGTACTATTTGGTGCGATCCATAGGCTCGTGAAACCATTGATCCTCATATCTTTAAAAATGAGGAAGGACGACACATTACCGTGAATGGAGATCGATACAGAACCATGATCAATGAATTTTTGTTGTCAAATCTTCAAGATATGGATGTAGACAAGATGTGGTTTCAAGATGTGGTGGTTTACTGGGGACGAAATAATCGACTTATTGGAAGAAGATTTCAACGATAACATTATTTCGAGAAATGGACCGGTGAATTGGCCTCCGCGTTTGTGTGGTTTGACGCCACTCGATTAGTTTTTGTGGGGATATGTGAAATCTTTGGGTCATGTGGATGAACCAGCAACGATTGATGCTTTGGAAACCAATATTTAACGTGTTCTTGCTGAAATACTTGAAAAAGTGGTCGAAAATGGGACCTCCAGATGGCAAACCTATTGTGTATTGAACAGGTAATTTTTCACAAAATTAATCAAAGTTTCGAGTAAAATTATATTCAAAAAAGGTAAAAAGTTCTAACGTAGTAGTAAAAAGGTAAAACGTATTTAAAATATTTGAAGTTGTCATAGAAAAAGCATCAATTTTTTCATGGGTTTAAAATTTGTTTCAAAAGAAATAGAAAACCTTTTTGAAATAGAAAACCTTTTTGCCTTTCTCATATAGAAAGGTAAAGCAAGGCTGTGTGTATTTGCGTATGTGTGTATGTAACGTTTTTTTGCACTAACTTTTCTCGGACAAGGCTGGAACGATTTTAAAACGCTTAAATTCCAATGAAAGGACTTGTGGTCCAATACAAAATTCCTGAATATTAGTTGGATCCGACTTCCGGATCTGGTATTATGGGATAAAATGTGCAAAAAAACTGTGGAAATAAATGCACCAACTTTTCTCGAAGAAGGCTAAACCGATTTTCACAAACTTATATTCAACTGAATGGTCTCATGGACCTTCACAAAACTTCCGAACTTTATCTGTAGCCGACTTCTAGTTCTGGAATTATAAGATGACTAGTGTAAAAAATCCAATTTAAAATTACTTACTCGCTTTTCTCAGAGATAGCGTAATCGATTTCAACAAACTTCAATTCAAATGAATGGTATTATGGTCCCACACAAAAGTTCTGAATTTCATTTGGATCCGACTTCCGGTTCCGGAATTACAGGGCAAAGTTTGTAAAAATTTGTATACCATCACTTAGAGAGCGAAACAAGAAACAAAACAAAAAAAACTAACCCCAAACTACTCCATTCGATAGTCATTATCAGTAGACGGCCAAACAAACTGAATTCGGCTCTCCAGGTTTCCAGTTACCGATTCCGGAGGCACAGGGAATAATGGTCATATTTTCTCTAATGGATCACACTTACTTTTCTCAGTGATGAATGTTTGACCAATTTTCACAAACTTAGGTTTAAATGGAAGGTCCTGTGGTATTGTATGAAATTCCTGAATTTCATCCAGATCCGATATCTGGTTCCGGAATTATAGGGTAAAGTGTGATACAAATTTCATACCATCACGCGGACGAAACAGAAAACGTGAAAAAACTGTAAATCGGCCAAAAAACTATTCCGATTAGTAGTCATTAATTAAACTTTAAAGAATCAAAGAAATCTATTTTGAAGAATATCACAGCATTATATATGATAGTATGTTTGATATGAGAAAGGCATCATTACACCACTAGGTGGATTAAAACAGGTTTTTTTATATAAAGCTTGTTTCATTTAGAATTGGAACAAACTTTTGCTCATATTGCGGCGCTCCTGGTATACCGATTTGGAAGTTCTTGGCGCCCACGTGTCGGGAATTTTGTCAGCTTAACGTATGATTTTTGACATTCCGCAAATCGACTGTACTTTGTAAACAATCAACATGAAAGCCGAAAGAAGGGAAAAAATTGTGCACGGTTATTTGGAAAATCCATTGTGATCTGCATCTAGGCTAGCTAAACAGCTGAAATTGCCTAGAAATACCGTATGGCGCGTTATCAAACGGTATAAGGAAACATTGACGACGATTCGGAAGCCTCAAGCCAATCGTCGGAGTGGAACTGTCGACCGGAAACTGCGTGGTAAGTTTTTGAAGACGATTAAGAGGAATCCTAATCTGTCGGACCGTGAGTTGGCCAGAAAATTCGGGGCTGTCCATAGTACATAGAAAATTCGGTGCTGCCCATAGTACCGGGAAGGAATCAAGTCGTATCGAGCTAGCAAACAGCCAAGTTTGACAGGTGTCTTCTGATGGACGATGAAAACTATGTCAAGGCTGACTTCGGGCAAATCCCAGGTCAAAAATTTTACTTGGCAACGGCTCGGGGATGTTCCAGCCAAATTTAAATATGTTTTTGCCGACAAATTTGCAAGACAATTTATAATTTGGCAGAGCATTTGCAGCTGTGGCAAAAATAAATGAAAGTTTTCGTTACAAATAAGACAATGACATCGGAACTATACCAAAAAAAGTGTCTCCAAAAACGAATTTTGCCGTTCATTCGATCCCACGACCATCCCGTAATGTTTTGGCCAGATTTGGCAAGCTGTCGTTACAGCAAAGTCGTTCAAGAATGGTATGCAGAGAGAGGGGTCCAGTTTGTTCCGAAAAAACCTCAACCCACCCAACTGCCCCCAGTTCCGTCTTATTGAGAAATACTGGGCAATCATGAAGAGAAGACTCAAGGCAAAGGGAAAGGTTGTCAAAGACATCAATCAGATGACAACCTGGTGGAATAAGATAGCTAAAACGATGGACGAAGAAGGTGTGCGTCGCCTAATGAGCCGTGTTACAGGAAAAATTCGACAATTCCTTCGAAACCGTGACGAATAATTTTATCCGTATTTTTTCTTAAAAGTATGAAGAAAACGCTACATTTGTATAAAAAAGATCTTGAATTCAATAATTAATAACTGGTTGATAGGAAATATAGATAATTATCTATTAACATTTCATCCGACTAAAATGCCTTTTCGTTGAAAATCAACTTTAAATTTTTAAAATCGACTCTTTTCAGTTAAGAATTTTTGCAACATTTTTACCTGACCAGTTATGTGAAAACCACTCATACACTTTATTGCAGGATTTTTTTTATTTTTCGCCTGCAGCCGAAAAAAAAGTTCGGGATTTCAATGAAACACAATTTGAAAAATCAGCCTCACCATTGAATATAAGGTTGCTGTCAGAAAGAAAGTGTCACGCGAAGCGTCATGACACGCGTGCGAGCATTTGATCAAAGGAAACCGGTCAGAGTGAAAGCGATGCGTTATCATTACATCACATTGCATCGCTTCGCTTTCCGCGCTCACTCTGACATCAACCTAACAGTTTAAGAATGACCTGCTTTTGAACTACTTTTTACAATGGCTTCAGTTCAACAAATGCAATCTGAATGCAGCTGTAATAAATAAACTCTAAAAAAAAGCTGTTCCAATGAACTCTAAAACAAGTTTAATAACGTCAGATACGAAAAGTAAAAAATTAAAATGTTAGAGCAAAACTACAGTATTTTAGGAACAACCTAAGTTGCTTGGTTGAAAAAATCTGTACTACTAAAGCCGCTAGAGTTAGCACAATGGCGTCTTCAGCAAAGCTGTTTGATATAAGTTTTTTTTTCAATTTCGCTGAAAAAAGCAAACCTCTATCACAACATACTCGGAAAATAATTCTCGGATCATCCTAATGATA
The DNA here is from genome assembly GCF_030247185.1 of Malaya genurostris. Classification (NCBI taxonomy): domain Eukaryota; kingdom Metazoa; phylum Arthropoda; class Insecta; order Diptera; family Culicidae; genus Malaya; species Malaya genurostris. The sequence goes on from NC_080572.1 coordinate 184,272,826, forward strand.
AAAATCACCCTAATACCGCCTATATTGAAAGAATGTTTCTTTGACAATGATATTTTGTCCTGAAGACATCGCAGCTTCAAAGTATAAGGCTAGGCTGCAAATAAATTATGAATTCGGACCTCGATGGAATGATATACGACACTCGGCCCTCCGGACCTCGGTTTAAAATTTGGAGTGACTCTTCTATGTGGGAAAAACAAAAAATGTTTGCTCATTGATTTTGCGCACAACATCGATAGTATTGCAACTCATGATCACAGAACAGGAAGGAGACTGACCAAATATAAATTGAACAGTAGCTCATGGGGCTTTCATTAATCCATGGTAAAATAACTTTTTTAAGGGGTAAGGCCACCATGGAACTTTCAAAAAATCAATTTTTTTTTGTGAGTCTGAAATTTTACTAAAACCCTCTAAAATGAGAGAAAAGAAGTTTTCTGGTCAGAACGAATCTCGATTTGATTGCTTACGACAGCTTGCGAAGGCGCCTTGCGCCGCGTGCAATGCATTTTGAGACAACTTTAAACGCATTTTTATCGAAACATGATCTTCAAAATCCGGCAAACTTATAGCAACTACATATCTTTATCGATTGATTCAAAATTTTGAGGAGAGTCTTAAAAACACATTATCTGGAATATCACGTAGGGGTTGATATGTTGTAAACTTTCTGCCTTTCTCATATAGAAAGGCTATTAAATCACTGCAAAAACCGACTTTTGAACCGAAGCCCAGAGGACCGAATGTCATATACCATTCGACTCAGCTCGACAAGCTGCGCAAATGTCTGTGTGTGTAACTAATATTGTCACTCACTTTTCTCGGAGATAGCTTAACCGATTTTCACAAACTTAGATTCAAATGAAGGATCTCATAATCCCATACAAAATTCCTGCATATCATTTGGATTCGACTTCCGCTTCCGGAATTACAGGATAAACCAAAAATGATATTAAACAAAAGTGAAATTAATGTCACTCAATTTTCTCCAAGATGGTTGAAACGAGTTTCACAAACTTATTTTTAAACTAAAGGTCTCATGGTCCCATACAAAGTTTCGGAATATTATTTGGATCCAACTTCCGGTTCCGGAATTACAGGGTGATATGCACCAGAAATGTGGAAATAATGTACCCAAAATGTGAAAATAATATCACTTACTTTTCTCGGAGATGGAAGTTCTTAAGATGCCGTAAGAATATTTCAATTTTCATTCGGATCAAACCTCTGGATCCGGAGATAGGGTGCTCAGTATGAAAACGTCAATTTCAGTAATACTTTGTTCATAAGCTTCCTCTTTATGTTGGTTAGTGATTTTCTCTAGTTTGCAGACCATGAGACTCTGTAACCAAATAAACCATTGATAGTCCCATATATGATTTGCTGAATTTTATCCAAGTCCGACTACAAGTACACTTTTTCCAAAATTCACATCCAGAGAGAATAAAGTTTACACTACTTATGTAATCTTTAAAAGATATTACATTAAAATGTCATATATTTTCTGATATCTCGAGTACATATTTCGTGTCGATTTCTTCATGTTTCGCCTCATTTTTCTCAAATTCTGATATGACTAGTAGTCGATCGTCACCCGTTTACGCCCGAGACGTCAGAAAAGATATGACATCTTAGAGCAATATCTATAAAGGATTACATAAATAGTGTACACTTCGCATCTGCTTAGCGGTTTAAATTGAACGGCAATGTGTATGAAAACGTCAATTTCAGTAATACTTTGTTCATAAGCTTCCTCTTTATGTTGGTTAGTGATTTTCTCTAGTTTGCAGACCATGAGACTCTGTAACCAAATAAACCATTGATAGTCCCATATATGATTTGCTGAATTTTATCCAAGTCCGACTACAAGTACACTTTTTCCAAAATTCACATCCAGAGAGAATAAAGTTTACACTACTTATGTAATCTTTAAAAGATATTACATTAAAATGTCATATATTTTCTGATATCTCGAGTACATATTTCGTGTCGATTTCTTCATGTTTCGCCTCATTTTTCTCAAATTCTGATATGACTAGTAGTCGATCGTCACCCGTTTACGCCCGAGACGTCAGAAAAGATATGACATCTTAGAGCAATATCTATAAAGGATTACATAAATAGTGTACACTTCGCATCTGCTTAGCGGTTTAAATTGAACGGCAATGTGGAGATGGCAGTTCAATTTGAACTGCTTTAAGCACTTGTGAGCCAAAAACGATAATTGATAACATCAATCAATATAAACCTGCTGTTATAATAGGATTTTTTTTCTAAATTTGTGTACACCTAGCGGGTAAACTAACGTATAAAACTTATTTTACAACTCACCTAATCTTGAGTTTGGCCTTTGATCGAAATTACTCGAAGAAACTTTTGCCATTTCGGACGTGGTTATCACTAAACAGGTGGAAGGATTCACGAGCGTCATTGGCGACGAAGAACTTGTTACCACAATTGTACTGGAGATCGGATCGTGTCCAATTGCGATGGCTAGTGGTGGCGGCGGAGGTGGCAATGAAGCTGGACCCGGACTGGATGTTGTCTCAAGCGAACTCGATTCTACTGATTCATCATGATCGCTCAATCCACTTTGGGTGTTGGAATCCTCTGGAGTGTCGAAAAAATGCAGGTTGAACTCCGAGCCGGCATCGAAACTCATATCCGCTATATCCTCATCCAGTTTGGCCAGACTGGAGCTTAATCCATCGCTCGGTGAATCCAGATAGATATCCATGCTAGGAATCGCTTCCTTTCCGAACACTTTTTGGCTACTTTGCCCTCACAACACAACACTACTAACACGAAATTATTTTAAAATTCGAATTGATTGCGGCACGAACATGGCACTGAATTATCTTGAAATCCAGGATTCACCGGAAAAGACTCACGATGCACCAATCTCACATCTCCAATATCACCAAATAAAGCATTCCACAACTCACGTTTCTTAGCATTATTGACACTCAACCAAGCGTAATCACACATAACCGCACCACGACCTTATAACTTATAACCGATAACCGAACCCGGTCCAGGTATCCATTCTAGCGAGAATCTTAACGCAGACTGAAAGGTAGGAAGCAAAATAAACATCGAACCTTAATCCATTTGAAGCTCGTCCACGCCGATCGTCGACCATCGAACCAAAGTACTCATACTCGGGAAGAACACGGGAGAAGAAAGTTCTTCGTTCCTTTTTTGTTGTTGATGTTGTTGCTGTTGTTGTGTGTAGTACCTACTCGACCTGCGGGTACCAGCGATGGGGTACTTCATCAGTATGAGATCCGAGAAAAGTGTGTGTTTTCTGTTCTGATTCCTGCTGGACGCATTAATGTGGTTGCTATGCTTCGATCTAAGAGTGCCCCTGGCAATGATTATCAGTTCAAAATGAAAAGGTACAGTGTTGAATCAGACGGGAATGATGTCAACGTGCTACCACTTTGAGACTTAGAATTGTTTCATAGGATTCAAGGATCAGTAATGATCGTGTTGATCATGTTTTTCACCCTGTTACAACCCTGATCAATGTTACGTCTGTACATGAGAACGTTCCCATAATCTATAAAATCATTACGTTCTAAATATGGAACTCGACAAACCAAATCGCCTCATGTTTGAGTTCAATACATTCAATAGCAGAAATGAACACAGCGGCTTTCATAACCGATAGCCAGAGTCTACTCGGGGCTAGAATGAAGAATAAATTGTCCTCTTATGCGTCCATGATCAACGTAATAAAAATAATCGCATCACTAAAAAGCAGCCCTATAGCAAAGTCAAAGAAGTCACAGGACAGCTTACGGCACGAGCCTCTCCCCGCTCCTGCGCTAAAGCATCACTGGTCCTTCCGCGAGGGTCCATCGGCTCGAGATGAGATGGAATAAATGTTTGGAAAACATTACGAATCTATCCCGAGGCGATCGAGCTGAAACACTACTCTTAAGTACATATGTCTGTGTGCTGGATCTGTACAAGAAATTGCTGTTCTTTTTCTCAATTTCCCTGCTTGGATGCTTCCCGGCCAATGAACGAGCAACAACTCCACGCTCACATATGATTGCAACTAATAGGCTGCGATCTGAACCCAATGCCAAGTTCATTGCTGTGGGCTGCTCCCGATCATGGCTGGTTGCTGGTCGGACGGGAGAAGAGTGGCATAATGAACCCAGATGTAACCGAGCGGGAGGATCAATAGCAGAATAAATCAACCTCACTAGGTTTGCAAATAGTCCGGTTAAAAGCTTTAGCGGTTCTGGTGTAGAATCTGTACAGGCCGGCATGCACCAGCGGGGTGGTCCGCGGTTATAAAAAGAGGTGAACATAAAATGAATTTTGAGAACGTACGATTTCTCATTCACTCCCAGCATCACAGTGAAACAGGCGATCGTTGAAGTGTCACAACGAGTTATTTGAAAGTAGTAGGAAATACAAAAACAGACGACGATAAAATTGCCAAGCAAATTCTAGCAACATTTTATTTTCATAAACCAGTATTAGACATTACAGACTGATTACTGATTACGAAATTGAGAATACATTAAGAATATATTTGATTTCAAATTGGGTAACACACTGCTATTTGGAGAGCAATTCGAAACAAGGCAAATAACCTCTGAGAACATGATTTAGTAATATTGAACATTTAATACTTGATTAGACTCCAGCGAAAAAAAAATATTTGCACAGTCCGCTTCCCGCAGTACACACATCCAAATAAGCCCAGTATATGAAATCTAATGATGCCACGTATGCAGATTTATCTCTGAATTTACAGATTTCTGATTACCCCTACAGATACTTTAGGATTTTACTTATCAACAATCATTTTTTTTAAATTTACATCCTTAGAGCAGTTGATTTTCATTTTCGCTCGCTAAAACGCGGTACTTTTCCTACTATCACTGCAACAGTTTAAATGCATAATCTTTTAAAAAAACCAGCATACAAATTTAATCTGACATCCCTGATGTGAACGACATATGGCATTTGTACTAATATTAGTGTATGAGCAATAAAGTACATAAATATATTTATTAAATACAGTATTTGAACGGCTGAATCGCATAGGTACAACTCAGTTTGGAAAATCTGTTTAAGTATTTTTGAATGCAAAAATCGGATAAAAACCGCTAAAAAAACTTTGAAACCGGAAAAAATCTCAGCTGGTTCTTTCAAAACAAATGTTTTTATTAGGTTTTCGCATACAAAGTTTTTAGTAACTGGGCGGTCAAAAGTTTGTACTAGCTTTCACTGTCTTCGAAGAAGTTTTACAAGATTATATTATGCTTCTTTTGAAAGTGGCACCTTAATTTTTGTTAAGGGGGTAGTACCAATTTCAAAAAAAGATATGAATAATGTAAAAAAATATTGTTTGAGATATATTCACTTTATTTTTATTTTTTTTAATTTTATCTACGTAGAATCTATCTCTATTACCTAAGTATCTACTACAAAGTGCGCATAAATACGCATGAACAAGCTCATGCTTGCACGCGCAGCTTAAGAAAAATGGTTGTGATTTTTATTTTGTTTACTTTTTGACAATTAACAATATTAGAAAAAATCTAAATGGAACTCGATGCAATTTTTTGGGCCTTTTCAAAGTTAGTTTAAAATATTGAAAATCCGAAAAATTATCAAAAGTTCAACACATATTAAAAAAATGGAAAAATGTTTTCCAAACAAGATATGAAAAAGTATTGTACAAGTACAAACCTTTACGAAGATTTCTTATTGACAATGGCTTCAATCTGTTAAAGAAGGATAGAAACACATTTGGAAGAACGAACAAAAGCTCATGTACACATTTCTTCTCATTTATAACTCGCTCTTCAAGAGCCGAAGATCCGTTCAGCTCGTAGGTTGTTTTTACCTTACCAGCAGGGATGCCAGGTCATCATTCAAAAATCTGTGACCATCCAAAAACTCCCACTATTTTCTACCGCTCTGTAATTTTTGGTGCTAAACAGCGATCAATTTTAAAAATCTATGATCGATTTCAGAATCTGTGTAAATCTGTGACTATTTTCAGAAATCTGTGAAAATCTGTGCCATTTTTAAAATCTGTGCAAAAGGTTGCGGTTCTTTTAAAAAGAGCTGTGAGCTATCAGCTCACTTTAAAGATTCGATTCACTGGAATAGCTCAGGAGCGAATTGCACATCTCTACGCTCACTACAAAAGTGAGTTACAGGAATAGCAGACGCGTGACGCCCTCCGTTTCTCAACCATTCATGGCCATAGTGAAAATGAATCACACGAATAGTACTCAGGATACTCTCATTGGAGAATAAATTGGATTATTTATATATTTTCCTATAAGTATTGTAAAAGTTTGCTGCATTAAGTTACACATCTCACTTCAGTACAAGGATTCCTAGGTTAAAATAGGTAAATTAATGTATAACTTTTCCAGAAAAGAATAAACCTATGCATTACCTTCTACAAAATTATAGGATTTTATATTTTCTACTATTATTCAAAATAAAGTATGTAGAAAAAACTACCTTGAAACAAGTTATGATTAAGACCTAAAAAAAGTTCCATCGAGTTCCACTTAGATTTTTTTATAGCATTGAGCATATCTTTTCCTATAAATTTTGTAAAAATCAGCTGCATAAAGTTTCATATTTCGCTTCGGTGTAAAGTTTTATCATAGGTAAATGAAAAGGTAAAATGATGTATAACTTTGCCAGGAAACAACAAACCTATGCACTGCCTTCAACAAAAATATGGGATTTTTTATTTTCTTCAATTATTTCAAACAAAGTATGCATAAAAAATATCTCGAAACAAGTTATGAACAAAAAACTGATTTTAGGGGGGTTGCCATGAAAATGCTTTGTATATTCGAAACGGTACGAGCTAGACTTTTAGTATATTTGACAAAGTAAATTATTTTTAATAGTTCTAAAACTTTGTAGAAGAAAAAAAATTTCTATCTCTTCAGAAAAAAAGTTATGGTTATATTTTTTGTCAAAGTAGGCCATCCTATCTGCTGCTGTACAACTGCAACGGTATAAAAGATGAACACTCCACTTTTTCCCATAATTTTCTGAGCAACGCTTGTCGAAGCGACACATACGGGAGAGCAACATCGAAGGCCTCACGCTTTTGAAAGGAAACGAGAGCCGAACAGTAGAATTGTGCCGAAGAACCGTCGCTGCCGGAGCACCAAAAGCCTGCCAGTTGAAGTCGCCATAGGAGCGCTGTTCAGTTAAGTTGTCCGGAATTTGGATCGAAATTCATTGTGAATTCCAAATGCAATCTGCTTCAATCTTCAATTGAATCGATTCGCTCTCAGTATTAGTAAGTAAGTTAGTATATAAGTTCCTTTTCCCCATTACACAATACAAGTAGGTTTAGAATTTTCCCTACACAAAAATCTCAGAATTGCGGAAGCATATGATGGCCTCATGGTATCAACCAAATCATATACATAAAAGGGCTGAAAAATCACCACTTGTAACTGAACACCCAATTTAAATCTTAATAATTTAATTTTAACTCATATTCCAATAAATAGTTTTAAAAAAAATTAAAAAAAATGCAATCTGCTGATTCCGCCCGAAATGGATTGTTCTATATTCTTTGGAATCCAATTGGAAATCACAATGAAATCCTAGTCAAATTTCGAGCGAGTTTACCGAGTGTACACGCCAAGAGCCATCTGGGTTCTGTCTAAATGCAGATCCTATTGGTCGTGACAATTCAAGGCACCTTTCAGTCCCACGGATCATCATTAGGAATTAATTGAATTTTCTTCAGTTCCTACCAGACTCATCAAAATAGAAATTGAAAAAGAATTTCTTAACACCGCTAAAAATCCGCATGTCTCAAAACAAGATAATAATAAAATCATTGATTTCATGAGCAAGTATATGAAGATGAATATGAAATCTGCTCCTTAACCAGCTACTACGCTAGGAGTGTTTGCTAGAAATATCAAGCCGTAGATATATTTCATACTTTTCGTATCATAGGCCTATTGTATCATTGATCAACCAAGCTAATTAAGGAGTAAGACTCTTTACAAGCGTATGAGTAATGTCAACAATGTGTGCGTAAAAACAAATTTCGGCGTAAAAACAAATTCCATATGGTTGAAAAATAAACCAATCGGTTCATACTGCTTTAAATTGAAATTCAAGAAAAGCGAAAATCTTAGTCTAAAACTCTTCCGTTTTCCTTTAAAACTCTTCGAGAAAAATTATTTCAGTTTCAGCTTACTTCCACTGACACATATGATTAGCAACAAACACATTCCTATATGGATTTCCTCTTGCAGAATTATTGCGATATAAAGATTTACGTACCTTCTATAAGTAAACCTTTAATTTAACACGCGAAAGGCAATGGATATGGAATGTTGTCGTAAAACTATTTATTTTTCCGGAAAACTGCTTTTGTAACAGAAAATATCTAGTTTTGTTTATTTTGTGTAGCGCAATCTAATACAAATGCATTGAAGCAGTGTTGCTAACTTGTTTTATAAGGGAATTAAAATCTACATTCATAAAATGTAAGCAATTTTCCTTCAAACGTTGGTGGAAAATTGGGAAAAACTAATATTTCATTCAAAATGTCAGGCTTAACATTCATTTGAAAATAAATTATTGTTAAAAAAGTTTGTTTGAAACTCAATCGTGCAATCCACTTTGATAAACTCGTTGCACTGCATATATGAATACATAGATCTATGATATACATACCAAATAAAATGTACCTAATACACAAATTACCAACACAAGTTAACTTGGTTTACTCTTGATCCTTGATGTTTTCTTCATTGAATGATTACACACTTAAAACTTAATTTTTTATACCGGCGAAAACAGATGCTGCAAAAGAACAGTATAAATATAGCGATATGTTTCGTGATATTAAGAACAAATGTGTTCAATGTTCGACAATTATTTGTGAAAAGAAATACCCCAGAGCATTCTTACGGGATAAAGATCCTCGCAACGCTAATCTACTGCATGAAATTGATTGCAGTCCGGTATGATATGTTTGTTTAAATATTCAATGTTTTGCCGAGTCATTACTTTCGTTGTAGCCGAAATCTGATTTTCTGCGGAAAAGCCAATTGTGTTCTCTACTGTAAATAATATGGAAGTGCATTCATTCTACGGCACATATGTTCGGCAATACTTTCCACATGGGACATATTTTTTCTTATTTTACATTTTCTAGCCTGTTAGTTCAACAGTCAACATAATGTTGAAATAAATAAATCAATGATAACGAATTTCAACTGGAATGTTTATTTTATATTTAAAATTTTATTTTAACTATTTGCTTAAAATCTCAGCATTAGCTCACATGCTTGAACACGATAATTTCGGTAATTTGTTTCCAAAATCGGCTGTGAACGCTATGCATACGCCAACCATATTACTGATACATTATTATTGATATATTACTGTATTATCCACGGACAACAGGTCAGCCTGGAAATAGATGACGGAAGTCAGCTGCATCCATCCGAATTCGAATTCAACTCGTCACTCTCCACCACGAACGCTCCCATAAAAGGTTCTTTTCAGAACCATCTTTCTTTCATTATAAATAACTATAAAATTACATTGTAATATTTAAGCGTGCAAGTTTTATTCGTATTCACGACATCCAGTTATGTACACCCAAACCTCCATTTACGTAACTTATATATGTATATATGTATTAATATACGTACACATGTGTGCAAATGTTTGTATTTCTTAATACATATAAATATTGGTGAAGTAAAAGCGATAATTTATATGTATAAATATTTGCACATATATGCAGACGAGTGAGTGTGTAAGCATACATACATACATATATAAGGTTCGTAAAAGGAGGTTTGGGTGTTTCGCCGGGTGCGCACCATACAAAAAATCACTAAAAAAATGCGTAACTTCAGAAATCCACGTAAAATACAACCGCATGAAAAAAAAGATCTCTTTGTAATGTAATTTTATTGACCTTTCGTTAATAAACGTCGACAAGTTCTGACAAAATGTCATGGAAACAATACAAGTTGGAAAGGAAGCAAACATATGTTTACAGGGTGCTCCATCTTTTATGTCGATATGTAAACGCTGAGTAACTTTCACATTTACCAACCGAGCGATTGCATCCGATATGTTTTGGAAATGTCAATTCAGTACAATTTTTGCCATAGATCACTGAATTGATATTGTTTTCAAAACCTAGGCCTAAAAAGTCCATTTACATACCGACATAAAAGATGGAGCACCCTGTACATTCAGCACAAAACGATTAGTTACTTCTATTCCCTTTAATGCTTCGTGGGCTTAGACAATTAGAAATTAAATAAATTCAATTTCCAGATAGTGTCCGGTTTAGCCCTTGTCTCTTCTAGTTGTTTTGCGATTGCGGGCTTTTTTCGTGTAAGTAAACAAGTAAGTAACAAAATCATTTCGCGAGTGGTTTACTGTTTTTCTTCTCTCGCAACCGGAATATCTCGTTGACAATTACACGACTTAAAAACCTAAAGAGTCAAGTATAAACATTATGTTCGAAAAAGATTTTAATAGGGTTAGCAAGTGTATATTGTCACATCTACTATAACAAAAGATTTCTTCGTTTCTAACATTGAATTTAACAGATCTGATCTGCAACTTAACCAGCTATAATATCTCACTGTATACCAGCCTGAACTGACATAGAAGAAAAAACACCGTCCAAGTATGTCGGACTGTTACTGCAAGGAACCTGCTACACTCAAAATTTATATCAGCTAACGATTTTGGAATGTTCAGTAATCGATATTTATATGACAAAAATGATTCAATAGGTTTTGTGAGCTTATTTCAGAACTTGATTGCGAAAAATCGAAACAGCTGATTATCTGTAAATGTACACAATTTTTTCTCGACATGTAATAATATGCTTCCCACTCTGCTTCTATGATAGAAACGGGAGAAATAAACAAGTCGCTGAAAAGACCTCAAGGGCAAGCAACCGCAGCATATCGATACGAAAGAGTAAGAAAAACCAATCCGTCTGAGACCAAGCTCTTATCAACACGGTCAGCAGTACCAATTATCGAACCAACTACTAGGCAGACCAGCGCATAGATTCCTGCAGACCGAGATGGGAGTTGCGATGTAAAACTGAGCGGAATAAAAAAGTTGCTCGACGAGAACACGACCTAGCATGAAAAAGCATAAACTCTCGAACCCCTCCCGATCGTTAGCAACATACACGCAACATGTTAAGACCCAGAAGACGATCAATTCCGCAGCCAACAGGCCTGCACACATGCACACGTGAAAGATACAATGGATCGATCGGCTTGCATCAACGGCTAGCATCGGGTTCGAGCGATAGAATACGATTCTCGTTAGAAGCTGCGAAGGGTGGCTGATAGATAACATGAGATGAATCCGTCTGCAGGTAAAGTAGAATTACACAAAAAAAAAGAACTTCCACAGAAACAAAATACCGAAGAACGATCGTGGCTCTATACACTCCTTGCTGAGGTCACTGACCATCACGTTGAGTTTTTTGTTCTGTTATGATTCTTCGGGTCCATGTTTCCCTCTTCTCGCATCCTCGCAGCACGCCAGACTACCTCAGACTACAGGCGCGAAGGTAAACTTACGTAATCGGCGGGAGATTCCATGTGAAACGTTGCATGTTCTTGATTCATAATGATGGGGTTACCTTTCGATGAGTCGGAATCAATTATAAAATAACATCAATCGCATTGCTGGGAACGAGAGATTTGATTGATTAGCTTATGGATTTTTTTTTGCTAAAATAAATCGCAAAATTGGGGCCAGAGGTCGGTTACTGGAATTCGATTATGAATTTTGGGTGATAAATGAAACAATGACATTTTATTTTAAACATAATCTAGTGACGGTTCCAGCTCGATACTAAAACAAGTAGGAGATAAATATTTTGGGAAAAATTGATAAACGTTTTAATCCATCTAGTGGTGTAATGGATTTTTTCTCATGACAATTCACAAAAAATCGATGCAAGTTTCATATTGGAATTTTTGAATAACTGTTTCCGGAACCGGAATCGGAAGACTGTCGAAGTTAGGGTCATTGAATAGCTGGGTCTACAAGTTCGAATTGTTTCACAAACTGCTTCGAAAACTGGGTCGTCAAATATAAGAACTTTGGACAATTTTATCTTTCATTATCTTGAAAGTCGGATCCAGATAGAATTCAACCTCATTCAACATGATAATAAGACAATTATTTGAATCAAAGTTCGACTGATTCAGTCATCTTTAGTTGGTTTGGTTATAAGCTAATAAGATCTGCATGCTAGAAAAATTTACTGGCTAGTTTTAAGGAATTTATTCCATTTTCAATACTCACATATAATAATTTCAATGGACAAAATATTTTATTCTGAAGATTTATTATAGAGACGAAATCTGGTTTAACTCCAGTTGTTTGGCTTACCTCCCATGCTCTATTTCGATTAAATCAATTATTCGGAAATAAACGAAACCAAGCGAACCAGGGTATTATTTTTGATCCAGTTTCATAAACCTACTTGGTTTTTTTCAATCAATTTTGGTCACAGTATGTATGTAAATATTATTTATAGTTTTCATTGGCATCACTGCACCACCGGTACTAGAGTGCCTATAACCAGAGTGACGAATTCTCTTCCGTAATGTTGGCAACAATTCAAAATAATTAATCGGAAATGTTGGCAGTGTCGTTAGTTTTACATTGTAATTGACAGGTCGTTTGCTCGTTTGGAACTGGAAGCTGTCATTCCAAACAAACAGCTGTCGTCACTCTGGTTACAGGCACTCTAACCGGTACGATATTAATGTACTACCGGCTGTATGAGATATTATATACACCGCGAAGCATGCAATTCCGATGCAACTATCTTTTTCAATTAAACTTGAATCTATTGAAATTCTATCGTTCGTTCTTTCGAGCGCACATCTTGTAAGATGGCTATGATTTGTCTTCACTAGAGATGGGTAATCAATTCGCGAACGGTTCAAAAGAACTAGTTCTTCTGAAAGAATGAGTGAACAAAAGTTTCATGTTTAAAAACTATATGTTAGATCTAACCTTGAAAAAATAAATAAAAGTGATTGAATTCTATAAGAACTTAGTACACTTTCTTATTGTATATTTCCAAAGTATATTAGCGACCTCTGAAAAAGCGCACAAAAGTAAGCGAATACAACTTTAAATACACGCAAAAAGTCACTGCAATCCCAATTAAAGAGTTTGTTACAAACGAAATATAATTAGGGTTTGAGCTCCCTATTTCATCTCATTTGTAAGAACGTCGCCTCAAAATCCCGATTTAGCCACTAAAATCACTATAACTTTTTCATATTACTGCATCATTCGCCTTGCTCCACGTTGAGAATTGATTCACATTTCTTGAAAATTTAACTAATATTCATGAAACAGCTAAAAACACTTATGATGTGTTCACTACTCTGCTCCTAATTTCATCTCAATGGATTTTTATCCATCCTATCTTTGGTCCTTTATTCATCCTATAAATTAGTAATGGCGACAGCAATCAAAACAAAATATTCCACTATTACACTCTCAGGTTCAAAATGTCAGAATTCTTCTTAAAAACGGCCTAATGCCAACTATGAGACAACACACGATATTTTTAGAATTAGTTTGAAACAATTTCAACGTTTAAAAATTTTTTGGTCGTTTCCGTTACCTTTCGCTTTAAATTTAAAATTTTATTGCAAAGTTAATTTGATGAACTTTAAATAAAACCAAAAACGGAATTATTACTATTTAAGCATTAGCCCTTCTTAAAACAAAATGCAGAGCCAGAGATGCCATTTATACAGATTTATCTGTATTGTATAGATTTTAGCATTCGCATACTGATTTAAATCAATGTACAGATTTTATACAGATTTCCTAAATTTAATACAGATTTGTACAGGTTTAAAAAAAAGTGAGAAGTAAAAAATTAGACTTTTCTCTCTGAGTATCTATTAGTATTTGATTGCAGTGATTCTTTAAAAGTTTATTAATCAACGGACAAATCACATTTTAAAATGGAAATCTTTTTATCTGCATAATTGATTATGATTAACACAATTTTATTAGTGAAAACAAATAGAGCAGATATAGACTTTCTATGCAAAGTAATACATATTTTCTTTGAAAATATTTGGCATCTCTGTGCACAGCCGATGAAACACACACACTTAACAGCGTTAAGTTGACATATAGCGGAAAGAAACCAGTGCTGCTGGATTTGCCACAATGGTTTTTCCATTAGTATTTAACACGCTCTTTCTGATAATATTCGAAGCCGAAACAGTTTTATTGAAATATTAATATCAATAACATAACTAAACTAATGTCACGGATACCAAAAACATACCTTTTGATGACAATTTGAAGAAGAAAAACAATTTTTGTTTTGTAACATTATGAGATAACTTGGCAACTTTGCAAAACCAAATGAGATGAAAACAAAGTGCAATCAAGTGAACTAAGTGAAAAATTTTCAACTCACTCACACTCAACTTTTATTGCTTGCACAACTCACACAGACTTTTATTGCTTGTCGGGTAATTTTTGAAGTTTTTAATCGGTAACTGAACAAGTGGCAAGTGAACATTACTAATTGTGAAGTCATCCAGCATTCAATGGTAGTGTAATTGTGCGAAATAATGATCATGTTTTGAGACGAATCGATTAGTAGATAATAAGGAACATGACGAACTGTAAATCTTGAGACGAAAATTTGTCCAAAATTGAAAAGTGAGTTTATTTTAAATGAAAAAAACGATCACCGAAGAATTAAAAACCATTTCTGTCAATGGGAAAGTGTAACAATAGCTTTTATAATCATTTTAAAACATTTCACAGTTTGGTTCAGATAGGTTGTAAAATATTATTCATGTTCAAAGTAATGAGGTGACGGGATGAGATGGAAATAGGAGCTCAGATGAAATAGGGAGCCGTTACCCTATTTGCTCTCGTATGGTTTTCGTCGAAACAAAGAGAATTTTTGAAGACCGAATGACCGGTTCAGGAGAACTAGTTCTTTCGGTAGAGTAATCAAATTCTGCACGATTCTTTGAAATGAATTGTTTTACCCATCTCTAATGTACTCATCAAATCCGCTCCGATAATACTCACATTTTAAAGGTACATAAAGCTTGCTTCATTTAGAATTGGAACAAACTTTTGCTCATATTGTGGCGCTCCTGGTGGACGGATTTGGAAGTTCTTGGCGCTCACGTGTCGGGAATTTTGTCAGCTTCACGTATGATTTTTGACATTCCGCAAATCGACTGTACTTTGTAAACAATCAACATGGAAACCGAAAGAAGGGAAAAAAATTGTACATAGTTATTTGGAAAATCCATTATAGCCTGCATTTAGGTTAGCTAAACAGCTGAAATTGCCCAAAAATACCGTATGGCGCGTTATTAAACGGTATAAGGAAACATTGACGACGATTCAGAAGCCTCAAGCCAATCGTCGGAGTGGACCGTCTGTCACCGGAAACTGCGTGGTAAGATTTTGAAGACGATTAAGAGGAATCCTAATCTGTCGGACCGTGATTTGGCCAGAAAGTTCGGTGCTGCCCATAGTATCGTGAGGAGAACTCGTCTCCGGGAAGGAATCAAGTCGTATCGAGCTAGCAAACAGCCAAATCGGACCATAAAACATAGTGTGGTCAAAATTCGTGCTCGGAAACTATAGGACCAGGTGCTGACCAAGTTCGACGGGTGTCTTCTGATGGACGATGAAACCTATGTCAACGCTGACTTCGGGCAAATCCCAGGTCAAAAATTTTACTTGGCAAAGGCTCGGGGGATGTTCCAGCCGAATTTAAATTTGGTGACAAATAATTTTATCCGTATTTTTTCTTAAAAGTATGAAGAATTTGTCAGGCAATTATCTTTGTTCCAATTCTATCTGAAGCAAGATTCAATGCTTTAAAGTAGCTATGCCAAACCTGTGATCCGCGGGGAAATTTTAAACATGTTGGAGTGCGGAGAACTATTATTGGTTTAAAGAGAGGCCGCGATATGGTTGGGAACCACTGCTTTAAAGAGCACTTGAAACCGACTAACTTCTGTTTTTGAACTAGAATACTTATACAAACACGTAGTAAATCTTCTGATATTTTCCAATATCAGTATTACACGCAAAAACTCATCCAGTAATACACGCAAAATGTCACTGCATTCCTCATTTAAGAGTTTGTTACCAACAAAATATAATTTTTTGCTCTGGTATGGTTCTCGTAGAAACATAACCATAATTTCTGAAGAACAAATGAATGGTTCAGAAGAACCAGTTCTTAAGGGAGAATTATCAAGTTCTGAACGTTCCTTTGAAATGAGCTGTTTCTCCCATCTCTAGTCTCTAACTCAGCACCATATCACACACCGATAACAGACATTCGTGCCTGCACCGTGATTCTGGACTCGCTTGTGTTATTAAAACCCTCGGTGTTGGTTTCCGTTTTCTTTACCACGTGCACGAAATCGAACACCGCACACAGCGTGCTTCGTTCGTAGAGGCGGTGTAGTGTTTTCTTCTTCGGTACCAGCAATGCGGTTTATAAGGCAGTTTGAAATTTTCAACTCGCAACACCTTGTAATTCCAGAACCGTAAGTCAGATCCGGATGAAATTTAGGAGTTAATAAGTGGGCTGCAAAGTCCCGGGCCTAACTAAAAGAACAAATCTAACTGCCTCAAATCAACTTTATTCCTCAACGTAAACTCCATCAATACCACTTTTGTAGAACAGCTCTAACATTTCAATATCACTTTTGTAGAACGATTTATATTTTGTCTCAAAATAGGCCTTAGATTCAGCGATAACCTCTTCATTCGTGCGTCATTTCTTACCGGCGAGCATTTTTTTCAGGTCTGCGAACAGCCTGTAGTCACTGGGAACCAAATCTGGCGAATACGGTGGATATGGGAGCAGTTCGAAGTTCAATTAATGTAGTTTTGCCATTTTTTTTATTGACTTGTGACACGGTGCGTTGTCTTGATGAAACCAAAATTTTTATCATTGCCATATGCGGTCGTTTCTTTTGCAACTTCAGTCTTCAAACGCTCCAATAGCGCTATATAATATTCAATGTTAATGGTATTTCCTTTCTCAAGATAGTCGATTAGTATTACACCACGCACATACCATAGTACCGAGGCCATAACCTTTCCAGCCGATTGTTGTGCTTTGGACCAGATTCACCAGTTGCTGTCCATTCAGATGACGGTTGTTTTTATTCCGGAGTAAAGCGATGAATCCATGTTTCATCCATTGTCACATAGCGACGCAAAAATTCCGGTTTGTTACGTTTAAACTCATCATCATCAACAAGTTCTCGTTGTTGGTCAAAAGTGAGCAAACGCGGCACCCACTTTGAACAGAGCTTTCTCATAGTCAAATGCTTATGCAATATAAAGCCAACACGTTCTTTAGATATCTATACGATGTCAGCTAACTCACTCAACTTAATTTTTTGATGATTCAGAATGATTTTGTGGATTTTTTATGTTTTATGGTGTTACCGCCTCATGTGGACACCATCTGCACCAACGGTGTCTCTACGACCACGTTTGAAGTCAGAAAACTAACGTTTTATTGTTGTTTCTGATGGAGCGGAGTCTCCATAACACTTTTCAAGCCATTTCAAAGTAGGGAAAAATGTACCAAAAACGCTGACCACAGAGCACAGTTTTGGTGTCAAATGGTCAGTAAAATCGATTCTATGTATTTAGAAGGACCGCACGAAACGCTATCATGTTCATTTCACCCCAAGATCCCTGTTTGTACTAATACATGTACTTGTACTTGCAGAAGAGCGAATAAAGAGTCTCTGATGTAAAATAGTCTAGCAAATCGATTGCACATAGTTTTAATGATCATCATTTATTTCATAAGTCGTAGGAGGCTGATTGGGGTGGACGAAAATCGATTGATATTATGGAGAAAGACCTAAAAAGTAGAGTACAAATAGTTTTAATAACCTCACCTCACCTCTTGTTATACCGCTTAACCCCAATTTATTCTTTAACTGAGTCTTTGAATAAATATTAATCTACAATCCAGAAGCAGATCCAATACTAACTATCAATATTGGTTCCTATTACGTAGAAAACTTCAGTGATCCATACACACATATAATAGATATTAACAGTACTTGCCCGTGTAACCCCCTTTACCGCAATTTATTTCATAAATTGTATCTCTGGGTGAACTTGCTTTCGCATTTCGATAGGAGGCTAATTGGATCTGCTTCGGAATTGTAAATCAGAATTCAACATAAAACTATGTTTGTGGGAAACTTGGGGTAAAACGAAGTAGCACGATTCATGCGACCATGGAAACTATTTTTTAACTATATTTTGAGGTTATATGAGAAGTATAACAAACTGTCTTGTTTAACCATAGTTGGTACAGTTTTATTTTCTGTAAACTCATGGAAGAAACATGGGGTAAAAAAGAATACAGTCATTTGCGGTCATTCTTATTAAAAACAATCCATTTATGAAACTTATGAACATGTCAGGAGCACCTTCCGATTAGTCGAGTTCATTTTTTTTCAGAGTTTCACAGTAAATTTTTGAAGTAAAGTCAGAAAAAAGAGAAATTGGAGCAACACGGCATGATAGTGAATTTTGTGGATCTTCCGATTATCATCAATCGGTTCTATGGTCAATTTTGCATAAGAAATACTAACTTTGAAAATATTTGCTAATGTGTTTATAAAATTATTGAGCAAAGTCGGGTTTTTTTATCGATTTTTCCCCCACTAAATTTGTGAAAATCGGTCAAGTCATCGCTGAGGAAGGTAAGTTCGTTCTGTTTAAGAGTTTGTCACCACTATTTCCAGTGCTTTCAGAACCGAAAATCAGGGACTGGTATAGCCGGAATGGATGTGTTTGAGGAACCGATTTGAGTCCTCCCCGATCAGATGGTATTATTGGTATTAATTATAACAAGTGTTATGATTTTGTTATGTGCATTTGATCGGGTCAGCAATCACATTTTTTCGTGCTTTGCATCAGCGCTCTGTATAACTGCTTGAAATTTTCAATACTCTTCATCCTGTGATTCCGGAACCAGAAGTCGGATCCAGATGAAATTCATTCATTTGAATCTAAGTTTATGAAAATCGGTCACGCTATCTTTAAGAAAAGTGAGTATGTAATCTCCAAGAAAAGTTAGTACACATATTTTCGTTTTTTTAACTTTATACCTGTTAAGTAAATCCTAGTTGAACTAATTTGGCCATATCACTTTTTGTGAGATTTCTGATACTATTTGAACACTTTTTCGAAAAAACGTTTATGCAATCCTTGTAGGAGCTATTCGTGTTGCAATTCTTTCTGCACTTATCTGTCTACTAGAATTGAACGAGTAGGTAATTTCTTAAACCAGAACCGTTCGCAATCTAAAGTAAAAAACTTTTACCAGTACCCGACCCGAACCCGAGAATAATTTTTCCTCCGAACTCAAATCCGACCCGTTCCCGACCCGAATCCGAAAAAAAATCCAGGGTTTGAATACCCGAAACCCGACCAAGTTTTTGAACCCGAACCCGACCCGTACCCTTTGAAAATTTAAAAGTCGTCACCCGTACCCGTCAAACATAGTTTTTCAGAACCCAAACCCGACCAATACTCATTGGGTTCGGGTTCGGGGTACAAATATCCGAAACCCAACAACCCAAGCAACAATTGTTTTGCTAGCTTATTTGTGACTAGTTTGCAACCAGAAATTTGAGTTATTGTTACTAATATCTAAGCACTTACGTGACTCAAAAAGTGCAGTTTCTACTAGTTTCTATGTCGGTTAAAAGTAAGTTGTCGTTACGTTGTAATGCCATACTGAAATAACTTATCTTCCAAAACTTGAAAATAATTTATTTTTAAGTAAACTAGTTGAAACTTTGTTGCCATCGACATTATAAACATTGAATGAATCCATAATGTTTTTCTATCTACAATAAAAAGACAGTGTAGTACTTGAAATTACAAATTTGATGCAAGGTACAAATTTCACATCGATTTCAAAACTATCGAGCGAAATTCAATTTTAATTAACTGTTCTTTATGCGCCTTCGATCAAAATCTGTTTATGAAGATATGAACAATAAACAATGAAAAACCCTTATGTTCAGAATGCTCAAAATTAATCGAAGTAGAGTGATTTCTCATTATTTTAAATTCATATATCATGATAATTGTAATATCACAATCGATGTTTAATCTCTATATTGTTTTCTTTGAGTTCATAATAGTGCATAGAACAAAAAGGACCAGTTTTAAAAAAAGTAATATCCTGGTTTTATTTATGTTTTATACACTTCTTGCGACTCCATAGTGTGATCGCCATATTCAAGCCAACAAAAGTTTTTTAGGTTGCATTTCCGTTATCATTATATTGGGAAAACCTACCGATAGCTATCTGAATCAATGCAGAAATGGTATGTTATAATCTTATAATATTTAAGTTATTGTTACATCAATTCATCGTAACGATTTACATACACGCTTACGTATTTATGATGGTTTCGCAACCTTTTTTCTACTAGTAGCTAAAACCATAGGGGTGATTAAAGATATGTTAGAATCAAGTAACGGTAACTTACAAATGATAGCTAGTTCAATGTTTATGTTATGAAGAAACACTGCCGTCACCTTGTTTCAACCAGCATAACATAAAAAACATGTTCGTGCTCTTGTTGCAGCATAGTTGGGTTAAATGGTATCAGAACTAGTTACAGGTTGCTAATATTGGAGTCAAATAAACTTATTTTCAACTAGTAGCTAGTTGTTATTAAAGATATGTTTGGATTAAGTAACGATAGCTTATAATTTATAATTAATTCAATATGACAAAAAGATGTGGTGATTTGAAACCTAAATAACTATTTCGTAACTAGTTATGTTATGAAGCAACATTGATGTCACCTTGTTTTAACCAGTGTAACATAAAAAACATATTCGTGCTCTTATTGCAACTAAGTTTAGATTTAGTCGCATCAGAACTAGTTGCGGATTGCTACTTGGGAATTCTACCATCTCTTGTTTTTCATTTTAGTGTCACTTATTTCTGACTGAAAATTAGTATTCTTCCATATAGCAAAATGTGTTGATACCGAGGCACGTTTCTGTTCGACAGGTATATTTGTGTCAGCCAGCTGTTTCTTTAAGTTTTCTTTTGGTTCTTGACAGCGGCTCGGACACCAGTGCCTAACCTTTCCTTCACTCAAATGGTCTTTTCTTAGCTGATCGAAGCAACGATTTTCGCGGACGTTGTTTATTGTACGCACTGATAGGCAAATTACTACCAAATAAAACCAACACCTGAAATAATAGAACGAGGGTTAATTCCTGGTAAAACTTTGTCGATTAGAAAATTAAATTCTGCTAAGTTACCGAAGATTAACTATTCTTTGTCTTGTTATTAGAATTTAATGAACGAATAACGAGCACACTAATTTGTCAAAAATTAAAATTTTAGGCATGGATGCAAAAATGTAGCCTTTGTAATTCACCCCTTCTTACACATTTCTTCATTGCGTGCACCATGATAGTACTACTGTTTAGTTCATCTTTAACATAAATCATTCCGCGTGACCAAAACGTGCGGTCAAGTTTGAATGCGATAGCCAACACAAATCAATAATTCGAATGATAAGTAAGCTATCGCCATATCGTTTATTCGGTTCAAACGAATCGTAAAACGCTACTTTGCACAGAGAAGACAGCTCAGTTACAACAAACCAATACTTGTGGCGTTACTATTTTGGATCATGGAAAGAAAGAAATAAACCAAAAAAAAATAGTGCCGTACTTTCTGATAAGAAGTACTGCCGCCAAAACAGGAGCACGCGTGCATGTACTTACGCTCACGAATAGCATTTTGTTCGTTTGGAAAGGAAGCGAGGAAAGCAAAACCTCGTACGTACAAGAAGTCGTGGGAAAATGTCGTTGAACCGGTCAAACTGCGAAATAATGGCAGAATACTTTCTTCGTACCAGATCAATGACCTCCCCGACTTCTTCCAACGAGAAGTTGAAAATCGATTGGTAGAATCAAGAATGAGGAAACAAAAACTTTATCTCCTTGAAACATTATCCCGTCCCGAGCTTGACCTTCACAACAACGTAGTGTAGATTTTAGTGATAAGTTCACCAAACGAGAAACTCAATCCAGAATAGATAATCCATCATTTCTGCTCGAGCCAAACGGAATATAAAACCATAGCAGTTAACCATCTGAAAATCTTGATTATTATTTTTGTTTATCATCGTTTAACTTTTACCAGCGCACGCCAGTCGGAACAGCTCTTCATGTACGAAACTCTATACAACAGCTTGTGACATGACCTAACGGAATTTCGTTCTGCGATTATAAGAAAATCTGTTGCCAAATCTTGAAATTTGAACTCGTTCTTATGTAATACACAAATCTTCGATTCCGATTTGAAGCTTGTAGTGAAACGCAATGAGATACACAAAAATGAAAGCCAAAAGTATTTTTAGGTCAACAATTGAGCTTTCGAAGAATAAAATATATCATTATGCAATTTTCATGACGTTTCGTCTTCGACTAGTCAGTGCATAATGATTTATATTGAACTGTTAAGTCACCTAATATTTCAATGAAAACTACTAAGCTGGCACACGCAGAGAAATGGAGCATGTTTAAAATAACAAAACAGTTAGTAGAATTTGTAATATGATTTATGTTCATTTCAAGCTAGAATATGATTGTTTTGAACCAATTTCTCCCTTAAATATAAAAAATGTTTACTGCTTGGTTTGAATCTAAACTTTGGTTTAACCAAACGAAACATTTATTTGCTCCCGATGATTTTTTTTGTTGAAATAAACTAACTATTTATTACATGTCAACCAAAGTTGAATTGACGTTATCTAAATATCCATGTTGACTCAATCCTGCTGTATCTTTATTTCAAGAAATAAATAGTTTCAATTTATCTATGATCTTATTTGTGTACTGATAGAACTAAGTTTACTGTTTAAATGAACCGTAGCAGTCTTATTTCTAATAAACAAGAGCATTTTTTCCCGCAAGAATAATCCAGGGCATTTTTTTTATCTCCCGCGGATAAAGTTTTTTACAAGTTTTATAAGTAACGTTTATCTGCTTCTTTAATTTCCTAGGGGAATTTCAATAATTCAAGCGTATGTATCGATAATTGGGAATATGTTGAAAATTGCATAACATTGTATGACACATTTTCTTTGCAAAAAATATTTCATGGAGAATCTCTATTTTGACTGATGGAACACCGTTGGATGCTATAAAAATTAATAAATCTGGGCTTGAGTGTGGTATGTAAATAATTCGATCGTCTAGCGACAAAACGGATAAAAGTTTTGAAAAAATGCAAAAATTAAAAAAAAATATCTATATATTAGGAAATTGAAACAATTAAAAGTAGTATCAAAAATTACTTTGTAAATTAGTTTGAAAGAAATCAATTTATTTCTAAAATCAAACAAAAATATATGGTTTCAACAATCAAACGCGCTAGTTGAAATAACTAATTTCAAGGAAATTTATTTTAACTAAAAGGTTTTGTTAACTTAAAGCCTTACAGTTATTGACTTTGACTATTTTTTAATTGAATTTACTATGAAATTGTTTGTCGAGAGATTGAACGCACAAGTAAAATATTTGTTATTTTTTATCAAACTAAACATTATCAAACTGAAACAAACTAATCCACCGAGCAATATAAACGATCATGTTTTGCAGTTTCAAGTAGCAATATTCACAATATCAAACCAGATTTTCTTTTGTCACTATTTCAACAAAAATATTCGTTGGGTGAAACCAAAGACATCATAGTAACAAGATTTCCAGCTCTCATATTTTTCGAACAAATCTTTGGCAACATCCGTTTTTGCGAGTATGGCGCCCTCAGACGAGTCCGCATCGAATCTCGTACATATAAGCAGGGGAGATAAATGTCAAATTCGTGCGCGCCAAAATAGCAGCACTGCGCATCCATATATTTGACATGATCTGTTGAATGTGATGCCGTGCGATGGCGTTGCTGAACTGAAAATTGATTTCGCTCCAAGCTGACAGGGTCTGGTGAAACCCAAATTTGGTTATTTTTACAATTTTTTTCTCTGCGTGTAAATGGCCAACGTTTTGAAACAATGAACCTTCGAAACGTTGACAAAAAGCGTAAAATCGGTAACATCATCCATAGCTAGGAGAAATACCTGGCTTATTTCTTATTTTCCGGATGTTGTCAACGTTTCTACCTGCGACGTAGGCATTTCTTCTGCTTGTTTCTAAACAAACTCGATAACAATTAATATGTCATGCGTATAACATAAACCTAGTGTGGACAGTGTGGTTTTAACTTTATATGACTATCGTTAAAACATATGATTTTCTGCAGGTGTGAACATAATATTAGATTTATAACAGGCGGAATATGAAATGGCGGTGCGTTGTCTTGATGAAACAAAACTTTTTTCTTCTTCAAATGAGGCCGTTTTTTAGAAATTTCGTCCTTCAAACGCTCTAATAACGCTATATAATAGTCACTATTGATGGTTTTTCCCTTTTCAAGGTAGTCGATGAAAATTATACCATGCGCATCCCTAAATACAGACGCCATAACCTTACCGGGCGATTGTTGAGTCTTTCCATGCTTTGGGTTCGGTTCATCGCGTGCAGTCCACTCAGCTGACTGTCGATTGGACTCCGGAGTGAAGTGATGGAGCCATATTTCGTCCATTGTTATATATCGACGAAAAAAATCGATTTTATTGCGATATAACAGCTCCAAACACTGCTCAGAATCATCAATTCGTTGTTGTTTTTGATCGATTGTGAGCTCACGCGGCAACCATTTTGCACAAAGCTTTCTCATATCCAAATATTCGTGAATAATATGTCCAACACGTTCCTTTGATATCTTTAGGGTGTCAGCTATCTCGATCAACTTCACTTTACGGTCATTGAAAATCATTTTGTGGATTTTTTTCACGTTTTCATCGGTAACAGCCTCTTTTGAACGTCCACCAGTATGACCAGTACGAAATTTTGCAAACCACTTACGAATTATTGCTTCACCCGGTGCAGTCTGGATAACACTCATCAAGCCATTTTTTGGTATCGGCGGCACTTTTTTTCATCAAAAAGTAGTGTTTCATCAACACACGAAACTCCTTTTTTTCCATTTTTTTCACAATAACAAAAGTAGCTTCACTCAAAATGCAATATCTCACAAACTAATAATCAGACAGCTGTCAAATTTATACACGTATTTTTTGAAGGTTGATACTAACTGAAAATGGTATGGATTTAATTCTAGTGGCGCCCTCTCATAGAAACGATACGAACTTTTCAGCCGATCTGTTAAGTGCTCAACACTTGATTACTTTTCAGGGAAGTAAACTCTGTATTTCTAATATTAATATTTCTATGTAGAAAACAAAGATGTGTTCCATATCAAAATCGATCTTCGAATTCAAATGGAATTGCTCAGAAGTAAAAGCCAATCTCAACTTGTATTAGCAAAAGGAAAAAAATAATTGAATGAAGTAGAATGCTTCGAATAAAATCAAAACCATAATGATGAATTGCATAAAATAAATATTGATTCGAGAATATTTGCATAAGTTTAAGGGGTTACACCACTGTAAAAATAAGAGAAGAACTTTTTTGGGGAATTATTTTGGGATCCAAAAAATGGAGTAATCCGAATTTTGTATAAAGAACTTTTTAATATGTATATTTAAGTACAAAAAAATGATCAGTTTTAAAAATTGAAAAACAAAATCGCGGCTTGGCGGCATTTCCGCGAAAGTGCTGCATTTTTGACGGCCGGAAACATAAGTCAAGTAAATCTTGACCAATCGATTGAAAAATTTTACAGAATATATCGATAGTTATCTCCACAGAGGTACGTAGGGGTTTTTAGAAAATTGTGAAGATTTTTTTATGAGCAATTTTATGATGAAAAAATGCGGTTTTATTTTCAAAGGGCTGCCATTTTACAGAATATCAATTATTTAAAAAAATAATTAAAAATTTTTCACAACTCATGATTCAAATTTTCTTTAAATATACTGTGCAATTTCATCCTGATCCGACTTCCGGTTCCGATATTATAGGGCAATGAGTGTCAAAACATTCAAATTCAAAATGACGATGCAAAACTGGTACGCGACGGTACGTGCGGCTTTGCTCCATTCACAGCGTGTTTTGTTCAATTTCGTATAGCGTGCAGGGTTGCCAAATAAAAATTTATATTTTTCAGGTGAAAAATATGTACATTTTTTAATCCTTTTACTCAATTTGTCCCTACTTTTTTTATTTAAAAGATATTTTTTGTTCAAGCCTATTTGCTTACAAGCTTTACGTGGCCGATTGAGTCGATTTTTCAAATAATTTTTTTTTTAGTTGGAACTCGTTGTCACCCTTTTTCTAGGGGGAGAGGAGCTTCCATTTCCCTCCTGCGAGGATTGAGGGGCACTTCGTTCGTGGTTCGTCTCGTCATCTATTGCCGCATCGATGGTATTGTTGTCGATTTCCGTCTTCTTTTCGTTGCTAGTTGCTGTAGATGCCCCTTGTACATTGGTAGAAATTGCTGGTTGGATGAAGGGTAAGTTGTTAACTGCAACTGGTGTACTTTGTTCTATAGGGGATGATGATTGATTCATTGAAGGGGATGCTTCATTGTTGTTGGTGTACTGGGGTTGCTTGGGGTTTGTGTGAAGGAATTACCGTTGTACTTTGTTGTAGTTGTCTCCTTGTCCAGTTTATCACATGGCTTACCGTAGTGAACATCTTTTTGACAATATTGACATGTGGCTATCTGATTGTCACAGGTAACAAGTGATTTTCACTTGGATTCTTGTATCCTGACCGAAAGTTACATAAGAAGGTATAGGCCTCTTCAAGCGCATGCGTAACAAACGTACGCCATTTAGAATACCGGGGAAAAAATTCTTCCACTTTTCTTTTTCGATTCTCCGTATTGGGACATAGTTTTGCGAATATATGAATCGGTGACGCTTGAGGGAAGATCATGCACACGCACTTCTATAGCACTATCTTCCATATATACTAGAATGTTGTACTTAATGTTCTCGTGCTCCACATAGTGCACATTGTTATTTTCTTTTGCGAATTGAACTGCATCCAACTCTTTATAAAACTAGATGTAAACAACATTATTCGTCTTATTGCATTGAAGTAAATGTACACGTTTAATGTCAAGATGCATTTCCTCCCTAAGCAAATCTTCGAGTTTCGTATCGAATGTCGAGTTTTGCCCTGAAGTCAACAACAATTGTATTCTTTCGTGTCGGCGATAGCCTTTGTTCGTCTGATTCACTAATTTCGAGGTCGTTCTATTGTTCACTACACAATACTGTACTTGGTTTCTTTTGTCCCGAAAGCAAGCGGTTTTGTTTTATCGACTGACTTGGATGAGATGTGAAACCGAACTGACTTCGTCCCTACTTTTTTGTTTTTTTTTTTTTTTTTTTTTAATAAACACTTTATTGGAATATGAGTTAAAATTAAATTATTAAGATTTAAATTGGGTGTTCAGCCACAAGTGGTGACTTTTCAGCCCTGTTATATATATATATGATTTGGTTATTACCATGAAGACATCATTTGCTTCCGCAATTCTGAGATTTTTGTGTAGGGAAAATTCTAAACCTACTTGTATTGTGTAATGGGGAAAAGGAACTTATATACTAACTTACTAACTAATACAGAGAGCGAATCGATTCAATTGAAGATTGCATCGATTTTTGTCGGAATTTGCTTATAATATTATGTGACATTACATCTAATGGTTCTATATTTGTGAGTCTGTGTAACTCATTTGTACTAAACCAGGGAGGACGCTTCAGAATCATTTTCAGAATTTTATTCTGAATCCTTTGAAGCGTTTTCTTCCTGGTGGAACAACAGCTTGACCAAATTGGTACCGCATAAAGCATGGCTGGTCTGAAAATTTGTTTATAAATTAACAATTTGTTTTTTAGACAGAGCTTAGAATTTCTGTTTATAAGAGGATATAAACATTTAATATATTTATTACACTTTGCCTGGATTCCTTCAATGTGATCCTTGAAAGTGAGTTTTTTGTCATACGTTAAACCTAAGTATTTAGCTTGATCAGACCATGTCAATTCCAAGCCATTCAATTTGAGAATGTGATTATTGTTTGGTTTAAGAAAAGAAGCTCTTGGCTTGTGAGGAAAGATAATTAATTGCGTTTTTGCTGCATTTGGTTTAATTTTCCATTTTGACAGATAATCACTGAAAATATTTAAACTTCTTTGTAGGCGACTGCAGATCACTCTTAGATTTCTACCTGTGGGACTTCGTCCCTACTTGTTAATGTTATTACAAGATAACGATAACGATAAAAAAGTGCACTTTTTGCCTTTCTCATATAGAAAGTTTATACAATCACTTGAAAAATTGACCAGTGGAAATTGACCCGAAGAGCTAAGTGTTCTATATAATTCGACACAGTTCATCGTATGTGTGTTAGTATGTGTCAAATAATGTCACTCATAAAAAAATCTCGTTGTCCTATAGGATGCTATTGAATTTCACACCGTCATTTAGAGCGACGAAGGGTAAAATTCTTCTAAATTAAATTTGGCTTAAAACGGATTTAATTTGTAGGCTATATTAGTTACTTACTAAACGAACCGACTTTGGTTATACTGGTTCCAAATTCCTGGTTCCAGAAATACCAGAAGTTGTGTAATTCGACACTAAAAAAATTCTTATCAACTTGACATAACTGTTTACAATTTGAAAAGGTTATGTTACTTTACACCCAAAGAAAGCTTCTTATTTTATTCAAGATTGAATAAAAAATTTCTTCGCAAAATCTTCTGGCGATAGTTTTGAAAATATAAGTAATATGAGAAAGGTATCATTACACCACTAGGTGGATTAAAATAGGTTTTTCTGGTTGATGTGGTCTCACTAGAGATGACGCCGATTGGCACACTTTCTTTTCACTAGACTACCAGCAAAACCCTCGGTGTGTTGCAGCCTTGAATCGCTAAAGCACGGATATAAGTTCTTTCTTTCTCTCGAGACACTTAACTTTTCACCGCACTAAATCGAAATGACGTGCTCAATCGTTGAGAGTTTCTCCGGAAGTAAGTTTTGAATGTGGAAACTTTTATTATCTTTGTCATAGAATGCCTATATTTTGGCGTGTTTCCGAAAGTTCGCCGCCGGGTATCAATTTAATAATACAAAACTAACTGCGTAACCTTTTTCTGTCATAATTTTAAACACTTACAACTCAGTCATTTGATGGATTTATATATAATTTAATTACCACTCGATTTGGAAACATTCAGCTTAAAGATTTAAAGTAACATCGTTTAAGTATGTCAATAGTATACCATTGAAAAATGGATATTAACATGGTCTGATCAAGCCAAACATTTTGGTGTAATATTTGATAAAAATCTTGCTTTCGAAGATTACATGGAAGGAATTCAGACTACCAGAAATGAAACGCTTCAGAAAATTCAGAATACGATTGTTAATATAAATGAGTTGCATAGACTTTGGTATAAATAATAACTCGAATTCGATCGAAATTTATGCAATCTTCTATTGAACCGATTTACTGTTTATAAAATCAATAAGTTGGTACGTATTTTAATTCCCGACCAAAAGACAAGTAGGTTTACAATTTTTCCTACAAACAAAAATTACATTATCACAGAAGCAAATGATTTCTTAATGATCACAACTAAGCCCAGTATATAATAGAATTGAAAAGTCGTCAGTGATACAAGCATTTCTGGAAAGTGTAGAATCAATGATTATGAAACAATCTGATAGTCAATTTTCTCATTCGCGAACAATCTATGCGCTTTGACTAGAGTAAGTTTTTAGTTAAGTGCTTCCATCATAATCAAAAATTTGAATTTATTAAGTGAACCTAAAATTTATTTCATTTTTAATGTCATGTGTTCAGTCGTATCTTGCTTATCATATTCGTGACTTCGCTATCAGCTCCAAATCTTGTAAATCGTCAATCAATTTTTTGATGCTACTCACTTTAAAAGTAATAAGTTTTAATAAAACGATATTCGATGGACAAATACATTTCTCTTTAAAAAAAATCCAATTAGTTATGTAAAAGATATTCCGTCCCCAGAGCAAATACACGAGAGTTAACCGAACAGATGTCATTACGTTTCCTCTTTCTGTCCGACAGCATAGATGATAATGGACCTACCTTCACATCTCAACTCATCCGCGGTTGACTCGGGCGAACCGGCAACCGTAAACAGAGGTGATGGCGCGGTGTGATCCTCCGGTGATCCCAAGCTGCAGGTGGAGGAAACCTCCCCCACAGTATTAACACATTTCGCTAACCGAGTCGGCAACGGTTCTTCCTTAATGCGATTGCTCGGAATGACACTGAAATAGAGGCGAAAATGCACTTTTTTCACTTAGCTCCCGTCAGAACCTGCATCACTCTATCAGAACAAAGAAATCGTTGACCTATTTTCAGCTGATTGAGCTTCATGGGAGAAGCCTGCATCAGTGCAGTTGCATCATCGAAAATAGGTCAATCCGGGAATTGCTCCAGGAAATGAACGGAAAATTAAATGCAAGCACTAGTCCGGATTGAATACCTTTCACCGCTATCGGAAATATTGGAGCTAACGAGGGATTCCATTCAGAAGCCGGCTTAATTAGCATGCAAATGGCTATTTTGGGACCGAAAATGTAGCCATTTCCGACTAGGAATGACACAACTACATTTTTCCTGTGGTCATCCAACTGAACTACAACAATTCACAGCACACAACACTGACCACGAAAATCCAAATCTAACAATGAAATCTAAAATCAGCTACGCAAAAATTCATATCTAATCTAATGAAATGGTTTATAAAATGATTTCAAAACATCACAAACAAGCACTTTCTGTTCGCTAAGAATTAACCTCCTGTAAAACACGGAAGTAACATCCGAAAGGATATATCAGACCTATACCAGCGCAAACCCGAACCGACTGCTGCTGAGAGGAAACTATGACAAACCAACGACCTGTTCTCAATTCGGTTCACACAGGAAGAGAGCAAACCGGACTTCGCGTTCTCTGGAAACGCGGGAAAAACTCTCCCATCGTACACTTGACATCGTTTTTCCGGGTAATTTTCAGTGCGATGAACGGTTATAGATGTGTCAACATATGATGATTCTGATACACTCTTATTTAAATCAACCGTACAGGGTAGTGATGCAATACAATAAGCAATATTGGAATTTTTTCTATACCTGAAATGTGATCGTATTTTGGAAGAAATTATAAAAGTTGGTCAAACGCATGAACTTGTAAAGGCTCAGGTTCAAGTTGCGAAATAAAGTTGTGGTTGATTTGGCAGACGTTACTGCAGACGTTAACTGGAAAAAGAATGCTGTTTAGAAAACCACTTAGGCAACGATTCAAAATGCTCCGCTCGTTCCGAGGTATGCCGATTCTGTGGTGAAGTTAGACATTTCGCAAGATGTTGTAAAACAGATCGGAGAAATTCACACAAGATCATACTTCTGGCAATCAAAACAGAAATCAACCACAAACCAGAAAACAGAATTTTATTCAAAAATTAGACAAGCAACCTGTGGAATCCGGCAGCAAATAAATGTAGTTAAGAGTAGATCCACTGGGTTCCTGCTTCTATGTCGTAAAAGACCCCAAATGCAGGAGTTTCGCTTTTTCTACTTTCAGTTACCAGAAATTTTCTTTTTTACTAAGCTGCACATTTATGTCGCGGTTTGTATGCGCTCAAAACTATCGACGGTGCACAACACTCGTCGCACAGGAACGTCGAGACTCAATCTCGAGCAGCTACGTAGCGTTCGTATTGCAGAGGAATACGCGCAACAACTGGAGCTAGCGCCACCAACGGAAGAGTAGCGGCGGCGACTCTTGATGACGGCTGGAGGAACATAATGTTCGCCGTGAGTAGCACTCCTGCAACCGTACTAGGTACGAGGTTATCGAATCGAGGAAATGACTGGTTTGACGGCGAATGTCAGCAGTTGGTCGAAGAGAAGAATGCAGCAAGGACGAGGATGCTGCAACACCGCACGAGAGCGAACGAGGAACGATGCAGACAGGCGCGGAACAGACAGGACACGGTTTTTCGGAGGAAAAAGCGCCACCAGGAAGACCAAGTTCGCGAAGCGATGGAACAGCTGTACCGCGCCAATGACACACGGAAGTTCTATGAGAAGGTGAACCGCTCACGTAGCGGAGCTGCTCAAACATGGAGGAGAAGCACTGGCTAGAGCGCTGCACTGGATGCTTTCTAATGTCGTTTTTCATTGAGAACACTCGTGGAGTGTTTTGCTCGATTCGTGCACTTTTCGTGCAGTCGGGCAACCAAACAGGTGCACTGTGTTTCATTGATTTGCACCGCACGAAAAAAAATGCACTTTCGGGGCAATTCGCGGGCAACTATTTTGCATCCGATTTCTTTTCAGAGCAGCAAGCGTGCAAACCAAACTTTACAAAACCGTTTCATTGATCAACTGTCAGGGCAAAACACTGGCACCGAGCGAGTGGAATTAATGAAAAACGACATAAGATTTGGGAGGAGACTCTACCGCTGGAATGGATGGATGGAGTGGTATGTCCCGTCTACAAAAAGGTCGATAAGCTAGATTGTATCTTGTTTAATATTGCCTTGGAAGGTGTGATTAGTATCGAGGATCGACACGAGTGGCAC
Source organism: Malaya genurostris (assembly GCF_030247185.1). Taxonomy (NCBI): domain Eukaryota; kingdom Metazoa; phylum Arthropoda; class Insecta; order Diptera; family Culicidae; genus Malaya; species Malaya genurostris. The sequence continues at coordinate 184,305,606 of NC_080572.1, forward strand.
GATCTGCCGGAAGTCCGTACAACTTTTTGGCTTCGCTGACGATATTGATATTGTGACACGTAACCTTGAGAAGATGACGGAAACCTACTTCGGACTGAAAGCTGAAGCTAGGCGTATCGGACTGGCCGTAAATGCGTCGAAAACAAAATACATCAGAGGAAGAGGCTCTAGAGAAGAAACACTACGGCTCCCACCACGAATATTGACAGACGGTGACGATATCGAGGTGGTTGACGAGTTCGTGTATTTGGGCTCACTGGTGACCGCCGATAATGAGACCAGCAGAGAAATTCAGAGACATGTTTCGGCAGGAAATCGTGCGTACTTTCTACTTAGAAAAACTTCGATCGAGCAAATTACGCCACCGCACGAAACTGACCATCTACGAAACGCTCATTAGACAGGCCACTAGACCTGGACTAAGTTGGAACAGGAGCAACACGTTCTTAGTGTTTTCGAAAGAAAGATGCGTTGAATGGATGGCGACGAGCAGCCATGGACCAAGTTATGTGGAGACGTATGCTTGATACAGCAAAGACACCCCAGGCTGTTAGGTAAGGTAAGTAAGGCCAACAGAAATTGAAAGTAAACAAATAATTAATTTTTTGTCATTGTAAACATTCAATTGGGAATCAAGATTTTATTTTATTTCCGTATAAAATATGTTTCATGGACGAATAATTGTAAAATATTGTAATTCGGACTAGACGCCGATGGTCGAGTATGTTGGTTGACATGTCTTTGAAATTCTTCGACATATCCTATAATGACATTCCGACAGTGAAAGCACGATCTGAAAAGAGCTTTCTTCAAATAATCAACAATAATTTGTAGTTATCACACTTATTGGATAGATAATAGATTCTCACGTCTTCCTTTTGGACTAATTCCATTTTGTCTAATGACCAGCGGAAGTTTTCTCTGAAATATTTCCTCAGGAAATAACTGCGTAGTGACAAACGAAACTGTAAAACGTAAATAACAGTTATATGGACAAATATCGGCAAAAGCTTACACACATTGCGAAATTTCGGCAAACACATTTGCTGATTTCGGGATAATTGTTAATCATCGAATGCCAAAATTACCAAATCTCAGCGAAAAGATGCATAAAGATCTCGGAAAACACAATACTGATTATTGAGCAATCAGCAAAAATGCGTGTTGCCGATCTATCTTGACATTTTGTTTTATCGAGTTCGAAAATTGGTTTAAAGTGTGTATCACTTGGTTCAACAAAGTGTTTTTATTTATTCTCAACTGAAAACACAATGACAATGTTTTCTTTTCTATCCTTTCGAGTTTTCAAGAATAATCTAAAAGCTTTCACTAAAAGTGTTACGCTTGATTATTATTTGTAGTTTTCTTTATTTCACCCGTCCTTCTTACTAACATAAAAACAATTATGAATTTAGTTTTCTAATGCATATTCTAAGCCGTCTAGAATAGTACGTATACATTGTTATTAAATAAACTATTTTACTGCTTTGTTTAGTGTTTATGTGACCAACTAGGAATCTGTCCAGGGGATTCACGATTGATATAGTCTAAGTAGATTTAGAATCCTTCGAATGGCCAAGTCTGAATTCTGTTTGGTTCATACGTCTTGGTTGTCTTAGATATTTTTAAGTTGAAATAGTTAGAGTGTCTAGGTGTTCATTGTGATGGCAGGAATGAAGTAGAAGATCAGAACAAGACAAGCTCAACATTTGTTTTGGAATCGTTAGAATGAGAGTAGATGAAAATTAAAATTAAAATAACTCCACATTTATCTCTCGGTAACCGACTGACTAGAGATTTAGAAAAAAAACTATATGTTTGAAAACCTACATGTCGTTAGAAATTTATCAATCTATATCGGCTATTTAATTCGTTTATTTTAATATTATACGAATGGAAATATGTATATAATTACATGAAAAATTTTTGGTTAATAAAGTCACCAAAAAACTGAGAAAATTGATGAAATGTTTACTGGAATCGATAGAACGATCAATATAATTTATTATTTGACAATTATTTGACAATGATTTCATGCAAATGTTGGCCGCGGCTCCGCTTTAGATGGTCCATGCGCAAGGTTCAATTTTGGCACACTCTTTTCAGCATATAGGCCAGTAGTTTATCCTTATGGATATGAGCCTTAACATGTCCCCACAAAAAATAGTCCAAAGGCGTTAAATCGAACGATCTAGGCAGCCATGTGACTGGTCCAAAACGTGAGATAATGGTATCCATTCTACCAGAAATGAGCGTCGTCGCCGAACACAATTTTTCGATAAAAAAGTGGATCTTCCTCCAACTTTGCCTGCGCCCATTCACCAAATTTTAGACGTTGTGAGTCAATCCATGATTAAAACTAAACAAGTTTGACAATGACACAAGACACGATTAACTCGTGATCTGTCAAAAACAGTGTTGCCAAAAAGATACCAGCAAAAATATATCCCTTTAGTATATATCAAAGCAATCGATGAAAGTATCCGATTTATGGAAAGAAAGGGGTTCCTTGGCCCCCTTCTCAGTGCGTGCCTGGATTTCACCAATGTTAATAAAGCAAAAAAGTGCGTAAGACACTGTCTATATTGTAAATTGCATTGCCAATGAAAGCTACCTGATATCTCAAGTCGATAGATAAATTATAAACATGTAAAATTGATGGTAAAAAACGAAAAACCTCTGGCTGGACGGAGGGTTAATGCCTAGCGGATTTTCCCTGACTCACAAAATCGGGCACCCGTACCTAAACCGAACCAGACAATCAAATCTTTTTTTTTTGTGTACCCCAACCCAACCGTCTTTAATTTACATCGCGATCGGGATCATCAACCAGATTTTTATATGCAGTAGTGCTTGGAAAAACATCTGTTCTTTTGTCTCTAGCATCACAATTCTCCCGTCCAGTTTTGGTCGGATTTGGTATCTTGCCATTATGGAAAATATCATGAAGTGGTGGTGTCCGGAGACATGCATCGTTCTGGTGCACTAAAAATCACAGGTCGTTCCCATTCGGAAACACGTAAACTGAATTCGAATAAATAATAACAAAAAATGAGTTAGCAATAGAAAGCTGGTTAGCTTTGGGTATCTGGAATTGGATTTCGACAAAAACTTAGAAAGCCGTATTCGTCAATAAACATTTATTAAAAATAAATCTCAGCCTACTTTGTCTACAACGTTAAGTATACGAGCATGCAATTACTACAATTAATACCAGTTAATTGTTTTATTTTTGTTTCGCGGGAAGACAAACTAGACCCTATTAATTGAATCGAATACTTTATCCTCGTAAGACACTTTTTTAATTGTTATTTGATTTCAGATTTCCACGATAACGTAATTATGAGTTAATTTTACGTGTAACCTTGTCACGTGTCCACTATAATTAAAACTCCTGTGAATCGATTGTTAAAACTTCAGCACACTGTTACATTTTGGCAGAATTAGTGTTGACCCACACTAGGACTATTGAAACGTAAATAAATTAAGATGACAGAACATTTAAGGCACATTGCTCCTACATTGAACCGAACACGTGTCACTGCGCCTAGCGCTTCATCTTTTCGAGAATCGGTATAATCATGTCGAACTTTGGACGTTTGCCTGGATCTTCGTTCATGCAAATTTTGATCAGTTTGCTCAAATGTGGCGATGTTCCGGGTGGAATTGTAACGCGCAGACCTTCGGTTGCGATCCGCATCCCTGCTTCCATTGGCGACAGTTCCGCGAATGGAACTTCCCTGGTCGCCAACTCCCAAATGCAAATCGCGAAGCTCCACATGTCACAGGCTTCCCAGTTGCGATCGGTACGTTTCTTTTGTAACATTTCCGGACTCATCCAGGCCGGTTGATAAACACGTCCGCGCTCTTGGAAGGAAAATTTGGCATCCGCCATGTTGATGCGGGCCGTCAAGTCATCATCAATCTGAAAAATGATTTCGTTAGTCGGAAACGTTTTACCACCGCAGGTCTAATTCAGTGGCTTACCATTACGTGACAGCTGTTCAGATGATACTCCGGGATAATTCTCTCAAGCGAATGCAAATAACCCATTCCACGCGCCATGTCCAAAGCGAAACGTACGGCTTGGGCAGTATCAACTACTATGCCTGCAGCACCGTGCAAGAGATCGTACAGTGATCCTCTAGGCATATACTGACTAATGACAATCAAACGCGGTGGTGCGTTACACGCTCCAACCACTGGAAGAATATTCGGATGAGAGAAAATTCGTAACTTCGGGAACTCTTCGTTGAAATCGCGACTGACGCGAGAGTTGCACTCCCGTATAGCCAGTATCTTTGCAACGATGTCATTATTTTGCCATCTGCCTCGCCAAGTTTCGCCACCCGGAGTAATGGCCAACTTGGTATGCAACATAAGGTCCTGAATGTTAATACCCTTGTAACGGGACAGCGTAGCATCCCGAGAACGTGTCTTCATTCCCAGCCAGCTCTGATCCTTGAAGCTGATCTTCTTCAGCTCCTGTCCACTTTCGACTGCCAAACTATGCAAACTGAAAAAAATGTACGACGGTGTTTTTAAAATGCTCTGTCGGTGTGTGACTGGAAAATGAATTACCGTGTGGCCAATATGGATTTTGCCTTGTCCAGTGGAGTATCGCCATCCTTGTTGGCAAGCGAAACCAACGCACCATTGTTAACCAGTTCCTCGGTGATCGGTTGATATCCCCAGAAGCAAGCGTAGTGCAGTGGCGTATTTCCGTGCTCGTTTGCCGCATTGACGTCCGATCGATGACGAATTAGCTGGAAGAAAGGAAAATATTTTTTTTTACGGTACAATGATATAATAATAAAAAAAACCGACTTTAGATAGAGACCTTAGAAAGTTTTTAAAACGAAGATTTACTCTAAAAACCGACATAAAACTGTTCCCAGCCATTACCGCTGTTCGACTGACTTAATTTTTCATTGGCTTTTTTACGTGAATACGTATTCACTTTACTATGGGGCACCTTTTCAAAATTTACCCTCAAAGAGAGTGATAATTTTTTGATCGTGAAATTTTTTGATCGTGATCGTGAAATTTGGTCGTCTACTGATAATGACTATCGAATGAAATAGTTTTGAAACTATGTCTATTTAGAATCCGAAATAAGAAAATAATCTGTATCTCGGTAACGAATTGACGTACAAATAAGGTTAATGCATCAAAACAAAGTTAATTCACTGTACTTCAAAGAATAAATATCACCACAATCTTCTTGATTCCTCCCATCAAATGTTGCACGCCTCCAGAGTCTATTTCTTTGGAACATTTGTTCCACAATCTGAGTCGCGTCCCGAGCCGTTTTTCCATTTTTCATAAGCTTCCGCTTCCTTCTTGGCCAAAATCTCTTGATGGGCCGGACCTGAAGGCAGTTGGGTGGATTTATGTTTTTATCGATTAAATCTACGTTATTATTGTGGTACCACTGGATGACTTCCTGGCTGTAGTAGCAAATCGCCAAATCCGTCCAAAACTTCACGGGAACTTGATGGGCTTTTAGGGAAGGTAGTACGCGGTTTTTGAGGCATTTTTCTTAGTGCAGCTTCGAGTAAATCGACTTATTCGTCACGAACGCTTTAATCTTTACTCTTCCGCTGCATATCGCTTGCAAAATCATCAGTTTTTTAACAAATTTGTCCTAAAAGCAAACTTGAATTTTGCGGGAACATCTCCTCGTGCCATGTAGATTTTTTGGTCAGGAAGCTGTTCGAAATCCATTTTGACGTACTTCGTCAAAACCTTCTGGTACAATTTCTGAGCTCGAGTTTTGGTGACGAAACTTTGCTTCAACGTTCATGGCTGGCTCGATAAGAACGGTATCCAGTTCGCAAACAATTTCTTCGAACGGTACTACGAACAGCAGCGTATTTTAGTGCAATTTTACTATCTGATAGTTCAGGATTTGCTCTGACGGTTCTCAACACCTTCTGGTTCAGCTTGCGGTCATTTGTCCCACTATGACGCTTACGTCCCTGAAACGTCATACACAGTTGATTTGCTGATTTTCAAAGTTTTTTGCGATGACGGACCACGTTGGATTGTCAAAGTGGGTGTGCAGAATTTTTTCTCTTCTGTCGACTTCCATTCCATTCTCTTCTGTCGAGTTCCATGCAGAATTTTTTCTCTTCTGTCGACTTGATTTCACTGTAAATAATTCACAAGTGTTAGATATTCAGATTTTTTTCGATATACTGATAATATTAGACTACAACAACAGAATATTATTCTCAACATTTGCTACTTAGCCATTGTAGACTAGCTGGCGCACCTTCTTGCGAACGTTCCTCATTAAATTCCGTACAGACTTCTTGGCGACAAGTTTTGACACTTGTTTCTAATCTATTTCGAACTGTTGAATGGTTTCGGCTGCCGAGACATGTTTCCTAAGATGTGCCTTCGTTAATGCCTAAAATTCCACAATTGGTCGAAGTTGTGGGCAATTTGGTGAATTCATGTCTTTTGGGACGAAAGTGAAATTTTTGGTAGTATACCATTCTACCGTTGATTTCGAGTAGTGGCAAGAAGCAAGATCTGGCCAGAAGACAACAGGATCCTTGTGGCTTCGAATCATGGGTAGAAGTCGTTTTTGTAAACATTCCTTGATGTAAATATATATCGCTGTTCATTGAAGCAGTGGTGATGAAGGGCTTCGAAATCTTACCGCAGCTACAAATTGCTTACCAGACCATAGCTTTCTTACCAAATTTTTCGACTTCAATCGATGTCTCGGACTCGTTTAACACTTGCCCTCCTCGCACCGTATAATATTGTGGTCCCGGCAAGGATTTGTAATCGAGTACCACGTAAGTTTCGTCGTCCATGATTATGCAGTTCAAATTTCCAGCAAGAAATTTCGGCCTGATCAATGCTTCTTGTTTTGGAATACATTAAGGTTGTTTCTGCTTCTTACAGGTTCGAAGATTCAAACGTTCTTTAGCACGAAGAACATTTGACTTCGAAGTGCCCACTTTTTTGGCCACATCCCGAACTGAAACCTCCTTCTTTTGCTCGAACGCCTTCAGTATACGTTTATCCAATTGAGGGTTAGCAGGACCTTTTTTTCGACCCGGTTTTGGTTTATCCTCAAAGGTGTTATCCTTACCGAACTTCCTGATTGCATTTCGAACGGATTTTTAATTTACTCCTTCCATTTTTGCTATCTTTTTCAGTGACAGTTCGCGTTCTGTGCACCATTTGTACACAATTTTTCGACGTTGTTCTGCTGAAAGTCCACACAATTCGAAACAAACTAATGAAAACGAATAAACAACTGCACAAGTGGTTAGAGAAGAGTATAAACAACAGGACGCAGCCATAAAATTTGACAGATTCTGAACCATTGCGTAATGGCAGCGGTTTTTGGTTGCATCCATACTTTCTGGGGCAGTCTTTAGATAAACGCTGTGAAAGAATTCTTGCAGCGGTCACTTTCCGTGCCGCTGCAACACAGCAAATGATTCCAGATTCTAACTGAACAAAAGTGTAGTTTAGAAAAAAAATACGTTTTTTGTTTCGCCCCTTTGAGTTATGGTATGAAATATTTACCACACTTTACCCTATTATTCCTGAACCGGAAGTCAGATCCAAATGAAATTCAGATGTTTTGTATAGGATCATAGGACCATTCATTTGAGAATAAGTTTGTAAAAATTCGGTCATGCCATCTCTGATAAAGGTTAGTACACATGTTTTCATTTTTTGTATATTTTACCTCATAACTCCGGAACCGGAAGTCAAATCCAAAAAAAATCAGGACCTATTGTAGACATCTCGGAGAAAAGTTAGTGCAAAGAAACGTTACATACACACATACGCACATACACACACAGCCATTTTGCGTACTCGACGAACTGAGTTGAATGGTATATGAATCTCGGCCCTCCGGACTTCGGTTCAAAAGTCTGTTTCACAGTGATAGCCAAACCTTTCTATACGAGAAAGGCAAAAACCATTGATAAAAGTTGTTTAGAACAAAAAAAAATTAAACTTTCGTCAACTCTCTTACTTTTGACAGTGAAAGCTTCTGTTTATTTATGTTTAATTCTACTTACATTCCACTTCGGAGCAGAAGGGTTTTTAGCTCGCTGGTTGGAATATAATATTAAAGTTTTTTTCATTTAGTTTTTATTATGTGTAAAAATCCTTTGTTATAACTAAATAATATTTTGCCATTTCTCATAAATTTATGAAGGAACAATGCGAAATTGGTAGATTTTAACAGACTAGAGAAGACAAAGTTCCCTCTATCTGTTTCTAAAGTTGTGTCTTACTAGATGTTGTCGTTTTCGCTTAAGGAAACTAAAACTGACCCAGTGTAGTTTCACCAAACAAACACTTTTCACGAAACTGAGTTGGGTTCGCACTTCGCAACGGGGGCGTGAGCAAACCCAATATAAGAATCAGGTTCAAAACTGTGAGCTGAACGAGTTATCTAAGTGATAATTTATATTATTACATACTTTAACCAGTAATCAAAAATTGAAACGAGTTGGTTAACTCAACAGGCTTAGATTTTCCTTTAATAGAACAGCTGAACAAAAAGAAATTACTATACTATATTATATCACAATTACTATCCAGGGTTGATCAAGGAAATTTCCAACCCGGGAAGATCCTTGAACAAATTAGAAATCGAACCCATTTTTGCCAATATTGAGTTAGCTTGAGGAATGAAATCTATCCTCAATATACTCTCAGAAATTGCAATAAAAATTGAGGGTTTGTTCAATAAAATGAAAAAAAAAATCAATTCAGTCCCATTCAGTGCAAATTTCAATAATTTCATTTGTTGCAATATTGGAATAGTAAAGGTGTATTACCGTTATTTCATATAATAATACCATGATTTAGCATTAGGTAGCACAGTAAATAAAAAAATTCGGAAATAAAATTTGAATCGTCTTTTTCTCGACATGCCGATTTTCCATATGGGACTGATATGTAAGTATGGGCAGTGTAGATCCCAGCTAGAACTAAAGAAAACCATAATTGGTCTCAAACAATAACATCTCTCAATTCATCCATATTTCATTTCTAGATTGTCTTTGACTGCGTTAGGCGCACGGACTCAAACTTTTGTAGACAATTCATTTATTTTATCTATATCAAGTCTGATTATAATAACTTTTAGCATCTACAAAAAATACTAATAAGTCAAAATACAATCTTCTTCATTTTACACAATTTTAAACAAATCAAATTATAATAAATATTTTAATAATGTTCATAATACAGGTTTTACATGTGAAATATATAATTGTTTGAACTCAGATAGAGTTGTAGCACGTTTGATCTGTCTGGGTGTCGAATTGAAACTAAAAACTCTAAAAAACTCGTTTCATATCAATCATATACATAATAAATAAAATTGGTCCTAGGACACTGCCCTGAGGCACTCCAAGTGAATTATCTAGAGAACTAGACACAAAATCGTTAAATACAGTCTATTGTTTTCTATCAGCATTTAAAAGCTATTTATTCATACCATGTGTATGCTACTCTTCCAATGCGTTGTAGGGTTTGTAACAATAAAGATCTTGAGATTGTTTCAAAAGTGTGCTTCAGATCCAAGAACACTGCAAGAATAGTCTCTTTAGCTTCGATTGTCTCTTTCCATTTTGCTAATACCAGATTCAAAGCGGTTTAATGATAGTTTAATGATGTGGAAACTAGATTCAAAACCAGCTTCAAAAAAATTGTTTGACAGCAGTTAGTGTGGAAACTAGGTTAGGTTTGGCATCAAAGAATTTGTCTTAAACGTCTTGTCTTCAAATACTGGAACAGGGCACTTTCAATGAACCGTCATGGAACTGAATCGGAACGGAACAGTGTGAATAGTCCATAAACTGCCTATCAGTTCTCTGTATGGATATTGACATTCTCCCTTCCCTAAGGGTAGCTGAAGTCGAGCTTCTGATGGTACTGTGCAAGGCTTGAAATCCTGCATCTCGAATCTTTGGAGTATGTTTACGATGAGCCAGGTTTTAATAATTTCTTACTTGAATCTAGAAATCCTAGACGATGACAAACAAATTGTGAATTTTTAAAATTTAAATGTATCTCTGAGTGAATTTGATCGTAATCGGTCGTGTTGCGTACACAACCACATTTTTTTTGTATCTCTCGTTTGTTCCCTTCAATTTAATTTGTCGTCAATAAGTTGTACTTCAATACAACAACTACAAAACAATTTCACACAATCAACTAACTAATACGAACGATTATCGATCGATATTTGGAAGTATGAAAAGCCTGCCAGTTTAATTTGGCTTCACGTCAACTCTGGCTTAACTCACCCGCTTTTAAATTGACATCCAGCTCCGTAAAGTGATGAGTAAAGCATTTTGAATGCTCACACTATTAGGATGGTTAAGAATAGGTTCTTCTTTTTCAGAGTTGAAAGAATTCTGTTTCGGTAAAGGAATTGGAGTTTCAAGAACGGAATTTGATGATTATTATCAGACTCGTATGTACTTTTCTGCCTTGGATAGGCAAATCTTGTGTACAGTTTCAATTTATTGGGCCGTGCATTTGATTAGGTTATTTGCCATTTGAGAGCCAGACTAGAGTCGATGGTTACCACAAAACGCCTAATTCATTTGCCACTCAGAAACCTTCTGTGGCGAGAACAGAGATTTCAAAGGCAAGAACGACCTGTGATTTCGAAAAACTGCCAATCTCAGCTTACCATTTGAACAATTTCCTGATGTCCATGAGCGGCAGCCAGATGGAGTGGAATGTCATCACCCATGTTGGTGGCATTAACTCGAGCTCCACGATGCAACAGCATTTCCACCAGTTTGGTGTGACCTTCCTTGGCACACCAGTGCAGAGGACTGAAACCATGATCATCTCTGAAATGGAAAGCACAAAACTGTTCAATTGGTACGATACCCGAAATATAAATACTATTATAGCGCAACTGCATCGATCCAATAGCAACAGCTTGTTTTGATTACGTTCTTCCATTCATAAAACCGACCGAGCGTAGTAAACATGCTAGCTGGCATGTAAACAAACTAAATCGATGACGTCAGCAAGCCTACACATTGCCATAAAATGGGGGAAACAAAGTTGCAACAGGAAATTTCGAGCCTATGCAAAGGATTCAGCTGTGTTTCTGAACTATTTATTTAGTTATCGTACAATCTGGGATATTACTTAAAGTGAATAATTCGTTTTTGCAATCTAAAGCATTACTTCCATTTATGGCATTTGTGAGCTGTTACTTTCTTTCGATGCTTCATAACATTTTACCGACTAGATTTTGGCCAACCTACCCCTGATTCATATCATGCTCGGTGTCGTCCAGCCAAAGTCGCACTTGGATTGAGTTGCCCTCACGGCACCAATGAAAAATATCTTCCATTCTGTGAAACTTTTGAATTCAACCTTCGTGACAACTCCCACTTATGTTGGTGGTATGGAAAAATTCTAATTCCAGCCCCGATCAGTATTATCTCTCGGAATCTTCAATGTCAGTTGATAATTTCACTGTTTCACCAACTGTTTCCGCTACTTTCGTTCTATTTATTCGATTTTTGTGCACATTTCGATCAAAAATTGTTCTCACTTGTATTGCCTATTCGTTGCTAGTTCTGCCTTCGTTTTCTAGACTCACAAATGTCACCGTCGGATATTTATAGCGATGACGTCATCAATGCCTTGGTATCGAAATGTCAAAGCGCATGACGCGAGGCGGCGCCGCAACCGTGCAGATGTGTGAAACGCCAAAATGTATACTGCACCCAGTACGGTGAAAGATGTCGGACCATATAGATCAAGTGAATTTACCTCCCGGCTGGGATTGCCGATATGACTCCCGGACGGGTCGATAGTGAGTTGAAATTTGTTACATTTGCTAGTACACTTGGTTGTAAATTCGAATATCATGATAAAATCTACTAAATTGTGTTGGTGAAAAAGAAATAAGCGAAAGAAATTGCCACCAACAGCAAAAAAACAATATGGCGTCTTGGCGAGATGATGAATATTTACATTCCTCAGCATCTTACCAGGAGAGCGCATATTGCATAACCGCAGGGTTTAATGAATTTTGAATTTTTTATGCAGCTATTATGTGAATCTATTCACCAAAACGACAACATGGGAGGACCCACGTTCCAGGATTCGACAGCTGCAAACAGGAGCCCCATTACACATTTCCAACGATAACATCTCAGTGCAGGTATGACACTCGTGGGTGTTGCCCATTTGCAGGGCACACAAGAATCCTGTAAAGTGCTGTTTTGTACATATGTTGATTCAATGTTGAAAGCTTCTATGTATCTCTCTTCTTTCTTCTTTTTTTCTATGCTATATTACCATCGTACTGTTATGCCACAATTTAAAATTCCAAACAAACCCACACACCACGAAAACTATGTTTATGTAATACAAAGCCAGTGCATGGTTCTCCCTATCATGTCTACCCTTCAAGTAATTCGTTCTACCCAGCTCAACAAGCATTCCAGAATCCACCCTCCGGTGTTCCCAGTTTAACAGCTAGTCCTAATTTCGCTACCAAACTACAACAACAGCAACTGGTAAGTATCCGATCCGCTTTCATAGACATAGACATTCTTCCATTTGCCTATCCGCATTAACTGCTCCGTTACCACTTTACCGTCCCTCGACACACAGGAGCTCGCTCAGATGGCACGATCCAGCCCACACACGCCCCGGATGGGACTCGGCCGTACCGTCATGCAGGAAACGTCGTTCTCCAGCAACATAAGCGCTGCCGACACGGATGCCACTGTGGCTAAAATTAACTCGATGTTTCCAACCGTACCGGAAACTCATATTAGGATGCTGCTAAAGAAGTAAGTAAACTATGGTCACCTTTTGTATCTATTCGTCAAGCCAGACGTCATCATGAACTGACATAACATAATTATAACATACACACAACTGCGCTTTTTACCATTAGTTTTTCGCTAGATACGATGGCAGTTTATCGTGTTTTATTTTTTTCTGTGCCGACACTAACATCCTGTCACTCTACTCAGTATCTGTAGTGGATTGAAATGTTGAAATTGGAATGGCTTTTAATTGTTGTCTTACGAGGAAAAAATTATAACTTTTGCATCTTCTTGCAAGTGAAGAATAGAAATTGATAAGCCAAAATGTATTCTCTTTTCATAAATGCTCATATTCTTCACCCTCTCAGTCTGGAATTTGATTCAGAATTCAGTGTGATGCAACAACCGATCCTAGTCAGAATCGGTTCCTTCATACTGAATTCCAAATCAAATCAATATCCTAATTTTAGGCAAAGTGATTCTAATTAGTGTCTATCAGGCACTTGCGAAAAAATACCGTGGGTGTGGGTTATATGTTATACCTGCTAACTGTTGAGTTATATTTACTCAACGATTCAGTCCTACACTGTTAATAATTTGCACTGCCTACAACTGATTATTAGGCTTTCTGACAACTCACTTACAACCACAAATGCAAACGAGATTGGTTTGTTTTCATCAGGAAACGCATGCCTTAAACACGATTCAGTCGATCATTCAACTTCGGTCGACGTAAACATTAATTTATTAATATTTTTAGCCGAATATTGCACACGTACCCGACGTTAATATGTTCCGTGAACTTGCAAATCTTCACCGATGGGTCCCGTGCTAACAATCGAGTTAGAGTAGGAATCAGCGGAATCGAAAATAGAATTGCATTAAAGATGCCCTCTCTCTGCTCAATATTTACTGCGGAAGCTGCAGCAATATTATACGCCGTTACTAAGAAACTATCAAATCAACCAACACTGATTCTATCCGACTCCCTATCCGTTCTCACCGCTCTTAATACTGGAAAATCTCGTCATCCATTTATCCAGGCCATCGAAAACCAGTGTGATAATGATACTACTCTCTGTTGGATCCCCAGACACAGCGGGATTAGGGTAACAGAGGTATTTTGGCCACTTCATATATTTTGGCCCACCTAACAAACTTTATCGATTTTATCGGATTTTATCCATGTTGCATCAATTTGATGCCTATCATATTAAATTACCTATTGCGGAAGGGTTTTTCAAAGATATCACAACATTTGGTGGATATTTGTACAAAGTGGGCCAAAATAAAATCAATCCTAAAGTGGGCCAAAATACCTCGGTTACCCTAGTGGTAATGAAGATGCCGATCGTTTAGCCAATTTGGGTCGGATTTCTCATAGTACCCTATATAAGAAAATTCCCTCTTTAGATCTAGTCCACCATCTTTCATCAAGAATTAACGATCACTTCACGCACACATGGAGGAACCAAATAGACCACAAACAAAAAATAAAAGGTTCCTTTGCGAAATGAACTGATCGTGACAAACGTGTAGAACAGCGCGTACTATCTCGCTTGCGCACCGGACATACACGAGTATCGCACTCTCACCTTTTTTCAAAATCTCCGCCATTATACTGTTCAACATGCAAAGTCAGGTACACGGTTGAACACCTTCTTATCGACTGCATCGAACTTCAAGATTTACGTCAATACTACCAACTTCCGTCATCCATCAGGGACGTACTGTCCAACGATCCAGTTGCAGAGAATACTCTATTCAGTTTTCTTAAAGACGCCAACAAGTTTCACGAAATTTAATATCAACCGTTTGCTTTGCTTCAAGTCCACGGCTCAATATTTTCCACGGGGATATTTTCCACGACCTATTGTCAATGCTACAAGAATCACCAGCTCAGTAACATCAAAATCTAATGGGAATTTCATGAAACATAAATAATTCAAGATCGACCAATATGAAATGTAATTTCAATTACCCCCCGGTGAATGACCGATAGGTTAAAACCGGGCTAAAATAAACAACTAACTAACTAACTAATAATTTGCACGCTAGCATCATGTGCAAAGCATTTGATCTATCACTGCTTCCCACATTATTAAATCCAAATGAATTCCGAATCGGCGAGAAATTTTCATTCGAGATTCCATGTGGAATTCCGAATCAAATCCAACTCCAGTGCAACAACCGACTCCGAATGAATTTCGCCTACAACCGGTTGATTCGGAAATCTGTCGGAATTGAGTGATATATTTAAATATAAATCTTCAAGTTTTTCGGATGTACAGAACTAGTAAATAACCAGTTCTTTTAGAATTCCAGCATAAATTGTTGAAATTCGCTGAAAATGAACCAAAAAGTCTTACCTTAGTCAGCATTATCCATTCCTCTATCTGGAGTGTAGTGAAATGGCTTTTAGTCGCCTAAATTTTACACTAGCACATTCATACTGAGCATGACAAATACACATACACTTTTATTAAGATAAAAGGTTTATTACATGTGTGAATTGTGCCTTGATGATATGCCAAACTTGGCTTACACGCGAATACGGAATATCTCGAAACAGAATAAATTACACGTGAACTAGTTTTCGCTTAACTTTCTTCCGTAGATCCGTAGAAAATGTTCGAATCCGTAGATCAACGGAGATTTCCGTAGATCTGACATCGCTGCATCATGGTGCTTTGAAATACACTTCTTTTGTTCTGTTTACATTGTATGTACAAGTCTCATTAGCATTTCCGGAGCAGTGTTACTAGAAACGGATTTCTCTTACACTAGAATTATAATTGTCATTTTTAATTATTACTAAGTAATGGCATTCCAAATTTATATGGAGAATTGTACATTAAAAATGACATTACTTTTAAGTAATGACACTTTTAATGATCGTGTAAGGGCCGCTTTAAGTACGATTCAGACGGTCCGGCTTTTTCCGTCACCGTCATTCTGATTCACACGATCCGGTTTCCTATTCGTGCCCGTCATGTCATTTTCTTACACGCAGAATTTGAAGAACTTAGTTTCGCATAACTTTATTCCACTAATACAAAAATGGAGCCAATTGATCTGTTGTTTTCCTACCTTTTTATCGAATAAATAACTTTCAAAATTAACTAGAAAGAGGAAAAAACAAAACAATCAGTTCCACTCATCAACATAACGTACTTTGCAAATCTACTGATAAGTTTTATTACTTATATGTGGTATATTTCGTTTAAGAGTGGGATCTTGACACCGAATACATACATAACAAACGTCAGCTCAATACCGTAATCATATGAATCGTGCATGTGTGCGATAATCACAGTCCGTCAAATATTCTTGCGGAGAAATGTTGACGGAGCTGGCCGTTGACGTTCCGGATCTCTGCTGGATCGTGTGAATGCGCAAAGGGAAAACTCATTTGACTAATTTTGACGGAGGCTGACGTTCCGGTGACGGTGACGGAAGAAGCCGGATCGTCTGAATCGTACATTATCCTAATTCCGTAACTTGCCTCTAACTGTCGTACACTATAAGCTTAGCCTGATGAATTGGCAGTAAATATCGTACACTCTACATTGGAACTAAATATAATACTACAGTAGAAAATTGGCCCTTATTACCGTTCTCACTTCCACCACAGACTAACAGACAGGACACTCAAATTAGATTCTTCAATCATTTTAACGGTCATTTCGAATATTCCTTTATTTGGGACAGTACTCACATGTGTCATGATGGCGCCACGTTACCCTATCAAAAACATCCTGTCTGTCATCTATACTGTGTTTATTTTTTCATTTACCAACAGAGTTGCCATTCATGCAGAATTACCTGTAATGTATTGATTTGTATACGTCCATGCGAATTTCATGCAGGATACAAATTTAATACATATTGCCAAAACTATATACAGAATTATGCCTACTTCTCATCCTCCAACGCAATACAAAATCGAACCCGTTTTGTTACAATATTTACTTGCTTCTGGTCTGCCGCCTCTTCATTTCGGGTGAAAACTACCAACACAATAAAAAATAGTCTAGATGAACAACGTTGAGTCAAATAAATGGTTACCTTCCAACATCGCGGAAAAGTTAAATATAAACGTGATCCAAAAATTTATTGTGACGATTCATTTTCAAAAATTTTGATGAAATCAGGCAACCCTGCAATCAGCTGATCGGTGTTGACAAACGAGGGGAAACCAACTAGTAAAAAGACTTTTACGTAACACAAGGGGTGTACCGATAGTAAATAGTTCGCGCAGTACAATATAGGTGGAACTAGTGCATCACGGAAAATTATTTTTATAAGAATTTACTCATACTGTCATGTCTGTTAGTCTGTGCTTCCACTTTCACATTCACTTCACTTGATTTTACCTATTACCAGTATCACGCATAGTGAAGTGATCACTGTGGTGGAAGAAACTAATTTCTTCAACAAAATGTTGGTGGCGTGATGTTCATAATGACATCAAGTTCATCCAAGTAATTACTTTTGTCTCTGAAGCGACTTCCGTAATAAGGACCTACGATCACTTCACTTGATTTCCACCGTGAAGTGACACCGGTATAAGGGCCATTGTTATGGTAGACCATCACCTCCAGGTGAATTTTAATCGCTTTAAGAATTTCTTCTGCACCAACATCTCGTTTTCTATCTCATTATCAGGTATCTTTTTCAATGGCACAAATTCACTCGAATTTTCCGTGTTTTCCGTATTCAAAATTTGAAGGTCTCCACTATCTTAGCTGAGTTTGGTATTTGATTTCCATCTTCTGTTTCCGAAGTGGTAATAGTTGTTTGATTTCTTCGACAATTAGCTTGCCCTATGTGGAAAAGCGTGGAATGTTTCTTCGCATTGGCGAGAGTTTTAAAATGTTCTGAGTGACCAAGCTATCCAATGTAGGCATTTTTCAGTATTAGACGATATCACAAGTAACATTTTTAATATCAATAAATATTTGTAGCTGTCCTCAACGCTAAATTATAAATCTTGCACTTTCAGTCCATGAAAGCCTACCGAAAACCTTTATAAGAACATATTCATGCCAAGTGGACCATTTTTCGAAAGATTTATAAAGCAAAGTGAGGAATAAGTAGAAACCTGCGTTAAATCTTTTGTCGTGAATACGACTTACTTTACTATGGGGCGCCTCTCCAAAATTTACCCTCTGAGAGAATGATAAATTTTTGATAGTGAATATCTCTTGTTGTATCTAACGAATCAACATAATTTTTGCTACATGCCATCGGAAATATGATAAAATTTTCAGTTGTGTGGCATAATCTCAAATAATTCAAAATTAAACTTTTCTGAAATGTTTGGTATAAACGAGTGTCTAAGAGGATAATTCATAAGGCGCTTTTTCCTTTCTCTTATTTTTAAAGCGCATAGCTCAGTGATCTGTGAAAGGATTTATATAATCTAACTACCAATAGAATCGAATTTTTTCAACTTAAGCGTGTATAGAAAAAGCATTGAAGTATTTCAATAGTACACTATTGAAAAACCTGTCTCATTTGACCCATGTCAACACCAGCCAATCAGAACGCGTTCTGAGGAAGAGAATAAAATATCTGCTGCTGTAAAACAAATCGTTCGAGAAAAATGTTCCGAACAGTGCTTAATATCGTAGTGAGTTCCACAATTTGGTTCTTCTGAAAGGCAGGAATGAATCCCGTACACCATTCTGATAGTTTCTTTCAAAGAAATGCAAATCCGAAATGAAATAATCGACATTAAAGAAAACCTCTTAACAAAAATTGGATCAGTTTGGATTCTATCACCACTGCAATCAGATGTATTGTGTGTCGTTTACAAAGCTAGTTTCGCTTCTGACAAGAGCGATTACGTCACAGCTGCTAGTCGTTTGCATTGGTAAAAAAGGCTGGTGGGTAATGTCACAGACATAACTGGAGGACGTGAATACGAATAAAACTGACATATTTCTTTCTCACATCCGGATAGAGATAATCATTTGCTTCCAGAATTTTTACGATGCATCTATACTACAGTACGACTATTTGACGGCAAACATATTTGAGTGGTTCTAAAAAACCACTTTGCGTAATTTGTCCAATGTTTATAATTGTTAAAATTTAAGAACTAATATATAAATCTGGGGCACGTACCGAATTCAGCTGCAAATTTTCGGAATCTAGATCAAAAACCCTGGTCATAAATTTAGTTCTAGAAGTAAGGAACTGAAGTTATTTTTAGAATTTTCTAAATTGCGTTATAGACAAGGATGGCTTTTATCGTATCAATAAACGTTCGCTGGCAACTCTTCAACGATTGAATCAGTGCCATCAAAGAGAGTTGGAAATCATCGCAACAACAAAAAAATGGCATGGCTCATTTAACATAGAATCGACACCAGTGCGAGAGCGAATTTCTCTCGATGACATTTCTGAGAATCAAAGGTTGGCACGCCGCTGTGGGGATCTTCTCTGAAGCAACAAACGGTCGCTTATTCTCGTTTCGCGATCCGATTCTATACAGGCAGTTGATAATTGCGATAGAATCATTTTACTATTGCCGCTTATTCTAACTATGTGCATAAAATCTTTGTATAAGTTGTGTCTATGAAAGTGTATGTGAATGCTCCACACAAGGGTTTTGAAATATTGCAATCTAGTATGAGAATCATCAAGTTGAATCATCGACTCGATTTTCTGCGATAATTGTCAACTTGCGATTCTCTCTTGGGAAATTCCACACAGCAACGATCATTATCAGACTGTAATTTTTTTAAGGGCCGAGAAATACTCAGAGTTTGAAGTGGAGCGAGTTCTTGTAGCATCTTCTACCGGATTGAAAATGTTGTATACAATATAGATAGCAATATAGCAGCTTCTGTCAAATTTTCGGCAATCACCAACACTGGTTATAGAACTAAACTCTGAACTCGAATTCCAAGTCTTAATATAGGAACTGAATTCAGTTCCAGCATCCAATTCCAGTAATCATGTCCACAATTAAGTTCCAACATGTAGGTTCTGAGTTCTGGAAATGAATGCTGAGACTGAATTGATGAATTAAATTCTGAAATTTAATTCAAGAATTAAAGTTTTGAATTCAGTTTTACCTTTTTAAATGAAAGTTCGGTGTTCAGACCCAATATTTAGTTTCAGAATCCAGATCTAAAATTCATATCCTGAATTTTGTTCATGAATTCTGAAAATCCTAAATCATATCTCTGGATTAGAATTCCTGAATAAGGAACTGAATTTGAAACCATTTTCAAAATCCTGAAATAGGATTCAGCTCTAGATTCATAGTTTTAAATTCTGAATCTGTGTTCTGGAACGAAATTTTGGAATAGAAGTATGAAACTAAATTCGGAACTTAAAACTACAAGGATCAGCCCCATGGGGTTGTTCGAGCCATTGATGTGGAACAAGGCAACTAACATTTCTAATGATCGACATTTTCAATTAATCGTCACATTTTTGAATCCGCAAATGCACGAGAGTCTGCGAATCCAAAATGTAGACTCTATTTGTCGTGATTTGAATTTGTTATGTAGCCGAAGAAATTACTTCAATAGCCCAAATGTATGCAACTATATGTTTTTACATGTTTGCGATAAGAATATCGATATTTAAGCTTCTCTTCACCAAGCTTGTATTCAAGTTTTGTATGCAAGCAGTTATTTTTATACCGGTTCTCTACCTTTCTGCGATTTCGATTGAAGTGACAAACTTTTTCTCATTATCAATCGAGTTCATCTTATATAAATTAGAAATTAATCTTATGCACACAAAAGCGATGCTTTCCCTTTGATATATCGCTTACTTTTTCAAAACCGTTGACTATGGCAGGGAAATTGGAGATTTTTTGCAGACAAAATAGGACACTTCTAGCTATTAATCATTATTTCAATGATATACAATTAAAAATACATGGCTATGAACATTGAAATCAATACGTAGAAATATTTCCAATCAAATGGTGACATAATATTAATAATTGATACAAAATTGACGGAGCTGTAATTGTTCAAAACCTGACCACATTTTTCTTGAATTTCTAATATATAGACAACAAAAATGTGTTCCACATAAAAATTAACTTCAGAATTCAGGTGGACCAGAATCTTGGTTCTGAGATTAGTTCTTGAATTTAACTAAAAATTCAGTTCTCTACTACTGCTGGTTTACTGATATGTGCCTGACTACCTCGAAACCATCGTCCTGGTGCGATAAAGGCAAGCAAACGAGATGAGTTTTCCTCGTTATTTCCAAAAGTTTGAGAAAAAATAGATTTTGAGTTATTTAAGGTTTTTTACACTATTGAAAATTTAATCACAAGTTCCTGATTATATTGCTGATTGCATGGAGAAAAAATTATGTTGTTGCGTTGAGTGTAACAAGAGATATTCACGATCAAAAACTTATCACTCTCCCAGAGGGTAAATTTTGAAAAGGCGCCCCATAGTAAAGTAAGTCGTATTCACGACAAAAACAACGAAAAGGCGACAATGGTGGAGAGCATCACACAAAATCAACTGTTCTAATAGCTCTAAAAGTTTCCTAAAGAACTATTAGGATTTCTTCTTCGCAAATCGAAGGTAAATATCCTTAATTTAGTACAAATCTAGAACTGTGATTAGATTTGTGCACTTTTCGCTGTGTGAAATTCACAGTAATCTAGATCAAGTGAAGCTTTCTTTGTTTTTGCGAAAAATGTGAAAAAGGGGAATGCTTGCATAATTCATACAATTGATCAACTAATTGATATTCGGAAGTGTTAAGGAACATGTCAGTTGTATTCGTGTTCACAACTTCCAGTTATGTCTATGACATTACTCACCCGCCATTTTCGAGTGATTCCAAATTCAATAAAATTTTGAAACCAGTTTTACGTTTAGAGCGAAGTTTGGTATTTCAAGACCTTTCATCTTGACAAAAGTGTATGAACATGTTCAGCCATCTCTGAGAAAAGTAAGTGCATATATTTTAATATTTTTGCATATATAACCCTGTAATTGCGGAACCGGAAGTCGGATTCGAATAAAATTTAGCAACTTTGAATGGCACCAAAAGAACTTTCATTTGAGTCTAAATTTGTGAAAATCGGTTCAGCCATTTCTAAGAAAATTGAGTGAATAAAATTGTTACATACATACATACATATACAACAGACATTTTCTGATTTCGACGAACTGATTTGAAAAGGCTTCGATTCAAAAAACGGTTTTCACAGTGATTTCTATGTGAGAAAGGCGTAAATAGATTCCAACTGTATCTTGAAGAGTAAAGAACACGTAATTTTTCAATTTATCTGATAGGGTAACGGTACCTCCAATCAACTTAGCTCCAGTAGTCATCTGAGTCATTTGAGAAAACCATTAGTTAGAATGAAATCTGTTGTATTTATTTTTCTAAATGAATTTCATTCTCCTCAAAGTAACCCCCTCCCGACAAAATACAATTATGACAACGTTTCTCTCAGTCCTCGAAGCATGCCTAATAGTCCTCCTCTGGTATCTCTTCAAGAGACTCGAAACGCGAATGATGTTGCTTGTTGAGTAACCGAAACTCCCACACCGTTATGATTTTGATTACATTCATTCCACGCCATTGTACTGTTCCCGTTTGCAAACATCATATACAAAAAAAAAACACACCACACTTAGTAAACCCAGCATTGTCTAACACTCGAGTGTATTTTTCTAACGCACGCTGCTTTCCGTAATAATCGAATTCGAAAAACTGTATACAAACAAAATCCTACCGTTGTTCGGCATCGTACCTGTTGCGCACCGAACGGCAGATACTACAATCGCGAAGCGGTCGTAATCAGTGCTCTGCAGGTCGAGAAACATCCGCTGACCACACCGGGACCGTATTCAACGCCTCCACTGCCGCAGCGTCACTTCCACAACACGGCCATGGGTGTGGTGTCCGCGTTCCAGATGACACCGGTACTGGGCGGCCGCAGCGAGGTTTCAACTTCCCGCACCGGAAGTCCAATCCCGCGGCCGGCCAGTTGCGCCAGCGGAAGCTACTACGGGTATCAGCATGGATCACCGCGCAGTAACGGGATCGATATACGTTACAGCTCACCGAAACCGCACTCGTCGCCCAAGATGAAACTGAGGTTGTCCCGTTGTTCCCGAGGAATACTTGTTTGTCGTTGTTGAGTTAACTTTTGTTTCGTGCTTGATAGACTCTTCGTTGGTTTGATTTTATTGTTTGAATTTCCGTTCCGTAATTTGTAGCTGAAATGCATGTGCGTTCAATTATACCTGATTTTAAGTTGTTTTTCCCGACACTTTCGTTTCAATTCGAACAGAATTTTTCACAAAATTTCATTTTTACAGATACCTGAAGAGTTTTTTCCCAAAGGCGGAAGAAACACTCATTTTAGACATCTTGGCTAATGCCGATAATAATGTCCAAACAGCTTCACAAGCACTGATCAAGTTGGGCTATGAAAAACGAGAACAACAGGCGGTTCAGCGAAGCTCATCTCGCAAAGGCTCCGAGAAGGAAGGACACAGTGAACCAAGCCGGTCGGAAACACCACCAGCAAAGCCCAAAACTCCCGAAGAAATGAAAAAAAGTTTGTATCAAACAATGAGTCGACCGAATAATTCGTTTTGCTCAATTTATTACTTTCCGTTGTTTTCAGTAAAAGCTCGTCTTCAGAGTAAATACAAGGACATTGCCGAACGAATTATTTTAATGGCACTTGAAAGCGTTGACTACTCGGAGGACCGTGCAAAACAGATTCTTAACATTGTTATTCAGGAGGACAAAGATAAAAAGAAAAGTGTTAAAATTGACGCACCTCACAAACCAGAGGAGGACAAAGAAAACGCTCATGAAAATAGCGCTACGCCCAGGTAAGTCCGTTGACGTGATCCGAATATTTTCCCAAAACTCTATACTGAATATCCACATCTCAAACCGCTTAATAAGCACTCAAAATTCAACGTATACTGCATGTCAAGTTGTGTCGTTCTTTTGGAGAAAAAATAATACACACAAAAGCTCATACAAAATTCTACACAAAACGAAACTTCAGTTGGCTATTTATGTTTCAAAATTCTCTTTCCATTCTTTTTCTTTCATCGATTTTATTCGAAAATAAATTGCGAAAAAACTCATCCATATCACGCAACGTGCAAAATCATGTGAATGTCTATAATGAACTGTATCGACCGCCACGTGCGCGAATCTGAACCCGGCCTAACCGAACAAAACCCAAAAATATCTAGTCGAAGCAACAGCACCTCCTCTCCTCGCCGTTCACGTACCAAAAAAGTGAGCGTGGGTTCCGATGAGCAGACGCCGGGTACGCAGGTTGCCTTCGAAACAAACAGTCCGACCATTCCGTCCACCATCCAGAATCAGGAACATCGTGCAACGGAAGACAACGAGAACGAAAACGATGCTTCCATTGAAATTACCACTTCTACCACATCCACTGCAATCATTAACGATTCACCACAATCACCACCACCACCACCACAACCACCAATGCCATCCTCACCATCACAACAGCGACACGGCACTGCAAACAGTTACAATCAGCAGCAGAACAGCGGCACCGATTTGAACAACAACAGCAGCAATAGTGACGCCCCAACAACAGTAGGCGTGGCTTCAACGGGCAAACAAAGCCGTACTAGAGCCAAAGGCGACCACGCAAAGTATGGATTGAATGTTGTGGAGTTTTTATGTGTGAAACCGATTGTAAAAATTACCGAATTTGTTGCACCTACCTGCACTATTGTTTTTATCACGCCTACAACAAACAATGTGTCTAAATCCATAATCTGTACATAAAAATATCCGTTTTGCTTTATCAGATAGTATGCTCAACAGGCGAACTAGCTTGAACTCAACGAAGCCTGTGAGTCACTTTAGCTAGGCATTCGTACTACAGGATCATTCCGTCGTCGTTTTGATAATTGATCGCTTGGTAACGTAGTTTTTAGAAAATACAGAAATATGCCGTAATAATTAAAAGACTAAGTGAACAAAGCGAAACTGTCATTAGTTTTTTTACCGTCACTGCTAACCTCAATCGGATGCACACATTTTGACAGTTCAGCAGTACTGTTTGTAAACAGAGATTTTTTTTTTGTTTGTCTGTTAACAAATTGGATGAGACCATTTACGGTCCATATGGCCTGAATAGAGTTTTAAAACATTTGTTCATGATTGGATACAGTTTCTTTTTGAGATTTCTCAACTAAAAGTAACTAATTTATTTACTAATTCCTATTCTAAACATTTAGACGCATTTAGTGAGTTATTTTGTCTCTATTGGGAAGGATGATTTTCCAGTCAAAAGAGTTCCGCACGGAAAGTTCGTCTCAATGGAGCATATACGAGCATAAGTAGACTTGAAGCCAAATCTACGGATTTGACCTTAGAGAAAAGTGGCATCACTGTGTGCAATTTCCATCCTGCATTCCGTTCGAGTTGGAATGAACTCGAATATCATTCGTTCGAGTTGATAAATTTTCGAACATTACTCGATCGACTTGCGTACGTATTACTTATGTTCGGTTTAGAATTCGTGAGCAAACTGTATTGGGTTGAGTTTATCTTCCATAAAAAAATGACGTTACTGTTTACCAGCTCGAAAAAAAGCTCTAGATGCAGAAAATTGAAATTTTGTGTATAAAACTAAATCATCTTGCTGAGGCACGTTGGTTTCGGTTCTAGTTGTATATTAGATTTTCCATCTAAACTTTCGAGTAACAGAACTAAAAAGACGCACTTTCCTGCTTATTTAAAGAAGTCAAAAAATCTTTAGCACAGATTATTTCAGTATTCCAACTGAGAGCTAAAACAAGTGTTTCAAAATCATTGAATTATTGACCCGTACCAACGGCATCATATTAACAAGATTATTAGACCCTGTCAGCTTGGAGCTAAATCAATCTAAAGTTCAGCAACGCCATCGCACGGCATCACATTGAACATATCATGTCGATTGTATGGGTGCGCAATGTTGCTATTCTGGCGCGCACGAATTTGACATTTCTCTCAACTCGTCTGAGGGCGCCATTCTCGCAAAAAAAGGATGTTGCCAATGATATGTTTGGGAAATGTGAGAACTGGATATCTTGTTAATATGATGTCTTTGCAAGATCTTCAGCTCTCACATTTTACGGGCCGCTTTACACGAGACAATATTATTGTCAATACAAGGAGTATTAACAATACTTTTGATCGTGTAATGGAAACTTCATCGGATTGACGAAAATATTGTCAAAAAATCAAAACATCAATCCGACAATACTTTCTCTCCAGAGAGGAAGCTGTCGAATATGTGCAATGAACTCATCTCTCAATATTTCAATGTTCATTTGCAATATTTGAAGCTCCAAACGCTTGATTTTCTCGAAAAATGCGGACTCAAGTTACCAAGTCAATTGGATTGACGGTATTGACAATACTTTGGATTGACAATAATATTGTCACGTGTAAGGACTGCTTACGAATTTCCTTGAATTTTAATTTTGCTCTATATAGAAAACAAAGATGTGTTCCACGTCAAAACGATCACGTCGATTGGTTCAGTACTTCTTGTTTTACCATGTTAACGGGTAATTCTGAGAAAACGCGCTTCGAAGCTGCATTTATGTTCTCAGATAATACATCTATCTAATTCTTTCATATTCATTGATTTTTTTCTGAGCGTGTACATTGATAAAGCAAAACTGATAAGGCAAAGTTAAAATTCAACTGAATGCATCAATCCAATTAGATTACGATATTAGTGTAGTAGCTGAGCACGTAGTATCAATACTATTGTTTAAACATCCTAGATTCCATATTGACGCTAAGTTCGAATAAGTTTGACTCATCCACGTGCAGCGAAAGGTAGCAACAAAGTAATATGAAATCGTGTAGCTCTCATTACGTTAGCGTATCTCACCGATTTGTTTCTCGATTCGATCTCTTCTATTTCTTTTCTCCTCTCGGCTATCCCTGCATTACCTGTTGGCTTGGTGTTTCATCCATCCCCATTCGGTGTAATGTTAGGTATTCTATTTTTAGAAATTCTTCGTCCGAGGACGAGCTAGACGGTCCAAAAGGTGTTGCAGCTCCCAAGTCAGACCCGATGAATGGCTACAGTGCAGCTCGAATTGCTACCAAGGGTCCGAATACGAAGCTGTTCCGAGGCCCCAACGATGATCTGTTACTGTAAGTGTCGAAATTGCTTTTGAAAATAACCTGAACCAAACCTGCTTCAATCATTCGATAGGGCGGATTATGTGACCTGGAACGGAGCAAATCCGGATCTGGCCCGAGGCAGCCAGAAACTAGCCCTGGGTCCCGACCGATCGATTCGCATCGATCGCACATACAAGGCCCATGGTGCCAACGGGGACCTGTGCAAAGGTCCTGCCGGGCTTGCGAAGGGCAGCATCTACGCTCAGCTCAATTGTGCCATGAAGGACGTCAAGTGCAACTAGGGACGATTCAGAAGCCTATCGGAGCCCCGGCAGGTGTATGCAAACTATTATTCCTAATTGACGCAACGGCGACAGCAAACTGTATTTACCTATTGTTCATGTTCATATTTTAAATTTCACTACGGTGTGGGTTGAGAATCTACGCGGTGCGGCAGTCCTTAATCATCAATCGTTAGCGCCGCGGCACCGGAGGTTTGCTACAACTAATCAATCATCGTAAATTCGGAGTGCAATAACTTTCTCAAGAACTTCTCTACTCTGCGTGCTATGAAGAAACTAATTAGGCTCTCTAAGGTGTTGTTTGACTTTATTGTAGCAGTAATAACACATATATGCGTTTGATCTTTTTAAACAAAGTTTATATTTTCTACACTGAGATGAATCAATATTATATTCGAACAAGATGAAGTCCTTTCTACTGTGTAGTGTATAGTATAGATTGTATTTGAGGGCATCTAGATTGTAGCGGTCAAGACAAAAGAAACAAAATGTATTTAACAAAATATCTGTACATGAGTTCAAAGTTTGCTAGCAAACTCAAAACATACCGCAGTTTACTCGACTACTGTATCGACGTGAACGAGACTTCTTCACTGCTTTATGACGCCAGATACAATTGAACCAGTATTACTCTAGTTAGGGTTCGCGATGTTAAAAAAGCGAAACTTCAGTTTTCATTGTTTAAATTATGTTTATTTACAAGCTATTCTTAACTATCCATAATTTTAATTGGAACTTTTAACAAACAATACTTTTTTCATTAAAACAGCAAGTTTAGTTCAGAGATAAGTTTCATTTCATGAAAATGCAACGACTTGTAAATTATTTCTTAGAATACAATTGATTGGTGAAGAAGAATCTGTAATCGGAAATTAGAAGTCTACAATTGTATTCTCCTACAGATCTAGTAAAAGATGGCAACATAAACATGTAATGTAAAAAAAAACAAAAATGTAGTGAATATTACACACAGCTGGTAGGCTTCGTCACTATTAGATGCGCTAGTTTGAAGCCAAATGTTCATTCGAAAACACAAACAACTAGTGCAAATTGCTCATTCCCAATAACCATTCATTGCCTTCTGAAAGATATTTGCCGTGGCATCAACAATAGGGAAGTGTATGAAGGTGAGGCCAAAACAGAATTCCAAGTTCTACTGAAATGCAAGATTACAATCTACTGAAAGCAAAGTTTCCATTACTTCTAGTATTTTGATATTATAATCATAAAACAAATGTAACGAAAAATGTATGTGATAGTCAACTTGCATTCCGATTGTCACAAATATATTGAATTTTTGTGAAACAGCACTATTAGCCTAATTTGACTAAATATAATTAGAGAAAAACAAACTTGACATTCGAGTATCAAATACTAACTTGCCATATTAGAAGCATTACTATAAGTGAAACCTGTACCTTGTTCGTCCCACAAATCATTAGACTTTCATGAAACAAACCCTGGAGCGGCATACACTCATCCAAGCGAAAATGCTCCAAACTGATTGGAAAAATTGCGTCCATCTTCAAACAAAAATAAAATTTCGGTTAGATTTAATTCACGCCATCTCTGAACCATTATGCGAGAAAAGCAACTGTTGCAAAAAAAAATGCACCCTTATTATTGTATGTAAATTATAAAATACAAGTTAATAAACATTGGCATTTCCGAAGAAAAAAAAACACCATATCTTTTCAACTCGTTCGTTGTTTGGGTTTAACGAATTTTTACACCTCGTCCTCATTTAGCAGCATATTGGGAATGCCGTCGGTGATCGGAAACAGCCGACCCGTTTCCGGACATTCGAGAGTTCCTTCGACGATATCCACTTCCATCAGAACGTGATGGAGCTTCTGCAGTGTTTCGGTATCCGACGTGATATCTTCCGGCAATGTGTCCGGAAGATCGGTTCCAACCTGGAATTGAGAGATTGAAGCAATTAGTTCAAACTGGAAAATAGTTACTGAAATCGTAGAAAATTACGAAAACATAATTTTATGTTCTCAACAGATAATATTGGCGACCATGTGGGGTTTTGCCGTTTGTAAAACATTGAATGCTAAATTTTTGTGATTGCTATACATCCATAGTTGCGAATGGCTTGCCACATCATAATTTGTCTAGGAAAGCGAACTAGATTAATTGTTGATGGTTGACACAATTCGGTGGGGTAAAGTATGAATTTTTAGGAGGTATAGGATTTGATTTACAACTAAGCAAATTGAATTTACCGAAAAACTAAGCAAATTTACAGAAAAAATAAGCAAATTGATTAAATCTTTATTGGAATCGATAGAACGATCTATATGATTTAATATTTGAAAATGATTTCAAGCAAATGTTGACCGCGGCTTCGCTTTAAACTGGGTTCGAAATTTAGTCACAAGTTTCCGAATAGCTCCCTCAATAGGCCTACCAAACTGCCCATAAATTGGGAGAAGTGTGCGATCCACTTTCCTAACCGAGTGTGAATTTTGAAAGTGAAGTTCAATAATTTGCAAGCGTATGTTCGTTCGTAATTCGATTCATGATTAAATTATAGACCAAACTGAACAAGACACCAGAGATACCAGGTGAAAATTTCAAATATCTGCAGACAGGGTTTCAAAAGTCCGTAAATGTGCAAAAAAAATCTGCTGTCAGCAAGCATGCCTTACTGGCAGCAACTTCTCTATTAAGTATGACACGCAAAACTGATTTGCCGAGCAAGCAAAAAATTTCAAAAGTCTGTAAATTTGGACGAAAGTCTGCGAAAAACTCAATTTTCAAAAGTCTGCACAACAAAAAATGCAGCACTATACCCGAAATCTGCAGATTTACAGACAAATCTGCAGATCTGGCATCTCTGCAAGACACGATTCACGCGTGATCTGCAGTGCTGTCAACTGTTTTTTTTTTCAAAAATCTGTATTTGACGGAAAAATCTATCTGTACAATATCGTTTTCGAAAAATCAAACATCGATTTAGTGCGGAAACTGATTTTACGACAAAAAAAAGGTCGCTCGACCTGGTTTACCCCTATGGAATCCAATACAAAAACTGAAAATCGGTATTTATCTGTATGAAAATTGAAATATCGGTATTTTAAGAGAGCATATCTGTATTCCTGTATTGAGTCCAAAAATCGGTATAAATACCGAGAAATCGGTATAGTTGACAGCGCTGGTGATCTGTCAAAAACAGTGTTTCCAAAAAGATTCCAGTAGAAAATTACCCTTTATTTTCCTTGACCTCTGAAAAAGCACGAAGTTTTGCTAAAATACGCCTCGCAAGCTTAAATTCGTTAGACTTTTGGATATTATCACTATTTTTTAATGTTCATCGTTAATAGTGTGTCGTCTTATATTCTTTATTTAAAAGATATTTTTATTCAGGCCTTTTTGCTTACAAGCTTTACATGGCCGATTGAGCCGATTTAAAAAAAAATTGTGTTGGATCTCGTGACAGGGGGGGAGGGGGAGAGGAGCTTCCATTTTCTTCCTTCCAGGATTGAAGGGCACTTTGTTCGTGGCTCGTCTCGTCATCCATTGCCGCATCGATGGTATTGTTCGCAGCCTTGAGTTCAATATTGACATGTGGCCATCTGATTGTCATAGGTAACAAGTGATTTGCACGGGACCCTTGTATTCTGGCCGAAAGTCACATAAGAAGGTATAGGCCTCTTCAAGCGCTTGCGTAACAAACGTACGCCATTTAGAAATTCTTCCACTTTTCTTTTTCGATAGAGAGGATCTCTCTTTATTGGGACATAGTTTTGCGAATAAAAGGATCGATGACGCTTCAGGGAAGATCATGCACACGCACTTCTATAGCACTATCTTCCATATATACTGGAATATTGTACTTAATGTTTTTGTGCTCCACATAGTGCACATTGTTATTGTCTTGCGAATTGAATTGCAGTCAACTCTTTATAAGATGGGATGTAAACAACATTATTTGTCTTGTTGCATTGAAGTAAATGCACACGTTTAATGTCAAGATGCATTTGCTCCTTAAGTAAACCTTCAAGTTCTCGTATCGAAGGTCGAATTTTGCACTGTCTGAAGTCAACAATAATTGTATTCTTTCGTACCGGCGGTAGCTTTTGTTCGTTTGGTTCACTCATTTTCGAGGTCTATTGTTCACTACACAATACTGTACTTGGTTTCTTCTGTCCCCAACGTAAGCGGTTTTGTTTTATCGACTGACTTGGATGAGATGAGAAAGTGAACTGTGTCTTATATTTGGTAGCTCTTCTTTATGACATATGCGAAAAAAGGCCAAACGAGCTATTTGAAAATCGCTCTTTCAATTAACATACATCTTCTGAAGTAATACTAAACCGTAAATAGAGTCTGGCAATCGAAGTATTACATTGGAACGAACAGGTAAACTGATCCGATCAAAAACATTTCATTTCCAATTCATTCAAAAAAAATCACGTAAAAATAAAGCTCTTAACGAAAATCGGTTCAGTATGAAATCAGTCGACACTGTGAGCAGTTCTGCTGCAATACGTTCGCAGAGCCAGTTTAGCTCCAAACAAGAGCGATTGGGTCATACTGCATTTACATTGGAGCAAAATATAACAAAAAAAGGAACAACGATAGGGAACATGAAAAATCAGTCCTTCTAATAGCTCCAAATGTTACGTAAGGAACTATAAAGATTGCTTCTTTGCAAATCGGAGATAAAAATCATTAGTTAAGCGCAAATCTAGAATAATTTGATTAGTTTTGTGCACTTTTCGCAGTGCAAAATTCGCATCAGACGAGTCCAAATAAAACCAGCATTTGACTGCTTCGCGTTCGAGGAATATGCTCCGAACAGTGTTTAGTATCGTAGAGAATGTCACAATTTACTTACTCTTACTGTTTCAGTCGTAGACTACACGGGTCTCTGATGTATACAGGAGGTGTCTCCATTCAACTCGATTCATGGCTGTTCGCCGCCAGCCTCGGTAGCTGCGAATAGTTCGCAGGTCGTTTTCAACTTGATCGATTCATCTTGCTCGCTGCGCTCATCTTCTTACACCGGTCGGATCATTATCGAGGATCATTCTAACCGGGTTGTTCTCCGACATTCTAACAACATGCCCGGCCCACCGTAATCACCCGACCTTGACCATTTAGACGAGGGTTGGTCCTCACAGCAACTGGTGCAGTTCATGGTGCATTCGCTTTCTCCACGTACCGTCTTCCATTCGCACTCCGCCAAATATGGTTCGCAACACCCAATGCACGTTGATCTTCCACAATCCATCCATCTTTCCATCTTCTCAAAGTTGCGTGCTAT
Source organism: Malaya genurostris (assembly GCF_030247185.1). Classification (NCBI taxonomy): domain Eukaryota; kingdom Metazoa; phylum Arthropoda; class Insecta; order Diptera; family Culicidae; genus Malaya; species Malaya genurostris. The sequence goes on from NC_080572.1 coordinate 184,338,143, forward strand.
AATATCAATATCATCCGCAAAACCAAGTAGCTGAGCGGACATTCTGAAAATCGTGCCACCTTGTCGTCCTCCTTTGCGTGTTTCGAAGGGACTCGAGTTTATCCCCGATACTCGAACAATGCACATCACTCGATCCATCGTAGCCTTGACCAATCGTATCAGTTTGTCCGGGAATCCGTAGTCGTGCCTGATTTTCCCTAGCTGATCTCGATCGATTGTGTCGTAGGCTGATTTGAAATCGATGAATAAGTGATGTGTGGGCACATTGTATTCGCGGCACTTGGCGGATGACGAACGCTTGGTCCGTGGTAGCACATTCGCCGATGAATCCTGCCTGATCCGACACTGCCAGCTACTACATTTTTAGAGCAAACTACGAAAGTGTTAATGATTTCCTATTGACATTAATTGAAACGAAATCTTCGACAATAGTGATATCAACGTTGCAGTCCAAACTTTCTTAAATATAATATAAGTTTAGCTTTTTAAAAGGATAGAAATAATACTGAAGTCGTTGACTACCGCGGGATTACATCTCTAAGCCCTGTTCCAAAATTGTTCGAACAAGTTATTTTGTAAACGATATTTCGCCGAGAATCACTGACGTTTACATCTGAAGTGTTCAACTCCAAGTCAAACGGCACTCAGACTGATGTTGTATATACCGATCTCTCATCTGCACTTTCGCCTCCTCTGGTCCAAGGATCCTTTGATTTTCCTGATTTACCTCAATGATGTTTTCTGGAAGCTCCACGTGTATCGTTTGCGGGTGATTATAAATCCGCAACAGCGAAGGTACTGTTTTTCTTCACCGGCAATAAGAGAACTCCTCACAATGGTGTGGAACCAACCGAATGACACTGAACCCAGGAAAGGGTGCAATCATTACGTTTTCGCGGAAGAAACTGCCTCTCATATTCATCCACAAAATGATTTTCAATGACCGTAAAGTGAAGTTGATCGAGATAGCTGACACCCTAAAGATATCAAAGGAACGTGTTGGACATATTATTCACGAATATTTGGATATGAGAAAGCTTTGTGCAAAATGGGTGCCGCGTGAGCTCACAATCGATCAAAAACAACAACGAATTGATGATTCTGAGCAGTGTTTGGAGCTGTTATATCGAAATAAAACCGATTTTTTCGTCGATATATAACAATGGACGAAACATGGCTCCATCACTTCACTCCGGAGTCCAATCGACAGTCAGCTGAGTGGACTGCACGCGTTGAACCGAACCCAAAGCGTGGAAAGACTCAATGAGCATGGTTTTCATCGACCGTGTCACAAGTCGATGAAAACCATGCTGAAATTGAACGAATTGGGCTTCGAATTGCTCCCTCATCCACCGTATTCTCCAGATTTCTCAGACCTCAAGAGAATGCTCGCTGGTAAAAAATTTAGAAGCAATGAAGAGGTAATCGCTGAAACTGAGGCCTATTTTGAGGCAAAGGACAAATCGTACTACAAAAATGGTATCGAAAAGTTGGAAGATCGCTACAATCGCTGTATCGCCTCTGATGGCAATTATGTTGAATAATAAAAACGAATTTTGGCAAAAAAATATGTGTTTCTATTAAACGATACGAACTTTTCAGCCGAACTGTTATTGACGAAAATTTGCGAAAAATCGATTTTTAAAAGTCTGCAAAGTGCAGATAAACATGCACACCTGGCATCTCAGCTGTGTCTGTTGATTTTTAGTAATTAGGTTTTTTACCGTCACTGCTAACCTCAATCAATTGAACACATTTTGACAGTTCAGCAGTACTGTTTGTAAACATAGATTTTTTGTTTGCCTGTTGATAAATTGGATGAGACCATTTATGGTCTATATGACGCTGAATTGATAGCACAGCAACTAAGGGTATATTGTCAGTTAATTTTCGTTTATAGTCCAATGGACCATATTTTCACTTGACTACAAGCGAAAATCTCGCTGTGTAGCTGCGTCGAATCGTCAAAGTTCGGCTGAAAATCCTTTTTTTTCTTGCGAAATACTCGAATTTTCTCCGGACTAACACGATGCAACGTGCTCTCCCGTTGAGAGTTTCACCGGAAGTGAAGATGTTTGTTTAAAACGTGTTCTTCGATTTTTGTTTAAGCTTGTTTGTAAACAGTACCGCTGAACTGTCAAAGATGAATGCTTGTTCAATTGTGACGTTACGATAAAAAATCTAATTAGACAAAAACTAACTGGCAATATAGCGTAAGCTATCAAAACGGCGTGATCTCAAATGAGGTGAAGCTAACCAAAAGGAAAAAAAGAAGAAGACGACGACAGCAGCTAAACATGCAAACGACCTGTAAAATCAAATATGAAGCTTAAGCGATTATCAACATCTCGAATGGTTTTTAAGATAATCGATGAAAATTATGCAATGTGCATCCCAAAATACTGAAACCATAATCTTTATATCTGTCTGTAGTGCATTGGACGTAGTTCACCGGCTGCAGTCCATTCAGATTATAATTATTTGATTCCGGAGTGAAGTGATGGAACCATGTTTCATCCATTGTCACATACCGACGCAAAAAATCTGATTTATTGCTTGCAAACAATGTTCTAAATCATCAAGAAATCAGGTTTGGTATAAACGAGTATCAAAGAGGATAATTCATAAGGCGCGTTTGCCTTTCTCGTATTCTGAGAGCTCATAGCTCAGTGATCTGTGAAAGGATATATATAATCTAACTACCAATAGAATCGAAATTTTTCAACTTAAACGTCTAAAGCAACAGCATTGAATTATTTCAATAGTGAAGCCTTCTTTGTTTTTGCGAAAAATGTGAAAAAGTGGAATGCTTGCATAATTCATACAATTGATCAACTAAATGATATTCGGAAGTGTTAAGGAACATGTCAGTTGTTTTCGTATTCACGACATCCAGTTATGTCTTTGACATTACCCACCCGCCTTTTTCTTCAAATAATAGTGCTATTCTGTTGCAAACGCGAACTGATATATCGAAAGCGAAATATATTAGTGAAGTTCATAAAAATAATATAAATTCCAATATTGTTGGTAATTTTTCTCACTTACATAATTAGCAGCCTGTTTGATAGCGCTCCACTCCAACCGAGGAATCATACGTGTCATAAATTCCGTATTGAAATCCGTTGAAACAACTTTTTTCTCTACAATCTTAAAAAACAAAATATTACATTCCACTCCGCATGAGCCTTGTTTTTAAACAGCCAACTTACGTTCAATTTTAACGGAAATCCAACTTTGACGCCTCGAATACACTTGGATGTTAGAAAATTATACGTAAGTAGTTTCATTTTTCGATAAATACTTTGAAATTTACAATGATTTACAAATAAATGTCAGATTTCAGCAGCAAAAAGCGTGATCCACTATCAGAACACCGATGATTGTAAACAAACCCATATGCTCGTGACGTTTCAGATGTTTGGAAAACATGTTTCACAAACCGATGGGCAGCGAATTTCAAAAATTTCCCTTTTATGTCAAACTCTCGAACGATCGCTTTTGACAATGCCATGTGAAACGGAGGATGGAGTGGTGAGTTCGTAGGTCGCACATCGATTCATCAACCGAAGACGTGAACTGCTACTCACCACCATCCCATACAGTACAGTGTGTCAGTGACGAGAAGGCGAAAAGGGAACGAAAAAGTCCCATCTGAAAAACGAAACACCTTCCATGTCTGTTCTAGAAAGCAGTGAAATGTAGTGTATTTTTTCGGTTGAAAAACGATTCGAATCGATCGGAAACTATTGTAGGTTTTTGAGTGCGGGTTCGCGGAATCGATTGATAGTGAAATTTGTACGGATCGCAGCGTATTTGCAGTGCAAAAAGTGTTGTGAAAATTTGCAGCCCCAGCACGTACGCAAGTATTTTTTTGCTGGTTGGCTCTGTCTGCTTAGCGAGCCATGAATGGCTGCTACTGCTTACATCGGACTTGAACTGGTGATTGATGGAAAAAGGGAGATCCCAATTTTAGCGCAGAATCAAGGTACGGATCGTTGGGTTTCTATTGATTCAACTTAGAAAAAAAGATTTTTTCCATGAAACAAAGTGATTATTGCTTCAATTACCAAGAAGAATTTCGTTATCGGAAGTGCTCCTAAAGGAAAATCGAATCTTTTGGCAGAGGGTTTTTAATCGATTCGAGCCAGACTCGAATGTGTAAGTGCAATGGAAGATTTCACACACACACCTGCTTGGAAACGACGAACAGAAGAGAAGCAAAAGAAAACAGTTCATAACCGAACCTTCTCAACCTGACAGCTAGCAGGCGGCGGCTTTTGTGTTGGTGTGATTATTTCTGGTAAACACGGTCGATGTGTTGATGCGAACGCGATTCTGTTGAAAATGGCTAACTGACAGATTGGGAAGCAAACTATACCTTCCCAATAGCCTCTACAGTGTATATCGTAAACATTGCATGTACCTCTATCAGGCCAAGACCAGTCCATAAGCAGAAGCAGAGCAGTCGCCAACGAATGGGTCACACGCACCAGAACACGGTGCACGGTGTATTCGAGAGTTTCTCCCCTACAACGTCGAGGGTGAAGAAGAGCCACTCTTCTTGGTGGCATTTTTCATCCTTGCCTGATTTTTTTTCGGAGTGTGCTTTGGCTGGTTTGGCTACCATTTTCTTCTTGCCACAGTCGCGATGGTCGCGATGCACAATGATTTCGTATTCGTCAGACAGCGCTAAATAACTAGAGTAATTTTCCGTTGGCCAAAAATCGTTCGCTGCAAATCGAGTGATGATGCTTTCTAACGGCTCGTTCTGTGACCTTGATTGTTCTGGGGTTATCATTGTTTGCGAAAACAGCTGATACTCTATTCAAATTCTTCGATGCAGTTTCTAAAGGTCAAACTTTTGATGAAGGAGTTCAAGCACTATCGAACTATTTTTAAAAAACACGAAACCGGTTAAAGTTCCCCTATGAAGAATGTCTGATAAATTTGTTGACGAAATTTAAGCTACCTTGCTGTGATTCATTGAAAATGAATAAATGTTTAACGGTGGAAACACAAAATATGAAAACGTTTCGATATGAGAATCACCATCAAATTAAAAATCAACTCGATAGAGTGATCAGTCAAAGATGAAACAAATCAAACACGGTAAAAATATGTGATTTAATGAGTTGTTTAAAATTGTACTAAATTTGTGATTGTTTCAAGGAAAAGAACCGTGAATTTCAAATAGCTAGTGCGATTCAGATAGAATTAACTTGCTTATCATCACAACAATGAATGTCAGATACTTGACATAATTGCGTTTATAAAATGACCAACTAATGGACCATCTTAAGGTCAAATGCTTTGGAGAAAGCTTTGATGGATTGAGTGTCACCGACACTTCTCGAAATTCACGCTATATTTGGAATGAGCACATAAGATAAGTGACGTTCGTCTTTCGTAAGATCTCGTTATTTATTTTTCCTTTGCACTACATCGTAGATGACAGAAAAAAACGGTGTGCGGGAATTTGGTTTAACCGATCATAAATAATAATTTCATTTCGCCGAAAGCTGTCCCATTTTCAACAGATAATAATGGGGAAAATGTTGTGTTAGGAATACCATTATTGTCTCGGTGTACGATTTTCAAAAAATAAAGTGCACAGCAATGAAAACAAGAAATACGAACCTGTATTTCGAGTATCAAACCTACAGTAGTAACATAAAGAAGGAGGGAAAGTAAAATTTCATTGGAAAGGCTTGATAAACCGAAAACTGTTGTATTAGCACTTTTTTAAATTGTAGCTAAATTAACGATAAATAATGGATAAGGGTTAGAGAGATTGACATAAACTTGGGGCGCCTTTTTTTTGAGAATGCAAATGTAACTACTAATCATTGTATTTAATGAATTGCCCTATAAGCCATCAAAGCAATATAACTAGAAATTAATATCACTTTGACGATCGCGGAAAAGTAGCCAAAACTCCAAAATGGAATTCGATTTTTCAGAGATAGTTGAACCGAGTTTCCCTAAGTTCAAAATTAAATGAAAGGCCTTATAATTATAGATTTATTAGCTCCAAATTATTTCGCATACATTCCATTTTCGGAGTTTTATTGATCGGACATCAGCAGTTTTAGTAATATTCAAATCTCTCAACAAAAAACTTGCGATGGCCCGAATAGGTTGGATTTGATCATAAAAGAAAATGAGGAAGACTCTCTCAAAGCCAAATACTACTAAAGTCTGTAGACGACGTTCGATAGCCTTTCACCAGCACAGAAATCATGGATCAATTCGAAATAACGATTAAATTCAACGACTATTTTCTAGATTGTGCTAAGTGAAGCCCTAGCGCAGTGGACGTTTCATTTATTTGCAATTCGTGGGATTTGAATATTTTTAACATCCCAAATTTTTTTTCATGGTTCGCTATATGCGATTACAAGTTTATATGTTTAGTATCTTCTAGTTGTGCTACAGATACCCTGATTGATAATGATTAGAGTAGCACAAATTAATCTCCAGCATTAACATGCAGAAACCATGAGTTTATTCAGACTTCCGCAACAAGGTAAAGATCCTATAGCGCTGGTTCAGGAATCATATTTTCAAAAGCGAAACTTCTATGTTGAAAAATTATTAAACCCAGTCTTTATTGCCTTCAACAAGAACGGTATGACTGATTCACGTGTAATGCCTCGAGCATTGACAATAGTGTTCTCGATGTTACTCTCATATCTGAGCGCACAGCACGAGATATTTGTGATGTGCAGGGTGGCAAGTGTTCGGGAAAATCGGGAACTATAAAAAGTCGAGAATTTTAGTGCAAAACCGTGAAAAATATTAATGGTCCAAATATAAGTGACAATTTTCAGCTGCATGATTTGTTTTATTCAACTAGTGAAAAATAGGAGGTTTGTGCGAGAAGTTCAGGTTTAACAGCAGTTTTAAACAAAATGGTTTGAATCATGACTCATAAGAGCTTTCTTAGTTGTTATCAATGACAGCACAATGAAAGTTCATTTAAATTCAAAATATGGTTTGTTCAGTGAATCTATGTAGGATCACAAGAATGTTAATAAATACTGATGTCAATGAAGCTGCTGTGGAAGATTGTCCAATGATAGAAGAATTAAGTTCAGTTTGAGCGCCACCAGGAAGACCAAGATCGCGAAGCGATGGAACAGCGATACCGCGCAAATGACACGGAAGATCTATGAAAAGGTGAACCACTCACGTAGAGGCTACACTCCACAGGCTGAAATTTGCAGAGATACCAGTGGTAACCTCACGAACGAACGTAAGGTGATCGACAAGTGGAAGCAGTACTATGACGAGCATCTGAATGACGAATCACAAGATACAGAGAACGACACAGGAATCAATCTAGGTGCACGCTCAGTTGACGACAGATTCCCAGCACCTTATCTGTCGGAGATAAGTGAGGAGATCGGCAAGCAGAGGAACAACAAAGCCGCGGGCAATGGCCAGTTACCAGGTTGTTCAAATGTAGAGCTAGAGCGCTGTACTGGATGATTTCCAGGATTTGGGAGGAAGAGATTCTACCGCAGGAATAAATGACAGGAGTGATATGTTCCGTCTACAAAAAGAGTGATAAGCTAGATTGTTGCAATTACCACGCAATCACATTACTGAACGCCGCGTACAATATACTCTTACAAATCCTTTGCCGCCGTCTATCACCAATAGCTAAGGAATTCGTAGGGCCGTACCAAGCGGGATTTACTGGAGCTCGCGCCACTACGGATCACATATTCGTGATAGAACAAGTACTCCAGAAGTGTAGTGAATATAACGTACCCACCTTTTCATTGACTTCAAAACGGCATACGACACAATCGATAGAGAACAGCTATGGCAGATCATGCACGAATACGGTTTTCCGGATAAATTAACGCGATTCGTCAAAGCAACGATGGATAGAGTGATGTGCTACGTCCGAGTATCTGGGACGCTCTCGAGTCCCTTCGAAATTCGAAAAGGGCTACGGCAAGGTTATGGACTCTCTTGTATCTTGTTCAATATTGTCTTGGAAGGTGTGATTCGAAGAGCGAGGATCGACACGAGTAGCACGATCTTCCGAAAGTCCGTACAGCTTTTTGGCTTCGCCGACGATATTGATATTGTGACACGTGAGCTTGAGAAGATGACGGAAACATACATACGTATTTTGGCAGGGAATCGTGCGTATTTTGGACTCAGAAAAACTCTTCGATCGAGAAAAGTACGCCACCGCACGAAATTGACCATCTACAAAACGCTCATTTGACCGGTTGTTCTCTATGGCCACGAGACCTGGACTATGTTGGCAGAGGACCAACACGCCCTTATTGTGTTCGAGAAAAAGGTGCTAAGGAACATCTATGGTGGAGTGCAGATGGAAGGCGGCGTATGAATCACGATTTTCAACAGTTGCTAGGAGAACCACCCATCGTACGGACAGCTAAAATCGGACGTCTACGATAGGCTGGGCATGTCATAAGGATGTCGGACGACAGCCCAATGAAAATGGTTCTAGAAACTAATCCGGCTGGTACAAGAAGAAGAGGAGCGCAGTGAACAAGGTGGATCGATCAAGTGATCAAGAGGGTGATTCCAAAAGCATCCGTGCCTTGAGTGGTAACTTCAATTTTGTAACGATTTACTTAATCTATTGCAGTATCGACACTAGTTTTCTCGCTTTATACCTATTTGCTGCTCAATCACTGAGTAGGAGAATGTCCTCATTGTACTTTTACATGCTCGAGAATGGATGAAATTACATTTTGCTCTAATCTCAACATATTGTAGTTCAATGCAATTCGGTATCCGCCTTCTAAAAACAATTCCTTGATTAGGAAAAACACCTTGCACAGTTGAATTCACACTTTTCACAGTATATAATCTTTTCAACAGCAATGCAAACGGAGAAATTAATCACAGAGGAACGAAAATAAATCACAGCCGAAAAGAAGCGAGCTAGCGATGACAGCAACCGAAACAAACTGAAAAATTATTTTGTTTTGACTTATTCTTCAGGTTGGTATTTACCCAACCAAAAAGTTTTGGTTATTTAAGGGGCGGGTAGGGTCTAACACTTTTGAAAAATCATTTATTTTTTTCTTTGTATTTTATTATAGTAAAACATTTCAAGAATATTCTGTGAAATTTTCAAGCCTTTGGGGGCTTTATCTTTGCCGATCTCATACTGCGAAGAACTAAGAGCTCGGTACACAGGCCCAAGACTTGTGCTTCGATTGACTTAAAAACTTGACAAAACGTTCTTGAAATGTTTCATTTTAACGTATTTTAAAAGAAAATATATGATTTTTTGAAAATATCAGACCCTATCAGCCCTTGAGTAATAAATTGTGTCCATTGATTTTATAAACAAAACACTTCAAACGCGTTTTTTTTATCGAAAGCAGGTTTTGAAAGTCTGTGTCTATCGTCATTCAAAAACTACTGCACCAATTTTTATAAAATTTTGCACACACTTTCTACATGTTGTTTGTTACTTTGGGGAGGTTTTACAACTACCAAAAATACAATAAATTTAAAAAATCAAACAGACACGTTGGGGTCTAGAAAAACTTCTACTCTAACTATGCTGCTTTGATTTGTTGACTTCTGATTAGTCTGCGCTGAGATACAGTGGACACCACAAATCGTAATTTTTAAGAAGCGTCCTCAAAAATACCTCTTCACCGACTCATTTCTCAATATTGTTCCACGAAAAAATTACAAAATGTTGTTCGAATTATGCTTTTTATTATGCAAAACAAAAAAATCGAAAAAATGATGATTTTTTTCATTATTTAGACCCTACCTCCCCCTTAAACTCAATATATATATATAAAGGGTGATTTTTTAAGAGCTTGAGAACTTTTTTAAACAATAAAACGCATAAAATTTGCAAAATCTCATCGGTTCTTTATTTTAAACGTTAGATTGGTACATGACATTTACTTTTTGAAGATAATTTCATTTAAATGTTGACCGCGGCTGCGTCTTAGGTGGTCCATTCGGAAAGTCCAATTTTGGGCAACTTTTTCGAGCATTTCGGCCGGAATAGCCCGAATTTCTTCGGAAATGTTGTCTTCCAAAGCTGGAATAGTTACTGGCTTATTTCTGTAGACTTTAGACTTGACGTAGCCCCACAAAAAATAGTCTAAAGGCGTCAAATCGCATGATCTTGGTGGCCAACTTACCGGTCCATTTCTTGAGATGAATTGTTCTCCGAAGTTTTCCCTCAAAATGGCCATAGAATCGCGAGCTGTGTGGCATGTAGCGCCATCTTGTTGAAACCACATGTCTACCAAGTTCAGTTCTTCCATTTTTGGCAACAAAAAGTTTGTTAGCATCGAACGATAGCGATCGCCATTCACTGTAACGTTGCGTCCAACAGCATCTTTGAAAAAATACGGTCCAATGATTCCACCAGCGTACAAACCACACCAAACAGTGCATTTTTCGGGATGCATGGGCAGTTCTTGAACGGCTTCTGGTTGCTCTTCACTCCAAATGCGGCAATTTTGCTTATTTACGTAGCCATTCAACCAGAAATGAGCCTCATCGCTGAACAAAATTTGTCGATAAAAAAGCGGATTTTCCGAATGGACCACCTAAGACGCAGCCGCGGTCAACATTTAAATGAAATTATCTTCAAAAAGTAAATGTCATGTACCAATCTAACGTTTAAAATAAAGAACCGATGAGATTTTGCAAATTTTATGCGTTTTATTGTTTAAAAAAGTTCTCAAGCTCTTAAAAAATCACCCTTTATATATATATATATATATATATATATATATATATATATATATATATATATATATATATATATATATATATATATATATATATATATATATATATATATATATATATATATATATATATATATATATATATATATATATATATATATATATATATATATATATATATATATATATCTGTTGATTCAAAGTGATATTTAAAATTGAACTGATTTAAAATGTGTATCATCAAACAAGCTGAATTTTAGTTGGGACAACTTTTTTTTCCATAAATACGTTTTTTTATAGGCAATATACATAAGTTTTTCTTCGTCGTGGCATCCACAATACATAGTATTTTAAACCTAATATATTTCGAATATCATATTAGTATGTTGGTATTCATTGTTTAATCTAAACACTGTTTTTATCAAGCGAGTTGCTATTATAAATTACATTAAATAAAATACATTTATTTTGTGCATGATCTTATAACTATTTCAGGTTTGTTTGTATCAGTTCATCACTTTTATTCAATATCATATAGTTGGCTATTGGTTGAACTCATGGAAGAGAAAACAGTCTAACATAAAATAAAATTCAAATTGGAACTACAATGGACTTCATGAAATGATAAAGAAGTTTCATGAAAGGAAGATCACGACAAGCAAGAATGTCGCGAACTGGGACATTGGATTGTCTACCTTGGGTACGCAAGGAATTTATTAGATGAGATCTGACATCACGATACTCCACGCATGTCCAAACGACATGATCAATATCGCGATAACCTTCGCCACAAGCACAATGATTAGTTTCGGAAAGTTCAATTCGAAGGAGATGTGCATCTAACGTGTAGTGATTAGACATGAGTCTGGACATCATACGAATGAAGTCCCTACTCACATCCAGTCCCTTGAACCATGCCTTAGTCGATATTTTAGGAATAATTGAGTGCATCCACCGACCCAGATCATCTTTATCCCAAGAAGCTTGCCAGCTGGCAAGTGTTCTTTGGCGAGATGCGCTATATAATTCGTTGAAAGCAATCGGTCTTTCATAAATTTCACCGTCAATAGCACCACATTTGGCTAAAATATCGGCTCTTTCATTGCCTGGAATGGAGCAATGAGCCGGGACCCAAACTATTGTGATTTGATAATTATTGTTCAATATGACGTTCAGGCACTGTTTTATTTTGCCCAAGAAAAACGGTTCATTTTTGCCAGCAGCGTTTGAGCACTCAGACTATCTGTGAAGAGAAAATAATGGTTTGGAGATAATGTGACAATTACACACAAGCTATAATGAACTACTGCTAACTCTGCTATATAAACAGATGCAGGTTCTTGAAGCCTAAATGAAGCTGAAATGTTGAATATACAAAACCCAGTAGCCTCTTCAATTCGTGATCCGTCCGTGAAAAACATTTTTTCAGAGTCAATATGTCTGAACTTACTTGAAAATATTTTTGGGATTTCCATCGAGCGTAGGTGTTCCGGGATTCCACGCACTTCACGCTGCATGGATGTGTCGAAAAATAAAGTTGAGTTAGGGACAATTAGGAGGCTGTTTCGGATAGCAATATATCTTGAAGGGTCGATTTCCTGTGACATATGGTTAAAATATACTGTCATTTTTTTTTTATTTAAAAGATATTTTATTCAGGCCTATTTGCGTACAAGCTTTACGTGGCCGATTTAGCTGAGTTTTTAGATAATTTTTTTTTGTATTGGATCTCGTTGTCACCCTTTTTCTAGGGGGAGAGGAGCTTCCATGTTCCTCCTGCGAGGATTAAGGATTCGTCTCGTCATCCATTGCCGTGGTATTGTTGTTGATTTCGTTGCTAGTTGCTGTAGATGCGCCTTGTTGTACATTGTTTGCAGTTGCTGGTTGGCTGGATGGTAAGCTGTTAACTGCAGCTGGTGTACTTTGTTCTATAGGGGTTACATTGGATGGTTTCGTTGAAAGGGATACTTCCCTGTTGTTGGTGACTGTCACATGTGTACTGGGGTTGCTTGGAATTGGTGTGAAGGAAGCACCGTTGTCCTTTGGTGTGGTTGTCTCCTTGTCCAGTTTATCACATGGCTTACCGTAGTGAACAGCTTTTTGGCAATATTGACATGTGGCCATCTGATTGTCATAGGTAACAAGTGATTTGCACGGTTTCTTGTATCCTGACCGAATGTCACATAAGAAGGTATAGGCCTCCTAAAGCGCATGCGTAACAAACGCCATTTAGAATACCGGGGTAAAAATTCTTCCACTTATCTTTTTCGATAGAGAGAATCTCTCCGTATTGGGACATGGTATGGCGAATATAAGGATCGATGACGCTTGAGTGAAGTTCATGCACACGCACTTCTATAGCACTATCATCCATATATACTGAAATGTTGTACTTAATATTCTCGTGCTCCACATAGTGCACATTATTATTGTCTTTAGCGAATTGAATTGCATCAGACCCTGTCAGCTTGGAGCGAAATCAATCTTCAGTTCAGCAACGCCATCGCACGGCATCACATTCAACATATCATGTCAATTGTATGAGTGCGCAGCCCTGCTATTTTGGCGCGCACGAATTTGACGTTCTTCTCCCCTGCTTCTATGTATGAGATTCGATGCGGACTCGCCTGGTGGCGACATGCTCGACAAATAATGTTGGCAATGATTTGTTCGGTAAATGTGAGAGCTGGATATCTTGTTAATATGATGTCTTTGATTGCATCCAACTCTTTATAGAACTGGATATAAACAACATTATTGGTCTTATTGCATTGAAGTAAATGCACACGTTTAATGTCAAGATGCATTTGCTCCTTAAGTAAACCTTCAAGTTCTCGTATCGAAGGTCGAATTTTGCACTGTCTGAAGTCAACAATAATTGTATTCTTTCGTACCGGCGGTAGCTTTTGTTCGTTTGGTTCACTCATTTTCGAGGTCTATTGTACACTACACAATACTGTACTTGGTTTCTTCTGTCCCCAACGTAAGCGGTTTTGTTTTATCGACTGACTTGGATGAGATGTAAACCCGAACAGAAATATATATACTGTCATGAATCTTGTTTGAAATTGAAGCTCAACTAGCCTTTCGAAGTTATTAATAATCAGGGGATTCAGTACCTCACATCTTATTAGCAGTCGCTATGAAAGCTCTCAAAAACGATCTTTCAATGGAAGAACTCCCGCCAGAACTTCAAGACTCATAGTATGTGTCGAATGCATGCAGTCTAAAGTAATTCGCAAACAACGATATTGAATTCGTTCAAGTTTGATAATATGAGAGTTTGCAGCGGAACGAAAGCAAACGCATTCATATTCCATCACTGAATATATCGTTGTCTGATACAATTTTATTAGATCTTCCGGATGAGCACCCCACCAAGATCCTGTTATTCTTCGAAGAAAATTTACTCTTCGTTGACATTTTGTTATCAGATACCTAATGTGTCCTCTTCACGTGCATTTGGAATCAAACCACATTCCGAGGTATTTGAAAGTCAAAACCTGTTGGATTATTCTTCCCATTATATGAAGCTGAAGTTGCGCGGGATCATGTTTTCTTGAAAAAACGACCAGCTCTGTTTTCTCCGCAGAGAATTTGATACCCAGATGAACAGCCCAAACGGACAATTTATCTAAGGTACTTGCAATGGTTTTTGTAGATCAATAGCTTTGGGTCCAGTAACTGAAACCACGCCGTCATCTGCCAATTGTCTTAGTGTACATGGGGATACTAGACAGCTGTCAATGTCATTCACGTAAAAATTATAGAGGAGCGGACTGAAGCATGAGCCTTTCGGGAGACCCATGTAGCTAATTCTGAATGTTGCCAAATCGCCATGTGAAAAAAACATGCATTTCTGTGACAAAAGGTTGTTAATAATTATTTATAATCGCTGGAAGTCCATGTTGATGGAGCTTGTCTGAAAGAACATCAATGAAAACTGATTCAAATGCTCCTTTAATGTCTAAAAATACAGATGCCATTTGTTGTTTTTGAGCGAAGCATTTTGGATGTCAGACGAAAGTAATGCAAGGCAATCATTCGTCCCTTTATTTCTACGGAAGCCAAACAAACCGTTCGTCTCGACCTAAGTGTCGAGACGTCGAAGAATAATTTTTTCGAACATTTTTCTGATGCAGCACAACATTGCAATGGGTCTATATGAGTTGTGATTGGAAGCTGGTTTCCCCGGCTTTTGAATGGCGATAACTTTCACTTGTCTCCAGTCAGGTGGAACAATATTTTGCTCAAGAAACTTGTTGAACAATTCCAACAAACGTCTTTTTGGGTGGTCGGGCAGATTCTTCACCAAGTTGAATTTAATTCTGCCCAACCCAGGAGCGTTATTGTTACAAGGCATGAGTGCTATGGAAAATTCCATCATTGAAAAGAGGTATCGAAGGAACCATTATTTGGAGTAGACTCTCTAATAATGCTAAGCATAGGAACAGAATTTAATAATAACTTCATGTGTTCACGTTTAAACGAATAATCATGTTTTATTTAAATCAATCACTTATTTATATCCTATCCTCTCCTAACTTAGCTAATTGATTTTTACAGTATGGATTGCTAAAAATCCGGGGGGAGGAGTTAGAACGCGCAGCGTAAATCTGATTTAACCAATGACATGTCTCGGTCATTGTATGATTTGAGTAGGAGAGAGTGAGTAATGTTTCTAGACAAGTGTGTGAGTGTGACACAGAAAGGGGAGGTTGAGAGTAGTCAGGTTTAACTCTCGTGAGTGTCGGTTCGAGTCAGTGTGTTTTCCTGGGTTACTGTTATTCTAGGTCATGTCGATTGAGAGAGGTGTGGGACGTGAAGAAACGGGAAATGACATAACTGTTTTCACTAATAGTACTGTTGTTGTACCGTTGAATTCCACTATGTTATATCACGTCATTACACTCTCACAAAGTCACTATTTTCACAGTCACTATTTTTCCGAAAGTGTATCAAACGTTATAATACAGATACGTATTTCGGAATGCTATTTGCATCCTTCTTCAGTGTATCGGTTTATAAGTTTATTTTAATAAACTTATAAACCGATACACTGAAGAAGGATGCAAATAGCATTCCGAAATACGTATCTGTATTATAACGTTTGATACACTTTCGGAAAAATAGTGACTGTGAAAATAGTGACTTTGTGAGAGTGTAATGACGTGATATAACATAGTGGAATTCAACGGTACAACAACAGTACTATTAGTGACAACATTCTACTAACAGCTCAAACAGAAATTTAATAACTGTTTTGTTTTGGGTGATATTTGACGCTGATGTTTCCTTATTTATTGTTGTCGTATGAACGCGGTGTTTTCGTTGGGTCGAAGTAAGTGCTGACATTTTAATTGCTTCATGTAGGTGAAGTTTATATTTCAAGTGGGTTTCTGGGTTTCATGACATGGTGTCGAGTGGAAATTTGTCGAGTACGTGTTTAATGGAAATTTGTCAAGTGCGTGTGGTCTGAAGTGTGGGAAAGATTTAATCTTGAATATTTTACATGGTCTGAAATGTGTGAGGAGATTTAGTGTTACATGCTCATATTACAAGAATCTGGACAAACTTTCCTCACAAAATCAAATATCCATCGGTTCGAGTATTCCTCACTCTCATTTCCTACGTTACGATTCCTCATTCGTCTGGCCGTATGCCAAAGAGTGCTCATTGAAGTTTCTCTTGATAAACCTTCGACAAAATATCTCCAATAGCTACATTTCTTGGCCCGAAGTATGCTCTTATACTTGGTTTCTAAAGTCAAGAATTTTTCCAAAATTCAGAGGATTTCCTCCTCCTCTTATGGGACAACTTTGAAGATACTTGAAAATAACAATTTTTAAGGTGAAATCAAGCATCTTTAATCTTACATCAATAATATTCAATGATCCGAACAAAGTGTTTCGCACATACATTTGTGCTGTACGCATTTTCACTAGAAAATGAAGTGTTTATCACATGTAGTTCGATTCAATAGCAAAACACATCACGTCCAAAGGAAAAACACATCAAAGCTTAGTGAAAAATAATCTAATCTTGCTTTTTACTGAATTTGCACATCAAATCTTAAAACAAATCCTTTTGTTTATGCATTGAAATGAATAAGCATATTAAATTAAAGTGCAATTTCCATATGAATCGAACGTGTAATTTTTTATCAGTGTAGCTTTCCAGCGCATATTTCCGCTTGTGAGGAATTCTGGCAACCGTCAGAAGGCTAGCTGCATTCCGGCGGCTGTCAAAATTGTTCAGGCGAAATTGCGTCATTATCTGCCGTACGTGTCTTGTTTATTTCCCTCCTATTTCTTTTTTCTTTTTTATATTCAACTTCACTTGATATTCGTCAATTCCGCATGTACGTACAAAAAACGAATCTTGAGACCAGGTAAATGAGATTGAAATAAGGGTATGTTTGGTAGTGAGAAAGTAATGTTGTTGGCAATAACATTTTCCATGATTAGTATATATGAAGGGCAATAACTTATTGCCTTTCATATGTATCTTTAAAAAAAATAAAACTAAGACGCTTAAAATGTAGAACCGATTCAAAACGGTTCTGCCAATCTTGTATGGCAAGAATATGACAGAAAAGAACCGTTAATAACCGCTAGGCGAAATTCTCTGCCGGGAACGGAATGAAATTAGCTGGTTTTGGCAACTAAGAGAAATCTGCGGGTAATATTATCGTCTCATTTACTACTTCCAGTAGTAAAAAGTTCGAAAACCATCTAAAATAACGAAAATAAATAATTTCGATTAATTAATTTGTATTACTAAGATTGATTCTTTTAGAATTCGAATCTTTAGGTAAAGTTGTAGGATTTTGAAGCATTTAATCATAGGAAAAAGCTAGGACAATTGTTAATCCACTTAGAAAGCCAGTTTCGGAATTTTCGGCCAGTATCGTCGGTAACGATGTATTTTGATATTGCATACTTTATTTTCGGATCATCTTTTTAAAATTATCAATTTCAACAGAATTTAAGTTTAATTTGCTTTTAGGTCCTCTTAATGTGTAAACTACACGAGTACATTTAACAATCACTGGATGATACAAAGAGAAAGTGTGAAATCACGAAGTGTGATATGGACGAAAATGTTGATTATGTTGGTTGTACTTGATAATATCTATGGATACTTCTGTTTGGTAGTATGTTTCTCAAAATTATTAATGCTTCGAAAATTTTTTATTAAACTGTTTCCACTAAAAGTTTTCTTTAAAACAAGCATCTGATCAAAATGAATTCAGAGTTATACACCCTCATTCTTGTTTACGTCCGTATCGGCAGTACGACGAACGGGTACTTTCGAACGAATACGAATAAGCCATTCTTGTTTTCACTCGAATGAATCCGAACGCGACTCGTTTGCCACAAAACATTCAAATATCAGTAAAATTCTTCAAATAAATTCTAAGCCTTGATGAAATCAGTCCAATTCTTGTGATTAATCATATACGAAATGCTAGAATGCATGCTAGCTTAGTTTCGAACATCATTCGTACGAATGAAAAATCCCATTCTAGTTTACAGACGACTAGACAAAATACCGTGGTTTGGATTGTTGCAAATCAACGGTTCGAATACATTGAAAACAGTTTAATCGATTTCCAATAAATTTCTCTTCGAATGTGAAGGTGATTTGCAATCAAATGATAAATTTGTTTTTTGAATAAAACATTTAGAAAGCATAGCAGTCATAGTAAAATGCTGTTATTTTCTGGCCAGCCTTCGAATATATGCGCGGTTCCAAGTTTTTACGCATCAAATTTTGCATCTATTAGGTAGTTTATGGAAAATACACCATGGGTAAACATGTTTTATTTTATATTAAATGCATAATTTTACCAATGTAATTAATATGTAGACTATCGAAAACATGACAAAATTGCAAGAAAAGTGCAACATATTTTTCGCAGATTTTTAATGTGGAACACATTTTTGTTTTCTATATAGGGATGCAAATTAGAAACTCAAGAAAAACTCAACACGTAGAAATGTGGTCAGGTTTTGAACAATTACTGCTCAGTCAATTTTGTATCAATTATTAATATTATGTCACCATTTGATTGGAAATATTTCTACGTATTGATTTGAATGTTCATAGCCATGTATTTTTAATTGTATATCATTGAAATGTTGATTAATAGCTAGCAGTGTCCTATTTTGTCTGCAAAAAATGTCCGGCATACCGGATTTCTCTGCCATAGTCGACGGTTTTGAAGGAGTAAGCGATATATCAAAGGGAAAGCAGCGCTCTGATTGGTCAATCGATGCAAAATCAAAGCTGTTGGAAGCACGCGAAGCTATAAATATAAGCAAAATTATAGCTAACGTTTCAGTCCTACACGTAGCTTGCTAGAGGTAGGTTGTTGCTAGACAGCAAGACAAAAAATGCCATAGAACGATTTGAAGCTTTTTATTGCTATGCTCTGATCTTGTGTCATGAAAGATTGGATGAAATCCCATGTTATGTCGTTTCGCTTGAGAAATTGACAGCTACCCCAGGGTAAATTTTGAGTGTATAAGATTAATTTCTTATTTATATAAGATGAACTCGATTGATAATGAGAAAAAGTTTATCGCTTCAACCGAAATCGCAGAATGGTAGCAATGGTAGAGAAACGCTATAAGAATAATTACTTGCTTACCAAACTTGAACACAAGCTTGGCGAAAAGAAGCTTAAATATCGATATCTGCATCGCAAGCATGTACAAACATATAATTGCATACATTTGGGCTATTGATGTAATTTCGTCGGCTCCAAAACAAATACAAATCACGACAAATAGAATCTATATTCTGCGTTCGCGTGTTCGGTGGTGGTTCCAAATAAAGATCAATCTAAGCAGACTCTCGTGCATTTACGGAGTGTGTGTTTTCAATTAATCGTCAAAAGTGTGACACGTTCGTACACATTCGAAGAATGGCTTGCTCGCATTCGTTCGAAAGTATGTATTCGTCGAATAGTCGATACGGACGTAAGCCGTAAACAAGAATGAAGGTGATATTTTCGTCCGATATAACATTTGTCTAAGTGTTTTCAAATAATAAATAATCGCATGTTATAAGGGGAGAAGTTTTTCAGAATGAATAATTATCTCTACTGGCAACAGTGATCGTGAGGAATATATTATTTATAATGTACGAAAAAAAAGAAGTTTCTTTGAAAAACAGCTGATTTGTAAAAGTAAATCACTGGAATAAATATCAAGTTATGCCATCTGAAAACGGCACGAACTTTTTCATACACCTACTATAATCAAGTATTTCTATCTTTTTCATCCCAATATAGGTTCCATTACCGAAACGCATTTTTACTAAAGGAAATCTATAAAGACCAAAAATCGAGACATCACAGCACTGCCTGTGAGGACTGAAGGACAATAGAGAAAAACAATCCTATCTCGTGAAAGAATTCACGAAACCACGAACAGCACTTTCCGGAACCGGCAGTGAAAGTTTAAACCCCCATCACCAGTGCAGTAGAGAATGGGCAAGAGACATGCGGCGGATAGCGAAAATCAATTTGAAACCCCTCAGAAGCGACAGAAGGTGGCTTCGCATGCGGTGTCGTTTGCGGAAACCCCGACCAGCAGTCCCGCTCTGAATGTGAGCTTCACACTGACCCGGGAGTTCGTGGACGGTACCATTTTGACTGATTTGACACTAAAAGACTGGCGGATCGGAAAGCCGATTGGTTAGTTGTGAATTTGCGGTTCAAAATAACGATATTTTACATTTTTTATATACTTTTTTCTACTTGCTCAGGCAAGGGTAGCTTTGGGGAGATCTTCCTGGCGTCGGATGACGTGTTCAAGCCGGTTACCAGTCAGAATGCGAAGTACGTAGTTAAAATCGAACCCCATTCGAACGGGCCACTGTTTGTGGAGATTCATGCCCTGCTCAATACCGCCAAGGCGTCAGGTAAGTTCTCAGAAAAAGAATGCACTCTAAACCGTTGTTCAGCGGTACTAACAGGTTCCGTTATTCTAGATTCGAATGTTATTCCACCCGGTATGCCGGAGTACATTGCTTCCGGTTCGCATTACTTCAAAAATGAACGTTACCGTTTTCTGATACTGAAACGCTACCAGCGCGATCTGCACTCCCTCATCAAAAACAGACGAATCGATCCGAAGAGCGTCCCGGTCATTGCTTGTCAGATTTTGGATGTACTGGAACATCTACACGACAAGGGTTACGTACATTCGGATATAAAAGCGGAGAATTTGATGCTCGGAAAGGTGCCCATTTCTCAGCTGGTCCATTTGAAAAGTACGAAACTACTCGCGAGCGGGAAAAAAGCGTTGAAACACAAGACTGCTACCAGCAATGGATACAATGGACTGACCTCAACACCGACGGTGATGACGAAAAAATTCATCGGAGGCGTGGAATTCAGCGGCTCGAATCCGGTGCGATCGTGTCGGGGAAATGGCACTGCGGAATCCGAAACCTACCAGGATATGATCAAATCGCACTATTTGCGTCCGTTGAAGAACATCGTCTATCGGGACGATAGCGACGAAGAGGACACGAAAAACGGCAAGAAGAAGGGCCGGCGAAGAAAGGACGGTGACACCAGCAAATCGTTCTTCTACAAGGTGACGACCAAAAACGTTAGCGAAAACTACAAGCAAATTGACGTGCAGATCAGTCGCAATGGGGCGGTCCTCAGCAGCAATGGGACCTGTGAAGCGAAGGTGGAAAATGGGAAAGGTAAACGAAGCGCTCAACCGGGGACTCCTTCGACTGCCTCGGAGCCGCAGGAGGAACGCATTCATTTGATTGATTTCGGGCTGGCATCGAAATTTGTTGACTCCACCGGGCAGCACAGACCGTTCTGTATGGATCAACGCCGTGCCCATGACGGTACGCTGGAGTTCACTTCGCGTGATGCGCACATGGGAGCGCATGCCAGACGCAGTGATTTGGAATGTTTGGGGTGAGTGTTTGAGCGGTTGTTAATAACGCGCAAAAGTAAACTAATTCCGCTTGTGTTCTTTCACTGTTTTGTCTTTTAGTTACAACCTTATCTTCTGGAGCCGTGGTTTTCTGCCGTGGAAGGACGAAAAACTGCTCAATCAACCGGAACAGGTGCATCGTATGAAAGAGTACTTCATGACCGACGTACGCGAAATGTTGAAGATGATCTACGGCGAGGAGTGTCCCAAATATTTGGGAGAATTTCTGCACTACGTGGGTGGTTTGACGTACGACGAGCGACCGGACTACGATTATCTGCGGGATCTGTTCTATCAGGAACTTCGTCGTCTGGGTTGTAAACCAAAGTCACACCTCAAACTGAAGGTGGATGACATCATTAAGCACAGTCAACCGCTGACCGCCCATGACGAAGCCGAAATCACCAACAAAATCAACCATGTGAAATCGTTGATGAAGATGGGTGTGCTGCCGTACCGGGAAAGCACGTTGCACAACAAGACAACTTCGCCGAAGAATTTGCGCTCCAAACGTGACAGCACTAGAACGCCAGCGAACGGTGGCAAGACGGCGAACGGACAGAAAAATGGATCCGCTCTTGTTGGCAATAATGGCAAGGAAAGTTGTAAAAAGGAGAAAAAGTTCTCGTGGTCGGAAATTTTAAGCACCGATCCGGATCAGATTGCTCGCGAACGAGCCGAAAAGGAATTCGAACGGGCTGATCAAATCGACGAAGTGATCATCAAATACAGTGGCAATCCGACTTACGCAATTCGGGAGCTGGAAAACAAACGAAACTACGGCACTCCATGCGGTGGTCTGGACTACACCGAGAGCGAGGATTATATCAAGGGCTATACGAAGCCAATGATGGAGATTTTAAGGAAGCGACAGTCGCAACTGCTGCGGGATATCGGTCGTTCGAAGAGTTACAGTAATGGAGTGAAGGAGCCGCCTGACAATTCCGAAAATGACAACGACGAAACTAGTGAAGCAAACGTTGAGGATGGTGAGGATAATGTCGAAGACGATGAAGTAGATTCGGAAGCAAGCGTCAGTGAAAGTGAAGAAGATGAGGAAGAAGTTGAAGCAAATGAAAAAGAAGAAGAGGAACAAGAATCCGATGACGCTGCAACGGAAGCCGACTCCGGTAATGACGATGTTGATGGTGAAGAAGAGGAAGAGGAGGAGGAACAAGAGCCAATTCATGCGAAGAAAAAATCATCTCAGGACAGAAAGGAAGATCCACGGAAACTGGGTCGAAAACCTGCAGCAGCGCAGCACCCGCTTCGAAAAGTCGAAAGCGACAGTGACTTCATCAACGATGCGGAAGAGCTGGAAGATGCAACGTCGAATGACAGTGACGTGATGAAGCGGACGAAGCGCAACGATCGTCGAAAACATTTCCAGTCGGAAAGCAGCGAACAGCACGACAGTGACTTCAACGATCAGGAAAGTTCCGAGTACGACAGCCGTGATGTGCGCAATAAAAAGTCCCGTGGGCGACCAAGACTGAATCGGGTTTCGCCGATGCCCGGTCAAAAACAAACCTACTCAAAAGCCAACGGTGGCCCAAACACAAAAGTTCCTGTGATAGCCCGAAATAATAATAACAACAATAACACGAAACCGTACTACGGTGACGTGGACGATTCCTCCCATGATGTTCCGTTGCAACAGCATCGGCAGCAGCAGCAACAGCAGCAGCAGCAGAACTACCGACTGGTGAAACGTCGCAAGTCTGGCCTGCGAGAGCGGATACGGCCGACCGTTCGTAGTATTAAGTATCACGATGCGCTGGAGCAGAAAAAGTCCAAACGAATTTCCCGAAAGCGCTACTCGCACGATGAAGATTACTGCCATGAGGAGGACGACGCTTCCTGCAGTTCGACCCAAACACTAACATCGGAGGCTTCCTCGGCTTCGATTTCCACCACCAGCATGGGTTCGGACTTTTCCGAGTACCTTCACGCCGGCAGCCCGAAGCGCAAATCTTCCCGGAAGCGTAAAATTCGCACCTATTCCAACAGCAGCCGCTCGGCACTGTCCTCACACTCACGTTCCTCTTCCGTTCACAACGTGGCGGCAGCTACCAATGGCGGCGGCGGCGGTACCATGAGAAGCAACGGCATTTACGGTCACCATCGGTTCGTCGGGGATGATGATGAATTTTTCGATGACGATGACACCCGAGATATGGACTACAGCCCGGTGAAACCGAAACGGGCTCGGAAACTGCCCAACTCCGGGAAATCGGCCTCACTCAAGAAGAAATCCAACGAAGGCAAAGGTAGGTACCACTCTCTGGTTCCAGCACCGTTTCGTTTTGCGGTACCGGACGTGTCGGCGGGATGTCGTTTCACTCGGTAGCAGCTTTCGTAATGTGTGTGTGTCATTGTGTCGATTTACTTTCAGGATAGCCATACAGTCCAAATTATTCGCTCAGTTCTAATCGAGCCCATTTTTTTCTTTTTTTGTTTTCTTTTTTCTTTCTCTTTCTCCGAACTTTCCACTGTTTTACTTCATTTCAGGATCGTTTTCGCTTGTCTAAATGATCGTGTTGGCTGGCGTTCGTATCTTCGCTATTAATTTTGTCGATGGTGAAGTTAGATGATAGTATGGCCGCCCGGCGGAAGCGGTGATTATAAGCGGTCACTGTATTTTTTCCCCGTTTTAGCTGACACTGAAGACGATACAGTGCTCGTTCGGGTCAAGTTTTACTAAAAAAAAAAGCTCGAGAAATTCAGTTACTGGATAAAAGCATCATAATATAATCAAACTTTGTGGTACTATTCAAAGTATGTGTTTTGAAGCAGTTACTTTTTAAACCTAGATAAAATGTGATTCAGGAATCAAGAAAAGCTCACCCCAGTACATACCATCGAGCGAGCACTGTATTGCATTAAACTAGATTTGTGAGTGGTTGCTGCATTGGTTATAAATTTAGAGAACCAAAAGACTGATTAACTATAATTTTAGACGAAACAGGTTTTGGGAAGTGCTAACGAATGCGCCATGCGCAATAATCTTCCGCGATAGCAAGTTGCTAACATAGCAACAAAATAGTTTCTTGTCATAATGATTGTGGAAAGCGCGAAAAACCTTCATCGGAGTTTGAAATAAAATTGTTAGTTAAGACATAGCGAAATTGCTATGTATTGGACTAATCTATTCCTTCATACGTTATGCTGAATTGGGGCGCGATCCATATCTATTCAAAACGCTAGTAACATACGAACATCAAGAGGGAACATGCCATTTACGTCATGCTATTCGATTCAAAGAGTCTTACACAAACAATGTCAAACTTTAAACAACCTTATAACGATAAACCGCCATCAAACGTACCCGGGAACAGTGTTAGCAAGTAACGGCACTGTGGAGAAAATGGAATGCGATATGTCGAATCTGCTCTCAAGAAGATAACGGAATATAAACTGAAATGAAGACACATTAACAAAGATGTGAACAGTGAACCAACGATTCTTCGATCGATGTTGGATGGTAATGAAATGATAATAAGAGGACTCATGTCAAACAACAGATTATGCAAAGGGCATTCACGCGACTGTGATAAATAGAAAAGAAACAGCAGAGCCGATCGGAGGCGCTATATGAGTTGAATGACAGTTTTATTGAAAAAAATCCCCTGGCTAGAAAGCAATTAATTTATTGTGAAGTTTTGATTGAACAGAGCTTCATACATGTTCGGATTGGGAACAGCTCAACATTAACATAACAATTCGTTCGAAGGTGTGGAAGAACTATTCGATGGCGAAATATAAGCAAATTACCAATTATTGTTGATTGTTCGTTATTTCGTAAATGAACACCATGAACTGATTTTAACTTCTATCATTACCCAACTAAAGACAGACAGGGAAATGATTGAAAAATGCAATAGCAATAGTAGAATCTAGCGAAAAAAAAACTGGATGGGTAATTCCAGAGACATAACTGGATAACGCGAATATGAGTAAAATTGACATGCTTCCTTAAAACTTCTGAGTATCAACAATCGTTCTTGTGTTACTTAGAAAAACACATCTTTTTTGCCAAAAATCGATTTTACTCATCATCTCCTTCAAGTTCAATCATTCCAACACTTCTCGATGCCGTGCTTGTACACTCTTACTAGCCGCTACCTAGTTTTGAGTCAAAACCTATCCAAATTCAACTAAAGTGCATCTCTTCAATTTTAGATAACGAGTGATGACCTCAAAAGTTAGGTAAATGTAAGTTATGTTGAAAAGTTATGTCATGACAAAGCACGCTACCCATTTTTTACGTTCAAGTCAAAGTTTTAGTAGATAACGATCTTATTTTGGGTAGATCATAGAAGAGCTCGACAGTGAGTGAGTTTTCCTCAAAAAATAGGTAAAGTTGATTTTCAGGGTAGAAAGATTTTTCCTTTTCCTCAAAGTAGGCCATTGGCTTATGAATCGGAGCATTGCCTTGGTGAAACATTGAAATGATCTAACAACTGATTAATTTTACCTTTTCAAGATAGTCGATGAAGATTATACCATGCCAAATACGCAAAATACTAAAACCATAACCTTTCCAGCTGACTGTTGTGCCCTATGGACGCTTCTGACGTGTTTCACCGGTTGCAATCCACTCAGCTGATGATCGTTTTGATTCCGAAGTTAAGTGATGGATCCATGTTTCATCCATTGTCACATGTCGACGCAATCATTCTGAATTATTACTCAAAAACATCGCCAAACACTGCTCTGAATCATCAACACGTTGTTGTTTTTGATCGACTATGAGTAAATGCGGCACTCACTTCGAACTTCTCATGGTGCAATGCTCATGCATAATTGTAAACACACTGCCTTCTGATATCTTTACGGCATCAGCTATATTTTAATTTACGATTAGATGTAACCAATTTGCAGACTTTTTCGATGTTTTCTGGAGTAACCACCTCAATTGGACGACCGGAACGTTCACAATCTGTCTGTTCGGCAACGTTTAAACTCAGCAAGCCAATAAAAAATGATTTTTTTTTTCGAGGGAGCAGTGTCCGGATAAAACTTGAAGACATTGCCGAGTTTGTACAGTATTTTTTGTTATCAAGAAGCAATGATAAAGAAACACACGAAATGGTTTCGAATCCATTGTTTGGAAAATGACACTTAAATGGCTGTCATTTTTTTTTCTGACTAATCGAAATGTCATGAAATTTCAAACATAGTCGTTTGAAAGTTGGTACTTCACAAACGTCATATAGATTGGTCAATGATAGGGCCATCTGTATGTCAGTTACACGACTTATTGAGTGATGTGTAAGTGTTTCAATAGACGAAAATTTAAAGGTAATCCTTTGGGATCGACTTTTGTTTAACATAGTTACGGCAAAGTAATTCTGCTTCATGACAATGCAAGACTCCATTTTTCGAAAGTCGTATAAATTTATTTGGAATCGTTTAGATAGGAGGTTCTGCGACGACCAACACATTCACCGGATATTGCCCCATCCGATTACCATTTTTTCCGATCCATGGCGCATGGCTTGTTAGAGCATCACTTCGAAATATACAAAATCGGATGTAAAGGAAAAGAATGATTTCAACGTAGTGTCCAACCTTTTCAGAAAAATGGAAAAAACAATAATGGATCACGATGGAGAATACTTTAAATATAGGTACTGTAATGGTACTCTCTACAATAATTAGAATAATATCTTTTCCCACGGTGATTTTTAGTAATTTCGAGGAACTGCTAGGCACGAGATGGCAGTTCAATTTGAACTGCTTTAAGCACTGACGAGCCGAAGGCGAAACGCAAAGAAATAGAAACAAAATATGTGCTTTTTGCACAAACCAACAAAACCCCTAAATGTGCTCTGCTTTTCTTAAGATAGTGAATTACACCTTAAAAGAACTTAAAATAATGCAATGCTTCTGCTGCATAATATTGTTGAACATCATTACCACTTTTTGGCGCGAAAATGAATTAAAAGATTCTTTTAAATACTGCGTCGTTACACGTTTAAAATCCAAAGGGCGGAACTAACAGACACAATACAATCGCTAGGCCGCACACGGTGCGAATCGAATTGATAATTTCAATGGAAGAAAACATAAAGAAAATTCTTGGGAATCGAATCTTGGTACGTAAATAAATGGAATTGGTGAATTTTTATTCTCCTTGAAATATTGGTTCGGTACAATCGAAACTCAAAGTAAATTAACCAATAAGCCATAACCGTCAATATTAGACTCCGTTTTATAGCCCATCGTTTTTCTTTCAAGTGTCAATATGGCGATTTTTGTACGAAACATTGAAATATCTCGGAAAATTATGGTTTGGTCTCTTCATTCCAAGAATTCCGTGACCAATTCTCATTGAATGCTTAAGGAGACTTTCGGTCCACGTGCTTTATCAGAACTAACATGCAAGAAATGGTTTCAAAACTTCAGAAGTGGTGATTTTGATGTGAGCAACGAGGAAAACCGACGAAATATTTTTAAGATGCCGAATTTAGGCAAACAAACTCAAACATAATTGATAACAGAAGCATTGAATGTTTCACAACCCTTCAATTTCCGACCGCTTGAGAACCATAGGAAAAGTGCTTAGGATGGAAAAATGGTTACTATATGAACTATATGACACACTGAAAATAAAAAAAACGAAAAAGCGCCGAACCATTTGACAAATTCTACTGCAGGACAAGGATGACATTTTTGCATCGGATTGCAGAAAATCGATTAGTTCAGATGAGACATCAAATCGATTCGGCAAAAAGAAAATGCTCTGCGTTTGGTGGGATCATTGTTAGCTACTGAAACCGAGTGAAACTGGTAATACTACATACTACAAGTATCAAATGATCAAAAATTACTTTTTTAGAATGATTAGTTAGTAGTTATTTCATGCGACTTACTTCCCTGATTTGGCTTCTTCAGATTAACACTTGTTTGCGTCGACACACACTCGCACAGCAGCACTTCGTCCACTGCGATGAAGTCAAGAAGTGGGTCGATTCTTTCTTCGAATCGACGTTTTTAGCGAGAAATCCGTGAATTAGCAGAAAAATGGAAAAAAATGTAGTTAACAATAATCAATATTAAAAAAAAACAACTTTTCAACTTCTATGACTACCATACTGATTATGGAAAAGAACAACTATGCTACTTTCATAAAACAAAATTTTTTGAGAGGCGAACCGGTAAAAGAAACCAAAAGAAAAACAAAATTGGGTAAATATTTGAGGGTTGGTTTTCATTTAGTTAAATAATATCCTCTCATTTGATTAAATGTCGTTTTGAATAGTTTTACATGAACAAATCATTTCCGCATTTTCCATGCTAGCGCTCGTACAGCACCACCAAAACAATCCAAAATCCTCTCTCTCTCTTAAGAAAAATTAAATTTCGTTCAACCGAAAAACGAATGACAGCAACCGTCTCACAAATCAGTTTTGCAGAAGTTATTTTTTCGCGACTTTGACCGGTGACCGCACCTAATCAAGCCGCCGCATCTGCCGTATGCGCGAACCCATCACGGTGATACCAGCACTGCATAGACACGCGTCCCCTTCAGCTTGAAAACCCCCGCACGTCCCCTCGCTTCTTCCCGCGCCTGGTCCTGTGGGTTGCGCTAGTAGTAGCCTGTTGATAACGGGGTTCCCGTTGCCCAAAAACAAAAGCCCAATTACTGCGTGCGGCCCTCCCTATGGTCGCCATTCCGTGCACATTGTGACTGTACTGATGCTCCTCTACCTGTACCTGTACCTGTACCTGTTATGTGTCTTGTACCCTACAGGGACAGCGACGGAGACAGCGGGTGCCACCTCGAAAGCTGCTGCTCTACCCGGGAAGGGACCCGGTGTCGTTGCTGGGCTTCGCGGAAGACGCGATCATGCCATTCGAACCTACAGCCGCGGATAGTTTGGGCAGCGAAGTCACGGCCGGTCGGTGATCGTCTCGGATGGAACGACGATTCCGTGATATCGCGCTCCAGGATATCGGGGAAGGGCGAAATGTATCATTGTAGGTGTATAATAGTGACTTACTTTTAGATTATATGCTTCACCGGTGTTTAGAGAGCAAGTCAGACAGCGGAAAAAAAGATTTGATAAAGCATTGACTAACAACTCAAACCGTACTTGTCCAATCGGCGAAGCAATCAATGTAAATAATTGACCCTTTCATACGTTTTCATTCATTATCCCTTTTTTTACAAACACAGATTAGTTTTACGAATCAATAATTTATAGCAAATCGATCATCAAATTGCGAAAGTTTCAAACAGATTTTCTGATTCAAGTTATTGTTCTGTTTCCATTTTTTCAAGACAATTTTTTTTACATTTGATTTGAATGTTTTGACTGTTTTTAAATCTGATTTACCATAAACGGAATCAAAATGACAGAAACTTTGTAAGATAAAGGCTATACATTTCAACTGTATTCCAATATTAGTAGAATATTATCAAAGAACATATGTATTTGTAATACTAGTAACCTACCTAACTGAACATTTCTCCGACGGGAAACTGCTAGGAATATAAAGCAATTTTAACTCACACCTCTTACCAGTAAAATACCAACAGCTACTACTATGTGAAAGCGAGAAAAATGAAAGTATTCAAAATAAACGGAAACCGGGTGCTTGCCATTCTGTCTCGCTAGACTAATCAATTGATGCAGTAAAATATATAATAGCGATTGAATAACGTTTAGCAGATGACCATTTTGTTGGCCGTAGCGTATCTGAAATGCTGTCGATCAACTCGACCAAAATTGTTTACTACACGAAAATGGCATCTTTCACATTCATCGGTGCAAATGTCACTCGTTTTTTTTTGTTCAATGTGATGAAAAGTGTAAAATTACAGCCAGAATACAATTGTAAATAGAGCTAGATTGAATGCGACCACATACCGGAAAATGATCTTCAGCTGAATGTTATGAAATCCGACAACTAATTGTAGTTAGTTTTTTTGGACGTATTAAATCAACCAAAAAAAAGTACATGCTGAGAATCTCTACTGCAATGTTCTGTTACGCGTCGTTCCCATAACAAAAAGCTAACGGTGTAGTAAACTTCAACAATAAATAGTTGCGAACTTTTATGAAAAGTTTGCTAGATTTAGCAAATTTTGTAAATCATCAGAACCGTTCCCCATTGTGTCGCAAGAACCAGTATCAACATCGTTTTCGTTAAATATCAGACGGGAAATACAAGACTGTGTACCAAAGTGGCAGCGGTCCTGCAAGCCATGTGCACAAGAAACAACAAGTTTGTGTTTTTCTTTTCCAACTTTACGAACACTGTGCCAATGGCAGAGATAGTTTGACCTTCCCCAAACGGCCACAGAAAGTTCTGTTGAATCCGATTGTTTTTATAGGTCGATAATAATTATGTGAAATCGTTGAAATTATACATGAGTGAAAACCATCCTAAACTAATGTATTTAAAATGTGTAACTAAATAAATGAAAAAATGCATTATACAACTATTAAAAATATGAAATAATAAATTTATCGGACAACAATTCATTGTATGAAACCTATAAATGAACACATTTATTCTGCAGCCTGTATTATAGTTAAGCCAGTAGAAAAGAATTATCGATCAAATACTATTATCAAGCTAAAATGTGGTGAAACTGAAACAAATAAATCAGAGTTATAATAAATAATGGCGACTTGTTTCAAACAGTTTAGAGCTAAAAGAAAACCTACGAGTCCAGTTTTAGCAGACAAATTTTGCAAGGTAAGCAATTCTCTCTTGTTTCTACATTCAGCTGAGAATAATTTATCAATCATTTCAACTGCATAACTCCAACTGAGAAGTTTGCCTCCGAATGTTATATACTTCCAATAAAAAAATCCTTCCTTTTTTTCCTCAGATTAGAGGTCTTAGCTGCACATGCACATGCTTTGGCTTAGCTGCACATGCACACGGCTGCACGAAAAGAAAATCGGAGACGGGTCGGACTGGTGCGGGTTGACTTTAAATCGGTTTTGGGCTGACTTTGATACATGAATGTTTTAGGCTTCACACGATGACGACACAAATAAACTGCCGATGAATCAAGTTCATCTTTGACAGCTGCCGGTGCTAACCTAATTAGGTTTTGCACAGCCCCCTGCTATGACGTCATGAAACTAAGGTCAGCAGTATTCTGCAAAAACCAAAACAATGAAGAAGAATGGCTAACAAAAAATTGGATATTACAAACTACTTGTTTATTCAGTACTCTTTACCACACTTCCCCGAAAATTATCGATCAGAATATCATCACTACGATAAGGAAATTAAGATTTTACTCGATTTGAAATGCTCGAATGTTTGTTTACCATACTCTGAGCGCTCTGATTGCCCACCAAATGCCCCAGATGTTGGCTACGATAGCACTTACTGCAGCGCCCTATCCTTGCCACCGGGCTGGTTTTGCACGAACATGACATAACCTCACAAAAATGAACAGAATGAACTTTTTTTGACAGTCGACGTGTACTTGTTTACAGTTTAAAAGTTCACCAGAAGTTCATCGTTCGAATGTATAAATTGCAAGTCGCCTCACACTCAACAGATTCATACATATATCGCTTCTTGATGCTGGAAACACATTCAGGGCAATCTTTTTAGTTATTTTCACAATGGAATACGTTGTTAACAGGCACTTTTTTGTCATTTTTTTTCAATTTTTAACTTGCAGTCGCAAAACAAAACAAGTACACGGCAGCTGTCAAAGATGAACTTTATTCATCGGCAGTTCATTTGTGTCGTCATCGTGAAAAACCTAGTTAGGTTTTGCACGATGACGACATAAATGAATTGCCGATGAATCAAGTTCATCTTTGACAGTTGCCGTGTACTTGTTTTGTTTTGCGACTGCAAGTTAAAAATTGAAAAAATGACGAAAAAGTGTCTGTTGAAAACGTATTCCACAGTGAAAATAACTAAAAAGATTGCCCTGTATGTGTTTCCAGCATCTAGGAGCGATATATGTATGAATCTGTTGAGTGTGAGGCGACTTGCAATTTTTACATTCGACCGATGAACTTCTGATGAATTTTTAAACTGTAAACAAGTACACGTCGACTGTCAAAAAAAGTTCATTCTGTTCATTTTTGTGAGGTTATGTCATGTTCGTGCAAAACCTAATTAGGTTTTGCACGAACATGACATAACCTCACAAAAATGAACAGAATGAACTTTTTTTGACAGTCGACGTGTACTTGTTTACAGTTTAAAAATTCATCAGAAGTTCATCGGTCGAATGTAAAAATTGCAAGTCGCCTCACACTCAACAGATTCATACATATATCGCTCCTAGATGCTGGAAACACATACAGGGCAATCTTTTTAGTTATTTTCACTGTGGAATACGTTTTCAACAGACACTTTTTCGTCATTTTTTCAATTTTTAACTTGCAGTCGCAAAACAAAACAAGTACACGGCAACTGTCAAAGATGAACTTGATTCATCGGCAATTCATTTATGTCGTCATCGTGCAAAACCTAATTAGGTTTTGCACGAACATGACATAACCTCACAAAAATGAACAGAATGAACTTTTTTTGACAGTCGACGTGTACT
This sequence comes from Malaya genurostris, assembly GCF_030247185.1. Taxonomy (NCBI): domain Eukaryota; kingdom Metazoa; phylum Arthropoda; class Insecta; order Diptera; family Culicidae; genus Malaya; species Malaya genurostris. The sequence continues at coordinate 184,371,391 of NC_080572.1, forward strand.
TGTTTACAGTTTAAAATTTCATCAGAAGTTCATCGTTCGAATGTAAAAATTGCAAGCCGCATCACAAAACAAGTACACGGCAACTGTCAAAGATGAACTTGATTCATTGGCAGTTCATTTGTGTCGTCATCGTGAAAAACCTAATTAGGTTTTGCACGATGACGACACAAATGAACTGCCAATGAATCAAGTTCATCTTTGACAGTTGCCGTGTACTTGTTTTATTATGCGACTGCAAGTTAAAAATTGAAAAAATGACGAAAAAGTGCCTGTTAAAAACGTATTCCACAGTGAAAATAACTAAAAAGATTGCCCTGTATGTGTTTCCAGCATCAAGGAGCGATATATGTATGAATCTGTTGAGTGTGATGCGGCTTGCAATTTTTACATTCGAACGATGAACTTCTGATGAAATTTTAAACTGTAAACAAGTACACGTCGACTGTCAAAAAAAGTTCATTCGGTTCATTTTTGTGAGGTTATGTCATGTTCGTGCGAAACCTAATTAGATTTTTCCACGATGACCACTCGAATGAACTACCGATAAACTGTCGATGAATCAAGTTCACCTTTTGACAGCTATCGGTGGTTTGTTTACTTATATTAGGTTTTGCACGATGACGACACAAATGAACTGCCGATGAATCAAGTTCATCTTTGACAGTTGCCGTGTACTTGTTTTGTTTTGCGACTGCAAGTTAAAAATTGAAAAAATGACGAAAAAGTGCCTGTTAAAAACGTATTCCACAGTGAAAATAACTAAAAAGATTGCCCTGTGTGTGTTTCCAGCATCAAGGAGCGATTTATGTATGAATCTGTTGAGTGTGAGGCGACTTGCAATTTTTACATTCGAACGATGAAGTTCTGATGAAATTTTAAACTGTAAACAAGTACACGTCGACTGTCAAAAAAAGTTCATTCTGTTCATTTTTGTGAGGTTATGTCATGTTCGTGCAAAACCTAATATTAGGATTTGCCGGCCCCCTGTCACGACGCCATCTTGATGAGATCAAAATCGGAACTTCAAAATCAGCTGATTGCAACGTAAACAAACAAACAGTAATACATTTGTTTTACGCGTTTACCTTGTTTAGTGCACGAAAATTAGTGAATTTTGGATCGACTCTCTCACAATAACTTATCGGTTTATCTAAAATACAGCAGACAGTGTTTTGGGACATCAAGTGGAGATAATTTTCACAATTTGAGAGTCACGATGAGTATCAAAACATCGCAGTGTTTGGGGCTCGAAACGCGAGGGGCTCAACGTAATCGGTATACTTTCAAATGGCTGGTGCTCACATACCGGTGTCAGATGGGTGGGTTTTGCACGATGACGACACAAATGAACTGCCCATGAATCAAGTTCATCTTTGACAGTTGCCGGGTACTTGTTTGTTTTGCGACTGCAAGTTAAAAATTGAAAAATGACGAAAAAGTGCCTGTTAAAAACGTATTCCATAGTGAAAATAACTAAAAATATTGCCCTGTATGTGTTTCCAGCATCAAGGAGCGATATATGTATGAATCTGTTGAGTGTGAGGCGACTTGCAATTTTTACATTCGAACGATAAACTTCTGATGAACTTTTAAACTGTAAACAAGTACACGTCAGTTCGGTTTTACATCTCCTCCAAGTCAGTCGATAAAACAAAACCGCTTACGTTGGAAACAGAAGAAACCAAGTACAGTATTGTGTAGTGAACAATAGACCTCGAAAATGAGTGAACCAAACGAACAAAATCTACCGCCGACACGAAAGAATACAATTGTTGTTGACTTTAGGCACTGCAAAATTCGACCTTCGATACGTGAACTTGAAGGTTTGCTTAAGGAGCAAATGCAGCTGGACATTAAACGTGTGCATTTACTTCAATGCAATAAGACGAGTTGTTTACATCCAGTTTTATAAAGAGTTGGATGCAATTCAATTCGCAAAAGACAATAACAATGTGCACTATGTGGAGCACGAGAATATTAAGTACAACATTCCGGTATATATGGAAGATAGTGCTATAGAAGTGCGTGTGCATGATCTTCCCTCAAGCGTCACAGATTCTTATATTCGCAAAACTATGTCCCAATACGGAGAGATACTCTCTATCGAAAAAGAAAAGTGGAAGAATTTTTTCCCCAGTATTCTAAATGGCGTAAGTGTATTACGCATACACTTGAAGAAGCCTATACCTTCTTATGTGATTTTCGGTCAAGATACAAGAATTCCGTGCAAATCACTTGTTACCTATGGCAATCAGATGGCCACATGTCAGTATTGTCAAAAAGCTGTTCACTACGGTAAACCGACGACACGACCAGACACTCCGAAGAAAAATCTGAATAAAAAGTGTTCGTGAGCGATTTACCGCCAGTTACCATAAATATAGCGACCCCTTGAAAATAACAAATACTATCTATTCGTGCAACACTGTTTGAGTTGCTATGAATTATAGTTACCAAGAGCCCCAGAAAAAATAAACAAACAGTTTAAAATAGTTGTGGAATAATTCCACCTAATTGAAATTGTGTGCCCTTTTCTCTTATTTACCGAATTCCGGAGAAAAAAAACTAATGTGCATCATTAATGCAAACTATGAGAAAGGTGATGAGTGCTTAAATTTTATTTTTGTGTTTTCTATTTTTTCTTTTTGCGATATTCTCCTAACCAGAGATCATTTTTTTTTTGTAGAAACAGACAATGAAAATTATAGAATGATAGTACTCAAGGGACAGCAAGGATGTGAAAATATAGAACGGAAAAATGAGACGTGACAGAGGGTCATTTAAGCAAGCAGAAATCTTCTAGTAACTTAACTTTTACCTTCTACCAGAGGAGTTGGGCTTAGGCATCTGAACAATGCGAATCACCCAAGTCTCTGGTATGTCGGAAAGTAGTGATAAAGGTCTTTTACCATTTACTATCCGAACCGGCAAAAGAAAAGTTACCAGAAGTTGTCACTTTCTATTGCGACGGCATTCTCACACACAATGAGTTCTTCACTGCATGGATGTTTTTTCTTTATCTCTATTGCTTATGTTTTCTAAGATATGAAAAAATGGAAGTTATTTGTATGTAAACATATCATTATTATGTTTCAAAATAGTATTTTTTCATTCATTCATCAAACAGATTTCTATTATTTGCAGTTAACATTCTTCTGCTGCTTTCGAGAATGCCCGTGATGTTGAATATGGAAAAACAAATACAGCAGTATAACATATTTGAAATATTCAATATATATTTGATGTACATACAGAAGCAATTGAAAAATGACATATCCACAAATTTGAGAATAAATTGAAATGAAAAGCGATTTCGGTTTCACGAAGACGCTAGTATTATTGCAACATTTGGAGATATTCTTGAATTATTTACAAAATATATTTTTTACCTGTAGACTCTAAAAATTTTTGCTTTGATTTTATTTTTTTTCATTCTGGTATTATCATAGTAAGACATACGATGTTTTCAAAATTATTTTATATTTATTTCTGTTTGTACGTTCTTTTCCTAAGAGTAATCTTCTTCCAAGAAAACATTGTTTATCGATAGTCACATGAACCAATTGTTCTCCAAATCCGTCGGAATATACCATCCCCAAACACAGTAGTGCCCTATAGGCGTACCCATCTTTCAGTACCACAATACAATTTTTTAGTTACGAATGTGATTTGATTACGGTTAGCTACGAATGTGAATTGATTAGCCTTCCTCTCCGTGACTGCGATGAAATTGTTTCAGTTCTATGAAAAGAAAGATACAACTTCAATTAATTTCTAGCAAAAATGACTCAAAACTCTGAAAGAATAAATTTAATACCTGCCAGCTGTACTCAGTGTTTCCGTTTTAGATGAGAATCTCTTGTTTTTGTTTACATTCCTCAAGTTTAGTAACCAAGGCTACTGGTAACTGTTTTTCAAAATCAATAATTTACCAACTTGTGTTGCCAATTTCAATATTTTTCAGACGATTTCGCTTTGACATTATCAGTTACTGAGGGGTAGTTAAATTTGCGATACAGTTTTGATAGTCGAGTGGCAGGTCGTGTCGTCGGGTAAACCATGTGATAAACTGGACAAGGAGACAACTACACCAAAGGACAACAGTGCTTCCGTCACACCAACCCAAAGCAATCCCAGTACACCTGTGACAGTCACCAACAACAGTGAAGCATCCACTTCAACGAAACCATCTAACGTATCCCCTATAGAACAAAGTGCATTAACTGCAGTGAACAACTTACCATCCAACCAACCAGCAACAGCAAACAATGTACAACAAGGATCATCTCCAGCAACTAGCAATGAAACCAACAACAATACCATCGATGTGGCAATGGATGACGAGACGAACCACGAACGAAGTGCCCCTCAATCCTCGCAGGAGGGAAATGGAAGCTCCTCTCCCCCTAGAAAAAGGGTGACAACGAGATCCAACTCGAAAAAAAACTTAATTAAAAATCGGCTCAATCGGCCACGTAAAGCTTGTACGCATGTAGGCCTGAATAAAATTATCTTTTAAATAAAAAAAAAAAGTACACGTCGACTGTCAAAATAAATTCATTCTTTTCATTTTGTGGGGTTATGGCATGTTCGTGAAAAACCTAATTAACACATATTCAAATTAGAATGAACTCAATGAGCACACAAACAAACTACTGACAGCTGTCAAAATTGATTCATTTTGTTCATTTTTGTGAGGTTATGTCATGTTCGTGCAGAACCTGATTAGATTTTTCATCTTGATGTCACAAATGAACAAGAATTCATCCTTGACAGTTCAGCGGTACAGTTTACAAACAAGCTCAAACAAAAATCGAAGAGTACATCTCAAACAATCATCTTTACACTTTACAACTAGTCAATTTTATTTAATAAATCTCAAAAACTCAGATTGAGGTTAGCAGTGATGATAAAAAAATTAATTAGGTTTTGCAAGATGACATCACAAATAAACTTGTAATGAACAAAGTTCATGTTTGACATTTACACGTTAACAAACCACCGCTAGCTGTTAAATGTCAAAAGTGCAAATATATTTGGTCATGGACTCAGGGAGGTGTTAACTTAATCGTATATTCCAGTGACCCATTCCGGACACTCAAATTAGATTCTTCAATCATTTTAACGGTCATTTCGAATATTCCTTTATTTGGGACAGTACTCACATGTGTCATGATGGCGCCACGTTACCCTATCAAAAACATCCTGTCTGTCATCTAGACTGTGTTTATATTTTTCATTTACCAACAGAGTTGCCATTCATACAGAATTACCTGTAATGTATTGATTTGTATACGTCCATGCGAATTTCATGCAGGATACAGATTTAATGCATATTGCCAAAACTATATACATAATTGTGCTACTTCTCATCATCCAACGCAATACAAAATCGAACCCGTTTTGTTACAATATTTACTTGCTTCTGGTCTGCCGCCACTTAATTTCGGGTGAAAATTACCAACACAATAAAAAATAATCTAGATGAGCAACGTTGAGAAAAATAAATGGTTACCTTCCAACATCGCTAAAAAGTTAAATATATTATCAACGTAACCCAATAATTTATTGTGATGATTCATTTTCAAATATTATGATGAAATCAGGCATCCCTGCAAGCAGCTGATCGGTGTTGACAAACGAGGGAAAACCAACTAGTAAAAAAACTTTCACATAACACAAGGGGTGTACCGATAGTAAATAGTTCGCGCAGTACAATATAGGTGGAACTAGTGCATCACGAAAAATTATTTGTATAAGAATTTACTCATACTGTCATGTCTGTTAGTCTGTGATATAACTGACAATAATGTTTTAAAGAAAATGTTTGAAAGCAATATTAAGAGTTTCCATGGTTTTCTTCTAGTACAAATTGTTTTATTTTTAGTCCAGTTGTTAGTCTAGGTAAAGCGTTTTATAGAAGCTTTAAAAACTATGATATTACTGATTTATTATTTATTTTAGTTGGTTTGACGTAAAGCAGTCATAACTAAGTTCAATTTTTGCAATGACTGAGCGGAATCTGAAAAAACTTTATTTGCCAAAAGAGATACTTATTATAGTTGTCATGAAACAGGTAGTAATTGAAAAATCAATTACAATACTCCTATAAATTATTATCAAAACCATAAGGCATTCGAATTGTTACTTGGGCTTGAACGTATCGCATACGGCCGTAAACAAGAATGAGGGTGATTAAATTATGCATCTTTTCGTGTAATATTACAACCTTTAGAACAATACCGAGATTGTTGTGATATTATATCGTAACTTAATTTCCATACCGTTTAAATCACACGTCATTTCAATCGAATTAAAACGAAAATAAACTTGTCATTTTAACCAGCAGCAAAACAAAAATTTTGCGTGATTTGAATGTAGATCCCAACATTGCACCGGTATGCGAATGGTGCACCCTAAATCGTGTCGATCGCGGTGACATCTACAACTATTCGCCACGCTGAATGAGCAAATTTTAACACAGTTCATATGCAAGTCTGTATATGTGTTTTTTGTGCTTAAAGAATTTTCTTTGTCATGATAATTACTTGAAAATGTAAGAACATTTCTACTTGCATCTGGTGATGTAAAACAAGCAAATTAACAAAGAAGGTAACATAATTTGAGATACATGATGCCGCAATATTACGTGAAATACATATAGCATCTAATAATATTTAAAATTAAAATTGGCTATGAAACACATAACTCTTACGCGATTACGAATTAAATGTCAACAACTAAATGCCAGTCCATTAAAAACTATGTGAACTCGTGTCGCGACCGATTTTCACAAACTTAGGTTGAAATGAAAGCACAGACTAACAGACATGACAGTATGAGTAAATTCTTATAAAAATAATTTTTCGTGATGCACTAGTTCCACCTATATTGTACTGCGCGAACTATTTACTATCTGTACATCCCTTGTGATATGTACAAGTTTTTTTACTAGTTGGTTTCCACTCGTTTGTCAACACCGATCAGCTGCTTGCAGGGATGCCTGATTTCATCAAAATATTTGAAAATGAATCGTCACAATAAATTATTGGATTACGTTGATAATATATTTAACTTTTTCGCGATGTTGGAAGGTAACCATTTATTTGACTCAACGTTGTTCATCTAGACTATTTTTGATTGTGTTGGAAGTTTTCACCCGAAATTAAGTGGCGGCAGACCAGAAGCAAGTAAATATTGGTTCGATTTTGTATTGCGTTGGAGGATGAGAAGTAGGCACAATTATGTATATAGTTTTGGCAATATGAATTAAATCTGTATCCTGCATGAAATTCGCATGGAGGTATACAACTCAATAAATTACAGGTAATTCTGTATGAATGGCAACTCTGTTGGTAAATGAAAAAAATAAACACAGTCTAGATGACAGACAGGATGTTTTTGATAGGGTAACGTGGCGCCATCATGACATATGTGAGTACTGTCCCAAATAAAGGAATATTCAAAATGACCGTTAAAATGATTGAAGAATATAATTTGAGTGTCCTGTCTGTTAGTCTGTGATGAAAGGTCCTGTGGTCTCATACGGAATTCTTAAATTTCATTAGAATCCGACTTCGGGATCCGAAAATATAGGGTAAAGTGTGTTAAAAGTTTTATATCATCACTGAAAAGGGCGAAAAACCGCAAAAAAAATTTAAATCGACCTTAAATCTTCTCCAATTGATAGTTTCTATCAGTAGACGGTCAAACAAACCGATTTCGGTTATTCTTTCAAGAATCGAAGAAAATTATTTTGAAGAATACCACAGTATTATATATGATAGTATGATTGATGTGAAAAAGGCATCACTACACCACTATGTGGATTAAAACAGATTTTTTAAATCATATTTGTAAAGTTTGATTGGCTGCAATTAGTTCAAAAAATTTCAAAATGCATGGGATATATCAAAAGCATCATCATCACGTTATCTCGTAATAAACTTGATGATTGGATTCTTCAATAAAGTCGATCCTGTACAAGGTTCACGTGGTTTGTACAAATGGTGCCGAATTGTCGGATGATGACCCGATCAAAGCGCTTCGATCAGATTGATATCATGCTGGTCGGGTTGATGATCGGACTGATGCAGCTCGTCAAAACTCACTGGGAGCTGATTGTTCGTGCCCATCGGTTTTCAAAATATCCCTTTTTAGGTGAAGGTGAAGGCTGAAATCCCTGATTTTGAAAGACAAACATAACGAATGGTCCTATCTCTGAAACTGACAGTTTATGTTGTGTTCGATTTTTACGGAATTCTCGGAAATATGATACTTTAGCTGTTTGCGTAATACAATAATTAAAATCATCACCTTTCGATCTGGGCTAAAGGAATCACCCTAAAATATAAGAATATGCCGTATAATTCGGATAAGAAAGTAAACGAAGAGAAACTGTGATTTATGCATTAGGACATTTCTGTAATGTTTGCCGACACTTGTTCAAAAAGAAAACAGTGTTAGAAATTAGAAACGTTGTCCTTTTAATAGGTTAAATAACTTATTTTATTCCAGGTAATAGTTTTGTACATGTCTACTATTTTAATACTTTTTTCATATCTTGTAAAAAGACTAACAGAAATAGTTTGCTAATTTTAATAGGTTTATTTTTCAATCCTCAATTTTTTTTTATTCTAACGAACAAAAGTTACAATAATAGAGATTATTTGGTCGGTATTGCATCGTTGGTGTAGTAGCATTGCTGTTAAACTTATACTAGCATTTTAATTTTTTTCAGTGAATTACAGCGAATGTTAATTCCAAGGATATCGAACGTTCGGTACAACGTGGTTCGTAACGTTTTTGTAACATCGTATCTGAACAAGGTAAGTCATCTTAAAGATTATAAACAATGCTTTTAACGTTCATTGAATAAATGCCAGTGGTTTTTTTTTATAGCCAAAAATATTTATGCCTCCGAATAACAGTAAAATTGTAAACATACTTGAATCTTTAACAAATTTTGCAACATAAATATTTCAAAAAATATTGTAAATGCTAACTCTTATCAGATGATACGAGGAAGTCATCTCAAAGAAATGCAATTGGGCTAACTCCAAGTCGTTCCGAAAGTTGATTGCACGTTTTGATTTGATTTTCATGATAAGCAAGTCCACCTTCTTGATCTACTTTTTTCATGTGATTACGCTCTGGATCACCGGCCACCAGAACCGGTTTGGATTCGTCAGTCTGTAATAAAAAAAAGCGTTAACTCTTATTTCAAACAAACCATGTTATTTTAACTACCTTTGGCATGTTCCTTAAAATACTGTTCAGATCGGTCATCCTTGTTTCGAAGCCAGGTGCGAATGCAGCTGGATTTACAGCAACAAAACACTGACCCAGATCGGCTTCCGAATCTGCTCCGGCATGGGTCCATTTGCGAACTTTAGTAGCGTAATTTGAACCGGCCATGATACCGCAAAAAACTTCCACCATCGCCGAGAGACCGTAACCTTTGTAACCGGAAGTGAGCTCCGTGCCACCTAACGGCATTAAACAACCCGTGTCAAAGGCTATGTTGGCATCCGTTGTTGGATGGCCACTGGGATCTTGAGCCCAACCGACTGGAATTGGTTCACCTTTACGACGTTGCATCTCAATCTGTTCGGTATATCGGGTACAGGGAGAAAACCAAATGTTGTTAAGGATTAAGCATTCAACAGTGGTTCAATGTTGTTACCTTCCCAACAGCCACGGCGGTGGTGGCCATGTCCAAAACAAAACCATCCCCATTTTCCGCGGGAGCACCCACTGATAAAGGGTTGGTACCGAGTGCGGCTTCCTTACTCCGAGTTGGACTAGCCAGTGGTGAGGTATTGGTCATGGATATTCCAATGCAACCTTCCTTCATTGCGCGTATGGTGTACCAACCGGCGATGCCGTAGTGATTGGATCCTGCGTGTCAGATTTAGTACATGTTAAGTCGCAATTTACAATGGTTACATTATTTCAATGGTTATATTATGTCTCCTGAATGAGAGTTATAATCTTTTCGCAATCAAAGTAATTTGACATATTTGACTGTTTTTTTTAGACTGTTTCATTCAATAATGGATTCACCTAATTTTTGTCATGATTCATCAATATCATAAGATCCAAACTATAACTCATAAAAAAAATCACTGTGCTAATGTTGACACTACAAATTTCGATATAATGTTGCTTAAAATCAAACACAAATACTCACTTTTCGCACAAACCCAGCCAACTCCGACTGCCTTTGCCTTTTTTATGGCCAGATCCATGCAAAAGTTACCAACTACGGCACCGAACCCGTTGTTTCCATCAACCCAGGCTGCTGCAGGCAACTCGTTTAGTATCGTTGGAACGGCCGCTCCGTTGCAGGCATTTTTGTGCAAATCGTTGATGTACATTTCCAATCGATTCATACCGTGACTGAAGTGTCCCCGATAGTCTGCCTCCACCAGCAGATCGGCCATCTGTTTGGCATGCGACGGGGGTGTGTTTGATTTGACGAAACAGTCCACCATGAAACGGCGGGCTTCCTCTAGGGCTATTAAACGGGGTTGCGGAGCGGTAGCCATGGTTCGCGTCTGTCGGCCGATGTCTGCTACTACTGACACTGTAGATCTGCAAAGTAATACTGATACGGCAATTAGGTCCAAGCCCGTTGAGAAGCTGATAAGCACATGCCGGTGATAACATATCTAATGCCGGAATGTGCCTATCAGAGGTTATGTTTGTATGACGAAATATTTTTGCACGAACTCTCAAAGTCTTATCGAGTGTCAATAAGCCATTTTTGCACACTTGTAACATATGCCACGTAGCTTGTTATCTAGCATAGATTACCAAAATTTGATAATGCTTCATTATAGGTTGACGGTATCAGTATACATCTTAGATCCTTCATTCATTTCTTCGACTAAAAGAAAGGGGGGAAATTAGATCCGTTTCGCGTAGTATGGAAGAGTTCCTTGAGGGCTGAGGCCAGTAGGTCGCGTAAAACCACGTGGCTCGTTGTGCGTATTAAATTTCTCTCCATGCTCTCTTGCAAATGTGCAAAATGACTCTCGATGTGGCCGGGTGGCCAAGAAAGTTTTGATTTTTTCGGTTACAAGTTTGACTACATCACTTAAAATCCAAGAAAGCTGCCGCTTGTTTGGCAGCCTTTTTGAGCCGATTTAATTTCTCTCTCATGTTTCGTTACGTTACCAGGGAACTAAAATGGCGCCGACATAGAAATCGACTTACCTCCACAAAAATAACTTACACTTCATTTTCATCGCGACAACATATCTGTTTTTATGCACTAATCGCATCTAAATTAAATCATCTAGACATTGTCAGGATAGATTTTTGGTCCATGCTTTTGAAGGCGAATGAACAAGTCGAAAGTTGCCTTTTTCAGCTATGCAATTCTTTCTTCAGAAAAAAGACTTTCCCGACCGCTAAAGTCAAACAATCATTCTGTAATTTTCACAGAATAATCTAAACTAATTTTTTAATAGAAGGTCAGTTGGGTTTTTTTTTATATTCGTCACCGTTTCTGAGAAAATAAGATTTGAAGCGTGAAAATAGCCCTTTAAAACGCCCTAAAACACACTGACCTCAACCTTTAAGAACTCTTCTAGTCCAGCTTGCGAATTAATTCATTTCTAAAAGTTTGTCTAAAGAAACTAGAAATAATTAATCAATGATATCGTCTGTCATCTGCAAATTTAATAATCATGTAAGACGTGCAAGACAGTATAGAGATTACACTTAGATGCAAACAAATGGTTTTCAAAGACCATTTACTTTACATCGGCTTGGTGTTTAATGTTGATCCGCGAGGTAGCATTAACAGTTCAACGTAAACTGCTAATGTACCGATGAGTCGAAGACTCTGCACGCCGAAACTGCGTATCGCATCTTCGAATGCTCTATTAAATTCACACAGGATTCTATTATATATAATACTGTGGTATTCTTCACAATAATTTTCTTCGATTCTTGAAAGAATGACCGGAATCGCTTTGTTTGGCCGTCTACTGATAATGACTACCGATAGGGGCAGTTTTGATATTGATTTAGATTTTTTAAACTGTTTTGTTTCGCCACTTGAAGTGATGGTATAAAATTTGTAACACACTTTACCCTATAATTCCGAAACCGGAAGTTAGAACCAGATGAAATTCATAAGTTTTGTATAGAATCATAAGACCATTCATTTAAATTTTAGTTCGTAAAAATTGGTCACACTATTTTTGAGAAAAATTAGCACGCTTATTTCCATTTATGCACATTTTACACCATAACTCCGGAACCGAAAGTCCTATTCAAACAAAATTCAGGAATTTTGTATGGGTTCACAAGACCTTAGATTTGAGTGTGTGCTTCTGAAAATCGGTTCAGCCGTCTCTGAGAAAAGTTGGTGCACTTATTTCTACAATTTTCTGCACATTTTACCGCATATTTCCGGAACCGGATGTAGGACCAAATAATATTCAGGAATTTGGTATGGGACTACAAGACCTTTCATTTGAATCTGAGTTTGTGAAAATCAGTTCATCCGCTTTTAAGAAATTGGAGTGATTTCCGGAATCTGAAACGAAGACCCGGTATACCCAAAATTTATTTATTTATTTATTTATTTTTATTTATTTATTTCGTCAAGCAAATGTAGACTACATATGAATGGTTTACAATGTTTACTTAGATACTACGCATTATTTCTTCGACTAAGCTAGAATTTCATTTCATTTTTGGACATACCAAGGTCAAGATGTTCGCAATATTGATTGTAGTGGCGCATTATTCGATTGATTGGGCTATATTTTGCATAATTTGTTCTAGTGTTTCTTTCTAAAAATAATTTCCTGGTTCGTAATTGACGGCTAGGTGTATAAAAATTCAATTGCGATAATAAAGAAGGTGATTGAATGCGTTGAGAAATAAATAAAATAAAATAAAGCCTTTCAAGGTCGCAGCGTTCTTTAAGTGTTTGAATATTGATGAGCATGCAGCGTGCTTCATATGGTGGTAAAGGAAATCCTGTCCAGTTTAATTTACGAAGTGCATATAAAAGAAATTGTTTTTGAATAGATTCGATGCGTTCTTCGTGAATAATATTGTATGGATTCCATACTAGGCTGCAATATTCCAAAACAGGTCTGACTTACCTATGTACTGTATAATAATTTAATTGTGTATGGGTCCTGAAAGTTATGACTAAAGCGTTTAATAAAACCCAGCATGCTTTTGCTTTATTGATTATGGTATTGTAGTGTTCCACAAAAGTGAGCTTGGAGTCTAAGATTACGCCTAAATCTCTTACAATTTTACATTTTTCTACAAGTTGATTTCCTAGATGTATGTTTGTGGATATAGTTTCATTTTTCCTACTGAAAGTTATTGAGTTACATTTTTTTTACATTGAGTTGGAGTAGACTTTTGCAGTACCAAATGTGGAATAGATTGATTTCGTTCTGGAATATTACAGCGTCGCTGATATTTTTAATTTCCATGAAGAGTTTCATGTCGTCTGCATATATAAGCACTTTCAGATTGTTGAGTATGAAGGAAATGTCGTTTATATGTAAAATGAAAAGGAGAGGCCCTAAGTGAGAACCCAATGTCAATCAGCGCGGTAAAATTTCATTTTCAATCGAATAATATAAGATGAAAATGAAATTTATGGCCGCTGACCGTCAGCATATCCCTACTAATTCATTTGACTTTCGCTGCCATTTTCAAGTGAAGCTCCCGGGATTCATCGTCAGTTGAATAATCGTACCTAGTCATTTGAAGTTTTGCTTGCTCAGTTTCGAGTGCCAAGTAGTGTAGCTCCTTCATTGCCTTCGCTCTTGGTAGTAAGCAAGTTCGAACGAATAGAATTATAAATGGAGTAAAGTATTAAAAATGAAAACTGAAGAAGTAAACAATTAATTTATGTGTATTCTGTAATTGATATTTCAGCTATCTGGTTTGTCTTTCATCTATTATCTTGAACCAATTTGAATGTTTACATGAACCTCATTTGAAGACCGCTCTCACACTATTGAAATAGATATTTTGGTACTTCAAGAGATCAACTGACTGTGGTTAAACTGAGCCTCGATTGAAGAGAAACGAGTGATGAACTGAATGCTGCCCGTTCGGGCCGTCAGCAAACATTGTGTGTGTCAGAGAGTGAAGTTTACTGCATTAGAGAGATCGTCAATGTGTTCCACATTCAGTTTCAATTGAATTGAATGAAGTTTTACTGCACTGATGTCAATACGAGTTTCTACGTAGTTGCCGGCGTCCATTGCATTCAGAGTTAATGTCATAAATTCTAAGCGATTTGTTGTAGTTCAGCGGCCTTTAAAAAAGCCTTATTGTTTGTTTGTTATTACATTTTTAAGTTGATGAAAAAGTTTTTCGTTTACAATTTTTTCAAATAATTTTGGAATGCATGAGATCAATGTATTTGGTTATCAACTAACCAAATCTATCCAATTCAAAACTTTTACGGCTGTTTTAATGTATTTGATTAAACTTTTCTGTGTCATGTATTAGTTTATTTTGCCCATTTTACCCCGCAACTCCCGAACCGGAACTCGGATCCAGATAATTCAATACCAATCTATGGGACCATTAGACCTCTAATTCTTAGTTGAATCTTAGTTGAAGAGAATCGGTTGAGCGGTCTCTGAGAAAATCGAGTGCACGTTCTATTCATTTTATTGCACATTTTACCCCGTTACTCCCGAACCGGAAGTCCGATCCGGGTAAAATTTAATAGCAACCTATGGGACCATGACCATAAGACCATTCATTTAAATTTTAGTTTGTTAAAATCGGTCACGCCATCTTTGAGAAATATTAGTACGCTTATTTTCATTGTTTGCTCATTTTACCCCATATTTCCGGAACCGGATGTAGGATTCGAATAATATTCAGGAATTTGGTATGGGACTACAAGACCTTTCATTTGAATCTAAGTTTGTTAAAATCGGTTCAGCCATCTTCGAGAAAATCACATACACATACAAATACACACACAGACATTTGCTCAGTTCGGCGAGCTGAGTCGAATGGTATATGACATTCGGCTCTCCGAGTTTCGGTTAAAAAGTCGGTTTTCACAGTGATTGCATAGCTTTTCTATATAAGAAAAGTAAAAAGTTCAAGACGCCGAATTGCAAGCAATGTTGTATGACGTCGAAAACAAATGGCAGCAATGATAAATGTTACAAAAGAAACAATTTTTTAACCGTTTTAAAGTTTTATCACATGAATTGAAAAACATGAAAAAAACACTTACTCCAATGACACGAAAGAAACTCAGTTTTGCCTCAAATTTTTACTGGCGATGAAAAATTGATTTATTTTAAGAATATGAGTTAATCCGGCACAACCTGGACAACATTAACTGCAAAAACAGATCGATTTGGCAGGAAGACAATGCAGTCATGTTTATCATGTTATTTGAAACCTAACATCTAATTGATGACATTTCAATATGAAAATGTACTCTACATGATAATTATGTCTAAAACCTGTTGAAATCTAAGCATTGTCATCAGTTTAAATGTGTTTTTCTGAAAACCAATATGAGAAATATTAAGTGTAATACATTTTGTATGTATCTGACTGATGAAATGTAAATGTTATATCGATAGGCTTTAATATGATTTCATTTGAATAAGATTTGAAGTGATATGTAACATATTTACAATTTAAGTGTGCAATTAAGTGTAGAAAACATTTGTCCAACGGGACGATTTCTATCAGTGCACTTTAACTTCAGAGATGCCAGATATTTTCAGAGAAAATCTGTATTACCCTGTATAAATTTATCTTTATTCACTAATAAAATGAAATTTCTACAATGAAATGACGTTGAATGCTATTTCAACAGATTATGGTTATAGAATGAGAGTTTCAATGAGCATTTATTTTTCGTAGTTCACAAAAATATGCAAAGACGAAATTTAATATGAACGTTTTTTCAACCACAATTAAACTTCAATTCCATATACTTTTTTAGATTTAAAAGTTGACCTAATATGACAGTCAGGTCATACAGCTCTCAGACAGAACAGACAGAATAAACACGAGGAGCTGCACCGAGCTGGTGGATGACATTAGCAGTCCAAAAGAGGGAGGCATACTTTCAGCAAGCCAAAGGGGCCCTGTTAGAATGCAAGCGATAAATTTGCTCAGCTTTCCCTCTGACAACGTCCTTTTAATTTACTGTAAGTGCATTACTCGCTTTGGTCAGTACCAAGTTTGGCTCCGCTTTCTCGTGCTCACTCTGTCTACGGCCTTAGCCTATCAATAAAGCTTCAAATTTTTTTCTTCATTAGTTCTTGTGAAATCTGTATAAATCTGTATTAAATTTAGGGAATCTGAATAAAATCTGTATTCTGTATTAGATCTGTATGAGGATGTAAAAATCTGTATAATACAGATAAATCTGTATAAATGGCATCTCTGTGTGCAAACCGTGCAAGCAGAGTAATCGAGCTTTTAGTCAACTATTTTTTTTTTGAAAATACATTGTCAATAGCGGCCCTTACACGAGACAATATTATTGTCAATACAAGGAGTATTGACAATACTTTTGATCGTGTAATGGAAACTTTATTGGATTGACGAAAATATTGTCAAAACATCAAACCTGCTCATCAATCCGACAATACTTTCTCTCCAGAGAGAAACTGTTGAATATGTGCAATGACCTCTTCTCTCAATATTTCAATATTCATTTGCAATATTTAAAGCGCCAAACGCTTCAATTTTTCGAAAAACTCGGACTCAAGTTATCAAGCCAATTGGATTGATGGTATTGACAATACTTTGGATTGACAATAATATTGTCACGTGTAAGGGCCGCTAATCGGAATGAGCCTTTCTTTTAGCAGGGATGCCAGGTTATTTTAAACCTGTCTGTGATAATCTGTGACCATTTTCCGTACCCCAATAGCAGTACAAAATCAATTTTGGTGAGCAAAAAAAAAATCTCACTACCAACACGCTCTGTACCTTTTTCCTCAACCGCTCTGTACTTTTTGGTGCTAAACTGTAGTTGATTTCCAAAATCTGTGAAAATCTGTGATCATTTTCAATTCAATCAATTCAAAATCTGTGAAACACAGATTAATCTGTGAACCTCACATCCCTGTCTCTCGGTTTTGCTAATGCCCTAGCCCTGTTGCCATCCAAATTTGCTGTCAAACCGTTTGTTTGAAGCTAGTGCCGAACCTACACAGCAAAAAATATGAAATATACAGGTGCCGTGCATCCAAATATGACACAATTCAAAAGAACGTAATTCGAAAAATGGCGGAATTTCACAAGAATGGTTTAAATGTACGTCAAATACACCCCAGTTTTCAAGCAGACGTGTAAACATTCATGTTTCAACAATTCAAAATATATCGAAATGCGTTTAACTTGTGTTCGATTAACCTTAAAAACTGTGTAGTTCCAACGTCATTGAACTGAAATTCGAGTCCGTTTCTAATCTGACCCTTATATCGGGTTCGCTCACACCCCCGGTTGCGAAGTGCGAACAATGAAAAAAAAAACACATTTCTCTACTGAATTCACGTGACATAAAAAATCGCAAACGATGGCGCTTCTCCTCCATTGAAAAACGAAATAAAATGGATTTTTTTTCTATAGCTAGCCCGGTGATAATATAACAGTTTTTATTAAAACAACACAGAACTGACGTGTTTGTGTGCTGAAAAATTGACGCAGGTTCCTGATTATTTTTATATTTTTGTCTACGGGTCGTTGATTTCCGTACAATCAGGCCTGCTTTGAGCTGCTAATACATTCGAAACAAGTGTCACCTTCAGGATTGTTAAGTGACGATAATGTAATTATTTGCAAGAGCTTCAGCTAGAGAAATAATGGACCATCAAGTTATAGTATTTTAAATATAACTTATGTTTTGAAAATTGCGCAATGTTTCCAGACCCGATTTTCGTGAAAGAACATAGCATTTTCAACTGAAAAGGTATTCCAGAAAATTTTGCTTTATGCTACCATCCTTAAGATACAGCGAATTTGAAATAATGCTTACTGATAATCTATAATTTGCGGTCTGTTTCGTATGTTTCTCGAGTCTTGTTAACATGCAAGCCACAAAGTTGATAATTTTTCTCTTTTATGCTTGTAGTAATTTTGTAATATAGCCATTTTATGTGGTTTTGTAAAATAATATACATTGCAAGTAATTCCATTTTTTGTTTTGTTTTTTGAAAAGAGTCTGATTCATATGGTTAAGCGCATAACTAGTATTCTTCCATGAAAATTGATTCAAAACAAATACTCCAATCCAGCTAGAAATTCGTTACATTTAGTACAATCGTTCTCCATCGAAAAACATTTACCATTTACGTATTTACCATTAGGATAACCAATTCCATATTGGGGTGGATCAAAAATCGATTTTTTCGATTTTATTCAAAACCTTTTCAAAAACTTACAAAACCTCAACCGTTGAAATTTTTCGGTTTTGTGTTATGTTTTGAAAATTTTATGTCTTACATTTTTTGACCAAGTTTTGACTAGAAATTCTCCAAAGATTTATAACTTAAAAACGGAAATTTCTTTTAAACCTTATTATCAAAAAAGAACCGGAATTTTCATTTTAAAATTCCCGCGCTTGTCCAATCGATAAACTTTTATTCTCTCAACGTTGGTAACACTTTTATACACATTCTGTCAAATTTTGACGCATATCGTACGATTAGTTTTTGTTTGGCGTCAACGCTTCGAAGGCGAGCCGTTGTTCTAAACTTTCATCCAGTATAAAAATCGCCACACGAAAATTTTTCAACTTCTTTGTATAGACGCCAAACAAAAACTAATCGTACGATATGCGTCAAAATTTGACAGAATGTGTATAAAAGTGTTACCAACGTTGAGAGAATAAAAGTTTACCGATTGGACAAGCGCGGGAATTTTAAAATGAAATTTCCGGTTCTTTTCTGATCATAAGGTATACAAGGGTGCCAATATTTTGGGATCATCTCTGTTTTCGTAAATCTCTAGTGCTCAAAAGTTTAAGCACCTCGAAAAAAGTCCTCATGAAAAGTTTGAGCCTAAATGGGTAAGGAGTGCTGCCCAGCGGTTAAAGTTTGAAAATTTTCGATCTTGAAAAATCACCATAGGGAGGAGTACATGAAATTTCCGAAATCGAAAATTTTTTTCGATGCCAAAAATCCTAAAATTTCATGAAACGTCGAGATTTAGTGTTATCTAAAAAAAATTTTTTTGAAAATAATAAATTTTTAGGACTTTGATGTTTTTTCTAAGTCCCAGAAAGTGGATTTAAAAAAAAAATTCGAGATGACACTAAATCTCGACGTTTCATGGAATTCTAAGACTTTTGGCATCAACATTGTTTTTTCGATTTCGGAAATTTCATGTACTCCCCCTATGGTGATTTTTAAAGATATATGAAAATTTCACTAAGTAGACTAAGAAGGGTTATTTAGATTAGCATCGCTCTTCTCAAAGTCAAAAATCCAAATCAAAAATGAGCCCAAATTAGTGTCAGAAATTATTTTATAAAAAGATAAAAAAATCATGAGACTATTTTGAAGAAAGAGAAAGGTATTATCACACCACTAGGTGGATTAGAAAGGGTTTTTTCGCATGCGCTTGGAGAAGGCTATACCTTGTTATGTGAATTTCGGCCAGGATACAAGGATTTCATGTAAATCACTCGTTACCTATGACAATCAGATGGTTACATCCCAATATAGCCCAAAAAGCTGTTCACCATGGAAAGCCATGTGATGAACTGGACAAGAAGACCAAAGGACAACGTCGCTTCCTCAACATCAACCTCAAATAACTTCAGTACATCTGTGACAGTCATCAACAACAATGAAACATCCTCAACGAAGCCAGTTGTACCCTGTTTGAAACGAGGTACGCCAGCTACAGCGAACAACGCACCCAACACCCGGACAAAAACAATCAATAACGATGGCGGAATCAACAACAGTGACACCGAACCAATGGACGGGAGCGTGAATAGCGAACAACTAATCCCCCTTCATTCGCTGGATAGTAATGAAAACGCCTTTCCTTCAAGAAAGAAGATGACTAGATCCAGCCAACATAAAAATTAGTTTTTTATTGTTAAACGTCCACGTGAAGCGTCAGCGCATATGAGCCGAAATAAAAAAAAATTATGAGTAAAAAAAAAACGCTCTCAAGTAGGATCGTTTTGACACTGGAGTTAATGACTACTCGACAGTAAGATTTTAACCTGAAGTACAAATTATTCGCGAAATGGTTCACAGTGAAATTTTTATTAATCTATTTATTGCTTTTCTCATAAATCGATTTATTCTACGAATCAAGAAATTACCAACGGAACCTAGCACATGCCTTTTATTGTTAGGTCACAATTCTTGCGGTGAACGATTGCAAATTGATTAAAACCATTCATCGAACTTAACAAAACTATCTGAATCTTTCATTTTCCACTAAATCACTTTTTATGTGGAACCACACAAACCATGTCATAATATGGTTAACATTTGCAGTTATTCTATCCTTCAGTTCGGTTAATGAGTACTACTCCAACAATAACAGTTTTGAATTATGGATTCCACTGATAACATGCACTGAACTGGCAAAACTCAACGAAAACAACATAAACCGTTTATACAAAATTCGTTCCAAACATGAGCAACGTTGGTCATTTTCAGTCACTCTGTTTAAACATGACTGCCGTTTTATCGCAATCAGTCAAAAACCACCCACGATAGAAATCTTCAGAACACTTGTTGATAGCCACTGGCACTTACCACTTCGGTTGATTCCGGTTCCCGGAGCAACGGCTGCCTGTTTCCACCGTCGATCAGAAGTGACTGACCGAGTTATCCCGTGGTTAGCGTTGGTTTGATGTCGCAGCTTGTCGTCCGCTCCGAGAGTGGCGACACATCGCCGACGATGGTCCTGCACCAACACACGCTGAAGCAACGTCCGCGGTTTTGGCGCGCTTTGCCTTGCGCAGGCTGAGACCGCCGAAATGGCCGGGAAGACCACGTGTTGCGTTGCCGTTGAGATCATTTTGTTAGAGTTTCGCTCCTGCTTGTGTCGTATCTAACTAGCTAGTAATGAGTATTCCTCTCCAAACCGGTCTTCCTGCGTCGGGAACTGATGCTAATTCTGTACAGTGCAAAAGAAAAATGATATCAGCGACGGTCTTTGTTGATTCAAACAGTATAATCAAAGATAAACATTGTCTGCTAAATGTTAGTGTAAGTTTGATCGCATTTTTAAGCCTTATCGCTGTGAATTTTGATAATCGAATTGAGTGTGTTTAGTGAGTTGTGGTGCTGAAACATGCATCAATATTATAATTGGAATTGGAATTAGCGTACGTTTGTTGAAAACGTAACTAAACACTTGCTTAAATCAAGCACATCAGTTTTCGGCTGTGCATAAATTAGTCAAATAATATTTCGTCACTCTCCGTAATTGCGTCTCATTTCGGCAATAGAGCGGTAACAACAAACGCGATTCCCCCATATTTTGGAAAACGTTTATGTTAACTGGCTGGAGTGGTGAGCATAAAGTACTTCGTATTTTGTGATTGATGGGATGTGTTTCTTTTTCTTCTATGAAAGCTTTGTAATCATGCCACATCCGACTCCACTGGAAACACTCCTTAACAAATCCAAAAACAGCAAAATCCCATTATGTACCCTTCTTCCTAGTTTATAATTGTTCCGTGTCGACGAATCTCTTACAGTTCACTTTGAACTGTATACGGAACATGGACCGTGGCCTGCAGACTGATGCGATTTATATTGACCTTAAAGCGGCATTTGACCGGGTTGATCACGGAATTCTCCTAAAAAAATTAGATATACTTGGAATCTCTACACGAGGAGTTGCATGGTTTAAGTCTTACTTGACGAATCGCTTTGTTCGGATTAAAATTGGATCTTCGACTTCGGAGACCTTCACGAATCTTTCGGGAGTGCCTCAAGGTAGTATCCTTGGTCCGTTACTGTTCTCTATCTTCATTAATGATGTATCAACGCTGTTACCGCCGGAATGCCGTTTGTTCTATGCTGACGACACGAAACTTTTTAAAATTATTGAAAGTCTGTTAAATTGCCTGGATTTGCCAAAAATGCTTGATACATTTCAAATATGGTGTACCAAGAATTTTTTGAAATTGAGTATCGAAAAATGCAGTGTTATATCTTTTTCATCGAAAAAGTGCACCAATAGTATTCGATTACAAAATCGCTGGACACACGCTAACGCGAACAGAACATGTGAAAGATCTCGGTGTGATTCTTGATCGCGAAATAACATTCAAACTTCACTATGAAAATATTATTTGCAAAGCAAATCGACAATTGGGATTCATATTTAAAATTTCCTCCGAGTTTCGTGATCCTTTGTGCATACGATCATTATACTGCTCGCTGGTACGGTCAGTGCTTGAGTCGAACGCGATTGTCTGGTGTCCATATCATTCAAATTGGATATTGAGGATTGAAGCAGTGCAACGCAAATTTGTGAGATACGCATTGATACTTTTACCCTGGAACAACCCCATACAGCTACCGTCATATGAGGATCGTTGCCGTCTCTTAAGCATTGAACCCCTGGAATTAAGAAGGACATATGCTCAAGCTACATTCGCAGCGAAATTGCTTCTTGGTGCTGTTGATTGTCCCGCATTACTCGAACGTCTGAATATGTATGCTCCAGAAAGATCTCTTCGACAGCGTAATTTCTTGCTCCTTGAAACACAGTATACTGTATACGGACAGCATGAGCCATTTAGATCCATATGTCGACAATTCAACGAGTTCGCTGAGTTTTTTGATTTTAATTTGTCGTCCAATTTGTTTTATCGTAAGCTACTTGACCTTTTTCGTGTTGTGTTTCATGATAATTTAGCCTAAGTTGAATGATTTTTAGTTTAGTTTACTTTATTCATTAAGACACCTATTGTCAGATGGATTATATAGCAACAAATAAACAAATAATAAACAAATAAGAGAGACAACAAACAGGACAGGTCAGGTGGTGCTGAGATTAATTCGTTGGCGTCTTTTACCGTGAAGACATCCTGCTTTACTACGGGTGGCTTCTTAAAAAAAATTGATTGTGAATATCTCTTGTTGTATTTAACGCATGAACATATTTTTTACTACATGTCATCGGAAATATGGTCAGCAATTTGTAACACAAACAATTCAAAATTAATGTTTTCTAAAATGTATGGTATCAACGAGTATCAAAGAGGATGATTCATGACGCGTGTTTTGCTTTCTCGTACCCAAGGTGACAGTGAGGGTCAATGACCAAAATGCGCAATTTAGGCCCCAATGTGGTTCTTAGTCTCTTGTCCAGTAACTCCTATCGGTACCTCCCCGCGGTGCCGGCTGGGGTACAAGTAATCATAGGAAAGATCGGGTAACCAACCCCGGCGGAACCTTGGTCGTATGCTGAAAGGGGAGGGGGGTGGGGCTTGCCTTCTCTTTACAGAGAGCGAGCCTACCCGAGCGTCTGTTCCCCATGTTGAGGCGGCTCGAAACAGCGTCTATTCTCCATGTTAGGAGCGGCTAATTACTGTCCTTGTGTCAGTGTGGGACTCTAAACAGTGCTGACACGATGGTCCTCCGGCGAGACAGGAGATTGGTGCAGGCCTAACAAGCTGCCCGGAAAACCCCTATTATGTACAATCAGGATATAAATAACAGTTCGGCTGAAAAGTTCGTATCGTTTAATAGAAACACACATTTTTTTGCCAAAATTCGTTTTTATTATTCAACATAATTGGCATCAGAGGCGATACAGCGATTATAGCGATCTTCCAACTTTTCGATACCATTTTTGTAGTACAATTTGTCCTTTGCCTCAAAATAGGCCTTAGTTTCAGCGATTACCTCTTCATTGCCTCTAAATTTTTTACCAGCGAGCATTCTCTTGAGGCCTGAGAACAGGAAAAAGTCACTGGGGGCCAAATCTGGAGAATACGGTGGATGAGGGAGCAATTCGAAGCCCAATTCGTTCAATTTCAGCATGGTTTTTCGTTGTTATTTTTGATCGATTGTGAGCTCACGCGGCACCCATTTTGCACAAAGCTTTCTCATATCCAAATATTCGTGAATAATATGTCCAACACGTTCTTTTGATATCTTTAGGGTGTCAGCTATCTCGATCAACTTCACTTTACGGTCATTGAAAATCATTTTGTGAATTTTTTTCACGTTTTCATCGGTAACAGCCTCTTTTGGACGTCCACTGTGTTCATCGTCTTCGGTGCTCATATGACCAGTACGAAATTTTGCAAACCATTTACGAATTGTTGCTTCGTCCGGTGCAGAGTCTGGATAACACTCGTCAAGCTATTTTTTGGTATCGGCGGCACTTTTTTTCATCAAAAAGTAGTGTTTCATTAACACACGAAATTCCTTTTTTCCATTTTTTTCACATTAACAAAAGTAGTTTCACTCAAAATGCAATATCTCACAAACTAATAATCAGACAGCTGTCAAATTTATGCACGTATCTTTTGAAGGTTGGTACTAACTGAAAATGGTATGGATTTAATTCTAGTGGCGCCCTTTCATAGAAACGATACGAACTTTTCAGCCGATCTGTTACGACTCGGAATAATCGGCAAAGACCTAGACGACGAACAAAGGACTACGATTGGAAGCTTACCACATGGAACTGCAAATCGCTTCGCTTCCCAGGATACGACCGAATGCTGCATTATGGGCTTCAAATCCGCGACTTCGATATCGTAGCACTGCAGGAACTTTGTTGGGCGGGAGTGGGCATCGAGCGGCTACCCTCTACCAGAGCTGTGGTACAACCTGCGTTCTAGGAACGGGATTTATAGTGTTGGGCAAGATGTGTCAGCACGTGATTGGGTGGCAGTCAATCAGTGATAGGATATGCGTATTGAAGATGAAGGGCCTTTTCTTCAATTGTAGCATCATCAACGTGCACTGCCCACATGACACGAGACCCGATGACGAGAAGGAAGCATTTTACGCGCAGCTGGAACGAATCTACGACAGCTGTCCACGGCGGGATGTAATACTCGTCATCGGCGACATGAATGTTCAGGTAGGCCGGGAGGCAATGTACAGGCCCGTGATCGGGCTGGAGAGCCTGCACGCGGTAACAAACGATAACGGTCAACGATGCGTAATCTTTGCAGCCTCCCGCGGAGGTAGCTCACGTAGAGGCTACACGCCACAGAACGAAATGTGCAGAGATACCAGTGGTAACCTTCTCACAAACGAACGTAAGGTGTTCGACAGGTGGAAGCAGTACTATGACGAGCATCTGAATGGCAAAGCACAAGATACAGAGAACGGCACAGGAATCAATCTGGGAGCACGCTCAGCCGACGACAGATTCCCAGGACCTGATCTGTCGGAGATAAGTGAGGAGATCGGCAAGCTGAGGAACAACAAAGCCGCAGGCAATGACCAGTTACCAGGCGAGCTGCTCAAACATGGAGGAGGAGATTCTACCGCAGGAATGGATGGATGGAGTGGTATGTCCCGTCTACAAAAAGGGCGATAAGCTAGATTGTTGCTATTACCGCGCAATCACATTGCTGAACGCCGCCTACAAGGTACTCTCTTAAATCCTTTGCCGTCGTCAATCACCAATAGCTAAGGAATTCGTAGGGTCGTACCAAGCGGGATTTAGTGGAGCCCGGATCACATATTCGCGATAAGACAAGTACTACAGAAGTATCGTGAATACAACGTACCCACGCATCACCTATTCATTGACTTCAAAGCAGCATACGAAACAAATGATCGAGAACAGCTATGGCAGATAATGCACGAATACGGTTTCCCGGATAAACTGACGCAATTGGTCAAAGTAACGATGGACAGAGTGATGTGCTACGTCCGAGTATCTGGGACGCTCTCGAGTCCCTTCAAATCTCGGAGCCCTCGGTAAGGTGATGGACTCTCTTGTGTCTTGTTCAATATTGCCTTGGAAGGTGTGATTCGAAGAGCGAGGATCGACACGAGTGGCACGATCTTACGAAAGTTCGTACAACTTTTTGGCTTCGCTGACGATGACCTTGAGAAGATGACGGAAACCATCGTACGGAAAGCTAAAATAGGACGTCTACGATGGGCTGGGCATGTCATGAGGATGTCGGACGACAGTCCAGTGAAAATGGTTCTTGAATCTAATCCAACTGGTATAAGAAGAAGAGGAGCGCAGCGAGCAAGGTGGATCGATCAAGTGGAGGGTGATATCAAAAGCATCCGTGCCTTGAGTGGCTGGCGACGAGCAGCTATGGACCGAGACCGAGACAAATAAGAGCCATTTTGGAAATAGTATTGAGAATTGATATCATACTAACTCAAACTGAAGTGTGCGATTCGGGTGTCATCGCAATGTGAAAAACATTAAAATTAAAATAAGAACAATATCACCGACAACCTCATGTCAAATTTGAAGTCCAATTTCCATGATCACTAGTTAATTGTAATCAACAATCCAACACACAGAATCACAATAATTAAGACTGAAAATGAAAAAAAAACATTATACAAACAAATTTGACAGGAGTGAAAATTTTCCACGTCCAACGCGCATGCATACTGCGATCGTTTTTCGAGAGTAATCCTGCGAATTTCAAAATTTTGGCTTGGATAAAAAGGACAATTTCCTTGATTGATTTACTCATTGAGAAATTTCCTCTTCTACCTTAAATTTGCTCTTTGACGAAGATTGCCATTCCCGAAAATTTTTGATTGGAAGGTCCAAATTTAATAGAATGTGAGTGTTCGTTTCTGTACTGGTATCATATATTTTGACGTACTATTCACTGTACTGGTATCACATATTTTGACGTAGGACAACGTCTTGGTTTTCTATATAGTAGTGAGAATTCAAATATCTACTGCTCAAATGTTCCAAAGAGAAATTAACAATGATTTTCACAATAGTTGTGTAGTCCTACATCAACAGTTCCGACAAACCCAAAAGGCTATACCTTGTAGTGTTTCATGCTATGCACATATAACACATGCACATAGGTGGATTAAAACAGGCTTTATTTTCTTATTATAACTATATCATTTTGTCTTTCTGGCAAATCCGAGCTCCGGGTTCTGTATACCATTCGGCTTAACTCGACAAGATTGTAAAATGTCTGTGTGTCCATGTGCTTCTTTCTACCGAATTGAACAAATTTATCAAGTAGCTTGTTGGACATCTTCTATTTGGCCATTGATCAATTTCGAAGATCATAAGGCTCACGCTATTGGTTCCGTACATATAATGATATAAGTGACGTAACCGACAAGTCGCATTTTTCTATTCTTATTTCCCAGAGGGAGTTCCAATGATCAAAGTCTAATATTCTTAAAGTGGGATCAGGGTCATTTCGCCGAAAGCCGTTTCGCCGAAAGCCATTTCGCCGAAAGGGTCATTTCGCCGAATCATTCAATTGTTCTAATATCGTAATTGAAATTGATTTAAAATAAATACAAATGAAAGATAATAACGCCGTTTGTTGACCTACAATTTTACTTCTGGAATGATTCATGAACATCACAACGAAGTTCCCAAGAAAACTTTTTGACTATTAGCTACTAAGCATCAAAGCAATTGCATAGGTGTATCTGCCAAAACAAGAGAATGTGATATTTTCCGTTTATTGAGTGAAAATGAAAAAAAAAATTAGAGGGTTGTATTCAAGACACGACCGAGCACAGTAACATTAAAAATGGAACGTTTCTAGGGTCTTCATAATTAATACAAAAATAAAGAAAATGATGATGATGATACACTAAACTAAAAACTTATTCATTTGACTAATTACAAACTTGCTCTAGTTTAAGCGCTTAGATTGTTAGCAATTTCTTGATAATTGATTCTATTCAATTTTGATTTCTTTCCACAAATTTTTACATTGTTAAGTTTTGAATAACGTCCTTTAACTAGAAGTCAATTATGCTGAATTCAAAGTTACTTGAAAGCTCAATTTTAAATACAAACAACCTAAAGATTTAAACCTGAACAAATGAAACTATTTTATTGTATGATAATAATTTTCGAGAAACGTACAAACTTATTAATTTTATAACCAGTTAATCGATCCTAGAGAAGATTTTATTTATTTTAACGAAAAATGTTGTACCAGTAAACCAGAAAGTGTCGGTAAATAATATGGCAACAATACGAGGAAGAAAAATGTGAAACAGTCCGCATAAAATATTTAGTTACTTACATTGATTCTCGCTTTGGCATATTAGGAATATACGGAATGGATACGCAACAAAATTCCGAAATTTTGTTCATATTGTAACTTGATGTTATTAACACATGAATGAACATTGTCATAGTTACAATGCGTGTAACCATCAGACGCTTATTGTTTTGAAGCAAATAATAATTGAACTGAAACTGGCGGTTAACCAAATTCTACGAGGGTTCCTATTCAAACGATACATGTAAAATCGCAGGTAAGCTTACCTTGAGTTTATCTTTGAAACTATACGATATTGCATCTAATTGTACTGTATATGTGAGCCTGTGAAACTCATTTATACTAAACCGAGGAGGCCGCTTTTAGAATTTTCAGAATTCAATTTTGAATCTTATGAAGCGTTTAATTCCTGGTGGGACAACAACTTATTCAGTCACATACAATGAAAAAGAAATATCTATGATTATCATCATCACACAACTTTATACTGAATCCATTTGCGCGCCACCGTTTAATTCATATGGTAATGGAGATTTAAGTATGCAAACCGATCCGTTGCCAAATTAAAACATTTTGAAGCTTACAATATTGAAGCTTTGGAATCATTTAGACGAGGAAAATCCATTAACAAATCATCGATGAAAAAGCGCTGCAAATTAGATCCGAAAAATCTATCGCCGATAATTCTAAATTGACCTGATAGTTACCAGAGAACCAAAATAAAATACTCAATTCAAACCAATTTTTCAATGGTATGCAATTGAAATATTCAAATGACGTTATCTCATTAGTTTAAGTTAAATGTTTCCGAATCGATTGTTTGTTGAATTATATAAATCCATCAACAAATGGCTGAGTTATAAGCGTTCAAAATTATGACAGAGAAATGTTACGCGATTAGTTTTGCATGTTTTAAATTGACACCCAGCCTCGGGAAGCGAAGTGTAAGGCATTTTTAATGGCAAAATCGACCAAAAATTTGCTAAATAGAAGGGATATTTTAAAAGAATCGGTAACCACGCTGATTCGGTTCTTCAATAGCTAGGATATATATAAGATACTCAAGCGAACACGGTGTTGCGCAGACAACAGGAAATTTCACCAACACATAATGCAAAAGCGACAATCCAGCAAGTGAACGCATATACAATCAAGTCATCAGCTCACTTGACGAGCGACTTGTTTCATTCACAGTCAAGCATCAACTGAAATTAAGAAATTATTTGCAGCATATATTTATAGATTTCTCTTCATACTACGCATAACGATATGGTGTTTTTTATGCATGATGCAAAGCCTTCTATGCCGAACAAGAAGTTGACGTCATTTTGTACAACAGGGATTGGTGGATGAAAACATAGGTCGATTCCAACCATTTTTTCAATAGTATGCTATTGAAATACTGAAACGACGTCGTCATATATGTTTAAATTAAAAGTTTTCGAATCGATTGGTTGCTAAATTATAACAATCCATCAACAAATGACCGAGTTATTAACGTTCAAAATTATGACACAAAAAGGTTACGCGACTATTTTTGAAACTTTAAATTGACACCCGGCCCCATATAGCGAAGAGTAAGGCATTTTTAATGCCAAAATCTAATGCGGCTTCGCCACATCTTTTTGGTTCGTGTGTTGCCCAACCTCTCTACCGCTCGTTCGGACCTAACTAAAGCAAACAAACCTAACTTTGAGTAGACCGGGCAGACGAGGCGTTTACAGGTTTGTATGCAAGAGGCCACTGCTTCCGACTATCGGCGAAATGGCTTTCGGCGAAATGACCCGCTCCCAATAAATTTTTTGTATAGTGTTGGCGAAAAATATTGACATTTTGAAGTGATGAATGATAAACCACTTCCAAAGTCCTTTAAGCAATAATGAAACATTGTTTCAAAATTGATATACAAGAAAGAAACATCCCACCGTTTAGGTGAACCAAAGTAAAGTTCCACGGAATAAAACGAAAATTGTTCACCGGTATGCCCTCTAATAGCGTAGTAAACGTGGTGGACAAAGAAGATCTTTCGAGAAGTGCGTCTTGTTATTCAAATTCCGACCCGTTTGATCGGGCAGGGAGTAATTTTACGTTGTTCCTTCTAAATGCCGTAAGCAAAAGGGGAACGATTTGAATGGGTCTGCATTCTGCTGTCTGGAACACGAACAAAGGGGTGATGTTTGTTTTAGTTTGTCTTCCGACCGAACAGTCCTTAAATTGGTTGATACACAAATTGGAATTTGGTGCGAAAGTAGTCAGTCTATAATATAATTCATTGTGTGATAGAAGGATTCGCAGGTATTAAAAATTAATGGATTTTAAAGTTAGTGGAAGTGAAGCTCAGATCATTCTATTTTATACAAATGACAATGATGCCTTAAGGTGAAAGGGCGTGTTGCGACTTCTAATAGGGATTTCTACGGACTCAGTAACGAATTGAAATCCCGTAACTTGCAGCTTAACTTGCTCTATACAAGTCTATACTTTTTGTCCTACACGGCCAAGAGAAGAAAGATTTTCGAGTACTCAGCGTGTTTGACCGTAAGAACAAACTTTTTAGGTTGATGAATCCCATTTTTGGGATGGGAATGGACGCTTCGATCCCCCAAAACGAGATCCAATAATGAAAAAATATTGCAACTAACAAAAAACGGCTCACTCGGCCAAGTGAAGTATGTATGTAAAAAGACCAGACTATTTTTGTCGTGAATACGACTTACTTTACTATGGGGCGCCTTTTCAAAATTAGCCATATGGAAGAATGGGCAGAACTTAATCGTGAATATCTCGACTTGTATTAATGGTAGCAACATAATTCTTTCACCATTTCATCAAAAATATGATCAGGAATTCAGGATAATATTTTGAACAGTGTGCGATAACCACAAACAACTCAAAAATTAAGTTTTCTTAAAATTTGAAAACAACGCGGAAAACACCTTACCTTTCGCTTGGGTTTTTCGCTTGGGTTTTTCGCGCAAGGACGACGATTTTGAGGTAGTCAGGCACATATCTTCAACTGAATGCGTATAAAAGGGGAACCGTGGTCGAAAATCGATCATTTCTTTTCGTGCGTTCGATGGAAGCAGACGTCGTGGGAGTGGAATCATCAACCAGCAGCGACGGGCCAAATAGAGTTCCTCAATTTGGTCCTTGTGAATGCTAGAACCGAATCCCTACAGCATATTGATAATTTCTTTCAATAAATTATGCAAATCCGAAATGAAATAATCGACAATAAAATTCTGTATGCGGCTATTTTTATAGCCGTTAGGACCGCCCATTAGTGAAAAAGCTACAAACGAAATCACATAAAAGGAAATCTCTTAACAAAAATTCAATCAGTTTGGATTCAATCGCCACTGCGAGCAGATGTGTTTTGTGTCGTCTGCACGCTTTCGACAAGAGCGATTACGTCACAGTTGCCAGTCATTAGCAGTGGGAAAAAAACAACGGTGGAGAGCATTGCACAATATCAGCCGTTCTAATGGCTCTAAAAGTTTTCTAAAGAACTATTAGGATTTGTTGTTCGCAAATCGTAGGGAAATATCCTCAGTTTACTGCAAATCAAGAACAGTTTGCTTAGATTTGTGCACTTTTCGCTGTGTGAAATTCACAGTAATCGAGATCAAGTGAAGCCTTTTTTTGCGAAAAATGTTCCAGAGTTTAATGTCATAGAGAATTACGCAATTTGACTCTTCTGAATGCTGGAAACGAATCCCTACAGCATATTGATAGTTTCTTTCAATAAAATATGCAAATCCGAAATGAAATAATCGACATTTAAATTCTGTATGCGGCTATTTTTATAGCCGTTAGGACCGCCCATTAGTGAAAAAGCTACAAACGAAATCAGGTAGAAACAAGCCTCTCAACAAAACTTGAATCAGTTTGGATTGTATCGCCACTGCGAGCAGATGTGTTTTGTGTCGTCTGCACGCTTTCGACAAGAGCGATTACGTCACAGCTGCCAGTCATTAGCATTGGGAAAAAAAAACAACGGTGGAGAGCATTGCACAGTATCAGCCGTTCTAATGGCTCTTAAAAGTTTTCTAAAGAACTATTAGGATTTGTTGTTTGCAAATCGTAGGGAAATATCCTCAGTTTACTGCAAATTAAGAATAGTTTGCTTAGATTTGTGCACTTTTCGCTGTGTGAAATTCACAGTAATCGAGATCAAGTGAAGCTTTCTTTGTTTTTGCGAAAAATGTGAAAAAGGGAAATGCGTGCATAGTTCATACAATTGATATTCGGAAGTGTTAAGGAACATGTCAGTTGTTTTCGTATTCACGACATCCAGTTATGTCTCTGACATTACCCACCCGCCTTTTTTTAGAGAGAGGAGTTGGCATCACTGGGAGTACGATGCGGTGTCTAAGTGCTGTTTTCAAAAAAGTCTAATGTCAATGTACTGTTTAATACGTATAGTAAAAAACTTGGTCGAAACACTTATTTTGAGTGATAGTGCAGGTGTGGCAAATGTGTGCTCAGTAGTGAGAGTGCTTTTTATTGAATAATGTTGACTCGCACAATTAAAAATGCTCAAGCGGCGGAAACTGAGAATTTACCGCCTCAAAATTCAACGATATTAACAGATCGAAGCGCCGTCTGCATATCATTGTCGGTGTTATCAGATTTCTATGAAATATGTGAACTTTACAAGTCATACGTGTTATTCAAGTTGAAAATCTAAAATTGGTCTGCAGCAAACCCATTCGCGAGTGTTTATTTTATTTTATTTTTTCAGTAGTCGTGTTTCATCTCGCGTTGTTAACAGCAATGCGAATAGAAGAAAAAGGATACTGGTGCGATCGTTGCTTAGAGATATTCTATATTTTTCCTACTTATATTGCGTTATTATATTTCTCCTGAGTATCGAAAATCTACTCTTGTGATATTGTTTACCAAAACATATCCGGATCTCTCCCTCCCTACTAACACATCTCCTATCCCGCGAAGCTGTGGTACCCGTGGTCTCTAGAAACAAAGAGTATTGGACTAACATTCCTTCCTTTTCCTTAGTAGCACAGCCTTTGGTTGTAGCCGGCGTCGTTATTGATCGTTTAATGAAAAGTTAGGAGTGAGTAGGTATGTACAGTGAAATTGATTTGCTTCTCCCAAGCTTAATTTTCTTGGTTCATTGTACATCTCCACTCATTCGGTCATTACGAAGTGCAACTACGGGTGATTTACTTCAGCTCAGTTTAGCTCAGCTCAGGGTGATGTTTTGATGTTTGAACGAAATTGAATTATTGAAAACGAAAAAATGTAGCTCTATACAGAGTAAATTTTCTCTATCTTTATTGCACTCATTGAAGTACCTAATTACATCCAGGAGAAAACATAAAATTTTGGTGTAAATTTTTCTCTCATTGTTCGTAGAAAAGTTTGACACAATTTTCAGTGTTAATCACCTAATTGAAATAGAGAATCTGCAAGAACCCGTCGAGAGGAGAGAGAGACTGATGGTAAGACGCATTAGTGCATTGGATGTGCAGAATGCACAATGTGTGTACATGTACGACAAACTTCAGGAACATTCGGAAAATTCAACAGTTAATTAGTTCGACTGAGTGTAACTTGTGCAAGTCTTCAATGATTCAACCTAATGAAATTTTTCGCCCGTAATGGGTCCGATCGATGATTAATCACGAATTGGAACAAACTTTTGCTCATATTGTGGCGCTCCTGGTGGACGGATTTGGAAGTTCTTGACGCCCACGTGTTGGGAATTTTGTCAGCTTCACGTATGATTTTTGACATTCCGCAAATCGACTGTACTTTGTGAACAATCAACATGAAAGCCGAAAGAAGAGAAAAAATTCTGCTCAGTTATTTTGAAAATCCATTCAGGTCTGCATCTGGCTAGCTAAACAGCTGAAATTGCCTAGAAATACCGTATGGCGCGTTATCAAACGGTATAAGGAAACATTGACGACGATTCGGAAGCCTCAAGCCAATCATCGGAGTGGAATTGTCGACCGGAAACTGCGTGGTAAGATTTTGAAGACGATTAAGAGGAATCCTAATCTGTCGGACCGTGATTTGGCCAGAAAATTCGACGCTGCCCATAGTACCCTGAAGAGAACTCGACTCCGGGAAGGAATCAAGTCGTATCGAGCTAGCAAACAGCCAAATCGGACCATGAAACAGAAGAGTGTGGTCAAAATTCGTGCTCGGAAACATTATGACCAGGTGCTGACCAAGTGCTACGGGTGTCTTCTGATGGACGATGAAACCTATGTCAAGCCTGACTTTGGGGCCAATCCCTGATCAAAAATTTTACTTGGCAACGGCTCGGGGGGATGTTCCAGCCAAATTTAAATTTGTTTTTGCCGACAAATTTGCAAGAAAATTTATGATTTGGTAGGGCATTTGCAGCTGTGGCAAAAAACCGAAAGTTTTCGGTACAAATAAAACAATGACATCGGAACTATACCAAAAAGAGTGTCTCCAAAAACGAATTTTGCCGTTCATTCGATCCCACGACCATTCCGTAATGTTTTGGTCAGGTTTGGCAAGTTGTCTTTACAGCAAAGTCGTTCAAGAATGGTAGGCAGAGAAAGGTTCCGAAAACCCTTAACCCACCCAACTGCCCCCAGTTCCGCCCTATTGAGAAATACTGGGTAATCATGAAGAGGAGACTCAAGGCAAAGGGAAAGGTTGTCAAAGACATCAATCAGATGGTGACCTGGTGGGATTAGATAGCTAAAACGATGGACGAAGAAGGTGTGCGCCGCCTAATGAGCCGTGTTACACGAAAAAGATCGAGAATTCCTTAGAAACCGTGACGAATAATTTTATCCGTATTTTTTCTTAAAAGTATGAAGAAAACGCTACATTTGTATAAAAAAAGATCTTGAATTCAATAATAAATAACGGAAATACAGGCAATTGTCTTTGTTCCAATTCTATCTGAAGCAAGCTTTATGATAATGTAGGCAAAACTTTCTGTAATATTACACTTATACTTATGGAAAAGCCCGACAGTCTAAAAAATATGTATAAAATCAGTATTTTGTGCAAAACCCGGATGAAATTCAGTACATTTTATCAATGTACTTGAAAATCTGTAGAATACTGAAAAATTCGTATATCCGGACACCCTGAGTGGCACAGCCTCTAGTCGTGGCCGGCATCGTTATTGGTCATTTAAAGAAAAGTTTCGAGTGAGTGGACATGCATAGTTATAAGGATTAGTTACTCCCAAGCATCATTTTCTTGGTTCATTGTGAATTTTCACTCACTAGCTCAATTACGAAGTGCAACTACGGGCGGACTACTTTAGTTCAGCTCAGTGTATATTTTTTAGAGTGCCCGATTAACTTCCTACAACATTTTTGTCCAATTTACAGTTCCGAGGCTACCACGGTTTTAAGAAAATTGGATGTAAAAATACAATCGCCCTTTTAAAAAGACAGTTTTGAGTCGACTTGGAGCAATGTTTCATTCAAACTGACGAAAGTCTATCCTGAATTTGTCACTTTTTCTGCTGTTAATTTCCGGAATTGCTCAGTAGCAACTATTGGTCCTTACTTCTGACGGTCACTTCTGTGCAATTGATCAACAAGTTCTAGCTTCTCGGTCGTAAGATCCAATGCCAGTAACATGATTAAAAAATCATGATATCATGAAACATATCTTTTCATGAGATCATGTCTATAGTTCATGATTTCATAAGAAAAATGATTCATACCATGATCAATTCCATTGAAACTTGCATGATAATGAATCATTTTGCTCATGAAATCATGCATAATAGGCATGATCTCAAGAAAAGGCATATTTCATGATTTTTATAATTTTTAATCGCGATATTGGCAATGGATTTTTATCTGTGTATGACCGTGAGTAGAATTTTGTATATTCAAAGCGCTATAAAATGATTTGGAGCTCTAACTGGTTTCCTGTGAACAATTGTTATTAACTCGCACGCGCGTGACTTAAGGGGGGAGAAGAGGAGGGGGGGGGGGTATGGTCTAAACGATGAAAAAACCATCATTTTTGCGATTTTTTCCAGAATTATCGTTCAACAAAATAAATTCAAATGTTTTGCATGATAAAAAGCATCATTCGAACAACATTTTGTAATTTTTTCGTGGAAAAATATTGAGAAATAAGTCGGTGAAGAGGTATTTTTGAGAACGCTTCTGAAAAATCATGATTTGCAGTGTCCACTGTATCTCAGCGCAGACTAATCAGAAGTGAACAAACGAACGCAGCATAGTTAGAGTAGAAGTTTTTCTAGACCCCAACGTTTCTTTTTGATTTTAAATTTTTGGTTGTTGTTCAAAGTGAAAACTACGATTTTTCACGAAAAAAACCACCATTTTATAGCTGTATTTTATATGTAGAAAGTGTGTGGAAAATTTGAAAAAAATTAGTGCAGTAGTTTTTGAATGACGATGGACACGGACTTTCAAAACCTGCTTTCGAGGAAAACGCGTTTAAAGGTTTTTGTCTATAAAATCAATTGAAACAATTAATTACTCCAGGGAGCCCGCAGGGTCTAACATTTTCAAAAAATCATATTTTTTCTTTTATAATTTATTATAACGAAGAATGTTTAGTCAAGTTTTGAAGTGAATCGAAGTAGAAATCTGGGGACTGTGCACTGAGCTCTTGCTTCTTCGTAGAATGAGATAACCATAGATAAAGGTCCATAACTTCCAAAGTTTCGTTCCAATAGGCTTAAAAATTTCACAGAAAATTATTCAAAAGTTTTACTGTCATTTTTGCCTGAGAAGCCTGAAACTGTCTCAGGGTGAATCTTGAATGCTTAAGATTAATTTCGAATTTAAATTAGATGAATTCGGTTTATGAGGAAAAGTTTATCGCTTCAACCCAAATCGTGAAACCGTAAAGCGACTACAAATGTTACACATTCAAAATAAAAAGTTAACGCATACATGCAAAACTTGAACACAAGCTTGGTGAATAGAATCTTCCAAATTTATTCCGTTCCCCTTAAAATAATCGCCCTCGGCCCAAAACCACTTTTGCCAACGTTTTGCCCAATCCTCATAACAGTTGTTAAAGTCAATTTTTGGAATAGCCTTCAATGCGCGTAGTGATTCACGTTTGATGTCTTCAATTGACTCAAAACGGCTTCCCCGGAACGGTGGTTTGAGTTTGCTAAATAGCTGAATAGAAGTTACACGGAGTTAAATCAGGCGAATTCGGTGGTTGCAAGATGGTATTGATTGAATTTTTTTTTCGAAAAAATCACGAAGAATAAATGCAGTATGCGACGGTGCATGATTTTTGACTTGCTTTGACGTGGTTCGTCGTTAACGAGTTCTTGAGCCTCTTTGAACAACTTGCACTAATCAAAAACGCTTGCTAGCGACATATCAGGTGTACAACTTTGCTTCCGCCCTTTTCCGATAGGTGGCTGTACCGGCTGAGACTGGTCAAAATACTCAGATGATAATGCCTTTAAAGTGAGTGTGTACAGTGGCTAACGAATTGTCATCGCCGATTCAATGACAGTTCTTCTTGTTTTCGTATTATTCACGCACGAAAATGTCGGTTTATGTGCCCAATTCTCGCCATTTGCGGGAAGTTTTACTTTTCTGTTACAATTCGAAAAAAAATGCAGCTGAAGCACATCGAATGCTCTCTGAAACTTACGGTGATGCTACTCTGAGTAAAAGAACGTGTCGGGAGTGGTTTCAACGTTTTAAAAATGGTGATTTCGATGTCGAAGACAAACATGGTTGGGGAAGAGAAAAAACCTTCAAAGATGAACAACTAGAAGCATTGCTTGATGAAGATTCGTGCCAAACCCTAAGAAGAGCCTGCCGAATCGTTGGGAGTTAGTCAGCAAGCCATTTCAAAACGTCTCGGGGTGCCGTACGAGTTGAAACCGAGGGACATCGAGCGCTGTCTATTTGTATGTGAGCAACTGCTTCAAAGGCAAAATCGTAAGGGGTTTTTACATCGAATCGTAACCGGTGATGAAAAGTGGGTTCGATACGATAATCCTAAACGCAGAAAATCATGGAGAAAGCCCGGGCATGCTACTTCGTCGAAGGCAAAACCGAATATTCACGACGCCAAAGTTATAATTTGTATTTGGTGGGATCAGCACGGTGTGATTTACTACGAGCTCTTAAAACCGGGTGAAACCATCACAGGAGATCGCTACCGAACGCAACTGATGCGCCTTAGTCGCGCGCTAAATGAAAAGCGGCCACAATATCAAGAGCGACATGACAAAGTCATCCTCCAACACGACAATGCTCGGACTAACGTCGCAAATGTGGTCAAAAAGTACCTGGAAACGCTGAAATGGGAAGTCTTGCCCCACCCGCCGTATTCCCCAGATGTCGCCCCTTCTGACTTCCACCTATTCCGTTCGATGACACACGGCCTGGCAGATCAACATTTTCAATCCTTCGAAGAGTTGGAAAAATGGACTGCTTCATGGATAGCGTCAAAAGAGGACTCCTTTTTTCGAGCCGGAATCCGAAAATTGCCGGAAAGATGGGGGAAAGTTGTCGCTAGCGACGGACAATACTTTGAATAATACATCTGTAAGCACTTTTTCGCAATAAAGCTTTTAATTTTGGAAAAAAAACGGCGGAAGCAAAGTTGTACACCTCATACAATTATCACCAAAGGCCTTTTGCAAC
The DNA here is from genome assembly GCF_030247185.1 of Malaya genurostris. NCBI lineage: Eukaryota > Metazoa > Arthropoda > Insecta > Diptera > Culicidae > Malaya > Malaya genurostris. The sequence continues at coordinate 184,410,226 of NC_080572.1, forward strand.
ATTCCGAACGTTTCGGTACCAGGGATTTTATTCCGCATTTAATGGAACTTCTTTGTTGAATAATTTCACCTATTGTGAAAATCGCCAATTGCACTTTAAATACTTTAGAAAAACAGACGTATACTAAACACTAATTAATATTTTGACGTGACACTTGGTACAGATGTCACTGATAGTCATACCAACCTAGAAAAAAAATTCGACGAATAAGATTTCCGCACGAAATGGATTTCAAAAGTCTTACTACTTTTTGCCCACAGTAATTTTTCATTTGATAAAATTTCATCGGATACAAGACAAATACAAATCAAGGCGTGTTCGACGTTGGTTCCTAATAAGGATCGATCTAAGAAGATTCTCGTGCAATTGCCCAATCAAAAGTATTACGATTGATAGAACTGTTTGATTGAAGATATTGGTTGCCTTGTTCCACATCAATAAATCGAACGATCCCATGGGGCTGATCCTTGTAGTTTTTCGTAATTTTGCTCATCTTAAACAACTTTCGATAATAGATTTTTCTGCTTACAAAGTTCTAGTCTTGAAAATCAATTGCAACCATCATTTATTGATTATGTGAATAGACAAATTGATACCAACAAGTGATTAGGGCATATATCATACGAAAGATTCTTTCGAATTTCGAATAATAATGCTCACTACTCGAGTTTTAAGTATTAAATTCGAGTATATTGTTTCTAATTTCGTAGATTGGGTTCCCATCTATGAGAACGTCTTGAGGACCAAAATGGAGTAATCCGAATTTTGTATAAAGCCCCTTTTAATATGTGGGTTTAAGTACAAAAAATGATCAGTTTCAAAAATTGAAAAACAAAATGGCGGCTTGGCAAATGCCGCGAAAGTGCTGCTTTTTGACGGCCGGAAACATAAGTCAAGTAAATCTTGACCAATCGGTTCAAAAATTCTACAGAATATTCTCGATAGTTATTTCCACAGAGGTACGTAGGGGTTTTTCAATTAATTGATTTTCTGTAAAATGGCAGTCCTTTGAAAACAAAACCGCATTTTTTCATAACAAAATTGTTCATAAAAAAAATATTCACAATTTTCAAAAACCCCTGCGAATCAACGTTTCAAGGTATACCGATTTCTCGATATTTATACCAATTTTTGATTTCTATACCGCAATACCGATTTTTGGTTTTAGTTTTGATAGGTATGATAAAAGGTTGTCGTGGACCCTTTTTTTTTGCTTACTTGGGCTGTGAACCATTTCGCGGTTAATTTTAACTTTTGGTTAAAATCTGACACTCGAGTGGTTAATTTGATGTTGTCAAAAATAACCCTGCTCGAGAGCATGGTTATTTTTGACAGATCGATAGTTATTTTCCAACACTGAAAAAAATCTCGCAATGAAAATTCTAATACTAATTTTTTAGTTGAAATTATTTCCAGTGGAAAATAAACCCAAATAACTTTCCGTCCGTCAAATTTTGAAATGGGCCACAGATTTAGTCAAATTTAACTACTCGACACCAAATAACCACTCAAGTGTCAGATTTTAACCAAAAGTTAAAATTAACCGTGAAATGGTTCACAGCCTTAAATGAGCCTTAGTGACATTTTCCTGGTACTTATGTAGCAGAGATTCTGATACCGATATGGTACAGATAAATTTGTGCGCCGCATACAGATTTTCGGAAGAATGACCTGGCAACGCTGGTGCGAATTCTATCGAGCATAATTTTTGGGCTCTTATCAAGCTGAAGCTTCGAAAGAATTGACCCTGTGATTTGGACCTGCTCAGTCGACGTATTCGGAAAAATTTGGTTCGCCGAAAATATTGCCTGTCTATGATTTACTGGCTGCAAATAATCACCGCTATGCTCTTACTTGAAAAACTGTACATTAAAGTTATATGGACGAGCAATGAGTATTATAATTTGTAACATTCACAAAGGCCTATCGTACTATATGCCTTTATCTCATGTTGAAATGTTCGCGTTTATTGTATTGAAATACTTTTCATTAAGTAAGAATTGTTTCTGCTTAACACAAAAAAAACTTCAACTTAACTGCTTAACACAAAAAAAACTTCAACAGGTTCAACTTTTGACATCTGAAATTCTAAGTATTATATCATCAACGTTTGTCCTTGATCTTCCTTCTCTGTCCACTACAATTTCAAAGGCACTTCAAAAAACACAACATTATTTATGATTGCTTTGTTACTCATTGATAGAAAAATTGCATCCTATTGAGTCGGGAACGACCGCCGTTTTCAATCCAACAATGTCGGTACGAATGCCTATACTGAAGCTAGCAAGCTGCATGCTAGTATTAGTATTAATTACTATCAAATTGCATTTCCCATCACCATTGAAAGTAACGCTTCATTCTTTGGGCGCACATATGCAACTATATGTAACTTGTTATGTAATTTCCCTTAGCTTTGTTTTGCTTGAACTTGAGAACGATTGGAAACAATAATTTTTCTACAGTAAACACTTTCACTCACTCGCAGATCACCCAGGAATTCGTCGCACGCTTCGTCTTGAATCAACTTTGAAACTGCGGCTAATCTGCCACTAACAACAGAGTACTCGCTCTTCGCCACGCTCGAAAGCTGCGTCCAAGGTTGTGAGAACTGGCTGTTACGGAAAAATACCTAAAAATATAACGTGGTGCTTGTAAATAATGAACTACGAATTTCGTCACGCCCGGACAACAGTCGAGTTTGAACTGCCAGCAAAAGTTTGAAGCCCGGAGGTGTTCCCGTACACAATTAGTATCAAAACAAAATTGGGTCAGATCGAACCTAGCTGTATGCAAGTCCTAAAATCGATAGGACCTCAACTAGGTCAGATGGCCTAACGAACTGGACGGTGCAACGCATACTATTTTCAAGTCAATGACTGCGTTAGACCCGAATTGTCTGTTTTGAAGATGGCCCAGCCAAAACTACTATTACTGATAAGTTTTACCTGTTCGCATGTTTACCGTGGCTTCCATGTTTACACTGTTCCAGCCTGTCTGTCGCGTATCAGCCATGGTTTGCGTTCGGTGGCCCAACGATGATTAACAGGCCCATGCTCAAGTCATGATGATAAATTTCAAACAACAGTCTCGCTGGTCGGTGCAGTGCACTAATACAAGCGTTGCCCGATGATATTTGTTTTTGGCATGCATCACATTGCACTGTTCCGAGCAGAGTTGCAACGTTCGGCAGAGCACACGGATGTTTTCGGATAAACGTGGATAATTTCTGGTGTGGGGGGCTATCTATGAATGAACTGTGTCGTGTTGTGTCGTAGTCATCGGCTAGAGCGCAGGCGCCTTCAAGGGATGAATTTTTCAAATCTGATTCGCGAAGATTGTATTTTTTAACCGACATTCTATTTTGAATTTGTAATAGCATAATAAAATCAAACGATATCTAGAAAATTTTATGGTTCCACACTCACTCTCACATCCACTGAATGGTACTAGTTATTCGAAATTCTCATCAACTATTGTCAAAACTCTCAGAAACTGCAGCATGATTACAATCTATAAATAACTATCTGAACGTAGATTAAGCGTTGCTCTGAAATATTTTGTGCGAGTTTATAATTAAAATTTGTATAAACGTGAGACAGGTTATTGTGTTTATACGACACTTTGATGTAATCGGACGCGCTCTTTCTTTCTCTGAAACGTGAGTAGATCAAGTAAGCGTTGGTTTACTGTCTCCAGAAAATACGGACCCACCTAGTTCTCAGTGGAAATATTGTATTATGTTGGATATTTAATTTTTATTGGATATACTGCTATTATTAGACTAGCACAACAGTTTAGTATTCTCCAAATTTGCTATCTAGCTATTGTAGGCTAGTTGGGAAATAAATACGAAATAAGAAACAAAACGAACCAAGCACTGTAACAAAAATGAAATATGTTAGAGATGTTTTGTTGAAATAATTCATCTGACTAATGAATAACATGAGGTACAAACGATCAATTTAAAAAATAAGAAACACTTGATAATGTTAGTGCAAACTTATGCGATGGTTTTCCCAAATTCGAATGGATGCTCAAACTTTGGAAAATGCTCGGATACATGCTGTTATAGATTCATGGAGTCCGAATGTAGTACGATGGGACCTGGGTTGAAGTAGACTAGTCAAGCACCGTTGATTACTCTAGTCATAAGTAATGCTTGTTGTATCTTTCTACGTCGCTCTAGAGTCCAATCAGACAATAACGGCCAGGATACGGTGGATGATCCAGAGGATCCCGCCAGGGAAGATTCCGCAAAGCAAATCGAATAAATCTTTTTTGAACGCGTTCTGCCCGCAAATTCCAAACCAATTGGCAAGGACTTCAAATCAAACACGTATTTTCAAGTAGTCGACGCACCAACGAGTAATACAACGCTTTCAAACAATACGGATCCTTGAAGTCCCGACTAATTTTTGCAAAAAATCTGAGTTGCCGCGTTGCTTTGGAAATTAAAGTTGATCGGTGTTGATTAAAGGTGAGTTTAGCATCCAACAAAACGCCGGGATCGTTGACAAGTTCGGCTCTATCAAGCGTTTGTCCATCAATTTGATAGTCGAATACTATGGGATTGGTTTTACGATGAAAAGTGATAACTTAACATTTCACGGTACTGAGTTTCGTCAACACTAGTCTACGAAAATATCTAGGAACTCCTGAAGATGGACACAATCTTCAACAGCACGGACTGTCAGATACAGCTACAAGTCATCATCGTAAACCAATCTGTATCCAACGCCAAGTAGTAAAGCAGTATCGTTGAAGAACAGCACAAACAGTAGTAGGCAAAGGTTACTGCCCTGAGGAACACCCGATTTATTGGTGAACGGAGAAGAAGTACAAGAGCCAAGCTGCACACGTTGTACTCTGTCGCATAAATAAGAGCTCAACCATTTTATAAACATGTGAAAAGTAAAGAAAATAAATATGAATTTTAATGAAAAAAAGTACGGGTGTGTAATGTCAGAGACATAACTGGATGTCGTGAATACGAATAAAACTGACACGATTTCTTTACACTTTCGTTTTCGAATTGATAGTTGATCGATTGTGTGAATTGCGAAACTTTCCCCCTTTTGACTACTACAATTTTAAATGATTTTTGACGTCGATTATCTCATTTCGGATTTGCATATTTCATTGAAAGAAACTATCGAGATGCTGTACAGGATTCATTTCTGCCTTTTAGAAGGACCAAAATGTGGAATTCTCTACGATATTTAGCACAGTTCGGAACATTTTTCTCGAACGATTTTCGCACAGCGAAAAGTTCACGAAGCAAATCAAATTATTTTGGATTTACACTAAACTGCTGATTTCTACCTTCGATTAGCAAAGAAGTAATCTTAATAGTTCTTTAGATAATATTTAGACTCATTAGAACGTCTGATTTTATATAATGTTGTCCACTTTTCGTTTCTTGTTTTCTTTCTCTCCATTGCAAACCACCAGCAGCTGATGTCATCGTTCTTGCTTGAATTGAAACTAGCTTTGTGAACAAATCGACACATCCGCTCGCAGTGCCAAATGATGCAAAACTGGTTTAATGTGTCTTCTCGCCTTGAAGAACGGAAGGCAAATGAGAACTACGAGCTGAGTGTTTGAAGTTTTTAACCACACAGAAAGTGCGCTCTCCGGTGCTGCTGTTTGAATGCGTCTTTTCGTTGGATGCTACCATCCAACGCACAAGAATAAATGATCGATTTTCGACCACGGTTCCCCTTTTATAACGTTCAGTTGAAGATATGTGCCTGACTACCTCAAAATCGTCGTCCTTGCGCGTAAAACCCAAGCGAAAATAAATAGTTTTACGCGTTGTTTTCAAATTTTGAGAAAACTTAATTTTTGAGTTGTTTGAGGTTATCTCACACTGTTCAAAATATTATCCTAAATTCCTGATCATATTTTTGATGAAATAGTGAAAGAATTATGTTGCTGGGATTAATACAAGTCGAGATATTCACGATTAAGTTCTGCCCATTCTTCCATATGGCCAATTTTGAAAAGGCGCCCCATAGTAAAGTAAGTCGTAAATTCTGGTTCAGAATTCATTTCAAAAAATCAAATTCGGAGTTCAGATTTAATAATCCGTTCCAGAATCCAAATCCAAAATTCATATCTTGAATTTTGTTAATGAATTCTGAAGTTTCAATCCCAAATTATCCCATAAATCGAAGAGCTAAATCCAATTTCAGAATTTGAACTTCGCTTCAGAGTCAACTTTTTAACTTCTGAACCTATAATCTGGAATTAATTTCTAAAACTGACGTCTGAAACTAAATTCTAAATTTGAATAATTGCTCAAAAAACGCAACGTGCGTATTCCACTGAATTTCACCTTAGTTCCTGAATTCACTTTCATAATTCAGAAATTTGCTTGCTGGAACTGAATTCGGAACATGGAATTTGGAACTTTTTGGAATTTAGACCTAAATTCGGAATCTGGATTCTGGAAAAGCATTCAGTTTCATAATTCGAGAACTAAATTCATGACCTGAATTTTTGATCTAGATTCCGAACCTGAATTTTGCAACTGAACTCTTCCCAGACCTCGAATTCGATTCTTTTTAATCCAGCTGCAGAGTTCAATCCTGTTCCAGAATTTTGGCGTTTCTGGTGTAAATAAATAAATGACGACAAAAAGTACTCAACAGTTGTTAACATCGGGTAAATTTTAGTCATTTGGGAGTTTTGGTACCTGCTGATGCACTAATGAGTCGATGACGAAACGTAAAAATATAGAATAAAATCTGCAAGTCGGTTCTTTTTAGAACCATTAAAGTTTTGCCAAAGGATTATTCGTTTATTTGTTTTTTTTGTTTCATCTGACAGCAAAATCTTTACACGCTTATAAAAATTTACTCAGAGTTAGAGTACTAGTTACTCATTTTCAAATCCTACATAGAAACCTCAAAAATTGAGTAGTTACCATCAATGATAATGAGTAACTCTTATTCTAAACAGGTGCCATTTTTTGTTAACTGATAAACTGTGCTCTTAGTTGTGCCATCGACGCAGATATTGTGTCCAGCAGCAGAGCTAATAAAAGTAATTTTCATTGACTCAAAATAGACAAAAATGATGATTAATTAATGTCATTTTCAGTTTCGCTTGTAAACTATGAGAACGAAATTCATGTTCAGTCATTGACATAAGTGGAACAGTAATTTAAAAATTGTGTTCTTTCTTTCATTTGCCCTTTCAGTCATTTTCGGTTTTCAGTGAAAATTCCATAGTATACAGTGTCGGTATTCAACCGAAGCTTTGAGAATCGAAAATGACAGAAAAAGGTTTCACAATAACTTTTACCTGGTGGTGCTCGACTTTGAAAATTGAAAGAATGAGAATTGACATTCTGCTGATGCTCCCTGCAGACGTTAGTTTGGTTTCGTCTTATCATAGAGGAAGGAGTGACGTTGACAATTATACTCTCTCTTTGTTTTCAATGAAAAACGAAAATGTTTCGTCTCTCTTCATTTGTTCTGCTGTCGGTCTTTTACGAATGAGACAGTAGAATATTGAAAATGAGGCTGTTGGATTGGATTCTTCATTGTGAAATGCGTGACAATTTTAAGCTCTGTCCAGGAGTGCTCCGTATTGTGCTTCAGAATGGAAACGAATATGCTCAAGTTTGTCATTTATCAGGAATAAGTGTCTTACTGGTGTTTGAGCATTATTGGCACGTGTGTTGAGCTTGAGGTGCGATCGTCACTTTATATGATGTCTCGAAGTTAGAATACAACGGAATAATAAATAAACCCAGTAGGGTTATTTTAAGTATTGAGTGTCAGTTATTTAATATTTAAATACAATGTACTGAGAAAAGAGCAATTTTTACGCTAATTTGATATATGTGAAAAGAAATTTCACTCAAAATTTGAGTGCTAATTACTCAATTTTTGGCTCATGTACAAATAAAGCATTACTCAGTAAATGAGTAGATTTTACCCAAACATCAAATTTAAGTTACTCTAAATTAGCGTTGTTCCACCTTTTCTGTAGATGAGCGGGATCTTACTAATTTTTGAGTAACTGTTTTTAAGCGTGTATTTACGATCAATTTATAAAATTGAGGATTTCAACACTTTTTCAATAAACTTATTCGATGATTCGTCAAAATCGCATTTTATACTGGAGAGAAAGTTCGAACACTCGATGGAATATTCGTTTTAACAAGCCTGTTGTGAAACGCGGAAGTCGATGAGGTATAGGATTTTTGGAGAGTTGATTTCTTCGTTGATAATCTTCGCCACAAACGCAGCTTTTTGAATCTTCCTTCGTCGTTCCCGGGTTTCAAGACCTAACAGACGACATCGATCAAGGTACGGTGGCAGATCCAAGGAAGCAACGGTTTATGCATTTCTGAGACAAAACAAGAAAACTGGGTAACTGAAAATTCGCCTAAAAAAAGCGCATAACTTTGGAAATCCGCGTAAAGAAAGCCGCTTAAAAATCGCATAAAAACGCGCAAAAAAGATCTGTGTATAAAATGGTTATAGAATTTGCTCAAACTTAAAAAAAAAATTCTGAGGCATACACCAATTGAGTGCTACATACCAATCGATTCAGATCGACGAACTGAGCAATAGTCTGTGTGTGTCTGTATGTCTGTACAGAACAAAGAAACGTAGTTCTCAGAAATGACGGGCCGATTTTGATCTCTTGTTGTATCTATCGTATCAACAAAATTTTTGCTACATACCATTGGAAATATGTTCAGCAATTGAAATGAAATTTTCAGTTGTATGACATAACCACAATTAATTCAAAATTTATATTTTCTGAAATTTATAGTACTAACGAGTATCATAAAGGGAAACTCATGGCGAACGTACCCGCGATGTCGGTTTTGTGGTAGTAAGCGACATTTCATTGTTGCGTTACATTTTACATTCATTGCATGTTTTTATATCAATTACTGCTTAATTTTATTTGAAAAATTCACAATTTTGGTGTAAATTTTTCTCTCATTGTTCATAGAAAAAGTCTGACATAGTTTTCAGTGTTAATTACATATTTAATATATAGAATCTGTCGAGATGAGAGAGCAACTGATGTCAAAAATGGCGAATGAATGTGCAGAATACACAAAGTTTGTACATGAACTACAAACTTGGGGTGCGTTCTGAAAGTTCAACAGTTAATTAGTTCAACTTGCGCAGGTTTTCAATGATTTAGTCCGGTGATGATGATCGGCCAAAATCGGTCCTATTTTTGAACCGATTCTGTCCTTCTATCATCATATGATAAAACCGAAAAAACTTTCTGCAATATTACTTATATTGATGCAAAAACCCAACTTTCTTCAAAATCCGTATAAAATCAGTATTTTTTACAAAATCCGTATAAATTCCAGTAAATTTTGAATGCACTTGAAAATCAGTAGAATGCTGAAAATCCGTATATCTGGCAACCCTGGTTAAAAGCCGTTCATTTTTAACGGAGATATTGATATTTTTGAGTAAGTAACTTTTCCCTCTACTCTAGCAGTAGGAGTTTTGTTTGGGAGCAAAGTGATACACGATTGTCAATAATTTTGTGTGCAATTGTTTCTAAGCACCAAATCGACTGTGTACAGAAAACTGTGCATGACATTTGGCTCATTCCGATTTAAGTACGGTTGATTTTTGGCAACATAATAGAGGCTCTTGCACGAGAATTATTTTTGTACTTTTTTAATGATGACTAAGTAATGATATTTCAAATTTGCATAGAAAACTCGTCATTACTGCACCTTACACGTTCATTAGAATGATATTATTTTTTAGTAATGATACTTCTAATGATCGTGTAAGGTCCGCTAATCGTTCGACATATGGTTTAGAAAGATGGCAGTCTTTTCGAATTGAAAACAATTCCATATTTTTTATTGATTTAAACTGCTCACAGCAATAATTGCTGGAAGTACATAAGACGTAGAGTGCCAATAACCAGAGCGACGACAGCTGTTCGTTTGGAATGACAACCTTCAGCTTCAAACGAGCAAATGACCTGTTAATTACAATGCAAAGCTTACGACATTTCGGATTACATGTTTTGAATTGTTGCCAACATTACTCTGGTTATAGGCACTCTAATAACAACCATATACCATTCGAATCAGTTCGTCGAGATCAGTAAATGTGTAGGTGTATGGCAAATAATGTCACTCATTTTGCTTGTAGATCGCTGAACTGATTTCCTCAATCTAAGATGCACGTGAAAGGTCTTAAGATACCATAAAAACTTCCTGTTTTTCAGTCAGATCTGACTTCTGGTCTAGGAGATACAGGGTGATTAGTGTAAAAGTGTTCATTTCACTTAAATAATAGATTGCCTAGTTCATGCAAAACACAATTATTACATAAGTGCTACAAACTAACGTTTTCTTCACTGATCTAGATCTGCAAAATGTCATCGGAATGTGTTAGTGAAACGGAAGGGGACCTGTTTGCGGCTCCCAAAGACCACTCGTTGGCCCATTGCGTAGCTGCCGATTTGAAGATGGGCGGAGGAATAGCAGTAAAGTTTAAGCAAGTGTTCAAACAGGTTGAAGAATTAAAAACCCAGAAGGCAGGCGTCGGCGGAGTAGCAGTTCTGAAAGATGATCAACGCTTCATATACTATCTGGTCACGAAGAAAGCATCCTACGATAAGCCAACATACGATGACCTTACGAAGTCACTGACGGCAATGAAGCAGCACATGGTAAGCTAAGTGATAAAAAGTCAGAAATTTGCTAAAATTTTATTTTATATATATTTTTAGATTGAGAATAACGCCAAAAAATTAGCAATTCCACGCATTGGTTGCGGTATCGATGGATTGGAATGGCCTAAAGTAAAAAGTATTTTGAATGATGTTTTCGGAACCGAAGGAAATTTTAAGATTGTTGTGTACAATTTTGTTCCGAAATAGTTTGGCACAAGCATTACAAATGCGATAGTCTAGTGTGCATGTTCCTTGAATCTATTCTAGTTTAATAAATGAAACCCATTGCTTCAAACACAAGGCTTTTCGATGGAGTATAGGTCATCAAAAATTTCCTTCAGTTGTTCTCTTATTCTCTTTGGAATAAAATCGGGGTAGTCGACTGAAATGAAAGTAGATGTAGATAGATCCATCTGCACAAGCGATCAACCGAATACCAACTTTTGAAGGAAACACAGAGATCCCCTCGTGGTTTTGGAACCTTAGTACTGTCCACTTTTGGTAGTCCTTCGCCTTTGAATATTTTAGTGTACTCAGGATGTACCACATCTACGACCTCCGTCATAAGCTGTCTGCCATCAATGCCGACAATTTTCAGTGGAAATCCCACTAGCGACTGTTTCAACGTGATCGGCATAATCATGTGTAAATCTGCTTTATCCCTGCTAAATAATGGATGATCTTTTTCTCTCACCACAAACACAATATCCGATGGGATGATTTTCGGGTTTCGATCACCGGCTTCTTCGAAGCGAATCTTTGTTCCGCTGGTTACACCCGGCTGAATGGGAACACGGACAGTTTCTTCCACTAGCACCGTTTCCACCTGGGTTTCGTCGACGAACTCCTCTCTGAGGATCTGCATTTTCTTCGTTGTTCCGTGGAATATTTCTTCCAACTCAAGGTCCACGAATTCCTCCATGTCGGGGCCTTTCACTTTGACGGTTGTTCTGTCGTCTAGACACAACGGAGGTGGCTTGGTTACCGCATCGATAAGATCTCCGTACGGAGAGTAAGTGGCGAAAAAATCCCTAAAAATGCTTTATTATTCAATATGACTATTCAAAACAATCAATCATACTTATAGATTTTCATGCAGTCGTTTGAAAAAACGTAGGCTTCCTGAAATCCATGAGGTGTAACCACTCCTGATTTTAATCCTTCTTCACCGTATATATCATAAATGCGCTTTCGTAGGGAATTAGCTATGAAATCTTTTATGTATTATGTTGTTTTCGCTTGATGCCAAAACTAATCCAGTTTCAACCCTAAATAATCTCAAATCCATTTGACAGCAGTTAGGGTCGAAACTAGGATGTGTTTAGCATTAAGCCAAAAGGCTATTATAAATTATAGCGGATCGTTATAACTCATCAATAGTTACAGAGAACATCGAAGGCTTCATTCAACAACTCCCAATATTGTTCTCGTGACATAGTCGGGAACGGTAAGGCAGGAGGGTAATGAAAATCATTTCCCGGATGGCAACGAACGGCCAATTTGCGATATCTGTCGGCAATATTGAACAGATTGTTATAATAGGTAAAAACTTATTTCTACTCAATTACGCTAGACGAATGTCAACATCGGAGGCATCTCTGGGAATGTCCAGTATAGCGTAGTAGTCAAATCCCATACTTGAACAAAGAATAGAACTAATACTTGAAGTACTGGAACTGCCTACTATGCTTTTACGTTTTGTTCGTTTTGACGTACGACTATACTCGAAAGATGTGTTCAAAAACAAACCGGAATGTAGCTCGATTGAAAAGACCTTCGCACTATTCACGGCCGGTGTGGTCTTCATATCACTGTAATGTACTATTAATTTTTATTTTAGAGTAGTTTAATCTTATGTCGTTTTCGTTTTTAAATTGCACTACACCGGTGTAGCGAAAGCTGCACTGAAACCGTTCGTTTTTGCCAATTGCACTACACCAGTGCTACACTTTTTCTGCACCGATACCACTGGTGTAGCACTCATCAAAAGTTTGGTGTAGCTCTGTGCAATGGAATCGTTTATGGTAGTCAATGGTTACTGTTTATGTTTTCGTCATTTTTGTTCGTTTATTCATGCATCCGTGTAGCCCTGCACCGGTGTAGTGCAAATTAAAAACGAAAACGCCATTAATTTCACTCGAGCCATTGCATTATATTGCTGATCACTTAGCCTACAATCAACAGATTGCGACATAATCGAACTCAATAATTTCGCTCAATAATGGGCTGAGGAAGTTTCATCATAGCAAATTGCTCAATGACTTTGTTATCGACTCGAATAATCGAAGCTCTTGTATAAATTCTAACAAAGTGATTAATTTCAACAGACTTAAACTGAAGACATCATATTAACAAGATATCCAGCTCTCACATTTCCCGAACAAGTTATTGGCAGCATCCTTTTTGCAAGCATGGCGCCCTCAGGCGAGTCCGCATCGAATCTCGTACATAGAAGCAGGGGAGAGAAGTGTCAAATTCGTGCGCGTCAAAATAGCAGCACTGCGCACCCATACAATTGACATGATATGTTGAATGTGATACCGTGCGATGGCGTTGCAGAACTGAAGATTGGTTTCGCTACAAGCTGACAGGGTCGCTTAAACCAAAGGTATTAATATATTACATGAATGATGGAGCTGAGATTCACGAAATTGCCGGTTCGTTTATGAAGCAAATGGATCTCAAGCTGAAGAAGGTACGATAGACTTAATTGAACGTAAATAAAAGTGCAATTTACATTCGATTTCATCTCAGAGTGAGTACGAGACAGTACACTGTGTTAATGTTAAATACAATAAAATTGTGTATGTAGAATATCATACCACGTATGGCAATGGAGCTACTGCAACTCCGATTCCAATTGAGAACAATGAAAAATCATCTTCTTATAAGTTCCCACAACGATAAACGCAAGATAACTGTACCAACATTTTACAACATATCACTTCCACAATTTTTTTGGTATAAAATTATTCCTAGGGTGAATAGCGGCCCTTACACGAGCATTATTTTTGTCATTTTTAATGATGACTAAGTAATGATGTATTTCAAATTTGATAGAAATCTCGTCATTACTGCACCATTACACGTTCATTAAAATGATATTATTTTTTAGTAATGACATTTTTAATGACTCGTGTAATGGCCGCAAATGTCCGTGCGGTAACTGAGGAGTGAGGATGCATCGAGGATAGATCACTTAAAAGATTCACATTTAATTTAATTCTGTATACTAAGAATTAGCTGCGAAGTTTAGTGAAACAGCATGGTGAAATTGTGTCTAAGGAATGTAGTATCAAATAAAAATTCAAAAAAAAAATTGGTGCACGCAACTATAACTATAAGTAAACCGTAATTGAGAGTACATGTCACTTTACTTTGATAATTTAAGTATATTGTAAGTGATGTGCCTTCAAAATGCATCCGCGGCAGAGTCTGACGCGGATAGGGATGTCGGATTTTTCGAATTACTTGATAATTTTCAAACAAATCGATTAAATTTTTATCTATTAGAAGAATTATCATTAGATTACGCGGTCAATTATTCGATTATTATTATTGGGTTTTCCAAATTGTTCGATTAGTTTAGCAATCGAGTATTAGTTTCAGTAGTCGATTATTTGGTTAATTCATCGATTACTCGATCAATAGACATTCCGACATCCCTGGGCAGAATTTTCACATCCACTGATAATTTTGGGGACTCACAGAATTTTCAATCTATTCCGCAATCCACATTCTAATTTGAGGATAGCAAATTCATAACAAAATTGACAGGTAATTGATTTCTACAGGCTTAAATTAAAATGAAAGGCATTATGGTCTCTTACAAAAACCTCGAATTTTATTCGGATCCAACATCCGGTTCCGGAATTACAGGGTCATGCGAGTTTAAACGGTAAAGCAAAAGATGTAATAAATCGTCTAATTTGAGCTCAAAAGTAATCCAATTGATTTTATTTATTTCACAATATATTTAATAAGACACACTGTTTCAGCTCTAAGATGTCGAAGGCATTTCTTAACAGTACCACAGATAACAGATATACAGGCTCACATATGAACTGTGTGTAAAATTTACTCAATCAGCGTGGCGAACACTTGCAGATGTCACCACGATCGACACAAGGTGCCCCACGATATGGGTGCCACTTTCACATGAGCCACAATTTTTTGGTGCAACATTACTTCACGCTAGATTTTTGTTGTTGGTTAAAATAATAAGTTTATTTTTGTTTTATTCCGATCGAATTCTCGTGTGATTTAAGCGACATGGAAGTAAAGTTGTCTTTAACTCTTAGAGAAATCGTGTGATAAGTGTTAAAATTGTTGTAGTTGGAATATTTCTATAATAGGCAGGAGGATTTTTTTATTGCTCCGGAACGTAGTGGAACGTTTTGAAAGATCGCGACGAACAGTCGAGTAGGTGACAGTAGGGTTTCCAACGTATAGCAAATTTGAATTTACACAGGATTTTGGAAAAAAATTGTTCGAGTCTGTATATCTGTTATCTGTGACAGTACTTGCGACTAGGATAATTTCTTGAACTTGTATAGCATTTTTGTATTTGGTTCACATCTCAAAACAAAAACTAATTTCGAGGTTTCTGCGAGCCGGAAGAAATACGAACGGTTGGTTACATTGTTCCTAGGATCTGCTTGGCACATGGTTTCGTTTAGCACCTCCTGAAAGGCAGAAACTGTAGAGCATAGAGCAGCTGTTCGACAAGATGTGCATGGTGCAAGAACGGATGGTAGAAAATGGCATATTCGCAGGTACTAGTTTTGTATGAACATTTTGCTTAACTCAACGAGTCACGCCAGCTGATTATCAAGTAGAACGGGCAAATGAAGCAGATTTTGTGCGTTAACGTTGTCAAATTGGGAACATTAGCTGAGGCTTTGCTCGTGAAGGAAACTCTTAAGTACCGCAAGTACTTAGTAGTCTAAATGATCGGGCATCCTCCGTACGATGATACAAAACATGGAAATGGTTAAGAAATTGAAATTAAAAGCCAGCAAACAAAAAAAAATTGTTACTTATTGTTAAGGTCATTTAATGAAAAAAAAACAAATTGAGCTACAACTCACGATAAATACATTATTTTTATTGCTTGACCATGAATTCCAAATATCAATGGGAAAGTGCCATTTGAGCCAATTTGTTCTGAGAACAAAAAAAATTTGTTGGTTAGCATTTGAATTGCATACAATGGAAAGTTACCCTTCATTAAATTTTCATGTAGAAGTCACTGATTCTATTCTTGAAATACACGCAGATATTTTCTACTATATTTTAAAAAATCTGTGAAAAATGCTCTCTCGAATCTTTTGCGTTTCCAAATTGTTTGTTTATTTACTCTGGGGATCCTTGGTAACTAGATCCTGGAAAACTTGAACAGTGTTGCTGGAGAAGGTTATTTTCATCATTATCAAGGGGTTGCTATATTTGCGGTAACTGGCGGTGAATCGTTAACGGACAATTTCATTGTCAGTTTTTCTTCGGAGTGCCTGGTCGTGTCGTCGATATTACTTGTTAAAGAAATTCAGCAAGCGCCTTTTGGCAGAGACGGGCACACTTTCAGCAAGTTGAATTTGATTCTGTCTATCCCCGGGGCTTTATTGTTACATGACAAGAGCGCAAGTGAGAACTCTAGCATCGAAAACAGTGTTTCGTTAATGTTAGATGACGCGACGTGAGTGGTTTTCTGTTCCGAAACAGGGTCATTACCTACCTTTTTCTGTGAAATCGAATATCCAGCGGTTAGAATATTTCTCGCTTTCGTTCGTGGTGTTATGGTTTCGCATTCGTCGGGTCGTATCCCAAAGAGTGCTCGTTGATGTTTCTTTCGATCCTCCATCTACGAATCGATGTCAATAACCGCGTTTTTTGCTTTAACAAAGCTTTTCATTTTAACGTCTAATGCCGCATAGTTTTTTATAATGATCATAAATAATGAAGCTCTTTCCGCGGCTAATTCTGAGCAGTCTTTGTCCCACCACGAGTTGAGAGGACGGATGTTAGTTTTTTCACCGTGTACACGTTTAGTCTGATCTTGAGCAGCGGTGTCGAGAATCAAGGCGATTGAAATTACGATAGTAGATGATCGCTACTGTTGGGATTACCTTCCACATGCAACTCAATCGCAACGAGATCTTCGGTGCGGGAAGAAGTTCTATGATATCGCTGAACCGCCGATACCCAATCGAGGTTCTACTGATCCCCTCCTCCGTAGGGATCATCTCGAGCTAGGCGAATAATGTTAAAATCGTGGAATTTTAGGGGTATTTCAGAAGTAAGCCAAATTTCGAACATTGCAAATGCGCTCTGACGCACGTTTCTAGTTATTGCCTAAAAATTTTAAAGGATCCATTTTTGAGGTGATACTTCTTCAATTCTACTGTAAAACAGTGATTGAATGCGTGACCTTAGTGGATAACTTAGCCATCGAAGTGAGCAATCGGTGAAAGGAGGGGTCATTTTGCAGTGAACTGCTTCAAAAAATGTTTTAACTGTAGGAATGACAGCCATCAACAGGCTTTCAAGTGGTTCAGAAATATTGAAGGTAGACATGATCCAGTTCTAAATATCAAAGAATTCAATAAATCTAGTATTTGGTAAATTTTCTGAATAATATCCAAGGACTTTAGGGGGTTTTGAAATCCTAGGAAGTGGTGGAAATTCTTTCTCATAATTTATTTTTCAGGTCCGGGAGTGTTTTTTTTTTGGAATCAATTCTGGTTGTAATTTTTTGAGTTCCCTCTAAAGACACCTTCGAACCCTTACTGGGCAGCTAATGAGAGGATACATTTTTCCTCTCTCTGGAGATATGAGGGTCCACTGAAGATGTACCTTCGAGAGGATCATCAGAATCGTTCTCGTCAAATTTATGAATCATGTTAGTTGCTGATCATTTGTACTGACTTCAGCTATAGCAGTCCTAGGATTCCGGTCCCGGAAGTACTGGAAATAGTAA
Organism: Malaya genurostris; assembly: GCF_030247185.1. Classification (NCBI taxonomy): domain Eukaryota; kingdom Metazoa; phylum Arthropoda; class Insecta; order Diptera; family Culicidae; genus Malaya; species Malaya genurostris. The sequence continues at coordinate 184,427,891 of NC_080572.1, forward strand.
TCACAAAATATGCTTACTTTTTCATAGATTTTTACAAACTGTTTTTTTACCCCGGCTTTTACCTTATTGTGGTCGTTCACCGAGGGGCTAACAAACTTATACCGTTTTCGTTTATTGATCAGAGCAGCCCGAGAGCTGACCCAGAGTCGCCCAAACAACATTTGAGATGTTTATTTTAGCAACCTGGGGTCGCTCTAGATCGGACTCCAATCGCGTAGTTTCGCTCTGAAAATTTTCTGGGGTCGCACCACGACATCCCTGCGAGTTTGTTTATTTTCCTATTTTTGTTATGAGTAGTTGTTTAGGGCGCGTACCACGTGTTCGTTTTACTCGGAGTCCGAGTCTCCCGCGGGTAGGTTCAAAAACGAAAACGGTATTAGGTTCTAATGAAAGGTCTTATGGGGCCAATAAATCTGCCGAATTACAAAATAAATCTAGCTCATATAGTCGAATTTGTATGTTATGTTTATATATGGTTCCTAGATTCCGGTCTCGAGAGAACCCAAAATAGTGGAATTCAATTCGTTGACTCAGAGGCGGCTGAACCGTTCTGAAAACTGTTCCAATTTGTAGATTATACTAGCTGGTACCTAAACAAAGTCATATAGCTTTTCGAAGGCCTATCCGAGGCGCGGACATTTTGTTTTAGGGAATCTCAGTGTTCATTGATGTGCGAGGGGTTGAAGTCTGTTGGGGGCTCAGATATCTGAAGTTCGAACCAAGTTGAATACAAAACGAACATAAGAACATTTATTTGAGTTTGACCTTTCACAAAGTAAACAAACACAATGCTCAATGCTCAATCCGCAATAAGTTTATTTAACTCTGTATTTAACTAGTTTTGATTGAATATTATGTTACTATTTGACTAGACTTCTTAGAGATTTGTTTTGAACTTTTGTTTATCTTTGCCTATATACTTCTTCCTTCGGTTTACTTTGCATTCTCGACTGTTGTTCCGTTTGTTTCGTGCCTGCTCGGCTTTCATGTTACTATTTGTCATTTGTTGAGTAGAGATGGTTTATTTTTCGATTCGCCAGACTAGGCAGCAATATCATATTAGATTCCACCGATTTCACTCCCGAACGCATCGCATTCTGTCATTGTCGCTCGGAGGGGTTGCGTTAATTTTTGTTGTTCGTTTAGATGCTAGTAGTAGAGAAGTACTGATAAACGACTAGTATGGATCAGAGTTTTGGAATTAGTTTGATGTGTTGATTAACTTTAAATTGTTTGGGGTTGTTGTTAGTGGCTACATAGTACTATTTATTTTTCAACGCTTGGTTGGAACATTCTTCTCAACTACAAAAATATACCTTTTCGGTTACTTCACAAAAAAGTCACAAACATGATTTTTCTTCTAAAATCGCTTGTAATATAAACGTGGGCTTGTTGTATTTAACGATTCCATTGAAATGCTGTTTTAAGATAGTAAATTCTTTTTTGTGTTTGTTTTTTTTGCTCATTATCCTAAAAATTTTAGCTTTTAGTTATGTTGAATCATAATTAAAATTTAACTTTTTTGAATACCAGAAACCGTTCAGTTTTATTTTAATGTCTTAAAATGTTTCAAAACTTCTAATGTATACAGACTTTGGTATATTTAGACTGGTATCGGCATATCTCGTGTGTACGTGTTTTTAATTTGCTATTGGAAAAATTCTTTCTCTCTCTCATGGCTATATTTTGTATTACTAATGCTTGAATCAACGAAGGAAGAATTGCTGGTTACAGTGAACGGAAGTTTGTTTCGCTTGAATCCGAACTTGTGAAAATGTGCTTATATGAATATGCTCTCCTTCGGATGAAGTGCTCATCACTCTGCTCAATGAATTTTTTCTGTAGTTAAGGCACATTCACTTATGGTATTTTAAAAACTATATACTGTAGATTTTTCGTGCTAGTTGAATATGAATTTGTAATAAAATCCGTTGCACGTTTTTGTTTTGCAATTTGCGCTACGTTTGTATTTATTTGTATTTCACAGTTGCTATTTATGTTAATTCCACACTAATTTAACAACAACACTTACGATTATTTAATAATATGAAATTTTGTGTTAAATAATGTTCTTATACCAGCACTTTTGTTTACATTGGTTTGGTATTTTGTTTATGTCGATTGGGTCTGTACTGTTTGGCCTTTCGTTAGTTTAGTTAAACGTATCACTTAGTGCAATGGTCATTAGAACGGTTGAGAGAAATTGTTCACTTCGTCCATCTCCGGTTGACGATTGCGATTATTTTACAGTGCAAAAAAATCAACTAAAATTACTCCAGCATTAGCAAAGCTGCTCAATGTTGGGTATCGTAAAAACTTGGGATAATACCGTCTGCCTATTAAAAATGAGATTAGATGTCTCTACAATTCACATGGATTCAGCGTACACGAATCTGTTTGTATACAGCAAAGGCATTTTATTATCAACATATCCAGCTCTCACATTTGACGAACAAATGGTAAGCGACATACTTTTTTGCGAGCATGCCGTCCACATCGAATATCGTACCCGCTTGTGAGAAATTCTGGCAACCGGCAGAAGTCTGGCAAGATTCCGAGAGCTGTCAAAATTTTGCTGACGAAATTACATCATTCTCTCGTCACGTCACGTCTTGCAAGATCGTTCTTCCTTCTTTTTTTTCTGTTCGATTTCGTTTGATTTTCGTTAATCCTGCATGTACATCCCAAAATGAAAACAAGCCTTGAAACCAGGTGAATAAAATGAAAATACTGGCATAATGAGAGAAGAAGCTTAGACTATCATGTTTGTTGGTAGTGCAAAAGCTTTGCCAAACACATACAAGCTGGTAGGGGAGAGAAATGTCTAATTTGTGCGCGCTAAAATCGCAGCACTGCGCACCCATAAGCGGCCCTTACACGATCATTTAAAGTGTCATTACTAAAAAGTAATGTCATTTTTAATGAACGTGTAGGGGCATTAATATGAATTCAAATTTGGAATGTCATGATTGATCATTAAAAATAATTCTCGTGTAAGGACCGCTGTACGATTGACATAAGTTCAATGTGATGGCGTAGCTGAACAGAAAACTGGTTTTTCTCTAAGCTGACAGGGTCTATCCACAATTAAGATTGATGTGGACCCGTGAAAAAATAAACAATTGATTTTACAACAGAAACAATTCGTTCACAATCGAATCTATGGTTTTGAAGATACAGGAAAATGTAATGAAACTTATTTTCAACGAATCAATGTATAGTTTTCGCGACTTCCAGATGAATTTATTATGTTTTTGGTATTCTGAACAGTAGGTAAACCGTAGAATCAATTGTTTTCCTAGAATAAAAGTTTGAGATAAGCGAGTAATTTAAATTGTTGCGATACTTAACAACCTATACATTCTAGTGTATAAAAGGTTGTTCACAATTCATTTAATAGTTTACTGCTATATATTTAAATATATTAAGAAATTAGGATGATTGTATAACAATAAATCGCATAGTTTTTCTACAATGTTTTATATTTGGAGCTTCAACCATTGCCTCATTTTTTTCCAAATTTCGCGTGCTTCACGGATGAATCACAAAACATCATTTTTATGGAATTTTCCAGGTAGAATTTTAACTATTTTGACAGCTGCCGACTATTTTTATTCTAGTCAGATATCTGTCTTTTGCCGGAATTCTTGCCAAGCGGGGTAGCGAGATTCACTTTCAACGAGATTGACATATTCACCCCTATTCTGAATTTCGATCGAATCGGATTATTTCGAACGAATGTGAAAATTTGCATTCTGTAATTAGATCGAGTGATTCTTTTGTATGGAAAACTCGAACTCGATCGAGATGCAGAATGCACAATTTCACATTCGATAGGAACAATCCGATTCGATCGAAATACAGAATAAAAGTGATTATCACTAGAGTGCCTAAAACCCGAGTGACGACATCCGTAATGTTGGCTCATCCGTAATATTGACAACAATTCAAAACATTCAATCCGAAATGTTGGCAATTTCGTTAGCTTTACATTGTATTTGACCGGCCACCTGTCACGACGCCATCTTGATGAGATCAAAATCGGAACTTCAAAATCAGCTGATTGCAATGTAAACAAACAAACCATAAGGCATTTGTTTAACGCGTTTACCTTGTTTAGTGCACAAAAATAGTGAATTTTGGGTCGACTCCCTCACAATAACTTGTCGGTTTACTTTAAATACAGCAAACAGTGTTTTGGGAAATCAAGTGGAGATAATTTTCACAATTTGAGAGTCGCGATGAGTATCAAAACATCGCAGTGTTTGGGGCTCGAAACGCGAGGGGCTCAACGTAATCGGTATACTTTCAAATGGCTGGTGCACACATACCGGTGTCAGATGGCTGTATTTGACAGGTCGTTTGCTCGTTTGGAACAAAGCTGTCATTCCCAGAGATGCCATATCTGCAGATTTGGTAGTAAATTTGCAGATTTCGAGTATAGTGCTGCAGACATTTTTTGTTGTGCAGACTTTTGCAGACTTTTGCAGACTTTTGAAAATCGGGTTTTTCGCAGACTTTCGTCCAAATGGACGGACTTTTGAAATTGCCACGACCTTTTTTTGTTTTTTTTTTGCTCGCCAAGTCAGTTTTGCGTGTCATACTTAATAGAGAAATTGCTGCCAGCAAGGCATGCTTGCTGAATGCAGATTTCTTTTCACATTCACAGACATTTGTAACCCTGTCTGCAGATATTTGAATTTTTTTCCTGGCATCTCTGGTCATTCCAAACGAACAGCTGTCGTCAATTATCTGAGACTTTAATTATCACATTAGCTAACTTTTCTGTGCACTCGGACCTTTACTTATCAATCAATCAGCTTTGAGATGAATTTAGTTTCGATGGAAACCAAGACTACAAAAAAAGATATATTGGGTGTTCAGAGTAAAGATAGCTAAAGTCGCATTTTTTATAATAAGAAACCTGTCCACATTCCCTTAGAAGAGAAATTATGGACTCAACTCATAATCGATTCGATGTAACTTATAAGTTTATATATATTACTTTATTGATCAATATTTTACTATTGCAATCAGAATTAAATTACTCCTGTTCGACCAAGAGAAATGGAAATGTATAAATTTACATGCGTGTTCCAGCGATTATTAGCGATACAAATCCTACGGATTTTTTCGCACATATACGGATTCTTATTTTTTTAAACATAAGATCCCAATCTGAAAATCGCAGTATCGATATTCAACCAAAGCTTCGAGAATCCTTGACAGAAAACGTTGCCCTTTTTTTTTACTTGCTGGTGCTGGTATTTATGGTAGTTTTGGTTTCCGAATAAGTTCTCGTAAGTTTGATTCGCCATATTTTAGCTAAACTTTAATATCTTTGTAGCCAAACTTCACAGATATTCAAGATTTGAATTGGGCTTAACTTTAATGCAAATGATATTTTGGTTTCGTTTTGTCGTAGGAAAACGAGTGATGTTGGCATTGGCACTCGCTTCTGTTGAAGTGACAGACGAAAATGCTTCCTCACTATTCGTTTATTTTGAATGCTAATCGCAAATGAGACAGTATAAAATGAATATGAGGCTTTTGGGTTGTACTCTTTCATTGAAAATACGAGACAATTTTAAGTTCTGATTTTCGAAGTTCTTTGACGGATAGTTCTTTGACGCAGCCGCTTCTTTATCGGATACGATACGAAAACTGTTTTATAGCTAATGTTGTCATAACGGCTCTACATATATGCTTGCACTTGGAGTTTTTATTCGAATTCTGCACTGTAAAATTAGCATGATACATTATTTCGCTTGCAGCCGTTCATTCAGAGATTAAGTAGAAAACAACTACTTATGTTAGTGTCATTCGTGAATCACAAATCGATAAGAACCAGATTTCATAATAGTTAAATGAGCTTGATAACTGATGAAGCTTTTCAGTTGAGAGGTAAACAATACGCTCTGATTAACGTTTCAGTTTCTATGAAAATTTTTTAATAAACTCAAAAAAACGGGCAGAAGTTATGGCATTTACCCACTTGTAAAGTCGCTGCCACGTATATGAAATTCACATTCATAAGAATCTAAATAAAACTATTTCATAAAGTGCTTTTGTGCGAAAAATACGGTTATCGGTATCATTTTGACGACAGCTTACCACGTGTTTTATCTAACAGATTTTTTTTTGAATGTTTTTAAAGTCCATAATGTTTTTTTGATTTCACATAAGCTTGAATTGATCTTAATTTCTGCTACAATAATGAGCCTTTCATTCCTTGCTGTCAGTGATTTGTCGACCATCAATTATGTTTTGAAACTGAATCTATAAATGACGCCACATTATTGCCTTCTGATTCTGTCAACCTCTGAACTAACTGGGTAACAAGATATCTTCGTTGCTCTTCGTAATGAACGGTTTAGACCCTGACAATTTACTCTACGATTATTTACAATATACAATTACCTCCGAAAACGTTGTTGGTACAAACATGAATTTTGAACAAAAAATTTTTCATGTGGCACAATTATTCGAACAATCGGTTGGCCTACATTTCAGTAGCCTTTTATGATCCTCTACTATTTACAGTATTCACACTATGACCGATTCTTGAACAGTTGTAAGACATCGCATCGTGTCACACTTAGAAAACTCTTCTCAATAATAAGGAGTGTTTTATTATATATTTGCACATCTTACGATCCATCAATTGTGACGTTTGCAATGAAAACATGTTTATCTGCAATCGGTTTCGTTAAAACGCCAGAATATTTTTTTTACAATAACTCTAACCAACTAAACTGTTCTACTGATTTTTGGCGAGATATTTTCACTCAGACGTTATGCTTGGAGCACAATGATATAATATCTATGAGTATTTATTTCATGACGAGCACACATTTAGATTTTTGAAAACGGTTTATCAGAAGCAGATTTTTTTAATTTTTTTTTTTTACAGTGGTTTGGTGGCTTGCAAAAAAAATAACCTATTCAAGTTCTGATTCTTGGAACTATCAAAAACTGATTTATCTTGATAAGCGGCAACTTTCCTAACTATCGAAAAAATTCGGTTGACTTATAATTTGTTGGAAATAGCTGATTACATTACAGAATCGGAAAACTACAAATTATTCAATGTTCAGGAAACCTAACAAGTTGTTAACTGATTATCGACCTAATTTACAAACTCATTGCAGGTCATTTCACTGAAATAGTTTCCCAGCGGAGAGTCCACTGCTTGATCGGAGGAGTAGGATGGAGATTCGTAGTACGACGGATGGAAGCTGGTGCCGATCTGCAGATTAAAACCGGTTGAGCCGTCAAACGGATCACCGGGACCGGTTGGTTGTTCCCACGGCTGCGGACTGAGCGTATCGACGTCGGATTCACAAGCTGTCAGCGAGTCCATCATCAATTGCTGATGCTGATGATGATGATGATGATGATGCTGATGCTGCTGGTTATCCTGATGGATATCATTTGGATCCGGACTGCTGTTGAAAAAGGCTTCGGAGAACTTACCGATTTCCGTTGAACCGAACGCCTGCTGGAAGCCCGGGAGCGGTGTTACGTTCTAGGATAAAATAAATTGATTGCATTAGTTAATGTGAATATCGGATATTTTTTTATATTATATACGATCAGCTTTTTTTTCTATATGAAAATTTGAATAACGTCGCACACTGTTTGTTGAAGCTTGAATCAACGAAACATTTTTAACATAAATAGATCTGTATATTGTTCACTACTAATTGATTTCCATATGGAAAATATATACAACATTCAATAATCAAACAGTTATTTCAATAGGTATTTCAGTTCAATAAATGCAGTAATCGGTCACTGAGCACTTATAACTTTCCGCAAATACCACTCTTTGAATCAACAGCTAAACTAGTTAGTACTACTCAAATAATAGCTAAAAGTATGTCATTACTGGATGGAGTGTATGTCATAGCTATAATAAATAAAAAACGACGGTCTTACAAAAAACGGTTATACCAAATTTAAAACAAATAATAAATATTTTGTTGATTTGCGTTCGTGAACTTTTCCGTGCATAATTCGACGAAATGGATTTCGAATCGTTTTTTATTGCTAGTAAGCTGTGTAAGTTGCTTTCATCGACGATCTTAGTATTCCTCGAGCATTGTGTGAGTATTTCTAGCTTGTTGAAGAAGAGTATTTCTTATACTGTTAAAAATCCACACTCCTCAAATAGGCGTTTTTCTGAATAAATTTAATGTTTTTAGGCGCACTAAAAAATCAAACACACCCCATTTGCACTTTAAAAGTTTGGGCATATATATGAAGTGTGTCGTCATATGACACGTGCGAGTGGCATCACATTTAATTCTTAAGTCTGCGGACATGTTGAAAAATCGAATGCTCTATGACATAAATCAATGACATAACATGTCTGATTGAAGTGTCACCTTATTGATTCATATATGTTTTTAAAATAACCTTTTTATTTTCTGACAATTTCGGCAATATTTAGTGTCAAACATATAAATAAATTGTTTGGAACAAAATGGCTGCAATAATCTTTGTGATAGTGATCGGATTGAATCTGAGTTTGAACTACAAATTCTTAGATTACCAATAGTAAGTATATTCAAATAACTACTCGGTGATGTTTTCTAAGCATCACATGAGCAAGTGATTGTTCCGTTTTTGTTTATTTTATTTTGTATTAATTGTACTAAACATTGGTAAACGACTGGACAATGCGCAATTCAGGCCCCAATGTGGTTCTTAGCCTCTTGTCCAGTAACTTCTATCCCTACCTCCCCGCGGTGCCGGCTGGGGTACGAGTAACCATAGGAAAGATCGAGAAACCAACCCCGGTGGGACCTTGGTCGTATGCTGACAGGGAAGGGGGCATGCTTTCTCTTTACAGAGACGAGCCTACCCGAGGGTCTGTTCCCCATGTTGGGGCGGCTCGAAACAGCGTCTGTTCTCCATGTTAGGAGCGGCTGATTACCGTCCTTGTATCAGTGTGGGACTCTAAACAGTGCGAAGACGGTACGACCACTTTGTTGTAATTTATTGAAAGATGGCTTTTTGGTCAATGTTTCTTTACAAAATATTTATTTTGCGTTAAAAGCCGACGTTTCGAAGGAATATCCCTTCATCTTCAGGGCAAAAATATTTGTTGTCGTTTTTGCCCTGAAGATGAAGGGATATTCCTTCGAAACGTCGGCTTTTAACGCAAAATAAATATTTTGTAAAGAAACATTGACCAAAAAGCCATCTTTCAATAAATCTAAACAGTGCTGACACGAGGCCCTCCGGCGAGACAGGAGGTTGGTGCAGGCCTAACAAGCCGCCCGACAAACATATGTTACGTACGATCAAGAAGGAAATACGACTCGGAATAATCAGCAAAGACCTACGCGACGAAATAAGGACTACGATTGGAAGCTTGGCACAACTGCAAATCGTCTGGCTTCCCAGGATACGACCGAATGCTGCATGATGAGCTACAAATCCGCGGCTTCGATGTCGTAGCACTGCAGGAACTTTGTTGGACGAGACAGAAGGTGTGGAAAAGTGGGCATCGAGCGGCTACCATCTACCAGAGCTGCGGCACAACCAACGTTTTAGGAACAGGATTCGTAGTGTTGGGCAAGATGCGCCAGCGCGTGATTGGGTGGCAGTCAATCAGTGATAGAATGTGCGTATTGAAGATCAAGGGCCGTTTCTTCAATTACAACATCATCAACGTGCACTGCCCACATGAGACGAGACCCGATGACGAGAAGGAAGCATTCTACGCGCAGCTGGAACAATCATACGACAGCTGCCCACGGCGGGATGTAAAACTCGTCATCGGCGACATGAATGCTCAGGTAGGCCGGGAGGCAATGTACAGACCCGTGATCGGGCTGGAGAGCCTGCACGCGGTAACAAACGACAACGGTCAACGATGCGTAAACTTTGCAGCCTCCCGAGGAATGGTAGTTCGAAGCACTTTCTTCCCCCGCAAAGATATCCACAAAGCCACCTGGAGATCACCTGATCAACATACGGAAAATCAAATCGACCACGTTCTCATCGACGGGCGATTCTTTTCCGGCGTCATCAATGTCCGCACCTACCGCAGTGCCAATTTTGATTCTGACCACTACCTTGTCGCGGTGTGTATGCGCTCAAAACTATCGACGGTGCACAACACTCGTCGCACAGGAACGCCGGGACTTAATCACGAGCAGCTACGTAGCATTCGTACTGCAGAGGAATACGCGTAACAACTGGAGCTAGTGCTACCAACGGAAGAGCAGCTTGGCGCGGCGACTCTTGAAGACGGCTGGAGGAACATAAGGTCCGCCGTGAGTAGCACTGCTGCAACCGTTCTAGGTACGAGGTTATCGAATCGAGGAAATGACTGGTTTGACGGCGAATGTTAGCAGTTGGTCGAAGAGAAGAATGCAGCAAGGGCGAGGTTGCTTCAACACCGTACTAGAGCGAACGAGGAACGATACAGACAGGCGCGGAACAGACAAAACACGGTTTTCCGGAGGAAAAGGCACCACCAGGAAGACCAAGATCGCGAAGCGATGGAACAGCTGTACCGCGCAAATGACACACGGAAGTTCTATGAGAAGGTAAACCGCTCACGTAGAGGCTACACGCCACAGGCCGAAATGTGCAGAGATACCAGTGGTAACCTTCTCACGAACGAACGTGAGGTGATCGACAGGTGGAAGCAGTACTATGACGAGCATCTGAATGGCGAAGCACAAGATACAGAGAACGGCACAGGAATCAATCTGGGTGCACGCTCAGCCGACGACAGATTCCCAGCCGCTGATCTGTCGGAGATAATAGAGAAGATCGGCATGCTGAGGAACAACAAAGCCGCGGGCAATGACCAGTTACCAGGCGAGCTGCTCAAACATGGAGCAGAGGCACTGGCTAGAGCACTGCACTGGATGATTTCTAGGATTTGGGAGGAGGATATTCTACCGCAGGAATGGATGGATGGGGTGGTATGTCCCGTCTACAAAAATGGCGATAAGCTAGACTGTTGCAATTTCCGCGCAATCACATTGCTGAACGCCGTCTATCACCAATAGCACCAATAGGGATTTACTGGAGCCCGCGCCACTACGGATCACATATTCGCGATAAGACAAGTACTCCAGAAGTGCCGTGAATACAACGTACCCACGCATCACCTATTCATTGACTTCAAAGCGGCATACGACACAATCGATCGAGAACAGCTATGGCAGATAATGCACGAATACGGTTTCCCGGCTAAATTGACGCGATTGGTCAAAGCAACGATGGATAGAGTGATGTGCTACGTCCGAGTATCTGGGACGCTCTCGAGTCCCTTCGAATCTCGGAGAGGGTTACGTCAAGGTGATGGACTTTCTTGTATCTTGTTCAATATTGCCCTGGAAGGTGTGATTCGAAGAGCGAGAATCGACACGAGTGGCACGATCTTCCGAAAGTCCGTACAACTTTTTGGCTTCGCTGACGATATTGATATTGTGACACGTAACCTTGAGAAGATGATGTAAACCTACATCGGACTGAAAGCTGAAGCTAGGCGTATCGGACTGGCCATAAATGCGTCGAAAACAAAATACATGAGAGGAAGATGCTCTAGAGAAGAAACACTACGCCTCCCACCAAGAATATTGATAGACGGTGACGATATCGAGGTGGTTGACGAGTGCGTGTATTTGGGCTCACTGGTGACCGCCGATAATGACACCAGCAGAGAAATTCATAGACGTATTTTGGGAGGGAATCGTGTGTACTTTGGACTCAGAAAAACCCTCCGATCGAGAAAAGTACGCAACCGCACGAAATTGACCATCTACAAAACGCTCATTAGACCGGTTGTTCTCTATGGCCACGAGACCTGGACTATGCTGGCAGAGGACCAACGCGCCCTCAGTGTTTTCGAAAGAAAGGTACTGAGGACCATCTATGGCGGAGTGCAGATGGAAGACGGAACGTGGAGACGGCGTATGAATCACGAATTGCAACAGCTGCTAGGAGAACCACCCATCGTACGGACAGCTAAAATCGGACGTCTACGATGGGCTGGACATGGCATAAGGATGTCGGACGACAGCCCAGTGAAAATGGTTCTTGAATCTAATCCGACTGTTACAAGAAGAAGACGAGCGCAGCGAGCAAGGTGGATCGATCAAGTGGAGGGTGATCTCAGAAGCATCCGTGCCTTGAGTGGCTGGCGACGAGCAGCCATGGACCGAGTTATGTGAAGACGTATGCTTGATACAGCAAAGGACACCCCAGGCCTATAGCTGTTAGGTAAGGTAAGGTAAGTACTAAACATTTCCCACGATCAGCTCTCGGCTCTTTGTGAATGAATTGAAACTGAAATTATCATATATCGGCTAATATAATTATTAATGACAAACTCACATGCACTTAAAATAAGAATGTAATTCATATGAGAATTGAATGTGAAATTGTTTGTTTGTTTGTTTTGTTTAGATTATAGAGGTTTTAACCTTAAGGTCATTCGCCTCTTCGGGCCAGAAAAACTTTCTGACCCTATGTGCGGGGTTGGGAATCGAACCCAGGTGGGCTGCGTGAAAGGCATCGAATTACCCATCACGCTATACCCGTCCCCAAATGTGAAATTTGTTAAAACCGATTTTTTCATCAGTTAATAGGTATTTGTCTGACAATCAAATTGTGAGTTTCTAACCAATTGAATATTGACTTTAATGAATTTGGAATATGGTATGTCTATAGGTCTTTATATTAATTGATTTGAATGAGCTTTGCAGGGATTTACACCTTCAATTTAAATGTCGAGTCATATGCGGCAAAATTAAGTATAAAACACTTATTTACAACGTTATCAGTGTAGTCATCCAATCCCACATTTTTTTAGCTTTTAAACAGCGAGAAAGCTCGCAGGGATCTTTAATGTTTCTAATTGCCAATTGTTCCGTAGTTTTTTTAAAGGTTTTTCGAATTACGAAAACGTTCCCGCGGAACTTGTTCTGTATTTCCATGCTGTCAAATGTTTCGCGTGTACGTTCAAGAAGCAAGAAAGTCGATTATTGCAGTCACTGTGAAACTTGTGGTAACTTGAAATCCCATTTAGACAGGTTTTTAGTCTTGCTCGTTGTGGACTTATATTGCAAGAAAGCAATCCTGTATACCTTAAAAATAGATAATTGTTCTTATTTATCATTCGTTGAGTAAAGATACAAAAAGTTCCCTTCAAACTTTCCAGGCTCGACTCAAGTTAAAGTATAAATATAACACAGACGCATACTAACCTTATCTCCTGCAGATGGAAGAACCAACGGATTGCAGTTATTGGAACTGCCTGGTTCGTTCGATTTTCCTTCTCTTTCATAGTCTACCGCACGCCTCACACTTTGTTTTTTCGATCGCTTCGGTGGACTACCGCCCGAACTACTTCGGCCTCCGCTGGTCGCTTTGCCAGGTGAAGGATGCCGACTGATGGATGGTGAGCTGATGATGCCTTCCTGATCGTATTTGTCATTCTGCGTGAAGAAAAGGAACCGGAATTAAAATATGGTTACTTTTGTGATTGACTGAATTTTGAACAATATTCTTTTTTTTGCGTCTCGGTGTACCCAGTAATCGGACTAAACGCCAAATGATAATAAAGAACGAATGTTTGTTTCAAACCATATCATTATATTTCATACACAATACTGTCTGTCAAAAATTATCAATCAAGATATAACCTGTATGTTAATCATACTGTTTTCAGTGGAATTGTGATTCGAGAGATTCTGGATGCCAGTATTATTCATTGATTAATCATCAGGCATCGCATTTGTATAGGTTTGTTTTTTTTTCTGTGATGACAGCGGTTGCTGAGTTTGCAGTGACATATAATACCAATTTCTAACATAAAGCTTATTTCATCAATAACAAGAATAAATGCATTTTTTACTATTCTTACATTGTACATAGTAGGTCACAATCTCAACGGATTCATAACTTATAGACAGTAAGATATTATGATATTACTTAATTCCTCAAATTCGCGTGTCTTCGTATTTCCAGAGCATCTACAAACAATGGATTGTACAGTAGCGCCTCCAATATAAACGATGTTATGCTCTCGATTGGAGTCTAGTCGCAATTATCAGTTCACCCTGATCATATCGAAACAATGCATCGTCTAGTGTCAGTGTCAATATTGCTATTAACTTTTATCGCTTACGCGGTCACAAGTCCGGTAAAACCGTCAGGTATTGAACATTTTTTTGAGAACTTCAGCTGTAAACTAAATTATTTCTTCCGATGCAATCTTAGGCGGAGCTTGTGGCCGCCATGAGGTTTACACGGAGTGCGGAAGTCCATGTTCACCTACATGCGAAAGCATAAATTTGGATGAGCCTACAATATGCGTCCCGATGTGTATTATGGGGTGCTTTTGCCGGAAGGGTTTCGTACGAAGTGCAGATGGCAAGTGTGTCAGACGTTGGAAATGTCCGGAAACTGGCACTGTGGGCTATCAGCCGAAAATAATTGAAAATTGATCTAACTAATAATTGATTATTAACTAGCATTAGATAAAGGTAATATATGCAGTGCATTGAGTAAATAAACTTATTAGTTGAAATAAGTGATAAGATATTATCATCATCATATCAACTTACGCTTTTGTTGGTTAAAGTCATACTTTTTTTGTTCAGTCGATGTTGAACAGTTTTTCGCACTACATACGAAAAGCTCCTGTAAAAAGTTCTGGCTATCCAGAGTTGCATCGATTCAAGGCTACCTAAATCACTAACAGTCTTTTTGAAGACTAATAATTAGTAAGCCGTTTCCAAGGCTATATATCCAAAGTCTTTCTCAAGACGTATCCATTCCAATCAAATTTATTTTAGTTCAATTATGTTCTTCAAAAATGCCTGTGGCCAGCCGGAAAATGCCTCTGATACGGAAGATCTCTCTTTTCATTATTCCAAATTCTTCTAACAACGATTGACGGTTTTCAGACTCTAATTGTAAAAATAAAAGACAACGGACGGATTCCCCGTCTGTTAATCCTATGCCGTCTAAAAACATTTACGATATTTTCCTGTATCTGATTGAAGCAAGTGTAGAGAAAATTCTACAAAAATCTCTAAAATGGACATTTGTCGCTCTAAAAAGAAATAACAATCTCTGCCTCCTGTGACGGTGTGTGTGTGTTTCCAATCGAATTCCGATGACCCATTTCGTATACAGAGCAAATCGTGTTCCGAGGTCACCGTTCCAATCGATCAGCACCGCCTAAAGAAAACGTTTGCATCAAATGGAGTCAAGCATTACAGAAAGACTTTCGATCCCTTGCAATTGGAATAATTAACATTTTCTAATCTTACCAATACTCGAGTTTGCACACTTTGAATATTGTTCTATAGACGCTCCTGCATTAAACATTAAGGTCTCAGCACAGAGGGTCGCGTGTTGAGTTTTAAATCGACCACGCGGACCGCTCAATTCCCTTTTGTGCATCGTATTTCTCTTGTACTCTCGCGTATATGAGCAAAATGTACCGGGTTGCCAGCATACATGTTATTATTTTGATGAAAAATTTTATCACATAAACCCGAACATTACATAGATTCCAATGAACAATAAAAAAATATTCAACTTTCACAAAGATTGAATGCGAAACAAAAAATGTGTTTATACAGGGTCCGGCACTCGAAGTGTAACCAATTAAAAAGGCCATAAATTCAGTTTGGAAAATTACTTTTA
The DNA here is from genome assembly GCF_030247185.1 of Malaya genurostris. Classification (NCBI taxonomy): domain Eukaryota; kingdom Metazoa; phylum Arthropoda; class Insecta; order Diptera; family Culicidae; genus Malaya; species Malaya genurostris. Next base: position 184,443,581 of record NC_080572.1, read on the forward strand.
CTTAATTCAAAGTACAAAATGTGTAAAAATAATACAAAATTCAGAATCAATTCACTTTTGCTCGATATGACCACCTTTTGCCTTGACTATGGCCTTGAGACGGTCAAAAAACGAATCGCAAGCTGCCCGAATGTGACTTGCACGTGTATTTTGGCCCACTCGCGGACAATAACTTTTTTCAGCGCCTCGAGACTGGTGTATCTTTTAGTTCGGACTTTGCTCTCCAGAATGGCCCAAAGAGAATAATCCATTGGATTCGCATCTGGTGAATTCGAGAGCCATTGTGTGGACGTGATGAAGTTCGGAACGTTGTTTTTCAGCCATTCTTGGTTCACTCGAGCTTTGTGAGATGGTGCCGAGTCCTGCTGAAACGTCCATGGTCTGCCACCGAAATGTTTGTCTGCCCACGGCTTCAAAGCAACCTCCAGAATACTTTCCCGATAATATGTCGCATTTACCTTGACGCCAGGCTCGAAGGTCTGAAGTTGGTTACACTTCGAGTGCCGGACCCTGTATACAATGAAGATATGGCGCTCGTAGTAAACCAGTAACCACGTCTTTCTAGAGTACCTTTGCTTGAAACGGGTCAAATTTTTAAGTCGATCCGACCAGAAACAGCTGAGTTGTCGAGGTTGGAGTAAAGTCGTTTTGTAGTTTGTTTAAAAAATGGAAAAAACCGAGTTTCGTGTTTTGATAAAACATTGTTTTTTAATGGGTAAAAACACCGTGCAAGCGAAACAAGGGATTGAAAAATGTTATCCGGACTCTTGTCCATCAAAAGCAACGATTTGTCGGTGGTTCGCCGAGTTTAAATGTGGTCGTACCGACACAAATGACGCGGAACGCTCGGGTAGACCTGTGGAAGCCGTTACACCGGAAAATGTGAGTGAAGTGACAAAAATTATAATGAAAGATCGTAAAGTAAAGCTCCATGAGATTGCTGAGATGACACAGATATCATATGGGAGTGTATTTACTATCCTTCATGAAATATTGAGCATGAAAAAGGTTTTTTCCAAGTGGGTGCCGCGATTGCTTTCGATGGAAAAAAACAGCAACGAGGCGATGATTCAGAAAGCAGTTTAAATTGAACGAATTGGGCTTTGATCTGCTTTCCCACACCCCATACTCGCCAGATTTAGCCCCCAGTGACTACTGGCTCTTTGCTGATCTTAAAAAATGCTCCAGGGAAAAAGATTTGGCTCAAATGAGGAGGTCATCGCTGAAACTGAAGCTTATTTTGAAGCGAAAGATAAATTCTTTTATAAACATGGTATTGAAAAATTGGGAAAACGTTGGAATCATTGTATTACCCTAAAAGGTGATTATGTTGATGAATAAAAAAAATTTGCAAAAAAAATGTTGTTTCCATTGTTAGTCTCGGGACTTATTGATCCATGTGTTAGATACGATTAGTACATAAAAACATATATGTTATCGCGATAAAAATAAAGTCTTGTATTTTTCTGTGAAACAATGTCAGTTTCAATGCATCCGCCATTTTTTCACTTTGGTTTCCTGATAGCACTCTGAAAAAGATGAGAGAAATAAAATTGGTTCGACAAGGCTGCCAAACACACAGACATTCAATCTTTGTGAAAGTTGAATATTTTTTCATTGTTCGTTATAATCCATGTAATGTCCAGCTCATATACGATAGAGTGCAAGAGAAATACTATGCGCAAAGGGAATTGAGCGAGCCACGTGGTCGATTTAAAACTCAACACGCGACCCTCTGTCCTCAGACCTTAATAATAAAAATAGAATTTTTATTTATACAACAGAAGTTATTCTCACTTATAAGATGTATTTTGCTTAATGCGTTCAATTATATAAGGATGATATGCAAAATGCAAATTTAACAAGTTGGCAATTCGCATCAGCAATAGAACGTCAAGACAAAATACTTCACCCATTTTAAAAATTTTCAATAATTTTCGCGTTTCCAATGAATTTATAAATGCAAATCAATTCGCACCCTCTCACTCTGATACTAACTTAGAAGGCGATAGCACCCAGTTGACGCCGTTTTATTGACCAAATGTTATCATATACACACGGGGAGGCATGAGATAGGAACTTGCTTTGATAAAAAAGTGATAAAAACGGCTCCGCTCCATCTCTGGAGCGTTCAATTTGGTGAGCAAAACAAAAGATCCCAAGAATTGGTTAATCGACCTCCACCCAAAACGTTGCGCCCGTGGCGACTGCCCCCATCGAGCACCTCCCATATGGTACACTCCGGAATCTCCCAGGAACTTCATCTGATACAGTTCATCGTTTAAATTCGATTTTATTAATGACAAATTTTATTAATGACATAATCATATTACCATTCATAATATTGTAAATGACTTATCGTTCTGCAGTTGCATTGTTAATTGAAAGCGAGGCATTGTTTTGATCATGGAACTCTTGTGACAGATTTATCAGTTTGGTAAAAATCAACGGAAAGTTTCATTCAATTTTGTTCAATGGTATCACTACACAATCTTTATCAAAACAATCATTATCAAAAAATATTTTGACAGAGCTGTAATCGATATATTAAACAAGTGGTGAAATTACAATCGACATTCTTGTTTTGACCACCAACAACATTCAAGATGATGCGTATTGCTACGGTTGTGCTGTTACTATCTGCAGTGTTTGTAACGATTTCAGCTTTCCCTTCGAAGCAGGGTATTTTTTTATTTTGTATGAAATATATCATCTTCGTTTGAAGCATTATGAACTGTTTTGCAGAGTTATGTGACATCAATCAGGAATACCGTGATTGTGGACCAGCCTGCCCATCTACCTGTGAAACTATCAAAAACGATGAACCCTTAGAGTGTCCTCCGGTATGCGTCGAGGGATGCTTTTGCCTGACGGGTTATGTTCTGAACGATGACAAGAAGTGTATTCTAGCATCGGAATGTCCTAGCAAATAGAGATGGTCGGGTATAGAAATTCTTATACCCGAACCCGACCCGTGCCCGAGTGATCAGCAAAAAAATTTACCCGTACCCGACCCGTACCCGATTAAAAATTTAAAAAAATACCCGTACCCGACCCGTACCCGATCAATAATAAAAAAAAATTACCCGTACCCGACCCGTACCCGAAAAAAAATAAAAAATTTTACCCGTACCCGACCCGTACCCGATTCAAAATTACCTGTACCCGTACCCGACCCGAATGAGTAGTAAAAATTTTACCAAAATTCAGTATGGAAAAAATAAAGTGTTTTAGATATCGAGCCGTATCAGGCTCTAGTTGGTAAGAAAAATACATTAAAATGCTTGTTTACTTTTAAACATATAAATACACTGTGAAGCATGAATAATGTAATGTAACTTTTTTAACTTGTAAAAAAAAACAAACGGTTCATCCGAATTCAAAATTTATTTTTTCATGTTAAAGTACAATCCTTCCGGGTAATTGTGGAATATAATTTCATTCAAATGACTGCCTCGGCTGGCCTTACAGTACGCCATACGGTCGGTCCAGCTTTTTAATACATTTTCGATTGTATGCAGCTTTATTTCAGCTATGGATGCACGAATGTTATCCTTCAAGGCTTGAATTGTCTCTGGCTTGTCCACATAACACTTATATTTGACAGCCGCTCAAAGATAATAGTCAAACGGTGTCAAATCACAACTCCGAGGCGGCCAAATGACATCCGAATTTCGACTGATAATTCGATCTTAAGTCTGTGCACAGATGATCGATCGTAGCGTTGGCTGTGTGGCACGGAGCGCCGTCTTGTTGGAACCAAAAGGTGTACAAGTCTTCCTCTTCAAGTAACGGGAAGAAACAATCGCTAATCATGGCGCGGTACCGCTAACCATTGACCGTGGCGGCGGCTCCTGCCTCATTTTCTAAGAAAAAAGGCCCAATGATGCCGCCAGACAAAAATCCGCACCAAACCGTCACTCTCTGAGATCGGCTTCTCCATGATGACGTGCGGGTTTTCCGTCCCCAGATGCGACAATTTTGCTTATTAACATACCCGCCGAGATGAAAATGTGCCTCACCCGAGAAGATGATTTTTTTGCACACATTCCGCAACATTACCATGATTTTAAAAGTAAAACTGCACTATTTTCACGCGGTCCTCAAGCGTATACACAACCATTTTTGTTCAGCGGAAGGATACAACTAAGTTTCTGTCAAAATAACCGCTAGTTCAAAAATAAATATTAGATGGCGGACCCTGTAGATTTTCAATTTTTTTGGTACATTATACTCATTTACAAATGTCAACAAAAGGGAGTAATATCAACTCAAATTTTTCGAGAAGCATATTTACCCAAAATGTCGTAATACCCGTGGTATTCAATTTTGGGTAGGTATGGTTTTTAAGAAACAGTGCGACTTTTGATCCAATTCTTTAGAACCACAAGTAAGCGTGCTCATTATCTTGACACACAAATAAAAATTCACATTCGAATCACTTGAAAAATCACGTAAAATAGTTCCAACTATGGGGGACGGGTATAGTGTGATGGGATAGTCGGTTCCTTTCACGTAGCCCACCTGGGTTCGATTCCCAACCCCGCACATAGGGTCAGAAAGCTTTTCTGGCCCGAAGAGGCGAATGACCTTAAGGTTAAAACCTCTATAATTGAAAAAAAAGAAGTTCCAACTGTCAAATTGAGTATTATACGTGACGAAAATGAATGTTATGCGAACATCCTCTAAAATGAATAGTGTGTTATCAGTTCGTTTACGTGAATTGACCCAAGAATCAAACAATGTACGTGTATTCCCGGTGTGAAAAATTCAATTTTGAACATGGTGAACAGTGAGTCCTTCAAGTGTAAGTAGTTTGAACATTCGTAGGAAATTTTTTTGGTTACAATTTTTTACTACAAAGCAAAATGAATTATGATTTTGATTCAAAGTAATCTGTCAACTATGCCCGTTTTGTAAGCCTCACAAACCCACACCCACGATGTTATCGGTAGCTGGTGGTTTTTACAGCCATTGAACTTCTGTGTTATCTCCGGTGGAACCCTTAACGAGTGAACACGGTGAAAATGTGAGTATTTCGCGAGAAAAGATTTTCACCCGTACTTTTGCGACTCCACGTTGTCACGTATCGAGATTTTCACTTGTAGTCCAGTGAAAAGAAACGAACATTAACAGGCAATATAGCCCAACTTGTTGTGCCATCAATCGGTGCCATTTCAAGTGAGGTGACACCACCCAGAAGTGCAGAATAAGAAGAACTTCTATGCAGATTTTCTGAAATAAATGTTCATGTTTTTATGGTAAGAATCCTAATGATTTTAATGAAAATTTTGAAAATCTCCAACCAATATATAAAATAACAGTTTTCTGGTATCTGAATGTGATATGAGTACTACACTACATTTTATATACTGCACATACTTGCATATCAGTCCCATATGGGAAATCGACATGTTGAGAAAAAGACGATCAAAAGTTTATTTCCGATTTTTTTTATTTATTGTGCTCCCTAATGCTGGTCCCAGGTTGGCGGTTCAATGCATAGGACGCTGGTCTTACAATCCAGCTGTCGTATGTTCGAGCCCCGACCTGGAAGGATTCTTAGTGTCAGTAGGATCCATAGTACTAGCCATGCAATGATTCTGTACGCTAAGAATCGGCTGCGAAGTCTGTTGAAACAGAAAGGCCAAATTCCACGAAAGGAATGTAATGCCAAGACTTTGCTTTGCTCCCTAATGCTAAATCTTGGTATTATTACATGAAATATCGGTAATACACCTTTGCTGTTCCAATATTGCAACAAATGAAATTATTGAAATTTTGCACTGAATGGGACTGATATGCGGGACTTTAGCATATGGGACACAGGAATGAGTTGATATTTTTTTATATTTTACTGAACAAACCCTCAACTTTCATTGCAATTTCTGAGAGTATATCGAGGAAAGACTTCATTCCTCAAGCTAACTCAAAATTGGCAAAAATCGATATGAGACTGATATGCGAGTATAGGCAGTATATGAATCAAATAATTTTTACTGGATTTTGCATTAAACAGCTTTAAAATGGCAGTCCATTAAAACCTACGTGAAAAGTAGATTCCGACCGCAACATCATAGAGCTAAGGCAGTGTGTCTTATTAAATATGTTATAAACAAAGTAGGGCGGGAAATATTCACATAACTTTTCACGTAACTATGATTGATCTTTTTTTTAAATGAAGAAAAACAAATTTTTCTGGAAAAAGATGCCAGTTGACAGGTCTGGTCCTAGGCGCGAATCAAAACCCCTTGAATCAAATTGATTATTTTTCGGAAGAACTGTTTTGCAATGAAAAAATCTCGTCAACGTATAAACATATTTATGTGAAGTACAAATGGTCGGGTAATCGATCCAAAAAAAAAATTTACCCGTACCCGACCCGTACCCGAGTGAGCGGTAAATTTTTTTACCCGTACCCGACCCGTACCCGAGTGAGCAATAAAATTTTTTACCCGTAACCGACCCGTACCCGATTGAAAATAAAAATTTTTACCCGTACCCGACCAAAAACCCGTCGGGTACGGGTACGGGTCGGGTTTCGGGTAAAATACCCGATACCCGACCATCTCTACTAGCAAAGTGTGATTCAAATGATGATGTCAAAAATCAGAACGTTGGTTGGTTTGTAAAAGTGCCTGGTTCTATGTGTTGTAGTGTGGAGCAACTACTTAAGCAAATACTGAAATACTGCAATAAAAATACAAAGATCAGATTTAATATATTTAATACTTTAATAACATATAACTCATTTATTTGCATGAACAAGTTACTCCGTTCGCATGAAAACGGAAAAAATTAGACCAATTCTAAATTATCAGACTTTAGATGATCTCTTAAAGTAATTAAAATGAGAGAAATTTGAGGTTGCATTTCAAAAGAGAGGATGAGAACAGTTCAGCTGCAGAGAACCCGTGGATATTGAATTATATGAACGGCTGAATGCCAAGATTGGATAAGTGAAACTTAGTTTGGAAAACCCGTTTAAAAGCAAAAACCTTTTTAAATCCACCTAGTGGTGTAATGATGCCTTTTTCATATTACTCATGTTTTTACAAATATCACTAGAAGATTCTGTCAAGAATTTTTTTTCAAAGTTAATGAGAATTTGTTTTATTTTGCATCGTCGCACTAAATGACGGTTTGAAATTTTAAACACAGTTCCGAAATCGGAAGTTCAACAGCAACTTATGAGACTAAATGAACTTTCATTTGAGTCGAAGTATATGGAAATCGGTTGCAGCGGCTAGTGATAATCCGTTTTAGAGTTTTTAATCTTTGTTTCCGGTATTTCCGGAGCCGGAAACTGGGAATCGGCATAGCCGAAGTAGGTTCGTTCAGTGAGTAGCCAATATAACATACCTTTTCTTGAAATTATTTAAGCGTAAATCTTTGTTTTCTAAATTTCTTCTAATAAGATGGAAAGATGATGGCCATGGTCATAATGTAAGATAGTAAAAGGAAATGATTGCCAATTACATTACAATAAACGCTACATCTAAACAAAAAGTAGCTGTCATTCGATTTAGTAACTTTTTCATATAGTTGCGCTTTTTTGTCCCCCTGATACAGATTTACATAGTTTTCTCCTGAAATTAATAGATTAAAATTAAATATCTCCTAAAAATAATAGATAACCCTGCACGCTATACGAAATTGAACAATATTTACTGCGAACGGAGCAAAGGCAACGGTGTTTGCTTCTTTCGTACCAGCACGTAGCGGTTTTGCATCGTCATTTTGTACGACGGTTTGAAAGTTTTGACACGCATCGTGACATAATTTTGGAACCGGAAGTCGAAACTGGTAGAAATTGTATAGTATAGTAGGTGCATTACAAAAAACGTGCCTAACACTCCAAATACCAAGCCTCAAAAAAAGATGGAACGGTAACTTTGAGCTGTCATAGCTCAGCTGTTTTTCAACGAATCTCAATAAATTTTACACCCTCGAATTTAGTGAAGTTCGTAGATTGATTCCAAAACTTTGCAGCAGACGATTGGTAAAGGAAAACCAATGAAAATTTGATTTTTTCCCGTTTCAAGTTTTTTCACGCGCCCAATATGCCCTATCTGCTTTCCAATTTTCTTTCCTTTGGCATAAACGTCGCATAGAAAATATTGAATACTTCAACTTTACCGATTCATAACTATGTTGTTAGTCAACCGATCTTCAAAGTTTGTTCACCATTGGAAAGGAACTACTTCCACAAATAAAAAGCACTGAAAAAAAATAAAAATAGGGTTATCTACCCAAATTTATAATGAAAACTGTAGATAGATGACCTAAGAAAAGATGAGACTTTTTAAAATGATCGTAAATATACCTAAACTCTAAAAATAATATTGCGTTCCAACGTTTCTGCAAATCAAAGGGAAAATATTGGAATCCTTTTTGATTTCATCTGTTTCAAAGAGACGTAGAATTTGTTTCTATTAATAAAATAAATTTTGCGACAATACGAAAATTTTAAATTATTTCAATGGCTTTGTACAATAAGAAATAGAACGTAAAATTATATGAATTTCATATATCAACCCATGGCAAAAGAAACCAACTACAATTTAAAAAAAAATATTGCTTGATTTTTGTTTTACAAGCAATTAAGAACAAAAACATATAGGGTAAGGACTCCCTATTTCATCTCATTTGTAAGGACGTCGCCTTCAAACCCCGATTTAGCCACTAAAATCACTATAACTATTTCATATTACTGTTTCATTCGCCTTGCTCCACATTGAGAATTGATTCACATTTCTTGAAAATTTAACAAATATTCATAAAACAGCTAAAAACACTTATCATGTGTTCACTACTCTGCTCTAAATTCCATCTCAATGGATTTTTATCCATCCTATCGTTGATCCTTTATTCATCCTATAAACTAGCAATGGCGACAGCAATCAAAACATAATATTCCACTATTACACTCTCAGGTTCAAAATGTCAGAATTCTTCTTAAAAACGGCCTAATGCCAACTATGAGACAACATACGATATTTTTAGAACCAGGTTTGAAATCATTTCAACGTTTAAAAATTTTTCGGTCGTTTCCGTTACCTTTCGCTTTAAATTTAAAATTTTACTGTAAAGTTAATTTGGTGAACTTTGAATAAAAACTAAAATGTAATTGATTTATTCATTAGCCCTTCTTAAAACAAAGTGTAGAGCCAGAGATGCCATTTATACAGATTTATCTGTATTGTATAGATTTTTGCGTTCGCATACTGATTTAAATCAAAGTACAGATTTTATACAGATTTCCTTAATTTAATACAGATTTGTACAGATTCATAGAAAGTGAGAAGTAAAAAATTAGACTTTTCTCTCTGAGTATCTATTAGTATTTGATTGCAATGATTCTTTAAAAGTTTATTAATCAACTGACAAATCACATGTTAAAGTGGAAATCTTTTATGCAGATAATTGATTATGGTTAACATCATTTTATTAGTGAAAACAGATAGAGCAGATATAAACTTTCTATGCAACGTATTACATATTTTCTATGAAAATATCTGGCATCTCTGTGCACAGCCGATGAAACACACACACTTCACAGCGTTATGTTGACCTAAGACAAGACCTGACATCTGGGGGGGCTGCTTTTGTTCCAAAATGGACCAGTTTCTGATTGGCTGAATTTGATGTTGCTACCTGCACATTGTGAAAAGAAAAAACTTTTGCAGGGTACGCGAGCAATGATGCCAAGTATAAAGAAAATCAGAAAACAAGTTTATTAAAATGTATAATTTTAGCTCACAAATGAAATGAAAATTTTCGGAGAATGTTTTAAAATAGACATCAAGCCGTTTTTCTTTTTAGTGAATTAAAGTGTAACCAAAAAAGATTTGTTAAATTAGTGTAAACTTGAAAGTGTGTTCAGTTTTACGAGAAAAATGAACTGTTGTGTTTCACACTGTGGTCGCACTAAGCATTTCTATCCAAACCTGACTTTTTCCGGTTTCCAAAAGATCCGGTAATACGCCAACAATGGATTCGATTTTGCGTTCAACATGAGATATTTCGTGTTTTGTCATCAAAACTAAATTAATTGTTTTTAAGCATTAATATATAATAAAGAAATGCATTCACCAAAACATTTTTCATGTTCATTTCAAATCAAAAACCTAAAGTCTAAAAATTTAAATGTAATATTTTTTTCCTATCATAGTTAATAAAAAATCTGTAAATATGGCTACACTGTAGCCGATACGTTGGTATTTATTCCACAGTGCGAAAATGACGAGAAGGATGATTCGGAAGGAAGGATAAGAAGCCAGTTGTCAGGTCTTGTCTTAGATGTTGACGTATAGTGGAATAAAACCAGTTCTACAAGATTTGCAACAATGGTTATTTCATTAGTATTTAACACGCTCTTTCTGGTAATATTTGAAGCCAAACCAGTTTTATTTAAATATTAATATCAATAATATAATTAAACTAATGACACGGATACCAAAAACATACTTTTTGATAATAATTTGAAGAAGAAAAATAATTTTTTTTTGTAACAATATGAGATAACTTGGCAACTTTGCGAAACCAAATGAGATGAAAACAAAGCGCAATCAAGTGAACTAAGTGAAAAATTTTCATCTCATATTTTTAAAGACTTTTATTGTTTGTCGGGTAATTTTTTATGTTTTAAATCGTTAATTAAACAAGTGGCAAGTGAACATTACTAATTATGAGGCCATTCAGCATTCAATGGTAGTGTAATTGTGCGAAATAGTGATCATGTTTTGAGACGAATCGATTAGTAGATATTCAGAAACATGACGAACTGTAAATCTTGAGACGAAAATGTATCCTAAATTGAAAAGTGAGTTTATTTTAAATGAAAAAAAAAACGATAACCGAAGAACTTAAAACCATTTCTTTCAATAGGAAAGTGTGACAAAAACTTTTAAAACATTTCACAGTTTGGTTCAGGTAGGTTGTGAAATATTATTCAATTTCAAAGTAATGAGGTGAAGAGATGAGATGGAAATAGGAGCACAGATGAAATAGGGAGCCGTTACCCTATCTTAAATTTTCCGATATCCTAAACAACATCAATTATACTCGATAGAATATTAAAATTTAAATATCACACACTTAGAATCATTTCGGAATGTATAGAATTCGAATATTATTTGAATTTTCTATTAGTAAACAATTCAGAAAAAGTAGAATTCTGAATTTAGCACAAAAAAATCACACGAAATTAAGTAAAACTTGTTTTTATCCACCTAGATGTGTAATGATGGCTTTCTCATATCTCTCTTATTATCATATAAAAATTGTATTTTTCAAACAGTTTTGTTTGATTTTTGAAAAACATGAAAGCTAGTGCATGAACTAATGTAACCTACAAAATGAAACAGTTCTCAAATCGCTTAGGCCATCTTTCTCAGTGAAGTGAGTTCCACTATTTCAGGTACTTATGAAACTGGAATCGCCCCGAATGTTGGCTTTGCAGCAGCCTTTGCGATTAGCACCAACCAACCAATCTATTTGCAGCTTACAGTTGTCTTCATCTCGAAAAACAACCTCTTCGTTTGAATGCTTTTTACTGAATGAAACCCTGCACCTATGTTATCAGAACTAATTGGCTCAAGTGACATGTTGCCCTAGTTATTTGGAGATTCGTGCCTTGCGTAGCTTCTCATTAACTTCATGATGGGAAGGGAAGGATGAAAGGAACATGGGAGGGAATTGGGAATTGGGTGAGGTGGGAAAACAGCACAAAACATGAAGAAATAAATCGTCCTGCATCCCCGAAAGGATGCTGAACGATCTGTAGGTGCCAAAATGCACGGTTGATAAAACTTCCAACCACCGAGAGGCCTTAGAGATTTTACAAAAGCGACCCCATTCTGCAGTCCTACAAGAATGCAGAACGATTTCTTCCCGAATATGCACTTGAATTAATTTAACACTTCAGAAGACAAAAATACCTTATTTTCATATATAGTAAATAAATGACTTACATGATACGAGTATTTTTTCAATGAAAAACCCCAATGTTTGAACATAATTTAAAAAGTTAAAAAAAAATATCTCCTCCGCCTTTCTTTATAAACATGTTCGAAAATAATTTCTGTCAAATACAAGAAACGGATTTTTTTTCGTTTGCCTCAATGTTAGATATAGCAGTTTAAAAATAACCTGTTTTTGAACTAGTTTTGCTCATAACTTGGGTTCGGAAAACACTACCTGAATACGCCAGTCATTAAAACATTGGTTTTAGCAAACTCTAACAGATGTTCAAAGATACCTATACGAAAAGAGAAAAATATAAATGCTAGAGCAAAAAATCTGATTTTTTAAGTTGCTCTTTAAAAATAGCTGTAACACTAAAACCGTTGCAGATACCACTGTTATCAATTGCGTTTGGGTTGTGCATAAAAATTGTTAAGATCTTTCGTCCAATAGTTTTTGGTTATTTACTACAATTTTTAAAATTTTCAGTGAAATCCAAGTTTCAGTTTTTTCTGTAAATGTTGTTTATAATAAATTTCCAACTAAAATAATAAAAAAATATATGAATATAATGATTCCAATATTTTGAATAAAAAAAATGTACATGTCATCGCTTTAATTTTTGAGTTATATACAAACATGTGAAAAATATGAAAAATTCATATATATTTATAAATTCATCGATTTCTTAATGTTTTCTTTTGATTGTGCAGGGATGGTAGTTGAGCGAAAATTGTAGCTGGCATCACTAGCAATCGAATGATGTATAAAAATATATAGGTCATCGCTTTGAATTTCGAGATATTTACGATCATTGTATAAAGTCTCACCTTTTCTGAGGTAATCTATCTACAGTTTTCATTATAACTTTGGGTAGACAACCCTATTTTTCGATTTTTTACAGTCCATTTTATTTTTGGAAGTAGTACCTTTCCACTGGTGAACAAATTTCGAAAATCGGTTGACAAACAACAAAGTTATGACTCGGTTAATTTGAAATTCTCTTTATCCTATTCGCGATGCAGGTGCCGCATGAATGCAGATAGGGCACATTTTGAGCTTGAATAAAAACTTGGAACGGGAAAAATCCGATTCAATAACGATATACTTAAAATAATCTACAAACTTCACAAAATTCGAGGGTGTAAAATTTATTGAAATTGGTCAAGTAACAACTGAGCTATGATAGCTCAAAGTTACCGTTCCAACTTTTTTTGAGGTTTGGTGCTCCGCGTAACTTTTTTAGGCTTGGTATTAGGAGTGTTAATCCACCTAGCAGTGAGATGATACCTTTTTTGATCAATCCGCATGTGTTTTTTGCATGAATTTTCATCGGTGTTTTAGTACTCATGACATTGCCATTATTTACGGTACTTCCAGAGCCGGTATTCTACAACCAACATAACCCACAAAGATTCGTATGACCATAAATTAATATGACGAATAAATTGCAATAGTTTTGAGTCCAACTGTCATCTTCTTAATTAGTTTGAATTTTAAAAACTGTAATTCCAGAATTGGATAAAATAAATTAAATTTGTGTGGGATCCTTTAATTGGAATTTTTGTTTTTGAAATTCGATTTGGCCTGATTTGAGAAAACGATTGAGCTGTGAGAAACGATTCAATACTGTAACCGGAATCCGGAAATCGGTGTAGCCGAAGTCAGTTAAATTTACCTGAGGAGCTTTATTGTTTACATTTGATTCAAAATGTTTGAAAATCAGTGTAGACATCTTTGAGAAATATGAGATGTGTTATAGGATCTTAAGACCTTTCATTTGAATCTTAGATGGTTCATCTACGAGAAAAATGAGTTACATTATTTTAATTTCGTTTCACATATTATCCTGTAGTTCTGGAACCAGAAGTCGGATCCAAATGTAATTCAGGAACCTTGTTTAGAATCATACGACTTTTCATATGAATCTGAGTTTGTAGAAAACGGTTGAGCCATCTCCGAGAAAATTTAAGGAAATTTTTTGCCACATAAGCATTTGCTGATCTCGACGAATTTATTCGAATGGTATATGGGTGCTATGTTCTTCCAGCATTTATTGCTTTTAGTAGTTTAAATAAATATAATTATGGAATTACTTTCAACTTGAAAATGCTGCCATCATCCGGTTTACATGTCATATTCGAATGAGTATGTTGCCAAAAATGAACCATGCTAAAATCGGTCCGAGGCAAAAAGTCATGAAAAAAGATGCTGTACACAGTCTTTTTAGTACTTAGAAACAATTGTATGTTACAGTATAAAAAACCGTATTTCACGTTGCTCCCAAGCATTGCTTTTTCATACAGCGCTCCAAACTCCTACTACTGGAATAAGGCTTGCACAAAAATATCGATATCTCCGTTAAAAATGGACGGATTTTAACAATCTTTGGCTTGTTGGGTAGCTATTACCGTGCGAAATCTAAGTCTGAAAATATATTCTGTTTTCAATGTCGAGTGTGACAGATACTGTCAAAAAACTGTAAATTTTGACATAAAACTTGTACAACTCAAAAAGTAAACATCCGATCTCAAAACCATTCAATAGCGTTCAGGGTAACGGGCAGACCTTTCATTTGTGAACGAAATACCTATTATATATATATATATATATATATATATATATATATATATATATATATATATATATATATATATATATATATATATATATATATATATATATATATATATATATATATATATATATATATATATATATATAAAAGGTAAAACAAATATCATGTAGGTAAATGCGAATATAGGTAATCTTTGTCTGCTCAAAAGAAGCCATTTTCATTAAGATAAATAATGTCAGGTGTATGTGTTTTACCGCTGGATACAAATCCGATACTGTTTTGTTGATATTTAGGATCGACATTGAGATTCAAACATACGACATCTGGTTTAGACTAACGGCTTATATCTTGAACTGCAGACCCGGATTATGTAACACTTTCTTTTGTGTGTAGTGTTTTATTGCATGGATTAAATTGATGAAATATTAGGTAAAACTAGCTTAGAGTGTGATGTTTACATGTGAGGAATATCGTCACAATCTGTCTTGTGGTTTAAAGAAACACACCGCATTGAAGATATTGAATTGCTTCAAATTCAATCCAAACCTTTCGATTAGGACCGAGATCAAGTCCGTCTGGTTAGTCCAGCTGATAATAAAGCGGACCGGGCTAAGGTAAGGTAAGGAAGGCACCTTAACGGTCCGATAAACAGAATACGAATACCAAATCCTGCACCAAAAGGCCAAAGTACACCGTACTAAACATCAAGATGTATTTTATAGCATACGCCTAGCAGATTCCCGGACTAGAGATTTTCATCGTATATTCCAGAGAAGTTTCGAAAGAAGATGGTCGACAAATTTGCCAAGATGTATTTGGTATGGTAGGCGATCGGTGGATTTGGTAAATTCAGCAAGACATCCTCACTGATCGGCACCATTAACGGCAAAAAATTAAAAAAAAGAATGCCTTCAGGAACGCCTGCTGCTTTCCCCGGTTCACACTCTGCTTCACCAAACTCACTTCCTCTAATAGGAAAATTCTTGGCGATTATGGAGGGCAAATTTTGACAGCAAGGAAAATTTTTCAAAACGGCAAGGATTAAAAAAAAATGGATGAATGAAAGTGTGTAGTGTGCTGCATTTTGTTCGAGTACAATCTTTAACTCGGTAGCCCACGATCAACTTTCACGTGATTTCGCAGGGAAAAAAACAAATCTATTGCTGACAATTTCGGTAATAATTCAACTTTGCAATAGTTACGCTAAAAGTAATCGAACAAAATAGAATTTTTCTATTTTTGTGTTTACTTTGTTACAGAGGTACATTCGGAAATTTACTTAATAAATTCATAAATTTACGAATTTTGTTTAAACTTTTCTTCCTTGCTACAATAGAAAATCAAAGATGAACAACCTATATTTCGTTCGAAAAATATTTAGTTTTGATGCAGTTACTAATCCCAAAAGATAATTCAAGTTATTCCCGTTGAGAAAATACACTTTATATTACGTCAGAAAACTTTTTCACAAATGCTATCACTAAAAATTTCGTAGGAAATTTGAACACACGGTTCATGTTAATGCGTTAAGTAGATTTGAATGAAACCTGAAGTGCCTGAGTCAAGTACGACTCAGACGATACATCAGATACTCTCCCCAACGTCAAGTGAACGTCAGCATACGCCAAGATTCAATTAATACTTTTCTTAAGAACGGATTTAATCTTTCCGTACGTCAAAACGTCCCGTGCCGGTGCGTTGTGTGTGTGAGAATCTCCATCAAATATGCATGTTAGTTATTGTTGATGTTTCTTTGCAGCTTTGAACCGGTGAATCGTACTTTAGTCAACGTCAACAGCAACATCTACGTCAGCAAGAGACCGAAGTTCGTTATTATCGCACACAATGCATCCTCCATTAAATGGCTTCGGACGCCAGTGCACTCGACGAACTCGTGGGTTCCGATATCGTCCATAACACCCCGGCGAGAGCCTAGAATCTTTCGAAAGCGATTTAAGATTCACTTCGATGAGCAGTTTTGAATCATCAATTGAGGAACATCTTCTGGGCAGCGCAACTTCGTATTCTGCGCACAAATAAAAAAAAAAACATTAAAAAATATGTTTAACGGATGTGGTCAAAGTTGAAATTTACCTCTCGACAAAGCAAAAGCAAGATGGATCAAAACTAATCCGAGAAGCAAAAATAAAAGTTTACGGATCATTCTTTAAAAATATCTTTGAAGGAAGAATAAACTAAAACTGGAGCTTGCAGCTTCAAACGGCTGTGCTTTTATGCGTTATTCATGCTACTGAATCTCCAAGTACTTCTGGTTTGATAAAAGGTCAAAAGGTGTGACTTTATTTAGAGAAGGGGAAGTAGGGGTTAAATTGCATATAGATTGTTCGATGTTGGAATTTCGATGGTCTGTTGAAAGCTGTCTAGCAACTCAGTAAAATCACTAACATAAATTATTGAGTAATGCAGTAGGAGATCAAATGCATAGCGGCTTGGCCTTGGAAGCCTTTTGACGTATGTTCGAGGCCCGAAATAGAAAATTTCTCAATATTAATAGGATTGTAGCACTACTTAATAGGATTGTAGCACGTTCTGTAAGCTGATCAACGGCTGCGAGGTCTGTTAACACAGAATGGTTAAATCCCTGTGTTCTAACGCCAACAATGTCACCCATATGGCCAGAGTAATGAATTCTTTGAGCAAATTCAGCAGCTGGATATCGCCATCAAGTCGTTTTAGTTTTATTTTTTTTCCAACACTTCAACTGTCAAATTTAGAACTGCTATCAACGCTGCCTGATATCAACCCCGGTGACATTTTCCTGGTACTTATGTAGTGGAGACTCTGGTACAGATAGTTTTTGGCGCCGAGAACAGATTTTTGGAAAAATGACCTGCAACGCTGATCTACTATATTTGCTTGAAACATGAGAAAAAAGCTTCTGGAGTTGTCGGACTTTTTTAATATAATTTCCAGATTTGTATTCTAAAACTGATATATATTATGCATCTATATTTCGAGAACTTGATCACTCCGTTTGACATTGACATTAAATGAAAAATATTGTTTAATCAAACATAAGTTTGAAGTTATATAGTCATATTCTGTAAAGATCGGTTAACGCGATTTGCGTGAACAAAGTGTCAGGGTGTCAGAGTCAGAGTGGACGCGATTTGCGAAGCGTCCACACGCGCGTGCAAGCTGGTTTTATTGAATCATAGCAAACATGTCACAATGATCGCGGTGCGAAAACCGTGCATCGCATCAAAACGCTTCGCCTCGTTTTGCAATTCGCATCGACTTTGACAGCAACCTAAGGTACATACTAGTGAGTAGATATAATTCACCATTTCAGTATAACATATTTTTGCAAGTGCCTTAAGGTAACTACTAAGAGCTACTTAACCTAAAATTAGGTTTTGAATGGAATCCCGAAGTTAGATGGAATGTACTCAACATTAGGGAGTTTTTCGGTTCCGTCGGTAAGCGACGGGGTTTCATTCGAAATGGTGTACGAACTCAAAGTAGACAACATGGTAAATTGGATCCATTTGAAAATAAATATGAGTGCAGCACTCAGAGAATTGACAGAAGAACTGAATAGTGCCACGCTAAAAGGGTCTAACTGGAAATGATAGTTTCTCTTTGTTCACATTCTGTTTCGCAAATATGCAGATAATTTTATGTTTGACGCTTAACTTTATGCATAACTTCAAAGTTAAAACTACAAGCTTTAGATTAATATTGGAAACTTCATGTATTATTTGAATACGACCTCTCGATGAGCTCTATTCAACGTCAGTCTCAGTTTATTTATTATTTGAAGCAAAACAACATGCGTCTTAGCTATAACATTGTTGGTTTATGTACAAAAATCCTCAAGTTATAACATGAGTGAAATTTTCGACATACTCAGCGTTTGTTATTATTTAAAAGATATTTTATTCAGGCCTATTTGCGTACAAGCTTTACGTTGCCGATTTAGCTGAGTTTTTAGATATTTTTTTTTGTATTGGATCTCGTTGTCACTCTTTTTCTAGGGGGAGAGGAGCTTTCATTTTCCTCCTGCGAGGATTGAGGGGCAGTTTGTTCGCGGTTCGTCTCGTCATTCATTGCCGCATCGATGGTATTGTTGTTGATTTCGTTGCTAGTTGTAAATCTGTACCAAGGAAACAAAAATCTGTATTGAAAGTCTGTAGATCAAAATTATAAGAAATTAAAACATAACATGAGAAAGAAGTCATTAGAAACCGAATCTAAAGAAACCAGAATTTTTGACGTTTTTCAATGTTCATCTACACTCATAAATCGATGGATTGTATGGGACATTGTAATCTTGATTACATCTAGATGACAGATGAATTATCTCTAGTTTACCAAACTTCCCTGAAGAATAATTATGGATCACCATCTATCAAGTTATCGCTATTCAAAACTGTTCTGAAACTATTTCACTGCATTACCTAGATTCCGAATTTGCTGAATTGTGTTGAATTTTGAGTAAAAGGATCCAAGAAAAGTGTTCAAATTCAGAATTTGGTAATATATTGTTTATATGTTGCAGAGAGTGACTATAATCAGAGTGGCGACAGCTGTTCGTTTGGAATGACAGCTCCCAGTTCCAAACGAGCAAACGACCTGTCAATTCAATGTAAAGCTAATGGAATGTTTTGAATTGTTGCCAAAATTACGGATGAGATGTCGTCACTCTGGTTATAGGCAGTCTAATGTTGCAGTGTCGTATAAAAGTGTTGTCAGTATCGTCGATAATAATAATTGAATTGTCAAAAAATAAGCGTTTTTGAAAAAATTTATCTAAAGTTTTCAATAAAACGATTTCTTTGAAAAATACATTTGATGAAAATGATTTCAAAGCTTTATTTTTAGCTGATATAACACGGAAAGACCGATATCAGCATTTTGGCGAAAAAATTAGTTGATTTTCTGATTTTAGTTAGTTATTTTTTGAGACAACTAAAAAAATTTTACTTTTGCTAATTTAGATTTTTTAAATTCTAATTCCCTTGGTAATAATACAATATTTGTTGAAATGGCTATTTTTTTAGTTGAATTCACCAATTGTCATTTCTTAGCTAGGGCACACTTCATATCCATTCAACTAATTTTTTAGTTGAATTAGAGAAATAAAACGTTGTTTTCAACCAACATAAATGGTTGAATTGGTTTCTGCCATTTGCAGCTATATGGCGCTCTGTCACCGAAATAACGCTAACACCGTAATGACTACTAGCCACTAGATGGCACACTACTACCGGAAAAAATGTCACTCGCGGTTGTCTTTTCTATATTGGCAGGTATAAATACGATGTTGTATTGGAGAAAAAGACATAAGCGAAACACAAACTTCTTTTTGAACATTTTTCTTCTAAATCGCTGTTTTCTTCATTCGACTTCGCGAAATCGACTCTCTCACTGAAAACTTTGAGCACTCGGAAAATTAAATCCGAATACAAGTAGTACATCGAACGGCAAGTGCAACATTCGAAACTCAATTCACTGTTCCGCGTAAAAACATTATTACGCACAATCGCTTCAAATGCGCACAAATTCTGAATAAATACACTTTCCACTAACAGTTTACGTCATTTTTACATACCGGTTTAAAAATTTATATATGGATATATCGTAATACATGCGTAAAACATCTAAACAATTTGCAAGCAGTTTAGCTTTTTAATGGATTGTTTTGACACTTCTCAAGAAATTTGTGGCTAATAAACTTGTTAATAAAACCAATTTCATTTTTGTTTTCTTTGTGCTGTCCTTCAGTAATAATGGTGATAGATAAATAGAAACAAATTTTCTGTTTTAAAAACAAAATTAGTTGTCAATGAGAATTTCGTGTTGGATTGAAATATTGCTGGTTTGTGTCCAGAATATTCGCCAACTAAACACATTCTCTAAAAATAAGAGTTTTTTTCAGCAAATAAATTCTCAATTTTCACTAATTTTATAGTTATTTTGGAAATTTTGTTGTTAAAATCAACTAATTCAAAAACAGAAATACGAATTAGGCGCAGAGCTAATTTCGGTCGTTCCGTGAACATATGTCTAAATGTTTTCAAATGATAAATAGCATCATGTTATAAGGGGAGAAGCTTGTTGAAACGTATAAATATGTCTACTGGCAACAGTGGTCGCGAGGGATGTATTATTTATAACAGGGGGCAACCGCAATAAGAAGAAAAACATTTTTCAGGAAAAAGACACCAGTTGTCAGATCCTGTTTAATCAAAGCATTATTTTCGGTCCTTCACCGATGTAAAACAACAGACACGACATAATAGAATTCTTTTTCAACACGATGATTATTAGTTCTCGTGGAATTTTTCTCTGCAATTCCGTGACAAAGCTGGTTGAATAATTATCAACATATTTTTAATTAGGAATATAAATGCAAATTTCGTTCTGTCTAATTTGACCCCGATGTTCTCTTGATGCAACAGAAAACGTGCTACTTTGCCATAGATAAAAACGTTCTAACGCACTTGGATGGTTTGAAATAGACGACACAAGTTCTGGTTCCATCATGCGTAAGAAAATTTCTTTCCTATACCGGTGGCACGTGCGAAATGTGTTGACCGATAATGCAATCTGCTAGCATGTGCTACAGTTGCAGTTACATTGGTTTTAAGGTGTTATTCATGTAGTTCTGAGTGTGTGATATAGAGGTGACAAGTGTGTGAACCATATTTTTAAAACATTGGAATCAGATTTTAAAATCGTTGTTTTGCAATAATTCGTTTTGTTATTATTTGACGATGATGATAATTCTTCTCGTAACTATGATAAAATCTATGATTTGAAAAATCTTCGACTGCATTTTTTGAAAGTATATTTTTTGTCAGATTTTCAGTGAATTATTTTTGTTTCCGCGTCCAACGTCTCGGTGTAACCAGTATGCAACTTATTTAGGAGAACTGCATCAAATGCAATTTTTTAAGGTCAAAGTGGAGATTTCTGACAATGTTGTTTTTTCTCTTTTTCAATTGATAGTATTTTTTCTTGTCGTAGCACTTGTAGCACTTAACAGTCGTTAATATTGGCTTGATATGGACAGATAATTGCTCTTGATAAATTGTCCATACACGCAGAAAAATGGAGCTTGTTTGAAAGAACGAAACAGTTAGTAGATTATTAAATTTTATTTTTGTTAATTTCTATCTAGAATATGATTGTTTCAAACCAATTTTCCCCTTCCAACATCAACAATGATCTCTGTTTGATGTGAATCAACATTTTATTCTAACCCAACGAAAAAAATTGCTGTTCCAGCTGATTTTATTGTTGAAATAAACTACCAATTGTTTGCTTAACAACAAAAGTTGCGTTGATTTTATTGGCAAAACTTTTGTTGATTCAATTCTAATTTATATTTATGTTAATAAAAATTTTGATTCCTTTCATCTATGATCTAATTTGTACAATGATACAACACAGTTTATTGTTGAAATGAACCGTGTCAGTTACATTCCTTATAAACCAGAGACAATTTTTCAACTGTGAATAAACAAAATAGTATGCACGTGTTTCAAAAAGTGAAATTTCATCTGCTCATTTCTTTACCGTGGAGCATTTCAACAATAAAAGCGTAAGTATTGATAATCAATAATATTAAAAACCTCATAATATTACATAACACGTTTTCTTCAAAAAAAAATGTTATAGGATATCTCCATTTTAACCGATCTGCAAGGGCATCGCGCCATGATTGTGGTTTGGAAATAATTGTAATTTTATTAATGTAAGTATTTAGAATTGCTAAAATAAAATAAATCGACAAAAAATGTATCAAAAATAACCCTCCAAATTATTTTGAAAGAAATCATTTTATTCTTAACAACAAAAAAAGACGGATTTAAAGAAACAAAAAGCGTAAGTAAAAATAGTAATCATTTTGAGTTTATATCTTATCATTTATTTCAACTGCCAAGTTTATAAACTCAAAGCACTATAAAGATTACCTTCATCTAAAGTTAGTTCATTGTAAACTGATTTTGCAAGTTAAATTTACTATGGAATTGTTTGTTAAGAAACTGACAGGAATGCACAAGTCAAATATTTGTTGTTTTTAACAAAATATTTATTGAAATAAACTAACTCACTGAGACAAATCTAATATCTAGTTTTGTAGTTTCAAGCAACAATACATGCTATATTAAACCAAATTTTCTTTTGTCACTATTTTAATAAAATAAATCGTTGCGAGAAACCAAAATTTAGTTACTTTTACAATATTTTTCTCTGCGTGTTGAAGGTGATTATGCTTACATGCAAAAAAAAATCTACGCTCCTGCTAGCGATCTTAATTTGGAACATACGCCATGACAAACGAAAACATGCGTGTAGGCATGTTTTGAGCTCTTCCTTCGTTTTATTTATCAATTCCTCCTCAGTTTTCAAGTTTTCCCAGAAATTCTCGATGGAACGCAGCTGAGGGACGTTGGGCGGGTTTGCCGACTTGGGTACCACATCAATATTCAGCCGCTCAATATCCTCCAACGATCGCTTCGAGTAGTGAGCTGACGCCAGATCCAGCCAGAACATCGTGTATTCGTCCTTGTGGTATTTCTTGACGAATGACGCAACTTTCGGCAGATATTTCGTACCATAAATTTTCTCTTTCCCCTCCAGTCCGGAGCAAAAGAAGAGCGGCTTGGACATCTCCTTCTCGCTGATTCTCAGCCACAGTAGCACCTTCTTGGGGAACTTGGTGTGTGAAATGAACTTCACCTCGGAAGGAAGTAAAATACGAAGTGCCCTGCCAGTCGTTGCCATCCAGGGTAAGATAGGTCTCGTCATCCATCACCACCGTTACGTCGCAATTTGCTGGGAAAATCGAGTTGACCATGTTATTCAGCCGCTGCCGCTGCGTCATTGCCAGTAGCTCCGAAATCAGAGGACGCGACTTCCGCTTCCTGACATGTATATTCATGTTCGCCAGGTACTTTTTCACGGTTTTGCCGGTTGCACCGACCTCCTGGCCAAGCACACGCAGCGATGTAGCCTATTTTCTCTCGGTCTTCCTCTTCAGCTTACTTTTGGAACTTCTTGTCGTTCAGGATCGTCGGCCGCCCGGATACGGACTTTCTTTCGATGCTCTGATTGTTGTTTAATAGTGCCGAGATGTTGTAGATGCCGGAGCGGGCGTATCCGGCGTCCACAAAGAGCCGTACGATGTCCGTTTTCAAAGCGGCGGGGTGCGGTTCCTTCAACGCGCACGTCTCGTGTCTTCGTCTGCGCACATCGAAGTTGCTTCACTGTTTTGCCCTCACGGTTTTAGTTCGACTGATAGAGCTGTCAAATTTCGTCTGCTGACACATGGGTTACTATGATTGATGCTGCATGGGTAGTTTCGTAAGTGCGGGTGAAGGTAAACTCATGAAAAATCGCCAATTTTCGTCCATTTTTTAAAAATGCAAACATCAATCGGCCATGTGCATCCGTTCACAAACATTCTCGTTAGAGGCATACTATCGATCGGCATGATTGAAGCGATCATCGTAGTGGAATTAAGAATCGAAAGCTGCATTTGAAAACGTTGAGAACGATCTGGGCAAATCCAGCCAAGTCGGATTATGATAACGCTAAGACAATCGATTGTCAGTCCAAGCACCGTCAGAAGAAGTCGTCCGCGTTTCGCTATTATCAGGCTAGTGAGTAATTAAACAGAATGCTGAAATAGACTCTAGTGATTAGGAGACGTTCCTGAAAGTTGTACAATGAGGTTTCTGAGGAATACAAAAAATGCACTCTCATGAAAGACGAAACGCACGTGGAGATGAATTATGAGTAATTTAACGGAGAAAACTTTTATAAAGTCGTTGATGATATCCCTAGCAAGCTCACACTCATTTATGGTGACAAATTTCCAAGAAAGTGTTCGATATGGCAAGTTATTTGCAGCTACGGATAGAAAACTCTTTGTGATAAAAAAAGTCGACATACCCAAACGTAGAAGCAATGTATCCACTTTTCCCTCGGAGCACCCGAAAAATCGTATGCTTTCGTACATACCAGGTTACGATGGATCTGAAAAGTTTTCTCTCTTAGTTTGGCAAACTGTCATTAAACTGAAGATGTGAAAAAGGTCACTCGGGCGGAATACGAAAAAGATTAGGAGATGGTGGAACAAAATGGCCGCCCAGGTTAGCCAACAGTGTGAGGCAAAAAGTTTGTGACTTGATCGGAATTAACTGTCTAATCAATCATGCTGAGCCCGCCCCATTTCTGCTTTTGTACCCGGTACGGAGCCCTATATTATTGAGAATATTCATTAACTAATCCAACTAACACAGTAGTATTTCAGCTGAACTATCAGAGTTGATAAAACAAATATTGCTGTGTTTCAAAACAAATTATTCCATATCATTTCCCATTCTCCAAACAGCTGTTTAAGCAACGCTCTGAAGTGACATCTATTAAATTATTACTATTAAGATCAAATTCGTCTTTTGTTCGTCGATCGTCGATCAGTTCAAACGTAAGAATGAAGGTAACACTGAAACTAACAATCATTGCTGTTTTCGTGGTTGCTCTAGGTGTTGCGTCTTCGGAGGGAGTTTGCATTCCGAAATCTTTGTGCCCAAAAACTGGTAAACAAGAAATCGTTGCTGCAAAAGCTATTCTGAACATGTTCTTATTTTCCTACAGTGATCTGTCCCGAACCGGAAGTATACTCTGCCTGTGGATCACAATGTCAACCAACGTGCTCTAACAGAAAGCCCAGGATATGTCTTGCACTCTGCAAATCGGGATGTTTCTGCCCTAGTGGATATTTGCGTAACGCTACAGGAAACTGCGTGCCGAGTAGTCAATGTCCGATGCTAGAGTCAAGGATTTGATAGATCTGTTTATGAAAATTTAACGTTCATCCAACTACAGATAATGTTTTAGGAAAGCTGTCCAATATTGATAATCCTCAAAAACTTTAAGAGTTATTTAGGCTCCAAGTAGAACTTTTGTCCTCAACATATTATAGAGTACGTGGGAAATTGTATGCTATCTTTCATAATTTTTCACGGCATTCTAAAAATACATATATAACTAAAATAGCTAAAAATTTAAAAACAAAATTGATACTGAATAGTGATATAAATATTATTGCAAATTGCATTTTGCTTTCAAATTGTATGTATTTGCATTTGGAAACAATTTCACTTGCTCTGGGATCGCAGTTCGCTAGTTGGAGTGAAATTTTGATTGTTTATAAAACTTTGCCGTGGCCCATTATCGAGAAAGCAGGCATCATCACGACCGTCAAGGATCAGATGTTCTCGGACTTTCGCCGGCATGATGGGGAAAAATGACGAAACGAAACTTTGGCCCATTTTTACTGCGCATGATCGGTTGTGAGTTGACGAAGGTACCGTTTTGGGGAAATAACTTGCAGCACAGTGTCGTCAAAAGGCACAATAGCTTCGAGAAGGAAATATCCCTCTTAGAAAAAAAAAGTTCAACGGTGGCCTTTCGTTGGTCCAATACGTTGTCACTGACGATCTCTCTACTGAAGTAAACTTAACACTCTGACACATACAACGTTCGCTGACGTATCGAACGGGCAGCATTCGGTTCTCTTCAAATTCTCTTCAAATTCTCTTCAAATCAAAGCTCAGTTTAACCACAGTCAGTTGATTTCTTGAAATAACATAATCTCTCTTTCAATAGTGTGAGAGCGGCCTTCAAATGAGGTTCATGTAAACATTCGAATTGGTTCAAGATAATAGATGAAAGACAAACCAGATAGCTGAAATATAAATTACAAAATATACATAAATTAATAGTTTCCTTCTTCAGTTTTCATTTATTATTCTACTATTATTTATAATTCTATTCATTCGAACTTGCTCACTACCAACAGTGAAGACAATGAAGCAGCTAGACTACTTGACACATGAAACTGAGCAAACAAAACTTCAAATGCCTAGGTACGATTATTAAATTAACGATGAATTCTTGAAGCTTCACTTGAGTATGGCAACAAATGTCAAAAGAATTTGTATCGATATGCTGCCGGACAGTGGTCAGAAATTTCATTTTCATCTGATATTATTCGATTGAAATTGAAATTTTACCGCACTGCAACAAGCTCTCAACGACCACCAAAATATAACCGTTTGCTTAGTGGGTTGCTAAGTGGGATCGTTGACAATATTGACACATAAAGACTGTCCCAGAAAGTATGGACGCAACCAAAAACCGCTGCCATTTCGCAATGGTTCAGAATCTGTCAATTTGTATGGCTGCGTCCTGTTGTTTACACTCTTCTCTAACCACTTGTGCAGTTGTTCAATCCTTTTTTTTAGTTTGTTTCGAAATGCGTGGACTTTCAGCAGAACAACGTCGAAAAATTGTGTACAAATGGTGCACAGAATGCGGACTGTCACTGAGAAAGATAGCAAAAATGGAAGGAGTAAGTGAAAAAGCCGTGCGAAATGCAATCAGGAAGTTCGGTGAGGATAACACCTTTGAGGATAAACCGATAACGGGTCGAAAAAAATGTTCTGCTAACCCTCAGTTGTATAAACGTATACTGAAGGCGTTCGAGCAAAAGAAGGAGGTTTCAGTTCGGGATGTGGCCAAAAAAGTGGGCACTTTGAAGTGAAATGTTCTTCGTGCTAAAGAACGTTTGAATTTTCGAACCTATAAGAAGCAGAAGCAACCAAAACGTAGTCCAAAACAAGAAGCATCGATCAGGCCGAGGGTTCGAAAGCTGTGCAATACAATTTTTGCTGGAAATTTGAACTGCATAATCATGGACGACGAAACCTACGTGAAACTCGATTACAAATCGTTGCCGGGACCACAATATTATACGGTGCGAGAAGGGCAAGTGTTAAACCAGTCCGAGACATCGATTGAAGTCGAAAAATTTGGGAAGAAAGTTATGGTCTGGTAAGCAATTTGTAGCTGCGGTAAGATTTCGAAATCCTTCATCACCACTGCTTCAATGAACAGCTAAATATACATCAAGGAATGTTTACAAAAACAACTTCTACCCATGATTCGAAGCCACAAGGATCCTGTTGTCTTCTGGCCAGATCTTACTTCTTGGCACTACTTGAAATCAACGGTAGAATGGTATACTACCAATCCACCAAATTGCCCACAACTTCGACCAATTGTGGAATTTTGGGCATTAACGAAGGCACATCTTAGGAAACATGTCTCGGCAGCCGAAACCATTCAACAGTTCGAAAAAGATTGGAAAAAAGTGTCAAAACTTGTCGCCAAGAAGTCTGTACGTAATTTAATGAGGAACGTTCGCAAGAAGGTGCGCCAGCTAGTCTACAATGGCTAAGTAGCAAATGTTGATAATAATATTCTGTTGTTGTAGTCTAATATTATCAGTATATTGAATAAAATTTGAATATCTAACACTTGTGAATTATTTACAGCGAAATCAAAGTGCGTCTATACTTTCTGAGACAGTCTTTATTCGAGCGAGTTGCGCTGCGGTACGTTCCGCGCGTGCGGGTCGTGATTGATCACTGCTCCGAAAGTATTAATCTTTCCACTTTCCCAAGATCGCGTTAAACCCGTAAGACTTCTTTTTTCAACTAAAACAAGTAAAAAAATTAGGCCCAAGTTTGAAATTTTTTTATTTGTTTATTCACTTGTTATCTTATTTCATTAATAAGTCCCGAGACTAACAATGAAAACAACATTTTTTTTTTGCAATTTTTTTTTATGCATCAACATAATCACCTTTTAGGGTGATACAATGGTTCCAACGTTTTTCCAATTTTTCAATACCATGTTTATAAAAAAAATTATCTTTCGCTTCAAAATAAGCTTCAGTTTCAGCGATGACCGCCCTATTTGAGCCAAATCTTTATCCCTGGAGCATTTTTTTAAGATCAGCCAAGAGCCAGTAGTCACTGGGGGCTAAATATGGCGGGTATGGGGGGGTAGCAGATCAAAGCCCAATTCGTTCAATTTCGCCATTGTTTTCATCGACTTGTGGCAGGGTGACTCGTTGCTGGTTTTGTTCCATCGAAAGGAATCGCGGCACCCAATTTGGAAAAACCTTTTTCATGCTCAATTTTTCATGAAGGATAGTAAATACACTTCCATATGATATCTGTGTAATCTCAGCAATCTCACGGAGCTTCACTTTACGATCTTTCATTATAATTTTTGTCACTTCACTCACATTTTCCGGTGTAACGGCTTCCACAGGTCTACCCGAGCGTTCCGCGTCATTTGTGTCGGTACGACCACGTTTAAACTCGGCGAACCACCGACAAATCGTTACTTTTGATGGACAAGAGTCCGGATAACATTTTTCAATCCATTGTTTCGCTTGCACGGTGTTTTTAGCCATTAAAAAACAATGTTTTATCGAAACACGAAACTCGGTTTTTTCCATTTTTTAAACAAACTACAAAACGACTTTACTCCAACCTCGATAACTCAGCTGTTTCTGGTCGGATCGACTTAAAATTTTGACCCGTTTCAAGCATAGGTTAGTACTCTAAAATAAAGGGGTTACTGGTTTACTACGAGTGCCATCTCTGCTTTAGTCTCGGGACTTATTGATCCATGTGTTATAGAGGTAGTTCTATGGAATTGCTTATTTGAAAATTAAAGAACAAAACGCACATTTCATGTCTTGGACGAATTGTTGTATCTTTATTAGATTTTGCAGCTGTTGAAAAAAAGGCTCTTTTTGTAAACGAGAAATTTAAAAAAATCATATCACGAAAATTCCACGTACCATATTGAAATAAAAAATACGTGTTGAATATTTTCGAGTGTTTTTTTGGGTGGCTGATTTTGCGTGGAACGCCCCATTTATTTGATGCTAAAACTGAATAAAAAATACACAAGCGAAATAAAAATATGACATTATAATTTCACTTAACTCTATGGTTGCAATATCGAATATCGATATTTTTTTGTCATCGTTGTAAATAATCGACAATATAGATTTTAAGTTGATGTCGATATTATCGATAAATAACGATACGTTTCCCATTTTTAATCTGGACTCAACAACTAACTGATATTTGGAAGTGTCCAGATTTGAATTCTCCGCAAACTTCAGACCATTGACATGCTTAAGGCAAACATTCATGGCAAAATCATCGCTACACTCGAAAAGGTTATTGAAAACTCACTACACTCGAAAAGGTTATTAAAACGTGCACATTTCGCTTTGGCTAATGGATATAGTTACTTGATTGGTGTGGTTTCCAAAAAAATAAATAATTATAACCATAAGAATTTGTGCACCCTGTAGTATTGCGTTCATTCCTAAATTTCTCAAATTTACAGCAGATTGACTATGTAGCAAATGAACGCCGAGTATATATCCTTAGAATATTGTGGCTAGCTCGAATTTCATATAAACTGCGATTGACCCACGTATAACATTTGCTTTCGGGTCACCCTTTGCGTTTGTCGTCACGCTCTTGTTTATATAAACACAGACGTTAGCTGATGCAGCTAGCTTCACGGTAAGCATTCGAAACCCATTCCAACAGTTGTTTATCGACCGAAGAAGCACGCCTGTCCTCGAGTTGTAACGCATACTCTGTCATACTTTCGGTGGTAACCGTCAGTTACCAACAGGAATGAGCCATATGAAAATGTGTTTGTATGACTAGACTAGTGTACCTCTCCTCTCGTGAGTTCTCTTCCATTCATTTATACACCAGAATTTGCGAATCTAACCGTTTCGTGAAGTCACTCGTGGGTGCGAAAAAACGCGCTTTCGTCTCCGGGATGAAAGGAATATAGTTCTATAGGTGATTAACTCTACATTTAGGATCTCTAATTGACCGACAGATTGGAAAAACATCTGTGATTGAGCTATCAATAATGAACACTGCGAGTTTTTTATTTCAATAATGGATATGATAATCTTATTTCAACTACGTGTAGAAATTTCGACTTTTTTTAAAAGTTTCCAATAAATGAAAATCAGAATTGAATCAAAGTTGACCGTTTACTGAAAGTCACTTTCCAAACTGTAAATTCTCATTTGAGTAGCCCGATCTATGTTTCTGCTCTTTCCTCTACTTTACCGTTTCAGGACTTTTGCCGAAAACAGTGCTAGTGTCATATGAAAATAGCTGGAAAGGAAGCATTTCCTGAAGGCGATATACCATTGTAAAAGGATGGGGCGATGGAAGAAGAAATGGCTTACCTCGGCTAGCACATATGGACGAGATTCCAATACTCGAAACCGGCACCGGTAGGTGTGTGGAGTCGGCTTCAATTAGGTAAATTGCAATTTATCGCCTTTTTATTGCAGCTCCTTTGTGGCGAAGCATCCCCGCTTAACTGTTCGCAGTGTAATTCTACCATTTCCACGGATATTCCTGCGCATTCGCAGGTTATATAAAATCCTGCAACATACCGATTTTGGGATGGTGAAAAGGCGGTACAAGTATCTTGAGACTAGATAATTGATTCGATATTGATTTGTTCGATGATGATTCAATTACGGAAGGTTCTTCGGACCAAAAGGGAAGTGGAATTGTCACAATAATTCGTATTCCAGCTGCTCGGTTCTAACGCACTCCGATGCCAACGGATGGAACTGATTGGCAGCCGATCGATGGTAAAACTTGGATATTTTTTTGCCACGTATTCTTTCGGCATTTCTGTACTTTCAAGCTTACTGTAAGGAAGCATCATCTTACGCCAGTTTGGGCGACTAGCGAGAGCCCACCGACGACCGTCATCGCGTCAACTCCCTCCGGGGGCCTTATGTACTGTACTAGCAACCGAGACAACTTAGCCAGCAGCGAGGAGCGAACTAACTAACTAACTAACGAACGAACGAACCAACGAACGAACGAACGAATGAACGAACAGGCAAACAAACGCACGGTGGAAAACAAATCAATATTTACTGGACGACGCTGTTGGATGGCAGGCAGCGACTAGCCACAGCCGAGAGTGGGTGGAAAAATTTGAGCTGAACTTTGGGGGTGTCTCGGCTTCACACTTTTCGTATTGAATTTTGCACAGTCGTTCGCTATCGACCCAGTTGGGCCTCTCCCACGATCGAAGACTGTCACTTGTTGTGGCGCCCTTTTCCCGCCGAGCACCAACTTTGCCACTGACGGTTTCCGCAGGTCCCCGGACTCGGCCGTTTCAATGGGTTGTATATGGTCGGAATTAATCGATATTTTACCGGAAAAAATATCCTCCGCATTCCAGCCTTTGCGAGAAAATCATGTTTGCCCACCCGAAACGAATGTCAAAAAAAATCATAACTCTTACAAACGAGTACATATGTACCAAACCAGCTGGAATTAGGGAGTGAGGTAGTGTAGGTACTTACCGGGAGTGCATCCACTGATTTTAATCGTACATTGCCGTTACTGTTGCTACCGCTGCTCCCGCTACTACCGGGGTTCGGGCTGCTGCAGACACTATTTTGGCCACCGTTGGGACTGTTGCAGTAGGGAGATTTGTTTACCAGTTTGCGCTCTTTCAACTTTCGCATTCTTGCATCTTTTATGTTTGGGGGGAATCCTGCCATTCATCGGTTGGGTCGCAAATGAAATCCGTGTTCGGTGTTTTTCACCCCATCGAGTGTTGGGTGGTATCGCGTTAGAGACCGATTCGGTCCATTGATGGATAGGTGAGAGAAAAAAAATACAAATACATTAATATTTACCGTCACCAAACAAGCGCTAATATACTATTGAATAACACTCAATGTGGAGCTTCCGAAAATGGTAATTTGTCTATCGAGAATGAACTAATCGAGAGTGTTGCAATAAAAAACGGTCCATACTGTCCACATCAACTATTTCCAGTTTCATATATTATTTATATTTGCTTCAAACGCGAATTTAGGAATACGTATCTTATGATCAAAAAAGAACCGGAATTTTCATTTTAAATTGCCGCGCTTGTCCAATCGATAAACTTTTATTCTCTCAACGTTGACATTCTGTCAAATTTTGACGCATATCGCATTAGTTTTTGTTTGGCGTCTATACAAAGAAGTTGAAAAGTTTTCGTGTGGCGATTTTTATAATGGATGAAAATTTAGAACAACGTGCGTGCATCAAATTTTGTGTTGCAAATGGATTTAAGTGTTCCGAAACGTTGAAAATGTTAAAAAAGGCCTTTGGTGAATCGTGTCTAGGAAAAACACAGGCATACGAGTGGTATAAACGCTTCAAAGGTGGTCGTACAAGCTTGGATCATGATGAGATCTCTGGTCACCCAACAACATCTGTTACTGAAGAAAACATTGAATCGGCGAAGCAAATCGTGTTGCAAAATCGTTATGTACCGATTAGAGAGATTAACAGTTCGGCTGAAAAGTTCGTATCGTTTAATAGAAACACACATTTTTTTTTTGCCAAAATTCGTTTTTATTATTCAACATAATTGCCATCAGAGGCGATACAGCGATTATAGCGATCTTCCAACTTTTCGATACCATTTTTGTAGTACGATTTGTCCTTTGCCTCAAAATAGGCCTCAGTTTCAGCGATTACCTCTTCATTGCTTCTAAATTTTTTACCAACGAGCATTCTCTTGAGGTCTGAGAACAGGAAAAAGTCACTGGGGGCCAAATCTGGAGAATACGGTGTATGAGGGAGCAATTCGAAGCCCAATTCGTTCAATTTCAGCATGGTTTTCATCGACTTGTGACACGGTGCATTGTCTTGATGAAACAAAACTTTTTTCTTCTTCAAATGATGCCGTTTTTTTGAAATTTCGTCCTTCAAACGCTCTAATAACGCTATATAATAGTCACTGTTGATGGTTTTTCCCTTTTCAAGGTAGTCGATGAAAATTATACCATGCGAATCCCAAAATACAGACGCCATAACCTTACCGGCCGATTGTTGAGTCTTTCCACGCTTTGGGTTCGGTTCATCGCGTGCAGTCCACTCAGCTGACTGTCGATTGGACTCCGGAGTGAAGTGATGGAGCCATGTTTCGTCCATTGTTATATATCGACGAAAAAAATCGGTTTTATTTCGATATAACAGCTCCAAACACTGCTCAGAATCATCAATTCGTTGTTGTTTTTGATCGATTGTGAGCTCACGCGGCACCCATTTTTCACAAAGCTTTCTCATATCCAAATATTCGTGAATAATATGTTCAACACGTTCCTTTGATATCTTTAGGGTGTCAGCTATCTCGATCAACTTCACTTTACGGTCATTGAAAATCATTTTGTGGATTTTTTTCACGTTTTCATCGGTAACAGCCTCTTTTGGACGTCCACTGCGTTCATCGTCTTCGGTGCTCATATGACCAGTACGAAATTTTGCAAACCACTTACGAATTGTTGCTTCGCCCGGTGCATAGTCTGGATAACACTCATCAAGCCATTTTTTGGTATCGGCGGCACTTTTTTTCATCAAAAAGTAGTGTTTCATCAACACACGAAATTCCTTTTTTTCCATTTTTTTCACAATAACAAAAGTAGCTTCACTCAAAATGCAATATCTCACAAACTAATAATCAGACAGCTGTCAAATTTATACACGTATCTTTTGAAGGTTGGTACTAACTGAAAATGGTATGGATTTAATTCTAGTGGCGCCCTCTCATAGAAACGATACGAACTTTTCAGCTGATCTGTTACTGTGTTATTGGGCATTTTTTATGGATCAGCCGAACACATTTTTACTGATGTTTTGGGTTTGAAACGCGTCGCTTTTAGACTGGTGCCAAAAAATCTGAATGCGCCGGCTCATACAGCGTTGGTTGTGTCGCAGTTTTTGGCTAAAAACTTAACCAATATTATCAACCAAGCACCGTACTCTCCAGATATGACCCCGTGTGACTTTTTCCTCTTTCCCAGACCTAAAATGTCCATTGCGGGGAAAGCGTTTTGAGACCATAGAGACCATAAAAGAGAATTTGCTTCGTGAACTAAAGGCCATACCTTCGGCGGCCTATAAAACTT
Organism: Malaya genurostris; assembly: GCF_030247185.1. NCBI lineage: Eukaryota > Metazoa > Arthropoda > Insecta > Diptera > Culicidae > Malaya > Malaya genurostris. The sequence goes on from NC_080572.1 coordinate 184,478,008, forward strand.
GTATGGAAAATTGGATCAAGCGTTGGCATGCATGTATTGCCGCAGGAGGAGAGTACTTTGAAGGTGATAATAAAGAAATTTATTAAAAATTGAAATTTTGCGTTTTTTAATAAAATTCCGGTTTTTTTTCATCATAAGGTATATGAGCATTTCCATAAAATGAACAGCAGAAAAGGTGTCAAAATCCGAATCAATTCGACTCAAGACAGATTTTTAAAAAGGGAACGTGAGGCGGATATAGCGTGATGAGTAAGCCGATGCCTTTCACGCAGCCCACCAGGGTTCGATTCCCAACCCCGCACATAGGATCAGAAAGTTTTTCTGATTCGATGAAGTGAATGACCTTTAAGAGGAAAGAAGTTGCCCATCACTTGGAGTACAATGGGATGTCTAAGTGCTACTCTCAAACTCTAATATGTGTATCAAACAACTTGTAGTAAAGTAATTGAAGTAATTAGTAGAAACAGTTATTTTGAGTGATAGTGCAGCTGTAGTAAGTATGTGTTGATTAGTGAAAAGTCTTATTTATTGAATAATGCTGATTCGCGAAACTAAAAAATGTTCAAGCGACGAAAGCTGTGAATTTATCGCCCAAAATTAAACGATGTTAACTGATCGAAACGCCATCTGCATATCATTGTCGGTGATACACCGAAACTTTCATTTACTAACTAACCGGGGTTCATAAAAAGAGGTAGTTTGTAAAAAAAGTTTACGTTACTTAGAATTTACTTCGTAAAAAAACTTTTGTGTAATGAATGTTGTTGGCTATTTTGGGAACAAATGTGAAGAGAAAGTGCAAGAAAATTATGTTTGGGCTCGTTTCAAAATCCAAGATGGTGCCTTCCGATTTATTGAGATTGCTTAAAACCCCTAACAATATGGTTATCTTCGGAACGGAATTGATGAATAGATGTCGAAAAACGATGTTTGAGGTGGTTCTGAAATTCATGATGGCGACTTCCGGTTTCTTAATATTCCTTGAAAACCCTTGCAGTATGTGTATTTTCATAACGGTATTGATGAGTAGATGTCAGAAAACGATGATCGAGGTGGCTCTGAGTTCCAAGATGGTGACTTCCGGTTTATTGATATTCCTTGAAAACCCTAATAATAAGGATATTTTTGGAACGAGTTTTTCGAGTAGATATCGGAAAACGATGATTGAGGTGGTCCTGAATTCCAAGATGGCGACTTCCGGTATATTGATATTTCTCAAAACCTGTTACCATGTTCCTCAAATTCCCTACAATAATTGGTTTGATGAGTAGATTTCGAAAACGATGGCGATTCAAGATGGCGACTTCCGGTTTGATGATTTTCCTTGAAAACACTTACTTTCGGAACGAGATTGAAAAGTAGATGTCGGAAAACAATATTTTAGATGGTTCTGATTGCCGCATTCCTTGAACTTAGTATTCCTTGAAAACACTATACCAGAAGTCACCTCTTTGAATTTTGAAACGAGCTCAAACATCGTTTATTGGTATCCAATATGTTATATTGAAATTCGAGACAACATCAAACATAGTTTTGCGCCATCTGTTTATTGAATACTTTCCATGTATGCCCATATTGTAAAGGTTTTCAAGGAATATCGATAAACCGGAAGTCACCATCTTGAATTTCAGAACCACCTCCAACATTGTTTTCCGACATCTACTCATCAATCCCGTTCCGAAAATACTCATATTGTAAGAGTTTTTTAAGGAATATAAATCAACCGGAAGTCGCCATCTTGGATTTCCAAAATACCCGGAATCTACTTTTTAAACCCGTTCCAAAAATACCCATATTCTAGTAGTTTCCATGGAATATAAATGCGTCGGAAATCGCTTTCGATGTATGCCAAAATCTCTTTTTACGAAGTAGGTTCGTAAAAAAAGATTACGTTATTTGGGATTTGGTTCGTAAAAAGAGTTACGTAAAAGGGGGTAACGTATAAAAAATGTTCATAAACGGAGGTTTGGGTGTATCAGGTTTCTGTTATCAGATTTAAATGGAATGTATGAAAATTTGTCAATCATCTTTTTCAAGCTGAAAATCTGAAATTGGTTTACAGCAAACCCACCCGCGAGCATTTATTATAGGATAGGAGAAGCAGGATACTGGTGAGATCGTTCTTTAGAGATGTTTCACGTTTTTCTTGTTTACAATATCTTATTATATTTCCATTTATTTAAAATCGGGCTAGCTTAAACTCCGTCGATTATTCGGGGAACGTTTCATCAATGGAACCATTTTTCTTCGGGTTAAACGCTAGGTTTAAGAAGCGTGCTTGGAGTTTATAATCGTGCCGATATTCCAAATCCAAATCGACAAAAATATAAAAAATAGATATAGAATTTTCTGAGACCTGGAGGACCGAGTGTTTTATACCAATCGATTCAGCTCGGCGAACTTACCAAATGTTTATGTATGCATGTGTGTTGTCAATAAAGAGGTCGAGATCTCAGAGATGACTGGACCGATTTTGATCAAATGAAAGGTCTCCCCATCACCCTGAACGCTATTGAATGGTTTTGAGATCGAATGTTATACGAAGTTTTATGTCAACATTTTCAGTGTCTCTCATTGTTACATTCGTCGTTTTGAACATTTCATACATATTATCAACGTAATCCCATAATTTATTGCGACGATTAATTTTCAAATATTCTACAAAGCCTGATGAAATCAGGCATCCCTGCAAGCAGCTGTTCTGCGTTGACAAACGGGGGGGAACCAATTAGTAAAAAAAAACTTTTGCACAAAGATGGCTTTTATCGTATCAAAGAACGCTCACTGGCAACTCTTCACACGATTGAATCAGTGCCATCAAAGAGAGACGGATATCGGCCCTTATTACCGTTCTCACTTCCACTTTCACATTCACTTCACTTACATGTCACTTCACTTGATTTCACCTATTACCAATATCACGCATAGTGAAGTGATCACTGTGGTGGAAAAAACAAATTTTTTCAACAAAATTTTGGTGGCGTGACATCAAGTTCATCCGAATAATTACTTTTGTCTTTGGAGCGACTTCTGTGCTAAGGACCTAAATTCACTTCACTCGATTTTCACCGTGAAGTGATACCGGTAATAAGGGCCATCATCTCAACAACAAAAACCCGGCATGGCTCATTTAACATAGAATCGACACCAGTGCGAGAGCGAATTTCTCTCGATGACATTTCTGAGAATCAAAGGTTAGCACGCTGCTGTGGGGATCCTCTCTGAAGCAACAAACGGTCGTTTATTCTCGTTTCGCGATCCTATTCTATATGGGCAGTGGACAATTTAACTATTGCCGCCTATTCTATGTGCATATAACCTTTGTATAACTTGTGTCCATGAAAATGTCTGTAAATGCTCCACACAAGGGTTTTGAAATATTGCAACCTAGTATGAGAATCATCAAGTCAAATTTTCGATTTGATTTTCTGCGATAATTGTCAACTTGCGATTCTCTCTTGGTAAATTCCACACAGCACCAATCATTATCAGACTGTAAATCTTTTTAAGGACCGTGAAATACTCAGAGTATAAAGTGGAGCGAAGAAATATAGGATGCATTGAGAGACACGATTTCTTGTAGCATCTTCTACCGGATTGAAAATGTTGTATACAATATAGATAGCAATATAGCCGCTTCTGTAAAATTTTCGGAAATCACCAACACTGCTTTTATATAACACAAGGTGTGAACCGATAGTAAATAGCTCGCGCAGTTCAATATAGATGGAACTAGTGCGCCACGAAAATTTATTTCTAGAATAATTTACTCATAGTGTCATGTCTGTTAGTCTGTGGTATGAATCTTCTGAGAAAGACATCATTACGCCATTAGGACAGGTTTTTTGTCCATGGTCCAAAATTATCGAAAGAAGTGGACTAGTTTTCTCGTGTCAGAAGGTGTATAACCCCTTAAGGGACTAAAAATACTGGTAAATTGACGTGTTGTAAGAGAATCAAAAGGTTAGTTTTAGTTTTGAAATGGACCAAAAGAATATTGATGCATTGTCCACTCGAAATCGCAGAATCGAATCATTTGCGTTGATATGCTACTATCGATTCGGCACCATTGCATTCTCGGTCGTGGCAATAATAGCACATAAAACAATGCTTCTCGGCGAGAATCGACCGAGCTTATTTCAAAAGCTCCCCCTTGGGCGATGGTAGCTATGTACCTACTTTACTCTCAACAGAAAACTCTCAGCTCGCTCTTTTGAAGTGTGCCACTGAATGTGTTGGTGATGCCTTCAACAGATTGGAGCATTTTCCCGGAAAATGCTCTTATTTTATATACACATAGCCGCTGCGATTCCGTATGGCATAAAAGCGACAACAAGGACTCGCGCGCTGATGCTTGCCCGGACCCACAGATCGATGATTGCGAAGAAAATTTATCGAGCGTCTGGCTTGCCGTGTGCCGATGTTGTCGCAAAAAAGTTTCAGCACACAATCTTCGTAGCCACAGAGTACGTGCCCAGTCACACTTCCACTGGGTAACTTTCTCCCGGAACGATGGGTAATTATAAACTGGGATCATTCCCTCTCGGCTCGGGAATGATTGAGCGGAGCTGTCGAAATGTGGGGTGGTGTGGCTGTCATCCCTTGTTGGGGAAGGTCATCTTCGGTTGCTCCGATGTCGCTTCGGGAAAATCGTGATAATGTAAAAAATTCTGCTTGTCGGGATAGCCAACACCAGTGCATTTATGCTTGCTGGTTCCTGAGACGTTTCAGAATTGCTGCAGGATCAACGTAGTTTGATTTGTAATTAGAATCACATAACTCAATATGTGGTTCAAAGGGCTTATGAATTGTGTTTCGAAAATGTCGACAGAAAATAGACTACATTGACACTTTAAAATGATAATAAATGTTTGTAGCGGATCAGGGACATTTCGCCGAATCCTGAAATCGACATGAAATCGTAATTAGAATTGATTTAAATTAAAGACAAACGAAAGATGATAGCGTTAACGCCCGTTTTGTTAACCTACCATTGTACTTCTTGAATAATGATTGATTGTTGTAATCTTGAATAAAGATTGATTCTTAAACCTCAGAAAGTAGTTCCCAAGAAAACTTGTTGACTATTAGCTAGTAAGCATCAAAGCAATTGCATAGGTGTATCTACCAGGCAAATCTAGGTGGTATTTTCCGTTTATTAAGTGAAAATGAAAAAATATTAATGCGGCTTCGCCACATCGCTTTGTGCCGCCGAGCCATCGTGACTCAGTTATACAGGAGACATAACATGCAGGAAATATGACCTTTACGGCGAAATTACCCTTTCGGCAAATGACCCTTTCGGCGAAACGACCCTTTCGGCGAAACGACTTTCGGCGAAATGACCTATTCGGCGAAACGACTTTCGGCGAAATGGCATTCGGCGAAACGACTTTCGGCGAAATGGCTTTCGGCGATATGACCCGCTCCTGTTTGTAGCGATTCTAGTGAAATCAACTTTCAAGATGTGTAATTTTCGGCTTACTCCAAAGTTGCGTTAAATATGAATGAACGAAAGAGTTTATTTATATTTGGTTTTAACCGTTTGGTCTGGATCAGGGTCATTTCGCCGATAGCCATTTCGCCGAAAGCCGTTTCGTCGAAAGTCATTTCGCCGAATGACATTTCGCCGAATGCACCACTTCGCCGAATGACTTTCGCCGAAAGTGCCATTTCGCCGATTCCTGCAATTGTCCTAATATTATAATTGGAATTTATTTAAAATAAACACAAATAGATGATAATACGTTAACCTCAGGACGGAGTTCCCAAGGAAACTTGTTAACTATTAGTCACTAAGCATCAAAGCAATTGCTAGGGTGTATCTACCAAGCAAAGGTATGTGATATTTTCCATTCACTAAGTGAAAAAATATCTAATGCAGCTTCGCCACATCGATTTGATTCGTGTGCTGTCCGACTTCACTCCCGCTCGTTCGGACCTAACTAAAGAAGAGAAACCTAGCTTTGAGTAGATCGGGCAAACGAGGCGGTTTCAGGTTTGTATGCAAGAGGCCGCTGCTTCCGACGGCGGGTCGGCGGCCAACTCAGCCGGCTTGGCTTTGGTTCTGTGGCTGCGCCACATCATTTATACAGGAGGCATAATAACCAAAAATAAGGATATGATGTATTCGAAATTACCCTTCTGGCGAAATGTCCTATTCGGCGAAACGACTTTCGGCAAAATGACCCGCTCCCGTTTGGTCTTTTGCCGAGGTCGTTAAATATGTTCATGCATCCTGCTTTTTATTGATCTTAAGTTCTGTACATTGATGTCAGATTGTCACAAAGATCTAATAGTCCACTGGGAGAAGAATAGTACCTATTCTCTTTCTTCGGACAGAATCAGCCTAGAGGGCGCGTGGAATCCGGCGGCAAAAAAAATATAACCAAAAACAGATTCACTGGGTTGCTGCTTCCATGTCGTAACAGGCCGCAAATGCAGGTTTATATATTATGCTTAACATTATATGCATAGAGTGGCGAAATGGTAACGCGTATGCACGGATTGCATAATAACGCAGGTTCGAGCCCCGTCTCTAAGCGTATCTTTTTCCAAAAAATAATCTTTTCCGTGAGTTTCTTATTCGTTTGGCTTCTTCAATATATGTTTCTACTCAGTCATTTCAAAAACTGAATTTCAACTAATTTAATCTTTTTACCAGCCTTGAATGCTTAGGCTTAGGCATGCCAATTTTAAAGTGGAGTTTTCTTAATTCAAAATATCGATACGACTTATAGAGAATATTTTCTTATTTCATAGTAAATACATTTGAAATAATACAAATAAAGTTGATCATTTGCCCATATAAAACTTTAGTAATCTTCATCACTTCGTCCTTTTTTTTATCAAGATAAAGAATTCATTGTGTGATGTGAATGTATAAGTTTTATATTCTCAGTTCCATGTACTGTCAGATATCATTTTTGTGAATAATTCAATCGTTGCAAAGTAGAGCAAACAGATAATCTGGCTTAGGATGATGCACTATGACATGGTTACATATCATGAACATGATCAATAGATTCCAAAGAATTTCAGAATATTTCAAAATATGCTTTTAAACCAATATCGAAAGGAAGTTTCCATAGATTTAAGTTGTTTGAGTAAAGATTTGGATAATTTCAACATCTTGCAAACACATTTCTCTTAAATATCTTATTAAATTTCATTTCGAGTATTCGAGAGTGCCGTAGTGAGGGCGAGGCGAGTGAGGCGACCGCCTCGGGCGCCAACATCCAGGGGCCGACAAAACATGATGGAATTGGTAAAAATTTGTTGTACAATTAGTTTATGAAAACATCAACTTTCAGATCAGTATTTTTCTACTACAAACATCTGATGAGATGTCGCCGTAATCATTATCATTGATATACATGAAATTGCAATTCTACAGTTATTTAGAATACAGAATCACCATTTAGCGATGACCGTAACAATTACTTTTCATGAGCAAGAGACGCTCTCTTATCGTTTGTGGTTGTACACTTGGACCTACCTAAGATCTAATTTTTAGAGAGCAAACCTGCAAACTTCTTAAGGAGCAAAAATTAGATCTTCTAAAAGCCATTAGGAAGCTTCCTCTTCCTCCCTGAAAGGCATTTTCAAAAATTGACTATTAGGAAATTGACCTACCTATAATATTGACTATTAGGAGATCCAAATTTAATCGAATGTGCAAGTGCGTAGATATCTGTACTACTATTCACTGCATTGATATCGCAATTTTTGACGTAGGACTACTCGTTGAATTCTGTATAGGTATGCGAATCCAAAATACGGTTGTCTGGAACGACAACTTGATGAACACATAGTTTGTTATACGGACGGTTCTCTGTTGAATGGTTTTGCTGGTGTCTACTGTCGTGAAATGAGGCTAGAGCAGTCTCATTCACTTGGTAGATACTGTACTGTATTCCAAGCAAAATCTACGCGATTCTGTGTGGAATACAATCAGCACTTCAGCAGAGGATCTGTGGTACACGAATTTATTTTTGTTCCGACAGTCAGGCAGCCTTAAAAGCACTCAGTTCGAATGATTCACGGTCGAATCTAGTGATCGCATGTCGAACTCAAATTGAAGACCTCAGCATTTCAAATGCTTTTTACTTCTTATGGGTACCCGGCCATTCTGGTATTACTGGAAATGAATGGGCTGATGAGTTGGCTAGAGCTGGTGCAACGAATGATTTCGTTGGTCCTGAACCAGCTTTACCACTTTCAACTAGTTGGATAAAGCACAAGATTCGTTCTTGGGCTGCATCGAAACATGCCAGCTACTGGCGCAGCTTGCAAACTTCCGCTCAGACAAAAGCATTTCCACCAGATTTAAATCTGAAAATGTCAAAGAGTCTACATTTCTCCAAGCATCATTGCAGTATTTTGGTCAGAGCTCTGACTGGACATTGCAAACTCAATTATCACATGGCTACTATTCAACGTGCTGAGTATTATTCGTGTGATTTGTGTGATTATGGTACTTCATATCATCTGATATGTAACTGTCCCGTATTGACGCAACCAGGGTTGCGAATGGTACTGGAGAATTACACGAAACAGCAGACAATCCAACCGCACAAATGACAGCAGTCGCCGATTGTACTTCGCCGTGAATGTAGCATATGAAAAATGTCATAGGTCTCATGACATTTTCTCTCGTGAATGTCGCCGTTTGCTCTCATCGATATCTGTTCTACTCTTTTCAATCTGAGAATGACTACCCACAATAAACAGTAGTTCATTTCAAATTCACCAACTTTCGAGAGATAGTCACCAACAATGCTCAACTTTGAAATTCGTTTTATGTCGATTCTCATGAGGTGTAGGGGGACATGCACAAAAACGTCTTGCTTCCCAATGCAGATGGTTTTTCTGCTGTATCCTTACGTGTTTTGTTCATCCGCACTACCGTTGGAAGGAAGCGGTTCAGTGAGAGAAGCAAAGTAAATGCTTTGACTGGGTTCGTTTTGGCAGTTCGGGTGATTTTGTTTTATTTCCAGTTGATTGATTTACTCCAATGCACTTTTTCGATCAAACAATTAAACCCCGTTTAGCATAAACCAGAATTGTAGAAGTAACAGGAGCGCAAAATCTATTGTCTCTGCTGTAAGATTTCTTGTCTTTGCGTCATACTAGAAAGCAAAAGCTGCGCTCCTGATACTTCGTGTATGAAATTTCAGTAAATAGTTGTAATAATTTTGAAACATCTGCATGAACAAGCTTTGTGATTGAATTTTTTCAAAACTGAAATTGAACCGGTAATGAAAACCACGCCGTTCGCATTTAATATATCGCCACAGATCGGTCACAGCGGATATTACAGTCCAGTTATGACAATGTCATGATATTTTGAGCTCGTGACATTCTCGAAACCCGTGACCGAAAATGAACATAGCAACTACCTATCCAGAATGTACGTACACTACCACAAAGCGAACGCTGTGGCTTTGACTACTGTGAGAGAGTGCGACAAAATTAACTGCTCTCAATATTGCTGTCGTGGCTCTCATGATTGCGTCAAGCTCTCGTGTCATTTCGTGTTGGCCACTGTTGAACGTTGCAGCTGCGCGTATCGTTGGCAGTGGCTGCTTGGCGACAGTTTAAACAAATGTCAAATTTTCGCACCCTTGGACGCAACTACGTATCCGGGTTTTTGGTACTCCATGCATGATTGAGTCTGTGTATGCGGAGCTACAATTAAAGGATATTCTCTCGTATCTCACCCAATGTGGTAAGGAGCTACTAAGACATTTGCCAGAAAAAAATATTTTGATTCCGGAAAGCTTAAAATTTTTCTATGTTCTAGTGTCAATTTTTTAAATTATTTTCGTGAGGACACATCTAGATATTTTATGCAATTCTATGACATTTGGCATAAAAATTATCGGTTTCGGAAAACTCATAATTTTTCTAAGTTCTAGAAGAAGTTTTATTTTTGAAATTTTAGATTTCGAAGTTTTAAATTCTAAGATATTTGGCTTAAAAAAATTGTTCGTTCGAAAATCTTAAAAAGTTTTTCGGAAATCTCACTTGAAATTCGACTTGAACGAAACATTTTTTTTTTAATTTCAGTTCTCTAAGGTTCGGAGGCATTTCTACGATATTTGACGTAGAATTTTTTTTTTTGGTTTCGGAAATTTCCTGCATTTTCTCCTATGTTTTCATGACAGCTCTAATCAATTCTTTTTTTTTTACAAGTAATATAACTCTACAAAAATCTAATAATTAGAGCGAAAATTGAACAATTAAATATTGGTAATTCAATTGTCTCACAAAAATACTTTCGTGTCAATGTGTGATTAAAGTGTTACATTCGAATAATTGTAATGTTGATCGTAAGGCAGGTTTAAAAACTTTCTTGAAATTTGAATCATTTCGAAATAGATTTAACGCAGACAGTGTTGGTGATTGCCGAAAATTTGACAGAAGCTGCTATATTGCTATCTATATTGTATACAACATTTTCAATCCGGTAGAAGATGCTACAAGAACTCGAGTCTCTCAATGCATGAACCGTGAGAGAATTTTTCTACATTTCTTCGCTCCACTTCATACTCTTAGTATTTCACGGCCCTTAAAAAAAATTAGTCTGAAAATGATCGTTGCTGTGTGGAATTTCCCAAGAGAGAATCGCAAGTTGACAATTATCGCAGAAAATCAAATCGATGATTCAACTTGATGATCCTCATACCAGGTTGCAATATTTCAAAACCCTTGTGTGGAGTATTCACAGACATTTTCATAGACACAACTTATACAAAGGTTATATGCACATACAGTTAGAATAAGCGGCAATAGTGAAATGATTCTATCGCAATTATCAACTGCCTGTATAGAATCGGATCGCGAAACGAGAATAAGCGACCGTTTGTTGCTTCAGAGAGGATTCCCACAGCAGCGTGCTAACCTTTGATTCCCAGAAATGTCATCGAGAGAAATTCGCTCTCGCACTGGCGTCGATTCTATGTTAAATGAGCCATGCCGGGTTTTTGTTGTTACGATGATATCAGTATCTCTCTGATGGCACTGATTCAATCGTTGAAGAGTTGCCAGTGAGCGTTCTTTGATACGATAAAAGCCATCCTTGAACGCAGATTTATGCCTGTTTTTTTATTTTTCTTAATAAACCTTATGAAGAACTGTCCACTTGCTGCAATGTGATCTTATTTTGGTTTTCAAAAGGCTTTTGTGGAGTCTACAGTTTGATTGCGATATTTACACTCAAGAGAAAAAAGCAAAGCCTTGGTATTACATTCCTGTAGTGGAATTTGACCTTCTGTTTCAACAGACTTCGCAGTCGATTCAGAGTGTACAGAACCATTGCATGGCTGGTGCTACGATTTTACTGACACTACGAATCCCTCCAGGTCGGGGCTCGAACATATGACAACTGGTTTGTAAGACCAGTGCCTTATGCATTGAACCGTCAGCCCGGGACTACACTAAAGAGAGCTACAAGTATTTACTAAAATTGAAAATGTTTCTTGATAACCTTAACGAAATGAAATAATGTGTGGTCGTCTTCATTGTCCAATTGGCGACTATTTTTGAGTTCACCTCAGGCGCCAGAAATTTTTCAGTTCGTAACCAGTTATGAGCTAAATTGTTGAAGAATTTTCCCGGAACCGGAAGTTGGCTCCGAACGAAACTCAGCTCATAAGACAATAGGACAGTTCGCTTTCACACCTCATCCAAGTCAGTCGATGAAACAAAACCGCTTACGTTCGGGACAGAAGAAACCAAGTACAGTATTGTGTAGTGAACAATAGAACGACCTCGAAATGAGTGAACCAAACGAACAAAAGCTACCGCCGACACGAAAGAATACAATTGTTGTTGACTTCAAGCAGTGCAAAATTCGACTTTCGATACGAGAACTTGAAGGTTTGCTTAAAGAGCAAATGCATTTTGACATTAAACGTGTACATTTACTTCAATGCAATAAGACGAATAATGTTGTGTACATCCAGTTTTATAAAGAGTTGGATGCAATTCAATTCACAAAAGACAATAACAATGTGCACTACTTGGAGCATGAAAATATCAAGTAAAACATTCCAGTATATATGGAAGATAGTGCTATAGAAGTGCGTGTGCATGATCTTCCATCTAGTGTCACCGATTCATATATTCGCGCAACTATGTCCCAATACGGAGAGATTCTCTCTATCGAAAAAGAAAAGAAAAGAAAAGGAAGAATTTTTTTCCCTGGTATTCCAAATGGCGTACGATTATTACGCATACACTTGAAGAGGCCTATACCTTCTTTTGTGGTTTTCCGTCAAGATACAAGAACTCCGTGCAAATCACTTGTTACCTATGACAATCAGATGGTCAATATTGCCAAAAAGCTGTTCACTACGGTAAACCATGTGATAAACTGGACAAGGAGACAACCACACCAAAGGACAACGGTGCTTCCTTCACACCAACCCTAAGCAACACCAGTACAAGTATGACAGTCACCAACAACAGTGAAGCATCCCCTTCAACGAAACCATCCAACGTATCCCCTATAGAACAAACTACACCAGCCGCAGTTAACAACTTACCACCCAACCAACCAGCAACTGCAAACAATGTACAACAAAGCGCATCTCCAGCAACTAGCAACGAAATCAACAACAATACCACCGATGCGGCAATGGATAACGAGACGAACCACGAACGAAGTGCCCCTCAATCCTCGCAGGAGGGAAATGGAAGCTCATCTCCCCCTAGAAAATGGGTGACAACGATATCCAACTCAAAAAAAAATATTTTAAAAATCGGCTCAATCGGCCACGTAAAGCTTGTACGCAAATGAATAAAAATATCTTTTACATAAAAAAAGACAATAGGACCTTTCATTTGATCCAAAGTTTACGAAAATCGGTTAATGGAGTGAGATTCTTTTTTGGACCATTTTCGGAACCAGGAACTGAGAACCGATATAGCTGAAATTGGTTCGTTTGGCCAGCAACTACAAATTGAAACAAATTGAAACAGTAGAGTATTTTTGAATGTTAAAACCTAATAAAAACACTGAGGGCAAAAACCGGACACGGATTTTGCTATGCACAAATCGTTTGAAACATCTAATTGTAAAAACATAGCCGGTTCTTCCGCAACAAATGATATTATTCGGTTTTTGCATTCAATGATTTTTCAGAAGAAGAAAAAATATCAAATGAAACTTTTCTCCGAAGCTATATGGAAATAGAGAAAACGTAAAACTATGAGAAAATATTTTAGAAAAAAAAATGAATGAAAAGATGATTAAGGGTGGTAGGGTCCAAATGATGAAAAAAATCATCATATTTGCGGTGATTTTCAGAACTATCGTTCAACAAAATAAATTCAAATATTTTGTATAATAAAAAGCATCATTCCAACAACATTTTGTAATTTTTTCGTGGAGAAATAATGAGAAACAAGTCAGTGAAGTGGCATTTTTGAGGACACTTCTTAAAAATCATGATTTGCGGTGTCCACTGTATCTCAGCGCAGACTAATCAGAAGTGAACAAATCAAAGCAGCATAGTTAGAGCAGAAGTTTCTCTAGACCCCAACGTTTCTGTTTGATTTCTTATTTAATTATTTGAATTTTTGGTGGTTGTTTAAATTCAAAAGTACGATTTTTCACGAAAAAATCGGCCATTTTTTAGCTGTAAAACTTCCCCATAGTAACAAACAACGAAAAGGAAAACGTTGGGGTCTGGTTTTTTATATGTAGAAAGTGTGTGCAAAATTTACAAAAAAATTGGTGCAGTAGTTTTTGAATGACGATGGACATGGACTTTCAAAACTTGCTTTCGAGAAAAACGCGTTTAAAGTTTATTGTCTTTAAAATCGAAGGAAAGAATTTATTACTCAAGGGAGCACGTAGACTCTAACATTCTCAAAAAGCCATATTTTTTCTTTTGTATTTTGTTATAATGAAACATTTCGAGAATGTTTTGTCATGTTTTTAAGTCAATCGAAGCAGAAATCTTAGGCCTGTGTGCGCAGCTCTCATTTCTCTCTAGTATGAGATCGGCAAAGATAAAGGTCCATAACTTGCTGAGTTTTGTTCCGATTGGCTCAAAATTTCACAGAATATTCTTGAAATGTTTTACTATCAGAAAATAGAAAGAAAATAATAAATGATTTTTCAAAAGTGTTTGACCCTACCCGCCCCTGAAGTAAAAAAGAGCAACCAGATGAAAAACGTTGAAAAAGCTGATAACTAAAGGAAAAAGACGGGTGGGTAATGGATGACGTGAACACGAAAAAACTGATATGATTCATTCACACTTACAAATATCCAACAAATAATCGATAAGTTGATTGGTTGTGAATGCTGGACCTGGAATAGAATTTTGGATCTGGATTCTGAAGCTGAAAGCTGCACTGATTCTAGAACTTAGTTTAGTATCTATCTGGATGTAGTATCTGGATGAATTTTCCTCTGTGATAATGGTTGATACTAAATTCTCTAGAACAAATTTTTAGACTATATTTCAGACGACATCTAATAAAAATTGTGTTATATGAAGTACAACAAGAGACCTTCACGATTGAGTTCTACCAATTATTGTAGTGCAACGTTTTTTGAAAAGGCGCCCCATATTAAAGTAAGATATATTCACGCCAAAAAGAAACTGCTTCAATTGTTACCTTGCACGACATAAAACCAGGAACCCAGTGGATATATTCTTGTTTAATTTTTTTCCCGCCGGATTCCACACGGACTCTAGGCGGGTCGTGTCCAAAAAAGGATAAAAGGTAATATCAATCCCCTAGTATGTTAGATTGCCACCTCTGTAAATTCAGTTCAAACCAGAAAGAGTTTTTATTTGAAATTAGATTTTTTGTGCCTAAGTTTACATGTTCAGAAAGTTTCATTCAAATCCAAGAAAGTACTTCGTCTATAGTACTCGATTATAAAATCCAATACAATACAAGTCTGGAACTCAAACTTCCATTTCATTTCAGTTTAAATTTAGACCATAGACGGTTTTCTATGTATTTCATAATTTATCGTACATCTATACGAAAAATGTTATAGATTCGGCATCACTGCTTTGGAGTCCTGTACCACGCGCTAGGTTATGTACGGCGTCGAAGGGTAGCTTCAATTCGCTTGCGAGAGAAACAAATATCAACAACCAACACTGCTGCGATCCAACCACTTGTCACATAGCTACTTGTGTACAAAAGTCATGGTGTGAGTGAAATCACTATCGATTCTGGTGAGTGGAAAAGCGTTGTTTTTGTTTTTAAGGCTCAAGTATGTGTGTGATATGTTTGTATGGATCATTTTCCGGAAGCTCCCACCCAAACCGTTCGGTTCAAAGATCTCTCTCTCCCCCGTCCCTTCCCAATGGCATGTAGGTCTTATGTATCATGTATCACATTTTTTAGCTCTTTCACGTGCTTCGTGTTACGTACCTGTTGCATTCGGCACAGCGGATGGATAGCCTCTACCCATTCCACCGTCCTCTCCGGGACTGTGGTGTGGGTGCAGATGGTGGTGAGAGTGATTGGGACTACCGGAGCCATACGAATATTCCGGGCTATGCGTATATCCGTTCGGCACGCCAAATAGAGAGCAATCACCATTGTTCCTGCTATTGTTACTGGTGCCGTTGGAACTGTTGTTGTTGTTGTTATTACTGTTGGCCAACGGACTAGTTGTGCTATCGCTGGTATCTGCTTTGTACGGATTACCGGAGTAATTACTAAAATTCGCATATTGATGATGATCCCGTTGTTGGTATGCGGATTCTCTTTGGAAGGGAAACGGAAGCGATTGGCGATTATAAATATGAGGTCCATGGTAGGCTCCTAGGCCAGCCAGTGGATGCGAAGGCGAAGTCACCGCCGAAGCTCCGTGGTAGTAATCGTTGTAGCTAAAATCTCGAAACGATGAGTAGTTCCCGTAGTAGTGGCCCCCGTAGCCATGATTTGGACCACTATGGTAATCGTAGTACTTCTCAAAACTATCGTAGTACCCGCCACGATAGTCGTATCGATTGCTCCCCGCGGGACCTCCCACTGGATATGGGGATGCACCGCGTATCATCCCGGGCGAATATGGATAGCAGAAGTTATTATTGATGGAATGCCTGTACTCCATGTAATTGCTACTGCAGCAGTCCATTGCCAGAAATCGGAGTTGTTTTATATTGCACCTACCGGAGCTAGCTCAGCAACTAAAATACCAACGCCGAACGCCACATTTTCGGATTTATCTCGACGGTGCAAAATTCGTCGACTATGATGAACATAAATATTCATTTCACTGCTGCTTCACTCTTTCACTTCACACTTTAGCGCCATTTCCGCCCACTACCGTAAACTTTTTGTTATATACCTTGGCGTATTCGCTATCGATTTTAGGGTTATTTCCTCACTGCACCTCGCACTGTTATCGTGAATTGCTGTATCGAAAAAAGCGTTGCCTCCTTGACACTGCTCCTTTTTATATTTTATATTTTATTTATTTTTTATTTTTTTTGTACATATGCTATTCCACTGGTCACAACACTGTAATATAGTTGTATTCTTAGCAGTCCGTTGGCCGGGACTTCATTGATTTCTTCCAACCGTTGTTGATGGGACGGAACAGAATAGAATAGAATTCGAGTTGTCGACAGGAACGCAGACAGGTGGTGAGAATGTGGGGGTGGGGTGAAAAATTGACAGTGCAGTTATTTCGGAATGCGTCGGTTGTTTCCTAGTATTAATTTAAAAATTCCTTCGATCAGATTTTTTAAAGATAGATACGCTGAATGTTCAATGTAATTAACACACGTTACAAAAATTGACCTGATTTGTCTGACTTTGACTTTGGATACGATGGTGTGCTGATTACATCAATTTTTAGGGAAACATTCGATAGATTACAAGCTAAATTATGTCCAAACAAGCTAAAAGAAAAAAAAAGGTTTATTCATCAGAGTAAATTACAGTACAGTAGATTGTTTAAACAAATAACTCTGTCGTTTAAGAATTTATACAGAATATGAGCCATCCCGATCAGATGCACATAACAAAATCATAACACAAGTATATCAACAGTTGATATGTATAACAATTTGTGTTATTTTGAGATATTTAACGAATGAAAACAGTTGAAAATTAAAACTTATGATAACAATATAATAACAAAATCACTTATGATGTTTTGTTTTAATTTGCAAGACTCATGATGAAGTTCATTAATTGAAAAAATGAGTTCTTGCGTAGCTTTATATCGAAATATAATGATCAGAATTTCAAAAAACTGAATGAATTATTCATTTAATAAAAAAATCATTCAAAAATTTTGGATTGAAACGATGCTCGAAGTTAGCTGGAATATAGTTTTTCTGTGTTAAATTTGCTATCTAATTTTTTACAACTATTGTTATAAATTTCTGCTTTCGGACTTCTGTAGTTATATCAAATTCAATAATAATTGTGATACAAACGTTCCAAAATCAGTTACGGTTTGGTTCCCGCTATAGTCTTTTTTGTTATGATTTTTGTTATTTTAACCGCTTACCAGCCAAAAATATTTCTAAATTTGTTTCAAAATATTTCTGAAATAAATTACTCCAGTTGTTATAATTCTGTTATAACCATCTGATCGGGATCTCTGCCATTGAACAAGATTTGTTAGATGTGAGTAATTTTAATTTTTTCGACAAAACAAGTTTATGCGACGCCTGAAAGTTCATATTTGTAAGTGAATTATAGCTCCACAGGTTTCGATGGATTGCCATTGTTTGGTCGCGACAATATTTGGACACCCCTAACTACATTCATATTGCACAGACTTTCGAATGTATGTCTGTTCAGTCGAAAGAAGAGCGACTGTGAAAAGCAGTTGAGTTCTATTCATAACTTCTTAATACTTTCGATACACGTTTGACAACAACCAGGAAGGCTGGGAGCGGAACAAAAACGGATCCCAGGAACCACTAGAAGTACGCGAAGATGATGCCAATATTGCTGAAGAGACCATATATTTCGGTACGTACTTTTGCTAGGAAAATAAAAATGTCTCCAGCTTTCGTGTATACGTCCAGGCACCGGCAACGTATAAGGTCGTCCAAAGTGAAAACTGTACCGAATCGTAATGCTAAACGACTAAGACCCGGGCTCGTAAGTTGTATCGCGAATATTGGACAAAATTTTCCTGCGTGATAATGGACGAAGAAACTTATCTGCTGGAAGACTTGAGCAGCCTCCCGGAATGTCTTTTTATACTGTCATGCAACGGGACGGCGTAGAGGAGCACGAAGGAAAAGGCAGTTTCCAAAAAAAAAAATGATTTGATAGGCAATATGCGGCTGTGGTCGAGCAAGCCGAAGCTTCATCACTACCGGAACGGTAAACAAGTTAATATACTGTGAAGAATGCCATTCCTATGCAGCTATGATGCTTCCTCGCTATTCTAGTATGAATTGGCATCTTGTCACTACGTCAAAGATGTTTTGAAATGGTATTAAGCGAATGGAGTCCTTGTTGTACCGAAAGAGGCGAATTCAGCTAACTGCTCGAAGTTGTTACCTATCGAGAGGTATTGAGAGCACTCTCTCAATAGGTACAAACAGCGTTGCGAACGGTACTGGAAAATGACACGAAACAGGAGGCAGTCAAACCGCACAAATGATTGTACTTCGCCGTGATTATAGCAGATAAAAAATGTCATAGGTCTCATGACATTTTTTCTCGTGAATGTCGCCGTTTGCTCTAATCGATAGCTGTTCTACTCTTTTCAATCTGAAAAGCAAAGTCTTGGCATTACATTCCTTTTGTGGAATTTGGCCTTTCTGTTTCAACAGACTTCGCAGCCGATTCTTAGTGTACAGAATCATTGCATGGCTAGTACTATGGATTCTACTGACACTAAGAATTCTTCCAGGTCGGGACTCGAACATATGACAACTGGCTTGTAAGACCAGCGTCCTATGCATTGAAACGCCAACCCGGGACCTTGCTGCCCAATGCAGACGGTTTTTTGCTGTATCCTTACGTGTTTTGTTTCTCTGCACTCCCGTTGGAAGGAAGCGGTTCAGTGAGAAAAGCAAAGTAAATGCTTTGACTTCCAGAATATGGATGGTGGGTTCGTTTTGGCAATTCGGGTGATTTTGTTTTATTTCCAGTTGTTTGATTCACTTCAAGGCACTTTTTCGATCAAAAAATTAAACTCCGTTTAGTATGAACCAGAATTGTAGAAGTAATAGGAGCGCAAAATTTATTGTCTCTGCTGTAAGATTTCTTGCCTTTGCGTCATACAAGAAAGGCAAAAGCTGCGCTCCTGATACTTCGTATATGAAATTTAAATAAATAATTGTAATAGTTTTGACACAACTAGCTTTGTGATTGAATCTTTTCAAAACTTAAAATTGAACCGGTAATGAAAACACCGCCGTTCGCATTCAATTTATCACCACAGATCGGTCACAGCGGATATTACAGTCCCGTTATGAAAATGTCATGACATTTTGAATTCGTGACATTCTCGAAACCCGTTACCGAAAATGATCAAAGCAGCTACTTATCCAGTATGTACGTACACAACCACAAAGCGAACGCTGTGGCTTTGACTGCTGTGAGAGAGTGCGACAAAATTAACTGCTCTCAATGTTGCTATCGTGTGTCGTGGCTCTCATTATTGCGCCAAGCTCTCGTGTCATTGCGTGTTGGCTACTGTTGAACGTAGCAGCTGCGCGTATCGTTGGCAGGGACTATCTTATGTTTGGCGACAGTTTAAAAAAATGTCAAATTTTCGCACTCTTGGGTACGAAAACTACAACTCTAGAAAAATTTTAAAAATCTTCGACAAATGTAGCTAAATCGGTTGCACAGACCCCTAAGGCTGGAGTAAACTCAAAAGTTCGTCATTTTTTTCAGGTAGCCTTATTAAGCAGCTGTAATTAGTTTTTAAATGACTAATAATTCACAAACAAATTAATAAAATAATGTATCTTTGATTGAATTGGTTTTATTTAAAATTGAATCTGTCCAGTTTTTGTCACGAACAAACCTTAACAGAAAGTATTTTAATATAACACATAATCATCATATTGTAACGGAACGCTATCGAAACTATGAATGTTCGCTATAGACCTTCAGAACATAGATCCATGCCCTCAGAGTAGCTTTCAAGCAAGCCATAGTCTATTGAAATCCGTAAAGCTTTCTTCGAGAAATTTGCGCAAATGGTGAAGAGTGTGGGTTGTCGCTTACGTCACTTTGACGATTATATCTCCGAAATCGGAAGTATTTGTCATGAGCGATCCAAATTTGATCACTGGCCTGATAATGGCTTTCAAACAAACCTATGATTGTCGGAGTCGGCTTAATCATCTATGAGAAAATTGAGCCTTTAGAATAAAGTTCAGTTTATCCGTTACGTCACTGATATCGAACTGGATAATAAAAACCCAGTAGTTGCTTTCCAGAGAGCCAGAGATTGTCGACTACGTTACATATACAATTATGTCTCCAGAACCACGTCATTTCATCCTCGAATTTAAACAAGTGCTAAACTGATAGGTTTCAATGGCTGCTCAATTTGAACTGCTTAAACACTGCTTAATCGAAGGCGAAACATGAAGAAAATGTGAAGCCTCACAAACCGGTTACCGTGTACACACAAACCCCTAAATGATCACATGTCACTCGTTTAGGTCCGATATTTCAAAAAGTATTAAAGTATTTAATAAATAATGCAAACTTTGCGTTTGCTTCACGATTTGAACAGCTAGATGGCAATGGAAGCTCAATCTGAACTGCTTAAAGCACTGATAAGTCGAAAAAGAAACGTAAAAAATGAGCCTA
This sequence comes from Malaya genurostris, assembly GCF_030247185.1. Taxonomy (NCBI): domain Eukaryota; kingdom Metazoa; phylum Arthropoda; class Insecta; order Diptera; family Culicidae; genus Malaya; species Malaya genurostris. The sequence goes on from NC_080572.1 coordinate 184,498,804, forward strand.
GAATTACTGGTATTGGTTATGTCATCCCCAAGAAAATTGAGCGGCTAGCAAAAGCGTAAAAGGTGCACACCAGGCGCGTACACAGGGGGGGGTTTTAGGGGTTCAAACCCCCCCCCGAAACAAAAAATTATAACCCATGGGAAACATTGTGATATAAATTGTACATGTGTTGATTTATCACCATGTTCTAAAACCCCCCCCCCCCCGAAAATTTTCTCTGGCTACGCGCCTGGTGCACACACATGCATACGTACTGAAATTTCCCGATCTTTTCGGGCTGAGTCGAAGGATCAGGGACATTTCGTCGAAAGCCGTTTCGCCGAATATCATTTCGCCGAAAGAGTCATTTCACCGAAAGTTATTTCACCGAAAGGGTCATCTTGGCTTCGGTTATGTGGCTGCGCCACATCGATTATCCAGGAGATGTGAAACAAATAGATATTTTTGATAAATAATCAGAATTTGCATTTTCCTAATAAATTATGTTTTGTATTCAAAGCTACCCTTTCGTCGAAATGGCCCTTTAGCCGAAATGTCTCTTTCGGCGAAATAACCCTTTTGGCGAAATGACTTTCGGCGAAATGACCCATTCGGCAAAACGACTTTCGGCGAAGTGACCCGCTCCCGAGTCGAATGATCTATAACACTAAGCCTTGGCATTACATTTATTTTGTGGAATTTGTTTTTCTGTTTCAAAAGACTTCGCAGCCGATTCGTAGCGTACATACCCTTTGCATGACTCTTATAGACACTAAGAGTCCTTCCAGGTCGGGGCTCAAACATACTATAACTGATTTGTGAGACCAGCACCCTATGGATTAAATCACCAACCCGAAATAACACTAATGGTTACCAAGAATCCGATTAAATGTCGATGATTCCAGTATTTCTATATCCTTTCTACAAACAAAATTTAAACTTCTATCCAGCACAAATTTAAAACTGTCAGATAAGATAAGAAATTTTCGAATATAATACAATTTTGATCTTTGAATTTTAAAAGTATCGAAGGTCCAATATTTTGCTTTGACAATTTAACATGAATTTCTGTTACAATATTAAAAAATTTGCAATCTGCAACATTTTCAAAAAATTCTAAAATATTTAAATTTTTTTTCAAAATTTACGATTTTCTATTTATTGTATTTAACGGTATTCAGAACTTATGAGAAGCAAATTTCAATTTTCATTTTTGCCAGCATAAAACACATAGAAAAGGAAAATAGATTCATAAAGCAGTGACCAAATTTGAAATTTGTATAAGTAGTATGAACTCGACCGAAGTAACAATTCAAATGCTTTTAATTCACAAATTACGTCACACCAAATGTCAAAAAAAATAATCCATCCTGTACCCCATCTATCGATGCCTGTTCCTTTCCTTTAATAAAGCGAAACTGAACTATCAACTTTAGAAAAGAGTAATCGAATTTTGATACTTCCATAATATTTGCAGAATTCTATCAAATACGGCAATGAAGTGTACCTTAAGTACGTCAAAATAATGGTCATAACCAATGTGGTGAAACGGCATTGAACAAGTTCGAATGAATAGGCGTTAACATCAGTACCATTCGACTCAGTTCGCCGAGTACGCAAAATGTCGGTGTGTGTGTATGTATGTTGGTATGTAACAAAAACGTGCACCCGATTTTCTCAGACATAGATGCACAAACGTAGATTCAAATGCAAGGTTTCCCGGTCTCGTAGCCTGCTGTTGAATTTTATCCGGATCGAACTCCCGGTTCGAGAGTAATGGTGTAAAGTGTTCCAAAGAAAATGTAAAAAGTACTAAATTTTCTCAGATTTTCTTAAATTAAGGTACAAGTGAAAGGTCCTATGAATTTCGTCCTGATCCGACATCCCGTTCCGGAGTAACGGGGTAGAATGTGGAAAAAATTAAGTCCACTTGGTTTTTTCAAAGATTACCAAACTTTTCCAAACTTAAGTCCAAATATAACGTCTTATAATACCAAAGCACACTATCAAATTTCATCCGGAAACGACCTACGGTTCCGGAATTGCAAGCTGATTAATGAAAAAAAATACTTTAATTCTTTAATTGAGCAATTTTTGTTAGTTGATTACCAAATACATTGATTTTGGATATACCGGATTTGTTCCCAGTTTCGGAAGTACCGTAAAAAGTGATCGTGTACTCCAAACCGGAAATCATTCCTATTTCTCAGAAATGGCTGGACCGATTTTCACAAACTTAAATTCAAATGAAAGGTATTATGTTTTCACAGGTAAGTGTACAACATTATCCGAATCCGACTTTCACTTCCGCAAATACAGGGTGAAGTGTGTTTAAAATTTATAGCGTCATGTAGAGCGAAAATACAGAAGAAAACGAAGAATTCCTATAATCATGACTCGAAACTTTTTATAAATTGAAAAGTTAGTGCTAGTATATGCCAAAAACAAACTCTGAGGGTTTTATTCAAGATTCAAAGAGAAGTTTTTTGAAGAGTCTCTTGGTGATATTATTGAAAACATGAGTTATATGTAACGCTCGTATCCGTACTGTATTTTACAGTATTACACTGTATTTTCGACTCAAATACTGCGTACTGGTTTTACCCTCAAATGTACTACATTTTTATTCAGAAAGCCGAGACTCGAACCCGTAGCTAGCTCCTATCTGGGAAAATCATTTTGCCAATTGAGCTACCCTGCATGTGAAACACACGAAAAAACAGACTAATTGAGGGCTGAAACAACTGGCGGAGAGGTTGCTTTAGAGAAATGACTACAACTGAACACCGTGGCGCCCGAGTACAGCTGAACCAGCTCGGTTCTTTTGTTCTGTTAGAGTGTTTCTTCGTGTGTTTCACATGCAGGATAGTTTAATTGGCAAAACGATTTATCCGGATAGTAGCTGACTACATGTTCGAGTTCCGTCACTGCGGTTGCTTTTTCGTGGTTTTCATTACATAGTTGTATTCGCATGTCATTTTTTTCAATCTGTTTTCCTCGTAAGATGCTGATCACATTTATATTTGAAATAGAAGACGTGCATTGACGAAGAACCCTTTATTTTACTTGAAACTAATGTCATATTAAATCCTAAGTTTAAAATTTTAATTCTATTACAATTACAATTTATTGCATCTTTATAAAATTCAAATCTATTGATGAGTGAGTTTAAAATTGCATTTTTAATGTCCTCGTGATCGGTCTTGTCTCGTACACAACGCTGTAATTTTCTTTTTAAAGACAAACACCAATGAATGTGTTGTGGCAGGTGAAAATGATTTACTGTGAAATGCTTACCAATCGGTACGCAACAAGAGCAGGTCATTGAATGGAGGCCAATGATTGAACCGATTGACCTCGCTATACTAATAGTTTTATCGAGTACACAAGCGATTAACACGCGTGTTCTGGCAATGAGCAGCAAGCAAGCGATAAGCTCTTTTCATGCAAACGCCTGGTGCCTGGTAGGTGCTTGACTGTATCAGCAAAACCGAACCGTTGCTCTCCTGCATCGATTTTCAGTCACTCCTTTGTCTGTCCAAGGACGACGCGTAGTAGTACATACACACGGCCCCAGACCAGAGCAAAGGTGAACCATCCCAACCCTATGTCAGTAGCATTGGAACTTTGTCCTTTCGCCGTTAACATGCACTTCTCGTTTTCTTACTGATGTTTTTCATTCATCCATATTCATACGCTTCGAAGTTGTCAAGTGCTCCTGCAGCAGCAGCAGAAGCACCAGTAGCGAACCTATTCACTTCATCCCTGCCTCTCACGGCTGTACGGCCGCCCTCCTTCTCCTACTGACAATGCATTGCCGGGAAAATCCAGAACGGAACCGTGCCGAGCAGTGTTTCTTCGCATTTTCCGCTGCCTGTGTTGACCCGTGAAACCAGGAGGAAAAAAATCTTTGTAATCCACCGACACGCTCACCACTGCGCTTTGGTAGCAGTAGGCGCTAGTAGAGAATGTAGTTTCCGAATAGCAGTGGTGGTAAATTGGTAACCACAGCCAGTCGCTCTATTTTGCTCTCTTCTGCCGGGAAGTGAGAGCTAATTGGACGATCTGGGTGAGATGTCTCCATTCCCTGATTGGGCGTCCAACAAACCACAAACAACCACTCCGGGCTGATTGTTTACATTAATTCCGTTGGATTTTACCAATATAGCACGGTACCGACTGGTGTAATGTCTGTGTGAGGTATATCCGGAATTAATTTTTTTTGCATGGTGCAACTTCAAGGACTGACATAATTGTTAGTGTTTGAAAAACTATGCGATTCGGTTTCAGGAATCAGGAATCAGAACAAATTGGCTCAAATGGCACGTTCCCCTTGATATTTGGAGATTTGTGCCTTGCCATCAATATGTTTATTGCATCATTTTCCCGATATATAAGAGGGAAGGATTGAAAGGAAATGGTAAGGGTTGGACTAGGAGGATGGGAAAAATTGACGACACAAAAACACATAAAAGCAGAAGTAAATTCTGCACCCCTAAGGGATGCCGAACAATCTGCTGAGGATCACATTCAGTGGAAGCAGAAGGAAATTCTGAACCTCTACGAGGTCCCGAACAGTCTGCTGTTTATAAAACCTCCAACCCCCGAGAGGATTTAGAGATCTTACAAAAGCGACACCATTCTGCACTCCCGGAAGAATGCAGAACGACTCGCAGTATGTACGAGCAGAAGTAAATTCGGCACCCCCCAGAGGATGCCAAACAATCTGCCAAACCCTATTTAAGGTGAATACAGAAGGGATTCATTCACTCCAGGAAGAACGATGAACCCTTCTGACTATAGCTCCTTACCACATTGGGTGAGAAACGAGAGAATATCCTTCAATTTTAGCTCCGCATACACAGACTCAACCATGTATGGAGAACCAAAAACCCGGATACGTAGCTGCGTCAATGCGGGACAGTTACATATCAGATGATATGAAGTACCATAATAGCATTCACACAAATCACACGAATAATACTCAGCACGTTGAATAGTAGCCATGTGATAATTGAGTTTGCAATGTCCAGTCAGAGCTCTGACCAGAACACTTCAATGATACTTGGAGAAATGCAGTAGACACTTTGACATTTTCAGATCTAAATCTGGTAGAAATGCTTTTGTCTGAGCGCAAGTTTGCAAGCTGCGCCAGTAGCTGGCATGTTTGGATGCAGCCCAAGAACGTATCTTGTGCTTTATCCAACTAGTTGAAAGTGGTAAAGCTGGTTCAGGACCAACGAAATCATTCGTTGCACCAGCTCTAGCCAACTCATCAGCCCATTCATTTCCAGTAATACCAGAATGGCCGGGTACCCATAAGAAGTAAACAGCATTTGAAATGCTGAGGTCTTCAATTTGAGTTCGACATGCGATCACTAGATTCGACCGTGAGTCATTCGAACTGAGTGCTTTTAAGGCTGCCTGACTGTCGGAACAAAAACAAATACGTCTACCACAGATCCTCTGCTGAAGTGCCGATTGTACTCCACACAGAATTGCGTAGATTTCTGCTTGGAACACAGTACAGTATCTACCAAGTGAATGAGACTGCTCCAGCCTATTTCACGACAGTAGACACCAGCACCAGCACGACCATTCAACAGAGAACCGTCCGTAAAACAAACTATGTGTTCATCAAGTTGTCGTTCCAGACAACCAGACAATCATTCCTAACGAAGAGGATAGCTCACATTGAATGTTTTAAAAGGAAAACTGCATGTGAGAGTTAGGTCACTAGGAGCGAGTAAATACTCATCCCACGGAACCATTTGAGACCACAAGCGAGTGTGACTGGTAGCATATTCTAATGGGTTACTGTTCCAAAGCCCTGTAACCTTAAGACGGCATGCACAAGACAATGCTTCCTGTTTCAGGAACACATGTAGTGGTTTAATGCACAGTAGCGCCTCTAGAGCAGCAGTAGGAGTTGTCGTGAATGCTCCTGTCATCGCCATTAGGACCATCCTTTGGAGATGATTTAGCTTTGACTGAACTGTCGCGACTTCTCCTTTCTGCCACCATACAAGACATCCATATGCTAAAATTGGTCTAACGATAGTTGTGTAGATCCAATGAATATATCTGGGTTTGAGTCCCCATGATTTTCCAAAAGCTCGTCTGCATTGGCCGAAAGCCATGCAAGCTCTTTTAATCCTGAAATCAATGTGAGCAGACCAATTCAGTTTTGAGTCAAGAATAACCCCGACGTATTTAACTTGATCGACCACAGTGACCTCTGAACCGAAGAACTGTAACGGACGAGCTCCTGTGATTATCCTACGATGAGTGAAAAGCACCATTGATGTTTTGCCCGGATTTACAGACAATCCAACCTGACAACACCATTGTTCAACAGATCGCAGGGCTTGCTGCATTAAATCAAAGAGAGTGTTAATGCTTATACCGGTCATCAATATATGATAATCGTCGGCAAAACCATAAGTCGGAAATCCAAGGTTATTAAGTTTCCTTAACAAACCATCAGCGACTAGGTTCCATAAAAGTGGGGATAGTACACCACCTTGAGGACACCCACAGACACTCAGCTTTCTAATCTCTGGCCTGCCGAAGCGATGATCAAAGAAATTGATTGCTAAGCATTGCTAAGCATTGCGTAAATTGGTAACCACAGCCAGTCGCTCTATTTTGCTCTCTTCTGCCGGGAAGTGAGAGCTAATTGGACGATCTGGGTGAGATGTCTCCATTCCCTGATTGGGCGTCCAACAAACCACAAACAACCACTCCGGGCTGATTGTTTACATTAATTCCGTTGGATTTTACCAATATAGCACGGTACCGACTGGTGTAATGTCTGTGTGAGGTATATCCGGAATTAATTTTTTTTGCATGGTGCAACTTCAAGGACTGACATAATTGTTAGTGTTTGAAAAACTATGCGATTCGGTTTACTTTATGCTTTATTTATTTTCGTATCAATTGAAGCATTGTGAGTTTGGTGATACCAAAATCGCTTTTCGTAGCAAAAATCGAAATCGAAACATGCATTCTTGTTAAATATTTTAGTTTTTATCAATATTACTATTATATCTATATGTATCAAACAAGCTCTTTACTATATCCATCATTACTTGGAATATAATCAACGGATGTAGATTAAAATTATATATATTCATCTTCCGCGTGGACACTTCATTGTATAGACTGCAAGTCTTACAAGCATGTTGGCATATGTTCGAGCTCTAACCTGGAAGTATCTTAATGTCAGTAGGGTCGAAGTACCAACCAGCGATGCCAGATTGTCATTTTCTTCGGAAACTCCAGCGGTGCATAGCAGGGAACAAACTACTTTCTGTTCGCCAAACAAACAGTTTCCGTAGTTTTTCGTTCGAAAATATCAACTTCCGTAGACATTCGTAGAAATATTCCTATTTTCGTAGATTTTATCTACGGATCCGTACATCCGTAAAAAATGTCCGAATTCGTGGATCTACGGAGATTCGCTGGTACCAACCTGCAAAGTCTATTGAAACAGAATGGTCAAAGTTAACAACAGGAATACAATAATCGACTCGAAAAAACAATATTAGAGACAAATTGGCATTAACACGTAGACTTTATGTACCTCAGCAAACCCAAAATTCTAATCGAATGCACCGATATTCCTTCTGTTATTAGGTGCATTGGAAAGTTTAAGTGGATAAATGCATAGACTTAAATAGGTATTTTTTTTTGCTTTAATTATAGAGGTTTTATCCTTATGGTTATTCACCTCTTCGGTCCCGAAAAGCTTTCTGACCCTATAAGCGGGGTTGGGGATCGAACCCAGGTGGCCTGTGTGAAAGGCATCGACTAACCCATTTCGCCATACCCGTCCCCATAGGTACTATTAGTATCAAATAATAGTTAATGGACACCCCTAGATACGTATATTTCTGGAAATACTTAATCAACGTGTGAAATATTTCGCAGACAGATGAACGTATGTGACGAAGTTTTCCTGCGTGATAATTGATGATGAAACTTATAATCTGGAAGACTTTAGGCAGCTTTCCGAAATGTCTTTTTATACTGCCATGCCACAGAACAGCGTTGGTGAAGGCGATTAAGAGGAATCCTAATCTGTCGGACCGTGATTTGGCCAGAAAATTCGGTGCGGCCCCTAGTACCGTGAGGAGAACTCGACTCCGGGAAGGAATCAAGTTGTATCGAGCTAGCAAACAGCCAAATCGGACCATAAAACAGAAAAGTGTGGTCAAAATTCGAGCTCGGAAAATATATGACCATGTGCCGACCAAATTCGACGGGTGTCTTCTGATGGACGATGAAACCTATGTCAAGGCTGGCTTCGGACAAATCCCAGGTCAAAAATTTTACTTGGCAACGGCTCGGGGGGATGTTCCAGCCAAATTTAAATTTGTTTTTTCCGACAAATTTGCAATTGTCAAATACATCAATCAGATGACGACCTGGTGGAATAAGATAGCTAAAACGATGGACGAAGAAGGTGTGCGCCGCCTAATGAGCCGTGTCACAGGAAAAATTCGAGAATTCCTTCGAAACCGTGACGAATAATTTTATCCGTAGTTTTTCTTAAAAGTATGAAGAAAACGCTAATAAATAATAAATAACTGAAATACAGGCAATTGTTTTTGGTCCAATTCTATCTGAAGAAATCTTTATATTTTTTTTCTATTTATCCAGCCCTTCTCATAACTTCTCCTAACAGAGACGACAATTTCGTATACATAAGATCACTTTACATTTCGCACAGCATGAACGCGACTATTTAAACAGAGCCTCTTTAAACAATTTAAATTAGTATTGAACCGACTTGTACTCTGTGCAGTTCGTTAATGCCGTGGAAATGGATTCTGTGTTCAACTGAAAACGGGCCTGTCTGTGAATTTTTATACGCCGTTCGAGTGGCAACGATTTTTGTCGAAGTTCTGTTGATATTTCGCATTTGAGATGCTGAACAACCTCGATCATCAAGTGCAGGATGATTTTGATCAGGGGTGACATTATGCATCCAACTCGAATCAATTTTCTGTACAAGTGTACGAACAAAAAGTCTTCCCTTCCGAGATGGTTTATGCGGACCCAGAACCTCTCATCACCAACATAAACAGACTAACGGTACTTTTCAGGAAATACAGGAAAGACAATTTCCCTTGCATTGTGTTATCAAATAAATCTGAGTTTACGCCTGAGACGTCAAAAATAATATAACACCTGTGTTATATTATTTAAGGGTTGCATAAATAGTGCAAACTTTGTGTCTGCTTAGCGATTCAAGTTGAACTGCTAGGCACGAGATGGCAGTTCAATTTGAACTGCTTTAAGCACTGATTAACCGAAACAGAAATAAATGCGCTTTTTGCAAAAGTCTGCATTATTTATAAAAAAAAAAATTGTGATTCATCGTTATTTTCTACCAAAATTACGATGAATCACGAAAAATATTTTTTTTATAAATTTTCTTTAATTTTGAATCATTTCGAAATAGGTTTAACGCAGGTTTATGCTGATTTCGCCATTTTCTTTTATAAACCTAATGAAGAATTGTTCACTTAGCTGGAATATAATCTTAAAATGATTGTCAGTAGGCTTTTGTGGAACTAACGGTTTCAATGCGAGGTTTATGATGTAACACTTAAGACTACTACAAGTATTTAATAAAATTAAAAATGTTGCGTTAGTTCGTTTTTATGATGTTGGTTGAATAATTGGTGGGGGCGTATATTTTTGAGTTAGAAACGCTAACTACGGCTCTGTTGCCGAGTCCGTATTTTTGGTAAACTTGGCGATCCCCAGAAATTTCACCAGAGTGATACACGCTGGCGTCAGATTCTTGTCCACACCGAGGATGCAAAAAACGAAGCATCGCACAAAGAGGAAAGCGCACTTCTTCTCAGTGTCGAATAGACAGCATTTGAGTGTGTGCTTGTGGTTAAAGCAGCTGGCGCGAGTGAAACACATTCTCTTCGCATGAATCGCTCTCACGCGCTCTCGTCTAAATACACCCAAGTGACCACTGGCTCGTGATGGTGAGCGAACACTTCTGTGAACTTCAATTAATAGAGAGTATATCTGGCCTTGCTAAGAAAAATTTGCAATGAAAACCGAAAATTTTACGATAAATTGTTTTATTTTGCTGATTTTGCGTGTCCACGCTTCTTCTACGCAAACGATACACCAGAGTGCTCACCGGCGTGTACACCTCTGTGAAAGTATCTGCATCCACCTCAGAGAATTTATTAGTTAATGCTCTAGCACTTTGGTGCGATTCAGTGAGAGAGGTAAAAGGAAATAAACAAACGCACTCATGATGCGTGCACACTTTATACAACAGTGGTGTATAAATGGGAAAGAGAAGAGCTCTCATTGAAGTTGTCAGTGCGAGGGGAGAAATTTTGCTTGCTCTTCTTCACACAGAGGAGATGGGCATCTCTGCCCAGAAAACAGATGTACAGGCTCGCAAGCGAACTGTGTTTAAAATTTACTCATTCAGCGTGGCGAATACTTGTAGATGTCACTGCCATCGATATTATTTTGGGTGCTACATTCGCTTTACGCTTTTTCATTTTTTGTTGTTGGTTAAAGTGACAAGTTTATTTTTGCTTTATTTTCATTATATTCACGTAAGATTCAAACGGAAATGGAATGGTCTTTTACACTTAGAGAAATCGTGTTAGAAGTGTGTTTTCTTGGAATATTTCTATAACAGGCAGGAGAACATTGTTATTGTTCTGGAACGTAGTGGAACGATTCCAAAGATCGCAGCGAACAATCAAATAGGTTACTGTAGTGTTTCTAACGAATAGCAAATTAGAAATTTACACAGGATTTAGTAGAGTTTTGCTCCAGCCTGTGGTCTCACAACCAACTCACAACCAACTCACAGCAAAATTTAGCGTTTACCGACTCTATCAATCGAGAACATTTTTTTTTCGTTAATGTAACACACCATCCATCCAGAGTCCTTGCAAATCTCGAGTACACTTTAATTTGACCGTCACTGCCGTCTCCATTCACTATTACAGCGCTGAATTTGAAAGTTTTCGTTACTCTCGCACATTCCAGCTCGCCTAGTTGGTACACTTAACGGATACCGTTAGTGTAGGTGACTCGTCCTTACAGCTCGCTGTGCCACCCTCTTCACCCAGTGCAACTCACCACCCAGCTGCGTGACAAACTCTCAGCTCCGCACTCGAATAGTTGATGTAAAATGCCTATTTTGTTTATTTTTAAATATTTGTATTGATTATTATCCACCTTTTTGTTTCGTTTTCACATTTTTCGGCCTGAAAATGCTGCTGACGTCAAACGCGGATAACATCAACTGCACACAGACGGAAATTTGCTTGCCTGATCAGCAGCACACAGCCCGGAGGCACATCGGAGCGAGGAAACACTTTACTAATCGGAATCGATTTTCCGCTCAATCCTGTAACGACCGAAATGTACTTGTTGCGGGGATTTTACATGATCGTCCCACTGCAGTTGGGTGTTACCGTTTCTCTCAAATGACTTGTCACTAGTCGGAACATTCACGCACGGTTCGATCGATTTGAACTACTTTCTGGTCTGGACGCCTTCGCGATACTGATAAGAAAATCAATTTTCCCGTTCCGTTTTGCGAGCTGCTGCGGCCTGTCACAATTTCCACCGAATATCCTCTACGAAAGCACCCACAGCTCGCATCTTTTTTCTTTTCCAAGCATTGTACGCTCGCTGATACTGATGCTGCTGCTGCTGCTGCGTCGTCTATGTACCTCGTCTACATACCACTGACGCTGGCGGCTACTGCTGGGATTACATACTTTGGAGCACATGTAGGCAACACCCAAACGCCACCACCCACTGCAGCTTCTTCACAGAGATTCAGATACAGAGAGATCTCAACGAAAAACCTACCGCCGACAACACTGATAACGACAGTTGGCGTAGTAGTAGTGGTAGTAGTAGTAGTACTGACGATTGTGATGGCAGAGGTGGCGGCAATACAGTTAATAGAAGCTGTTCCGGCTTGTGGAGAAATGTTTTTCACGTGTAATCCTGGCGGATACTTTTTCGTGCCGACCCGGACAGAACGAAAGGCTAACGAGAACTGAGCTTCCCTCGTTGGATGGTTACTGTGAAAAGTGACAGAAAATGAAGTGGTGCTGGAAAAACCATCGACCACTCACCCGGTGAGTGACTGTTTGACAATAACTCACACTCTAGGCTTATCAATACTGTGCCACTCAGAACAAGAGAAAGAAACGAAGCTAGGAGCCAGCATGGTTTTAATTTGAATGTCCGGTGGTTTTTTGAAATCGTTTTCAAAATTAGAAACATCTTTTTAGATGATATTTTTTTGTTTATTTACCGTAATGTTCCAGGTTAATGTTCATTTGTTTCTGCTACCATACAGGTGGTCTTAATTTTAAAATGTAGTATTTAAGGTTATAGTTGTAAATAGTCAGAATTCGTAATAATTAGAATAAAACTTTACTGCAGGATCTTTCGTTTTTAAACAATAAAATATCCAGACATCCACCGAAAATGGCGGTTTCGAAAAACACCAAGAGGAACATCCATCTTCGCAAGAATTTCCCCGTAGTTAAAGTTTTTCGAGAGCATGTCACAACTAATGCTTTTGGGACAGGAAAAAATTCTGGCATGTCGAACAAAATTATGACATTTCACGGAATAAGATTTTTTTTAAAATTAATCATTCAAGTTCAACTCGTCTCGAGTGACACAATTATTTTTTTAAGTAAGTCAAAACGGTATCAATGAAGGTCGCCAAAAAGAGAGAAGACTGAGTGCACACAAGTTCCCATCTCATGCTATTCCGTGAGTCTAAGAAGACATTTCACCAATAAAACATCGCATCTACTGGGCACAATCATCTTTTACATTAGTATCAGAATGAGATAGTGCGGATTGGTTTGCGTGTTATAGCCCTGGTCGCAGGATTGAGCATGGAAAGTTCTTGCAACAAGTCATTTATTCGTTTGGTGACTGGTACTAAAGCTCCGAGGTGAAGTTCATTTCACACACCAAGTTCCCCAAAAAGGTGCTGCTGTGGCTGACAATCAGCCGCTCTTCTTGCTGCTGGCCGTAAAAGGGGTTTATAGTACGAAATGTCAGCCGGAAGTTGCGTCGATCATCAAGAAATACCATAAGAATGAAGACGAGGTGTTCTGGGCGGTTCTGGCGTCGACCCACTATTCGGAGCGATCGTTGGAGGAGATAGAGCGTCTGGATATCGATGTGGATGTGGATATCAATTCCGCGAACCTGCTCAAAGTCCCACAAAATTTCTAGGCCAACCTGAAACTTAAGATCTACTCCAACAATTTAGTCACGTAAACTGAGCAGGAATTGATAAATAAAACGAAGAATAAACTCAAAATTCAAAACCATTTCTACACGCATGTTTTCGTCCGCCATGGTGAATGTTCCGGTTAACTACCGGGGTTATCTGTTCTAGCTTTTTTTATCATCATCCGAAAAAGTCTATTTTTTTAAAGCAATCTTCTTATTACCGAGCTTCTGTGAATAGTGAGTGTCGTGAAAACTAACTGTAAAACAGTTATTAAAATTTTCAATAAGTGTATTTTTATTAACCAAACGAAAAAAAAACCTTGAAGTGTTCGACGAATGGATCGAGGTACCGGTGCACATGTTTTCGAAACATTAAAACTACTTGAAGCTTATTTTATTACTTATTGACAGAAAGTAATTTCATATAACGATGTTTACTTGCCAACGCATATCGTTCAAGTCTAACTTCTGGTGGACCCGATGGATTGTGCAGTATTGTGGAAAGCACTCATAATTCCGGTCAACCGGGACATTAAGTCGCATTTCTTCTAAATTTTTACCGGCCGTTACTAATAAACATTTTTGTCTTTATCTATAGAAAGGTGATAGAATTGTAGGACTTGAAACGGAGCCTTGGAGACCCATAGTGTTATATATCATTCGACTCAGTTCGACGAAATCGGAAAATGTCTGTATGTATGTATGTATGTATGTGTGTGTAGGTGTGCGTGCACTTTTCGAAGATATTTTTACCGCTCGATTTTCTCAAATATGACTGAACCGATTTTAACAAACTTGAAAGCTATTGTTGGGCCATTGATGAAGTTCAAAGATCAAATGGCGGTGACTTCTGGTTCCGAAGATATGATGATATAAGTGACGTAACCAACAAAACGCATTGTATTCTTACCATTTTCTCAGATATTACTGAATCGATTTTAACAAACGTTTGAAAGCTACTATTGGGCCATTGATTGAGTTCAAAGATCAAAAAGTTGTGACTTTTGGTTCCGAAGATATTATGGTATAAGTGACGTAACCGACAAAACACATTGTTTTTTATCGCTCTTATATATATGAGGGTGCCAATATTTTGGTATCACCTGTAATTTTGTAAAGCAATGGTGTTCAATAGATTGAGCATCTCGAAAAAAGTCTTCATGTCTTAGATTTTTAGAGATTTATTGTTAACTCGAAAAAATTCGAAAAACACAACCGTAAATTTTTGCAATGACTGAGCGGAAACATATATTGGAGAAGCCAAATGAATGAAAAACTAACAACAAGAATGATTTCTCGGAAAAAGATACGTTCAGAGACAGGACTCGAACCTGCGTTCTTGTGCATTCCGTGCATACGCGCTACCAATTCGCCACTCTGAATCTTGTTATAGTCATTGCAAAAACTGCACTAAGTATGGCAGCTTTACGTCAAACCAACTAAAATTACTAAATCACAATCGTAAGTAAAAATTTGTGTTGTTTCTTTAAATCCGAAAATCCATTTAAAGTCAGTATTAAATTTAAAAAAATGTGTGAAACGAATCGAGAATCGACTTATTAAAAATTAATAAAGTTTTCGTTTCCGGAAGTACTGAGTCGTTTTTTCTTCTCATAAATACGTTTATTTCATAGGCAATGTACACATGTCTACCTTGGGTACGCAAGGAATTTATTAGTTGAGATCTGACATCACGATACTCCACGCATGTCCAAACGACATGGTCAATATCGCGGTAACCTTCACCACAAGCACAATGATTAGTATCGGAAAGTCCAATTCGAAGGAGATGTGCATCTAACGTGTAGTGATTGGACATGAGTCTGGACATCACACGAATGAAGTCCCTACTCACATCCAGTCCCCTGAACCATACTTTTGTCGATATTTTGGGAATAATTGAATGCATCCACCGACCCAGATCATCTCTATCCAAAGAAGCTTGCCAGCTGGCGAGACGCGCTATAGAATTCGTTGAAAGCAATCGGTCTCTCATAAATTTCACCCTCAATAGCACCTGGAATGGGGCAATGAGCCGGGACCCAAACTATTGTAATTTGATAATTATTATTCAATATGACGTTCAGTCACAGTTTTATTTTGCCCAAGAAAAACGGTTCATTTTAGCCAGCAGCGTTTGAGCGAATTCAATTGCACTCAGACTATCTGTGAAGGGAAAATAATGGTTTGGAGATAATGTGACGATTACACTCAAACTATAATGAACTGCTGCTAACTCTGCTATATAGACAGATGCAGGTTCTTGAAGCCTAAATGAAGCCGAAACATTATTGTTGAACATACCAAACCAGTAGCCTCTTCAATTCGTTATCCGTCCGTATAAAATATTTTCTCAGAGTCAATATGCCTGAACTTACTTATATTTTTAAATATTTTTGGGATTTCCATCGAGCGTAGGTGTTCCGGGATTCCACGCACTTCGCGCTGCATGGATGTGTCGAAAAATAAAGTTGAGTCAGGGACATTTAGGAGGCTGTCACGGATAGGAATATATCTTGATGGGTTGATTTCCTGTGACATGTGATTAAAATATACTGTCATGAATTTTGGTTGAGATCTAAGCTCAACTAGCCTTTCGAAGTTATTAATAACTAGGGGATTCAGCACCTCACATCTTATTAGCAGTCGCGATGAAAGCTCCCAAAAACGATCTTTCAATGGAAGAACTCCCGCCAGAACTTCAAGACTCATTGTATGTGTCGAATGCATGCAGCCTAAGACAATTCGCAAACAACGATACTGAATTCGCTCTAATTTGATAATATGAGAGTTTGCAGCGGAACGAAAGCAAACGCATCCATATTCCATCACTGAAAGTATCGTTGTCTGATACTATTTTATTAGATCTTCCGGATGAGCACCCCATCAAAATCCTGTTATTGTTCGAAGAAAATTTACTCTTTGTTGGCATTTAGTTATCAGATACCTAATGTGTCCTCCTGCACGTGCATTTGGAATCAAACCACACTGGTGCAATGGTTTTTGCAGATCAATAGCTTTGGATCCAGTAACTGAAACCACGCTATCATCTGCCAATTGCCTTAGTGTACATGGGGTTACTAGACAGCTGTCAATGTCATTCACGTAAAAATGATAGAGCAGCGGACTGAGGCATGAGCCTTGCGGGAGACCTATGTAGCTAATTCTGAATGTTGCTAAATCGCCATGTGAAAAATGCATGCGTTTCTCTGACAAAAGGTTGTGCAAATAATTATTTATAATCGCTGAAAGTCCATGTTGGTGGAGCTTGTCTGAAATAACATCAATGGAAACAGAATCAAATGCTCCTTTAATGTCTAAAAATACTGATGCCATTTGTTCTTTTTGAGCGAAGGTAATTTGAATGTCAGACGAAAGTAGTGCAAGGCAATCATTTGTCCCTTTATTTCTACGGAAGCCAAACTGAGTATCTGACAACAAACCGTTCGTCTCGACCCAAGTGTCGAGACGTCGAAGAATAATTTTTTCGAACAATTTTCTGATGCAGGACAACATTGCAATCCGGCTTTTGAATGGCGATAACTTTCACTTGCCTCTAATCAGGTGGAACAATATTTTGCTTAAGAAACTTGTTGAACAATTCCAACAAACGTCTTTTTGCAAGGTCGGGCAGATTCTTCACCAAGTTGAATTTAATTCGGTCCAACCCAGGAGCGTTATTGTTGCAAGACAAGAGTGAATAGAAAATAACAAGAGTGAATAGAAAATTCTATCATTGAAAAGGGGCTATCAATGGAACCATTATTTGGGGTAGGCTTCCGAATAATGCTCTGCGTAGGAAAAGAACCTGGACAAACTTTCCTAGCAAAGTCAAAAATCTATCGGTTCGAGTATTCATCACTCTCATTTCCCACGTTACGATTCCAAATTCGTCTGGCCGGTTCCAAAGAGTGCTCATTGAGGTTTCTCTTGGCCCGAAGTATGTTCTTGTATTTGGTTTCGAAAACCAAGAATTTTTCAAAATTTTGAGGAGTTCCTCCTCCTTGTTTTAAAACGGCTTTGAAAGTAATTTGTTTCACGTGTTTAGCATCTGAGCACTCTTTGTCCAACCAAGGGTTTGGAGGCCTTAAAAAGCAAATCTTATTCTTCAAGTGGGGGGAGCTCTTCCAATGAATTTAACACACTTGAAATATTACTTTGGTATTTAATCCAGTCAACATTTTTTGTCAAATCATATGGAATATTAACTGAATTAGCAATGCCTTTGTTACTGTTAATTGAGATGATGATTGGTGAATAAAGCAACCGTGTAAATCAGGAAATGTTTTCCAGGTACAATCTAGTCGAATTGAAGTCGAACAAAGAGATAAATCTAATGCACTTGGACGTGCAGGAGGGCTTGGAATCCGTGTCATCCTACCCATATTGTCATGTTGAAATTGTCGCAAATATTATATATTAAGGATGATCTGCTATCATTGTAAAAGGAACCCCGTGCGAATTGAAATATCCCAGAATCAACTGTGGAGCAGGGAGGGCTTCGACCATTTCATTAAGCTGCTGTGGGGGCCAAGTACAGCGAAGCATGCTTGGTTCTCTGGCTGGACCGCTTTAAAGCTGTTCTCCGACTACGTGTTCTGTAAATTTGAACAATACTTTAGTACATTGCGTAAAAGAAAAAGGTTTGAAACACTGTGGCAAAAAACAGTTTTTAACTCATATGGGGGGTTTTGATACCTCATGGGTATTGGTTTGTGCTAAAGTGCTCATGACTAGTTTATTTATTTTACGGTGCGTCTGGTAGTGACGAAATAGTTGAGATTTTTTTTAAGCGTCGTATGACTGGGTTTAACGGTGGAAATTAATAAAGACCGTTAATAAAAACCGAGTTTTTCAGATTTCCATGTCTTGAGAACGACTGCTTCTAAGAGAGAGGTCATTATGAACAAATTCATTTATTTTTATCTGTAGAATTATTTTCTAGTGTCTAAATGACTATTTTCTATCAAAAACTTGAAGTTTAGAAAATATTGATAAATTGTTTTATCTGTATATTCTTCAATTTCAAATTCGCACTAGATTTGTGAGGTTTAGAATAAAATTATTTATAAACATTAGAAAGAGACGTGTTTTGTTTAATTTTTGTTTTAGTTGGTTTTCTAGTTTTAGTTTTTTTTTGTGTATATAAAAAATAGGTGTTGTCAACAAAGAGGTCGAGATCTCAGAGATGGCTTGACCGATTTTGATCAAACTAGTCGGTCACAGGTCTCCCCGTCACCCTGAACGCTATTGAATGGTTTTGAGATCGGATGTTTACTTTTTGAGATAAACAAAGTTTCATGTCAAAATTTTCAATATTTGACAATATCTGTCACAATAGACCTTAAAAACAGAATATGCTTTTAGATTAAGATTCCGCACGGTAATAGCTATCTAACAAGCCATAGATTGTTAAAATCCGTCCATTTTTAACGGAGATAACGACATTTTTGTGATCGAATAAACAAATTTTTTACACCATTGAATTCTACTATAGGTATATCACGTCACTATATACATTCAGTATGTATATCACAACACTTTTACTCCGTTTTCCGCAATATTTACTTCGCTATTTTTTTTTCTCATTTTTTTCTGTAACAACACCATCATCGCCCACGGAAACTTACCAACAGCATGCGGGCCACCCGCCGGGTATTCGTAACCTGGGGGTGTTTCCCGCGGACCCACACGGACCGAAGAATGCGGCCAACATGAACATTCACCAACGCCATATGGAAGACTCTCATGAAATATTCAATTCACCGGCCACTGCCGATCACCAGCTGAAGGCTGGATCTGCCAAAGTCAACCATTGCGACCCAAATATGACATTACTCAATGATACAACCCTAGTTTTAAGTTAGTCGTAAATTAAAATTAGTAAAAGCCCTTGGCATCTTAGAGCTTAAGCAGTGTGCCTTAAACATTATATTCTTGAATAAAAAAAAAATATCACAACACTTTTAAAACATGTATTATAAACATCCATCACAGATACGTATTTCGAATACAACTTGTATTCATCATCAGTGTATCAGGTTTCTAAGTAATTGTGATACACTGATACACTGATGATGAATACAAGTTGTATTCGAAATACGTATCTGTGATGTGACGTTTATTATACATGTTTTAAAAGTGTTGGATATACATACTGAATGTATATAGTGACGTGATATACCTATAGTAGAATTCAATGGTGTAAAAAATTTTTTTATTTGATCATAAATATTCTACTAAACACTCAGACCCTGTTAATTAGTGACATTTTTGTGTAAGCGACTTTTCCCCCTATTTCAGCAGTAGGAGTTTTGAGCGCTGTATGACAAAACAGTGCTTGTGAGCAACGTGAAACACGATTTTTTATACTGTAACATACAATTATTTCTAAGTACCAAATAGACTGTGTACAGCATCTTTTTTCATGACGTTTTACCTCGGACCGATTATAGCATGGTTCATTTTTGGCAACATAATCGTTCGAATATGACATATGTAAACCAGATTATGGCAGAATTTTTGAGTTGAAAGTAATTCCATAATTATATTGTTTTAAACTACTTACAGCAATAAATGCTGGAAGAACATAACTCCCATATACCATTCGAAGCAGTTCGTCGAGATCAGCAAATGCGTGTGTGACGAATAATTTCACTAAATTTTCTCAGAGATGACTCAATCGTTTTATACAAACTCAGATTCATATGAAAAGTCGTATACTTACATACAATGTTCCTGAATTACGTTTGTATCCGACTGATGATATGTGAAACGAAATTAAAATAATGCAACTCATTTTTCTCGTAGATGGCTGAACCGATCTGAGATTCAAATGAAATCTTTTGATCATCTAAGATTCAAATGAAAAGTTTT
Organism: Malaya genurostris; assembly: GCF_030247185.1. NCBI lineage: Eukaryota > Metazoa > Arthropoda > Insecta > Diptera > Culicidae > Malaya > Malaya genurostris. The sequence continues at coordinate 184,518,937 of NC_080572.1, forward strand.
GAGATCTTGGTTTTTGGTCAGATATAATTTCCGGCTTCGAGGATACAGAGTGATTAGTATAAAAATGTATATTTCACATAAATTAATTAGGTTAATCGGATTTGCAGATTTGGATAGTCGATAACCAAATAAACTTATTTCAGTTTCAGCGGTATTCAGTTTTTGATTCGAAAGGTACCCAGAAAATTATTTCCCACTACGATTTCTCAAAGATGTCTACACTGATTTTAAAACAGTTTGAATCGAATGTAAACTATACAGCTCCTGAGGTGTGTTTAACTGACTTCGGCTGCACCGATTTTTGAATTACGGTTCCAGTATCGAATCGTTTCTCAAAGCTCAATCGTTTTCTCAAAAAAGGCGAATTTCAGAAACAATAATTCAAATTAAAAAAAACTTATAGTTCCATACAAAATTAATTAATTTTATCCCATTCTGAATTCGGATTCTGGAATTACAGGATGATGAATTTTTTAAATTCAAACCGATTTAGAAGATGACAATCCCGAAAAGCTTGTTTTGCGGTTCCGTGTATGCATGCTGAAATAAATTGTGTTATACTGTAGGCCATGTTTACCGACTTTTCTTCGGAATTGTATTACTATACGCATAACGTAAACTTCTACTACTGAATTACCTAATGCTATAATGCTCTTCATTTGGATTGCATACGATTATAAGAGATTTCAATCCATAAACTGATGAGATGCTAACTGTTACCTACATTAAATCACACGACAGTCACCTCTAAGGCACCGAATCGTCCAAACGAATAAGTTCCTTATTTTACAATGCAACGGAATGAAATCGTATGTGCTGAAATAAACCGATTTATAAAGTCGCATTCCGATGCGTAGTGTTCCTAGACGTCATTCATGCACTTTGTCACGATTTGATGATGATTCATGTAACTTATTTACGTGACAAGCATCATCGAAGATGAGAATCGATCGTAACATTCATTTTTGCCTTTTCATAAATATAGAAAATACAATCATTATGAACTTTTGAACCGAATTCGAAAGATGGTCGTCAGGTCATCGAATGAATTGGTGTTTGTGTACATGAAACAAATATGTTCTCTTACTTTTGACGGAGTTGGAGTGAGGAAACGATTGTTAGAAACTTACATTCAATTGAAAGGTTTCAGAATTTCATATTCCATATAATTTCATGTTTTCTTGATCCGACGTTCGGTTTCGGAATTATGAGGATGAATAAATGATAAGTGAAATAAATATTTTCCATAATATGTTTGTCTTTCTCATAAAAAAGAGACTGTGAAATCGCTGTAAATCCTGACAGGTTCCGGAGGACCGAGTGTCATATACCATTCGAATCAGTTCATCGAGATCGCAAAATCTCTGTGTGTATTATCTAAAACTATGCACTCACAGTTAACTGAACCGATTTTACACATTTAGATTCAATTGGAATACAGTATTGCTCTGTAGAACGCTTTTAAATTTCATATGGGCCTGCACCAAAAAAGTACCTGAAATTATTAATATTTCATATGGATTAGTTGGCTATTTATACTAGTATAATAATATAAAAAGTTTCTTTATAATAGTACATATATCTAAAAAGACCAAAACGCAACAGACAAAAATGATCACCAAAAGTTCAAGTTATGTCGGATATTTTCGAAACACCCAGAAATATTACACATTAGCTATGATTTTATGAAGTCAGTTTATTTAACCCCGCATAAATTCTCGCCCCTCGGGCTTAACACATTTATTTAATTCATTTTCAATATATGCGCTAGCTCCCTTACTCACTTTCACCCTTTTTCCTTCAAATTCTTGTCGTTTTTGAAGACCGTCTCTTTTTGCTAAAGTTTGCCCTTCTTAGTCGCCCAGGTCTAAAGGGTGATTTTTTTTAAAAGGTATAGGATTTAATCATCAAAAACAACACCGCGAAAAATTTATGAAAATTGATGAAACCTTTACTGGAATCGATAGAACGATCAATATAATTTAATGTTTGAAGATGATTTCATGCAAATGTTGGCCGCGGCTCCGCTTTAGATGACCCATGCGCAAGGTCAAATTGTAGTGCACTCTCTTCAACATATCGGCCGGTATTTCACAAATAAATTCAATATTGGCTTTCAGGTCTTCAATCGTTGCTGGTTTATCCTTGTAGACATAAGCCTTAACATGGCCCCACAAGAAATAGTCCAAAGGTGTTGAATCACAAGAACTAGGCGGCCAATTGACGGACCCGAAACGTAAGATAAACTGTTCACCGAAGGCGGCTCTTAATTTGGTCATTGTTTCGTGTGCCTTGACGCCATCGGCCCATAATCCTCAACAAACAGATACTTTTTGGGATGCATTGGTAGCCCTTGCAATGCTTTTGGCTGGTCTTCACTTAGAATGCGGCAATTTTGCTTGTTGACGTATCCACGTAACGTTGACATGATTCATGATTAAAATATAGACCAAACTAAACAAGTTGGACAATGACACAAGACACGATTTACGTGTGATCTGTCAAAAGCAATGTTGCCAAAAAGATTCCAGCAAAAATCACCCTTTATTAGGTCATGTTGTGGCATTCTTTTTCGGCACACCGGTCAAAAAAGAGCTTCGTTTCGTGAGACAGGAGGAAGGACAACAGGTAAAATTGTCGACCTTCTTCACTAGGAGCTTCTCTGGAACATCCAGGCGGTACTTGCTACTCCTGGTTGGGGTCTGCTTAACGTCCGCTTAGATGTACATCTCGTCTATTACTACGCATCTCGGCTGCATAATCTACTTGCAGTACTCGCCTACTGCCTCGAGATTTGGCCACCGTGCTCTGTTTAAGACGAATAACTCTGCATAGAATAAACTTGCAATAAAACAAATTTGCAAATCCAAGATACATTATTTATTATTTCAATTGTGCATTATGAATCATCTTAAAACTAGTTACAGTTACTTAATTGAGCTGCGTGAAGAAACTACGCAGTTTTGAGTTCTATGCAGACTCCTCTGCGATAGGTTGCAACTCCAGAAAGTTGTGTGTATTCGCCTCTTGCGGTATAACATGGATTTCATTCTCTTAATACCATTCCAAAAAATCTTTGGCGTAGTGACAAGATGCCAAATCATGTCAGAAAAGCGAGGGAGCTGATCCTATCACCAGAAATGGATTACGTTCACCGAAATATATTTCACACGTTGATGAAGTATTTCCAGAGATATACGTATTCAGGGAATGTCCAGATTTGGTCGCGAATAAACCTTTTCGGTTCAGTTAGACGCCTTCTTTACTTTTAAAGACATGAAGTCCGGCTCGGCAGTCATTCTCTACTGGACGAACCAAACGGAAGAATTGGCTTCGGAGAATATGAAAAAGAAAACGAATTTACAATTCAGTTCGCCTTTTTTCACTCAATTTCAACAGATTTCCGAACCCAGGCGGAGGAATTTATTCGAAATCGTTTGTTGCACTGAAGTGTGTTTTGTGTTTAAAAAAGTCAATTGTATAACTTTTTAACGGTGTTCATGGTTTGCGAGTAATGGGCATCAGTCATTTTATATTTTTTCTAAAAGTTGAAAAATTTTTGCAAAGCATATCTAAAAATTGGCGATGTATGTTTCTTTGTTTCTTTGTTTTTGTGGTTCTATGATTACTTTGATTAAAAAAAATATTTTTTGAAAAAAATCGAAAATAATCGATGTTTTGGACCACTCTAACAAGGAAATGGTCATCCTAATGACAAAATAAAATAGAAAGATATACTCAGAAAAATCCTCACTTCAATGCTACGTGAAAACGTATGTGATTTTTATCCATTGAACTTTACTTGTGATACTTATGTGAAGTATAGGTAGCACAAAATGAACTCATGAACTCTTAGCCCACATTTGTATCACATAATATCTACGTGACTTTTTTCGTAGATTCTATAGAAAAAACGTGATTAATCCACCTAGCAGTGAGATGATACCTTTTTTTTATCAATTCGCATGTGTTTTTTGCATGAATATTCTTCGGTGTTTAAGTTTTCATTACATTATTTTAATGACCGTCGTTTTAAGCGACAATTTGAGATTGTAATCACTAATTACTCTGTAATGTCGAAACTGCAAATACAATCGAATTTAAATCTAGAAGTGTGATAATCGATTAAACATGCCATGATATGTAAGTTCCACTTTAGAGTTTACGGTAATTTAAGGTACTTCCAGAGCCGGTATTCAGGAACCAGCATAACCCAAACCAATCACCGAAACCGAAACCGGAAGTTGGATCTGACTGAAGAGCAAGATGTTTTAAAGAATCTTGAAACTTTTCATTTGCATCTTAGATGATTCTTAGATTTCATTTGAATCTTAGATCGGTTCAGCCATCTACGAGAAGAATGAGTTACACAATTTTGATTTCAATCATATATCATCCTGTAGTTCCGGAACCAGAGGTCGGAACCAAACATAATTCAGGAACTTTGTTTGGGAGCATACGAATTTTCGTATGAATCTGAATTTGTAGAAAAGAAATTTTCAGAGAAAATTGAGTGAAATTATTTGTCACACACGCATTTGCTGATCTCGACGAACTGATTCGAATGGTATATGGATGTTATGTTCTTCCAGCATTTATTGCTGTAAGTAGTTTAAAACAATATAATTAAAAAAAATCTGCCTTCATCTGGTTTATATATGTCATATTCGAACGATTATGTTGCCAAAAACGAGCCGTGCTAAAATCGGTCCGAGGCAAATTGTCATGAAAAAGGATGCTGTACACAGTTTTTTTTGGTACTTAGAAACAATTGTATGTAACAGAATAAAAAATCGTGTTTTCCGTTGCTCCCAAGCATTGCTTTGTCATACAGCGCTCAAAACTCCTACTGCTGGAATAGGGGGAAAAGTCGTTTACACAAAAATATCGATATCTCCGTTAAAAATGGACGGATTTTAACAATCTATGGCTTGTTGGATAGGTATTACCGAGCGAAATCTAAGTCTGGAAACATATTCTGTTTTCAAGGTCAATTGTGACAGATACTGTCAAAAAACTGAAAATTTTGACATAAAACTTCGAATAACTCAAAAAGTAAACATCCGATCTCAAAACCATTTAATAGCGTTTTGGGTGACGGGGAGACCTTTCATTTGCGACTAGTTTGATCAAAATCGGTCCAGTCATCTCTGAGATCTCGACCTCTTAGTTGACAACACACATACAGACACACACACACACATACACACACACACACACACACACACACACACACACACACACACACACACAGACATTTGCTCAGTTCGTCGAGCTGAATCGATTGGTATATGTCATTCGGCCCTCCGGGCCTCGGAAAATTTTTCGAAAGTTTGAGCGAATTCTATACCTATTTTTTATATATATAAAAAAAGGTAAAAATTGTGAATTTTATATGAAGTTCATTTCAATTGTATTGTTGAAATTAATTTCATCCGTTTGAGTTCTATATTGAATCTTAATAATGCATATTGGTACTAAAAACTAATAAATTACATAACCTCTATTGGACATAACATTGCGATAAAATTTCGTTCGCACGCAGATATTCTGAAAATTTTATTTTTAAATTACATTAAATTTCGTTTTGATTGAATCACTAATGAAAACTATCAGAAAAACAGAACGCATTGTTATAAATGTATGATCTGATCCTTTTTCAAGAGCAGCTAAACTGAAGCAAACATTGTTCCCTTTAATGAATGCATTCAACTAGAACTAGTAGTTCAAGAAGGTTATATATGTGCTTTCGTTAATCCACTTTTAAACGATTGATTAGATGGAACACAATCTAGGTGTTTTGCCTTTTGAACTCCACTGTAGAAAAAATATATCATAGTGTTTCAGTTTCGTATTTTTGGAGCACAGAATTATACCTGAAAGTATAAAAAAATAGCTAGACTTCATGACTGTCGATAAAACTAATGAGCAATTATTTACCCTAAAATCACTGTGATAAATACCTTAGAAAAGTCAAAAAGGATTTGACCTATTTTGTTTGCTCAAAGTTTTTCAACAGACGCCATATTGCGAGCACAAAATGAACATATGGTTGACAAAATGAATTCAAATAAGTACGTGCCACATAAAAAATATGTGACAACAGCAATAATTCTGACATATAATTCATTTCATATTATGTGTTTTTTCACATAAGATTAAAGTGTGGATTTTTTTGAGTGTATGTATCTAATATTTTTCGATGGAGAACGATTCTTCCAAATATTTCGAAATCTGAGAGATCGTATGTGGATCATCCGACCCGCTGTTCCAATTCGACATTTATGGTTAGTCGTGTCGCGACATTTATTAGGCAAAATGTAATAAGCCGTTCAATGCAACTGGCTCTTACAAAAGAGCGTTTGGTTCAGATCCGTTATTGTACATCAGTACTTCATACTTCTTCATGTGAAGAAGTTTTTATCGCTTAAGGGAAGAAAAAAAACGCACCCCCTAGGGAAAGGGATATATACACCGAAACCTCCAATTACGAACTAAACGGGGGTTCGTGAAAAGAGGTAGTTCGTAAAAAAAGTTTACGTTATTTGGGATTTGGTTCGTAAAAAAAGTTTACGTTATTTGGAAACCGCCCATCATATGGCTATTTTTGAAACGGATGTGAAGAGTAAGTGCAAGAAAGTGAAGTCTGTGATCGTTTCAGAATATAAGATGGCGGCTTCCGGTTTATTGATATTGCTTAGAACTCCTTACAACGTATTTTCGGAACGGGATTGATGTCGAAAAACGATGTTTGAGGTGGTTCTGAAATTCAAGATGGCGCTTTCCGACATTTTGATATTCCTTGAAAACCCCTATAGTATTACTCACATTGTAAGGGTTTTCAAAGAATATCAAGAAACCGGAAGTCGCCATCTTGAATTTCAGAACCATCTCAAAAATCGTTTTCCGACATCTACTCATCAATCCCGTTCCGAAAATACCCACATTGTAGGGGTTTTAAAGGAATGCCAAGAAACCGGAAGTAGCCATCTTGAATTTCAGAACCACCTCAAACATAATTTTCCGGAATCTAATCTTTAAATCCGTTCCAAAAATATCCGGAAATCGTTTTCGATGTATGCCAAAAGCTCTTTTTACGAAGTAGGTTCGGAAAAAAAGTTTACATTATTTGGGATTTGTTTCGTAAAAAAGAGTTACGTAAAAGGAGGTTTGGGTGTATCTTAATTAAAGAAAACAAAATGTGAAAGTTTCATACAATGACTATCAGAACTAATTGGCTCAAGTGGCACTTTCCTCTTCTCATTTTTAAAAACGTCTTCAAATTGTCCTCTTAAAAAACGTTCAAAGTGAAATACATGAAAAATATACATTTTAAGTTACGCGAAATCATAGGCCTATGTTCAGATGGCAGGGTAATCTTAAACAACAGTCAACATTCAACAACACCCTTATGAAGCTTATTCTTTAAATTTAAAATAGAGTATTAGTCTTTTCGTGGAAGAAATACTTTCTAGATGAAGGTTTGTTTACTATTAATCCCTAAATTGATAACTAATGAATAATTTTTGTGAGTGAATTCCTCAGCATTTTGCCCCACACAATTTGAGTAAGTTTGCCCCCATAAACATGAGACGACATCTTTGACAATTGTTCAATTTAATTGCAGATACATGATCTGTATAAGAACTGCATTTAGTAAAACGGAGAATTGGCACACAAATTTAATGGTTACAGAATTAAAATCGTTTTCATTACTCTAGAAAATTACTGTGGAACGAACACCAAAAATTACATATAACAATGATGATCTATAGATACCAAAATTTTTTAAATATTTTTTGTCGTGATGGACTTTCAGCTCGAATGAAATTTCTTTGCGAAAATTCAGAGAAAAGTCTACTGGCTATGACTACCGGTTGGAATAGATTGGAGCCCAGTTTGGAAATCGAACCTTTGAACAAATATAACGTAAATCGTTAGTCATCTCTATGTCCACTACGCGTATCAATGCAGATTTCTAGTACCGCTCTGAGATGTTGCCATGCGTGATGATATGATTTTATATTGAACAGAGATTGAATACACGAGATGAGTCTTTGACTATAAAAAGTCATCTTGAGAGGTAGGCATTATCCAGTCTTGATTGTTTGTGAAGCACAGATAGATCTTATACTAATATGAAGAAGGCAGTTCTTTTCATTTTCGGAACTATCTGTTGCTTGGTGCAATCTGTGCCCTACGGTAAGTGAATTCAATAATTATCTTTGAAATTTTTTGAACTGCAAGAATTTACAGAAAAATGTGGACCAAACCAAATATTTTCCACCTGCGGCACTGCTTGCCCGGAAACGTGCGAGTCCATAAAAAAGGGCCCGCAAGCCTGCATATTGCTATGTAAAACCGGATGCTTCTGCCAATCGGGCTTCGTTCTCAACGCATTTAATCAATGCGTTCCGCCATCCCAGTGTCCGGTATACAATCTACCAACAACACCGGGACCATGTGAGGAGCAACCCGAACCGCCCTGTGACACACCGAAGCCCACCGAGAAACCATGTGAACAACCCGAACCACCCTGCCAAACGCCAAAGCCTCCCTGTGATGAACCCAGACCCTTGTGTTCCGAATACCGCGTGAGAGATGAAGTGCATAGATTATGTTGGTGAATTATTGAAATTTACGAGTGGAAATTAACAAAAAATAGATTTTAAAGGTTTAAACATTTAGGAACTATAAATTGGAAACTTTCATGATTCAATATGTGCAGTCAAAATTAATTTATATTTCTTAATAAGCACATTTCGAAAAATTGTTCATCATTCAACCAAAATTAGGTTCATATAAATAGAAAACTTACTCTCTAAACCAAAAGTTCAAATCAATTTAAATTGTAGCGTCCAAAAAAATTGTTTTAGTTATATTTCGAGCTTCATAGTTGAAAATCTTTTACGGAGAAAGCCATTTCAGTCCAATTAGTTTATTTTAATATTATGAAAACCTAAACGTTCAAATCATGCATAGTGAAATTATAGAATGTATATTATCGATAAGTAAAAATTATTATTTCTTGAAGTACTTTGAATGTTAACTACAAGTTTAATTGGAAACGAAAAAGCTATCTAAGATAAAGTGGAGAATTTTTTTCAAAAATCACCAACAGTATTGGAAAAGTAGGATAAAAATAAAGTTTGAAATGATCAAAATAAAATGAAAAATACATGTTATTCAAAAAATGTGTTCTTATATTGACACCTAGCTTAATCAGAAATTAGAACCCATAGGCTCAAGTGTCAGGTTACCCTGATTATTTGTACCATGGATTCTCATTTTCCTGATAGAAAAGTGGTAGAATTATCACCTCAGATGCATCGTTAACAACAATTTTTATACTATGAGTAATCTGCTGTCGAATTGTGGAATCTTATTTCCCATCCGATCGGAAGCTTCGAATAAATTTGCTGCTTATCAGAGCATTGACCGAGTCTTTCAATACTCTCGAGAAGGAAAAAATAATCTCAATGAGATCTAAGTATGTTGTACTTTACTTCGATTGAATAACTCAACATCAATAATTTTAGTTCAACATTACTTCGAAAACCATAATATCTTGAGCAAAATTAAATCATGTTAAAAACACACAACAGACTTTTTGCTGTAAATTGGCAAAATCAGAGAAACCGATTCAACTCAAGACTGATTTTTGTATGCACTTTCTTCATAATAACTCGGAAACTGTAAATTGTACAAAAATGGTATCCTAGAAGAACAAGTTGTAGGAAATCGATAAAAAAGTTGAATACCTTTCAAAAGTAAAAGTTGAAAAACTAATTTACCAATATGCGCAAAGCTTTAAATTTTTAATGAAAAAAAGTCTGATTATAATTTCACAGATTAAAAAAAATGCTCACAATGATCTTTCTTCTAGAAGCAGCCGTTCTCGAGATATTTGGACAGTAATGTCAAAGAACTCGGGTGTTTGTTGATTGGTTTACCACCCCCTCCCCTAAAAACGATGCACCCGGCCGAGTGCCCCCTTCGCCCCCCTCCCTAGATACGCCGCTGCGTCCGAGTGTCTGGTAAGCTATCGAATCCCTTCGAATTTCGAAATGGTGACGGACTCTCTTGTCTCTTGTTTAATATTGCTTTGGAAGGTGTAATTCAAAGAGCGAGTATCGACACGATCTTCCAAAAGTTCGTACAGCTCTTCGACTTTGCTGACGACGTTGATATTGTAACACATAACCATGAGAAGATGATGGAAACATACATCGAACTGAAAGCTGAAGTTAGGCCTAGAGGCTCTAGAGAAGAAACACTACGCCTTCCACTACAAATATTGATAGACAATGACGATACCGAAGTGGTTGACGAGCTCGTGTATTAGGACTGGGGACCTCCGATACCCGATTAAAAAGCGATAGTAAACTTATATCTAAGTAATAGTTCATTTTACAATCATTTCTTATTTAGACATTATTTTATTATTGAAATGGCAAAATAATGCTTCAAATTCATATACTATATGGAACGAAAAGCCTCTCACAGAAAAGACGTGAATAGTTTCGAACCGTGTATATTTTTGTTGAGAACAAGCCTTCGCTAGTGTTTGAATAACAGCTGATCGTGCCAAACGAGTTCTAGTTTTCATCAAGCTATGGAAAAAGACGCGCCAGCGCGCTGCAGCGCATTCATGCAAAGAAGCAACGATGAAATTGAATGATTTTCGGTACGGAATGGTCCACCATCCTCCGTATTCTCCAAACCTGGCCCCCAGCGACTACTATTTCCAAACCTAAAAAGTTTGCATTGCAGAAATGGAAGCCTGTTTAAGTAGTGTTTCGAAAATAAACTATCCACATACATTTGTATTGTACGTGTGTATTTGTGATGGTTTTTATGCTCAGATCACAGCATGCTGTGCGTTTGGCTGCCAGTTTTCGTTTGTTTACTTGTGCGGTTGAAATTGTGCGTTTTCAAAATGTCGCGTATTGAAAAGGATGTGAAAATTAAGTTTCTGGACACATGGCTAAGTGAGAAGGGCATTACTATGCGAAAATTGGCGAAGCGGCTTGGAATTTATCATGCCAGTGTTGAAACCATCATTAATAAGTTTGGGGAACACTATTCGTTGGATGAGCTACCAGGAAGAGGCAGAAAACCCCGTTCTTCGGGTCGGACCAGAAAGTGGTATCTTTAATCATGAAGAACAAATCAATGTCAATACGTGATTTTGCCAAAAAGCAGGAACGAGTGTCGGAATGATACAACGTATCAAGAGGCGAAATCACCTGAAAACCTACAAGAAGCAGAAAATCTCGAAACAAAGTGTAGAACAGAAGAAGCGAGCAACAACAAGGGCCCAGAAAATTGTATTCGCGTCTTTTGCAGTGTCCGGATGCATGCGTTTTGATGGACGATGAGACTTATGTAAAGGAGGACTCAAAAACCCTTCCAGGTCCACAATACTTTACTGTCGTCGTTGGGGAGGATGTGAGCGATGCGAACAGGTCGATTCAAGTGGAGAAATTCAATCGAAAGGTACTATGGTAGGTATGGCAAGCAACATGTTCCTGCGGTTTGAAGTCAACCATTTTTTACACTACCGGAACTACAAATGCAGAAATCTATCGATCTGAGTGTCTCCAGAAAAGATTACTGCCTTTATATAAGAAGCATAGTACACTTCCACTGTTTTGGTCGGATTTATCGTCGGCTCACTATGCCAAAACCACTCTCAATTGGCTTGCGGAAAAGTGTATAAATTTCGTCGAGAAAAATATCAATCCACCAAATTGCCCTCAGCTTCGACCCATTGAACGTTACTGGGCAATCGTGAAGAGGGTCTTCAAGAAGACTGGTAAGGTAGCTGGGAATATGCAGGAGTTCAAAAAAATTTGGGCTCAAGCGTCCAAAAAATGCGATGCAACATTTGTCCGGAACTTGATGAAGAGCGTTCGATGAAAGGTTCGAAAATTCGCAAAGGAATAACTTGAATTTCATCAGGTTTTCATTATGCTCAAGTTTAAAGTCGTACAATATAGGATCAATTTTTAGTTTGAATTAAATATCGTTTTTTATCATCATTTGAAAGAAAAATTTGTGGACAGCTTATTTTCGATACACTGCTTAGAAGGTCTTGACAAATCTTTTGTTTTCAAAGGGCATCAAGATGTTGTAGGTCCGATGGGTCAAATGCTTCGCTCTAGATGGAGATTATACTGAAGAATAAAAAAGTTCTAACGGTAAAAACTCGGCTTTTTCTTTGTTAGGTCGTGACTTCTCATTCCATGTAGTAATGGCTTGTTTTGCAATTTTGAGATAAAACATTTTATGTATTTAATAAGTTGTTAGAAACTGTTGATGAAATATTCGACGTTTTTGCCCAGACTACATCCAGAAAGAAGGCAGTTCGCTTTCACATCTCATCCAAGTCAGCCGATATAACAAAACCGCTTACGTTCGGGACGGAAGAATCCAAGTACAGTATTGTGTAGTGAACAATAGAACGATCTCGAAATGAGTGAACCAAACGAACAAAAGCTACAGCCGACACGAATGAATACAATTGTTGTTGACTTCAGGCAGTGCATAATTCGACCTTCGATACGAGAACTTGAAGGCTTGCTTAAGGAGCAAATGCATCTTGACATTAAACGTGTGCATTTACTTCAATGCAATAAGACGAATAATGTTGGATGCCATTCAATTCGCAAAAGACAATAACAATGTGCACTATGTGGAGCACGAGAACATTAAGTACAACATTCCAGTATATATGGAAGATAGTGCTATAGAAGTACGTGTCCATGATCTTCCCTCAAGCGTCATCGATCCTTATATTCGTAAAACTATGTCCCAATAAGGAGAGATCCTCTGTATCGAAAAAGAAAAGTGGAAGAACTTTTTCCCCGGTATTCTAAATGGCGTACGTTTGTTACGCATGCGCTTGAAGAGGCCTATGTCTTCTTATGTGACTTTCGGTTAGGATTCAAGAATCCCGTGCAAATCACTTGTTACCTATGATAATCAGATGGCCACATGTCAATATTGCCAAAAAGCTGTTCGCTACGGTAAGCCATGTGATAAACTGGACAAGAAGACAACTACACCAAAGCACAACGGTGCTTCCTTCACACCAACCCCAAGCAACCCCAGTACACCTGTGACAGCCACCAACAACAATGAAGCATCCCCTTCAACGAAACCATCAGTATCCCCTATAGAACAAAGTACACCAGCTGCAGTTAACAACTTACCCTCCAACCAACCAGCAACTGCAACCAATGTACAACAAAGCGCATCTACAGCAACTCTCAACGAGCCCAAGACTACGATCAACAAGGACAACGAAAAGAAAACGGAGATCACACACAACACCGACGACGAAGCAATGGATGATGAGATAAGCCACGGACGAAGTGACCCCCGATCCTCGCTGGATGGAAATGGAAACTCATCTCCCCCTAAAAAAAGGGTGACTACGAGATCCAATAAGCAAAAAAAAATTTTAAGTAACAAAAATGTAAGCCAATCGGCCACGTAAAGCTTTTACGCAAAAAGGCCAGAACATTATAGTTTATAGATACATTATAGTTTTAGAAATGTGTTTATTATTTAATTTGTTAAATATACGCGCAAAGTCGGGGGTGCGCAAATCAAATTTCGCGTATATTAAATAACACATCGCGTTATTTCGAATTTTACTCGTAAAAAGAGTTTTTTAAATTCCATTTGATTTTAGTATAGATAATATAAAAACCTGTTTTCATCCACCTAGTGGTGTAATGATGCCTTTCTCATATAACTCAAAGCTTCATAAATATTACTGTGGAGTTCTAAAACTAATTGTTCCTTGAATAGAAAATCCCCTATAGTTCCGCAATTGGAAGTATTACCCACAACGAATTCAGGGATGGAACCGTAAGACTTTTCCTTTGAATCTATAAGTTTGTGAAAATCGATTTGGCCATCTTGAGATAAAGTAAGGTAGATCCTTTTTGCAGGTTTTGATCACTATTTCCTATACTACTACTCGAATCTGGGTGAAATTCAGGAATTTTATTTAAGATACTTAAGCCATGAAATTCGGTTAAACCAACTCTGAGGAAATAGTATGAGTTTCAGTATTTGAACATTATTTTCGATGTTTCCAGAATCAGAAATCCGGAACCAGAATAGCCGAAATTAGTTTGATAGGCCGTCTACTAACAATGACTAACGGTTGGAATAGATTCGAGCCCAGTTTAAAATTAATTTTTTTCTTCGCCATTTAAAGCGACGCAATAACATTTTTAATACACTTCACCCCGTAATTCCGGAACCGAAAGCTATATTCGGATAAAATTCTAAAGTTGTGTATGGGATCATAAAAGCAAAGCAAAGCAAAGCCTTAGTATTACATTCCTGTAGCGAAATTTGACCTTCTGTTTCAACAGACTTCGCAGCCGATTCAGAGAGTGTACAGAACCAGTGCATGGTTGGTGCTACGATTCTACTGACACAACGAATCCATCCAGGTCGGGGCTCGAACGTACGACAACTGGTTTGTAAGACCAGCGCCCTATGCATTGAACCGCCAACCCGGGACAGTATGGGATCATAAGACCCTTAATTTGAAACTAAGTTTGTGAAAATCGGTCACGCTATGTGTGAGTTTGTAAATACGAGTTGTGTTTTCTACTTCCGTGCCAGCTCGTACCGGTGCGTACTGTTTTGTATCGTCATTTTATATGACGGGTTGAAAGCTTTGAACACCAATCGCCCTGTAATTGCAGGAGCGGAAGTCAGATCCGGATGAAACTTTACAGTAGCTTTTGAGACAACATGAGCTTCATTTTAAATCAAGATTTGTGAAAATCAGATCAAGCATCGCTAAGAAATCGAAGTGAGTTCGACTATTGAAGTTTTTCTTCACTACCTTCAGTGCTTCTGGAACATAAGTCTCATCATCCATCAAAACGCATGCATCCGAACACTGCTAAAGACGCGAATACAATTTCCGGTCTCTTGTTGCTGCTCGCTTCTTCTGTTCTACACTTTGTTTCGAGATTTTCTGCTTCTTGTAGTTCTTCAGGTAATTTCGCCTCTTGATACGTTGGATCATTTCGACACTCGTTCCTGCTTTTTTGGTCAAATAACGTATTGACATTGATTTGTTCTTCATGATTAGAGATGCCACTTTATGGTCCAGTTTCGGGTTGGAAGAACCGGGTTTTCTGCCTCTTCCTGATCCAAAGAATAGTGTTCTCCAAACCTATTAATGATGGTTTTAACACTGGCCTGATGAATTCCAAACCGCTTCGCCAATTTTCGCATAGTAATACCCTTCTCACTTAGCCATGTGTCCAGAACCTTAATTTTCACTTCCTTTTCAAAAGCGATATTTTGAAAACGCACAATTTCAACCGCACAAACAAGTAAACAAACGAAAGCTGACAGCCAAACGCACAGCATGCAGTGATCTGAGCATAAAAACAATCACAAAAACATGCGTACAACACAAATGTATGTGGATAGCTTATTTCCGATACACTCGTTATATGCCCACAAACTAATAAGTTCTGCAAACTAGAAGAATTTATGAGTCAGTTTTATGGGATTTGTACTTGTTTTTGACATTGTTTGTGAAAAAAAATCATAAAAATGGAAAAATTCCCACATCGCACTGTAGTTCCGAAACCGGAAGTTGAATCCGGATAAAAAATTCTAAAAAAATTTCAATTATTCCAAGACCTTTCGTTTGAATCTAAGTTTGTGAAAATCGGCTCAGCCATCTTCGAGACAAGTGAGGGGCTGGGGTCCACTAGGAGATTGATAGTACATATTATCTTCCTCCGGACAGTACCAGCCTAGATGCCGTGTGGAATCCGGCGGAAAAAAAATGAACCAAGAATAGATCCACTGGATTCCTGCTTCCATGTCGTAAAAGGCGACAATTGCAGTTTCCTTTCAGTTATCAGATATTTTTCAATGTTTCACATCTGATAACTCCATTTTACTAAATTATCTCTTCATTCAACTCCATTCAACTTATCAATTTCCGGTTAGCATGTCTTTCAAGATTATAAATTGAATGATAAAAATCAACTATTGTGCAAATCCATTAATATTACAAAGTTAATAGCAGAGATAACATATATCGGCATATTTCATAAACAGTATAAATAATTCTTGTTTGTTTGATAAATTAATATTTTTTCTCGGTGTCCGGCTGTCCAGATCAACCAATATAACCAATTAATAATTTTAATAAATGAATAAAATAATGAAGCGGAAATAATAAACAATCAAGTCGCGCGTCTGGTCTGGTCTGGTGTCTTTGAAATGATTTTGCTGGTGATTTGAAATGATTTTACAAAAACTTTTTAGAATATGTCTTTACAATGAATCAATTATTTTGTCTAAATACTATTCACTCGTTTATTTTGTAGCAGATAATTCCATTGAGAAAAAATAGGGATGTTTTTATTCGTTGTGCGATAGTATTTCAAATTGTCCTTTAGTTTTCACGAATAAGAACTGTGAATCACGACTTCCCGGGACTTCAGTGTCGGATATTGTTGAAACGTTCACTCGGGAAGTCAGTGAGTGTAGTGGTGCATCCGAGCATCTTGAAACCGGAACATACTGAGTCGCGCGCGAATAATACCATTACTGAAATTAATACTAACAAATATCCTTCTCCCGTGACACTTGTGGAGTGCGCAGTAGTATATACGGCCTCTAGTAACCACAAGTGTTGGACTAACATCCCTTCCCATTCCTTAGACGATCTACGTTCGGGCCTGGCCGGCGCCTTTACTGATCAATGAATTCTGGGATTATCAGAGTACATCTTCTGGTAACCCCAGAATTGAAGGATGATTTACCAGTCCCAGGTCAGCTAATCCCGATCAGTATCGGTGTAGCAACCAGGGGTGATCGGTCAAGCTCAAGCTCAAGCTCAGCCATCTCCGAGAAAGGTGAGTGCACACCGACATTTGCTCAGTTAGTTGAGCTGAATCGAATGGTATATTACATTTGGCCCACCGTGTCTCGGTTGTAAAGACGGTTTTCACGGTGATTGCATAGCCTTTCTATGCGAAGAAGGCAAAACCTAACATTGTCCATACGCAAAAGCATCTAGAGCCATCTTATTATATTCTGAAACTATGGAAATCCGTGAGAGATATTCTAAGATCCAAGAACTATTTGGAATATCGACCTTAGGGACTAAGCACTGACTATACTGTAACACAGCAAGAACTACAACGGCTAATGTCTATGTTTTGTTTTCTGTTCATATTTTTAGAACTACACATTGCTTACTTGACAATTTGTAACTGTACCAGGTAAGTTTTCAGTAGTTCAATAACTGCAGTGAAAACAGGTCGTAAGATCTACTGCTGCTCACAGTCGTGGAGCTACATTTTGCTTGATTCTCTATACTTCAAGAACTTCAGTGAATCACGAAGTTCGTTAATGCGCTTTTTTATGCTGGTAGTTCTTTATGTTTTAACTACAGGTAGTTTTTGGATGAGCAAGTACTTGTTCATAATTCATCACAATGATCTCATTAATTGAATGTGTTACCTCGAGTTTGGATAACAAAAAAGAAACTCATCATCAGATTCAAGGTCTATATTCCAAGGTGGTTTGGGATGGAGAAGAACTTTTTACATACTGCACTCAAAAGTCATACAAAAGTCACCAGTCACACGTTTATACACGGATTTCTTTTTTCCAGAGGTTCTTGAATACCCACGACCTTAACTGGATTCAATGAAACCAAACGATTCCGTACAGTACATTTCATAATATTCAATTCACTGAAACAATTTACTTCATTTAGCAAAAACTTGTCGCGTAAATTAAATTCGCGCAAATTAAGTTCGCGTAAATTGAGGATTTAGTGTACTTCAAGAAAATGAAATTATATCTAAATAATGAAATTAAAGATAACGAAATTGAATTTCGTATAATGAAAAGGGCGGCTCATCAGACATGGCCTAGAGCGGTAGCAAGCTTAAATTCGTCACTGTCCTTTATATATGTATCGAATGTTACCTCATTTTTAATGCTCACAATACACTACGATGAATAGTTCGCACCCTCCTACGTATTGTAGAATCATTTTCAAATGACTGTGTTCACAATTCGTTGTGAATTTGAGCATCACAATTTTTCAAAAATTCTAAGGACAGCTGGATGGGTGCAAAGGTCTGCATTTCCTCTCTAAAGATACCGTGGCTAAGTTATTTTGAAAAAAAGTTATCGAACTATGGTTGGCATTCGCAGAGGTGAATACGTGACCATTCAGATATCACAATTTCTAGTCAAGACTGCGGACTGAAGCATAAAAAAGAAATATTGAAATAATTGAAAAAAATGCTTCTGCCTTTTACAAACCACCCGGTGTTTATTCAAATAACATGAACACCTTTCTTGTGAATGAAAGCGATAAAATTCATGCACTTATAATATAGTGCAACTGCACCAAAGACCCAGTTCTCGTACACAAGGCCACATATAGCTGAAAATGCAATTCACTCTAGTTGCAACTTTAGCCTCTGTTTGGGTCGTCGTTTGCTCAGTAGCACCGATCGGTAAGTACTGCCATCAAGAAAAATCCCAATAATCATTTCTATCATATTTTACACAGTACCCGATGGTCGTGGTTCAATTCAAATTTTGCCCAGCTATGGATCTCCCGGTCCGTTTATTGGCGACTTCGGAATAAGTGGACCGGTGCCGTGTGTTGTGTCTGGTCTAAATCGCTGCAACTGTCACTCTGATCCTGTTTGTAGCATGCGCGGATCATGTATCGAACCGCCTTTATGCCACTCGTTTTTCCCCACACCACACCACTCCGAGTTCCCCCTTGGTAACAGAATTTTTCAATGTGGATCTTTACCCAATGCCAATGCGGTCCGAGTTCTGCAACCTGACCATTTTTCCTGTGTACCTGGTTATATGTCCGGATTGCATCAGATTCGTATCTCGCCGGAGGATTTGAGAACTTTGAATTTAATCAAAAGACTTCTTCGCTTAACGGGAAAATCAAGGTATAAAAAGCTTAGGTCTCGTTACATGTGCGTGAAATGAACGGCTCATGTTGCAAGAAGCTTTACGATTCCGACCCAATCGGAACTATCCAGTGAATTTCTGTTTATCTATTTCATTCGTGGTTTTGCATACAACTGTGAACAATTTAAATTCTCATAATTAAATTCAACTTGTGTAATATGCTCACACACACACACACACACACACACACACACACACACACACCTGCACGCACGCGCACACATACAAACATACACATATACACGCACACACCCCCACCCACACACACATGCACGCGCACACACACATACACATACATACACGCACACACACGTAAACACATACACATACACACATACACATACACACGCACAAACACAGGCGCGCGCTCACACACACACGTCACTTTTGGAAATCATGAATCTTTAAATGTAAACAAAATCAATAATGGCATTACGTGTCATTTATGAAGCACGTTTATACGATTTGTTTCAAAATATGACACTACTTTTTTTGATAACTACCCCACAGTAGATCACCGTTACCCCAATGCGCATTACTACAGTTTTACTTATGCAATTATCCTAATTTTAAGTAAATAACAAATTATATTTAGAAAAAAAAGCTCTAAATCGACTTTTCCCGACACGCCTCAAGATTCCATTGCATATAGGCTTAACACTGTTGTTATTTTTTATCATTATTACATTAATTTCACTACGTATTATAAGTAATTTTTTTTCACCCTCTTCATAATATTATAAAAAATTCTGATAGAATACATATTTATACTGGTTATTTTCAAATAACATATCAATTTCCTTAGTATCTATTATCAACTAACTTAAAACAAAATACAATAGAAAGTTATAACCACTGTAAAGCGAACGATAAGCTACTGTAAACGACTGAAAAACAATTATAATTCAACAAAACACAACGATTTATTGTATTGAAATAGTGACAAAAGAAAATTTGGTTCGATATGGGAAATACTGTTGGCAGATTCTACAAAGCAAGATATTTGATTTTCTTCAGTTGATTAGTTTATTTCAATAAATATTTTGAAAGATCTCTAATTGTAATTTCTTGCTCCTTAAAATACAGTACACGGTATACGGACAGCATGAGCCATGTAGATCCATATGCCGACAATTCAACGACTTTGCAGAGTTTTTGATTTTAATTTGTCGTCCATTTTTTTGTCGTGAATACGACTTACTTTACTATGGGGTGCCTTTTCAAAATTTACCCTCTGAGAGAGTGATCAGTTTTTGATCGTGAATATCTCTTGTTGTATCTAACGAATCAACATAATTTTCACTAGCAGTTCGGCTGAAAAGTTCGTGTCGTTTAATAGAAACACACATTTTTTTGCCAAAATTCTTTTTTATTATTCAACATAATTGCCATCAGAGGCGATACAGCGATTATAGCGATCTTCCAATTTTTCGATACCATTTTTGTAGTACGATTTGTCCTTTGCCTCAAAATAGGCCTCATTTTTAGCGATTACCTCTTCATTGCTTCAAAATTTTTTACCTGCGAGCATTCTCTTGAGGTCTGAGAATAGGAAAAAGTCACTGGGGGCCAAATCTGGAGAATACGGTGGATGAGGAAGCAATTCGAAGCCCAATTCGTTCAATTTCAGCATGGTTTTTCGTTGTTGTTTTTGATCGATTGTGAGCTCACGCGGCACCCATTTTGCACAAAGCTTTCTCATATTCAAATATTCGTGAATAATATGTCCAACACGTTCCTTTGATATCTTTAGGGTGTCAGCTATCTCAATCAACTTCCCTTTACGGTCATTGAAAATCATTTTGTGGATTTTTTCACGTTTTCATCGGTAACAGCCTTTTTTGAACGTCCACTGCGTTCATCGTCTTCGGTGCTCATATGACCAGTACGAAATTTTGCTAACCACTTACGAATTGTTGCTTCGCCCGGTGCAGAGTCTGGATAACACTCATCAAGCCATTTTTTGGTATCGGCGGTACTTTTTTTCATCAAAAAGTAGTGTTTCATCAACACACGAAATTCCTTTTTTCCATTTTTTTCACAATAACAAAAGTAGCTTCACTCAAAATGCAATATCTCACAAACTAATAATCAGACAGCTGTCAAATTTATACACGTATCTTTTGAAGGTTGGTACTAACTGAAAACGGTATGGATTTAATTCTAGTGGCGCCCTCTCATAGAAACGATACGAACTTTTCAGCCGATCTGTTACATGCCATCGGAAATATGATCAATATGATAATCTCAAATAATTCAAAATTAAACTTTTCTGAAATGTTCGGTATAAACGAGTATCAAAGAGGATAATTCATAAGGCGCGTTTGCCTTTCTCGTATTTTTGAAGCTTATAGCTCAGTGATCTGTGGAAGGATTTATATAATCTAACTACCAATAGAATCGAAATTTTTCAACTTAAGCGTGTATAGAAAAAGCATTGAAGTATTTCAATAGTACACTATTGAAAAACCTGTCTCATTTGACCCATGTCAACACCAGCCAATCAGAACGCGTTCTGAGGAAGATAACAAAATATCTGCTGCTGTACAACAAATCGTTCGAGAAAATGTTCCGAACAGTGTTTAATATCGTAGTGAGTTCCACAATTTGGTCCTTCTGTAAGGCAGGAATGAATCCCGTACAGCATCCGGATAGTTTCTTTCAATGAAATGCAAATCCGAAATGAAATAATCAAAATTATATGCTTCTTTTTTTTCATAGCCGTTAGGACCGCCCATTAGTGAAAAAGCTACAGACGAAATCACGTAAAAAGAAACCTCTTAACAAAAATTGGATCAGTTTGGATTCTATCGCCACTGCGAGCAGACGTATTTTGTGTAGTTTGCAAAGCTAGTTTCGCTTTCGGCAAGAGCGATTTCGTCACAGCTGCCAGTCATTTGCATTGGTGAAAAAACAACGGTGGAGAGCATTACACAAAATCATCCGTTCTAATGGCTCTGAAAGTTTTCTAAAGAACTATTAGGATTTCTTGCTCGCAAATCGAAGGTAAATATCCTCAGTTTAGTGCAAATCTAGAACAGTTTGGTTAGATTTGTGCACTTTTCGCTGTGTGAAATTCACAGTAATCGAGATCAAGTGATGCCCTCTTTGTTTTTGCGAAAAATGTGGAAAAGGGAAATGCTTGCATAATCCATACAATTGATCAACTAATTGATATTCGGAAGTGTTAAGGAACATGTCAGTTGTTTTCGTATTCACGACATCCAGTTATGTCTCTGACATTACCCACCCACTTTTTTTTATCGTAGACTACTGACCTTTTTTCGTGTTGTCTTTCGTGATAATTTAGCCTAAGTAGCATAATTTTTAGTTTATTCATTGAGGTCTGAGGACAGAGGGTCGCGTGTTGAGCTTTAAATCGACCATGTGGCTCGCTCAATTCCCTTTGCGCATCGTATTTCTCTTTTACTCTCTCGTATATGAGCAAACTGTACCGGGTTGCCAGCATACATTTGATTATTTTGATGATAAGTTTTGTCACATAAATCTATCGTATGAGTTGGACATTACATGAATTCCAATGAACAATGAAAAAATATTCAACTTTCACAAAGATTGAATGCGAAACAAAAAATGTGTTTATATACAATGAAGGGCTTAAGGGCTGAGGACAGTACCGTAAAGTGGAAGGTTTTTTGCTATTTTCCGGTTTCAAATTAAATTTTCTTGGAAACGGTGCAGAATATAGAATAACCCACCTGACAATGTATTCGAAATTTAGTTGAAAATATTCTGTGAAATTTTTAGAATGATTCATTGAGTTCAGCGGTCGTGTTGTATTTTTTTCTGACTGAAGAACTGCTAAAAATTTGAACGCTCGGAAATGCATACCTCTACTTGTTCATCGAATATCTCGGCTTTGAAGGCTTGTATCATAAATCTACCGTGACAAAGTCTAGATAATTTAGTTTAGATGCGATTAGTACACGAAAACATATATGTTATCGCGATAAAAATAAAGTCTTGTATTTTTCTGTGAAACAAAGTCAGATTCAATGCACCCGCCAGCTTTTTCGCTTTGGTTTCCTTATAGCATTCTGAAAAAGGAGAGAAATAAAATTGGCTCGACAAGGCTGCCAAACACATTGTATATAAACACATATTTTGTTTCGCATTCAATCTTTGTGAAAGTTGAATATTTTTTCATTGTTCATTGGAATTCATGTAATATCCAACCCATACGATAGATTTATGTGATAAAACTTATCATCAAAATAATAAAATGTATGCTGGCAACCCGGTACAGTGTGCTCATATCCGAGAGAGTACACTGAAATTAAAATCTTATTTATATTCATTAGATTTGTCATATGAATCATATGCAGAATATAATTCATAGAAATTATATGGAAACTTATAATCTTTATTTAATGTGTACGTCAAATCTAAATGGACGTTATCATAATGAAAGTTATAAAAATATCCCATATTATTTATATGGAAATCCGATGAAAGTCGTGAATAGTTGTGTCCTCGATATTTATCAACTGCTCCAGACCATTTTTTCAGGAAGTTCCTCATCTCAATGTAATTTTAAATCGCTGACAAGACAGCTCATCCAACTTCGTTCAAGGATATGCGTTAACGGACCATGAAATATATATCCGGTACATTTCATTACTCTATCTGTCTAGTAAGATTCATTTTTTTATTTTCAGTCTCAGGATCTCACTTCTCTTTCGCAAATATCATGAGGTGCTCCCTTACCGAATGGAATACTAGTAAAGCTTGAATCCTCAAAGAAAAGTAGTAGTTGGAAATTATCTGCTATTCGTATGACCTCCATTGAAAGTTATATATATATATATATATATATATATATATATATATATATATATATATATATATATATATATATATATATATATATATATATATATGTATATATATATATATATATATATATATATATATATATATATATATATATATATATATATATATATATATATATATATAAATTTTATAAAACTAGTCATATGGTATATATGAACCTATCTAAATAAATTCGAAGTGAATATAATATGCGCTTCATAAATTGTTCCAATATATGTTGTGCGGATATCTAGTAATGGTTATAAGACGCGCCAATAAATTTGACTCAGACTGGAAATTACATTCGTTATATGGAAATCCTATAAAAATAACGTTAAGAAGAGTTTTATGTTTCATGAGATTATCTCATATATTTGACATGATGTTGAACACATCTTGTAACTATTATTGGAAATGCTAATAGTGCAAAATCATTAGAATATCATATAATGTGAAAAAGAAAATTTAGCTCAGTGTACAAGAGAAATACGATGCGCAAAGGGAATTGAGCGAGCCACGTGGTCGATTTAAAACTCAACACGCGACCCTCTGTCCACAGACCGTTAGACACCTACTGCCAGATAAAATATACAGCAACAAATAAACAAATAATCATTCAAATAATTTTTTTGTAAGTGTGAGAATTTTACTAATTTTACTGCTACGATTCCAGAATCTACACTAAAGTATGACTTTTGGACGACTAACATATTCTACCACACAATTAAATGAGATGGAACAAACGAGAGCAAAAAATTACAGGAGGGTGTACGAGACACGACCGATTAGAATGACATTAAAAAAACAATCTTAAAAATCTTCCAATTTCGAAAAATACACTATTCGTTTGTCACCATTTAACGTTTCCTAATTCAAGATAGGAATCAATGTGACATTAATGCCATATTCTAGTGAATAAAAAGGTATGGGTGTGTAATGTCAGACATGACAGACTTAACTGGATGTCGTGAATACGAATATAACTGAAACGCTTTCTTCTTACTTTCGAATATCAATTAGTTGATCACTTGTATTAATTGTGCTAGCTTTCCCCTTCTTCACTACTAAAATTTGAAACGATGCACCTAAACTGAGTCGGTGCTATGCTGAAAGTTCCTACAACAACTACAAACTCCAACTGGTTGAAAAAAGGACCGTAGTGTAGTAAAGTAAAATTTCGCATAGTTCTTTGGGAATATGTTAATTGTTCTAAAAAAAACCTGATTCGAAGAATTCATATATTAAGGACTGGACCTGAGTTCAAGAACTAAATTCAGAACTTAGAACAGGCTCAGAATTCAACTGCAATTTTGTGTTTGAACTAGTTTCGAAACTGAATTCAGTACCGGAATCCAGTTCCAACATGCAAGTTCTGAATTGTAAACCTGTATTCTGGAATTAAGCTCCTGAAACTAAATTCTCCTTCCAACGATCAAAATACAAATGAAAGAACGACCTGAGCGTTTGAGACTTCATACTTGGTTTGTTCTTACTGATGTTGGTCGGAGAACCTCACCTCGACATCCAGTTCCGTCTGAAGCACTACAAGAAATGGTCGATTTTCAATCAAAGTTACCTTTCATACTCGTCCAGTAGATAATCGGAACTGATATGTGCCTGACTACCTCAAAACCGTCGTCCAGATGCAAGCAAGCGTGATGAATTTTTCTAATTATTTCCAATAGTTTTAGAAAACTTTATTTTTCAGTTATTTATAATTATCTCACGCTGTTGAAAATTTAATCACAACTTCCTGATCGTATTCCCGATTACTTGTAGAACCAACATCAAGAGATATTCGCGATAAAGTTCTGCCCATTCTTGTACAGGGTAAATTCTAGTAAAGTAAGTCGTATTCACGACAATATAGTTCCGTTTAACGCCATTTTTTCAGTAATAATTTCCCACTGATGACTTTGTAATTTCTAGAATGACTATCTTACTCTTTATTATTCTAAAAGTGAAGAAGATTTCGAAGAAGAAGTAATAGATGAACTCGCACAAAATGCGTTCTATATATTTATTTGTCAAACCAAGACGCGTTTATCGAAAGGCAAATCACATACACAACAATACCGATAATAGATAGATAAATGTCCACCGTCTCCGTAGAAAATCTCTCCTAACAGTTCAACATCCAGGGAGCTACGGTCGCACATAGCGCACATTGTTTCCTCTTTCCGCACTGGGATTTGCTGCTTGGTTAAAGAACAGCGAAAGGTTTGATGATTCTGCGGACAACTCTGCTTGGTGTCAGCGATGGCTTCTCCACAGAATGAGCACTCCTCATGGTAGGGTTGCTGCGGTGCGCTGGACAGCAGTTCATTGGCATGCGCAAGTACCTCTTCCATTACCGTTTTGAGTGACAGGTGAACATGCTCTAAATCTCCTGGGAAGCTGTCGTCAACGAAATCTTTTATGTAGTTACGAAGGCAACGAATCGTTAACAGTTGGTTGTAACTCAACTGGGGGAAGGACTGACGAACGAACATGAAATAGTATATCACTTTGGCCGCATGTAGAATTTCAATTACCATCGCAACAAATTGCGATTGTTGAAACAACACTTCAGCTATCGATTGACAACGTTTCTTGAAATAGCTCAACCGTGCACCAAGTTGAATAAGTTGCATTTTAAGATGATACGCGTAAGCATCATCAACACTCGGCCGAGTGTTCGCTAGTGCTTCCAGTTGACTTAGTGTTGCTGTGTTGCGATTGCCACTGAATCGAATAACTTCCGCGCAGTCGTAGTATTCAGTCATTCGAAGTGACTGGTTTGCCAGTAAAATATTCAATGAATCACGATCGCTAAACTTACAGAAGAACACGACGGTCGGTGTGCGTAGACTCAACCGGTCGAAACTTTTCGACGGATAACCAAGGAACAACCAACAGGAACGATTTTTAGTAGCGGTTACACCATATATTGAAAATTTGCTCACGTTAAGATCAGTTTTTATTGGATTAAGCTCAATCACCAGTTGATCACCTTTGATGAATTTGATTTCCACACCAAATATCAATCCAGGAAGGGTACAAACAACATAGTAAAAGTTGAAGAGATGTTGGAGGCCTACAAATAAGTAAGTCAATTTCTACAACCTACCTACTGTTGCTTAAATCAACTTACCTGTTATCATAAAATTGTGCATGTTCTGAATGGCCACCGATTTTATTTCACCATCGAGATTAGTTGTGAAAACTAGCAAATGCGTTCCTTTGACGGCCAACATTAATATACGCTCGTTAGCGAGATCAATTTCGTACTGCATATGACAAACAGTCAAACTATCCTCTTCCGTCCAAATGTCCGGTAGCTGCAAGAATTCCCCTACAGTTGAATTGGGTAACGTTCGAAAGCTTAAAGCTGCTATTTTCCCGTTCAACAGACCAACCAACAGCAAGTTGCGATCTTCTGCAACAGTGATCCACTTGAGACTTCGAACCGCATCCGATGCAGAAGCAACATACTCTACTCGAACACTGTCTGAGTACAAACTAAAAATAACTACCTTGCCGGACTTGGTTCCTGCTGCTATATAGGCCACTTGGCGAAATACCTCATTTCGCCAGGTGAAGGCAGTAAAGAGAGCCTCCCGCACTAATGACTGCATACGATCAAAATTCAGAACAAGTCGGTCATCGTAAATGTGCGCCAGCCAAACTGCAGATGCGTCAATATACGGAACCCATTCGTTAGAATCTTTGTTAAGTCGATGTAACGTCAGCTGACCTAGGTTAGTCAAATGGCTTATCAAACAACTAGAGTAATCCTCCAGAATTCCAGGAGGAGAAGCAACGGCCATTACTATATTTGTATACAATGTGGCAACATTCGGAATGATAGTTTGATCGAGCATGAGTTTGATTCGTTCCTCGCGAGTGCTGTTGTTATATAGCGCACTTTCTTTCGTAGCGATTCGTCCGGTTGGTTTTAATTTGGAACACTCGATACGATCTATGCAGTAATTCAGTGTGGAGTCCTCGTTGATATGTTTGTACTTCAGCTGCAAGATTTCTATGTAACCCTTTGCTGATACCACGTGATACCCAGCGGAGCAGGAAATCGCGAAAGGTAGGGTAACTTGCTCCGGAAGTTGAATACTGGCGAATTCTAGCATTTCCATTTTGTTTGAGGTAAGCTAAAAATGATAAAATAAATATTGAATGGTTATTTATTAGCTGTACATAATTGAAACGAAGCATTTCTTTTAGTGAACATGCAGAATACACTTCTGAAATGTTTCACGCGCGCTGTTGAAACATTACAACTTTTTGCCATTCCGTTTTGACTCGTTAACTCACTGGCGAACGAAAAATCATAACAAAGCTGAACAATTCCCTATAAACACTATCCTACTGATGTACTCACATTTACAGTACTAAGCATTACCTCAACAAAATCGGGTGCTTGCGTAATAGTAGTGCAGGTCTTTCGAATTTTACCTCTCTATCGAATTTAACTGAAGAGCAAGATTCACTGGTGAAGATGAGTGCAAAAAAGGGATTGGAATTTCTTCGTGCCGTTTCAAGCTACATGACAAAAACAAACGGGTATGATCGGTGCTTGCAGCAGGTAAATAAATAAAACTACACTTACCTCAGTTTAAAACACCTGACTTAAATCAAATGATACGCGCTTTCGGACAGGAACTAATAATTGAACGTATGTTAACCTTTGGCTAGGAATATATTAAATGCATTTTCGAAGCGAATACAAATTCATGAATTTGGAGATTATTTTGACATTTTGCCCTTTTATGCAGGGTTGTGTCAAACCCACTACGCCTGTATGAAATATTTCGATTGAAAAGTTTCTGAAAACTCAGTCCCCATAAAGAAATTGCCATATCTTCCCTTCGTTTTCAGTCGGATGCTTCAAGCTACCGTACCAGTTTGTAATGAGTTCCGAATCATATCCGAGAGTGCCGGAAACTTACGTTCTGAATTTCATGTGGATTTCGGTATGAATTCCGAATCAATATGAACTCCAGAGTACCAACAGTTTCGAGTTCGGAAATCTGAAGGAATTAAGTTAGACAACCCTAATATTAGAAAAAACCTGTATTAGTTTCTTCGATTTTGCACGTTCTCGTTCTGATTTTATACAGCTAAATTCTTTCGAAATTTAACAAAACCCAATTTTGTTAAATTTCGAAATAATTTAGCTGCATAAAATCACCACGGTGGCACGATTGTCATCTGCATACAATTGGCTTGAAGTCGAAAATTTTGGTTCTAGTTCGCTGTGAAATGCTGTGTTTAAGCAGTGTTCACACGTTCACATTTTTCTACATGCGGTCGGTTAATGAGGCAATAGAAAGTTCTAAATATTTTCCAAACAGTTCCAGCGTAGTAATATATGAATGTTGTTTTCCTATCAAACCATCACACGATCAGTTTGGATGAATCTTACTCGTCTTATACTCCTATGTTAAAAAGCATAGGAAATCAGTACAAAATCTGTATAAATGACATACTTCATCAATACGACATTAAACGATGATTGTGAAACTATTTGGGTGTTTCAATTTCTGGCGGGATGTCATTATTCATGGTAAATTACTTCTTGAGTGTATAAATTTGAAAATGTACGAGGTTTGTTCCTAAAGTATCGCGAACTTTTGCGGATATGTATGTTCGATTTTTGATCTTTTAGTGGCGTTATGTTGGTACTCATGACCCTCACTTATGTTGACAATTCCAGCCGTTTCGAATGTGCAGTCAGTTTTCAACAGCTATTGTGCGTGAATGTGTTTTAGCTGGTCTTCGATTTTCGTCTAACACCAAAAAATGGGTGGGAGCTTCCATTGGAATGATTCAGCTTTGGTTTTGGCGAAGACCGTCCAATTTCAAATCTATCAGTGTTCAACAACAATTACCAGGCTGATTGATTTCTTCAATTCCAATAACATCCTGTACAACTTTCAATATTGGTTTCGGCATGGTTGCAATACTGCAACTGCAATAGTTGAGCTCATGGATAGTATCATTAAGGAGATCGATTTTAACAGATTATTGGGTCGTTGTTCTTGGATCTAAGAAAAGCTTTCGATACCCTGGACCACAACATTCTCCTGCGGAAACTGGATCGATACGGAATCAGAGGAATTGTCAATAACATCTTTCGCAGTTACCTTACAAATAGAACACAGTTTGTAAATATAGGGGACGCGAAAAGCTCAAGACGCCAAATCGACGTAGGTGTTCCACAAGGCAGCAATATTGGGCCTCTTTTGTTCTTGGTATATATCAATGATATTGGGAGGTATTCCGAGATTGTTTGCTGATGACACTGCGCTCTATTATACATGTAAAGACACACCAACTTTAATGGCATGCATAGAAAACGACTTGCGTATCCTAATGGGCTACTTTAACTCAAATTTACTGTCTTTGAACATAGCGAAAACTAAATTCATGGTATTCCATTCACATAGGAAAAAACTGACGCATCACACGAAGCCATGCATTGGTCAACCATTTATAGAGAAAGTTGATAGTTTTAAATACTTAGGAATTCACCTAGATTCAACACTATCTTGGGATAGTCACATAAAAGTGATTGAAAGCAAACTATCTTCACTTGCTGGTGCTCTCAGGAAAGTTCGCAATTTTGTTCCTAGGAAAGCATTGATCAGCTTCTACTTTGCATGTATCCACTCTCATATACAATACTTATTGATTATATGGGGTCATGCCTCGAAATCCTAACTAAAAAGAAATCAATTACTGCAGAATCGCTTCCTAAAAGCTAAAGACTGTCCCTGAAAGTATGGACGCACTTTGATTTCGCAAGTGTTAGATATTCAAATTTTATTCGATATACTGATAATATTAGACTACAACAACAGAATATTATTCTCAACATTTGCTACTTAGCCATTGTAGACTAGCTGGCGCACCTTCTTGCGAACGTTCCTCATTAAATTTCGTACAGACTTCTTGGCGACAAGTTTTGACACTTTTTTTTCAATCTTTTTCGAATTGTTGAATAGTTTCGGCTGCCGAGACATGTTTCCTGAGATGTGGCTTCGTTAATGCCCAAAAATCCTCAATTGGTCGAAGTTGTGGGCAATTTGGTGGATTCATGTCTTTTGGGACGAAAGTGACATTTTTGGTAGTATACCATTCTACCGTTGATTTCGAGTAGTGGCAAGAAGCAAGATCTGGCCAGAAGACAACAGGATCCTTGTGGCTTCGAATCATGGGTAGAAGTCGTTTTGTAAACATTCCTTGATGTATATTTCGCTGTTCATTGAAGCAGTGGTGATGAAGGGTTTCGAAATCTTACCGCAGCTACAAATTGCTTGCCAGACCATAGCTTTCATACCAAATTTTTCGGCTTCCATCGATGTCTCGGACTGGTTTAACACTTGCCCTTCTCGCACCGTATAATATTGTGGTCCCGGAAAGGATTTGTAATCGAGTTTCACGTAGGTTTCGTCGTACATGATTATGCAGTACAAATTTCCAGCAAGAATCGTATTGTACAGCTTTCGAACCCTCGGCATGATCGATGCCGCAATTTGGTGGATTCATGTCTTTGTAAGCTTACAATTACTTTTTGTAAGCTTAGCCCCTTAAAAACAATTCTACATTCCGCTGGGAGCTCTGGCATAGTATAAATAGTTAAATGTCTCTTCGCTAGTATATAACGTTAGTACTAATGGCCTCAGCTTGTCATCATCACGGTTTTTTTTTTTCTATTTTTGCTATAGTTTTTGCTTTTTTTTAAACTGAAATATGTATGTGTCCGTGACCAGGGAGCTCTAATTGTGAGCTTTTTGGTGCGGAGGGCTATAAAAAAAATAATAATAACAAAACACGTCCACGCACAATAGCTGTCAAACACTGACTGGACATTCTAAATGGCCGGAATTATCCACATAAAAGAAAGTCATGAGTACCACCGTAATGCCACAAAACGATCAAAAATCGAACATACGTATCCCACAAAAATTCAAAATTCGCGATACTTTTTAACAAACCTCGTATGTTATAGTTATGTAGATGGCTCAGCTTGTACAAACGTGAACATTTCGATACCAGGTTATTAGGGCATATCGAACGATAGGCCCATAAAAAAGTTACAAAATTTAATGCTCATTACTCGGTTTTAGAAACCGAATTTATGAATTTAAGAACATTGTATATAATATCGTAGATTGGGCTACCATCTACGAGATCCTCTTGATTATTGTGTGCATGAATTTTATATAGCCGTGCATTGAGCATTGTATTTTTTAACATTCGCATAGACGTAACGTACAATATGCCCTAATTGCATGTTGATACCGATTTGATTCTGCGATTGGGCTGTGACTTTGCACGTTCGACGTCTTCTTTTATGATGTATTTTCATCTAATTACAGCTTCAAATGGTCAGCGGAGGTGACGGAAGATGTACGGCTGAGTTCAAAGTGGCGGAGGAGCACCTGAACCGCGCGGGAGGACTTCACGGGGGCTACACTGCAACCCTGGTGGATGTTGTGACGACCTATGCGCTGATGACGAAGGACAACTGTCTGCCGGGGGTGTCGGTGGACATTCATGTGACCTACTTGAAAGCCGCCAAAGAAGGAGACGATGTGATCATCGATGCCAACACCATTCGGGCCGGTAAGAACTTGGCCTTTCTAGAGTGCGAGCTCCGACACAAGAAGGATAACTCGGTCATTGCCCGGGGACAGCACACCAAATACATTGGAACAGGGAGCCCAAAATCGCAAAATTAAGAGTGATATTTAAGTGCAGTATTTCTTTCTAATAATAGTACAATAAATAGGTTCAAAGGTAATTCGAAAAGTGAATAAAACTGTTTTTTTTATTGAGTCGAATCATGTTTATGTTTTGTTTAATGGGATTTGTGAAATTTTATCCTAAGTATTATACCCAATTTGATGTACCGAGCTCGGTGAAACTTGTGTAACTTACTACTGCTATTACTGGTTGATAATTCATTGTCAGATTTTTGGTATCACGACTTATCATCTAGATTGGTTTTCTTCGCTTGAATCTAATGACATTTGATCAAAATTCGTCTGTTTTGATATACCTTTAAATCCTAGATTTGATTCAATCGTCTGTTGAAAGTTCTATGCAGAAGAATGTTTTTTTTTCTCAGAATCAGCACTAGTCGTTTTTAGGTTCAAAACCGAATCCTAAAAGTACAAAACTGCTTAAATGTGTAATACTAATCAAATTTGAAGGAAAGTTTGGTTCATGGGTTCAAATTCGAGTCGTACCGTGTGTTTTTGATACTCACAATGAAGATTGTGTTGGAGATTTTTAAACCAATTCATATCATGCCGAGAAATTTTTTAACCATGTCTAATTCCCCCGTTTCGATTCGATTTTTGATTTATGGCAACTCACTGCTAAATGGTGTAAGACAAGTTATAAGTATTTTTTTTCTCCCGAGATAGGAATTAGTTCGACGTTGAGCCATTAAATTTGATTTATTTTTGATCAATCTATTGAAGTAAAATCTGCATGCTATTGTTATGTTATTTTGATTTCCTACTGGTTGAATTTGTTTTGTTGAAATACAAAAAAAAATGTTTTAGATGTGTTGTAGATATGTATATAGCCATTTGGAGTTATTTTTTAATCTGAATTTAAGAATGAAATCCTTTTACAATGGTGATTTATTCGGAACAAATATTAAACCAAACTCTATTTCGGTTACTGAAAAATGTAGAATGAACTTAATATTTAGCTGAACATCCAAAGAACGCTACCAACTTCGAACTCGAAATCTAAACTCTACACCTTCAACGCAGAATCACTGTCAATCAGTTCCTGATGAGAAATTTCGCTCACTGATCTTCTTTAACGGTCACAACTGGTTCACTGTCGTCTACGGCACACATAGAACAGCATTTGCCATCCTCCTTCATCAGTACCAGTCCATTCTCGCAGATCATTTCCGCACATTTCTCTGTCTCACAGCTTATCTGGTGATGCTCGCATTCACACTTGGTACAATCATCTCGCATCCAGATTTCGTTGTTGAGTCGTTTAATACCCTTGTTGTCGACGCAGTGCCCATGGGGTTTACCTTTCATTGGACTTACACTTCCATTCGTGGCCAAGGCAGCAGCAGCGACGGCGGCCGAACATTGTTGTTCCAGCCGCCGAATCTTCCGTCGCATCTGTTTCATCGATTTTTGGAAGCTTTCTATCAATGATTCAAGTCCCTCAATCCGTTCCTCATTCATGTCATCATCAATAAAGGAGTCCTCGTCCAGGTGGTTCTCCGACAACGATTGTTTCGATAGCTGCGTTTTTATATCTCTTTTGTTGCGTGTAGATCTTCGTTGTCGCGATAGGGGAGTGTACCGTTTGTGGTCCCTCGAACAGCTGCTGCAGTCAATCCAGTGTTCAAAATCCATCTGAGGAATCTGATCGCAAAACTTGTAGCCACCTTGCTTGTTTGGTAGCACAAACACATTCTCGGTTACACGGGTAATGTTATCTCCGTTGTCACATAGCAATCGTCCCAGTGTGGTCTTCTTAATCTGAGCTAACTGTTCCGGTTTGAATTGTTCATTCTCGTACCAGAAGCGATCTCCTTCTCGCAGTTTATTGAATTGTTCCACTAGCAAGCACATGAACAGAGGTCCGACCTTTGCTCCGGGTAATTGATCTTCGAGAATACCTCCAACCCACAAGTCGATGTTGTCCGGATGGCCGTAGAGTTCTTTTAGTTTGCTACGAATTGAGTCACTTGTAATCTCTCGTGCAAGATCATCAAACGAATCAGCTACTTTCATATGGCAGAGCTTTCGGTAATCGTTGTAGCCAGGCAGAGCATGATCTCTTGAACGTTGGATGTTTATGGCCGCCAAATCCAATGCTACTGCATGGGCCGTCTCAAACAACTTTTCCGTTAGATCAGTGTTCAAATTCTGGTCTGGTTTCTTCAATTTGGCTGGAACTGAAAATAAGCCTCGCAAAAGCGGATCCACTCCTCCCTCGTAGACGATTCGCCAGGGAGCAAAGAATGCCTTATGTAGAGGAATATGACCCTGAGGTATCGGTTCGAAAGATTCATTTAAACGATGTAGAATCGGATTGATCAGTGAATGTCCGAAGCGCAAAGCAGCTGTGGCAAATTCATTAGAAACTGATGGATCTACCTCCGAACTGTATCCACTGTATTCTCCAAGTGCTGCCATGCCACGAACACCAATAATCTCCGGAAGCCAGTGGGAATATGTTATATGTTGCATAACCGCTCCAACGATCTTTCTAGTTTCGAAATAAATCTTGTCACCTTCCCAATGAGGGTTAATTTTTTTTAACTCACTAGCGATCCGATTGTGTTCTCTGAACCAAATGACGTGCATAGACAACAGTCCTAGCTGTTCGTTAACTCTAATGTCACCAGCTGTGAAGCAATTCACCGTACTCTCATCCAAATTTCTCCTGCAATCTATTCCATCGGTTGGTGCCGCAAATGGCAGTAACGATTTTTGGTTCGGGAAGTGTGGTCCCTCTCGGAGCAATCCGTCGTCGGTCGTCAAATTTCTTAAATCCCTTGCAAAGCTCTCCGAGTATCCATAAACCTGCGATCCATCGATAAAAGCCGTCAGTTGATTGATCTGTTCTCTAGGTTGTATGGTTCCGAAGAATATCGAGGTCATGCCAGATCCGCACACAGCACTCGATCGCACAAAATCAATACAGCGACGATTGTGAACTCTCGGATCGTTTTCCGGAATTTCAATCGGATAGCATGGCGCTGCGTACTCACACGTCTTTTTACAGTCTACACCGTCCCAGCTTTCCGAGCTTACCGAAGGGATCGCGTGATCTAGATCATGATCTAGGAATTGACCCCATTGCATCACCATGTGGGTGATTCGATCGTCCGATGTAATCTCGTTAGTGGATATCAAACTAGTCGACACAAGTCGCGCACTTGGTTTCGGGAATCCATGATACAGGGCTGTTCTGTTCCAGCCGATCGGCATGTTGAAACCATTTTCATAAATTGGAGGCAACAGTCGTCGGAAACCCGTTAAAGAAGATCCCCACGTAGGATTTTTGTAGTTGTTACATGAACCGTCTAACGTACGAAATTTGGCGTGAAAACAAAGATCCGTGCAGTTCGGTGTGACCCGATGGGCCATACAGCCGGAAAGTTGAGCCAACAGATCTAAATAATCCGGGGAGAGCAGATCGTTATAGTTGAAATCCGTCGTGTTCGTCATCAAACTGCTTCCGGAGGCAACGTGTTTGCGTATGTTTACCAGGGTGCGTTCGTAAACTTCCGCAGCACGGGCGAGCTCTCGAGCAGGACCGGTCGGAAAACGAACGATACGAAACAGATCTCCGTGATGTTGCGCCTTGGTACCGTTTCCGGAGAAAAGTTTCACGATGCTTTGGTTGATGGCAAGATCGACCTCGCGGGAGGCTTCGGCAATGGCGATCCTGACGAACTGGTCACCGGGAAGCAGTTCCAGCTTTTTCCTGTTGACAGAAAACGAAACGTTAGAATGTATCGAGTTTTGAAAGATTGGAAACATCATTAGGATATATGAATGGCTGAATGCGAGGATCGGACAAATGCAACTTATTTTCGAAATTCTGTTTAAAGGGCGACCACTTTTGAAAAATAATTTATTTTTTCTTTATATTGTCTTAAAGTAAAGCATTTAAAGAATATTTAAAAAAAATTTAAGTCCGATTTTACAATAAACTTTTTGTGTACTTTTCTCGAAAGCACGTTTTAAAAGTCCTTGTCCATCGTCACTTAAAAACTACTTCACCTTTCATTTTCAAGCTTTTTTACATACTTCCTACATATACTAATACACTACCCCAACGTTTTCTTTACCATTTTTTGTTACTTTGAAGAGATTTTAGAACTACAAAATGGCGCATTTTATCGTGGAAAATCGTAATTTTGATTTTAACCAAACACCAAAAATTCAAAAAATTGGAAAAAATATCAAAAGGAAAATAGGGGTCTATAAAAACATCTACTATAATTATGTTACTTAGTTTTTGATAGATCATGCGTTAATCGTGTCTTGTGTCATTGTAAAACTTGCTCAGTTCGATCTATAATTTAATCATGAATCGAATCATGAATGTCTAAGATTTGGTGAATGAGCAAAGTTGGAGGAAATCTTAGACTTTGATTTTTATCGAAAAATTGTGTTCAGTGACGAAGCTCATTTCTGGTTGAATGGATACGTCCAACAAGCTGAATTGCCGCATCTGAAGTGAAGACCAGCCAGAAGCATTACAAGAGCTACTAATGCATCAAAGTCTCTGTTTGGTGTGGATTATGGGCCGGTGGCGTCATCGGGCCGTACTTCTTCAAAGGCGACGATGGGCGAAACGTTACTGCGAATGGCGAACGCTAACGTGTGATGATTGATGTTTTTTTGCACATAATGGAAGAATTGGACATGCCTGACATGTGGTTTCAACAAGATGGTGCCACTGCAGTGGAGTAAAACTTCATTCAATTCAATTGAAACTGAATGTGGAACACATTGACGATCTCTCTAATGCAGCAAACTTCACTCTCTGACACACATAATGTTTGCTGACGGCCCGAACGGGCAGCATTCAGTTCATCATTCGTTTCTCTTCAATCGAGGCTTTGTTTAACCCTCGTCAGTTGATCTCTTGAAGTAACAAAATATCTCTTTCAATAGTGTGAGAGCGGCCTTCAAATGAGGTCCATGTAAACATTCGAATAGGTTCAAGATAATAGATGAAAGACAAACTAGATAGCTGAAATGTCAATCACAGAATACAAATAAATTAATTGTTTCCTCGTTCAGTTTTCATTTTTAATACTTTACTCCATTTATAATTCTATTCGTTCGAACTTGCTTACTACCAAGAGCGAAGGCAATGAAGGAGCTACACTACTTGGCACTCGAAACTAAGCAAGCAAAACTTCAAATGACTAGGTACGATTATTCAACTGACGATGAATTCCGGGAGCTTCACTTGAAAATGGCAGCAAAAGTCAAATGAATTAGTATAGGTATGCTGACGGTCAGCGGCCATAAATTTCATTTTCATCTTATATTATTCGATTGAAAATGAAATTTTACCGCACTGGGTGCCACATCCCACACGGCTCGCGAAACAATGACCAAATTGAGAGCCGCCTTCGGTGAACAGTTCATCTCACGTTTTGGGTCCGTCAATTGGCCGTCTAGATCGTGTGATTTAACGTCTTTGGACTATTTCTTGTGGGACCATGTTAAGGCTCATGTCTACAAGGATAAACCAGCGATAACGATTGACGCACGGGAAGCAAATATTGAAGCATTTTCATCCGTAAGACCCCACCCCTCCCCACACCTCTTATAATTTTTTATGATAACAAACTTACTCTACTTTTAGTGTTTAGATCTTTTGCGAATAATCAAATTGACAATTAGATTCTTTCAGAACAATTGATTGTACTCTATTATGATGTCTTCCACAAATTTTTACATTTTTTAATTTTTGAAAAATATCAAATTGAATCAATTATGATGATTTCAAAGTTACTTAAAATATCAATTTTCAATACAAACAACTTCAAGATATAAATCTGAACAAATGAAACGATTTTATATCATAATAATACTCAAGACAGAAAACGTGCAAACTTATTCATTTCATAAACAGCGATTGGAGAAGATTTTATTTTATTTATTTAAACTAAAACCACATACCTGTATTATACTTCTACTTCACGTAGAATAACAACAAATTTTCTTTCTATATGAAAGTAACTAATTTTCACACTATTTTTGTAGGAGTAAAAACAACAACAAACCGTTCCAGAAAGCTGAGCGATTATTTCGTGCAGTATGTCGTTCAACAAGCGCTCAACGACCAACAAAATAGAACCGTCTGCTGAGAGGG
This sequence comes from Malaya genurostris, assembly GCF_030247185.1. NCBI lineage: Eukaryota > Metazoa > Arthropoda > Insecta > Diptera > Culicidae > Malaya > Malaya genurostris. The sequence continues at coordinate 184,557,694 of NC_080572.1, forward strand.
TTGTATGGCAAGAATCGGACAGAAACAGAACCGTTAATAACCGCTAGGCGAAATTCTCTGCCAGAAACGGTTGTTGCATTGTTGCCAGACTTTTGCCGGAATTCTGGCAGAAAATCTGACGGAAAATAATGTTACTGAAGATTGCTTATGTACCTAATTCTCGGTTTGCCTTTTACGGCTGTTTTTAACATACACTTTAAACTTTTCCATTGGAACTGATATTGTATTACATTTCATTACGTTTACTGTCTTGTTATTTCTGTAACACATGTCTGAGATATTCTAACTAATTATATGTTTTTGATTTCGGGAGGCGCCAGGGCCTCTCGCCCTCCCCCCCGGATTTATCACTAAAAACGTGATTAATCCACCTAGCAGTGAGATGATACCTTTTTTATCAATATGCATGTGTTTTTTACCTGGATATTCTTCGGTGTTTGTAGTTCTCATGACATTATTTTAATTATCGTTGTTTTAAACGATTTGAGATTTTGATCACTCGTTACCCTGTAATGTCGAAACTGCAAATCGTATCGCATTTCAATCTCAAAGTGTGACAATCGATTGAACATTCCATGAGATGTCGAAGTAAGTTCCACTTTAGAAATGTTCGTCATTATTTATGGTACTTCCAGAGCCGGTATTCAGGAACTAGCATAACCCAAAATGATTCGTATGGCCATAAATTAATACGTCTAACAATTTACATCTTGTATATCGGTAAGAATTCTAAAAACTCATCATCCTGTAATTTCAGAATCGGATAAAATTCACCAATTTTGTATGGGACCATAAGTCCTTTAATTTGAACTTTTGGTTTTGAAGTTCGATTTGGCCTTTTTGAGAAAATGATTGAGCTTTGAGAAACGATTCGATACTGGAACCGGAGCTCTAAAATCGGTGTAGCCGAAATCAGTTAAATTCACCTGAGAAGTGTGTATCTGAGAAGTGACATCTTTGAGAAATTGTAGCGCGAATTAAATTTTTGGGTACCTTCCGAATCGAAAACTAAATACCACTTAGACTGAAATAATTTTATTTGGTAATCGACTATCCAAATCTGCCAACCCGAAAAACCTGATAACTTTTTGTGAAATGGACATTTTTATACTAATCACCCTGTATCTCCTAAACCGGAAGTCGGATCTGAATAAAAAGTAAATGTTTTATAGGATTTTAAAATCTCTCATTTGAATCATAGATGGTTCTTAGATTTCATTTGAATCTTAGATCGGTTCAGCCATCTACGAGAAAAATGAGTACGTAATTCAGGAACCTTGTTTGGAATTATACTACTTTTCATATGAATTTGAGTTTGTAGAAAACGGTTCAGCCATATCCGAGAAATTATTTGTCTCACACGCATTTGCTGATCTCGAAGAACTGAGTCGAATGGTATATGAAAGTTATGTTCTTCCAGTATTTATTACTGTAAGTAGTTTGAATCAAAATAATTATGATATTACTTTCAACTTGAAAATGCTGCCATCACCTAGTTTACATGTCATACTCGAACGATTATGTTGCCAAAAACGAACCGTGCTAAAATCGGTACGAGGTAAAATGCCATGAAAAAAGATGCTGTACACAGTCTTTTTGGTACTCAGAAACAATTGTATGTAACAGTATACAAAATCGTGTTTCATTTGGCTCCGAAATAGCGCTTTATCATCAAACGCGTAAAACTCCTACTTCTGGAATAAGGCGAAAAGTCGTTTACAGAAAAATATCGATATCTCCGTTAAAAATGGTCGGATTTTAACAATCTATGGTTTGTTGGATAGCTATTACCATGCGGAATGAAAGTCGAGAAACATATTCTGTTTTCAAAGGTCAAGTGTGACAGATACTGTCACAAAACTGAAAAATTTGACATAAAACTTCGTATAACTCAAAAATTAAACATCCGATCTCAAAACCATTCAATAGCGTTCTGGGTGACGGGGAGACCTTTCATTTGCGACTAGTTTGATCAAAATCGGTCCAGCCATCTCTGCCCAAGTAGCAAATGTAACTTATTGAACTTTCAAGATGTTTTACAATTGATTTAGAAATGTTATTTATGTTAGATATGTTCAGAAATATATATTAAAATTGGTTGTGCAACTTATCACTATTAAGTTTTACAATACTACCAAAAAAGTCGCTGTAGAACAACTTTAAGTACATCTAAAACAATTGTGCAGTAAATCACCAAGTTGTTAATGTTTCACTAGAAGCTCTGCATAAAAATTTCACATCGTCATGTAAAACGGCAGTAAATATAACAATTGTGCAACTTATCAAAAACTTTCCACACCGCTGTCATAATTGTACCGGACACAAAACACGTCGAAATTGCTTCAGATCTTTTGTGGAAGAAAAATTGGTGAAATGATTGATGCTCTCCGCAAGACAAAAAATGCTAAGTCGAATTGATAACCTTGCTGTAAAAAATATATTTCTGCAGAGTCCGCATTGTTTTGACTGCCTCATGAATTTTTAGATCAGTGTGTGCAGTTTTCTTCAGTTTTAGAAAAACATTGATATAAAATTCAAAATTTGCAAAAAAGTTGTGCAAGATGTTTGATTTGAACGTAAAACTTGCAGACATGAGATTATTATCATGAAAGTTGCAGGAATACAGCGTTATATACGAAATGAAAAAAAAAATCGATCAGATAATTTGTATTCGGTTTTCATCTCGCGAAAAAAAAAAGCAAACCTAACATAACTTTTCAAAGATATTGAACGAAAAGTTAATTTCATTATAGTTACTCCCATTATTATATATTACCGCTTGTGCAACTTGTTTTTGCAACTCCAGCACACGGACTTGCCAAAATAATACCTACAGTGCGTATCACAAAAGTCGGGCCCTCTAAGATAAATGATTATGCTGTATTGTTGTTTAATTTAACTAGAAGATTAAAACTGATAAAAAACAAAACGTAGAGAATTTCTTTCCGAAATATTAACATGGTAATGTTTTCTGTTATTTAGATGATATATGTAATTACGTTGGGTGGACCGTTTTCTATTCAACTCACTGTTACAATCGATGCCATATTGGAAAATATTCAAGAAAAATGATGGATGAGGTTAAACTAATGGTTTCATCAAAATCGTCTGAGAATTTTGAAGGATGTTTGAATACACGTATTTTAAACACCATTCCGATGATTCTCATTAAAAATAATAGACAGTTATTTTCACAGAAATTTGCGTACAATCATCAAAACACGTTAATTTAAAGGCGCTTGAAAATTTCGGGCGTACGAATACACGTTTCACCATAAAAATGCAGTTTTTTGTCGATTTTTCACTTACAAAAACACAGAAGATTAATTCTACAATATGTGCATTATCATTTTACATGTACAGATTATTTTACAAGATCCATGTTTGTGTTGAGAGCAGTTGTATTGAAAATCAAATGTGAAACCTATTTATAAGAAATTATGTTTATTATGTTTTTGTAAACGTCATTCCACTTCTTGTTTACATTACGTAGTAGATTGTACGAGTTTCACAATTGTTTTTTCGCTGATTTTATTACTGTCTTTTAGATGGGATCGACGCATGAGTTTTTGTATCAGTTGCACAATCGTTGTGAACAAATGTTCGTAATAACGGATGAACTTGAAAGTATGTTGCACAACACAGAAAAATTACGCTTTTTCCATAACACAACAGTTACTAGAACAGTGATGTAAACTAACTTGATAAATTGCACAATCAGTAGAAATATACAGGACAGCAACTTAACATGCTACTTGGGTGAGATCTCGACCTCTTTGTTGACAACACACATATAGACCCACACACATACACACGGACATTTGCTCAGGTCGTCGAGCTGAATCGATTGGTATATGACGCTCGGCCCTCCGGGCTTGTAAAATTTTTCTAAAGTTTGAGCGAATTCTATACCTATTTTTTATATTTATAAAAAAAGGTAAAACCTGGACCGACTGTATGGCGTACTGAAAGGCCAGCCGAGGCAGCCATTTGAATGAAATTATATTCCACAATTTACCGAAAGGAATGTACTTTAATATGAATTTTTTTTTTAAATCGGATGAACCGTTTGTGTTTTATTGCATGTTTGAAAAAAAGTTACATGGCGAACCCTGTACTATCTCATGCTTTAATTCGAATGAATCAATTAGACGAAATCTAACAAATGAAGCGAATCTGTTCTGTAACTTCTGCAAATGTAAGTCAAGCTAAACAGCATGAATCAGCAGCATAAAACATGTAGGAGAATTATTATTATTATTATTATTATTATTATTATTATTAATAATATTATTATTATTATTATTATTATTATTATTATTATTATTATTATTATTATTATTATTATTATTATTATTATTATTATTATTATTATTATTATTATTATTATTATTATTATTATTATTATTATTATTATTATTATTATTATTATTATTATTATTATTATTATTATTATTATTATTATTATTATTATTATTATTATTATCATTATTAATAAGAGTTATTAATAAGAGTTCTATTTTAGGAGTTTTCCTTCACCACTTTCGGTGCTTCCGGAACAGGAAAAGGGGGCACCAGTAGTGCCGAACTAAGTTTTTATGCCCACAATCTAACAAGCTCTGCAAACTAGAATATTTTATCAGACAGTTTTATGGGATTTTTACCTGTTTTTGATCATCATTCGTGGAAAAGTACTGATGAAATCACTTATCACGCTTCAGTTCCGGAATCGAAAATCGGATCCGGATAAAATGTTCTAGAAATTTTTAAGAAACTATAAGCCCTTTCATTTGAATCTCAGTTTGTGAAAATCGGTTGTGCCTTTTAAATGAAATTGAGCGCACACTTTTTCTCTAATTTTCACATATTACCATGTAACTCCGGAACCGGCAGTCGGATCCAAATGAAATTCTATAGCGGGCTATGATACGATTAAACCTTTCCTTTGAATCTAAGTTTGTGAAAATCGGTTCTGCCATCTGTGAAAAAAAATGAGTGCATATCATCTATCTATCTATATCTCCTGAACCGGAAGTCGGATCGGGTTGAAATTCAATAGTAGACTATTGGACCATGAGACTCTATAATCTCTATGGAAGCCCATCCGACAGCAAACACATACACGTCGCATCAGCGTCTGATGGCAAAACAGGGAGTGAACACTGACTTGCGATGCGATGTGTAAGTGTAAAAGAAAGGACTATAATTGACTGTCTCTTCATGTGTTTCCACATACAGGGTAGTTTGATTGGCAAAACAATTTCGCCGGATAGGAGTGGGCAACGAGTTCGAGTCCCATCTCTGCGGTAAACATTTTCGTGGTTTTCATGACATAGTTGCATTCGCATGTTATTTTTCCTATCTGTTTTCCTGGTTAGATACTGATCAAATTTAAAACTAACTCAAGGCGGCTCTATGTCTTAACAGGACTTATACAAATAATTGAAAAAAAACATGTTTTTTTCCTTTAATTCCCCGGGAGGTCACATTTCTCCCCACCCAGTGACACAGTTGTTCACGATGTCGACTAAGTTTAGACTGCATTGCGGCCTTGTCTGAATTAGTGCTCAAATGGCAGTACCTAAACTAAGCCGAAACAATTGAAACCATTAAACAATACTTACTTCACTGTCAACAAACCACTGGCCGTTGCTCGTCCGTACTGGTTCAACAGCGAGCACTCGTACCGTCCCCGGTCGGTTTCGGTGAGATTAGAGATGGACAGACTGCCGGTCGATGATAAACGATACTTGTCGGTTTGGGTTAGCGTTCGGCCGTCCTTTCGCCATTTGATCTGTGAGGAGCAACAGTTTTCCGTGGCACCGGCGACATCATCATCATCAGCGTCATTGTCCCCGAAGACAGTGAAAATCAGAAGCAGAATGTAGAGTGGAGTAACGGTATTAATTTGTAGAAAAGCCGTCCAATCAACAGCCAACAGGAACAGGTGCAGATTTTTCACGAACAACAGCGAGGCAAATGATGAGCATGAAACGAAAAGAACAAATGCAGTATTTATGAGTTGGATGAATGAAACTTGATGAACTGTCAAAAGATTCATCATCCTGACTTTGCTTTCGTTTGTGAATTCAGTATAGAATTTAATAGATGCTGAAATTTACTGATTGTCAGAGATGAAAATTTTCGTTGCTAGAGTAGAACTAAGAAACTTGGAAGCTTTAATTCTAATTTATCATTCCAATACCATTATCAATTGAATTGTACTAGCTTTGCTGGCCCTTCTTCATAGATTCTTGATAACTTCCATTGCACAAAGTTTAATCGGCATTCAACCAACTAAAGCTAAAGATATTATGCAAATTTAAGTTTTGAAACAATTTCACTATCCCTTCGTACCTATAACTTATCGATATCGAAAAATTTATAGCGTCCATTAGAGCAGATTTACGATCCATAGTCGCGTCGTCCGTTTTTCTTGACGGTGGTGCTCTCGTTGCTATTTCAACTGTTGGTTCCCACCGGAACGGAGATGACCGGATTACTGAATACAAAGTGCAAACCTACCCATTGAATCTTTGCTGATAACAACGAACACATTACTTATAAGATATTTGCCTTTCCGGATGTCTATTCTTTTATAAAATATTGGTTGTTCATACGAACCAAAATGCTTAAGATTAAAAACAGTACATCCCAACTGTTCAGATTGGATAGAAAGTTCAGAATATATGAAACATGTGTTGCTATGGAATGTATATATGGAAATACGAGAAGAGAAGACTACTCTAAGCCTAATATAAAAACCTTTTTTAATTAACCTAGTGGTGTAATGATGCCTTTCTCATATTACTTATATTTCCGAAAATATCATCAGAAGATTCTATCAAGGAATCAATCTTGAATAAAATAAGAAGCTTTCTTTGGGTATGAACTAACATAACCTTTTCAATTTGCAAACAGTTATGTCAAGTTGATAAGAATTTTTCTTTATTTTTCATCGTCGCACTAAATGATTAAACACACATTAAACATAACCTATGAGGCTATAGGAACTTTTATTTGAGCCTAAGTTTGTGGAAATCGATTAAATCATCTCGGAGAAAATTAAGTGAGTCTCGTTTATGAGCTTTTGACCACTATTTCCGGTACTTTTGGAGCCGGGAACTAGAAACCAGTATAGCCGAAGTCGGTTCGTTTGGTAAGTAACTAATATAGCCTACAAATCAAATCAGTTTTGAGCCAAATCTAGAGAAATTCTGCCCTTTTTGCATCGTCGCTCTAAATCCAATTTTAAACACCCTATGAAAGCATGGTGAAATTTAATAGCAACCTACGGAACTATGAGATATGGCAAAACAGTTCATTTCATAGAACCGTTCAGTGATGCAGAGTTCTATTAAAAGAACTAGTTCTCGAGAGCCGTTCGTTCGTTCTTTTCATAGTTAATTTGCCTGTTGAATGACTAACCGAGATCTCAATTAGAACTGAGGTTTCGTAGATTCAAAAAGGATTGCGCAAGCAAAAAAAAAACAAAAAGGCCCACGACATTGAACTGAAGAACTACCGTTCTCAAAAAAATAACTATTGACCATTCATTCTTTCAAAAGAACTAGTTCTTTTGAACCATTCGCGAATGAATTGCCCATCTCTATTGGACACATACATACACACACAGAGACATTGCTCAGCTCGATGAACTGTGTCGAATGATATGAAACAATTAGCCCTTCAGGCTAATTTTCCCTAATCAATTTTTCAAGTGATTTTTTTTAAACTATTTATTGGAATATGAATTAAAATTAAATTAATAAGATTTAAATTGGGTGTTCAGCCACAAGTGGTGACTTTTTAGCCCTATTATATACATGATGTGGTTATTGCCATGAAGACATCATTTGCTTCCGCAAATTGTGATTTTTGTGTAGGAAAAATTGTAAACCATAAAAAAATCAGCATAACTCTGAAACTTCGCATAAAAAACCGCATAACTCTGAAAATTCGCATGAAAAAAGTTGCATAAAAAAGACCTTAGTGTATTAACTTACTAACTAATACAGAGAGCGAATCGATTCAATTGAATATTGCATTGATTTTTGTTGGAATTCGCTTATAATATTATGTGACATTACATCTAATGGTTTTATATTTGCGAGTCTGTGTAACTCATTTGTACTAAACCAGGGAGGACGCTTCAAAATCATTTTCAGAATTTTATTCTGAATCCTTTGAAGCATTTTCTTCCTGGTGGAACAACAACTTGACCAAATTGGTACTGCATAACGCATGGCTAGTCTGAAAATTTGTTTATAAATTAACAATTTGTTTTTTAGGCAGAGCTTAGAATTTCTGTTTATGAGAGGATATAAACATTTAATATATTTATTACACTTCTACTGGATTCCTTCAATGTGATCCTTGAAAGTGAGTTTTTTGTCATACGTTAAACCTTAGTATTTAGCTTGATCAGACCATGTCAATTACAAGCCATTCAATTTGGGAATGTGATTATTGTTTGGTTAAAGAAAAGAAGCTCTTGGTTTATGAGTAAAGATAATTAATTGCGCTTTTGCTGCATTTGGTTTAATTTTCCATTTTGAACTTCTTTGTAGGCGACTGCAGATCACTCTTTTTTTCAAGTGATTGTATAAACTTTCTATATGAGAAAGGCAATAAGTGTACTTTTATAGAAAAGCATCGTTATTATGATTTTGTAATAACACTAACAAGTAGGTACAAATTAAATAAAAGATTTTCAAATTTACATAGTTTTCACCTGAAAAAAAGATATTCACTGCACGCTATACGAAAATGAACAAAGCACGCCACGAACGTGCCGACACGTACCAGTTTTGCATCATCATTTTGAATGACGATTTGAATGTTTTGACACTCATCGCCCTATAATTTTGGAAACGAAATTGGGATCTGGATGAAATTGTACAGTATATTTAAAGATAATGAGAGCTTTAATTTGAATCATGATTTGAGAAAAACGGTTTAACCGTTGCAGAGAAATTGAAAAGAGCTCCGTTTTGAAGCTTTTTTTTACTATTATTGGTGCTTTTAGAATCGAAAAACCGGGGACTAATAGTCTCAAACTAGTTTTATATATTCTCTTACTTACAAGATTTGTCAACTAGATGAATTTATCAGCAAGTTTTATAAAAAACATCTCGTTTCGTCATCACTTGTAAAAAAATACTCATGAAATTGAAAATTTTCGCTAATCGCACTGTAATACCGGAACCGGAAGTCGGATCTAAATCAACTTCTCGAGAACTTTTAAAAAAATTTCAAGACCTTTTATTCGCTTCTTAGTTTGTACAAACGGGTTGAAAAAATTCCTAAAAAATTGAGTACGCATTTACTCATAAATTTGCACATATTTTTGTGTAATTCCGAAACCGGAAGTCGGATCTGATTAAAATTCAATAGCGATCTATGAGATCATAAGACCTTTCATTTGAATTCGAATTAGTGAAAATCGGTTTAGCCATCTCTGAGAAAATCGAGTGACATTATTTGTCACATACATACATACATATATAGGTACATACATACATCATCGAACTGAGCAAATATCTGTATGTGTGGGTATTTATGTGTGTCTGTGCGACTGTGTCTGTATGTGTGCGCAAATTAAGAGGCGTGTTTTTCAGAGATGGCTGGATTTTGACCAAACTGGTTGCAAATGAAAGGTCTCCCTAAAAGTATTTATGCTATTGTTTTTGTTTATAGATCTGATGTTTAGTTTCCGAGTTTCACAATATTTTATGTAAAAAAATTCAATGGCCTATGGCCTATTGTTAAAATCCGTCCATTTTTAACGAAGATATCAATATTTTCGTGTAATCGCCTTTTCCTTCTTTTCCAGTGTACAGTGGTCCCAATTACACCAAAACGAGTTTTTTGTTTGCGCTTCAGAGGTTGATTTCAGTAGAATTTTTGCCTGGAATTTTCTCCCTTTCATGATATTATTTAAGTTATCAGTAATCCACCTAGAAGTGAGGTTAAAGTTATAATTTGCCTACATTGCGTGATCTTTTCTTCGGAGAAGTGTTAGACCATATTATTACAAGAAAACATGCCTCCATATTATTACAAGAAAACATCCATCTGATATGTAAAGTTGTACTCCGGTTGGGTTCAAAAGACTGTAAAATTGCCAAAAGTGCAACAGTTTAAGAACCGTTCAAACATGTAAATTTCAGACATCACTAAGACTGTGAACCATTTCGCAGTTAATTTTAACTTTTGGTTAAAATCTCACTCGAGCGGTTAATTTGATGTTGTCAGAAATAACCCTGCTCGAGAGCATGGTTATTTTTGACAGATCGATGGTTATTTTCCGACACTGACAAAATAACCACTCAAGTGTCAGATTTCAACCAAAAGTTAAAATTGAACGCGAAATGGTTTACAGCCTAAAAAGTGCTAGATGTCAGTCAGTTTTGTGCAGAAACTCATGAAGCGTACTGGTTTACAAGTTTATAAGGTGCACAAAAAGCCTCAAATCGGAATGAAAAGCAAAACATCACAGCGGAAACCGGAGTCCGGAAACTCTGTTTTGGTCTGTTATTGCATCTTTCCACTACTCTCAAAACGTGTTGGAGTATTACCCAGCCAACGAAGTCAATTTTTGGCCGAAAGATATGAACTCTTTAAATTCAACGGAACTACACACAGTTGAAAAATCTTGGACAATTATGAAGGCGGAACTCGGCGAATATTCCAAAACAATTGGAACAGAGCTGAAGTGAAAAAAATAACGGCTAAACCAACATAATCAGTTGATAATTGGTTATACAAAATATTATGGGTGCTGTGAAAAAATGTGGGATGAGAGATGAATCAAAGATAATAGTTTTATCAATCGAAATAAATCGTTTTTCATTCCCCAAAAAAAATCCGAAAAGAAGCTGGCATCACTGGAAGTAAAATGCGGTGTCTAAATGCTGCTCTCAAAAAAGTCTATTTTCAATGTTTTGTTTATTTACAGTGATAGTGCAGGTGTGGCAAGTGTGTGTTTAGTAGTGAGAGTTCTATTTACAGAATAATGTTGATTCGCAAAACTGAAAAATGCTTAAGCGGCGGAAACTAAGAATTTTCCGCCCCAAAATTCAACGATACTAACCGATCGAAGCGCCGTCTGCATATCATTGTCGGTGTTATCAGGTTTATATGGGATGTGTGAAAATTTACAAGTCAATCGTACTATTCAAGCTGAAAATCTAAAATTGGTCTGCAACCCATTCGCGAGTGTTTATTTTATTTTAAATTTTTCAGCAGTCGTATTTCATCCCGCGTTGTTAACAGAAATGCGAATAGGAGAAAAAGTATACTGGTGAGATCGTTCCCTAGAGATATTTTATTTTTTTCTTACTGAGCAATTCCAGGAATGAGTAGACGAAAAAGTGACAAAATCAGAATCGACCTTCTCCGATTTGGATGAAACTTTGCACATGGCTTCAGTATTGAGCAATTTGACGTCTCATTTACTCACACCGATGCAAAGTGCGCAGATCTATTCATATACGAAATTAGCATGTGTGCGAGCCGAAGTCAAAGTTTGTTGTGGGTTCAATTTTACACTGAGGTAAAACATTTTTGACTCACATTCATACACTGCGAAAAATGCATATAGAATTTCGTAAGCTATGGACTAATGAACCAAGTAGAAGACAGTACCATTACGTGATATAGAGTTTCATGAACGATTTTATGTCTTTCTCAACTGTTCTCTTGGCATTGCAGTGTTTTTTATTGCATATATGTCTTCAATAATTGGCACGATGCGGCTCGACAAAATTCACTGGGTTATTTCGACACACTCACACTTGCATTAACCTTTCAACTGCTGAGAATAGCCACACCAACACATTCGCACGTGGATTGGACTGTGGCAAAGATGGCAAACCATAAGTTTTGAACCGATGGAGAGGTCAATCCGACTCACGACTGATTTTTAAAAAGGGCGTATGTACCGTTAATTGTACAGAAATGACGTCCAGGAATGAGTTGTAGGGAATCAATACTCTAAAATTATATACACTGAAAACAAAATTGATTTTTTTTTCAATAATTTCAAAATGAACCAAAAAAATTAAATTAAAAAATATCAGAGTTTCGATTTGTTTTGATAATTTTTAAAGCTCTTATTAAAACCTACAGATTGATGGCTATCCCATCCGTGCCTTTTGAAAAATGACGAAGTTACAGCTAAAACAGTTTACGGGTGCATGAAAATGATCAAGTTCTTCTCGTTGTATTTCGAAAACCGTTAATCGTACAAAAATGACGTCCAGGAAGAAGTTGTAGGGAATCAATAGGGCACTCTAAAAATATATACACTGAACAAAAAATTGATCTCTTGATCCCGGCATTACTCTGCTGACGTCATCGCTGTTGAAATATTGAAGCACCTCGTTTTCTATCGTTTCGTTCCTGCTGCGTCCCGTTTGTTTCTTGTTTTTTTTCGTCTGTTGATTCTCTTACCTCCGACACTCCGATTGTTCCGGAATCCGGATATTTGCTTTTTAATACCTCTTGAAATATCCAAATATTTTTCTCGAGGATAATAAACATTCCGTGTTTTCTTAGTTGATATCGAGACGTGTTGATTCCTGCGATGCCATTGTTGAAGAGTTCAATGTTGTGTGCTCTTGAAAACTCCGCCGCGACTGATGCTTCAGAAGACTATGAGTTGATTGAAGCTGCTTTTTTTTTTTTTTTTTTTTTTTTTTTGCATAAATATCTGTTTATTAATCTTATTTTTGTGTATTACATCAACATTTTACAGTACAAGTGTTTTGACCCTTTGGCCTTTCATCTTTGTTGTTCATACGATTCGTTATTAATAATAGGTGTTTTAGTTACTCTTGTTTTACATACTAATGTTTAATCATAATATTTATTTTAATTATTAATAAAATATCTACCTACTTATAACTATCCCTAACCTAATACGTACAAATTTTGAATTATTTGTATTTCAGAGATTGAGCACCTCTCTTCAAATGTCGTGCAGTATTGTTCGAATTTTTGTTCTAGTATATCCAGTGAGGCCATCTCATGTACTTCACTAGTCCTTGTCCAAGGGGGTAGATTTAGAATCATCTTTAAGATCTTACTTTGAATGCGCTTTTCCGAATTTTCCAGCTTGTAAAATATTCCGTTAAAGCATCCAGACCTGTCTGTAGTTTATTCTTCAGAGCATTAATAACACGACCTTTGTAAAGGATGGCAGTATCATCAGCAAATTGTGACAGAACACCACCACCCGGAAGAGGTGGGATGTCTGATGTAAAAATGTTGTATAGAATGGGACCTAGGATACTTCCTTGGGGTACACCAGCAGGAATAGTAAATCTTTCTGAAAGTGCATTATTCAGAGAAACCTGGAATGCTCTATCTGCAAGATAATTTTTGATAATTTTAATAAGATACATGGGAAAATTATACCTATGCAATTTAAACACCAGGCCATCGTGCCACACATTATCGAATGCCTTTTCAATATCCAATATTGCCATGGCAGTCGTTTTGGACACTGATTTGTTTTGCTGGATGACGTTGTTAACCCTTGTAAGTTGGTGGATGGTGGATCTTCCTTTCCGGAACCCAAACTGTTCTTCCAGAAATATATCCTGTTCATCTGCGAAAGCAAGAATTCGCCTCTGTATTGACTTTTCAAACAGCTTGGATAGGGCAGAGAGTAAGCTGATGGGCCGATAGCTCTTGGAAAAGGAAGGATCTTTCCCCGGTTTCAAAACTGGGATAACTTTAGCTAACTTCCACTTTGAAGGGAAGTAACCAAGCTCCCAGCACCTGTTGAAAATTTTAGCTAAGAAGACAAATGAGCGAATACTCAAATGTTTCAGCTCAATGTTGAATGTGTTGTCGAAACCGGGGGCCTTCATATTTTTGGATTTTTTCACAATAGCCATCAGCTCATTCGCAGTGACTCTACTTTCCTCAGGAACTAAGCTGTCTGATTGGTCAACCTCAGCTACTCTATCTGCAACGGTTCTTTCATGTGGACTAACAATGTTGAGTCCTAAATTGTGAGAACACACAAACTGCTGGCCTAGCGCATTTGCCTTCTCTACTGGTGTGATTAAAGGTATTCCTTCAGCTGCGTCCTGGAGTGGCAGCAAAGGAGGAATAGGCTTCGGTTTTTTCTTAAGCACCTTCGTTAAGGACCAGAAGGGCTTTGAATGTGGGAGAATTTCTCGAAGCTTTTGCTGGAAGTTCCTGTTGCGAAGCTCAGATATCCTTTCCTGGATTATCCTAGTTAAGTTGTTATAAGAAGTCTTCCTATCTAGGATGCCAGTTCGTTGATACTGCCTCCGGTAGATATTTCGAAGTCGGATGAGTTTCTTGGTGACACTGTCGATTTGAAGAGAGGAACTCGGCATATGTTGTACTGGAACCGTCCTATCACGAGCGACTGTGATTGAATGCTGGAAGGAAGATAGGGCCGCATCGATTTCCATCGGGGAATCAAGTGGCAGATCGATATTAATATGTTGGTCGGCGATTTGTTGAAATTGGACCCAATCGGTGCGATAATAGTTCCTCCGAGGTTGAATAGGCACTGTTTCTGGAGAAGATCCGAACGTCAATATTACTGGAAAGTGGTCGGAAGAGAGCTCGTTGAAGACAACCGGAGAGCTGTCTACGGCGATGTTGCTGATGAATATATCCAAAATGGAATGAACTCCCGATCTGGAAAGTCGCGTTGGTTGATCCGGAGCGAGGATGTTGTATTGTCCAGCTTCGTAATCTTCGGCAAGTACGAATCCGTTTCGATTCTGTCTTCTGTTTCCCCACAGCTCATGCCGTGCGTTCAGGTCCCCAGCAATGATGAATTTGTTCTGTCGTCGAGTGAGCATAGCCAGATCTCGCTTCAATGATGCACACGTACCATCTCGAAGATTGGTTTGTTTGGGGCAGTACGCTGCAATGATGATGATGGGTCCCATCGTCGTTGTAATCTCAATTCCGATGGCTTCTATTAGTTGCAATTTAAAGGCTGACAGAAGCCTGTGCTGAATGGATCGTTTAACGGCAATGGCAATTCCCCCTCCTCTGGTAGTTGTCCTGTCGAGCCTGTGAATCCTGTAATTGGAAATAAAAATAGAAATTTCAGGTTTAAGATGAGTTTCAGTTAAAATAGCAATATCGGCATTCTTCTCTTGAAGAAAGTCGGATAACTCAGCAGTTTTGCTCCTGAGTGAGCAAGCATTCCAATTTACTATAACCAACTCATTATATTGCATATTCGATGATGAATTTGCCTAAAGCGTTGATTTGATCTAACCGCGTTCTGCAGTTTCGTAGTTTTGTTGTCATTGTTTCAAAAATGACGATCAGTTGTTCAGCAGAGAATAAATCACCAGAGTCATCCTTTGCTTGTGGTTGATTATTGCCCCATCCAGGAGGGATTTTTGAGGAAGATTCTTTTTGTGATCCAGCGGCTGAATCTTTTGGATTGCTGCGAGGAAGTGGCGGCAAATTCGGAATATCCCTCTTCGGTGGGAGCCGTGGGAAATTAACTTCATCCTTCTGTGGAACATTCTTGCGCGTTGATTGTTTACGGGACGCCTGTTGTCGAATTTTTGTGAACTCAGCACGTTTGGGACACGATTTGCTAGTAGATGGATGGTCGCCATCACAGTTCACACATTTTACAGCGATGTCATCTAGTAGGCAATCGTTGGTATTGTGTGGTTCGGCACATTTCCCGCACCGACTTTTCATGTGGCAATTCCTCGCTCCATGGCCGTAGTTCAAACAGTTCGTGCACTGTGTGACATCCCGATGTACCGGTTTATACTTTTGCCATTCGATGATTATGTGAAATAACGATTTAATCGTTTTCAGTTGACTCATGGTGATTGTGCCCTTCTCCAGATGAATCAGGTACAGTTGATCTCTAAACTTTTTGTCCGTATTATGTCGTTTCATTTTGAACACCATCATAGGCTTTAGTCCAGCCTCCGACAGTGCCTGCTTTAGTTCGGCATCCATCATATCGGGTAGTCCTCGAAGTACAACCTTCATAGGTTTGTTGGCGGCAATATCGTGTGTGAAGTATTCCGCTTTTGTCTGCTTCAGATAACATTCCACTCCTTTGTAGTGGTTCAAAGCCGGAACAGTTATTTTGTAGCCTTCAGTACATAAACGGATTGTTGCCTGTAGTCCTTTGCTGATCAGTGTGTTGAAATCCGAGCGTAGAGTTGGTGGGAAGCCCTTCAGGTAGAAAGGCGGCATTTTTTCCTTCTTCTGCAGTTCCTCTTCGACATCAACTGGCAGATCAGCATATTGGTTTTTACTCAGCAAACGGTCGTTTACCTGTACATCACTTGGCTTCAGACGCTTAGCATCCTTTGGATCCTTCTCGGATCTATGGCGGTTTTTACCCATAGCTTGGGTAGGTAGACAACTGCGAATAAAAAAACAAAATCGAAATTAGTCGTAGTAGGTTATTCGTCTATCCACATCGAGTGTTAGATGACGAATTGATTGAAGCTGCTGAAGGTACTTCTTCTAAATCGTATTGCGATGTGGATGGTTGCGGTTCCGTTGTTGACTGCCCTTCTGTTTCCGACGTATGACTTTCCTTATAAGCCCGCCTACGATAGCGATCACAAATGCTTAAAGTGATATTCAATTTAACCTTGCACTTTTGAGCTTCTAATTTTCCAATTATTGTTTCTGTTAATTGGAAAAATTTTCCGGAACACACAAAACCAGGAAAAGGTTTACAACACCTTGGGAAACCATATCGTAGTATTGTAACTGTTTCGAAAGAGATTTGTTATAAACTTATATCTGTTCTACGATGCATAGCTACTTATATGTAAAACAGGTCGAATTTAGGTAAGCAATTCGCCGGTACGTACGTTGGTTGTAAACAGCAGGTAGTCAACTGGCACATCTCTTTGATTCTACATGTGTTTATTCGTTTTGACGTAGTTACGTTAGTTCTACTGTTTAAATGATTATCTTTCAAAGAGAACTTGAAATTTCAAATATATCTGTAAATTGTTTTAGCTGTAACTTCTTCATTTTTCAAAAGTCACAGATGGGATAGCCATAATTCTGTAGGTTCTAATAACAGCTTAAAATAAAAATTATCCAAAAATTTAAACCCTGATTTTTTTTAATTAATTTTTTCGGATTATTTTGTAATTATTGAGAAAAAAATCAAAAAATTTTTCCGGTGTATATTTTTTTTAGAGTGCCCAATCGATTCCCTACAACTTCTTCCTGAACGTCATTTTACAATTAACGGTTTCCGAGTTACAACGATTTGAAAAAGGCATTTTTTGTGAATTGCAAAAATACATACGCCCTTTTTAAAAATCAGTCGTGAGTCGGATTGACCTCTCCATCGGTTCAAAACTTATGGTTTGCCATACTGAAGCCATGTGCAAAGTTTCATCCAAATCGGAGAAGGTCGAGTCTGATGATCTGCTAAGCATTTCTGGAATTGCTCTACTTATAATGCCGTATTATATTTCTCCTGAGTATTGACCTTCTACCGATAGTTCGACATTTAGATGGTGCTGTTGTACAAACGATGATGTTTTCGAATGAAGCTGTCAAAATACATACGAATTTTTATCTCCAGTGAATTTTTATTTATTTGTAGTTGAAATTCGAATATTCCGTTGTAATTAGGGGAAAAAAAACATTGATTTCTATCAATTAGAATTTCAACCAATATTTTTAATATTCCGCTTGAAAATAAATCTATGTTTTTCGCTTCGAGAATTACCTACAGATTGATAATGTTGACCTTACTTGTTGACACCGCTCTGGAATAATTATCCTGGCCGTTTATTCCACCCAGTAGTTGTTTAAACCTTTAATGATATAACCTCACGTTGCATCAATATCTAAATATAGTTTAGTACTGAAGTTGAATGAATGCAAAAGTTTTACCCATTCCGTAGGTTTGTTTAAGGAAAAATTACTATGTTAGTAACTATTTCCACATTTGATACTCGATTCCTATATTGCTCTATGTGATAATTTGCTAACATCATCGTTTTTTTTTGGTCCATAAAGTGAAAGATAGAAGGCGCGGAGTTGATTTGAGTTTTGTGTTTGAAAGCTAATCGAAAATCAGCTTTTGTTGAGATCATATTGTTTACCAAAACATGGTAGTCAAATGGTGAGATAACTAAGTCCTCACAAGCCCCTATCTCATGCCTCCCCGAGCGTCTATGATGACATTTGGTCAATAGAACGGCGTCGACTGGGTGCTATCGCCTTCTGCGTTAGTAGCAGAATGAGAGGGTGCGAAATGGTTTGTAGGTTGAAACCCATCCTAAAGTGCAATTTTTATCATAGTATATTACAACATATAATTCTGTTGTTTATTACATCATGTACTATTATTATTATTATTATTATTGTCATTATTATTAGACGAGCGTAACTTACACTGCGACATTAACTGTTATATTGTATCATAGCATATTATTTCATATATTATCGTCTTACACTATTTTATGTTATTATATAATATGTTGTATGGTATTATACTGCATTGCATTATATCATATTATATTGTATTATATTATATTATATTATAGGGTTTGAGTAGTACTACGCACCTCTGCGCAAAATATAAATTTGTTTTCCTTATAAGTTATCATTTTTAAAGTAACTTTTAACTAAATATCAAGGTCGTCACAAGGTGAGCTTGGTCCTCACTGGTTCCTGTTTCATGCCTACACGTGTGTCTGTGGTGACAATTGGTCGATGGAATGCGTTGATGGCAGAATGAGAAGATGAGAAATGACATATAAATTGAAGTAATATAATATCATAGCATATCGCAACATATCATTTTATTCATTCTATTATTTATTATATATTTCATTGTACTATATTATATTGTTTTTTATTATTATATTTATTGTTATTATTATTAATTTGTCATCAATAATAATAACATATATTATTTTTATAGATTTGGATATTATTATTGTTATTAGAAGAGAAATATTCTACATCCTGCAGTATTTTGAAGATAGAAGAGCATAACTGACACTCTACATTAACTGTTATTTTATATATTGTTTTATAATATATTATATTATATTATGTTATATTATATTATTTTGTAATCTATTATATCATTTTATGTTATATTGATTTCATTACACTATGTTTCATTGTATTTATCAATATAAAACATTTTGCACGGGGGCGTAAAGGGTAGGGAGCATCAGGGCATCGGACGAATTGATAACTGGACGAGGGATTGTGGATAGCCAGCCCAAGTCACTTGAAGGAAACTTTCCCTCCCTACTAACACATCTCCTATCCTGTGATACTCATGGAGATACAGTGGTACTCGCGGTCTCTAGAAACAACGAGTATCGGACTAACATTCCCTATTTTTCCTCAGTAGCACAGCCTTTGGTCGTAGCCGGTGTTGTTATTGATCATTTAATAAAAACTTAAGAGTGAGTGGGTATGTACAGTGAAAATGATTTGCTTCTCCCAAGCTTTATTTTTTTAGTTAATTGTACATTTCCACTCATTCGATCAATCACGAACTACGGCCGATCTACTTCAGCTCAGTTCAGTTCAAAAAATAAAAACATTTTTAAAGAAAACACTTTTCAGTATAAATTGTAATAAAAATGCTTTTATGGTGGACCAATATGTTCTAGTTTTTTATGTTCAATCACCAAATCATTCGTTGATGTGCCGAATGAACGTTTTGATTATATTGGCTACCTAATGAAAGATAATGGATTCGGCTAAATTCATCTGCAAACGGACAAAAAATCATTGAAATGCAATTTATAACATGCACATTTTAATACCATTACCTACGCTGTTACGCTTCGTGATTGATTGCTTGTTTGGAATCATTCCTAGCAAAAACTGAAAACGTACTAACTTATTTCGATAGCACCAAACTAAGCATATAAAAGTTAAACCTGTTGAAAGCGAAAATTTGTTCAACACCAAGTACACGATTCTCACGGCTTTCAGGTCGGGATGCTACTCAGGTCTTTCTCGCTATACGTAAATTTGCCAGAAAGCATAAACTTTTCTGTAGTTTTTTTTCTCTTATTTTTTCCCCATTCACATAAGCGCCGCAAAGGTTATGTTTCTATCGGTGTTTGTCGTTAACCCGCATGGCGGACTCGAAGTCGAAACTTTGCGCTCTCCCAAGGCAACTTTACAACGTGCACGTGCAACGTTCCTATAGCGGCGGCACAGAACGACATGCGGTTTTTAAGTCATTCAAAGCTGTTTTGATAACTTTTGGTTAAATAGTTTTTACGATTCCGTCACTTTCCTTTTTCACCTCCCGTGGCATTTCCGGCTGCAACGGAAGACGCGCGAAGTTCGTTTGAAGATATTTCCGGAATCTGAGATGGATTTATTCAATTGATTATTTAAAAAGCGTGAAAAATTTCAAATCGAGAGGTTGAACAAGCTTTTTTTCTATGAGTCAAAAAAGTTCAATGAAAAGCTTATAATTAATTACTATCAGAATCATGATAATAAATCAGCACACTTGCGGTTGACACACGGAACGACCGAAATCAGCATTTTCGCGAAAAATTTAGTTGATTTGCTGATTTTAGTTAGTTATTTTTTGAGACAACTAAAAAAATCTTACTTTTGCTGATTTAGATTTTTTATTCTCATTCCCTTAATAATAATAAAATATTTGTTGAAATGACTATTTTTTTTAGTTGAATTCACAAATTAAACGTACTGTCATTTCTTAGCTAAGGCACACTTCATATCCAGTGAACTAATTTTTTAGTTGAATTAAAGAAATATAATGTTGTTTTCAACCAATATGAATGGTTGAATTGGCTTCTGCAATCTGCAGCTATATGGCGCCCTGTCACCGAAACGGTAACACCTTAATGACTACTAGCCACTAGATGGCACACTACTGCCGAAAAAAATTCAGACGCGGTTGTCTTTTCTATATTGGCAGGTATAAATACGATGTTGTGTTGGAGAAAAAGACATAAACGAAACGTAAACATCTTTTTGAATTTTTTTTCTTCTAAATCACTGTTTCTTCATTCTCACTGAAAACTTTGAGCACTCGGAAAACAAAAACCGAATACAAATAGTACACCGGACGGCGCAGCTCGGAAGGTTTGAAGATACAAAAAAACTTCATCACAATTAGAGTGAAACATTCGAAATTCACTTCACTGTTCCGCGTAAAAACATTATTACGCACAATCGCTTCAACTGCGCACAAATTCTGAATAAATACGATTTCCACTAACAGTTTACGACATTTTTACATATCGGTTTAGAAATTTAAATAAAGATATATCGAACACATGCGAAAAACATCAAAACAATGTTCAAGCAGTTTCAATAAGACTGTCCTTTTTAGCTTTTTAATGGATTGTTTTGCTTTGACACTTCTCATGAGTTTTTGGCTAATAAACTTGTTAATAATACCCATTTCAGTTTTGGTTTCTTTGTGCTGTCCTTCAGTAATGATGGTGATAGATAAATAGAAACAAATTTTCTGATTTTAATAACAAAATTAGTTGTCAATGAGAATTTCGTGTTGGATTGAAATATTGCTGGTTTGAGTCCAGGATATGCGCCAACTAAACATATTCTCTAGAAATAAGAGTTTTTTTCTGCAAAGTAAATTCTCAATTTTAACTAATTTCATAGTTATTTTGGAAATTTTGTTGTTAAAATCAACTAATTCAAAAACAGTAATACGAATTAGGCGCAGAGCTAATTTCGGTCGTTCCGTGCACCATTGACCGGAGTGAAATGACAACCCACCGCGCCACAAACGTTCTGTTCTGCGATACATAAAAAGAAGGATATTTCTTAAACGAAGCAATTTCCCGCGACCAACTGTTTTTATCGTTTCGTTGTTCAATTTTGATGAAGTTTTGGCAATCCGCCATCAATAAATCCAGACGAGATAACTCGAAACTGTACCGTATGCGTGTTATTGTTTGGACAATTTTATTTTTTTCAAGCAGCGGTGTATTGAAGGCGGCAAAACCAATCGTCATGAAGACTATCTTGAAATACAAATACGTACCTGCAGAATGGCGTCCTCCTCGGCCTTGCAAGGCAGTTCAATGGTCGTCCCTTCGATGGCTTCCAAATCGTACGGTTCGAAGAGGAATTTCGGTGATCCAACATCACTCTGCACGGTCAATTCAGCAGACGATTCGACGCTACCCAATTCGTTCTCGGCGACACACACGTAGGTTCCTTTGAAACAGAGGAAACAAAATGAAATACGTTAAAACGTCATATGATGGGAAATTCGATCGGTCCGTTCGGAACGGTCGGTGAGATACATGTTTGAAATTCGAATTCGATTTTCTTTTATGCGATGATACTGTTGCCCAAAGGGTGGTATAAATCAACAGCCAGTTCAATTATAGGAAATATTTTCCATCTGAAAGGGCGAAGAATGTGCAGGTTATTGGAAAAAATGATCGAGAAAATTGGCAAATAAGTGCAGACATCCTTGCATGTATGAAGCTAGTAAAAAAAAAACGACGGTTGAAATAAATGGCGAACTGAGTAGTTCAACAAATCATTTGTAAGGTTTGGGAAAAGTTTTTATGAACAATTTGCTCATTGGAATTCGAGTCCAGTCGAACATAAATTGCTGCATCTGCCAGAGCAAGTAGAGTCCTCAAACAGGGAATGGAATGGAATCGTTGAACGAGAAATGAGTGCAGAAATATATGAAAATGTTTATTCAGCAACACTCACACATACCGACATCAAAATAACTAAATCGTTGGATATTATTTCAATAATTGGGCTTTGCGATCAATAACTGTGGTACATCCAAATTTGCAATTAATTCGCCATAATATTGTCAAGTTCCTTTCGAGAAGTTGTGATTTAATAAAATAGTTCGCATAGTTGAATATTTAATTACTCTGAACGACTCGTAACATCCAGTGCCAAATTTCTCTGAGCATTATTTTTATAGTAAAAAGGGAGGATACAAGCATTTTTTCGTTCATTCGATACTCATATTTTCAAGAATATTACGGATTATTAGGGAAACGTGCCACCTGAGCCAATTTGTTCGGATGCTTCCGGCTCCGGGAACCGATACAGTTTTAAGCCAAAATTTTCCGCTTTATGCATCGTCGCTTTTCTGAAACCGGAAATCGAATAAGTTTAGCCCACTGAGGAAACAGGAACACAGCGAGCAAGATGGATCGATCTAGAAGAAGTAGATTTACGAAGTATCCGGGCCTTGAGCAGCAGGCGAAGAGCGGCCATGGATTGAGCTGCATGGAGACGTCTCTTACATACAGCAAAGAAGACCACAGATCTAGGCTTCTGTCTTAGAGTATTTTAATAATATTTCCGGTACCAGGAACGGGTAATTTATAAGAATCAGAATAACGGATCCCTATTTATTGAGCGCCTATTTCCATCTCATAACTTAAAAAATTCAAGGTATGAATCATATCTTTCAACGTACCAAACTGAGAAATGTTTTAAAATGTTTATTTAAGTTTTTTTATACTTCCCCATCAAAAAATTTGTTTTAAATCCTTCAGCGATCGTTTTTTCCATAGATAAATAAATTCACTTTCCAATTTAAGAAGTATTTTCGTTTACAGTTCGTCATGTTTCCGGATATTTACTAACTGATTCATTTCAAAACATGGTAACTCTTTTACGTAATTACACCTATATTCAATGTGGGATGACTTCTCAACAAAGTAATGTTCACTTTTCACTTGTTTAATCAACGATTGAAAACTTCTAAAATTACCCACTAAGAAATGAAAATCTTCAAAAATGTTAAATGAAAATTTGCGCTTAATTCACTTGATTGCACCTTGTTTTAATTTTATTTCGTACCGCATGGTTGCCAAGTTTTCTCAAAATGCCATAATTTTTTTTCTTTCTCTTTACATTAACATCAAAAAGTATTTTATTGGTATCCGTGACATTAGTTCAATCGTATTATTGATATTTATATTTCAACTGTTTTAGCTTCGAAAATTACTAGAAAGTGCTTGTTGAATACTAAGGAAATAATCATTAAGGCAAATCTAGTAGCACTGGTTTGATTCCGATATATCAGCTGTTTTTCAAAGAAGGACGTATCTTACAAAAGTAAACAAATCGAGGTTCTCTCTCCTACCAATAAATGCTTCAAAATCCTACAATTTTGTCTGGAAATTCGTATTCTACAAAAATCTCAATCTTAGTAATACAAAGAACTATAAAAGGCGAAACTATCATTCCATTTGTTTACGCAAGTTTCGCCCTCCGTGTTCCATGCCAACAAACAGGGCGATACTTCAATTGCTAGTAAGGAAGGGCGAAACTATTTATTTTCTTTATTTTAGATGGTTACCGAACCTTTTATTACTGGAAATAGTAAAAGAAACAATAAAACTACTCACAGATTTGTCTTAGTAGCGAAAACCAGCCAATTTCATGAAAAATGCGCAAGGGCGTATCTTTATAATTCACACAGGAAGTATAAAAGTAAACAAATCGATAAAGGGCGAAACTCTTTTTATGATGATTTATTCAGTGGATATAGAAGGAAAGTGGTAACATTTGCGTGCCTTTTGAAGATAAACTAACAATTCATCGACTAATCATAAATTGATCAGAGAATATACGATAATTTCTAAACACGATTTGAAACCAAAGTCGAAACATTCATCGATGATTTTCTCCATTTGCTGTCAATGTTAGATTCGCCGTTCTTTGAAAAACAGCTGATATGTCAACACTACGCTGAAATTTTAAAAGGGCCGATCTAGATTAAGTTTACAGTAAAATTTTACATGTGAAAAGAAAGGGAACGAAAACAACCCAATTAACTTTTCAAGTTGAATTGACTCCAAACAAATTCTAAAATATCGTGTATTGTCTCACAGTTGGTACTAGGCTGTTTTAAGAAGAATTCTCGGTCGATTTTTCAATAGGGCGTATAAGCAAGTGACAGTTTCTCTTCAATCACTCTCTCTTTCGTTTATTGTGATGTGATTAAACAGATTTTCTTTGATATCACTATTCTTTTTGAAAGTCGAAAGTTTCGGGTATCATTTCATGCAGAGAGTTGAGTGATAAACGTGGAAACCGCTTGGTAATTAATAAAAGAGAAAGTAAACAAAGAGAAACTGTCACTTGCTTATACGCCCTTTTGAAAATTTAACCGAGAATTATGACATTTCAAACCTGAGAGTGTAATAGTGAAATATTTTGTTTTGATTGCCATCGCACTCGCTGATTAATAGGATGAATATAGGACCAACGATAGGATGAATGAAAACGTGCTTAATCCACCTAGCAGTGAGATGATACCTTTTTTATCAATCCGCATGTGTTTTTTGCATGAATATTCTTCGGTGTTTCAGTTTTCATGACATTATTCTAATGTCCGTCGTTTTAAGTGGCTATTTGAGATTTTAATCACTCATTACCCTGTAATGTCGAAGCTACAAATCGAATCGAATTTGAATCTAAAACTGTAACAATCGATTAAACATTCCATGATATGTCGAAGTAATTTCCACTTTAGAGTTTAGGTAATTTAAGGTACTTCCAGAGCCGGTATTCAGGAACCAGCATAACCCAAACCGATTCGTATGGCCATATGACGAATAAATTTCAATATTTTTGAATCCAACTTTAAAGCTTTTCGGGATAGTCATCTTCTATGTCGCTTTAAATTTTAAAAATTCATCATCCTATAGTTCCAGAATCGGAAGTCAGAATTGAATAAAATTGGATTTATTTAAATTTGTACTTTTGTTTCTGAGATTCGATTTGGCTTTTTTTGAGAAAACGATAGAGCTTTGAGAAACGAT
Organism: Malaya genurostris; assembly: GCF_030247185.1. NCBI lineage: Eukaryota > Metazoa > Arthropoda > Insecta > Diptera > Culicidae > Malaya > Malaya genurostris. The sequence goes on from NC_080572.1 coordinate 184,583,517, forward strand.
TCGATACTGGAACCGGAATTCGGAATTCGGTGTAGGCGAAGTCAGATAAATTCACCTGAGTAGCTGTATAGTTTACATTTGTTTCAAAATGTTTGAAAATCAGTGTAGACATCTTTGACATATCACTAAATCTGCAATAAGTTTATTTGGTAATCGACTATCCAAATCTGCTACCTTGATAAACCTGATTAATTTATGTGAAATAAACATTTTCATACCAATCACCCTGTATCCCCGAAAATGGAAGTTATATCTGACTGAAAAGCAGAATGTTTTACAGAATCTTAAAACTTTTCATTTGAATCTTAGATCGGTTCAGCCATCTACGAGAAAAATGAGCTACACAATTTTAATTTCGTTTTACATATCATCATGTAGTTCCGGAACCAGAAGTAGGATCCAAACATAATTCAGGAACCTTGTTTAGGAGCATACGACTTTTCATATGAATCTGAGTTTGTAGAAAACGGTTGAGTCATCTTCGAAAAAAATTGAGTGAAATTATTTGTCACAAACGCATTTGCTGATCTCGATGAACTGATTCGAATGGTATATGACTGTTATGTTCTTCCAGCATTTATTGCTGTAAGTAGTTTAAAACAATATAATTATGGAACTACTTAAAACTCGAAAATTCTGCCATCATCTGGTGTACATATGGCATATTCGAACGATTATGTTGCCAAAAACGAACCGTGCTAAAATCGGTCTGAGACAAAATATCATGCTGTACACAGTCTTTTGAGTACTTAGAAACAAATGTATGTAACAGCATAAAAAATCGTGTTTTATGTTGTTCCCAAGTATTGCTTTGCCAGACAGCGCTCAAAACTTCTACTGCTGGAATAGGGAAAAAAGTCGCTTACACAGAAATTTCGATATCTCCGTTAAAAATGAACGGATTTTAACAATCTATGGCTTGTTGGACAGGTATTACCGTGCGGAATGAAAATATATTCTGTTTTCAAGATCAATTGTGACAGATACTGTCAAAAAACTGAAAATTTTGACATAAAACTTCGTATAACTCAAAAGATAAACATCCGATCTTAAAACCATTCAATAGCGTTCAGGGTGACGGGGAGACCTTTCATTTGCGACTAGTTTGATCAAAATCGGTCCAGCCACCTCTGAGATTTCGGCCTCTTAGTTGACAACACATATACACACACATACACACACGGACATTTGCTCAGTTCGTCGAGCTGAATCGATGGTATATGACATTCGGCCTTCCGGACCTCGGAAAATTTTTCTAAAGTTTGAACGAATTCTATACCAATTTTTTATATTTATAAAAAAAAGGTAAAACCCATTGAGATGAAATTAGAAACAGAGTAGTGAACATATCAGAAGTGTTTTTAGCTGGTTTTTGATTATTAGTTCAATTTCTAAGAAATGTGAATCAGTTCTCAATGTGAAGCAAGCACGCTCAAGCAGAAATATGGAATAATTATAGTAATTTTGGTGGATACATCAGGTTTTTGAGGTAACGGCTTTACAAATGAGATGAATTAGGGATACGTATTGTACACGCTCTTTGAACATAACTCAAGGTTTGAGTTGCGATTACTCAAATTCATAAACTGGAGCAATATGTCAAAATTTGAGTTTGGATTTGAGTAAAATAAACTCATTGCCATGAGTTCTCTCGCATTTATTCATATATTAGAGTAAGCGTTGAGTTTTTAAACATTTGAGTGAAAAAAAAACTTCTTGCAGTTCAGTGCGTTTTCATTCTCGGAATATTCTTACCGAAATAAAGAATGCAAGAATACGTCGTTCTCCATTGACGTTTCTAGATCCGGTTTTGAAAACATGAATCATCGTCAATCATCGATGTTTTGTGGTTTCAATAATGCTTAGTAAAAAGCCCAACATAGGGATATCAAAATAATTCAATTTTGACTCCAAACCGTTAAAAAGGAAACGGTTTTGAATCACTATTTTGCGCATTCAAAAGAAAGAAGAATAACTTTGTATATGAAAATAACGACGAAAAGTTTCTTAATTTTGAGAGCAAGGAACTCAAATTTTGAGTTGAACTTACTCAAATTTTGAACAAAATATTTTTTTCTTATTTTAAGTAAAAATTACTCAAGTTTTGACAATTTCGTCCCTTAACTCAAAAATGAGTAGATAGGTTGTAACTCAAGTTTAGAGTATGTGCACTTTTTATGAATTTGAGTGATGTGTCACTCTATTTTGAGTTATGTTTAATGAGGGTGTAACTGAAGGTAGTAACTTTCGAACAATATATAACATTACGAGTGAAAATATTATTTTGCGCACTATTTTGTGCGAAGACAAAAAGTGACCATTTACGCCCCGGTCACCCCTAAGTCTAATTTTATGCTTAAGATACATAACTGTAAATCTTGTAACTCTACGTCTTATGAGACCGACAAATTGGAGCACCAAAAATGACTCACTTTCATAGCGGATCTAACGTATACTTATTGCATCTGTAGTTTGAAGTGCTGAAACACGTTGCAGTTCACGCAAACTTATGTGCATGAACATGTCATATTGTGTGATTTGAAAATTCCATGACAAAAATGATCAATTAAATGAAAAGAAATGAAAACGGCGACGGCGACGACTTGAACCGAGAATCGTTAGATCACAAAGTACGTTCGTTAATCGACTGAGTCACAGACGCACACATCTACTAAGCCGGTAAATAATGCGTGTATTCATTCAGATTGGATTCGGATATTTCACAAAAAGATAGTTCAGTATCACATATTCAGAAACATTGCTCAAACCAAATGTATCAGCAATAGTACATTTGAACTTGTCATTTTCTGAAATAATTGTGCACATAGAAAAAAATTGATTTGTCGATTACGTTACTTGTATGATTATATCTCAGAAACTTGCAAGTTTAGCCATAGGATCTTCGAACTAGATCCACAATTCAATTTTAGTCCTGAACGAGTCAAAATTTATTAAAATCCATTCATCCATATCCGGGAAAATTGGTCGTTTACGTCACTTATACCATTACATCACCGGAACCGTAAGTGACAGCCATTTGACCCATCACTTATTCCATTTGATATCTTCTAACATAACCCACGACCACGGTACTGGAGAATGACACGAAACATCAGACAGTCAAACCGCACAAATGACAGTAGTCGCCGATTGTACTTCGCCGTGAAGTAGCAGATGAAAAATGTCATAGGTCACATGACATTTTCTCTCGTGAATGTCGCCGTTTGCTCTCATCGACAGCTGTTCTACTCTTTTTAATCTGAGAATGGCTGGCCACAATGAACAGTCGCTCCTTCCAAATTCAACAACTTTCGACAGATAGTCGCCAACAAGGCTCAACTTTGAAATTCGTTTTGTGTCGATTCTCATGAGCTGTAGGGGGGCATGCACAAGAACGTCTTGCTTCCCATTGCAGACGGTTTTTTCTGTATCCTTACGTGTTTTGTTTCTCTGCACTCCCGGTGAAAGGGAGCGGTTCAGTGAGAAAAGCAAAGTAAATGCTTTGACTTCAAGAACTTGGATGGTGGGTTCGTTTTGGCAGTTCGGGTGATTTTGTTTTATTTCCAGTTGGTTGATTTACTCCAATGCACATTTTCGATCAAACAATTAAACCCTCTTCAGCATAAAGCGGAAATTAAGGAGTGCAAAATCTATTGTCTTTGCTGTAAGATTTCTTGCTATTGCATCATACTAGAAAGGCAAAAGCTCCTGATACTTCGTGTATGAAATTTCAGTAAATAGTTGAAATATTTTTGAAACATCTGCATATACAAGCTTTGTGATTGGATTTTTTCAACACTGAAATTGAACCGGTAATGAAAACCACGCCGTTCGCACCTAATTTATCGCCACAAATCGGTCACAGGGGATATGACAGTCTAGTTATGAAATTGTCATGACATTTTGAGTTCGTGACATTCTCAAAACCCGTAACCGAAAATGAACATAGCAGCTACTTATCCAGTATTGAGGTTTCTATGCCCGGTGCAAAATGAACGGCGGCCCTACTGAAAAATGGATGGCCAACACGTTTCCTGATGAAAACAAAACTATATGTAAAAGCGATTCACACGCAGCATCAGCATCACCTGCATGGAACGATTACGGAACAACAACATTAATTGTAAGCAATTCATATGAAAAAACACTACGTCAAGTTCACGGAACTTTTTAACGTCGGATACGTGAGCAATATTCGGCTGAAAAAATTAATAAAAATAATCTGGAAGTCGACGGAAGATGATTGATCGTCTGAACCGTGTTTAATGCATGCGTTTCCTGATGAAAACAAATTAATCTCATTTGCATTTCAGCTATTTTTCAAAGAACGGCGAATCTAACATTGACAGCAAATGGAGAAAATCATCGATGAATGTTTCGACTTTGGTTTCAAATCGTGTTTAGAAATTATCGTATATTCTCTGATCAATTTATGATTAGTCGATGAATTGTTAGTTTATCTTCAAAAGGCACGCAAATGTTACCACTTTCCTTCTATATCCACTGAATAAATCAACATAAAAAGAGTTTCGCCCTTTTTCGATTTGTTTACTTTTATACTTCCTGTGTGAATTATAAAGATACGCCCTTGCGCATTTTTCATGAAATAGGCTGGTTTTCGCTACTAAGATAAATCTGTGAGTAGTTTTATTGTTTCTTTTACTATTTCCAGTAATAAAAGGTTCGGTAACCATCTAAAATAAAGAAAATAAATAGTTTCGCCCTTCCTTACTAGCAATTGAAGTATCGCCCTGTTTGTTGGCATGGAACACGGAGGGCGAAACTTGCGTAAACAAATGGAATGACAGTTTCGCCTTTTATAGTTCTTTGTATTACTAAGATTGAGATTTTTGTAGAATACGAATTTTCAGACAAAATTGTAGGATTTTGAAGCATTTATTGGTAGGAGAGAGAACCTCGATTTGTTTACTTTTGTAAGATACGTCCTTCTTTGAAAAACAGCTGATTTGTGGTTGTAAGTGAGCTGTCAGAGAGCCTAATGTACACTCCGGCCCCCTGTCACGACGCCATCTTGATGAGATCAAAATCGGAACTTCAAAATCAGCTGATTGCAACGTAAACAAACAAACAGTAATACATTTGTTTTACGCATTTACCTTGTTTAGTGCACGAAAATTAGTGAATTTTGGGTCGACTCTCTCGCAATAACTTGTCGGTTTACCTGAAATACAGCAGACAGTGTTTTGGGATATCAAGTGGAAATAATTTTCACAAAACAAGTCGCGATGAGTATCAAAACATCGCAGTGTTTGGGGCTCGAAACGCGAGGGGTTCAACGTAATCGGTATACTTTCAAATGGCTGGTGCTCACATACCGGTGTCAGATGGGTGGTACACTCCCACAAAGCGAACGCTGTGGCTTTGACTACTGTGAGAGAGTGCGACAAAATTAACTGCTCTCAATATTGATGTCGTGTGTCGTGGCTCTCATGATCAGAGATGCCAGGTCTGCAGATTTGTCTGTAAATCTGCAAATTTGGGGTATAGTGCTGCAGACATTTTTTGTTGTGCAGACTTTTAAAGACTTTTGAAATTCTCACTGACGTTTCGTCTATATTTACAGACTTTTGAAATTTCCGCGACCTTTTTTTTTTACTCGCCTTTACAGACCCTGTCTGCAGATATTTGAAATTTTTACCTGGCATCTCTGCTCATGATTGCGCCAAGCTCTCGTGTCATTGAGTGTTGGCTACTGTTGAACGTAGCAGCTGCGCGTATCATTGGCAGTGACTGTCTTATGCTTGGCGACAGTTTAAAAAAATGTCAAATTTTCGCACCCTTGTCCACGACTCAATAATATCTCTCAAATGATTCAAAGCTTGCTAAAATCGGTTCAGCCAGCGGAGAAAGAAAGAGCGTAAAAAAGAGCGTTTTGTCGTTTACGTCACTTATACCATTATATCTCCGGAACCAGTAGTGACAGTAATTTGGTCTTCGAACTTGATCAATGGCTCAATTAATGATGCCTTTCTTATTACTAGTTAACACATGGATCAATAAGTCCCGAGACTAAAGCAGAGATGGCGCTCGTAGTAAACCAGTAACCACGTCTTTCTAGAGTACTAACCTTTGTTTGAAACGGGTCAAAATTTTAAGTCGATCCGACCAGAAACAGCTGAGTTATCGAGGTTGGAGTAAAGTCGTGTTGTAGCTTGTATAAAAAATGGAAAAAACCGAGTTTCGTGTTTTGATAAAACATTGTTTTTTAATGGGTAAAAACACCGTGCAAGCGGAACAATGGATTGAAAAATGTTATCCGGACTCTTGTCCATCAAAAGCAACGATTTGTCGGTGGTTCGCCGAGTTTAAACGGGATCGTACCGACACAAATGACGCGGAACGCTCGGGTAGACCCACAGACTAACAGACAGGACACTCAAATTAGATTCTTCAATCATTTTAACGGTCATTTTGAATATTCCTTTATTTGGGACAGTACTCACATGTGTCATGATGGCGCCACGTTACCCTATCAAAAACATCCTGTCTGTCATCAAGACTGTGTTTATTTTTTTCATTTACCAACAGAGTTGCCATTCATACAGAATTACCTGTAATGTATTGAGTTGTATACCTCCATGCGAATTTCATGCAGGGTACAGATTTAATACATATTGCCAAAACTATATACATAATTGTGCCTACTTCTCATCCTCCAACGCAATACAAAATCGAACCAATATTTACTTGCTTCTGGTCTGCCGCCACTTAATTTCGGGTGAAACTTCCAACACAATAAAAAATAGTCTAGATGAACAACGTTGAGTCAAATAAATGGTTACCTTCCAACATCGCGAAAAAGTTAAATATATTATCAACGTAATCCAAAAATTTATTGTGACGATTCATTTTCAAATATTTTGATGAAATCAGGCATCCCTGCAAGCAGCTGATCGGTGTTGGCAAACGAGGGGAAACCAACTAGTAAAAAAACTTATACATATCACAAGGGGTGTACAGATAGTAAATAGTTCGCGCAGTACAATATAGGTGGAACTAGTGCATCACGAAAAATTATTTTTATAAGAATTTACACATACTGTCATGTCTGTTAGTCTGTGGTAGACCTGTGGAAGCCGTTACACCGGAAAATGTGAGTGAAGTGACAAAAATTATAATGAAAGATCGTAAAGTGAAGCTCCGTGAGATTGCTGAGATGACACAGATATCATATGGAAGTGTATTTACTATCCTTCATGAAAAAGGTTTTTTCCAAGTGGGTGCCGCGATTGCTTTCGATGGAACAAAATGCACCCTGCCACAAGTCGATGAAAACAATGGCGAAATTGAATTAATTGGGCTTTGATCTGCTTCCCCACCAGATTTAGCCCCCAGTGACTACTGGCTCTTTGCTGATCTTAAAAAAAATGCTCCAGGGAAAAAGATTTGGCTCAAATGAGGAGGTCATCGCTGAAACTGAAGCTTATTTTGAAGCGAAAGATAAATTTGTTTATAAACATGGTATTGAAAAATTGGAAAAACGTTGGAACCATTGTATCACCCTAAAAGGTGATTATGTTAATGAATAAAAAAAAATTTTGCAAAAAAAATGTTGTTTCCATTGTTAGTCTCGGGACTTATTGATCCATGTGTTATATGAGATATTGATGCAAGTTCCATTTCAGAATTTTCGACAACTGTTTCCGGTATTAGAACATACAATTAAATTTGTTTGGCCATTAATCAATAATATTATATAAGTTTTAAAGATTGGTTACGTATTTTGCATTAAGACTTGAAACAATTACGGAACCGGAATTTTGTATTTAACGTTGTCATACTTGACTCTGTGCACCTCGTTGTTAACCGAAGTGAATGAAATTGCATTTCGTTCACGTTTAAACATAATGTACACTGAGTTACAAGCCTTATTAAATTGTATTTGACAAACATCGTTTACGTCTAGATGCATTCGTTTTTATAGCAAGATTTCAATTTCGTTTGCTGCTAGTCTAACTTTGCAGCGCTTGAAATCAATACAAATTGAATTTGGTCTTGTAGTTTTTATGCGGGAAGTTTCAGGCTGTGGCATCCCGCAACATATTTCTCTGTTTATCTGCGGAAGATAATCGACCATGTTCAAATTTCAACTATATTTTACTGCAATTGTCTGGAGCGTAATCAAAATCAAAATTAAAGCAATGGGAATTTCCAGCAGTTTGAATTGAACTTTAGCGGGCAAAGTTGTTTCGTGTGTTTATAACACACATTAGTGGCAATACTCTTTAATATCAGCTAAATGTTCTATTTCGTTCCATTCTCGTAATACACGTTCAGACTTCCGAGCAATTTCTTCTGCATTCTGTTAACCGCCGAGTATCTGAGAATTGCATGAAGCCTTCAACTTTGCAAGACTCCATAAAGCCACAGTTGCTTGCAACGTAAATGGAAGCAGCCATAAAAAAAAAACAGATACATCATAGTGAATGTCCATTACCGTAGCCACAACTGCGCTGATCGTCTTCGTACACGTTGAAAAAAAATGCACATGTTCAATATGTAGTTTAATGTAAAAATGATAAATATTCGAAGTTGTTGTTTTGTAGCTGAACAATAGCTCTGCGAAACAAATATATTTGAAACAAGGTTCAAAATAATTGAACGCAATATGTTACATTTTTCGGCGTGTACTGAACTCGTACCGAGACTGACAAACAACTTCTTCAGTATCTTCACTGTGAGAAAGTTTACTGATAGCAGATGACTAAAAGTTGTATTTTAATTTATATATAGTTTTTTAATTTTTTTTATATATCGACACAATGTTCGAACTATGACTTATTCCTTAATATATCTAGCACCACTGCTGTTAGTGACCGGAAAATGATTTGACTTTCTTTTATTGTGCCTCCCTGTAAAAACCAAAAAATGTCATGTAAATTATTTTTAACTTGCATAAAATGGAATCGTCCATATTTTCTAAACCATATGAGATAAAGAGCTTTTGCCTTCGACAAATTTATCTAAAGTATTACCATCAAAAATCTATTTGTTCAAATTAAGAAGTTAGGCTTTTTGTGAGTTTTGGTACATGGTTTGCCACTTTATAAGAATGTTCATACCATGCTGAGTGAATATCGTGAATACATCAAACAACTCAGATCAATCGTCATTGCACAATAAAAAAAGAATCATTTTTACCAAAGCAACAGTGGTGCTAGATATATTAAAGAGTGAGTCATTGTTCGGACCTTGTTTCGGGTTTTCTTTACGATCTTTTTCCACAGACGTCGGATTTTGTTGCAGTCTTCAAAAGTTTTCATCCTTATCGAATTTAACACATGCGCTGATTTGCGCTGGTGGTTTTTTTTTGTAAAAAGTCAATTTAACCATACTAAATCCCATATAAACTTTTGACCTCGGGTGCAAGAATATAGTTTCACCGATCGAGCTAGAACTTTGCATAGTTCCTATGGAACTCAAAAGAACAAGAAAAATTTTGTGGAACGAGAAAATAATCCTTTTAATTTGATTCTCATACAACCTTGTCCCACCCTAATAACTATATATTCAGGTAATATGATATGGAAATTTCAATTAATAATGAGCAACATCTAATTTTTCCTGTTTTCCAATACGACAATTTTGTATCCATAAGTTAACGGTTTTTATTTGTTCACGCAAGAAACGTGAATCAGTATCAAACCGCTCTGCATTCTGTTCAGTTCAATAATGCCTTAAAGAAGGTTGTTGTGCACATCAGCAAACGGACCATCAATGAATCAACGGATTCATTTTATGCACCGTTCACCTCACACGAGAGACAATTGAGTTGTTTCTTCGTATTTCGTGTCAAAGTAGGGTGCCCACCTGGTATGCATCCCTAGCCCGCCAGTATATTCAGATCCTGCAATTGAAGAGAATTTTTTTATCCAACTTTTCTTGTTATGCCGCTAATATCATAAAATCATTTTGGTGTAATACCTGAGTCTGGAGACGTACTTGAATATTCATTAAACCATATTATTTGCGCTTTGTCAGGGGTGCACGATTTTTACTAAGGAATCAAATTACCTGAAAATCTACGATGCTTAGGAGATGCGCATGATTTTATCTGAGTGGGCTAATTATGGTCTAGGTAAACAATTGTTCGTCCGATGGGTAATCTGACAGTTATTGGAGCCATTTAGCTCTCAAATTATGAGTTCTGATTTCTCACCAGATTGGTAGTTTAACATCGGGAATTCATTGTCATATTCCAATCCATTCGAGAAGAAAGGAATAACCCAAATGTGTACCAAATAGGTTGTATTTCATTTTAATAAAATAACTCAAAACCAATCGACTTTAATATTTTGATCAGAATTAAATTCAGACAAAGACATTTTTAGATGTTTTGTTTCTTAATGGATCATCATAAACTCTTTACCAAAAGCAAGAAATTTCTTGTATTTGCACTATGAATCCACATCTCCTTCTTAGTAGCGACTAGCTGTAGCAAACTATAAATTACTAAGTAACTTCTAAAATGCAGTCGCCATTTATTCACATTTTCTACCTTATGACATTTCAATATTGGAATCCCACTATGGTTGTCATATTTGTGACTCAGAACTTAACTACAAGAGCAATGGCAAAAAATGTTTTTATGTTTTATCATATATCTTTATCGGACGAACGATAGGAACGAAAATATATCGAACATTGCGTGTAGTATGTGAATGCTTGCTTGTGATATAAAGATATACGGGTAGGATCTAAATCCAATCTTATCATCTAGTGATTTCCAAATTATCATTGGTTGGATATTGATTATGAGTTAAGCTAAGTTAATGACTACTTTACGTTAAACGAATTAAGTAATATGAAACTTAAGGAGTCATCGGTCGAACTGCGGCCCGGTAGATTTTTTCCAAGTTCGGCTGCCCGGCAGCATCTTTTAGGACTGAGTGACAAGGCCCGTCCAGCTGGCAACCCTATGCCAAAGGCACCAAAACGGATGGGATGTACGAAACTGATTGCCTTCAGAAACTACTTTTGTCGTTTTGATGGATCGATTAAATTTCGTTATTTTGCGTCGAATTTTCTTCGTGCTGATCCAAAACAGTACATTGAGTGATGTGCGAATAGTTTTTTGAGTGTTGTACCACGATGAAGCACGAATTTCGGGAGCCGGAGGCTAGAAGGGAATTGATGAGAAAGTGAAAAAAAAACTACTGACAGGCTCTGATGGAGAATGTCAGTTGCACATGTTGTGCATTTAAATCAAACTCATACTAATCGACACCGGAACGGTTGAACGCAAAAATGGGATAAGCGCAATCTTGTTTGAAAATCCAATTTAAGCATTATCGTGTGAAAAACATCTAATAAAAACATTAAACGCCTGGACTTGGATTTTGCAGTGCAAATGTCGTTTAAAAACATGTAAAGTAAAATAACTTTAAATGGCTTTCAAAGAAAAAAAAATTCCATTCGATTGCCCTATATTTATAAATCACAGATACGAGGTTTGTTAAAAAAGTATCACGAATTTTAAATTTTCGTGGCCTATGTATGTTCAATTCTAGATCTTTTGGTGACATTATGTCAGTACTCATGATCCTCATTTGTTTTGATAATTCCGGCCATTTTGAATGTTCAGCCAGTTTTTGACAGCGATTGTGTGTGTACGTGTTTCAGCTTGTCATCGATTTTCGTATATCCCAAAAAATGGATCAAAGAATTTGTAGTAAGATTCAATCAGAATGTTGACGCTTCCATACGGCGAGGCTACTTTAGACAAAAGCAAAGTTAATCGGTGGTACAAAATGTTCTCAGCTATATTAACTTGACATAATTTGAGTTACTTACGTTTCGCATTCAGCTCATCAGTCCATTAGCAGATTATGTTGATCTACTAATGCCACCTCGCGGATCAACATAATCGTACAGCGAAAAGTGCACAAATCTAATCAAATTATTCTAGAGTTTCACTAAACTGATGATTTTTATCTTTATCTTTATCTTTTGATTTGCAAATAAGTAATCCTTATAGTTCTTTAGATAACATTTAGAGCCATCAGAACGGCAAATTTTTATAATTTATCTCAATGTTGTTCATTTTTTGTTTTCTTTTTCTCCAATGCAAACGACCAGCAACTGGATGACGCAATCGGTCTTTTTTTTTTTTATTTTTTTTTTTTTAAATAACTATTTATTGGAATATGACTTAAAATTAAATTAAATTATTAAGATTTAAATTGGGTGTTCAGCCACAAGTGGTGACTTTTCAGCCCTGTTGTATATATATGATTTGGTTATTACCATGAAGACATCATTTGCTTCCGCAATTCTGAGATTTTTGTGTAGGGAAAATTCTAAACCTACTTGTATTGTGTAATGGGGAAAAGGAACTTATATACTAACTTACTAACTAATACAGAGAGCGAATCGATTCAATTGAAGATTGCATCGATTTTTGTCGGAATTTGCTTATAATATTATTTGACATTACATCTAATGGTTCTATATTTGTGAGTCTGTGTAACTCATTTGTACTAAACCAGGGAGGACGCTTCAGAATCATTTTCAGAATTTTATTCTGAATCCTTTGAAGCGTTTTCTTCCTGGTGGAACAACAGCTTGACCAAATTGGTACCGCATAAAGCATGGCTGGTCTGAAAATTTGTTTATAAATTAACAATTTGTTTTTTAGACAGAGCTTGGAATTTCTGTTTATAAGAGGATATAAACATTTAATATATTTATTACACTTTGCCTGGATTCCTTCAATGTGATCCTTGAAAGTGAGTTTTTTGTCATACGTTAAACCTAAGTATTTAGCTTGATCAGACCATGTCAATTCCAAGCCATTCAATTTGAGAAGTTGATTATTGTTTGGTTTAAGAAAAGAAGCTCTTGGCTTGTGAGGAAAGATAATTAATTGCGTTTTTGCTGCATTTGGTTTAATTTTCCATTTTGACAGATAATCACTGAAAATATTTAAACTTCTTTGTAGGCGACTGCAGATCACTCTTAGATTTCTACCTGTGACTAACAGATTTGTGTCGTCACAGAATAGCGATTTCTGACAACCAACGGGTAGATTTGGAAGATCAGAAGTGAAAATATTATACAAGATTGGAGCTACACTCGAACCCTGCGGAACACCGGCTCGTACGGGTAGCAATTCAGATTTACAATTCTAATAGCTAACCTGAAGAGTACGATCAGTTAAAAAATTTTGAATCATTTTGATCAAATAAATAGGAAACTGGAAATCAGACATTTTTGCTATTAAACCTTTGTGCCAAACACTGTCGAATGCTTTTTCTATGTCTAGAAGAGCAACTCCAGTGGATAACCCAGAAGATTTATTTGATTTTATCATGTTCGTTACTCTGACAAGTTGATGAGTAGTTGAATGTTCATGACGAAATCCAAACTGCTCTGGTAAAAAAATTGAATTCTCATTTATATGAGTCATCATTCTCAACAAGATAATTTTTTCAAAAAGTTTACTGATAGAAGAAAGTAAGCTAATTGGGCGATAACTTGATGTTTCTGCTGGGTTTTTATAAGGTTTTAGGATAGGAATTACTTTAGCGTTTTTCCATCTTTTTGGGAAGTAAGCTAATGAAAAACACTTGTTGAAAACTTTAACCAGGAGTCTCAAGGCAACATCGGGAAGATTTTTAATAAGAATATTAAAAATTCCATCATTACCAGGAGCCTTCATGTTTTTGAGTTTCCTAATAATTGATTTAATTTCATCAAAATTCGTCTCAATAATGTCATCGTGTGATAACACTTGGGTTGAAATATGATCATATTTCAGTGAGACTTCATTTTCAATAGGACTCACAACGTTCAAGTTAAAATTGTGGACACTCTCGAACTGCTGAGCGAGTTTTTGAGCTTTTTCGCCATTCGTAAGAAGTATTTTATTTCCTTCCTTGAGAGCAGGAATTGGTTTCTGAGGTTTCTTAAGAACCTTAGAAAGTTTCCAGAAAGGTTTAGAATATGGTTTAATTTGTTCAACTTCTTTAGCGAAATTTTCATTTCGCAAAAGTGTAAATCTATGTTTAATTTCTTTTTGTAAATCCTTAACTATGTTTTTCATAGCAGGATCACGACAACGTTGATATTGTCGTCGACGAACATTCTTCAACCGAATGAGCAGTTGAAGATTGTCATCGATGATAGGAGAATTTAATTTAGTTTGAGCTTTGGGAACTGAAAGATTTCTAGCTTCGATAATATAATGATTCAAATTATCAATTGCTGTGTCGATGTCCGCAGAATTTTCTAAAATAGTTTCATGATCCACATGATTTTCAATGTGAGATCTGTAATCCAACCAATTAGCTCTATGATAGTTGAAAATAGAACTAATTGGATTAATTATAGCTTCGTTGGAAAGTCTGAATGTTACAGGAAGATGATCTGAGTCAAAGTCAGCATGAGTAATCGGTTCACTACAAATGTGACTTTGATCTGTTAGAACCAGATCAATTGTAGACGGGTTTTTCACGGAAGAGAAACAAGTAGGATTACTGGGATGAAGAACTGTGAAGTAACCAACTGAGAGTTGATTATGAAGTATTTTACCATTACTGTTATTTTGCCTACAATTCCACTGGACATGCTTAGCATTTAAGTCCCCTATTACGAAAAATTTCGATCGATATCTTGTAAGTTTTTGCAAATCGCCTTTAAAGAAATTTAATTGTTCGCCGGTGCATTGGAATGGCAAATATGCTCCAGCGATGAAATAAATTCCATGAATGGTTTCAACTTCGATTCTCAAGCTTTCGATAACTTTAGTATTGAAAGAAGGTAAAATTCGATGTTTAATTTGCCGTTGGACAAAAATGGCAACTCCACCACCCATTCCAGTAAACCTGTCAAATCGATGAACCACATAATGTGGATTACTTTTCAATTTTACATTTGGTTTAAGAAAAATTTCTGTCACAATGGCAATATGAATTTTGTGAGAAAATTATAAAATTCATCTTCACTCGATTTCAAAGATCGAGCATTCCAATTTAAAATATTCAAATAATTATTTAACATCACTGTTAAATTTTAAATTCATTATAATATTATTTGCAAATTTCCATCCGATTTGAAATGCTTCAAAAAGTGATGAAGTCGAATTCATTTGGATGATCATTTGAAAAAGTTGATCTTGTAGGTAGATCATTTTATTTTCAGTTATATCGCCTAAATCGACTTCATTTAAAGAACCGAATGGCATTGAAGGAATATTTGTAGGTAGACTGCCATTAGAAGAAGATGATTTGGCCGGTCTACCTATTAATAAATTGTTTTCGTTAGAAGAAGAACTGCAAGGCGGTCCTGTGTTTTGATTATTTACATTAGAAGAAATAGGTGATAGATTTCTACCTAATATACCAGCATAACTGACATTAGAAGAAGATGATGACGAGGTCGATCTACCTGTCAATAAATTGTTTTCGTTAGAAGACGAATTGGCAGGCGTACCTGTTTTTTGTTTCGAAGAAATCAGTGCCTTAAAAGAATTAGGCGTGGCATTTGTAACGGTTTTTTGATTTTCAGTTATGTTCTGTAAATTTAAGGTCGTTGATTTGACTTGTTGTCGAAGCGAACGAGCGTTTAAAATTTTTTCCCTGACAGGACATTTCAAATAATTGGATTTATGATTTCCATTGCAATTTGAACATAAAAATTTATCAGTGGTTTCATTCATTGGACAAACGTCTTTCGAATGCGATTTACCACAATTCAAACACCGTATATCCATATGACAATTTTTGGTTCCATGACCGAAGCCTTGGCAACGACGACATTGCGTTAAGTTTGCAATACGATTATGCCGTTTATAATGTTCCCAATGAATTTTAATGTGGGAAATGAAACGTACTTTTTCTAAAATTTTCAAATTGTTTACATCACTTCGATTGAAGTGTATTAGGTAAAGTTCATGGGAAATTCCAGAGCGTGGTTTAGAAGTACCATTCGCTCTTTTTTTCATAAGTATTACTTGGGAAGGGGCAAAACCAAGCAATTCTTTTAGTTCATTTTTAATTTCATCAATACTTTGATCATTTGATAATCCTTTCAAGACAGCCTTGAAGGGTCTGTCTGATTTTATATCATATGAATAAAATTTATGAAGTTTCTCGGACAAATATCGAATAAGACGTTCGTAATGTTCCAATCCATCCACCAAGACTCGACATTCTCCTCTTCGTCCGATTTGAAATGAGACTTTTACTTCCGGGAGAAAAGTAGAAAGCTCAGTACGGAATGCTTTGAAGTCGGAAATCATCACTGTCACTGGTGGCATAGATTGATGTTTCTTCCCAGAACGACAAGCGTCCATTTTGGGAATTTTTGAAGAATTTTCTTCTATGTCGCTACAATCGGATTCAGGAAGAATCTCGTAAATATTGTTAGACGGCATAGGATCAACGGAAGGGAAATCCGTCCGTTGTCTTTTATATTTACATTCAGATTCTATAAGATCGTGAATGTTATTAGAAAAATGTTGAATAACGGATTGTGATTTATTCCGTATTGAATTATTTTTAGCCTTAGGCTTGTTGCCTTTCCGGTTGGACGCAGGCATTTTTGAAATTAATGAAATTTTAAATTAAATTAACTAGGCTAAATTAGTCTTCGATTAGACTCCTAGCTAGCCTTAAAAAAGGCTGATTAATTTCTTAGTCACTCTAATATCACTCTTTGTATCACTTAGTCACTCTAATATCACTCTTTGTATCACTTAGTTAGTGATTTAGGTAGCCTTGAAAAAGACTGAAGACTTGAATCAATGAAACTCTAGGTAGCCAGAAAAAAAATTCCAGGAGCCAAGAGCTATACGCGTGCGGTGCGAACGACTGTTCAACACCGACTGACGCAATCGGTCTTGTTTGAAGCGAAACTCACACTGCAAATTTTCAACAGCAGTGAGCGTTATCAATAGTTTCCAAAACTCTTGTTAAATAATCATGTTTGATGATGCAGAGAGTATCATTTCAATATTTTAGCGATAAGGTAATAATTCTTGTTTTCATGATTTTTTTTTCAAAATTCACCATAATCTATTCACATAAGAAAGAGGTGAATTGATAAGAATTACCCATTGGTGCTCCGTGTAATCTATATACAAAACCTGTATCAATCCACATAGTGATGCCTTTCTCATATATATAATACTGTGGTATTCTTTTCAAAATGTTTCTCTTCGATTTTTGAAAGAAACTAAGGGATTGTTTGTGCATTAACTCGTATAACATACAAAATGAAACAGTGATTTGGTCGCGTAGGTCATTCTTAAGAAAACAAAATGGGTTCACTATTATATGTACTTCCAGCACCGGAACCCGAGAACTGGTATAATCGAAGTCGGTTCGTACGGCCACCAACTAACATGACGTACAAACTTTACTAGATTTTATTAAACTTTTAAAGAGTTTATACGATTTTGCCATCGTACTCTAAAGGACGATTATTTTTTACGGTTTTTTTTCACTGGTTAAAATGACGATATACAATATTTGTACTCCGAAACCGGAAGTCGCATCCAGATGAAATTCAAGAATTCCGTATGGCACCGTGAGACCATTCATTTGAATCTAAGTTTGTGGAAATCGGTCAAACCATCGCTGAGAAAAGTGAGTGAGATCCACTTTGAAATATTTGACCACTATTTCCGGTGCTTCCGGAACCGAAGACCGGGAGCCATGATAGCCAGAATTGGTTGGTTTAGTTTCCTACTGACAATGGCTATCGATTTGTGGAGTTTAGAGTCCTATTTAGAAAAATTTTTGAGGTTTTTATTTCACCAGTTTAAGGGACTGTGTACAATATTTAACACACTTTACCCTATAACTCCGGAACCGGAAGTCGCATCTAGATGAAATTCAGGAATTTTGTGGGACGCTGTGAGACATTTCATTTTAATCTAAGTTTATAAAAATTCAATGAGCGGTCTCGGAGAAAATCGATTGCACATTTTTTGTTACATACACACAGACATTTGCTCAGTTCGTTGAGCTGAGTCAAATGGTATATGACATTCGGCCCTTTCTATTGACAACTGCATAACCTTTCTATTGGCGAAAAGGGATGTATGTTTGTATGTTTGTAACGGCATAACTCGGGAACTGCTGAACGATTTGCAACCAAACTTGGCACAGGTACTTCTTGCTCTTCAGAGATGGTCATAGGGATATTTTTAAACGGGAGGAAGCGTAGCAAGTATCATTAACATGGGGGGTCATGAAAAAATTCATAAAACTTGACCAGAATCGATAATTTTTGAAGGCCATGTAAACATTTTCCATACCTTAGATATGATTATATGGGGGGTAGATGTAGCAAAAGCCTTTAAAGAGGTGGATGTAACGGCAGAGATAGTTGTAAGCAGAGATGTCCATCTCCTCTGTGTGACGAAGAGCAAGAAAAATTTCTTCCCTCGCACTGACATCTTCAACGAGAGCTCTTCTCTTTCACATATATACACCACTGTTGTATAAAGTGTGCACGCATCATGAGTGCGTTTGTTTATTTCCTTTTACGTCTTCCACTGAATCGCACCAAAGTGCTAGAGCATTAGCTAATAAATTCTCTGAGGTGGATGCAGATACTTTCACAGAGGTGTACACGCCGGTGCGCACTCTGGTGTATAGTTTGCGTAGAAGAAGCGTGGGGCACGCAAAATCAGCAAAATAAAACAATTTATCGTTAAATTTTCAGTTTTTATTGCAAATTTTTCATAGCAAGACCAGATCTACTCTCTATTAATTAAAGTTCACAGAAGTGTTCGCTCACCATAATGCGCCAGTGATCACTTGGGTGTTTTTAGGCGAGAGCACGTGAGAGCGATTTGTGCGAAGATAATGTTATTCTCTCGCACCAGCTTCTTTCAACATAAGCACGCACTCAAAATCTGTCTGTCTAGACACTTAGAAGAAGTGCGCTTTCCACTTTGTGTGGAGCGGAGCAAATGTATCCGCAGTGTATAATTGAAACCTACGCCCTGGTGTATCACTCTAGTGAAATGCCATCTCTGGTTGTAAGGGTATTTTAATGGGGGAGGGAGCGTAGCAAGTTTCCTTAACAGGGTTCATGAAAATAATTATTTAATTTAACGAGAATCGATACTTTTTGAAGACGATAGATACGTTTTGCGCAACATAGATAGGATTCTAATAGTATTCGTGTGGGGTGGAGAGGATGAGGGGTCCAATGACGAAATGTATATAAATTGAAAAAAATCGACATTTAGACTAGAAGGAGGTGTTTTTGAAAATAAATTTTCATCTCCCAGTTTTTTGTAAAACGAGAGAGTGGCAAGAATTTCAAGGTCGTAGTAGATAGTATTGCTGTTATTAAAATGAATGCAAGGCAATTTTTTTTAATAATTTTGAAAGATCTGGCTTCATTTTACCGGGGAATTCAAAGAACTAAGGAAAAATAAACTTGATCTGCCTATGAACGCGAATGTATTTTAGTCTCAGCATAACTACGAAACAACTAAACGAATTTGGTGGAGATTCGGCACATGTACCAAAGGTAGGAATCGATGTTTTTTGAAAAGCTCAAATACTTTCTACACTACTCAGGGTAATCATGGAGAAGATCTGTAGTAAGTTCACTGACAAACAGGAAGTTAAATCAAAATAAATTATAGGGTCAGGTGAGGAAGTGTAGCAAGTGCCCCGAACATGGAAAGTGTAAGGGAAAATTGATCGGGTTTTACGACAGAATGGGTACTTCTTTACGAGTACAGCATATTTCTAGCAACTATTTGAGGCTCACAACAATATTCACAAAAGATAAGTACTCTCAACATTGATCTAAATTGACGAAATCATGCAATCAATGTACATTTTTTTTATGTAAATTGAGAAAACTGTTGACTCAAGGTGATGGAAATAACATCATTTGTATTAACTGATTCGTTATTCTATAGGTTTTCCTCCCCGGCGAACGACCAAAATGGTTAAATCCGCACACTTCTGAAAAACCCTGTGATTTTACATCTTGTTAGATGCACATAACTGGAGCGTCGAAGTTCACGCAAATTTACGCGGAAGAACATTAAGTATTGTGTCTAAAATTCCATGACTTGAAATTCATAGAAATGAAAAAAATAAATACTGATAGCCACCGACCACCGTGACTTGAACCGAGAATCATTGGATCGCAAAGTACGTCTGCTAGTGGACTGAGCCACAGAAGCACACATCTGCTTGGCGGATAAAAGATTCATTTAAATCCATACAGTCGCACCTGCTAGCAGAACGCAAGTTACAGTCGAAATCTGTAAAATTAATGCTAATCTGAAATTAAGTCATTACAAATGAAATTTCCCGTCATTTGGAACATTAGGTCTTTATGTATTACATCATATGAGGAATTAAGTCATCTGTAAAATTCAAATTTTTTTGGAGTGCGGGTTGAAATAAATGATATAAAAATGTTATTCTATAGTACGAATGTAGTTATGATATTAAATAGCCTTTCGTTATAAAATAATCATTATCAGATAGAAAATCTTGAGCAATTACGTGGAAATAATGATGTAATAAGAATTTTTATAAAGAGGAGGAGTAGCAAGTGTTTATAGCCATGGAAGCTGAAGGTATCGTAGATCGAATGTTACGAGGAAGTGCGAAAGTACGTTACAAACACATATACATAATAATTCAAGTACGTTACAAGCACATATACATATGAAACTCGGAGGTTACTAAGAAGGTATTCATTGAGATGAAGATGTTTTAAATGTTTCTAACAAAAGGGTTCAAATATAAAACTGACCCAATTTGTCGAGAATACCATGAAAGTTATGATTATTGTGAGATCTGAGATGGGACACTGATCATTCGCAATCTGTACATGAACGGAGTATTGTTCAATCGGGTTGTCGTCTAAGTTGTGTTTCATTACAATCACAGTATCAATGGGGAGGACAATTTCTAGATTTTTTTTTCGGCCTTGCCACGAAACATTTCCGAGCAACGCCGGGTAAATCAGCTAGTTGTTCATAAAACTCGTCTCTGAATTTGAAGTAATTTACGTCCATGCTAAGTGAGATAAGCTTCTTTTGCTTTTGCACAGCAAAGTCTTGGTTCTTACATTCCTTTTGTGGAATTTGGCCTTTCTGTTTCAACAGACTTCATTCAGACATAATCATTGCATGGCTAGTACTATGGATCCTACTGACACTAAGAATCCTTCCAGGTCGGCGACTGTGCTTTTGCATAGACTAATGTTATATTGTTGAAGTAACCACCCTTCTAACAGGTTGGTGGATTCTTTAATGGGTCGAAAGGAACCAAGATTTGATTGCATATTGATTTAGTAATTTATTTTTCTGTCACTATTTCCGGCATTTTCGAAGCCGAACATTTGATACCGGTATAGTGAAATTCGCACCATTTCACCATCAGATAATATGAACTGAAAATTGAAGCCTAATCTAAAAGAAATTACAAATTTTCTGCACCTTCGATTTATAAAAAAAAAGTGTAACGAAAACGTAAAGCTCTGAACTAACATGACCTACAACTGCATTCCTGGAAATTTTGACCATCATGATTCTACTATGAAAGAAACTGAAACAGAGACAGGGAATATTACTTCCGTACTCACCCGAATCAGACTGCTTCACGTGTTCGATGGTCAGCTCGATGTTATCGTCGCTGAAGTATATCCGTTTGGTTTCTGCCAGCGGTTGGCCGTTGCGCTTCCACCAGATGTGCGGCAATGGATTTCCGTCCGCTTCGCATTCGAGCGTTACGTGGGCACCAGTTTTGGCCGTTACATTTTCCGGGTCCAGCGTAAATCGTGGTACAGCTGAAATGAAGTGAAATGGAAATAGCTACAATGTAGTCGGGAGACGGAAATAATGTGGAAGCTGAGCAAAGTAGTAAAAAGTAGAGCTAAATTGTATGAAATAAACAGTAACAGCTGCACGATTTCCCCTTCGTACTCGAATGGAAACCAAATAAGTATGTTTGCGTGTTCAGACATTGGTTGAGTGAGTTGTCAATTTATTCAATAACATCTGCTACACTCATGTGTAAGAATTACAACTCGAATCATGTATTGACTATTTTTGTCGGTGTAATTATTTAGTGTTCGGTTCGTTGAAGATCCTTTAATAGGTAAAGCAAGCATGCAGTCATAGTTTGATTTATAAGAAGTTACTTCACTTGTTATTTCAATTAAATGCTTCCACAACGCAATTCCAGAAATGAGTACCACGTCATCAGAATTGATATACTCCGATTTGGGTGAAAATTGGAACACATCTTTCGTGAAAAATTAATGGTTTGCCATATCGAAGGTGTGTTCAAAGTTTCATTCAAATCTAAGAAAGTCCATCCTAGTATTTCCACCATTTGTTGTGTTTATTTCTGGAATTGTGCAAATGTTCAATACGCTAGTGTCTTCGCATTTCTTGGCATCTTCCCGATTCTTGAAAGAAAGTTTCGATACCTCAAAGTATCGACTCGGTATCGGACATCCCTACCGTTTGACCATTTAAGATTAGTAGTATTGAAAAGGACCATCCGGTTTCAAAAGATTGAGATTGTATTTTATTCTCTCTGTGACGCTCAACGCGCTCCGCAGGCGATGCGATGTCCTGGTGCTGATCTTAAAACAGTATAATTTCAATGTGTTGTTTGATACGTATAGTTTAAAATTTGATTGAAATAGTTATTTTGAGTGATAGTGCTGGTGTGGCAAGTGTGTGTTTAGTAGTGACAGTGCTATTTATTGAATATTGATCCGCGAAACTAAAGATGCTCAAGCGGTGGAAACTGAAAATTTACCGCCCCAAAATTCAACGATGTTAGCCTGTTTACCGATCGAAGCGCCATCTGCATGTCATTGTCAGTGTTGTCGGATTTCTATGGAATGTGTAAAGTTTACAAGTCGATCGTGTCATTCAGACTAAAGGTCTAGGGTTGGTCTGCAGCGGACCCATAGTGTGTGTGGGTATGTACAGTGAAAATGATTTGCTTCTCCCAAGCTTCATTTTCTTGGTTCATTGTACATTTCCACTCATTCGGTCAATCACGATCAATCGCAACTACGGGCGATCTACTTCAGCTCAGCTCAGCTCTGTGGCGCTTAACGCCCTCCGCAATTGACATGGTGGGCCTCGACGAATTATGCGAACTTTCGTTATCGCGCTTCTTCTTGGCCTTTGGCGCATCGTATTTTACCTGGATGTTCAAACTGTCGCCAATCTTTTACAAAGATAAAACTGAACGATTGCCTACATTTCTTTTATATCATCAAAATAACCGCTTTAAGCGCTGCCCATATTAGGTTTTCAAAACTAAAACATTTGGAATGTTGCTTCACGAAGGATTTCCGATATGAAAATAATGTTTTTGGGGTTTATTTCTCTTTCGTACAGGTGCCATATTACGGAATTTTCTCTTGTATTAAACACTGCTCGTTGCATTTTTCTTGAACTCAAAACAACTGAATGTTGGTTTTATTTGCATTCGTTTATTGCGCAGTCCGCACTGCGATCGGTTCACTACACTGATTATTTCATTAGATTTTTTCTAAACGGATTATTTTTACTTCCGATTTGCATATTTCAAAGAAGAATAATTCTAATAGTGATTATCCTGCGTCGCACACATTTCGGTGTATTTTTCGCGAATGCGAACGACCAGCAGCTGGAGGATGACACAATCGCTCATATATTTCCATGTTTCATTCATCTCAAGATTTCAGTGATAGAAACTATCAATCAATCAACTATCGGGATTCATTTCAAGCATTCAGAAGGACAACATTGTTGAATTCTCTACGATATTAAACACTGTTCGGAACATTTTTCTCGAACGCCATGCAACAAAATGATAGTTACCGTTCGTTTGGTGCAAATTACGCACAGCGAAAACTGCACAAAGCTATTCAAATTATTCAAGATTTGCATTGAACTGATGATTCTTACCTTCGATTTTCAAAGAAGTAATCATAATAGTTTCTTAGATAACATTTAGAGCCATTAGAACGGCTGATTTTGTACAATGTTCTCCATCGTTGTCCACTTTTCGTTTTCTCCAATGCAAACGACTACCAGCTAGATGTTGACAACGCTCAATTAACGAGCAGTGCTTAAAACAAGCAGAATTTTTGAAAGATCGAGCTGTGAGCTTTGCTCAGAAAAAAAAAACCAGCTAGATGATGCAATAACTTTTGTTTGAAACGAAGCTCACACTGCGAATGACCAACAGCAGATATGCTCACAGGAGAACTAGTTTTTTTTACAGAAGAACTGTTTTTTCAACGTTTAAACCAGAGGAAAGGAACCTCATATTCGCCATTGACTGAGGCATCAATTGAATAATGCCGGGTGTAGTTCCACTGTCTTGGCGTAGATGGCAGCCTGCGCACCCGATGTGTCTCCGTTCATAAATTATCATAGCCTGAAGCTAGCAAACGTGCAACAAAGTCTATTCATAGATTTAGTTAATTTTAATGTTTCGTGTTTGGGAACTATTTTTTCATTATTTAAACAATGTTTTCGTAATAAACCTTACATTTTTTTCCATTCGCTTCATGAAAGAATTAGAGAAAATACTCAATCAAGGAAAAAGTTATTATGAAATCAAATCAAAATTTTGTTACATTTTCGTGTCGTGAAATTTTGAAAATGCACCCAGGTGAGTATAGTAAATAAAGACGTAGTCCTACGTCATAATGACTTGCAAATAACGGTGTGGCACCCGAACACAGCTGAACTTGCTCGGTTCTTCTGTTCGAGTAGGCTGTTTCTTCGTGTGTTTCACATGCATGGTAGTTTAATTGGCAAAATGATTTCCCTGGCTAGGACCTAATTACGGGTACGAGTCCCGTCTCTATGGTAGCTTTTTCGCGATTTTCTTTACATAGTTTTATTGGCATCTCATTTTTCCAATCTGTTTTCCTCGTTAGAAACTAATCAAATTTAAAACTATCTCATGAATAAAGGTTTGACAGCTATCAGCGGTTTGTGTGCATACTAAATTACATAAATGAACATGTAAACTGGTTATTGTCAAACGGCGTTCGTTAAGCTTATTTTGTGAGGTTATGCGATGGTTGTATAGAACCTAATAGATCACTATGAAAAGAAAACCTTCTTGCTATTCTTTATAGAAAGGATATAGAATTTCTATAAAACTGACTTTTTATCGATTTTTTGGTCAGTGGTTCTGTGAAAATAGAGTAAGTTTCATTGAAAAGAACTACAACCCACAATATTGAGCGAAAGTTAGCAAAGACTATACATGTTCAGTAATTTATGACAAAATTTTCAGTAGTATGAGGTATCCAAACATAGCTCAAAGTTGAGGTTTTCTAATATGTTTGGTATGAACGAGCATTAAGGTGAAATTCAATTTAAATATAAGATGCGCAAAATTCCTAACGCATGAGTTGAACAACTTATGCAAAACTCACACATACAATATTTTCAGTAGTTGTGGTTGCTGTGGGCTTACGACACATTTTGTTCAGTAGTAAAACAGTCAATAATCATGGATGGTTATGAACCATGAGTATTTTTTAATTTAATTATATGAGAGAATACACCCAAACCTCCGTTTACGAACACTTTTTTACGTTACCTCTTTTTACGTAACTCTTTTTACGAACCAAATCCCAAATAACGTAAACTTCGTAAAAAGAGGTTTTCGCATCCAATGAAAACAATTTTCGGCTCCATGGAAATTACTACAATATGGGTATTTTCGAAACGGGTTTGATGAGTAGATGACGGAAAACGATGTTTGAAGTGGTTCGGTAATCCAAGATGGCGACTTCCGGTTTGTCGATATTCCTTACAAACCTTTGCAATGTGGGTATTTTCGGAGCGGGATTGATGAGTAGATGACGGAAAACGATGTTTGAAGTGGAAATCCAATATGGCTTCCGGTTCTTTGATATTGCTTAAAAACATTTACAATATAGGTATTTTCGGGACGGGTTTGATGAGTATACACCGGGAAATCATGTTTGAAAGCGCTTCCAAAATCAAAATGGTGAGTTCAGTTGTATCGGTATTCTTTGACGATCATTACGATATGATTATATATCGTTTAAAAGAAGTTATGCTGCTAATCATTATTGTTTGAATATTGTACTATATTTTCGAACTGACCATAACAAGTAGACGTCTGAACAGCTATCATAATTTTGTATTGTTATAGTTATATTGTATGCTTGCAATATTTTATTGAACAACTGGAAGTCTCAATCTAATATTTGGAAGCAACCACAAACATTAAAATTTGGTTTCAAATCAATGATTGTTCACTCCAATATTTTTTATAATCAGTGTTACACTTATAATTTCAGTTGTTTTAGTGTACGTGATAAAGTCGAAAAAAGTACTGTTACTCTCATCACGACTCATTTGTTTTTATTTAAATTTGTCAAAATCTCATGTCAACTGGCCCGTCGGAATATGATTTAACATTTTGTAAGCCATTGAGAAAAAGGGATATTTTTTGGCTCAAGTGGTAAGAGTCAGTTAGACAACCACATGACACTGAATTTCTAACATTTAGCAATTCCAGAAATAAATAGCAGATAAACTGGCAGGATCGACTTTCTCCGAATCGAATGAAGCAATATACACCCCTCAGTATGGCAATCTCTTCTTCCTGATAAAGGAACCTTTTCGACTCAATAATAATTTTTAGAATGTCGAAATTTAAAACCGTAACTAACCACTTCAAACATCGTTTTCCATCATCTACTCATCAATCCCGTTCCGGAAATACCCACATTGTGAGGGTTTTTAAGGAATATTGTCAAACCGGAAGTCGCCATCTTGGATTTCCGAACCAATTCAAACATCGTTTTACGTCATCTACTCATCAATCCCGTTCCGAAAATACCCACATTGTAAGGGTTTTTAGGAATATTGATAATCCGGAAGTCGCCATCTTGGATTTCCGAACCACTTCAAACATCGTTTTCCGTCAACTACTCACCATTCCCGCTCCGAAAATACCCACATTGTAAAGGTTTTTAAGGAATATCGACAAACCGTAAGTCGCCATCTTGGATTTCCGAAGTACTTAAACATCGTTTTCCGTCAACTACTCATCAATTCCGGTTTGAAAATACCCACATTGTAAGGGTTTTTAGGAATGGCCCGTTCCGAAAATACCCACATTGTAAGGATGTTTAAGGAATATCGATAAACCGGAAGTCGCCATCTTGGATTTTGAACCGATCCCAAACATCATTTTCTTGCACCCACTTATCACATCCGTTCCGAAAATGGCCATGTTTCCTTATTCATTACCCAAAACTTTTTTTACGAACCAAATCCCAAATAACGTATACTTTTTTTACGAACTTTCTCCATTTACTAACCCCCGTTTATTTCGTAAATGGAGGTTTCGGTGTATTTGTGCATGTTGTTTAAGACGGTCAATTTAGTCATTCAATTTATAATCAAAATGTTCTTATAATTGGTTTGATCGTTCGTAGCTTTGTAGGGAATTAGTTTATTCTTTGTTATGAATCAAAACCTTTGGAATGAGCTGTGTATTTCTCATCCGGTTTATAAACGAAAGATGTGAATGCTGAGTTTGATAAGTGTTGTGATCGACTGACCTATACATCTATGTTATACGAGTAGTAAGAGTTTGGCTATTCATAACAATACACTACAACTTTATGAGTTGACGAATCCTATGCTTTTTTTAAATATATTTATGAATTTCGTATTTCCAAATTCAAACAACAAAAACCGAGCAGATTCTAAGAAATTTTGTTTTATTGTATCCTTTTATTTTTAATGTATGACATACATTTCTATATGTTTCAGATACAACAATTTACCAAATATGGTTTGACGATCCTCAAAAGTTCAGTTTTTGCAATGACTGAGCGGAAATATATATTGGAGAAGCCAAGTGAAAGAAAAACTAACAGAAAAGATGAATTTTTGGAAAAAGATACGCTCAGAGACAGGACTCGAACCTGCGTTCTTATGCATTCCGTGCATACGCGCTACCATTTCGCGCGATGTCCAGCCAGCGACTGGCACCATTAAAGAAGGTGACAAGCGATTATAAATACACTCTCCTACTCAATGCTTGATCGGAGAAATAGGTATAAAGCGAGAGGACTAGTGTTTGATGGACAGAGAAGATGTTTGGATATAAGGTGTCGGTCGGGTGACGGCCAGGATGTAGACCATGTTCGATGTACGTTGCTACCATGTCTGTGAGTTTTAGTGTGGCTAAAGCAAGATCAGAGTGGCGAAATGGTAGCGCGTATGCACGGAATGCATAAGAACGCAGGTTCGAGTCCTGTCTCTGAGCGTATCTTTTTCCAAAAATTCATCTTTTCTGTTAGTTTTTCTTTCACTTGGCTTCTCCAATATATATTTTCGCTCAGTCATTGCAAAAACTGAACTTAGTCATGGCGGCTTTACGTCAAGCTAAAAATTAATAAATCGTTGGATCCTCAAAAGTTATCCATGAAAGCACAAAAATACGAACATTTTGCGTTATAATTTGAAAATATTGGGTTTTATACGTAAGTCGTTGCCATCATTTTGCTTACAGTGTCATGAAAAATGTAATTATTCCAAATTTTTGATATGATTCGACGTACGTGTATTTCTATTATGTTTGTTACACTTTTTATGATAAATATTTAACGAATTCACTCAAACCAAAGAAATTTTTTCCGAAGTGTGGAAAAGCAGTCTTAGTTTTATGACATTACACACCCGTCTGTCTTTGAGCACCAAATAGATTCCTTCAAAGATGGAGTCGAGGAAACTTTTATTGTTTGCTCACTAAAACAATGATGGGGGCTGCAAATCAAGTTTTGCCCTAGGACAATTTTTAATTGGTACGCCACTGGGTGAAAGTGTAACGAAATACTACATTTTTACTGCTCAATGGATTAGTATCATAAAACAATTCAAAGATAGAGTTAATTTTGTGGGTTATCTTGATCAAGTGAAACAAACTTTATGTGATTAAAACAATTATTAATTGTTCACCGTTTCGTCATTATTTGAAAAAATCGTTTTTACTTAATTGATTTCTCGTGCAACGAAACATGACGACATTTGTGCTGTCATTCAATGATTTCTTCAAATTATAAACCTGCAAGTGATGCACAATGTTCGATAATAGTATTTGGAGATAGTCAACCTCTCGTTTGGACTAGATGCTTGTATAAACCGATTCAGTTATTCTGTAGAAAAAGAAACACCTGGCAGAGCAGTTGTAGTCTGAAACCAATAAAACCAAATAACACACATACGAAAATATGTTCGATTCGATTGTACAAGTGGTATAAGCATGATAGCCAATAAAATTTTCATGTGGCAACGATTCTTCATATACCGCTATAGGGATTCAAAGTATAAAGTTCAAAATTTACGGCTCTACTGGTTCGTTTCACAGCGTTTCTTTGATAAGCAAACAGCAGCTATTATGCTCGCTGTGTATTCTGTTTCTCCGACAAACATAGCTTCAGTTAGCTCCTGGTGCATTCCAGGAGATTCCGTCCAGTCCAGCAGCGAAGCCGGCTATCCGGTTGCACCAAGTTTCATTGCACGTATGGACAGTTCGAAATGCTAAGACTAAAGCAGCAGAAATGAAAGTAAGCATTTCCCATAAATATGGAATCGGAGTTTCGCAGGATAATGTCGGAATCAGATGCCTCTAGCATAATTCAGTTTGATTGCTGAGTCTGTATTTGACCAGGCAACGTGAAGACCAACCACAATTCACCCGAGCGGCCCCGAATGCAGTATGCATTATGCCACTACATTCCGGCGGATGCAACTGCCCAACGCCTCACATGCTAATGGAAGTGGAGAATTTCCGAATCCGTTTCTTGTTCTGCGTCCAGTTTCTCGTTCGAGGCGAAACAGCTTGGTTGTGGGCAGACTCCCTCCGTTCTGTGCATGTCGGCCCTAGGGTAGAAATGCCAGTTCTAGGATCTATTTAACGCAGTAACATCAAAGAGTTCACACTAAACTATTATCAGATCAGTTACATAATCAGGTAGTAATTGTTTTCGAGCAATTCCAGGAATGGATAACAAGTCATCACATACCCGAATTTGGATGAAACTAAGATGGAAGGAGAGACCGACCTAGACCGAGTTTATCTGTCACAGTTCATCTGCCACAGACAAGTAATTTTTCGGCAGTTCATATTTGGTCTGGAAATGTGGTCACACTATTCATAGTTAAATGACTGCAACAGTCAAGTTTGACTGCCTACACGCTTAAAAATAGTTACTCAAAAATGAGTAAGATCTCACTCATCTACAGAAAAAGTGGAACAACTCTAATTTAGAGTAACTCCGAAGTTACTCAAATTTGAGTTCTTCCACTGGAAACGATATTTGGGTAAAATCTACTCATTTACTGAGTAATACTTTATTCGTACATGTACAAAAATAGAGTAACTACCACTCAAATTTTGTGTGAAATTTTATTTCACATATACCAAATTTGCAAAAAAATTGCTCCTTTTCTGAGTGTATTGTATTAAAATGTTAAATAATTGAACTCAATACTATATCAAGTGGTGGTCGCTTGGAGTAGTGTGTTATGCTCGTTTCGTTTCCATTCTAAAGCACAACACGAAGCTGATCATTCCGGTTTTTGCAGACACAACACCGTTTGTGTTGATCGACTCATCCTCGAAATACGCGTCTCACTAACAAAAAATACAACCTGTTGCTACAAATGGTTATTACAACTTTTAGACTTATCGCGAATGCGAATAGTAACTATAAAACGAGATTTTGCGTTAAACTCAAATTTAGAGTAGGAGTTACTCAATATCATTGATGATAACTACTCAATTTTTGACGTTTCCATGTATCATTTGAAAATGAGTAACTAGTACTCAAACTTTGAGTAACTTTTTCTAAGCGTGTACAGTCAATATTTTGACAGTTGTTATGCTTGACTATGACAGACTTTTTGAGCATGTCAGTATTGTGATTACATTGATCAGACAAATAAAACTGGTTACAGACTCAAATATAGGGAGTGGGCTGCAGTTTTTCTGCACACAGTGATCACATTGGAAGAAAGTTTGTGGGCCAGAGAACATTTCACGGAATATCGCATTATGATAAAATATCGATCTGGTCTCACAACACGAAATTCGTTGCGTTACTACTTGGTGTGTTGTGTTTGGAAGCAATTAAAGAGAAGTGCATGGTGGATTGGTTGTTATTTAAGAAAATCTCAAATACTGAACTTTTCCACATTTTTTTAAAATATGAAACTCTTCGATGTATCTAAAAATTATTTATTCACCAAGTATGACATGAGTGTGTTTTTGTTAAAACAAAAAGTTTAATTTGAATGAGAAAATTAAATAAAATAGTCGAAATAGTGACCATCTTTCTGACAATTTGTGGATACCTCGCCAATCAGACATCCAATTTTCGACTTCTTCGTAGGATTTGAAATGGTGCAAAGTCAATGCGTGGCTATTCGATAAAAACAAACTTTTCATTTCTGTATGATTTACATTTCAAGTGATTTTATAATAAAATATTTCATCTTTGTTACAGTACTTTGGTTGTTCTGTGTCTTATTTCCTATCTTTATCTTGGTTTTCACTAATTTAGTGTCGATTGATAGTAGTCGGAAATAAATTAATAGTAGTCGGAAATAAATTAATACGACGGCGAGGGAGAAGCTCCCAGTCAAGTGCTTTGATTGTATCCTTCCTGAACTTTGCAACTGATTTTGATCATTTGGTATCCCCCTCTCTCGGCGCCCTGACGATACACTACAACTTTCTAATCCTTTCATTTTCATCAAATATTGCTAGCAATTCGGTGTATTAAAGCTTTTTCGATGGTCTCGCACGTTCTTCATTTCTCACATAAAAATCATTATCTTTGACCGTTTAATCCAGGCGTTTCCAAACTATTCTGGGTCTTGGACCCCTTTACTAAAATTAACTTAGGCCTCAGACCCCCATCAACAAATTTCTTTTGAAAATTCAATTTCTTGTTTTTTTAATATTGATGTAAAATACTTATCAATTTCTGCGGATGGGCAAATAAACACAATTTTTTAGCGTAAATATTTCAAATAACAACTTATATCAAACAATAGGGGGTCGATTTCTAGACCTCGTCGACCCCCATAGTCAGTTTTCGTTTACGTCGACCCCCACAAAAAGAATATCGACCCCAAGGGGTCTATATCGACCACGTTGGGAACCCCGTACAGGAACTTAATCGGGAACTTTTTAAAAGTGATTTGTGTTTTCAGTGTTCAGCAGTGGATGTAGTCAAAGTTTCATGGGAGTTTGAAAACACCGCTGCTCAGTTAAGTTTCACTGTGAGTTCCCAATGTACCAACTGATTTCGCCTGGAAACGATTGTTCCATCTAATTTGGAATAGAATTGGAAACACAATGAATTCCGAGTCAAATTTCGCACGAGTTTACCGAGTGTACACGTCAAGAGCCATCTCAGTTCTGCCTAAATGTAGATCCCATAGGTCAAGGCAATTCAAGGCACTTTTCTGGCCCAAAAATAACCTTAAAGAATTATTTAAATTTTCTCCATTTCTACGCATTGGATTCTTCAAAATGGAAGTTGAAAAAAGTTTGCGCATTCAATTACGAGGGTAACGCTCACACGCAATGCGAAAATAAAAGTATTGATGTGGAACACATCTTTATACTAGTATGGGTGTCGTTTCGAATCAACGATAAAATCTTTGAACCTGTCTTTATGAGGAGCCGGAACAGGGACGCCAAGCAGTGTTGGTGATTGTCGATCATTCGGCAGAAAGCGGTTCGATATTTATCCACATTGTATACGACATTTTCAATCTGGTAGATGATGCTACAAGAACTCGTTGCCTCTCAATGCATGAACCGTGCGAGAATTTTTCTTCATTTTTTCGCTTCACCTAATACTCTGAGTATTTCACGGCCCGTAAGATAGAGAAAGTGCGCTGTGTGGAATTTACCAAGAGAGAATCGAAAGTTGACAATTATCGCAGGAAATCGAATCGATTATTCTCATTCTAGTTTGAATATTTATTATATTGGATAACGCATGCGTTATCGTAAAGAATTATTTCTAATATTTTCTATACATTCGTTCTGTGTTATCATATTTAATGTTTAACTTATTATTATTATTATTATATATGTAACCCATTTTTAACCTGTTGGTATCGTGCTTTATAAGGGCACAGTTTAAGTTTCAGCGAGTCATTTTTGTTCGTATTCAAGTCAATCAGGTTATTTCTCTGACATTACTCACCCGCCTTTTTATTTTTCCATTCAAAATTAGTGTTACATTCAAACAAAGTATTATCTCCTCATGAGCACCGCCTCTGTATTTTAAATGTTCTAATCCGGATTTCTATCTGTGTAATAGAAACATTTAAACCGTTTTATATTTCTCATATGATTTTTTTTACTTCCACTGATTTATAGCACAACTTTAGTTTTAATATTTGTTATATTGGATAGCGCATGCGATATTGTAAAGAATTATTTCTAATATTTTCTTTTTTATATGTATTATCATATTTTATGTTGAACCAATTATTATTATTATTATTATTATTATTATTATTATTATATGTTTTATATAACCCATTTTTTACCAGTTGGTATCGTGCTTCACAAGGGCCCAGTTAGAGTTTCAGCGAGCCTTTTTATTTTTCCACTCAAAATTAGTGTTACATTTGAACGACTGAAAGCAAAAATCGGATAAGTGCATCTTAGTGTGAAAAACCCGTTTAAGTATTTTTGTATGCAAAAATCGGATAAAAACATTGAAAGCATAAACCGGGCAAGGATTTTGCAATGCAAGAATCGTTTAAAAACATCTTTTCTGCAAGAACCGGACAAAATAACTTTGAATTCAAAAACCGGACAAAACTTAACCGGTTCTTCCAAAACAAACAAAGGTATTTGCATTCAAAGTTTTTACCGACTGCCGCTGTGGACGAAACATGGTTTGCTTGTTTGTTAAGGACAACTTGGTCTAAGCTGCGTTCCCACAGCGGCAGTTTCGGCACGATTTTTGCTCTCAATGTTTTTATCCGATTTTTGCATTCAAAAATACATAAACGGGTTTTCCAAACTAAGTTGCACTTATCCGATTTTTGCTTTCAGTCGCTCATTTGAACAAAAAAAATGCTTTCATAGCGGTACATCTGGTACATGATATACCCGGGTGTTTAAAAAATGGTATTGGTTCTGCATCATCTGTACAGAACGAAAAAAAGATTCTTCCACTTCTTCGATGTATTTTTTAAATTAATTTGCTCATTTTTTTCCGAAACAGGAACTCACTTCAAAATTTCATACCGATTTGATAGCTCTTGCAGTAAGTATAATCTCCTCATGAGCACCGTCACGGCTGCTCGGCCATCCATGGAAGTTGACCATCAATGTTAACTTCCCTCTCTGAGCAGCCTAGATAGCCGTGTAGTGTCGGTAGCGGTTTCCCAACTGCTAAGAATAACGCTACGGTCCACCTGTACCGGTGGTATAAGTCCACCAAACAGGTAAGCCGTGTGGCATCCGGCGGAATTATTTTTTACCAAGAATTGATCCACTGGTTTCCTATTCCATGTCGTAAAAGGCCACAAAAATAGGAACTCCTAAGTCAAGGTGTATTTCCGTGCCGATGGCTGAATGGCTGCAGGAGGTTAAACATTGCAGTCGTGAACGGAATATCTTGGGTTTTTCCCTTACTGGATACACGCAATGCTTAGCAATCAACTTCTTTGATCATCGCTTCGGCGGGCCAGAGATTAGAAAGCTGAGTGTCTGTGGGTGTCCTCAAGGTGGTGTACTATCCCCACTTTTATAGAACCTAGTCGCTGATAGTTTGTTAAGGAAACTTAATAACCTTGGATTTCCGACTTATGGTTTTGCCGACGATTATCATATATTGATGACCGGTATAAGCATTAACACTCTCTTTGATTTAATGCAGCAAGCCCTGCGATCTGTTGAACAATGGTGTTGTCAGGTTTGGATTATCTGTAAATCCGGGCAAAACATCAATGGTGCTTTTCACTCATCGTAGGATAATTACAGGAGCTCGTCCGTTGCAGTTCTTTGCTTCAGGGGTCACTGTGGTCGATCAAGTTAAATACGTCGGGGTTATTCTTGACTCAAAACTGAATTGGTCTGCTCACATTGATTTCAGGATTAAAAGAGCTTGCATGGCTTTCGGCCAATGCAGACGAGCTTTTGGAAAATCATGGGGACTCAAACCCAGATATATTCATTGGATCTACACAACTATCGTTAGACCAATTTTAGCATATGGATGTCTTGTATGGTGGCAGAAAGGAGAAGTCGCGACAGTTCAGTCAAAGCTAAATCATCTCCAAAGGATGGTCCTAATGGCGATGACAGGAGCATTCACGACAACTCCTACTGCTGCTCTAGAGGCGCTACTGTGCATTAAACCACTATATGTGTTCCTAAAACAAGAAGCATTATCTTGTGCATACCGTCTTAGGGTTACAGGGCTTTGGAACAGTAACCCATTAGAATATGCTACCAGTCACACTCGCTTGTGGTCTCAAATGGTTCCGTGGGATGAGTATTTACTCGCTCCTAGTGACCTAACTCTCACATGCAGTTTTCCTGTTAAAACATTCAAAGTGAGCTATCCTCTTCGTTAGGAATGATTGTCTGGTTGTCTGGAACGACAACTTGATGAACACATAGTTTGTTTTACGGACGGTTCTCTGTTGAATGGTCGTGCTGGTGCTGGTATCTACTGTCGTGAAATAGGCTGGAGCAGTCTCATTCACTTGGTAGATACTGTACTGTGTTCCAAGCAGAAATCTACGCAATTCTGTGTGGAGTACAATCGGCACTTCAGCAGAGGATCTGTGGTAAACGTATTTATTTTTGTTCCGAGCCTTAAAAGCACTCAGTTCGAATGACTCACGGTCGAATCTAGTGATCGCATGTCGAACTCAAATTGAAGACCTCAGCATTTCAAATGCTGTTTACTTCATATGGGTACCCGGCCATTCTGGTATTACTGGAAATGAATGGGCTGATGAGTTGGCTAGAGCTGGTGCAACGAATGATTTCGTTGGTCCTGAACCAGCTTTACCACTTTCAACTAGTTGGATAAAGCACAAGATACGTTCTTGGGCTGCATCCAAACATGCCAGCTACTGGCGCAGCTTGCAAACTTGCGCTCAGACAAAAGCATTTCTACCAGATTTAAATCTGAAAATGTCAAAGTGTCTACTGCATTTCTCCAAGTATCATTGAAGTATTCTGGTCAGAGCTCTGACTGGACATTGCAAACTCAATTATCACATGGCTACTATTCAACGTGCTGAGTATTATTCGTGTGATTTGTGTGAATGCGATTATGGTACTTCATATCATCTGATATGTAACTGCCCCGCATTGACGCAGCTACGTATCCGGGTTTTTGGTTCTCCATACATGGTTGAGTCTGTGTATGCGGAGCTAAAATTGAAGGATATTCTCTCGTTTCTCACCCAATGTGGTAAGGAGCTATAGTCAGAAGGGTTCATCGTTCTTCCTGGAGTGAATGAATCCCTTCTGTATTCACCTTAAATAGGGTTTGGCAGATTGTTTGGCAGATTGTTTGGCATCCTCTGGGGGGTACCGCATTTACTTCTGCTCGTACATACTGCGAGTCGTTCTGCATTCTTCCGGGAGTGCAGAATGGTGTCGCTTTTGTAAGATCTCTAAATCCTCTCGGGGGTTGGAGGTTTTATTAACAGCAGACTGTTCGGGACCTCGTAGAGGTTCAGAATTTCCTTCTGCTTCCACTAAATGTGATCCTCAGCAGATTGTTCAGCATCCCTTAGGGGTGCAGAATTTACTTCTGCTTTTATGTGTTTTTGTGTCGTCAATTTTTCCCATCCTCCTAGTTCAACCCTTACCATTTCCTTTCAATCCTTCCCTCTTATATATCGGGAAAATGATGCTAAAAACAAATTGATGGCAAGGCACAAATCTCCAAATATCAAGGGGAACGTGCCATTTGAGCCAATTTGTTCTGATTCCTGATTCCTGATTGTTAAGGACAACTTGGTCTAAGCTGCGTTCCCACAGCGGCAGTTTCGGCACGATTTTTGCTCTCAATGTTTTTATCCGATTTTTGCATTCAAAAATACATAAACGGGTTTTCCAAACTAAGTTGCACTTATCCGATTTTTGCTTTCAGTCGCTCATTTGAACAAAAAAAAATGCTTTCATAGCGGTACATCTGGTACATGATATACCCGGGTGTTTAAAAAATGGTATTGGTTCTGCATCATCTGTACAGAACGAAAAAAAGATTCTTCCACTTCTTCGATGTATTTTTTAAATTAATTTGCTCATTTTTTTCCGAAACAGGAACTCACTTCAAAATTTCATACCGATTTGATAGCTCTTGCAGTAAGTATAATCTCCTCATGAGCACCGTCTCCGTATTTTAAATGTTCTAATCCCGATTCTCACACAGAAACATAAACATTTAAAACGTTTTTTTATTTCTTATATGACTCTTTGACTTAAAAGTCTTACCAAGGGAACTAGTTTAAATGCCAGACTTTGATGAAGAAAAAGAAGCATCCTTTTCCTGTCAAAATACTAATTTTAACATGAACAGATGCGTGTAAAAATGGGAATTTCAGTTAGCTGTTTTCAGAGTGAGACTTTGGAAATTTGCAATAATTATAATTGCACTATCCTTGATAAGAGTCATGCTTCAAAACATTTTCGGTGAAAAATCCAAATATTAAGGCCCTTATTACGGGTATCACTACACGGTGAAAACCAAGTGAAGTGATTGGGACTCTTATTATCGGTATCACTTCACGGTGAAAATCGAGTGAAGTGAATTAAGGTCCTTAGCACGGAAGTCGCTTCAAAGACAAAAGTAATTATTTGAATGAACTTGATGTCATTACGAACATCACGCCACCAACATTTCGTTGAAAAAATGAGTTTTTCCCCTACAGTGATCACTTCACAATGCGTGATACTGGTAATAAGGAAAATCAAGTAACATGTAAGTGAAGTGAATGTGAAAGTGGAAGTGAGAACGGTAATAAGGGCCTAAAGCTCTAATTACAAAATATACAAATTTGATCAGTACCTTAAAAAGAAAAACATATTGGAAAATTGACATGCGAATATGTAATGAAAACCGCGAAAAAGCTACCGCAGAGACGAGACTCGAACCCGTAGCTTGCCAACCGGGGAAATTGTTTTGCCAATTAAACTACCCTGAATGTGCAAAACGATTTTCCCGGATAGGAGCTAGCTACGAGTTCGACTTCCGTCTCTGTGATAGCTTTTTCGCGGTTTTCATAACATAGTTGTATTCGTATGTCATTTTTCTATTCTATTTTCCTCGTTAGATACTGATCAAATTTAACACTAGTTAAAGGCGGCTCTACATTTTAACAAAATTAAAAAAATCATTAAAATATTTCAATTTTACCATCATGGTAAAACAAGAACAAAGAATAAGATTCGACGAATGACCGTAGATGGTTGAAGTCGCTTATAAAACAAACTAGGAAGCAATCTGTTTTCAACGGGACGGAACGGAAACAAAACTGAATACTGAAGTTAGTTAATCTACCCTAAAATGATTATCTACCGGAATGTGTTTCTGCTTACGAGCGTCCTGAAAAAACCCAAAGCCAACGTTGAGAGTGAAGTTAGACCATGAATTGTACACAAAGTATGTATAAAAATTGGGATAAAAAATGGACTCCATAAATAATATTTCAACGTGATACTGCTATCAGGAAAAAACCCTCTTCCATAGAGATATTGTGTCTGGAGGAGTTAAAGTGGTGAACATCGAATTTACATTCATAACTTTCCAGTAGCTGGAGCAAGTAATGGGAATTGATGCTAGGTGGAAAGATTCCAGTACACCTTATTAGGAAAAATTCTATCGTTTGTAAAAGAATATTTATGTCACAAATCCTTTTACTGATTCGCAGAAATATTTATAAATAAAAGTTTACGTAGTAACATCACAAAACGCGAATAAAAATGAGCTGTATGTAATCAAAATGTCAGAAATGTATGCAAGTCCGTCAAACTAGCTCACTGATTTACAAGTCTTCTTGCGGTTCGGCTTGACAGTGGTGCAATATTTTCCTTTTAGGTGGATCTCTATCGTGTTTGAATCGATTATGTTTTGTGCACCACGTTGTTGTCGACGTACCGATGTAAGACCCTTTCCCCGTTTTGGTAAGATGCCAAATCCGGTCAAACGAGAAAAGAGCCATTGAAACTTTTTCAGACACATAATTTCCGGTCGCGATGTAAATGTGCACTTGAAACCACAGGAACAGATGGCCTGCTACACGAAACATTTCGTGGCAAATATAGAAAACTCGGAAATATTAGCCACTTCCAGTTACCGTATAATATTCCCGTTCAGTAAGTTGTTTAAAATCGGTCCTAAGGTAGGTGCCATCATCCTGTACTACGCAATTAAACTTCGTCAATATCTTCATGGACAGGTACGGTGATCATACTCTTGTTTCGTTTATTATTACGATTTGTAGCACAGGGCACTAATCTCAGTTATCGAATGTTATGTAACCGTTGCTCACCCTCTCAGCAGGCCGTTCTATTTTGTTGATCTTTGAGCGCTTGATGAACGACGTATTGCACGAAATATTCGTTCAGTTTGCTGGAACGGTTTATTGTTGTTTTTTCTCTTGCAAAAATAGTGTGAAAATTAAGTGTTACCTTCACATAGAAAGAAAATTTGTTGTTATTCTATGTGAAGTAGAAGTATTGTGCAGGTATGTAGTGTTAAATTAAAAAAAAATAAGTGGAAAAACTTCAGAAATTCTGCAGTAAAACTAGTCCAACGGGGCTCCAACTCTTCATATTAAAACTGGATCAACAATGGACCTCTGTCTGCCGGGTTTGTTGAACGAAAAAAATGGCGGTCTGTTTCAAAATCGGCAAACGAAAGCCCCGTGTTGGCCTCCCGTTGAACGATTGATTGGACTTTCATTGGACCAATGATCCAACGTATTGGACTAACGTTTTTTTCTAAGAGGGCAGTTAAGTTGACCGGAATTTGAGTCGGAATTCATTGTGAGTTTGCAATACACCAACTGATTCCGCCTGGAAACGATTGTTTCATCTTATTTGGAATCCAATTGAAAATCACAATGAATTCCGGGTCAAATTTCGAATGAGTTTACCGAGTGTACACGCCAAGAGGCATCTCAGTTCTGCCTTAAAGCAGATCGCATAGCTTATGGCAATTCAAGGCACTTTTCAGTCCCACAGATTATCAATTATTTAAATTTAAATCCATTTCATACCACAAGCATTGGATTATTCAAAATGGAAATTGAAAAAAGTTTGCGTCACTAACACATTCAATAACGATCACACGCAATGCGAAAATGAATGTATTGGTGTGGAACACATCTTTATACTAGTATGGGTGTCGTTTCGAATCAACGATAAAATCTTTGTGCCTGGCTTTATATGGAGTCGGGACTGGGATGCCTAGTATTATATATAATCTGTATATTTCGAAATTTAAGACTGACGAAACTTTGTGCTCTATAACGAGCTGAAACTGTACCCTGATGAAATATTATAATATAATTGCACCCTGATGAAATATTTTCATCAAAGTAATTTTTATGTATGCGGTGCTGATGGGGCTATTTTTAAATGTTTCCTATACTTTCGTTGGTGTTATCATATTTGATATTAAACTTATTATTATTATATTTGTTTTATATAGCCCATTTTGGACCTGTTGATATCGTGCTTTATATGGGCATAATTTGAGTTTCGTCAAGCCATTGCACAGTGGGAAAAAATCTATGAAAACCCGCAAAGAATTCTGTAACTCATGAACCAATTGAGATAGGTCAACAAACTAAAGCGTTTCTTATGTAAAAATGTTCGAGAAATTCAATGGAATGGTTTACAATGGCCGTACGAATCGCAATCCTGCTCGGTTTACCCCAAATGTACAACAGTTTTAGGGTTTCCTATAACATTCGCTCTGTAACTTGAAAAGAAGTCGAGTGCGGTATTCTGGAATAGCCTACTTTCATGTAAAAAAGTCTGTAGAACCGATTGGAAGAACTCACACTGGCCGCACGAAACGTTTTGGTGGTTATTTTACCCCATTTCCTCCATTTAATGATATCTTATTGTAAATCGTCCTTAAATCTTGGTAAAACTTATTGGAAATTTACTAAATATAGCTTATCTTATGTAAAAAAAGTCTGTAGAATCGAATGCCAGAACTTATACTGGCCGCACGAAACGTTTTGGTGGCTTTTTTACCGATATTTAAGGACGATTTACAATAAGATGATATGAAATAGAGAAATTGGAGTAAAATAGCCACCAAAACATTTCGTGCGGCCAGTATAAGTTCTGGCATTCGATTCTACAGACTTTTTTATATAATATAAGATAGTTTTCGTATGCTTTCAACGTTGTTCGCTAAAGCCTAAGGGTGATTTAGATGAAAATTTTACATATTGGAGGAATTGGGGTAAAATAGCCTATATTTAGTAAACTTCCAACCGAGATTTAAGGACGAGTTACAATAAGATATCATGAAATGGAGGAAATGGGGTAAAATAGCCACCAAAACGTTTCGTGTGGCCAGTGTATACTCTTCCATTCGATTCTCCAGACATTTTTACATAAAATTAAGCTATTTAAGTAGACCGCACTCGATTTCTTTTCAAGTTACAGAATAAATACTACAGAAAACCCTAAAACTGCTGGGCATTAGGGGTAAACCGAGCAGGATGGCGATTCGTAATGGCCGCACCATTCCATTGAATTTCTTGGATTTTTTTTACATAAGTAACAGTTCGGCTGAAAAGTTCGTATCGTTTAATAGAAACACACATTTTTTGCCAAAATTCGTTTTTATTATTCAACATAATTGCCATCAGAGACGATACAGCGATTATAGCGATCTTCCAACTTTTCGATACCATTTTTGTAGTACGATTTGTCCTTTGCCTCAAAATAGGCCTCAGTTTCAGCGATTACCTCTTCATTGCTTCTAAATTTTTTACCAGCGAGCATTCTCTTGAGGTCTGAGAACAGGAAAAAGTCACTGGGGGCCAAATCTGGAGAATACGGTGGATGAGGGAGCAATTCGAAGCGCAATTCGTTTAATTTCAGCATGGTTTTCATCGACTTGTGACACGGTGCATTGTCTTGATGAAACAAAACTTTTTTCTTCTTCAAATGAGGCCGTTTTTTGAAATTTCGTCCTTCAAACGCTCTAATAACGCTATAGAGGGTAACAGAGGTATTTTGGCCACTTCATATATTTTGGCCCACCTAACAAACTTTATCAATTTCATCGGATTTCATCGATGTTAAGTAACCCATGTTGCATCAATTTGAAGCTAATCACATTAAATTACCTATTGCGAAAGGGGTTTTCAAAGATATTATAACATTTGGGGGATATTTTTACAAAGTGGGCCAAAATAAAATCAATCTTAAAGTGGGCCAAAATACCTCTGTTACCCTAATAGTCACTGTTGATGGTTTTTCCCTTTTCAAGATAGTCGATGAAAATTATACCATGCGAATCCCAAAATACAGACGCCATAACCTTACCGGCCGATTGTTGAGTCACTCAGCTGACTGTCGATTGGACTCCGGAGTGAAGTGATGGAGCTATGTTTCGTCCATTGCTATATATCGACGAAAAAATCGGTTTTATTTCGATATAACAGCTCCAAACAATGCTCAGAATCATCAATTCGTTGTTTGTTTGTTTGTTTGTTTTATTTTATTAGCGACTTTAACCGTTTCTGGTCATTCGCCGCACATCAATTCGTTGTTGTTTTTGATCGATTGTGAGCTCACGCGGCACCCATTTTGCACAAAGCTTTCTCATATCCAAATATTCGTGAATAATATGTCCAACACGTTCCTTTGATATCTTTAGGGTGTCAGCTATCTCGATCAACTTCACCTTACGGTCATTGAAAATCATTTTGTGGATTTTTTTCACGTTTTCATCGGTAACAGCCTCTTTTGGACGTCCACTGCGTTCATCGTCTTCGGTGCTCATATGACCAGTACGAAATTTTGCAAACCACTTACGAATTGTTGCTTTGCCCGGTGCAGAGTCTTGATAACACTCATCAAGCCATTTTTTGGTATCGGCGGCACTTTTTATCATCAAAAAGTAGTGTTTCATCAACACACGAAATTGCTTTTTTTCCATTTTTTTCACTATAACAAAAGTAGCTTCACTCAAAATGCAATATCTCACAAACTAAAAATGAGACAGCTGTTAAATTTAAACACGTATCTTTTGAAGGTTGGTACTAACTGAAAATGGTATAGATTTAATTCTAGTGGCGCCCTCTCATAGAAACGATACGAAATTTTCAGCCGATCTGTTAACAATCTTGTTTGTTGCCTTTTTCCATTTTTCCCGATTTCTTTGCGGGTTTCCTCGGTTTTTTTCCCACTGTGCATTGCTGTTCGTTTTCACGTCAATCTGGTTATGTCTCTGACAGTACCCACTAGCCTTTTTTAATCTTGACCAGGGATAAACAGTTTCGGAAAATTGTTTTTTTTGTATTTTTATGTAGTTTAACATTTGAAAAATATTGTGTCAAAATTTCAAATCAATTGAATGATTCTGTGTAAGTTACCAAAAATGTTTTTTTGCTCACTTTTTGAGAAAAACACAATTTTTTGAGAAAAACAAAACGTTTTTCTGAAAACCAATTTTTCGAAGCCCGTGAACACGATCCTGAAAAATCTACTGAACCGATTCTTTTCAAACTGACAACATACTTTCTTGGTTTAAAATGCCTCCCTCCTACGTTTTTGAAATTTTTCCTTTTTCATATTATGGTAGTTTTTCATCTCAAAATTGGCGGAAAGTTTATCATAAGATCGCGTTGTTTGCTTAAATATGCCACGAATTGTTAAAAAATCAAAATGATAACTTGAGAACGACGGACGGGGGATGAATAACTTAAACTTTAAGTAAATTTGAGAACATTTTTGATTTCAGATAATTCTACGCCGAGTTATCGTGTTCACAACCTGTCAAACACAATGTAAAACGCTTATCCTATGCTCTTACTTAACAGATTGTAAGTCATATTTGACAGTGTCCATG
Organism: Malaya genurostris; assembly: GCF_030247185.1. NCBI lineage: Eukaryota > Metazoa > Arthropoda > Insecta > Diptera > Culicidae > Malaya > Malaya genurostris. Next base: position 184,627,662 of record NC_080572.1, read on the forward strand.
TGTCACCAGCCAGAATAAAACATTATTTTCCGTTTTTATTTATTGTAACAGATCAACATTTGAAATCAGGGTAAAATTAAAACAGAACCCATACAATGTTTTTTGATTAATGATCCGCCAAGCTGCATTTGATATGCATACCATTGCTTCAAAATGGAAGAAGCGCAAACACGTCACTCAACAAAATTGATAGTGTGCTACTGATAAATAGTTTCCGAATAAGGCAACATTTTTTTCAATTCTTCTACTAACATGCGAGTTTTGCATACATATTACAGAACACGTCTTTGCACAACAATCGAATGTGCACAACCTTGTTCCGTGCAACATTCAGTTATAGCACTAATTCTTTACACCAGCAGCAGCTGAAAGGCATCGCGATGAAGTACGTGTTGGAGTGCAGTGAAATCTTTGTATCAATTCAAAGAAGCATTATGTGAATCGTTTGCATTGCATTCCTGCACAGATGAATCTAAGATCTCATCTTCACGAATGAAATCCACTTCCGACGTATTTCTCTTTTTTTTGCTTATTTGCGAGAAAGCCAGCCCATAATGTGAAAGTGCATTGCCTTCATCATTGTCGAAAAGCTGCACACGGGAATTGCATCCACACGGTTGAACTTAGCGCCTGCTGAATAGACAGAATGAAAAATCTGGCAGGAGTTCAATCCTGAGTAGTGAATACTACGGATTGTACTGTGCGGCGTGTTGTGTACGTTGGAAAATCTCGGATACAATGTTTATAGCTTTTTCTTTTTTTTCCGGTGCCTTACTACGACAAGTCAGCGAATAATGTTCAGGATCAGATAGCCTTGGAAGGCAACTAGCAGTTAGGTAGTAAAACTACTAAAACACTTCATACCGATAAGTTTAAACATCATAGCATTGTCGATGTTCACATGGAATAAGCTAAACCTGATCCCATAAGTTATTCGAAACATACAATCTTCTGGTCCTATTATATGAACTGATGTTTTGTTTCCTTATTTCCAGACAAAGTTTTCACATTATTCGGACAGACTAGTAAATAATGATCGAATAGAATGGACGTCTCCTGAAAGACATCATTTATTGAATCATTCATCAAAGAGATTCATTTGTTTGGCCTTTTATTTAAGGACCAAAATAATCTGGTCTTCCTAGAACACTCCTAACCAGCGTTGCCAGGTTGCCAGATTTGTCTGGCAAATGCCAGATTTTCCTCGTTTCGCCAGACACTCAAACTAACCAGATCTTTTGCCAGATTTTCCAAATTTTCCCAGACTTTCCTAGATTTAGTCAGATCTTACAAGATCTTTACGGTTTTGGCTTCTATACGATAGGTGGGGAGACTTTTTTTTTGCGCTCACTGAAAATGAAACCCGGCAAAAATTTCCTTGTATATAGTAGACCCAGACAAATCCAGATAAATTTTTGAGTTTTGACAGATTTTTGAAAAAATATCCTAGCAACTCTGCTCCTAACAATTACCGATATACACAGCAACAATTATAGCACAAAGGACACTTTCTTCTGTGTATAACTTAATATTTAAAAGGTAAAAATTAAACAAATTTTGAGAAAAAATAGTTTAGAGTGTAACTCTCACATGTGCAAAATTTCGTCTGTCAACATGTTATCCCGATGGCTTCCAAGCGTATCAATAAAAAAATATGTGCGCGTTTGTAAAAAAAATCCAGGCCAGTCCCGTGTGGTAAAATTGTTAAACAAGACCCAGATGATCTCGCGGCGAGCTGGCAACGACAGAGATGCCAGGTCTCAGATTTGTCTGTAAATCTGCAGATTTGGGGTATAGTGCTGCAGACATTTTTTGTTGTGCTGACTTTTGCTGAATTTTGAAATTCTCGCAGACTTTCGTCGATATTTACAGACTTCATGCACATTCCGAATTGATTTGGACTTTATGTCTTCAAGGTTGCCGAACCAATACACAGAATACGATGGTCAAATCCTGCGCCAGTAAGTTATACCGCGAGTGGTTGGGGCAGCCGTAATGCATCGTAGAGCTTTCTATGCCCTTGTGGCAAATCAATGTTAATAAGAGAGATCTGAAAACCATATGGCGTTTCGTGATGAAAACAAACATCATATGTTATTCGGAATTCCACACGTTATATCAGGTGACCGTTACAAGCAAGGAATGGTAATGGAAAGGAGCTGTTTGTAACACTTATTAAAGCACTATGTCAACCCACGGAACGTTTTTACGTGTATTCGTTTCTATAATGAAGGCATTAAACAAATCAAAACTAAAGGCGAAGTCCCGTTAACGTTAACGAAATTGACTGATCGTCTGAATCGTACTTAAAACTGTTCGATGGTAGGTGTTTCGTGATGAAAACGAACTAATTTCAAAATGGCAAATGTGCATCAGGGTCATTTTTTGAAAATCTGTGATCAAGCCAAAAACCTGTCTGTGAAAATCTGTGCCCTGTTTCCCGTACCATAATAGCATTTGGTGAGCAAAAAAAAGGTCTCCCTACCAACACGCTCTGTACCTTTTTCCTCTACCGCTCTGTACTTTTTGGTGCTAAACTGTGCTCGATTTCAAAAATCTGTGATTTTTCCCAGAATCTGTGAAAATCTGTGATCATTTTCAAAAATCTGTAAAAATCTGTGTCATTTTTAAAATCTGTGCAGAAAATTGAAAATCTGCACGCTTAAAAATAGTTACTCAAAAATGAGTAAGATCCCACTCATCTACAGAAAAAGTGGAACAACTCTAATTTAGAGTAACTCCGAAGTTACTCAAATTTGAGTTTTTCCACTGGAAACGATATTTGGGTAAAATCTACTCATTTACTGAGTAATACTTTATGTGTACATGTACCAAAAATTTTGAGTGAAATTTTATTTCACATATACCAAATTTGTAAAAAAAATTATTCCTATTCTGAGTGTATTGTATTAAAATATTAAGTAATTGAACTCAATACTATATCAAGTGGTGGTTGCTTGGAGTAGTGTGTCAATCGCAAATTAACATACATGTCAGTTATGCTCAGGCACCAATCATGCACTTATTCCTCATTAATGACATTTGAGCATATTCGGTTCCATTCTAAAGCACAACACGGAGTTTATCATTCCGGTTTTTGCAGACACAACACCGTTTATGTTGAGCGACTCACCCTCGAAATACGCGATCTCACTAACAAAATATACAACCTGTTGCTACAAATGGTTATTACAACTTTTAGAGTGATCTTGCGAATAGTAACAAAAAAACGAGTTATTGCGTTAAACTCAAATTTAGAGTAGGAGTTACTCAATATCATTAATGATAACTACTCAATTTTTGACGTTTCCATGTATCATTTGAAAACGAGTAACTAGTACTCAAACTCTGAGTAATTTTTTCTAAGCGTGTGTGAAACACAGATTAATCTGTGAACCTGGCATCCCTGATGTGCATTTGTGGTTGTAAGTGAGCTGTCAGAGTTTTTGGTCGACATCACCGTTGCCAGGTATACCGATTTATCGGTATTTATACAGATATTTGACCTCTATACCGCAATACAGATACGTACTTCCAAAATACCGATAATTCACGGATCGTACAGATAAATACCGATTTTTGTTGATAGCATGGATAGACAGGAAAAAAGGTTGCTACGAGACCTATTTTTTTGCTCACCAAAATGAGCTTTGGTAACATTTCCGTGAACTTATGTTGACGAGATTCTGATACCGATAAGCAGCCCTTACACGTGACAATATTATGTCAATCCAAAGTATTGCCAATACCGTCAATCCAATTGGCTTGGTAACTTGAGTCCGCGTTTTTCGAAAAAATCAAGCGTTTGGAGCTTTAAATATTGTAACTGAATATTGTAACATTGAGAGAAAAGGTCATTGCACATGTTTAACTGTTTCCTCTCTGGAGAGAAAGTATTGTAGGATCGATGAGCAGTTTTGATTTTTTGACAATATTTTCGTCAATCCAATGAAGTTTCCACTACACGATCAAAAGTATTGTCAATACTCCTTGTATTGACAATAATATTGTCTCGTGTAAGGGCAGCTATATGGTACAGATAGATTTTTGCGCCGAATATAGATTTTTGGAAAAATGACCTGGCAACGCTGGTCGACATCTCCCTCCTAGATGTTCCGGAGAAGTTTCGGAAGAAGATAGTCGAATAACTTGGCAAGAACGAGTTGGTGTGACAGATGATCTGTGGGTTGTGGGTGCGTTGATTTCAGCAAGCCGTACATAACAATCAGAATCATCAAAGGCAAACATATATAAAAAAGAATGCCTGCGACTCCTGCCTTTGGCAGGATCTAGCATTGATGATTTATCAGTTACAGCACTAAAAACGAGCTTAATCCACCTAGCAGTGAGATGATACATTTTTTTTAATCCGTATGTGTTTTTTGCATGAATATTCTTCGGATCGTCGTTTCAAATGACAGTTAGAAAATTTAAATCACTCATTACCCTGTAATTTTGGTACTGCAAATCGGATCGAAAAGAAAAATTGTATGAAACTATAAAATTAATTCTGTGAACCAAAACGTGTGAAAATCGATCAAGAATTCCATGAGGTGTCGCAGTGAATTCCACTGGTTTTTTGGTCATTTTGATCATAATTTACGGTACTTACTGAACAGAAATTCAGGTATCAAAAAGCAAATCCAATGCATTACATTCGTTTTGCAGAATTCGGCCTTCATGTCTCAACAGACTTGGCAGATTCTTAGCGTACAAAATCATTGAATGGCTAGTACTACGATCAGCGTTGCCAGGTTGCCAGATTTGTCTGGCAAATGCCAGATTTTTCTCGTTTCGCCAGACACTCAAACTAACCAGATCTTTTGCCAGATTTTCCAAATTTTCCCAGATTTTCCAAATTTACCTAGATTTTGTCAGATCTAGCTAGATCTGTACGGTTTTGGCCTCTATACGATAGGTGGGGAGATCTAATTTTCTTTTTTTTTTGCTCACTGAAAATGAAGCCCGGCAAAAATTTCCTCGTATTGAGGTTTCTATGCCCGGTGAAAAATGAACGGTGGCCCTACTGAAAAATTGGTGGCCAACACGTTTCCTGATGAAAACAAAACAATATGTAAAAGCGATTCACACGCAGCATCAAGCGGCTATCACCTGAATGGAACGATTACGGAACAACAACATTAATTGTAAGCAATTCATATGAAAGGACACTACGTCAAGTTCACGGAACTTTTTAACGTCGGATACGTGAGCAATACATATTCGGCTAAATAAAATTAATAAACCAATCTGGACGTCGACCGAAGTTGATTGATCGTCTGAACTGTGTTTAATGCATTCGTTTCCTGATGAAAACAAACCAATCTCATTTGCATGTGTGGTTGTAAGTGAACTGTCAGAGAGCATAATGTAGTAGATCCAGATAAAGTTTTGAGATTTGATAGATTTTTGAAAAAATAACCTGGCAACTCTGACTACGATCCTACTTACACTAAGAAATCTTTCAGCATAAACGGTTCGTATGGCCATGAATTAACACGTCGACTAAATTAGAATAGTTTTGAGCTCAATGACGGTATGAATTTTTTTCAACAATCGAATAAAATAAATCAATTTTGTATGGGGCCATTAGTCTTTTAATTGGATTTTCTGTTTATGAAAATCGATGTGGTCTTTTTTGAGAAAACGATTGAGCTATTCCCAAAGCTTTTGGTTCCGGGATTCGGAAATCTGTGTAGCCGAACATTTCATTTGATGTGTTGTTGCCATCTTTGAGAAATCGTAATGCATTCCAAATAAAATTTTGGGATACATTCCGGGATCGAAAACCGAATACTGGTAAAACAAAATTAAGTTTATTTGGAATATAATACTGCTGGTATAGAAAGAAAAGTTGCTTGAACAAAAATATCGATATCTCCGTTGAAAATGGAAGTATTTTAACAATCTATGGTTTGTTGAATAGCTATTATCGAGTTAAGTCGAAGTCTCTAAACATATTTTGATTACTAGGGTATTGCGAACAAAGTGAAAATTTTTAGATAAAACTTCGTATAACTCAAAAAGTAAAGATCCGATATAAAAAAACATTCAATAGTGTTCAGGTCGCAGTGGAGACCTTTCATTAGCGAATAACTTGATTAAAATCGGTGCAGCCATCTCTGAGATCTCGACCTCTTTGTTAAAAGTGTACAGAACCCCAAATCAGATCCGGATAAAATTTGAAAGGAAGGCGCTGGATTTTCATTTGAATTTAATCGGTCTCTGAGAAAATTGAGAAGTTTCATGCACATGAAATTCAATAGTAGGCTATAGGATTAAGATATCCTTAACCAACTCCGAGAAAAGCGACTACGTATTTTGAACACACACCTAGCTAATTTCGGATAACTAATTCGAATGGTATATGACGATCGATTCGGAAGTTTCTTTTCTTAGTGATTGCATAACCTTTATATATAAGAAAGGCAAACAGATTTCAGTTCACTGCACAAAATGTTATGAAAAGGATGCTGTACACCAGGGGTTCCCAAACTATTTTGGGTCATGAACCCCTTTACTAAAATTAACTTCGGCCTCGGACCCTCATCAACAAATTGCTTTGAAAATTCAATTTCCTACTTTTTTAATATTGATGTAAAATACTTACCAATTTCTGCGGATGGACAATTAAACACAACTTTCTTAGCGTAAATATTGTTTCCCCCACTCCAAAATGGAACGCACTTTCATTTCTCTGAGATGGTTTGACCGACATATAAAACTCCTGAATTTTGTTCGGTGAGACGATCAAATTAAGCCCTGGTATTTCAATCAGTATCCAATGATTTGGTGCTTCATCAGTCCGGACAAGATCTCTGCATCAAATTTTTTTTGTAAAAAATGTGTTATACAATATTATGTATTTTTGAAAAATTTTGTTAATTATTAATACATACACATGATTTCTTGAAAACTTTCTAGGAAACGATCAAATTCTACTTACAAACACGCACAAACTTACAAGAAATAATAATGACACCGGGGAACGGGTAGCGTGATGGGTAAGTCAATGCCTTTCACGCTACCTACCTGGGTTCGATTTCCACCCCGTACATAGGGTCAGAAAACTTTTCTGGCCCGTAGAGGTGAATGACCACAATGTTAAAACCTCTATAATCGAAAAAAAGCACGGTTCATTTAAACCAGGGGTTCCCAAACTATGTTGGGTCATGGATCCCTTTACTAAAATTAACTTTGGCCTCGGACCCTCATCAACAAATTCCTTTGAAAATTCAATTTCCTACTTTTTTAATATTGATGTAAAATACTTACCAATTTCTGCGGATGGACAAATAAACGCAACTTTCTTAGCGTAAATATTTCAAATAACAACTTATATCAAACAATAGGGAGTCGATTTCTGAACCTCGTCGACCCCCATAGTTAGTTTTCGTTTACGCCGACCCCCGCAAAAAGGATATCGACCCCAAGGGGTCTATATCGACCACTTTGGGAACCCCTGCTGTACACTGTCATTTAGGTGCTGTACACAGTTTTTCAAGTGCATATTAAAATCGTGTTTCACTTTGCTTCCAAACATTGATTTGTCATATAACGCCATGAAAGCTGCCAGTTTGTTTTTAATCAAAGCGTAATTTCCTCTGTTCAATTCTGTATAAATGTTCATTTCGACCTAAGTAACAATGAGAGATTCTCTTTGTTTATTTTCTCTTTCGATTATTGCGAAATATTCCTTCCTTTTTCGGTAATTTCTGCAGTGCGGATACGAAGATGATAGCTTTATGTAGCGTTTACACTTCTGCTGGCTGCCAGCATGCTGGTGTCAGTGTACTGCCCTCTTAGGAAAAAAACGATCAACGGTGGTCCTTCGTTGGTACAATACGTTCAATCATTGGACCACCGTTGAACGTTTTTTCCTAAGAGGGCAGTACACTGACACCAGCATGCTGGCAGCCAGCAGAAGTGTAAACGGGTCATTAGTTATTATCTAGGACAGGACCTGACAATTGTTAATCCACTTTTAGGACCAATTTCGGACCAGCTCGTGATTGGTTGAAATTGACATATACAAGTACAAGTTGTTCAAATCAATATTACTGCAGGGTGGTAGAAAAAGTGTTGTCAGTTTCATCGGTAACAATGTAGCTTGATATTGGATATTTTATTTTTATTGGATTTAAGTTCAATTTGTTTTTAAGTCCTGTCAATGCGAAAAGTATACCAGTACATTTAACAATCACTGGATGATACAAAGAGAAAGCCTGAAATCACGAAGTGTGATATGGACGAGAACATTGATTATGTTGGTTGAGAATAGCACCGAATCTTTGGATACTTCTGTATGTTATTATTTTTCTCAAATAGAATATGTTGAATACTTTAGTTAATAAAGCTGCAAAAATTAATTACCCAAAATTGAGTGTTTTAGAAAAATTTGATTAAGCTCTTTCAACTAAACGTTTTCTTCAAAACAAACATCTGATCAAAATGAATCCAGAGCTATATTTTTGACCGATATAACATTTGTCTAAGTGTTTTCAAATGATAAATAATTGCATGTTATAAGGGGAGAAAGTTTTTAGAATGAATAATTATCTCTACTGGCAACAGTGATCCAACAGTGATGGGAGCAACCGGAATAAGAAGAGACATATTTTTCTGGAAAAAGAAGCCAGTTGTCTGGTCCTGTCCTAGGTTATTATTACCGGTAAATAAATGGAGAGAAGGATTGTTAAGACTACCGTAATAATCGAAAGAAAGAGTAAACAAAGAGAATCTCTCATTGATACTTAGGTCGAAATGAACATTTTATACAGAATTGATGTTTTCACGCGTGCTGAATAATACTATCTACTAATAATTTATACAAAAATAATGTAAGTCATATTTCTGCTGTCATCGTCAGCGTATCGATTTCAGTAAAAATTGACCACAAGTAATTTTGTTAAAGTGCTGACATAAAAAGCTCCGAAGTATTGGGGAAATATTAACTTGAAGAAAACTTTCTATCAGGAATGAGTATTAAAACTGTTAGTGAGTTCAAACGAAATGACTTTTCAACGTTTACAAACCATGTCAGTAATCGAAAACATCTTTCCATGATCACTAATTTGTCACTTGAGCGTTTAGTAGAATAATTTCACTCGAATAATATTTTAACACCGTTGAATATAGTAGAATTAAATGGTGTTCAACATTATTCGAATTTTTCCATTACATTTAAAGAGGATTTCCAAAAACCAGTAGTTCGGTAAAAGATGACTGCAGGTTGGATAAATTTTTCGCATCGTTCAGTAAAACGAATATTTCGTAACCGCAAAAATAAATAGCGAACACAAAAAGGTGGGTAGGTAATGTCAGAGACATAACTGAATGACGTGAATACGAATAAAATTGGCACGCTTCCTTTACACTTCCGAATATCGGTTAGTTAACCAATTGTGTGAGTTGTTCAAGCTTTCTCCTTCTTCACTACTAGAATTTCAAACGATGCACCTACACTAAAGTACGGTTGTTAGTTACATCAAACCATCTGACATACAATTAAATATTACGAAATAATTTATGTAGATCTTTATATTGAAATAAGAAGACGTACACGTTAAAAAACTTCTTTATTCAGTATCATACGAAAAATTCCCTCCAGCTTAACACTCCAGATTTGTTGAACACGTAACATAATGGTTCGAGCAGAGCAGTTGCACAGTGAGTATAAACGACAGATGGAATTCCATCAGGTCCAGCCGAGTACGAACTCTTCAGTTTCTTTGCTGCAGCACTGATCATTTCGGGAGTGATTATAAATGTACGCAAATCCATCAAGTTTTCAGGAACATATGATGCGGCGACTTCAGCTTCGATGTTGGAGGCCCCTTTCTCAGTAAACACGGAAGCGAAGAATTTAGCAAACAACTCACATGAGTCTGAGGATGATGCAGACGTCACACCGTCAAAACAAACGTCCTGAGGATTGATTGAACATTTTCGCGTCGAATTCACAAAGTTCCAAAAAACCTGTGGTTCCTACGTAGATCCGTTTGAACTCGCACGACGTAAGCTCTATATGAACCGGCATTCAGTTTGCGGTACTCGTCACTCGATTTTTTGAAATTTTGTTTTGTTTCTAGGCTCCGCCAACGACGGTGTCTGCGCTGCCAAGCATTGCGCTGGCGCTTTAAATCATGTAAACGTGATGTGGCCCACGGGGGAGAAATAGGTCGTTTAACAAATGGTAAATTTGTACTGAGCTAACGAGAGATAGTACTACAAAACGACGATGCCATCTCATCAACATTATCCGTTTCGCGCAGAGTTGTCCAACTCAGAGATGGCATTTCACCAGAGTGATACACGCTAGAGTCAGATTTTTGCCACACCGAGGATGAAAAAAACGAAGCACCGCACAAAGAGGAAAGCGCACTTCTTCTCAGTGTCGAATAGACAGCATTTGAGTGTGTGCTTGTGGTTAAAGCAGCTGGCGCGAGTGAAACACATTCTCTTCGCATGAATCGCTCACACGCGCTCTCGTCTAAATACACCCAAGTGACCACTGGCGCGTGATGGTGAGCGAACACTTCTGTGAACTTCAATTAATAGAGAGTAGATCTGGCCTTGCTATGAAAAATTTGCAAGGAAAACCGAAAATTTTACGATAAATTGTTTTATTTTGCTGATTTTGCGTGTCCACGCTTCATCTACGAAAACAATACAGCAGAGTGCTCACCGGCGTGTACACCTCTGTGAAAGTATCTGCATCCACCTTAGAGAATTTATTAGCTAATGCTCTAGCACTTTGGTGCGATTCAGTGGAAGAGGTAAAAGGAAATAAACAAACGCACTCATGATGCGTGCACACTTTACACAACAGTGGTGTATAAATGTGAAAGAGAAGAGCTCTCGTTGAAGTTGTCAGTGCGAGGGGAGAAATTTTGCTTGCTCTTCGTCACACAGAGGAGATAGACATCTCTGGTCCAACTATAATTCTGCAAATATTCCATCAGAGCTGAGAAGTCAATTTTTCGATAATTTAACCGTAAATGTGTGTCTCCCGAACATGCTGCGTGTCGTGAATTATTGTCTTCAATGGGCAACGAAATTTTATGTTTCCGTAGAAGAATTGCTTGGTTTCGAAAAAAAAAGACTATTATAGTAGAAAACATTACTGACGCAATGTCGTGATAAAACAAGTGCAAAAGTTGACATGATTTGTTTTCGCACAGATAAAAAAAAGGAGATGAATAAGATATCAGTAATTTAAAGCCAACAAAACAATTGTAGTATACATACTAAATCCCCCAAAATAAATAGTAACGAAATCCACATCGACCAATTTGCAGTTGGTTAATTTTTTCAAAACTTCATTTCTTCAAAAACTATTTATTTTGTGGCTCTTTAAAAACTTTGAAGTTTTGTAAATTGTAATTTTTGACTCTTCCGGTTTTAAAGGTTGCCATCTCCTGTTCTAGGCTGATCCTGCCTGAAGAAAAATAATATGTTTAGAAGATCTCACGGCGAACACCAGTCCTTCATAGACACGCTCAAAAGATAAACATTAGATCTAAAAACAAATCGAGAAGGTTCTGATTGAAGATAAGGCTTTTGATTTGAGTTTGTTCGGAATATGTCCAGTCATCACTAAAATTTTGATCTCTTTATTGAATACACAACACACATGCAGACAAACACACATCCATAGAAATTTGATCTCGTGCACAAAAGCACTATCTAGCGGCTAATTTTTTCTGACAGTTTTCTCCTGCAAGACTTGTATTACAAAAGAATGTCACAATTCAGCCGAATATGTAGCGCACCTGCCACCGTTGGCGAACGGTCTACAGTTGAGCATGAATTCCATTAAAATATGAAAACTGTTTCACTGTACATCACGACCACGATGTCACTCATGTCGTCGTAAGCGAGCTGTCCGTAGCTTTCGACACATAAAAAAATGCTACGAACCGTTCGTATTGAGCCCGACGGAAGCGAACAGGTGTCGACAATGTGTCATAAGGTTACTAAACTTTTACCGCCATTTACCATATTTTTCAGCGTCATGCACGGATTTACTGCATTTACTGTATGCGTGCCAAAATGGTTACGAAGTTTTGTCCGGGTCCGATCTGATGACTATACTCATTTTATTATATTTTATACTAACTATGCATAAGTAACAGTTCGGCTGAAAAGTTCGTATCGTTTAATAGAAACACACATTTTTTGCCAAAATTCGTTTTTATTATCAACATAATTGCCATCAGAGGCGATACAGCGATTATAGCGATCTTCCAACTTTTCGATACCATTTTTGTAGTACGATTTGTCCTTTTCCTCAAAATAGGCCTCAGTTTCAGCGATTACCTCTTCATTGCTTCTAAATTTTTTACCAGCGAGCATTCTCTTGAGGTCTGAGAACAGGAAAAAGTCACTGGGGGCCAAATCTGGAGAATACGGTAGATGAGGGAGCAATTCGAAGCCCAATTCGTTCAATTTCAGCATGGTTTTCATCGACTTGTGACACGGTGCATTGTCTTGATGAAACAAAACTTTTTTCTTCTTCAAATGAGGCCGTTTTTTGAAATTTCGTCCTTCAAACGCTCTAATAACGCTATATAATAGTCACTGTTGATGGTTTTTTCCTTTTCAAGGTAGTCGATGAAAATTATACCATGCGAATCCCAAAATACAGACGCCATAACCTTACCGGCCGATTGTTGAGTCTTTCCACGCTTTGGGTTCGGTTCATCGCGTGCAGTCCACTCAGCTGACTGTCGATTGGACTCCGGAGTGAAGTGATGGAGCCATGTTTCGTCCATTGTTATATATCGACGAAAAAAATCGGTTTTATTTCGATAGCTCCAAACAATGCTCAGAATCATCAATTCGTTGTTGTTTTTGATCGAATGTGAGCTCACGCGGCACCCATTTTGCACAAAGCTTTCTCATATCTAAATATTCGTGAATAATATGTCCAACACGTTCCTTTGATATCTTTAGGGTGTCAGCTATCTCGATCAACTTCACTTTACGGTCATTGAAAATCATTTTGTGGATATTTTCACGTTTTCATCGGTAACAGCCTCTTTTGGACGTCCACTGCGTTCATCGTCTTCGGTGCTCATATGACCAGTACGAAATTTTGCAAACCACTTACGAATTGTTGCTTCGCCCGATGCAGAGTCCATTTTTTTGGTATCGGCGGCACTTTTTTTCATCAAAAAGTAGTGTTTCATCAACACACGAAATTCCTTTTTTTCCATTTTTTTCACAATAACAAAAGTAGCTTCACTCAAAATGCAATATCTCACAAACTAATAATCAGACAGCTTTCAAATTTATACACGTATCTTTTGAAGGTTGGAACTAACTGAAAATGGTATGGATTTAATTCTAGTGGCGCCCTCTCATAGAAACGATACGAACTTTTCAGCCGATCTGTTATATAAGAATTTTGTTTCAAAGAAATTTCCAATTTCTTGTTCAACTTTAATTTGATCGATAAGTAGCGTGTTTTTCATGATGGAGGATTCGAATTGGTTCGTCGAGATCTCAAAATGTCTGTATTCTCCTTCCGCAAAGTAAATACTTTAATGCCTAGTAGCTCAACAAATTTTCTTGGGAACTCCGCTCATGAATCAATCTAAAAAATATATTCAAGACTTTCTGGATTAAACAAGCTAAATGAATTTATCCGGCATTTAAAATAGGATATATTCCAGAAGTACGATAGTAGGTTAACATAACGGACGTAAACAGTATCATCTTTCATTTGTCTTTATCTTCAATCAATTACGATAGTAAGACAACTGAAGAATTAGGCGAAATTCCTCTTTCGGTGAAATAGCTTTCGGCGAAAGAACTTTTCGGCGAAATGATCCTTTCAGTGAAATGGCTTTCGGCGAAACGGTTTTCGGCGAAGTGACCCTGAAGTGATAACAATCGTGAAAAATGCACTTGGTTGTTTCAGAAAACGCTAAATCGATATCCACATTCTTAGATTTAAATCAAAGGTTCTACAATCCCATATAAGATAGTGAAATTTTGTACAGATACGATTTCCGGTTCTAGAATTACATGATAATGAGTATAATAAACCTCTTCTTAATCCAACTAGTGGAATAACAATGCCTTTCTTTGGTCATTCAAACAGTCTCATTGAATCATTTTAGAAGAACAATTTTAGAACAATTTTTGACATGAATTTATGGCTGATCTTTTGCATAAATTTATTCATGTTGTTTTGTTAGTTCAGAAAAGCGTAACTCAACGCTTACGTTGTATATTCGACAACATTCTCGAATCTGAAAGTATCAGAAATAATACATTCGAACTTGAGCATTGGTTTCTTTCTGGCAAAAAGAGAACAAATATTAGAAAAAGATGGAATGCAACCATTATCGTGCATACGGTATTCCATAGTGCTCTCTGTCACGACAAAAAAAAACGTCATAGACAGTACAACAACAACGTAAACAGAATAATGGACGCTTAGAATAATAGCATCCCATTTGTTATAGCTTATATTAAATGGGGTTATTGTGCCTATTTTCATCTCACTGGGCCAAGGATCAGACTATTTCTGTGATTAACTCGGTGGTGCAAATAAATTAGACACTAGTCTCACAAGCCAGTTGTCGACATGGCAGAATACTTTGTGTTTACAGGATCGTAATTCTAGCTCTGATATTGAAAATAGAATTTAAATGTAGGTCGAATTCCGAATCGAAAAGTAATACCATAGACATTGCTTTTCGATTACGGATTTACAGATAGCATTCATTGAGTTAAACTTAAAGCGATTACACTTGCTTCATTCCAGGAATGTTTCACTATACACCCAAACCTCAATTTACAAAGTATTTCATTTTACGTAACTCTTTTCACGGACCAAATCCCAACCTTTTTTTCCATAAGAAAACTTTTTTGAAGAACCTACTTCGTTTTTTATTATGCAAAAACCTTTTAACTTTTAACTCCAATATGGCGACTTCAAATTTATTGATATTCCTTAAGAAGTCTTAAAATATGCGGATTTTCGGAACGGGTTTGATGAGTAGATGTCGGAAAACGGTGCTCTTGGTCGTTCTGGAATCCAAGATGGCGATTTTTTTATAACAACCTCTGAAAAAGTGCACAAAAGTGAGCGATTGCTACTTTAAATACAGATACTGAATTTACTTTTGAAGAGTTTATTATCATCAATTTTTTTGTTCCGATTATACCTTAAGGTCATTCGCCCCTTTGGGCTAGAAAAGTTTTCTGACTCTATGTGCAGGGTTGGGATTCGAACCCAGGAGGGTTGCGTGAGAGGCATCGACTTACCCATCACGCTATACTCGTCCTTAATATGGAAATATGTTCCATTTGACGAAGAGTTTCACTCGATATTATGATGAAACGGGAGGCGTTACGAAGCTAGAAAGAGTTGCATACGATAATTTTCTTGAATTGAGGGATTACAAATAGGAATTACTTTGTGGAAATTATGAATGTTATAAAACGATACAAGGGTTAGATTATTGCGGTAAACGAGTTACGATACGTTACCTTTTAAGAAAGTTGTAGATGTTACGAAGTGTTATATACACACTTAAATTTTTTAGCTGAGTCTCGGCAAAAAAATGCCGAGCTTTGCACAGCCGAGTAATCAGCAATCATCTCGGCAAAAATAAAATTACTGAGCGTCTCGGCACCCTCAAATTTGACAAACGTCAAATATTGCCGAAATCGTCAGCATAAGATTTACTGTTTGCTCAGTGGAACGTTCACTGAATATTCGGCAATCCAACAAAACGAAAAAATGAAAAAAATAAATTACCGAATCATCAGTATTTGAAAAGCTAGTCAATTAATTTTGTTTGTAATTTCTCAACATTATAAACACGCCATTCAGGATCAAAAATTTTATTAACACTTAAAGGAGGCTTACAAATTTGTTGCCAGTAGTGCTTAAAACCTCTACCTGAAAACATGTAGCATAAAAAAAAAGCGGCGTTTCCAGATGCAATCACCTTCAGTCGAGTTGGACATATGAAAATAAGAATATATATTGATTTTTGGCTTACAAAAATGTTCAATATTTAATGAGACATATACGGTATTGTTCAAAAAATAAACTTACTTTGATCTATTGAATTATTCCATGCATTGGATTATTTTTTCGCATATCCCCCAAAGTTTTGTCTCGAGGACGCTTTGAGCCCCGTGTTGGGTGCTTTTCCCTTATAATCGCGAGTGCTCTGATAAAGTCGCTTTTTATAAAGCGAAACATGTCACTATATTTATTCAATATTTTTACTTGCAAGTGGTTCCACGCTTCTTCGAAGATTATCCATTTTTTCACTCGAGGATTTCATTAGAAAATAATCGCACAATGCGAAGCGAAAATGTAACGCAGCAATAAATGACACCTGTCGTGCTGATTCTCGGCAACTGCTAGCGCATATTCCGAAATCTCAGCAAACATCTCTGCTGATGTCGGCATATCTGTTGTTTACTGATAAATTCAGCAAGCAATTATGCCAAATTTCGGCAAAATGAAACATTTTACCGAAATATCAGTGAATGCATTTAACGAAGTTCAGAAACATGCGTATTGATTACTGAGCAATCAGCAAATTTACGTGTTGCTGATCAGTTTCGGCATTTTATTATGCCGAGCTCAAGAAATGGTTTTAAGTGTGTACGTCGCTCTTTTGTTAATTACAGGTGTTATGAAGCGTTGCATGCGCTACTTATAAGTTATAAGCATTACGAAGCTTTCTTTCGTTACTTTTTTGTAAGTTATAGGCGTTACGGAGCGTTACACACGATACTTTTTTGAAAGTTAAATCGTTACGAAGCGTTACCTGCGTTACTATATTGTTAATAATAGGTAATATAAAGTGCTACATGCGTTACCTTTTAGTAAGTTACAAACGTTACTGTTTTGTAAGTTATAGGCGTTACGAAGCGTTACTTTTTAGTACGCTATGTGCGTTACATGCGTTACTTTTTTGTAAATTAAAGCGTTATGAAGCATGTAGCGTTACTTTTTAGAAAGTTATTGGCGTTACGGAGCGTTACGAAGCGTTACTATTTCGTAATTTCTAGGCGTTACGAAGCGTTACATGCGTTATATTTTAGTAAATTATAGTTGTTACGAAGTATTACATGCGTTACATTTTTGAACGTTATAGTTGTTACGAAGTGTGACATGCGTTTCTTTTTGTATGTTATATTCGTTACGAAGCGTTATATGCCAGTAAATTATAGGTGTTACGAAGTATTACATGCGTTACATTTTTTAACGTTATAGTCGTTACGAAGCGTGACATGCATTACTTTTTTGTAAGTTATTGGCGTTACGGAGCGTTACGAAGCATTACTTTTTTGTAGTTATAGGTTACATGTGTTACTTTTTTAAAATTTTTTCGGCATTTTAACGATATCAAACTAACTAGAGATTATAAGAGGAGAAAGAATATGAAATCATAGAGCCATAGTACTCAAGGAAGAGCAAGGATGTGAAGAATAAAGTGCGGAAAAGTGAGACGTGACAAGGGTCATTTAAGTAAGCAGAAGGCTTCTCGTATCTAAACTTTTACCTTCTACCAGAGGAGTCGAACTTAGGCATCTTAAAGATACGAGTCATCCGAGTCTCTGATATGTCAGAAAGTAAAGGCAAAGGTCGTTTGCCATTTACTGTCCGAACCGGCAAAAGTAAAGTTACGAGAAGTTGTCACATTCTGCCCACGACGGTTTCTCACACAATGTGTTTCATTGTGTTGATATTTTCTCATCTCTATATAGTTTGTTATAACACCGGAATGGAAGATTTGTCCGAAACTATTGCTTGAGTGCCTGGAGTTGTAGCGTATGGCTATGCGTCCCAGGGTGCAAGCGGCGCACGGACAGCGCTCCATTCATCGCTGTGTGTGATGGAATTCCATCAATTTTTTTTTACTTTTTACTTTTTTATTTATGACTTCTGGTCAGTCAGTAATTTTTACTTTTTTCGGTATTTTAACGATATCAAACTAACTAGAGATTATAAGAGGAGAAAGAATATGAAATCATAGAGCCATAGTACTCAAGGAAGAGCAAGGATGTGAAGAATAAAGTGCGGAAAATTGAGACGTGACAAGGGTCATTTAAGTAAGCAGAAGGCTTCTCGTATCTAAACTTTTACCTTCTACCAGAGGAGTCGAACTTAGGCATCTTAAAGATACGAGTCATCCGAGTCTCTGATATGTCAGAAAGTAAAGGCAAAGGTCGTTTGCCATTTACTGTCCGAACCGGCAAAAGTAAAGTTACGAGAAGTTGTCACATTCTGCCCACGACGGTTTCTCACACAATGTGTTTCATTGTGTTGATATTTTCTCATCTCTATACTTTTTTTAAAGTTATAATCGTTACGAAGCATTACATGCGTTTCTTTTAAGTAAGCTATAGGCGTTACGGAGCGTACAAAAGTAAGTTGTAAGTAAGAGCGTTACAAAGCATGTAGCGTTACTTTTTTGTATGTTATAGGCATTACGAAGCGTTACATGCGTTATCTTTCAGTAAATAATAGGTGTTACGAAGTATTACACGCGTTACATTTTTTAACGTTATAGTCGTTATGAAGCGTAACAGGCGTTACTTTTTTGTAAGTAATAGGCGTTACATTAGTTAGTTTTTTGTAAGTTATAGATGTTACAACGCGTTACAAGTATTACTTTTTCGTGAGTTATGACGTTACGATACGTTACATGCGTTATTTTTTGTGAGATATATTTGTTACGAAGTGATACATGTGTTACTTTTTATGAGTTATAGACGTTATGAAGCGTTATTTGTTTGTAAGTTATAAGCGTTACAATGCTTTACTTTATAGTAAGTTTTAGACGTTACGAAGCGTTACATTTTGTAAGTTGCAGGCGTTACGAAGCGTTACTTTTTGTAAGTTAGAGGCGTTACGAAACGTGGCATGCGTTAATTTTTTATGAGTTATAGGCCTTTCGTGCGTTACTCTTGTGAATTACAGACATTACAAAGTGTTTTATGCGTTACTTGTTTTGTAAGTTAGAGGCATTACGAAGCATTACATTCCTTACTTTTAATAAGTTTTAGGTTTTACCAGGCGTCACATGCGTTACTCTTTTGTATGTTATAGGCGTTACAAATCGTTACATGCGTAACTTATATTGTACGTTTTAGTTTTTACAGAACGTTACACGTGTTACATTTTAAAAGGTACAAGCGTTACGAGGCGTTACATCTGTTACTCTTTTGTTAGTTTTGTGTATTAGGAAGCGTTATATGTGTTACTTTTTGTAAGTTGTAAGCGTTAAAAAATGTAACAAGAGTTTTGGCATTTCAATTTTAACATATTGAAGAGTCACTTATTTGCAAGTGTCAGTTAAAAATGGCATTAAAAGATACAACGAGAATTAGGTACATAAGTAATCTTCAGTAAAATTATATCCCCTCCCGAAACGAAATCCTAGATACGGGCTTAATAAGACTTCATTTTTATCGCTACCACATATAATCTTAACTAATACAAATGATTTAGACTTGAGAAAAAAAGCCTTTAAAGTTGAGATATTCGATGAACAAGTAAAGGCTAGCCATTCCAAGCGGTGCAATTTTCAGTAGTTCTTCAGTCAAAAAAAAAAAATGCAGCACGAGCGGTAACCTCAATGAATTATTCTGAAAATTTCACAGAATATTCTCAAATAAAGATTCTTCGATATTAATCGTTTTCAAGAAAATTTAATTTGAAACGGGAATATAACACTAAAAACTACGTCTTTACCGAACTGTCCTCAGCCCTTAGGGTAGAATATAATCTTTTAATTTAATTTATGTTTCGTCTTATACTCATCAGTTCTTTAACAATTCATGTTGAACTGCTAATGCCACCGCACGGTTCAACATATGATGTGGAGGTGCTGTTCGTGATGCAGAGTCAATCCATTCTTCTGAACCAATATCTTTACGCAGAGATTGTGCAAACTTTTATGCTACCGCATGCGGAGTGGGAAACGCTATCGAAATGATAGTTTCTACTGGATAATGATCTGAAGCATACTGTTTAATACTAGTTTGCGGACATCAACGTTAATGTCATGCAATGGCCAATGCTGTCTCCTCTATATCCAAAGACAAAGACGAGGTTTGGTACAGAATTCAAGACGGGAGTGAGAAAATTAGTGACTGATTTCAATTTATTGTTGCCTTTTGACATAAGTTTGCTGATAAGTAATTTTTATTATTGTGATATTTCTCGCCTATACGTTTCGTCTTCGACTTGTTAGTGCAAAACAGGTCATATTGAATAGAACATGTAGAATAATAATTTTGAAGAATAATATAAATCTGAACTTTCAGAAGAAAAATTGGTGTGCTACTGACGGAACGTCTGGTTGGACCACGGAACATCGATTTGATAGTAGCATCTGTTTTTTTTTAAATTGCCAGTCTTTCCCATTTTTATCCCCGAGGATAGCAAGCAAACATTCGAGACACATATGAAGCTACTTGACATACATTGCTTTTTCGGAATTCTATCCATCCTGCTATAGAAATGTTTCGACCGAACGACGGACCGGTCAACCAGAATACGACAACTGACCGATAGTGATTTTATGTTTTCCAGCAGCACTTTCTGTGCCATTTAGTGTGGCGAGCCGCTCCTGTTTGCAAAATACGGTTCATCGATCTGCAGCGAATACGTACCCAGTTGCATAGCACCACTTGCAGAACTTACGAGTAATCGGATACTGTGTATCGGTTGGAAACAGGACGGGCGCAGTGATACCTCAAGTTCGCACGGCTTCTGCCGAATCGCATATTGCAAGCGAACCGAACTATTCTATGTAATAAAATGTCCAGAATTTGAATAAAAAATGTTTAAATTTTTCAACCGATTTCAGTCTGTTTCATTCGTTTTTTTTCTCGATGGAAGTTGGCTGGTCTGAAAATTTGGTCTGGTGCGGCCACTTGTAGCGCGATGGTAGTTGGCAAGAAATAAAACTTCGGCTCTCATATGTTGGGCGGATTCCTACATCGAAGCACTTTCCAGCTTTGAAGCTATAAAACACTTTCTGCTCGTTCGAAAAATAAAATCTTATCTTTCGGAAAAAATGCTATGAATCTTTTGCGGTTTTTCTTTCTTTTTGCTGATACATACGTCTTGTTCAAACCGTGCGATCTTTAGATATGTGCATGTTTATTTGGGTGGCCTACAATCGAGTATATCAAGGAGGTTGTTTATATGATATTTGCAGTACTATTTTTTTTCCTGCGGTTATACATTCAAATAATTGCTTTGAAACGATACGTTGCTCGAATTTTGCTACACCGAAATTTATGATACCGTTCTTTACCTTTTTGCCTTTCTCATATAGAAAGGTTATGCAATCACTTGAAAAACCGACTAGTGAAAATTGGCCCGGAGGGCCAAGTGTCATATACCATTCGACTCAGTTCATCGAGTTGAGCAATGTCTGTGTGTGTGTGTGTGTGTGTGTGTGTGTGTGTGTGTGTGTGTGTGTATGTGTGTGTGTGTGTATGTGTCAAATAATCTCACTAGGTTTTCTCGGAGATGGTTGAACCGATTTTGACAAACTTGGATTCAAATGAAAGGTCTCGTGGTCCCATACGGAATTCCTGAATTTCATCCGGATCCTACTTCCGGTTCCGGAATTATAGGGTAAAGTGTGTTCAATATTGTACACCGTCACTTAAACCGGCGAAACAAAAAACGTAAAAAAATTTCTAAACTGGTCTCAAAACCACACAAATCGAAATTCATTATCAGTAGGCAATTAAACAAACCGATTCCGGCTATCCTGGTTCCCGGTATCCGGTTCCGGAAGTACCGGAAATAGTGGTCATATATACCAAAATAGATCTCACTCACTTTTCTCAGCGATGGTTTGACCGATTTTCACAAACTTAGATTCAAATGAAAGGTCTCATGGTCCCATACGGAACTCCTGAATTTCATCCGGATCCGACTTCCGGTTCCGGAATTATAAGGTAAAGTGTGTTCAATATTGTACACCGTCACTTAAACCGGCGAAACAAAAAACGTAAAAAAAATTCTAAACTGGTCTCAAAACCACACAAATCGAAATTCATTATCAGTAGGCAATTAAACAAACCGATTCCGGCTATCCTGGTTCCCGGTGTCCGGTTCCGGAAGTACCGGAAATAGTGGACATATATACCAAAATAGATCTCACTCACTTTTCTCAGCGATGGTTTGACCGATTTCCACAAACTCAGATTCAAATGAAAGGTCTCGTGGTTCCATACGGAATTCATAAATTTAATCCGGATCCGACTTCCGGTTTCGGAATTATAGGGTAAAGTGTGTTCAATATTGTACACCGTCACTTAAACCGGCGAAACAAAAAACGTAAAAAAATTTCTAAACTGGTCTCAAAACCACCCAAATCGAAAGTCATTATCAGTAGGCAATTAAACAAATCGATTCCGGCTATCCTGGTTCCCGGTATCCGGTTCCGGAAGTACCGGAAATAGTGGTCATATATACCAAAATAGATCTCACTCACTTTTCTCAGCGATGGTTTGACCGATTTTCACAAACTTAGATTCAAATGAAAGGTCTCGTGGTCCCATACGGAACTCCTGAATTTCATCCGGATCCGACTTCCGGTTCCGGAATTATAAGGTAAAGTGTGTTCAATATTGTACACCGTCACTTAAACCGGCAAAACAAAAAACGTAAAAAAAATTCTAAACTGGTCTCAAAACCACACAAATCGAAATTCATTATCAGTAGGCAATTAAACAAACCGATTCCGGCTATCCTGGTTCCCGGTGTCCGGTTCCGGAAGTACCGGAAATAGTGGACATATATACCAAAATAGATCTCACTCACTTTTCTCAGCGATGGTTTGACCGATTTCCACAAACTCAGATTCAAATGAAAGGTCTCGTGGTCCCATACGGAATTCATAAATTTAATCCGGATCCGACTTCCGGTTCCGGAATTATAGGGTAAAGTGTGTTCAATATTGTACACCGTCACTTAAACCGGCGAAACAAAAAACGTAAAAAAATTTCTAAACTGGTCTCAAAACCACCCAAATCGAAAGTCATTATCAGTAGGCAATTAAACAAATCGATTCCGGCTATCCTGGTTCCCGGTATCCGGTTCCGGAAGTACCGGAAATAGTGGTCATATATACCAAAATAGATCTCACTCACTTTTCTCAGCGATGGTTTGACCGATTTTCACAAACTTAGATTCAAATGAAAGGTCTCGTGGTCCCATACGGAACTCCTGAATTTCATCCGGATCCGACTTCCGATTCCGGAATTATAAGGTAAAGTGTGTTCAATATTGTACACCGTCACTTAAACCGGCAAAACAAAAAACGTAAAAAAAATTCTAAACTGGTCTCAAAACCACACAAATCGAAATTCATTATCAGTAGGCAATTAAACAAACCGATTCCGGCTATCCTGGTTCCCGGTGTCCGGTTCCGGAAGTACCGGAAATAGTGGACATATATACCAAAATAGATCTCACTCACTTTTCTCAGCGATGGTTTGACCGATTTCCACAAACTTAGATTCAAATGAAAGGTCTCGTGGTCCCATACGGAATTCCTAAATTTCATCCGGATCCGACTTCCGGTTCCGGAATTATAGGGTAAAGTGTGTTCAATATTGTACACCGTCACTTAAACCGGCGAAACAAAACACGTAAAAAAATTTCTAAACTGGTCTCAAAACCACCCAAATCGAAAGTCATTATCAGTAGGCAATTAAACAAACCGATTCCGGCTATCCTGGTTCCCGGTTCCGGAAGTACCGGAAATAGTGGTCATATATACCAAAATAGATCTCACTCACTTTTCTCAGCGATGGTTTGACCGATTTTCACAAACTTAGATTCAAATGAAAGGTCTCGTGGTCCCATACGGAACTCCTGAATTTCATCCGGATCCGACTTCCGGTTCCGGAATTATAAGGTAAAGTGTGTTCAATATTGTACACCGTCACTTAAACCGGCGAAACAAAACACGTAAAAAAATTTCTAAACTGGTCTCAAAACCACCCAAATCGAAAGTCATTATCAGTAGGCAATTAAACAAACCGATTCCGGCTATCCTGGTTCCCGGTATCCGGTTCCGGAAGTACCGGAAATAGTGGTCATATATACCAAAATAGATCTCACTCACTTTTCTCAGCGATGGTTTGAACGATTTCCACAAACTTAGATTCCAATGTAAGGTCTTTCGATCTAATATGGAATTCCTGAATTTCATCCGGATCCGACTACCGGTTCCGGAGGTATAGGATAAAGTGTGTTCAATTTTGTACACCGTCACTTAAAATATTTTCGGATACAACAAACATTTAAATCGTAATTTAGAGAGCGTACTAGAAGAGTTTGTGTGTCATGTTAGTTGGTGGCCGTACGAACCGACTTCGGGTTGTGGAAATGTGGATGACTCACGTAATCAAAGCATTGTTTTATTCTGTATGTTATACTAGTTAATGCACAAACAATCTCTTGGTTTGTTTCAAAAATCGAAGAGATAAATTTTGAATGGAATACCACAATATTATATGTACGTGAGAAAGGCATCATTACACCACTAGGTGGATTAAAACAGGTTTTTATTCTTGGATATTCATTTCTCGGTGGATATATTGAAATCAACCCTTCTTACTCACTCAACACTGTCTCATGAAAATATTTTTACATTTGATGTTAATCTAAATAACCTGTTTTAACCCACCTAAGGAGTGTATCGAAAATAAGCTATCCACATACATTCGTGTTGTACGCATGTATTTGTGATGTTTTTTTTTATGTTCAGATCACAGCATGCTGTACGTTTGGCTGTTAGCTTTCGTAGGTTTACTTGTTTGTGCGGTTGAAATTCCGCGTTTTCAAAATGTCGCGTATTGAAAAGGAAGTGAAAATTAAGGTTCTGGACACATGGCTAAGTGAGAATTAGAGAATTACTATGCGTAAATTGGCAAAGCGGTTTGGAATTCATCATGCCAGTGGTAATACCATCATTAATAAGTTTGGAGAACACTATTCGTTAGATGAGCTACCAGAAAGAGATAGAAAACCCGGTTTTTCCAACCCGAAACTAGTCCAGAAAGTGGTATCTCTAGTCTTGAAGAAAAAATCAATGTCAATACGTGATTTGGCCAAAAAAGCAGGAACGAGTGTCGAAATGATCCAGCATATCAAGAGGCGAAATCACCTGAAGACCTAGAAAGCAAAGCCTTGGTATTACATTCCTGTAGTGGAATTTGACCTTCTGTTTCAACAGACTTCGCAGCCGATTCAGAGTGTACAGAACCAGTGCATGGCTAGTGCTACGGTTCTACTGACACTACGAATCCTTCCAGGTCGGGGCTCGAACATACGACAACTGGTTTATAAGACGAGCGCCCTATGCATTGAACCGCCAAACCGGGACCTGAAGACCTACAAGAAGCAGAAAATCTCGAAACAAAGTGTAGAACAGAAGAAGCGAGCAGCAACAAGGGCCCGGAAATTGTATTCGCGTCTTTTGCAGTGTCCGGATGCATGCGTTTTGATGGACGATGGGACTTATGTAAAGGAGGACTCAAAAATCCTTTCAGGTCCACAATGCTTAACTGTCGTTGTTGGGGAGGATATGAGTGATGCGGACAGGTCGATTCAAGTAGAGAAACTCGGTCGAAAGATACTGGTATGGCAAGCAATATGTTCCTGTGGTTTGAAGTCAACCATTTTTTACACTACCGGAGCTATAAATGCAGAAATCTATCGATCTGAGTGTCTTCAGGAGAGATTGCTGCCTTTATATAAGAAGCATAGTACACCTCCACTATTTTGGCAGGATTTAGCGTCGGTCCACTATGCCAAAACCACTCTCAATTGACTTGCGGAAAAGGGTATAAATTTCGTTGGAAAAAATATCAATCCACCTAATTGCCCTCAGCTTCGACCCATCGAACGTTACTGGGCAATATTGAAGATGGTCTTCAAGAAGACTGGTAGGGCAACTGGGAACTTGCAGGAGTTCAGAAAAATTTGGTCTCAAGCGTGCAACACATGTCCGAAACTGAAGAGCGTTCGATCAAAAGTTCGAAAATTCTTGAAGGAATAACTTAATTTTCTTTCGGTTTTCATTATACTCAAGTTTAACCTCGTACAATAACGGATCAATTTTTAGTTTGAATAAAATATCGTTTTTTATCATAATTTGAAAGATAAATTTATGGATAGCTTATTTTCGATACACTCCTTAGTGGTTTTCACATATAATACTGTGATATTCTATTCAAAATGTTTTTTTTAGATTTTTGAGAGAAACAGAAAGAAATTATGAATTTTACAGGTGATATAATTCTACAAACGATACAATTCATAACTACTTGTCAAATGACGCAATATTTCATATGCGCATAGAATTTTACAGGCACCGAGTGTAATTTACACTCGGTTATCAAGTGCCGCTGTTTGGATTTATATGTATCAATAATTCATTAGGTAGATATGTGCTTCTATGGCTCATTCGATTAACTGTAGTGCTTTGTAATCCAAAGTTTCTCGGTTCAAGTAGTGCTGTTTCTGTCGATCTTTTGTTTTTTATTTCATTCGATTTCAATCCATGTAATTTTCAAATTACACAATTTTACATGTTCTTGAATATAAATTTGTTTTCTCACACTTTTCTCGCTCCATTTATGTGCATCTTATAAGATGTAAAATCACAAGAATTTTTCGAACTGTGAAAGGATTGTTTGTGCATTAACTAGTGTAACATACAGAATGAAACAGTGTTTTGCTCGCGTAGGTCATTCTTAAGAAAACATAGTGGTTTCACTATTACATGTACTTCCAGCATCGGAACCCGAGAACCGGTATAATCGAATAATAGCTAACATGACGTACAAACTCTACTAGTTTTTATTCAAGTTTTAAAGTTTTTTTTTACGATTTTGCCATCGTACTCTAAACGACAATTTTTGTTGAATGGGAAAATATGTAGTAATTTTTGGTAGGACCATAAGACCTTTCATTGGACCCTAAGATATATCGGTTCTGCAAACTACTGAGAAAAGTGAATAAGATCCATTTCTGAGCATATGACTATTATCTCTCGTCGTTAATCGAAAACTGAGAACCAGGATTGCCAAATTGGTTTGCTGCCTTATAATAATGGCTACCGATTGGTGTAGTTTTGAGGCCAGTTTAGAAATTTTTTTACGGTTTTTGTTTAGCCGCTTTAAGTGACGGTGTACAATATTTGATAATTTAAATCCCAGAAAGTCGACTTTAAAAAAAATCAGATGAAGCTGAATCTCGACGTCATACAAGTCTAAGACCTTTGGAATCAAAACAATGATGATTTTTCAAGATCGAACATTTTCAAACTTACCCATATCCGATTTAGCTCAAATTTTGCATGGGGACTTTTTTCGAGGTACTTAAACTTTTAAGCATTAGCGCATTGCGAAATTAGAGGTGATCCCAAAATATTGGACCCTTATATATATTAGAGCGGTAAAAAACAACGCGTTTTGTCGGGTACGTCACTTATAACATCATATCTCCGGAACCAAAAATCACAGCCATTTGATCTTTGAACTTTCAAACGGGCCTAAGTTTGTTCAAATCGAGTCAGTCATCTTTGGAGATCTTGCGCGGTAGAAAAAAAAAAAAACAACGCGTTTTGTCGGTTACGTCACTTATACCATCAAATCACCGGAACCAGAAGTCACAACCATTTGATCTTTGAACTTAATCAATGGCCTGATAGTAGCTTTCAAACGAGCCTAAGTGTGTTAAAATCGGTTCAGCCATCTTTGAGAAAATTGAGCGGTGAAATTTTTTTCAAAAAGTGCCTTTTTTTCATTTTTCGTTCTCGTCGAATTGAGTCGAATGGTATATAACACTATGAGTCTCCGAGGCTCCGTTCAAAAGTCGGGTTTTCCAGCAATTCCAATATGTTTCTATAGATAATGGCAAAATGGAGGAAATATGAATAACATTTCTGTTTCTTTTCTAGATCTTCTGAACGAATTTTGAAGCAACGAATTTTATTTATACCATAATGACGATGAATCACAAAAATTATTTTTTATGAATCACCAAGACTGTTGCGATAGGTTATAATTCTTTTTTTATTGTTGTTTTGTCTGTTTCTTTATTTTGTCTTATAAATCTTATGAAGCATGATCAACTAGACGTGATCTTATAGTCGTTTTCAGTGGGCTTTTCTGCAGTTCAAAGTATGGGTTCATAATGTAACATTGAAAACTGCTACAAGTACCTAATATTGAAAATGTTACTTGAGATTTGAAGAAGTTTATTGCGCTCTTGATCAGTTGTTGAGTTGAAAATAATTTGAATTTTTTAAAGTTTTTGAAATTTTATGAAACCACACAAAATTTAAAGTAAAAGACGCAACATTTTTTTTACTAACATCACAATGTAAAATTTTCTCCTAATTGTAATAAATGAATAGTATTTTTGTTTTTCTTGATTGCATTCGCTCAACGAATACTGTTAATTAAGCCACAGATTAGGTATTTTTTCACTCTATTATATATAGTTAAAGTTTTATATAAATTCATTTAAAATTTTATTTTTAAACCGCTGCACATCGGAAATGGTATCATTTAGACAAGATTATGCCAAATGCTATTTGCACATTTTTATTTAAATTTTTGCCTACTTTCATAAAAATGAATTAAAATTATTCAAAAATCATATTGCAACAATTTTCAAAAATCCACCTACTTTAAAAAAAAAACTATAACTTTTTTTTCAACATAACATATGAAATAAAAACAATCAAGAATACCTTTCATTAGATATTTTATTTTTGTTTTATATTTTCAAAATAAAGTTAAAAATTTTGATGTGATGATACCTTTATCATATTTTCATAAACTAAAAAAAATTATTCTAAAAATAATTCATTAAATCTTATGTAGTTTTCGTTTTTAAATTGCACTACACCGGTGTAGCGAAAGCTGCACCTAAACCGTTCGTTTTTACCAATTGCACTACACCAGTGCTACACTTTTTCTGCACCGATACCACTGGTGTAGCACTCATCAAAAGTTTGGTGTAGCTCTATGCAATGGAATCGTTTATTGTAGTCAATGGTTACTGTTTATGTTTTCGTCATTTTTGTTCGTTTATTCATGCCTCAGTGTAGCACTGCACCGGTGTAGTGCAAATTAAAAACGAAAACGCCATTAATTAACAACAAAAAAGAAGTTATTCCGTTTCGGAGTTTTTGATCATTATTTCCGATACTTCCGGAATCGGGAACTAGGAACCGAAATAACCAAAATCGGGTTGTTTGGTCAGCAACTGAAACAAACTACAATACTAAACAGTTTTGAATCAAATTTTGACGTTTTTTCCGTATTTTGCATCGTCGATATTTCGTGAATTCATTCTGAAACCGGTATTCGGATGCGGATGAAAGTCATAAACCCATAAGAACCGTAATTTGAGCCTAAGTTTGTGAAAATCGGTTCAGGCATCACCGAGAAAATGAAGTGAGTTGAAAAACCGAGAAAATGAAGCGAGTTTCATTTTTTCCGGTACATCCGGAACCGGGAACTGGGAAATGATATATCGTTTCTTCCTCACTTTGCTCAGAGATGGCGTGACAGATTTTTACAAACTTAGGTTCAAATGAAAGGTCTCATGGTCCCAAACAAAACTACCAAACTACATCCAGCTCCAAGTTCCGGTTCCGAAATTGTAGGGTAGAGTGTGTTAAAAATTTGATACCGTCGCTTAAAGCGGCGAAACAGTACAAGTAAAAAAAATCTAAACTGCCCTCGAAACTACCCCAATCGGTAGTCATTTTCAGTAGACAACCAAACAAACCGATTCCGGCTATCCTGATTCCCGATTTCCGATTGTGGAAGCACCGGAAATAGTGATCACATATTCCAAAATAGATCTCACTTACTTTTCTCATGATCACAAATTTAGGTTCAAATGAAAGGTATGGTAGCCCCATACCTGATGGTGGAGATTGTTAAAATATTTATAAATAAAAAATGTTGAAGAATTTCTACGCTTGCTTCAAAACTATTCCAATCGGTAGCTTTTGTCAGTAGACGGCCAATCAAATTAATTTCATTTTTCCTGGTTCCCGGTTTTCGATTAACGACCGGAGATTGTAGCAATAGACTCAAAAATTGATCCTAGTTACTTTTCTCGAACCGCTTTCGATTATACCGGTTCCCGGATTCCGGCTTCGGAAGTACCTGCAATAGTGGAACTCACTTCTTTTCCACAGAGATGATCTAATCGATCTGAATACTGTTTCACTCTGTAGGTTGTACTAGTTTATGGACAAAGCTTTTTGTTTTTCAAAAATCAAAAACAATTATTTTGAAGAAATCCACACACTTATAGATGAGAATATTCATGTTCGATTAAAGAGATCCACATTTTCATCGAAAAATTGTGTTCAGTTACGAAGCTTATTTCCGGTTGCATGGATACGCCAACAAGAAATTGCCGCCTCTGCGTTGAAAATTAGCCAGATGTATTTCAGGAGCTATCAATGCATACCAAAAAAGTCACTGCTAGGTGTGGATTATGGACCGATGGCATCATCGGGCCGTACTTCTTCAAAGGTGACGATGGGCGGAACGTTACTGTGAATGGTGAGCGCTACCGTGTGATGATTGACGATTTTGTTTTATCAAAAATGGAAAAATTGGACGTGTGGTGCCACATCCCACACGGCACCCGAAACAATGACCAAATTGAGAGCCGCATTCAGTGAAGGCTCATGTCTACAAGGATAAACG
This sequence comes from Malaya genurostris, assembly GCF_030247185.1. NCBI lineage: Eukaryota > Metazoa > Arthropoda > Insecta > Diptera > Culicidae > Malaya > Malaya genurostris. The sequence goes on from NC_080572.1 coordinate 184,658,433, forward strand.
ATTGACGCACTGGAAACCAATATTGAAGCATTTATTTTTTGAAATACCGGCCGATATGTTGGAGAGAGTATGCCAAAATTAAACCTTGCGGATGGGCCATCTAAAGCGGAGCCGCGGTCTACATTGGCATGAAATCATCTTCAAATATTAAATTATATTGATCGTTCTATCAATTCCAATAAAGATTTCATCAATTTTCTCAAATTTAATTCGTCTAACTTTTTCTAAATCGTTTTTCGAAGGGTATTGATGAATAGTAAAACAAATACCATTTTTGTTTTCAGCGCTGCACTACGCCAGTAAAGCACCGGTTCCACTCGCTCGACATTGGATGTAATCAAGGAATCCTTATCTGCCCACTAACAGTGTAAAACGTCGATCAATAAGTCCTCGCTCTGATAACAATGTTCATATGACAAAACGGCCCTTTCCTTTTGAATATGCCTTAGATTTCTATTGTTCGTTTCATGATGGAATATCTGGTAGCGAAGATATTGTGTAGATAATTGGTTATCGGTTTTCATGGTATTTATCCAACTTGTACTTGTACTGTAAAACGGACATTTCGTAGTATGTTCATATCTTGCTGACATCAGTTCTATTGCAGAATATAAAACATACAAGTCAATCAAAATTACCTAGTACTTTTCATCCAATAAAAGAGTTGGGTGCAGAAGCTTAATGTTAAGTGGAAGAGGTCGATTAATAATTGAGTTTTTCTTATTCCACCTGATGTTAAATGTTATTTACCTAAATCAATCTTCTTGCATTAAACTCTTGCCATTCGATAGGTTTTACTCTTTGTTTCCTGACAACAATCGAAAGAGGAAATGAATGAAGACAAAAAAAGCTCAAAAGCAGGTTAAAACTACTTCATCGTTTCGGTGCTTTCAATTCCGAGTAGTTTCTAAATAATTTAAGAGCATCATCGCCATTTACGTTCTTCTACATAAATATCAGTTAGGATGCATTCGGAAGGCGTTAAGGTCGTAGTCAGCCTGAATGAGTTACATGAAAAGAAGATGAAATTGTAGTGACGATTCGCTGCACAGCATTTTATCAACATGTGACAAGTTTTTCGAGGCTAGCAACGCCGAAAGTTTTCCTGTACACGTTAAAGAACGTTATTTATTCACCAATGTCAAAACAGCAAGTGCTTTCGAGAAATTTTGCGAACTTGCAGGCTTGAATGGAAAATCTAAATCTAATATCATTCGTTGATAGATGGGTGCACAATCCAATCCTGAGTCATAACATCGTGAACAATTTGCATCGATTCGGGCTTAATTTTCTTCTTGTCAGTTTGCACTACCGGACCCGGAACGATTTCGTGTTTGAGCTCAGGCATTCGTACCCAAAGTCTGATGCTCGGAACGGTACGGTTCGGTATCACCACGAATCGATTTGAAATTCTGATCAAGCCAAACAAATGGCTTCTATCTCCCTGCAAATATGAATGCCTCCATGCGGTTCCCCATTTCTGTTGCGATGCATGGAATTTGTCAATTTGATTATCAACTATCAGCCCTGTCAAGACCGTTCCCAAACTACTCAGACTCACTTGACTGTATGCGTATGTGATCTCGATTCTGCTTTCGAATCCTCTTCGGTAGGTGCCATTTTTTCGGGTGACTTACGTAGCAAAAAGTGGTGATATAGCTTGAAGGATTCACTCGATAGAAAAGAAGAGTTTTTCCAAGCCATTCTATATTATGGCAAACGAAGAAACTGTCACTACCACACGGGAGCAACGAGTTTCCATCAGTTACTGATGTTTTCATCTTTGTCAGAAGAGTTGTTTTCCGCTACGGTAGATCTAACGATTCTTTGTACAGCTTCCAATAGCAAATCGTGCAACCAACAGATTTTCGGTCCCTCCCTGCTATCAAAAATTACAGTTACTAAATCCCACCGAACAGAAGAAGCACAGATTGTCAAAACTAAGAACCGGTTCAAAATACTATGCATAAGAACGGTGTAAATTCAAGCTTCTTTTGAAAAATTAACGAAATAAATGTTACCTGTTGTTAGGCTTCATGCATTTTTTTTTGAGAACCACATGAAAAAAATTGTTTTAATACACGTATTGGTGTAATGGTGCCTTCCTCATTCACATTTCACGAGAAATCGATGGAAGTTTCATATTGGACATTTTAAATAACTTTTTAGGGCCATTGAATAGTCAGGCCTATAGGTTCGAATAGTTTCACAATCTGTTTCAAAAATTTCGCAATTGTTTGTGTCGTCAACTATGTAAAGGTTAGTCATTTTTTATCTTTCATTATCCTATCTTTACCTCAGCACCGTATTCAACAAAAATCACACATCGGTTGAAAACTCGAACTTATGTGTGCTCGGTGCCAATGGACTCGTTTGTGTTTTCATAATAGAGCTTCGGTGTTGATTTTCGTTTTCTTTATCACATGTAAGAAATCAAACACCACACACAGCGCGCTTCGTTCGTATAGGCGGTGTTGTCTTTACTATGGGGCGCCTTTTCAAAATTTACCCTGTACCAGAATGGGCAGAACTTTATCGCGAATATCTCTTGATGTACTTAACCCAACAACATAATTTTTACTACAAGCTATCGGAAATATGATCAGAAATCTGTGATTAAATTTTCAACAGCGTGAGATAATCATAAATAACTGCAAAACAAACTTTTCTAAAACTTTTAGAAATAATGAAGAAAATTCATCACGCTTGTTTGCCTTTTTCGCACCCGGACGATGGTTTTGAGAAAGTCAAGCACATATCAGCTTCGATTATCTACTGGACGAGTATAGAAGGTAAACTTTGAGTAAAAATCGTACATTTCTTCTAGTGCTTCAGACGGAACTGGAGGTAGAGGTGAGGTTCTCCCACCAACATCAGTAAGAACAAACTAAGTATAAAGCGTGAAACGCTCATGTCGTGCTTTCATTTGGACTTCGATGGTCGGGAGCAGCAGTCGCCAGTGATGAGAGCAGACCAGCTTCCCTGCAAAGAAGATCGATTGTATCATCCTACTGTTGGTCCTTTGCATTGGAGAAAAATACAACGAAAAATGGACTGCTGGTCCTTTGCTGGTCCTTTGCATTGGAGAAAAATACAACGAAAAATGGACAACTGTGGGAAACATTATGCAAAATCCGCCCTTGTAATAGCTCTATAACTTTAAAGATTGCTTCTTTGCAAATCGGAAATTAAAAGCATGAGTGTAGTGCACATCTCGGATAATTTGATTATCTCTGTGCAATTTACGCAGAGAAAAATTCGCAACAGTGTTTAACATCGTTTATACCCAAACAGCAGGTGCGGCAACAATGGGGGGGGGGGGTCCAAGCACTTTCTGCCCCTCCAAAAGATTTATTGGAATGGCCATGCCCTTATCCTTGTAGTTCGTCTCCGTAATCGTTCATATTGCTCAACTAAGTTAATACAATTTTTAAACTAATTTACTACTATGTGAAATATGCTATACTTTACCACTCGAATACTGGTTATTATTGCAATAGTTAGGAAAATGTTTGTGATCGTGTCAAAACATTCGGAAGAGAAACTAAACTTGGATGCTTTTTATTTGCTCTAACCTCTCCGTTCCCTTTATCAAAATGCTTTATACATTGCATAATGATCAGTAGCAAGAATTTTTTGTGCCCCTCCATGTAGCAAGCCCTGCGATCTGTTCAACAATGGTGTTGTCAGATTGGATTATCTGTAAATCCGGGCAAAACATCAATGGTGCTTTTCACTCATCGTAGGATAATCACAGGAGCTCGTCCGTTACAGTTCTTCGATTCAGAGGTCACTGTGGTTGATCAAGTTAAATACGTCGGGGTTATTCTTGATTCAAAACTGAATTGGTCTGCTCACATTGACTTCAGGATTAAAAAAGCTTGCGTGGCTTTCGGCCAATGTAAACGAGCTTTTGGAAAGTCATGGGACTCAAACCCAGATACATTCATTGGATCTACACAACTATCGTTAGACCAATTTTAGCATACGGATGTCTTGTATGGTGGCATAAAGGAGAAGTTGCGACAGTTCAGTCAAAGCTAAACCATCTCCAAAGGATGGTCCTAATGGCGATGACAGGAACATTCACGACAACTCCTACTGCTGCTCTAGAGGCGCTACTGTGTATTAAACCACTACATGTATTCCTAAAACAAGAAGCATAATCTTGTGCATACCGTCTTAAGGTTACAGGGCTTTGGAACAGTAACCCTATAGACTATGCTACTAGCCACACTCGCTTGTGGTCTCAAATGGTTACGTGGGATGAGTATTTACTCGCTCCTAGTGACGTAACTCTCACATGCAGTTTTCCTTTCAGAATATTCAATGTGAGCTATCCTCTTCGTGAGGAATGGTTGACTGGTTATTTGGAACGACAACTTGATGAACACACAGTTTGTTATACGGACGGTTCTCTGTTGAATGGTCGTGCTGGTACTGGTATCTACTGTCGTGAAATGAGCCTAGAGCAGTCTCATTCACTTGGTAAATATAGTACTGTGTTCGAAGCAGAAATCTGCGCGATTCTGTGTGGAATACAATCAGCAATGATTAGTTGGCTAGAGCTGGTGCAACGAATGATTTCGTTGGTCCGGAACCAGCTTTACCACTTTCAACTAGTTGGATAATAGTATTCACCTTATATAGCAGATTGTTTGGAATCCTTTATGGAGTACCGAATTTACTTCTGCTCGTATATACTGCGAATCGTTCTGCATTCTTCCGGGAGTGCAGAATGGTGTAGCTTTTGTAAAATCTCTAAATCTTCTCGAGGGTTGGAGGTTTTATTAAGTGTGCATCGTTCATAAGAAAGAACGCACATAGTAACAAATCTACATAGGTTTTACAGCAGACTGTTCGGGACCTCGTAGAGGTTCAGAATTTACTTCTGCTTCCACTAAATGTGATCCCCAGCAAATTGTTCAGCATCCCTTAGGGGTGCAGAATTTACTTCTGCTTTTTTTGTGTTTTTGTGTCGTCAATTTTCCCCATCCTCCCAGTCCAACCCTTACCATTTCCCTTCAAGCCTTCTCTCTTATATATCGGGAAAATGATGCTGAAAACAAATTGATGGCAAAGCACAAATCTCCAAATATCAAGGGGAACGTGACATTTGAGCCAATTTGTTCTGATTCCTGATTCCTGATACACAAACAATCCGCAGCTTTTGTATAGCTTTTCAATGCTGCTCATAGTCATGGAGATACATATTGATAACTTGTATATTTTGATCTGTTTCAGGAATATTTTCAGTCATCCAAGGACTTCAGTGAATCACGAGTATGGAGTATGAAAATTAAGTTTTTAATGCACTTTGTTAGTTCGGTAGATCTTATGGTCTGAACGGCAGATAGGTTTTGGATGGCGTAGCTCATTCACAATAGTCTTATTAATTGCATGTGGTATCACGAGTATGGGCCGAGAACAAAAAGTTTATTGACACAGTTCTTTGTGCTGGTAGATCTTAAGGCCTAAACTCCAGATAGTTTTTGGATAACCTAGAATAGTTACAATAAGCAAATGATTTGCTTGCGGTATCCCGAACATGAACCGTGTATAAGGATTCGGATAGTTTTCTTGGTTACGCTGATAGATCTTAAGGCCTGTGCTCCAAGTAGTTTTTGGATGAACAAGCACTGTCTCATAACTCATCAATTGAATGTGATACCACGAGTATAGAGCACAAAAAAGAAACTCACTTATGTCATCAAGGCATATATTCCAGGAGGTTTTGGATGGACAAGAACTTCCACAGACATTACCACAGTATATCAATTTGTTAAATATAGTATTACGAGAACATACCGCACTCAAAAGTTATACAAAAGTCACCAATCACGCGCTCATATACTGATTTCTTTTTTCCAGAGAATTCTTGGATGCCTCCGATTTTCAATAGATTCTATTAAACCAAACAATTTTATATAATTCAATTCACTGAAGCCATGTGGGATTGTTTTGTACTCGTACAAATAATAATTTTCTTCATCATACACAAACTTTTTTTACGCGATCATGGCGTAAGCAAATAAAAAATTACGTTATTTAAAATAAATAGCGTGAAAAAAGGCGCGTAACATAAATTCGCGTAAATTAGGTTCGCGTAAATTGAGGTTTTAGTGTAGTGAAAAAGAGAAAATCTTGCTCATTTCACACAATCGATCAACTAATTGATATTCGAAAGTATAAAGTGTCAGTTTTATTCGTATTCACGACATCCAGTTATGTCTCTGACATTACAAACCGTACTTTTTTCTTCTTCTGTACCACTGCATGTATGTACCGGTGCGCTTAATAAGACGATTTTTAGACACTGATCACCTTGTAATTCCGGGACCGAAAGTCAGATCCGGATGAAATTCAGGAGTTATGTATGGAATCATAACACCATTAGCCATCGCTGAGAAAAGTGAGTTCGTTACAGTTTGTGAGCACTATTTTCGGTGCTTCCGGAATCGGACACCGAGACTGGTATAGCCGGTATGGATATGTTCGGCTGTCAACCAATTAGATACCTGATTCCTTTAATTCAGAAACTAGAAGTCGGATCCAGATGATATTCAGAAGTTTTATATAGGACCATAAACATTCATTTGAATCTAAGTCTAAAATTTAGAATCGGTCTCTGAGAAAAGTGGGTAAGTAATTCAAAATTGGAATTTTTACTCTAATCATCATAAATCAAGATAAAATTCAAGAGTTTTCTATGGGCTCAAAAGACCTTTCATTTGAATCTAGGTTTGCGAAAATCGGTTCAGCCATCTCCGAGAAAAAAAGTTAGTGCAAAAAACGTTACACTCACAGACATTTTGCGTACTCGACGAACTGAGTCGAATGGCATTTGACACTCGGCCCGCCGGGTCTCGGTTCGAAAGTCGGTTTGCATGTCAGTGATTGCATAACCCTTCTATATGAGAAAGGCAATAAGGACTAAGTGTTTTTTGAAGTAGTACATCAAGACTGCCACGACGAATTTACGTGAAATACCTCGAGCATGCGTACTAGAAAATAGTACTAAAATCGTTGCTGTTGCATCTTAGCTCCTAGCGCCAGATATTTGTGTTGTTACAGCTCCAATGGACATTAATTCTTACCTCTGGGCACACATGGAAACATGCCAGAAAGTTTTAAAGTGATGCCAAACATTTCCTTTGAAATGCTTTATAAGTTTGTTATTTTTTGCCATTATCGCAAACGTCATTATTTTAATTGGCCATCATTAACGGTCAACATAAAAAAAACATCTTGCTCTGGAAAATTCGCAATTTGCTGTTTCCGTTATTTTATTCTCACATTCGGAATACATATGTAGCGACTGTATGAGTGGCACTAGTACAACTTTAACTTTGGCAGCAACGAGATGTGCTGTATATAGCATAGTTTTTTCCCACTAGTTGCTGCACCTCAATCTCGGCACTTTATCATAATACATCCACTGACTACTTCCAATGTTCCGACCCACTTTCCAAAGGGCAGAGGATCGCGGTGGTGCTCCCCACGGTTGCAAAAAGCACTTGTCGAATAGTTGATGCGAACTTTCAAACTATGTTCGCAATTAGGGCGAATATCCAACGAGAAAAAAAAACGACGTCGGTAAACCGGTGACTAACCCGGCGATGGGAAGATGGATCACATCTGCTCAATACCAAAGCGTTGCTCGTTTTCCCCGTCCTGAGATACTAACTACCAAGGATTGGGTAACAATCCTATTTTTTTCCTACGAGATAGTAAAACTGAGCAAATATAAATATTTTAAACAACGCAGATTCCCATCATTGCAGATTATGTTTCTCGTACGGTGATGAGAAAATAGATACATAGATATAATTCTATTTCACTGTGAAGTATTGTTACAATTGATCAATGCCTTTTATACTTATTTCAAGATCAGAGTACTTTTTTAGAGGGTGCGTTCTATTAAAATGGCACACACATTCATTTACCAAAAATAATTCCAATTATTGCATTTTCTTGAAATACCTATGATGATATCTCCCGTCCCGAATGCCCGTACCTTTCTCTACACGCAACTCTTCGAATTTGTACAACCGGTTTTCGTTTGATTTTTGTTGTTTTTTTTTTCTAAAATTTTCTTCAACTCAAGCTCTGTTTCAATAGTTTTAGAATGTTTGTGAAGTCCCGCCCTCATTGTTGTCTAGAATTTTTTCATTGTTTGAAGTCCCGGTAACTGTTGTGGGCAGAGCTACGCTAAGTGAGTATCTCTCGTGGCGACACCTATCTGCGCAATCAGACAGCAGCGCAGATCGAGAACCTGTTGCAAATCGCGAAACGTGTGTATTTACATTAAGGAATATGAGCTCGAAAATGTGCAAAATAGGAGAATATCTTTAGGCGAGCGCTATTGTTGTGTTGTCAGGAGCAATTCACGCAGTACCGTAAGTCTCTGTCTAGGTTTTTATACATTTCCATTCAAACCGTTAAAAGCGGAACGTCGAAAAAAGTGAACTAATCCGTTAATAAGTTCATAACGTAAATAGTAATGTTTACAATAGTGTTTCCACTTTCAATTCCAGTATGTATTTTAGTGTTTTGGTGATGAATAATTTGAATTAACGATAAGAATTCCCGAAATATTCTCTCGATTCATCATTATTTCTAACATTTTTAATTTATAAAAAGGCGAGAAAAAGTATGAAAAGTATGGAGCCCTTCAATTTTTTTCCATTTTAAGCAAAACCTGTTGCGTTTGCGAATAGATGAAAAATGGCTTTTTTAACCCGTGACATACAAACTGTTCGAAAGTAGTGAACATGATTTTTTTTTTCAATTTGAGAAGTCTTCGGGCACTCGCGATCAAATAGTTTTCATGAAATGTAATATACCTTGCACATAGTCGAAAATGTCCGGATTTTGGCGTTATTTATGCTGTTTATTTTCTGTACATGATTGTGTCAATAGAAACACTAACTTCATATTATGTAATACATAGGCAACTATTCCACTCAGCTAAAGTACATCTACATTGAAAGAAATTCATTTTCAGAACGCTGACACTACAGTTGAAACAGTTGAATTTTTTTTTCTAAAGTACTTAGTTTTGGGTAATTATGTTTGCAGCTTTATTAACTAAAGTATCTAACCTATTCAATTTGAGAAAAATAGTAACAAACAGCGGGGTTGCTGAAATTCGCCTCACGCAACTCATTAACGCTCACCGCCTGCGAACGATTCAAGAACGGAGACAGCAAAGCATGTAATGCCGGACGAGGCAAAAGCTATGCTTAATATGTGACTGCCTGAGCGACTCGCAAGAGAGAAGAGATCTTGCTTTTTCATGCTGGTTGCTATTCCGCCGTGAGCCATTCTCTACCATTTCAAGAGCAGGTATCATCAGGCACGAATAGCGCTTACATTGAGTCAATTTTTGACTCACTGCGAGTCAAAATGCCAGCAATCATGAATGCAAGTGTACGAAAAAAATTGAAGACAAAAATTAGCGATGCGATGGAAGCAATTTTTTATTTTGCTTAGTTTAATTGTCTCGTAGATATTGCCCTGATAAAAAGTGTGCGTTGAACATCACAAATTAGTTTAGAAAACTTTAAACGTAATATCATTACTTATCATTGGAAGATGGCGAAACGATTGGGTTGGATAAAAATTAAACTGATAAATAAAACTGATAGTCCGCTTCAAAACGTCGTTTAAAATCGTATACTAATGTGATGTGATGTGATGTGAAATGAAGCCACCATCAGTTCAAGGACTTGCCAGTGGATGCGGGTAGACTTACAGTAGCCCCGATATGACTCATCCATTCACCTTCTTACTATAGCTGTTACCGAAAAGCGAACAAAAAGGGTTGGGCGGATACGTAAGTAGAGTCATTTACTCGTATTCCGCGGGAATAAAAGATGCTCTTCCAACCATAATATCCAGTGCATGGATGAAGCATATCGCTATACATGCTTGAACCCGCCTGATGGTTTGTTTGAGAAGGGCGCGTCAGACTCATGTCAAACCTTCAGAAGGAAACAAGTTTCCTTCAAGTGACTTGGGCTGGCTATCCACAATCCCTCGTCCAGTCATCAATTCGTCCGATGCCCTGATGCTCCCTCCCTCCCCGTGCAAAATATTTTATATTGATAAATACAATGAAACATAGTGTAATGAAATTAATATAACATAAAAAGATATAATAGATTACAAAATAATATAATATAATATAACATAATATAATATAATATATTTTAATTTAATATAATATAATACAATGTCGTACAATATAATATAATATATTACAAAACATGGTATAAAATAACAGTTAATGTAGAGTGTCAGTTATGCTCTTATATCTTCGCAATACTGCAGGAAGTAGAATATTTCTCTTCTAATAACAATAATAATATCTACATCTATAAAAATAATATATGTTATTATTATTTATGACAAATTAATAATAATAACAATAAATATAATTATGAAAATAACAATAAAAAACAATATAATATAGTACAATGAATTATATAATAAATAATAGAATAAATAAAATGATATGTTGCAATATGCTATGATATTATATTACTTGAATTTATATGTCATTTCTCATCCTCTCATTCTGCCATCAACGCATTCCATAGACCATTTGTCACCACAGACACACGTGTAGGCATGAAACAGGAACCAGTGAGAACCAAACTCACCTTGTGACGACCTTGATATTTAGTTAAAAGTTACTTTAAAAATGATAACTTATAAGGAAAACAAATTTATATTTTGCGCAGAGGTACGTAGTACTACTCATAATAAACCCTATAATATAATATAATATAATACAACATAATGCAATACAATATAACATAATATAATAGAATACAATATAATATAATATAATATAATAAAATATATTTTAATATAATACAATATAATGTGATATAATGCAATGCAGTATAATACCATACAACATAGGATATAATAACATAAAATAGTGTGAGACGATAATATATGAAATAATATGCTATGATACAATATAACAGGTAATGTCGCAGTGTAAGTTACGCTCTTCTAATAATAATAATAATAATAATAATAATAATAATAATAATAATAATAATAATAATAATAATAATAATAATAATAATAATAATAATAATAATAATAATTAAAATAATAATAAAAATAATAATAATAATACATGATGTAATAAACAACAGAATTATATGTTGTAATATACTATGATAAACACTGCATTTTAGGATGCGCAGAAGGCGATAGCACCCAGTCGACGCCGTTCTATTGACCAAATGTCATCATAGACGCTCGGGGAGGCATGAGATAGGGACTTGTGAGGACTTAGTTATCTCACCATTTGACGACCTCGTTTAAAATCGTATACTAATGTACATATAATGTACTTCCTACTGCAATAAAACTAATGAAACAATTTATTCAGATTTCACCGAATACTATTCTCACGTTCGTACTCCGTGCTGTTGAAATTTTGCGGCAAGTAATGGCAGATAGATTTTAAAAAAGCTGGGGTTGAATCACCTGAGGACAATCACTTTTGTAAAGTGAAAATTTTGCAGTTTATATTCTATTTCGGGTTGGTTTGATATTTATTTTATTTATGATTTTGAAAATGGACTGAAATATCTACAGTGATATTTTTTAAAATCACATATGATTATGAATGATCAAGTCCAATACGCAATATCAATATGCAATGCAAATAGAGTGACAAAAATATATTCTGAATATTGATTATAGAGGCAAGTCTAATCTTTTAATTCCAGGGATGATTTATTTTCTCATGTTTTTATTATATTAAACACAATTTAACGCTTCTTCGCATAGATTTGATTTATAGAAGTAATAGGAGTGCAGGGTTTTCCACAACGTTTGAACATACTGAGACGCCATGTAACTGCTTGCTCTGCAAAAATCATAGCAATTAAGAAGAATGGCTAACAAAGAAATAGTTATTACTAACTAAATACTCATTCAGCATCTTTTACCATACATCTACGCAAATTATCGATTAGAATAACTGTACTACGATCAGGAAATTAAGACTTTTAAATTGAGAATCACGGTTGTGGTTCCGGCCAACTGCCACAGGATGTCGAAGCATTTTGTAAAACGCAACATAAAATTGGAGGAATAGATGTTCCATTGAAATTTACTTTTGCATTTTTGTATCGCCTTATTAACTTAGTCCTATTTTAATGCATTCATTAAATTTTTGCATTTAATATTATCATTTTTGGAGTTTCACAAAACTATTGCCTCGTAAGTTTTTTTTCCAAAAGCAAACAGCAAAATAATAACGTAATGTGATATCAGTTGAGAAATTGATGAGCTGAAATCAAATTAAGATTACAATCTGATATTGCTGTCAAAAATTTATTGAAAATAAAATGTTCTACAATTGACTCCCGAAGGGATCAGTTTAGCTTTTTTTTTTAAAAGAACCTCCGCTAGAAGAAATTGTAAATTCAATTTCATAACATTTTACAATATTCATATTACAGAGGAAACGATTTCAATTTGAAAAATAACACAATCCGCGTGGTTTATCGATTTGTCAGATAGTGCGATTTAGAATTTTTGTTACTCATATCACACATTCAGTTTTGAAACTACTCATTGCATTATTTACCTTAAAACTATGTTGAGCAACAAAATTTTTACGTGAATACTTAAAGGATCACATACAAAGAGTCCAAATGAAATATAATTCTGTTATCATATAATCAGGAGATAGTAGGAGAATATAGGATCAAGAAAAAAAATATGCATTTAATTCCACTTTATTTAACGTCACTAATGTCACGAGACAGATAATTTTGTTGTGTTTGATTGTATGATACTTGATTTTTAGATATTTATTTCGTTATTGGAAACTGCGGAAGGTCTTCATTGCACGATTATCCATGGCACAGTTTCCAACAAGTAACTGTAGAGAGTTTGTTTGTTTTTGATAATAATAGAAATATCATTCTTCAGTAAAATCTTATGTTGGCCTCCAAATTAGTGCCTTATAAAAAATTATAGAAGTTCTATTTCGGTTTTAGTTTCTATTATATTGTAGCTCTAACGCCCTGTATATTGAATGTGACGGAATTATTCGGTGTTTATGGTTCTTCTTGTATTTGTAAGAACTAATAGTGTGTATCATCAAAGTTGGTCTCAATCTTTTTGGTAGTTGACTTGGTTCGACACAACTTGTCTCGAAGTCAATACAAATACTATTAGTTTATTATGAATGATTAACATGAAGTTAAAAGCAATTATTAGTGTCATCACATATGTTTATAATTATTAAGTAAACGATCGTCGAATGGCTTTGTAATCGGTATATAAATAGTTTCACGAAACAATAATAATTGACAAAAACTTGGGACTATTACTTCTCAGGCATAATAAACAACCCTACATTCGACCGAATGAAAAATACCAATTTGGCATTTCGAATGAGGTATAATTTGTTCGGAAAAGTCGAACTCGATCGAAACACAAAATGAATTTATTATAGAACTACGGAATAGGAGTGAAAGTTACATATTTACGACACACAAAAACGCTCCTTAATAACCCTTTACAGTTTGATGATTAATCAATAACATATTCTGGCAGGTATCAAAGTTGTCCCTAACGCTACAAATCACGATTGAAGTATAGCAAACACCGAAGAAATGTGCAGTGAAGACAATTCAAAAAGATTCGACATCTTTCTTATAAGCTTTATACAGGAATAAAGTTTTATCCTGGGCGGTCATTCAGTTGTACCGCCATACGTCGCAGAGAACGAATCACCGTGAGTAGAAAATTCGACTCAACGCGAGTCATCAGCACCACCGAATAGCTTTATACCTAAACGCTTCGAAACGAACTCACTGCGAGCGAACAGAGTGCATATATGATGCTTGCTTGCTTTGCCAAGCGGTACAATTCTCTGAGTGGAAGGAAAGAATGAATGAAGCAGACACGGAATGTGATGTGATGTGATGTGATGTGAAGTGAAGCCACCATCAGTTCAAGGACTTGCCAGTGGATGCGGGTAGACTTACAGTAGCTCCGATATAACTCATCCATTCACCTTCTCACTATAGCTGTTATCGAAAAACGAACAAAAAGGGTTGGGCGGATATGTAAGTAGAGTCACTTACTCGTATTCCGCGGGAATAAAAGATGCTCTTCCAACCATAATATCCAGTGCATGGATGAAGCATATCGCTATACATGCTTGAACCCGCCTGATGGTTTGTTTGAGAAGGGCGCGTCAGACTTATTTCAAACCTTCAGAAGGAAACAAGTGTCCTTCAAGTGACTTGGGCTGGCTATCCACAATCCCTCGTCCAGTCATCAATTCGTCCGATGCCCTGATGCTCCCTCCCCTTTACGCCCCCGTGAAAAATGGTTTATATTGATACATATTGAAACATAGTGTAATGAAATTAATATAACATAAAATGATATAATAGATTACAAAATAATATAATATAACATAATATAATATAATTTAATTTAATATAATATAATACAATGTCATACAATACAATATAATATATTATAAAACAATATATAAAATAATAGTTAATGTAGAGTGACAGTTATGCTCTTCTATCTTCGCAATACTGCAGGAAGTAGAATATTTCTCTTCTAATAACAATGATAATATCCACATCTATAAAAATAATATATGTTATTATTATTGATGACAAATTAATAATAATAACAATAAATATAATAATGAAAATAATAATAAAAAACAATATAATACAGTACAATGAAATATATAATAATTAATAGAATGAATAAAATGATATGTTGCGATGCGCTATTATATTACTTGAATTTATATGTCACTTCTCATCCTCTCATTCTGCCATCAACGCATTCCATCGACCAATTGTCACCACAGACACACGTGTAAGCATGAAACAGGAACCAGTGAAGACCAAGCTTACCTTGTGACGATCTTGATATTTAGTTAAAAGATTACTTTAAAAATGATAACTTATAAGGAAAACAAATTTATATTCTGCGCAGAGGTACGTAGTACTACTCATAATAAACCCTATAATATAATATAATATGATATAATGCAATGCAGTATAATGCCATACAACATATTATATAATAACATAAAAGACAAAAAAAAACATGTAAGACGATAATATATGAAATATTATGCTATGATACAATATAACAGTTAATGTGGCAGTGTAAATTACGCTCTTCTAATAATAATAATAATAATAATAATAATAATAATAATAATAATAATAATAATAATAATAATAATAAGAATAATAATAATAATAATAATAGTAATAGTAATATTAATAATAATAGTAATAATAATAATAATAATAATAATAATACTACATGATGTAATAAACAACAGAATCATATGTTGTAAGTTGTAATATACTATGACAAACATTTAGGATGGGCTTTAACATATGAGTCAATTCGCACCCTCTCATTCTGCTTCTAACGCAGAAGGCGATAGCACCCAGTCGACGCCGTTCTATTGACCAAATGTCATCATAGACACACGGGGAGGCATGAGATAGGAACTTGTGAGGACTTAGTTATCTCACCATTTGACGACCTGAATGAAGCAGACACGGAATATATACAAACTGCTCGCCGCACGGGTAGAGCATCGCCGGTGAAAAGAATAGTTCACGAGTAATGTTTCATTGATAGGATCAGCAACCTTGACAAACAGAAGTATCCAAAGATTTGGTGCTATTCTTAAGTACAACCAACATAATCAATATTCTCGTTCATATAACAGTTCGGCTGAAAAGTTAGTATCGTTTAATAGAAACACACATTTTTTTGCCAAAATTCGTTTTTATTATTCAACATAATTGCCATCAGAGGCGATACAGCGATTATAGCGATCTTCCAACTTTTCGATACCATTTTTGTAGTACGATTTGTCCTTTGCCTCAAAATAGGCCTCAGTTTCAGCGATTACCTCTTCATTGCTTCTAAATTTTTTACCAGCGAGCATTCTCTTGAGGCCTGAGAACAGGTTAAAGTCACTCGCGGCCAAATCTGGAGAATACGGTGGATGAGGGAGCAATTCGAAGCCCAATTCGTTCAATTTCAGCATGGTTTTCATCGACTTGTGACACGGTGCATAGTCTTGAGGAAGCAAAACTTTTTTCTTCTTCAAATGAGATCGTTTTTTTGAAATTTCGTCCTTCAAACGCTCTAATAACGCTATATAATAGTCACTGTTGATGGTTCTTCCCTTTACAAGGTAGTCGATGAAAATTATACCATGCGAATCCCAAAATACAGACGCCATAACCTTACCGGCCGATTGTTGAGTCTTTCCACGCTTTGGGTTCGGTTCATCGCGTGCAGTCCACTCAGCTGACTGTCGATTGGACTCCGGAGTGAAGTGATGGAGCCATGTTTCGTCCATTGTTATATATCGACGAAAAAAACCGGTTTTATTTCGATATAACAGCTCCAAACACTGCTCAGAATCATCAATTCGTTGTTGTTTTTGATCGATTGTGAGCTCACGCGGCACCCATTTTGCACAAAGCTTTCTCATATCTAAATATTCGTGAATAATTTGTCCAACACGTTCCTTTGATATCTTTAGGGTGTCAGCTATCTCGATCAACTTCACTTTACGGTCATTGAAAATCATTTTGTGGATTTTTTTCACGTTTTCATCGGTAACAGCCTCCTTTGGACGTCCACTGCGTTCATCGTCTTCGGTGCTCATATGACCAGTACGAAATTTTGCAAACCACTTACGAATTGTTGCTTCGCCCGGTGCAGAGTCTAGATAACACTCATCAAGCCATTTTTTTGGTATCGGCGGCACTTTTTTTCATCAAAAAGTAGTGTTTCATCAACACACGAAATTCCTTTTTTCCATTTTTTTCGCAATAACAAAAGTAGCTTCTCTCAAAATGCAATATCTCACAAACTAATAATCAGACAGCTGTCAAATTTATACACGTATCTTTGAAGGTTGGTACTAACTGAAAATGGTATGGATTCAATTCTAGTGGCGCCCTCTCATAGAAACGATACGAACTTTTCAGCCGATCTGTTAACACTTCGTGATTTCAGGCTTTGTATCATCCAGTGATTGTAAATGTACTCGTATACTTTCCACAATGACAGGACTTAAAAACAAATTAAACTTGAATCTCATTGAAATTTTTAATTTTAAAAAAGATAATCCGGAAAACAAAATATGAAATATCAATCTACATTGTTACCGACAATACTGATAACACTTTTTCTACCAACCTGCAGTAATATTAATTTCAACAACTTGTACTTGCTTATGTCAATTTCAACCAATCACGAGCTGGTCCGAAATTGGCTCTCGAAATGAATTAACAATTCTCAGGTCTTGTCCTAGCTATCAACTAGCAACTTTGCACGATGAAGATTCGTAAGCTTATGTCACTGGACTGCTGCCAACCAGCATTACAAATCACCATATATTGAGTGTCTGAGAGCCGATCTGTCAGAACTTAAATTCTCTTGATATTACACTCATCAGGACGCTCATTGATTGCCGATATTATCTTCATTTCGCCTGTTACTGCTTGATTACGAAGTGACTAAATATAATTCAAACAGCATAAACATTGAATTATATTCATTAACACCAATAAACTCCGAAGTCCGATGACTTTTTGCAAAGAACAATGAACTTTATCGATTTTTATGTTAGTACTCTCATTGATTTTTTTTCACTTCAACAGGGAATGAGCATGAGAATGAGAGAGAAAACAAAAAAAGTCGCCTGTCTTTGACTGAGTATACTTTTACTTTGTTCTAGTAGTATCTATCCAGTATCTCATTTGACAGTCACTTTCACCGTACCGATTACAATGGTTGTGGGTTCACTCATAGTTCTGGTTTTGAAATTTTCCAAAAATTCACGATGAAAAGTTTGCCGGCGTTCTTTAGTTTTGTTAATACAATGCACTAAAATGGTTTTATTTTCTATTAGTCGCACATTGGTATAGTTAAAATGACGACACCACTTTCGTACATCACCATCTAAAACTTCAATATTTTTTTTAATAACGATAGCATTTCTCTTATTTCCATTTCAAACATTCCCGATCAACAAGGGAGAACAAAATTGTATCTGGGGTTGTTTCGTTTTACCTTTTTTTATAAATATAAAAAAAGGTATAGAATTCACTCAAACTTTAGAAAATTTTTCAGTTTTTTGACAGTATCTGTCACAATTGACCTTAAAAACGGAATATATTTTCAGAATTAGATTCTTCACGGTAATACCTATCCAACAAGCCATAGATTGTTAAAATCCGTCCATTTTTAACGGAGATATCGAAATTTTTGTGTAAGCTACTTTTTTCCCTATTCCAGAAGTAGAAGTTTTGAGCGCTGTCTGGCAAAGAAATGCTTGGGAGCAACATAAAACACGATTTTTTATACTGTTACATACATTTGTTTCTAAGTACCCAACAGACTGTGTACAGAATCCTTTTTCGTGACATTTTGCCTCAGACCGATTTTAGCACGGTTCGTTTTTGGCAACATAATCGTTCGAATTTGGCATATGTAAACCAGATGATGGCAGAATTGTCGAGTTGAAAGCAATTCCATAATTATATTGATTTAAACTACTTACAGCAATAAATGCTGGAAGAACATAACAGCCACATACCATTCGAATCAGTTCGTCGAGATCAGCAAATGCGTGTGTGACATATAATTTCACTCAATTTTTTTCAGAGATGACTCAAACGTTTTCTACAAACTCAGATTCATATGAAAAGTCGTATACTCCCAAACAAGATTCCTAAATTATGTTTGGTTCCGACCTCTGGTTCCGGAACTACAGGATGATATGTGAAACGAAATTGAAACTGTGTTAACTCATTTTGCTCGTAGGTGGCTGAACCGATCTGAGATTCAAATGAAAAGTTTTAAGATTCTATAAAACATCTTGTTTTTCAGTCAGATCCAACTTCGGGTTTCGGAGATACAGTATGATTAGTATAAAAATGTCTACTTCACATAAATTAATCAGGCTTATCGGGTTAGTAGATTTGGATAGTCGATAACCAAATAAACTTATTTCATTTTTGATAGTATTCAGTTTTCGTTTCGGAAGGTACCCAAAAATTTAATTCGCACTACGATTCCTCAAAGATGTCTACATTGATTTTCAAACATTTTGAAACAAATGTAAACTATACAACTACTCAGGTGAATTTGTCTGACTTCGGCTACACCGAATTTCGAATTCCGGTTCCAGTATCGAATCGTTTCTCAAAGCTCAATCGTTTTCTCAAAAAAAGCCGAATCGAATTTCAGAAGCAAAAGTTCAAATTAAAATAAATCCAATTTTATCGAATTCTGACCTCCGATTCTGGAATTGTAGGATGATGAATTTTTAAAATTCAAAGGGATATAGAAGATGACAATCCCGAAAAGCTTTAAAGTTGGACTCAAAAATATTGCAATTTATTCGTCATATGGCCATACGAATCGGTTTGGATTATGCTGGTTCCTGAATACCGGCTCTGGAAGTACATTAAATTACCGTGAACTCTAAAGTGAAACTTACTTCGACATATCATAGAATGTTTGATCGATTGTCACACTTTTAGATTAAAATTCGATCCGATTTGCAGTTTCGACATTACAGAGTAATGAGTGATTAAAATCTCAAATTGCCACCTCAAACGACGGACATTAGAATAATGTCATGAAAACTGAAACACCGAAGAATATTCATGCAAAAAACACGTGCGGATTGATTAAAAAAAAGGTATCATCTCACTACTAGGTGGATTAAGCACGTTTTTTCTATCTAAATTAGTCATAATCTTGGCCTCGTTAATATTTAAAATAACCAAAATAATAACTCAATTTAACCTAGGTGATAACAAAATTGTAACAAACATTGATATGTAAACATCAATATTATATCTAAGTTTGTTACAAGTTTAGTACGACTCTTCAGCTGTTATTACCCATTTTTTGGGGGGAAAGCCTTTACCGTGCAGCAAATCTAAAAATAGATGAAATTGCATACCTTTAGGCGATTTGATTGGCCATAAAAAGTCATTCACAGTTAAGAGAGACTACTGGTTCCGAACCGGGAAGTTTTGAATTGCCAACTTACGCTACGATTGCATCGGGGCATGAGAACCAACTGAGGTTAGAAGGATATATTGGCATCATGTAATAACTACACACAAAAAAATGAATTTTACAGGTGACTTAATCCCTCATACGATGTAATTCGTAAAGACCTAATTTGTCAAATGACGGAAAATCTCATTTTCAATGACTTAATGTTAGATGAGCTTGAATTTTACTGGTTTCGACTGTAACTTGCGTTCTGCTAACAGGTGCGACTGTATGAATTTAAATGCACCTTTTACCAGCCAAGCAAATGTATGCTCCTGTGGCTCGGTCGATTAACAGACGCACTTGCGATCCAATGATTCTCGGTTCAAGTCGCGACGATTGCTGCTCTCAGTATTCTTTTTTTTTATTTCAATGAATTTCATGTATGGAGTTTTGGACACAATATTAAATGTTCTTCCACGTAAATTTGCGTGAGCTGCGACGCTCCATTTATGTGCATCTAATAAGATTTATAATCACAGGGGTTTTTTTAATTGTGTAGTGTAAGTCCATATTGCTACAAAAATAATCTAGCGCTCTCCACCTCTTTCGTCGTTTCCTTCCAACCGGCATATGAATGACAAAGGGGCTATTTTTGGAACTATGAGCAAGTTTATTTTTGGTACTGAAGAATAGTTGTAAATGAACGGAAATGACTAAATTCAGTGGAACAAAACTACCTTATAGAATCTGAGGAAATTAACTTACGAATGATAGTTTTTCAGTTTTCTCTTCTTTGTACCAAGATGGCCGACTTTCAAATAAAATTCTAATCAGTTCGCTCGTTCAGTTGAAGTAGTGAATTAACTGTACTTGTATGTGAGTCGATTGGTGAGTAAATTTGATTAAAATGTACACTTAACTTTCTCGGAGATGGCTGAATCGATTTTCCTAAATTTAGATTAGAATAAAAATTCGTTTGAAAGACAGTGAAAAGTCAGAAGAAGTGTATATATCATCGATTTGAATAGCAAGTTTTTATGATTGATGATCAACCAATTGTCTATCAGTCATATTAGTTTGCGATATTCGCAGTCAGAAGCTCCGCAAGTAATGTTCAAAATCCATCAAAATTGAACTTTCATTCCGGTTTGAGTGTTTGATATCTACCTAGATTGACTCACAAAAAAATGATTCAAATGGAAAGTCTCATAATGCGGGTCGGTTCAAACAGTGGAAAAATTGCCCGAAGTGCCGGTTCAAAACAATACCACGGAATTAGAAACTGTGCTGAATCATAATTTAATATCAATAGATAAAGTTCTAAAATATTTTCGTCAATATATGAATTTATAGCTTCAAAATTGCCTGATAAATATTTTCAGAGCAAATAGCCGATTTGTCATCAAGTCCTCTCGTGCAACCAGAAGTGCCACTTGACTGTTCTCTGGGTGAGGTTGCTTTCCTACCCGAAAACGATGAGTTTGTCGACAAAATGGAAAATGTAGTGTTTATTGGTTTGTATCTAACTTCTTTGACTTATTACTTTATCGCTCTCTACTCACAAATATTATTACATATGAGAAAGTATTGTTTCACCAATACTTTTACATTTATTTTCTCTGGCTTCTATCCATGGCCACCTCAAACGATTTGAACAAGGCACATCAGGTGCCCTTTTTTTCCATAAATACGTTTATTTCTTAAGGCAGTTTACATAAGTTTTTCTTCGCCGTAGCATCACTTTTACATAATATTCTTATCCTAATTTAATTCTAACATAGTCACAACGTTTTGAATTTATTAAAACATATTCTCTTATAGCTTAAATATCATTTTAGGTAACTCGTCATTAATTATGAAATCTACTCGGAAATATTATTTGAACCAAACGATTAACTTCTATAAATGATAAAATAAGCTGTTATTTTCAGACATTTTGTTGATATTTTAATAAACTGTTTCGAGTTTGTTTGTATCATTACATAATTTTCATTCTAATTTAGCTATTGGTTGAACTCATGGACGCAGCTGGGATCAGAACTAAGTCTTAAAAGGGGGCTTTATTAAATTGAAACTCCAATTTTCTTTATGAAATGATAAATAAGTTTCATGTATGAAAGGTCACGACAAGCAAGAATGTCTCGAACTGGGATATTGGATAGTCTACCTTGGGTACGCAAAAGGTGCACCTTGCCATCGTTTTAAACGTTTTTCAAACGTATTTAGAAAAGAAAAAAGTAATCATTCTTGACTGACCGGGACATTACAAAATGTAATATTTCTAAGCATGATCCTACAACCAAACAGGATTTGATTATTGTACACAATGAAACCTGGAAAAATAATGAAGAGACACGAGAAAAGGCAGACCCTGTCAGCTTGGAGCGAAATCAATCTTCAGTTCAGCAACGCAATCGCACGACATCACAGTCAACATGTCATGTCAATTGTATGGGTGTACAGTGTTGCTATTTTAGCGCGCACGTACTTGACAGTTCGCTTAACTAATTGTACGCACAAGATGCGGGCTCGGTTGAGGGCGCCATGCTCATGAAAAAGGATGTTACCAATGATTTGTTCGGAAAATCTTGTTAATCTGATGTCTTTGATTCATGTCAAAAACGGTGATTTTTTTCTTTTCCACATACGTTGATAAACGTTTAAAATGGTGTTCCGATGCTGCGTGCTGCGATACTTAAACCATTTTTCATAGTTGAAAATAACAACAATATTTCAGAGATAAATGAATTTTTCAGCATGGATCTAATAATGTGGCCAGGCATTCTAAAACATGAAAATATCAAATACACTGAAGTCTTTTTTTATGCGAATTCACGTACCGCATAAAAAAACCGCATAACTCTGAAAATTCGCATAAAAAACCGCATAACTCTGAAACTTCGCATAAAAAAAATCGCATAACTCCGAAACTTCGCATAAAAAAAAAACCGCAGAAGGGAAACCGCATAACTCTGAAACTTCGCATAAAAAAAACCGAAGACTCTGAAAATTCGCATAAAAAAGTCGCGTAAAAAACAGCTTAAAAAAAGACCGCATAAAAAAGACCTCAGTGTACAATTCAAATTATACTACTTGTGTAACTTAGTAGCACAATACAAACCGAAAGTTCAATAACGAGACAGTGAACTGGTTTTTCTTCATATAATTCTTTTACAGTTGTGCCTATTCTGCACTAAACCTCGTATTTCAAAGTGTTTGATTTTGGAAATGCCAGTATACTTTAGTATATAACTTACTTTGAATACCCACTGTTAGCAACAGTCATGACTATCAACGAATCATCGAAAAAACCCATGTCGAACCCAACCTTTGTCGGAAGTTTTCCCGACCCAGTATTCGATTCGAATTGCTTCATTTGGTTGCGCAGTCACCCGCATTTTGCTTGTCAGTTCGGAAAAATTGCCCGCTTTCAATTAGTGCTTCCCAATTTATTCCTCCGAAGTTGTTCCAGTGGCAGTCATACGCCATCTTCAAAAGTTAGGATTTACGCAAACAAAAGTTTTTAATTAAGTGCCAACAGCTTGTAAAATGGTACACTTTGTTGTGGAGTTCCCAGTCTGGTCAGGAGTAACTTTCATCTTCTCACAGTTGGTTGTTAACATTCACCAAGGCAAAATTCTGATAGTCGACAGCCATCGGAGCGCTGAGCCAATCAAGCTCATCCGCAACGTAGTTTACGGGCCCCATTCTAAACAGTCCCAATAAAATTATTCAGGCGGAAATATAATTAACCGCCCTATAGTCTAGGATGGCGAAGGCGAGATCTCGGAAGCAGAACTCAAATTCTGGGTTGACTGATCTTTATGGACCATAACAAGCACTATAGAGAGTTGGGTTAATCGGTTCCGAAGTATGATTTTCCTTGTCGAGTTTGTATTAAGTACAAACCAAATAATTATTTATAATCAAGATAATGTAAGCACGAAAGTGCATTTCCAATCCATGATTCATGTGACTTGATGTGATGTGATCTTAAGGAAACTGGTGGGGAAGACAAGTTATATGCGACTTCGTTCATTTCTCACTAATTAGCTAGTGAAATATTGTTTTCATTCATCAAGTTTCGTCTACAAACATCGTTAGCGACAAAAATAACGTACATACTACTTCTGCGAAAATTTCTCAAACTTCACAACAAAGAAGCTCTTATTCACATATTAAAGTGTTTTCAGCCATGTAAACTAAAACCAACGAAAATCATATTTGAAACAAAAGACAGATAAAGCCGAGGTAAAATAAATAATATTAATAAGAATGAAAAAAAGCCAGGTGAATAAATTTGTGAATGACAAAAACTTTGAAAACATTGTTTTCGTATTCCAAAGTATTTGACAAATTTCAAAGTAGGATGCGATTTAGCCGACCTAATTTATAACTCATTTTTTGGCGTTAATAATGGGTAATAAACTACACACACTATCTACGCTAACTTTAGGTTAATCATAATGTATGTTTCTACCCAAAAAATAGATAGCGTATTTTAGAAATCTGACAACAGCAGAGTTACCGTTTTTTAAATCTGTGTGCCATCTCTATTGCATATTTTCGATTTTAATCTGTAAAAACCTCTGAAAACGTTTTGACAATCCGCCATTTTTATGAAATATTCATGAAAATCTGTAGAAATCTGTGAATTTTTCAAAAAATCTGTGTTCTGTGACACAGAATCTGTTTGGCAAATTAGGAAAAAAAGTACGGGACTGTAAGTGAATACCGTTGTCGCTAGGTACAGCGAAGCATGCTTAGTTTCGTCCTGTCAATTGGACTTTTTCTTAATGTGTTTTCATATGCAGAGTAGTTTAATTGGTAAAAACAATTTCCCCGGTTAGGAGTTAGTAGTTTTTATTACATCATTGTGTTCATATGTCCATTTTCAAATCTGTTTTCCCCGTTAGATACTGATCATATTAAAAAAAGTGGTTTTACATAAAAATCTTTGAATATGGTAACTCTGGCCAACCGTTCAATCAGTATTCAGCATTCAGTATCGGCTGCGGGAAAAAAGAATCGGCTGCGGGACAGTTTACTGCAATTGAAAGCAAAATAATGTTTTACGGTGAACTGGCTGGCGTTGGTACCAGGTAGGTTTGTTGTTTTGAATTATTAGGTTAGGTTAGCATTCGGAACTATTTCAACATGTCTAAACAACTCTAAAGATTATTATTTTCTTTCTTTTTTTCAGAAAACTTATTGCGAATATACTGGTAGAAGGAGCTATAAGGTAAGACAGACCCTGTCAGCTTGAAGCGAAATCAATCTTCAGTATGGAAACGCCATCGCACGGCATCACATTCAACATATCATGTCAATTGTATGGACTCGCAGTGCTGCTATTTTGGCGCACACGAATTTGACATTTCCCTCCTCTACTTCTACGTCTGAGGACGCCGCTCGCAAAAAAGGATGTTGCCAACGATTTGTTCGGGATATGTGAGAGCTGGATATCTTGTTAATATGATGTCTTTGGGAAGGGAATATCCATATCCATTTTGTTACCGTACTAATTCTGTGTCCGGTTCAGTTCCGTGCACGAACACTAATATTCTTCCACACGTTTTATTACTTGTATTCGTATCGGTACTAAGCCGGACAAGTTCGAATACACGCGTTGAAACTTGCGGGAGAATATTTGCGTCCGAGCACGAAACTGTGCCGGTACTGAACCGGATCGGAAAGATTTGAATAGTTATTTAGTCTCTAAATTGAAATCGCCCAGGATAACATGAGCTTGGATCGTGTTACTGAGAATACGATTTCTAAGGAGTAATGTTAGTCTTTTCTGATTTCAGATATTCACTCACTCAGAGTCGGAAGAAACAAAATAGAAGATATGGAGAAATTCCAAAAAATCGATGGGTCAAAAAAATTTTTAGGTAAGTTATTTTCAAATATTACAAACATGGACGAAAATACGCTTTATGTAGGGAATGAGACTTTTTAAAGAGGCTTATTCAAGACCATTTAGTATTAATTTAATGGCCTTATATAAGTTATAAAGGAACCGTTCATAAACCACGTAGACACAAGTTTGAAACCCCCTCGTAGACTTTTCCAATACTAAAAGTTCGCGAGATAGTTCATAGTCTTAGTGTTACTAGAAATCCTTTTTTTTTTAAAAAAGATATTTTATTCAGGTCTATTTGCGTACAAGCTTTACGTGGCCGATTTAGCTGAGTTTTTAGATAATTTTTTTTTGTATTGGATCTCGTTGTCACCCTTTTTCTAGGAGGAGAGGAGCTTCCATTTTCCTCCTGCGAGAATTGAGGGGCAGTTTGTTCGTGGTTCGTCTCGTCATCCATTGCCGTGGTATTGTTGTTGATTTCGTTGCTAGTTGCTGTAGATGCGCCTTGTTGTTCATTGTTTGCAGTTGCTGGTTGGTTGGATGGTAAGCTGTTACCTGCAGCTGGTGTACTTTGTTCTAAAGGAGTTACGTTGGATGGTTTCGTTGAAGGGGATACTTCCCTGTTGTTGGTGACTGTCACAGGTGTACTGGGGTTGCTTGGGGTTGATGTGAAGGAAGCACCGTTGTCCTTTGGTATAGTTGTCTCCTTGCCCGGTTTATCACATGGCTTATCGTAGTGAACAGCTTTTTGGCAATATTGACATGTGGCCATCTGATTGTCATAGGTAACAAATGATTTGCACGGGATTCTTGTATCCTGACCGAATGTCACATAAGAAGGTATAGGCCTCCTCAAGCGCATGCGTAACAAACGTACGCCATTTAGAATACCGGGGAAAAAAATTCTTCCACTTTTTTTTTTCGATAGAGAGAATCTCTTTGTATTGGGACATGGTATGGCGAATATAAGGATCGATGACGCTTGAGGGAAGATCATGCACACGCACTTCTATAGCACTATCTTCCATATATACTGGAATGTTGTACTTGATATTTTCATGCTCCACATAGTACACATTATTATTGTCTTTAGCGAATTGAATTGCATCCAACTCTTTATAGAACTGGATATAAACAACATTATTGGTCTTATTGCATTGAAGTAAATGCACACGTTTAATGTCAAGATGCATTTGCTCCTTAAGCAAACCTTCAAGTTCTCGTATCGAAGGTCGAATTTTGCACTGTCTGAAGTCAACAATAATTGTATTCTTTCGTACCGGCGGTAGCTTTTGTTCGTTTGGTTCACTCATTTTCGAGGTCTATTGTTCACTACACAATACTGTACTTGGTTTCAACAAAATGATACTAGAAGCCCCAAAGCGAGGGCAGGAATTTACTATTTGTGTTGGAAGTTAGTTTAATTATACAATATATTTAATTATATAGTTAAGTCGTTCACCGGGACGTGTCATCAATTCTTAGTTATTATAGTTATTATAAGCGGCATTGAGATACAATGATTCTCACACGTCTTTACCAGATAAACGATAGGAAAGAGATATGTTTCGCTAATTCGCATTTCAGCAATGGTATACATCTTCATTTTTTTTTAATCTGACTCATCACTGTCACCGTTCAACCAGACTATTCATTAGATATTCGGAATGAAAACGCCCGGCAACGGCTAATTGAATTTGAATGATGATTGATGACGATGATGATTATGATGCACGCAGAAAATATATTTTAATTTTAAATATATAACACTCATAACTAAACTGAATCCTTCGAAGCTATAATAATCATTTCTAGATTCAACAATCGTTCGTCCGCATGATTAGTTGCGAATGTTTTACATGTCTTCAACGACACAGAAGATGGTAAATACTATTAATTACTATTTCATATGTGTTTAAATGATTTGTTTTTTTTCACAGAATACATTCAAGGCGCTCTTGTAGTATTTCGTGAGCTTCTGGTTAGAGGCTGCAAAAGGCAAAAGAAGAACGATTCGATGAGTGTGAAGGAAATACAAGTGTGAAGGAAATAGTTTGCATATAAATTTATTTATATTTTGATCACATATATTATTACCAGGCCCGTACCCAGGATTTCATTTCGGGAGGGGCCCACAGATAAAAAAAAACATCTAACTGATGATTCTTTATGTATCTAATTCTAGGTGACTCTTGCAGCTTCAAAATTATAAAACAAATAGAAAGAATTTTCGAATTCGCATAGATTGTAACTTGCAAATTAGGTAAATTTGGGATGGAAATATGGGGGATTGAAGTAGGAAGTTCTATGTGTTGAGGGGAAGAGATTTTTACAATTCTCTTATCATATTGATACTCAAATTGATATCAAATACTTTTAATCTATTCAGCCAACTCTTCTAGTTTGCAAATTTGGTTGATTATAGCAGTTTTGGAGGCACCAGAAAAATCGTTCAAAAATTTTGAAATATAACTCATCGATTTCTCAGAGATGGCTGAATCAGTTTTGATATTTCTTTATTCTAATAAAGAGTCATAGTCCTAGCCCTATATGATCGAATTTAATTTCATCGAGATTCAACTTCCGGGTCTGGAATTTCAGGGAGATGAGTAAATTTTTTTATTAGTTTCAATTCAAACGAAGATGTTCACTAATGAAACGGTGATAATAAATATCCATGAGATTGTCATGGCCGCATGCAATACGATAAATTGAGCTTCGAAGAAAAGTTCGCTCAACAAACTAATCTACCCAGAACGTTGAAATTGTTTTCCCCAAAAGAATGAGTCAATCGGTGTTATTAATCAGAAAATCGAAAACAAAGAGATATTATAGCAATACTCATCTATTTTGCGAAACAGGTTGGTTTATGAGAGTCATTGTAACTCCATATTCAAGAGCGCCGGAATACATAAACAATATAGAGGCAATACACATCGTTGAAGTCATAAAACTTCATAGGCTTTCGCAGTGACAAATACAAAGAGGATGCCGTTCTGATCACATATGCAAAACACTCTTTTAATGTCCATTTGAAGCCTTACGATGATACGATATTTTTTGAGATCATCTGCATACACTACTTCAAAAGATTCACTGTATAGATCATTCACGAATTGCATTAAAAGGAGTGGTTCAAAGTGGCTCCCTTGTTTCGACTTGCGAAGAACAGAAAAAGTCTTCTTGACACGCATCAAAATTACTCCAATTTGTAGGCTATATTGGTTGATGACCATACATGCGTGCCTTGGCGGATTCTGGTTTCCTGTTCCGTAAGTAGCGGTCAGAACTTCAAAATGGAACTCCAATGGTGTTTCTCCTTTTTCGAGGTAGTCCTCGAAAGTTTCACCATGACATTCCCAAAAGAATCGACTTCATAAACTTTTCGCTCTATTCAATCTCCCTAGACCGCATCGGAGCACTCATACCGACGTCAGACCATTGTTGGATAATCTTTCTGTTATCTGGCGTATAATAATGGATCCTGGTTTCGTAAAAAAATTCCAACCGACACCAAATGTTCAACCGAATTTAATCTCCATAACCGAAAATGCATCCGAGATGTACTCGCGTTCATCTTTTTAGTCTTGAGTATGCATGTTTATCCTACAGTGGCAGGATATCTTTTCTATCTGCAGAATCGAAACCACAACTTCACGGAAAAATCTGAAGAAGCACCAACACCAAAATATTCATCCTCGCAAAAATGTTAAAAAAATTGAAAAATTGAAATTTCTCATTAAGAAGGGTTATGCAATCACTGCGAAAACCAACTTTAGAATTTTAAATTATCATTTGTGGTGACGATGTGAAAACAGTAACGATGTGGACCTGTGCTAAATATTACTCCAAAATATGGGTCTTGTTAGTTTGTTCTGAAATATTTCGACTTCGGGAGGGGCCAGGGCCCCTTGGGCCCCCCCTCTGGGTACGTGCCTGATTATTACTATGCTTTCAGGAGTCGAATAAACACGACCACCTAACCTCTGCATGATATCAGCCTCGCTTGTTTCGGCGATAAGTTTAAAAAGGGTTCTTATTATGCCATCTACGGCACAGAATCTGTATCATGTGGGTATAGTTCTTTGAACTGTATCGATGTTTTCATCAAAGGTTTTTTCATCGATTTCCAATATTTGTTCAATATTTTTGACATAGTTTTGTGCAATGTGATATGTGACACTTTTTGGAACTTTCTGAATGTATAACTCGGTAATACTTGAAATGCCGTAAGAATAGTACTCTAATAGTATGCTCAATACACCGCTACCAAAAAAAATAAAATATGAAATATATCTCGCATTTTGCATCAAAATATTATTCATGAATGGATTGAACTGAATGTGTTTTGTTTCAGATCACCTGGATCTTTCTTTAGAAGATGTGTTTTGCACTGTCAAAAAACCTTTTTTAATTCACCTAGTGGTGGTATGATGCCTTTCTCATATTACTTATATTTTCAAAAATATCACTAGAAGATTCTGTGAAGAATTTTTTATTCAATCTTGAATCAAATAAGAAACTTTCTTTGGGTATAAAATAACATAACCTTTGTTAATTGGGTTATAAACCAACTTAACCTTTGTAAACAGTTATGGCAAGTTCATAAGATTTTTTCTTTATTTTGCATCATCGCACTAAATGATTAAACACACTTTACCCTATAGTTCTGAAACTAGAAGTCGGGCCCGGGTGAAATTAAACAGCAACCTATGAGACTATAGGAACTTTTATTTGAGCCTGTTCGTGAAAATCTATCAAATCATCTCTGAGAAAATTGAGTGAGTTTCGTTTTAAACTTTTTGACCACTATTTCCAGTACTTCTGGAACTGGGAACTTGGAACCAGTATAGCCGAAGTCGGTTTGTTTAAGTAAGGTAAGCAACTAATATAGTCTACAAATTGAATTAGTTTTAAGCTAAATCTAGAAGAATTTGATCTTTTTTTTTGCATCGTCGCTCTAAATGACAGTGTGAAATTCAATAGCAACTTATGGGACGACGAGATTTTTTATTTTATGAGTGACATTATTTGACATATACTCACACACATACACGCACATTACTCAGCTCGATGAACTGTGTCGAATGAACTTAGCCCTCTGGGCCAATTTTCGCTAGTCAATTTGTCTAGTGATTGCATAAACTGTCTGTATGAGAAAGGTAATAAGTGTACTTTTATAGAAAAGCATCG
Source organism: Malaya genurostris (assembly GCF_030247185.1). Lineage (NCBI taxonomy): Eukaryota > Metazoa > Arthropoda > Insecta > Diptera > Culicidae > Malaya > Malaya genurostris. The sequence goes on from NC_080572.1 coordinate 184,689,574, forward strand.
TTTTCGTGATCCTGTAATAACACTAACAAGTAGGTATAAATCGAATAAAAGAATTAGAAAATTACATTTTTTTTCACCTGAAAAATATAAATTTTAATGTGGCAACCTTGAACGCTACACGAAATTGAACAAAGCACGCTGCGAACGGAGCAAAGCTGCATGTACCGTCGCATACTAGTTTTGTATCGTCATTTTGAATGACGGTTTGAATGTTTTGACATTCATCGCCCTATAGTTTAGGAACCGGAAGTCGGATCTGAATGGAATTGTACAGTATATTTCAAGACAAATGAGAGCTTTAATTTGAAGCATGATTCGTGAAAACCTGTTTAACCGTTGCTGAGAAATAGAAGTGAGTTCCGTTTATCTTCACTATTATCGGTACTTTCGGAAGCGGAGACCGGGGACTAGTAGTCCCAAAGTAGTTTTATATAGTCCCTGACTAACAAGATCTGCCAACTAGATGAATTTAGCAGTAAGTTTTATAAAGATGGACACCTCGTTTCTCCATCGCTTGTGTAAAAATACTCATGAAGGAAATTAAGTAAATTTTATGAGGTTATAAGACCTTTAATTTGAATCTAAGTTTCTAAAAATCGGTTCAGCCATCATTGAAAAACGTGCATTTAACCCTGTAATTCCGGAACCGGAAGTCGGATCCAAATGAAACTCAGGAACTTTGTATGGAACCATAGGTCCTTTCATTTGAATCTAAGTTTGTGAAAATCAGTTCGGCCATCTCTGAGAAAATTGAGTGACATTATTTGTCACATACATACCTACATATACACACACATACATTTCGTGATCTCGCTTGCACTTTGTACTCAGTTTTGGGTAAAGTGCTCATTACTTAAAAATAAGAAGATGCACTTTAGTTGGTTTTGGGTAGGTATTGACCCAAAATTAGGTAGCGGCTGGTAAGAGTATACAATAATTGTCTATCTGAACACGTCCTGATAGTAAAAAGCCTATTTTATTCCACCGATTGGTGCATTGATTTCACTCTCATACAATTATTCATTTGATACAGGATTCTGAAAGGCGGGCAAATTTTTCATAACTAATGTTTCCCGGGTAGATGTAAATAACAAACAACGATCAAAACAATAACAAATGTTACCATCATATCTTGTTTTGATGTTTCTGTGCTGTCATAGCGATACTTGTTTTTTCTTCATATTTCATAGAACCCAGGTAACCAGTAAGCACTAATAATGGCATTAAATTAACATTTTATTAACACCAAAAATACTTAAAGCTCTATATCTATAATCTGAAAGCTCATCTGTTGTAAATCAATCGGAATTCAGCTTTCAGAATGCACACCAGCCTTAAATAAGCATTATCTAGGAGTAGCCGTATATTTTGTCAATTTCATGTCGTTCAACTTATTCTATCTTACAATAAAACACTATTGAATAAACTACATCAGCATCAGATAAAGTAAATGCTTATGCTATTATTCTATTCTAAATGGTAGAATATCAATTAACTGGAAAATTCGTCTTCTATAAATATTTTATTCTTGCTTTGATATTACAATGACAAAATTTTATATTTTGCTTCTATTTTCTCAGGCAGACTTTGTTATGATATTTGATGTTTTAACTCTTATTTCAAACTAAATAATGTTAATTTCTACCATTGAGATGTTCGGTTTTGATAGTAAAATTTGTTTTTCGTTTGCAAATCATTTCTAGCCGGGTTTCTCAGGTCATTCATTTTCATCAACGCGTGTAGAAACGTAACATTGCGTAAACTCAATTTTCGGTGATACTTGGCTTTCCTGCCAGCAACGTTCTAACTTTCCGACATATGTATACACGCAGAGAAATAAAGCTTGTTTAAAATAACAAAACATGTAGTTGATTTTTAAATGTAGTTTCTGTTAATTTTAAGCTAGAATAAAAATGTTTTGAACCCATTTCTCCCTTCTACATCAACAATTATATCTGTTGGATTTGAAGCAAAATTCTGATCCTGGCTAACGAAAAAATATGATTTGTTTTGGTTGATTTTATTACAGAAATAAATGAACCCTTTATTGCATATCAACAAAACTTATTTTTTTCATTTTATCTATAATCTTATTTGTGTAATGATACAACTAAGTTTATTGTTTAAATGAACTGTATCAGTTTTATTCCTTATAAACCAGAGAATATTTCTCTTCCAAAGATAACAAAAAAAAAATTGCACGAATTTTAAAGGGAATTTTCTTTTTCTTTCGTTTCTTTGGAGCTTTGCAACAACTCACGTGTATGTAAGTATAATTCAAAACATTACTAAACCCTCATAACATTACGTAACACGTTTTTACAGAAACATTTGATGCAGGATCTTTATCTTGACCAGACTGATGGAGCACCGATTTATTGCATAGAATTGAAAATAATATACCAGGAGCTTGATTGTGCCATGTGAAAAATTCGGTCGTCCCACGACAAAAAGAACCCAGCTGTTGTTAAAGGCATTTAACAATTCGAAAATAGATAAAAGTCGAAATAAAATAAGTTTAAAAGATGACAATGAAAACTAGTTTGAAAGAAAACTTTTTTTCTTAATGACAAACAAAAATGTATAATTTTAACAAACACAAACGTATGTTGAAATACTTTTTTTTACGTAAATTGTTATCTACCTACATCATAAAAGTCAGACGAAGAAAAGTGTTGGTTTCTTTAGATTCGGGTTCAAATGACTTTATTTCACATTTTCATATAAAAATATCTAAACAAAATCTTCATATAGGTTTATGCCCCGTTTACACTTCTGCTGGCTGCCAGCATGCTGGTGTCAGTGTACTGCCCTCTTAGGAAAAAACGTTCAACTGTGGTCCAATGATCTAAAGTATTAGACCAACGAAGGACCACCGTTGAACGTTTTTTTCCTAAGAGGGCAGTACACTGACACCAGCATGCTGGCAGCCAGCAGAAGTGTAAACGGGGCATTACAGATTTTTCTTCTGAAAAATACAGATTCATATATGGTCACCCAGAGCTGGGCATAGCACTTACTAGCATGTAGCTACTAAATATAATACAGTTATCGCAGTGTAGGGTAACAGAGGTATTTTGGCCCACTTTAGGATTGATTTTATTTTAGCCCACTTTGTAAAAATATTTACCAAATGTTGTAATATCTTCGAAACTCCCTTCCGTAATAGGTAATTTAATGTGATTAGCTTATTGATGCAACATGGGTTACCTAACATCGGGTAAATCCAAAAAGTTTGTTAGGTGGGCCAAAATAGATGAAGTGGCCAAAATACCTCTGTTACTCTACTTCCTACAGTCCGTACTCTACCAACACAAACGTGATGATTCACTCTATCAACCCCCAAACCGATTCGAATCGTGTAAACGTAAGCCGTATCAACAATCGCTAGCACAAAATGTTTGCGCTCTTAGGGGTAACTTGAGTATTTGCTGGTACCGGTAAGACTGTGCTTCACAGGATCATTTCTGTAGGCTAGTTTTCAACACAAGTTTTTTCCGAAAGGAAAAGATTCCCACCCACGATGATGAGACATAGTGGCCAGCCCTGAGCGTGAAAATTGGTCCGATTGTGTTCGGTCAGCAATGGCTGAACTGCGGACTGTTGATGATCGTGCTCATTCGTAGGGGTTGGCTGCGGTCTGAGTGGTTGTTTTATATCATAAAAAATAAATATAAATATAGGTAGTAATGATTGCATTGCTTACGTAGATGGTTTTTGAAATAAATAAATTTTGTAGGAACGAAGTCTCGGGAATCACTGGCATATACGGATTATCAATTAATATTATTTTATGAACTTATTTTCGTACCAAAAAATATCAATATTTTTTGACATTTTCTCAATTTGAAAAGTTAGTTCTCTCGAATTATTAACTTAGCTGTATTAATTGATCCTACATATCGTTACTAAATTTTGAAAATTTGATGAATTATTTTGTTTTGTACTTGACTGCATCATGATGTAAATTGTATAATTTGCTTTTACTGTTTTGTTCTGTTATGTGTAAACTTATGATTCCTAAATTTAAAAAATCTATATTAATCCATCTAGTGGTGTAATGATGCATTTCTCATATCAAATATACTATCATGTATGATACTGTGGTATAGAGATGGGCAATTCGCTCCTGAGCTGTTCCAGTGAATCGAATCATTGAAGTGAGCTGACAGCTCTTTTCAAAAGAACCGCAGCTCACTAGCTCACTCATTTGCTACCCAGTTCACTGCATTATGACGATGGGAACACGCTACGAGCTGATCGGATCTTCGGCTCTTTAATACCGTTTTCGTTTATTGATCAGAGCAGTCCGAAAGCTGACCCAGAGTCGCCCAAACAACGTTTGATATGTTTGTTTTAGCAACCTGCGGTCGCTCTAGATCGGACTCCAATCGCGTAGTTTCGCTCTGAAAATTTTCTCGGGTCGCACCACGCATCCATGCAAGTTTGTTTATTTTTTCTTTTTTTCATGAGTTGTTGTTTAGGGCGCGTACCACGTGTTCGTTTTAATCGGAGTCAGAGTCGCCCGCGTCTAGGTTTAAAAACGAAAACGGTATAAGAGATTCAATTTAGTCGGCATCAATTAAAGATAAGTTAATTCGCATTGCATTCATTGCATCATTGGAAATCAATGATTCAATTTCGATCATACATATGAAAGAAAACCGGTGCATGAAAAAAAAACGGCGCACAAAATGAACCTTAAGTTCAAACTAAAAGAGCTGATGAGCTGCACGCCTCTACTGTGGTATTCTTCAAAATAGCACTCTTCTAATCTTGAAAGATTCACCGGAATCGGTTTAGTTGACCGTTTACTGATAATGACTACCAATTGGAGTAGTTTTTTGGCCGATTTAGAATTTTTTCACGTTTTCTGTTTCGCCTGCGTGAAGGTATAAAATTTATAACACACTTTACCCTATAATTCCGGAACCAGATTTCGAATCCGGATGAAATGCTGGAATTTTGTACAAGACCACAGGACCTTCCATTAAAACCTAAGTTTGTGAAAATTGGTCAGATAGAAATGGAATTCGGTAGTTTTGTGGAGGACCATGAGACCATTCATTTGAATCTAAGTTTGTGAAAATCGGTCACGCCATCTATGAGAAAAATTAGTACACATAGTCTGATGGTTGTAACGACTGGAATATGAGTTTATATAATTATTGACGGCTTTCTCAGTCCCAAATCACTAGGCAAACGATTTAAAAAGGCCATCAAAAACGGCCGAAACGTGAAAATACACTGAAGTATTTTTTATGCGAGTTTACGTACCGCATAAAAAAAACCGCATAACTCTGAAAATTCGCATAAAAAACCGCATAACTCTGAAAATTCGCATAAAAACCGCATAACTCTGAAACTTCGCTTAAAAAGTCGCATAAAAAAAACCGCATAACTCTGAAAATTCGCATAAAAAACCGCATAACTCTGAAACTTTGCATAAAAAAAGTCGCATAAAAAACCGCATAAAAAAAGACCGCATAAAAAAGGACTTAGTGTATTATAAATATATTCTGAAAAACTCCAAAGATCTCTTTGTTTTGTTTTGTTTCAGTTAAAAACGTTTAACCTTAAAGTCATTTGCCTCTTCGGGCCAAAAAAAACTTACTGACCCTATGTGCTGGGCCTGGGAATCAAATCCAGGTGGGCTGCGTGAAAGGCAGCTTTGTTTGTTATTAATTAATTTCAGTATGAATCAACCCATATTTTCTTACTCACCACCAAAATTTGTTTGAAACATCGATCGGAAACAACTACTTTTTATAGTTTGAAAGGGAATTAATCGTTTTGTTGTTTTAAACCATCAAACTTGCTTGAAAACAGAATGAAGAGGAATTTCGCGGATTTTTTAATAGCAGCCAATAAGCCACCTGTCAATATTCACTTTGGAGAATAATTCCGAAGGATTCGGTACTCGTTGTGGGTTCGTCATAACATTTAAATATTATTCAATTGAAATCCAAAGCTAATCAATTTTGCCCTTTACTTGCTAACTATTTGTTTAGAAAGTCACCTAAAATGATCGTTTCACAAACAGTACTATCTTCATTTTACGTCGTCTGATGTCGCCGCCACTTAGTTTCGTTTCTTTCACCACGTTAGTAAAGACATGGTTAGCTAACAAAAATGATAATTAAATAAATATTCGGCCAATCCAGGCATTTTATTACGATTTATATGTCCAGTAAGACTAAGTTCTCAATTTTGAGTGGGAATAAAAATTTCTATTAGATAGACGAGGAAAATTAAACATTCATTCCGGATTTCACTTCTGGTTCCGGAACAGTGGTTTGAACAAAATAGAAAAACCTGTTTTAATCCACCTAGTGGTGTAATGATGCCTTTCTCATATCAATCATACTATCATACCTATATAAAACTGTGGTATTCTTCAAAATTATTTTTCTTCGATTCTTAAAAGATTAATCGAAATAGATTTGTTTGACCGTCTACTGATAAAAACTATCATTTGGAAAAGATTTGAGGTCGATTTAGAAAACTTTTTACGGTTTTTCGCTCTTTTCAGTGATGGTATAAAATTTTTAACACACTTTACCCTATATTTCCGGATCCGGAAGTCGGATCCGGATAAAATTCAGGAATTACGTATGGGACCACGGGAACTTTCATTTGAACCTAAGTTTGTGAAAATCGGTCGCGCCATCTATGAGAAAAGTTAGAACACATATTTTCATTTTTTTGCACATTTTACCCCATAAAGTTAGTGCAAAAAACGTTACATACACACATACGCACATACACACACACACACACATACACACACAGACATTTTGCGTACTCAACGAACTGAGTCGAATGGTATATGACACTCGGCCCTTCGGGCCTCGGTTCAAACGTCGGTTTTCACAGTGATTGCATAACCAAAAAAGGCGAAAAAAAATTTTTTCTTCGATTCTTAAAAGAATAACCGAAATCGGTTTGTTTGACCGTCTACTGATAAAAACCATCAAATTGGAAAAGTTTTGAGGTCGATTTAAAAAAAATTTAAGGTTTTTCCCCATTTTCAGTGATGGTGTACAATTTTTAACACACTTTACCCTATATTTCCGGATCCGGAAGTCGGATCCGCATGAAATTCAGGAATAACGTATCGAACCACAGGACCTTTCATTTGAATCTAAGTTTGTGAAAATCGGTCGCGCCATCTATGAGAAAAGTTAAAACACATATTTTATTTTTTTTGCACATTTTACCCCATAACTCTCGAACCGGAAGTCGGATCCAAATAATATTCAGGAATTTTATATGGAACCTCAAGACCTTTCATTTGAATCTAAGTTTGTGAAAATCGGTTTAGCCATCTCTGAGAAAAGTTAGTGCACTTATTTTCACAATTTTTTGCACATTTTACCTTATAATTCCGGAACCGGAAGTCGGATCCATATAATATTCAGGAATTTTGTATGGGACCACAAGACCTTTCATTTGAATTTAAGTTTGTGAAAATTGGTTCAGCCATCTCCGAGAAAAGTTAGTGCAAAAAAACGTTACATATACACATACGCACATACACACACACATACACACACGCATACACACACATACACACATACAGACATTTTGCGTACTCGACGAACTGAGTCGAATGGTATATGACACTCGGCCCTCCGGGCCTCGGTTCAAAAGTCGGTTTTCACAGTGATTGCATAACCTTTCTATATGAGAAAGGCAAAAAGCTCTCGATTGACTGATCTCAAGAACTGATTGTCACAAATTTAGGTTCAAATAGAAGGTCTTAAGGTCCCAACATTTTTTTTAATTTTCATCCGGATCCTACTTTCGGTTCCGGAATTATAAGGTTATATGTACAAATTTAGAGAAAAATATGCACTCGATTTTTCAGAGATTCTCATAATCTCAGATTCAAATGAAAACGCTTTGAATGCTACATACAATTTCTGAAATTTATATGCGATCTGATTTTCGGTTACAAAACTCGATGATTAGTGTAAAAAATTCAATTTCAATAGCGTTTTGTCATATGGAACCATTCAAAAAGAAGCGAATGCTTTGAAAATTTTTTTAAATTTCTATATATTTTGCGTTTCGTTTTCAACTCGTCAATGCATAACAGTTTATGTTGAATTGTTATGCCTCCTAGCAGTTAAACGTAAATAACTAAGCAGACAAAAAGTTTCTACTATTTACAGAGCACTTTTTGGTTTTGCACCCAAGTACCTAAGTTGTTCTTACTGGCTAAACGAACGTTTTAGATGGGGTCTCGCACAGTAATAGTCGAAAAAAAAAACGTTTCCATTCGGCACACCAGTAAGGACATTTCACTTCGGGACAAACCTTTTACGCCTGCCTAGCCGTTTGTGTTGAACTGCTAGATGACATACCAGTTAACTTGCTAAACTGATATGCACTGACTAGTCGAAAACGAGCGCAAAGAAAATTAAAATCGGCTATGTGTCCTAAGCAAGAATAAGGCTATTCCCTAAAACAATTTTCCCAATTTTGTAGAACTCTGTAGTTGATGGCCTAATAAACTCAATTCAGTTATACCGATTCCGGAAGTAGCAGGAACAGTAAACATAACCTCTAAAATGTGACTCATTATGATTTCTGTGTACTTAGATTCAATCAAAAAGTCTTCTAGTTATTATAGGGTGATAAAAGTTAAACATTTCAAACCGTCATATGAAGTGACGTTGCAAAGAAAACGTAAAAACACTTCGAGACTATCCTAAAGACTGTTCCACTTTGTAGGTTATATCAATCGATGGCCAAATGAACCAACTTTGGCTATTCCAGTTTCCGTTTTCAGAAGTACTGCAAATAGTGTTCAAACATTCCAAAACGGAACTCACATCGATTTCTCATATATTTCTTTTTCGATTTTTATAAATTATATACCATCAAAAATGTATCTCTCCGCTTAATTTTCATTGAAGATGGCTAAACCGACTTTTTATATGAAAAAATGCAGTACATTTCAATATGAATATATAGTAAAAATTGAAATACAGAACATTTTAGAGGAAAAAGCCGTAGATTATGTACAGATGCGAATGGTGCACAACCTGTCACCTCTATCAATTTTTAGTTCAGTTACATCATATTGACCATATCAGGTCAATTATATGAGTGCGTAGTCTAAGTAACAATTCGAATGCCTTATGGTTCTGATTGTAATTTATAAAGTTTTGTAATTGATTTTGCAATCACTACCAGTGTTATAACTATAATAAATGCATCTTTACTTAAGTAATGTAATAGTTTTTAAAGTTTCCATAAAACTCTTTACCCAGACTAATAACTAGACTAAACATAAAATAACTTGTACTAGAGTAAAACCATGTATACCCCCTAATATTGCTTTCAAGCATTCTCTCTAACACATTATTATCAGTTCCATTCTTTCATAAATCTATTTTTGTGTAGAGACGTGTTCATTGGATGACAACGAATTAGAATACGTTGAATCATTGGTCCAATGAACGTCCAATCAATCGTTCGATGGGAGGCCAACACGGGACCTTCGATTTTGAAACAGACCGTAGAACCGAATGCCATTTTTTCGTTCAACAAACCCAGCAGACAGAGGTCCATTGTTGGGTCATTTTTAATATAAGAAGTTGGGGCCCCGTTGGACTAGTTTTACTGGAGAATATCTGAAGTTTTTTCCACTTATTTTATTTTGAACTAACACTACATACCTGTGCAATTTTTTTACTTCACGTAGAATAACAACAATTTTTTTTCTGTATGAAGGTAACACCTAATTTTGACAATAATTTTGCAAAAGAAAAAATAACAAACCGACCCAGCAAACTGAATATTTCGTGCAATATGTCGTTCAACAAGAGCTCAACGACCAACAAAATAGAATCGCTTGCTGAGAGGGTTATGGCACATTTGTTAAGGGCTAATAAATTCATTGCTTATTAGGTTAAGTTAATTTGCATTAAGAAAAATTACACAGTGGCCATATTGATGTTCTATACCGTAGCATTTATTGACATCAAATAACCTACGAAATTCAAAAACGAGGAAATATGATGGACTTTTATTATTCATTTTCAGTATGCACAAGTTTTGACGCAACGAAATAAATTTATACAAAAATGACGATGAATCACATAAAAATAATTTTCATAAATCATGGAGACTTTCACAAGGCGTATTTATTTCAAGGCGATTAGTTATAACTCTTATTTTAATCTATACATTCACGATAAAAATAAAAGTGTTTAAAGTTTTCATGCTCGGAAAAAGCCTCAAACTCGTTATTAAAATCTAAGAAATTCTAACTGATTACATTCAAAACTGACATGACAAACACATATTCAAGAAAAATATTATCGAAAAGACAGATTATTCGTTGGGAAATTCCGAATAAATTCAATGCTGATCGTGAAGCTGGTTTTCTTGAATATGGAAGTTTAACGCAGGGTCATGCTGATTCTTCACTTTGCTTTATAAATCAAATGAAGAATGATCCACTTGGCCGGAATATGCTCTTATAGTGGTTTTCATTAGGTTTTCGTGGAGATTTCCGTTTCAGTGCAAGATGTATTATATATCATTGAAGACAGCTACAAGTATATTTATTAATATTAAAAATGTTACTTGAGAGTGCTGGTCAGAGATGCCAGGTAAAAATTTCAAATATCTGCAGACAGGGTCTGTAAATCTGAAAAAAAAATCTGCAGTCAGTAAGTATGTCTTGCTGGCAGCAATTTCTGTATAAAGTATGACACGCAAAACTGATTGGCGAGCAAAAAAAAAAAAAAAAAAAGGTCGCGGAAATTTCAAAAGTCTGTAAATATAGACGAAAGTCTGTAAATATAGACGAAAGTCTGCGACAATTTCAAAAGTCTGCGAGAATTTCAAAAGTCTGCAAAAGTCTGCACAACAAAAAATGCCTGCAGCACTATACCCCAAATCTGCAGATTTAAAGACAAATCTGCAGACCTGGCATCTCTGGTGCTGGTATTTTTGACGGACACAAATTTGACATTCCTCTCGCTTACTTGTATGTACGAGAGTCGATGCGGACTCCCCGAATAAAAAATATTGTAGAAAAACAATACGATTTGCTGTTATAAAAACCTTCCACAATTTTGGTTTGACCATTCAAAAATATTTTAATGTATTGTTATACAGTATTTAAATAATTGTGAACATGCTTTTTACAAAATAATATATAGGTTGTTAAGTATCGTAACAATTCAAATCATAAAATTTTCGCATACATGTTTCCTTGGAAAACAATCAAATGTACAGTTTGCATATTGTTTGAAACACCACGTGTACAATAAATTCAATTGTAGAACCGTAGAAAATATATTGTTTCGTTGGTAATGAAAAAAAATCCTGTTTTAATCCACCTAGTGGTGTAATGATGCCTTTCTCATATCAATCATATCATCATGATATATAATACTGTGGTATTCTTCAAAATAATTTTCTTCGATTCTTAAAAGAATAACAGAAATTGGTTTGTTTAACCGTCTACTGATAAAAAACTATCAATTTGAAAAGATTTGAGGTCGATTTAGGAAACTTTTTAAGGTTTTTCCCCATTTTCAGTGATGGTATACAATTTTGAACACACTTTACCCTATATTTCCGGATCCAGAAGTCGAATCGGCATGAAATTCAGGAATTACGCATGGGACCACAGGACATTTCATTTGAACCTAAGTTTGTGAAAATCGGTCGCGCCATCTATGAGAAAAGTTAGAACATATATTTTCTTTTTTTGCACATTTTACCCCATAACTCCCAAACCGAAAGCCGGATCCAAATAATATTCAGGAATCTTGTATGGGACCTCAAGAACTTTCATTTTAATCTAAGTATGTTGAAATCGGTTCAGCCATCTCCGAGAAAAGTTAGTGCAAAAAACGTTACATACACACACACGCACACACAGACATTTTGCATATTCGACGAACTGAATCGAATGGTATATGACACTCGGCCCTCCGGGCCTTGGTTCAAAAGTCGGTTTTCACAGTGATTGCATAACCTTTCTATATGAGAAAGGCAAAAATCTTGTCAAGATACAATAAAAGGTACTGTGAACCATAGATCTAATTGTGAATCAATTGTTTATGCTGTAAAATCAAGGGTTTATTTTTTTACGGGTCGTCTGAGGACGCCGTGCTCGCCAAAAGTATGTCGCTTACGATTTGTTCGTGAAATGTGAGAGCTGGATGTCTTGATAATATTATGTCTTTGCACAATGACTGTATAAACTTTTTATATGAGAAAGTTTGCGAATAAAATATAAATATTAAATTTTGATAATTTGCTAAAATAGTTATTTAAATCACAGTGCCTCAAAAGAGCCGTCCTGTCGTTAGACATTCAATCATCATTAACCTCGAAAATAGTAAATTCACAGTCAATCTAATAACATACTTGTTTTGATTTGCTGTTTTCTTACTTAAACAGAAATAAGTGCGTCACCCTAGACATGACAATGACAAATAGAAGCACGTGTTCGTCTGAATAACATCTTACCCGCCTAGCAACCATGTGCGTTTGTCAAAAACCTATACCCAAGGCAGTGTTTGTGTTGGTTGGATCTCAACGAAAAAGGCAAAGAGGAAGGAACGAATACAAAACCGTCACACAAGCGTGCAAAGTAAAAGGCGAATGTTGCCTGACTGCGGGATCACCAAGCGATGACTTTTGTACCGTTCTGTGGCGTATCCATAACCTACGTGTAATTTCGGTCTTGTCAAACGATTTATTTATCGCAGTAATGTACTGCTTGTTGGGAGCAATATTTTATTTTATTTCAGAATGGATTTTTACCTAGTTGAATTATTTATGGATGCTCCCTCATTTGAATAGCATAACTAAAGGCGACTCTGAACTACCAGAATTAGTAATAACTGAGAACTAGCAGTGCTTTAATTTTAAAACAGAGATTAAGGAATGATTGCTTGTATATTCAATAGTATTAGCAATAACATTTAGTTTAAACATCATTCAACCGGTAGTTCAATCGCAAGTCCAGGTGCACTTCAAAGGAAAAGCATTTGCCGAAATGACAATCGCATTCTCTATTCTCTTGTGTCTGTTCCTGCTATAGCCTTTAGCCATCCGTACCTCGTTTGTCAATCGCTTACCAACATAGTTATGTCGAAGTCATGCCGGTGCAGAACCCAACGCATGCTATCGCTTCTCGGCCTAAAGGCTAAGATCAAAGTGTAGTATCTGTTCTTATCAGCTTAACATCTGATAGATCTCCCATAGGGAGACAACAAATGTTAAACTGATTTTTGTAAAAGGGCGGAACGGTTAGGGGCTTGCTCCACTTCCGCCGCGGGTTGGCCCGGTATTGCAGTACCGCCGGGATCGGCCCACATTAAATAAAAACAAACTTAAGCCTGACTTCAAATCTTAAGTACCTACCGACAGGACTTCGATAAAAATATTCACTCACCTGTTGCGATTATTTCAATAGTAGTAGTCGGGTGAATGGTTAACGGCGATGATGATGATGATGACGAACTCCGTGGTGTTGTAATCGGATCAGACGATGAAAAAGACTCAGCCAGAGCCGTCGGAAAAGCTGATGGTGCATGCGAAAGCGCTGGTGTTAGGTTCAAAGTTGCACATCATGAGGTTAAACAGGATGACATTGGCGGTTAGTAGTAGCGTTTTGATCATGTTAGTCACCAGTGAGGTTGGTGGCCACCAGATAAGTGACCAAGCAGCACGGAAGCATTTCAGGGATGAAAATAGAAAATAGAGTTTAAATTTAGTTTCGTGAATATAATGAAGATATAATTTCTAGTAGAAGTAAGCAGCAACAACACGAAATTCAATCCCGCATCCACACGCGGTTGCCCTTCGCCACATTCGTGTTTCGCTGGGACGATTCGCTAGGGTGAAGGATAAGTGCTCTATAATGCTTGTACTCAGGATTGCTGCTACTATATATGAAAACAGAAATGACGTGGGAAAGCTCGTTTGCACATTGAATATGTTTATGCTCCGTCGGGTTAAAGTGATTGTGTTGATGGTTTTTGCGTGCTTTCTCTTGCAATCACGTTTCTTGTTTCTGTATGATGTGATGAATCCTTCTGGTAGGATGTGGATATGCGAGTCAGTGAATGGTTCGTATGTGATTTTCATGAATTACACTTTATTAAAAAAAAACAAATCTGATTAAGGTGAAAGTTAATTGCACGTGGCGCGCTTTTAATCAATCACTCGAAAACTAGATCGTTTTTCGAAAACCAAAAGGCGCTAATCGAATTTATCACAGCAGAGTATGCTTTGATTTTTATAAATTTTGCCTTCACTCAAATAAAAATTCACGTTCGATTCACTTGGAAAATCACGTAAACTGGTTTCAAATGTCAAATTGAATGTTTTACGTGACGAAATTGAATGTTACACGAACATCCCCGAAAATGAATAGAATCATCACATAAGATTTAAGTGAATTGACTAAACGTCAAACAATCTACGTGAATTTCCAGTGTGAAAAGGTCGATTTTGAAAATGGCAAACAGTGGCCCTCAAAGTGTGAGTAGTGTAAATATTAGCGAGAAATGTTATCTAATTACAATTTTTTACTACATCGACCGGACCATTCCAGTATGAAAGTTTCCATGTGTTCGACTGGACCGCGTGCCTGCGTGAGTCCGGAAGTGTGCCCGCTCCTGTCGAATGCTTCAAACAGGCCGTTGGTCCACCAAAAACCGAGCTCAGAATCGGTATGAAGCTAGAGACACTGGACCCATGTAATGCGAACTCAACCTGCATCGGTAGTGTTGTGGGAGTTCTCGGATCTCGACTTCAGCTTCGGTTGGATGGCAGTGACAACAAAATGATTTCTGGAGGCTTGTCGATTCGAGATCCCACGACGTTATTAGTTGCTTTTTATTTTCAGCCGTTAAGATTCTTTGCTAATTTTCTGAAATAAATGTTTCATTTTTCATGACAATTTTCATTTCCTAGATTTATATAAAAATCTGAAATCTCTCTTTTGACTTCAACCAGTATATAAAATAGTATTTCTCTGGTGTCTAAATTTGTTATGAACTGATAGGTAAATGTGATATGAGCAGCACATTATATTTTACCTATGAAACACGTAGCTTTTACTGGATTATGCATTAAACAGTTTTTAAATGCCAGTCCATTAAAACCTACGCGAAAAGAAGGGTGGGAAATATTCACATAACTTTTCACGTAACTATAACATGATTATTATTTTGAGTGTTGCTAAGCTGCCTTGGCCCGGCAGATAATATGGATAGCTGGGTAGTTGTACCCACTCGGAATTTTAAAAGTTTTTCAATTTAGCGCGAAAAATGTAAGCGCATTTTGTATACTGTCGAGCCGCATCGTGCCAATTGTTGAAGGCATATAGAGTAACGGGTCCCTATTGCATCTCATTGGTAGGGACGTTACCTTAAAAACCAGATTTAGCCACCACAATCGCGATAGTGATTTCATATTTCTGCTTAATTCGCCTTACTCCACATTGGGAATTGTTTTACATGTATTGGAAATCAAACTAGTATTCAAAAACCCTTTAAAAGCACTTCTTATATGTTCACTACTCTGCTCATAATTTCATCTCAATGGATTTTTATTCATCCTATCGTTGGTCCTTTATTCATCCTATAAATTAACAATGGCGATAGCAATCAAAACAAAATATTGCACTACTACACTCTCAGGGTCAACATATCAGAATTCTTCTTATAAAAGGCCTAATACCAACTATGAGAAAATACACGATATTTTTAGAACCAGCTTGGAATCATTTCGACGTTTAAAAATTTTTGGATCTTTTTCGATACCTTTCTTTTTAAATTTAATATTTTACTGTAAAGTAAAATTGGTGAACTTTAAAAAAAAACAAAACAAGAATTGTTACTATTAAGGTATTAGCCCTTCTAAAAACAAAATAACTACATTAACAGCATTATGTTGATATATAGCGGAAAGAAACCAGTGCCACTAGATTTGTCACAATCTTTATTTGATTAGTATTCAACACGCTCTTTCTGGTAAAATTCGAAACCGAAACAGTTTTATTGAAATATTCATATCAATAATATAATTAAACTAATATCACGGATACCAAAAAAAATACTTGTTGATGATAATATGAAGAAAAACAATTTTATTTTGTAACATTATGAGATAACTTGGCAACTTTGCGAAACCAAATGAGATGAAAACAAAGCGTAATCAAGTGAACTAAGTGAAAAATTTTCATCTCATATTCTTGAAGACTTTATTGCTTGTCGGGTAATTTTTGAAGTTTTAATTCGTTAATTAAACAAGTGGCATGTTAACATTACTAATTAAGAAATCATCCAGCATGCAATAGTAGGGTTATTGTGCGAAATAGTGATCATGTTTTGAGACGAATCGATTAGTAGATATCCAGAAACTTGACGAACTGTAAATCTTGAGAAGAAAATGTGTCTAAAATTGAAAAGTGAGTTTGTTTTAAATGAAAAAAAAAACGATCATCGAAGAACTTAAAACCATTTTTTTTTTCAAAAGGAAAATGTGACAATAGCTTCAATAATCATTGTAACCAAGGATGGCTTTTATCGTATCAAAAAACACTCACCAGCAACTCTTCACACGATTGAATTAGTGTCATCAAAGAGACACGGATATCATCGCAACAACAAAAACCCGGTAAGGCTCATTTAACATAGAATAGACACCAGTGCGAGAGCGAATTTCTCTCGATGACATTTCTGAGAATCAAAGGTTAGCTCGCTGCTGTGGGGATTCTCTCTGAAGCAACAAACGGTCGCTTATTCTCGTTTCGCGATCCGATTCTGTATGGGCAGTGGATAATTGCGATAGAATCATTTTACTATTGCCGCTTATTCTAACTATGTGCATATAACATTTGTATAAGTTGTGTCTATGAAAATGTATGTGAATGCTCCACACAAGGGTTTTGAAATATTGCAACCTAGTATGAGAATCATCAAGTTGAATTATCGATTCGATTTTCTGCGATAATTGTCAACTTGCGATTCTCTCTTGGGAAATTCCACACAGCACCGTTCGTTACCAGACTGTAATTTTTTAGGAGCCGTGAAATACTCAGAGTATGAAGTGGAGCGATTCATGCATTGAGAGACTCGAGTTCTTGTAGCATCTTCTACCGGATTGAAAATGTTGTATACAATATAGATAGCAATATAGCAGCTTCTGTCAAATTTTCGGCAATCACCAACACTGATTGTAACACATTTCACAGTTTGGTTCAGGTACGTTGTAAGATACTATTCTAGTTCAAAGTAATGAGGTGAAGGGATGAGATGGAAATAGAAGCTCAGATGAAATAGGAAGCCGTTACCCTATGTAATGAAAAATAATACAATATCTAGAGAACTGATGAGAAAATCACTGAAAATGAAAATCAGTCAAAAAACAAATTGTTTATGAAAATCAATCTTTAACACTTAGGCTGTAAACCATTTCGCGGATTATTTTTACATTTAGTTAAAATTTAACAGTCGAGTTATTATTGTGTCGTTAGAAATAATCCCTCGAGAGCATGGTTACTTTTGACAGTTCTATTTTTGAGCTTTACTGAAAATTACTTCTGTGTAATTTCTTTTTATACTTTCAGTCAAAGAAAATACCTCAATAAAAAGTTTCAATATGTTGTCAAATGAAGTAAGTTTTTCTCGCAATTCTTCATACGTTTTCTGCATTGCAATTATTATACCACTTGTTACCAGTACTGTAAAACTTCATTCAATTCAATTGAAACCGAATGTGAAATACACTGACGATCTCTCTACTGCAGTAAACACTCTGACACACACACAACGTTTGCTGACGTACCGAACCGGCAGCATTCAGTTCTTCAATCGATTCTCTTTAAATGAAAGGTCAATTTAACCACCGTCAGTTGATCTCTTGAAGTAACAAAATATCTCTTTAAATAGTGTGAGAACGGCCTTGAAATGAGGTTTATGTAAACATTAGAATTGGTTCAAGATAATTTATGAAAGATGAACCAGATAGCTGAAATATCAATTACAGAATACACATAAATTAATTGTTTCCTCCTTCAGTTTTCATTGTTAGTACTTAACTCCATTTACAATTCTATTCATTCGAACTTGCTTACTACCAAGAGCGAAGACAATGAAGCAGCTAGACTACTTGACACTTGAAACTGAGCAAGCAAAACTTCGAATGACTAGGTACGATTATGCAACTGACGATGAATTCTGGGAGCTTCACTTGAAAATGGCAGCAAAAGTCAAATGAATTAGTAGGGATATGCTGACGGTCAGTGGCCACGAATTTCATTTTCATCTTATATTATTCGATAGAAAATGTAATTTTACCGCACTGCTTGTTACCATTTTGTTTTCAGTGCAAAATAAAACCTAAATAACTTTCCATCCGTCAAACTTTGAATTGGGCCGTTTTCCTTAAAACTGCTTAAGAAAAATTATTTCTGTTTCAGATTACACATTTGATTAGCAACACACACATTCCTATACGGATTTCCTCTTGCAGAAATTATTGCGATATAAAGATTTACGTACCTTCTATAAGTAAACCCGCAAAATAGGAAAATTTAAAACGCGAAAAGCAATGGATAAGGAATGTTGTCGTAAAACTATTTATTTTTTTTCCAGAAAACTGCTTTTATAACAGAAGTTTCATTTTGTGTAGCGCAATCTAATACAAATGCATTGAAGCAGTGTTGCTATCTTTTTTATCAGGGAAATAAAATCTACACTCATAAAATGTAAGCAATTTTCCATCAAACGTTGGTGAAAAATTGATCAAAACTGATATTTCATCCTAAAAGTCAGGCTTAACATTCATTTGAGAATAAATTATTGTTAAAAAAATTGTTTGAAATTCAATTGTGCAAGCCACTTTGATAAACTGGTTACACTGCATATATGAATACACATAGATCTATGACATACGTACCAAATAAAATGTACGTAATACACAAATTACCAACACAAGTTAACTTGGTTTACTCTTGATCCTTAATAGCATTAGCAAAGCTGTTGTCGGTGTTTCAATTTTAATATTACATTGTGTTTTATAATAACATTACTAGTGCAGAAATCAAACAATCAACCTTTGCACTATTACAGCTGAATAATGAATGTCGCGTATTGTGGTTTTATATCAGCTTTACAGTACGTAGGACTGAGATTTTAAGAATCATATGTAAACAAAGTTTACTTGTGTTGGTAATTTGTGTATTACGCATATTTTATTTGGTACACTCAGAAAAATCCTCACTTCAATACTACGTGAAACGGTATGTGATTTGTAGCCATATAACTGTTCTTGTAATACTTATGTGAAGTATAGGTGGCCGAGAATGAACTCATGAACTCTTAGTCCACATTTGAATGACGTAATCCCTACGTGACTTTGTGAAATTTACACGAAGTTCATTCAAATTGTACTGTAAAATTACTTTCATCTGAACTTAATTTTTACCAGAGTTTTACGTAATACTCAAATTATTTTCATGTAATTGTTACTAATTTCTATATTGAACATCTTTATAACGAATATATAGGTATTAAAAACTAATTAATTCATTCTACGGGTTGAGATGCATGTATTGTGATTGACGACAATTTTCGATGTACAGTTTTCTTAGAAGATTGATGTGCTGAAACACAATCTAGGGTATTTGTCTTTTGAACTGTAGAAAAGAAAAATTGAATTGTGTTTCAATTTCGTATTTTTGGTGCACAGATCTCACGTAATTCTGATTTGTCATGCAAAAAAGTTTTAGTTTTTGAGAGTTGGTTCCATAGAGTCATTGCGTAAACTCAATAAATGGTACATTTGCTTATAAATTTTACTTCTGCTTGGTACTAATATTAGACCTGAAAGTATAACAGAAATTAGCTAGACTTTATAACTTTCGATAAAACTAATGAGCAATTATTGATTAAGGTTTTTCAACAGACGCCATAATGCGAGCACAAAATGAACATATGGTTGACAAAATAAATTCAAATAAGTACGTGACACATAAAAAATATGTGACAGCAATAATTTTGACATATGGTTCATTTCATATTCAATTATGATCCGATGGTTATTAAGAAGATCACGTAAACTCCAATTACAAAGTTTTTTCACATAAGATATGGATTTTTTTAGTGTACGTGTATCATACACTCAAAATAATAATCATGTTATAGTTACGTGAAAAGTTATGTGAATATTTTCCACCCTACTTTTCACGTAGGTTTCAATGGACTGGTGTTTAAAAACTGTTTAATGCTTAATCCAGTAAAAGCTACGTGTTTCATAAGTAAAATATAATGTAATGCTCATATCACATTTACCTATCAGTTCATATAAAAGATACCAGAGAATTACTATTTTATATACTGGTTGAAGTCAAAAGAGAGATTTCAGATTTTATATTTTACTAGGAAATTAAAATTGCCATGAAAAATAAAACATTTATTTCAGAAAATTAGCATAGAATTTTAACGGCTGAAAAAAAAAACAACTAATAACGCCGTTGGATCTCGAATCGACAAGCCTCCAGAAATCTTTTTGTTGTCACTGTCATCCAACCGAAGCTGAAGTCGAGATCCGAGAACTCCCACAACACTACCGATGCAGGTTGAGTTCGCATTACATGGGTCCAGTGTCTCCAGCTTCATACCTATTCTGAACTCGTTTTTCGGTGGACTCACGCAGACACTCGGTTCAGTCGAACACATGTAAACCTTCAAACTGGAATGGCCCGGTCGATGTAGTAAAAAATTGTAATTAAATGACATTTCTCGCAAATATTTACACTACTCACACTTTGAGAGCCACTGTTCGCCATTTTCAAAATCCAGTTTTTCACACTGGAAATTCACGTAGATTGTTTGACGTTTGGTCAATTCACGTAAATCTTATGTGATGACTCTATTCATTTTAGGGGATGTTCGTATAACATTCAATTTCGTCACGTAAACCATTCAATTTGACATTTGAAACCAGTTTACGTGATTTTTCAAGTGAATCGAACGTGGATTTTTATTTGAGTGTAGATCTATGTATTTATAAAGGGAGTGCAACCAGTTTATTAAAGTGGCTTGAACGATTGAGTTTAAAACAATTTTTTAACAATAATTTATTCTCTAACGATTGTTAAGCCTGACTTTGTGGATGAGATATCAATTTTGATCAATTTTTCATGTTTGGTGTAAAATTGCTTACATTTTATGAGTTTAGCTTTAATTCCCTAATAAAAAGTTATCTACGGTGCTTCAATGCATTGTAGTGCATGTTAAAAAGCAGTTTTCCGAAAAAATAAATAGTTTTTCGATAAACTTCCATATCCATTGCGTTTCGCGTGTTAAATTAAAGGTTCCTATTTTTCAGGATTACTAAAAGAAGGTACATAAATCTTTATTTTGCTATAATTTCTGCAAGCGAAAATCCATATAGAAATGTGTTCGTTGCTAATCAAATGTGTTAGCGGAAGTAAGCTGAAACTGAAATAGATTTTCTCGAGCAGTTTTCGAAGAAACGGAGGAGTTTTAGACTAAGATTTTGGATTTCTTACTTTGCAATTCTAAGTAGAATGAACTGATTTGTTTTATTTCAACCAAATGGAAGATTTATTAATTAAAATCAGGAAAATATGCACAGGAATTTATTTTTACGCACACGTTGTTGACATCACTCATACGCTTGCAAAGTGTCTTGCTTCTTAACCGAAAATAGTGTAGTATTTTTCTAAAATTTTGGCATTAGTTGAGAAAAGCTACGCTGATGATGGTTTCACATCATAACAATATATAAAACAAACTGGCTGGGTTGGCTGAATCGTTAAATTTATGAGACTACGTGGAAAACAGTCGACACCCCCGAGAGGGTACATGGTACGTGAATGGTCTTCAACGATCGGTATAACGGTATAACACTTCACAGTAACTTATATGACATAAATTCATGGAACAAGTTGAAGACTTTGCAACGTGCATTATAACTGCTATGTAACCTGAAAACCGTAAGAGGCGGAGCTTGTGCGACTTACCAAGGGCTGCCAAACAACTTCTCAGTAAAGAATATTTGATTTGATGCAGCGCGCAAATCAGTTACAATAAGACAGAAAATATAAGTTTGTGTCAAGTTACAATTTGTTGATGTTTTTCCCATTCAATATTTACGACCAAAAATTGGCATCCGATAATAAGAGCTAAAATATAGAGTTCAATATTCTTTGAACTCACTATATCTACTCAAAATCTAAGTGTTATTCGATATTTATGGTGAAGTTGATCATTATACTGATTGAAAACGTGTGCGCCTTCGATATTTTAGGTTTCAGAACATCGGCATACAAAATAATATTCATATTTTTATTCCCGTAATATGAAATTTACAGCTAAAAAGTCGAAATACCAAAGTTAAAACGGTTGACCAATCGCAATAATTGCAATTTATTTCAAATTTGATGAATATTTCATTCCCTGGTCATAATGGTAGCCATTGGCATAAGTTTTTCCATGCATACACTGCCGTGACAAAGTGTAGAAATATTCTTTCTGGTAATGCGAATCTCTCCCAAAACGAAACAAGTTTGCTTCACCCATTTACGGGCAAAAAATTTGCGTCCTAGCGCATAGTTAACTTTAGCCAATTTTTTAAACTGAAGGATTTTTCTACTTATTCTACTTTTTTATTTAATATTATTGTCCGGGATAATGTACGGAAGCGTTCAACCGACACTGTAATTGTATTTCTTTGTTGCATCACAACGAATACGGTAACCGATATGAAATCATTACTTAACTTTGTCTTATAGTGTGCCACTTTTATATTGTCACATATTGTTACATATCGGTGACCAGTTGGCGACTAAAGCACGTCGTAAAAGTTAGATTACCGAAAAGTTACGTTGGAACTTATTGTAACTTGTTAAAACCGGGAATAAATAAACGATATAATAATAATAATAATAATATTGTAACTTAGTATGATGAGATGTCAATTCGTAACATTATTTTGACTCCATTGTCACCATCATAATACGACTTGTTTCGCCGTGTTCGTCATGCGACCATTATGCAGCATCTGTTTTGTTTTTATTTTTTGTGAACAAGTTACATGTGCCACTTGGGTTACATAAAAAAGGTGCAATTAGATTGCAAACAAGTTTTGTGAAAACACCAACTAAAAAAATATTTTTGTCTCGCTAATCTCCCTTTCGAATCACCGTGCATTGCAAAAAAACGCCCTAACCTCACACATATTTGTGCATGCTTCTGACGTTTGTTGTTACTGTTATTAATTATAATAGTTATTCGCTGCATGAAACTGCACGAATCGCGACCTCACTTTATTCTGGAAAATGTTTATTGTGTTCCACCTGTGGTACATAACTGCATAACATCAATTGTTATCGTGAATACATACAAATTCATTCATTTTCACAAAAAGTTTGAAAAGATAAAAAAAACTCTTGCCGTCTTGAAAACACTTACCAACTTTTAATGATTTGTGGGGATACATGAACCACTTTTTGTGGGGTTACATGAACCACTTTCGTCAATGCTGCTGGAGGTTTTCTACCATCTGCGATGGTATTTCCACGGGATAACTTCATTCCTAAAATGTTGAAAAACAGTGTGCCGAATACACTCGGCCTTGCAAATAGAACAGGATGCATAAATGCAGGATAGTTTTTAGAGGTGTTGAAGAATTTTATTAAATTTTCGAACGCGTTGAAAACAAATCTGAAATTATTAAATTTCGATAACCACGAAGGCCACCTGTACATTGGGATTTTTGGATTTAGCAAAGAAAAATGGCATTACTATTTTAACTTTACCACCACACACTTATCATAAGATGCAACCATTAGACAGAACTTCATTTACAGTTCATTTAAAACAGCTTACGACCATTCTCTGCATGCAGATCTTTGCAGCAACCATTTAGGGGAAGATGGGGTAAAACGCATCCCTGAGGCAAAATGCACCTCTTGCTTTTCTCAGAAGTTACTAATTTTTTGCACAGAAATATTCATGAAACAGAAAGTCTGTCATTACAGTAGAATACTATAAAATTTTGGTAGCAATAGTTCAATCATGTCTGGAAAAATCACCAAAATCATATATAATTTTTGGTCTTCGTTCCATAGTAATTTTCTGGAGTGAGGAAGATAATTTTGATTATGTAACCAACAGACTTCTTTCCCAATCCTTCGTTTGTCTAAAATTAGTTCTAATACAGACGATTTATTTGAAATTTTATGGATAAATCTTCAAAATTATCGTACCCATGCTTTTGAGGGCAAAATGACCTGAGTTGTGTGAGGCAAAATGCTTAAGAATTGGCTTACAAACGTTATGTATTAGTTATCAATTTAAAGAGTAATAGTAAGCAACCTTACATCTAGTAAATATTTCTTCCACGAAAATGCTAAAGCTTTGTTTAGATATTAAGAAGAAGCTTTATGATAGTGCATTTTGTCCCATTGTTGTCATGTGTTTTACTGCGTTGTTTTGACGGACGTTCACCTGTTGTTTAAGATTATCCTGCCTCTATGTTTAGATACTCCGCATAATTGAAAATGTATATTTCTCGTATTTGCTACTATCGGGCGTCATGCCCCGCATATATTTAAAAGGACAATTTTTGAAGGTTTCAAAAAATAAGACATTTCATGTATTTTTCAATGCATTCAGCGAGTGTTTGTTCGTAAATATGAGAAATAATGGTGGCGGAAGATCTATAGTTAAGATATAGCAACATTTCCCTAGGGGGTGCGTTGTATCCCATCTACCCCTACAATTTACAATTTTATAAAATCTGGATTTCAAAAGACAGGAATTTTTCCTTTTAATCCACAAACATTTTCTGTATCAGACTTTCTAGGAAGTAAATTTACCAACAGAAGCTTTTGCACCGAGAACATCGTCGAAAATTCTAACATTGTTGCTACAATTGATTCAATGCAGTCTGACATGATCTCTAACATTGACAATATCCCGTTGGCATCCATAGTGCAAAAAAAAGCAATAGAATGCTAAATAACTGTGGATTTCTACAAGGACAATCCCCGGAAAACATACGAGGGTTCCCATAGGCTAAACCAAGAAAGTGTAAAACTCGAGGAAAAAGTATTATCGCTACAGATTTGCAAACAAAGGCAGACAAAGTCATTTCATACGTTATACTAAAAAAATCTGATATTTATTTTTTATTTTTTAAAAAAAAAGACATGTTCAAAAATATAACAAAATTTTTTTTCATATAGTTCTATATATTTTTATTCTTTCCTTGAAGGTGGTTCAAGTATCCCCATGGGGTGGTTCAAGTATCCCCATGCATGGGGATACTTGAAGCATCTGACATAATATTGTAAAAAGCTGCTATTTATGTCAAAAAGCGAATTTACATTAATTGATTACATTGAATATCGAAAAGAAAGATTTGTTTCGAGTAATCGTAGGTGAAACATATTTTACCCCAAATAGTTTAAAAGATATAGCAATTAACAAAAAAAAAAAGTATTTCAAGTATCCCCACTCTCCCCTACTCGTGTTCATGCTTGACGGTTATCAGGAGTTGTTTACATTTTGAATCCAATATGCCACTGTTTAGCCATGTTCGAGTAAATCCTAATTGGATTTGTGCTTCACATTAGCTGATCAATATATAACAACCTTGTTTACAGTTACTGAATTAAAGGAATGCTATCGAGAGTCAATCAAAGAAAAAATCATCACTCGTTACCAATAAAACTTACCGTTGACGCGTATGGTGGCATTGACAGACACGTTTCCGATTGCGTTTCCGGCGTAGCAACTGTACATGCCTCCATCGTCCAGAGTTGCCACCGGTAGAATCAGTGACCCATTACCGAACAGTTTGATGCGTCCGTTCTGGATATTTTGGTTGTTGAATTTCCACATTATGCTCGGTGTTGGAGCACCTGCGAAAAAGGGAAGAGACGTGCAGAATTTAAACATATTCACACGTAGGAGGACTACGCCTATAACCGCAGGCAAAATTATAACAGACATAGTAAACTAAAACTAATGGACCCGGTATGTCACAAGCAATCTTTCATAATGTCTGACACAGCTTAAGCACATCGTAGCTCACTTGTTTTGACATGTTTGTATCAGGACAATGAATGTGAATTTAAGAGCTATTAAAGTGTATGAACATAAAATACTAGAACATATCAGACTTTGAATAATATTTTTAGAGTAATCCTTCAGCATTTAAGAACATCTATTAAGAGGAAGCAATTCCTGAAAGTCTTTCAGTTTGAGTTACATCTGCAGTTCCTGACTGTAAATTAAATTATTACTTCCATACTATATAATGCAAACGCTGAACACAACGGCTAGAATGAGTGGATTCAAAAGTGATACACTGAAATGAAACTCTTATGTATATTTATTAGATTTGTCATATGAATCATATGAAGAATATAATTTATAGAGGTTATATGGAAACTTATAATCTTTATTTAAAGTGTACGTTAAATCTAAATAGACGTTACCATAATGAAAGTTATAAGAATATCCCATATAATGTATATGGAAATCCGATGAAACCTAACTCGTTACATAATTTATATTCATTGGATGTGTCTTATGAATCGTACGCAGATGGTATTTCACAAAAGACATATGACAACTTATGACCTTTAATGTAACTCTACATAAAATCTAAACGATGTTCAATAAATTTTATAATTTCATAATCTTTATAATATTTAAAAATACCATATACAAGTTATGCGAAAAGTCGATAAAACTTAAGCTAATATAATTTTAATATTCATTACAATTTTCTATTAATCGCATGCTGATTATGTTTAATAAAAGTTATGTGAAAACTTATAATTTTCATTGGAAGCGTACATCAAATCTGCAACAAGGAAGAAAACGAGACACTGTTCTCTTGAGGTGAAGACAATAACAAGAAATAATATTTTAACTAGACATTTAATAGAGTTTGTTTTTACAAAACAAGAAAGAGTTATGTTCCGATATTCATCAACTGTTCCAGACAGTTTTTAGGAAGATCCGTTATTTTAAATCGCTGACAAGACAGCTCATTCAATTTCGCTCAAGGATATGCCCTAACGGATTATGAAATAAATATCTGGTACGTCTCATCACTCTGTCTGTCTAATAAGAGGATTTAGAATTTTTATTTATAGTTTCGGGATCCTACTTCTCCTTCGCAAATATCAGGAGGGGCTCCCTTACAAAACTAACGACTAGTATAGCTCAAATTCTCGATAAAAGAAGTAGTTTCCGATTCGTTGTGCATCTGATTCGTCTGGTAACAGTAAATATTCGATGAAATCAGCCAGTTCCAAAGAAGTAAGTATAGTTGAATTATGAAAATAAATTTTTATCATGAAACTCTTTACATACGGAAAATATAACAAAAAGTTTTTGATAAGACAATTATTTTTATTGTTGTTTTTGATTGCCACAATCACCATTATCCCAGTATTTTTTTTAATTTGAATCGAATATGTATCACTTATTCAATCAAATAGCAATCATTTGATCTATATATAACTGCTATAAAGAACTGGGGTGACCTCCATCAAAAGTTATATATAAATTTTATGAAACTAGTCATATGGTTTAGATAAACCTATCTATATTAATTCGAAGTGAATATAATATGCGCTCCATAAATTGTTCCAATGTATGTTGTGTGGATATTTAGTAATGGTTATAGGGCGCGCCAATAAATTTGACTCAAACTGGAAATTTCGTTCGTTATATGAACATCTTGTAAAAATAACGTTAGGAAGAGTTTTATGTTTCATAAGATTATCCTATATATTTGATATGATGTTGAATACACTTTGTAGCTATCATTGGAAATGCTAATAGTGAAATATCATTAGAATATCATATAATGTTAGAATGAAAATTTAGCTCAGTGTATGTACGAAATACACTGAAAGAAATCACCAGCCGCATTTTGAATGAAACTTCATTGAATGCGATAAATAACTGAGAATTCCCACTATTGAATGATAGAACATTCTGCATGATCATATGATTAATATTCAGTGAATTTTACTTCTTATATGTGTGATTATCATTCATATATTATATGACTGTCAGTTACGTTTGAAATGTTAGTGTACTGTGTGTTAATCATCATGAATCAGACTGAATGTATGTTACCATTTGTCATTTTAATTCCTGAGACTTTATTCCTAATCATGAATTATACAACAGTTCAAATAATTTTATGATGAACGAAAAATGAGTTTTATACAC
The DNA here is from genome assembly GCF_030247185.1 of Malaya genurostris. Lineage (NCBI taxonomy): Eukaryota > Metazoa > Arthropoda > Insecta > Diptera > Culicidae > Malaya > Malaya genurostris. The sequence goes on from NC_080572.1 coordinate 184,717,857, forward strand.
ATTTTTTCCGATTCTCTCCCATCATTTATATGATTGGCATAAATATATAGAATTTGTAAGTTTGCTAGATTCGAAATGAATTTGTTATATGATATTCCCGTAACAAAAATCTTTCCATGCATGAATTCTTTTCATTTTGCAATTTTTCATACAATTTTGCCATTTTTCATTCAATAAACACAGAAGAATTTTTTTCTTCCGAAATTTGAATGAAACTTTGATAATTCGCAATGTTGAAGGCAAAATAACAGAGAATGCTTTTATTATTATTTATCAGTGCGTTTCCTCCAGCCCGGTGGTAAGGATAGGGCGCTCCAGCAAGTGCTATCGTAGCCAATATCTGGAGCATTTGGTGGGCAATCAGAGCGCTCAGAGTATGGTAAACAAACATTCGAGCATTTCAAATTGAGTAAAATCTTAACTTTCTTATCGTAGTGATGATATTCTGATCGATAATTTGCGGGGAAGTGCGGTACAGGGTACAGAATAAACAAGTAGTTTGTAATTATTTGATAGCCATTCTTCTTCATTGTTTTGGTTTTTTGTTCAGAATGGCCACAGTTTCATGACGTCATAGTCATGTCTTTTACAGACAATAAATAACCAAAAAAATCGAAGCACTGGACGTTTTTATTTTATCCAAATTTAACTTTTCTTAGTTTGCTTAGTTGAATTTATTGTAAAATAATTGTTTGGAAAGTAAGAACGGTAATATAATTTGCATTTGAATGGAAACGAAAAAGTCATGTATCTCACAGCAAACGATATCTTATATGAAATTGATACTTTCAACTTTAAAGTTTTCTTACGTTTTCTTATATTAATAAACCATTTCATTTTTTATTTGACCAACCGATTCCACAGCGTAAACAATTGATTCTCAGTCGGAACTATTGCGTTTAATACAATTTATTGTATTTTTCACTGTGCAATATGTTTTTCTTATGTTTGTTACTGCTGCTTAATGATAACTACATATAATCAAACTGTACACTTGATTGTTTTCCGAAAAATTGTTGAGGGGAAAAATTAAGCTTTTAATTGATACTTAACAACCTATACACTTCATTGTAAAAAGTGTGCGTACAATTCATTGAATACACTCAGAGATGTCTATCTCCTCTGTGTGACGAAGAGCAAGCAAAATTTTTCCCCTCGCACTTACAACTTCAACGAGAGCTCTTCTCTTTCACATTTATACACCACTGTTGTATAGAGTGTGCACACATCATGAGTGCGTTTGTTTATTTCCTTTTACCTCTTCCACTGAATCGCACCAAAGTGCTAGAGCATTAGCTAATAAATTCTCCGAGGTGGATGCAAATACTTTCACAGAGGTGTACACGCCGGTGAGCACTCTGCTGTATGGTTTTCGTAGATGAAGCGTGGACACGCAAAATCAGTAAAATAAAACAATTTATCGTAAAATTTTAGGTTTTCCTTGCAAATTTTTCATAGCAAGGCCAGATCTACTCTCTATTAATTGAAGTTCACAGAAGTGTTCGCTCACTATCACGCGCCAGTGGTCACTTGGGTGTATTTAGACGAGAGCGCGTGTGAGCGATTCATGCGAAGAGAATGTGTTTCACTCGCGCCAGCTGCTTTAACCACAAGCACACACTCAAATGCTGTCTATTCGACACTGAGAAGAAGTGCGCTTTCCTCTTTGTGCGGTGCTTCGTTTTTTTCATCCTCGGTGTGGCAAAAATCTGACTCTAGCGTGTATAACTCTGGTGAAATGCCATCTCTGAATACACTGATGAAAATTAGCACGATAACTCAACCGTCTCCAGCGTAGTTCTTACAGAACATTGAAATGTCTACTTATATGTAAAAGTTTCAACGAATATGTAACAATAAATCTTATAGTTTTTCTGTAACATTGTCTCAGCTTAGACATCTGGTACATGTGAAAACCTTGCTCTCGGCATCTTAAAGCTAAAACAAAGTGCCTAATTCAATATATTATTTTTACTACCATGGAGTGGGAATGTGAGATTCTTGAGACATTATCAACTATTCAACCAATTGTCTTTCAGTTATTTTAGTCAAGGGCGAAAAGTCCGAAGAAATTAACTTTGATCCGCATACATACGACCAATGTTGCGACATGTTTTACAGTTCATAATTTATTTCAAAGAAAAATAACACGAACAATTTTTGAAAATCAAATAATCAGTAGAAATGGTGATGTGAATTGGCCACCGAGGAGCTGCGATTTGACGCCGTTGGATTGTTTGCTTTGGGGAGCGGTTAAAGAAAAATGTTACACCAACCATCCAGAAACAATTGAAGACTTCAAGCACGAAATTTAAGTTGCAATTGATGATATAAGGCCAGAAACAATTGAAAATGTACTCAAAAATTGGATGGATCGGATTGGCTACTGCCAAGGCGGTCATGAGGGTCATTTGAACGTAATTATTTTGCATAATAATTTCAAGAATCAACCTTTCAAATAAATTTATAATCATTAAAATCAATCAAACCGTTTGTTTATTATTGCATTTGTATATTCGAAATTTTTCGTGGAACATCTTGTAGTACCTCGAGTACATATTGTACTGGTCCAAACAGGGTTACCAGATATACGGATCTTTCCATGGTTAGATAGAGCATTAAAATTTTGTCTTCTGACTCATGGGTTACTATGATTGATGCTGCATGTGTAGTTTCGTTGGTGCGGGTGAAGGTAAATCCATGAATAATCGACAAATTTTGTCAGTTTTTTTATGGAAACGTTACGTCATCATTCGATCCATAACGGCGAATAAGGCAAATTGTTTTAACTTTTAGGTTAAATTGTAGGGTCAAGCAGTGATTTTGTCGCTATCAGAAATAACCCTGCTCGAGAGCATGGTTAGTTTTGACAGTTCGGTAGTTGTTTTTCGATACTGAAAAAAAAAATCTTACAAAATTTGTTTGCCTTCTTTATAGAAAGGTCATAAAATATCTGTATAATCCGACTTTCGATCGGAGTCTCGGAGACCCCTACTATTATATGCCATTCAACTTAGCTCGACGAGATTGGAAAATGTCTGTGCGCTTCTTTCGAAGATTCACTCTTATTTCAGTTTTTCTAGACATTTTCAGGTTTCTGTTTGATTTATTTTGATTTTTTTGAATTTTTGGTGGTTACTCAAAGTGAAAACTACGATATGAAAGGTCTCATGGTCCCATAACCTGCTATTTAATTTCATTTGGTTCTGACTTCCAGTTCCGGAGTTACATGGTAATATGTGAAAATTAGAGAAAAAGTGTGCATTCAATTTTCTCTGAAACTGCTCAGCCGATTTTCACAAACAAAGATTCAAATGAAAGGTCTCATAGTTTTCTAACAATTTCTAGAACGATTGATTGAGATTCAACTTCCGGTTCCGGACTAGAACCTGATAAGTGTAAAATTGCCTATTTCATTAGTATTTTTTCACAAGAGATGGTCAAAAAATGGTACAAATCCCATAAAACTGTCTGATAAATAGGCACAAAGGCTTAATTCGGCACTACTGGTCCTCGCTTTTCCTGTTCCGGAAGCACCGAAAGTGGTGCAGAAAAACTTAAAAAATAGAACTCACTTAAATTTCTCTGCGATGCCTGAACCGATTTCACATATCTTGATTTGAATTGAAGCTCATATCATCTTTAAAGCTACTGTGAAATTTCATCCAGATCCAACTTCCGGTTCCGCAATTACAGGGCGATCAGTGTCAAAGTTTTCAGATCGCCATATAGAATGACAATATGTACCACACCGAAAGAAGAAAACACAAAACAAACGATGCGTGCTCTATTTCGTACACGCTATAAAGAAAACGTTTGCATGATCCCGCGCAGCTTCAGCTCCATATGATGGGAAGAATGATCCAACAGGTTTTAACTTTTAAATACCTCGGGGTGTGGTTCGATTCCAAATGCACGTGGGGAGGACACATTAGGTATCTGATAACGAAATGCCAACAAAGAGTAAATTTTCTTCGAACAATAACAGGATCTTGGTGGGGTTCTCATCCGCAAGATCTAATAAAATTGTATCAAACAACGATACTTTCAGTGATGGAATATGGATGCGTTTGTTTTCGTTCCGCTGCAAACTCTCATTTTATCAAACTTGAGCGAATTCAGTACCGTTGTTTGCGAATTGCCTTAGGCTGCATGCACTCGACACATACAATGAGTCTTGAAGTTCTGGCGGGAGTTCTTCCATTAAAAGATCGATTTTGGGAGCTTTCATCACGCCTGCTAATAAGATGTGAGGTGCTGAATCCCATGGTAATTAATAATTTCGAACGACTAGTCGAGCTTCGATCTCAAACAAAATTTATGACAGTATATTTTAACCATATGTCACAGGAAATCAACCCTTCAAGATATATTCCTATCCGTGTCAGCATCCTAAGTGCCCCTGACTCAACTTTATTTTTCGATACATCCATGCAGCGTGAAGTGCGTGGAATCCCGGATCATCTACGCTCGACGGAAATCCCAAAAATATTTTCAAGTAAGTTCAGGCATATTGACTCTGAGAAAATGTTTTACACGGACGGATCGCGAATTGAAGAAGCGACAGGGTTTGGTATGTTCAACAATAATGTTTCGGCCTCATTTAGGCTTCAAGAACCTGCATCTGTTTATATAGCAGAGCTAGCAGCAGTTCATTATAGTTTGAGTGTAATCGTCACATTATCTCCAAACCATGCAGTGCAATTGAAGCCATTCGCTCAATCGCTGCTGGCAAAAATGAACCGTTTTTCTTGGGTAAAATAAAACAGTGTCTGAACGACATATTGAATAATAATTATCTAATCACTATAGTCTGGGTCCCGGCTCATTGCTCCATTCCAGGCAATGAAAGAGCCGATAATTTAGCCAAACGTGGTGCTATTGAGGGTGAAATTTATGAGCGACCGATTGCTTTCAACGAATTCTATAGTTCGTCTCGCCAAAGAACACTTGCCAGCTGGCAGGCATCTTGGGATAGAGATGATCTGGGTCGGTGGATGCACTCAATTATTCCGAAAATATCGACAAAGGCATGGTTCAGGGGACTGGATGTGAGTAGGGATTTCATTCGTGTGATGTCCAGACTCATGTCCAATCACTACACGTTAGATGCACATCTCCTTCGAATTGGGCTCTCCGAGACTAATCATTGTGCTTGCGGAGAAGGTTATCGGGATATTGATCATGTCGTTTGGACATGCGTGGAGTATCGTGATGTCAGATCTCAACTAATAAATTCTTTGCGTACCCAAGGTAAACTATCCAATATCCCAGTTCGAGACATTCTTGCTTGTCGTGACCTTTCATACATGAAACTTATTTATCATTTCATAAAGAAAATTGGAGTTTCAATTTAATAAAGGCCCCTTTTAAGACTAAGTTCTGATCCCAGCTGCGTCCATGAGTTCAACCAATAGCTAAATTAGAATAAAAATTATGTAATGATACAAACAAACTCGAAACAGTTTATGGAATTATCAACAAAATGTCTGAAAATAACAGCTTATTTTATAATTTATAGAAGTTAATCGTTTGGTTCAAATAATATTTCCGAGTAGATTTCATAATTAATGACGAGTTACCTAAGATGATATTTAAGCTATAAGAGAATATGTTTTAATAAATTCAAAACGTTGTGACTATGTTAGAATTAAATTAGGATAAGAATATTATGTAAAAGTGATGCTACGGCGAAGAAAAACTTATGTAAACTGCCTTAAGAAATAAACGTATTTATGAAAAAAAAAATAAAGAAAACGAAACAGTAACGGATGTCTGCTACTGTTGTGTGATATTGGTAAAAGACGGTGCCAAGGTTGATAAAAATTATAGCTATTTTATGATCAGTACGACCGAAAGAATAAACGAATGTCAATGAATTCAAATTTATTTGAAAAAATATGAAATTTTTACATCCGGTAGTGCAGTAATACCGTGCCGGTGGGGTAATGATGACAATAATAATAATAATAATAATAAAAGTAATAATCCTACTACATGTTTTATGCTGCTGATTCATGCTATTTAGCTTTACTTACATATGCAGAGGTAACAGAAACGCAGGTTGACTTCATTTGTTAGATTTCGTTTAATTGGTTTAATCGAAATAGAACCTGAGATAGTAAGTCTAGGTTTAACTAGGTTCAAAACTGTTCCAATTTTAAGGTCATATTTGTTGCTGGCAAACAAGCCAACTTCGGCTATTCCGGTCATCTGAATCCGGTTTCGAAAGAATTGATTAAAAACAGCAAAAATAATCTCACTTACTTTTCTTCAAGATGAAAAAATCGATTTTCGCAAACTTATAGGTTCAATATAAAAGTCTTACAGTTTCATGCGGAATTCCTAAATTTGTTCTAAATTACTACTTCAGGTTCCGGAACTACAAGGTTAACAGGTTTCGTAGAGTTTGTTAGATTAGGTCCGAACAAACTTTCCTATTTCTATTCAATGAACAGTTGTTTTTGCGAATTCCCCAGTAATATTTTTAATGCTATGAGTAATATGAGATAGGCATCATTACACCACTAGGTGGATTAAAACAGATTTTTTATATGTAGAAAGTGTGTGCAAAATTTGAAAAAAATTGGTGCAGTAGTTTTTGAAAGACGATGGACACGGACTTTCAAAACCTGCTTTCGAGAAGAACGCGTGTAAAAGTTTTGTCTATAAAATCAATGGAAATAATTAATTTTTCAAAGGTGCCCGTAGGGTCTATCATTTTCAAAAAATCAAATTATAGTTATATAATTTGTTATAATGAAACATTTCAAGAATGTTTTGTCAAGTTTTTAAGTCAATCAAAGTAGAAATCTTGGCTTGTGCGCCGAGCTCTTACTTCTTCTCTGTGTGAGATAAGCAAAGATAAAGGGTCATAACATGCTGAGTTTTGTTCCGATTGGCTTAAAAATTTCACAGAACGTTCTTGAAATGCTTTACTGTAAGAAAATACAAAGAAAAAATAAATGATTTATCAATAGTGTTAGACCCTACTCGCTCCTTAAATGTAGTATTTTGAACTTCGTGTTAGAAATTATTGTAATAAACAAAGTTTTTAATAAGTATGTGTCAGTGCCAAAAGAAATGCATTATCACACCATTAGTTGGGTTATGAAGGGTTTTGTTTTGTAAAAATCACTTCTGTGTAATTTCTTTTTATACTTTCGGGAAAAGAAAAAAACCCAATAAAAAGATTGTATGTCAAACGAAATGAGTTTTTCTCGAAGCTCTTCTTACGTTCTGTGTATTGCAATTATTATATCACTTAATATCATTTTAATTTTAGTTCAAAATAAACCCAAAAACTTTTCAACCGTCAAAATGTGCCACAGTTTTATTTAAATTTAACTACACCTTAAAAAATAACTGCTTTAGTGTCAAGTTTTAACCAGAAGATAAAATAATGACGATGCATCTCTCATAACTCTCAAACTTTTCATGGAATATTGAATAAAAACAAGGAACTTCATTATGGCATAAACTAGCATGACCTATTGAATATGTAAACAGTGTTAAGACAAATTTAGATGATTTTTTCGTTTTCGCATCGTCGCTCTTGAACGACAGTTTGAAAATTTAAGTTTTGATTACTTCGTAATTCCGCAACCGGAATTCGTATCCAGATAGAATTCACGAATTTTCATATAGGACCACAATTATCTTTTATTTGATAGATTTAATAAGTTTATGAAAATCGGCTCAGCCATTTCTGAGAAATCGGAGTGGACTCCGCTTAGGAAAATTGGACTACTATTTCCGTTACGGATGTCCATAAACTAACAAGGCCCACACAATTGAATAGTTTTTAGCACTGTCACACAGACAGAGTTTCCATGTTATTTTCATCGACACATTGAATGGCGATATGAAATTTTCAACATACAGAGGGGTCTCGTATAACGCGGTACACCGGGGGCGTGAAAAACGAATCCGCGATAAACGGGACCCAGAGCATTTGGGATTTCGACTGATTGGGCTGTAAACGGTTATCTCGCTTCGGTCGACAGATAGAGCTATACGATCTTCGGCAAACTTGTTGTAAATACTTAGACAAACAATTTAGTGTAGTTTGACAAAGAATAACTTAAGAACTGCTCCACCAGGGGCGCTTTGAAAAGAGCATGAAATAATTCATAGGTTTACAATAGAAAAACAGTATTTTATCATCTGGAATCTTCAAACAACTTTCGAGTTTACTAACAAGTTGAAATTATATATCGGAATCACTACACCAGATGGAATTAGTGTGCTTGCTATGGTACAACTTTCAATATCAAAATTATGCTCTAGTGCGAAAACTAGAAGATTTAGAGCGACTTTGTCTTCTTCAAAAATGTTTGGAATGTAGCGGTCTACATTATGAAAATCATATTAGTTAGAAACTCTCCCACCCAGTGGCGCTAGTGAGATCACAATTTTGCCAAAGAAAATTGATTCTATTATATCTTTACAATTTGATGAGATGAGAGTTTGTGTTTTCGGAAAGAATGTTCCGGAGTTCAAAACAGATCAAATAGTGTAAAAAATTTCTAAAAATTTCTCTCATTGGTAACCCTAGTATGCAATTCAGGGTTGGAAATTACTGCAGCCTAAGATCATGTTGACTTATTAAAATGATTTCTTCGAGAGGGTGTTCTAGGGTTTCGATAACCATTAAATGAATGAGTTGTTATTATATCTGCAAGGTGGTCTTCTGTAACTAAAAATCAGAATTGTTTACAAGAGTAATGTTATCAATCAGTTTTTCAATAAGTTGGTGAAGGATAGACAAATTGAAAACTGTTTTACTACAAGGCGCTAGTGAGCTACTGAAGTATTAGGATGAATATCGACATCTGAAATCTGAGGTTATGACTATTTACATAGTTAAATTTAAATTTTTATTTTTTATTGGCCTGGGTTAAGCTCAATGAAGCGAAAATTTCATAGTCTCGCTCATCATCAGGCAACAAATCTCTTCATATTTCATATCAACGAACTACGATAGCTATAATTGATTACGATAGCTCCTATAACTGAGCCTACCACAACTGAAAAGGCTGTTTAAAAATATATTGGGAACAATGAATAAATAGACAATACATTTTAAAAAGCCATGATCAGATAATGTTGATTGAATTTTCAGGAATGGATGAGATTGAATATAACGAGAGTGAATGTCTAAATTCAGTTTTTAACAAGTCAGGATGATCAGCTCGAGATTGTAACAAAATCGGCTACGCAAACGGCCAAAGAGACATTTAAACGATCGGAGAAAATGTGCAAATCGATAAATTTATAACGCTTCTGATGGCTGGAAAATAGTAGGGATCCCTCAAATGGAGACTACAAAGAGTAAACCGAAGAAGTTTGTTCTGAATAGCTTCGACGCGTTGAATGTCGACTTAACAATATGAAGCCCAAACGACAGTACCGTTTTCAAGACTTGCGCGAATCAGTTCACAATATATAGCTCCTAAATTATCACACATTCAAGATATGTCGTAATCTACGTTGTATTGAGCACTAGCGCATATGATATGCGAAAAGGGGGACGGGTATAGGGTGATGAGTAAGTCGATGCCTTTCACGCAGCCCTCCTGGGTTCGATTCCAAACCCCGCACATAAGGTCGGAAAGTTTTTCTGGCCCGAAGAGGCGAATGACGTTAAGGTTAAAACCTCTATAATCGAAACAAAAAAAAATCTTCCGAAAATTTTTCTTGTGAACGAAACGAGTATTCTGAGAGATACTGTAAACACAATCTCTCTCTGATAGAGTGATTATTTTTAAATACATTTATAGTCTGCACATAATTTATGTTTTGCACAAAAACTGGTTCAGTACCACCACCTATCCAAATAATCAAAATCGTTAAGCGTAATCCAATTTTATGGTATTAAAGGCAAAATAATTTTTTTCAACTAATTTTAATTATCAGGTGTACACCTTTGCTTCCACCATTTTTTTTTCTCAAAATTTAAAGCTTTATTGCGAAAAAGTGCTTACAGATGTATTATTCAAAGTATTGTCCGTCGCTAGCGACAACTTTCTCCCATCTTTCCGGCAATTTTCGGATCCCGGCTCGAAAAAGGAGTCCTCTTTTGACGCTATCCATGAAGCAATCCATTTTCCAACTCTTCGAAGGATTGAAAATGTTGTTCTGCCAGGCCGCGTGCCATCGAACGGAATAGGTGGAAGTCAGCAGGGAATACGGCGGGTAGGGTAAGACTACCCATTTCAGCGTTTTGAAACAGTTGCACACATACAAATAGACGGCGCTCGATGTCCCTCGGTTTCAACTCGTACGTCTCCCAGTTTCCTTCTTTCTGAATCATGCACAGGGCCTTGAGACGTTTTGAAATGGCTTGCTGACTCACTCCCAACGATTGGGCAAGCTCTTCTTGGATTTGGCACGAATCTTCATCAAGCAATGCTTCTAGTTGTTCATCTTTGAAGGTTTTTTCTCTTCCACCACCATGTTTGTCTTCGACATCGAAATCACCATTTTTAAAACGTTGAAACCACTCCCGACACGTTCTTTTACTCAGAGCAGCATCACCGTAAGTTTCTGAGAGCATTCGATGCGCTTAAGCTGCATTTTTTTTCTTCGAATTGTAACAGAAAAGTAAAACTTCCAGCAAATGGCGAGAATTGGGCATAAAAACAGACATTTTCGAGCGTGAATAATACAAAATCAAGAACAACTGTCACTGAAACGGCGATGACAATTTGTTAAGCACTGTACACACTCACTTTAAAGGCATTATCATCTATGTATTTTAACCAGCCTCAGCCGGTACAGCCACCTATCGGAAAACGGCGAAAGCAAAGTTGTACACCTGACAATATTTCACTTTTAGTCTCCACAAACACAACAAACTCTCCGAAGACATTACGGTTCTATAATATATTGTTTGTTTGTTTGTTACATTAGCGACTTTGACCGTTCATGTTCATGTTGATGAATTGGCGGTCGCTTTAAGAAAAATAAAAAAAAAACAATAAATATCAGGTTTTATGTCCTTATCATTATATTTAGCAATATAAATAATCAAAACTTCAATATAAAGTTCGAGTTTCACTCTCTCTCAAGTTCCTTAGATTCCAGATGTCGATAGCTTATTCAAGTTAATACTCTAGTAGCTTACTAGCGCCTCCTAGGAAAACAGTTTTCGATTTGTCTATCCTCCACCAATTTATTGAAAAACTGATCGTTAACATCACTCAATTCTGATTTTCAGTTACTGAAAACTACCTCGTAGATACAATACGAACTGTTTAGTCAATCATTTAATAGGCATTAAAACCCTAGAACAATTTCTCGACCATCTGAATGAGTCAACATAAATTTCCAACCGTGAATTGCACACTAGCGCCACCAATTGGAGAATTTTCAGGTACTGTTTACATTATTTGATCTGTTTTGAACTCCGGAACATTCTTTCCGAAAACAGCAACATTCTTTATCATCAGGGCTTAGAGATATCACATTATCAATTTTCTATCGTCAAATTGTTAAGCCACTAGCACCATTCGGTGGGCAAGTTCTCAACTAACATTGTTTTCATAATGTATACCCTGACATTAATAACAACTTTCCAAAAGCAAAAACCGCTCTATATTTTAAGTTTTTTGATAAGAGCATAATACTGACAACTAAAATGTGAATTCAAGCACACTAACTACACACCAAAAAAATTGAATTTTACAGGTGACTTAATCGCTCAAACGATGTAATTCACAATGACCTAATTTGTCAAATGACGGAAAATCTCATTTGTAATGACTTAATGTAAGATGAGCTTGAATTTTACTGGTTTCGACTGTAACTTGCGTTCTGCTAGCAGGAGTGGCTGTATGAATTTAAATGCACCTTTTACCGGCCAAGCAGATGCATGCTTCTGTGGCTCAGTCGATTATCAGACGAACTTGCGATCCAATGATCCTCGGTTCAAGTCGCGGTGGGTTGCTACAAAATTTTTCTTTTATTTCAATGAATTTCATGTCTTGGAGTTTTAGACACAACACAGCAAAAAATTATGAAATTTACAGGTGACGCAAATCTACATATGACACAATTCATAGAACGTAATCCGTGACACGACTGAATTTTACAAGAATGTTATAAATATACTCCCGTACTTCAAGCAAACGTGTAAATTTACATGTTTTAGCACCTAGAAGTATGTCGGAATGAATTAAATATAAGTTATATTTACTGTGAAATTGCGTTATTTTTGACGCTCATATATGTCGGTCTCAGAAGACGTAAATTTACACGATTTTTTCTAGGTGTGAATATTAAATGTTCTTCCACGTAAATTTGCGTGAATTGCGACGCTCCATTTATGTGCATCTAATAAGATGTAAAAATTTTTAAGTGTGTACATCTGATGGCGTGATTCAGAGTTAAAACATTTGCTGTTTGATTTCCCGCATCCTTCAAAATGCTATAATTTGCGAGTTACTTGAAGCTCTAGCAAATGATTTATACCTTGCATTTTTCAAAACGCCCCTGGCGGAGCAGTTCTTAACTAATTGCCTGTCAAACTACACTAAATTGTTGGTCTAAGTATCTACAACAAGTTCGTCGAAGATTATGTGACTCTATCTGTCGACCTAAGCGAGATATCCGTTCACAGCCCCGATCAGTCGAAACCCCATATGCTCTGGGACCCGTTTATCGCGGTTTTCCGGCAATAACGAAACCGGCAAAAATGAATACCGGCAAAACCGAATCCGCGTTGTACGAGACCTCACTGTACATCACTTTATGTTATCAAAACCGGAAATCGGATCCGGAAGAAATTCAAACATAAATTAATTCTGTGATATATGTTTTGAGATAATTTTATTCATCACTATTTCCAGTACTTTTGAAACCGGAAACTGGGACTAGTATAATTGCAATGAGATTATTTGGACATCTGTTAACAAGGTCTACACACTAGAAAATATTATGAACAATTCTAAAGGAAATTGCAGCTATTTACATATCAAAATTTGTATAATAATCACCCTGTAACTCCGTTACCGGAAACTGTATCAAGATGGAATTTAGACATTTTTATACCTTTCCTTCGAATCTAAGTTTGTGGAAATTAATTCTGCCATCTCTGAGAATATTGAGTGCACAAACATGTTACATACATACACACATACAGAAAACCAACCGAGATCAATTGCAAAACGATAATCATAGCAATGGAAGAAAATCAGCCGATGCAAATGGCACATTCTGTAAAACTGAGAAATAATTGCAAATCAAAACTGATTTTATGCAGCACTCAAACGCAGGGAAACAGAACAGAATTGTTCAAAAAACCATCATAACTATCAATAAATAACCAATTCTACTGAGCTTAGCGAAACTCACCTGACACCACACAGTGCAGCACAACCGGCTGTCCCTCGGTCAGTTCCAGTTCGGCGGGCGGAGTTTGTATAAACTTCGGAGCCTCGGCTTCCGTTTCGATGACCTCGTTGTTGACAATCATACGCGCCGGCCGGGACTGCACTTCGCCCATATTATTCTTGGCCATGCACTCGTAGTGGCCGGCATCGGTGGCGGTGACTTCATCGATCCGCAGTGAACCATCCGGCAGCACATTAATTCGGGTATCGTCCGAGTGAATTTCGTTCGTGTTCAGCATCCACACAATTTCCGGTCGGGGATCGCCGACGGCTTTGCACGTGAACACCGCCGTCTGGCCGTAACTTATCTCGATATCTTTCGGTTCGTTCACAATCTCCGGTTTAGCTGCGTTGATGGGGTTGAAAGAAGGCGAAAATGGATCGTTAGTGCAATAAAACGTTTACGGGGGAATGAAGAAAACACGCCGGGAAGTGCATGCGAACGGATGCTGATAAGAATTCCATTTACACAATCATTTACGATTTTGTTTCACAATATAACCTCTTCGGTAGATATGATCGAAATTATAGATATAAACGCAAACTGAAACGGTTCCCAAACGCTACTTACTACAGTGGAAGTCCTCTTCGGTTAGATCGGTAACACTTTTCCCGGCTAGAGCTTTAGGCGATCCACATCCACTGGATAGCAGAAGAGCCCGCTCGGATTGCTGCAGCATCCTCACGAACCACACCAGCGAGCAGTCGCATTCCAACGGATTATCGTCCAAAAGTAATCGCTTCAACGCCGGTAAACCCTCAAAACTATCCTGGGGGATGTGTCTGATTTGGTTCCCGAACAGGAATCTGTGGTAGTGAAAAGAATAGTTGTATCAGTTTGATAGCTTGAAGCAACAATAGCAATTGAGTGGGCTGCGAAAAAACGTTTCTGCATGCATAAGTACATTTTTTTTTGGGAGGACAGCAAGCATTTAAAAGTAGTCATTTGGTTTTGGTACCGCTTATGCTAGCGTGCATACGATTTTTTTTATTGTTTTACGTTTTGCCTTCGGCTCATCAGTAGATTATGTTGGACTACTAATACCACCTTATTTTTCACAGAAGTTTAATGTCTATTCTGACAGCTCAGACGCAAAAAAAAAAAACAGACGACTTTATGGTCGCAATCCAGCATAATCTGCTAGTGCATTCATAAACCGCAGGTGATACGTAAAACACTTAATGTAAAATGATTTAATCAGATTGTTAATCACAGCTCATGAACACCTAAAAGACTCTCATTTGTTTGATGTGATTTAGAAACTAGCTACCCATCGCTACGACATGTTAAGAAAGAGACGATTGGTATTTTATTATCGAATTTTTGAATTGATTGGTATTTTATTATCGAATTCTTGAATTGGGATCTTCAAAGCAACCAACTTCAAGGCTGTTGACGAATCTAATGATATTAAACTTTTCTGAATAACTCTCATCTCATAACTGGGATGCAAAGTTTATGTGGCTTTTAGACGAAGGTTTCAGCTAAAGCTCCTTAAGGTGTGGCATGTACTTCCGGATGAAAGAGGTGGATACGGTGGGTAGCACTACACGGAAAGAAATCCGTTACTGCGGTCATGATTAGAAAAACATGAAACCAATCATTTTAACTTCTCATGAAAGCATAAGCAAAAAGTCTTCTCCCATGAAAATGAATCATGGTCCGAAAATGCGTTACTTGAGGAATGTATTTCTTTCAAAGCTCGTAACTCCAAACGTTATTTAAGGTGTCGCGGTTGTTCACAAACATATCTCAATTGTTGATCCTTCAGATTAAAAGAAATTCGTTGTGCTTTTCACTGTTTTGCTATTCAAATGTACATTATTTGAGACATTAGCTGAAATCGTATAAACAATACGCCACACACTTTCACACCATTCCATTGAACTCTTATATAAAATATTCATATTTTAAAACATAACGCCTGAATTTATGTTGCAAAGATTACCATCGCAGCAGAAACACGCCTGAAGTTATACCCAACAACGTCAAATGCGTTACGCTAAATTTGAACGAAATCAGTCCAAATGGATCATGATCCGAGAATTATCATAACATGAAAATATACTATATTCCACAAATCATGACTCGTTTTGCTCATTTCTTGAATCAAAATTTTGCCCGTGTACCCATCTGAAAATTCCAAAGATGGGTAATTACCCACCTGAAATTTCGAACGAAAAACAATGGTAATATTGTTATTATTCATAAAATCAAGCATATTTTTATTGTAACTAATAAAAAATAAAATAATAATTATCGAATGCATGTACTCAAGGTAGAGCAAGGATGAAAAGATATTCAACAGAAAAGAGAGACGTGACAAGGGTCATTTGAGCAAGTCGAAATTTTTTGGAAACATTCAGCCAGAGGAGTCAAGTTAACACTCCTAATACCAAGCCTCAAAAAGTTACGCGAAGCACCAAGCCTCAAAAAAAAGTTGGAACGGTAACTTTGAGCTGTCATAGCTCAGCTGTTTTTCAACGAATCTCAACAAATTTTACACCCTCGAATTTTGTACAGTTCGCAGATTATTTTAAGTATGTCATTATTGACAATCGGTTAGGTAGAATCAATGAAAATGTGATTTTTCCCGTTCCAAGTTCTTTTTCATGCACAAAATATGCCCTATCTGCATTTATGCGGCACCAGTATTGTGAATAGAATTTTGAGAGCTTCAACTTTCTCGTGTCATAACTTTGTTGTTAGTCAACCGATCTTCGAAATTTGTTCACCATTGGAATGGTACTAGTTTCAGAAATAAAATGCACTAAAACATACGTAAAATAGAGTTGTCTACCTAAAATTGTAGAGAAAACTGTAAACAGAAGACCACAAAAAAATGGGATTTTTTACAATGGTCGTAAATATCTTCGAAATTTGTTCACCATTGGAATGGTACTAGTTTCAGAAATAAAATGCACTAAAACATACGTAAAATAGAGTTGTCTACCTAAAATTGTAGAGAAAACTGTAAACAGAAGACCACAAAAAAATGGGAATTCAACTATATGTTTTTTATACATTATTCGATTGCTAGTCAAATTATGCTAAGCTGACGTTTTTGCACCATCAAAAACAACCTATATAATAAATATAAATATAAAATGAAAGCGATGACTCGTACATTTTTTGCTCTAAATTGTTAGAATCATTATCATAAAGATTGTTTTGATGAATAAAATTATATATTCTCTCAAAACAACTAAAAAATTGGCAGAAATACATTCAATTTCTATCAGCAGAAATATATTGCCTAAAAATTTCAAGTCAGAACAGTAACGTTATTGACTAGTATAATTTATAATTTTTTTAATTTGGAAATCAATTTATTTACTATTTACTCAAAAATGGAGGCTTCGATTTTTTTCGATTTTTGTGCTGTACTAAAGAATGAACATATAGATCCAAATAATTTTTATGTACATATAAAACAAACTCAATTGATATCTACTACAATTTTGAATTTGTCCAACATTTCCGTATAATCTAAAAAATCGGTGCAGGATCGGAAATTTCAAAATTTCTGTTATGCCTTCAACGTTTCAGTATACACTCTAACCGTGTCGTGGGTGCGTAAATTAAATTTCGCGTAAAATGGGGTTTTATTGTATCAAAATATGTTTTCATACTTCTATCGTTTGCAATCAATCGAAACTATAATTCTTAGAGACTCATGATTTGAATTTCACCAATAGATTTTTAGTTTTCTTTTTTTTAGAATTTCCAAACGGAAATTCTTAATTTTTGCGATAGCTTTGTACAATAAGAAAGTAGAACTTGAACTGAGTATTTTACATACTAACCCATCGCAAAAGAAATCAACTACTATTTAGGAAAAACTATTGTTTGGTTTTGTTTCGAAAAGATCTCAAGAAATTAAGTGAAATTTCATAAAAGTTTCCTATGATGCCTGAGAGTTTTCGTCAAATTGTTTTAATAACAGCAGGATACTCGTTGTATTGTTTTACCCCATTTTTCCTGTTATAATATTCAATTGAAATTCGATCTATAGTCCAGAAGCAGGTCCAATACGATCTATCAATATTGGTCCGTATTACTTAGATTTGGTTGTTTCTCTTATACTAATGACACTATATTTTAACCCGAACAAAATCATATTTCTATTTCTAAATTTACGGTATACTTGAAATTTTTGTCTGGTCATCAAATGGTGAACTACAAGACTACTGTTCAGGCAGAAAACAAGAAACAAAACACCAATAACAACTGGAACTAGAACCGAGAATCATGAGATCATAAGGTATGTCAGTTGAGACATAGGATCACTAGTAGATGATACATAAGAATTCATGTAGTGCATCTACTAGTCGTGTTATCGGTAAATGATGCAAATAATTAATGTCCTATACATTTAAGCTAAATTCAGTATCAAACAATGAAGCAAAAGAAAAATATATATGCAGAAGTAATTCAATACTTGAAAATTTTTGCATTTGAAAAAATTATTTGGCTTATCTGTACTAGCTAATAACTTAAAATTTCTGCACAATTTAAAATTTCTTGAGATTTTATGCGAAAATGTTTTTTTCAAAGAATTTTGAAAAATATTAGTTTACCTTTTTTAATACTTTGAGTTGGTTGGTCTTTAAACGCACAAGAAAAAACCTGTTTTAATCGACCTAGTGGAGTAATGATGGCTTTCTCATCATCAACTAGTATAACCTACAGAGTAAAGCAGTTCTCAGATCGATAAGACCATTTCTGAAAAAAAGGAGTGAGTTCCACTATTGCAGGTACTTCCGAAACAGGAGTCCGGGAACCGGTATAATCGAAGTCGGTTCGAGAAAAGTGACTGGGATCCATTTTCGAGTCTATAGTCACGATATCCGGTCGTTAATCGAAAACCGGGAATCAGAAAAGCCGACATTAATTTGTTTGGCCGTCTACTGACAATGACTATCGATTGGACTAGTTTTGAGGTAAGTTTAGAAATTAGTTAACGTGTTTTACTTAGCGCTTTTAGTAACGGTATAAATATTTTAATAATCTTCACCCTGCAATTCCGCAACCGGTTGTCCGGAATTGGTGTCGGCTGAAATTCAGGAATTCAACATGGGACCACGAGACTTTTCATTTGAACCTATATTCATTTGTGAAAATTTGTCAATCCATAGCTGAGGAAAGTGAGTGAGATTCATTTTGGAATAAATGAACACTTTTTCCGGTGCTTTCGGAATCGGAAACCGGGAATCAGGATAGCCAGAACCGGTTTATTTTTTTGTCTACTGATAATTACTACCGATTGGAATAGCCACGCGGTTGGTCTAGAATTTTTCGCCACTTTAAGTGACTGTATTAATTTTCAACAGACTTCACCCTATAATTCCGGAACCGGAGGTCGCATTCTGATGGAACTTTGGAATTTTATATAGGACTATTAGACCTTTCATTTGAACCTAATTTTGGTTAAATCTGCCACGCCATATCTGAGTAAAGTGATGAAATAATTTGGAATTGTAATTTTTATACTAATCACCTTGTAATTCCGGAACCGGAAGTTGAATCGAAATGAAATTAAGGAACTTTGAATAAGACATTTATACCTTTCATTTGAATCTAAGTTTGTACGAATCGGTTCAGCTATCTCTGAGAAAAGTTAGTGCACTTATTTTCATTTTTTTGCACATATCATCCTGTAATTCCGGAACCGGAAGTCGGATTCGAATGAAATTCAGGAACTTTATACGGGGTTACAAGACCTTCCATTTGAGTCTAAGTTTTTGAAAATCGGTTCAGCCATCTCTGAAAAAAGTGAGTACAAAAAATGTTACATACATACATACATACATACACATACACACAAACAGACATTTTGCGTACTCGAGGAACTGAGTCGAATGGAATATGACACTCGGCCGTCCGGGTCTCGGTTCAACAGTCGGTTTTCACAGTGATTGCATAACTTTTACATATGAGAAAGGCAAAAAGTTTTGAAAATTTCTGTGTTTATGCCGTTTGTTTTTAGATTCTCCTTAAGAACATTGAGTTTAATTTGTTATAAATAAACGTGAGTATTAATAACAATCATTAAGTGTATAAAAAGTGCATGTCACCGCTTTAATTTTTAAGCATTTTGTAAAAATAACTAAAATTTGAAATTTTTTAGTGTTTGTCATTTATTTTTAGATGTTTTTGAATATTTAAAAAAACTGCTAGTTTAGCCCTATTTGTAACTGGTGTTATTACCAATCCAATGATGTATAAAAACATATTGGTCATCGCTTTGAATTCAGAAATATTTACGACCATTGTAAAAAATCCCATCTTTTTTGTGGTCTTCTGTTTACAGTTTTGTCTATAACTTTAGGTAGACAACTTTATTTTACGTATGTTTTAGTGCATTTTATTTCTGAAACTAGTACCATTCCAATGGTGAACAAATTTTGAAAATCGGTTGACTATCAACAAAGTTATGTCTCGATAAAGTTGGAGCTCTCAATATTCAGTCGCGACGTTGATGCCAAAGGAAACAAAATTAGATAGCAGATAGGGCATTTTTTGCGCCTGAAAAAAAAAAACCTGGAACGGGAAAAATCACATTTTCATTGATTTTTCCTAACCGATTGTCAATAATGATATACTTAAATAATCTGCGAACTGTACAAAATTCGAGGGTGTAAAATTTATTGAGATCCGTTGAAAAACAGCTGAGCTATGACAGCTCAAAGTTACCGTTCCAACTTTTTTTCGGGCTTGGTATTTGGAGTGTTAAAGCATCTCATCGAAGTAAATCACTCGAATATCTGGTAACTGTTATATCCGAAACGACAAAAGAAAAGTTACCAGAAGTTGTTACTTTCTACTTGTGATTGCCTTCTCGTACATAATGAATTCTTCACAATCACTAACAGTCAAAAATAACAGTCTATATTAGTTCAGTTTCACATCTCATCCAAGTCAGTCGATAAAACAAAACCGCTTACATTCGAGACGGAAGAAACCAAGTAGGGTAAAGTGTTATAATATACCTCCCTTAAGAAAACATTGAGATATTCCTAAATGTACTGATATATTTTCTTCGAGAATGTAGGTATTTCTTTGCAATACACCTGAGGAACATATCTTTCAATGATTTCGGTAGAAGTGATGAGAATTGATTGAAACAAACACATTTTCCAAAACGAACACATTCTCAGTTTTTTCGTTTGCTGTAGGCATAATGCCCTAGCAACCGTATAATATGTCTCACAACAAATCAGTGGTATGCCCACAACAATGATGCAATATGCCCCTTGAAATGTCGATATAGAAAAATAATAACTGTTATAAATCTTTAAAACAATATTTTAACTCGAAGCGCTGTTGAATCGAAGGTGGGGCATAATGTCAGTTGAGTGACTGTTAGGATAAAATTCGTATATCCAAGAAACGGCTTTGTTTCTTTGGATTTCTATACTGTTAATAGAGACAGTAGCAACTGACCATTAGACGTTTTATACGGTTAAAATGCTTGTTTAGTCGAAGTAAAATCTTACATCGAAAAGCTGCCTAATAATATTTTCAGTATTTTCATATTATCCAGCAAACGACAACTGCCAAACTTGCGTTGAAGAAAGATCTTACGAAAAGATAGTGTTAGAGATAAAACTTTTGTTTAGAAAAGTCTTGAATACTTAAAAAAGGAAGGGGTGGCGTTTTGGCCAGCAGGGTGCTTTATAACACTTTCCCCTACAGTATTGTGTAATGAACAATAGAAAGATCTCGAAATGAGTGAACCAAACGAACAAAAGCTACCGCCGCTACGAAAGAATACAATTATTGTTGACTTCAGGCAGTGCAAAATTCGACCTTCGATACGAGAACTTAAGGTGAAATGTAGCGTCATAAAATGCGCGCAAAATTTTATCCGCTTCAGTTGAACGAACCGTCGCACAAAGCATACCAAGAAAAACGGCCACATAGAAACAAGAACTTTTTTCAATGATTGAGCGCAGTGGGTTTACCTCTCGTTATATTGGCTTGTAAAAAAGACGGGACGTAATGGATTTTAGAATTCTTCACACTTTGAATATATGCTGATTCAATCATCATTGTTAGTGATTACTCTTACACTAGAGCTATAAATCATGAGTAATTATGAATGATTAACATGAGGTTATATGTATATGTATTGACTAACTTGCTAACCATGTATATGCCTGATTTTAGTAGCAAGCATCGATTCTCCTTCGAAAGAACGGTTGAAGACAAGAGAACATTCAAGTATTTTCGATATCTTTGCCAGTCGTTCACCAGGCCCTTCCCGCCGATGAGATAGAATTTACGTAAAAGTTTTTTTCGGAAGCGACTTTCGGAATTGTATAGCATGATGAGTCTAGAAATGTCTGTTTCAACGATAACGAACCGAAGACCAAACAGCCTCTGGCCTTCGGTGCCAGAAATCATCAATAGTTTAATAATTTCTTAGATAACATTATTGGAATACATTCCAATTATAACTAATAGTTCATCATACCATGCAATTAAAATTATTTAGTGAATCTTTTCTCAAGCACATATTTGGTGCACGAAATTGAATATAAAGTTATTTCGTAGTTCCTTATTATTCAATCGATTTTGAAAGCAAAATCAAGCGTTGATTCATTGTATTCATAATAATTGAAAAACCAATGAATTCCAATAAGTTTTCCATGCTGACTGGCTCGAAGCTGGCCCTCAATGTTTATCACATTGTTTGTATAAATGACAGCTACTTAGAAAATAAACGATTTCTTACAATACTCATTTTATTGTATTCAAGTCGTTTTTATTTCAACACAAAACCCAATGCTGCATAAATTTGCGTCATTATTTTATATCTATTTTTTGCTCAAGATATAATGCCACCGTGCCCACCGTGCATTTCTCACACCACCTCAATACGAAACAGCAGCGCGCAAGCAATAAAAAAAATGCAGAAAAGTTTATGTAAACTTTTTCTATTTTCGGTTGTTTTCGCTAAAATTTTATAATTTTGAGTTGCATTTTCAGATTCTTTGTGAAATTCTGCTACAAATACTACTTTTCAGTTCTAAAACCATCCCCGTGGAACGGAACAGTGACCGTTTATACATTTCAAAAACCAATTACGGCTCGGCAAAGCAAAATTTCAAAATTCTAAGAATACTTAGTTATGATAAATTTGATTTCGAAAACTTAAGTGTTTTTGGTTTTTCGAAAATCGGTCTAGTTTTTGAATAATTGATCAAAAACGCGATTTTCGCATTCCGCTACATTTCACCTTAAGTGTTTTTGGTTTTTCGAAAATCGGTCTAGTTTTTGAATAATTGATCAAAAACGCGGAATGCGAAAATCGCGTTTTTGATCAATTATTCAAAAACTAGACCGATTTTCGAAAAACCAAAAACACTTAAGTTTTCGAAATCAAATTTATCATAACTAAGTATTCTTAGAATTGTGAAATTTTGCTTTGCCGAGCCGTAATTGGTTTTTGAAATGTATAAACGGTTACTGTTCCGTTCCACGGGGATGATTTTAGAACTGAAAAGTAGTGTTTGTAGCTGAATTTCACAAAGAATCTGATAATGCAACTCAAAATTATAAAATATTAGCTAGAACAACCGAAATTTGAAAAAGTTTACATAAACTTTTCTGCATTTATTTTATTGCTTGCGCGCTGCTGTTTCGCATTGAGGTGGTGTGAGAAATGCACGGTGGGCACGGTGGCATTATATCGTGAGCAAAAAATAGATATAAAATAATGACGCAAATTTATGCAGCATTGGGTTTTGTGTTGAAATAAAAACTAGTTGAATACAATAAAATGGGTATTGTAAGATATCGTTTATTTTATAAGTAACTGTCATTTATAATGCTAATAATGTGCAATTCTGTTGAATTCAATGCATTGCAAGGTCTTGGTATTACATTTATTGTTGAATATGACCATTTGTTTCAACAGACTTCGCAGACAAGGAGTGGTGGAACAGTAATGGGAGAATACTGAATCTACACCAGGAAAATGTCTGGGTGTGGAAGTCTTAGAATTACATTCCTTTTGAGAAATTTGACCTTTCTGATTTAACAGAATTCGCAGCCGACTCATAGCATAGCTTCGATTACATGGCTAGTGCTACGATTCTATTGACACAACATAAATAATACTTTCTACTTATTCGAAGATGATAATGAAAGTCAATTAGAATGGAATATATTGGTATTGAATGTATTCGATAAGTAAATTCGACCGCGCTCTATCATGCATGTCAAGTAAATACTTTTACGTAAATTTTATCTCATCGGCGGGAAGGGCCTGGTGAACGACTGGCAAAGATATCAAAAATACTTGAATGTTCTCTTGTCTTCAATCGTTCTTTTGAAGGAGAATCCATGCTTGCTACTAAACTCAGGCATATACATGGTTAGCAAGTTGGTCAATACATATACATATAGCCTTATGTTAGTCATTCATAATTACTCATTATTTACAGCTCTAGTGTAAGAGTAATCACTAACAATAACGATTGAATTAGCATATATTCAAAGTGTGAAAGATTCGAAAATCCATTACGTCCAGTCTTTTTTACAAGTCAATATAACGAGAGGTAAACCCACTGCACTCAATCATTGAAAAAAGTTCTTGTTTCTATGTGTCCGTTTTTCTTGGTATGCTTTGTGAGACGGTTCGTTCAACTGAAGCGGGTAAAATTTTGCGCGCATTTTATGACGCTACATTTCACCTTAAGGACTGAGGCCAGTATGTTTTAAGGTGATTTAGAGGGCTATTTTCACGCTTCAAATCTAATTTTCTCAGAAGCGGTGACGAATATCAAAAAACCCAACTGACAATCTCTTAGAAAATTAGTTTAGATTATTCTGTGAAAATTTCACAATGATACATTGACATTAGCGGTCGGGAAAGTCTTTTTTCTGGAGGAAGAATTGCATAGCTGAAAACGCCGTCTTTCAACTTGTTCATTGAATATCTCGCCTTCAAAAGCATGGAGTCCACAGAGTATAACGCGGTTTGGTATGAATAAAAAACAAGTTCGAACATGTAGTTAATTTTTTTTTTTTTTAAATAACTATTTATTGGAATATGAGTTAAAATTAAATTATTAAGATTTAAATTGGGTGTTCAGCCACAAGTGGTGATTTTTCAGCCCTGTTATATATATATATATATATATATATATATATATATATATATATATATATATATATATATATATATATATATATATATATATATATATATATATATATATATATATATATATATATATATATATATATGATTTGGTTATTACCATGAAGACATCATTTGCTTCCGCAATTCTGAGATTTTTGTGTAGGGAAAATTCTAAACCTACTTGTATTGTGTAATGGGGAAAAGGAACTTATATACTAACTTACTAACTAA
Organism: Malaya genurostris; assembly: GCF_030247185.1. Taxonomy (NCBI): domain Eukaryota; kingdom Metazoa; phylum Arthropoda; class Insecta; order Diptera; family Culicidae; genus Malaya; species Malaya genurostris. The sequence continues at coordinate 184,742,638 of NC_080572.1, forward strand.
TACAGAGAGCGAATCGATTCAATTGAAGATTGCATCGATTTTTGTCGGAATTTGCTTATAATATTATGTGACATTACATCTAATGGTTCTATATTTGTGAGTCTGTGTAACTCATTTGTACTAAACCAGGGAGGACGCTTCAGAATCATTTTCAGAATTTTATTCTGAATCCTTTGAAGCGTTTTCTTCCTGGTGGAACAACAGCTTGACCAAATTGGTACCGCATAAAGCATGGCTGGTCTGAAAATTTGTTTATAAATTAACAATTTGTTTTTTAGACAGAGCTTAGAATTTCTGTTTATAAGAGGATATAAACATTTAATATATTTATTACACTTTGCCTGGATTCCTTCAATGTGATCCTTGAAAGTGAGTTTTTTGTCATACGTTAAACCTAAGTATTTAGCTTGATCAGACCATGTCAATTCCAAGCCATTCAATTTGAGAATGTGATTATTGTTTGGTTTAAGAAAAGAAGCTCTTGGCTTGTGAGGAAAGATAATTAATTGCGTTTTTGCTGCATTTGGTTTAATTTTCCATTTTGACAGATAATCACTGAAAATATTTAAACTTCTTTGTAGGCGACTGCAGATCACTCTTAGATTTCTACCTGTGGCTAACAGACTTGTGTCGTCACAGAATAGCGATTTCTGACAACCAACGGGTAGATTTGGAAGATCAGAAGTGAAAATATTATACAAGATTGGAGCTACACTCGAACCCTGCGGAACACCGGCTCGTACGGGTAGCAATTCAGATTTACAATTCTGATAGCTAACCTGAAGAGTACGATCAGTTAAATAATTTTGAATCATTTTGATCAAATAAATAGGAAACTGGAAATCAGACATTTTTGCTATTAAACCTTTGTGCCAAACACTGTCGAATGCTTTTTCTATGTCTAGAAGAGCAACTCCAGTGGATAACCCAGAAGATTTATTTGATTTTATCATGTTCGTTACTCTGACAAGTTGATGAGTAGTTGAATGTTCATGACGAAATCCAAACTGCTCTGGTAAAAAAATTGAATTCTCATTTATATGAGTCATCATTCTTAACAAGATATTTTTTTCAAAAAGTTTACTGATAGAAGAAAGTAAGCTAATTGGGCGATAACTTGATGTTTCTGCTGGGTTTTTATCAGGTTTTAGGATAGGAATTACTTTAGCGTTTTTCCATCTTTTTGGGAAGTAAGCTAATGAAAAACACTTGTTGAAAATTTTAACCAGGAGTCTCAAGGCAACATCGGGAAGATTTTTAATAAGAATATTAAAAATTCCATCATTACCAGGAGCCTTCATGTTTTTAAGTTTTCTAATAATTGATTTAATTTCATCAAAATTCGTCTCAATAATGTCATCGTGTGATAACACTTGGGTTGAAATATGATCATATTTCAGTGAGACTTCATTTTCAATAGGACTCACAACGTTCAAATTAAAATTGTGGACACTCTCGAACTGCTGAGCAAGTTTTTGAGCTTTTTCGCCATTTGTAAGAAGTATTTGATTTCCTTCCTTGAGAGCAGGAATAGGTTTCTGAGGTTTCTTAAGAACCTTAGAAAGTTTCCAGAAAGGTTTAGAATATGGTTTAATTTGTTCAACTTCTTTAGCGAAATTTTCATTTCGCAAAAGAGTAAATCTATGTTTAATTTCTTTTTGTAAATCCTTAACTATGTTTTTCATAGCAGGATCACGAGAACGTTGATATTGTCGTCGACGAACATTCTTCAACCGAATGAGCAGTTGAAGATTGTCATCGATGATAGGAGAATTTAATTTAGTTTGAGCTTTGGGAACCGAAAGATTTCTAGCTTCGATAATATAATGATTCAAATTATCAATTGCTGTGTCGATATCCGCAGAATTTTCTAAAATAGTTTCATGATCCACATGATTTTCAATGTGAGATCTGTAATCCAACCAATTAGCTCTATGATAGTTGAATATAGCACTAATTGGATTAATTATAGTTTCGTTGGAAAGTCTGAATGTTACAGGAAGATGATCTGAGTCAAAATCAGCATGAGTAATCGGTTCACTACAAATGTGACTTTGATCTGTTAGAACCAGATCAATTGTAGACGGGTTTTTCACGGAAGAGAAACAAGTAGGATTACTGGGATGAAGAACTGTAAAGTAACCAGCTGAGAGTTGATTATGAAGTATTTTACCATTACTGTTATTTTGCCTACAATTCCACTGGACATGCTTAGCATTTAAGTCCCCTATTACGAAAAATTTCGATCGATATCTTGTAAGTTTTTGCAAATCGCCTTTAAAGAAATTTAATTGTTCGCCGGTGCATTGGAATGGCAAATATGCTCCAGCGATGAAATAAATTCCATGAATGGTTTCAACTTCGATTCCCAAGCTTTCAATAACTTTAGTATTGAAAGAAGGTAAAATTCGATGTTTAATTTGCCGTTGGACAAAAATGGCAACTCCACCACCAATTCCAGTAAACCTGTCAAATCGATGAACCACATAATGTGGATTACTTTTCAATTTTACATTTGGTTTAAGAAAAGTTTCTGTCACAATGGCAATATGAATTTTGTGAACTTTGAGAAAATTATAAAATTCATCTTCACTCGATTTCAAAGATCGAGCATTCCAATTTAAAATATTCAAATAATTATTTAACATCACTGTTAAATTTTAAATTCATTATAATATTATTTGCAAATTTCCATCTGATTTGAAATGCTTCAAAAAGTGATGAAGTCGAATTCATTTGGATGATCATTTGAAAAAGTTGATCTTGTAGGTAGATCATTTTATTTTCAGTTATATCGCCTAAATCGACTTCATTTAAAGAAGCGAATGGCATTGAAGGAATATTTGTAGGTAGACTGCCATTAGAAGAAGATGATTTGGCCGGTCTACCTATTAATAAATTGTTTTCGTTAGAAGAAGAACTGCAAGGCGGTCCTGTGTTTTGATTATTTACATTAGAAGAAATAGGAGATAGATTTCTACCTAATATACCAGCATAACTGACATTAGAAGAAGATGATGACGAGGTCGATCTACCTGTCAATAAATTGTTTTCGTTAGAAGACGAATTGGCAGGTGCCTTAGAAGAATTTTCAGGTATGTTCTGTAAATTTAAGGTCGTTGATTTGACTTTTTGTCTAAGCGAACGAGCGTTTAAAATTTTTTCCCTGACAGGACATTTCAAATAATTGGATTTATGATTTCCATTGCAATTTGAACATGAAAATTTATCAGTGGTTTCATTCATTGGACAAGCGTCTTTCGAATGCGATTTACCACAATTCAAACACCGTATATCCATATGACAATTTTTGGTTCCATGACCGAAGCCTTGGCAACGACGACATTGCGTTAAGTTTGCAATACGATTATGCCGTTTATAATGTTCCCAATGAATTTTAATGTGGGAAATGAAACGTACTTTTTCTAAAGTTTTCAAATTGTTTACATCACTTCGATTGAAGTGTATTAGGTAAAGTTCATGGGAAATTCCAGAGCGTGGTTTAGAAGTACCATTCGCTCTTTTTTTCATAAGTATTACTTGGGAAGGGGCAAAACCAAGCAATTCTTTTAGTTCATTTTTAATTTCATCAATACTTTGATCATTTGATAATCCTTTCAAGACAGCCTTGAAAGGTCTGTCTGATTTTATATCATATGAATAAAATTTATGAAGTTTTTCGGACAAATATCGAATAAGACTTTCGTAATCTTCCAATCCATCCACCAAGACTCGACATTCTCCTCTTCGTCCGATTTGAAATGAGACTTTTACTTCCGGGAGAAAAGTAGAAAGCTCAGTACGGAATGCTTTGAAGTCGGAAATCATCACCGTCACTGGTGGCATAGATTGATGTTTCTTCCCAGAACGACAAGCGTCCATTTTGGGAATTTTTGAAGAATTTTCTTCTATGTCGCTACAATCGGATTCAGGAAGAATCTCGTAAATATTGTTAGACGGCATAGGATCAACGGAAGGGAAATCCGTCCGTTGTCTTTTATTTTTACATTCAGATTCTATAAGATCATGAATGTTATTAGAAAAATGTTGAATAACGGTTTGTGATTTATTCCGTATTGAATTATTTTTAGCCTTAGGCTTGTTGCCTTTCCGGTTGGACGCAGGCATTTTTGAAATTAATGAAATTTTAAATTAAATTAACTAGGCTAAATTAGTCTTCGATTAGACTCCTAGCTAGCCTTAAAAAAGGCTGATTAATTTCTTAGTCACTCTAATATCACTCTTTGTATCACTTAGTCACTCTAATATCACTCTTTGTATCACTTAGTCACTTAGTTAGTGATTCAGGTAGCCTTGAAAAAGACTGAAGCCTTGAATCAATGAAACTCTAGGTAGCCAGAAAAAAAATTCCAGGAGCCAAGAGCTATACGCGTGCGGTGCGAACGACTGTTCAACACCGACTGAACATGTAGTTAATGCTGCTTCCGCATTTACTGCATACCGTATCGACACAGAGCCGGAAAAGCTGGCATAAGCATGCACAAAGCAAGAAACGTACTTAGATCTGTAAAAATGCAACTTTTTTAATTTCTATACTTCACTTTATCAGCAAACACACGAGTAGCAACCTCTGGAGCTACCTACCGAAAACTTGTAGTAAATACTACAGTTTGTAGCATGTTTTCACATGAACGTGATCCACACGTAGCATTTACTACCAAAATTCAAGCATGCTACGTTTTATTCATACGGCCCAATGTCTAGATAATTTAATTTAGATGCGATTAGTGCATAAAAACATATATGTTGTCGCGATAAAAATGAAGTGAATATTATTTTTGTTAAGGTAAGTCGATTTCTATAGACGCGCCATTTTTTCTGCTCTTGTTTCCTAGTAACGTAACGAAACATGAGAGAGAAATAAAATCGGCTCAAAAAGGCTGCCAAACAAGCGGTAGCTTCATTGGATTTTATGTGATGTAGTCAAACTTGTAACCAAAAATATCAAAACTTTCTTGGCCACATCGATAGTCATTTTGCACATTTGCGAGAGAGCATGGAGAGAAATGTAATACGCAGAGCGAGCCACGTGGTTATACGCGACCTACTGGCCTAAGCCCCTAAGGTGTGGTATGTACTTCCGGATGAACATCATTTCAATTTAGCGCAGGGCCGGTGAAAGAGGTGGGTACGGTGGTAGTACTACCCATCCGAAAATTCCAAAGGTGGGTAATTACTCACCTGAAGTTTCGAATGAAAAACAATGGTAATATTGTTATTATTCATAAGATAAAGCATCATTCAGTAAAAACCATTCAAGCGAAGTGGTTGTGTTTCGATTATTCTGCTCGTGAGTTAACGGCTGCAGGTACTTAAAACGGCTGGTGCTAATAGCCAAGGCAATATTCGGGGCGTTTCCCGACTGAAAAACTAGCAACGAAGGCCATCCCGTTCATACGCACAAAGGTGTAGAGACACAGAGCTGCCATCGCATAAAGGTGCGAAGACGAAGGGGTGCAAAGGCAAAGAGGTGCTAAAGCAACCCAGTGCTGATCTACCAGGTACCAGAATTTGTACGCTGCGTAGGATCGAAAGAGACGACATATATCGTGAGTGTAGCACTGCAAGGATCACATTTGATCGCTACCAAAAGCAACTGCACTGTACCTGTGGTCAGGTACAGGCAGCGCACCAAGTTCAGTGGTGACCACAACGACGGCAGAGCAACTGAGATAGCAGAAGACGATACCAAAAGACTGCCAATTGGAAATCGTTGGATGAGCTTCACGTCATTCTTTACGATAGAGGAACAGAGACAATAGCAACAAGGTAGATTAAATGAATATAGTTAATAGAGATAACATTCGAGTTGTTAACGACTTGAAACAGGCAAACGATATTGTAACCTGCAAATAATTTGCTGTTGAATATAAAGTTTACATTCCATCGAAGGAGGTGGAAATTGACGGTGTTGTGACTGAAGCAAGTCTGACAGCCGGTGATTTACTTAAAACCTGTTTTAATCCACCTAGTGGTGTAATGATGCCTTTCTCATATCAATCATACTATCATATAAAATACTGTGGTATTCTTCAAAATAATTTTCTTCGATTCTTAAAAGAATAACCGAAAACGGTTTGTTTGACCGTCTACTGATAAAAACCTCCGGGCCTCGGTTCAAAAGTCGGTTTTCACAGTGATTGCATAACCTTTCTGAGAGAGGAAAAAATGGAGTTGGTCGTTTTAAAAACTCCATGCTTGAGAGAGTTAAGATACTTGAGTACAAGCAATTGTACTCAGCAACTATTGACGATGGAATTAAGTCTTATCGGCCCTCAGATTCGTTTCGAGTAACATTTGAGGGATCTGCGTTGCCTAGCCATGTCTATATCGATAAAATTCGTCTTCCTGTTAAGCTTTTCGTACCGCATGTTATGAAATGCACGAACTGTAAAAAATTCGGACATACAGCTACTTATTGTAGTAATAACCCAAAATGTATAAAATGTCAAGGGCATCATAAAGATAATCTTTGTGATAAAGGTATTGAAAAATGTGTTTATTGTGGAAAGAGTCCTCATGATGATCTTTCAGTATGCGCTGCATTCAAGTTGCGTGAGAACAAAATTAAGCTTTCTCTAAAAGCACGGTCTTAGCGCACATATGCAAAAATTCTTAAAACGATCATTCGAAAACGGTTTTTCAAATCTTGCGGAGCCAGAGGAATCTGTCTCTGACGGAAATAGTGAAGATACCTCGTTAGTCAGTTAGTCAATCCTCAAGGGTCTGTTGAGAGAAGATTACCAAACCACAAAATACCAAAAAAGACACCTAAAATTACAACTTCAAAGAAAAGATCCCCGTGTTAAATCTAAAAAGCCAAATTTAAAACAAAAAACTGTGCCTCCTGGTTTGTCAAATTCACAAACCAATCCTGAAACTAGCACAAGAAAAGTAAATAAGTGGGCTCCGTTTCACAGCCACCATCAGGATTACTGAAATTTTCGGAAATTCTATTATGGATTTTCGCAGCATTCAATATTTCTAAACCGATAAAGACCATCATAACGACATTCCTTCCAATAGCTAGAACTTTTTTGAAACAGTTATCAGTTCCAGTTCTCTCAGGTTTTGTATCATTTGATGGATAATTTATCATCCGCCGCAAATGATTCAATCACTGTCCTGCAGTGGAATTGTCGAATCATCATGCCAAAACTTGACTCATTTAAAGTTTTGTTGCATAGTCAAAAATGTGATGTATTTGCTTTGTGCGAAACATGGCTTACATCAAACATGGCCTTAAATTTTAATGACTTTAACATTATACGTCTCGATAGAGACTCTCCGTATGTGGAGTGCTTTTAGGAATTAAGAAATGTTATTCCTTTTATAGATTAAACATTCCTTCGACTTCTAGTATAGAAGTTGTTGCTTGTCAAATAAACATTAAACGAAAGGACATTTGCATTGCTTCGGTATATATTCCTCCAAGAGCTCAAGTTGGACAACGACAGTTTAATGAAATGGCTCCACGATTGATTCTGGGATATTTCAATTCGCACAGAATTATGTGGGGTTCCGTTTACAATGATAACAGATAATCTTTAATATATATATTATTTGCGACAATTTTAGCATGACGGTATTAAATATGGGTAGCATGACACGGATCAGAAGACCTCCTTCACGTCCAAGTGCATTAGATTTATCTCTGTGCTCGACTTTAGTTCGACTAGATTGCACCTGGAAAGTATTTCCTGATTTACACGGTAGCGATCATTTACCATTCATCATCTCAATTAGCAGTAACAAAGGCATTGCTAATTCAGTTAATATTCCATATGATTTGACAAAAAATGTTGACTGGATTAAATACCAAAGTAGTATCTCAAGTACCTTGAGCTCAATGGAAGAGCTTCCTCCACTTGAAGAATATGACTTCATCGTTTGTTCGATTCTAGAGGCCGCAGAACAAGCCCAAACGAAACGATTTCTTGGTCCATCGTCTAACAGAAGCCCTCCAAACCCTTGGTGGGACAAAGAGTGCTAAGATGCTAAACACGCGAAACAAAATGCTTTCAAGACATTTTTAAAACGAAGAGGAGAAACTCCTCTGAATTTTGAAAAAATCTTGATTTTAGAAACCAAGTACAAGAGCATACGTCGGGCCAAGAAATGTAGCTATTGGAGACATTTTGTCGAAGGTTTGTCAAGATAAACCTCAATGAGCACTCTTTGGAAATACGGCCAGACGAATGAGGAATCGTAACGTAGGAAATGAGACTGAGGAATACTCGAACCGATGGATATTGTCCAGATTCTGTTCCTACGCATTGCATTACTAGGGAGTCTTCTCCAAATAATGGTTCCATTGATAGCCCCTGTTCAATGATGGAATTTTCCATAGCACTCATGTCTTGTAACAATAACGCTCCTGGGTTGGACAGAATTAAATTCAACTTGGTGAAGAATCTGCCCGACCTCGCAAAAAGACGTTTTTGGAATTGTTCAACAAGTTTTTTGAGCAAAATATTGTCCCACCTGACTGGAGGCAAGTGAAAGTTATCGCCATTCAAAAGCCGCGTACACCAGTTTCCAATCACAACTCATATAGACACATTGCAATGTTGTCCTGCATCAGAAAATTGTTCGAAAATATTATTTTACGACGTCTCGACACTTGGGTCGAGACGAACGGCTTGTTGTCAGATACTCAGTTTGGTTTCCGTAGAAATAAAGGAACGAATGATTGCCTTGCATTGCTTTCGTCTGACATTCAAATTGCCTTCGCTCAAAAACAACAAATGGCATCTGTATTTTTGAACATAAAAGGTGCAGTCGATTCAGTTTCCAGCGGTTATAAATAATTATTTGCACAACCTTTTGTCAGAAAAGCACATAAACTTTTCATATGGTGGCTTAGCATCATTCAGAATTAGCTACATGGGCCTCCCGCAAAGCTCATGTCTCAGTCCGCTCCTCTATAATTTTTACGTGAATGACATTGACAGCTGTCTAGTAACCCCATGTACACTAAGACAATTGGCATATGATGGCGTAATTTCAGACTTTTCAATAAAAGATACATATGAAAGGCAATAAGTAATATGTTGTCGCGATAAAAATTAAGTAAATGTTATTTTGTAATGGTAACTTAATTTCTATGGCGGCACCATTTTTTTGTGCTCTTGTATCCTGGTAACGTAACGAAACATGAGAGAGAAATAAAATAGGCTCATCAAGGCTGTCAAACAAGCGGTAGCTTTATTGGATTTTATGTGATGTAATCAAACTTGTAACCAAAAATATCAAAACTTTCTTGGCCACCCGGCCACATCGAGAGTCATTTTACACATTTACGAGAGAGCATGGAGAGAAATGTAATATGCACAGCGAGCCACACGGTTTTACGCTAACAACTGGCCTGAGCCCTTTTGGGGGGCGGGGGGTTAGGTTCTAAATGATGAAAAAAATAATCATTTTTGCGATTTTTTTCCAGAATTATCGTTCAACAAAATAAATTCAAATGTTTTGCATGATAAAAAGTATCATTCGAACAACATTTTCTAATTTTTTCGGGGAAAAATGTTGAGAAACAAGTCGGTAAGGAGGTATTTTTGAAGACGCTTCTTAAAAATCATGATTTGCGGTGTCGACTGTATCTCAGCGCAGACTAATCAGAAGTGAACAAATAAACGCAGCATAGTTAGAGTAGAAGTTTTTCTAGACCCCAACGTTTTTGTTTGATTTTTTTTAATTTTTTTTTAATTTTTGGTGGTTGTGAAAAGTGAAAATAATGTTTGGTGGTTATGAAAAATCGGCCATTTTGTAGCTGTAAAACCTCCCCAAAGTAACAAATAACGAAAAGGAAAACGTTGGGGTCTGTTTTTTTTTATATGTAGAAAGTGTGTGCAAAATTTGAAATAAATTGGTGCAGTAGATTTTGAATGACGATGGACACGGACTTTCAAACCCTGCTTTCGAGAAAAACGCGTTTAAAGTTTATTGTCTTTAAAAACGAAGGAAACAATTTATTACTCAAGGGAGCACGTAGGCTCTTACATTCTCAAAAAGCCATAGTTTTTCTTTTGTATTTTGTTAAAATGAAACATTTCGAGAATGTTTTGTCAAGTTTTTAAGTCAATCGAAGCAGAAATCTTAGGCCTGTGTGCGCAGCTCTTATTTCTTCGTAGTATGAGATCGGCAAAGATAAAGGCCTATAACTTGCTGAGTTTTGTTCCGATAGGCTTCTTAATTTCACAGAATATTCTTGAAATGTTTTACTATCAGAAAATAGAAAGAAAATAATAAATAATTTTTCAAAAGTGTTAGACCCTACCCGCCCCTTAAAGCTTTAAATCGTTTTATGGCACGTTTTTGTCTTGCTGTCTAGCAACAACCTACCTCTAGCATGCTACGAGTAGGACTGAAACGTTAGCTTCAATTTCGCTTCTATTTATAGATTTACGTGCTTCCAACACCTTCGCATTTGCATCGATTGACCAATCAGAGCGATGCTCTCTCTTTGATACATCGCTTACTCCTTCAAAACCGTCGTCTATGGCAGGGAAATCCGGTATGCCAAAAATTTTTACCAGCCAGATAGGACACTGCTCGCTACTTATAAAAATTTCAATCATATATAATTGAAAATATGTGGCTTGATACATTCAAATCGAAACATAGAAATATTTCCTATTAAATGATGAAATAATATTAATAATTGATACAAAATAGACTGAGCTGTAAGTGTTTAAATTCTGACCACATTTCTGCGAGTAGATTTTCTTGAGTTTCTGTTTTGCACCCCTTAATAGAAAATAAAGATGTGTTCCACATCAAAACAGTTAGCAGCACTGGTTAAGTGACGGTAAAAAAAACTAATTTCAATTTTTCACATTCATTGCACTTTCTTTCAGTGCGACTAATAGCAATGGGATTTTAGCAATTGGATTGTGGTGTAGTATTCGTGTATCGACATAAATGTTATGACATGAAAATTGTTGAGAAAATAAGTGAAAGGTTCGAAGTGGACCAAAAGTCGCGAAGTGCAGTCTCTGTAGCAAGGAATATGCGTATCAGGTTCAGGTATCGATACTTTATTAACTTTTGATACCTCATTCCTTTCGTGACCGTCGTATCGATCGGATGGTAGTTTGCATTAGAGCAGCTGTGCGTTAATCCATTCTAATCCGTTTCAAGGTCATTTAATATCAGATCTTTTGTTCGTGAGCTTGTGCAGTAGATCAATACAGTATAAACAATAAATACCGTTAGACAGTGCCGGGTGCTATTGTGTTAAAACAATAAGAACAGTGAACCGACGTTTAGTGTGGTGCCGTGAACCGGTGCTGTGTGCATATTTATTCTCGGAGGTCGTTGTAACTAACGCTTGGCCTCAGCGGCCGAGTTGCTACGGATCATTAGCTAAGTATAATATTTTTTCCCTTCGTGTCCCTTTATCGTCTTATATTTTGACTCCCCCTATAATTTGCGCGGAACCTCAACCGCGCTATGGCAAGTCCATTAAATTCTCCCCTGCCCCCCGAAGATAAAATGGAAACAGATTTTAAATCTGCCCCAAATAGTAAGACTCACCGGGTTAAACAGTATCCCGAAGAGCCTTCACCCTCGGCCGGCCTTTATGTGGTTTATTTTCGGACCAAAGAGAAGAATAAACCGCTTAATATTTTGAAAATATCTAAAGACTTGGAGTCGAAATATACAACATTGAAATTTATTTCAAAAATTCGTCCCGATAAGCTCAGGGTCTCGTTGACCAGTCTGAAACATGCTAATGAGATCGCTCGAAACGATCACTTTACGCGGGACTACCCGTTTATATACCAGCTCGCGAAGTCGAGATAGACGGAGTGATCACGGATCCAAGTCTGACATGCGAGGACATTCTCAAACATGGGGTCGGATGTTTTAAAGATCCCTTGCTTAAGAATGTCAAGATACTGGACTGCAAACGTTTGCATTCAGTATCGATCGCCGCGGATGGGACAAAGTCTTATCCCCACTCGGACTCGTATCGGGTGACCTTCTCCGGCTCAGCTTTGCCGAAATTCGTTCTCCTGGCCAGGGTTCGTCTACCTGTACGACTTTTCGTACCACGGGTAATGAATTGCACTAGTTGTCAACAACTAGGACACACAGCTTCCCATTGTGGAAATCGGCCCCGCTGCTCGAAGTGTGGAGAGAGTCATGCGGATGGCGTTTGCGACAGAGACATTGAAAAGTGTCTTTACTGTGGGGCGGCCCCGCATGACCTCACAGCATGTTCTGCGTATAAATTGCGTGGAGATCATTTGAAACGATCTCTCAAGCAACGATCAAACCGCTCGTTCGCAGAAATGCTGAAAATCGCCACACCACCTGAACAGAACCCCTACACCTGTTTGTCTGCGGACGATTGCGACTCTGACGATCCTCAAGAAGGTACATCTTCAACTGTCCCTCGTAGTTTTAGGAAGAGGAAAAATATATCATCTCCTAAACTCCCTAGAAAGGGTTCGAAGATATCTCTTGAAGGCCCTCCAAAAGTAACAGCAGAAGGAAGTGTTGGTAAAAAAAACGAAAAGAAGAAGCCAAAAGCTCCTAGTTCCGGAGACTTGAAATCGGAGAAAGAATATCCAACACTTCCGGGGACACCCAAAACCCCGAAAGTCCCCAAGGAACCAGAAAACACATCAAGTGCTGGACTTGTAAAATTCAGTGACATTGTGGACTTCATATTTTCCGTCTTCAACATTTCTGACCCCCTAAAAGGTATTTTGATGACTTTCCTGCCAAAAGTTAAAATGTTTTTGATGCAGCTGACTGCAAAATGGCCCCTCCTCTCAGCAATCGTTTCCTTCGATGGCTAATTTTTCGAACGAGGTCAAGGATTCGATCACTGTTTTACAGTGGAACTGTAGAAGTATCATCCCGAAAATAGATCCTTTTAAATACTTAGTAAATAATCTGAAATGTGACGCATTTGCATTGTGCGAAACTTGGTTAACTTCTGATGTATCACTAAACTTCCACGATTTTAACATTATTCGCCTGGATCGAGATAATCCCTACGGAGGAGTACTTTTGGGGATCAAAAAGTGCTATTCCTTCTTTCGAATTAACCTCCCCTCGATATCAGGTATTGAAGTTGTCGCATGTCATGTCACAATTAAAGGCAAGGACCTTTGTATTGCTTCCATCTATATTCCCCCTAGAGCCTCAGTTGGGTACCACTGGCTCAGCAGTATCATGCAACTTCTTCCCGCACCGACGTTAGTTTTAGGAGACTTTAACTCTCACGGTACGGGATGGGGTTGTCTTCATGATGATAACAGATCAGCTATGATCCATGATATTTGCGACAACTTCAATATGACAATCTTGAATACGGGAGAAATGACACGAATTCCCGCACCACCAGTAAGACCAAGTGCGCTGGACTTATCCCTCTGCTCGACATCGCTACGGTTGGATTGCACGTGGAAGGTAATCCCTGATCCCCACGGTAGCGATCATCTGCCTATCGTAATTTCAATCGCCAGCGGATTAAGACCATCGGAAACAATCAATGTTTTGTATGACCTCACACGAAATATTGATTGGAAATGCTACGCAATATCGATATCTGAGAAACTAGAAACAACACAAGAACTTCCTCCGGAGGAAGAGTATACGTTTATGGCTGGCTTGATTCTCGACACTGCGATTCAAGCTCAGACGAAACGTATACCCGGCGCGAATACTAACATTCGTCCTCCCAACCCGTGGTGGGACAAAGAGTGCTCATCACTGAACGCGGAAAGATCTTTAGCATTCAAAAAGTTCAGAAAATATGGAACACCTGATAATTATAGAAATTACGCAGCGCTAGATAAGCAAATGAAGAACTTAGTTAAAGCAAAGAAACTAGGTTACTGGCGACGGTTTGTTGACGGATTAACAAAAGAAACATCGATGAGCACTCTTTGGAACACAGCCCGACGAATGCGCAACCAAAACACAACGAATGAAAGCGAGGAATATTCTAACCGCTGGATATTCGATTTCGCTAAAAAAGTATGTCCTGATTCTGTTCCGGAACAGAAGATATCCCGCGCCGCGACTTCGAATACAAACGAAACACCGTTTTCGATGGTAGAGTTCTCACTTGCGCTCTTGTCGTGTAACAATAAGGCCCCGGGGTTAGACAGAATTAAATTCAACTTGTTGAAAAAGCTTCCTGACTCTGCCAAAAGGCGCTTGCTGAATTTGTTTAACAAGTACCTCGAGGGTAATATTGTTCCACACGACTGGAGACAAGTGAGAGTTATCGCCATTCAAAAACCTGGGAAACCAGCCTCCGATCACAATTCGTATCGGCCGATTGCTATGCTTTCCTGTATCCGGAAGTTGTTCGAAAAAATGATTCTCTTCCGTCTAGACAATTGGGTCGAGACTAATGGTTTACTTTCAGATACACAATTCGGCTTCCGCAGGGGTAAAGGAACGAACGATTGTCTTGCGTTGCTCTCAACCGAAATTCAAATGGCATTTGCTCGTAAAGAACAAATGACATCAGTATTTCTAGATATCAAGGGGGCTTTTGATTCAGTTTCTATAAATATCCTATCTAAGAAGCTGCACCAGCATGGTCTTTCGCCGGTTTTGAATACCTTTTTACATAATCTATTGTCCGAGAAACACATGTATTTTGCACATGGTGATTTGTCGACAATACGATTCAGTTACATGGGTCTTCCTCAGGGCTCATGCTTAAGCCCCCTTTTATACAACTTTTACGTAAACAACAATGATGAATGTATCAACACATCTTGCACGCTAAGACAACTTGCCGACGACAGCGTTGTGTCCATTATAGGACCCAAAGCTGCCGATCTCCAAGGACCATTACAAGATACCCTCGACAACTTGTCGACATGGGCTCTTCAAATGGGTATCGAGTTCTCTACGGAGAAAACTGAGCTGGTCGTATTTTCAAGAAAGCGAGAACCAGCACAACTACAGCTTCAACTAGGGGGTGGAACCATAGCTCAGGTCTTCACATTTAAATATCTCGGGGTCTGGTTCGACTCCAAAGGCACCTGGGGATGTCACATTAGATATCTGAAACAAAAATGCCAGCAGAGAATCAATTTTCTTCGCACAATAACCGGAACTTGGTGGGGTGCAAACCCAGGAGACCTGATCAGGCTGTACCAAACAACGATATTGTCCGTAATGGAATATGGATGCTTCTGCTTCCGATCTGCCGCGAACACCCATTTCATTAAACTGGAAAGAATTCAGTATCGTTGTTTGCGTATTGCCTTAGGTTGCATGCAGTCGACTCATACGATGAGTCTCGAAGTGCTCGCGGGCGTCTTACCGTTGAAAAACCGATTCTGGGATCTCTCATATCGATTGCTAATCCGATGCGATATCTTAAATCCGATGGTGATTGAAAACTTCGAAAGGCTTGTCGAGCTCAATTCTCAGACCCGTTTTATGTCCTTGTATTTTGATTACATGGCTCAGAATATTAATCCTTCTTCGTTTGTTTCCAACCGTGCTCATTTCTTGGATACTACTAATTCTACTGTGTTTTTCGACACATCCATGAGAGAAGAAATTCGTGGAATTCCGGATCACGTGCGCCCTCAAGTGGCCCCAAATATTTTTTATAATAAATTTAGAACAGTCAATTGTGAAAAGGTGTTTTACACTGACGGATCAAACATTAACGAGTCCACAGGCTTCGGAATCTTCAATCAGAACATCACCGCTTCGTACAAACTCAGTGATCCGGCTTCAGTCTACGTCGCAGAATTAGCTGCTATTCAGTACACCCTCGAGATCATTGAAACCTTGCCCAAAGACCATTACTTCATTGTCACGGACAGTCTAAGCTCAATAGAAGCTCTCCGGGCAATGAAGTCAGGAAAGTATCCCCCATATTTCCTGGGGAAAATACGGGAACATTTGAGAACTTTATCTGAACGGTCTTATTTAATATCGTTAGTCTGGGTCCCTTCGCATTGTTCCATTCCGGGCAATGAAAAGGCAGACTCATTGGCTAAGGTGGGCGCATTAGAAGGTGATATTTATGAAAGACCAATCTGCTTCAATGAATTTTTCAGTATCTCTCGTCAGAAAACTCTCGAAAGTTGGCAAACTTCATGGAGCAATGGCGAACTGGGACGATGGCTGCATTCCATTATCCCTAGGGTATCGACGAAACCTTGGTTCAGGGGGATGAACGTGAGTCGTGACTTCATTCGTGTGATGTCTCGGCTCATGTCAAACCATTACACCTTCAACGCGCACCTCCGGCGTATTGGAATCGTGGAGAGCGGTCTCTGCGCTTGTGGTGACGGTTATCAGGACATCGAGCATGTCGTATGGACGTGTACGGAGTATCGTGACGCCAGGTCTTTATTAAAGGACTCCCTAAGGGCCCGAGGTAGACCACCTGAAGTTCCGGTCCGAGATGTGTTGGCTAGTCGGGATATCTCTTATATGCTTCTTATATACCAGTACCTCAAACACATTAATATCCAAGTGTAATCTGTTATACCTCGCTCAGAAAGTATAATCTCCACCTACAGGTTCGACACTAACATCCGCTCGATTCTCTCGATCACCGTCCCTGTCCACCATCTTCATTGGAACTAACAAGATCTTTTTTTGTCACTAACTTTTCGTTCCCCCCTTCCATGTCTCTTCACCATCTCGATGGCAACTAATTAGATCTCTGTAGTTTTCAGACATTTTGTTTCCATACCCCCTATTTACCTCGGTTTTCACAATATTTACTTTTTTTATTTTCTCATCTCTTCGTAACATCACCATCACCGCCT
Source organism: Malaya genurostris (assembly GCF_030247185.1). Taxonomy (NCBI): domain Eukaryota; kingdom Metazoa; phylum Arthropoda; class Insecta; order Diptera; family Culicidae; genus Malaya; species Malaya genurostris. The sequence continues at coordinate 184,759,440 of NC_080572.1, forward strand.
ACGGTCCTACGCTCCAGACGATGACCAGCATGCGGGCCACCCGCCGGGCCTTCGTAGCCTGGGGGTGTTTCCCGCGGACCCACACTAACCGAAAGGAAGCGGCCATATATAGCACCATTTGGAATTCATGCAATATTCAATTCACCGACACCTGCCGAATACCAGCTAAAAGCTTTTTTCAAAAATTCTAGACGACATAATCTAATGATACTATTCTAGTTTTAAGTTAGTCGTTAATTAAGATTAGGAAATTCCCTTTGGCATCTTAGAGCTTAAGCAGTGTGCCTGAAAATATATATTATACTATTGAAAAAAAAAAAAACTTTTGATACCTTGTATCGATACCCAAATTTCATTATCCCGATACCATAGGTATCGGTACTTTGCCTTCCGAGTACCATCCCTAGTACATGGGCGACCTAATGCATCATCAAAATCACTATAGATGTCACCATAGCGCATAATAGCTCTTTTGGAAAAGCCACTCGGCCAACCAACCCCGATCTCTCCTACATTCTTGACCCATGACGGGGCTCTTTGAAAGATCCCCTCCAAAGTAAATTTTAGCAGTCGGTTTCATGGCTGGAATAATTAGGTCTTTTACCGTCACTAACCTCAATCGAATTAACACATTTTGACAGTCCAGCAGTACTGCTTGCAAACAGAGATTTTTTTGTTTGTCTATTAACAATTTGGATGAGACCATTTATGGTCCATATCGCCTACATAGAGTTTTAAAGCATTTGTTCACGATTGGATACGGTTTGTTTTTGAGATTTATTAAATAAAAATGACTAGTTGCAAAGTGTAAAGATGATTGTTTAAGACGTGTTCTTCGATTTTTGTTTAAGCTTGTTTGTAAACAGTACCGCTGAACTGACATTTTCACATTACGAACTATTGATGAAATACTTAAAGCGAATAATTATACCATGGAATCTACTAATGGAATTGATTACTACTTGGCCCTAGTCTTATAAAACTCTTGGTTGCTTTTTCCTCAGTGTGCTATATCTTGCCATTTATAATCAAAGCTTCTGTTCTTTGAATTATTAATGACCGAAAATGGAATAATAAAAAGCACATTTCCGTTTCCTTTTCCAATAAACAATTTCCTATATACCAGTTTCCTTTAAGATAGAGTGGATGGTTTTTATCCCTTTCACTAACAGGATTATTTTCACAGACGTTGCAAACATTTTCTGTTGTTTTGTCTTGGAAATCGCATGTCTCGGTACCGGTATCATCATCTTCATCATTATCCTGGTGATTCGGTGAAGGTGAAGCGAAAAAAATATAAACGAAAAGTTCTGTTAACGTCAGATGGCTCTCCCAGCGGGAACTTCCAGCGAATCCTGGAAACCGATTTTTTCTTTTAATAAAATAATTAGCTCTTGTGAGCGCTGTATAGAAATGGAAGCAAAGTGAAGAAAACAGCAAGAATTGTCGAGCCGTCTTCCTACATAGTAGGAAAAAAAAAGTATGCCAAAAGCTGCAGCTAGCAGGTAGGCTGTCTGGTTTCCTGTCAAGCCCTGCGAGAGAAACAACCGAACGGAAGCAGTTCAGTGAAATAAATTTTCATTATATTGGTTAGTTAATTTTTCGTTTTTCCGCTTTCGGTTGATCCTTCCTGAGTCGGATTGTGAAGGCACTCAGGCACCAGTCGAGTGCTACCGGAACAATGCTAAATGCCAACCGGGTCAGCTACCCGAAACAACGGATTGGGGTAAAGCGTCGTGTTGGTGGTCTACTTAATATGTAATTGGTCAAGATAGACTCAGAAGTTTTGTCTTCGTTAATAAAAGTTAGATTGTTGAATTCGTTTGAATTATTCGCTAATCAGTTAATCGGGGAATTATTCAGTAAATCTTTACCCTAGAATCGCTTAACCTACATCACTAAATACATTCGGTTCCTGTGCAGTGGTAGTTGGTACATATATCACCGGTATGCGGTAGAGTACTGACTTTAGGCCACTTTATCAGACAAAAGCCCCCACAGCACAATTTATAATTAGCTGCAAGCCCCGGCCTTGGGATGCCGAAAAAACAACGGGAAGGAAAATTAACACTTTCAAATTGAGCCGTTAGGAGCCCCCGTTTGGTGGTTAAATGACCGAGGAACCAATGAACGAAACAATGGAATGGGGCAAGTGATTTGTTCCGAACGAAACATTCGAAAGCAATGAATTGTTTTCATTTTTCCAGAAAAACATTTCCGCAATGAAATTCCACTTCCGAAATCGTTGAAGCTGAACATCAATGAACTGGAATAATTTATCGTCATTTGAAGCACTTTCAACTTAGTAATTGAATGGTGTGTAAATTTAATGGCATAGAAAGCATTGCTAATTAATTTTGTCTGGAAATGAATATTTTTCGACGTACATTGTTTATTTGTATTGAATTGTAATTCAATCGGTATTTGGAATGTGCTTGATTTTTTTCTTTTGTGGTTGATGTGTACGCAAATGTACGCTTAATTATGATGATAATGACTGCCTAAAAGTAAATAACTATGCACTAAAACCTGTAATTGTAAAGTCTTATAATCGGGGCAAATCATTTCACTGCTATCTAGCCGAATTTCATCAACAGTCTATCTGGATTAAGCACGTTTTAATACTTGAACTAGCTACTTATTCTGTATGCGGTTCATTTCTCTGGATTGATGAATTTATAGTGATATTAAAATCATCACAATTAACAATGGTGTTTCAGTGATATTTTGATAGAGCACCTAATTATTGATTTGTGGGAAAGTAGGACAAATCTATAATTAAAAAATCATCTCTAGTATTTACCCATACACCAAATCATACAAACTACACACATGAAGTGGATTACTGATCTCAGCTGTTTAAACCTCGGTAGCTGATTTTTTTCTGAAAAAATAACATTGCCTCACAGCGGTACCGCTACTGCTGCCAATAAATGTTTATTTGTGTTAATATTTCAGTAGAATGAGAATATTTGGTAGTTCGGCTGTTCTAAACTCGTCAAAAGATGAAAAAATTACCAAATAAAGTTTAGTGTGCACAAAACGCCAGTGGAGTTACTGAACTCTCCGGCTTGTTGAGGTACAGCTGTGATCCAAAATTAAGGACAAAGCTCTAACCGACACTAATAGTTTCTTATAGAAAAAGTAATAATTTTTCGTTACTAGATGATTACTATAGATTTTTCATAGAGCAATACTATGCTTTCACTGTGAAAACCGACTTTTGAACTGAGGCGCGGAGAGTAGAGTGTCGATAGATTCAAATGAAAGATCTCTTGGCCACGTAGCCTGCTATTGAATTTTATTCGGATCGAGATTCCGGAAGTAACAGAGTAGAATGTGCAAAAAATGGAAAAAAGTGCACATGATTCCCTCAGAGACCGCTGAACCGATTTTTCTTAAATGTGATTGAAATGTGAAGCCCTATAGGGCCATAGAGTGCTATTGAATTTCATTCACATCCGACCTCATGCTCCAGAGTAACGGAATAAAATGTACAACAAAATAAAATATGTGTGCTCGATTTTTAGGTATACCGGATCTTGTTCCCGGTTCCGAAAGTACCGGAAAAAGTAATCGTGTAGTCCAAGTCAGAAATAGCTCCCATTTCTGTAGTAAATTCGCGCTGCTTTTACTTTGAACAGCACTGCATAAATACTCGGTAGATCGACTGATCAATTTCGTTAAAAGATGCAATAATTACCGAACGAAGTTGAGTATGCGCATTTCCGCCTAATGATTATGACTAAATCGCTCTACACTTAGTCAAAATTATCTTCGAAAGTCCTATAAGATCACATTAAAAGTTTTTTCAATACTTTTACTTCAGATTTATAGATAGTTGATATGATTATTGTGATTACTCTTCGCCATCCAAATACTACCTGGAATTCAGGCCTTAAGATCCATCAGCATAACGAACTGCGATCACAAACTTATTGTTCATGGTTCATGCTGGTGGTACCACATGATATTAATTGTCTTATTGAGCAAGTTTTAGGCAATCCAAAAACTACCTGGAGTTCACTACCTCAAAAGCTACCAGAGTAACCGATGATATAAGCGGGAATCTTCTATACAAATATTCATGCTTGTGATACCACATGCAATTGCTTGACTTATTATGAATGTACCACCAGGAGACTAGGCCTTGAGATCTACTAGCGTAGCCGATGACAAAGGTTGAATTCTCTTGGGATTGATTACCCCGCAAAAGGTGAATATGAAAATGTAATAGTATGTTAAAGAAACATGAACAAACGGCTGGGAATATTCCGGAAACAGATCAAAATGCACAAGTAAGCAGTATGTACGTATGTACGACTACGAACAACATTGAAAAAATTATATATAAACTTCTGATTGCTCGTGTGAATCTTAAGATCTTTTTTCACTGAAATTCTTGGACGACTGAGCACATTCCTGGAGCGTACATATCAAAATAGATAAGTTAGCAATATATTGTTCTGAAAGCATGAACAAATTTAAGCTATTGTAACTCTTTCTGTGATACAGTGTTGATCTTAAGAACAATACTCCAAGCAGTTCTTGGATCATAGAACATCTCCTAATCATGTCTATAGTCTCAAAACATACTCAGATGGTCCTAGATACCTTAGCGCATGGATGTTGTGAGATTCTTTAATGTTATTTATACTAATACTAATGAACTTTGAAAATCTTTTAACACGAAAATTTTTAAATAACGGTATGTTTTACTTAACTTACACGAAATTTAATTTAAGCCCCTCCTAACTCTGCGCGTAAATAAAGGTTCCAGTGTATTAAAGTTAATTTTATTCTGAAATTTATTTCAGAACTTGTTTTTCAACATTTCATGAACGACGATCCAACCGTTAAAAAACATTGGGTTTAATTTGAAAAAAAACACCCTCACAAAAATTGAGTGAAATAATAAAATCTTTATTGAAATCGGTAGAATGATCAATATAACTGAATGTTTGAAGATGATTTCATGCAAATGTTGGGCGCGACTCCGCTTTAACTAGATGGCCCATGAGCAAGGTCCAATTTTGGCACACTCTCTCCAATATATCGGTCGGTTTTCACGAATAATGCCACCGGCCCATAATCCACAACAAACAGTGACTTTTTTGGGATGCTGGTCTTCACTCCAGATGCGGCAATTCTGCTTATTGACGTATTCATTGAACCAGAAATGAGCTTCGTCGCTGAACACAATTTTTCGATAAAAAGGGGATCTTACTCCAACTTTGCCAGCGCCCATTCATGATCAAATTATAGACCGAATGACGATTCTTGTTTAAATTATACACGAAACTGAACAAGTTTGATAATGACACAAGGCACAATTCACGCGTGATCTGTCAAAAACAGTGATGACAAAAAATATATAAGCAAAAAAAAATCACCCGTTACTTTCAGTAAAAACCAGTTCAAACTAAAACTAAAAATATCTCATATCTTTGTGGTTTTAAAGAGTTAAGTTTTCGATTCAATCAAAATATAGCTCCCAGGTCTCGTGGGCCGAGTTTTGTTTTCGGAAATTATGTTTATGTGTAAAAAAATTTAGTGTTAGCAATTTTGTATTTGTAGATACGAAAAAAATTCGAGCTTTACTTTAAGTTTTCTTTTAACTAGTTCTGGTAGAATTGGTGAACTTTTTATAGCTTTCGCTGCTATCTTTTCCCCTTCTTTCCAGTATACGTGGTTTGTTTGATTTCATTTTTCTCCTCCTTTGATGCAATTTTATTTTAAGAAATCGTTCAAAATTTATGACGTTTCATATTGATAATTTTCAATAGCAAATGAACGACATTTATGTCAGTTACGTTGTGGTCATTTCATGTAAATGAAAGGCTGCAGAAGAATATAAAAGTTAATTGTAAACAAGTTTTCAAGATTCGGGATTGATGAAATTCGGCTAGATAGCAGTGAAATGATTTGCCTTTCTTATAATCGGGGCAAATCATTTCACTGCTATCTACCTTAATACTGTGAGAATCGACTTTTGGACCGAGGCCCGGCGAGTCGAATGTCATATACCATTCGACTCAGCTCGATGAACTGAGCAAATGTCTGTGTGTATGTGACAAATAATGTCACTAGATTTTCTCAGAGATGGCTGAACCGATTTTCACAAACTTAGACTCAAATGAATGGTCTTACGATCTCAGAGATCGCTATTGAGTTTTATCCCGATCCATCCATATGCACCTTAAAAACGAAAATAGATGTCACTCACTTTCTCAGAGATGGAATGGTCTTACAGTACCATAGATAGATATTCAATTTTGTGCTGATCCGACCTCCGGTTCCGGAATTACAAGACAATATGTGCAAATCTATGAGAAAATGCGCATTCAATTTTCTCGGAAATTTCTCAACCGATTTTTACAAACTAAGATGCAAATGAAAGGTCTTGAGATTCTTCAAAAAGCCCTCGAAAAGTTGATCCAGTTCCGACTTCCGGTCCCGGTATTACAGCGAGATTTGTAACAATTTTCAATTAATTTAAAAAAAAAGCTAATGTGTAATTCCATTCAGATCCGACTTCCGAAAGTATAGGGCAATAAGTATCAAAACTTTCAAACTGTCATACAAAATTATTTAAAATCGGTACGCATCGGTACGTGCTGGTACGGAATAAAAAGAAAACGCACCCGCCTAGCACACAGCGTGCTTTGTTCAATTTGGTATAGCGGGCAGGGTTGCCACATTTCAATCTTTATTACTACTTGACATAACTGTTTACAAATTGAAAAGGTGATGGTTGTTTATACCGAAGAAAGTTTTTATTCCACTTGACAGAATCTTCTAGTGATGTTTTTGAAAATATAAGTAATATGAGAAAGGCATTATTACACCACTAGGTGGATTAAGAAGGTTTTTATCAATCCGCATGTGGTTTTTGCATGAATACTTTTTTAGTTCTCATGGCATTATTTTAATGACCGTCGTTTTAAGCGGTGATTTGAGATTTTAATCACTGCAAATCGGATCGAATTTGAATCTAAACGTGTGACAATTGATTGAACATTCCATGAGATGTCGAAGTAAGTACCACTTTAGAGTTTGCGGTACTTCCAGAACCGGTATTCAGGAACCAGCATAACCGAAAACGATTCGCATGGTCATAAATTGAAAAACAAATTGCGACACTTTTGAGTTCAACTTTAAAGTTTTTTGGGATTGTCATCTTCTATATCGATTTGAATTTAAAAAAACTCATCATCCTGTAATTACAGAATCGGAAGTCAGAATCGGATAAACATCATCAATTTTGCATTGGACTTTATTCTGATTTTTTGTTTTTAAAATTCGATTTGGCCTTTTTTAAGAAAACGATTGAGCTTTAAGAAACGATTCGATACTGAACCGGAATTCTAAAAACGGTATAGCCGAAATCAGTTAAATCCATTTCAGGAGCTGTATAGTTTACATTTATTCAAAATGTTTGGAAATCAGTGTAGACATCTTTGAGAAATCGTAGTGCGAATTAAATTCTTAGGTACCTTCCGAATCTCAATACCGCTTCAACTGAAATAAGTTTAATTGGTTATCGACTATCCAAATCTGCTAACCCGATAAACCTGATCAATTTATGTGAAATGGACATTTTTATACTAATCACCCTGCATCTCCTAAACCGGAAGTCGGATCTGACTGAAAAGCAAGATGTTTTATAGGATCTTAAGACCTTTCATTTGAATTAGATCCGTTTAGCCATCTACCAGAAAAATAAGTTACACTATTTCAATTTCGTTTCACATCCTGCAGTTCCGGAACCAAAAGTCGGATCCAAACGTAATTCAGGAAACTTGTTTGGGAGCATACGACTTTTCATATGAATCTGAGTTTGTAGAAAACGGTCATCTCCGAGTAAATTGAGTGGAATAATTTTCCACACACGCATTTGCTGATCTCGACGAACTGATTCGAATCGTACATAGGTGCTATGTTCTTCCAGCATTTATTGCTGTAAGTAGTTTAAATCAATATAATTTTGGAATTGCTTTCAACTCGAAAATGCTGCATCATCTGGCTTACATATGCCATATTCGAATGATTATGTTGCCAAAAACGAACCGTGCTAAAATCGGTCCGAGGCAAAATTCCATGAAGAAAGATGCTGTGCACAGTCTTTTTGGTATTTAGAAACAATTATATGTAACAGTATAAAAAATCGTGTTTCATTTTGCTCCGAAACAGCGCTTTATCATCAAACGCGTGAAACTCCTACTACTGGAATTAGGCAAAAAGTCGTTTACACAAAAATATCTATATCTCCGTTGAAAATGGACAAATTTTAACAATCTATGATTTGTTGGATAGCTATTACCGTGCGGAATCTAAGTCTAAAACCATATTCTGTTTTCAAGGTCAATTGTGACAGATATTGTCAAAAAACTGCAAAATTTTGACAACATACATACATACACATAAACGGACATTTGCTCAGTTCGTCGAGCTGAATCGATTCGTATAGGACACTAGGCCTCCCGGGCCTCGGAAATGTCTTCGAAAGTTTCAGCGAATTCTATACCACTTTTTTATTTTCATAAAAAAGTGACCGATTCAATTTACATTTCCTTTCGATATAAATTCTAACCGTTTTTCAAGCGAACCATAATTCAAGGAAACGTGTTTGAAGACGAAGCACGTAATCTTATGTCGTTTTCGTTTTTAAATTGCACTACACCGGTGTAGCGAAAGCTGCACCTAAACCGTTCGTTTTTACCAATTGCACTACACCAGTGCTACACTTTTTCTGCACCGATACCACTGGTGTAGCACTCATCAAAAGTTTGGTGTAGCTCTGTGCAATGGAATCGTTCATTGTAGTCAATGGTTACTGTTTATGTTTTCGTCATTTTTGTTCGTTTATTCATGCCTCAGTGTAGCACTGCACCGGTGTAGTGCAAATTAAAAACGAAAACGCCATTAATTTAACATGTCTGCTTCGGCGATTTATCAGGTTAACTGGAATCTACGCTTGCTTCGGTACGTTTTTACTCCAAAGGCGCAAATTAGTTGCCGCACGAAAGTAGCTTCCGTGCGGATCCGCCATCCATACGCAATTACGTTCGCTTACCTGATGCACGTAAACAGGAAAAGGCTACCACAGAAAGAATCACTGAGCCGGAAATGCTTGTACTGATGAGGATATGTCACGGGAATTAATTCTGCCCATGGACTGCTCACTGGATTAATTGCTGCCTTTATAGGCGCTCATTAATCTGCGGGACTGGATAGGGCGGAACGTTTATGGTCATGACGGGTATCTGATGAAGGTTTTCTCTGCGTATTCCAGGCATAAGAAGAAGTAGATAGAAAGTCCACCTTCTCGGAAGTGGGCCGTGATTTATTCCCAGACGGTCAGAATCGTTGTGATCATTACATGATTAACGAGTTATAGGTGTGTGTTCTAGGGTAGAAGGAAGCATTGCTGGGAATGTTTTGCTTAGAAAACTAATTAGTTTAATTCTGGTAGTGTGTAGTTGTTTTTATCGAGAATGAACCTTGGATATTACCAGCACGAATTGCAATAGGGTAAATTGCGAGAACAGATGACAGCACTACTCTTTCAAGCAAAAGTTAAATAATACGACGAATCTTGTTCTATGGAAAATTGTTCCAGCTATCTCCGAGAAATCGATGTTAGTTCAACTTCAGAGACTAGGTGAAAAAATAGGCCTTGTGTGGCCTTCAGGAATCTCGAGTGTGGGTTGCAGAGCTAACAAAAAGTCATTTGCATTGACTCAAAATTGACGAAAATGACGAGAAATTAATGTCACTCTCAGCTTCGCTTGCAAACTATGAGAACGAAATCCATGTCCAGTCAATGACATGAGCGGAACAGTAGTTTCAAAATTGTGTTCTTTCTTTCATTTGCCTTTTAACCTTTTTTAATTTGCGGTTTTCAGTGAAAATCTCATAGTATGCAGTGTCGGTATTCAACTGAAGCTTTGAGAATCGAAAATGACAGAAAGAAGTGTCAAAAGGACTTTTACCTGTTGGTGCTCGAATTTGTAGTAGTTTTGATTTCCAAAGAGGTTCTGGGATGTAATCACAGATTTTCAATACACCAATGAAAGAAAGAGAATTGAAATTCTGCTGGTGCTCCCTGCAGACGTTAGTTTGGTTTCGTCTTGTCATAGAGGAAAGAGTGACGTTGGCAATTATACTCTCTCATTTTTTAGATGAGAAACGAAAATGCTTCGTCTCTCTTCGTTTGTTCTGGTGTCGGTCATTTACGAATGAGACAGAAAAACATTGAAAATGAGGCTGTGGTTTCTTTCATTTAGGATAAACCGAAAACGGGTCGAAAAACAGGTCCTGCTAACCCTTAGTTGGATAAACGTATACTGAAGGCGTTCGAGCAAAAGAAGGAGGTTTCAGTTCGGGATGTGGCCGAAAAAGTGGGCACTTCGAAGTCAAATGTTCTTCGTGCTAAAGAACGTTTGAATCTTCGAACCTATGTGAAGCAGAAACAACCAAAACGTAGTCCGAAACAAGAAGCATCGATCAGGCCGAGGGTTCGAAAGCTGTACAATACGATTCTTGCTGGAAATTTGAACTGCATAATCATGGACGACGAAACCTACGTGAAACTCGATTACAAATCCTTGCCGGGACCACAATATTATACGGTGCGAGAAGGGCAAGTGTTAAACCAGTCCGACTCATCGATTGAAGTCGAAAAATTTGGTAAAAAAGCTATGGTCTGGCAAGCAATTTTTAGCTGCGGTAAGATTTCGAAACCCTTCATCACCACTTCTTCTATGAACAGCGAAATATACATCAAGGAATGTTTCCAAAAACGACTTCTACCCATGATTCGAAGCCACAAGGATCCTGTTGTCTTCTGGCCAGATCTTGCTTCTTGCCACTACTCGAAATCAACGGTAGAATGGTATACTACCAAAAATGTCACTTTCGTCCCAAAAGACATGAATCCACCAAATTTCCCACAACTTCAACCAATTGACGAATTTTGGGCATAAACGAAGGCACATCTTAGGAAACATGTCTCGGCAGCCGAAACCATTCAACAGTTTTTTTTTTACTGTTTTTTTTTTTTTTTTTGGTATGATTAGTTTATTTATAAAATATGGTGTTATTTACAAATCATTTTCTAAAATGAATTTTAATTCGTTTTGATTAACTGTGGTACATTGATTTATGTAATTTATGTATCGAATGAAAACCTTGAGGATGTTTGCCTTCGTTGTTTTTGGTATTCCATCTAGGGAAGGTCGAATAAGATCCGCAAAATTCAGACTTCGCCATCCGTGCAGTAGTAACAGAAGTTTTCGTTGCAATAGAAACCATGCGTCTCGTACCCTAGGACACTCACAAAATTTATGTTCTAATGTTTCGACCGCGTTGTTACAATGTTCACAGTTTTCTCCGTCTGCCCGGTGTTGAATGAACAATAACCGTCTGTGATCTATTTTCCTGTTGACTATCAAAAACAGGTCGCTTTTTTGAGAAGATGATAGTTTTTTAGCTCGATGTACGTTCGACCAAATTTGACTCCACTTTGCGTTCGGATTGTCGCGTTCAACTTTTGGTTCATCCGTGTTATCTATGTAGGACCGATGTATACTGCTGGCAGAAGAAGACTGCTGTAACTGAGGTAAGAGTGGTATTTGCTGACATAATAGTTTGAGGCAGATGCAATCTGCTGGGGAAACAGGTTGATTGTGGATATCTTGATCCAAGAATGATTTGTAGAAAGGCATAGAGTCGATTTCTTTGATGTGACGATGAAACAGTAATGATTTGCACTTTAGTGCAGGTAATTGCAATTTTAAGCCCCCCATTTCTAGGTTTCGAGCTAACTGTTGCATTGGCACCCGTGCCGGTATTCCACGCCACAGAAACGTACCCATAGTCGATGTTAGCTTTGCTATGTGGACACTAGAAGGAGGTATGATCGAAGACAGATACCAGATTCTAGATGTGATGAAAGTGTTCATAAGGGTAACTTTTTGCAGCAACGTCAATGATCGCTTTGAATGTAACCATACAAGTTGGGTGAATTTTTTCACTGTTGCCTCCCAGTTTAACCTGATCATTGCTCTGATCGAGTTTGTATAGGTTACTCCGAGAATTTTTACTGTTTCCGCTGTCTGCAGCCACTGCACGCATAGAGGATTTTCATCAATGAAGCCAACATTGATGGCTACCGTTTTCAGTAGTTTGAGCTTCGCCCCTGACACACATCCAAAGCGATAGAATATACAGCGGATTTGTTCAATCGTTTCGGTCGTGGTAGCGATTACACTGATATCGTCTGCATAGGCGACTATCAAATCGTTTCCGCACACATTCTTAAGCTGTTGCAGGAGTGGGGTTAGATATATAGCGAAACAGAGACTGCTGATAGGATTTCCTTGGGCTACCGAGCGTTGTATAGGAAAGGGAGCCGATAAATGTCCGTTGACCAGTAATCGCGAAATAGCTCTTTCGGCTAATCTGGAAAGTAACTCAGCCAATTCGGGATTTATGCCGAGGGAGCACATGGTCACGAATAGAAATTTTCTATTAACACGATCGAACGCATGGTCTAGATCGAAAGAAATTAGTTTTGCTTTGCGTTTGTGCGCGTTCAACTGAGCGATTCTATCCTTGAGAGTGAGAGTGGCTTGAAAAATGTTTCGATCGGGATTGGAACACTTCTGTATGTCTCCCGAAATATGATGAGCACTTACCAATTTTTCTAGTCTGCTCTTTAGTATACGAGGCAGGAGTTTATAGTCGTAGTTTATTAATGAGATAGGTCTATACGAGTGAGCGGTGTCTCCAACATCTTTCTTCTTCACTAGTACGAAAACACTATCTACGAAACCGGAGGGGAAGTTCGCGTGTAGTGCCTCGTTCAACACGAGGTTGATTTCCCGATGTATCACGTCGAATGCTCGTAGATAGAATTCTCTCGGGATTCCGTCGGAGCCTGGAGATTTTCTTGGTGCACTTGTTTTGATCGCTGCTAAGATTTCGGCTGTCGTTATTTCGTCCATGCATTGGTTATTCGTTTCGTCATCCTCGGGTATTACTCTGTCGCAGGTGAAATCGTTGTCCCGTTCTCGTTCTGGTTCATTTTCGGCATATAGGTCCCGGTAGTACTCCAACATGTGTTGTTCGATAGCATCTGAGTGATCGAGTAACTCGTTTCTCTCGGTCCGTAGCTTCGTGATGGTTGTTCGCTTTCGTCTTCGCTCACCTAGCTGAAACGTGGATAAAGGTTCACCGGCGATGTAGGTTTCGTTTATATGTACAAACATGTGCGTGAATTCGCGTTGTAATTTCAGCATTTCTCCTTTGAGACGGTTGATGAATGTTAACATTGTAGCGTCACGGTAGTAATTATCGTACGCAAGACGAAGTTGGGAGTATAGTCCTTGGTATTTCCGGTGAAAACTGTCGAATGCCAATTTAGATTTCCACCGAAAGAATGATTTGATTTTGGATTTAGCATAATTTAACCACCAACACATCCACGACCGAAAATTGTTACGTTGGCGAGTCCAATACTGCCAACGAAACTTAAAATCTTCGATGTTTTCGTCTGTCAGGAGATGCGGACGAAGGGACCAAAAGCCGCGGCCGGGAGGACGACCTAGGTGAGGAAGACATATTCGAATTGTTAAGGCTTTATGATTTGTAAACGAACACACATGGGTGTCCGCCGTTCTGAGCTGATGAACAAGTTCCGTGTCGACGTATAAGCGATCCAACCTCGACATAGAATTATGTGTTATGTATGTGTGGCCCATGGTTTGAGGGTGCAGTTTCACCCATGCATCGTGTAACTGCAATTGCTGGACGGTGGCTTGGAGTTGAAGTCGCCTGCCATGATTAGGTGCTTCGTTCTATGTCTGAGGTAGTAGGCGATGGTATTGTTGAAGAACCTTTCTCGTTCGGCTCTTGCAGCTGATCCAGATGGTGCGTAAACATTGCAAAGCGTTGTGTTCTGTATTTGGAGAGCGATCAGACGGCCATCGAGACTTCTCTCGACGTTTGAGAAACGGATGTGGTCTTTTAGAGCTATTGCAGTTCCTCTCTTCATGTGGTCTACATTAAAAATCACGTTAAAGCCGGGCAGAGACAGTTGCTCGTTTTCAATCTCTTGTAGGAATACGATGTCTAATTCGAGAGTACGAACGAAAGAGCGTAGGGCATTTATTTTAGTTGTGCTTGTTATTGTGTTAATATTGATTGTGGCTACGTTATAGCTAGTATGTTCCATCTCTAAGTAGACATATGTTCTGGCGACGCGTCGCCAACAACCTGGCATTTTTTCTTGTTCGGTGGTACACGTGTGGAACGTCGGCTGGCTGTTGAAGCCGAAGAGGTATCGGAATCGTCGTCGTTTCTTCGTTCGGCAGATGTTTGTTTGCGAGGTGGATCTCCACTAACGGATTGTTGACTCGGGATTTTGAATATGTTTGTTGCGGTGGCAGCTGATTGCTGGGTGGAAGCTAGATCTAGTCTAGAACGTAAAAGTGGTTTGTTCGTATTTTCGATGGGAGGAGTGAGTCCGCTTACGGATTGTTTTAATTGAGCGTCTTTCGTGATTGTGGTCAGTGTAGCAACAGATGGCTTTACCTGATGAGGTTTCGTCTGGACCGGCTTCGGGTGAACGTTTTGCTTGAGAACCTTCGCATACGATGTGTTGCTGTAATCAGCATCGAGCTAACAGCTTTTTGTTTTGAATACAAGATATTCCGCTGTGTGACGACTCGTTACAGTGACGGCATGTTTGTTGTTGGCCGTAATACGACAGAGCTGTTGTTTCACCATCTATTGTAACAAAGGATGGGATATTCGTTTTTACGATCATCTTAGCCACTCGTATTCCTGACGAGATACCGCCGAACGCGTATTTTGCGTCCCACGCTAGTTCTTGTATGCCGAACACATCCCCGTATTCTTGGAGAAATTCGTAAATTTTATCATCGGACACATCTTCAGAAAGATCGAACAGCTTCACCTCCACTGCACCATCTTCCATTGTAATCCGTATTTTATAAGTTTTACCATCGATTTCTGTCTCGTGCACATTGTCATGCTCTTGTACGATTCTTTGCGCTATTTCAAGTTCATCGACCTTAACAAACACACAACCGAGGCTACGACTTGTTTGCATGCGGACAACGTGCTTTTTTTCTAGTTCGAGAACTGAGCTGATGAAACTGTGAAGGTCATCATACGATGGTTTTCGCGGTAGATGCGAGTAATCAATTCGAAACGTGTTCTCTCGACGTCTCATGTTGTTACTGAAACACTCGGAGACGAGAGATTAAGACGGTAGGGCCTACGATGCCCAGCGATTTAACTTCCAAATATAACTTAGAAAAAGCCCGTGCTTGACTTCCGATGACCAGCGAGAGCAAATGCGTCTGCTTGACTCGGAGATTGAGCGCTAACTGAGTTCGAAAAAGATTGGAAAAGTGTCAAAACTTGTCGCCAAGAAGTAATTGCAGCTGCAGCTCAGCCATCGACGATGAGGAAATAAAACGTCCCGGATCGGCCGTCCCGGCTTAGTGCGAATAGACTTTCAGTCTTATCTATCATTATCCGACATCGAAAGAAATAATGAAATTTACACGACATGTAAATCAATAGTAACATGGAATAGACATGGGTTGAATAAAAATTTTGATTGAAAACCTTCATCGATGCAGAACTAAATTGGATTGCATTGAATTTTCAATAAATATAACTGTATCTTTCAATTAACGCTTAGTTTTGCGATTAAATTATATTGAAACCTACAAAATTGTAAGGTAACTTTATGTTCAATTACCTGATCCAAATATGTGCATGAAAATAGATGTAAATTCACAAAATATTTTTTTTATCTGTGTATACGAAACTTCTGTCATCGTAGTTTTTCAGTTTCAACTAATATTTTTATTAGCAGTCATTTTTTTCTCTCCGTGTTAATCAAATGGTTTTTGAGATAGAAGAAGAGGGTTTGTGATTTAACATTTTTGCCTTAAACCAAGTAGTTAAGGATCTAAAAAATAATTGATTATGTATATAATATATTTTTAAAAAAAGTTCTATTCATATCCACTGAACAGTACAACAAAATGTCCGAAGACCCGGGTAGAAGCGATTTGCAAACCAATATCAAATTTTATTATTAAAACCAAACATCTCAATGGTAGAAATTAACCTTATTTAGTTTAAAATAAGAGTTAAAATATCAAAAATAATAACAAAATCCGCAGGAGAAAATAACTACAAAATATAAAATTCTATCAATGTAATATCAATGCTAGAACAAAATATTTATAGAAGACGAATATTTCAGTTCAGAATAGAATAATGTCACAATTCTTTCATCTAATTCTGATGCAGAATGATTCTTTTATCTAATTCTGATGCAGTTTATTCAACAGTATTTTATTTGAAGAAAAATACCAGATCAATTGTTCCTAATGAAATTGGAATAACTCATCAATATCGAAATAAGATATAATAACAGATATTGTACAATTTCTTGATTCCTTCGATGAAATATCAAAAAAATAACAAGTATCGCTATGACAGCACAGAATCATCAAGACAATATATGATGGTAAATTTGTTATTATTTTGATCGTTGTTTGTTATTTACATCTGCCCGGGGAACTCTAAAAACTGTATAATAACGTGAAAACAATATCTGGCATTGAACAATTCCACAGTTTTGAGCCTATTCCTTGTGGTAAAGTAGAAGCGAAAAGGTATTCTAATTCAGAAGATGAAACAAAACATATTTTCCTTGTATAGAAACAATTAAACATGCAACAATAGTATGCAGTAAGATACAAAGATCGAAAAAGTCTTGTGATTTTACATTATATAAGATGCACATAAATGGAGCGTCGTATTTCACACAAATTTATATTCAGGAACATGAGAAATTGTGTGATTTGAAAATTACATGGCTTGAAATCGAATGAAATAAAAAACAAAAGACCGTTAGCAACAGCGCGACTTGAACCAAAAAACATTAGAACATAAAGTACGTCAGTTAATTGACTGGACCACAGAAGCACATATCTGCGTGATGAATAATTGATATTCTTTAATCCATACAGCGACAAATGAAAACAACGGGGAGACCTTTCATTTGGGACTAGTTTGATCAAAATCGGTCCAGTCATCTTTGAGATATCGACCTCTTTGTTGACAACACACATACAGACACACATACGGACATTTGTTCAGTTCGTCGAGCTGAATCGATTGGTATATGACTCCGAAATAGAATATTGCGTCATTTGATACGATAAGTAGCTATAAATTGTATCGTTTGTAGAATTATGTCACCTGTATAATTCATTTTTTTTTTGTTTCTCTTTAAAACAAATGTTATATATAAAATTAAATGAATATTTGTTTAAAATTAAATACATAATGTTGTCTTGGTTATTTCTTTGCCCGATCTTTCCTCAGAACTAAACGAGAAAATAAATAAGTAGTAAGGAGTGTATCGAAAAGTAGTTAGCAACATTGATTATTGAATAAAAAAGCGAAAAAACATATTTTGACACCAGTTTTCGATATATTGTAGAAAAATTTCATTTTTATGCATTTCACTGATTAATATTGAAGAAAATCCTAGTTTCTGTGAAACGCTCGCACTTTGGACTTGACATTCTTCATTTAATTCTGCACAGTTACTTTTGTGACTTTCCTGGTGGCAGCTGTCCAGTTTTTTTCAACTCCTGCATGTTTTGGGACACTGTTCCTTCTTTCCGAAAGTGCCGCTTGAAAATTGCCCAATACCTTTCAATTGGCCGAAGATCCGGACAGTTCGGCGGGTTGATGTTCTTTTCCACGAATTGTACATTATTTTTAGACAACCACTGTAGAACGGAGTTGGTCGTCAAATGGTGAGATAACTAAGTCCTCACAAGTTCCTATCTCATGCCTCCCCGAGCGTCTTTGATGACATTTGGTCAATAGAACGGCGTCGACTGGGTGCTATCGCCTTCTGCGTTAGTAGCAGAATGAGAAGGTGCGAAATGGATTGTAGTTTAAAGCCCATCCTAAAGTGTTATTTCATAGTATATTGCAACATTTTGTTTGTTGCATTATTTGTTATATATTGAATTGAATTATATTACATTGTATTATATATTGTTGTTGTTGTTGTTGTTATTATTATTATTATTATTATTATTATTATTATTATTATTATTATTATTAATATTATTATTATTAAAAAATAAATATTATATTTCCTGCAAAACTGCGACGAAAGAAAAGCATAACTTACACTGCGAAAGCAACTGTTATAGATTGTATCATAGCATATTATTTCTTATATTATCTTATTATATTATATTTTGTTATGTTGTATGGAATTATACTGCATTGCATTATATCATATTCTATTGTATTATATTATATTATATTATAAGTATAAGTATTGTGTTATATTGTATTATGTTATGTTATATTGCGCTAAATTATATTATATTATGCTGTGTTATTTATATTATTTTTTATTATGTTATATCACAGAGAACAGATATCCAACAGACATTCATACGTGCAAAGTCGTGTGCAACGGTGATTTTTCATGGATTTTCACTTGTATGCTTTACACAGCTTTTTAAAAAAGTTTGTAATAGCATGGATGTGATATATTATATTGTATTTTATTATATTATATTTTTTATATCATTTAATATTATATAATATAATATAATATTATATTATATTATATTATATTATATTATATTATATTATATTATATTATATTATATTACATTATATTATATTATATTATATTATATTATATTATATTATATTATATTATATTATATTATATTATATTATATTATATTATATTATATTATATTATATTATATTGTATTATGCTCAAGTATATCGACAACGGGGAGGGGCAGGGAGTGCATCAGGGTATCTTACAAGTGGATGACTGGATGATGGAGTGGACTGCCAACCTGAGTCACGCGGGGAAGCTTTGTGTTTCTCTCTGAAGGTCTGAAATGAGTAAGACGCACCCTTCTAACAAACAAACCATCAGGCGGGTTTAAGCTGGTATAGCGAAATTCTTTATTATATGGCCGAATGTTCTTGCTGGAAGGCGCATCCGTCTTTATTCTGTAGAATCCGGCTATACAGTATTCGCGCTCTTGTTTTGGCCTGAACTTGCTGTACCAGGGACTTTTTCGGCACCTTCTGTTTCTTGTACGCTTGACATGTAAACAAACATGTCACCGCAAAACATGCTGCAAAAAAGTAAGCCATTTCAGAGTAATAACTGTTTGAATGTTGCTAACTACTTATCGATACACCCCTTATGCAATATTTGTTTACTAACATATTCTTTTCAATGGAATTCTTGATTAATAAAACATATTTAGCTACTATATTAGAAAAAAATCTTTTCACAAACGAATTTTCATTGAATTCTGAGCAAACTATGACTTCCGTTGGTTTAGTTTTCGATAAAATTATACCGAAAAAAATATCAATTTGGACAAGGAAATGTTTTAATCAAACATTTTTTTTCCTTAAAAATGTCCAACTTGAATTTTTGACTGTTGGTAGGGCACATAGTGAACTATCTTGTACCGAAGTTTCATCCAAATCAAAATTGTCGACTTGTTGCAAATCGACTTCAATTTTTTACAATCGATTTTATTCAGTGTAAAAGGCGATTAGTATTTTTTTCAATATTTTTATTCAAAAACTTGACTAATTTTGTACAAATCACTCATACTACACATTCTTGTAGAATTTGTCAGTTTTCGGCTACAGTCATTTGATAAAAAATGTAAAAAAAGTTTGGCCCTTTTCAAAAGACAGTCTAGATCATTTTTGGAAAACACAAAGTATGCAAAGTGGTTTAACCTTTTTTTTCGCTCAGACTTTAGAAAAAATTTCCGAGGCCCGGAGGGCCGGGAGTCATATACCAATCGATTCAACTCGACGAACTGAACAAATGTCCGTGTGTGTGTCTGCATGTGTGTTGTCAACAAAGAGGTCGATATCTAAGAGATGATTGGATCGATTTTGATCAAACTAGTCGCAAATGAAAGGTCTCCTCGTCACCCTGAACGTTATTGAATGGTTTTGAGATCGGATGTTTACTTTTTGAGTTATACGAAGTTTTATGTCAACTTTTTCTGTTTTTTGTCTATATCTGTCACAATTGACCTTGAAAACAGAATATGTTTCTAGACTTATATTTTATCGGCAATAGCCATCCAACATGCCATAGATTGTTAAAATCCGTTCATTTTCAACGGATATATCGATATTTTGTATAAGTGACTTTTCCCCTTATTCCAGTAGTAGGAATTTTACGCGCTTGATGATAAAGCGATGTTTCAGGGGAACGGGTATAGCGTGATGGGTAAGTCGATGCCTTTCACGCTGCCCACCTGGGTTCGATTCCCAACCCCGCACATAGGGTCAGCAAACTTTTCTAGCCCGAAGAGGTGAATGACCACAATGTTAAAACCTCTATAATATAAAAGCGATGTTTCGGAGCAAAGTGAAACACGATTTTCAATACTGTTTTATGCAATTGTTTCTTAGCACTATGACTATGACCCTTTTTCATGACGTTTCGATTTTAGCACGGTTCGTTTTTGGCAACATAATTGTTCGAACATGACATGTGTATTAGAAAGATGGCAGTATTTGCAATTTCCAACAATTTCATTTTTATATTGATTTATACTGCTTGCAGCAATAATTACTGGAAGAGCACAACTTCTTACACCCTTATACCATTCGAAGAAGTTCGTCGAGATAAGCGAATTTATGTGTGAAAAATAATTTCATGAATTTTTCTTTGAGATGGCTTAACTGATTTCTACAAACTTAGACTCATTTGGACAGTCCTATGATCCTATATAAGGATTCCGAATTTCATTTGGATCCGACTCCTGGCTCCGAAGCTACAGGATGATAACATATGTGTAATGAAATTAGAATAATGTCACTCGTTTTGCTAGTAGATGGCTGAACCGATGCCGTCCATCTAATATTTGCTATTTTTCTTGTTTTTTTTTAATCAGATCCGGCTTCCGATTCAGGAAATACAGGGTGATTAGTGTAAAAATTTCACATAAATCGGGTTCATCGGGTTCACATATTTTGAGAGTCGACGACAAAATAAACTAAATGTCAGTGTTACAAGTATTCGATTTTCGATCCCGAAATGTACCAAAAATTTTTATGTGTAACGCACTACGATGGTTGGTTAACGACTGGACAATGCGCAATTCAGGCCCCAATGTGGTTCTTAGCCTCTTGTCCAGTAACTCCTATCCCTACCTCCCCACGGTGCCGGCTGGGGTGCGAATAACCATAGGAAAGATCGGGTAACCAGCCCCGGTGGGACCTTGGTCGTATGCTGACAGGGAAGAGGGCGCTTGCTTTCTCTTTACAGAGAGCAAGCCTACCCGAGCGTCTGTTCCCCATGTTGGGGCGGCTCGAAACAGCGTGTGTTCTCCATGTTAGGAGCGGTTGATTACCGTCCTTGTGTCAGTGTGGGACTCTAAACAGTGCTGACACGATGGCCCTCCGGCGAGACATTAGGTTGGTGCAGGCCTAACAAGCTGCCCGGAAAAAGGAAGTTACGAACAATCAAGAAAGAAATACGACTCGGAATAATCGGCAAAGACCTACGCGACGAAATAAGGACTACGATTGGAAGCTTGGCACATGGAACTGCAAATCGCTTGGCTTCCCAGGATACGACCGAATGCTACATGATGAGCTTCAAATCCGCGGCTTCGATGTCGTAGCACTGCAGGAACTTTGTTGGACGAGATAGAAGGTGTGGAAAAGTGGACATCGAATGACTACCTTCTACCAGAGCTGTGGCACAAACAGCGTTCGGGATTTGTAGTGTTGAGCAAGATGCGCCAGCGCGTGATTGAATGGCAGCCAATCAGTGATAGGATGTGCGTATTGAAGATCAAGGGCCGTTTCTTCAATTACAGTATCATCAACGTACACTGCCCACATGAGACGAGACCCGATGATGAGAAGGAAGCATTTTACACGCAGCTGGAACGAACCTACGACAGCTGTCCACGGCGGGATGTAAAACTCGTCATCGGCGACATGAATGTTCAGGTAGGCCGGGAGGCAATGTACAGGCCCGTGATCGGGCTGGAGAGTCTGCACGCGGTAACAAACGACAACGGTCAACGATGCGTAAACTTTGCAGCCTCCTGAGGAATGGTAGATCGAAGCACCTTCTTCCCCCGCAAAGATATCCACAAAGCCACCTGGAGATCACCTGATCAACATATGGAAAATCAAATCGACCAAGTTCTCATCGACGGGCGATTCTTCTCCGACGTCAACAATGTCCGCACTTACCGCAGTGCCAACATAGATTCTGACCACTACCTTGTCGCGGTTTGTATGTGCTCAAAACTATCGAAGGTGCACAACACTCGTCGCACAGAAACGCGCAACGACTGGAGCTAGTACTACCAACGGAAGAGCTGCTTGGCGCGGCGACTCTTGAAGATGCCTGGAGGAACATAAGGTCCGCTGAGAGTAGCACTGCTTCAACCGTACTAGGTACGAGGTTATCGAATCGAGGAAATTACTGGTTTGACGGCGAATGTCAGCAGTTGGTCGAAGAGAAGAATGCAGAAAGGGCGAGGATGCTGCAACACCAAACGAGAGCGAACGAGGAACGATACAGATAGGCAAGGAACAGACATAACACGGTTTTCCGGAGGAAAAAGCACCACCAGGGAGACCAAGATCGCGAAGCGATGGAACAGCTGTACCGCGCAAATGACACACGGAAGTTCTATGAGAAGGTGAACCGCTCACGTGGAGGCTACACTCCACAGGCCGAAATGTGCAGAGATACCAGTGGTAACCTTCTCACGCACGAACGTGAGGTGATCGACAGATGGAAGCAGTAATATGACGAGCATCTGAATGGCGAAGCACGAGATATAGAGAACGACACAGAAATCAATTTGGGTGCACGCTCAGCCGACGACAGATTCCCAGCCCCTGATCTGTCGGAGATAAGTGAGGAGATCGACAAGCTAAGGAACAACAAAACCGCAGGCAATGACCAGTTACCAGGCGAGCTACTCAAACATGGAGGAGATGAACTGACTAGAGCGCTGCACTGGATGATTTCTAAGATTTGGGAGGAGGAGATTCTACCGCAGGAATGGATGGATGGAGTGGTATGTCCCGTCTACAAAAAGAGCGATAAGCTAGATTGTTTCAATTACCGCGCAATCACATTGCTGAACGCCGTCTACAATGTACTCTCTCAAATCCTTTGCCGTCGTGATCACATATTCGCGATAAGACAAGTACTCCAGAAGTGTCGTAAATACAACGTACCCATGCATCACCTATTCATTGACTTCAAAGCGGCATACGACACAACCGATCGAGAACAGCTATGGCAGATCATGAACGAATACGGTTTCCCGGATAAACTGACGCGATTGGTCAAAGCAACGATGGATAGAGTGATGTGCTACGTCCGAGTATCTGGGACGCTCTCGAGTCGCTTCGAATCTTGGAGAAGGCTACGGCAAGGTGATGGACTCTCTCGTATCTTGTTCAATATTGCCTTGAAAGGTGTGATTCGAAGATCGAGGATCAACACGAGTGGCACGATCTTCCAAAAGTCCGTACAATTTTTTGGCTTCGCTGACGATATTGATATTGTGACACGTAACCTTGAGAAGATGACGGAAGCCTACATCGGAGGCCTACATGAGAGGAAGAGGCTCTAGAGAAGAAACACTACGCGTACGAATCACGAATTGCAACAGCTGCTAGGAGAACCACCCATCGTACGGACAGCTAAAATCGGACGTCTACGATGGGCTGGGCATGTCATAAGGATGTCGAACGACAGCCCAGTGAAAATTGTTCTTGAATCTAATCCGACTAGTACAAGAGGAAGAGGAGCGCAGCAAGCAAAAAGTACTGATGGCGGCGTACTTGTTGGTGTTCATCGTCGTCTAAAAGCACAACTAGTCCAATGTACCAGTGGCAGTTGAGTTGAACAGGTTTGAGCTAAGTTGGCTAGTTATTCAACTTTTTTTCTGCACGGTTTATCTTCCGCCGGACCAGACCTATCGTTGATCTGTCAAAAGATGCCCATCTTTTGTCTCTCGAAGCGATATGCTCTGTTTACACTTGCTCTGTTGACGAAATATTAATCGTTGGGGATTTTAACTTTCCCAATCTAAAATGGCGACCAGCTTTCTTTTCGCTGATCCTTCGCAGTCATCTTTTCATGCTGGCAGTATCAGTTTGCTTAATCGTTACAGCACAAATCTGTTGCGTCAATTCAACCACGTGACGAATGAAAACAATAGAACACTGGATCTTTGTTTTTCAAGTAAATCCGACTCCGCTCCAAGGATTGCTACTGCACCCGTTACGCCATTACAGTTACCAAGTTGGACAGATTGGGATTTGGTTCTAACATGCTGCGTTCTTCATACCTTAATGATTGCCGATTAGCAATCAAGATAAATGACTCTGTATCCAAAGAGTTCAGCGCTTCTTCTGGGATTCCACAAGGCAGTCATCTTGGACCCCTGATCTTCCTCCTGTATTTTAACGATGTGAATCTTTCTCTGAAATGTCCACGCTTATTTTTCTCAAGCTATTACAAATAGTTCGAAGTAACGTGCTTGTCTGTATCCTGTAATTTTAGACGAGCAATTGTCTTTCAAGCAGCATATCAACTTTATTGTAGAAAAGGCATCTCGATGTTCAGGATTTGTAATGAGAATAGGAAAACGGTACACAGACATTTACTGTTCAAAGTCTCTATATTACTCACTCATTCGTACAATGCTCGAGTACTGCTCTACGATATGGAACCAATATTACCTTTGCTCTTCGACAGCTACCTTGGAATAACCTTTACGAGCTGCCTAGCTACGAAAGCCGTGGATTATTGATTGGACTCGACACTCTTGGCATTCGAAGTGATTTGTCCCGTGATGTGTTGATCGCCGACATGGTGAACAACAAAATAGACTGCCCTGCACTCCTCAGTGAAATTTCTTTAAATGTACGCAGTAGGGCTCTTCGGAATAACGATCTTCGATTACCCCTTAGTCATACTAATTATAGTTATAACAGTGCTTAGTCTACAATGAAATTTCAATCGAGTATCTACCGGATTCGATTTTCACATTACGCGTAACAGAGTTCAAACGAATTTATTAAGCATACTTAGAAATAGGAATAATTTTTAATCATTGGGACTACACATTTTCTGTTGATTACATGTAAACAAATAAATAAATAAATAAATTAATTAATTTAAAAAAGCAATCAAACGTATTGTTCCTCTATAGTAATTTTTATTTGGGCAATCTTCTGAAATCACCATTCTTCGCATCGATGTGTTTCTGCAGGAAAATAAAGTTGTTTTCGGGCGCCACAAATTTACCGCAGCTTATGTGAATATTTCATGATAATGCCATGAACTGCATTAGAACGCTTGACATATTGAGTACTCAGTATCATCATGAACAATTAATCATTGAGTGCAGGCAATAACTCACTCTGGTGCACGTTAAAGCTACAGTGCATTTTCAGGAGTGGCTCGGAAAGCTCAAAAACAGACTATGCTATGTTTAATTGAATAAATTATAACTTTTAAGTGCGGTTACACAATGCGAAATTTTCTTGCATCGCCGTTGCATACACTTTCCTAAGAAAGTTGAGTTGTGTCCAACGCAGACACAAGCTTCCAGGAATGACCGAATGAAAAAATACCGATAATAGTTAGATAGTACGGACAGTGTTTCTGCGGATGAAACAAATTCCTGCAAAATCAAGTGTAGCTAAAACCATATAAACATAAAGCATAATTAACTGTACCACACTTTCCCCCTTTTGGCAAACACATAACCTTTCGAACATAAATCGAAAACTAGAACTCCTCCCGCACCTCCTTCCAGCTCAAATTCTATCCCAGATAGTTCCAGGAAACTGCAATTGGATGGCTCGGAGCTCTGCACTTCTGCACTGTGCTCCATACAACCGCCGTTATCGAGAATGCTATCGAGAGCAATTTCGAGTTCCGGAATGGAATTTAATTTAACTTGTTTACGCAGTGATTTGTTGCTTCACAGCCAGTCAGTGCCGCGGGGTACGCCAATCTGGATTCGATCGTGACTGGTACTTCCTGTCATTTGCAATTGTTCGATTGTGCGAGATGTGAACGGAATCCGTTCGCGCGTGCAAATTATGTTTGATTAGATTCGCCATAAATTGGATTTCCCTGCATGATAATTAAACACCTGTTGGACGCGAGTTCCGATACGTCAAAATAACAACAAAACTTACCAATAGGAGACAGGCAATGCTGACGCATATCAATCAAAGCTTCGATAGTTTTGGAAAAGTTTTGGCGTCGGACAAAACTCACGGACTGAAAAAGTTGCATCAATGGCAAGTTCTGAAAATATTCTCCATTGTTGATACACTTTTCAACAAGACTTCACCTTGGGGAAATTATAAACGAAACCCCATTCAGCGCAAAAATGTTTCAACTTGACATATTGTTGGAATTTCTTCGACTAAACATTCTATTGAAAGCTCGACAAGTGAAGCAGCTGCTCGAACCGTGAATTTGAATATGGAAGCCAATTCCATACAGCATCCAGATGGAAAAAAAAGAATCCTAAATAATTAATATGCATGAAACATCAGTGAACATAACAGATTTAGCATACCCGAAAAAAGAACATGACAATCCTGGAGGAAGGAAAAAAAATCGATGGCATTACAGAACACGGACGGGTGCTGAATGAATCATCAAACTGAGTGCCCCTCGCTGTTCGCAAATCAGGATCTAACCTTTTCGTCGGAATTCGCATAGATTTTTGGGGCAAGGCGGAAACGAGTTATACGCACTAAAATCAACAGATAGCGTATCCCGTGGATGGTCTGAAGCCTTCGTTAGGCGGTTAAAATTTAGTGTGTACTTACGGGTCCGCTTCGGAAATACTTACAATCGTTCTAGCGCTGGCATATTGGAGAAGGTTTGCCTCTCGAACGCGGTAATATTGTTGAAATGTAAATATCTGAAAGGATTCGATAGAGAAACAGAGAAAGGTTAGTGCTGGAATATCGACACTGTCGGTGCTGTCGTCAGTTACAGTTTAGCTGAGTTCACTCAACATACTTGAAGTCTTAGGTTAAGGGGTAATTTACAATCATAGGAAAGCAGCCATTGTTGCATGACGCATAAACAGTTTTCTTCGCCGTCGTTAAGCAGAAACTTAAAAACGAAATATTATTTCATTGAGTTCATTTTTCGAAATAAAGTGAAGTTTATTTAGGATACTGATCTTGCGTTTTGTACCAATGACTGTTTCCATAAGATTGTAAGCAGAACCTTAAACGATAAATTTTCTCATACCTCATAGCTATATTACACAGAAAAAAAAGGATTGTAACAATCGCAATGTGATTATTAATTGATGTGAAAAAAGCTAGGGGGCTGTCCATAAAAGACGTCACGCTTTTTTTTAACGATTTTTGACTCCGCACCCCCCCTTTGTCACAAATTGTCACAGAAGCAAAGACCCCCCACCCCCCTATGTCACATGTCACGAATTCAAAATACATAAAATTCATCTCAATACATTCTCAATATGTATGACAAACCATACAAATATGAGGGGAAAATCGATTTATTACGTGCTGTCATTAGATTAAAGAATATCCCTAAAACTACAAAATCATCGGAATTATTTTATTAATATCAACTATATAAATTAACAAAAGTATTTGGTTGGAATTGATGAAACATTTAAATCATCTGTTTTATTCCTCCTAGGGGTACACGGATATATTATTGTTTTAGGTAAAGAATGATATTTCCTTAGTGTAGCATACAGGACTGAGAAAATAGACCAAAACCTCATCAAAACGAGATCACTGCCGTAGAATCTTTTCATGATCAGTTGATCAGTGAATTTTAAATCACATCGATCAATATCTTCCGATCTATCCGATCTTTCGTCACACAATGGGTAGTGATTTTGAGCTAAAATGATTCTTGATTTATGTAAGTTCAATCATTGGATGATTCGATAAGCTTTGATGTTGGTGGAGGAAAATCACATATGATCAAGATAAGACATGACATGATCTACGTCTGAAATCGTTGATCTCCCGCCCTTTTTCAAATGAAGTACAATTGAATAAACTGCATCAGAATCAGATAAGAGAAATTCTTATGATATACTATTATCAATGCTAGAAAATCAAATTACTGAAAAAATTGTCAGTGCATAACTTAAGTTAAACCGTTTGAAGGCATCTTTTTCTTTTTAATTCATATTTGGCAAAATTTAGTATTTTCGCTAATTTACTCGCTCCTCCGTGCTCTTTTGCTGATCACAACAGAAATGATTTCCTGCATCACTCATTTCCGAATTTACAAGAAGAAGCTTCTATATCAACAAATACACGTTTTCCTATAGAATGTAAACGTTTATTATTGAGATTTTTTCAGGAAATAGGGCAAAGCAGTAATATAATTAGGTATTTCAAAAATGCGCTCATTGAACATATTGGACGTCACATTCCAAAAACCTCCCCCCTCTTCCCCCTGTCACAAACAGTCACGTTTTATGAAACACCCCCCTCCCCCTTGCGGCGTGACGTCTTTTATGGACAGCCCCTAGACGTAATGAACAATTAATGCAATAATTTTCTGTTTTGAAGAAACATTGCAGATAAATCACACGTTTTTACACCGAAACAACGTATTGAGTATATTACATCAGCTTGACTGAATACTTAGACGATTCTGATAGGATATTATGCATCTTTTAGTGTAATATTACAATCAAACAATTATCATAATTTGTCTCAGTAATGTCATCTTGAGACAATACTAATTGAACTAATCATCGCTAAATTTGAAACCCTGAATGTTATTGGTAGATAATTTGAATCAATGTCAGTTCACTGTCTGACTTGATCTGCTAGAATTCGATCAATTGTAGAAGGATTTCTCATAGAAGATAAATTAGTTGGAAGCTATTAGGGGTTGGTCGAAGGGGGCACTCGCCTTGGGTGCAACGTTTTCAGGGTGCGGCAAACTAATCCTTGGGACCTTTTTTTATGGAGTTCAGATGAAGTTTTTTATTATTTTGCTCACTAACCAACGACGGGGGCGGCAAATCTCTTATTTTGCCCCGGGCGCCAAATTTCCTCGATACGCCACTGGGTATATGTACATCTAATGAATTGAATTTTATTATATGAGAATTTAATTTTTTTTGTCTAATAGGACATTGTTAATAATTGGTTCTATGGTTTCTAATCAGAGCAATCTGGCATCAGAGCATAACAATTTATCTGAGGGTATCGTACATTGAACAAGCGTGCTTGCAAGCAAATCACTACTATTTGAACAGCATATGTTCATATGACAATTTGTTGTACCATGGCCGAAGCCCTGGCATTGACGACATTGTGGTAGGTTCGCTGTGTCATCATGCCGTTTATAATTTTTCCGCCGAACTGAGATTTCCACTTTCAGTTCCGGAAGGAACGACGAAAGCTTTGTCCAAAATGCTTTGAAATTGCAGGCATAGATTGTTGTTGTTTTTTTAGAGTAGCAAGCGTCCGTTTTTGGGATTGCTGTTCATTATTGATTTATTTTCAATCATACCTTATGATCAAAATGCTAAATGCGTATAAACGCTTCAAAGGTGGTCGTAAAAGCTTGGATCATGATGAGATCCCTGGCCGCCCAACATCTGTTACTGAAGAAAACATTGAATCAGCGAAGCAAATCGTGTTGCAAAATCGTTCTGTACCGATTAGAGAGATTGCTGTGTTGTTGGATCTATGAATATGACGTCGAAACCGCACAACAATCGACCGAATAGCGCTTCGAAGGCGAGCCGTTGTTCTAAATTTTCATCCATTATAAAAATCGCCACACGAAAATTTTTCAACTTCTTTGTATAGACGCCAAACAAAAACTAATCATATGATATGCGTCAAAATTTGACAGAATGTGTATAAAAGTGTTGCCAACGTTGAAAGAATAAAAGTTTATCGATTGGACAAGCACGGGAATTTTAAAATGAAAATTCCGATTCTTTTTTTATCATAAGGTATAAATAATGTGAAAAAATTATTTTTTGAGATATATTCGCTTTATTTTAATAACAGTTCTTTTGGATTTATCTACGTAGAATCTACCTCTATTACAAAGTGTTAGATAAGTAACTTTCCCCAGTACTTTTCATCAATCAATTAGGTAATCAATGTTACCTAGTAAATCATTACAATATGTCACTTAGTCGCATTGCATTCGATCAATCAGTATCAATCACGCTATCGTCCGAGTTTTTTGTGTCGTTAATTTCTTGCATTTTTTTAGATCATTCCAAAGTTAGTTTTAATTATTGAAAATCCGAGAAATTATCAAAAGCACAACACATATTCAAAAAATTAAATAATGTTTCAAAATATGATAAAGTATTGTAAAAGAACAAACCTTTACGAAGAGATTCCATCTTTAAATGGGGGCAACCACGTTTGGCATAAAGCCGTTTGGTATAACGACATTTGGCATGATGGTTATTTGGCATAATGGTTGTTTGGCATAACAGATGAACATGCTGCTTAATAGAAATTGTTCTAATTTACTGCAATTTTGAAAGGTCTAATGCGGCTACGCCTCATCGTTTTCAATGACCTGCTGTCCAACCTCGCTGCCGCTCGTACGGACTTAACTAAGGAATAGCACCTAGCTATGGGTAATCCGGGCAAATGCCCGCAACTAGACAAAGGTGATTTCTGCGGGGGCGCTGTCGTTACTTCCCCCCCCCCCCCCCCCACCTCCCTCCACACAGTGGCCGGCGCTTCCGACGGAGGGTCGCCGGCGCACTCGCGGCCTTCGGCCGTCTCGATCTGAATCATCTATGACGAATAGAATATTGTGCTAGCACTAAGTGAGTTGCTTGTATAAAATGATAGTGTGCTATTTACTACAGAATTTTAAATATAAAAAATATTCAATAATGCTATTTCACCTAATATTATCGAAATATTTAAACCGAATATAAAATTAACATATTTCGTTCGAGTTTTCCTTACACAACATAACTCGATCGAAACGCAAACGAAAATTTACAAATCCAATTGTTATTATGACAAATGGCATTATGCCAAATGACCATTATGCCAGAAGACCATTATGCCAGAAGACCATTATGCCAAAAGACCATTATGCCAAAAGACTATTATGCCAAATAGCGTTATGCCGAACGGTATTATGCCAAATGACCTTATGCCAAACGGGCCGCCCCCGTTTAAATGTGTAAATAAATTGAGTTATCGCGAAACAACACGATTTTTCAAACGAGATGATGATCGTGCGACGCTCACTGCAAAAGTGAGTTACAGAAATAGCCGACGCGTGACGCCCTCCGTTTATTAACCATTCATGGTTTTAGCATCGCCTTAGTGAAAATGAGTTACACGAATAGTACTCAAGACATTCTCATTGGAAAATAAATTGGATTAGGAATTTATTTTCCTATAAGTATTGTAAAAGTTTACTGCATTAAGTTGCATATCTCGCTTCGGTACAAGGTTTCGTAGGTAAAAAAACGGAAAAATGATGTATAACTTTTCCATAAAAGAATAAACCTATGCATTACCTTCTACAAAATTATGGGATTGTATATTTTCTACAATTATTCCAAAAAAAGTATGCATAAAAAAATAACTCGAAACAAGTTATGATTAGAAAACTAGTTTTAAGGGGATTGCCATAATTCAATAACTAGAACTAACTTTGCAAAGGCTTAAAAAGTTCCATCGAGTTTTACTTAGATTTTATTTTTAGAATTGGGCATATCTTTTCCTATAAATTTTGTAAAAATCAGCTGCATAAAATATGCTTCGGTGCAAGGTTTTATCTTAGGTAAAAAAAAGGAAAAAAAGTTGTATAACTTTGCCAGGAAACAACAAAACTGTGCACTACCTTCAACAAAAATATGGGATTTTTTATTTTCTTCGATTATTTCAAACAAAGTATGGATAGAAAAATAACTCGAAACAAGTTATGAATAAAAAACTGATTTTAAGGGGGTTACCATAAAAACGCTTTGTATATCCGAAACGGTGCGACCTACACTTTTGGTATATTTGACAAAGTAAATTATTTCCAATAGTTCTAAAATTGTGTAGAAGAAAAAAAATTTCTATCTCTACAGAAAAAAAAGTTATGGTTATATTTTTTGTCAAAGTAGGCCATGAACAATTAGGAATAGAATCTAATTACGCGGTATATATTTGTAAAAAAAATCTTAAAAGTAACTATATGCATTAAAAGAACGGTTTGGCAGCTACTGATTTATGTTCACGTTTTTATTGATTCGAGCCACTATGCAATGGTTCATTTATCACCTTATGATTCCAAAAAACAGAAATAGGATCCAGGTAAAATTTGGAATATGTTTATAGTATTGGTGGGCCTTTCTTTTGAATGAATCGAGTTAGTAGCAATCTATTTCTGAGAAATCGAAGTCAGTCCCATTTCAAAATTTTTGATCCCTATTTCCGATACTTCCCAAAAAGGGAAACTGAGAACCGGTATAATTTAATCGAGATTTTTTGATCATCTGCTAGCAAGATCTACAAATTATAAAATTTTTAAAAACCAATTTTAAGCACAGAGTTGCTCTTTAAATTAACCTTTGAAAGAAAAATTGCCTGCATAAAATTAAAAATTTTACACTAACCAAAACCGGAAGTCGGATCAAGAAGAAGTTCAGAAATTTCATATTTGAATAATATTCAGAAACTTTGTATGGCACCATGTACAAGTGTCGTAGATGACTTGTAGCAGCATGTAAATAAATTCTAAATCCTATATCTACAACAGGTGGAAATTTACTTACAAGCTCTGTAATCGATCCAGCGACTCGAATGCATTGGGAGCAATATCTGCGATTTTGTTCTTATTGAGGTACAAATATTTGAGCGACGGAAGACTACGGAACGCAAATGGATGTATCCGGGAGATTTGGTTTTCATTCAAGAACACGGTATGCAGATGGGCCAGATTGATGAACGCATCCGACGGTACCTCTCGAATGCGGTTGAAGCGAAGATCTCTGCAATTGGATAGAAAATAAAATCATTGATTAATGTTTAGCTAGTTGAAACTGCAAAATTGCTTCCGTTTAATATATTTTTATAAGTTTATAGAATATTTTATTTAAAAACTTTAAAGCATTTAAAATTTATATGAAAAAATATGTTCATATTTCGAGTTCCATGTTTTAAAGTTTAGTCAAATTACAATTACAGTTTGATTAAATTTTCGTTTCAAAACACTATTTCGACTAATGATAATCGCAGGCTTCGTTTATTATCAGCGCCCTGGTTAAAGTCATAAAACCGATATTTGATGTGCTGGCAGAAAAGTGAAGCCATAGGTTTGTGAAAATCGAACGACATCATCGCAATCCGTTGATGGTAAAACGTTTTTCGTAACAGTGCCCATAGTTATTCTTCACACACACACAGTCCGTTATGACATCTATATGGGGAAAGGAACCAAATAAACCAACTTGAGTGCAGCAGAACGTTTTCGGTTATAACCAGTAAAAGAAGGTCCCTCCGGCGAAATTAGAACGTGACTTGATTGCAATTGGTGTACCCATATAAATGCATTTTTGTTCGTCACGGCTGCATTCGACTGACGTGCTGTAGTCTGAAGTATGTAATCGGGATGTTGTGTACCTAGTCACTAGTTACATTCACAACTCTGTTGCCTTATGTGACGAGCGTTGCTAATTTTAAATTGTTCTATATGTACTTAAGCATGTCAGTGACAAACGGGTGAAGAAAGACGTTGGTACTTTTACGAGTAGTCTCGTTATTTTCTTGTTCGACTCAGTCGATAAAAAGCGTTCTGGAAAATCGTAACGTTGATACAAATATGTTATCCTTCTAATACGAACAGAAATTATTATGTATGGAAACTGAATCCTGTAACTGGTGCTTTTCTTCACCGCATAAAATGCCTTACGCTCTGTTCCATACGCCATAGGACAAAAAAATGGCAGTGAAAGGAAGCTGATTGAAGCACCTCCTCCTCGCGATATGAATCATTTAATCAGCACTGAAAACACTCCTTCCAATCAAGATGGTAGGACCGTGAAATGGAACAATATAATACCCCATCATTTGAGTGTTCTGTTTTCAACGCAGTTCCACTTTCTGATTGGATGTAGTACAACGCAGATTGAATGAAAACATAAAAATCAGGTCATAAAGTGAGGGAGGCATTAGTTTTGTTAAGTTTTTTGGCTATGCATGAGTGAGTGCTTCGAATTTACGGAAAAGTTTTGCAAACCATAATGATTTATATATTAGTTATAAGGATTCCGCTCATATAAAAACTTATATAAACTCTTTTTTCAAAATGCTGCTGCATCACACATCCCAAAAAAAATCAGAATTGGAAGTCCAATTAGTTTAAAGTTCGTCTATAAGACCTTCCATTTGAAATTTTCTGAGAAATCAACGTGAGATCCATTTTGATGTTTTCAACCGCTGCTGTCGGTACCAGGAACCGGCACAGCAAAATAAGTATGTCCATTAACAAATTGAATTCTCAAAAATCATCATGTCAGACGAGTCACATTTTACGTTAAGTGGATGCGTTAATAAGCGAAATTGTCAGTTCTATGCCGCTGAGAACCCTCAATTAATTGCGGAACAGCCTCTATACGACCAAAAAGTTTCAGTTTAGTGCGGTGTTTGTGCGGAAATTGCCATTTTTACCAAGACGGTGAATGAGCAACGAACACCGTTAATGTCGATCGTTATCGAGCCATTAGAATTGATTTTTTGATATCAGTTGTTCGAGAAAACGGTTTGAATAACTACTGGTTTTAACAGGACGGTGCAACATACCATACAGCTCAACTAACAATCGATTTGTTACAACCATTGCACTGTGGTCCGAAACGGAAAATCAGCATGAAAAAAATATTTTCACTATTAAATATTAGTTTTTTGTAGTTGGTGTCTTCACAAAAGTTGTTTGTAATCAAATGGCACTCCTTTTGATGCAAAAAGCTACTAGGGTAGTCCTTCTTTAGATTGAAATATGAAATCCAACTTTCTTAATTGAACTCGAAAACGATTTCATTGTGCAATACAGTTGTAAGAAATTTTATGCTGAGCAACTTTGCTGATAAAAGCACCTTTCTAGCTTTGATCGAGTTACATCAATTTTCCCGAGTAAAAGTAGAGGGTCTCCTAAAAAATCACTTTTTTTGTTCTAACTGTTTTATGAAACGTTCTATGGAAAAGTTGTCTTCAAAAGAGTTGTTGAGCTAATTATTTCGCACTAGGCTCGTTTAAAAGCTACTATCGGGCCATTGACCAAGATCAAAGATCAAATGGCTGTCATATCTGGTTACGGAGATAAAATGGTTATAAGTGACGTAACCTACACATCGTGTTGTTTTTTGTAGCTCAATTTTCTCAGAGAAGACAGAGTCGTTTTCAACAAATTTAGGTTCATTTGGATGCTACTATTGAACTGTGGATCAAGTTTGAAGATCAAATGACTGTTATTCCTGGTATCGGAGATAGCACGGTATAAGTGACGTAACCGACTAATCGCTCTGAAAGTTATTCATTTTATAATTGATTTTAATATTTATAGTGAAGAACTTTCATTATATGCTATTTGCCTTTCTCATCTAGAAAGGGTATGAAATCACTGTGAAAACCGTCTTTTGAACCGGCGCTTGGAGCTTCAAGTGTCATGTACCAATCGACTCAGTTCGTCGAGTACGCAAAATGTCTGTGTGTATACAACGTTTTTTTTGCACTAACTTCTCTCGAAAATGGCTGAACTGATTTTCACAAACTTAGCCTTCAACGAAATTTCTTATAGTTCCATATAAAATTTCTGAACTTTGTTTGAATATGATTTCCGGTTCCGGAGTTATGGAGTAAAATGTGAAAATATGGAAAAATATTTGTACTAATTTTTCTCAAAGATGGCGTCATCGATTTTTACAAACTTAGATTCAAATTTAAGTACACCAGATGTGTAGTTCTACACCAAAGACCAAAAATAAGAAGCATTCGTGGTGTAAAAGATGCAAACCCCTTGACAAAAATCTTTTCAATTATCAGGGTTGTGGTTCCGGCCAACTGCCATAGGACGTCGAAGCATTTTTTAAATTGCAACATAAAATAGGAGAATATGAAGGAATAATTCTTCAATTGAAATTAACTTTTGCATTTTTGTATCGTCTTTTGAAATTAATCCAATTTTAATGCATTTAGAAAATTTGTTGCTTTAAATATTTTCATTTTTGTAGTTTCAATAAACTTTTGCTTTGTAAGTTTTTTTCAAAACCGTCTTGCTATCATAATCAGATTTCAATTTGTGTAGTCGGTGTTGAACAGTCGTTCGCACCACATGCGAATAGCTCTTTGCTCCTGGAAAAAAATTCTGGCTACCTAGAGTTTCATTGATTCAAGACTTCAGTCTTTTTCAAGGCTACCAGAATCACTAACAGTCTTTTTGAAGACTAACAATTAGTCAACCTTTCTTAAGGCTATACAAAGAGTTATATTCTAATATAATCAATCTTTTTCAAAACTAGGAAATTAATCAGCCTTTTTTAAGGCTATCCATCCAAAGAATTATTCTTCGAACTAATCAGTCTGATTTGTCTTTATCAAGGCCTAGCCAAACTAGGAGTCTATTCGAAGACTAATTTAGCCTAGTTAATTAATATTCTTCAAAAATGCCTGCGTCCAACCGGATAGGCGGTTTTCCATTGAATGAAACCACTGATTAATTTTCATGCTCTAATTGTGATGGAAATCATAAATCCAATTATTTGAAATGTCCTGTTAAGGATAAATTTTTAAACGCTCGTTCACTTAGCCAACAACAAGCCAAATCCACGACCTTAAATTTACAGAACATATCTGGAAATCAAAAAAAAAGATACAAATGCCACGCCTAAGTCTTCTAAGGCACTTATTTCTTCGAATGTAAAACAAAAACCAGGTACACCTTCCAATTAATCTTCTAATGAAAACAATTTATTAATAGGTAGATCGGACACGTCAACTTCTTCTAAAGGCAGTTACACTAGCGTAACAGGTAGACATCAACCTACCAATATTCTTTTAATGCCATTCGCATAATTTAACGAAGTCGATTTAGGCGATATAACGGAAAATAAAACGATCTACCTACAAGAACAACTTTGTTAAATGTTCATCAAAATACTAAAGTTATTGAAAATTTGGGAATCGAAATTGAAACCATACATGAAATTTATTTTATCGCTGGAGCATATGTCTCATTCCAATGGGCCGGCGAACAATTAAATTTCTTTAAAGACAATTTGCAAAAACTCACAAGATATCGACCGAAATTTTTCGTAATAGGGGACTTAAATGCAAAGCTTGTCCAGTGGAATTGTAGGCAAAATAACAGTAATGGTAAAATATTTCATAATCAACTGGTTACTTTACAGTTCTTTATCCCAGTAATCCGTCTTGTTTCTTTTCCGTGAAAAACCCGTCTACAATTGATCTGGTTCTAATGGATCAAAGTCACATTTGTAGTGAACCGATTACACATGCTGACTTTGACTCAGATCATCTTCCTGTAACATTCAGACTTTCCAACGAAGCTTTAATTAATCCAATTAGTTCTATATTCAACTATCATAGAGCTAATTGGTTGGACTACAGATCTCACATTGAAAATCATGTGGATCATGAAACTATTTTAAAAAATTCTGCGGACATCGACACAGCAATTGATAATTTGAATCATTACATTATCGAAGCTAAAAATCTTTCGGTTCCCAAAGCTCCAACTAAATTAAATTCTCCTATCATCGATGACAATCTTCAACTGCTCATTCGGTTGAAGAATGTTCGTCGACGACAATATCAACGTTGTCGTGATCCTGCTATGAAAAACATAGTTAAGGATTTACAAAAAGAAATTAAACATAGATTGACTCTTTTGCGAATTGAAAATGTCGTTAAAGAAGTTGAACAAATCGAACCATATTCTAAGCCTTTCTGGAAACTTTCTAAAGTTCTTTAGAAACCTCAGAAACCAATTCCTGCTCTCAAGGAAGTGAATCAAATACTTCTTACAAATGGTGAAAAAGCTCAAAAACTTGCTCAGCAGTTCGAGAGTGTCCACAATTTTAATTTGAACGAAAATAAAGTCATATTTCAACTCAAGTGCTGTTACAATATGACAATATTGAGACGAATTTTGATGAAATTAAGTCAATCATCAGGAAACTTAACAACATAAAGGCTCGTGGTAATGATGGAATATTTAATATTCTTATTAAAAATCTTCCCGATGTTGCCTTGAGACTCTTGGTTAAAAATTTCAACAAGTGTTTTTCTTTAGCTTACTTCCCAAAAAGATGGAAAAACGCTGAAGTAATTCCTATCCTTAAACCCAGCAGAAACATCAAGTTATCGATCAATTAGCTTACTTTCTTCTATCAGTAAACTTTTTGAAAAAATATCTTGTTGAGAATGATGTCTCATATAAATGAGAATTCAATTTTTTTACCAGAGCAGTTTGGATTTCGTCGTGAACATTCAACTACTCATCAACTTGTAAGAGTTACGAACATGATAAAAGCCAATAAATCTTCTGGGTTATCCACTGGAGTTGCTCTTCTAGACATAGAAAAAGCATTCGACCGTGTTTGGCACAAAGGTTTAATAGCAAAAATGTCTGATTTCCAGTTTCCTATTTATTTGATCAAAATAATTCAAAATTATTTAACTGATCGTACTCTTCAGGTTAGCTATCAGAATTGTAAATCTGAATTGCTACCCGTACGAGCCGGTGTTCCGCAGGGTTCGAGCGTAGCTCCAATCTTGTATAATATTTTCACTTCTGATCTTCCAAATTTACCCGTTGGTTGTCAGAAATCGCTATTCTGTGACGACACAAGTCTGATAGCCATACCATTAGATGTAATGTCACATAATATTATAAGCAAATTCCGATAAAAATCGCTGCAATCTTCAATTGAATAGATTCGTTCTTTGTATTAGTTAGTAAGTTAGTGTATGAGTTCCTTTTTCCCACTACACATTTCAAGTGGATTTACAATTTTCCCTACACAATAATTACATAATTGCGGAAGCAAATGATGTCTCAATGGTAATAACCAAATCATGTATATAATAGGGCTGAAAAGACACCTTTTGTGGCTGAACACGCAATCTAAATCTTAACAATCGATATTTAACTCATATCTCAATAAATATTTATTAGAAAACGTGCTTAATCCACCTATCAGTGAGATGATACCTTTTTTTATCAATCCGCATGTGTTTTTTTCATGAATATTCATCGGTTTTCATGACATTATTTTAATGACCGTCGTTTTAAGCTGCAATTTGACATTTTAATTACTCATTACTCTATCTAAAAAGGTTACAATCGATTAAACTTTTCATGATATGTCGAAGTGAGTTCCACTTTAGAATTTACGGTAATTTAAGGTACTTCCAGAGCCGGTATTCAGGAACTAGCATAAACCAAACCGATTCGTATGGCCATATGACGAATAAATTGCAATAGTTTTGAGTCCAACTTTCAAGCTTTTCGGGATTATCATCTTCTATATCGGTTTGAATTTTAAAAATTCATCCTCCTGTAATTCCAGAATCGGAAATCAGCATTGAATAAAATTAATTAATTTTTGTGGGACTATAAGTTTATTTTAATTTGAATTTTTTTCTGGAATTCGATTTGGCTTTATTTGAGAAAACGATTGAGCTTTGAGAAACGATTCGATACTGGAGCCGGAATTCGAAAATCGCTGTAGCCGAAGTCAGACAAATTCATCTGATTAGTTTACATTTGTTTCAATATGTTTAAAA
The DNA here is from genome assembly GCF_030247185.1 of Malaya genurostris. Classification (NCBI taxonomy): domain Eukaryota; kingdom Metazoa; phylum Arthropoda; class Insecta; order Diptera; family Culicidae; genus Malaya; species Malaya genurostris. Next base: position 184,799,418 of record NC_080572.1, read on the forward strand.
ATCAGTATAGACATCTTTGAGAAATCGTAGTACGAGTTAAATTGTTGGGTGCCTTCCGAATCGAAAACTGAATACCACTAATACTGAAATAAGTTTATTTGGTTGTCGACTATTCAAATCAGCAAATCTTAGATGATTCTTAGATATCATTTGAATCTTAGATCGGTTCAGCCATCTACGAGGAAAATAAGTTACACAATTTTAATTTCGTTTCACATATCATCATGTAGTTCCGGAACCAGAAGTAGGATCCAAACATAATTCAGGAACCTTGTTTAGGAGCATACGAATTTTCATATGAATCTGAGTTTGTAGAAAACGGTTGAGTCATCTTCGAAAATAAGGTAAAAAATTGAGTGAAATTATTTGTCACATACGCATTTGCTGATCTCGACGAACTGATTCAAATGGTATATGGGTGTTTTGTTCTTCCAGCATTTATTGCTGTAAGCAGTTTAAATCAATATAATTATGAAATTGTTCAGAATTCGGAAGTACTGCCATCTTTCCAATATGTCATATTCGAACGATTATGTTGCCAAAAACGAATCGTGCTAAAATTGGTCCGAGGCAAAATGTCATGAAAAATAATGCTGTTCACAGTCTTTTTGGTACTTAGAAACTATTGTATGTAACAGTATAAAAAATCGTGATTTACGTTGCTCCCAAGCCTTTCTTTGCCATACAGCGCTCAGAACTTCTACTGCTGGAATATGGGGGAAAAGTCGCTTACACAAAAAATTCGATATCTCCGTTAAAAATGGACGGATTTCAACAATCTATGGCTTGTTGGATAGCTATTACCGTGCGGAATCTAAGTCTGAAAACATATTCTGTTTTCAAGGTCAATTGTGACAGATACTGTCAAAAAACTGAAAATTTTGACATAAAACTTCGTATAACTCAAAAAGTAAACATCCGATCTCAAAACCATTCAATAGCGTTCTGGGTGACGGGGAGACCTTTCATTTGCGACTAGTTTGATCAAAATCGGTCCAGCCATCTCTGAGATCTCGACCTCTTAGTTGACAACACACATACAGACACACACACATACACACACACACACACACACACACACACACACACACACACACACACACACACACACACACACACACACACACACACACACACAGACATTTGCTCAGTTCGTCGAGCTGAATCGATTGGTATATGACATTCGGCCCTCCGGGCCTCGGAAAATTTTTCGAAAGTTTGAGCGAATTCTATACCTATTTTTTATATATATAAAAAAAGGTAAAAAAGATTTCAATTTGTTCTTGTTTTGAGAGTTACTTTGCACATTTGCGAGAGAGCATTGAGGAAAACGTAATACGCAGAGTAAACCACGTAGTTTATCGCAACCTAGTGGCCTCAGTAAGGTGAAATGTAGCGTCATAAAATGCGCGCAAAATTTTATCCGCTTCAGTTGAACGAACCGTCGCACAAAGCGTACCAAGAAAAACGGACACATAGAAACAAGAACTTTTTTCAATGATTGAGCGCAGTGGACTTGCCTCTCGTTATATTGGCTTGTAAAAAAGACTGGACGTAATGGATTTTTGAATCCTTCACACTTTGAATATATGCTAACTCAATCGTTATTGTAAGTGATTACTCTTACACTAGAGCTATAAATCATGAGTAATTATGAATGACAACATGAGATTATATGTATATGTATTGACCAACTTGCTAACCATGTATATGCCTGTTGTTTTTCAATGTTTATCACATTGTTTGTATCACGATAATACTTGGTTTGTATTTCATTCAGTAGCTTGTCAATGATGAAGTTATAGTTTTGCTATAAAAATTACTACAATCTAAAATAATACCTCTTATACGATATCACACAGCCAGGCTTTATTGCTTCAGCAACATCAATGCAGTGAACTCAACAGAATTGGACATTATTAGCATTATAAATGACAGTTACTTAGAAAATAAACAATTTCTTACAATACCCATTTTATTGTATTCAACTCGTTTTTATTGCATCACAAAACGCAATGCTGCATAAATTCGCGTCATAATTTTACATGTAATTTTTGCTCACGATATAATGCCACCGAGTCCACCGTGCATTTCTCACACCACCTCAATACGAAACAGCAGCGCGCAAGCAATAAAAAAAAATGCGGAAATGTTTATGTAAACTTTTTCAAATTTCGGTTGTTTTAGCTCAAATTTTATAATTTTGAGTTGCATTTTCAGATTCTTTGTGAAATTCTGCTACAAACACTACTTTTCAGTTCTAAAATCATCCCCGTGGAACGGAACAGTAACCGTTTATACATTTCAAAAACCAATTACGGCTCGGCAAAGCAAAATTTCAAAATTCTGAGAATATTTCGAAAACTTAAGTGTTTTTGGTTTTTCGATAATAGGTCTAGTTTTTGAATAATTGATCAAAAACGCGATTTTCGCATTCCGCTACATTTCACCTTAAGCCTCATTTTCTGGTGCTAATTTCTGGAATTGTGCTACAATTTTTTCGACCGGATTTCACGTGGTCTCTAGGCTGTTCCTGTCCAGAGAAAGATAATAGGTACTATCAATCTTCTATTGGACCCCAACCCCTAATGAAATATATATATATATATATATATATATATATATATATATATATATATATATATATATATATATATATATATATATATATATATATATATATATATATATATATATATATATATATATATATATATATATATATATATATATATATATATATATATATATATATATATATATATATATAAATATATATATAGGGGTAGATGGAGTAAAACCTAAGGGGAAATGTTGCTATATCATAACTATAGAGAATAACACGGAAGAGTTCCATGTATGACTATCTTCCGTATTCATTATTTCTCAAATTACGTACAAATACTCGCTGAATGCATTGCAAAATACATAAAATATCTTATTTTCCAAAACCCTTAAAAAGTTTCTATTGAAATATTTGCGGGGCATGACGCCCGATCGTGGAAAACATGTAAAATATATATTTTAAATTACGCGAAGTGACGATTATCTGAACATAGAGGGAGGATGATCTTAAACAACGGGTAAACATCCATCAAAACAACGGATTAAAGCTCATGACAACCACAGGGCAATATGCACCCTCATAAAGCTTTTTCTTCTTATTTAAAGAAAGCTTTAGACTTTTCGTTGACAAAATATTTGCCAGGTGGAAGATTGCTCACTATTATTCATTAAATTGATAACTTATGGATAATTTTTGTAAGCGACAACTTGAGCATTTTGCCTCACACAATTCGGGCCATTTTGCCCCCAAAAATATGAGACGACAGAGACATAATTGGTTTTTTATAATTTTTTCCGATATGATTGAACCATCGCTATCAAAATTTTATTGTAATCTGTTGTTATGTCGGACTTTCAGTTTCATTAAAAATTCAGTGAAAAAAATTGGTACGTTTTGAGAAAAGCAAAAGGTGCATTTTTTTGAGATAAGTAAAAGGTGCAGGGGAGCGTTTTACCCCATCTTCCCCTATATAAAATAATAGCGGTAAAAGTGTGTGTTGCTAATGTTCTCTGGTATGCGTAGACCGATCTACAAATGATTTTTTTTGTTTGAAAGGTGACGTTTATGCGAAGGTTTTAGGCTATAGTATATAAGAAAATCCTTCGGGAAAATAGAGAAAAACTAGAAAATTGGTTCATTTGGAATTGAAAATTTTCCGCTCAATGCATGCTAGATCTCCGATGATTGTTTGGCGTGTATGGAGTTGTGAAATGCTAGCTGACTGTATAGCAAAATTTGAATACTAGATTATTAATAAAAATTTTTGGCGCCAAACGAACTGATTTGTGCAAATACTTGACTCACGTGTTTCTTTGTTTCGAATTACATGTTCAATTAAGTAAGGGCGCCAAATGAACAGCATACAGGTTTCCATTTTCCGATATATAAATTTGGGTTCAATGCCGTCAAGTCTAATTATAGAACGACTATAAGAAAAGAAAGTGATTAATGTTTTTTTATGATTCGTTCTTCCTAAAACTCCAAAGATGAGAATCCTCTCTTCACGATAGATATAATTATTGCTGTCACAATGCGCTGACATTTCATTCAGAGACAACAGTATGTTATTGAGGTGTGCTGCCACTTTTAATTAACACCGTTAACTCAAACACCAAAACTGTTCGGCTCTCTACTTTTTGTAACGATTCCATTCGAATTTTAAAGATGTTTTCTATTTTTTTCGGCTTAAATTTTTCATAAGCATTTCCCGTGCTATACCATTGAAGGATTTTTTGGACGGGATTTTATGTAAATTTTTCTCGAAACGACCTCCAAATTTCGTCAATTGCTTCAAATTGCAAGTTCACTTATTCATTTGAGTCCGAACGTCTTCAATTGGCGTAAACGCGATTCGACTTATATCAACCCTGAGTATTCCGAAATTTCAAATTATTTGCAAAATTTCAAATTATTAACTATGAACAGTTTCGTCCCATCTACTCGAATCATCCCGTTTGCCTCCTGTTATTAAATTACATCGATGGAACCGAGAATTTGGAACTCATCGACATATTTTACCTGTTCGAACGATTCACTCTCTTGCTCATAAACTGTCAAACTGATTTTGGTTGTATTTTGCTTGGGTCATCACCAACAATTGTCAGTTGATTCATTTTTACGGAACATGAAGAATGATACTTATCACTGTGCGAGAAAAATACTATTCTATTTCACTCCTCCAGAACAATCATGAGGGTCGTTCTATTATTCTGACTTTAGAGTATTCGAAATAATTCCCATCCAAAGATAATATTTGAGCTGTGAGAAGTTCATCGGGACAGCTACAGGTACAGAAATAAGAGGTACAAGTACATAAGGTAAGTTCAGGAAAAATAAAGTAGATACAGGAATAAGTGCAGAAAGTACAAAACCAAGTACAGAAATGAGAGAAACAAGTACAGGAAGTACTGGCACAAATGCAGAGAGTGCAGAAAAGGGTGCAGAATGTGCACATGGTGCAGATATAAGTTCAAAAGTTACAGGACCAAATACAGAAAATACTGAGTCAGGCATAAAAAGTTCAGGAACTAATTTTGAAACAAGCACAGAAAGTACAGGAACAAACACACAAGTTACAGAAACAAGCACACAAAGTACATAAAGTGCAGAAAATTGAGGAACAAGTACAGAAAAAAAGTTTAAAGTTCAAAAGGTAATCGCAATGGTGTCGAGGCAGCAATTCTGAATGGCAAATTAGAAGAAGAAAAAGTTTTCATTCCTCGCATTCCAATGATGTCCACTGATGTGTCGTATTAATTTGAGCGTCATTTTCTCATCCGTTTCTCTTTTCTGTTACCGTCAATAATCGTTATGAGTCTGTAGCGTGAATTTAGTTTTTTTCTGATGGTAAATTCTGCGCTGCCAGTTCGCGTTTCGGGAAACCATCGGGTTTTATATATTTTTTCCTGTTGTCCGCGATATAAAAAGGTTGGGGCCACAATCATAGAGCATTATAGTGACATTTTTCTTCAATAATCATTAAAATTGATAAGCAGTTTTGATTTTCTACATCCAATCAAATATTATTGCGCTACGAAGTGTGCAGTGGTCCACTAGTTCATTATAATAAGTACAAAAATTAGTCAAACAATTCAGATTGAAATTCAAGCTTTAGCGAAATAAAAACCAGAATAACTTCTTGCGGGTCAAAATAATATGCCGGCAGTAACTCAAATTTGTTCATATTTTTGTACTTTCTGAAAAAGAAATATGTCCAATGTCGACTTCAAAAATTTGTGATCGAGCTGCTCGAAACTATACCACATTTTAATAACCAATTCCGGAACCAGATCAATACAAACGTGTGGTATCTGCCCGACTCCCTCACACAGGCCGTCTTGAGCAAACTTCCACAGCATTTATTTTAAGGATATGGCAAGAGGAAAACTTTCTTTCACGGACTACCAGTTTTCATATTCCAAAGCTATTGCGTTCCGCTGGAACTTCCGAGAGCAGAAGCCAAATGTGAATTAAGTTTCGACAAAACTTTCACCCCTTTCCATCGTTCGGAGCACTATTGGCATATTTTCCTGAAAGATTCCCCCACCAGCATCGGCTGCGGTTTGTTTACTACCCATCTTAGTCGCATATTACTACTATCTTTGCATATCTTTTCATATTAAAACTATCTTGGCCTTTGGATGAAGCAAAAGTTGCATCTTTGATTGTAAGCCACCTTTTCTACCGAAAGTTATTTATATGCACATATAAATATTTCTTAAGTTTGCAACAGGACCTCATGAATGCGACGGAGCGGCAGTGGCATCCTCCCGGAAGTGGTTGTCTTTTGCTCGTTGCTGGGTGCGGAACCACGACAACGACGATATGTGTTCAGAAGAAAACTTTACTCTTCCCCGGAAAACTACATTCAACGTGGGCATAACTTATTCATTCGTTTTCGTTGCGGTTCCGACCTACCAACTATTCATGACACAATGGAATTGTAAACGACTACTCTCTATGGTAGGAAGTTTTCAAAATCCATTTGCTAAATTAGTCATTTCGGGAACAAGATCTAGTTTCGGCTAGTTCGCTCCGTTGAACCGCCGCACAGTGGGGAAAAATAGACCAAAAACACGACGATTTTTTTGGAGGCATGACACAGCTGACCACAAAGCACTTTTTTGGTGTAAAATGGTCAGTAAAATCGATTTCATGTATTTAGAAGGACCGCACGAAACGCTATCATGTTCATTTTACCCCAAGTACCCACTTTATACTGCATTGTATTCAAGCTTAACTATATAACATGAAACCGAAGAACTTGCAGAAGAGCGAATAGAGTGTTTCCGATGTAAAAAAGTCTAACAAATCGATTGCAAATAGTTTTATTGACAACAGAAAAATCATTGTACCGTTTTACCCCATTTCAATTCTAGTAATAATACTCAGTTGAAATATGATCTACAATCCAAAAGCAGATCCAATACGATCTATCAATATTGGTTCATATTACGTGCAAAACATCTGTGATCCAATTAAACACAATGCGAATGACAGTACTAGCCTGTTTACCCCGTTTTACCCCAATTTATATCATAAGTCGTATTTCTGGTTAAACTTTCTTTCGCATACCGATAGCAGGATGATTGCGGTTGATGAAAATTTATTGATATTACGAAGAAAGCCCTCAAAATAGGATTACAAATGTATTCAATGACCGCACGAATCTTATTATACCGTTTTACCCCAATTTATTTCATAAGTCGTATTTCTGGTTAAACTTTCTTTCGCATACCGAAAGCAGGATGATTGCGGTTGATGAAAATCGATTGATATTACGAAGAAAGCCCTAAAAATAGGATTACAAATGAATTCAATGACCGCACGAATCTTGTTATACCGTTTTACCCCAATTTATTTCATAAGTCGTCTTTCTGGTTAAACTTTCTTTCGCATACCGAAAGCAGGATGATTGCGGTTGATGAAAATTTATTGATATTACGAAGAAAGCCCTAAAAATAGGATTACAAATGAATTCAATGACCGCACGAATCTTGTTATACCGTTTTACCTCAATTTATTTCATAAGTCGTATTTCTGGTTAAAAGTTTTTCTGCATACCCTAAACAGGCTGATTGTGGTTGATGAAAATCGATTTATATTACGAACTATTTTCCAAATGTGGAGCAGAATCTTACGACTCAGTTAAAGGATAAACTGGGGTAAAACGGTATAACAAGATTCATGCGGCCATTGAATCCATCTGTAATTTTATTTTTAGGGCTTTCTTCGTAATATCAATCGATTTTCATCAACCGCAATCAGCCTGCTTACGGTATGCAGAAGAACGCTTAACCAGAAAAACGACTGATGAAATAAATTGGGGTAAAACGGGTTAAACAGGCTAGTACTGTCATTCGCATTGTGTTTGATTGAATTACAGATGTTTTGTACGTGATATGAACCAATATTGGTAGGTCATATTGGATCTGCTTCGGGATTGTAAATCTGAATTCAACATAAAATTATATTTGTGGGAAAATTGGGGTAAAACGATGTAGCATTACGCATGCGATTATGGAGACTTCGTGTTAATTATTATTTGAGTTTATATGCGAAACATAGAACTGTCTTGTTTAACCAATATTGGTCTAAACACCGATCAGTAGAACTATTTTTTCTGTAAATTCATGGAAGAAGATGATTGGGGGTAAAACATAATATAGTTTTTTATGGTCAATCTTATTAAAAACAATCCATTAATATAGCTTATGAGCATATCAGGAATACCTTCTGATTGGTCAAATTTTTCCTGAGTTTCACAGTTAGTTTTCGAAGTAAAGTCAGAAAAAAGAGGGATTGGAGCAAAACGGGCATGATAGTGAATTTTTCGGATCTTCTAACTATCATAAATCGATTCTACGGATCAATTTGCATAAGAAATACTAACTTTGAAAATATTTGCTTAGGTTTTTATAAAATTATTGAGCAAAGTCGCGTTTTTGATCGTTTTTCCCCACTGTGCGCCGGCTAGGGTCGTATGACAATAATGGTTCTGCAGTAGTAGATTGTCATTGAACCGAAAAGTTAAGTAACTTAAAACTTCACACAACTAGTAGTAAAATCAAATCAAATGATGTCGCCATTCATTAGATCCTTCATACGTATTAAATTATTGTTGATTTACTGAAAAAATCCAGCAGAAGCTAAATCTCACAATAAAAAACCTGACTCAAGCTAAATGATGAAGTATAAAAGCACCAGCCAACCAATTTTCGCTCATCATCAGTTTCCCAAAACACCTTCAGGTTCCTGGAAAGTAGAACCTTTTGGATGATGAATTATATAATCCTCTTTCACCGCATCATGAAAGGCTTCTGCCAGCCGTTTTTTTTTTCATTCTGACTACAGAAGAACAGAAATTTGCTCTCCACATTAGAAGTGATAAGTTAATTATTTATGCAGCTCTAAATTAAGTTTTCCCACCTTACAAGTAACTTTCGGAACAAAGCTGAGCATAGCCCATTGAAATCAGCTGACTCTGGCCCAGTGTCTAAATCGTTTCATGTAGCAGCAGACGGTTGCTGAGCTGCTCGTTCCGAGAGTCCGTGTGGGCACGGCAGATGTCGCGTTCAGCAGAATATGGTTCATATTTATCTATTCAGCTCATCTGGAAACTTGACGATATCATTCGGTGGAGACAGCCGGGCTAGCGTACCTACACTATAGGTACTAACTAATTTAACTGAGCTGAGATCCGCACGAAAGAGACAACGATGACAAACGGTTCGGGGCCACAGTCCCCTCATAGATCAAGTCCTCAAGCGAAGGATGATTGAAGAGCCCTTTCATATCCGTTCTTACACACCAGTGAGCAGACATTAAAATGTGTGTGAATTGCATAATATTATCACACTCTATCTGGCAGTGGCTGAATTGATGTTACAAAACAGCTCCGTTTAGTACAAGGTGAGTTTCACTTTGCTACAGAAAAGGGTGCAGTTCGGCTGGTTGACAGTGTTCATGATGATCTATGAAGGCTGCAATGTTAATTCGCTTTCGTTGAGTGTTACAATGACTGTAATTTATCATAGATAGGGTCAGCTAACAAAGCTGACGTGACTGAAAACTAATAAACTGTAACTCAGGAACATTTCTCACCTGGATGGCATTCGAATAGGAATCGTTAAATCGACAGTCCCGCGACAAAAGGGCCTAACTGCAAATGAGAGTCTCTCTCTGTTTACTTTCTTTTTTGATTATTACGGAGACATTACTGCAACTTCTTGAAAGTTTCCAATATAAATCGAGCGCATGTATTTTTAACTTAAATTTTTTTCGAAGAGTAAGGTGTCAAATATGAAATCAATCCGGTATATCATGAAAGAAAATGTAAGCAAAGAGAAACTGCCATTTGTAGTTAGGCCCTTTTGTCGTCGAAATATCATATAAGGAAAGTATCGAAGAGTAGTCATAAGCGGCCTTTATACGAGAATTATTAATGGCATGATCACTAAGTAATGATATTCCTAATTTGCATGGAGAACTCGTCATTACTGCACCTTACACGTTCATTCAAATGACATTATATTTTAGTAATGACATTTTTAATTATCGTGTATGGTCCGCTATAAACATTGGATGCGTTACTGATCATAAAGTAGTGGGGATTATTTTAGAGTGTAAACGCCATTTGCTTTGTTTATATGTCAAAACTGAAGTTATACCGAAAAGTTCACGAAATAAATTTGAAGAGAATCGCGGGAAAAATTTTTGTTTTGTTCATTGGGTTCGGGGGGGAATGTGCTCACACTGCCCCACTGTAAAAACGACCCTGGTATACTGGAACACTATAAAGGATGTTACGTACCTTTGGATTTCCGACTTATGGTTTTGCCGACCATTATAATATATTGATGACCGGTATAAGCATTACCATTTTCTTTTATTTAATGCAGCAAGCCCTGCGATCTGTTGAGTAATGGTGTTGTCAGGTTGGATTATCTGTAAATCCGGGCAAAACATCAATGGTGCTTTTCACTTATCGTAGGATAATTACAGGAGCTCGTCCGTTACAGTTCTTCGGTTCAGAGATCACTGTGGTTGATCAAGTTAAGTACGTCGGGGTTATTCTTGGTTCAAAACTGAATTGGTCTGCTCACATTGACTTCAGTCATGGCGACTCAAACCCAGATACATTCATTGGATCTACACAACCATCGTTAGACCAATTTTAGCGTTCGGATGTCTTGTATGGGGGTAGAAAGGAGAAGTTGCGACAGTTTAGTCAATGCTAAATCATCTCCAAAGGATGGTCCTAATAGCGATGACAGGAGCATTCACGACAACTCCTACTGCTGCTCTAGAGGCGCTACTGTGCATTAAACCACTACACGTGTTCCTGAAACAAGAAGCATTATCTTGTGCATACCGTCTTAAGGTTACAGGGCTTTGGAACAGTAACTCTTTAGACTATGCTACTAGCTACACTCGCTTGTGGTCTCAAATGGTTACCTGGGATGAGTATCTACTCGCTCCTAGTGACCTAACTTTCACATACTGTTTTCCTTTCAAAACATTCAATGTGAGCTATTCTCTTCGTGAGGAATGGTTGCCTGGTTATTTGGAACGACAACTTGATGAACACATAGTTTGTTATACGGACGGTTCTCTGTTGAATGGTCGTGCTGGTACTGGTGTCTACTGTCGTGAAATTAGGCTAGAGCAGTCTAATTCACTTGGTAAATACTGTACTGTGTTCGAAGCAGAAATCTACGCGATTCTGTGTGGAATACAATCGGCAATGATGAGTTGGCTAGAGCTGGTGCAACGAATGATTTCGTTGGTCCGGAACCAGCTTTACCACTTTCAACTAGTTGGATAAGGCACAACGTTCGTTCTTGGAAAAAGGATATTCTCTCGTTTCTCACCCAATGTGATAAGGAGCTATAGTCAGAAGGGTTCATTGTTCTTCTTGGAGTGAATAAGTCCTTTCTGTATTCACCTAAAATAGGGTTTAGCAGGTTGTTTGGCATCCTTTATTGGGTAACGAGTTTACTTCTGCTCGTACATACTGCGAATCGTTCTGCATTCTTCCGGGAGTGCAGAATGGTGTCGCTTTTGTAAGATCTCTAAATCCTCTCGGGGGTTGGAGGTTTTATTAACTGTGCATCGTTCATCAGAAAAAACGCACATAGTAACAAATCTACATAGGTTTTCCAGCAGACTGTTCGGAACCTCGTAGAGGTTCAGAATTTACTTCTGCTTCCACTAAATGTGATCCCCAGCAGATTGTTCAGCATCCCTTAGGGGTGCAGAATTTACATCTGCTTTTTTGTGTTTTTGTGTCGTCCATTTTCTCCATCCTAGTCCAAACCTTACCATTTCCCTTTAATCCTTCCCTCTTATATATCGGGAAAATGATGCTAAAAACAAATTGATGGCAAGGCACAAATCTCCAAATATTAAGGGGAACGTGCCATTTGAGCCAATTTGTTCTGATTCCTGATACGTACAACCATATTACCATGTAGAGGTAATGTTAATATTATTCCCAGAAATTTGTCATCATGTTTAGTGTGAATTTTTAAATCTGGTGCTGAATCACACATTCGGAACTATCGTGGAGTTGCTGTCAAAGCGTGAATTCCTGAATTACTTCAGGAAAAATAGTAGGGGAGAGTGTTCGGTTACCGGCACTCTTTTTCTTTTAAGCTTATAACTTCTGACTAAGTGTACATTATGCGGGCATATATCCATTAATGGAAAGCTAAAGTCCCTAGCTAACAACTGAATAAAAGACTAAATTAATTCAATCGATTGAAAAAAAATTATTATCAATTTAGTAAAGTGATAATTTTTTGCCATTTCAAAATAGGTTACCGGCACCTCAAGAAATTTCGCAAAAAATGAAAAATATAAGTAAAAACTGCAATTATTTAAAGAAAAAACGAAATTTATTCTTTTCGGAAGCGTTTTTACAAAAGTCTTCATTGTCTGATGGTGACTTCGCCTTGGCTCTCTTGGCCAATGATTTGGATGGTGGCGCCTTTGTTGTTGATTAGACCGGTCTTCCACCGGCTTCGCGGGATTGAATACGTTGCTGCAGTCAGTCGAATATATTGGCTTCATTTCCACTAATCAACGTTTAATAGCATTAATCAGTGCATTAAAGTTCATTTTCCTTGAATTGGACGATTTGTTTGAAGTCGCCATGGCTAACAGAACCAGAGAAGCGAAGTTTTTACTTAACACATGGATCAATAAGTCCCGAGACTAACAATTGAAACAACATTTTTTTTATTCACAACATAATCACCTTTTAGGGTGATACAATGGTTCCAACGTTTTTCCAATTTTTCAATACCATGTTTATAAAAAAAATTATCTTTCGCTTCAAAATAAGCTTCAGTTTCAGCGATGACCTCCTCATTTGAGCCAAATCTTTTTCCCTGGAGCATTTTTTTAAGATCAGCAAAGAGCCAGTAGTCACTGGGGGCTAAATCTGGCGAGTATGGAGGGTGGGGAAGCAGATCAAAGTCCAATTCGTTCAATTTCGCCATTGTTTTCATCGACTTGTGGCAGGGTGTTTTTGTTCCATCGAAAGCAATCGCGGCACCCACTTGGAAAAAACCTTTTTCATGCTCAATTTTTCATGAAGGATAGTAAATACACTTCCATATGATATCTGTGTCATCTCAGCAATCTCACGGAGCTTCACTTTACGATCTTTCATTATAGTTTTTGTCACTTCACTCACATTTTCCGGTGTAACGGCTTCCACAGGTCTAACCGAGCGTTCCGCGTCATTTGTGTCGGTACGACCACGTTTAAACTCGGCGAACCACCGACAAATGCTTTTGATGGACAAGAGTCCGGATAACATTTTTCAATCCATTGTTTCGCTTGCACGGTGTTTTTACCCATTAAAAAACAATGTTTTATCAAAACACGAAACTCGGTTTTTTCCATTTTTTAAACAAACTACAAAACGACTTTACTCCAACCTCGATAACTCAGCTGTTTCTGGCCGGATCGACTTAAAATTTTGACCCGTTTCAGGCAAAGGTTAGTACTCTAGAAAGACGTGGTTACTGGTTTACTACGAGCGCCATCTCTGCTTTAGTCTCGGGACTTATTGATCCATGTGTTAAGTGACGGATGTATAGATGTCGTCAAATTGTCCACGTGTTGCATATCGAGATGCCAGGTAATACAATAAATTTAGCTAGCAAAAACGAAAAGATCGTGCCAATTTACAAAAGTCTATAATTTCTGACGATTGTCTGCAAACAATCGAAGTTTTAAAAGTCTGTGAAAAGTGTTCAGACAAAAAAAGATTTACATGTTAACTAAGAAATTTGATAATTAACAGACAAATTTGCAAACTTGGCATCTCTGAATGCCACTGACAATTTTTGCGATTTGCCGAAAAATATGGAGTGCCGGTTACTGAAATCGGTAGACATTTTGAAAATTACTAGAAAAAAAATTTGGTTGCGAAAATTTTGATAGCATCCGGTATTAATTCACGAAGTAGATCGATTTCACTTCATAAATAATCAATCCACTCACTTTTTCGATTGATGCATTTCAATTAATGGTACTATAAAAAAAGTCAGAAAAAGTTTTTGTGTTGGTTTTCCTATAATTCAAATTTGTTTTAGGCGCAGCAAAAAGTACAAGCGCCTGTTTGCTTCGGTATTCGGTACAAAAAGAACGTGCTGATATTACACACACATGACATTTGTCGGAATGACGCTATCTGCTTTCTGTCAAAAGTTACGGTGGGGTACGGCAACCGAACACTGCCGGCTACCGAACATCTTCCCCTAAATGACAAAATTTTTGTGACGGTAGAAATCTAATAAAAAACGATCAACACGGTTTGTTCAAATGCCACTCCACTACATCCAATTTACTAGAGTTTGTGAACTTCACTTTCCACATAATATATGATGGCAACCGGGTAGAAGTTCAATGCACTGATTTCAACAAAATATTTGACATACCATTGTTACTATTGAAATTACAAAAATTGGTGTATAATTGAGTCTTCGAAATTGATGTAGATTCGTATCGGTCCTCAAGGTTCCCATTTCGGTTCTCTTGTTTTTATTTTGTATGCTAATGACATTTCTTTCATACTCAAACATGTAAAAGTACATATTTATGCAGTCGACATGAAGTTTATATGAAAATGAAAAAAAACAGGCGATTGTGTAATGCCAGACATAACTGGAATGACGTGAATACGAATAACAATGGCTCGCTGAAACTCAAACTGTGTCCTTATAAACAGGCACGTACCCAGAGGGGGGTCCGAGGGGCCCTAGCCCCTCTCGAAATCAGAAACAGAAACAAAAATAAAAATGGATTTCGCACATACTTCTATAGGACTAAAAAGACGAGCGCAAGTGCACTTCGAGTACATGTTTGGCTGGATCCATTATTATACGCCAGAGAAATAAATGATGCCGGTTTTTTGGGATTGCCTTGCCTTAGTATACTTTTGGAGGAATACCTCAATCAAATATTAGCGTACATTAATGGAGCGATTGAAGACCGAAATCGCTGTGAAAGGGCCTTACATGAAGCACATGAGCATTGCTACCATAGTCAAAACCAACGGCCAATTACTTGTCCATCCATTTTGTTCATCTGATTTGGCCTCCTCGAACTAGTCATCTTTGAGTAATCGATGAGAGTTTCATTTTGAAATTTTAGACCGATGCTTCCGGAACCTTATACCGAAATCAGTACAACCAAAGTAAGTTTTTGTATGGCTTCATAATCTTACTAGATCAATCACCTCGACCAATGGTTTTATTGAACTTTTGTCCGGGAGCCTGTTCATAATTTTATTTTAGTGTCATGTTAAGTTGCTTCCTGGTCAGAAATGAGTGAATACTTATGACGGTGCATTGGCTGGCATAGAGTTTTTTAGCGATATTGTAATGTGACAGTACTGGGTTTGCTCTAGTCGTCCTCAGCCGATGTGATATAAACAGGTGGTGCAGACCATATGGCTTGCTTACGTTGGTAATCACAAATTTGTGAATAGTTCGGTATGCCAACTAGTTCGAATGGTGTTTCTAACACATTGGTCCGTAACACCTTGGGTTCAAATTAAATTGTCGTATCGCTGCTTGCTCAATCTTCATTCTTTGAAACAAATTAAATCGTCGGGAAAACACATATTCTTGATCACCATTTCTACACGAAATAGTATTCAAATCATAACTTATCGAAGAAAAAGCTCACAATAATACTTATTCCCTTTTTTATCAAAAATTAGTGTTAAGTCGGATCGATCCATGGAAAAACTAATGGTTTTCCATAATGAAGCAAGTTCATCCTTAGTTATCTTTTCGCCGTTTTTGCTGTAAGTTCTGGAATTGCGTATAATTCACTAATTCATCAATTTATAACTGCAATCCAGAAGTCAGCCACTCTTAGTTATTCTATAGACAAACGAAAATTCCTGTTAGGAACGCATAGCGTATTCCTTCCCAAACGATTACTCATTTGGCGAATCGTTACAGGCATTGAGCGAAATTTCCCAGAGACACTGTGCCAAGGGAAATCTATGGAACATACACGATACCAATACGCTTCATACCTCATCATCAAATTTAGAGCTGTAGTGCAATATCTACGTACAGTACTGAAACAGGGCAATCATAACTGTTAGGAAGCTGAAATGGTAAATTGCATACCGTGCTACCAAAACTTCACAGTAGATGTCCCGATTCGTATGATTCAGTGAAATCCTGTCAATCAAATTCGTTATAGCGTATGAAGGATTCAATACTAATTTTTGTAGCACCCTAACAATTACACTCCTGTGGGACCTTTTGCACAGAGAAACACTTATCGCTAGGAGCATGGTTGAACCAGACATCAGGCTGATGGTGGCAAACACACTATATTTACCAGCATTTATCACACATTGACTGGTAGATGGTGAGCGACGAGCAACATTAGTAATGTAGCACGGCAAGGGGGAGGTTTCAGAACTTTTGAAGAGGTTTGGTTGATCGCTTAGTGATGTAGTTTATAATTGTGTCTGTGTAGTTGCCCCTGCTGATGAAGCCCACCAGATGTGTTTGCAGAGGTTTCACACTGCCGGCGTTATGGAACGAGAAGGATCGTAAAGCTTCATAAATATTGATATAATGAATGATACCAATTGAAGATAAACTGTGTGGTTTGGGTTTCAGCAGTATGCTCCTTCCGCGTTATATGCTTCTTTCCCAGCTTGGGATGATCCTTAGTCTCAATCACAGAGACTTGAATATTTACAACTGTTCATTGAACAGAAACAGTTTTCTAATATCTTCACCGTCGTTTTACTATCGATTCGAATGCACGGAAATTAGCTAACATAGACGAAACAATCATATGTTTGTCTTGTTATTAACACATGCGCCCAAAAGTTCCGGGCCTAACACATAGATGGTACAAGTTTCATTGCAATCACCTTTTTTCAGCTAATACTAACCTTTAAAAGGCAACTGTTAAAATTTCATGACATTTTATTCATTAGTTTGTGAGTTATTGTGCTAAGAGTGACGCTAGTTTTGTTATTTTCTGAACAATGGATCAACAACAATTTTTTATTTTAAATTAACACTGCTTCTTGATGGGAAAAATACCGCAAAGAATTCTGTAACTCATGAACTAATTGAGATAAGTCAACAAACTAAAGCGTTTTTTATGTAAAAATGTCCAAGGAATTCAATGGAATGGTTTATAATGTCCGTACGAATCGCAATCCTGCTCGTTTTA
Source organism: Malaya genurostris (assembly GCF_030247185.1). Taxonomy (NCBI): domain Eukaryota; kingdom Metazoa; phylum Arthropoda; class Insecta; order Diptera; family Culicidae; genus Malaya; species Malaya genurostris. The sequence continues at coordinate 184,816,717 of NC_080572.1, forward strand.
CCCCAAATGTACAGCAGTTTTGGGGTTTCCTATAACATTCGCTCTGTAACTTGAAAAGAAGTCGAGTGCGGTATTCTGAAATAGCCTACTTTCATGTAAAAAAGTCTGGAGAATCGACTAGAAGAACCCACACTGGCCGCACGAAACGTTTGGGTGGCTATTTTTCCCCAATTCTCCATTTCCAAGATACCAATGATGCAGAACGGATCAGGGTCATGTCGCCGAAAGCCATTTCGCCGAAAGCCGTTTGCCGAAAGTCATTTCGCCGAAAGCCATTTCGCCGATTCCAGCAATTGTCTTAAAATCGTAACGGAAATCGATTTAAAATAAAGACAAATTAAGAACGATAACGTTACCGCCCGTTTTGTTGACCTACAATTGTACTTCTTGAATATAGATTGATTCATGAACCTCAGAACGGAGTTCCCAAATAAACTTGTTGACTACTAATCATCAAAGCAATTCCATAGGTATCTACCAAGCAAATGTATGTGGTATTTTCGTTTACTAAATAAAAAACTGCCCCTGGGGTTGTTCGAGCCATTGATGTGGAACAAGGCAACCAAAATTTCTAATGATCGCTATTTTCAATTAATCGTCACACTTTTGAATCCGCAAATGCACGAGAGTCTGCTTAGATTGATCTTTATTAGGAACCAACACCGAACACGCGAACCCAGAACATAGACATGTCGTGATTTGTATTTGTTTTGTAGCCGACGAAATTACATCCATAGCCCAAATGTATGCAATTATATGTTTGTACATGCTTGCGATACGGATATCGATATTTAAGCTTCTCTTCACCAAGCTTGTGTTCAAGCTTTGTACACAAGCAGTTATTATTATAGCGTTTCTCTACCATTACTATCCTTCTGCGATTTTGGTTGAAGCGATAAACTTTATCTCATCATCAATCGAGTTCATCTTATATAAATTAGAAATTAATCTTATGCACTCAAAATTTACCCTGGGGTAGTTGTCATTTTCTCAGACGAAACGACATAACATGGAATTTCATCCGATCTTGCATGACACAAGATCAGAGCATACCAGTTAAAGCTTCAAATCGTTTTATGGCACTTTTTGTCTTTCTGTCTAGCAACAACCTACCTCTAGCATACTACGAGTAGGACTGAAACGTTAGCTATAATTTTGCTTCTATTTATAGATTCGCGTGCTTCCAACAGCTTCGCTTTTGATTCGATTGACCACTCAGAGCGATGCTTTCCCTTTGATATATCGTTTTGTCCTTCAAAACCGTCGACTATGGCAGGGAAATCCGGCGATTTTTTGCAGACAAAATAGGACACTGCAAGCTATTCATCAACATTTCAATGATATACAATTAAAAATACATGGCTATGTACATTCAAATCAATACGTAGAAATATTTCCAATCAAATGGTGACATAATATTAATAATCGATACAAAATTGACTGAGCTGTAATTGTTTAAAACCTGACCACATTTCTACGTGTAGTTTTTCTTGAGTTTCTGATTTGCACCACTATATAGAAAATAAAGATGTGTTCCACATCAAAAATATCTAATGCGGCTTCGCCACATCGATTTGATTCGTGTGCTGTCCGACCTCGCTACCGCTCGTTCGGACCTAACTAAAGCAAAGAAACCTAGCTTTGAGTAGACCGGGCAAACGAGGCGGTTACAGGTTTGTATGCAAGAGGCCGCCGCTTCCGACGGCGGGTCGGTGGCCAACTCAGCCGGCGTCGCCTCGGCGGCTTTATGCCGCCGAGTCATCTTGGCTTCGGTTTTGTGTGCGCCACTCCAGTTATACAGGAGGCATAATAACACAAAAAAATAATTTGATGTATTCGAAATTACCCTTTCGGCGAAATGACCCTTTCGGCGAAACGACTTTCGGCGCAATGGCCCGCTCCCATGCAGAACGCATTGGACGTCCAAATGATGCGGTAATATCAGACAAATCCATAAAATCGTTTTGAATGATCGAAAAGTGAAGTTGCGTGAGTTAGCTGACATCGTAAAGATAGCAAAAGAACGTGTTGGCTTTATATTGCATGGGTATTTGACTATGAGAAAGCTCTATTCAAAGTGGGTGCAGCGTTTGCTTACTGTTGACCAAAAGCGAGAATGTGTTGATGATTCTGAGCAGTGTTTAACCATGTTTAAACGTTACAAACCGAAATTTTTGCGTCGATATGTGACAATGGTTGAAACATGGATTCATCATTTCACTCCGGAATCAAAGCGATCGTCATCTGAGTGGACAGCAACTAAAGAAACCAGAAAGCACAACAATCGACTGGAAAGATTACGGCCTCGATATTTTGGGATGTGCGTGGTGTAAAATTTAACGACATGTGAAAGGAAATACCATTAACAGTGAATATTATATAGCGTTATAGGATTTGAAATTGCAAAAGAACGACCGCATATGGCAAAGAAGAAAAAAAAATTGTTTCATGAAGACAACGCGCCATGTCACAAGTCAATCAAAACAATGGCGAAACTACATTAATTGAACTTAGAATTGCTCCCACGTCCACCGTATTCGCCAGATATGGCTCCCAGCGACTACTATCTATTCGCAGACCTGAGAAAAATGCTTGCCGTTAAGAAATTTCGCATAAATGAAGAGTTTATCGCTGCAATTGAGTCCTATTTTAAGGCAAAAGATAAATCGTTCTATAAAAGTGGTATTGAAATGTTAGAGCGGCGCTGGAATGATTGTGTTGCTATTGGAGTAGATTACGTTGATGAATAAAGTTAATTTTGAACCAAAAAATCGTGTTCTCTTTGTTAGGCCCCCGGGACTTTTCAGCCCATGTGTTCTTGAAGCTACTGTAAAGAGACGTTTGATGAACGCAAAACGTTTTCCGTGGTCATCAGACATCGATGCTGTGAAAAATCTGATAATAGAAGATCGCCATGTGATGTACTGCTTTGGGCATTAGTGTGAAAAGTTTATATGTTATTTTGCATAAACATTTAGCTTTGAAAAAAAAATTGTTCCCACATTAAAGACTGTCCCAGAAAGTATCTGATTTCGCTGTAAATAATTCACAAGTGTTAGATAGTAAATTTTTTTTTCGATATACTGATAATATTAGACTACAACAACAGAATATTAATCTCACCATTTGCTACTTAGTCATTGTAGACTAGCTGGCGCACCTTCTTGCGAACGTTCCTCATTAAATTCCGTACAGACTTCTTGGCGACAAGTTTTGACACTTTTTTCCAATCTTTTTCGAACAGTTGAATGGTTTAGGCTGCCGAGACATGTTTCCTAAGATGTGCCTTCGTTGTTGCCCAAAATTCCTTAATTGGTCGAAGTTGTGGGCAATTTGGTGGATTCATGTCTTTTGGGACGAAAGTGACATTTTTGGTAGTATACCATTCTACCGTTGATTTCGAGTAGTGGCAAGAAGCAAGATCTCGCCAGAAAAAACAGGACCCTTGCGGCTTCGAATCATGGGTAGAAGTCGTTTTTGTAAACATTCCTTGATGTATATTTCGCTGTTCGTTGAAGCAGTGGTGATGAAGGGTTTCGAAATCTTACCGCAGTTACAAATTGCTTGCCAGACCATAGCTTTCTTAGCAAATTTTTCGAGTTCAATCGATGTCTCGGACTGTTTTAACAGTTGCCCTTCTCGCACCGTATAATATTGAGGTCTCGGCAAGGATTTGTAATCGAATTTCAAGTAGGTTTCGTCGTCCATGATTATGCAGTTCAAATTTCCAGCAAAAATCGTATTGTACAGCTTTCGAACCCTCGGCCTGATCGATGTTTCTTGTTTCGGACAACCTTTTGGTTGTGTCTGCTTCTTATAGGTTCGAAGATTCAAACGTTCTTTAGCACGAAGAACATTTGACTTCGAAGTACCCACTTGTTTGGCCACATCCCGAACTTAAACCTCCTTCTTTTGCTCGAACGCCTTCAGTATACGTTTATACAACTGAGAGTAAGCCGGACCTTTTTTTCGACCCGTTTTCGGTTTATCCTCAAAGGTGTTATCCTCACCGAACTTCCTAATTGCATTTCGCACGACTTTTTCACTTACTCCTTCCATTTTTGCTATCTTTATCAGTGACAGTCCGCGTTCTGTGCACCATTTGTACATAATTTTTCGACGTTGTTCTGCTGAAAGTCCACGCATTTCGAAACAAACTAATGAACACAAATAAACAACTGCACAGGTGGTTAGAGAAGAGTGTAAACAACAAAACGCAGCTATAAAAATTGACAGATTCTGAATTATTGCACCAAATGGCAGCGGTTTTTGGTTGCGTCCATACTTTCTGGGACAGTCTTTAAATTCATAAATACGCATAAATACGCAAATAAACGAAACAAGCCACTGTAATAGTAATAACAAGCAAAGACATTTTATAAATACAGTCTCAACGTCCAGCTACTAATTACTGTTCTACCGTACCGCCTCAAAATCAAGTGATAAGGGTCGCGAAGGAAACAGACAAACTGATGCCATTGCTTAAACAATTCAATTCCGATAATAAGTGCAAACTCTTAATTTTAGTTTTGCATTATAAAACGTTCACTACGATGTTTTCAATCACTTCCAATAGTGCATGCCGTAATATCGGTTCCCTGAGCATCGCAGAAAGTTTTCCTCTGCTGCATAGTTCTTTCAGGCACTAGAACGGAATCTGGATAGCATCAGACAGCGAACAACGAAAGGCAAGCTTCTCAGTAGAATTGAGCAGAGTTTTTTTTCCGTCCGGGTACTTATAAATTTTAATAAGAAACAAGAAAGTCGACCAAAACCAGCACTTTGTATCCAACTAGAAACACTGGAGCTGGCAAATGTAAACGATGAACCGACGAATTTTGGTGAACAAACTGACCAACGGTTGAGCAGAACTCTTTTCTTAAGTTTCTTAAGGCCACTTAAAATAATCATTGAAATTCTAGTTTTTACGATTACAGTTGCATCCGGACCGTAAGACGAAAAATGCTGACTACGCGAGATTCCTGCAGCAAGCAGAGTCCTTCTTTTCTGTTTCGTTGGCTTCATCTTATTTTATTTAGATGAAACTATTGCAACATCTGCTGACTGGGTGATTTTTTGTAGTGTGCCAGGAAGTGCCGCTTGCACAAACGACTGTAGTTTTTAGCTCTTCTCCCGTCACCAGTAAAAAGTTTGTCGTTTGCTGCTGCACCAGCGAAACTGATACACAAGTAGAAACATTGTTTGTTGGTTTATGCGAGTCGGATCTTTTAACGAATGAATGTTTTCAGAGAAATTTAGTCGTTTTTTTTATTCAAATGTCTCAATGCAAATAACTACAACAAATGGTACACCAAATATTATTGCTAACTGCAAAAAATTAGCAACAGGACATCAACACTTTATTTAAGGATTACCTCTCAACCATCTACCCGAGACAGGGACCAAAACTGAGAGAAGAAACTAATTTTTAAATAGCCTTGCTCGTAAAACTTCTCGATGTGCGCAATTTCTCACTACATTCAAACCTGCCAATATACTATGGCCTTATGGAACACTTTTTTTCTCTCTCAAAGTGTAGTTTTTTATGTGTTTTATGTTCACTTACACCCATTAAATGGCGAAAGTTAAGCATTCGGCGAAAATAATGGAGCCGGCGAAAGTTTTAATTATTACACATTTTCATACATTAAAGGAATTATAATGCAGCTCAATGGCAACGCTTCACCAAAGCATATGAATAATATCGAATAACGAACGAATCCAGCAAGACGTTTCGGCACAATTTATGTCGCACTAAATTCTAACTAATTTAAAACACTTCTAGGAATTTTGGAAACCGTCTATAAAAATGCGTCACATTTTTCGTTATTCTTCTTTCAAGCCGAAAATATTGTTTTTTCCAGCAAACCATTTGCGCGGTCGGACCAGTTCGACTCAAGACTGACATTCTTGAAGAGAGAATGTACTTTTGCATGCACTCTCTTCATTTCGTTGGAACTCGAAAGCAATTATTTGTGTAATAATGGTGTCCTTGAAGTCTTTTGAGTACTCGTAGAAATCTATACCAAAATATCGTTGAATGTTCTTTGGGGTCTGAACGATGAAAAAATTCATCATTTAAATTCAAACGTTGTGCATGATAAAAAGCATCATTCGAATAACATTTTGTAATTTTTTCATGGAACAATATTGAGAAATAAGTCGGTAAAGAGATATTTTTGAGGACGCTTCATAAAAATCATGATTTGCGGTGTCCACTAGGGTGGGACAAAATATTTATTTCAGCTCCACTAAACTTTTCATGTTCCTTTTGGGTCCCATAAGCACCATGCAAAATTTTAGCTCGATAGGAGAAACTATATTTTCGCGCCCGCGGTTCAAAGTTTGTATGGGATTTAGTATGGAAAAACTAACTTTTAACAAAAAAATCATCTGGAGGTCACCCTATATACTCAAAAAATCAACGGGCATGTAATTTTTGTAGGAAATTTAATGAGGAAGAAAACCTTCGAAAACTGTAATATAATCCGATATCTGTAAAAAATGTTATTAAAGAAAAACCGACACAAGGTCCGAACGATGGCTCATTCCTTAATGTATCTAGCACCACTGCTGCTAGTGGTGGTAATATGAGTTTGCTTTCTTTTATTATGCTACAACGGTTGATCTGAGTTGTTTGATGTCTTCACAATAGTTGCTCGGTTTGAAGATTTTTTTAAACTTAAAAACCATGTTCCAAAACTCACTGTAAAGACACACAAAAAACTAACTTTTTTATTTGAAGAAATACAATTTTGAAGTCTTCAACAATATTGTTGATAAACTCAAATACTATAACTTTGTCGAAGACATAAACCATCTTACTCATATGGTTTAGAAGATATGGATGATTTCATTTAATACTATGAAAATAACATTGATTCTAAGTTTTTCAATTTCTTATTTTTCTATCGTCCATATCTTCTAAACCATATGAGGCAGATGGTTTATGTCTTCGACAAAGTTATAGTATTTGAGTTTATCAACAATATTGTTGAAGACTTCAAAATTGTATTTCTTCAAATAAAAAAGTTAGTTTTTTGTGTGTCTTTGCAATGAGTTTTGGAACATGGTTTTTAAGTTTAAAAAAATCTTCAAACTACACCGAACAACTATTGTGATGACATCAAACAACTCAGATCAACCGTTGTAGCATTATAAAAGAAAGCAAACTCATATTACCACCACTAGCAGCAGTGGTGCTAGATACATTAAGGAATGAGCCATCGTTCGGACCTTGTGTCGGTTTTTCTTTAATAACATTTTTTACAGATATCGGATTATATTACAGTCTTCGAAGGTTTTCTTCCTCATTAAATTTCCTACAAAAATTTCATGCCCGCTGATTTTTTGAGTATATAGGGTGACCTCCAAGTGATTTTTTTGTTAAAAGTTAGTTTTCCCATGCTAAATCCCATACAAACTTTGAACCGCGGGCGCGAAAATATAGTTTCTCCTATCGAGCTAAAATTTTGCATAGTTTCTATGGGACCCAAAAGGAACACGAAAAGTTTAGTGGAGCGAGAAAATAATTTTTCCCATACAACCTTGTCCCACCCTAGTGTCCACTGTATCTCAGCGCAGACTGATAAAAAGTCAACAAATCAAAGCAACATAGATAGAGTAGATGTTTTTCTAGACCTCAATGTTTCTGTTTGATTTTTTCAGTTTTTTTTTAATTTTTGGTGGTTGCTCTAAGTGAAAACTACGATTTTCACAAAAAAAAATCACCATTTTGTAGCAGTTAAACCTCTCCAAAGTTACAAACAACGAAAAGGAAACGTCTGGTTTTTTATATATAGAAAGTTTGTGCAAGATTTGAAAATAATTGGTGCAGTATTTTTTAAATGACGATGGACACGGACTTTAGAAACCTGCTCTCGAGAAAAACGCGTTTAAAGTTTTTTATCTATAAAATCAATGGAAACAATTAATTACTCCAGGATAAAAAAAATCATATTTTTACCTATTTTTATATATATAAAAAATAGGTATAGAATTCGCTCAAACTTTCGAAAATTTTTCCGAGGCCCGGAGGGCCGAATGACATATACCAATCGATTCAGCTCGACGAACTGAGCAAATGTCTCTGTGTGTGTGTGTGTGTGTGTGTGTGTGTGTGTGTGTGTGTGTGTGTGTGTGTGTGTGTGTGTGTGTGTGTGTGTGTGTGTGTGTGTGTGTGTGTGTGTGTGTATGTGTGTGTGTCCGTATGTGTGTTGTCAACTAAGAGGTCGAGATCTCAGAGATGGCTGGACCGATTTTCATCAAACTAGTCGCAAATGAAAGGTCTCCCCGTCACCCAAAACGCTATTGAATGGTTTTGAGATCGGATGTTTACTTTTTGAGTTATACAAAGTTTTATGTCAAAATTTTCAGTTTTTTGACAGTATCTGTCACAATTGACCTTGAAAACAGAATATGTTTTCAGACTTAGATTCCGCACGGTAATAGCTATCCAACAAGCCATAGATTGTTAAAATCCGTCCATTTTTAACGGAGATATCGAAATTTTTCTGTAAGCGACTTTTCCCCCTATTCCAGCAGTAGGAGTTTTGAGCGCTGTATGACAAAGAAATGCTTGGGAGCAACGGAAAACACGATTTTTTATACTGTTACATACAATTGTTTCTAAGAACCAAAAGGATTGTGTACAGCATTCTTTTTCATGACATTTAGCCTCGGACCGATTTTGGCACGGCTCGTTTTTGGCAACATAATCGTTCGAATATGACATATATAAACCAGATGATGGCAGAATTTTTTTTAATTATTTTGTTTTAAACTACTTACAGCAATAAATGCTGGAACAACATAACATCCATATACCATTCGAATCAGTTCGTCGAGATCAGCAAATGCGTGTGTGACAAATAACTTCAATTAATTTTCTCGGAAAATTTCTTTTCTACAAATTCAGATTCATACGAAAAGTCGTATGCTCCCAAACAAAGTTCCTGCATTATGTTTGGTTCCGACCTCTGGTTTCGGAACTACAGGATGATATGTGAAACGAAATCAAAATTGTGTAACTCATTTTTCTTGAAGATGGCTGAACCGATCTAAGATGCAAATGAAATCTAAGAATCATCTAAGATTCAAATGAAAAGTTTCAAAGTTCTATAAAACATCTTGCTTTTCAGTCAGATCCAACTTCCGGTTTCGGGGATTGTATAAAAATGTCTATTCCACATAATTTAATCAGGTTTATCGGGTTAGCAGATTTGGATAGTCGATAAAAAAATTAACTTTTTTCAGTTTTAGTGGTATTCAGTTGTCGATCAGAAGGCACCTAAAAATTTAATTCGTGCTATGATCTCTCAAAGATGTCTTAACTGATTTTCAAATGTTTTGAAACAAATGTAAAGTGTACAGCTACTCAGGTGAATTTATCTGACTTCGGCCATACCGCTTTTAGAATTCCGGTTCCAGTATAAAATCGTTTCTCAAAGCTCAATCGTTTTCTCAAAAAAAGCCTAATCAAATTTCAGAAACAAAAATTTTAATTAAAACAAACTTATATACAAAAATTAATTATTTTATCCAATTATGACTTCCGGTTCTCGAATTACATGATGATGAATTTTTAAAATTCAAACCGATATAGAAGATGACAATCCCGAAAAGCTTCAAAGTTAAACTCAAAACTGTTGTAATTTATTCGTCATATGGCCATACGAATCGGTTTGGGTTATGCTGGTTCCTGAATACCGGCTCTGGAAGTACCTTAAATTACCGTAAACTCTAGAGTGGAACTTACATATCATGGCATGTTTAATCGATTATCACACTTCTAGATTCAAATTCGATCCGATTTGCAGTTTCGACATTACAGAGTAATGAGTGATTAAAATCTCAAATTGTCGCTTAAAACGAGGGTCATTAAAATAATGTCATGAAAACTTAAACACCGAAGAATATTCATGCAAAAAACACATGCGGATTGATAAAAACAGGTATCATCTCACTGCTAGGTGGATTAAACACGTTTTTTCTTTTATAATTTATTATAACGAAACATTTCAAGAATGTTTTGTCAAGTTTTGAAGTCAATCGAAGTAGAAATCTTGGGCCTGTGCGCCGAGCTCTTGCTTCTTCGTAGAATGAGATAGCCAAAGATAAAGGTCCATAACTTCCAGAGTTTCGTTCCAATAGGCTTGAAAATTTCACAGAAGATTCTTCAAATGTTTTACTATAAGATTTGTCAACAATGTTACACTCCCCCTAAATAGAGGATCAGAACATAATTTATTTGACACAATCTCCATATAATTTTATTATATAAAAAAACTCGAATAAACATCATGAAGTAAAACAAGGTCTTGGTATTACGTTTATTGTGGATTTTGGCCTTTCTGTTTCAACAAACTTCACAGCCGGTTCATAGCATAGCTTCTATTACATTGCTAGTGCTACGATCCTATTGATACAAAAAAATAATAATATAACCACTTTCTACTTCTTCAAAGATGACAATGAAAGTCAATTGAAATAGAATATATTGGCAGTATTTCCAATCCAGTAATTTATTTTAACAGTGTTTTATTCGATAAGGAAATTCGACCGAGCTCTATCATGTGTGTCAAGTGAATACATTCACATAAATTTCATCTCAACGGCGTGAAGATATCGAAAATACTTGAATGTTTTCTTGTATTCAATCGTTCTTTTGAAGAAGAATCCATGCTTGCTAGTAAACTCAGACATATACATGATAAGTAAGTTAGACAATACATATGCATATAACCTCATGTTAGTCAATCATAATTACTCATGATTCATAGTTCTAGTGTAATAGTAATCAATAACAATAACGATTGAATTGGGATATATTCAAAGTTGAAGGATTCAAAAATACATTACGAATCAATGAGTCTTTTATAAAAGCCAACAAAACGAGTGGTAAGCCCACTGCGCTCAATCACTGAAAATATTGCTGGTTTCTATGTGTCGGTTTTCTTGTTATGCTTTGTGCGACGATCGGTCAACTCAAGCGGTTAAAATTTTACGCGCCTTGTTTGAGATTACAATTCACCTTAACATTTAAATTGGGTGTTCAACAACAAGTGGTGATTTTTCTGCCCTATTACATACATGATTTTGTTATTTCCATTAAGACAACATTTGCTTCCGCAATTGCGATTTTTGTGTAGGGAAAATTGTAAACCTACTTGTATTGTGTAATGGGGAAAAGGAACTTATACAGAGAGCGAATCGAATTGCATCGATTTTTGTCGGAATTTGCTTATAATATTATGTGACATTACATCTAACGGTTCTATATTTGTGAGTCTGTGTAACTCATTTATACTAAACCATGGAGGACGCTTCAAAATCATTTTCAGAATTTTATTCTGAATCCTTTGAAGCGTTTTCTTCCTGGTGGAACAACAACTTGACCAAATTGGTACTGCATAAAGCATGGCTGGTCTGAAAATTTGTTTATAAATTAACAATTTGTTTCTTAGACAGAGCTTAGAATTTCTGTTTATAAGAAGATATAAACATTTAATATATTTATTACACTTTGCCTGGATTCCTTCAATGTGATCCTTGAAAGTGAGTTTTTTGTCATATGTTAAACCTAAGTATTTAGCTTGATCAGACCATGTCAATTCCAAGCCATTCAATTTGAGAATGTGATTATTGTTTGATTTAAGAAAAGAAGCTCTTGGCTTATGAAGAAAGATAATTAATTGCGTTTTTGCTGAATTTTGACAAATAGTCACTGAAAATAATTAAACTTCTTTGTAGGCGACTGCAGATCATTCTTAGATTTCTACCTGTTGCGAACAGACTTGTGTCGTCACAGAATAGCGATTTCTGACAACCAACGGGTAGATTTGGAAGATCAGGAGTGAAAATATTATACAAGATTAGAGCTACGCTCGAATCCTGCGGAACACCTACTCGTACGGGTAGCAATTCAGATTTACAATTCTGATAGCTAACCTGAAGAGTACGATCAGTTAAATAATTTTGAATAATTTTGATCAAATAAATAGAAAACTGGAAATCAGACATTTTTGCTATTAAACCTTTATGCCAAACACTGTCGAATGCCTTTTCTATGTCTAGAAGAGCAACTCCAGTGGATAACCCAGAAGATTTATTTGCTTTTATCATGTTCGTTACTCTTACAAGTTGATGAGTAGTTGAATGTTCATGACGAAATCCAAACTGCTCTGGTAAAAAAATTGAATTCTCATTTATATGAGACATCATTCTCAACAAGATATTTTTTTCAAAAAGTTTACTGATAGAAGAAAGTAAGCTAATTGGTCAATAACTTGATGTTTCTGCTGGGTTTTTATCAGGATTGAGAATCGGAATCACTTTAGCGTTTTTCCATCTTTTTGGGAAGTAAGCTAAAGAAAAATGAAAATTTTAACCAAGAGTCTCAAGGCAACATCGGGAAGATTTTTAATAAGAATATTAAAAATTCTATCATTACCATGAGCCTTCATGTTTTTAAGTTTCCTAATGATTGACATAATTTCATCAAAATTCGTCTCAATAATGTCATTTGGTAATAACACTTGAGTTGAAATATGATCATATTTCAGTGAGACTTAATTTTCAACAGGACTCACAACGTTCAAATTAAAATTGTGGACACTCTCGAACTGCTGAGCAAGTTTTTGAGCTCTTTCAACATTTTTAAGGAAGTATTTGATCTCCTTCCTTGAGAGTAGGAATTGGTTTCTGAGGTTTCTTAAGAACCTTAGAAAGTTTTCAGAAAAGGTTAGAATATGGTTTAATTTGTTCAACTTCTTTAGCGATATTTTCATTTCGAAAAAGAGTAAATCTATGTTTAATTTCTTTTTGTAAATCCGAAACGATGTTTTGCCTTTCTCATGCAGAAAGGATATGCAATCACTTGAGAAACCGACTAGTGAAAATTGGCATGGAGGGCCAAGTGTCATATACCATTCGACTCTGTTCATCGAGATAAGCAATTTGTGTGAGTGTGTGTGTGTGTGTATCAAATAATCTCACTACGTTTTCTCGGAGATGGCTGAACCGATTTTGACAAACTTAGATTCAAATGAAAGGTCTTGTGGTCCCATACGGAATTCTTGATTTTCATCCGGATCCGACTTCCGCTTCCGGAGTTATAGGGTAAAGTGTGTTCAATATTTTACACCGTCAATTAAACTGGCGAAACAAAACACGTAAAAAAATTTCTAAACTGGTCTCAAAACTACACAAAGCGATAGCCATTATCAGCAGACAACTGAACAAACCGATTCCGGCTATCCTGGTACCCGGTATCCGGTTCCGGAAGCACCGGAAATAGTGGTCATATATTCAAAAATGAATCTCACTCGCTTTTCTCAGCGATGGCTTGACCGATTACCACAAACTTAGATTCAAATGAAAGGTCTTATGCTCCCATACGGAATTCCTGAATTTTATTTTGATTCGACTTCCAATTCCGGAGTTATAGGGTTAAGTGTGTTAAATATTTTACACTGTCAAATAAATTGGCGAAACAAAAACCTTATATGTGTGATGTGTGTAATATGTTGTAAACTGGATTCAAAACCGTTATTCCCAATCTTATGGTTAAATAAAAGGTTTTATGGTCCTACCAAAAATTACAACATATTTTCGGATACAACAAAAATTTAAATCGTCATTTAGAGTGCGATGGCAAAATCGTGTAAAATCTTCAAAATTTGAATAAAAACTAGTAGAATTTGTACGTCATGTTAGTTGGTGGCCGTACGAACCGACTTCGATTATACCCACCTACATTACCCACTTCGTTTTCTTAGGGATGACCTACGCGATCAAAGCATTGTTTCATTCTGTATGTTATACTAGTTAATGCACAAACAATCCCTTGGTTTCTTTCAAAAATCGAAGAGACAAATATTGAATAGAATACCACAGTATTATATATGAGAAAAGCATTATTACACCACTAGATGGATTAAAACAGGCTTTTCATATCAGGATCACGTTGATATTGCTGTCGACGGACATTCTTCAACCGAATGAGTAGTTGAAGATTGTCATCGACGATAGGAGAATTCAATTTAGTTTGAACTATGGGAACTGAAAGATTTCTTGCTTCGATAATGTAATGATTCAAATTATTCATTGCTGTGTCGATGTCCGCAGAATTTTCTAAAATAATTTCATGATCCACATTATTTAAAAAAATAACTTCTAAATCTGTAACTTCTGAATCTATATTCAAACGAATTGTTCTATGATAGTTGAATATAGATTAATTATAGCTTCGTTGGAAAGTCTGAATGTTACTGGAAGATGATCTGAGTCAAAGTCAGCATGTGTAATCGGTTCACTACAAATGTGACTTTGATCCGTTAGAACCAGATCAATTGTAGACGGGGTTTTCACGGAAGAAAAACAAGTAGGATTACTGGGATGAAGAAATGTAAAGTAACCAGCAGAGCATTGATTATGAAGAACTTGACCATTACTGCTTTTACCTTTTTTTTATATATATAAAAAATAGACATAAAATTCGCTCAAACTTTAGAAAAATTTTCCGAGGCCCGGAGAGCCGAATTTCATATACCAATCGATTCAGCTCGACGAACTGAGCAAATGTCCGTGTGTGTGTGTTGTCAACTAAGAGGTCGAGATCTCAGAGATGGCTGGACCGATTTTGATCAAACTAGTCACAAATGAAAGGTCACCAGAACGCTATTGAATGGTTTTGAGATCGGATGTTTACTTTTTGAGTTATACGAAGTTTCATGTCAAAATTTTCAATTTTTTGAAGGTATCTGTCACAATTGACCTTGAAAACAGAATATATTTTCAGACTTAGATTCCGCACGGTAATACCTATCCAATAAGCCATAGATTGTTAAAATCCATCCATTTTTAACGGAGATATCGAAATTTTTGTGTAAGCGACTTTTTCCCCTATTCCAGCAGTAGAAGTTTTGAGTGCTGTCTGGCAAAGAAATGCTTGGGAGCAACATAAAACACGATTTTTCATACTGTTACATACATTTGTTTCTAAGTACCCAAAAGACTGTGTACAGCATGATATTTTGCCTCGGACCGATTTTAGCACGGTTCGTTTTTGGCAACATAATCGTTCGAATATGACATATGAAAACCAGATGATGGCAGAATTTTCCAGTTGAAAGCAATTCCATAATTATATTGATTTAAACTATTTACAGCAATAAATGATGGAAGAACATAACAGCCATATACCATTCGAATCAGTAAGTCGAGATCAGCAAATGCGTGTGTGACAAATAATTTCACTCAATTTTTTTCGGAGATAACTCAACCGTTTTCTACAAACTCAGATTCATACGAAAAGTCGTATACTCCCAAACAAGGTTCCTGAATTATGTTTGGTTCCGACCTCTGGTTCCGGAGCTACAGGATGATATGTGAAACGAAATTAAAACTGTGTAACTCATTTTTCTCGTAGATGGCTGAACCGATCTAAGATTCAAAGGAAATCTAAGAATTATCTAAGATTCAAATGAAAAGTTTTAAGATTCTATAAAACATCTTGTTTTTCAGCCAGATCCAACTTCCGGTTTCGGGGATACAGAGTGATTAGTATAAAAATATCTATTTCACATAAATTAATCAGGTTTATCGGGTTAGCAGATTTGGATAGTCGATAACCAAATGAACTTATTTCATTTTTGGTTGTATTCAGTTTTCGTTTCGGAAGGCACCCAAAAATATAATTCGCACTACGATTCCTCAAAGATGTCTACATTGATTTTCAAACATTTTGGAACAAATGTAAACTATACAGCTACTCATGTGAATTTAACTGACTTCGGCCATACCGATTTTAGAATTCCGTTTTTCAAAGCTCAGTCGTTTTCTCAAAAAAGCCTAATCGAATTTCAGAAACAAAAGTTCAAATTAAAATAAATCCATTTTTATCCAATTCTGACTTCCGATTCTGGAATTGTAGGATGATGAATTTTTAAAATTCAAAGCGATATAGACGATGACAATCCTGAAAAACTTCAAAGTTGGACTAAAATCTATTGCAATTTATTCGTCATATGGCCATACGAATCGATTTGGGTTATGCTGGTTCCTGAATATCGGCTCTGGAAGCACCTTAAATTACCCTAAACTCTAAAGTGAAAATTACTTCGACATATCATGGAATGCTTAATCGATTGTTACACTTTTAGATTCAAATTCGATCCGATTTGAAGTTTAGACATTACAGAGTATTGAGTGATCAAAATCTCAAATTGTCACTTAAAACGACTGACATTAGAATAATGTCATGAAAACTTAAACACCGAAAAATATTCATGCAAAAAACAAATGCAGATTGATAAAAAAGGTATCTTCTCACTGCTAGGTGGATTAAGCACGTTTTTGCCTATAATTCCACTGGACTCACTTGTAAATTTAAACTTGCAGTTGATAAGTCAAAACAATTTGCGTTGCTTTGCGCTGCGTTGAGTTCGAGTGACCTCTCAGCTATTAGTTTCTACCGTCACTATTCATACGCTCCGGGTGCAAAAGTTAAAAATATTTAAAATTTAAATTAATTTATAAAAGAATTCAGTAATCTGAGTTTCAGATTTCAACACTTTGATCTATGGATATTGTTTCATGTTCGTATCAGTCGTGTTCGTGAACATATAATAACTTAACTGAAGCCACATTACAATTTTAAGCTGAAAACCGATGTGGCTCCAAATGGCAGTCGTTTAATAAATATAATCAGAATTCGATTTTTCTGCCATTTTCTACCCCAGCCCCACCACACAATGCATGGATATTTCAACGGAATCAATTTACATTAATTAAATTGTAATTGACGCTGTTGTTTTCCCGTGAAAACATTCAAATATGTTGGTTATGGAATCGTTCAGTCCGTATGATTGCCTTTGCAATGCATCGAGAAAAAAAATGTCACCGGTTAGTTGTTTTGTTGAAGAACATTGCCAATTTTTCCCACCCACTGATGCTTGGTAATGCACATGAACTTCGTTATAATCTCTACATTGATTGATAAGAGCAAGTTAATATTTTGAAAAACAAAACTAAAGTACAAGTAATTTTGTATGAGATCATCGTCGGCAGATTATTATTTGAAAGAAAGTAGAAATATGTCCAACTATGTAGCCTAATTGACATTCCAAACAATTTGCTAAATTCTTCATGAAGGGTGTATTTGATAAAAATGGCACACCGGAAATCCTCTGAGTTTATCATTTAAGGATAATAGTTCTTTATTTATTTAAATGAAAATTAAAGTCATCGGGTTCTTTGAAGATATATACAAATTAACAACGTATTTCTATTTCGGAACGATTGCAGGTTTGAGGAACATGATAGAAGTAGCAAACTCTCGCGACTTTTGAAAATGTATACAAAAAGGAAAATACAGAAAGTACTTATTATCATTGAATCTGTTTACTACAAACTAAAATTTGTGTTTCTTATATTATTTTCGAAGAAACATACAAAGTTTCACAAGAACGAAAGAACGGCTCAACAGAATAAATTATTTCGGTAGAACTATCAAGTTCTGACCGTTTTCTTGAAGTGAAAGGTTTTACCCATCTCTACTTGAAATCATCAGCACCATTTGCTTTCTTCTTAGTTTCGAAGAGTTTCCGCTTTGTAACTTTGCTTAACTTCGCTTTTCCATTGGGCAAAGCTCTGGTCCGTTTAGTTGATTCACTATTTTTGCCACGTATTTGACCTTTTGTACTTTATACCATTCCAAGACGGATTTCGCATAGTGACAAGAAGCCAAATCAAATCAAAACCGAACTGAAGTGTCTTCGCTTCTTTTTTTGTCGTGAATACGACTTACTTTACTATGGGGCGCCTTTTCAAAATTTACTCTTTGAGAGAGTGATAAGTTTTTGATCGTGAATATCTCATGTTATATCTAATGAAATATGATCACAATTTTATAATAAAATTTTCAGTTCTGTGACATATTCTCAAATAGTTCAAAATTAAACTTTTCTGAAATGTTTGGTATAAACGAGTGTCAAAGAAGATAATTCATAAGGCGCGTTTGCCTTTCTCGTATTTTGAAATCTCATAGCTCAGTGATATGTAGAAGGATTTATATAATCTAACTACCAATAGAATCGAAAATTTTTAACTTGAACGTGTATTGCAACAACATTGATGTTTTTCAATAGTACACTATTGAAAAACCTGTTTGATTTAACCCATGAAAGTACCAGCCAATCAGAACGCGAGATGTCTGAATCTATACAAGAGCATTCATATAAAAGTTGAGTGGTTCATTTTTCCTACCATTTGCTGAGCAACTGTTCCCGAAACAAGATACACGAGAGCAACATCGAGGACCTGTCGTCTCACTGTTTCCCGATCTGAATGCACGAGACACCGCCAGCAAAATGACACCGAAAATCGGTAGAAAGGCAATTAAAAAGTCCAGCAAGGCCCATTGCCGAAACAAGACACACACGAGAACCATATCAGATCTCAATATTTCCTACCAAAAGATTCATCAAGATGGAAGTTAAATTAATTTGCACCGTCACTAACACATTCAATTACGAACGGCAATGCGAAAGCGAAAGTGATGATTTTGAACACATCTTTATACTAGTATACGAATATGCCGTGCGAAACAGAGTTGAACAAATTGAACAAATGAAAGAGATGAACAAATGTTTCCACTGGATTTGCGCATTCTACTTTCCAGACGTATCAGAACTGGCTAAACTTAAAACAATCCTAAATATTTCTTTATCGCAGTGATGTGGTCGTCCTGAAAAGGACGGGGTTTTCAACTTCTCATCGTTACGGATGGCCAGCTGCAGATGGCGAGGGATGATTTTCTTTTTCTTGTTATCACGGGCAGCATCACCGGCCAATTCCAACACTTCGGCAGCCAAGTACTCCATCACTGCCGCCAGATAGACCGGTGCACCGGCACCGACACGTTCTGCGTAGTTTCCCTTCCGGAGCAAACGATGGATTTTGCCAACTGGGAACTGCAGACCAGCACGGTTCGAGCGGGACTTTGCCTTGCCCTTAACTCTTCCTTCTGTGTGCGTGTTTCTGCGTAAAAATTCCACAAGATGCTGTTAACAGCTCGACAGCCAGTTCAGTATTACTGGCTGCTGCTATACTAACTTTCTCTTTTATATCGTTTCACTGTTTCCCGTTCTGCCTACAGGAAAGGAATTCTAACAAAGGGCTGTCCATACACCGTTGCCAGTAGCAGGTATAAAATGAAATGTGATGTGAGAAATAGCGTCATTTGAGTTAAAGCAGCTATTCTGAACGTACGAGACACCGTCAGCTAGATGGCACCGAAAACCGGTAGAAAGGCAGATTTGTACCGTCACTAACACATTCAATGTGATGATGTTGAACACATCTTCATACTAGTATGGGGTCGTGTGAAAATATGCCATGCGATACAGGGTTGCCATACATACAGGTTAATCTGTTTTTTTTATACATACATATATGTACAGATTAATCTGTATTATTATTATTATTATTATTATTATTATTATCATTATTATTATTATTATTATTATTATTATAATAATAATAATTATTATTATTATTATTATTATTATTAAAATGACTCTTGCATACCGAAGATCGTCGATACATTTCAGACCAGGCCATTGCAATTGTTTCGTACTGAAATTTCTAGAAGAATCAGCTATCTTCGAACTTCATAGCTTCAATAAAAATAAACTACAAATTTGTCGTACCTAGCCTCCCCTTTTAGCAAATTAAAAAGGAATTGTTTCAAGTTTGGAATATATAGTTGTAGAATAGTAGCTGTTTAATGTAACTAATCTGTACTTTAATGTAGGTGCATCGCTTCAAACTCTATTAGTGAAAAAGGGGAAAGCTTGCACAATTCATACAATCAATCAACTAACTGATTTTTGGAAAAGTGATGGGAGCGTGCCAGTTTTTTCGTATTCACGACATCCAGTTATGTCTGACATTACCCACCCGCCTTTTTTTGTTTCGATTATAGAGATTTTAACCTTAAGTTCATTCGCCTCTTCGGGCCAGTAAAACTTTCCAATTCTGTCCCAATCGAACCCAGATAGGCTCATCACACTATACCCGTCCTCATCTTGACTCCTGATATATGATAGCAACCGCTTCCGCAGACATTCTTTTTCGTCCACATTCTTATTGATAGTGGTGGTAGAAACGAAACTTTTAGATTTTCGACCACAACGACATATGGCCTGCCTAATCATATACTTCTTCGGAAATTCTTGTCCGAAAATGCTCGACAAAAACGTTCCATTGCATTGATTTGCATGATGTAAAAAAACAGACCAGGAAGCTGTTTGACATCTTCGAGCACGTATGCTTCGTCGTCCATAACTGTAGAAGAAAATTTTGCACGACTTTTTGCAATATAATTTTGCTTGTTAGTTATTATGAGAGCAGGGAAAAGCTTCTGTTTCACTTTATGTAATTATGGTTTTGACATTCCATCTTTGTGTGCCATATTTCGCACAGAATGATTAGAAAGTTCTCAATAATGGCTACCATCTTCTTGTCCATTTGTCGAGAGCATACTTTTCGATTTGTTACGCTTTCAATCTGCCGATCCACAGTCAAGCGCCGGTCAATTTTTTTTTATTTAACATGCAAACACAAAATACGGTACTTTTTGGTAGTTTTGGTTTCTTGGCAAGATCGCCTACGATAAATTCGAATTTTATTGCCGTTGATTCGATATCATTTTACTAAATGTAACAAGAATAAGTTGTACCATAAAATAAAATGCTGTTTTGGCTGTAAAATATGGTAAATGTTTAAGCGCCTCGTGAAACAATTCCAAATCTAAGCTGAAAGAAGTACCCGAAATTTAACGTGGACATGTTTAAAATATTACTTAGCACCCTCTTAGATTTCAATGAAACTTTCTGGACATGTAGACTTAAAAAACTATTGAAAACTAACAAAACAGAAGGTCATAATTTTCCAAAAATCTAATCAAACACATCACAAATGAGAAGATTTCACAAAATACTCAATAGCAAGTTGCTCGATACTTGCAAAAAGTTTCAGTACTGGACAAGACAATATTTTGATTTAAAAAAGAACTAATCTTAATCCAAATAGTAGTGTATCACCCTTTCTCTTTCATCACACCACAATCTCAATAAAATATTTTTTCTTTTTTTCATTAAGAGGAGGGTAGGGTCAAAACGATGAAATAAATCATATTTGCGATTTTTTCCAGAATTCTCGTTTAACAAAATAAATTCAAATGATGATGATAAAAAGCATCATTCGAACAACATTTTGTAATTTTTTTATGGAAAAATATTGAGAAATAAGTCGGTGAAGAGATATTTTCGAAGACGTTTCTTAAAAATCATGATTTGCGGTGTCTACTGTATCTCAGCGCAGACTAATCAGAAGTAAACAAATGAACGCAGTATAGTTAGAGTAGAAGTTTTTCTAGGCCCCAACGTTTCTGTTTGTTTTTTTAATTTTTTTTATTTTTGGTGGTTGTTCAAAATGAAAACTACGAAAATGAGAACGTTGGAGTCTGGTTTTTTATAGGCAGAAAGTGTGTTCAAAATTTGAAAAAAATGGTTCAGTAGTTTTTGAATGACAAGGGACACGGATTTTCAAAACCTGCTTCCGAGAAAAACGCATTTAAAGTTTTTTGTCTATAAAATCAATGGAAACAATTTATTACTCCAGGGTGCCCGTAGGAACACTTTCAAAAACTCATATTTTTTCTTATAATTTATTATAATGAAACATTTCAAGAATATTTTGTCAATCGAAGTAGAAATCTTGGGCCTGTGCGCCGAGCTCTTGCTTCTTCGCACAATGAGATAGCCATAGATGAAGGTCCATAACTTCCAGAGTTTCATTCCAATAGGCTTGAAAATTTCACAGAATATTCTTGAAATGTTTTACTATAAGAAAATATAAAGAAAATAATAAATGATTTTTCTAAAGTGTTAGACCCTACCCTTAAGATAATTTCTGGCACTAATTTGAACTAATTTTTGACATCAATTTATTCATATTGATTCGGATAGTTCACAAAAGCAGCGCGTATTTCAAATGTTTTGAAACATTTCTCAGACCAAAAGTATCAGCAATAATACATTTGAACGTGATCATAGGTCACTATCTGAAATATTTATACGGATAAAAAAAATTTTTGTCGATTATGTCACTTTAACAATCATTTCTCCAAAATTTGAAATGTTTGCATATGATATTCGAAATCGATCCTTAGCCCAATTTTAGTGTCGAATGAGCCTAAAATTTTTGATATCGGTTATGCAATTATACCACCGGAACCGTAACCAAAAAATCACAGCGATTTGATCTTCAAATTTGATCAATAACTAAATAGTTTCTTTAAAACGAGCCTAAGTTTGTTGAAAATCGGTTCAGCCATCTCTGAGAAAATTGAACGCGAAAATTTGTTGAAAGACGCACACGCATACTTACACACAAGCATACACACACAGAGACATTTGTTGATCTCGTCGAGCTGAGTCGAATGGTATATAACACTATTGGTTGATAGTCGAATTCTATTACTAATTTAACTTATGATATATGGACATATATCGGTAGGGAACATCTCTCTTGGGAAAAATTTCACTCCAATCAAAAAAGTTTTTTTTGTGAATCAACTGAAACTTAAACAAACCGATTTTTTCCTTTCTCTATTTTCATTATATGATTCGTGTTTGGAGTTGGCAGAACTTTTACAGAATTAAATGAAACTTCCTGAGCATGTCGATTACGTCACTAAAAGCCACTTTGTATGCATTATTCTTTCAGAATTGATCTAGAATACTTTTTTATCCTTCATGCTTTTCTCATGTATGCAATCACTGCGAAAACCGACTTTAGAAGGAACGCCGAGTGTCATATACGATTCGACTGAGGACGTATGGTCCCATTGACTGTTATTAAATTTGGTCCCGATCCAACTTCCGGCTCCGGAATTACAAGGAAATATGTGCAAATTTATGAAAAAATGCGCATTAAATTTTCTCCAAAATTTCTTAACCGATTTTCACAAACTAAGAAGCAAATGAAAGGTCTAGAAATTCTTTAAAAAGTCTCCGAGAAGTTGATCCAAATCCGACTTTCGGTTCCGCTATTACAGTGCGATTAGTGAAAATTTTCAATTTCATCCAGTAATTTTTCACAAGCGATAGTGAAACGAGGTGCACATTTTTATGAAACTTACTGCTAAATTCATCTAGTTGGCAGATCTTGTTAGTTAGTGAAGATATAAAACTACTTTGGGACTACTAGTCCCCGGTTTCCGATTCCGAAAGCACCGATAATAGTGAAAAAAATCTTAAAAGTGGAACTCACTGCGAGTTCTCCGCAACGGTTAAGCCGATTCTTACGAATCATAATTAAAATTAAAGCTTTCATTGACTTTTAATATATTGTGTAATTTCATCCAGATCCGACTTCCGGTTCAGAAATTATAGGACGATGAATGTCAAAATATGTATGTCGTCATTCAAAATGGCAATGCAAAACTAGTACGCGTCGGTACGTGTGACTTTGCTCCGTTCGCAGCGTGCTTTGGTCAATTTCGTATAGTGTGCAGGGTTGCCACATTCAAATCTATATTTTTCAGATGAAAAGTTTGTAAGTTTGTAAATCTTGTACCTACTTGTTGATATTATCACAAAATCAGATTAAGATGCTTTTCTATAAAAGTACACTTATTACGTTTCTCATAAAAAAAAGTTTATGCAATCACTTTAAAAATTGACTAGTGAAAATTGGCTCGGAAGGCTAAGTGTGTATGTATGTGTGTGAGTATGTGTCAAATAATGTCACTCATAAAATAAAAAATCTCATAGCCACATAGGTTACTATTGAATTTCGTCATGTTTTCGTAGGGTAAAGTGTGTTCAAAATTACTCACCGTCATTTAGAGTGAAGGTGCAAAAGAGGGCAAAATTCGTCTAAATTTGACTCAAAACTGATTTAATTTGTACGCTGTATTGGTTACTTACTAAACGAACTGACTTCGGTTATACTGGTTCCAAGTTCCCGGTTTCAGAAGTATAGTGCTCAAAAACTCTAAAACGAGACTCACTCAATTTTCTCAGAGATGATTTGATCGATTTCCACAAGCTTAGACTCAAATAAAAGTTCCTATAGTCTCGTAGCTTGCTGTTTAATATCATCCTGGTCTGACTTCCGGTTCCAGATCTATAGGGTAATATAAAGTGTGTTTAATCATTTAGTGCGATGATGTAAAATAAAGAAAAATTCTTATTATTTGACATAATTGTTTACAAATTGCAAAGGTTATGTTAATTTATACCCAAAGAAAGTTTATTTCATTCAACATTGAAAAAAAATTTCTTGACAGAATGTTCCAGTGATATTTTTGAACATATATGTAATATAAGAAAGACATAATCACGCCACTATTAAAAAAATCAAAAGTGAAGTAAAAAAGATTTTTCAAATGGTTATAGTCGAAAAATGACAAATTCTTAAAAAAGTGTATTACTAGTTATCCTCACAAAATTAGTATGGTTTTTAAATAAAACATTGTGAAAATTATCTATTGAATCGAACTCGGAAAAAAACATTTTTTTAACTTTATAGTCAATTTATAAATAAAACACCATTTTTGATTTTGATAAAATTGTATCCCGATAGGTAATTACCTCACCAATCGTCCATAGATTGCAAGATGGGAACATTCAAGATAAAAACGACATCAGTTTCTCGTCCAGTCTGACACTTTTTGCAAATATCGGGCAACTAGCAATAGAGAATTCTGTGAAACTTCCTCACCCATTGAGTTTCATTAAATTCTTGGATGACTATGATTTTCAGTTTCGTTTAGTTTTCGGCATAAAAGATACTAGACAAAAAATTCAGTTTGTACAAGAAAAAGTTTCTTCCAGAAAAACTCATTTTCCTTAAGTGGCCGAGTGAACGAAGTAAATTTTGTGCCAGAATATATGAACTCGCGAAACTCACCGGAACATCGCCCAATTGAAAACATTCCAAAACTATTCAAATAAAACTATAGTTGTCGAGAATTTGGGTAAAAATTAACAAAAACAAAAACACTGGGAAAATCAATTGCACAAAATTAGATGGGTGAAATAAAAAGAAAGGAGAAGACATTCGGAATGGGAGACGAAATTGACTAGAAAAAATTTACAAACCATACCTTATTAGTAGTCGCAACGGTTTTTTTTTTATCAGTTTTGACACAACGCAGCTGATTTATTTCAAAATGACGATGTATCATTTTTTTACCTTATTTTATATATATAAAAAATAGGTATAGAAATCGCTCAAACTTTAGATAATTTTTCTGAGGCCCGGAGGGCCGAATGACATATACCAATCGATTCAGCTCGACGAACTGAGAAAATGTCCGTGTGTGCGTGTATGTTTATGTGTGTTGTCAACTAAGAGGTCGAGATCTCAGAGATGGCTGGACCGATTTTGATCAAACTAGTCCCAAATAAAAGGTCTCCCCGTCACCCAAAACGCTATTGAATGGTTTTGAGATCGGATGTTTACTTTTTGAGTTATACGAAGTTTTATGTCAAAACTTTCAGTTTTTTGACAGTATCTGTCACAATTGACCTTGAAAACAGAATATGTTTTCAGACTTAGATTCCGCACGATAATACCTATCCAACAAGCCATAGATTGTTAAAATCCGTCCATTTTTAACGGAGATATCGAAATTTTTCTGTTAGCGACTTTTCCCCCTATTCCAGCAGTGGGAGTTTTGAGCGCTGTATGACAAAGAAATACTTGGGAGCAACGGAAAACACGATTTTTTATACTGTTACATACAATTGTTTCTAAGTACCAAAAAGACTGTGTACAGCATCCCTTTTCATGACATTTAGCCTAGGACCGATTTTAGCGTTTTTGGCAACATAATCGTTCGAATATGACATATATAAACCAGATGATGACAGAATTCTTTTAATTATATTGAGCAATAAATGCTGGAAGAACATAACATCCATATACCATTCGAATCAGTTCGTCGAGATCAGCAAATGCGTGTGTGACAAATAATTTCACTCAATTTTGTCGGAAAATTTCTTTTCTATAAATTCAGATTCATACGAAAAGTCGTATGCTCCCAAACAAAGTTTCTGCATTATATTTGGTTCCGACCTCTGATTCCGGAACTACAGGATGATATGTGAAACGAAATCAAAATTGTGTAACTCATTCTTCTCCTAGATGACTGAACCGATCTAAGATTCAAATGAAATCTAAGAATCATCTAAGATTCAAATGAAATCTAAGAATCATCTAAGATTCAAATGAAAAGTTTCGAGATTCTATAAAACATCTTGCTTTTCAGTCAGATCTAACTTTCGGTTTCGGGGATACATTGTGATTGGTATAAAAATGTCTATTCCACATAAATTAATCAGGTATATCGGGTGTTGGGGTAGAGTGTTTTCGGCTTCTTTTAAGCAGAAATGCCACGAACGTTGCAGTTCAATCGCTAAAAGCTATATTTAATTACGTTAAATTCCATTCATTTCACAATATAATTTCTTACTTACATTGGTCTACCTTTACTCTTCCTTTCCTCCAACTTCTTTACTATAATTCTCTAATTTATTCTATTATTTAAACTCCTTGCTTTCAACCATTTAGTTTTTCTTCTTCCTCTCTTATTATGACATCTAGCATAGCTGGGCTTTTTCCATTGCGCCGTTTATTTACACCACCTCTGGGTTCGGTGCGATACGCCGCAACATGTTCCCCGACCCGTAAGGCTGGTCTAGGTTCCATCCAGACCGGCTTTACCGCCAGTGATATCCAACCGCGCCAATTTTGTCACCTGGCTTTCGAACTCAAGCGAGGTTCTGACACGGGTCGGGGAGATCGATCCAGCTAATGAAAAGCTTCTTCAGTTGGACAAAAATTCCTGCGCTGAACGCGTTCTCGGTATATACTGGAGACCGGTGGACGATATTTTCACCTTTTCTACGGCACTTGCTACGGACACGGAGCATCCGACTAAACGTGAAGCACTACGCGTAGTTATGAGTCCGTTCGACCCAGCCGGCTTGCTATGTTTCTTCTGGATACATGGAAAGATATTGATTCAAGATCTGTGGAGGGCCAAGACCGAATGGGACCAACCAATTCCTGAAAAGCTTCGTGAGAACTGGGAACGGTGGACGAGTAGGTTTCGGTATCTGGAACAAATAAAGATCTCTCGGTGTTACTTCCCTCGACATTCGGTAAAAGATATCCAGTCGCTGCAGCTACATATCTATGTTGACGCTAGTGAAGAAGCATATGCATGTGTTGCATACTTCAGAGCCATATTTCCAGACGGAATTCGTGTAGCGTTGGTCGGAGGTAAATCTAAGGTTGCTCCACTCAAAGCAACTTCAATTCCGAGGTTGGAGCTGATGGCTGCAGTGATCGGAGTACGCCTGATGAAAACAATACTCGTAGGGCATTCGCTGATCATCGAGAAAACAACACTATGGAGTGACTCTAGAACAGTTCTGGCGTGGATAAATTCGGACCATCGGAGATACCGCCAATTCGTAGCATGTCGAGTAGGTGAAATTCTGTGTAAGACAAATGCGGATCAGTGGCGGTGGATTGCCACGAAAAAGAACGTAGCGGATGATGCAACTAAGTGGGGAAAAGGACCGTGCTTTTCTTCTAACATTCGGTGGTTTCGCGGCCCAGGCGATTTGTATTTACCCGAAGAACAATGGAGCGTAGGGGTTCATACGTTTAACGAAACTACGGAAGAGGAATTGAGATCGTGCTTGGTGCATCAGGATGCCATTATACCTCAGCTTCTACAATGGGAGCGGTTCTCTAGCATGACACACTTGTGCCGATCAGTAGCTTATGTATACCGTTACTTGCTAAACCTGCGACGAACTGTAAAAAAGGGAGGCTCGACTAATAGGTCCGCTATCTCAGGAGGAGCTTGTTAAAGCTGAGAGAGCTATCTTTCGTTTGGTACAACTTGAACTGTATCCTGATGAAGTTTCTGCGCTGACATTAGATCGGGAAAAACAACCGGGATATCAAGTGCGATTAGACAAAACCAGCAAGATCCGGAAATTGTCTCCGTACATGGATGAGGCTGGAGTTATCCGTTCGGACAGCAGGATTTCTGCAGCAACCGTTGCCTCGTTCGATACTAAGTTTCCTATCGTACTACCTAAGGAGCATCCTGTAACGCACATGATAGTCGAATGGTATCATCAACGATACCTACACGCTAATGGCGAAACTGTCGTGAATGAGGTGAGGCAGCGTTTCCATATACCACAGCTACGTTCGCTCGTGCGCAAAGTGGCAAAAGAGTGCATAATGTGTAAGATAAGAAAACCTACACTAGAAACGCCTCGGATGGCCCCGTTGCCTGATTCTAGACTACAAGCTTTCGTACGACCCTTTTCGTATGTGGGCGTGGACTATTTCGGACCAATCTCTATACGTGTAAATCGAAGTACTACCAAACGTTGGGTGGCATTATTCACTTGTATGACCACCCGAGCCGTTCACCTCGAGGTCGCACACACACTTTCAACGGAATCATGCAAGATGGCGGTAAGACGATTCATCGGACGTAGAGGTGCTCCAGTGGAAATCCGCAGCGACAGAGGTACAAACTTTGTTGGTCTGAGCAACGAACTAAAACAACAGATAACCCTAATTGACGGACAACTCGCGGAGACCTTCACGAACGCAAATACAAAGTGGGTATTCAACCCACCTGGAGCGCCTCACATGGGTGGAACATGGGAGCGCCTGGTGCGATCCGTGAAAACTGCACTCGCTGCAATGGGCAGTAACAGAACACCTAACGAAGAGACGCTTATGACGGTATTAGTGGAGGCGGAAAGCCTGGTGAATTCCAGACCAATCTTTTAGAATGTTGGGGTAGAGTGTTTTCGGCTTCTTTTAAGCAGAAATGCCACGAACGTTGCAGTTCAATCGCTAAAAGCTATATTTAATTACGTTAAATTCCATTCATTTCACAATATAATTTCTTACTTACATTGGTCTACCTTTACTCTTCCTTTCCTCCAACTTCTTTACTATAATTCTCTAATTTATTCTATTATTTAAACTCCTTGCTTTCAACCATTTAGTTTTTCTTCTTCCTCTCTTATTATGACATCTAGCATAGCTGGGCTTTTTCCATTGCGCCGTTTATTTACACCACCTCTGGGTTCGGTGCGATACGCCGCAACATCGGGTTAGCAGATTTGGATAGTCGATAAAAAAAAATTAACTTTTTTCAGTTTTAGTGGTATTCAGTTGTCGATTCAGAAGGCACCTAAAAATTTAATTCTATCTATGATTTCTCAAAGATGTCTTCACTGATTTTCAAATATTTTGAAACAAATGTAAACTATACAGCTACTAAGGTGCATTTATCTGACTTCGGCCATACCGATTTTAGAATTCCGGTTCCAGTATAAAATCGTTTCTCGAAGCTCAATCGTTTTCTCAAAAAAAGCCTAATCAAATTTCAAAACCAAAAATTCAAACTAAAACAAACTTATATACAAAATTAATTAATTTTATCCAATTATGACTTCCGGTTCTCGAATTACATGATGATGAATTTTTAAAATTCAAACCGATATAGAAGATGACAATCCCGAAAAGCTTCAAAGTTGGACTCAAAACTGTTGTAATTTATTCGTCATATGGCCAAACGAATCGGTTTGGGTTATGTTGGTTCCTGAATATCGGCTCTAGAAGTACTTAAATTACCGTAAACTCTAAAGCGGAACTTACATATCATGGCATGTTTGATCGATTATCACACTTCTAGATTCAGATTCGATCCGATTTGCAGTTTCGACATTACAGAGTAATGAGTGATTAAAATCTCAAATTGTCGCTTAAAACGACGGTCATTAAAATAATGTCATGAAAACTTTAACACCGAAGAATATTCATGCAAAAAACACATACGTATTGATAAAAAAAAGGTATCATCTCACTGCTAGGTGGATTAACCACGTTTTTTATGTGGAACACATCTTTCTTTTCTATATAGTGGTGCAAATCAGAAACTCAAGAAAAACTACACGTAGAAATGTGGTCAGGTTTTAAACACTTACAGCTCTATCTATTTTGTATCAATTATTAAAATTATTTCCTCATTTGATAGTAAATATTTCTACGTTTCGATTTGAATGTATCAAGCCACGTATTTTCAATTACATTTGATTGAAATTTTGATTAGTAGCAAGCAGTGTCCTATTTTGCGGCTAAAAATCTCCGGCATATCGGATTTCCCTGCCATAGACGACGGTTTTGAAGGAGTAAGCGATGTATCAAAGAGAGAGCATCGCTCTGATTAGTCAATCGATGCAAAAGCGAAGCTGTTGGAAGCACGCGAATCTATAAATAGAAGCGAAATTAAAGCTAACGTTTCAGTCCTACTCCTAGCATGCTAGAGGTAGGTTGTTGCTAGAGTGCAAATCAAAAACGTGTCGTAAAACGATTTGAAGCTTTAAGGTGAAATGTAGCGTCATAAAATGCGCGCAAAATTTTATCCGCTTCAGTTGAACGAACCGTCGCACAAAGCATACCAAGAAAAACGGACACATAGAAACAAGAACTTTTTTCAATGATTGAGCGCAGTGGGTTTACCTCTCGTTATATTGGCTTGTAAAAAAGACGGGACGTAATGGATTTTAGAATTCTTCACACTTTGAATATATGCTGATTCAATCATCATTGTTAGTGATTACTCTTACACTAGAGCTATGAATCATGAGTAATTATGAATGACTAACATGAGGCTATATGTATATGTATTGACCAACTTGCTAACCATGTATATGTCTGAGTTTAGTAGCAAGCATGGATTCTCCTTCAAAAGAACGATTGAAGACGAGATAACATTCAAGTATTTTCGATATCTTTGCCAGTCGTTCACAAGGCCCTTCCCGCCGATGAGATAGAATTTACGTAAAAGTATTTACTTAACTCGCATGATAGAGCGCGGTCGAATTTACTTATCGAATACATTCAATGTCAATATATTCCATTCTAATTGACTTTCATTATCATCTTCGAATAAGTAGAAAGTATTATTTCTGTTGTGTCAATAGGATCGTAGCACTAGCCATGTAATCGAAGCTATGCTATGAGTCGGCTGCGAAGTCTGTTAAAACAGAAAGGCCATATTTCTCAAAAGGAATGTAATTCCAAGACTTCCACACCCAGACATTTTCCTGGTATGGATTCAGTATTCTCCCAATACGGTTCCGCCACTTCTTGTCTGCGAAGTTTGTTGAAACAAATGGTCATATTCAACAATAAATGTAATACCAAGACCTTGCAATGCATTGAACTCAACAGAATTGGACATTATTAGCATTATAAATGACAGTTACTTAGAAAATAGACGATTTCTTACAATACCCATTTTATTGTAATCAACTAGTTTTTATTTCAACACAAAACCCAATGGTGCATAAATTCGCGTCATTATTTTATATGTAATTTTTGCTCACGATATAATGCCACCGTGCCCACCGTGCATTTCTCACACCACCTCAATACGAAACAGCAGCACGCAAGCAATAAAAAAAATGCGGAAAAGTTTATCTAAACATTTTCAAATTTCGGTTGTTTTAGCTAATATTTTATAATTTTGAGTTGCATTTTCAGATTCTTTGTGAAATTCTGCTACAAACACTACTTTTCAGTTCTAAAATCATCCCCGTGGAACGGAACAGTAACCGTTTAAACATTTCAAAAACCAATTACGGTTCGGCAAAGCAAAATTTCAAAATTGTAATAGAGATTGTCAGTTGGGTTTTTTGATATTCGTCACAGTTTCTGGGAAAATCAGATTTGAAGCGTGAAAACAGACCTTTAAAACGTCCTAAAACACACTGGCCTCAGCCCTTAATTGGTATGCTCTGATCTTGTGTTATGCAAGCTTGGAATTCCATGTTAAGTCGTTTCCCCATGAGAAATTGACAACTACCCCTGGATAAATTTTGAGTGCTTAAGATTAATTTCTAATTTATATTAGATGAACTCGATTGATAATGAGAAATAGATTATCGCTTCAACCGAAATCGCAGAATGGTAGAGAAACTTAACGCTAAAAAAACTGCTTGCATAAAAAACTTGAACACAAGCTTGGCGAAGAGAAGCTTAATTATCGAAATCGCAAGTATGTACAAAGATATAATTGCATACATTTGAGATAGTGGTGCAATTTCGTCGGTTATAAAACAAATGCAAATCAAGACAAATCTCGATGAACTTTAGAAAAGGTCCCAAGTGCAAGTGACAGTTTCTCTTGGTTTACTTTCTCTTTCAATTATTACGGCAAATTCCAGTTATTTCAAACAAATTCTACAGTGCATATCGAAAGTTGATGATTTTTGCTATAATCCTATGTGAAGTGTTAGATGGGAAGATTGCTGATTGGACTGTAATACTCGAAAGAGAAAGCAAACAAAGAGAAACTGTCATTTGCACTTAAAACCTTTTCTCGTGTCTGTCTTCAAATGATGTGTTGGTGTTGGTTCGGATTGATTGAACTTTTTTATTGTAGATCATTAGAAATTTTGGTTGCCTTGTTCCACATCAATGGCTCGAACAACCCCATGGGGCTGATCCTTGTAGTTTTTAGTTATAATTCATATTTTGATCCATGCATTCACAATGAAAATGATAGCGTATTTTTTTAATTCTGAAAAAGCTCAAAGTCGGAAATAAAACATAATACTATGAAATTCATGAGAGTAATTTTAGTGTTCATCGTAAAGCAGGTTTTTTATCCTTTATTGAATTTTGAGTCATTTTTAAATAGATTTAACGTAGTAATATAGTGGTTCTTAATTTTGCTTTATATAAACCTTATGAAGAACTGTCCACTTGGCTGCAATGTGATCTTATAACATTTTGCAGCAGGTTTTTGTGGAGTTTACAGTTTCGATGCGAGATTTATGATGTAACACTCAAGAGCAGGCCCGTGCGCAGGGGGGGGTTTTGGGGGTTTTAACCCCCCCCATGAAGAATTTTTTTAAAATTAAGTTTCATGAACAATGGAGTACTTATTATATTAAAGTGCAAATAACTTGACCCCCCCCCCCTCCGCTTCAATGATTTCTGCACACGAGCCTGTCAGAATCCGTTTTACATTATCAATATAGTGGATGAGCCGCCTTTTCGCCTTTTGGACACTCCCCTCTCCCCTTGAAACCCCCACCCATGGATGATTCCTGCGCACGGGCCTGCTCAAGAGAGCTACAAGTTTTTACCTTAACTGAAAATTTTACTTGAGATAACCTAATGTGTATTCGTATTCATGGTGTTCGTTAAAATATTGACGGGGGCAACTATTTTTGAGTTCGCCTCGGGTGCCAGAAATACTCACTACGGCTCTGATAATTAGTTCTAAATTTTATGCTGCCTTTAAATTGAATGTTTGTAACACAAAAGTTGGTTTCATGAGAAAAGTTATTCATGTTACAGTATCGGAAGCAGATATTATGATATGGAAGTGAAAACAAAATGATTTTGTTATACAACAACAACATCCTTGTGCTAAAAAAAAACTCTTCAACGAAGTGTGTCGAGACAAAAAGTTATGTTCCGCATTGAAATGTAGTATCGATTTTTTTTTACTCGCGTGTTCCTGTTGCACCTAAAATTTGATGAACTTACTAAACAGACCTGTTCCGTCTGAAAAAGTGTATTTTCCAAGTGGTATCTAACCTTAAAACTTCAAATTACTCCTTGCAATCATACTGCTATCGCTTAAAACAGATCGCGCAGTAAATTTCCACTGTTCAAGCAAATGCTTCAAGGCCGAGTTTATCAGAAGCCGAAACACTTACCGAGCCCATTTATTCGTCCGGAAAATAGGGTACCGCTATTAACATTTACCTCGCACCGCTGCTGGCTGGCATTTTTGAGCGAGGATTTGTGTACGGCGTACGAAGCATTGTACTATGGTCAGTCTCGGTTTGGTTTTTGGGTTTGGTCGTGTCGGGCGGTCCGGTGCCGGTTGAAAATGCGGTTCCAGCTTCCACGATGCCGTTGCGTAAGAGTACATGATGTCTGGTTCGGGCGGACATAAATTAAGGGATAATTTTAATTACATTTACACTTTAATAACACGGTCTTTCGGTGCCGGTTCCGACGGGGAAGCTTACGGACTGGGTAATGTTGCCGGTTGTTCCTACCAGAAAAGACAGCTGTTTGCACATCGTCGCCAGCCTCCAGAAATGGCAGGCTGTAACCGAGGGGAACGGAAGCTTCCCTTGTTCAGACGGTTAGTGACTAAAAGCTGCGATTTCGTCACACCGTGCTTTTATCGGAACAGCTCCGTTTGTTTTGATAAAAAAATTCGTTGGAATATTCGTTGCGAAAACGGTGGAGGTAGTTGTTTGTTTTAGCTAGAGGCACTCGCAGAGATATGCAATGTATTTTTCATTGTGTCCCATTGTTTCAACAACATACCATCGAAAGATGATTTCAGCTTGTTGAATAATGTGGAATATGCGTTCATAGCTTCGGCTGTGTTCCATGTTTTGGTGAAATTAAGACAAATAAATGGTGCATTCGATAAAAATGGCATACAAATATTTACTTACCATAGATAAACCGATTATCGGATTTTCTAGAAAATTTCAGTCCACACACTCAAAAAAATCCCTGTGATTTTACATCTTATTAGATGCACATAAATGGAGCGGCGCAGTTCACACAAATTTACGTCGAAGAACATTTAATATTGTGTTTAAAACTCCATGCCATGAAATTCATTAAAAAAAAAAGAATACTGATAGCAACGCCGCGACTAGAACCGAGAATCATTGGATCACAAGTACGTCTGTTAATCGACTGAGCCACAGAAGCATGCATCTGCTAGGCTGGTAAAAGGTGCATTTGAATTCATACAGTCGCACCTGCTAGCAAATTCAAGTTACAGTCGAAACCAGTAAAATTCAAGATCATCTAACATTAAGTCATTACAAATGAGATTTTCCGTCGTTTGACAAATTAGGTCTTTATGAATTACATCGTATGAGGGATTAAGTCACCTGTAAAATTCAATTTTTTTGGAGTGCACACTTAAAAAAACCTGTGATTTTACATCTTAATAGATGCACATAAATGGAGCGTCGCAGTTCACGCAAATTTACGTCGAAGAACATTTAATATTGTGTCCATGACATGAAATTCATTGAAATAAAAAAAAACGAATACTGATAGCAACCGACGCGACTTGAACCAAGAATCATTGTAACGCAAGTACGTCTGTTAATCGACTGAGCCACAGAAGCATGCATCTACTTGGTTGGTAAAAGGTGCATTTAAATTCATACAATCGCACCTGCTAGCAGAACGCAAGTTACAGTCGAAACCAGTAAAATTCAAGCTCATCTAGCATTAAGTCAATACAAATAAAATTTTCCGTCGTTTGACAAATTAGGTCTTTATGAATTACATCGTATGAGTCACCCGTAAAATTCAAATTTTTTTGGAGTGTATGATTTCCATATGGGAAACTTGTAGCGAAATATCGTAAGTGTTTTTTATGCATTTCAATAGCTTTTTTGCGTCCGTTTACACGACGATGGCAACATGGACCGACATATCGATAGTCCCACGACAAAAGGGCCTAACTGTAAATGAGAGCCTCTCTTTATTTACTTTTTCTTTTGATTATTACAAAGCCATTATTGCAAATTCTATAAAGTTTCCAATATAAATCGAAAGATTGTAGATTTACCTTGAAAGTTTTGCGGAAAGTAAAGCGTCAAATATAAAATCAGTTCGGTAAAACGTGAAAGAAAAAGTCAACAAAGAGAAACTGTCATTTGCAGTTAGGCCCTTTTGTCGTGGGACGGTCGATATGTTCTTAGCCAGTATGGAGCTGTGATGCCATTTATACAGATTTATCTGTATTATACAGATTTTTACATGCTCATACAGATTTAATACAGATTTCCTCAATTTTAATACAGATACAGATCTCACAAAAAAGAAAAAAGAAAAAAAATGAACTTTTCTGTCTGTGCTATCTTTTAGTATTTGATTCCAGTGACAAGATAAAAGTATCAATCAACGGACACAAATTAATATGGAAATCCCTTTTGAAATCCATTTATATTATACTTTGAAACCAATTTGATGTCAAACTGAGAGTTGTATGACCTGACTTGACGTTGTATATTGGACGTTGAAATTTCATGTCAAATTATGAAGTCAACATTTTCAAACTAGATAAATATATGAAATTACAATTCAATTGTTGTGGATAAAAAAAACTATGACATTTCGTCGTTGAATATTCTTGTGAGCGCGGCTATGACTGATTGAATCGGGAGCGGGTCATATCGCCGAAAGCCATTTCGCCGAAAGTCGTTCCGCCGAATGCCATTTCGCCGAAAGTTGTTTCGCCGAATAGGTCATTTCGCCGAAAGTCGTTTCGCCGAAAGGGTCATTTCGCCGAAAGGGTTATTTCGCCGAAAGGGTCATTTAGCCGAAAGGGTAATTTCGCCGTAAGGGTCATATCTGCTGCATGTTATGTCTCCTGTATAACTGATGTAGTGCAGTCACAAAACCGAAGCCAAGATGGCTCAGCGGCAAAAAGCCGCCGAGCCGACGCCAGCTGAGTCGGCCGCCGACCCGCCGTCGGAAGCGGCAGCCTCTTGCATACAAACCTGTAACCGCCTCGTTTGCCCGGTCTACTCAAAGCTAGATTTCTTTGCTTTAGTTAGGTCTGAACGAGCGATAGCGAGATCGGACAGCACATGATCCAAAACGAAGTGGCGCTCCCGCATTAGTATTATTTCATTTTCACTGGTAGATACACCTATGCAATTGCTTTGATGCTTACTAGCTAATAGTCAACAAGTTTTCTTGGGAACTACTTTCTGAGGTTCATGAATCAATCTTTATTCAAGAGTACAACAATCAATCATTATTCAAGAAGTACAATGGTAGGTTAACAAAACGGGCGTTAACGCTATCATGTTTCGTTTGTCTTTAATTTTAATCAATTCTAATTACGATTTCAAGACGATTTCAGGATTCGGCGAAATGACCCTTTCGGCGAAATGTCATTCGGTGAAATAATCCTTTCGGCGAAATGACTTTCGGCGAAACGGCTTTCGGCGAAATGACGCTGATCCGATTGAATCTACCATCCTACAACCACAATCTATTGAAATAACATCTTTTAGCATCATTTTGTTGTATGAATTTCATTTTATTGTAAATATAGATTAATAAAGATTTTTTATACAAAGCAATACAGATTTTCTATGAAAATATCTGGCATCTCTGATTGCGACGCAGCTCTGGTATGGATTGTCGGGGCACCAGTGAACCGGAGTCATCCTCCAACCGGAATCACTGGACCGACCCTGGCACCCTGCCGTTCGAACCGTTCACGGGTTTTGGGAACGTCGGTCCGGGGAAACTTCCATCGTCGGAAAATTTTCCATCGAGAGTGGTGGTACTTCAGCAGTCCCGGCAGGAAGAGGGGAACGAAGCTTAGGGGGTGTTTTAGTTCGGGTTGACTCCCGCATACCAAGTTCACTTATGTGCAGGTAGCTTGATGATACAGTGATTTCACCTCCTATTAAAAAACACACACACTCAGGCAGACATTAGCTCAGCTCGTCAAGCTGAGTCGAATGGTATATGACATTCGGCCCTCCGGGCCTTGGTGCAAAAGTCGGTTTTTGCTGTGATTGTATAGCCTTTCTATATGAGAGAGGCAAAAATATTTCGAGAATAAACGGAGGAAAGCTACAAACCGCTTGTTGAATGCGAAAAATCTTCCGGAGCAAAGTTGAATGTACGAAATTGCCTTTTACTCCATATGTTCAATAAATTAATTATTTTCCCGCTTTACAGGGTAATGGTAAATGAATCATGCACACATCTGATCCAATATTTACCTTGCCAAATGATCTACATCATGCTATGACGTCAAGACTATTCGACGAATCATTACGGAGTGACAAACGTAAACTAAGCCAATCGATAAATGTTAGACTAAACAAAATCTGCCCCGAATCCATTCTCAGGGGCATCAGCTAAACAGTCCACAACACCCGGCACGAACGAATCCGTTACCGGCAAAATTATCCCACACAATTTTCCCATGTGTAAACATGTGGTCAGCATGTGCCAATAAACAATACGCTTCGGGAAATGCCGCAAAATTTCCCCTCTCAATTCCAAACCTGCTCTTATCCATGGACTAACACGGCTTGTAGTAACCATTGTTCGCATAATCATGTCGAGTACACATGTGCGTTCGTGGATCCCTTTGTAGCAGTAAATTCCGGACAGAATCGAACCGCGTTAATTATTGACACAATGAGCCACCACAAGTGCAATTGTTAACGTTAGTGGAAACTAGCTAAAAATGTTTGTGTTCACAAAATGTTTTCCGGTATCCTGTTCCTGTAATGGTTCGTTCCGTCACCAACACCATCATCATCATGCATGCATGACGTCATCAGAATAACATGACAATGTGTTCCCCATTTCGATAGGAATGAATGAATCGTTTTAAAACCCGGCGTGCAACAACTAGACAGTTCTAGTACCAACCAACCAACCAACAAAGTTGTTAATAATTCACAATCCGATTAGCAAATATGAGTTGCCCTGTTTCGATGACCCGACTCTGGGCCAACATTCCCGGTAACGGTAGAGAGACGGAGTAAGCCGATGTTTGAGAGCGAGAGGTCATTATTGTGGGCATCCGGATGCAATTAGCCTCCACCAGCACTCATCGCAGGCAAACAGACAGACAGACGGATGGACGGACGGACGGACAGAGTTAGATAGAAATGGTAAGGTAATAATCAGTTTATGCTAACTATTTTCCGGTACAACACAGAGAGTGAGATCAATACAGAATGCAGCAGTCATACCAGAAGGATAGAGACCTAAAGTTAGTCAATTGAATCCTTGTTCCGACATGGTTCAAGTTAATCTACTCAATTTGTATGCAGTGTGTTCTCGTGGTGATAAGACAAATGGACGAATGTCCGACAAAGAACATCCAGTGTATCCAACCATTACAAATCAGAGCAGATACAAGTGCTTTAGGTCGAACTCACATAAAATGTAACTTTCATCTGTAGCTTTCAAGAGCTGTTTACATAGCAGATTTGATTAATGTGAGTTTGGAAACTCAATTTACCTTTGACTTTATTTGCCTTCGTACGGCTGAACAGTCGGCATTCTGATACATTCCAAAGGAAGCTCCACTTTGCCGAATAGTCGAGTACTGGAGTACCTTTGCTTTGCTTTCTATCTCTCGTTTTGAAGTCAACACCATAAACAAACCCATTTAGATATGGCTGAATAAACAATTTCAAAAGCAGGCAAAAACTCACTGATGCCTCTTTATTCCGCAGATTGGTTGGTTACTGAACAAACGAGGATATCCAATACCCAATACAAAATGCATTCCATTGCCGAATGTCAAAGTGCTGACCAATTTCAAGTTGGATACTATAGAAAAGATTAAACGGATGAAGATTGCATTGTAGACCGTTCATGCAGCTGACTAGAAATTACCGACAAAAGAAACTGCAGCTCCGAGATCCCATTCGAAGGAAATGGAGCTCAACGGTGTCCGATTTGCTTCTTGTGTTTTTTGTGCCTTTAAGGCAATACGCCTTAAAGATAGAAGTAAAATGCGTCATCTGGAGGAGGTTTCTGTTTTAGCTTCATTTATCGAATAGCTCGAAATAGAACAATTCAGTTCAAATTTGCTTCAACGTTTCGTTCAAACACTGACAGAACATGGTTGATCCCACAAAACGGGAACTAATCGCTGACGGAGAGTAGAGTTTCATCAAATATGGCAACACCATAACTAAATAGTGGCCCTTAGACGAGACAATGTTATTGTCTATACATGGAGTATTGACAATAAATTTGATCGTGTAGTGGAAACTTCATCGGATTGACGAAAATATTGTCAAAAAATCAAAACTTCTCATCGATCCGACAATACACAGAAAAAAATTATAAATTTTACAGATGACAGAATTCTCCAAAAGATACAATTCACAACTACTTAATTTTTCGAATGATGCATTATTCCACTTGCACGGAATTTTACATATACCGAGTGTAAGTTGCACTCGGCTACCAAATGCCGATGCATGGATTTATATTTATCAATTATTCTAAGAACAGATATGAGCTCTGCGGTTCAGTCAAGTAACCGATGTGCTTGTGATCTAACTTGTATGGTTCGAGTCGCGCTACTACTATCGATCTTCTGTTTTTTTAATTTCATTCGAATTCAAGACATGTAATTTTCAAAACACACAATTTCACATGTTCTTGAATAGAAATGTATGAAATACTGTGCTCCATTTATGTGCATTTTATAAGATGTAAAATCGCAAGATTTTTTCGAACTGTGTGGTATTTGATTGATTGTGTGAATTCTGCGACAATCAACTTTGTTTTAGTCTTGTAAAAACGTAGAGCCACCGCCGACACGTCTCAAACACATACACAAAGATTAAAACACAAATCGTTGAAAGTCAATCGAAGGTTTGATCATCTGCAATATATTGTGTCACAATCTCGTCCCTGCTGCTATCTCATATTGGCTGAGATCGTCACGTTGTTTCCGTAGATATAGGACTGCAAGTCAATGTGATGCACAGTTCGAAAAATTCTTGTGATTTTACATCCTATCAGATGCACATAAATGGAGCGTCATATTTTACACAAATTTATATTTAAGAAGATGAAAAATTGTGTGATTTGAAAATAACATGGCTTTAAAACGAATGGAATAAAAATCAAAAGATCGACAGCAAAAACGCGACCTGAACCGAAAAACATTAGATCACAAAGCACACCAGTTAGTCGACTGAGTCACAGAAGCATATATCTGCTTGGCAGGTTAATCGTTCATATAAATTCATACAGTCTCACTTGCTAGCCGAGTGCAAATTAAACTCGGAACCAGTAAATTTCTGTACGAATAGAATATTGCATCATTTGAGAAGTTAAGTAGTTATGAATTGTATCGTTTGTAGAATTATGTCACCTGTAAAATTCATAATTTCTTTCTGTGTGTAGTATTGTAGTAGAACGAAGCATGTTTGTTTTTTTCTAACCACTTGGACTGTCTCTTCATGTGTTTTCATATGCAGGGTAGTTCAATTGGTAAACAAATTTTCCCGGTTAGGAGTTAGCCACGGGTTCGAGTCTCGTCTCTGTGGTAACATTTTCGCGGTTGCATTCGCATGTCAATTTTTCAATCTGTATTTCTGCGACAGTATTCACTCATTGCTGGAAATATTCGAATAGTTCTATGGGAATATTTAAATGATTCTAAAAGAAAATGTTGAGTATTTTTACCATCATTTTTTTTTTGCTTCTTCAGAATCTAAATTCTGGACCAGGATTTAGAAATTCGAACTGAACTCAATAACTAAATTCGGAACCTGGGGCTGATTCTAAGTTCAGTTGCAAAATTCGGGCTTCGAAGTCAGATCAAGAACACAATTCATTTCTGAACTAGAATTAAGTAACTGAGTTCAGTTCTAGAACCCAATTTCCAAATTCAATTCCAGCATGCAGGCTCTGAATTGTAAACATAAAATCTGTGGCTGAATTTAGGAATTAGATTCCGAAGCTGGATTAAAAAAATAAATTCTGAATCTAAATTCAGGAATTTAAATTTTGGTTCAGAGGTCTGTCCCAAAATTCTGGTTCGGAGTTTCAATCTAAAATTTTGTTTCAAACTCCAGATCCAAAATTCATATCTTAAATTTTGGTCTTGAACTCTGATTTTTTTTGCCTGAATCACAATTCTGGATTCGAGTTCCGTACCTAAATTAAGGCACTAGATTCAGTTCGAAAATCTATCTAGTCAAGAAACCAATTCCAAAAATCCAGAATTAGAATTCAGTTCCAGAGTCTTAGTTTAAACTGTTTAACCTGTATTCTGAAACTAAATTCTTGAACTATATTCTGAAACTAAATTCTAAACTTGAAATTTCGTTTCGAATTCAGGTGACCTAGAATCCAGGTTTTGGAATTCAGTTCCAAAACTCAATTTTAGAATCCAGTTCCTGAATTCAATCCAAATGAGGCTTTACATCACACAGAAGGTCTGTTGTAGCTGCTGTTAATGGAAGCTTCTCACCACCCAGTCCCGTCTAACATACATCGGGCTGATATGTGCCTGAAAACCTCAAAACCGACGTTCGAGTGCGATGAAGGCAAACAAGCGTGATGAGCTTTCCGTATTGTTTCCAAAAGTTTTATAAAAATTTGATTTTGAGTTTTTGAGTTATTTATGATCCGGAAAAGCATCCGGACGACGGTTTTGAGGTTATCGGGCACATACCAGTCCCGATGTTCTACTGGAAGAGTATAAAAGGTACGTTTTGATTGAAATTCGTTCATTACTTCTAGTCATCGGTCGTCAGAAGGAGAAGTCGTCAGCAATGAAAGCAGACCTTTAGCATGGTATCAAACCTCAAACGCTCAGGTCGTGCTCTCATTTGGAATTCGGTTGTCAGGAGAAGCAGTAATCTCTAGCTCACAGCTAGAACTCACAGAATTCTGGACTTAATTTCAGGTTTAAAATTTAGTTCGAAAATACAGGTTTAGAATTCAAAGCCTAAATGTTAGAAGTGGATTTTGGAACAATATTTCGAAACTGAATTCAGTTTCAGTTTTATCCCTTTAAAGAGCAATGTTTTATCAATAAACGGAAATCGTTATTTCCATTTTTCTTAAATCAATAAGTAACGTCACTTATATGTCGGTAGGCTTAGTGTTTGTAGTCCGATTGACGTGAAAGTTTGACACCTGTCATCTGAAGTTTAGTACTTTGGAAAAATGAGGTTAGTTTGACATTTCAAACGTCATCTTTGGATCTGTCGCGGGACCTTTTGACTAAAGTGGTATGCACATCAGCGGTTGGACTGTTTGTGGATTTATTTTGTGGACCGTTCGATTCGCAAGAGACACATTTTGATCGAAATTCGGCAGTTTCTTCATTTGTATTTTGTTTTGAAACAAAAAATCGAAAACGTTTCAAACTTTGAATTTACGCGTTTCATGCAAAGTTACATCGAAACAAAATAGGTCAAGCTTTTTCAAGGGATAAATAACATTTCCATTAGAATTAAGATATACTTGTTTGTTTCGTTCGTATTCACGTCCTCCAGTTATGTCGCTGCCATTACTCACCCGCTTTTCATAAATTGCTGATCATATTTCCGGTGGAATGGAGAAAGAATTATGTTGTTGCGTTTTGTGAAACTCGAGATATTCACGATTCAGTTTTACTAAATATATTATATATCAATATGGATCACTTTAACGAATTCAATACAAATCGAAAAAGACATCACAGTAATACTATCTCGTAACGGAAGAGGATATTAGTTCAGTCATGTTTAACAGTTTGCGTTTCGCGTGTAACCAGAAGTGAAATGTCAAAAATAATTGAACATGATGCCTGCATAGCGGTGTGAACATTTTGATATTTAATGTGTTTTTTTTTCTGACAAAAGTAACCCAAGTAGCAAATGTAACTTATTGAACTTTCAAGATGTTTTACAATTGATTTAGAAATGTTATTTATGTTAGATATGTTTAGAAATATATATTAAAATTGGTTGTGCATTTTATCACTGTTAAGTTTCACAATACTACCGAAAAAATCACTGTAGAACAACTTTAAGTACATCTAAAACAATTGTGCAATAAATCACCAACTTGTTAATGTTCCACTAGAAGCTTAACAAACAATTTTACATCGTCATGTAAAACGGGAGTAACTATAACAATTGTGCAACTTATCAAAAACTTTCCACACGGCTGTCATAATTGTACCGGACACAATATACGTCGAAATTGCCTTAAATCTCTTGTGGAAGAACAAATTAGTGAAATGATTGATGCTCTCCACAAGGCAAAAAAGGCTAAGCCGAATTGATAACGTTGCTGTAAAAATATATTTCTGCAGAGTCCGCATTGTTTTTGCTGCCTCATTAATTTTTAGATCAGTGTGTGCAGTTTTCTTCAGTTTTAGAAAAACATTGATATGAAATTCAAAACTTGCAAAAAAGTTGTGCAAGATTTATCTGTTTGAGTTGAACGCAAAACTTGCAGACATGAGATTATTATCATAAAAGTTGCAGGAATACAGCG
Source organism: Malaya genurostris (assembly GCF_030247185.1). NCBI lineage: Eukaryota > Metazoa > Arthropoda > Insecta > Diptera > Culicidae > Malaya > Malaya genurostris. Next base: position 184,860,922 of record NC_080572.1, read on the forward strand.
TTATATACGCAATGAAAATAAAAATCGATCAGATAATTTGTATTCGGTTTTCATCTCGCGAAAAAAAGCAGACCTGACATCACTTTTTAAAGATATTGAACGAAAAGTTAATTTCATCAGAGTTACTCCCATAGTTATATATTACCGCTTGTGCAACTTGTTTTTGCAACTCCAGCACACGGAGTTACCAAAATAATACCTACAGTGCGTATCACAAAAGTTGGGCCCTTTAAGAAAAATGACTATACTGTATTGTTGTTTAATTCAACTAGAAGAGTAAAATTGATAAAAAAAAAGCAAAACGTAGAGAATTTCTTTCCGAAATATTATCATGTTAATGTTTCCTGTTATTTAAATAATATATGTCATTACGTTGGGTGAACCATTTTCTATTCAACTCACTGTTACAATCGATGCCATATTGGAAAATATTCAAGAAAAAATCATTTCGAGATTTTTCAGGTTTAATTACACATTAGTTTGATCAAAATCGTCTGAGAATTTTAAAGAATGCTTGAATACACGTATTTTAAGCACCATTCCGATGATTCTCATTAAAAATAATAGACTGTTATTTTCACAAAAATTGGTTTAGAAACATAAAAATACGTTAATTCAAAGGCGCTTGAAAATTTCGGGCGTACGAATACATGTTGCACCATAAAAATGCAGTTTGTTGTCGAATTTTCATTTACAAAAACACAAAAGATCAATTCTACTATATTCAGCATTATCATTTTTCATGTGCAGATTATTTTACAAGATCCGTGTTTTTGTTGAGAGCAGTTGTATTGAAAATCAAATGTGAAACTTATTTATTAGAAATTATGTTTGTTATGTTTTTGTAAACGTCATTCCATTTCTTGTTTACATTACGTAGTAGCTCTCACGAGTTTCACAATTGTTTTTTCGCTGATTTTATTACTGCCTTTTTGATGGGATCGACGCATGAATTTATGTATCAGTTGCACAATCGTTGTGAATAAATGTTCGTAATAACGGATGAACTTGAAAGTATGTTGAACAACACAGAAAAATTGCGCTTTTTCCATAACGCAACAGTTACTAGAGTAGTGATATAAACTAACTTGATAAATTACACAATCAGTAGAAAAATACAGGACAGCAACTTAACGTGCTACTTGGGAAATATTGCCTATAAATCATGTAGAATTACGCTCTTTTAGACCTAAGATCGCCTTCACTTTCAAAAGTTATGAAGTAGTATTTAACTTCGCTCATGAATGTTATGAATAGTGCTGAAAAGATGAAACCTGTGAAGGCAATGTTTAGCAGATCACTTCTGATATATAGAACAAAATTAAAATGAAATTAACGGTGTATTACAAGTCACTTCGTTTGCGATATTTTTTCATTGCGTTCATGACATTGAATTTAAATTAGCTGCACATTATCTTTTCTCTCAGGGAAAGTTAGAATGTAAAAGAAAATTGCCATTTTTCTAAACTGTCTATGAATTAAACGTGCATATACTAAGCGATCTGCCCCTCGCTGTGAACTGTTTTGCGAATAGTTCAAACTTTAAGTCATAATTCGAAATTTCGATATTCTTTTTTTAAAAAGTTATTGAATTTCTTTCAACAGACGAACCATTTTAAAATTCGACAAATAGAAAGTTTGTTTAGCACTGAAAAAATGTTAATAAACAGTATGACAAGTACAATACAATAAGCAAAAGAAAAAGTAATACTTATTACTTTTACTTCAATTGATAGCACCTAGGATGGCTTTTATCGTATCAAAGAATGCTCACTGGCAATACTTCACACGATCGTCGATATCATCGCAGCAACAAACAACCGGCATGATTCATTTAACATAGAATAGACACCAGTGCGAGAGCAAATTTCTCTCGAATGCTTCGTTTTGAAGCATTTATTTATTTATTTATTGAACAACCTGATATTGTATATTTATATCACTGTAACCGTAGTTTTTCAAATCAAGAAATCGTGGTACATAACAGTTCGGCTGAAAAGTTCGTATCGTTTAATAGAAACACAAATTTTTTGCCAAAATTCGTTTTCATTATTCAGCATAATTGCCATCAGAGGCGATACAGCGATTATAGCGATCTTCCAACTTTTCGATACCATTTTTGTAGTATGATTTGTCCTTTGCCTCAAAATAGGCCTCAGTTTCAGCGATTACCTCTTCATTGCTTCTAAATTTTTTACCAGCGAGCATTCTCTTGAGGTCTGAGAACAGGAAAAAGTCACTGGGGGCCAAATCTGGAGAATACGGTTGATGAGGGAGCAATTCGAAGCCCAATTCGTTCAATTTCAGCATGGTTTTTCGTTGTTGTTTTCGATCGATTGTGAGCTCACGCGGCACTCATTTTGCACAAAGCTTTCTCATATCCAAATATTCGTGAATAATATGTCCAACACGTTCCTTTGATATCTTTAGGGTGTCAGCTATCTCGATCAACTTCACTTTACGGTCATTGAAAATCATTTTGTGGATTTATTTACGTTTTCATCGGTAACAGCCTCTTTTGGACGTCCATTGCGTTCATCGTCTTCGGTGCTCATATAATCAGTACAATATTTTGCAAACCACTTACGAATTGTTGCTTCGCCCGGTGCAGAGTCTGGATAACACTCATCAAGCCATTTTTTGGTATCGGCGGCACTTTTTTTCATCAAAAAGTAGTGTTTCATCAACACACGAAATTCCTTTTTTTCCATTTTTTTCACAATAACAAAAGTAGCTTCACTCAAAATGCAATATCTCACAAACTAATAATCAGACAGCTGTCAAATTTATACACGTAACTTTTGAAGGTTGGTACTAACTGAAAATGGTATGGATTTAATTCTAGTGGCGCCCTCTCATAGAAACGATAAGAACTTTTCAGCCGATCTGTTAATTCGGAAATTTTGGTAAAATTCTGTAATTAACATTAAGATTAATTGGAAAGTAGAGAAAAACTAGAAAATTGGTTCGTTTAGAATTGGAAATTTTCCACTCAAAGCATTCTAGATCTCCGATGATTGTTTTGCGTGTATGAAGCTGACTGTAGAGCAAAATATGAATACTGCACAGTTCGAAAAATTCTTGTGATTTTACATCTTATCAGATGCACATAAATGGAGCGTCATATTTTACACAAATTTATATTCAAGAAGCTGAAAAATTGTGTAATTTGAAAATTACATGGCTTCAAAACGAATGGAATAAAAATCAAAAGATCGACAGCAACAACGCGACCTTAAAGTTTTTCTAATGTTGATCAATTTTTTTAGCTGTAACCTCATCATTTCACACTTGTCAAATATTCACCAAAATGTGAACTTTAAGTTATGGTTTAAAATAAAATTGTTTGTAAAAATATGAATCGATTCAAATTCATTTTGATCCGTGCAAAACAAGTGGTTTCTCATTCTAACAACGTGTACCAAGTTTCGATCAAATTGAAAAAAGTCGATTCTGGTTTTACCTCTTTTTCTGCTGTTTATTTCTGGAATTGCTCTAATGTAATACTTTCATGATTCTACACATGGAAAGACCGAAATCAGCATTTTGGCGAATAAATTAGTTGATTTTCTAATTTCAATTAGTTATTTTTTGAGACATCTAAAAAAATCTTACTTCTGCTAATTTAGACTTTTTTAATTCTCATTCCCTTAATAATGATAAAATATTAGTTGAAATGGCTATTTCTTTAGTTCAATTCACCAATTAATCGTGCTGTCGCTTCTTAGCTAAGGCACACTCCATTTCCATTCAACTAATTTTTTAGTTGAATTAGAAAAATGTTTTCAATCAACATGAATGGTTGAATTGGCCTCTATAATCTGCAGTTATGCATATGGCGCACTGTCACCGAAATAACGTGGCACACTACTACCGAATTTTGCAGCCGCCGTTGTCTTTTCTATATTGGCAGGTATAAATACGACAGCGACTTCCCGTGTTGTATTGGAGGAAAAACGTGATTAATCCACCTAGCAGTGAGATGATACCTTTTTTTTATCAATACGCATGTGTTTTTGCATCGATATTCTTCGGTGTTTTAGTTCTCATGACATTATTTTAATTATCGTCGTTTTAAACGGCAAATTGAGATTTTAATCACTCATTACCCTGTAATGCCGAAACTGCAAAACATATCGAATTTCAATCTTAGCGTGTGACAATCGATTGAACATTCCATGAGATGTCGAAGTTAGTTCCACTTTAGAGTTTTTCGTCATTATTTATGGTACTTCCAGAGCCGGTATTCAGGAATTAGCATAGCCCAAAATGATTCGAATGGCCATAAATTATTACGCCAAACAATTTACATGAAATTTATAAACTCAGCATCTGTAATTCCAGAATCGGATAAAATTCACCGATTTTGTATGGGACCTTAAGTCCTGTAATATTTGTTTTTGAAGTTCGATTTGGTCTTTTTTGAGAAAATGATTGAGCTTTGAGAATCGATTCGATACTGGAACCGGAATTCTAAAATCGGTGTAGCCGAAATCAGTTAAATTCACCTGAGCAGTGTGTGGACATCTTTGAGAAATTGTAGTGCGAATTAAAATTTGGGGGTACATTCCGAATCCAAAAACGAATACCGCTCAAACTGAAATAAATTTATTTGGTAATCGACTATCCAAATCTGCTAACCCGATAAACCTGATTAATTTATGTGAAATGGACATTTTTATACTAATCACCCTGCATTTTCTAAACCAGAAGTCGGATCTGACTAAAAAGTAAGAGGTTTTATAGGATTTTAAGACCTCTCATTTGAATCATAGATGATTCTTAGATTTCATTTGAATCTTAGATCGGTTTAGCCATCTTCGAGAAAAATTAATTGCATTATTTTAATTTCGTTTCACATATCATCCTGTGGTTCCGCAATCAGAAGTCGGATTCAAACGTAATTCAGGAACCTTGTTTGGGAGTATACGACTTTTCATATGAATCTGAGTTTGTAGATAACGGTTTAACCATCTCCGAGAAAATTGAGTGAAATTATTTGTCACACACGCATTTGCTGATCTCGACTAACTGAGTCGTATGGTATGTGGAAGTCATGTCCTTCCAGCATTTATTGCTGTAAATAGTTTAAATCAATATAATTATGGAATTACTTCCAACTCGATAATGCTGGTATCATCTGGTTTACATATGCCATATTCGAAAGATTATGTTGCCAAAAATGAACCGTGCTAAAATTGGTCCGAGGCAAATTGTCATAAAAAAAGATGCTGTACACAGTCTTTTTGGTACTTAGAAACAATTATATGTAACAGTATAAAAAATCGTGTTTCATGTTGCTCCCAAGCATTGCTTTTTCATACAGCGCTCAAAATTCCTTCTACTGGAATAAGGTTTACACAAAAATATCGATATCTCCGTTAAAAATGGACGGATTTTAACAATCTATGGCTTGTTGGATAGGTATTACCGAGCGAAATCTAAGTCTGGAAACATATTCTGTTTTCAAGGTCAAATGTGACAGATACTGTCAAAAACTGAAAATTTTGACATAAAACTTCGTATAACTCAAAAAGTAAACATCCGATCTCAAAACCATTCAATAGCGTTCTGGGTGACGGGGAGACCTTTCATTTGCGACTAGTTTGATCAAAATCGGTCCAGCCATCTCTGAGATCTCGACCTCTTAGTTGACAACACACATACAGACACACACACATACACACACACACAGACATTTGCTCAGTTCGTCGAGCTGAATCGATTGGTATATGACATTCGGCCCTCCGGGCCTCGGAAAATTTTTCGAAAGTTTGAGCGAATTCTATACCTATTTTTTATATATATAAAAAAAGATAAAAATATAAAATGGAGGAAAAAACATAAACTTCTTTTTCATAAATTTTTCTTCTAAACCACTATTTGCTTCATTGCACTCCGCGAAATCGACTCTCTCACTAATAACTTTGAGCACTCGGAAAGCAAAAACCCAATAAATACTCCGTACTGTGTAGCCCGAGCGAAACATACAATGAAATAGTACAGAGAAGAGCAACCGCCTACTACGAGTATTCTACACAAACTGTGTAGTTTTGAACGAATATAAACCTACCTTCGTTTGTTTCGACAGTGCCTTCAGCCAAAAAAAAATTTACAACCAGTTGTAAAATAAGTTGGAAGATACAACGAGCTTCATTTGACATATACAACTTTCGAAACTCTCTTCCCTGTTCCACGAAAAAATATTATTACGCACAATCGCCTCGAATGCGCACAAATTCTGAATAAATATCCTTTCCACTGAGAGTTAACGGCATTTTTACATATCGGTTTAAAAATTTAAATGTAGATATATCGTAACACATGCGAAAAACATCAAAACAATTTGCAAGCAGTTTCAACTTTGACACTGCTCAAGAGTTTTTGGCTAAAAAACTTGCTAATAAAATCACCTTCATTTTTGTTTTCACGAGAATTTGGTGTTCACGCAGAGAAAAAAAATTGTAAAAATAACCAAATTTGGGTTTCACCGAACGAATATTTTTGTAGAAATAGTGACAAAAGAAAATCTGGTTTAATATTGCAAATATTGCCACTTGAAACTACAAAACATGATCGTTTATATTTCTCGGTGGAATAGTTTGTTCCAATCAATAGTTTGATTTGACAAACAATTTCACAGTTAATTCAATTTAAAAAATAGTTTTAAATGAACCGAACTCTAGTTAAAGTCAATAATTGTAACGCTTTAATTTCACAACCTTTTGAAACTTGCAAAAAACTTTATCCGCGGTAGATAAAACAATGCCCTGGAGTATTCTCGCGGGAAAAAATGCTCTTGTTTGTTAGAAATAAAACTGTAACGGTTCATTTGAACTGTAAATTTAGTTATATCAGTACACAAATAAGATCATTGATTAATTGAACCTATTTCTTTCTTGAAATAAAGATACAACAGGATTGAGTCAACACGGATATTTCGATAACGACAATTTAACTTTGGTTGACAAGTAATAAATAGTTAGTTTATTTCAACAATAAAAATCATCGGGAGCAACTAAATTTTTCGTGTAGTTAAACCAAAGTTTAGATTCAAATCAAGCATTGATTATTTTTTATATTTAAGGGAGAAATTGGTATAAAACAATCATATTCTAGCTTGAAATGAACATAAATCATTTTAAACGCTCTACTAACTGTTTTGTTATTTTAAATATGCTCCATTTCTCTACGTGTTGGATTGAAATTTTCCTGGTTTGTGTCCAGGATTTTCGCCAACTAAACACAGTCTCTAAAAACAAAAGTTTTCAGTAAAGTAAATTCTAAATTTCAACTAATTTAATAGTTATTTTAGAAATTTTGTTGCTAAAACAACTAATCAGTCATACGATTTAGGCGCAGAGCTAATTTCGGTCGTTCCGTGCAGTGAAGCCTCATAGCGAAAACGACGGTTTCAAGAAAATCCCTCTAACTTTTCAAGTAAGGAAAATATTGGATTAACGCAACGCGCAACATCAACATTCGCTTACTCATTTTCATCAATCTTGTCACAGGCTAGAGCGTCCGATGTCGTTCCCAAATAATAACTTGGGATGAGGCGCAAATTTATGCATTCTTTCACATCGTTCGATGAAGCCTTTATACCCCTATCACTTGAACGACTCTAACCATCAGGGTTTGTAAAACCTGTACCAGCAAGAAAGCACAAAGTGAATCGGATGAGCGCCTCGATGGCTGCCGCGCTGCCGCTGTATCGGATCAGTATTATCCGGTGCTGTATCGCCCGGTGTCGTGTAGTGAAAGGTCCTGTGTGACGGGGCCCTACTAACCGACACCGAGAGATTGACTCTAGACGATTGGCCAGCTCGATCGGTTATTGTAATTTATTCAATTATGTAGTTTAAATTTTCATTTTCCCCCTGTTGACAATAAAGCACAACGGTACTATCGCCACAAGTCGACTGGGAAGGTAAGGGAAGGCTGCTGGAACGGGATAACATGCTCTTCGAGAATCCATTGGCGAACGTAACAACTGCTAAATGCGCACACCGAAGCCCCATTCTCTATCTTTCCCCATGAGTTATAATCTTGATACACTTGTTTTCGTTGCTTTGCCCATCCCGGAGCATATTTGTCCCTCCACATTTGTGGCGAAAAGGAACGGGAGGGCTGCTGTTCCGGTAGAATAGTGAATGTTGAGGCCAACTTTCGGACAAGTACAAGGTGGTCACTGCCTTCTGCCGATAACGCACCTGCAGAGCGGTCCTGTGTTAGTGACCGACCAACCGATAGATTACTATGACAAGCTGCTGGTGCCGTACCTTAAAATATAGTACCTATCAGGACATGTGAGTAGATTTTATTCTATAGTCGGTGGTTTTAAGCTTTATCTAGGTTTAAAGTTTATTATACTATAAATTCTAAAGAAAAGAATGAATGAAAACGATGAGGTCTCATTTCAAATTTGAGCGTAATACAGTCATTGGTTTCTTTTCGATGATCAATTTTTGTTTTCTTGCTTAGTATGTATCATGTTAAGTAAGGAAATAAATGATTGCCGTACTAACTCTGGACCAATACCACGAACGCGAGCGCTCTTCGGTAGCGTGTTTGTCCATGTTGATGCGAAATCGGGAGCACCTTTCGCATCGATTGGTTACCGCAGATGGCTTAGTCGGAATGGTTATGATGTCGGTTTTCGTGGACTAAAAGCTGACTAAAAATAGTGCATCGTGTTCAGAAATAACGTCAAATGGAAAATTCAAAAAAAGGAATATATTGTGCACAGGCAAATCCGGAGTGGTCCGGTTCCAAGCTGACTAAAGTACTGAAGGTCCCAAAAAACAACAGTTTGTCGAGTGCTCAAAACTCCAAAAGTGCGACAAGGAAACACTGTGTATAGTAAAGAATCAGTGGGACTACCAAAAAAAACTGGAGCCAGGAATCGCCGGAACTGTAACCATGAACAGAAATCTGTCAACTTTCATACTTCTCTGGTTTACTGCAATTGAGTTGCACAGATTCATGAATGACGAATCATTAGATATAACGTCACAAGATATCATAAGCAAACCTTGAATCGATTCACTCTTTAAAATAGTTAGTAAGTTAGTACACCCAATCCTCTGTTGAAGTAATTCTTTCTACATTGCCTTCTTTTACGCAACTCATTTTACGAACTATCCCAAATAACGTAATCTTTTTTTACGAACCAAATATAAATAACGTAAACTTTTTTTACGAACCTACTTCGTCACTGATATTTCATGGAAACCACTACAATATGGGTATTTTTGAGTGGGGTTTGAAGAGTAGATTCCGAAAACGATGTTTGAGGTATTTTTGAAATCCAATATGGCGGCTTCCGATTCATCGATATTTCTTAAGCACTCTTACTCATATTGTATGCTTGAGCTTGAGCTTGAGCTTGAGCGACCACCCCTGGTTGCTACTCCGTTACTGATCGGGATTACCTGAAATTGTACAGGGAATTTCTAGATGATCCAACCTGGGACTGGTAAATCATCCTTCAATGTACATCTTCTGGTAACCCCAGAATGCACTGATCAGTACCGGCGTCGGCCAGGCCCGAACGTAGAACGTCTAAGGAATGGGAAGGGATGTTAGTCCAACACTTGTTGTTACTAGAGGCCGTATATACTACTGCGCACAATACAAGTGTCACGGGAGAAGGATATTTGTTAGTAAAAATTTCAGCATTGGTAGTATTCGCGCGCGACTCATTATTTTCCGGTATCAAGATGCTCGGATGCACCACTAAACTCACTGACTTCCCGAGTGAACGTTTCAACAATATCCTATATTGAAGTCCCGGGAAGTCTTGATTCACAGCTCTTTTTCGAGGAAACTGAAGAAAAATTTTCAATACTATCGCGTCCCTATTTTTTATAAATGTAATCACGTGATACAAAATAAACGAGTGAATAGGATTTAGACAAAATAGTTGATTCATTGCATTGACATATTCTAAACAGTTGTTATAAAATAATTTTAAATCACCAAATAAAGGTCAACAGATTTCACGCGCGTCGCGATTATTTATTATTTTCGATTTTTTATTTTAATTATTTATTAAAATTATTAATTGGTTATATTGGTTGATCTGGGCAGCCGGCTACCGAGAAAAATATTAAATTATTGATAGGTTGGATGAAGGGATAATTTAGTAAAATAGAGTAATCAGAAGTGAAACGTTGAAAATATCTGATAACTGAAAGGAAAAAGAAACTCCTGCAATTGTCGCCTTTTACGACATGGAAGAAGGTACCCAGTTGAGCTATTCTTGGTTCATTTTTTTCTGCCAGATTCCACACGGCATGTAGGCTGGTACTGTCCGGAGAAAGCTAATAGGCACTATCAATCTCCTAGTGGACCCCAGCCCCTTATTATATATGATAGTATGATTGATATGAGAAAGGCATCGTTACACCACTACGTGGATTAAAACAGGTTTTTTGTAAATAGTCAGTGGCAGCCGCGTATGCACGGATTACATAAGAACGCAGGTTTTTCCATAAAATCATCTTTTCTGTAAGCTTCTCATTCATTGGCTTCTTCGATATATGTTTCCTTTCAGTCATTGCAAGGCTGATAGATTTATTTTTCTTAAATATAGCGTTGTTTGATTAATTGCCCCAAGTTTGTTGAAACTCACTAAAGTTGGTACATTTCCCAAAAAAATGTATATGTAACGTGTCCAAGGATTGATTCATGTCCATCCGACGATTTGGGTCGTTAATTTATTGTAAAGGAAGGTTTGAAGTTTCCGTAGACGATTTTATTATTTGGAGCAAAATAATCTTTCATTTGCAATACTTTAAAAGCTTAGGTGCGTGCTAATCGCCCCCTATCCGCTATATTTAGTTGAGTTAATTGACTCAATTTTAGGTTGAATACGGTTTACTTAATTTTAGTTTACTGAACGAAAACCTCACTGTTGTTTGGTTTTGCTCTTTGGAATATAACAACAATGGAGATTGAAAATTAAATAAAAGATTCAAAACAACTCAATATCAAGTAAAAAGTAGTCAAATATAAAGAAAGGTTTTATTTTCTGTGTATATTTTCCAAACAAAACACAGAATGCCATCTATAAAAAAAAAACAGATATTGACTAGGTACACCCTAGGACAGGACCAGACAACTGCCGTTTTTTCAAGTAGAATAGCATCTAATTTTTGTAGATCTCTGTTGAATATTTGAAAATTTCTCGACCAATGCAGCCAGCGCAGAAGGAACGATAATAAATATTCAATACAATTTCAAATACAATTCATATGAAAGTTATAATCTATAGAACTTCAGTTTTGGGTTTTTCAAACCGTTTCGGTAGAAAACCGATGATTCGCCCTTTATATTCACTTCATTTGCAGATTATAGCGAACCGTAATCAATTAGAGACAAGGAAATTCTCCCACATTACTCTTTTTATTTCACCCTGCAGTAACATTAATTTCAAGATCGAATACTTGATTATGCAAATTCCAATCATAAGCTGGTCCCAAACTGGCCCTAAAAGCGGATACGTGGTTGCTTGGTCCTGTCCTAAGGTACACCAGTAGTCATGCAGTGTCTGTTGATTCGGTAATAAAAGAAATTAAAGAAACATCGCAAGCAAAGAATCAACAAACCACTCCCTGCTACTACTATGTATTTCCTTGAAGTAAAGGATATATAAAATATCTTATATAAAAGAGGTATGCCGTCACTGTGGATACCAACCCCTGAAACGAGGGCCGAGTGTCATATACTGTATGTATGTGACTAAAATATGCGCTTTATTTCCTCAAAGATGGCTAAAAATATTTTCACAAACTTAGACTAAAATGAAACGTCCTACGGTCCCACACGTTGCTATTGGATTTCATCCGAGTCCGATCTTTGGTTTCGGAACTATAGGGTAAAGTGCGTTGACCTTGGTATGTCCAAAAATGAAATGAAATTACAGCTTAGTCGTAGAAATAATGCGTAGTATCTAAGTAAACATTGTAAACCATTTATATGTAGTCTACATTTGCTTGACGAAATAAATAAATAAATGAATTCATTTAAATTTAACTAATAACTCTATTATAAATTAAAAAGGTTAGGTTAATTTATCCCCAAATAAGCTGTCTAGTTTCTATTTGATTTTCAATTTTTTTTCGAAGAATCCTGTAGCGATATTTATAAAAATATGAGCAATACGAGAAAGGCTTCACTACACCACTAGGAATCAGGAATCAGAACAAATTGGCTCAAATGGCACGTTCCCCTTGATATTTGGAGATTTGTGCCTTGCCATCAATTTGTTTTTAGCATCATTTTCCCGATATATAAGAGGGAAGGATTGAAAGGAAATGGTAAGGGTTGAACTAGGAGGATGGGAAAAATTGACGACACAAAAACACATAAAAGCAGAAGTAAATTCTGCACCCCTAAGGGATGCTGAACAATCTGCTGAGGATCACATTTAGTGGAAGCAGAAGGAAATTCTGAACCTCTACGAGGTCCCGAACAGTCTGCTGTTAATAAAACCTCCAACCCCCGAGAGGATTTAGAGATCTTACAAAAGCGACACCATTCTGCACTCCCGGAAGAATGCAGAACGACTCGCAGTATGTACGAGCAGAAGTAAATGCGGTACCCCCCAGAGGATGCCAAACAATCTGCCAAACCCTATTTAAGGTGAATACAGAAGGGATTCATTCACTCCAGGAAGAACGATGAACCCTTCTGACTATAGCTCCTTACCACATTGGGTGAGAAACGAGAGAATATCCTTCAATTTTAGCTCCGCATACACAGACTCAACCATGTATGGAGAACCAAAAACCCGGATACGTAGCTGCGTCAATGCGGGACAGTTACATATCAGATGATATGAAGTACCATAATCGCATTCACACAAATCACACGAATAATACTCAGCACGTTGAATAGTAGCCATGTGATATTTGAGTTTGCAATGTCCAGTCAGAGCTCTGACCAGAATACTTCAATGATACTTGGAGAAATGCAGTAGACACTTTGACATTTTCAGATTTAAATCTGGTAGAAATGCTTTTGTCTGAGCGCAAGTTTGCAAGCTGCGCCAGTAGCTGGCATGTTTGGATGCAGCCCAAGAACGTATCTTGTGCTTTATCCAACTAGTTGAAAGTGGTAAAGCTGGTTCAGGACCAACGAAATCATTCGTTGCACCAGCTCTAGCCAACTCATCAGCCCATTCATTTCCAGTAATACCAGAATGGCCGGGTACCCATATGAAGTAAACAGCATTTGAAATGCTGAGGTCTTCAATTTGAGTTCGACATGCGATCACTAGATTCGACCGTGAGTCATTCGAACTGAGTGCTTTTAAGGCTGCCTGACTGTCGGAACAAAAATAAATACGTTTACCACAGATCCTCTGCTGAAGTGCCGATTGTACTCCACACAGAATTGCGTAGATTTCTGCTTGGAACACAGTACAGTATCTACCAAGTGAATGAGACTGCTCCAGCCTATTTCACGACAGTAGATACCAGCACCAGCACGACCATTCAACAGAGAACCGTCCGTAAAACAAACTATGTGTTCATCAAGTTGTCGTTCCAGACAACCAGACAATCATTCCTAACGAAGAGGATAGCTCACTTTGAATGTTTTAAAAGGAAAACTGCATGTGAGAGTTAGGTCACTAGGAGCGAGTAAATACTCATCCCACGGAACCATTTGAGACCACAAGCGAGTGTGACTGGTAGCATATTCTAATGGGTTACTGTTCCAAAGCCCTGTAACCCTAAGACGGTATGCACTAGATAATGCTTCTTGTTTTAGGAACACATGTAGTGGTTTAATACACAGTAGCGCCTCTAGAGCAGCATTAGGAGTTGTCGTGAATGCTCCTGTCATCGCCATTAGGACCATCCTTTAGCTTTGACTGAACTGTCGCGACTTCTTCTTTCTGCCACCATACAAGACATCCATATGCTAAAATTGGTCTAACAATAGTTGTGTAGATCCAATGAATATATCTGGGTTTGAGTCCCCATGATTTTCCAAAAGCTCGTCTGCATTGGCCGAAAGCCATGCAAGCTCTTTCAATCCTGAAGTCAATGTGAGCAGACCAATTCAGTTTTGAGTCAAGAATAACCCCGACGTATTTAACTTGATCGACCACAGTGACCTCTGAACCAAGAACTGCAACGGACGAGCTCCTGTAATTATCCTACGATGAGTGAAAAGCACCATTGATGTTTTGCCCGGATTTACAGATAATCCAAACCTGACAACACCATTGTTCAACAGATCGCAGGGCTTGCTGCATTAAATCAAAGAGAGTGTTAATGCTTATACCGGTCATCAATATATGATAATCGTCGGCAAAACCATAAGTCGGAAATCCAAGGTTATTAAGTTTCCTTAACAAACTATCAGCGACTAGGTTCCATAAAAGTGGGGATAGTACACCACCTTGAGGACACCCACAGACACTCAGCTTTCTAATCTCTGGCCCGCCGAAGCGATGATCAAAGAAGTTGATTGCTAAGCATTGCGTGTATCCAGTAAGGGAAAAACCCAAGATATTCCGTTCACGACTGCAATGTTTAACCTCCTGCAGCCATTCAGCCATCGGCACGGAAATACACCTTGACTTAGGAGTTCCTATTTTTGTGGCCTTTTACGACATGGAATAGGAAACCAGTGGATCAATTCTTGGTAAAAAATAATTCCGCCGGATGCCACACGGCAATACGAGAAAGGCTTCACTACACCACTAGGAGGACTAAAACAGATTTTTTACCTTTCTATATGGGAAGGTAATAGAATTGCTGGAGGTTTAGGAAATTAGGTTGAATTCGCTACAATCCAGTTTCATTAAATTTCTCCATTGGTGCTAAACGTAGGAGCCTTCAAAACATTTCCTAATTGAAAAGTTCTACACTAGAAACGGGTGAATATGATTTATATGATCCTGTCGATTTGTATATCCAGTGGATCCAGATACTCCTATTACCACGATCAAAAAAGGATAATTGGTTGTTTTGACCTGTACTAAAATTAAAACACATAACATAGAAAGCATGAAACAATCTTACCGGTTTCGTCGTATTAAAGAGTTTCAGGCATTTTGTGCATCACAAATGGCTTTGGTATCCACATCGACGAAAACGTCAAGTAAAGCTGACTGTTTGGTTCTGGATAAAATTGTTCATTACGAACAGTGCAAAACTAATACCATACCAAGTCTTTTGAATTTCAAACCAAATATTTCTTTTCTGTTTGACACAAAAAGCCTTGCACTTCATACTAGACCC
Organism: Malaya genurostris; assembly: GCF_030247185.1. NCBI lineage: Eukaryota > Metazoa > Arthropoda > Insecta > Diptera > Culicidae > Malaya > Malaya genurostris. The sequence goes on from NC_080572.1 coordinate 184,876,182, forward strand.
TTCCATTCGACCGGGATCTTGCAAGTTTAAAGTTTATCTTGACAAATTCAGTTTTAGTCATTTTCACTACATAATTTTGATCACAGATTTCACTTCTATCCTAATAATTGCTGCAATTCATTAAAATAATTTTATTTCGAGAAAACTGAACACGAAAAAAAATTGACGTCCGTCTTCTTAAGAACTCTTACTCATATAGTAAGGGTTGAAAACCGATATCAAAAATATCAATAAACCGGTAGTTGCCAACTTGAATTTTGAAACGACGCCAAACATAATTTTCCAGCTACTACTTTCCAAAAATACCCTTATTGTATAAGGTTTCCAATAAATATCAATTAATATCAATAAACAGGAAGTTGGATTTCGAAGCGACCACAAATATCCATTCCAAAAATACCCATATTGTAAGAGGTTTCAAGGAATTAGCATTAGCATTAGCATTAGAGACCGCCCGTGTGTTGCTACTCCGTCATTGATCAAAACCAATTGAGCTTGCAAAATATTTTCCTAAAACAACGTGCCTGGGAATGGTGCGAAGTTTCACATTGTGTTAACTGCATTGATCCCTGCATGGAAGCGGCGGCCTCTTGCATACAAACCTGTAACCGCCTCGTTTGCCCGGTCTACTCAAAGCTTTAGTTAGATCCAAACGAGCGCTAGCGATATTATTTTTTTTTGCTCTGGGTAGCCGGCTACCGAGAACACGTTGCAAATTTATCGCGTTTTGTATTAACATGTGCGAAATACTAAAATACGAAATTACTTCCGAAACTCGTAAAACTCCGAACAGTCGGCTGTCGGGAGGTACGCTATCAGTTCATACATTTAATCCATTGCGTTTTGTTTTTTTTAATAGACAGCCGTAGACACTAGAAAGATATCTCTTGATTACCATTAATCGAACAAAAACGCCTTACGCGATACGAAGTAATGTCGATATCTACTCCATAACCAAAATAATAAAATACCAAATGGATCCTTCTCGCAATGTAAACTATATTTACATACGTCCTAGTTAAGCACGGTCGCAAGAAATATCTAATCCAGTGAATCCCAAAGTGGTCCCTACAGCCAACTGGTGGGCTCTAGCTCATTTTTAGTGGTAGTAAACTCAAAGTTGACAACAGGTTGGCAATGAGTCGCAAATAGTGGGCTTCGCTAGATAAAAAAAATCTTTCTCATTTCGGCCCTGAGTAAATGTGAAAAACTTTTCAATATATCATTGCGATATACAATCCAGAATCAAGCTAATCTATTAGTTTTAAGAATGATGTGATTATTAAATCATTAAATGCTTGTCAGCTTTGAGAGTAAGAAAATGAAAGCTCAAGTGATGTTACAGCCAAAAATTGGTCAAATAATAATGAGTAAAAAAGTTTAAATGTTTCATTAAAAATTCAAGTCATTCCCCATTCAATCCATACAAAATACAGAAAGCAAATAATTCCCCATTCAATCCATACAAAATACAGAAATTTTAATAATTTGAGTCCGAAATCTTGTTCAAATGCAGAATTAAGGTCCAGAATCCTGCTTCCCAGAGCAAAATTTGAGTTCAAATCCAAAATTTCTTCAGGAATTCAGATCCAGAATCTAGGTCTAGGATACGAATTCATGTCCAAAACCAGGTCCATGTTCAGAATGCAGGTCACGGAAATCTATGAATCCTTGTCAGGAGTTCAAGTCTAGAACCCAAGTACGAAATTCAGGCCCAGAATTCCGAACCCGATTTCCGCTCAAGAATCCAGGTCCACGTTCTGAAACTAGGTCCAGAATTCAGGAGAAGAGTCAAGGTTTAGGATCTAGTTTCAGGTTCCAAAACTCTGTCAGGTGCTCCGGTCCTGGATCCAAATCCGGGATCAGAATTCTGGCCCAAAACCAAAGTCCAAGTCCAGGTTGAGAATTATTTTCCAAAATCCAGATCCAGAATCCAGGTTCAGGTAAAAACTCTGTCAAGAATTTTGGTCAGGAATCTGGGTCCAAGTTCAGAATTCATATCCATAGGTCAAGAGTTGAGGTCCTGCATCTGTTTCAGAATCCTGGTCCAGACTAAGAATTGTTGTTTAGAATCGAAGTCCCGAATTTAGGTTCAGAATTCAGATTCTGCACTCAGATCTCAATTTCATTCTCAGAGGTTAGGTCAAGTTACTCCATTCAGGTCCAGGTTCTGAATCCAAACAGAGAATACTGGTTCAGGGTCATAATACTGATCCAAGGTCAGAATCTTTATCCAGAACGCAGATACAGAACTCAGATCCAGAATTAAAGTCCTTAATCAGGCTGCAAAATTTGGACCTAAAATCCAAGCCCAGAGTTCAGTTCCTGATTCCAGGTTCAGGTTTAGAATTCAAAATCAGGATCAAGTTCCAGGTTCACGATTCTGGTGCCTGTCCCGAATCTCTGTCAAAGAGTAAAAAATCTTATTCAGAATCCTGAATCCAGGTGCTCCAGATTTAGACTCAAAATCTACGTCAGTAATTCAAGTCAAGAAACTAGGTTCAGGTCTGGAATCCGAATCCATGCTCAGAATCCGAAGGCAGATTTCTGCTCCAGGTTCAAAATTTTTCTGTCGGAATTCTGGTTCAAAATCCATGTCCAGATTCAGTATAAGGATCAAGAAAACTTGTGGGGTTCAGAAACCTGGTCTAGATTTAGAATCTCTGTCAATAAGTTATGTTCAAATTAAGAATTGAGGAATCTTAAAAAGCTCAGGTCCAGAGTCCACTCCAAATTCACAGTCCCTGTGCAAAATACTGGTCATGAATCCAAGCACAGAACTCACGATCACGGTCCAGGTTCAAAATTTAGTTTCAGAAACTCTGTCAAAAGTTCGGAAAACAGAATCAATGGTCAAGAATCCAAGTCCAAGCCCATGTTTCGAATTCAGGTTCAGGTTAAGGTTAAGGTCTCTGTCAAGAGTTCAGGTTCACAATTTCGTTCCAGGTCTAGAGTCTAGATTCCGAATCTAAATACTGAAGTTTGCTTCAAGTTCATCCATATCCAGATAAAGAATCTCAGTCCAGAATCCCGGTTCAGATTCAGTATTCTGATCCAGAAACCTTGTTCGATAACCAGATGCAGTGTTCAGGATCAAAATACAAATCTAGATATCGCTTAATTATTATCAAGTGAGAGGACTTGAAAGTTTTCCTAACAATCATAGAACCAACTAACAAAAGTAATACACACAATCATTCACATCTTTATCCCCAAAACTTAGTTTTTGTCTTTATTTTCTCTGTTAAACCTTGTGGGTCGCAAACCATTCCCCTACCAGTCGATCTCTCTTTATTTCTCCGGTTGAGAAATATGTAATATTTCGTTGTGTCTCTATTGACTTCAATTTTGCTTACTCAATGTTTGATCGATACGATCTTGAGTAGAGAAATAATTTCTACCGCGTTAACTGTAAAATAATGATTCGATTGCCGGAGAATTTTAGTAATACTTGGTAGGCAGTAGAACGAATAATATATTCAAAATGGGCATTCGGCCAGGAAAGTTTTGAAATCACTGATCTAAACGGTTGTAAATTTCACAAGAGTGACTTAAACTTAGGATTCAACGCGAAGAAAAATAGATCCATTGATCAAACGTTCCCCGAATATAAAGCTTATCGATAAGTAGTTAGCAACATTGATTATTGAATAAAAAAGCGAAAAAAAATATTTTGACATCAGTTTTCGATATATTAAAGAAAAATTACATTTTTATACATTTCACTGATTATATTGAAGAGAATCCTAGTTTCTGTGAAACGCTCGCACTTTGGACTTGACATTCTTCATTAAATTCTGAACAGTTACTTTTGTGACTTTCCTGGTGTCAGCTGTCCAGTTTTTTTAACTCCTGCATGTTTTGGGACACTGTACCTTCCTTCCGAAAGTGTCGCTTGACAATTGCCCAATACCTTTCAATTGGCCGAAGATCCGGGCAGTTCGGTGGGTTTATGTTCTTTTTCACGAATTGTACATTATTTTTTGACAACCACTGTAGAACGGAGTTGGCGTAGTGGGCTGAAGCCAAACCGGCCAGAAGAGAGGAGGAGCCTTATGCTTTCTGTATAGTGGCAGCATTCTCTTCGTACACCTTGGCGTTAATTGTGCCCTTCATGAAGAAAATCGACGACCACAAACCACAGGTACAAATTGCTTGCCAGACCAACACCTTCTGCCCAAACTTTTCCATCGCCACCGTGGTGTCAGCGTCGTCCAGGTCCTGGTACACCGATTTCGTATAATATTGCGGTCCGGGCAGTGCTCGAGAGTCTTCCTTGGCGTAGGTTTCGTCGTCGATCAGGATGCATCCGTCTTTATTCTGTAGAATCCGGTTATACAGTTTCCGCGCTCTTGTTTTGGCCTGAACTTGCTGTACCAGGGACTTTTTCGGCACCTTCTGTTTCTTGTACATTTTCAGGGAGTTCCGAACTTTGATCCGTTGAATCATCCTGATGCTGGTGTTGAATTGCTTGGCCAAATCCCGCGTCGACGCCGATGGGTTTTTCCTGATGTACTTAACCACTTTTAAGTCCCGGCCGGGCTGGCTGGGACCCGTTTTCCTACCGGATCGGGGCAAATCCTTCATGGAAAGGGTCTTACCGAACTTCTCGATAATATTTTTAACACTGGTGTGGTGCACTTTCACCCGTTTTCCAATTTCGTTGTACGTGACACCACTTTCTGAGCACCAAGTGTGCAGAATTTTCTTTCGCGTTTCCGGATCAATTCGACTCATCATTGAAACGATAAACCGTACCGAAACCAATCGATTGCTCAGTTGTTATTGACATGTAAACAAACATGTCACCGCAAAACACTCTGCAAAAAATTAAACCATTTCAGAGTAATAACTGTTTGAATGTTGCTAACTACTTATCGATACACTCCTTAATCGACGGAGTTTAGTCTAGTTCGATTATTAATAAGGAGAAATATAATAAGATATTGTAAATAAGAAAAATTGTAATTATTTCTGACGATATCACCAGTATCCTGTTTCTCCTCTTCGTTTTGCTGTAAAAAAACATGGTGGCCGCGAGATGACACACGACTACTAAAAAAAAGAACACTCGCGAATGGGTTTGCTGCAGGCCGATTTTAGATTTTTAGTCACAATCACGGGATTGACTTGTAAATTTTCACACATTCCATATAAACTTTCTATTAAATTTTCTTCAAATTTTACTGTCTGACACAACGACTACAATCTATTTTCGTTATGCTAGAATCTTATAACACCGACAATGATATGCAGATGGCGCTTCGATCGGTTAACATCGTTTAATTTTGGGCCGTAAATTCTCAGTTTCGGTCACTTGAACATTTTTTAGATTCGCGAATCAGCATTATTCAATAACACTTTTACCATTTTTCAGCAATAAAAACACTTGCCACAGCTGCACTATCACTCAAAATAATTGTTTCGACCAATTATTAATATTAGAAATTTTTTAGAACAGCACTTGAGCACCGCATCGTACTCTATGGTAAGGGTTTTCAAGGAATATAACTGAACCGGAATTCACCGTCTTGGATTTCGGAACAACATTGTTTCCTACATTGCTCCTACTCCTCCATCCAATCCATTCCGAAAATATCCGTATGATTAGCTTTTACAACATTTACTGTATTTGATTTTTTTTAATGATGGCAGCACTTAAAAATTGGTATTGGTTTAAGAATTGTTTATGAAGATTTCGTACTTTTCTGGTATCATCTTTTGGTGCACTGCAAATGACAATTCTTAACAGCTTTTCCCAAGGCCATAATAATATGGGAGACTGACTCTCACATCACTAGTGGATTAAAACAAATTAAAACAAATTTTTGAATTTTGCAATTGAGTGAAAATTACCGAAGGCGGTTAACTGTTTGACATTTCTTTAGTCAAGTTCACTAAATGCTACATTAGAAATGAATTTTTCGTCTTGCTTTGATGTCTTCAATGCTTAGCTACTAAACCCGCGATCTTTTTAGCTACGCTGGAAAATTTTTTGGAATTTCACATTACATGCAAATAGAGTTAATCAAAAAGTAGAGGAAGATGGGGTAGTACACACTCCCTAAGGAAAGATTGATATATGTATCATACCTAATGAAAATAAAACTTAAAGGTTTCATGCATGTCTATCTTCAGTCATCATCATGTCTCATAACTATGAACAAATACACGATATATACATTGAAAAATACATAAAATATCTCATTTAAAAAAAACTCCTGGAACTTCCTTCGAAATATATGTTATTTGATCCGTTTTGAGCTTCCGAACATTGTTTCTTAAATCACCGATGATTTACAATATGAGAAATATATCGTAATCTGTCTTCTCTACGAAACTCCCAAGCACGCTAACTCCACTCAGTAGATGAGTTCTTAACCAACATATTCTTCATAATGTAACGTCTCGAACAGTCATACAAAAAATTCTATACCTTGATCAAAACATTATATACCTTATGATAAAAAAAGAACGGGAGTTTTCATTTTAAAATTCCCGCGCTTGTCCAATCGGTAAACTTTTATTCTCTCAACGTTGGCAACACTTTTATACACATTCTGTCAAATTTTGACGCATATCGTACGATTAGGTTTTGTTTGGCGTCTATAAAAAGAAATTGAAAAATTTTCGTGTGCGATTTTCATAATGGACGAAAATTTAAAACAACGTGCGTGCATCAAATTTTGTGTTGCAAATGGATTTAAGTGTTCCCAAACGTTGAAAATGTTAGAAAAGGCCTTTGGTGAATCGTGTCTAGGAAAAACACAGACATACGAGTGGTATAAACGCTTCAAACGATTAGAGAGATTGCTGTGTTGTTGGGCATCTCTTATGGATCAGCCAAACACATTTTAACTGATGTTTTGAGTTTGAAACGCGTCGCTTCTCGGCTGGTGCCAAAAAGCTGAATGCACCGGCTCACATAGCGTTTGTTGTGCCGTAGTTTTTGGCCAAAAACTCAACCAATATCATCAACCAAGCACCGTACTCTCCAGATATGGCCCCCTGTGACTTTTTCCTCTTCCCCAGACTCAAATTGCCATTGCGGGGAACGCGTTTTGAGACCATAGAGACCATAAAAGAGAATTCGCTGCGTGAACTAAAGGCCATACCTTCGGCGACCTATAAAACATGTATGAAAAATTGTATCAAGCGTTGGCATGCATGTATTGCCGCAGGAGGAGAGTACTTTGAAGGCGATAATAAAAAAAATTATAAAAAATTGAAATTTTGCGTTTTTTAATAAAATTCCGATTCTTTTTTGATCGTAAGGTACTTTATATATACCTTGATCGAAAAATTCCCGAAGTTTATTCAGAAAAATATAAATATAAGATTATTCATCAAAATCGATATTGTCCCCATCAAAGTACACCTCATCGACTGCAACACAGTTATGCCAACGCTTAATCCAATGCTCGAAACATTTTTTATATTCAGTTTTCGATATGGCCATCAGAGCCATCTGCGATTTTTCCATAATCTCATCTCGGATGCTGAAACGCTTTCCATAAAGCAGATTCTTGAGTCGACCGAAGCTCACTTACTTTCTCTTTCGATTATTACGAAATATTCCTGCTTATTTTGGTAATTTCTGCAGTGCGGATTCGAAGATGATAGCTTTAGTTATTATTACCGGTAAATAATTGGAGAGGAGAATTGCTGAGAGTACCGTAATAATCGAAAGAAAAAGTAAACAAAGAGAATCTCTCATTGTTACTTAGGTCGAAATGAACATTTTATACAAATATGATGATTGGTAGAGCCTGGTTGGCAGCAGTTCAGTGACATAAACTTTTCAATCTTCGTCGTGCAAAGTTGCTAGTTGATAGTGACATTTAGCAGCTCTGGACTAGGCACTTACATGAAACCCGTATTCTACCAAATAATCAAATTTCAACAAGTATCAATATTTGATCGATTTTATCTGTAACAAGCAAATGAATTACTCAAAGCTCATTTCTAACGAATATTTCATCAAATGATCCTAAATTGTAAGTCTACACAAGAACTGAACACATTGCTGAAGACAGTGTGGTGCTGTCTGTGGACAGAAGCGAGATAATCGTACATTGTCCCAATTACTCGAAATCACATATAATCTGGAATACCTTATTGCCGGATTCCTAATTCACGCCCCCCGTGAGCCATGTTGCAGAAGACTTCAATGTAAAACCCTCAGCCTTCTAAATTTCGAAGTTCTGATTTCAAAGTGATTACATGTTCGAGTAGAGCTAGATCAAATAGATAACTCAATTATATGTTATGCTGTTCACAGGCTGCAGTTTTTGGATATCAGAAAGGCAAAGAGCATATTTTCATACTTATCGAACAACCCCCCTCCTATTCACGGTGAGTGCGGGTTGGACGCCTCAAAACGAGTGTACATCGGAAGAAACTACCTACAAACAGCATTGTCAATCTACTTGCTGTCACAGTCTATAGCATTCGCAATATGTTCGGAATCCAAATGACCTAAGTTCAAAACCAGTCCTTTCGTGGAGGTGAGTTACATAAAAATCGCTTTTTTGTTGTGTTGTAAGTAATATTGTCTAGACGTATACTAACCCGGACATATTTTTACCCGGTTTCTTGCTGAGAGAAAAACAACTTTCGAACGGATTATACCATTCGACGCAGATTGACGAGATCGAAAACTGTATATCTAACAAGTGTGTATGTGCGTGCACCTTTTAACGATTTTTTTACCGCTCAATTTTATCAGAGATGGCTGAACCGATTTCTAAATGCTTAGGCTTGTTTGAAAGCTACTATAAGGTTGTTGATCAAGCTCAAAGATCAAACCACTGTCTCTTTTGGTTCAGGAGATATAAAGGTATAAGTGACGTAACCGACAAAACGCGTTATTTTTTTACCGCTCAGTTGGCTAAACAGATTTCAACAAACTTAGGCCCGTTTGAAAGCTGCTTTTAGGCCATTGATCAAGTTCGAAGATCAAATGGCTGTCACTTTGGTTCCGGAGATATAATGTGTATAACCAGATATTCTCTATGGAGCACAGCAGAGGGACGTTGGGTGGGTTTGGCGACTTGGGTTCCAAATCGATATTCAGCCGCTCCATCTCCTCCAATGTTCGCTTCGAGTAATCCGACCAGAACACCGCGTCTTTGTCCTGAAGGTATTACTTGATGAACGACGCAACTTCCGGCAGGTATTTCATGCTATAAATTTCCCCGTTCATGGCCAGTCCGGAGTGAAAGAAGAGAGGCTTATCAATAATTGTCAGCCACAGCAGCACTATCTTAAGGTGAAACTGTGTGAAACGAACTTCACCTCGGAGTTCACTACCTTCGTGGGTGAATTAAAACACGAAGTGCCCTGCCAGTCATTGCCATCCAGGGTGATAGAGGTCTCGTCGTCCATCATCACCGCCACATCACGATTCGCCGGGAAAATCGAGATGACCATCTTATTCAGCCGCAGCCCCTGCGTCATTGCCTGTAGTTCCGAAACCAGTGGACGCGACTTCTGCTTCCTGACATGTATGTTCAGGTTCGCCAGGCACTTTTACTCTGTTGAACCGGTTGCAGCGACGACCGCGGCCAAATGCAGGCAGCGATGTAGCCACTGTTGCCTCGGTCTTCCACTTCAGCTTCCTTTAGAGTTTCTTGTCGCTCAGGGTCGTCGACCGTACAGAGTCGGGCTTTCTTTCGATGCTCTGATTGTGCCAAGATGTCGTAGATACCGAAAGGGGCGTATCCGACGTCCACAAAGTGCCGCACGATGTTCGTTTTCGACCCCCACAGTCCCTTTATTTAAACGAGCACACTTCTGAACGTAGTTGTTTCACTGTTTTTTCAATAACAGTTCGGCTGAAAAGTTCGTATCGTTTAATAGAAACACACATTTTTTTTGCCAAAATTCCCTTTTATTATTCAACATAAGTGCCATCAGAGGCGATACAGCGATTATAGCGATCTTCCAACTTTTCGATACCATTTTTGTAGTACGATTTGTCCTTTGCCTCAAAATAGGCCTCAGTTTCAGCGATTACCTCTTCATTGCTTCTAAATTTTTTACCAGCGAGCATTCTCTTGAGGTCTGAGAACAGGAAAAAGTCACTGGGGGCCAAATCTGGAGAATACGGTGGATGATGGAGCAATTCGAAGCCCAATTCGTTCAATTTCAGCATGGTTTTCATCGACTTGTGACACGGTGCATTGTCTTGATGAAACAAAACTTTTTTCTTCTTCAAATGAGACCTTTTTTTTAAATTTCGTCCTTCAAACGCTCTAATAACGCTATATAATAGTCACTGTTGATGGTTTTTCCCTTTTCAAGGTAGTCGATGAAAATTATACCATGCGAATACAGACGCCATAACCTTACCGGCCGATTGTTGAGTCTTTCCACGCTTTGGGTTCGATTCATCGCGTGCAGTCCACTCAGCTGACTGTCGATTGGACTCCGGAGTGAAGTGATGAAGCCATGTTTCGTCCATTGTTGTATATCGACGATAAAAATCGGTTTTATTTCGATATAACAGCTCCAAACACTGCTCAGGATCATCAATTCGTTGTTGTTTTTGATCGATTGTGAGCTCACGCGGCACCCATTTTGCACAAAGCTTTCTCATATCCAAATATTCGTGAATAATATGTCCAACACGTTCCTTTAATATCTTTAGGGTGTCAGCTATCTCGATCAACTTTCACTTTCATTTTGTGGATTTTTTTCACGTTTTCATCGGTAACAGCCTCTTTTGGACGTCCACTGCGTTCATCGTCTTCGGTGCTCATATGACCAGTACGAAATTTTGCAAACCACTTACGAATCCTTGCTTCGCCCGGTGCAGAGTCTGGATAACACTCATCAAGCCATTTTTTGGTATCGGCGGCACTTTTTTTCATCAAAAAGTAGTGTTTCATCAACACACGAAATTCCTTTTTTACATTTTTTTCACAATAACAAAAGTAGCTTCACTCAAAATGCAATATCTCACAAACTAATAATCAGACAGCTGTCAACTTAATACACGTATCTTTTGAAGGTTGGTACTAACTGAAAATGGTATGGATTTAATTCTAGTGGCGCCCTCTCATAGAAACGATACGAACTTTTCAGCCGATCTGTTAACGATTAGAGTTCGACTGAGAGAGCTGTCATATTTTGTCTACTGACTCATGGGTTACTATTATTGATGCTGCATAGGTTGTTTCGTCCATATTTTAATGCCCACATTAGCGTTAACTTCATGTCTGTTTAGCAGTTCAAACGGAACTGTTTAAGTTCGCACTGAGCTGCTCATTAAGAACTGCTCTGCACTAACTAGTCGAAGACGAAACGTAAAGAATAGTGAAATCTCCCAACCCGGAAAAAATCCTTCAGCCGGGGAGCAATGAATATGGTAATGAAATGAGTTGTACGCAAATTGGAATATCTGGCCAAGGGGTGTTTCTCGGGGTGCTTTGATATAATGAATAGCACTGAAAGGTATTTTTTTCGATGGTGTTGATTTTCAACCAGCCAGCAACGGCGTACAGAATAGAATAGTGTCATTGCAGAGTACAAAAGCCAAATGCTGTGACATATGAGTTTAATCAGGCGCTTGTCATTTGCCGATTCAGCATCGGAGCTTCTGAGTTAGAGCTAAAAGTTGAACTGGGGCTCTAAATATCATACCGAATATAACAGAACCCACTTTATTTTAATGAGTTTCGAAACTAATGTGAGGCTTGGAAATTTTATCTGATGATACGACTCAACAGAAAAGACCAGCTTATCACGATGATATATGCTATCACTATAATGCATTTGTGGTAGATACGCAATAGAGTGACACAATGCACAACTATCGTTGTTATCTCAATTCATTTAGCATCAGAGCAAACGCATTCAAGCTTGAAACCACATTGGAATTTTAATTGGAGTTAGAGTCATACAATTGCCGGCCTCAGGGTGATTCTATTTAACGCAATTGCATATAATCAAACTAAGTCTGATCTAATAACAGTATAGTGCCAATCATTAAGCAAATCTTAAATAGAGGAAGGTATTAAAAAGCGACCCTACTTGCTAAAACACCCTTTTTTTAAGCATTCAAGGCTCTTCTACACACATAGAATATTTTGCAGAATTCGGAATTTTTTTTACCGAATTTTCAACAGCTGCTCGATAAAAGAACTGATTACTGTGTGTTCGATGATGACGATTTTGTTGAACTGTCAAACAACTACCGAGCAATTCGGTAAATTCAGTAGCTAGCTGAACAGCTTGATAACTTTTTCGATATGATTGAAAAATTTGCGGATAAATAATAGTCCGATAAAAATTCACGTAATTATTGTACAACAAAATTCATGTACCGAAAAATCGGTTATTTCTGATTTTCACCGTAAACTGTTGTCAAAAAAATTACCGAATACCGATAATCGAATCAAAACTAAGTGTGTAAACAAAAATTTTATCACTAACACTATCCTTTCGAGGATCTTTATACTAATGCAAGTTTGGCAGTTGTCATCGGCTGCAAAATATGAATATAATGAAAACATTGTTAGGCAGTTTTTCTATGTAAGATTTTGCGTCATTTTAGTACTTTTTGCCTTTCTCCTTATATACAATTGCTGTGAAAACCGACTTTTGAACGGAGGACCAAATAATATATCATTCAACTCAGTTCGTCGAGATCACAAAATGTTTGTGTGTGTGTGTGTGTATGTGCGTATGTGTGTATATGTATGTATGTATGTATGTGTGTATGTGACAAATAATGTCCCTCGATTTTCTCAGAGATGGCTAAAACCGATTTTCACAAACTCAGATTCAAATGAAAGGACTAATGGTCTCATAGATCACTATGAAATTTTATCCCGATCCGACTTCCGTTTCCGGAATTGCAGGGGGATTTGCAGCAAAAAAATGAAAAAAACTTGTCACTCACTTTTCTCAGTGATAGCTGAGCCGATTTTCACAAACTTAGATTCAGATCGCATAGGCCCATAGCTTAATTTTCTCGGAAACTACTTAACCGATTTGTACAAATTAAGAAATACTTTAAATAGGCCTTGAAATTCTTTAAAAATCCTCAAAAAGTTGATCCAGATCGCTTCCAGTTCCGGTATTACAGCGCGATAAGACAAAAAATTCATTTTCATGAGTATTTGTTTCACAAGTGCGAATTTTTTATTAAACATCATCCAGTTGGCAGACCTTGGTAGTTAGTCAATACAAAATTCTATTTTGGGACTAGAAGTCCCCGGTTTCCGTTTCCGAAAGCTTTGGTAACAGTAAAGAAAAGCTACAAAAGCGTAACTCACTTCGATTTCTCAGTAACAGTTAAACCGATTTCCATAAATCATTATTCAAATTAGAGCTTTCATTGTCTTAAATAATACTGTGCAACTCCGACTTCCTATTCCGTATTGAGATGGCGGTGAGCGTCAAAACTTTCAAACTATCATACAAAATGTTACAAAACCGGTACGTGCTGGTACGGAAGATGAAAACACCATCGCCTAGCACACAGCGTGCTTTGTACAATTTTGTATAACGTGCAGGGTTGCCACATTTCAATCTATATCAACTTGACATAACTGTTTTATTCAAGTTTGAAACAAAAAAATCTTGAGAGAATCTTTTAGTGATGTTTTTGAAAATATAAGTAATATGAGAAAGGCATCATTCACCGCTACGTGGATTCAAAAAGATTTTCCATATCTGTCACTCTATAGACATTATGCCCCACTCGATACAGTAGTATGCTTCGGAAAAAAATAATATTTTATAGATTTATAACGATCATTAAAACGAAATGTAGCATTGGAAGGATCTAAAATGATGATTTCCAATTGGAATTAGTTGATTATTATTGGTATCATTATATCGTTTATTTAGACCCGGCATCGGATAGTTTATTACACAAAAAAATTCAAATTCAAATAAAATTTCATTTTCTGCTTGTTTCTATTTTGACATTTCTAGGGTCATAATGCATCATTGTTGTGCAGTGATAGCATTTCACTAAAGTGATACACCATTGTGTAAGCGTCATTCCTACACTGCGTATCCAGCCAACGAAACACGCACACACAAGAAATCGCATTTCTTCTCAGTGTCGAATAGGCAGACTTTGAGTGTGTGCTTGTGGTTAAAGAAGCTGGTGCAAGTGAACCATATTCTCTTCGCATGGATCGCTCTCACGCGCTCTCGCCTAATTACACCCAAGTGACCACTGGGGCGTGCAGGTTGTTCGCTCACCTTATTTGATTTAATTTTTACAGAAGGTAGCGCTGGCCTTTCTATGAAAAATTTTTTTCGCAGCAAGGAACAAGTAAATTTAAACGATAATTATCGTGTTTGCTGAATTTGCGTGCCTCACTTTTCTCTTATGCGAACCGTACACCAGAGTGCTGAGCTGCATGCACACTTCGGTAAAGATATCTGCATCCACCTCAGAGATATTTAGAGCTTTGCTCTAGCAATTTGGTGTGATCCAGTGCTAGAGGTGAAAGAAAGTGTGCAAACGCTCTCATGATGCGTGCACACTTTATATAACAGTGGTGTATATGTGTGAAAGAAAATTGAGTTCGATTATTATTCAAGATACCTGAAATATGAAGGGTGTATGGTTTTCACGATATTAGATTTCAATTAGAATTTTGGATGAAACTAGTTTAATGTGTAATGTTTACAGGTTCCGAATTTAGTTCCAAAACTGAATTGTAAACTTGAATTCCGAATCCTAATGAAAGAACAGAATTCAGTTCCAAAATCTAGCTCCAGTATCCATGTTCCGAATTTAGTTCCAGCATGTAGGTTCTGAATTCTGAACTTGAATTTAGGAATTAAATTTTGAAACTGAATTCAGGGATTAAACTCTGGCTCAGAAGTCAGTTCCAAAATTAAATTCAGGTTCGGAGTTGAGGTCTAACATTTAGTTCCAGAATCCAAATCTGAAATGCATATTCTGAATTTCGTTCATGAATTCTGAAGTTGAGATCCTAACTCAGGATTCTGAATTCGAATCCCGAATATATCGAAACCTCCATTTACGAACTAAACGGGCGTTCGTAAAAAGAGGTAGTTCGTAATAAAAGTTTACGTTATTTTCGTGAAAAAGTTTACGTTATTTGGAATTTACTTTGTAAAAAAAGTTTTGTGTAATGAATGTGGAAACCGCGCATCATATGGCTATTTTCAAGACGATTGTGAAGAGTAAGTGCAAGAAAATGAAGTTTGGGCTCGTTTCAAAATCCAAGATGGCGGTTTCGGTTTATTGAGATTGCTTAAAACCCCTAACAATATGGATATTTTCGGAACGGAATTGATGAGTAGATGTCAGAAAACGATGTTTGTGGCGAGTCTTAAATCCAAGATGGCGACTTCTGGTTTGTTTATATTCCTTGAAAACCCTTTTAATATGGCTATTTTCGGAACGGAATTGATGAGTAGATGTCGGAAAACGATATTTGAGATGGTTCTGAAATGCAAAACAGTGACTCCCGGTTTATGAGTATTCCTTAAAGTTTTTGCCGTATTCCTTGAATTTGGCATTCCTTGGAAACACTATACCGGAGGTCACTTCATTGAATTTTGAAACGAGTTCAAACATCGTTTATTGGTATCCAATATGTTCCGGAAACTTCTTTGTTTTAAGGGTTTTCAAGGCATGTCGATAAACTGGAGGATGTTATATAGGCTGCTCTGGCCGAGTGGGGTGGTTACAACGATCCACACTTTCCATAGCGGACGAACTAGGCTATGGTGCCCAAATGAACACTAATAACGAAGGAGGAAACCGGCCTATCTATGATAGGTTCCCTCCAGCATGTAACCCAAGCGACAGATTCCTTTTTGGTTATCAATTTGCAACTAAAGATACGAATATCTTCTATTGCAAGTTCACCAGAGAGTTTGTCACTTGGGCAGGAAGTGTGTGCTTCACCCTGTAACCAGTCAATCATTGAGTCGTGCGTCTGTATCGTATTGGTATGTTGTCATCCTACCAGCTGCTTCTGTGTCTTAAATGTCCTCGTCGATGAAACTTTGGAAAATTTCGCATTGTATCCGCTTCGGTCTTGGCCCTGCTTTCCTATATAGTCTTTTATGTCTGAAGCGGTACTTACGATTATTACTTTGAAGTTCCCTAATCAATGTACAGAGATGTCTATCTCCTCTGTGTGACGAAGAGCAAGCAAAATTTCTCCCCTCGCACTGACAACTTCAACGAGAGCTCTCTTGCTGTATAAACAATACCTCCTTTGAAGAGTAATATAATAGTTTTGAAATGCTACCTGGGTTCGATTCCCAACCCCCGCACATAGGGTCAGAAAATTTTTCCTACAACAAAATTGAAATTGTTTTTAAAGCTTTTATAAAACCTTTTGCATGGACAAACAACTTAGCAAACTTGTGGATTTATGTCCATCTCCTCTGTGTGACGAAGAGCAAGCAAAATTTCTCCCCTCGCATTGACAACTTCAACGAGAGCTCTTCTCTTTCACATTTATACACCACTCTTGTGTAAAGTGTGCACGCATCATGAGTGCGTTTGTTTATTTCCTTTTACCTCTTCTACTGAATCGCACCAAAGTGCTAGAGCATTAGCTAATAAATTCTCTGAGGTGGATGCAGATACTTTCACAGAGGTGTACACGCCGGTGAGCACTCTGCTGTACGGTTTGCGTAGAAGAAGCGTGGACACGCAAAATCAGCAAAATAAAACAATTTATCGTAAAATTTTCGGTTTTCCTTGCAAATTTTTCATAGCAAGGCCAGATCTACTCTCTATTAATTGAAGTTCACAAAAGTGTTCGCTTACCATCACACGCCAGTGGTCACTTGGGTGTATTTAGACGAGAGCGCGTGTGAGCGATTCATGCGAAGAGAATGTGTTTCACTCGCGCCAGCTGCTTTAACCACAAGCACACACTCAAATGCTGTCTATTCGACACTGAGAAGAAGTGCGCTTTCCTCTTTGTGCGGTGCTTCGTTTTTTTGCATCCTCGATGTGGACAAGAATCTGACTCCATCGTGTATCACTCTGGTGAAATGCCATCTCTGTCAATGTAGATATGTTTGGTCTACTTATACTATCCAATCTAATCTATTCTAATTGTTTCTATCTTTGTCGATGTTACGATACGTTTCCTTTTGCCCCATTGCATTGCTTTTTACTATACCGGAGACACCAGTTAATATCACAAGCTAGTAGATTATCAGGAATAAAGGAATAATAATAAGATTGATAATAATAATAATAATAATAATAATAATAATAATAATAATAATAATAATAATAATAATAATAATAATAATAATAATAATACCTAAATTTACTTACCAAAAGCTAGGTAATTTTATAAAATACCTATTATATTTCATTTTCTTGAGAACATTCTAGGGTCTGTTTCTTGGTCTTAAATCGTCGATGATAATCCTTTGTTTCAGCAGGCTCGGATTTCGTTAAGAACATAAAATAAAATAAAATAAAATCAGGTGTTAGTAAGCTTGTTAAATTATATAACGTAAGGATGCGCATTTAACACTAGATTGCCCAGGAAAGTTACAATATGTAAACAATGGAAGGATTGCTTAAAATTCTATGAACTTTTTTAATTCTTTATTTAACGATATGTGCACTAACACACTGCACTAGCTTTTATTTATTCTGTCACAGTTTTTATTATTGACTTTCTCTCTTCCAATAATTTTGACTTCTTTAGAGCAATTTAGGTCTAAACTAAGTTTTGGGCCTTTTAGTGTTGAGCACGCATCCAGGAAACAAGAACTACATGTATTTCGTGAAGAAATACTAGGTGTGATTGGATGAAACGTGAACCGTTCTCTTCCAGAAACACACATCTCACACGTATACATTACCGACACCGAACCGGATCGGAAAGGGTTGAAAGTTCCTAAACGTTTCATAAGATATCAATTTACTCCTATTCTTGATAACAATAGTCCTCCTTTTTGAATTAAATTCACCAGTCCAGGACGATTATTATATATTAATATTCATCCCAACTGGATCAAAATAATTCAAATTGGTGACCAATTCCAGGCATAAGAATGCTCGAAACCACCTAATGACCTATTGTCAATTTCAAGCAGTATTAGTCCTGTCCACTCCGAGATCGATCCAGATAACATAACAATTTTCATCTTTTTACTTTTATAAGCAAACGATCGATCGATCTCGGTATGGTCCGACTTTGTCAATACGAAGTATAAATTGACTCCCACCCCCATCTACTGAAGGGGGTACGCGCCCTTGTAGCTCATCATCCAAAGCCCAGGGATTTTCCGACATCTCATCAATTTCGTTTCAAAAATACCCATATTGTAAGGGTTTTCAAGGAATATCAATCAACCGGAAGTCCCATCTTGGATTTCAGAACCACCTCAAACATCGTTTTCCGACATCTACTCATCAATTCCGTTCCGAAATTACCCATGTTGTAAGGGTATTCAAAGAATATCAATCAACCGTAAGTCGCCATCTTGGATTTCCAAAATACATCAACCACCATTTTCCGGAATCTACTCTTCAAACCCGTTCCAAAAATACTCATATTGTTGTAGTTTCCATGGAATATAAATGAGTCGGAAATTGCTTGCGATGTATGCCAAAACCTCTTTTTACGAAGTAGGTTCGTAAAAAAAGTTTACGTTATTTGGGATTTAGTTTGTAAAAAGAGTCACGTAAAAAGAGGTAACGTATAAAAATTGAGGTTTGGGTGTATAAATGGAGGTTTGGGTGTATAAATTAAGGAACTATATTCAGTTCCAAAATCAAGTCAAGAAATCAGTTCTAGAATTAGGATTCAGTTCCATTGTCATAGTTTTTAAAGCTGGACCTGTAACCAGATTATGAAACTAATTTCTAAACCTGAATTAAAGTTCTGAATTCAATTTTAGAATTGAAATCAGGAATTTAATCTAAAATTCAGTTTCCTGCTGCTGCTGCTGGTTGAAGGCGACTGCTCTTAACGACGTCCAAAATTCGAATGGGAGAAAGACCTGAGCGTTTGAGGCTTTATTCCACGCAGAGGATCTGTTGTTTGTGCAATCTTTCATCCAATTGAACATCGGAACTAATATATGCCTGACTACCTCAAAACCGTCGGCTCGGGTACGAGAAAGGCAAACAACCGGGATGAGTTTTCCTATTTGTTTTCAAAAGTTTTAGAAAACATAGTTTTTGAGTTATTTATGATTATCTCACGCTGTTGAAAAT
The DNA here is from genome assembly GCF_030247185.1 of Malaya genurostris. Classification (NCBI taxonomy): domain Eukaryota; kingdom Metazoa; phylum Arthropoda; class Insecta; order Diptera; family Culicidae; genus Malaya; species Malaya genurostris. The sequence continues at coordinate 184,895,389 of NC_080572.1, forward strand.
TCAATCAAAAATTCCTGAACATATTTCCGCTAGCTTCTTCAAAAAATTATGTTGTTGGATTAAGTACAACAAGAGATTTTCACGATTGAATTCTACGCATTTTTGTACAGGGTAAATTTTGAAAAGGCGCCCCATAGTGAATTAAACCAAGAATTGCTAGAAAAACAATAAGAAGACTCCCCAAGACATGAGAAAGTCATTTGTCAGAACGAAAACACCCGCATGAATAACAAAAGCGTTCATTACTAAACTCAAAAAAGGAAATTTTCTACACCCGTCATACTTCCCAGACTTAGACCCTTTCGTCTATCATTTGTTTTCATAGATTGCTTACGCACTTATGTTACTGAGCAGAACTTAACTAGCTTTGAAGATGTGAAAAATTGTTCCATTACTGAACAGTTTTTACGTTGTAGTATTCGTGAGTTGGTAGAAAGCTGGAAACAGTGCATAGCTTTCGAAGAGAACTACATTAATAAAAGTATATTGAATCTATTGCTTACATTCAGCATATATTTCCATTCACAAATTTCCGCATTATTAACTAGCATATCTAGTATACAAATGAAGTGCAACTTCAAACGACTGCAGCAATAGACACCCGATCAGTAACTTATTACAAATATATACCAAACAGTAATTTAGGTGACTACTTCTGATGCGTTTCTGATCTGGTTGGTAGTTAAAATAAGACAAAATTTCATCAACATCAACAGAGAGATACAGTTTCGATAGACTTATGTAATAAATATGAAACAGATGAACTTAATAAAAGCCTACTCACGGACTGAACAACTGTTTATTGTCTGCTAATAAAACAAAAAAAAAACTAAATAAACGTATCAGAAAAGATTCTCTCGCTTAAAATATGAAATCGAAATTGTTTCACCACATCTAATTTTGGCAGGCTATATTCTGGAGAGCAATAAATATCGAAGACTCCAGACACACACACAGCAATTCTAGTTTGATTTTCAAAACTTGCCAACCCACAGAGTGTGGATTCGAAGCGTTATAACAATGAAGGGAACTTTATTCATAGCCGCCCTTCTGTTCAATCAACCCCAATAGTTAGGGAACTGTAAACAGGTATCCTCATTGGTAGCAGCCCGTGCCACATCGGACGGACGATTTCCCACCTATTACACTATGTTAGAGGCCCATAAACATGCTGACTGACCAGGGCCACTATCCGAAAGGTTCCGAGATAATTTATTTTCTCGACATAGCAACGGCCATTAGCCGAAATGATTGCCAAAATTTTGCTGATCAAAAGGACAACCGTTGATCGGGACGAAGGCGGAAGCGGGTGCCGATTTGGTTCGTGAACACAAACAATGATGTTACTTTTCTTTCTGACCCGTCCCGAACAACCGGAGCTGATAACAACATCTGTTCGAAGTAGAGATTGTGACGAAGGGTGTTTGCAAATATTTGAATCATCCCGTTATTCATGTAATCCTGCCCGCTGTTCTTCGAATACAACGTGATGATTATATAATGTTCTTCAAATGAATATTGCAATTTGGGATGTTCAACAATGGACTGACTTGACTAAAATTGAAATTCTGAATAAAAATGTTGCTACGCTGTTTTATCGGGCTGTTTTCTGCAATGTATTTTTCACGATCTGTTTCTCCTTGGGTAGCGAAAAAAAATAAAACAGATTTAATGACGATATTGCATAATAACACCAACATACGATAACAAAACGTTCTCGAAGATTGTTCTCTGGGAAAGTGATAAGTAATTAACCGTGAAAATCTTCTGTTAAGATAAACGTAATAACTTAATGTATTCAGGAATTCATTTATTAATTTAATATGCAATTTCGAGTAGTACGAAGTAACAACAAATAACCCAAATTTCAAAGTTTCGTGAAATTTTCTGGATCAACGAAAAAGCAAATCAAGGGAGTATTATTTCTGGAACAATTCATAAGAAGAAAATGATTTCATCCGCTGTTTTGATTAGCAAACACTTCAGACACAACGAACACCTAAATAATCTTTTGTAATGTTGTACTTGATGTTTTTTAAGCCCTGTATAGTGCATATTGCTCCGGAACCAGAAGTCAGATCCGAGAAAAGTGCAAAAAAACGTTACATATACATGCATACGTACATACACACACAAACATTATGCGTACTCAACGAACTGAGTCGAATGATATATTACACACGGTCCTTCGGGCCTCGGTCGATTTTCACAGTGATTGCATAACCTTACGGTACGGTGACGGTAGAAATATTTCTACAATCTTCACCCTGTGAATCTAGAACCGGATGTCGGATCCGGATGAAATTCAGGAATTCAATATGGAACCACAAGATTTTTCATTTGAACAGAAGTTTGTGAAAATCGGTCAAGTCAAGTGAGTGAGATCCATTTTGGAATATATGACCACTATGTCCGGTGCTTCTGGAATCAGAAATCGGACACCTGGATAGCCGAAATTGGTTTGTTTAGTTGTCTGCTGATAATGGCTTTCAATTGGTGTAGTTTGGAGGTCAACCAAATTTTTTTTTTGGTTTTTGTTCAGCCGCCTTAAGTGACGGTATCAATTTTTTAACACACTTTACCCTATAACTCCGGAACCGAAAGTCGAATCCGGTTGAAATTAGTGTTGCTAAGCTCGCTTATATTGTGCAGATAATTCTCACTCATATACATCTACATGTACATCTGAAACTCCCGTGTGAGTGTGCTTCCCGTGGTTATTTTCATCTTTTGTTTTGGTATCGCAGTTCTCATCTGTGAGTGGCGATGAATTATCGAGCACTGCTATCGTTATATTCCACCACTCGCTCTTCCGTTGGTCTACTAGTCGGTGTGCAAACTCTTTTCGAAGCTGTTCCTCACTCGCTCCCACTCGCGCTCTTGCTCTTACTCACAACTTGGCGCCTATTCGTACTCTTATACCGTATTTGCTTTTGTTCCTATGCGCGGAGAGCTAATATGCAATCTGATCAAGCTCGTTCATGCTGTGATTAAAAGCAGTAATGACAATAATAAAAATCAATATCAGAGCATGATTTGTGTAACAGTTTCAAAAACATTAACACTATTAACTTGAATTTCATACACAGAAGTAACAGGATCGCAGCACTTGGCTAGAGCGAATACAAACAAGCGTTCAAACCACCGGTGCACAGTGATGCCAAGGTGGCAGAAATCCAAAAAATAAATTTATTTTTTTCCTGCGCTGTATTAATTTTGTTTGAATTCTTATATAAGTGAAGGATTACAGTTTAAAGTATAAAAATTTTTGAATAAGAAATAATCTCTCCATATCCTCTCAAAGATAGGGTATTGTAAACTTTCTTTTCATCCTTCCATACAAAATATATGGCGCAATGACGATGTTTTGCGATTAAAGTTCTATATAGGTAGGAAAGGGCTGCCACTGTACAATAGTATTTGATTTTATAGCATTTTTTCTCTACTTTTCAGAAACCACTATGCGATTCTGCACATTTCTGCACCTTAAAGGATATTTTCAATAGTTTGCGGGGTCGACAATAAAAATCACAGAAACAAGAGCCAGACTTTTGTAACTGTGGTCGGTTTCAGTAAATGAAGCCATGAAGATCTTCATATTGCGTCCGCTTTTCATGCTCTGTCCAAACGCATTTGAGTTTCTAATAATAAATAGCGCTTTGTTGATCCCACCACATGCACTTTTTCTGTTCTCCGGAACTTCCTTGTAGTCCATATAAAAATTCCCAAATTTGAACCACGAAAACCACTTTATGCACTTATTTTTTCGTCATTTTTCATTTTTCATAGTTTAATAAGATACTTTAACATAATAAAAATCCACTAATATTAGTAAATCGGTAGTATTCAACCAAATTTTATTTTGTACTAGTGTATGTGTTCTTTCATAAAGGCGAAATACTTAAAAAATGCAAAATGCAGAGCATTTTCCAAAAATTAGAATTTTTGTTAAAAACAAAAAAAAACATTTTTTTGATTGTTACTCTCCCATCTTCAATCATAGTGCAATAAACTACATCAGTTGTGTGTTACAGCATATCAGAAAATTAAAATATTAAGATAAGCCCTTCTGGAGAAAATTGATATTTACAAGATATAAGGAAAAGTTTTTTTCTCTGTGTATACATTTTCCACACAGGTTTAATCATTATTCGAAACATTAGTTAAAGCTCCTAATCAACCACGAAATAAATAAAAATACACAAGTTAATTTATTAAAAAAAGTCGTCATTTTCCGGTCCATAGCGAACGGTGCATCATGTCACTTTTAGGTGGATCGAATATTTTTTCATACGTTATCAAGATGGAAATATATTCAAAGACCTCAAATTATTAATAAAAAATCATCCAGCTGACCTTTATCGACGTATTTATGGTTTTTGCCAACTTTTGTATGGAGAGGCATCACTGTGCGGTGGCAAGAAGAGCGTTCTACCAACTGCTATTGTAGCCAACATCTCGGCCGTTCGGCGAGCGATCAGATTACTCAAAATATGGTGAACAAAATATCGAATAGTCTACTGTTCGCGGTAAAGATATTCTGATCGATAATTTGCAGTAAAGTATGGTAACAGGTACTGAATTAATATTTAGTTAGTAATGACATTGTTTTTGATAGCCATTCTTCTTAATTGCTTGATTTTTGCAGAAGGATGCTTGCAACAGCTAAATGGGCTGGTTCAAACGCTGCGCACAACCCTTCACTCATCTTACTTACTCTTACTCTATCAGTCGTAGACCACGCGGGTCTCTGCTGTATACAGGAGGCGTCTCCATTCAACTCGGTTCATGGCTGTTCGCCGCTAGCCTCGGTAGCTGCGAAGGGTCCGCAGGTCGTCCTCAATTTGATCGATCCATCTTGCCCGCTGCGCGCCTCTTCTTCTTATACCGGTCGGATCATTATCGAGAATCATTTTAACCGGGTTGTTCTCCGACATTCTAACAACATGCCCGGCCCACCGTAACCGCCCGACCTTGGCCGTTTGGACGAGGGTTGGTCCTCCCAGCAACTGGTGCAGTTCATGGTTCATTCGCCTTCTCCACGTACCGTCTTCTATCCGCACTCCACCGAAGATGGTTCGCAACACCTTCCGTTCAAAAACAGCTAGTGCGCGTTGGTCCTCCGCAAGCATTGTCCAGGACTCATGCCCGTAGAGGATAACCGGTCTAATCAGCGTTTTGTAGATAGTTAACTTCGTACGACGGCGAATTTTGCTCGATCTAAGCGTCTTGCGCAGTCCAAAGTAAGCACGATTTCCTGACAATATGCGTCTCTGAATTTCTCTGCTGGTGTCATTATCGGCAGTCACCAGTGACGGCTTCTTTCTCGTCATCGGGTCTCCCTTCATGTGGGCAGTGCACGTTGATGATGCTGTAATTGAAAAAACGGCCTTTAATTCTCAACTTACACATCCTAGCGTTGATCGACTGCCACCCAATCACTCGCTGACGCATCTTGCCCAGCACTATAAAGCCAGTTCCCAGCTCGTTCGTTGTGCCACAGCTTTGGTAGAAGGTAGCCGCTCGATGTCCGCTTTTCCACACCTTCTGTCCCATCCAACAAAGCTTCTGCAGCGCTACGACGTCGAAGCTGCGAGGATTTAGTTCGTCGTATATTATCCTGTCGCAGCCTGCGAAACCTAGCGACTTGCAGTTCCATGTTCCAAGTTTCCAATCGTAGTCCTTATTTCGTCGCGTGGGTCTATGCCGATTGTTCCGGGTCATATTCTCTCCTGTATTGTTTGTAATTAAAGTTTTATGGGCGGCTTATTAGGCCTACGCCAACCCCCTGTCTCGCCGGAGGATCATCGTGCTTGCTCTGTTTAACGTCCCAACTAGCACTAGGACGATCCCGTTGGTGGGGTTGCCACCTTGGATTTAGCTGGACGGGATGCAGCATTTCATACTCAGCCGCTGGATACCAGAACAGACGCTGTTTGAAGCCGCTCCTAACACGGAGTACAGACGCTCCGACATCCTCTAAAGAGGACCCCCTTCCCTGTCAGCATACGACCAAGGTCCCACCGGTGTTGGTTACCCGAGTTACTGGACAAGAGGCTAAGAACCACAATGGGGCCTGAATTGCGCATTGTCCAGTCGTTTACCAGCCAAAAAAGCCCTTCACTCATGTTACTTCTATAAATCAAATTCAATTTAATACTGTACATTATTTGAAATAGGACTTTCAGACTACATACTAATAGCATAAGCTGAGGTCAAGTTGTAGCATACTCGTGCGGCTACCATGATGCTCACATACATTTCGATTTACTAAAATTAAAATCAACATGTGCGCCACACTGCTAGCGCACTGGACGAGTGCTCCCAATGCGTGCGTATTGATGGGCACTCGCTCTTGGAGTACGAGAATAATCTGAAATAGTGCGAGCAAACTCGCAGCAGTAACCCACTCGCAGTAAGTGTTTACTCCTGTTGAATCTCACTCATCGTACCCATAAGAAAACACCACTCGTGTTTAAAATGTATCTTATGGTGAGTGACTCATAAGCGTGCGCGGAGGAGTGTGAGTAAGATAGAATACGCCTCACGCTCGCTCAAAAATGTGCTGCGTGCACTGGGTTCTCGCTCTATTAGCAACACTAGTTGAAATTTGGAAGTTTTGTATGGGAACATGAAACGTTCCATTTGAAGTTATGTCTGCAAAAATCTGGCGCTCCATCTATGAGAAAATAGAAGAAGTAATTCGAAATAAAAATTTTTACACTAATCACCCTGTAATTCTGGAGCCGGAAGTCCGATCGAAATTAAATTTAGGAACTTTGTATGGAATAATTATACCTTCATTTGAATCTAAGTTTGTAGAAATCGGTTGGTCTTTAAGAAAAGAAATTTTACTTATTTTCAATTTTTTTTGGCCCATATCACCCTGTAATTCCGGGACCGAAAGTGAGATTCGAATGAAAATAAGGAACTTTGTATGGGGCTACAAGACCTTTCATTTGAATCTCCGCAAGGCAAAAAATGATAGGCCGAATTGAGAACCTTGCTGTAAAAAATATTTTTCTTCTGAGTCCGCATGCCTTTGGCTGCCTCAGAAATTTTTAGGGTTCTGTTGCAGTTTTTTCTTCAGTTTTAGAAAAACAATGATATGAAATTCAAAACTTGCAAAAAAAATTTGCAAGATTTATCTGTTCAAAATGAAAGCAAAACTTGCAGGCATGAGAATAATAATAACAGCCCAAGTAACCACGACGCATTATAACTTTACATGATTTCAGCTTTAAAAATTCGCGTAAAATTTAATTAAATGCAACGAAGTTACACATGTTTTACAATGCTATTATAAAGCTGAAAAGGGCGATTATTAGACTCTTATAGGATTATTACTCTTATATTTATTATTAAAGTTTCGTTGCTCCGAAATATAGCATTGAATGTCGATATATAGCACGGCGGAAGGTTTTTGTGAAATAATGCTCAGTTACGTTTTGAATGCAAATTTAATGCACATTGCCTCAGAGTATGTAGGATTAGTATAATTATACATTAACAATGTAAAAATAGAGTTGCAAATGTGCAGTGATATAATGCATATGGTTACTTGGGAGATATCATGAAAGTTACAGAAATACAGCGTTACACACGCAATGAAAACAAAGATCAATCAGATAATTTGTATTCGGGTTTCATCTCGCGAAAAACATGAGAAGATCTGACAGCACTTTTTAAAGATATTGAATGAAAAGTTAAGTTCTATTACTTTCGTAGTTATATATCCCCTATTGAGCAACTTGTTTTTGCAACTACAGCACATGGGCTTACCAAAATAATACCTACAGTGCGTATCACAAAAGTCGGGCCCGCTAAGATCAATGACTATACTGTATTGTTGTTTAATTTAATTAGAAGATTCAAACTGATAAAAAACAGAACGTAGCATTTCTTTTCGAAATATTAACATGTTAATGTTTCCTGTTATTTAGTTAATATAAGTCATTACGTTGCATGAACCATTTTATATTCAACTCACTGTTACCATCGATGCCATATTGGAAAATATTCAAGCGAAACTCATTTCGAGATTTTTCAAGTTCAATAAAACATTGGTTTGATCAAAATCGTCTGAAAATTTTAAGAGTGTTTGATTACACATATTTTAAACACCATTCCGATGATTCTCATTAAAAATACTGTTATTGTCATAGAAATTGGTGTACAATCATCAAAACACGTTTTTAATTCAAAGGCGCTTGAAAATTTCGGGTGTACGAATACATGCTCACCAAAAAAATGCAGTTCGTTGTCGATTTTTCATTTACAAAAACACAAAAGATCAATTTTACAATATGAACAATATCATTTTTCATGTGTAGATTATTTTACAAGATCAATGTTTGTGTTAAGAGCAGTTGTATTGAAAATCGAATGTTTAATATTGGAAGAACTTAAAGATATGTAACACACAGAGAAAGATTGCGTTTTGTCCATAACTCAACAGTTACTAGAATAGTAATATAGACTAACTTGATAAATTGCACAACCAGTAGAAAAATACAGGACAGCAACTTAACATACTTGTGATATAACAATCGGCCGTCCGGGCCTCGGTTCAAAAGTTGGTTTTCACAGTGATTGCATAGCCTTTCTATATGAGAAAGGCAAAAATTCTATTGGAACTATCAGCAGTTTATGAAATTTATTTTTGAAATCTTTTAAATTAAATTGAAAACAATCTAAAAAATTGAATATGGAATATTAAAATGCGCAATGATAAAAAAGTTATCTCACTGCTAGATGAATTAGGTGCATTTATTTGAAATAAGGCTGGAATGACCTCCGTCAAAAAGTCAGTAAAACTTCCCACGATCCAGAGAGTCATATCTTTAATTTTGAAAACTGCTGTTGGAATGAGAGTTTCTATTCGACGAGACGAAGTTGGCTTGCCTAGAAGCCATTCATACTTGAATCATCATACATCCATGAAGAGAAGAATACGTATGAAAAATCAAACCAGAATGTTACTGTCTGGTAAAGCCATCTACGATGGGAAAACTTTCCGGAAGTCACACTGAACCAACCCTGCCTCACCATCTCCCGAGTCGATGGAATGCAGAAATGCACCAATTATTGGTCGCATTGCAGACGTAGCTGCACAAGAAAAAATTCACATTTATTCGCGCATAAATCCTCCCGGCTGGTTTCCGGTGATGCATGGCCAAGAGCGCTCATAACACTCGGCAGGTACTGCTCCGGTGGGCAAACAATAACCGCCCGGTGCAGCCATGTAACCCCCAGTCCCCTCCTTACCCTGGTGGTCCCGGCATTCTACCAGAGTCCTAGTTATTATTCGCTCAAATCACGTGGGCTCGCATTGTACTGGTCTACCGAAGCCGTCATTCATCTGCCAGATGGTCCTCAAGAGTGCAGGAAAAATCCGCGTGGGAGCAACGGGGGAGAAAAAAAAGTTGAATGTTGGAAACCACATCCCACAACAGGGATAAAATGAAAATTTATTTGCATTTTCACCTGACAGGAGCTGATGTCTTGTACTTCTGAGTTTGACAATGGTGCAACCATAAAGGAGAGGGGAGGGTAGTGCTGTGAGAGAAATATGATTTATGTTTGAAATCAGTGATCTAGAAAAAGCTTTTCTATGTATTCTGGATGTAGTTGCGTAGAACTATTCCAATGCAGTGACAGAAGATGCTGCTAATAGTGTAAATAAAGTTCAATGAGAAATTTGAGACTGAAACTCTTACGACTATTTAAGATAAAACTGAATTTTTCATTCCGCAAATTCTTAGACAAGGAAACCAATCAATTGCTAGGTGGTCCAAAATCGACCCTCCTACTTTTTTCGCTTCTATTAGTTTTTCTTTTGTTTCTGTTTCTAGACTTCTACTATCTTGTCCATGTTTGCATTGGTTTTCCTTCATTTGTCTTCTTCCCCGTTCGTTCTGTCTTGTTTACACGATTCTTTGGAAATATGCATCAAATGGAAATCATTCAAATATTATCACTCAGAGACACACTCTGGAAAGTTAGTGCGAAATCTAAGAAGTACAAGTGCAAGCTACATAAATGCACACTAAAACCTCAATTTGCGTGAACTGAATTGACGCGTTTTTTTATTAAATAATGCGAAGTTTCTTTTTAATTTACGCGATAATCGTACAAAAAAAGTTTTTGCATAACGAAGGATTTTTTTTTATACATATACAAAACATTCCAAAATTCTTCAGTGAATTGAATATTATGAAATGTACACTACGGAATTGTTTGGTTTCAGAGAATCTAGATAAGATCGTGGGTATCCAAGAATTCTCTGGAACAAAGAAATCAGTGTATAAACGTGTAATTCTGTTTGACTCTTGTATGACTATGAAATTGACATATTGTGATCATGTCTGTAGAAGTTCTTGTCCCTCCAAAATCTTCTTGGAATATAGACCTTAAGGTCTACCAACGTAATCGATGACAATAGTGAGATTCTATTTTGTGGTCCATACTCGTGGTATCACATTCAATTCATGGGATCATTGTGATGAATTACGAAGAAGTGCTTGTTCATCCAAAAGCTACCTGGATCTCAGACATTAGAATCTACTAGCATATCTTACGAATTTCCATACTATACTCAGATTTCTTCGTGAAGAAATATAAACAAAATATATGCTTTTTGCACAAATCAACAAAACCGCCAAATGTTCAGATTTTTTTATGTTATTTATACTAAAATCGAATAAAAAACCTGTTTTAATCCACCTAGTGGTGTAATGATGCCTTTCTCATATCAATCATACTATCATCTATAATACTGTGGTATTCTTCAAAATAATTTTCTTCGATTCTTCAAAGAATAAGCGAAATCGGTTTGTTTGACCGTCTGCCGATAAAAACTATCAATTGGAGGTCGATTTAGAAAACTTTTTACGGTTTTCGCCCTTTTCAGTGATGGTATAAAATTTTTAACACACTTTACGTATTACGTATTACGGAATTACGTATGGGACCACAGGAACTTTCATTTGAACCTAAGTTTGTGAAAATCGCTTGCGCCATCTATGAGAAAATAAGAACACATATTTTCATTTTTTGCACATTTTACCCCATAACTCCGGAACCGGAAGTCGGATTCGAATAATATTCAGGAATTTTGTATGAGACCACAAGACCTTTCATTTTAATCTAAGTTTGTGAAAATCGGTTCAGCCATCTCTAAGAAAAGATAGTGCACTTATTTTCACAATTTTTTGCACATTTTACCCCATAATTCCGGAACCAGAAGTCGGATCTAAATAATATACAGGAATTTTGTATGGAACTACAAGATCTTTCATTTGAATCTAAGTTTGTGAAATCGGCCATCTCCGAGAAAAGTTAGTGCAAAAAAATGTTACATACACACACAAACATTTTGCGTACTGAGTCGATTGGTATACGACACTCGGCCAAAGTCGGTTTTCACAATGATTGCATAACCTTTCTATATGAGAAAGGCAAAAATAAAATTTAAATGAACACATGGTTTCAACAATTTCGGATAAAAACAGGCAAATTCATTCGAAAAATAAAAACATAGAAATAGGTAAATTCATTCATCGCAGAAATGTAATAAAAAGTTTTTGCTCTAAGATTGCAATATAGATTTCAATTCATTGAACAGAAACTAAAGTTTTTACTGGAATGGAACCTTATACGTAGACCAAAACCATTGTTCAAATTCCCAGAAATAGCAGGTAAATATTCAAAATAAATGACACTCGATTATGAATCGTTCTGGTACTCGAGATGATGACTTAATATTGGTTGCATTTGAAAAAATGTTCGTCGACTAGAACCTAACCCAACTCAATTTTACACATTTCTGAAGACTTTCCATGTATAAATTCCAAGGGGGAGGGACTAGACTAAGCGGGATATGTGTGATATCTTTTCTGAATTGCGTTTCCAGCATAAAGGGGCGATATTTGTATAAATCTGTATAGTGTGAGGCGACTTGAAATTTTTAAATTCAAATGATGAACCTCTGATGAACTTTTTAACCGTAAACAAATACACGGCGGCTGTCAAAAAATGTTCATTCTGTTCATTTTGTGAGGTTATGTCATGTTCGTGTAAAACCTAATTGACTGTCAGCACTGTCCCTTCTCATTAATTTGACTTTTGCTGTTTTGTACTAAAATGAAGCTGCTGGAATTCATCGTCAATTGAATGATCGTACCTAGTTATATGAAGCTGTGCTTGCTCAGTTTCAAGTGCCAAGTAGTCTACTTGCTACTTTGTCTTCGCTGTAGATAGCGAGCAAGTTCGAATGTATAGACATGAACATCAACTCAATAATCAAAATTCTATCCAGCCAGAATTATAAATGGAGGGTGGCGGTTCTATTTTGAGTTTTCAATTTTCACTAGCATGTTTAAATCGATAATTTTTGATTGTTTGAAATGTAATGTGATGTGTTCCAAAGTATTCAAAACGGAAAACAGAAAGAGGAAACAATTAATTTATGTTTATTCTGTAGTTGATCTATTATCTTGAACCAATTCGAATGTTTCCATTAATCTCATTTGAAGGCTGCTCTCTCAAACAATTGAAAGAGATAATTTGTTATTTCAAGAGATCAACTGGCGGTGCATAAACTGAGCTTCGACTGAAAGAGAAACGAATGAAGAACTGATTGCTGTCCGTTCGGTACATGCGTGTGCGATGCGTGTTTGTTAGAATGTAAAATTTACTGCAGTAGAGTGATCATCAGTGTGTACCACATTTGAATGAAGTTTTACTGCACTGATCAGAAATGTTTAAACACGATACCATTGCGGTACAAGTGATTATTTCACACTTACTGTCATTTTTACAAGACGAAATTAGATTTTTGGAAACAGTATGTATCATCATTTAGGGGTTAGCCAAATTTTGTGCTAGGGCACATAACCGTTTTCATTATTTTTACGTTTCGTCTTTGACTCATCAGTGCAGAGCAGTTCAAATTGAACTGCTTAGTGCTAAACTCGGCAGTTCAATTTGAACCGCTAAGCAGACGTAAAGTTTCTGCTACTTACAGAACACTTTTTGTTTTGCAACGAAGTGCAATGTCTTTTCTGACGTGCCGAACGAAAACGTGTTTTCGACTGTTTCTGGCCGATGCAGGTATGGTCATTTAGGGGTTAGCCAAATTTTGTGCTAGGGCACATAACCGTTTTCATTATTTTTACGTTTCGTCTTTGACTCATCAGTGCAGAGCAGTTCAAATTGAACTGCTTAGTGCTAAACTCGGCAGTTCAATTTGAACCGCTAAGCAGACGTAAAGTTTCTGCTACTTACAGAACACTTTTTGTTTTGCAACGAAGTGCAATGTCTTTTCTGACGTGCCGAACGAAAACGTGTTTTCGACTGTTTCTGGCCGATGCAGGTATGGTCATTTAGGGGTTAGCCAAATTTTGTGCTAGGGCACATAACCGTTTTTATTATTTTTACGTTTCGTCTTTGACTCATCAGTGCAGAGCAGTTCAAATTGAACTGCTTAGTGCTAAACTCGGCAGTTCAATTTGAATTGCTAAGCAGACGTAAAGTTTCTGCTACTTACAGAACACTTTTTGTTTTGCAACGAAGTGCAATGTCTTTTCTGACGTGCCGAACGAAAACGTGTTTTCGACTGTTTCTGGCCGATGCAGGTATGGTCATTTAGGGGTTAGCCAAATTTTGTGCTAGGGCACATAACCGTTTTTATTATTTTTACGTTTCGTCTTTGACTCATCAGTGCAGAGCAGTTCAAATTGAACTGCTTAGTGCTAAACTCGGCAGTTCAATTTGAATTGCTAAGCAGACGTAAAGTTTCTGCTACTTACAGAACACTTTTTGTTTTGCAACGGAGTGCAATGTCTTTTCTGGCGTGCCGAACGAAAACGTGTGCCCTAGCACAAAATTTGGCTAACCCCTAAATGACCATACCTGCATCGGCCAGAAACAGTCGAAAACACGTTTACGTTCGGCACGTCAGAAAAGACATTGCACTTCGTTGCAAAACAAAAAGTGTTCTGTAAGTAGCAGAAACTTTACGTCTGCTTAGCGGTTCAAATTGAACTGCCGAGTTTAGCACTAAGCAGTTCAATTTGAACTGCTCTGCACTGATGAGTCAAAGACGAAACGTAAAAATAATGAACAGTATGTATGTTAAATGGAATTACCTCATAGTATAAAAACGTTTTGTAGTCCACCTATCGGTGAGATGATACCTATATTTTCAGTTCTTGTTCACACTTCATCTGACACAGACGACAATCGCTTACGGTCGGACGACAAAAACAAAGACAGTACAGTGTAGCGAACAAAAGTGCATACAAAATGAACAAATGCGAGCTACAAAAGCCTGAAATTTGGCCTTCGCGATCAAATTCTGTTTGTTCAATTTGATTTCAAGTGCTGCGAAATTAGTTCGGTAGCAAACGAAATTGAAATCTTGCTAATAAAACAAATGCATCTAGACGTAAACGATGTTTGTGAAATACAATTCAACAAAGCTTGTAACTCAGTGTATACAATGTTTTGACGTGAACGCATTCGCTTCGTTTAACCACGAGGTGAACAATATTGGCCTGAATAATAACTTTTATAAAAAAGAATGTTATCTTTTTTATCAGTCCGCATGTGTTTCCGCATGAATATTCTTTTATTGATCGTCGTTCTAACTGACAGTTTGAAATTTGAATCACTCATTGCCCTGTAATTTCGGAACTGCAAGTCGGATCAAAAAGAGAAACAGTATGAAACCATAAAATTATTACTTTGAATCTAGACGTGTGACCATCGATTGAGCTTTCCATTAAAAGTCGAAAAGAGTTCCAGTTTTGCTCATTATTTACGGTACTTCCAGAACCGGTATTCAGGAACCAGCATAGTCCAAAACGGTTCGTATGACCATGAATTATTATGACGAATAAACTGGAATAGTTTTGAGCCCAACTTTAAAGGTTTTTTGATATCGTCATGTTTAAATTTTAAAAACTCTCATCACCCTGTAATTCCATAATCGAAAGTCGGAATGGGATAAAATTCATCAATTTCGTATGAGACCATAAGTTCATTTGATTCGAAATTTTAGAAAACCAGTGTAGCCATCTCTGAGAAATTGTAGTGCGTCCCAAAAAAAAATTTTGAGTAGAATTTGGTCATGGACTCTTAAAATTGTCCAATACGATAAATCCGATTAATGTGTGTGAAATGGACATTTTTACACTAATTACTCTGTATATCCTGAACCGGAAATCGGATCTGATTGAAAAAAATGTTTTTATGGGATGATTTTGCTTATTTTTATGGGATTTAGAAAATCTCAAATGGAGGGAATCGGTTGAACTATCTACGAGGAAAACGAGTGACATTATTATAATCTCATTACACATATCATTCTGTTGTTCTGAAACCAAAAGTTGGATCTATATGGAACTCAGGAACCTTGTATGGATCATAGGACTTTTTATATTAATCTAAGTTTGTAGAAATCGATTAGGGGCGGGTAGGATCTAACACGTTTGAAAAATCATTCATTATTTTCTTCATATTTTCTTTTAGTAAAATATTTCAAGAATACTCTGTGAAATTTTCAAGCCTATTGGAACGAAACTCTGGAAGTTATGGACTTTTATCTATGGCTATCTCATTCTACGAAGAAGCAAAAGCTCGGCGCACAGGCCCAAGATTACTACTTCGATTAACTTCAAAACTTGACAAAACATTCCTAAAATGCTTCGTTATAATAAATTATAGAGGAAAAAATATGATTTTTTTCAAAAATGTTAGACCCTGCAGGCTCCCTGGAGTAATTAATTGCTTCTATTGATTTTATAAACAAAAAAACTTTAAACGCGTTTTTCTCGAAAGCAGGTCTTAAAAGTCCGTGTCCATCGTCATTCAAAAACTACTGCACCATTTTTTTTTTTTTTCAAATTTTGCACACACTTTCTCCATATAAAAAACCAGACCCCAACGTTTTCATTTTCATTATTCGTTACTTTGGGGAAGTTTAACAGCTACAAAATGGCGGATTTTTTCGTGAAAAATCGTAGTTTTTACTTTGACAACCCCCAAAAATTCAAAAAAAAATAAAAAAATCAAACAGAAACGTTGGGGTCTAGAAAAACTTCTTCTCTAACTATGCTGCATTCATTTGTTCACAAATTGTCTCCTCAAAAATACCTCTTCACCGACCTTTTTCCCAATATTTTTCCACGAAAACATTACAACATGTTGTTCGAATGATGCTTTTTATCATGCAAAACATTTGAATTTATTTTGTTGAACGATAATTCTGGAAAAAATTCGTAAAAATGATGATTTTTTCTATCGTTTAGACCCTCCCCCCCATAGTTCGTGGTAGTTCGAAGCACCTTCTTCCCCCGCAAAGATATCTACAAAGCCACCTGGAGATCACCTGACCAACATACGAAAAATCAAATCGACCACGTTCTCATCGACGGGCGATTCTTCTCCGACGTCATCAATGTCCGCACTTACCGCAGTGCCAATATTGATTCTGACCACTACCTTGTCGCGGTTTGTATGCGCTCAAAACAATCGACGGTGCACAATACTCGTCGCACAGGAACACCGGGATTCAATCTCGAGCAGCTATGTAGCATTCCTACTGCAGAGGAATACGCGCAACAACTGGAGTTCGTGCTACCAACGGAAGAGCAGCTTGGCGCGGCGACTCTTGAAGACGGCTGGAGGAACATAAAGTCCGCCGTGAGTAGCACTGCTACAACCGTTTTAGGTACGAGGTTATCGAATCGAGGAAATGACTGGTTTGACGACGAATGTCAGCAGTTGGTCGAAGAGAAGAATGCAGCAAGGGCGAGGATGCTGCAAAACCAGACGAGAGCGAACGAGGAACGATACAGACAGACGCGGAACAGACAGAGCACGGTTTCCGGAAGAAAAAGCGCCACCAGGAAGACCAAGATCGAGAAGCGATGGAACAGCTGTACCGCACAAACGACATACGGAAGTTCTATGAAAAGGTGAACCACTAACGTAGAGGCTACACGCCACAGGCCGTAATGTGCAGAGATACCAGTGAACGATACGAAGATACGAACGAACGTGAGGTGATCGACAGGTGGAAGCAGTACTATGACGAGCATCTGAATGGCGAAGCACAAGATACAGAGAACGACACAGGAATCAATCTGGGTGCACGCTCAGCCGACGACAGATTCTTAGCACAGGATCTGTCGTAGATAAGTGAGGAAATCGGCAAGCTGAGGAACAACAAAGCCGCGGGTAATGACCAGTTACCAGGTGAGCTGCTCAAACATGGAGGAGAGGCACTGGCTAGAGCGCTACACTGGATGATTTCTAAAATTTGGGAGGAGGAGATTCTACCGCAGGAATGGATGGATGGAGTGGTATGTCCCGTCTACAAAAAGGGCGATAAGCTGGATTGTTGCAATAACCGCGCAATCACATTGCTGAACGCCGCCTACAAGGTACTCTCCCAAATCCTTTGCCGTCGTCTATCACTAATAGTCAAGGAATTTGAAAGGCCGTACCAAGCGGGATTTACTGGCGCCCGCGTTGTCGTGAATACAACGTACCCACGCATCACCTATTCATTGACTTCAAAGCGGCATACAGCTATGGCAGATAATGCACGAATACGGTTTCCGGATAAACTGACGCGATTGGTCAAAGCAACGATGGATAGAGTGATGTGCTACGTCCGAGTATCTGGGACGCTCTCGAGTCCCTTCGAATCTCGAAGAGGGCTACGTCAAGGTGAAGGACTTTCTTGTATCTTGTTCAATATTGCCCTGGAAGGTGTGATTCGAAGAGCGAGGATCGACACGAGTGGTACGATCTTCCGAAAGTCCGTACAACTTTTTGGCTTCGCTGACGATATTGATATTGTGACACATAACCTTGAGAAGATGACGGAAACCTACAATGAACTGAAAGCTGAAGCTAGGCGTATCGGACTGGTCATAAATGAGTCGAAAACAAAATACATGAGAGGAAGAGGCTCTAGAGAAGAAACACTATGCCTCCCACCACGAATATTGATAGACGGTGACAATATCGAGTTCGTGTATTTGGGCTCACTGGTGACCGTCGATAATGACACCAGCTGAGAAATTCAGAGACGTATTTTGGCAGGGCGTATCGTGCGTACTTTGGACTCAGAAAAACCCTTCGATCGAGAAAAGTACGCCACCGAACGAAATTGACCATCTACAAAACGCTCATTAGACCGGTTGTTTTCTATGGCCACGAGACCTGGACTATGTTGGCAGAGGACCAACGCGCCCTTAGTGTTTTCGAAAGAAAGGTACTGAGAACCATCTATGGCGGAGTGCAGATGGAAGATGGAACGTGGAGACGGCGTATGAATCACGAATTGCAACTGCTGCTAGAAGAACCACCCTTCGTCATCATCGGACAGCTAAAATCGGACATCTACGATGGGCTGGGCAAGTGATAAGGCAAGTGATGTCGGACGACAGCCCAGTGAAAATGGTTCTTGAATCAAATCCGACTGGTACAAGAAGAAGAGGAGCGCAGCGAGCAAGGTGGATCGATCAAGTTAAGGGTGATATCAGAAGCATCCGTGCCTTGAGTGGCTGGCGACGAGCAGCCATGGACCGAGTTATGTGGAGACGTATGCTTGATACAGAAAAGGACACCCCAGGCCTATAGCTGTTAGGTAGGTAGGTGGTTAAACTGAGCATCGGTAGAAAGAGAAACGAATGAAGAACGGGATGATGCCCCTTCGCTGCGACAGCGAAGATAGTGTGTTAGAATGTGAAGTTTACTGTAGCAGAGTGATCGTCAGTATGTGCACACATTCGATTACAATTGAATTGAATGAAGTTTTACAGCACTGGTAATTGGTCCCATAGATTGCTATTGAATTTCATCTGGATCCGACTTTCGGTTCGGGAGCTACGTACAAAATGAACTAAAAACGTTTCATCGGTTTTTTCAGAGACCGCTCACACAATTCTAACCAACGTAAGTTCAAATGAAAGGTCTTATAATCCCATATATCCTCCCCAATTTCATCCGGACACAACTTCCGGTTCCGGAATTACAAACTGATAGGTATAAAAATTTCATTTCTAGGGCGTGTTTTTTTACATGACACGGAAAAATTCCATCAAATACATTAAAATAGCCGTATAATTCTTGAATTGGACAGATTTGGTTAGCTGATGACCAAATACATTGATATTGGGTAGACCGGATCTTTGTATCAGATTTCGGCAGTATAAAAAAAGTGATCGTATACTCCAAATCGGAAATCACTCCAATATCCTAAAAGCGAATGAACCGATTTTCATAAACTCAGATTCAGATGAAATGCCTTATAGTCCATACCAAATTTCTGAATATTTTTTGGATCCGGCATCCGGTTCGGGAGATATGGAGTCAAATGTGCAAAAAATTGTTATAATAAGATCACCAACTTTTCTCAAAGATTGCTGAACTGAATTTCACAAGCATAGATTTAAATGAAAGGTCCTATACTAAATTCTTGAATTTAGTTTGGATTGGACTTCCGGTTTCGGTTCGGTTTCGGAATTATAAGGTAAAGTATGTTAAAATTTTTATGCCATCAGGGGGCGAAACAAACTACTTTAAAAAAATCTAAATCTGCATCAAAACTGCTCCAATCGGTAGTCATTATCAGTAGACGGCCAAACAAAGGGATCCCGGTTATTTCTTCAAGATCGGAAAAAAATTATTTTGAAAAAAAACAGAATATTATACACTGAAGTCTTTTTTTATGCGAATTTACGTACCGCATAAAAAAAACCGCATAAAAAAAACTGCATAACTCTGAAAATTCGCATAAAAAAAACCGCATAACTCTGAAAATTCGCATAAAAAAAACCGCATAACTCTGAAACTTCGCATAAAAAAAGACCGCAGAAGGGCAAACCGCATAACTCTGAAAATTCGCATAAAAAAAAACCGCGTAACTCTGAAACTTCGCATAAAAAAAACCGCATAACTCTGAAAATTCGCATAAAAAAAGTCGCGTAAAAAAAACCGCATAAAAAAAGACCGCATAAAAAAAGACCTCAGTGTATATGGTAGAATGATTGATATGAGAAAGGCATCATTACACCACTAGGTGGATAAAAACAGGTTTTTTTACATTTTACCCCCCAACCGGAAGTTCAATCCGGGTAAAATTCAATAGAAACCATTAGGACCAAGGGTTTCATTTGAATCTAATTTTGTGAAAATCGTTCCAGCCATTTCCCAGAAAATCGAGTGCATTTTTATTACATACACATATATCTACACATATCGATTTGAATGAATTGTTTTAAGTTTCACTGTTGCACAGATTAAAGAAGTTAACCTGTGGAATGGCTCTCGAGTTGCTTCTCTGAATAAGATAAACATGCCTAAAGCGGCACGTATTGATTTAATTTTAGAAGTTGTCCGTCTTTTCAGTAACGGCTTCCGACATTTTTGAATGTGATCAGCATGTACAGCATCAACGAATCAACGATTATATGCAAAACAAAAAATAAAAAGAATTCTAAATTCAGTTTTCATTCCGGCAACGTACAATTCAAGAATGAGTTTTTCGACGAATATTATCTCGAAAGCACACAATCGCATCGGCCGCCCGAACGAATCCGCATGAGTAGTGAACGGCATCGGTTCCGACAAATGCTCTCCGCGACCGACCAACCGAACCAGAGCCGCACAATGACACGTAACAAAATTTGTTCCCTTCGAATTGAATGGCACACGCCGGAAAAAGGAACTACTTCCGCCACGGGTACCCACGGCATTCCATCAGAGCGATAGTCCTTAGCACCTCGCATATTTAATGGCCTGGCAATGGCAGCCGAACACCGAACCAGGCGGTGGCCAGTGACGTGACCCATAGTTTCCGTGGATCATAAAACTAAAGTACAAATGAAACATGAAAAATATGTTTCATGAATATGACATTGGAAAATATATTTTTCGATTATTTGCCATCCTTTCTAACAGGTGCTAGAACACACATACTTGACTACGCCACTGGGCAGTGCAACTCGTCAAAAATGCAACACATGATGTCTATAAAAGCAAGCCTATAGCAATGTGCCGGTCTTTTGGATGGGACGAAGATGAAAAGGAGAGCGCACCTCTGACATCCATTGTGCAAATATTTGCATATGAATTTCAACTTTGCACAAATAGTAAAACTTCGCCTACTTGCTGCATTGTGTCCCCTGGATGCGACAATCAACGTTTATGTGCGGGCCATTTTTTTTTTGCTGTTTGGTTCGGTACCACCAAACGAAGCCCGTGAATCATGTGAGTGAATACACGAAAAATATGACGAAGTGTTATTCAAAACTGATTGCAACTTTCGGTTGATGTTGTTTGGTGGGTGGGCGGTGCGATGAAAAAAACCGTGTTCGACACCATGATCGTCATCAACAAATCCTACAGCGCTGACACGAAAACGAATTTTTGAGCAGAATAAATTGGACAAAATTCCTACGAATTTTTAATGCTAATAATGATACTTGGTTAAAAGTAACTGCATGGCGTATGAAACGTGCCAGTTTGAGTAGGCGGCTCGTGTAATGTCGTTAACAGTCGATAAAAAATCGATTCAAATTAAATCACACGGCCCACCACCCTCAAAACGATTTGTCAAGCCGAAGTGATTACAGGAACGAAATCCATTTGAACTTACTTGCCAAATAAAACGAACATGTGTGGGGTTTTTATTATCGCAAATTGCGTTTGTTTAAACAAAACACATTTCCCTTGACATGTTGAAACAACAGAACAACCTAGAAGGAACACATGATGAAAAATGTTCCGCTATGATTTCCACGCAATCGTCAAAGCCATCTGTGTTTCATTGCTTCCACTTAGGACATTTAACGAAGCCACTCATAAATTCGAAGACAAAACACTTCAACACAACGGTGGACATCAAAGAGCTCTCGTTCTCTTCCCGTTTCATAAATTGCTTTCATCTGTCGTGTTTTGCCCTCGTGAAAACATTTATCACCATCGGTTTGATTCTAAAAGTCTGCATGCTGGACAAAATATTTGTTGGCTGAACAACTCATAAAGCCCCCCATGAAATACTTTTATGTGCAATTTAGAAACTGTGCAGAATAAAAGGCCAAGTCCAATTTATGACACCCGGTGATAGGTTCCGGAAGTTGTTAGGCAAAAATACTAACCATCATAGAACCTCACACTCGAATGTTTCTCAGCAGAGCGCTCCAGCAGTATTTGGCTTATAAGTTAAATTGGGTATCGGAACGATGAAACGGTCTTCCGCTCCGAGCATTTTTTTTCTATACTCGCAACACTAACAGCTGTTCTAACTCCCAGCCCTCCCTCAGGTGTACTGAATCAACAAATATGACTGAAATCAAGATGATACAACACACCATCATATCACAATAGGAAACCGCAGCCTTGGTACTCAAATCATACCCAGGACTCGACCTTCTAACTCGTAAACGGGTTTTAAACATTTAGAATTATGAAACCACTATTCGTAGTCAAAAAATCCTTTAAAAATACGACTCGAGACAAGAGCCGAAGTGAACGTTTCTTATGCCAGATCAAAACTCAAAAACAATTCGCCCCCGCCAATTTTTTAACAAACACCATGAAGGCGAACACATTATCAAATTTTTGTAAAGCTATCCCAAGTAAAATTTTTAATTTCAGTAAATACATGTAGCAGTCTTCATTGTTACATCACAATTATCGCATTAAAACTGCAAACTTTCCAAAAGCCTACTAAAAACCATTTAAAGATCACAATCCAGTCATCTGAACAATTCTTCATAAGGTTTATGAAAAAAAGAAGAATCAACATAAGCCTGCATTAAATCTATTTGAAAATAATTCAAAATTCTATAACCTTCGAAATCGTTCAAAATTTTTAACCTGCTTTTCAATCAACATTAAATTTATTCGGATGAATTCCATAGTAAGAATATCTTAGATTTTATTTATGACTTTGAGGCTTTCTCTGAATAAAACAAATGGGCGCTTTCATTTTTATCATGAATGTAAAGATAAAGACTGTCCCAGAAAGTATGGACGCAACCAAAAACCGCTGCCATTTCGCAATGGTTCAGAACCTGTCAATTTTTATGGCTGCGTCATGTTGTTTACACTCTTATCTAACCACTAGTGCAGTCGTTTATTCGTTTTCATTAGTTTGTTTCGAAATGCGTGGACTTTCAGCAGAACAACGTCGAAAAATTGTGTACAAATGGTGCACAGAACGCGAACTGTCACTGAAAAAGATAGAAAAAATGGAAGGAGTAAGTGAAAAGGCCGTGCGAAATGCAATAAGAAAGTTCGGTGAGGATAACACCTTTGAGGATAAACCGAAAACGGGTCGAAAAAAAGATCCTGCTTACCCTCAGTTGGATAAACGTATACTGAAGGCGTTCGAGCAATAGAAGGAGATTTCAGTTCGGGATGTAGCCAAAAAAGTAGGCACTTCGAAGTCAAATGTTCTTCATGCTAAAGAAATTTTGAATCTTCGAACCTATAAGAAGCAGAAACAACCAAAACGTAGTCCGAAACAAGAAGCATCGATCAGGCCGAGGGTTCGAAAGTTGTACAATACGATTCTTGCTGGAAATTTGAACTGCATAATCATGGACGACGAAACCTACGAGAAATTCGATTACAAATCTTTGCCGGAATCAGCCACAATCGCCCTTATTCTGAATAACGTCGTATCTTTTTTTCGCTCGTATTTCATTTGTATTCCCCATGATTCGATCGAACCACATTCGATCGAAAAATCAATACGTCGTTATTCAGAATAAGGGCGAATATTATACGATGCGAGAAGGGCAAGTGTTAAATCAGTCCGAGACATCGATTGAAGTCGAAAAATTTGGTAAGAAAGCTATGGTCTGGCAAGCAATTTGTAGCTGCGGTAAGATTTCGAAACCCTTCATCACCACTGCTTCAATGAACAGCGAAATATACATCAATAAATGTTTACAAAAACGACTTCTACCCATGATTCGAAGCCACAAGGATCCTTTTGTCTTCTGGCAAGATCTTGCTTCTTGCCTCTACTCGAAATCAATGTCACTTTCGTCCCAAAAGACATGATCCACCAAATTGGCCACAACTTCGACCAATTGAGAAATTTTAGGCATTAACGAAGGCACATCTTAGGAAACATGTCTCGGCAGCCGAAACCATTCAACAGTTCGAAAAAGATTAAAAAAAGTGTCAAAACTTGTCACCCAGAAGTCAGTACGGAATTTAATGAGGAACGTTCACAAGAAGGTGCACCAGCTAGTCTACAATGGCTAAGTAGCAAATGTTGAGAATAATATTCTGTTGTTGTAGTCTAATATTATCAGTATATCGAAAAAAATAGAATATCTAACACTTGTGAATTAATTACAGCGAAATCAAAGTGTGTTCATATTTTCTGGGACAGTTTTTAAAAATAAGGATTATAACTAATGACTTGAAAAAATTGCGCTTCTTGCGAAAATCTGTGTGATTTGTAAAAATAATTTGTTGTGGTTCATCACCATTGCTGTATGGATAAGTTTCGTTGCGTCATAACTTGTACAGGCGTTCTTATAATGAAGAATAAAAGACAATCGTAGTTCCTTCTTTTTTCGT
Organism: Malaya genurostris; assembly: GCF_030247185.1. Taxonomy (NCBI): domain Eukaryota; kingdom Metazoa; phylum Arthropoda; class Insecta; order Diptera; family Culicidae; genus Malaya; species Malaya genurostris. The sequence goes on from NC_080572.1 coordinate 184,920,010, forward strand.
GAATACGACTTACCTTACTAAGGGGTGCCTTTACAAAATTTATCATGTACAAGAATGGGTAGAAGTCGTGAATATAATGTTCAGAAGCATGAGATAACAACAAATAACTAAAAACTAAAAGTTTTCTGAAATGTTTGGTATGAACGATCATTGAAATGGTGAAATTCAGTGCCAAAATAAGTACAAAATTTCTAACCACATGAACAACCACCGTACAAAGCGCATCGTGCAAAACCGACAAATGGTTGAATGCAGTGAGTTTACATTTTTCGCTCGCTAGTAAAACATTAACTAAGCTATGTATTATTATAAACTTATCTTTTCAATTAAACAAATCAAATTTTTAACCAAGCCCAATTTTCTCGCATATAGCGAAATTGTTTATTATTTGTAACAGGTCAAAATCTGTGGAATGCTGACAAATCTTCAAGTATCTGATTCCAACTACGCATCATTTTATATGAGAACTGAATAATATTCAAACAAGATCTATCTATATGGAAAAAATGTCTAGTTTGTGAAGTGCATATCATATTGTACCAGTATATAAGCGAATAATAAGGAGTGTATCGATAAGTAGTTAGCAACATTCAAACAGTTATTACTCTGAAATGGCCTATTTTTTGCAGAGTGTTTTGCGGTGATATGTTTATTTACATGTCAATAACAGCTGCGCAATCGATTGATTTCGGTATGGTTTATCGTTTCAATGATGAGTCGAATTGATCCGGAAACGCAAAAGAAAATACGGCACACTTGGTGCTCAGAAAGTGGTGTCACGTACAACGAAATTGCAAAACGGGTGAAAGTGCACCACATCAGTGTCAAAAATACTATCGAGAAGTTCGGTAAGACCCTTTCCATGAAGGATTTGCCTCGATCTGGTAGGAAAACGGATCCCAGCCAGCCCGGCCGGGACTTAAAAGTGGTTGAGTGCATCAGGAAAAACCCATCGGCGTCGACGCGGGATTTGGCCAAGCAGTTCAACACCAGCATCGGGATGATTCAACGGATCAAAGTACGGAACTTTCTGAAAACGTACAAGAAACAGAAGGTGCCGAAAAAGTCCCTGGTACAGCAAGTTCAGGCCAAAACAAGAGCGCGAAAACTGTATAACCGGATTCTACAGAATAAAGGCGGATGCATCCTGATCGACGACGAAACCTACGCCAAGGAAGACTCTCGAGCGTTGCCCGGACGGCAATATTATACGAAATCGGTGTACCAGGACCTGGACGACGCTGACACTGGTTTGCGGTCGTCGATTTTCTTCACGAAGGGCACAATTAACGCCAAGGTGTACGAGGAAGAATGCTTGAAGAAGAGAATGCTGCCACTGTACAGAAAGCATAAGGTTTCTCCTCTCTTCTGGTCGGATTTGGCTTCAGCCCACTACGACAACTCCGTTCTACAGTGGTTGTCAAAAAATAATGTACAATTCGTGGAAAAGGACATCAACCCACCGAACTGCCCGAATCTTCGGCCAATTGAAAGGTATTGGGCAATTGTCAAGCGGCACTCTCGGAAGGAAGGTACAGTGTCCCAAAACATGCAGGAGCTCACAAAAACTGGCCAGCTGCCACCAGGAAAGTCACAAAAGTAACTGTGCAGAATTTAAGGAAGAATGTCAAGTCCAAAGTGCGAGCGTTTCACAGAAACTAGGATTTTCTTCAATATATTCAGTGAAATGCATAAAATTTTTCTACAATACCTTATGATAAATTTTTCTACAATACCTTATGATAAAAAAAGAGCCGGAATTTTCATTTTAAAATTCCCGCGCTTGTCCAATCGGTAAACTTTTATTCTCTCAACGTTGGCAACACTGTTATACACATTCTGTCAAATTTTGACGCATATCGTACGATTAGTTTTTGTTTGGCGTCTATACAAAGAAGTTGAAAAATTTTCGTGTGGCGATTTTTATAATGGATGGAAATTTAGAACAATGTGCGTGCATCAAATTTTGTGTTGCAAATGGATTTAAGTGTTCTGAAACGTTGAAAATGTTAGAAAAGGCCTTTGGTGAATCGTGTCTAGGAAATACACAGGCATACGAGTGGTATAAACGCTTCAAAGGTGGTCGTACAAGCTTGGATAAAACATTGAATCGGCGAAGCAAATCGTGTTGCAAAATCGTTCTGTACCGATTAGAGAGATTGCTGTGTTGTTGGGCATCTCTTATGGATCAGCCGAACACATTTTAACTGATGTTTTGGGTTTGAAACGCGTCGCTTCTCGGCTGGTGCCAAAAAAGCTGAATTTCATTCAAAAACAGCGTCGTGTTGTGTCGCAGTTTTTGGCCAAAAACTCAACCAATATCATTAACCAAACAGCGTACTCTCCAGATATGGCCCCCTGTGACTTTTTCCTCTTCCCCAGACTCAAATTTCCATTGCGGGGAACGCGTTTTGAGACCATAGAAACCATAAAAGAGAATTCGTTGTGTGAACTAAAGGCCATACCTTCGGCGGCCTATAAAACTTGTATGGAAAATTGGATCAAGCGTTGGCATGCATGTATTGCCGCAGAAGAAGAGTACCTTGAAGGCGATGATAAAGAAATTTATTAAAAATTGAAATTTTACGTTCTACCTTTTTTATATATATAAAAAAATAGGTATAGAATTCGCTCAAACTTTAGAAAAATTTTCCGAGGCCCGGAGGACCGAATGTCATATACCAATCGATTCAGCTCGACGAACTGAGCAAATGTCCGTGTGTGTGTGTATGTGTGTGTGTGTCTGTATGTGTGTTGTGAACTATGAGGTCGAGATCTCAGAGATGGCTGGACCGATTTTGATCAAACTAGTCGCAAATGAAAGGTCTCCCCGTCACCTTGAACGCTATTGAATGGTTTTGAGATAGGATGTTTACTTTTTGAGTTATACGAAGTTTTATGTAAAATTTTCAGTTTTTTGAAGGCCATAGATTGTTAAAATCCATCCATTTTTAACGGAGATATCAAAATTATTGTGCAAGTTCTGAGCGCTGTCTGGCAAAGAAATGCTTGGAAGCAACATAAAACACGATTTTTTTATACCGTTACATACATTTGTTTCTAAGTACTCAAAAGACTGTGTTCAGCATGATATTTTGCCTCGAACCGATTTTAGCACGGTTCGTTTTTGGCAACATAATCGTTCAAATATGACATATGTAAATCAGATGATGGCAGAACTTTCGAGTTGAAAGCAATTCCATAATTAAATTGATTTAAACTACTTACAGCAATAAATGCTGGAAGAACATAACACCTATATACCATTCGAATCAGTTCGTCGAGATAAGCAAATGCGTGTGTGACAAATAATTTTACTCAATTTTTTTCGTAGATGACTCAACCGCTTTCTACAAACTCAGATTCATATGAAACGTCGTATGCTTCCAAACAAGGTTCCTGAATTATGTTTGGATCCGACTTCTGGTTTCGGAACTGCAAGATGATATGTGAAACGAAATTAAAACTGTGTAACTCATTTTTCTCGTAGATGGCTGAACCGATCTAAGATTCAAATGAAATCTAAGAATCATCTAAGATTTAAATGAAAAGTTTTAATATTCTATGAAACATCTTGCTTTTCAGTCAGATCCAACTTCCGGTTTAGGGGATACAGGGTGATTAGTATAAAAATGTCTATTACACATAAATTAATCAGGTTTATCGAGTTAGCAGATTTGGATAGTCGATAACCCAATAAACTTTCACTTTCATTTTTGGTTGTGTTCAGTTTCCGTTTCGGAAGGCACCCAAAATTTTAATTCGCACTACGATTCCTCAAAGATGTCTACATTGATTTTCAAACATTTTGAAACAAATGTAAACTATACAGCTACTCAGGTGAATTTATCTGACTTCGGCCATACCGATTTTAGAATTTTGTTTCTCAAAGCTCAGTCGTTTTCTCAAAAAAAGCCTAATCGAATTTCAGAAACAAAAGTTCAAATTGAAGTAAATCCAATTTTATCCAATTCTGACTTCCGATTCTCGAATTGTAGGATGATGAATTTTTAAAATTCAAAGCGATATAGAAGATGACAATCCCGAAAAGCTTCAAATTTGGACTAAAAAATATTGCAATTTATTCATCATATGGCCATACGAATCGGTTTGGGTTATGCTGGTTCCTGAATATCGGCTCTGGAAGTACCTTAAGTTACCCTAAACTCTGAAGTGGAAATTATTTCGACATATCATGGAATGTTTAATCGATTGTTTCACTTTTAGATTCAAATTTGATCCGATTTGAAGTATCGACATTACAGAGTAATGAGTGATTAAAATCTCAAATTGCCACTTAAAACGACGGACATTAGAATAATGTCATGAAAACTGAAACACCGAAAAATATTCATGCAAAAAACACATGCGGATTGATAAAAAAAAGGTATCATCTCACTGCTAGGTGGATTAAGCACGTTTCATATATATAGATAACGTGATTTTTTATTTAATTTACGCGATGATCGCGTAAAAAGAGTTTATACATAATGAAGGAAATTGTTAATTATACGCTTCAGTGAATTGAATATTATGAAATGTACAGTACGGAATTATTTGATTTTATAAAATCTAGTTAGGGTCGTGGGTATTAAAGAATTCTCTGGAAAAAAGAAATCAGTGTATAAACGCGTGACTAGTGAGGTTTGTATGACTTTTGAGTGCGCTATGTGCTCATAGTACTATATTCAGCAAATTGACATACTGCGATAATATCTGTGGAAGTTTTTATCCATCCAAAACCTCCTTGGAATATAGGCCTTAATGTCTACCAATGTAACCGATGACATCAGTGAGTTTTTTTTTTCGTAGTCCATACGTATGATATCACATTCAATTAATAAGATCGTTTTTATGAATTATGAAGTGCTAAAGGCCTTGGATGACAGAAAATATGTCTAAAATAGATCAGCAATACGTATCTCCGTGACTATGACCTGCGGATTGCTCGAGAAGGTCTCAAGACTTGTTTTCACTGAAGTTCTTGGATGACTGGGAACGTTTCTGGATGGGATCAAAATACATAGACAAATAAGCAGTATACAGCTCCACGACTATGAGCGGCATTGAAAAATTATAAATAAACTGCAATCACTCTTGTAGATCATAAGACCTGTTTTCACTGTATTGAACTACTGAGCACATTCCTGGAACAGCTATAAATAAACAAGTAAGCAATGTGTCGCTCTAAAAATATGAACAGCAAACAAAAAATATACATTAACCGTTGTTCTCTAAGTTAACCGTTCCCTAAGTTATTGGATCTTGGAATATCTCTTACGGATTTCCATAGTCTCGGAATACACTCATCTGTTCTCGCCTACTTCTGATCTCCATTTTTATTTCGCGTAATACCTGACGTATCATGTCAAGTGTCATTTCGGGTTAAGTAGTGGCAATGTCATTGATTACTGCCTTGATTTTTTAACAATTCATAGACATTATTTTTTCAATAATTTATATACAACTTATTCCTACTTACATAATATTGGTATCGGGTGGCATTTCCGGAATACGATCGAGCTGCTGCTTGACGCATCGTACCGTACGTTGCTGACAGGAGCATTTCTGTGGGCAGCCCATCGCTTCGGTGACGGTCACCTGTGCCATGAAAAGTAAAACTAGTACGAACAGTGCTGACCCGATATGATCGTGCCGACGCCGCCATATTACGGTAGCTGTCATCAATCGGTACATTTTCGAGTTGATATTGTCACGGATACGTCAGATACCAGCTTTGATCGGATTCACTCTCGCACTAATTTTGTTTCTCCGAATTAAGGTTCCCAATTTTCTGTCCCCAAGTGGCTGTCTGTCTGTCTGTTTCTCGTGTCTCCACTCACAGATTGGACTGTTCCACGAAGGACTAGCTGCAATTAAAGAAAAAATAACTGTCAGTTTAATTGCCGACTACTTTGAGTAATTATCATGTGTGACATGCTGGTAATTTTTCAATATTTGTCAACAACTGCCTTTTAATAATTAACTCAATTGCTTAATCGAACAAAGTATCAGAGCGAAATTCAGATGTTCAACTTCAATAGATTTCGTTTGTTTACCCAAAAATAAATTTAACATATATTGTATCTAGTTTTATTTGATTTATATGATATGAACTGATCATCAGATTTCGTAGCCAAAATTTTTACAAGACAATTGAATATCTGATGCTATGGACACTAAAAATGTTCAATGTCGAATATCGGTATATCCCCATTCCTATTCTCTATTTTTAATCGATTACAGCTTTGAATACTTTCTGCTAATACAAAACCAGAGTCGTTATGCATCACGGCTAACGCGAAACGAACTGATTTGTCACTCGAATTCTTCTTTTTCCAGGTTCTAGGTTCTCTAGGTTTGCAATTTCCTTTATCGATTACATCGAAGCTGAGATAAACAAGATTATAGTCATCTTAAAATAAAAAAAAAAATATTACTCTTACTCCAAGTCTGTGAGTGGCTCTCCAGCTTTGTTATTCCTCTACAGCCGACGAATGTTATCCGACAAAATTTAACGGTTATTTAAGTACAGCATGTTCGAAGCAAAACTTTGACCGGAATAATAAACATCCTTTTCTGAGCACCCTTAGGTCCGGATAAGTCTTGTAGTGCATATCCAGAACACCGTGTGTGTGTTTTCACTACCCAACATACACACAATTCCCGCACAAGGCAACTAGACAAGTGTCGTTACAGTGTCGCAAGGCACTAAAACATCGAGTTTAACACATGGAAAGATAGCTCCGGCCGGCGGGTGGTAATTTTCCGGAAGATGAATTTCCCCAAAGAGCTTCGCGGGTAATACATTCATAAGCGTGCCGCCCGGCTGCGAGGACCAAAGTACGTACGTACCCGTACACATGTCGGTTCACGAGAACGAGTGACGCTGAAATGCACAGGCAAAGGCACTGAGTAATTAAATTTCCTTTATGAACATTTTCTTTGTAATTAAATTCTAGAAACATCCAAACTTGAGATTCCATTTGCAATGTGTTTTTTTTTCTATTTTCTAGGCAAGTGACAGAATGCAGAAAAGTTTTCGTCGTTCACTAACAGCAGGATGCAGTCTGGTGCGTTTCGGGTGTTCAACAAGAAATCAGAAAACGGAGCTCGGAGCTATTGTTTTGAAAAACTTCGCTTTGGATTTGGCTTTTATTGTAGTAAAAAGGAACAATTTTTTCGCTGCGAAGTCGATCGTATAGAAAAAGAGAATTCTGCTGAAAGTGGAAGGAAACGGTTCGAATAATTAAGATTAAGGAAATACGATATGGAATTGCTTTAAATTCAACTCGTTCCACGAAGAAGTTTCTGATGTCGCCAAATTAGAACCGAAATCATAGAGTTTATTACGGAATATCAGTATTATGAAGAAACAATTATGGTGACAATAAATTTTCTGATTTTAACCGCATGACTAACACGCCTGTCAAGAGATCCCCACAGGTTGACGTACAGATGACGTCACTAATTAATAGAGATATCCAAATTTCATGACATTCGGTTTAGTTGTGTGTTAGTTTTTGTGCTTTCAGTGATGCTTTTGAAAAAAGGCGGGTGGGTAATGCCAGAGAAATAACTGGATGTCGTGAATACGAATAAAACTGGCACGCTTCCTTCACACTTCCGAATATCAATTAGTTGATCGATTTTGTGAATTGTGCAAGCATTCCCCGTCTTCATCAGTAGAATTTTAAACGATGCACCTACGCTAAAGTACGGATAAGTTACATCAAACATTTTGACACAGAATTAAATATTACGAAATAATTTTTATAGTTATTTACAATAAAATAATGGTGGTTCTGAAAAGAACCTTCCATGAAGGCGTTCGTGTTGGAGAGTGACGAATTGATTTCGAATTCCGATGGATGCCGCTGACTTCCGTCATATATTTTCAAGCAAACCTGATGTCCGGATCTGAGATACTGATATGGTAGCTTATGTACGAGCAGATTTCATATCGGCGTATTTTTACAAGAATCTAAAAAGTAGGGCGTACTTGATTTCTTACTCCGCATAGAAACATGAAATTTATTTAGAAAATCACGTTTTAAACAAATGAGCATTCTTTCCTTTCGCTAGATTTAAAACTTTTTTTCAGGAGAAATAAAATACAGATTGATCTGTATATGTGGCAACCTTGTTTCACACGCACCTTGGTTTTTATTTCGAAACGACACCTATACTAGTATAAAGATGTGTTCTACATTAATACTTTCATTTTCGCAATGCGTGAGTCCGTAGCCCGCCGTAATTGAATGTGTTAGTGATGACGCAAATTATTTTCAACTCCCATTTTGATGATGCTTTTGGTAGGAAATGGAGAAAATTCAATCAATTCTAAATGATGATCTGTGGAACTGAAAAGTGCCTTGAATTGTCACGAATAACAGGATGCCTGCCTTTAGAAAGAACTGAGCTGCACAGATAAAAATATTTCGTGATTTTACATTTATTTTCATGCACATATTTGGAGCAGGCAATTGAATGGATATTTACATTACAAAACGAAGCGGTTCGTAAATATACAGTCTTGTTCAATAAAAAACTAAATGAATTTTAATGTAATTTTACATCAATCATGGTTTTAAATCAGATTTTCGTTTAAACTGATGTCTATTTCATAGTACTATCGGTTTACATGTCGTGTAAGTTTCATCTTTTCTTTCTGTGTGGCTTGTTTTATATACAGGGTCCGCCATCTAACTTTTTTTGAACTAGCGGTTATTTCGACATTGGTAACCTTAATGTCAATTCTGATTTGACAGAAACTTACACAGTTCGAAAAAGTCTTGTGATTTTACATTTTATAAGATGCACATAACTGGAGCGTCATATTTTACACATATTTATATTCAGGAACATGTAAAATTGTATGATTTGAAAACTACATGGCTTGAACTCGAATGAAATAAAAAACAAAAGATCGACAGCAACAGCGGGACTTGAACCGAGAAACATTAGATCACAAAGCACATCGACTGAACCACAGAAGCACATATCTGCTTGCTGAATAATTGATACATATAAATCCATACTGCGGTAATTGATAGTCGAGTGCAAATAATACTCGGAGCGTGTAAAATTTTGTACGCGTGGAATATTGCGTCATTTGAAAAATCAACTAGTGATGAATGATATCGTTTGTAGGTTTACGTTACATGTAAAATTTATAATTTTTTTCTGTGTAGTTTTATCCTTCCGCTGAACGAAAATGGTTGTATACGCTTGAGGAACGCGTGAAAATAGTGCAGTTTTACTTTGAAAATCATGGTAATGTTGCGGAATGTGTGCGGATCTTCTCGGATGACGCACATTTTCATCTCGGCGGGTATGTTAATAAGCAAAGTTGTCGCATCTGGGGGACGGAAAACCCGCTTGTTATCATGGAGAAGCCGATGCATCCTCAGAGAGTGACGGTTTGGTGCGGATTTTTGTATGGCGGCATCATTGGGCCATTTTTCTTCGAAAACGAGTCATGATCCGCCGCCACGGTGAATGGCGAGCGCTACCGCGCCATGATTAGCGATTGGTTCTTCCCGTTACTTGAAGAGGAAGACTTGGACACCATTTAGTTCCAACAAGACGGCGCTCCGTGCCACACAGCCAACACTACGATCGATCTTCTGCGCACAGTCTTCGAAGCTCGAAGCTGTGATTTGACGCCGTTAGACTATTATCTTTGGGGGGCTGTCAAAGATAAGTGTTATGTGGACAAGCAAGAGACAATTCAAGCCTTGAAGGACAACATTCGTGTAGCCATAGCTGAAGTGAAGCTGCATACAATCGAAAATGTACTAAAAAACTGGACCGACCGTATGGCGTACTGCAAGGCCAGCCGAAATTATATTCCACAATTACCCAGAAGGATTGTACTTTAATATGAAAAAATAAATTTTGAAATCGGATGAACCGTTTGTGTTTTATTGCAAAAAAAAAAGTTACATGGTCGACCTGTACACTCGGTAAACTCGTCCGAAATTTGACTCAGAATTCATTGTGATTTCCAATTGGATTCCAAAAGAGATGAAACTGTCCATTTCGTGCGGAATCAGTAAGCGCATTTTGGAATTCACAAAAGATTCCAACTCAAATTCCGGACAACTTAACTGAGTAGCGCTCCCATGGCGATTGACAACTTCTACTGACAGGCTTTTGGTGTGATTTTGCTGCGACTGTTCTTCGGCTCAATTTTGCTGTTCGGCGTTCGCTTCAGTCCAAAAACGTGAGGTCTTTGATGTTGCTCTCCCGTATGTCTTGCGTCAACAACCATCACTCAGAAAATTATGGTAAACAGTGGAATGTTCATGTTTTATACCGATACATTTGTAAAGCAGCACATAATTTGTTTTCTTCCTCAGAACGCGTTCTGATTGGCTGGTGTTGATATGGGTCAAATCAGACAGGATTTTAAATAGTGTACTATTGAAACCCTTCAATGTGGTTGCAATACGTATTCAAGTTGAAACATTTCGAATCTATTAGTAGTTAGATTATGTAAATCCTTCTACAGATCACTGAGCCCCGAGCTTTCGAAATACAAGAAAGGCAAACACGCGTCATGAGTAAAGCGAAGTCTTGGCATTACATTACTTTTGTGGAATTTGGCCTTTCTGTTTCAACAGACTTCGCAGCCGATTCTTAGTGTACAGAATTATTGCATGGCTAGTACTATGGATCCTACTGACACTAAGAATCCTTCCAGGTAGGGGCTCGAACATACGACAACTGGCTTGTAAGACCAGCGTCCTATGCATTGAACCGCCAACCCGCGTCATGAGTTTTCTTCTTTGATACTCGTTGATACCAAACATTTCGGAAAAGTTTAGTTTTGATTCATTTGAGTTTATGTCATACAACTGAAAATTTGATCATAAAATTATGATCATATTTGCGTGGCATGTAGTAAAAATTATGTTGATGCGTAAGATACAACAAGAGATATTCACTCTCTCAGAGGGTAAATTTTAAAAAAGCACTCATAGTAAAGTAAGCCGTATTCACGACAATAATTAGAAACATAAGAGAAAAAGAATGTTCATGGTATGGCGTAGGACAACACGCAGAGAAATGGAGCATGTTAAAATAACAAAACAGTTAGCAGATTTTAAAATTTGAATTTCAAGCTAGAATATTTTAGTTCTTCCTTCGACATCAACAACGATCTCTGTTTATTTATTTATTTATTTGGTTTGAATCAAAATTGTGGTCTAGCCGAGCGAGAAATATGTTTGTTTCGGCTGATTCTATTGTTCAAATAAATTAACTATTTATTACATGTAAACAAATACTGAGTTGACGTTATCGGTAACGTCTATGTGGACATTTCTCTATGATCTTATTTATATAATAATACAACTGAGTTTAATATATAAATGAACTGTATTAGCTTTCTTTCTTACCAGTTAATTTTTTTCCCCGCGGATAAGTCAGAGTAGTTTTTGTCTTCCGTGCATAACGTTTGTATGCGTTTTATAAGTAAAGTTTTATCTACTTCCTTCATTTCCAAGGGGCTTTTCAACAATTCAAGCGTATGTATTGACAACTAATAACATTTTTGAAAACAGTAACATTACACAACACGTTTTCTTCGCAAAAACAAATATTTGACGCAGGATCTCTGTTTTGACAGGACTGATGAAGCAGCGAATCATTCGATATTATAAAAATTAAAATACCATGACTTGATTGTGGTATGCAAATAATTCGATCGTCTCGCAACAAAAGTTATTAGAGCCTTTCATGGCTTACTCTTTAGATTATTTTTTTACTTTTTTATTTATGACTTCTGGTCAGTCAGTAATTTTTACTTTTTTTTTTTTTTTTTTTTCCTTTTTTTTTTCGGTTTTTTTAACGATATCAAACTAACTGGAGATTATAAGAGGAGAAAGAATATGAAATCATAGAGCCATAGTACTCAAGGAAGAGCAAGGATGTGAAGAATAAAGTGCGGAAAAGTGAGACGTGACAAGGGTCATTTAAGTAAGCAGAAGGCTTCTCGTATCTAAACTTTTACCTTCTACCAGAGGAGTCGAACTTAGGCATCTTAGCGATACGAGTTATCCGAGTCTCTGATATGTCAGAAAGTAAAGGCAAAGGTCATTTGCCATTTACTGTCCGAACCGGCAAAAGTAAAGTTACGAGAAGTTGTCACATTCTGCCCACGACGGTTTCTCACACAATGTGTTTTTCATTGTGTTGATATTTTCTCATACAGTTAGTTATAACACCGGAATGGAAGATTTGTCCGAAACTATTGCTTGAGTGCCTGGAGTTGTAGCGTATGGCTATGCGTCCCAGGGTGCAAGCGGCGCACGGACAGCGCTCCACTCATCGCTGTGTGTGATGGAATCCCATCAAATCTTTTTACTTTTTTACTTTTTTATTTATGACTTCTGGTCAGTCAGTAATTTTTACTTTTTTTTTCGGTTTTTTTAACGATATCAAACTAACTGGAGATTATAAGAGGAGAAAGAATATGAAATCATAGAGCCATAGTACTCAAGGAAGAGCAAGGATGTGAAGAATCCGTGCGCCGCTTGCACCCTGGGACGCATAGCCATACGCTACAACTCCAGGCACTCAAGCAATAGTTTCGGACAAATCTTCCATTCCGGTGTTATAACTAACTGTATGAGAAAATATCAACACAATGAAAAACACATTGTGTGAGAAACCGTCGTGGGCAGAATGTGACAACTTCTCGTAACTTTACTTTTGCCGGTTCGGACAGTAAATGGCAAATGACCTTTGCCTTTACTTTCTGACATATCAGAGACTCGGATAACTCGTATCGCTAAGATGCCTAAGTTCGACTCCTCTGGTAGAAGGTAAAAGTTTAGATACGAGAAGCCTTCTGCTTACTTAAATGACCCTTGTCACGTCTCACTTTTCCGCACTTTATTCTTCACATCCTTGCTCTTCCTTGAGTACTATGGCTCTATGATTTCATATTCTTTCTCCTCTTATAATCTCCAGTTAGTTTGATATCTTTAGATTATTACAGAGCCCATTTCCTCCATAAAGTTTACAATATCAACCGAAAGCTTCTGAACGCTAAGGGTGAAGCCCGAGAGAACGCGATTTGCGAAGCGATGCGGAGCGTCTTAATGCGATGCACATTTACCGCATCGCGCTCACTCTGACAGGTTTGCTTTAATCAAATGTAACTAGCTCACACGCGCGTCCAGACGCTTCGCGTGACGCTTTCACTCTGACAGCAACGTAAGAATCGGTTACGAAGTCTGTTGAAACGAAAAGGTCAAATTTCACAAAAGGAATGTAATGCCAAGACTTTACTTTATTATTAACATTATCTAAAGAACGTTCACCTGAAACTGATTTTTAAAATTGAATTTACTGTGAAATTGCTTGTTAAAATTTGACAGGAACGCATAAGTAAAATATTTGTTATATTTATCAAAACATTGATTGAAAACAAACTAATCCACTGAGAAAAAATAATTTTCTATACGCATCGAATCGAGTAGATAAAAATATATGTTTTAGATTATTGATGGTCGAAGTTTCTATTAGTTACGTACGTTAGTAAAAAAAACAACGCGTTTTGTCGGTTACGTGATTTATGCCATTATATCTCCGGAAGTTCCGCTAGCATTCAAACGAGTTTAAGTTTGTTTAAATAGGTTCTGCCATCTCTGAAAAAATTGAGCGGTAAAAATTACAAGGTATTGTGCAAGACATCCGACCGATCACGATGACATTAAAAATGCACAAACAATTTTCTCTACGGCATTATCGCTCCGCACCGATTCTAAGTAGGTTCGATACTAACTCTAATTCTGTTGGAATGATTTGCTTATACACGAACACAAATACACTACGAAAATAAAGGAGCTCGTGCGAAGCGAACGGTACACAAAATAAACCCGTAGAATGTCCACTTACTGATGTGAGCAAGCAACCTTCTTTACGGCATTATCGAACCGAACTAAGTTCAAGTCAGTTCGATACTGAACACTGCCAAACGAGTAGTTGACTATTCATCGGATCGACAAAGCAAGTGTTTTACTCTTCCGCTCTACATGAAGGCAGGCATTGACTGAGCAAACAAAATGAGACAGAGCCTATATTTATAGATTCTATTTTGTGCGAAATTTCATACTGTGCAGAACGGTGCTGTAGTTTTTCATGCATGATTCAAAATTCTCGGTTAATTTTTCAAAAGAGCGTATAAGCAAGTGACAGTTTCTTCTTAATCACTCTCTCTTTCGATTATTGTGATGTTTTAAAAAAAAATTTTCTTTGATATCACTATTCTGATTGAAAGTCGAAAGTTCCGGGTATCATTTCATGCAAAGAGTTGAGTGATAAACGTGGAAACCGCTTGGTAATTAATAGAAGAGAAAGTAAACAAAGAGAAACTGTCACTTGCTTATACGCCCTTTTGAAAAATTAACCGAAAAATTAATCCTTGAACTTGATCAATAATAACTTTTAAAGTTTTTTTGAATCGGTTCAGCCATTTCCGAGAAAATTGAGTGGTAAAAAAAGTTGCACACACATCCATACACAAACATTTGCCGATTTCGCTGAGCTGAGCCGAATAGTATAAAAAACTATGGGTTTCCGAGGCTTTGTTTGAAAGTCGGTTTTACCAGCAGTTTTTTTGCCTTTCTATAGAGAAAGGCAAGAATTTAATTCATCATTTAAAAACTTGTCGTTTGCTGCTTTTCGGAGATTGTCGCCCTGAAAATTTTTATTGAGCGAAGATCTGGCGAGTTTGAAGGGATTGTCTCCATCGGCACAAAAACAATATCGTTGACTTTGTACCCCTCTCTATACCGATTTTGCGTAACGATACGAAGTAAGATCCGACCAAAATAGAGTTTCACCTTCGTGGGACCAGTGGTAGCGCGGCAGACGTGTCTGGAGCCATTCTTCTTTATATATTTAGCCGTTAATGGTACTGGACGTTATGTGGCCGGGAATCTGTTTGTTTTAATGCATATGTCGTCGTTCATTTCGATGCATTTCGTCAGCACCAACCACTCGTGGTACAGCTTCCTGCCTCGAAGTTGCGCTTGAAGTCATCTCTCACCTTACTGCACGGAAACCCCTCCAATCAAAAAATTACGATCTCGCAATTTTTTATTTTTACAATTGTTGTTTTAACTAATAATTAGTTGATTCAGCCATTTTGCTATTTGATTTGCACATATTCAAGTTGTTAAAAAATATGTTGTTTTTAATGCTGTCTAATGTCAAAAACAGCACCAAGCAAAATAAAAATTGCAATAAAAAATCAACCATTACTTTAGTTGAAATTCAAACGCGTTTCTTAAACATTTTCATGCAAACGAAATTCGCTTATACGTTTGTAAAACTTGTGAAGAGTAACTCTTAAATGATAGTAAATTAATGTTTATCATAACACTAGTTGTCAGAATGTTAATGTGATGATAAATTATCTACATCTTTACTGCTCTGGTGTTACTAGAAGACTAAAAGACAGTATATTATTTATATTAAATATTACATATTTTTTATACATCTTGACATACCGAATTTTAATTTAAAAAATCAGAACGTATATCAATAAAAAAATATTTTATTGTCATTCAAAATCAATAATTTTGCTTAAGTTTAAATAACTAGTCGTAATATCTAAACCAACTAAAACCGATTTGTTTTTCAACTCACATAACTGTTAAATTAAAAACAAGGCCGGTTGTTGTAACTAAAATCTTTATTGAAATTGAAAGGTGTGTGTCTTGACTAACTGACAGCATCTTTTTTTCAACCAAAATTTTTGTTATTTCAACCATCGTTTCTGTTGATCGAAAAACAAAAATGACAGTTTAGAAAAAACAACGATCGATTAGTTGTACCAAATTTTAACCAATCAAATTCAGAAAAACAACTAATATTTTGGTTGTTTCACAATCGCGAGATGTTCCGTGTGACGTTCATTTATTTAGCTCCAATCACAGTCACGTTTCTATCTTACAGTATGTGACAGTTGATAGAAAATGTCTGCATTCGCTTAAACGGTAGTGAATTGAAAATATTAATAATAGAAAAAATTGAAACTTCTGCACCATTAACCAACAGTAATACGAACTGTCAGCCTTTTGTGGACGAATAAAGATGACCGTCATCGTGTAACATTTACACAGATTTTGCGTTCATCGCAAATCCAATTTATCAGAGGCATTCAACTCACGCAGATCCTAAGAGACAGGACAATCCCGCGGCAGGCAGCTTGCAGACACAGTACTATGAAAGTGCTGTTACTGGCGAAACTGTCCATTCCAAAATGTGTCCTAAGTACTTGCAACAGGACAACGAAAACAACGACAATGACGATTGCACCGAAATATTACCGCATAAAACAAACTACTCCAGCGAGAATATTCGCCAATTTGCTTCCATCGTTGAAACGCTTGAACCCAGACCACTATCCTTAGATTTGAAACAATAGGTGCCCTCAGGAATGATTCCATCCTCAGTTGGACGATATGTCTTAGTAGCAATTCCATTCTATGGAGTAACTGCATAAATCACCCACTGCACGACCAAAACCGGGTGGGGAAGCTCATTTTTTACCAACACTAGCTCTCCGACGGGACCTTCTCGGGCAGACAGTTGCGTTAGTGTTTGTTTCTAATTCGGAAGCAATCGCATGTGGCATCCCTTTGCTGGTTTGCAACCAAGCAGATTCGTGAGGAGACAAAAAGGATTTTAATTAACTTTGTTGCCTTTTTCAGACAACGAAACACATTGAGCTCACAGACAAAAGGGCATGGCGCTGTCAGTATCCTTTTGGAAGGAAATTGGCATACTCGTTCTTCACATTATGGTCTGAAAACGCTATGCTGGCAGTGATGTAATCGAAATGAGTTTCGAGAGGGTTTCGTTCCAAGGACTGATGCTGTGGGAAAGACGGCCACCATTTGAATCGCATTACTCATCGTGTTTTTTATCATTAAAGGCTTATCAAGTTAGCTGCTAAATACTAACAAATATAGCCAAAAATTTTATCCTTTACATTTGCACGATCGATTAATGATCATTTCTAAATTATTTTTCAATGTTTTCACGCAACGACATTTTTACATAATCGTTCAATCCTTACTAACTTTACACATCACTCAATAAATCGTGTGACTGATTCACAGATGGCGCTACCAATGTGAAGTCTACGTACTCGCTTACGTTTGATTTCATTTTTTATCTTTCTCGAATGCTACGAAATTGACGCTCCTCTGAATTGGTTCGCACTTTCGTCTTGGGGAGAGGTCTGACGTCTCCACGATGGCCTATGTGTACAGCAAATTGTATACTGATGGTCGAGTTTTGTTCGAGGTTGGGTCAATCTGCGATAAATCCTGTCAGAAGCTCCAAATTCAAAAAAGTTATAGGGCATTCATTTTATAAAATATTGGAATTATCTTATTTATCGACAATTTGCTACTGTTTATGATCTCTTATTTCTATTTGTTCATAATTTGAATTTATTTTAATTACTTATTTCTCGCATATGTTTTTCCTTATAATCATCAATATTAGCATAATCTACAATTTCGTTCAAAAAAGGTTAACATTTCACGAATATCCATGTAGTTCTCTATCGATTCACCTCAGCGGAATGAGGATATTTCATAGACGATTATCACAGTTTGACGGTCAAAATACTAATAATTTGTATTCCAATCTAACCAAATTATTTTACCTACTAAGTAACAGTGTATGTACGGAACATCAGAAAATAGAATACAATGTTTATGGAAACTTATCGTTTTACTACAGAAACTTCGCGATTTACAAACTGCTGGGTGGAGACTGAACTCATGCGGGTTGCGTGAATGCAGACCCTATCAGAGCGAAATCAATGTTCAGTTCAGCAACGCCATCGCACGGCATCACATTCAACATATCATGTCAATTGCATGGTTGTGCAGGGCTGCTATTTTGGCGCGCACGAGTTTGACATTTCTCTCCCCTACTTTTATGTACGAGATTCGATGCGGAATGGCCTGAGGGCGCCATATTCGCAAAAAAGGATATTACCAATGATTTGTTCGGGAAATGTGAGAGCTGGATATCTTGTTAATATGTCTTTGGTGAATGGCATCGACTTACCCATCACGATGTACCCGTCCCCAATATTGAAAAATCTGATTTTTCATTAGGGCGTATAAGCAAGTGACAGTTTATCTTTATTTACTTTGTCTTCTATTAATTACCAAGCGGTTTCCACGTTTACCACTCATCTCTTTGCATAAAATGATACCCGAAACGTTCGACCTTCAAACAGAGTAGTGAAATCAAAGAAAATCTTTTTAATCACATCACAATAAACGAAAGAGAGACTGATTAAAGAGAAACTGTCACTTGCTTATACGCCTTAACGAAAAATCAACCGAGAAATGTGAGATGGGAAGCGTTACGTTAATTTAAAGAAGTTAACAGTTCAATTAAAACCGCTAAGCAGACGAAAAGTCCACACTATTTATGTGACCCTTTGCGTCTGCACCTTCTTCCCCCGCAAAGATATCCACAAAGCCACCTGGAGATCACCTGATCAACATACGGAAAATCAAATCGACCACGTTCTCATCGACGGGCGATTCTTCTCCGACGTCATCAATGTCCGCACTTACCGCAGTGCCAACATTGATTCTGACCTCTACCTTGTCGCGGTTTGTATGCGCTCAAAACTTTCGACGGTGCACAATACTCGTCGCACAGGAACGCCGGGACTCAATCTCAAGCAGCTACGTAGCATTTGTACTGCAGAGGAATACGCGCAACACCTGGAGTTAGTGCTACCAACGGAAGAGCAGCTTGGCGCGGCGACTCTTGAAGACGGCTGAAGGAACATAAGGTCCGCCGTGAGTAGCACTGCTACAACCATTTTAGGTACGAGGCTATCGACTGGTTTGACGGCGAATGTCAGCAGTTGGTCGAAGAGAAGAATGCAGCAAGGGAGAGGATGCTGCAACACCGCACGAGGGCGAACGAGGAACGATACAGACAGGCACGGAACAGACAGAACACTGTTTTCCGGAGGAAAAAGCGCCACCAGGAAGACCAAGATCGCGAAGCTATGGAACAGCTGTACCGCGCAAATGACACACGGAAGTTCTATGAGAAGGTGAACCGCTCACGTAGAGGCTACACGCCACAGGCCGAAATGTGCTGAGATACCAGTGATAACCTTCTCACGAACGAACGTGAGGTGATCGACAGGTGGAAGTAGTACTACGACGAGCATCTGAATGGAGAAGCACAAGATACAGACAACGGTACAGGAATCAATCTGGGTGCACGCTTAGCCGACGACAGATTCCCAGCTAAGGAATTCGTAGGGCCGTACCAAGCGGGATTTACTGGAGCCCGCGCCACTACGGATCACATATTCGCGATAAGACAAGTACTCCAGAAGTGTCGTGAATACAACGTACGACACGAGTGGCACGATCTTCCGAAAGTCCGTACAACTTTTTGGCTTCGCTAACGATATTGATATTGTGACACGTAACCTTGAGAAGATGACGGAAACCTACATCGGACTGAAAGCTGAAGCTAGGCGTATCGGACTGACCATAAATGCGCCGAAAACAAAATACATGAGAGGAAGAGGCTCTAGAGAAGAAACACTACGCCTCCCACCACGAATATTGATAGACGGTGACGATATCGAGGTGGTTGACGAGTTCGTGTATTTGGGCTCACTGGTGACCGCCGATAATGACACCAGCAGAGAAATTCATAGACGTATTTTGGTAGGGAATCGTGCGTACTTTGGACTCAGAAAAACCCTCCGATCGAGAAAATTACGCCACCGCACGAAATTGACCATCTACAAAACGCTATGTTGGCAGATGACCAACGCGCCCTTAGTGTTTTCGAAAAAAAGGTACTGAGAACCATCTATGGCGGAGTGCAGATGGAAGATGGAACGTGGAGACGGCGTATGAATCCCGAATTGCAACTGCTGCTAGGAGAACCATCCATCGTACGGACAGCTAAAGTCGGACGTCTACGATGGGCTGGGCATGTCATAAGAATGTCGGACGACAGCCCAGTGAAAATGGTTCTTGAATCTAATCCGACTGGTACAAGAAGAAGAGGAGCGCAGCGAGCAAGGTGGATCGATCAAGTGGAGGGTGATCTCAGAAGCATCCGTGCCTTGAGTGGCTGACGACGAGCAGCCATGGACCGAGTTATGTGGAGACGTATGCTTGATACAGCAAAAGACACCCCAGGCCTATAGCTGTTAGGTAAGGTAGGTTTGCGTCTGCTTAGCGGTTTAAATTGAACTGTTAGGCGGAGATTCAATTTGAACTGCTTCAAGCACTGATGAGCCGAAGGCGAAATGCTAAGATATCGATACGATAATTTTCTTAAAAAAGATGAATCGACCACACAGATATTTTGCAATATTTATGGTTTCGGCTTTGGCGGTCTGCTAAATAAGAACGGCTGTCATATAACAGTTCGGCTGAAAAGTTCGTATCGTTTAATTGAAACACACATTTTTTTGCCAAAATTCGTTTTTATTATTCAACATAATTGCCATCAGAGGCGATACAGCGATTATAGCGATCTTCCAACTTTTCGATACCATTTTTGTAGTACGATTTGTCCTTTGCCTCAAAATAGTCCTCAGTTTCAGCGATTACCTCTTCATTGCTTCTAAATTTTTTACCAGCGAGCATTCTCTTGAGGTCTGAGAACAGGAAAAAGTCACTGGGGGCCAAATCTGGAGAATACGGTGGATGAGGGAGCAATTCGAAGCCCAATTCGTTCAATTTCAGCATGGTTTTCATCGACTTGTGACACGGTGCATTGTCTTGATGAAACAAAACTTTTTTCTTCTTCAAATGAGGCCGTTTTTTTGAAATTTCGTCCTTCAAACGCTCTAATAACGCTATACAATAGTCACTGTTGATGGTTTTTCCCTTTTCAAGGTAGTCGATGAAAATTATACCATGCGAATCCCAAAATACAGACGCCATAACCTTACCGGCCGATTGTTGAGTCTTTCCACGCTTTGGGTTCGGTTCATCGCGTGCAGTCCACTCAGCTGACTGTCGATTGGACTCCGGAGTGAAGTGATGGAGCCATGTTTTGTCCATTGTTATATATCGACGAAAAAAATCGGTTTTATTTCGATATAACAGCTCCAAACACTGCTCAGAATCATCAATTCGTTGTTGTTTTTGATCGATTGTGAGCTCACGCGGCACCCATTTTGCACAAAGCTTTCTCATATCCAAATATTCGTGAATAATATGTCCAACACGTTCCTTTGATATCTGTAGGGTGTCAGCTATCTAGATCAACTTCACTTTACGGTCATTGAAAATCATTTTGTGGATTTTTTTCACGTTTTCATCGGTAACAGCCTCTTTTGGACGTCCACTGCGTTCAGCGTCTTCGGTGCTCATATGACCAGTACGAAATTTTGCAAACCACTTACGAATTGTTGCTTCGCCCGGTGCAGAGTCTGGATAACACTCATGAAGCCATTTTTGGTATCGGCGGCACTTTTTTTCATCAAAAAGTAGTGTTTCATCAACACACTAAATTCCTTTTTTCCATTTTTTTTCACAATAAGAAAAGTAGCTTCACTCAAAATGCAATATCTCACAAACTAATAATCAGACAGGTGTCAAATTTAAACACGATTTTTTTGAAGGCATGATACAGCTGACCACAAAGCACTTTTTTGGTGTAAAATGGTCAGTAAAATCGATTCCATGTATTTAGAAGGACCGCACGAAACGCTACAATGTTCATTTTACCTCAAGTTCCCTTTTTATACTGCATTGTATTCAAGTTTAACTATATAACATGAAACCGAAAAACTTGCAGAAGAGCGAATAGAGTGTTTCCGATGTTACAAAGTCTAACAAATCATTGCGTATAGTTTTATTGACAGCAGAAAACTCGTTGCACCGTTTTACCTCATTTCTTTTTTAGTTATAATATTCAGTTGAAATATGATCTACAATCCAAAAGCAGATTCAATACGATCTATCAGTATTGGTTCGCATTACGTGCAAAACATTACGAAGAAAGATCTGGAAATAGGATTACAAATGAATTCAATGACCGCACAAATCTTGTTATACCGTTTTACCCCAATTTATCCTTTAACTGAGTCTTAAGATTTTGCTCCACATTGAATTCATTTGTAATCCTATTTTCAAGTCTTTCTTCGTAATATCAATCGATTTTCATCAACCGCAATCAGCCTGCCTTCGGTATGTGAAAGAAAGTTTAACCAGAAATACGACTTATGAATTAAATTGGGGTAAAACGGGTTAAACAGGCTAGTACTGTCATTCTCATTGTGTTTAATTGGATCATAGATGTTTTGCACGTAATATGAACCAGTGTTGGTAGGTCATATTGGATCTGCTTCGGGATTGTAAATCTGAATTCATCATAAAATTATATTTGTCGGAAAATTGTGGTAAAACAATGTAGCCCGAAGCATGCGATCATGAACACTATCTGTAAATTATTATTTGTTGTTATATGCGAAACATAGAACTGTCTTGTTTAAGCAAAATTGGTCCAAACACCGATCAGTAGAACTTTTTTTCTGTAAATTCATGGAAGAAGATGACTGGGGGTAAAACAGAATATAGTTATTTGTGGTCTATTTTATTAAAAACAATCCATTTATCTAACTTATGAGCATTTCAGGAATACCTTCCGTTACTGTTTTGTGAGTCATGGGCGTTACGAAGCGTTACATGACTTACTTTTTTGTAAGTTATGGGCATTACGAAGCGTTATATACGTTATTTTCTCGTAAGTTATAGGCGTTACGAAGCGTTACATACGTAACTTTTTAGTAAGTTATAGACGTTACGAAGTGTTACATGCGTTACTTTTTTGTAAGTTATAGGCGTGACGAAGCGTTATATATCTTACTTTTTTGAGAATCATAGGAGTTACGAATCGTTAAATGCGTTACTCTTTTCGTAAGTTACAGATATCACGAAGCGTTACATACGTTATTTTTTCATGAGTTATAAGCGTTACGAAGCTTTAGATGCGTACATTTTTGTGTGCCATAGGCGATGCGAAGCGTTACTTGCGTTACTTTTTTGTTAGTTTTGGGTGTTAAAAAACGTTGCATGTGTATTTTTAAAAAGGTACTAGCGCTACAAGGCGTTACATCCGTTATTATCCTGTAAATTTTGTGTTACGAAGCGTTATATGTGTTACCTTTTGTAAGTTATAAATGTTAAAAACCGTTTTAAGATTTTAACATATTGAAGAGTCACTTTTTTGCTAAATCTTCTGGAAATGTCAAAATTGTGAAATAATTAGAAATGACCCTTATCGAAACGATAACTTGTATCTAATTTTGAAGGAAAATGGGTACAAATATTATTGCAAGAAGATCCATAACTTCTATGCCCTTAACTAAAACTTTTTCCTGTATCTTCAGCTCAGTAAAACTTGAAGGCGAATTAATTGTTCTATTCTATTCATGAAGGAATCATAAGTGCTTTGCTTGATACGAGAGTATTCAGTAAATTGAAATGTTATTTCACCAGATTCAACGGTTTCAATATTTTGAGTGTTACCGACAGCCACGTACCCAATGGGGGGGGGGCTTACATTATGCGCATGACCATCGCTACCTTGGTTAACATCAACGGTTTAGGTTTCAATTACTTATGCATCACCCTCGTTCACCTGATTTGGCTTCATGGTACTATCTGTGCTCAAAGGTTAATTCACATCTGAAAAATTTATGTGAGTTTCGTTTTGGAAATTCAGACCACTACCTCTGGAACCTGAATCCGAAATCAATATAGCAAAAGTAAATTTACATTTACATGACCATCTACTAACATGACCTATAAATCTAGAATATGTTTTCCGTTCTCCACAAATCGGCTGTGCTACTTTATGCAGTGAATTGTCGTAATACAATAATATTCTTTCGGGCACAGTCACAAATTTTATTTGAATACTTCATAATGACAGTTCCAGTCTAAAAATTGAAAGTCATGCTTGTTTCTTTTCAAATTGAGTAATTTTACTTATTGATGTAATTTTATTGTCCGAGAAAATGTACGCAAACTTTTAATCGACACTGTATTTGTTTTTCTTTTTCGAATCAAAACGAATACGGTAATCGATATGAAATCATTACTCAACTTTGTCTTTTAGTGTGTAACTTTTTCATTGCCACAATTTACTGCAGTAACCAGTTGGCAACCCAAAACTGTCAACGCTAACATATCGTAAGAATTAGGTTAGCAAAAAGTTACGTTGGAACTTATTGTAACATAGTATGATAAGATGTGAATTTGTTACATTATTTTGATATAGTTGTCACCATCATAACCCGGTTTGTTTTGTTTGCATCTTTCGTATGCCCATCACGTAGCATATGTTTTATTCTCTTTTTCCATGGATAACTTACAGGTGCTACTTGGGTAAAAGCCATTTCAGAAAAAAGACACTCGGCTAGCCTGCCCCTTCGACCAACCAGCCCCGGTCTCCCCTACTCGCACATCACTTTCGCACACATGCACACTTTCGTCGCCTTTTTGAAAACTTTTATGCACCTGATAAAATCAAGTACAGAGTGTAAACAATATACATCAAACTATGTCTAGGAAAATTTCTAATTATTTTACCCAACGGATCAAAAGAGCAAATTGGATTTAAAACGAGACTATAATTTTTCTCACAATTCCATCAGAGTGCTTGCAGAAATTTCCAACAGACAAAGCTCTGGGGGAAAATACTGTTATACCTAGGTTCTGACAGTGGATCTGTACTGTTTTCATCAGGATAATATGTAATATATGTACCGAAGATTAAACACACATTCATTAAAACTATTAGTGTCAATCGATGGTGTGAATGGAGGAACTGAGATAGATATGGGGTTCAATAAAATTTTGTGTTGACATTTATGATAAGGTAATTTGCTATCACTGTATATCCTGCAGCACTTTAAAAAAAAGTAATGCTCAAGTCGAAACTTTCCATCCAATCATTTTAAAGATGAAAAAATTTAAACGCACTGATGCTCCATTTGATATATGAATAAAATCCAAGGTATGCCAGTATGTGTATGTCGAATAAACTACCATTGACTGTATACGACAGACATGTAAAACTTCAACTAATCAACGGGGAGTAGTTTGTTACCGAACTAATGTCATTCTGTCTAATGCAATGTCTAATAAATCATTCAGAAACATCATGTTTCTTTCGTCTGCTAGCATCCAACGGGTTGCAAACTGACTGACAGAGGAAACAATTTCCAACATTACAGTTTGCCCGAGCATACACGACATAGGCATGGTATGCATAAGGGTGTATCATGTTTTAAAATTTTACACACCAATCAACCACAGCTCCAAGGCAGATAAACGTCGTTTCTAAACTTAAAATTTTAGAATGCTACACCATTTGTAAATTTGCTGATACATTTTT
This sequence comes from Malaya genurostris, assembly GCF_030247185.1. NCBI lineage: Eukaryota > Metazoa > Arthropoda > Insecta > Diptera > Culicidae > Malaya > Malaya genurostris. Next base: position 184,945,465 of record NC_080572.1, read on the forward strand.
GCTGAATACACATAATAAATTGATGTATTCGATCAACATAGTGTTACGTCTACTAAGCGATTCACGTTGAATTGATATGCACTGATGAGTCGAAGACGAAACGAATGGAAAGTATAAGCTACTGTCAACGAGTAATTTTACGCTTTTTAAAAAACAAAATTTTGTTTATTGATCGCGCCTTCAAAAATTAGCAAGAAAAAAATATATGAAAAGTTTCTGAATAAAGCCGTTTTAGCATACTTTGTTTTTTTTTTCAAAATTGATCTAGACTGTCTTTTAAAAAGGGCTTAGCTTTTTTAACCATTTTTATTCAAATACATAACTGACGAAAACACTTACAAAATGTAGCATAATAGATTTTCATAAAATCAGTAAAATTTAAACATTTTATCAGTAAAATTTAAACATTTTTCCTACACTGAAAAAAATTGACTTTAAAAATATGAAATCAAAACATTTTTGTTAAAACTAAGCAAAATTGAATGTCATTATCATCCAAGAACTTACTGAATCTCAATTTGAGAGAAGATTTCATTGAATACTGGTTGCCGATATTTGCAAAAAGTATCAATAATGGACAAGAAAAAGTTAGAAACATTTTCTTTCCTGAAACTACCCGCTTTACGAAACATGGACGGTTGGAAGGAAACATAATAATCTACCTTTGGACAAAGTTTCATCGTAGGTGGTGTTTTTTTTTGTAAATTGACTTTAAATTTTAAAAACATATTTTTTCCAGTGTAGGATTCGAATATACGAATTTCGTGGAAAATTGTATTCGGGCTGTACCAAGAATACAAAGATGCGGACATTGGAAGGCTTATAAAACACGGCAGACTACAGTGGGCTGGACATGTAGGCAGAATGCCGGAAGAGAGAATGGCCTATGTGATGTTCAGCAGAGAACCTGGCAGAGGTCGTCGACTACGGGCTAGACCTCGCACTCGCGGGCTGTGCGCAATCGAAGAGGATGCACGCGCAGCGGGACTACAGAGCGACTGGAAAACGGCGGCTCAAGATCGAGTATCCTGGAAATCTACAATTCGTTCGGTCATGTTCCGAAGACGGGATGTGCACCATTAAAGTAAAGTAAGTAAGTAACGGCTTTTCACACTTGGGAAAAACAATCAGTGTATCAAGAACGACTTAAAGAGCAAATGAAGGAAAGAACACAATTTTGAAACTACTGTTCCGCTTATGTCGTTGACTAGACATGGATCTCGTTCTCATATTTTGCAAGCTGAGAGTGACCTTTATTTTTCGTCATTTTCGTATATTTTGAGTCTATGAAAATGATTTTTTTAGCTCAGGTTGAAGCACTTCTTACTTGTAAGCCATCTCGATTACCATTGTAACAGTTTTTTTCCAAGATTTCATCAATTTCAACCCATACAATGAAATAATATACATTTTTAACATTTTTTCGAGTGCAGTCATTATTCTAATTTATTCTTCGGTTTAAGCTAGCTTTCGGAATGTTAAGAATGTATTTGAACAAAATATTGTTTTGATGTCTGCCGAACGGAAGGCTTTGCCGTGTTTAGTCCGTTAATGATCTTTTATGATATCAAGTCTCGGTCAATCGGTGAATGAAAATACACAATTATTTATATTCATTAAATAAATTTTTTTCAGAACCAAGTACACATTTTTAGTAGTGTTTGTATTCCAAAGTCTGCTTTTTGCTTTTCTACTAATTTTTCATATAACTCAACACATTATCATTTGATTCAAATGATTGAAATTGATATCCGTGGAGAAAATAAAAGTTAGAAGGTTAAAATAAAATATATTCTACAAGTAACGCATTTTCGAACATGACAACTTTTCATATTGAACTACCTAAAATATGAAAAATTGGTAACATTGGTTAAGTTTTGATGTTTTCAATGATTTAAAAATAGCTCTTTATTATTCCAACAAGCGCTTTTCAAACAAAACTCGGCAAAGGGAAGGGTACTCAAAAAATTGCAATAATTACTACGAACATTGAAGGGGGCATAATAAACTTAACAAGCTTTACATAACGAGGGAACTACAGTCGGTATTCGCTAGTTGGAATATCACTGCACACCATCTTTTTAACTTATCTTAAGGACTAACATCAAGTCGATATTTTCGTTGTGAACACAGATTATTTTTTCGTTTCTACTGTTTCCTTAATAGAAGTCCCGAATCAGGTTTGTGAACCCACTCATTAAAATGATTCTGAAACATTGATAAACTTTTCACAATAGAATTTGAAATAACAGTGCTTTTTAATTGAATGATGCTCAAACTAACGAATATCCTAACGGGAACTCAAACCAACGAGGTTCCAAGTAACAATTTCCGCCTTTATCTCAACGCTAAGATCTGAATAATCTTATGATATCTCACAATAACCTCTAAGTTAAGTAGAATGGGATTTAACGAATCATTTTAGAATTGGTTTTTATCATGTCTTACTTGTCACGATATGATAGTGAAAATAAGAGACTGTACAACCTAATCATTCCGTGTTACCTCAGGAGTTCCTCAAGGAAGTCATCTTGGACCATTTATATTTTTACTAAATCTCAACAGTCTAAATTTTTCGATCAGGTGAAGTAAACTATCGTCCGTTGCAAACTATTTTATATCATTAAATTTACAGCTGGTACGGGATTCTTACAAGAGCAGTCATCTAATTTAGCCGCAAATAGTCTGTAATTAAGTTCGACTATAATATTTCCCAAATTGCTTTGGTGTCCCTTTGGTGTTTCTAAGTTAAATTTTAGGAAGCTCATTGATTTTACTATCCTGAATCCTGGTAGCCTCTTAGCTACTAGGATTCATTTTCAGCGTTACAAAAGATTTCCATGATGAATATTGCTTGAAAGCATTGTATTGCGCTTTTCGCTCGAATACGACGTGGTTGTCTGGTTACCTTATTGCCAAAAAATAACCCGCGCATTGAAGGAATCCAACGAAAATTTGTCCGATTCGTTCTTCGTCGTCTTCTTTGAACCTTCCGAGTTATCATGAGCGATGCAAACTTATCGATTTTGATTTACTATCTGTCCATCGCAGGCCCGTGCGCAGGGGGGGGGTTTTGGGGGTTTTAACCCCCCCCATGAAGATTTTTTTTAAAATTAAGTTTCATGAACAATGGAGTACTTATTATATTAAAGTGCAAATAACTTGACAATTCATATTTTTTTATCATTTTTTTATCAATTTATAAACTGACATAATTTGAAACCCCTCCCCCCCGCGCACGATCCTGTCAGAATTCGTTTTACATTTTTGGACACCCCCCTCTCCCCTTGAAACCCCCCCCCCCCCCCTGGATGATTCCTGCGCACGGGCCTGGTCCATCGCGATCTTAGTAAGACTACTGTTGTGGCAGATCTCAGGAATCAGGAATCAGAACAAATTGGCTCAAATGGCACGTTCCCCTTGATATTTGGAGATTTGTGCCTTGCCATCAATTTGTTTTTAGCATCAATTTCCCGATATATAAGAGGGAAGGATTGAAAGGAAATGGTAAGGGTTGGACTAGGAGGATGGGAAAAATTGACGACACAAAAACACATAAAAGCAGAAGTAAATTCTGCACCCCTAAGGGATGCTGAACAATCTGCTGAGGATCACATTTAGTGGAAGCAGAAGGAAATCCTGAACCTCTACGAGGTCCCGAACAGTCTGCTGTTAATAAAACCTCCAACCCCCGAGAGGATTTAGAGATCTTACAAAAGCGACACCATTCTGCACTCTCGAAAGAATGCAGAACGACTCGCAGTATGTACGAGCAGAAGTAAATTCGGTACCCCCCAAAGGATGCCAAACAATCTGCTAAACCCTATTTGAGGTGAATACAGAAGGGATTCATTCACTCCAGGAAGAACGATGAACCCTTCTGACTATAGCTCCTTACCACATTGGGTGAGAAACGAGAGAATAACCTTCAATTTTAGCTCCGCATACACAGACTCAACCATGTATGGAGGACCAAAAACCCGGATACGTAGCTGCGTCAATGCGGGACAGTTACATATCAGATGATATGAAGTACCATAATCGCATTTACACAAATCACACGAATAATACTTAGCACGTTGAATAGTAGCCATGTGATAATTGAGTTTGCAATGTCCAGTCAGAGCTCTGACCAGAATACTTCAATGATACTTGGAGATATGCAGTAGACACTTTGACATTTTCAGATTCAAATCTGGTAGAAATGCTTTTGTCTGAGCGCAAGTTTGCAAGCTGCGCCAGTAGCTGGCATGTTTGGATGCAGCCCAAGAACGTATCTTGTGCTTTATCCAACTAGTTGAAAGTGGTAAAGCTGGTTCAGGACCAACGAAATCATTCGTTGCACCAGCTCTAGCCAACTCATCAGCCCATTCATTTCCAGTAATACCAGAATGGCCGGGTACCCATAAGAAGTAAACAGCATTTGAAATGCTGAGGTCTTCAATTTGAGTTCGACATGCGATCACTAGATTCGACCGTGAGTCATTCGAACTGAGTGCTTTTAAGGCTGCCTGACTGTCGGAACAAAAATAAATACGTTTACCACAGATCCTCTGCTGAAGTGCCGATTGTACTCCACACAGAATTGCGTAGATTTCTGCTTGGAACACAGTACAGTATCTACCAAGTGAATGAGACTGCTCCAGCCTCATTTCACGATAGTAGACACCAGCACCAGCACGACCATTCAACAGAGAACCGTCCGTAAAACAAACTATGTGTTCATCAAGTTGTCGTTCCAGACAACCAGACAACCATTCCTAACGAAGAGGATAGCTCACATTGAATGTTTTAAAAGGAAAACTGCATGTGAGAGTTAGGTCACTAGGAGCGAGTAAATACTCATCCCACGTAACCATTTGAGACCACAAGCGAGTGTGGCTGGTAGCATAATCTAATGGGTTACTGTTCCAAAGCCCTGTAACCCTAAGACGGTATGCACACGGTATCTTGTTTTAGGAACACATGTAGTGGTTTAATACACAGTAGCGCCTCTATAGCAGCATTAGGAGTTGTCGTGAATGCTCCTGTCATCGCCATTAGGACCATCCTTTGGAGATGATTTAGCTTTGACTGAACTGTCGCGACTTCTTTCTGCCACCATACAAGACATCCATATGCTAAAATTGGTCTAACAATAGTTGTGTAGATCCAATGAATATATCTGGGTTTGAGTCCCCATGATTTTCCAAAAGCTCGTCTGCATTGGCCGAAAACCATGCAAGCTCTTTAAATCCTGAAGTCAATGTGAGCAGACCAATTCAGTTTTGAGTCAAGAATAACCCCGACGTATTTAACTTGATCGACCACAGTGACCCCTGAACCAAAGAACTGCAACGGACGAGCTCCTGTAATTATCCTACGATGAGTGAAAAGCACCATTTGATGTTTTGCCCGGATTTACAGATAATCCAACCTGACAACACCATTGTTCAACAGATCGCAGGGCTTGCTGCATTAAATCAAAGAGAGTGTTAATGCTTATACCGGTCATCAATATATGATAATCGTCGGCAAAACCATAAGTCGGAAATCCAAGGTTATTAAGTTTCCTTAACAAACCATCAGCGACTAGGTTCCATAAAAGTGGGGATAGTACACCACCTTGAGGAAAAACCCAAGATATTCCGTTCACGACTGCAATGTTTAACCTCCTGCAGCCATTCAGCCATCGGCACGGAAATACACCTTGACTTAGGAGTTCCTATTTTTGTGGCCTTTTACGACATGGAACAGGAAACCAGTGGATCAATTCTTGGTAAAAAATAATTCCGCCGGATACCACACGGCTTACCTGTTTGGTGGACTTATACCACCGGTACAGGTGGACCGTAGCGTTATTCTTAGCCAGTTGGGAAACCGCTACCGACACTACACGGCTATCTAGGCTGCTCAGAGAGGGAAGTTAACATTGATGGTCAAATTCCATGGATGGCCGAGCAGCCGGGAAGTCCATCGCGATCTTAGTAAGACTACTGTTGTGGCAGATCTACTTCAATCACGAATCGATTGATTCAAGTTCCTACAATTGGATATTCATCGCCATAATCTTCGTAACAATTTTCTATTTCTCTTTGAATTTCCTATGCTAGAACTAACTACGGGTAAAACGAGCCTTTTGCAGGCATGTACATTTGATTTTCATTTATCACAAAATGTTGTCAAGAATTCCTCAGGTTACGATCTAATTCGTTCTAGTTATTGTTAAAATGTTAGATTTAAAAAAAATATATCATATGGATGATTGTAATCTGTTGATGCCAAAGAAGAGGATGTTTTATGCCTGTTGGAGAGCAATTTTGAAAGAGACCAACTTTATCGGGCTTTTTCTGTAAAAAATAAATAAAATGAAATCTATAAACTTTTTGTTGGGAAATAATTTCTAAGATTACATCAAATATTCCTTTATAACAATAAGCGGAATTATTGATTAATTGAAATTATTCGAGTAACTCATGCGATCAGTATAATAATCGTACTCGAAGCAAATATAGTGGATTCAACTATCTAATTATGAATGTGAACATAACTGGAAGTACTGAAGATGTTGAAACAAATTAGTGGATGTCTTAGTGACTTCGTCACTAACCAAGCATCCCGAAACAAAGTACTATGCGTCCACATTGATTTTTTTCAGTAGGTAATAATTTCCATCTTCATCATGTCAGAAATTACTTTTTTAGAGCGATTAGTGTAATGAACTAAATTGCTTCTGAAGAAAATAAATTCCATTTAGTTAAACTAAAGGGTGATTTTTAAGAGCTTGAGAACTTTTTTAAACAATAAAACGCATAAAATTTGCAAAATCTCATCGGTTCTTTATTTTAAACGTTAGATTGGTACATGACATTTACTTTTTGAAGATAATTTCATTTAAATGTTGACCGCGGCTGCGTCTTAGGTGGTCCATTCGGAAAATCCGCTTTTTTATCGACAAATTTTGTTCAGCGATGAGGCTCATTTCTGGTTGAATGGCTACGTAAATAAGCAAAATTGCCGCATTTGGAGTGAAGAGCAACCAGAAGCCGTTCAAGAACTGCCCATGCATCCCGAAAAATGCACTGTTTGGTGTGGTTTGTACGCTGGTGGAATCATTGGACCGTATTTTTTCAAAGATGCTGTTGGACGCAACGTTACAGTGAATGGCGATCGCTATCGTTCGATGCTAACAAACTTTTTGTTGCCAAAAATGGAAGAACTGAACTTGGTTGACATGTGGTTTCAACAAGATGGCGCTACATGCCACACAGCTCGCGATTCTATGGCCATTTTGAGGGAAAACTTCGGAGAACAATTCATCTCAAGAAATGGACCGGTAAGTTGGCCACCAAGATCATGCGATTTGACGCCTTTAGACTATTTTTTGTGGGGCTACGTCAAGTCTAAAGTCTACAGAAATAAGCCAGTAACTATTCCAGCTTTGGAAGACAACATTTCCGAAGAAATTCGGGCTATTCCGGCCGAAATGCTCGAAAAAGTTGCCCAAAATTGGACTTTCCGAATGGACCACCTAAGACGCAGCCGCGGTCAACATTTAAATGAAATTATCTTCAAAAAGTAAATGTCATGTACCAATCTAACGTTTAAAATAAAGAACCGATGAGATTTTGCAAATTTTATGCGTTTTATTGTTTAAAAAAGTTCTCAAGCTCTTAAAAAATCACCCTTTATATTAAAATTTCATTAGTAAAGAAATTTGCGTACAGTGGATTTATATGGAATCTATTTTCTTTAGAAGCGATCCCAGTCTTACTTAAAAATAATGAAATCCATCCAATATCCATCCAAAGATGATTTGCCTGCTGGTTTCAGTCCAGAGAAAAAGTCTATCATTTACCGAAACCTGATTGTTTGCAAACTCATTTCATTGTGTGGTTCGTTTGCAGTGCGAAGTATTACAGCAGTGGACAGCGAAGGACACCCTTCGAATGTTCAGCTGGGAAAAGAACAAACTCAATTGATTGCCACCATAAATCCAACGGAGCCTATTTAGTGGAATGCTTGGGGACCAAATTAATTAATCGACGGCAGATCTCAGATGCAAGAAACCAGCGGTGATTATCTGACGGTTGGAAGACAAATAGACAGCAGATTGGTTGCTGGTTTCTTTTCAGATTTTATCCTTTTACTTCAAGGGAAAATAAATGGATGTTTTTAGAATGAAGTAAATTTCCACAGGATAGCCGTATCCTTTAGGTCGGTTGTAGGCGGTCCGAGTGTGCGACACGGGTCTTGCAGGACAGTTGTGTTATCATTTAGGGGTTAGCCTATGTTTGTGCTTAGGGCACATGACCGTTTTTACCTTTCTATACGTTTCGTCTTAGACTCGTCAGTGCAGAGCAGTTCAAATTGAACTGCTTATTGCAATCTGCTTAGCGGTTCAAGTTGAACTGTTTGAGTTTGCAATAAGCAGTTCAATTTGAACTAAGACGAAACGCAAAGAAAAGTAAAGTTGTGTTATGTTTGACCCCCGACCTGAAAAGATTCTTAGTGTCAGTAAAATCGTAGTTCGTAGCGCTAGCCATGCAATTATCTTGAACACTAACTTGAATTGATTGCGAAATTTATTGTAACAGAATGTAAAGTTCCATTTTGGAAAGTAGTTATAAAAATAAACATATAGATAAGTGGTCAGGTTATGAACACTTACAGCTTAGAGAACTGTTTCTGCATTTCTCGTATAGAGAGGTTTTGCAATCACGCACAATACCTGTGGGTTTTTCACTTTTTCGTCTGCCAATCGTTCAGTTTGTGTGGAGCTCATTTACCAACCCTTTGAATATTATCCATGCCTTTCAACTGATAATGATTCTAGTTTGTCAACTTCAAACTTTTTCGGTCGATTTTCGCATTTTTGTCAGTAACTTTATAATAGTCTTTTTTATAAGAAGAAACCAGCGTTCACAAATTTTAACAATTGGAGCAAAATCTCAAAAATGATTGCGATAACTTTTCGCACCGCAAATGCTTTTTACTTGGCTTGAAGTTTGCTTCTATTTCGTATAAAAAATGCACGAAATAGAAGCAAATACAAATAATATTATTATAATTTGTATTTGATAGAAGTATGTTTCTAGCTTGAAACCAAATGAACGAATGTGACGTTTTGAAGAGGATGCCCATCCTACAAAATAGTGCTTTAGCAATATACTTAAGTAGATTTTAAGCGCCATCTATTGACAAACAAACGACATGTTAAATTTGCGCATCTGAAACATCACCTCTACTGCGGCATACTTCGTGATTTAATTATAACGTATAAGAGCACGCATAATGCTTTCTTTATTTGCGATTTAGCTACAAACGATTGTCTGGGAAGTGAGTGATGAGTGTGACACGATAGTATTTAAGATACTCCACAAAAAAGGTATTGAAAATTTGCTCCGAATAGCACCACTTGGAGAGTTTGAACGATAGATAACCAATATGAATACAATCGGCTACTCGGTACATAATTCCAGAAGCCCTTAAAAATAGCGATCATAAATTTTCGAAGTGAATCTAGAATCATTTTTTTCAGAGATGGCTAAACCTATTTTCCCGAACTGAGATTTATATGGAAGGCCATTAGATCTCGCATTGAGTTCCATTCTGATCTAATTTTTTGGTTCCGCAAAAAAGAAAACAGAACAAAATCTTGAAAGAGAACACATTTAGCTTTCATTTACAGTTTCTCTCAATTTTGATAATTAAACAATTCCAGAAATGTGTAGCAGGTCATCACACTTTACATACTGCGATTTAAATGAGACTTTCTGTTTCAACAGACTTCGCAGCCGATTCTTAGTGTACAGAATCATTGCATGGCTAGTACTATGGATCCTACTGACACTAAGAATCCTTCCAGCTCGGGGCTCGAACATACAACTGGCTCGTAAGACCAGCGTCCTATGCATCGAACCGCCAACCCGGGATAAAAAAATTAAAAATTAGAAATTAAAAACAATTCACCATATAAATCTTGTATGACATACATCTCGATTAGTTTGAAAACAATTTTTCATATATTTCTATATTCTGGTAACTTCAAGTAGAATATCTGATAATATAGTACGATATACTATGCTTATTTGAAGGTACATCTAGTATTTTTAACAATAGAGTGAAATAGTATATTTTAACATTTTACTGTTCTAGTATTATTACCCATGATAATAGTAAGATGTACTTCATCGAAGTTGGAATGGATGTAGTTATTTTGACTACAAATAATAATAAATTCAAATAAAATTTACTGTATATGGTAATAGATCAGGTTGGAAGCACTATATATTGTGAAACTCTATGGTACGTGTTTAAGTAATTGTAATATTTTTTCGAAAAGCTATAATGAAGTTTTTTATACATATTGAAACTATACAATAATAATACATCACAACGTGTTTGAGTGCTGTCCTTTTCGATACCGAAAAAATATCATTCAGTGCCTTTCATCTAGAATTTACAGATATTCTAGTGTGACACCATGGTCTACAAAGTTATATCATTCTCAACATTATTTAGATCACACCGCAAAGAATTTATACAATTTATCTAGAGTGAAATTGTTTGTACTTTTGTATATTTTTCACATATTTTTAGAAAAAACTTATACCTGAGATTAAACCTTCATCAGCAATGATATCGTCAACAATTATTTCAATTTTTTCACTATCCATTTCACGATAAACACGATTGAGTAAACAAACTTAAACCATACGCAAAGATGGCGAATCATGAATTTTTTTTCTATTTTCTTGCCTACGCAGGAACAGTTTTATGATTATTTCTACTGCTACACGATGTTCAAAACTATCACACTTGTGGTAATCTTAGGAATCAAAAACTATTATTTGAAAATCGTAACTGTTATGATATCAATTTTACCATAATTATGGTAAAATATAGCATAAGAGTAGTGTTATATAGTAGAACTAACAGAAATATTCTAGTTGTTTCAATTTCAAACACTGGATTTATTTCAAATATTGACTGTACTAAAAACTACTATGCACATCAAGAGGAAGTCATAGTATTTTCAAACATTGTTTTGTTTAATCGGAGAAAACTCTTGTAAAACTTATTAATCATCAGAATAGTACATTGGAAATCAGATTCGTTAACAAATCTACCAGGAAATTATTTTCAGTGTATGGATTACTAGTGTGACGGATTTCGATATTAAATATATATAGCTCAAATTTTGAGCTTCTCTTCGCCAAGCTTGTGGTCAAGTTTTGCATGCATGTGGTCGTTTTAGTAGCGTTAAGTTTCTTTTGTGAATGTGTAACAACCCGGTGGATTGTAGATCAAGTTCGATGATCAAGTGGCAGACACTTTCGGTTTCGGAGATATAATCATTGAAGTGACGTAATTGACAAACCGCACTTTTTTTCTATATGCTCACTTTTCTCGGAGATGACTTAACCGATGTCAACAAGCTTAGGCTCGTTTGAAAGATACTATTAGATTATTGGCCAATATCGATGATTGTATGACTAACTCTTCAGGCTTTGTAGATAGCATCGTTATATGAGTAACGCAACCGATAAATAGTACTTTTTTCTATCTGAACAATTTTATCAAATTTGACCAATGGTATCATCGGAGTCAGAAATTAAAATGTATTATTTTTATTGCATTTGGTTTTCGGAATGCTTCCGAATATGTGACGTATGCAATAAAGTATACTTTTGTTATCTACCCGAATCAATCACAATGAATCGAATGATCCGAACAAAAGTCAATAGCAGTCAATGAGACCGTAATACGTTTCTTCTGAGTTTAAGTTTGAAAAAAACGACTCAACCGTATCTGAGAATATGAAAAGAGTTCCGTTTTCGAGTTTTGATCACTATTACCAGTACAGCTAGGGTAACAGAGGTATTTTGGCCAGTTCATATATTTTGGCCCACCTAACAAACTTTATCGATTTCATCGGATTTTATCGATGTTAAGTAACTCATTTTGCATCAATCTGAAGCTAATCACATTAAATTACCTATTGCGGAAGGGGTTTTTAAAGATATTACAATATTTGGTGGATATTTTTCCATAGTGGGCCAAAATAAAATCAATCGTAAAGGGGGCCAAAATACCTCTGTTACCCTATCAGTACTTTTTTATATTTCAATGAATTTCATGTTATGGAGTTTTAGACACAATATCAAATGTTCTTCCACGTAAATTTGCGTGAACTGTGACGCTCCATTTAAGTGCATCTAATAAGATGTAAAATCACAGTTTTTTTAGGTGCGTGGGACAGGCGAGTATAGTTTACAGAAAAAATTAGAAAGCAGTTTTCATTTTTTGCATTATAGCTCGAAATGACGGATTGCAATTTCATACAAACTTCGCCTGCACACTTCGAAAAAACCCTGTGATTGTACATCTTTTTAGATGCACATAAATGGAGCGTCGCAGTTCACGCAAGTCAACGTGGAAGGAGTGAGTTTTAACTTTCTTGACATGACATTCATTAAGATAAAAAAAATGAATACTGATTGCGACCGCCGCGCGACTTGAGCCGAGAATCATTGGATCACAAAGTACACCTCATAATCGACAGAGCCATAAAAACAGACATCTGCTTGGCTGGTTACAGGTGCCTTTAAATGAATACAGTTACACCTGCTAGCAGAATGCAAGTTACAGTCAAAACCTGTAAAATTCATGCACATCTAACATTAAGTCATTACAAATGTAATTTTCCGTCATTTGACAAATTAGGTCTTTATGAGTTACATCGTTTGAGGAATTAAGGTGAAATGTAGCGTCATAAAATGCGCGCAAAATTTTATCCGGTTCAGTTGAACGAACCGTCGCACAAAGCGTACCAAGAAAAACGGACACATAGAAACAAGAACTTTTTTCAATGATTGAGCGCAGTGGGCTTACCTCTCGTTCTATTGGCTTGTAAAAAAGACTGGACGTAATGGATTTTTGAATTTTTCACACTTTGAATATATACTAATTCAATCATTATTGTTAGTGATTACTCTTACACTAGAGCTATAAATCATGAGTAATTATGAATGATTAACATGAGGTTTTATGTATATGTATTGACTAACTTGCTAACCATGTATATGCCTGAGTTTAGTAGCTAGCATGGATTCTCCTTCAAAAGAACGATTGAAAACAAGAGAACATTCAAGTATTTTCGATATCTTTGCCAGTCGTTCAGCAGGCCCTTCCCGCCGATGAGACAGAATTTACGTAAAAGTATTCACCATTAACTTTTTTTCGGAAGCGACTTTCGGAATTATATAACATAATGAGTCTAGAAATGTCTCTTTCAACGATAACGAACCGAAGACCAAACAGCCTCTGGCCTCCGGTGCCAGAAATCATCAATAGTTTAATAATTTCTTAGATTACATTATTGGAATACATTCCAATAATAACTAATAGTTCATCATACCATGCAGTTAAAATTATTTAGTGAATCTTTTCTCAAGCACATATTTGGGGCACGAAATTGAACATAACATTTCGAACATTTCGTAGTTCCTTATTATTCAATCGATTTTGAAAGCAAAATCAAGCGTCGATTCATTGTATTCATAATAATTGAAAAACCAATGAATTCCAATAAGTTTTCCATGCTGACTGGCTCGAAGCTGATCCTCAATGTTTATCACTTTGTTTGTATATCAGGTTAATGAACGATAATACTTGGCTTGTATTAATTTCATTCAGTAGCTTGTCAATGTTGAAGTTTTAGTTTTGCTATAAAAATTGCTACAATCTAAAATAATACCTGTTTTACGATATTACACAGCCAAGCATTATTGCTTCAGCAACATCAATGCATTGAACTCAACAGAGTTGGACATTATTAGCATTATAAATGACAGCTATTTAGAAAATAATCGATTTCTTACAATACCCATTTCATTTTATTCAACTCGTTTTTATTTCAACACAAAACACAATACTGCATAAATTCACGTCCTTATTTTATATGTAATTTTTGCTCACGATATAATGCCTCCGAGTCCACCGTGCATTTCTCACATCACCTCAATACGAAATAGCAGCGCGCAAGCAATAAGCAAAATGCAGAAAAGTTTATGGAAACTTTTTTCAATTTTCGGTTGTTTTAGCTAAAATTTTATAATTTTGAGTTGCATTTTCCGATTCTTTGTGAAATTCTGCTACAAACACTGCTTTTCAGTTCTAAAATCATCCCCGTGGGGATGATTACGGCTCGGCAAAGCAAAATTTCAAAATTCTAAAAATACTTAGTTATGATAAATTTGATTTCGAAAACTTAAGTGTTTTTGGTTTTTCGAAAATCTGTCTAGTTTTTGAATAATTGATCAAAAACGCGATTTTCGCATTCCGCTACATTTCACCTTAAGAAATGATTTTAAGTGTGTACGAGGAGAGTTGGCATCACTGGGAGTACGATGTGGTGCCTAAGTGTTGCCCTGGAAAACGTATAATTACAATGTGAATCAAACAATTTATAGTGAAGTGATTGATCGAAACAGTTATTTTGAATGATAGTGCCGCTGTGACAAGTATGTGTTGATGAGTGAAAAATGTTATTTATTGAATATTGCTGATTCGCGAAACTAAAAAATGCTCAAGCAACGGAAACTGTGAATTTCCTGCGCAAAATCAAACGACGTCAACCGATGCGAACTTACTGCCCAAAATTGAACGACGTGAATCGATCGAAGCGCGATCTGCATATCATTGTCGGTGTTATCAGATTTATGTTATCCGATTAAGATGGAATGTGTGTTTATTTTATTTATTTTTTTCAGTAGAGGAGTATCATCTAGCGTTGTATACAGCAATGCGATTAGTAGAAGCAGGATACTGGTGAGATCGTTCCTTAGAGATATTTTTTTTTTAATTTAAAATCTTGTTATATGTCTCCTTACTAAACATCGGGGTAGACTAAACTCCGTCGATTGTTCGGGGATCGTTTGGTACATTTTTTTTCTTCGGGTTAAACGCTAAGTTTAAGATGCGCGCGTGAAGTTTATAACCGTGCAGATATTTTTTGCGACCGTGCTGAACCAGGACGGATGTAAATATAGTTTAGACGGCGAGGAGGATCCATGAGGTTTTTTATTATTTTTTTGGTTAGAGACTAGATATTGACATTACTTCGTATCGCGTAAGACGTTGTTGTTCGATTTATGACAATCGAGTGATATCTTGCCAGTATTACGGCTGTCTATTGCAAAAAAAATAAAACACAATGAATTAATTATATGAATTGATAACGTACCTCCCGACAGCCGACGGTCCGGAGTTTTACAAGTTTTGGAAGAAATTTCGTACTTTAGTAGGAAGCACATATTAAAGTTATGGTCTGGCATGCTATTTGTGGCTGCAGTAAGATTTCGGTAAGGTTTACAGGAACAATGTATGCACATAATTTGTAACCACGAAGATCTCAATGTTTGCTGACCAGATATTGCATTTTGCCATTACGCGAAATCGTCGGTATAATGATATACCACCAAAACTGTTATTTTCCGTTTACAATGATAGCAGATCATCTTTAATATATAATATTTGCGACAATTTTAGCGTGACGGTATTAAATATGGGTAGCATGACACGGGTTCCAAGACCTCCTGCACGTCCAAGTGCATTAGATTTATCTCTTTGCTCGACTTCAATTAGACTAGATTGCACCTGGGAAGTATTTCCTGATTTACACGGTAGCGATCATTTACCAATCATCATCTCAATTAGCAGTAACAAAAGCATTGCTAATTCAGTTAATATTCCATATGATTTGACTAAAAATATTGACTGGATTAAATATCAAAGTAATATTTCAAGTGTCTTAACTTCAATGGAAGAGCTCCCCCCACTTGAAGAATATGACTTCCTCGTTTGTTCGATTCTGGAGGCCGCAGAACAAGCCCAAACCAAACGATTTCTTGGTCCATCGTCTAAAAGAAGGCCTCCAAACCCTTGATGGGACAAAGAGTGCTCAGATGCTAAGCACGCGAAACAAAATGCTTTCAAGACGTTTTTAAAACAAGAAGGAGGAACTCCTCAGAATTTTGAAAAATTCTTGACTTTAGAAACCAAGTACAAGAGCATACTTCGGGTCAAGAAATGTAGCTATTGGAGACATTTTGTCGAAGGTTTGTCAAGAGAAACCTCAATGAGCACTCTTTGGAATAAGGCCAGACGAATGAGAAATCGTAATGTAGGAAATGAGAGTGAGGAATACTCGAGCCGATGGATATTTGATTTTGCGAGGAAAGTTTGTCCAGATTCTGTTCCTACGCATAGCATTATTAGGGAATCTTTTCCAAATAATGGTTCCATTGATAGCCCCTTTTCAATGATGGAATTTTCCATAGCACTCATGTCTTGTAACAATAACGCTCCTGGGTTGGACAGAATTAAATTCAACTTGGTGGAGAATCTGCCCGACCTCGCAAAAAGACGTTTGTTGGAATTGTTCAACAAGTTTCTTGAGCAAAATATTGTTCCACCTGACTGGAGGCAAGTGAAAGTTATCGCCATTCAAATGCCGGGGAAACCAGCTTTCAATTAGAACTCATATATACCCATTGCGGTGTTGTCCTGCATCAGAAAATTGTTCGAAAAAAATATTCTACGACGTCTCGACACTTGGATCGAGACGAACGGTTTGTTGTCAGATACTCAGTTTGGCTTCCGTCGAAATAAAGGGACGAATGATTGCCTTGCATTGCTTTCGTCTGACATCCAAATTGCCTTCGCTCAAAAACCACAAATGGCATCTGTATTTTTAGACATTAAAGGAGCATTTGATTCAGTTTCCATTGATGTTCTTTCAGACAAGCTCCATCAACATGGACTTGCAGCGATTATAAATAATTATTTGCACAACCTTTTGTCAGAGAAATGCATGTATTTTTCACATGGCGATTTGGCAACATTCAGAATTAGCTACATGGGTCCGCTCTTCTATAATTTTTACGTGAATGACATTGACAGCTGTCTAGTATCCCCATATACACTAAGATATTTGGCAGACGGCGTAGTTTCAGTTACTAGACCCAAAGCTATTGATCTGCAAAAACCATTGCAAGACACCTTAGATAACTTGTCCGTTTGGGCTGTTCATCTGGGTATCGAATTCTCTGCTGAGAAAACAGCCCTCTTAGAAAAAAACGTTCAACGGTGGTCCTCATTGGTCCAATACGTAGGATCATTGATCCAATGAAAGTCCAATCAATCGTTCAACGGAACCTCCGATTGCCGATTTTGAAACAAACCGTTGTACCGAATGCATTTTTTTTTGTTCAACAAACCCTTCAGACAGAGGCCCATCGTTGAGCCATTTTTAATATGAGGAGTTGGAGCCCCGTTGGACTAGTTTTAGTGCAAAATTTCTGAAGTTTTTTCCACTTATTTGTTTAAACTAACAATACATACCTACACAATACTTCTACTTCAGGAAGAATAACAACAAATTTTCTTTTGGCATAAAGGTAACATCTAATTTTCACACTATTTTTGCAAGAGTAAAAACAACAACAAACCGACCCAGCAAACTGAACCAATATTTCGTGCAATATGCTGTTCAACAAACGTTCAACGACCAACAAAATAGAACGGCCTACTGAGAGGGAGAGCTGATCGTCTTTTCAATAAAGCATGATCCCGCGCAGCTTCAGCTTCATATGATGGGAAGAATGATCCAACAGGTTTTGACTTTCGAATACCTCGGGGTGTGGTTTGATTCCAAATGCACGTGGGGAGGACACATTAGATATCTGATAACAAAATGCCAACAAGGAGTAAATTTTCTTCAATAACAGGATCTTGGTGGGGTGCTCATCCGGAAGATCTAATAAAATTGTATCAGGAAACGATACTTTCAGTGATGGAATATGGATGCGATTGCTTTCGTTCCGCTGCAAACTCTCATATTATCAAATTAGAGCGAATTCAATATCGTTGTTTGCGAATTGCTTTAGGCTGCATGCATTCGACACATACAATGAGTCTTGAAGTTCTGGCGGGAGTTTTTCCATTAAAATATCGATTTTGGGAGCTTTCATCACGCCTGCTAATAGGATGTGAGGTACTGAATCCCCTGGTTATTAATAACTTCGATAGGCTAGTTGAGCTTCAATATCAAACAAGATTCATGACTGTATATTTTAACCATATGTCACAGAAAATCGACCCTTCAAGATATATTCCTATCCGTGACAGCCTCCTAAATGTCCCTGACTTAACTTTATTTTTCGACACATCCATGCAGCGCGAAGTGCGTGAAATCCCGGAACACCTACGCTCGATGGAAATCTCAAAAATAGTTTCAAGTAAGTTCAGGCATATTGAATAGGCATATTGAATATTTTACACGGACGGATCACGAATTGAAGAAGCTACTGGGTTTGGTATATTCAACAATAATGTTTCGGTCTCATTTAGGCTTCAAGAACCTGCATCAGTTTAAATAGCAGAGTTAGCAGCAGTTCATTATAGTTTGAGTGTAAGCGTCACATTATCTCCAAACCATTATTTTCTCTTCACAGATAGTCTGAGTGTAATTGAAGCCATTCGCTCAAACGCTGCTGGCAAAAATGAACCTTTTTTCTTGAGTAAAATAAAACAGTGCCTGAACGTCATATTGAATAATAATTATCAAATCACAATAGTTTGGGTCCCGGCTCATTGCTCCATTCCTGGCAATGAAAGAGCCGATATTTTAGCCAAACGTGGTGCTCTTGAGGGTGAAATTTATGAGAGACCGATTGCTTTCAACGAATTCTATAGCTCGTCTCGCCAAAGAACACTTGCCAGCTGGCATGCTTCTTGGGATAAAGATGGTCTGGGTCGGTGGATGCACTAAATTATTCCGAAAATATCGACAAAGGCATGGTTCAGGGGACTGGATGTGAGTAGGGATTTCATTCGTGCAGGTGCGTACCCAGAAAAAAATTTCGGGGGGTGTTTCAGAACATGTTGATCAATTTCCATACAAATGGAACTTTTTATATAATTATTTGAAATTTTTTTATTGTGGAGTCGTTTGTTGAAAATTATTCATTTTATTTTTCACTTATTTGAAAAAAAGAGTTTACATAATATCATACTTTTTTGAGTTTCGGAGGGGGTTTGAACCCCTAAAACACCCCCCTGTATACGCGCCTGCATTCGTGTGATGTCCAGACTCATGTCCAATCACTACACGTTAGATGCACATCTCCTTCGAATTGGACTTTCCGCGACTAATCATTGTGCTTGTGGCGAAGGTTACCGCGATATTGACCATGTCGTTTGGACATGCGTGGAGTATCGTGATGTCAGATCTCAACCAATAAATTCCTTGCGTACCCAAGGTAGACTACCCAATGTCCCAGTTCGCGACATTCTTGCTTGTCGTGACGTTCCTTACATGAAACTTCTTTATTGTTTCATTAAGTTCATTGGAGTTCCAATTTAAATTTTATTCTATGTTAAACTGTTTTCTCTTCCATGAGTTCAACCAATAGCCAGCTATCTTATATTAAATAAAAGTGATGAACTGATACAAACAAACCTGAAATAGTTATAAGATCATGTACAAAATAAATGTATTTCATTTAATGTAATTTATAATAACAGGTCGGCTGAAAAGTTCGTATCGTTTCTATGAGAGGGCGCCACTAGAATTAAATCCATACCATTTTCAGTTAGTACCAACCTTCAAAAGATACGTGTATAAATTTGACAGCTGTCTGATTATTAGTTTGTGAGATATTGCATTTTGAGTGAAGCTACTTTTGTTATTGTGAAAAAAATGGAAAAAAAGGAATTTTGTGTGTTGATGAAACACTACTTTTTTATGAAAAAAAAGTGCCGTCGATACCAAAAAATGGCTTGATGAGTGTTATCCAGACTCTGCACCGGGCGAAGCAACAATTCGTAAGTGGTTTGCAAAATTTCGTACTGGTCATATGAGCACCGAAGACGATGAACGCAGTGGACGTCCAAAAGAGGCTGTTACCGATGAAAACGTGAAAAAAAATCCACAAAATGATTTTCAATGACCGTAAAGTGAAGTTGATCGAGATAGCTGACACCCTAAACATATCAAAGGAACGTGTTGGACATATTATTCACGAATATTTGGATATTAGAAAGCTTTGTGCAAAATGGGTGCCGCGTGAGCTCACAATCGATCAAAAACAACAACGAATTGATGATTCTGAGCAGTGTTTGGAGCTGTTATATCGAAATAAAACCGATTTTTTTCGTTGATATATAACAATGGACGAAACATGGCTCCATCACTTCACTCCGAAATTCCCACTTCACACACGAAATTCCTTTTTTCCATTTTTTTCACAATAACAAAAGTAGCTACACTCAAAATGCAATATCTCACAAACTAATAATCAGACAGCTGTCAAATTTATACACGTATCTTTTGAAGGTTGGTACTAACTGAAAATGGTATGGATTTAATTCTAGTGGCGCCCTCTCATAGAAACGATACGAACTTTTCAGCCGAACTGTTAGCAACTCGTTTGATAAAAACGGGGCTACCACGTTTGGCATAAAGTCGTTTGGCATAATACCGTTTGGCATAACGCCGTTTGGCATAATGGTTATTTGGCATAATGGTTATTTGGGATAATGGTCATTTGGCATAATGGTCATTTGGCATAACAGTCATTTGGCATAACAGATGAACATGCTGCTCAATAGAAATTGTTCTAATTTAGTGCAATTTTGAAAGGTCTAATGCGGCTACGCCGCATCGTTTTTAATGACCTGGTGTCCGACCTCGCTGCCGCTCGTTCGGACTTAACTGAGGGATAGCTCCTAGCTTTGGGTACTCCGGGCAAACGCCCGCAACTAGACAGAGGTGATTTCTGCGGGGGCGCTGCCCCGCCGCAGTGGCCGGCGCTTCCGACGGCGGGTCGCCGGCGCACTCGCGGCCTTCGGCCGTCTCGACCTGAATCATCTATGACGAACAGAATATTGTGCTGGCACTAAGTGAGTTGCTTATATAAAAAGGTTTCACATATTTCGTTCGAGTGTTCCTTGCACAACATCAATCGATCGAAACACATACGAAAATTTTCATTAGATTAAAATATTGCAAATCCCATTATTATTATGCCAAATGGCATTATGCCAAATGACCATTATGCCAAAAGACCATTATGCCAAATAACTGTTATGCCAAATAACCATTATGCCAAACAGCGTTATGCCAAACGGTATTATGCCAAATGACCTTATGCCAAACGGGCCGCCCCCGATAAAAACAGGTTTTAGATTAACTAATGAATACCAACATACTAATATGATATTCGAAATGTATTAGGTTTAAAGTACTATGTTTTGTGGATGCCACGACGATGAAACACTTATGTATATTGCCTATGAAATAAACGTATTTATGGGAAAAAAAATGTTGAGAATACTAATCTGAACTTTTGTTTTATTTCCACCGAAAACTTGAAGCACCCATACTATCTCGGACAGTCTTTATTTTATTATAGACAATGGAATGTATATAGAAATAGAACGAGTAAAAAAGAGAAAGAAAACAATTCAGAAACCAAGAGTCATAATTTACCAAGCTCTAAATCAAGTGATTCAATAATGTTTTTGGTATCATCATTTTTTGAGCAAACTAAAAAAAACTTCAACTATGCATTGAAGAGCAGATGATTTTTTTCCATTTTGCGGTTAGATGAAGGCTTCAAACGATAAAACGAGAATCGGAGCGGAACCTATTTTATCCAAGCGTACACAAAAACGAGAGTTCTATTTCACGCCTATTCGAACAAAGTGTCTGTATTCTTGGCTTGATTTCTCGGTAGTGTACTCCTGTTGTTTTATATCTTGAAGGGAAATGTTTGCAATACCAAGAAATAATATCGGTATAGATCTTAGTTTAGAATGACACTCAGCTCGAAAGATACTGGAGTAAGGGATAGCCAATACCACAACAAATACCTAACTAAACCAAAATAACTTTGTCCACCGTTGGCTTCTCTAACATTGTACATACATTGTTCGGTAGAACAGAGCTTACCTTCCGTCCTGGTATCCTTGCTCTCGCTCACTATCACGGAACACGATTTATGTATTAGTCTCGCTCGATGGAGAAGCCCGGTAAGCCGGGATCGAATCAACAGACCGCGATTAAAACGCCACCGTTAGACAACCTTCTCTCTGTTGTCTTTACACAGACGATTGTAAATTCAGCAAATCCTCAAACATTTATACACACCGGGGAATGGCTTTCTCCTCTTCCGTACACAATCCTCCCGCTTATCCACCAAAATCCACTACAGCACAATAATCACTTTTCTTTTTCGCTACGCTTTATCCTTTTCCGCCCACCCAACGACAACAGTATGTGGTTTTCCTGCTGAGGCAGTTTTGCGTTCGTTTTATTGTTCGTTTGCACAAAAGGATTTAATCCATGAAACAATAATATAAACTTAGATTTTCTGTCTTCCACACGCTTTCCCTTTTTGTTTTAAATTTAAATGTATTCTTCTTCTTGTATGGATACTGTTCTTGGACGCAAAATGTTGCGCCCATTTAGGGAAACAATAACAGTTAGTTCCAATGCAGTGCTCCTAACCTACCGGAAGTCGGAGATAAGATGAAAGTTCTGTACTTGACACCCGAGTCGCTGCAGCTCAGAACATTCCGTCTTTCGAGTAGAATTCTATCCGCGTTCAAAACTCTTATCGCATTCACCCGCTAGATCTGCTTTGGAATAATTTATGCTGGAAGAAATGTACGCTCATGAACTCATAATTGCGAAAGCATGTCACACATCAGCTTGTAGCGGCACACTTGATCCAATTTTAACAATGTCTAATTAATTAATCACAAGACCCCGATAGTGAATCACACGTTTAATTTCCACGCGGCACCACCCGGCTTTAAGATAATTCTCCAGCCAGCGTTCGGAAGGACCTACCCCAAACTGCAGTTCGCCGACGTCTAGGTTCCGACACAATCGAACAAATTCTTCATCCCCTCCACATCCCAAAATCGGACAGCGTCGGCAGGTGGGCAGGTGGGTGGTTGGTTGGTCGGCCGCCCCTTCAACAACACCTATGTGACACTAAACTGAACTGAACACAGCCCGATACGTCCAGATCGAATACCGGTCTCCGAAAGACTGACAGATTCTACGGATTCTGGCGAGCATCAACATGCGACCATCCTGGTTTGTAGTTTTTATCTCAGCAGCGTCTGCACTTTATCAAACGCAGGATGCCGAGAGAGAATGGGAGAAAAAAGCTAAGAACTGTTCTCACGAGCGACGGAAGGCATTGCGAGATTAAAACATGTCGGGCGGCGGCCAGAGATGCCAGCAATCCGAATTGTTTATAGAATTTGAGATTCCACGAAATTTGACACACGAACCGTTATCAACAGTTTCGAATGTATGAGCCGTTGAATCGAATAAGTGAAACCCGTTTTCATAAATAGGGCAAAGTGATATAATATGTCCTCCTTAAAAAGATTTTGAGATATTTCTAAATGTATTTATATATTTTCATCGAGAATTTATGTATTCAAAAAAATAAAAATACAAGATTGATCATCAAAATCGATATTGTCCCCTTCAAAGTACTCCAGCACTTGATCCAATCTTCGAAACATTTTTTATATTCAATATTCGGTATGGCTATCAGAGCCATCTGTGATTTTTACATAATCTCATCTCGTATGCTGAAACGCGATCCACGGAGTCGACCGAATAAGAAAAAATCACAGGGAGTCAAATCAGGTAAATTCGGTGATTGCTGAATGGAATTCGTTTAATTTTCAGCCAAATGTTCACGGATAACGATGGCATTGTGTGACGGTACGTCGTCGTGGTGCAAGATTCACGAGATGTTTGCCCACAAATCTGGTCTTTTTCGGCAAATTGCTTCACGCAAATGTCTTGAACAGGTCTAAAAACAATATCCAACTCCTCTGTCATTTTTTTAATAGTCAATTTGCGGTCTACGGTCATCCATTCTTTGATTTTGTTGATGTTTTCGTCGATTTTCGATGTCGTGCCACTGATAAACGACTGTTTTCTTCAGAGTATCGTTACCAAAACACTCTTCTAACATTTACAATGTCGTCGCCCCATTGAAACCGGTTTCAACGCAAAATTTAATGAAAACTCGTTGTTGCAAATTCAATTCTATTTCGAAAATTGTACAGAATCGACGACTCAATACAGCGTAATTTTTACGAATGTCCAGGTATCAAGCTTAAAATTTGATAGAATATCAATGACCGATGTGGCAACATAAAAAAGTCTAATCCGGTGACTGAGAGGTAGTATTTTATAGCAATACAGCTGAGAAACACAATTTTTCATCATTCTGGTAGAATTGATTGATAAAAACACTTATTTCAAAGCGATCAACTTTTCAGTCTTTTAATTTGCCTTAAAGGGCGGTGTAGGGTCTAACACTTTTGAAAAATCATTTATTATTTGTTTGTATTTTCAAGAATATTTTGTGAAATTTTCAAGCCTGTCGGAACAAAACTCAGGGCCTTTATCTTTGCTTATCTCATACTGCGAAAAAGTAAAAGTTCGGCGCACAGACCCAAATTTATAAAAACTTATAAAAGAAAAAAATATGATTTTTTTTTAATGTTAGACCCTACGGGCTCCCTTGAGTAATAAATTGTTTCCTTCGATTTTATAGACAAAAAACTTTAAACGCGTTTTTCTCGAATGTAGGTTTTGAAAGTCCGTGTCCATCGTCATTCAAAAATTACTTCAATATTTTTTTTCTAATTTTGTACACTTTTTACATATCAAAAAACAGACCCCAATGTTTTCCTTTTCGTTGTTTGTTACTTTGGGGAGGTTTTACAGCTACAAAACGGCGGATTTTTTCGTGAAAAATCTTAGTTTTCACTTTGAACAACCACCAAAAATTCAAAAAATTAAAAATAAATCAAACAGAAACGCTTTGATTTGTTCACTTCTGATTAGTCTACGCTGAGATGCAGTGGACACCGCAAATCATGATTTTTAAAAAGAGTCCTCAAAAATACCTCTTCACCGACTTATTTCTCAATATTTTTCCACGAAAAAAATGCAAAATGTTGTTCGAATGATGCTTTTTACCATGCAAAACATTAGAACTCATTTTGTTGAACGATAACTCTGAAAAAAATTAGCAAAAATTTTTTCATCATTTTTGTTATTTTAAGAGATCAACTGACGGTGGTTCAACTGAGCTTCAACTGAAATAGAAACGAATGAAGAACTGAATGCTGCCCGTTCGGTACGTCAGCGAATCTTGTGTGTAAGGAATGTGAAGTTTACGACAGTTGAGTGATGCCACAGTCGATTTCAATTGAATTGAATGAAGTTTTACTGCACTGTTCCCCGCAATAAAAAGCATTATGCTCCAAAACAATGATGAATTATGACTCTTGAAATCTTCTTTGTATATAAAATAATGTTGGAAAAAGTGTAACATATGTAGCAAGTGTTCTCTGGCATGTGTGAACCGATTTACAAATAATTTTTTTTTGAATTACCGTTCTGGTAGTGATGGAGCTTTGGCTTGTTCGACCACAGCTGCAAATTAACTGTCAAACCAACATTTTTGGGAAACTTGTCCTTCTTTTTCTTGTCCTGAGATCTGTTTTTGTTCCACTCGATGCCTTCTTGGCTGTTGTCAAATGTGTATCGAAAGGGTTAAGATCGTTATGAACAGTGCTTGCAGGAAAATCAAGCTTTTTTGCAAGTTTTCTTACTAGCAGATCCGGATTTTCATTGCGACCGCAAACAATTGCTTTTTGCGCTTGCTCTTCTTTCGACGCCATCTTCGATCTAAAAGCTTATAGTATCACCCAAAAATTGATTTTTCACAAAGAAAAGACATACGTTCATCAGTTTGCAAAATATGTCAAGCGTTTATAAACATATATGTACTCAGGGGTATCCAGATTTGCGAACAAACCTCATTACATCGCGAAAGCAACGATTATCGCGGACATTGTTTATTGTACGCACATATAGGCAAGCGACTACTACATCAAAACAACGCCTGAAATAGCTGCACGAGTAGTTCACGTACAAATATAATTAAATACTATATAATTGTGTTAAAACTAATTGATTTTTGGTCCCTACACTGAAAGGCAAAAAATAAATCTTGTAGAATATACATCTCGATTAATTTGAATCAATTGATCGTATATTTGAGCATTTCTATATTCTGGTAAATTCAAGTAGAATATCTAATAATATAGTACGATTATACTATTTGCTTATTACATTATTAATAAATCACAACGAGTTTGAGTTCTGTCTTTTTCGACACCGAAAATATATCATTCAGTGCCCTTTCATCTAGAATTTTCAGATATTCAAGTGTGATACAATGGCCTATAAAGTTATATCATTCTCAACATTATTTAGATCACACCGAAAAGAATTTATACAACAGGCGGGGTTCAACATCCAAGAATCAATCAAATCACGCAGCTCCAGAATTTTATCTGCATCTAGAGTGAAATTGTTTACCCTTTGTATTATTTTTTCACATATTTTTAGAAAAACTTATACCTGAGATTAAACCTTTATCAGCAATGATATCGCCAACAATTATTTCATTTTTTTCTTTATCCATTTCACGATAAAAACGATGGAGAAAACAAACTAAAACCGTACGCAAAAATGGCGACTCATGAAAATTTGTTCTATTTTCTTGCCTGCGCAGGAACAGTCTTATACTGCAACACGATGTTTAAAAATACTACACTTGTGGTAAACTTAAGAATCAAAAACTACACACTAAGATTCAATTCTTTTGTTCAGTAATATTTTTGACGAGAATTTTCGGTAATCTATAGAAATAAACGATATTTCGGTACATGGGTTTTATTTTACAACAATTATGCAAATTTTCACCGAACGATCAGTTTAACGTAAATTTTTATTACAGAATTCTGTATTAGATATACAATTGATACGGTAAACCTGAATAGTCGCCGAATACGGTAAAAATCATACTGTCCGTTTGGTAAAGTTATCTTCCAATAACCGAACTTCTGTGAAAGCTGATTGTCATGAAACTAACTGTCAAACAGTTATTAAAATATTCAGTCAGTGTTTTTTTATTAATCAAACGAAAAAAATGTTGAAGGGTTCATCGAATGGATTGAGGTACAGGTGATAAAAGTTTTTAAGACATTAGAGCCACTAACAGCTTTTTGTTTACTTAAAGGCAGAAAATAATTTTGTATCAGTAGTCCACTTGCTGCCAACACAAATCGTTCAAGGGTAATGTTTGTTGGACTCGACGGAATGTGCAGTGTTTTGAAAGGCGCTTATCATTCCGGTCAGTCGTAACATCTGACACTCTTTAAATTTTTCGTGGAATAAAACCATTTTCTTCATTCGTTTTTGTGAATATGTGTTGTTTTTTGAAATCCGAAAATCCAGAATTTTAACCAAAGGAAAACAAACAAAAATTACCGAACAATCTGTTAGATCCATTTGGTTTACAGTTTACGGTAGTTGTTTGACAGTTCAGCAATTACCGAACGATCGGCAATCAATTCAATTATCGAACTGATTACCGAACGTTCAGCTGTTGAAAATTCGGTAAAAAATTACCGAATACTGCGAAATTTTCTAAGTGTGTATTATTTGAAAATCGTAACTGTTATGATTTCAATTTTTTCCATGATTATGGTAAAATATAGAATAAGACTAGTGTTATATAGTAGAACTAACAGTAATCTTCTAGTTGTTTCAATTAGGCACTGGATTTATTTCAAATATTGACTATACTAAAAACTACTGTGCATATCAAGAGGAATTCATAGTATTTTCAAACATTGTTTTGTTTAATCGGAGGAAATTCTTGTAAAACTTACTATTCATCAGAATAGTAATTTGGAAATCAGATTTGTTAACGAATCTACAAGGAAATTGTTTTCAGTGTACTTTTGAATGTGCCTCGTACTATATAACAGAAAAAACTCCGTACCCTTCTTAATGACATTTATAACTCAATTTCCTGAGCAAAACAGATGGATATTTCATACAAAGTATCACTGTCTTTCTAAAAATGCACATATTGTAAGGTTATTGAAAACCGGAAGCAAGCATCTAGAATTCTAAACTGACTTTGAAAAAAAGATATCGATACCCTTACTCACCACTATTTATTACGATCATCAAAACGACAAAAAAATTATGCCGGTTTACTACTATGGGAAAAAAGTAGTAAGACTTTTAAATTATACTTTGCGAGGAAACCTTATTCGACGAAATATTTTTTTAGGTTGGTATGACTGACAGTGACATCTGAGTGACGTGTCACGTCAAAATATTCATTAGTGTTTAGTATTCGTCTGTCTTTCTGAACACTGATAAAAGTCGACACGTTGGACCGAAGTGTTTTACACTTTTTCGTCGCATTTGTCTCGACACTTTAATTGCAAGTGTAAGTCTTTTCAAATCTTTTTCAATTGAAATCATATTGAATTCCATTGGTAATACACTTCAATTCCACTCAGCAAACAGCAGATAAATTTCCTTAGTTATCAATTCGCGTGACACAGTTGATTTGTCAAATTAATGCATATGAATCAATGAAAAAGCTTAGATTTTAACAGATTTCTACCTAATTCTCATGTAGAATGCATTTTCATATGAGGTGCATAGGAATTTGAAATTGAAATGCCATCATTTAGTTGAAAGTTTCTAAACTATTTGCTGAATATTGTTTATTAATATGTTGTGGTACATAAATTTATGATGTTAATGTTTAATTTTGGTCGACTTATATAATAACCTTGAAAAAATCGAACGATTTTGTTTGACAATCCATAATGCCATTTGCTGAAAACACATACATTTTACGAGTCCTGCATATAAAAATAAAACAATTTCTGGTAAACGTTTGAAAGGAAGAAAATGGCGGTTTCTCTTCGTTTATTTTTTCCTTCATGTTCAAGTACCAATTGATAGGCAGTTGCATGCATGGCGAAAGAGGTGAAAATAAACAAAAAGAATCTGGCACTTGCTGATAAAATGTTTCGAAGTCACCGATAACCTAATGAATATACTTACTGTGCAGACTTTCGGAGATATGAGGTAGAAAACCTGATTCAATCACTCTTACAAAGTTTCTTGTAGCCATTTTGTTCAAAACTGTTTTATTATATTTTTGACACTTAGTATTGCCGCAATGGTCAGGAAATATAAGGATTATTGAGAAAACATATATACCTTATGATCAAAAAAGAACCGGAATTTTATTAAAAAACGCAAAATTTCAATTTTTAATTCATATTCATATATTAAATTCATAAAGGAAAGAATTCAATTTTTAATAAATTTCTTTATTATCGCCTTCAAAGCACTCTCCTCCTGCGGTAATACATGCATGCCAACGCTTGATCCAATTTTCCATACAAGTTTTATAGGCCGCCGAGATATGGCCTTTAGTTCACGCAGTAAATTCTCTTTTATGGACTCTATGGTCTCAAAACGCGTTCCCGGCAATGGCAAGTCTGGGGAAGAGGAAAAAGTCACACGGGGCCATATCTGGAGAGTACGGTGCTTGGTTTATGATATTGGTTAAGTGTTTGGCCAAAAACTGCGACACAACCAATGCTTGTTTTTGAATGAAATCTAGCTTTTTTGGCACCAGCCGAGAAGCGACGCGTTTCAAACCCAAAACATCAGTTAAAATGTGTTCGGCTTATCCATAATAGATGCCCAACAACACAGCAATCTCTCTAATCGGTACAGAACGATTTTGCAACACGATTTGCTTCGCCGATTCAATGTTTTCTTCAGTAACAGATGTTGTTGGGCGGCCAGGGATCTCATCATGATCCAAGCTTGTACGACCACCTTTGAAGCGTTTATACCACTCGTATGCCTGTGTTTTTCCTAGACACGATTCACCAAAGGCCTTTTCTAACATTTTCATCGTATCGAAATACTTAAATCCATTTGCAACAAAAAATTTGATGCACGCACGTTGTTCTAAATTTTCATCCATTATGAAAATCGCCACACGAAAATTTTTCAACTTCTTTGTATAGACGCCAAACAAAAACTAATCGTACGATATGCGTCAAGATTTGATAGAATGTGTATAAAAGTGTTGCCAACGTTGAGAGAAGTTTACCGATTGGACAAGCGCGGGAATTTTAAAATGAAAATTCTGGTTCTTTTTTTATCATAAGGTACGTCAATACAGCTGCACTTCAATCTGATATGTTATGACATGGATCTATGCCATAAAGTAACACACTTTAATCTTATGTTCATAGCATTCGATATCAACATGTCCGCCCCTAAGATTTAAATTTGATGACATATGCTTGTACCATTTAACGACACACTTTACATTTATGCGCTAAACTTTTGAAGAACAAATGAAGCGTATTTGATATCCTAGTGAGTCTAGAAATTTGAAATTTGTTTAGGGAAACTTATTTAAACAAAGTTTCGATTTTTAGCAGTGAAGTATTAAAAGTGCAATCGAAAACGCGTTGACGATGAAACACTTCCAGGACGGACATCAACATCAACTGATGATGAACACCAAGGAATTGGTGCTCGAGAATCGACGATTAATAGTCAGAGAAATTACTGGGATCGTAGTAATATCGGAATATAATTTTGGCCGACAATTCTTGGTTTTTGCACCACGATGATGCACCGTCGCATATCGTTATCAATTGTTCGTGATTTTTTCACCAAAAATACAACCAACCAAACTTTTACATAACACAAAGGGCGAACCGATAGTAAATAGCATTCAATATAGGTGGAACCAGAGCCACACGAAAATTGATTTTTAGAAGAATTTACTCATAGTGTCATGTCTGTTAGTCTGTGGAAGACTATTCCGGAAATTAACTTTAACAACTGATTCCAAGATTGGACAAAAAACGTTGGCACAAGCACCAGGAGGAGTATTTTGAGGAGGGCGAAATAGATGTGGAAGAATAAATAAAGAATTTTGAAATTATGAACCAAGTCTTTTTTTTTTGCCCACAGTAGTATGTGGAGGATTCCAGCATTCGGAAATGACGATTCTGTTCTAAAAAGAATTTCTCTAATCTGAACATCTTCGGAAAACCACAACCTCCCTGAGCTTCACAAACAACTCTATTAGATTCGCCATGTAGTGAACAATTGAAATACAACAATTGACATCATCTCAACGATCCACCGGATCATAAAGGAATGCATAAAAGGATCCTATCAAATTAGTCTGAAATATTAATGAAACCCCAGCTGCTACAGTGTGGATAATTCAAATATATATGTGTTCACACAAATAATCACGCGAAAAATCAAAATAAATATGATCCATTCACAGCACAACACAAGATTACTCGTGATATCATCATACATTTTTAATGGCATAGACAATTTGATTTAAAATGATTCGGTTCGAATTGGTTCGTTTGCCATGTGCTGTTTTGCGGCCATATTGCGGAAATAACATATCTGTTAGTACTTTTTTCAATTGGATAAATATTCCACACAGTACGAGCTGTGAGGACTGAGGAGTGTTATAACTGTAATAGAACATGAATTGTATTTCATCATTGAAGACAATATTGACCGATTAAATAATTTATTAGCAGTTGGCCCTTTTAACCATTTGTGTTGGTCATGCTTTTGTGTTTAATTAATAAGAATATAACTCGTATCCCCAACTTCAAAGAAAATAGAAGTTATCAGAAAAAAACATATGATATTTTTCCATGTAGTTTTCCATATAACTTATAGTTTTCCCTATAACTTATGTGTGAATCAATCGATTAATGAAAGATAATCTATCTATCTATCTATATATATAAAAATGCAGAGATCATTCTTTGTAATCGCATCACGTAAGAACGGATGGACGGATTTACATGATTCTTTTTTTGTTTGATAAGTTTTTACCCCCACCGGGTTCGTACATCAAAAAAATTAGGAAAACTTGCCGGAAAAGTAGGAAAAATCCAAAAAGTTGTTTTGTATGGACAATGGAATTTCCCACTGAAAAAGTCGCCAATGATTGCTAGATCTACGATTGATCTTTGGCGCGCAAGAAGATGCTCAGTATTTCGGCGTTGAAGAAAAGAATACTAGATCGTTGGAAAATTGTTCGGCGCGCAACGAGCAGTTTTGGGTGAATTCATGTGGTTCGTCATTCCGAGCCACGTGCTTAATTGGGTATCAACATTATTACTTGCCAAATGATTTAATGATGGAACGCATATGAGTGTTCTAGCTATACCGTAAACAGGATCAAAAGTTCTGATATTGTTTACCAGAAGATGCATTGTGTACAATGTAATCAGTTAAATGATTATTGTTGGCAATCGTAGGCGTGAGTTGAACAAATCACATTATAGAACGATTTTTGTACGAATCGATGATATGATTCTCATGTTGAAATAATGAGATAAACCAAAGAGGTTTGTCTTGCATTTAGCATGCTGAAGTTCGTTCGCGTCGGGTAAATTCTGGTGGATTGAAAACCATTAATTGTGAGATTTTATGCATTGACTCGAACGATAAGCTGAATATTGGTATAATCTCTCCTCATGTTCACTCCTCTATAACAGAACAATTGCACTTTATTTTCATATAAAACTTTCTGATATAGATTCTCAGTGCCGAACTCCACCATTCGTTAATTGTAGGTGGGGTACTAAACAAAATTATGTGGTGTTGACTAATGAGACGACTATTGATAAAACTATTAAACGAATGCAGTGTTCATGTAAAAATTAATGGACACAATATTTAAAAGAATAGTAACTTGAACTTTCGAATGTCCAAGAATCACTCATTTTATCATTCGGTTTTTTAACAATATCAAACTAACTAGAGATTGTGAGAGAAGAAAGAATATGAAAAATGTGGAGCCATAGTACTCAAGGAGGAGTGAGGATTTGAAGATGCAGTGCGGAAAAATTCGACGTAACAAGGTTCATTTAAGTAAGAAGAAGGTTTCTCGCATCTGAACTTTTACCTTCTACCAGATGAGTCGAACTTAGCGATGCGAAACATTCGAGTCTCTGATATGTCAAAAATTTACTAAATAATTACTGACTGACCAGAAGTCACAAATTAAAAGTAAAAAAAAGTTTTATCGCTAAATTGTTAATCAGAAATTGTTCCTGTGATTGTCACGCTACGAACATTCATCAAACACGACAAAATAATATCACCAGACTAGCGATAAAAGACGAACTACAAGTCGCAAGGGCAGCTTTAGTAAATTTGTGGAATCAATTTAAAGTAGTAATCTTATTTATTTTTTCTTCATTTTTTAACCCATATGTAGAAACCATTAGTTTGAGAGAGATCAACAATCGCTATTCGATGCACTGACTCAAAAGATGATATGGCGATCGGTGCATTCGCCTAATTTTTGCGTAACAAAAGCTTTTAACATATTCACAATTTTTTTTATGAATTCATCGCAGCCAAGTAATCAGTAAACAATGGGCCAAGTAATCAGTAAACAATGGAAAGATACAATAACAGCATAAGACGTTTGACAATTCTACTGTCCAAAAACATAAATTCAAAAAAAATCGGGCGAGACGAAGTTCGACGGGTCAGCTAGTATATATATAAAAATGCAGAGATCATTCTTTGTAATCGCATCACGTAAGAACGGATGGACGGATTGAGATGCTTTTTTTTATCAGTTTTTACCCCCACCGGGTTCGTACATCAAAAAAATTAGGAAAACTTACCGGAAAAGTGGGAAAACCCAATAAAGTTATTTTGTATGGACAATGGAATTTTCCACTGAAAAAGTCGTCAATGATTGCTAGATTTACGATTGATGTTTGGCGCGCAAGGAGATGCTCAGTATTTCGCCATTGAAGAAAAAAATACTAGATCTTTGGAAAATAGTTTGGCGCGCAACGAGTAGATTTGGGTGGAGATTTTACATGCATGATTGATTCGTCATTTGGAAACACGTGCTTAATAGGGTATCAAAATCATTACTTGCCAAATGACTGTTTTAGCTATACCGTAAACAGAAGCACAAGTTCTAATGTCATTCACCAGTAGATGTAGTTAGATGAATTATGTTGGCCATCGTGGGCGTGAGATGAACAAATTAAATTATGTAACGATTTTTTTAACGTATCAATGATAGGATTCTGCTGTTGAAATAATGAGTTCAGATGAAAATATTTCCCTTGCATTTAGCATGCTGAAGTTTGTTCAGCCGATTCGGGTGAGTTTTCAAGAGTGGTTTACTTCAAAACGGTCAGCTTAGGATGCTATTCATGACATTTGTAAGCTGCTTAAGCCAAATCATTTCATTTTCCGAACTTTGGATTACTTGACGAATTACCATATGGGAATCGTGAATATCATGTCTGAAGGAGAAATCGTGGCATGTAAGAACCATTAGTTGTGAGATCTGCTGTTTTATACATTGGCTTTAACGATAAAAAGAATACTGGTATAATCACTCCTCAAGTTCACACCGCTAGAGCAGAATATTGATTCTCAGCATTGAATACAAGCAAACCGATATGGTGGCTCGACGAATGAGAGGCCTTTTGATACAATTCTTGAACGAATATTGCGTTCATGTCAAAGTTAATGGACACAATATTTAATAAAAGGGTAATTTGAACTTTCGAATGTCCAAGTATTTTTCATTTTATCGCTAATTCGTTAATCGAAAATTGATCCTGTCATTATCCTGCTACGAACATTCATCAAACACGACTAAGTAATATCACTAGCGGTGAAGTAGGTTATGGACAACCGTTCAAAATTTGCTGATAAATTTTAAACGTCTTCAGTACAAATAAGTCTTAATATTCAATGATAAACAAAAATCCCCGAGGACTGCTTTTGGAAATTTGTGGGGTCAATTTAAAGTATTTATCTTGGTCATCTCTTTTTCATCCATCTGTTAATTTATTTAGTTGTTTATTTAGGAGCAAGGGAAAAGCTTGCTGGAGCTGAGTGTATGTCTACAACGATTTTCGTAGCTTGGAACATTAAATGGATTTCTCCAGGGCAGGCGACGCAAAGCAAAACGAATTAACTTGCACTGAATAGTTTCAATGCGTAGCTTATCTGTTTGATAATATGGTGCCCAAACAACAACAGCATACTCGCGAACTAGAGCGCAATATAACGATTTCAGGCAGTATATGTTATTGAAATTTTTTGAGATGCGAAAGATGAATCCTAGCATCTTTAATGCTTTAGAGAGGGTATATTCTATGTGATCTTCGAAACTAAGTTTTGAATCCAATAACACTCCTAGATCCTTAATTGATGTCTCCCGTTTTAGTACAGCTTGCGAAATAGTGTAATCATACATGATCGTGATTCGTTTACGAGAGAAGGAGATAACGAAGCATTTGAAGGCGTTGATAACCATTCTGTTGACGTTGCACCAGTTAGAAAATACATCCAACTGTGACTGCAAGAAGTTTGAGTCTTTCAGATATTTGATGAGATAAAACATTTTGAAATCGTCGGCGAATGATAGCTTCATGCATTGCAATGCGAAATTCAGATCATTCAGATATAGCAGAAATATGAATGGTCCTAGATGGCTTCCCTGAGGAACACCAGAGCTCACGATGAATGATGGAGTAACGCAGTCGCCAATTTTCACGGTCATACTACGACCAGTCAGAAAAGATTCAATCCCATCCATCATCCCACATGTCAAATCTTTAGTTTGAGAGAGATCTACAATCTCTGTTTAATACACTGACTCGAAGGATGAGATGGCAAATGGTGCATTTGTTTAGTTTTTGCGTAACAAAAGCATTGAACATATCCACAATAATTCTTGATGATATTTCTTCTTCGGGACGAAGTTAATGTGTTGAATATGAATTTGTAGTAATTCGTTTATTGTAAGCCAAGTAATCAGTAAAATAATGGAAAGAAACATCAACGTTTGGCAACTCTGCTGTTCGAAAACACAAATTTAAAAAAATAATTTCAGGCGAGACGAAGTTCGACGGGTCAGCTAGTATATATATAAAAATGCAGAGATCATTCTTTGTAATCGCATCACATAAGAACGGATGGACGGATTTACATAATTCTTTTTTTGTTTAATCAGTTTTTACCACCACCGGGTTCGTACATCAAAAAAATTAGGAAAATTTACCGGAAAAGAGGGAAAAATCCATAAAGTTGTTTTGTATGGAGAATGGAATTTTCCGTTGAAAAAGTCGTCAATGATTGCTAGATCTACGATTGATGTTTGGCGCGCAACGAGTTGCATAAGTGTTTGGTCGTCGAATAAAAGAATACTAGATCGTTTAAAAATTCTTTTGGCGCGCAACGAATAGTTTTGTGTGGAGATGTCCTGGCGATGCCTGGCGGAATGCATATAGAATAGTTTATAAATACCGCTGTAGGCAGGAGAAAAGTTCTGATACCGTTCACTAGTTGATGGATTATGTGTAATGGAGTCAGATGAATAATATTGGTCATTGTGAGCGTGAGTTAAACAAATCAGAATCTCAATGAAAAGATCGTGCTTTAGCGCTATGGTCAAACTAAGAGATTTGAGATTGAGACTACGATTTTATATTTCATATTTTGAGAAGAATTTTCAAATAGGTAAGATCAAAATCAAATTAAAAATTAAGCGTCGTTTCTGCAAGCAACAAAAAGTTCCACACTACCTGAAAAATATCCACTTTATTAGAGCTCTGAAGAACGCGTGGCACTTTTTGGCAACTTGAACGTGCAGAAAATTTTTTGAAAATACTTTCTCACTGCTTAAAAGTTGTACAAGGAACTGCTTCAAATTTGTTTCTGTTACATTGGGTGAAGATTCAAGTATGAGTATGACGACTGTTCAGAATACTTTGTATGCTTCTTAAGCCAAATCTTTTTTTACGAACTTTTGGTTACTTGAGCTAGATACAACTTGTAAATATATCCTACTATAACGAATGAACAACTTTAGAAAAGAAAATCTCAACATTCTGTATATTGTCAAATTTCCGAAATTTAAAAAAAATGTTTGGTGTCAAATGGGTTAGAATTGCATGAAACGTCGAGATTTAGTGTCATCTCGAAAAAATGTTTTTTTGAAAACATCGACTTTTTTACAAAAATATCATAAAGTCCCAGAAAGTTGATTTTTTCAAAATTTTTTTTTTTTGAAGCCGCCGGGCAGCATCTCTTACGCATGTCCGATTTAGCTCAAATTTTGCATGAGGACATTTTTCGAGGTGCTTAAACTTTTGGGGCTGTCCATAAAAGACGTCACGCTTTTTTTTGACGATTTTTGACTCCCCATCCCCCCTTTGTCACAAATTGTCACAGAATCGAAGACCCCCCACCCCCCCTATGTCACATGTCACGAACTCAAATTAAATAAAATTCATCTCAATACATTCTCAATATGTATGACAAACCATACAAATATGAGGGAAAAATCGAATTATTACATGCTGTCATTAGATTAAAAAATATCCCTAAAACTACAAAATCATCGGAATTATTTTATTAATATCAATTATATAAATTAACAACAGTATTTGGTTGGAATTTATGAAACATTTAAATCATCTGTTTTATTCGTCCTAGGGGTACACAGATATATTATTGTTTTAGGTAAAGAATAATATTTCCTTAGTGTAGCATACAGGGCTGAGAAAATAAAGAAAATAAAGACCTCATCAAAACGAGATCACTGCCGAAGAATCTTTTCAAGATCAGTTGGTCAGTGAATTTTAAATCATATCGATCAATATCGGTACTGATCTTCCGTCACACAATGGGTAGTGATTTTGAGCTAAAATGATTCTTGATTTATGTAAGTTTAATCATTGGATGATTC
Source organism: Malaya genurostris (assembly GCF_030247185.1). NCBI lineage: Eukaryota > Metazoa > Arthropoda > Insecta > Diptera > Culicidae > Malaya > Malaya genurostris. The sequence continues at coordinate 184,983,264 of NC_080572.1, forward strand.
GATAAGCGTTGATGTTGGTGGAGGAAAATCACATATGATCAAGATAAGACATGACATGATCTACGTCTGAAATCGTTGATCTGCTAGAAAATCAAATTACTGAAAAAATTGTCAGTGCATAAATTAAGTTAAACCGTTTGAAGGCATCATTTTCTTTTTTACTCGTATTGGGCAAAATTTATTAATTTCGCTAATTTACTCGCTCCTCCGTGCACTTTTGCTGAACACAACAGAAATGATTTCCTGCATCATTCATTTCCCAATATACAAGAAGAAGCTTTTACATCAACCAATACACATTTCCCTATAGAATGTGAACGTTTATTGTGGAGATTTTTTCAGGAAATAGGACAAAGCAGTAATATAATTAGGTATTTCAAAAATGCGCTCATTGAAAATATTGGACGTCACATTCCAAAAACCTCCCCCCCTACCCCCTGTCACAAAAGGTCACGTTTTATGAAACACCCCCCTCCCCCTTGCGGCGTGACACCTTTAATGGACAGCCCCTTTTGAGCACTAGCGCTTTACGAAATTAGAAGGGATCCCAAAATATTGGCACCCTTATAAGAGCGGTAAAAATCAACGTGTTTTTGAACCAAAAGTCACAGTCATTTGATCTTTGAACTCGATCAATGGCCGGACAGTAGCTTTCAAACGAGCCCAAGTTTGTTAAAATCGGTTCAGCCATCTCTGAGAAAATTGAGCGCGTAAAAATACAACGCTTTTTGTCGGTTACGTCACTCATAAAATCATATCTCCGGAACCAAAAGTCACAGCCATTTGATCTTTGAACATGATCAATGGCCCGACAGTAGCCTTCAAGCAAGACTAAGTTTGTTAAAATCGGTTCAGCCATCTCTGAGAAAATTGAGCGCGTTCAAATATTTTCTAAAAGTACACACACACACACATTTTCCGATCTCGTAAGTAAGGTAATCTTTACGAGGTAATAAGTAATAAAAGTTTCGATTTTTTTTTTTAAACGACGGTCATTGCAATAATTTTATGAAAACTAGAAACACCGAAGAATATTCACGCGAAAAACACATGCTGATTGATAAAAAAGGCATCATTTCACTGCTAGGTGGATTAAGCACGTTTTTCATTAGAATCGTCGCGAATCGTACTACTCATGGTTGTATGTCTTCTATATTCATCAGCTGCTCCAGGTAGTTCTCCTGGAATTTCCGCATCATAAAGCTAATTATATAATTATAATTATACTGTCTGACTAGTAAGATGATTTGAATTTCTAGTTTGTAGACTCGGGCATACACTTTTTCACCGCAATATTAGTAGGTGCTCTTTCACGGGATTGACCATTGAGTATCGCTCGGAAGTAAGTGTGTAATTGAAATGACAAAAAAATTTTAGTAATAAAACAATCTTTTATTGTTGCACTCGATTCTGCTAAATATAAGCCCATTGATTTAAGTGAAATGTATAGTTTGTATGGTTGTAATCTGTTGATGCAAAACAAAAGGATGTTTTATGCCTGTTGGAAAGCAGGCATAAAACTTCCTCTTGTTGGAAGCTGTTGGGTTGTTTGATAAAGTAAGGGTTTCATAAAAAGGGGGTAAAGTTCAAATTGTTAATAGATTCGACCATAACTCCAAAACAACTCAAAAGATTACCACACACAACTTGACACAAATTATTTTTTTAGTTCATAATAAAGAAGCTGGAAGTCAAATTGTTTGTATATACAGCAATATTCCATAACAACACAGTAAATTACCACCAAATTTGGCTCAGGTATTTTTTACAATTCAGAGGAGCATCAAAATGGTATTTCTTGATTTTTCTCGACGAGCTGAAATATTTCTTGCAGAGGTGTTCAAGAGAGTGTAATTCGTATCAATTGCTCTGAAAAGAGGTGTTTATTGTAAAATTTTCTTATTTGTCGGCAAAAAAGAGAAGGGGAAGAATTCAGACTAGGAGAAGGGGGTCTCGAAAATCAATTTCCATCTCCCATTTTTTGTACAATAAGAGAGCGGAAAGAATTTCAAGGTCTTGCTAGATAGTATTGCTATTGTTAATTTGAATGCAAAGCAAACTTTTTTGAATGATTTCAAAAGGTCTGGTTCTATTTTGCCACGAAATTCAAAGAACTAAATAATCTTTATCTGCTTATGAACGCGAGTGTATGCAAGTTTCAGCATAACTACGAAACAACCAAACTAATCGTTACCAGGTTTGGTACATGTACCAAAGGTGGGAATCGATACTTTTTAAAGAGCACAGATACTTTTCACACTACTCAGAGGTGGTCATAAGGGTTATCATGGGGAAGAGCAGTAGTAAGTTCACTAAAAATGGGGAGTTCTACTACTTTTATATCAATGGAGATTATAAGGTAATAATTAAGAAATCAGCACAAAAAAAAACTTCGTTTATCTGTCGATTCCAGAAATCTGTCAAAACACTCGAAAATACTGCAGTGTACCGTGTAGTAACCAAGCGTTGAATTTTCATAGAAAAACCAAAACTTCAAGTATGCAATTAAGCTCTCCCTCTGAATTATTTTTTATGGCAAATTTTATACGCCCAAATGTTGGCTATAAATACATTAAGTATGTGATTCTATTTTTAGATCAGCACGACTAAATCGTAGTAATCAAAATTGAGTACAAATAGACATCAAGAAACAAATTGGGTATAAACTAATATTCTTGTGGTATTGTTTTGGTATCTTAAATAGCTCAACTTATTATGAATCTGGTACGAATGGTGTATGTTTTTGGTATTCAGTTTTGATATTTTAGCTCTTAATTCAGCATAACCAATACCAAATAAAACTATTTATCTATTCTCAAAAGAATGACATAATATGGTCTTCGTTTGATATTCTCTTCTGATCGGGATGAAATGAAAAAGTCGCTGTTGCCCGACCGTACTGTTCACAGTTTAGCGTATTTCGCATTTTAAACAATGTTAGATATAATTATATTTATTATATTATATGATAACTCGTATACACTTATATTCAAAAACGTGCTTTATCCACCTAGCAGTGAGATGATACCTTCTTTTACCAATCCACATGAGTTTTTTGCATGAATATTCTTCGGTGTTTTAGTTCTCATGACATTATTTTAATGATTATCGTTTTAGGCGCCAATTTGTGATTTTAATCACTCATTACCCTGTAATGTCGAAACTGCAAACCGAATTTGAATCTTAACGTGTGACAATCGATTGAACATTCCATGAGATGTCGAAGTAAGTTCCACTTTAGAGTTTACGGTTATTTACGGTACTTCCAGAGTCGGTATTCAGGAACCAGCATAACCCAAAACGATTCGTATGGCCATAAATAATTATGACGAATAATTTGCAATAGTTTTGAGTTCAGCTTTGAAACTTTTTGGGATTGCAATATTCTATATCGGTTTGATTTTTAAAAGCTCATCATCCTTTAATTCCAGAATCGGAATTCAGATTCGGATAAAATTCATTAATATTATATTCATCCTTTAATTTGAATTTTTGTTTACGAAATTCGATTTTGCCTTTTTGAGTAAAATGATTGAGCTTTGAGAAATGATTCGGTACCGGAGCCGGAATTCGAAAATCGATGTAGCCGAAGTCAGATAAATTCACCTGAGTAGCTATACATATAGCTAACATTTGTTTCAAAATGTTTAAAAATCAGTATAGACATCTTTGAGAAATCGTAGTGCGGATTAAATCCGAATCGAAAACTGAATCGCTAAAACTGAAATAATTTTATTTGGTTATCGACTATTAAAATCTGCAAACCTGATAAACCTGATTAATATATGTGAAATAGACATTTTTATACTAATTTCCTTGCATCCCCTGAACCGGAAGTTGGATCTGACTAAAACGCAAGATGTTTCAAAGAATCTCAATACCTTTCATTTGAATCTTACATGGTTCTTAGAATTCATTTCGGTTCAGCCATAGATGAAAAAAATCAGTTACACTATTTTAATATCATTTGACATATCATCCTCTAGCTCAGGAACCAGAAGTAGGATCCAGACGTAATTCAGGAACTTTGTTTGGGAGCATACGACTTTTCGTATGAATCTGAGTTTGTTGAAAATGGTTGAGTCATCTCCGAGAAAATTGAGTGGAATTATTTTCCACACACGCATTTGCTGATCTCGACGAACTGATTCGAATGGTATATGGGTGTTATGTTCTTCCAGCATTCATTACTGTTAGTAGTTTAAATCAATATAATTATGGAATTGTTTTCAACTCGAAAACGCTTCCATCATCTGATTTACATGTGTCATATTCGAATAATCATGTTGCCAAAAACGAACCGTGCTTAAATCGGTCCGAGGCTAAATGTCATGAAAAAGGATGCTGCACACAGTCTCTTTGGTTTTTAGAAATAATTGTATGTAACAGTATAAAAAATCGTGTTTCATGTAGCTACCAAACAGCTACAGCTTTGTCATATAGCGCTTTAAACTCCTACTATTGGAATAAGTCGAAAAGTCGCTTACACAAAAATGTCGATATCTCCGTTAAAAATGGACGGATTTTAACAATCTATGTCTTGTTGGGTAGCTATTACCGTGCGAAATCTAAGTCTGGGAACGTATTTTGTTTTCAAGGTCAAGTGTGACAGATACTGTCAAAACTCAAAAAGTAAACATCCGATCTCAATACCATTCAATAGCGTTCAGGGTGACTCTCCATCTCTGAGACCTCGACCTCTTAGTTGACAACACACATACAGACCCGCACACATACACACACGGACATTTGCTCAGTTCGTCGAGCTGAATCGATTGGTATATAAAAATTTGTCTAAAGTTTGAGCGAATTCTATACCTATTTTTTATATTTATAAAAAAGAGGACAAACTAAAGTAAATATTTTGCCATCCTAAATCTGTGAGCACTACACTGCTGAAAATCAACACTTTTTTAAAATTCAAAAAAAAAATTTTAACGCATGAAAGTAAAGTGTATCGTCATATGGCACAATCAAATGTCATCAGATTTTCATCTTAAATGCATACTTGTTGATATAGGATGCTTTGAACATGAGACTAAAGCGTGTAACTTTATGACAGAGATAAATGTCACAATTGGTTTTCTCAATAACCTTTATATTCCTTAACAATTGTCACACTCAGAGGCGTTTCGTCCTCATGTGCACCTCGTGCACTGCACAATCGGACAAATTGAAGGAACTAATTGCATCCCCATCTCAATTTTTTGTTTAGATTTTAGCTTCCGAATACGAAAAAAATTAGTGATTTGGCCACAGCACAAATTCACCCTGAGCTACTTGAGCTTGCTGGTCAATGACAGCCAAACATCTTTTCAAATCGCATTGCTGTAGCTAACACGTGGCGCTTTGAACTCGAGCTCTTTGTCTTGAGCACCGAAATTGCCTGTATTTTCACACATCTCATATACATCCAACTCAAAATTTCAAGTATTTCTTGTTAGTAATTTTTCCGTGCAATGAGTTACAGCACAGATTCAAGAAGTGAAGGTATTACTAAGCTTAGCTCTGCGATATGCTGTTCTTTGTCACGTTTTGCTCTGTGAGAACTTGTATGCCCATTGCTAGGAGAGGCTTCATTGCTTATGCTTATGGCAGTTGAAAACAACTTGCTGTCTCAGTTGCAACGTCGAAGGGGTTTTATTGATGAAGTTATTGACAGATTTGCTCGACGTGCAGAGCACCGAATTTCTCTATAGTATCGATGATTTGAAATGAGTTTAATGAAAATATTTCCATTCAATAGTATATCGTTATTTCATTGTATTGAAAGGCACAAGCAAATATCCATTCCTGAATCTATAACAGATCGGCTGAAAAGTTCGTATCATTTCTATGAGAGGGCGCCACTAGAATTAAATCCATACCATTTTCAGTTAGTACCAACCTTCAAAAGATACGTGTATAAAGTTGACAGCTGTCTGATTATTAGTTTGTGAGATATTGCATTTTGAGTGAAGCTACTTTTGTTATTGTGAAAAAAATGGAAAAAAAGGAATTTCGTGTGTTGATGAAACACTACTTTTTGATGAAAAAAAGTGCCGCCGATACCAAAAAATGGCTTGATGAGTGTTATCCAGACTCTGCACCGGGCGAAGCAACAATTCGTAAGTGGTTTGCAAAATTTCGTATTGGTCATATGAGCACCGAAGACGATGAACGCAGTGGACGTCCAAAAGAGGCTGTTACCGATGAAAACGTGAAAAAAATTCACAAAATGATTTTCAATGACCGTAAAGTGAAGTTGATCGAGATAGCTGACACCCTAAAGATATCAAAGGAACGTGTTGGACATATTATTCACGAATATTTGGATATGAGAAAGCTTTGTGCAAAATGGGTGCCGCGTGAGCTCACAATCGATCAAAAACAACAACGAATTGATGATTCTGAGCAGTGTTTGGAGCTGTTATATCGAAATAAAACCGATTTTTTCGTCGATATATAACAATGGACGAAACATGGCTCCATCACTCCAATCGACAGTCAGCTGAGTGGACTGCACGCGATGAACCGAACCCAAAGCGTGGAAAGACTCAACAATCGGCCGGTAAGGTTATGGCATCTGTATTTTGGGATTCGAATGGTATAATTTTCATCGACTACCTTGAGAAGGGAAAAACCATCAACAGTGACTATTATATAGCGTTATTAGAGCGTTTGAAGGACGAAATTTCAAAAAACGGCCTCATTTGAAGAAGAAAAAAGTTTTGTTTTATCAAGACAATGCACCGTGTCACAAGTCGATGAAAACCATGCTGAAATTGAACGAATTGGGTTTCGAATTGCTCCCTCATCCACCGTATTCTCCAGATTTGGCCCCCAGTGACTTTTTCCTGTTCTCAGACCTCAAGAGAATGCTCGCTGGTAAAAAATTTAGAAGCAATGAAGAGGTAATCGCTGAAACTGAGGCCTATTTTGAGGCAAAGGACAAATCGTACTACAAAAATGGTATCGAAAAGTTGGAAGATCGCTATAATCGCTGTATCGCCTCTGATGGCAATTATGTTGAATAATAAAAACGAATTTTGGCAAAAAAATGTGTGTTTCTATTAAACGATACGAACTTTTCAGCCGAACTGTTAGTATTACTTACAACGAACTGTTACATCTGATATCATACCACATTAGAATTGCACAATCCATAAATTTTGTCACGAGACGCCACTGGTCACAGTGTCAAGCATATGATAAAAAAGTTTACAAAATGACTGCAAGAATCTTCGTGAGACCTATTGAATTAAGTTTTCTATCACATGTCTTAAAAAATATTACACAGTAAGTATATCAATTGAATTGTCGGTGATTTTTTAAAACACTGCTGCTACGGTTTCTCTTTGTTTATTTTAATTTCTCTTGTTAATATGATGTATTTGCTTATACGTAACCGCCTGTCATAAAAAACGAGTAGTGTCGCCCGACAACGACATTTCGCAACAGATTCTGTTCTTGAAATTGAAATCAATAATATATGTTTATAAACTTACCTGTAGAGGGTTTCTTGCAAAGATATTTTCTTTCAATAATATATTGCACATGTCTAAATACATCAGTAGGGTGTATTTCTTTTCGTATAAACTATTTACAGTTTTAATTCATTGAATTAAAAAGCACTCATTCAAACGTGTGTCACAACTTATCACTCATAATCGGTTGGCTAAGAATATCATGAAATAACCTAAACTTATTCTGATTCGCGTGAAATTAATAAATTAACTTCGGACAATTCTAAATTGTAGTGTTCCATACAGCTTACTGATTGAATCCGTTCAGAATAGTCATTCGTATGTACCGGCCACCTATCCGTCGCTGTAGATGTGACTGCATGGCTTGCTGGGCATCGTCGGAACTCTTAAACCGCACCATTGCTTCGCCAGTAGCTCGTCCATCTCGCATGTACTTCCGCTTGACGTCGTTCAGGGTTATGTTGTACTCCTTAAAATGTTGTGCTATTTCATCATTCCGAGCGCGGAACGGTATATTAGCGAGTGCAATAATGTTACCGTTTACCATAGAAGGATCCTGTGATTGGTAAGGCCTGGTCAGTGGAGGATCGTCCGACGCTTGACTATTAGATTCTGTTTCAGTAAAATGAATTGGTTGGTCTTGTGGCTGTGTTTGGCAGTCGGATTGTGAACTGAGTGTGTCAGGTTTCGCACCCATCTGTTCAATGCGAGATGTTTCTTCAAAAAATTGCGTATCTTGTGAAGCTTCTGTGAGATCAACAGCGTCGTTCTGTTTCGCTTCTTCGTTATTTTGCGAATCAGATCCTATTTGCTCATTGTGATCATCTGCAAATTCGGAATCCGTTTTATTCTGTTGATCATTACTGTACTCTCCGTTGTTCGTGGTGGTATCCGATGCAACAGGATCTTGTTGGTAGTTATTTTGCCGATACCCAAAATTACCTTTTCTCTGGTCTTCGAACACATTTTCCGAGAAGTTGTTGTCGTTAAACCCAGTGGCAGAATTATTTTCAGATCTAGAACCATCGTTACCATCGAAATTATCATTTGCAAAATCTCTCCTGCCAAAATTACTATCCCCGAAGTTGTCGTTCCTACCAAAATTATTGCCAGCACCAAAGTTGTTGTAATTTCTACCGAAATTATTCCCACTTCTATTCATATTCTTTCCCCGACCTCCATTCATACGGTTAATCTTTTGCATCACATCTACTACTTGCTGTTGATCCAAATGTTTTATAAACCCTCTTCGTTTACCAATCAGTGTACCACTTTTTACTGTAGTTTCGTCGGCTTCTTGTGGAGTATCGAATTCTATCAAACACTCACCGGTTGATCGTCCGTTTGGCGTGCGAATGATTTGTACGTTCTTCGGATTGAAACCTTCATGATCAAAGAACTCTCTTATGGTCGATTCTTGCACTGCATACTCAAGGTTGCTAATCAAAATAAATGTAGTTTTTTCAACACCTTCATCGCTACGTCTTTGATCAACATTTGGCGGCGGTTGGTCATACCGTTCGTTGGCTCCCGATTCCATGAATGACGATGGCTGAGAACCGAAACGAGATTGTGACTGCCCGTAACTATATTTGTCGATTTCACTATTGTCTACGCTGTTGTCATTTTTGAAAACGCCCTGATTCTGGTTCTGGTTCTCATTATCATGTTGATTAGCAATATTCTGTCTGCGTCGTGGATCGCGGATGAATTCACCTCCAAATCCGCCAATGTTGCTTTTTGATGCAGCATCTGATCCACGGTTCTGCCAATCGCCCGATTGCTGCATTTGTGATGGTTGATTTTGTTGTTGATCGGATGTTTGCTGTCGCAATGGATGTGGTTCCTGTTGCTGAAATATTTGCTGCTGTTGTGTTGCAGATTGCTGTTGCGACTGTACTGAATATTGATAATGTGGCATTTGCGGTGGTTGGGATTGAGTTTGCTGGTTTAGAAAGGATTGAGGTAATTGATTAAAATTTGAATTGAAAACATTTCGAGGATCCCGTGATAGGAAGCCTTGCCACTGATTATCCTCTTCCGAATCAGAAAGAGTCATGCGTCGGTTGCTGGGATCGACCTGCTGATCTAATGGAGGATCCTCACTAAATAGAGCTTGGATTGGTTGCTCATTCTTCTTGCCTTCAACTTGATCCTTGTCATCGTCAACTAAATCCATTTTTTCATTATCATGATTTACATCGACTTTGAGATCATTAGAATTATCGATTATTTCTTGTACCGAATCATCCAAGTCTACATTCGGTGGCTCCGTGTGTTCATCAGCATCCTCTGGATCATCATACTCATTCTTTGCTGCATCGTACTCTATATCAGTGCACAATTTCATAAACACCCGCTTGTTTCTAATATAATGCTTATGAACACACTCAACCGCTTTTCGGGCATCTTCCAGTCGATGAAACTTTACATACCCATCAACCTGCTTCGGATTTTTATAGTTTTTAATGATTAGCACTTCCACTACAGTAAAATCAGAGAATATTCGCATTAAATCCAGCTCAGTTGTCATATTCGGTAGATTCCAAACGACCAATGATCCAAATTTATTTTTCCGTTCATTTGAGTCATCTTCGATCTCGATCACATCTGATTTGTCATTGTCTTTGTTCTGTTCACTTATCTCCATCCAGTTATTTCTAGTATCCTCATAATTCGGGCGATATGAGTCAACAGCATCATCGAACTCCTTATCCGTTATCGGATCAATATTCACTAGCGATCGTTTTAACGTCATTCCATTTCGTGAAAGAGCAAACCGTTTTCCATCCTTTCTAAGGAACCTCACGAATGCTACTCCCGTCCGCTTTCCATTTCGATCGTTTATCATTTTTATTCCATTGCTCGAAATCGCTTGTCCACCAAAGAACCGTCGAATCTCACCATAGCCGGTAGATGTGTCCATGTTGGCAATTTTTACAGACTGTCCGTCCATTTCACCGGAACCCGATCTGCCTTCATCTTCCGACAAACTGATTTGTTTCTCGTTAAACCTATCCTCGGACGATCTGTTGTTAGTGGAGGACGAAAAAATACGTGAGGCGTTCATATCTTTCTGTGTTGAATAGCCAAACGTATATTGATTCTGATTTCTTGCCAGACCATTATCATCCCTATTGTTTCCAACAGAAATCTGACCTGACTGACCTTGAAAAACTCTTGGATCACGTCTGGCATGCAACTCCTGCAACTTACTGAGATGCTCACTACTAATGGGCTTTGAGGCCTGGAAGGAACCATAATTCACTGCAGGATAAACGTTGTTTGAACTACTCTGAGGCTGCTCGTAACGAGTGGCAGGCGGAATAGTAGATGACGCAGCTATTGTTGCTGCTTGCATAATGATAGGAGGAGTAAGTACCGTAGGATTGACTGGCTTCATCAAATTACTGTTAGTGGGGTTCAGCAAAGATTGTTGAATTGGTGTGTCCCATGGACTAACAGCTGCCGTTGTTAGAGACTTCGAATCAACGCGATCACTAAACCGGGAGACCTTTGGTTTCGAAGTTTTATCCGCTTTAGAATCTTTCTCACGGCTTAGATCTCTCGATCGATCACGTCTATCCCGCGATCTAGATCTACGTCTCCTATCTCGACGATCACGGCTACGACTTCGACTACGCCGATCTCGACTTCTACTGCGACTACGATCTCTTCCACTGCGACGTCTACTCCGATCACGACTTCTCGACCGAGAGCGATCCCTTGATGATCGACGCCTATCCCGTTCACGGGAAGAAGATCTACTACGGTAGCTGCTATTCTTTTCACTAGATGGTTTCTTCAAACTACCTGTATTACCGCTAGCGATGGGCAAACTTTTCGCTGCAGCCTTCTTTTCAGCTTCCGTTGCCTTTTTCAACTGTTCGGATAGTTGTGCAAATGCAGAATTCGGATCAGCACTGTTATATGATTGCGCATTCAAAGCGGAGAATAGTCCAGCAGCTGGAGCATTTGGCTGAAACATGCTGGCACTGGAAGTTAAAAATCCCAAACCTGGAATCTCTGAGTAGATTGACTGTGCCTGCATAATCTGCGATTTTTGAGTATTTAAGTTTTGCGCTAAAAACCCAGACAGACTAATCACCGGAGGTTGCGGTTGCTGCGACACCGTTGTTGTCGAAACGGGAACTTTTGCCACAACAGGCGTTTGTTGTGTGGACGCAGCGCTTTGCGCTGACAGCTGCATAAACGACAACGTCGTCCGGCGTGCTTCCTCGATTACTTTTTGCATTTCGGCACGGGACGAGAGAAGCAACGTGATTTGAACTTCCTTTATCTTACCTCCTGTCATGATCATTGCCTGGCGAGCATCTTCGTCGGTGCTGTGGGGAGTAAAAAAAGTAGTTGATGACAAATGGCTTTGAATCTTTAAAACGTACAATTCATAGCAAATCTTTGTACCAGTATGATGGGAAAGCACCGTAACAATAAGGCATAAGGTTTGTACTTCGAAATAGATCACGATCACAATCGACACTCATGTTAGAGATTGTCGGGTTCGGGTTCAACGCTTTGGTCGGGTATTCGAACCAGAATACCCGACTGTTTTCGATTACGGAATATGATTTTAATTTTTCATCGGGTGTGCAAGAAAAATTTTTCTCAGGTTTGGGCCGGGTATGGATAAAAGATATTTATTTTCGACTCTACGACCCGGTTTCGGGTTTCAGAATTTTCCCGACAGACTCGTGTTAGGGACGGGTAGGCATTTTTAATTTTATTCGGGTACGAGTTAGGTTCGGGAAAAAAATCGGGTACGGGAGCTTTTTATTATTAATCGAGTACTCGACTATCTGTGCCAATTTGTTCTGTACCCGAACCTGTCAGCTTCATTTTTCGGTTTGGGTTCGAATACCCGACCAAATTTTGAAATCCGAACCCGACCTATACCCGTTCAAAATTTAAAAAAATCGTCACCCGACCTGAACCCAAAAAAAAATTTATTTTTTTCCTGAATCCGACGACTCGTACCTCGGGTCTCTCCAGCACGTATACCATCTCTACAGTACGCGTACTAGCATAAGAAAAATCGACATGTTGAGAAAAAGTGCTTTTTCAAAAATTGTTTAGATATGAAAACGATTGAGTTTTTCGCAAAATTTTTGTGTTAAGAATATACTACTTTTAAATTTAAAAACTTAAATTCACTCTGCAAAACAAAGTTTTGTTCTTTTTCACCGGATCCTCTCGGAACTTTAAATTTCGTGTATCTGGGAAATCCAGTAATGTTATCCCCACTACCAAGTATACCAGCACGAAGTGAGTTTTGAGATACAAATGTGTCGATATAGAACATTGGGTTTGACATATTTAATATTGATGTATATTAAATATGTCACACTCAATGTTCTTTTTTTGAACAACAACAGCATATTTTTATCGTGTTACAAATTTTGAATTTTGAACCAGGATGTGATGATTTACAGAAATCATTATTTTTTTGTTTTCATGCGAAGAAAAGTGTTACAGATCCGCATCGAATGCTTATTGAGATATGTGCTGATCATGCTCTATCAGAAGCAATATGCTAAAGATAGTTGAAGCGGTTCAGAGATAATGATTTTGATATGAACAATGAAGAACGTAGAAGACTTGAAAAAATCAGGAACGAATGGCAATTTTTGACTATTTAAAAGCCACTGGAAAAGTCCAAAAGTGAAAATGGGTGCTACATTAGTTAAATGCAATACAAACTGAAAACCGAATTGATTTTTTTTTATAAAACGAAAAAAAAATCAGTTTTGCATCGAATAGTTACTGGCGATAGAAAATAGATTTATATAAACGGAAAAACTCATGGGTCAATTCGGGAAAAACGTCAACATCGACTGCAAAACCAGATCGATTTGGCAAAAGGGCAATGCTCTATGTTTGGTAAGTTCAGAAAGGTGTGGTGTATCATGAGCTTCAAAAAACCTGGAGAAACTGTTAATACTAATCGCTACAGATAAGTCACAGAAAGGTGATAAAGATGTGAGGAGTCGGTGTTGAACAGTCGTTCGCACCGCACGCATATAGCTCTTGGCTCCTGGAATTTTTTTCTGGCTACCTAGAGTTTCATTGATTCAAGGCTTCAGTCTTTTTCAAGGCTACCTGAATCACTAACAGTCTTTTTAAAGACTAACAATTAGTCAGCCTTTCTCAAGGTTATTCAAAGAGTGATATTAGAGTGACTAAGAAATTAATCAGCCTTTTTTAAGGCTAGCTATTCAAAGAACTATTATTCAAACTTCAAAATTCAAAATTCCATTCGTTTCAAAAATGCCTGCGTCTAACCGGAAAGGCAACAAGCCTAAGGCTAAAAATAATTCAATACTGAATAAATCACAATCCGTTATTCAACATATTTCTAATAACATTCACGATCTTATAGAATCTGAATGTAAAAATAAAAGACAACGGACGGATTTCCCTTCCGCTGATCCTATGCCGTCTAACAATATTTACGAGATTCTTCCTGAATCCGATTGTAGCGACATAGAAGAAAATTTTTCAAAAATTCCCAAAATAGACGCTTGTCGTTCTGGGAAGAAACATCAATCTATGCCACCAGTGACGGTGATGATTTCCGACTTCAAAGCATTCCGTATTGAGCTTTCTACTTTTCTCCCGGAAGTAAAAGTCTCATTTCAAATCGGACGAAGAGGAGAATGTCGAGTCTTGGTTGATGGATTGGAAGATTACGAACGTCTTATTCGATATCTGTCCGAGAAACTTCATAAATTTTATTCATATGATCATATATAATCAGATCAAAGTATTGATGAAATTAAAAATGAACTAAAAGAATTGCTTAGTTTTACCCCTTCCCAAGTAATACTTATGAAAAAAAGAGCGAATGGTACTTCTAAACCACGCTCTGGAATTTCCCATGAACTTTACCTAATACACTTCAATCGAAGTGATGTAAACAATTTGAAAACTTTAGAAAATGTACGTTTCATTTCCCACATTAAAATTCATTGGGAACATTATAAACGGCATAATCTTATTGCAAACTTAACGCAATGTCGTCGTTGCCAAGGCTTCGGTCATGGAACCAAAAATTGTCATATGGATATACGGTGTTTGAATTGTGGTAAATCGCATTCGAAAGACGTTTGTCCAATGAATGAAACCACTGGTAAATTTTCATGTTCAAATTGCAATGGAAATCATAAATCCAATTATTTGAAATGTCCTGTCAGGGAAAAAAAATTAAACGCTCGTTCGCTTAGACAACAAGTCAAATCAACGACCTTAAATTTACAGAACATACCTGAAAATCAAAAAACCGTTAAAATGCCACGCCTAATTCTTCTAAGGCACCTATTTCTTCGAATTTAAAACAAAAAACAGATACGCCTGCCAATTCGTCTTCTAACGAAAACAATTTATTGACAGGTAGATCGACCTCGTCATCATCTTCTTCTAATGTCAGTTATGCTGGTATATTAGGTAGAAATCTACCACCTATTTCTTCTAATGTAAATAATCAAAACACAGGACCGCCTTGCAGTTCATCTTCTAATGAAAACAATTTATTAATAGGTAGACCGGCCAAATCATCTTCTTCTAATGGCAGTCTACCTTCAAATATTCCTTCAATGCCATTCGCTTCTTTAAATGAAGTCGATTTAGGCGATATAACTGAAAATAAAATGATCTACCTACAAGATCAACTTTTTCAAATGATCATCCAAATGAATTCGACTTCATCACTTTTTGAAGCATTTCAAATCGGATGGAAATTTGCAAATGATATTATAATGAATTTAAAATTTAACAGTGATGTTAAATAATTATTTGAATATTTTAAATTGGAATGCTCGATCTTTGAAATCGAGTGAAGATGAATTTTATAATTTTCTCGAAGTTCACAAAATCCATATTGCCACTGTGACAGAAACTTTTCTTAAACCAAATGTCAAATTGAAAAGTAATCCACATTACGTGGTTCATCGATTTGACAGGTTTACTGGAATGGTGGAGTTGCCATTTTTGTTCAACGGCAAATTAAACATCGAATTTTACCTTCTTTCAATACTAAAGTTATTGAAAGCTTGGGAATCGAAGTTGAAACCATTCATGAAATTTATTTCATCGCTGGAGCATATTTGCCATTCCAATGCACCGGCGAACAATTAAATTTCTTTAAAGGCGATTTGCAAAAACTTACAAGATATCGATCGAAATTTTTCGTAATAGGGGACTTAAATGCTAAGCATGTCCAGTGGAATTGTAGGCAAAATAACTGTAATGGTAAAATAATTCACAATCAACTCTCAGCTGGTTTCTTCACAGTTCTTCATCCCAGTAATCCTACTTGTTTCTCTTCCGTGAAAAACCCGTCTACAATTGATCTGGTTCTAACGGATCAAAGTCACATTTGTAGTGAACCGATTACACATGCTGACTTTGACTCAGATCATCTTCCTGTAACATTCAGACTTTCCAACGAAACTATAATTAATCCAATTAGTGCTATATTCAACTGTCATAGAGCTAATTGGTTGGATTACAGATCTCACATTGAAAATCATGTGGATCATGAAACTATTTTAGAAAATTCTGCGCTAGAAATCTTTCAGTTCCCAAAGCTCCAACTAAATTGAATTCTCCTATCATCGATGACAATCTTCAACTGCTCATTCGTGATCCTGCTATGAAAAACATAGTTAAGGATTTACAAAAAGAAATTAAACATAGATTTATTCTTTTGCGAAATGAAAATTTCGCTAATGAAGTTGAACAAATTAAACCATATTCTAAACCTTTCTGGAAACTTTCTAAGGTTCTTAAGAAACCTCAGAAACCAATTCCTGCTCTCAAGGAAGGAAATCAAATACTTCTTACAAATGGCGAAAAAGCTCAAAAACTTGCTCAGCCGTTCGAGAGTGTACACAATTTTAATTTGAACGTTGTGAGTCCTATTGAAAATGAAGTCTCACTGAAATATGAGCATATTTCAACCCAAGTGTTATCACACGATTACATTATTGAGACGAATTTTGACGAAATTAAATCAATTATTAGGAAACTCAAAAACATGAAGGCTCCTGGTAATGATGGAATTTTTAATATTCTTATTAAAAATCTTCCCGATGTTGCCTTGAGACTCCTGGTTAAAATTTTCAACAAGTGTTTTTCATTAGCTTACTTCCCAAAAAGATGGAAAAACGCTAAAGTAATTCCTATCCTCAAACCTGATAAAAATCCAGCAGAAACATCAAGTTATCGACCAATTAGCTTACTTTCTTCTATCAGAAAACTTTTTGAAAAAATTATCTTGTTGAGAATGATGTCTCATATAAACGAGAATTCAATTTTTCTACCAGAGCAGTTTGGATTTCGTCATGAACATTCAACTACTCATCAACTTGTCAGAGTAACGAACATGATAAAAGCAAATAAATCTTCTGGGTTATCAACTGGAGTTGCTCTTCTAGACATAGAGAAAGCATTCGACAGTGTTTGGCACAAAGGTTTAATAGCAAAAATGTCTGATTTCCAGTTTCCTATTTATTTGATCAAAATTATTTAACTGATCGTACTCTTCAGGTCAGCTATCAGAATTGTAAATCTGAATTGCTACCCGTACGAGCCGGTGTTTCGCAGGGTTCGAGCGTACCTCCAATCTTGTATAATATTTTCACTTCTGATCTTCCAAATCTACCCGTTGGTTGTCAGAAATCGCTATTCTGTGACGACACAAGTCTGTTAGCCACAGGTAGAAATCTAAGAGTGATCTGCAGTCGCCTACAAAAAAGTTTAAATATTTTCAGTGATTATCTGTCAAAATGGAAAATTAAACCAAGTGCAGCAAAAACGCAATTAATTATCTTTCCTCATAAGCCAAGAGCTTCTTTTCTTAAACCAAACAATAATCACATTCTTAAATTGAATGGCTTGGAATTGACATGGTCTGATCAAGCTAAATACTTAGGTTTAACGTATGACAAAAAACTCACTTTCAAGGATCACATTGAAGGAATCCAGGCAAAGTGTAATAAATATATTAAATGTTTATATCCTCTTATAAACAGAAATTCTAAGCTCTGTCTAAGAAACAAATTGTTAATTTATAAACACATTTTCAGACCAGCCATGCTTTATGCAGTACCAATTTGGTCAAGTTGTTGTTCCACCAGGAAGAAAACGCTTCAAGGGATTCAGAATAAAATTCTGAAAATGATTTTGAAGCGTCCTCCCTGGTTTAGTACAAATGAGTAACACAGACTCACAAATATAGAACCATTAGATGTAATGTCACATAATATTATAAGCAAATTCCGACAAAAATCGATGCAATCTTCAATTGAATCGATTTGCTCTCTGTATTAGTTAGTAAGTTAGTATATAAGTTTCTTTTCCCCATTACACAATACAAGTAGGTTTAGAATTTTCCCTACACAAAAAATCTCAGAATTGCGGAAGCAAATAATGTCCTCATGGAAATAACCAAATCACATATATGATAGGGCTGAAAAGTCACCACTTGTGGCTGAACTCCCAATTTAAAACTCAATAATTTAATTTTAACTCATATTCTAATAAATAGTGATTTTGAATAAAAAAAAATGTGAGAACGACGGAGGGGGGAGAAATAACTCGTACTTTAAGTAAATTTAATAACATTTTTGTTTTCAGATAATTCTGCGCCGAGTTATCGTCTTCACCGAGCAAAGTGATTCTCAAAAAAGGTTTTGGGGAATGCTCTGTTACCGCCTTATTTTTAAATATTAAAAAAAAACGAATTTTTTTTATGTTATATTATTTTGTTTTGTCCACCACACTCCCCCATACCAAAGAACTTCAATTTGTGAAGTACCCTGGTAGTGGACGCAAACTAATCTCAGCTCAAAAAAAAATAATCTGCCATATACTATTAAAAGAGAAACGCTGAGATGTTTGTATTTTCATGATGTGCAATTAAACATTATTATTAAATATTGCGGAATCCCAGTGGAATTGATTTCCTTTTAAGGGATCCACAATGATATAGGCTAACTAAAAAAATTACACAAGAATGAATTACTGTTGACACTTTGTAAAACAAGGAATACTTTAATACATTATGGAATTACATTAATTAAATATCTCGCTCACTCTATGCTTAAAATGATACTTCAGTCTAGCCCCGAATAAGGCACGGCTGGATGTCCTTTGTATGTCAAGTGGAAGTGCGTTATATTTTATTGGACCAACGAAAAGAATCCTTCTTTGACCAATGTTTGTGACTGCTCGAACACGAAGCAGGTTGTTACTACGACGTGTAGTTCGAGACTGAGTTAAAGTTGGAAACTGTAAATTATGATGAGTTGAGTTGTTGTGTAGGATATCATGAACGAACAGTAATGTTTGAACATCACATAAGTATGCTAGAGATAAGATGTTATGGGTATTATCGGAGTATAACAATAAGCTTGAAACAGTAGGGGTTTATTGAAGATAATATTGAGAACCTGTTTTGTAGAGTTTGATTTTTTTTAGATGAGAGCTAGCGGCGCGACCCCACACCGATACTAAATAAATGAGCTGTGAATGGATGTAAGCAAAATAAAAGTTTAGAAGTGCACGCTTAGGAACATATGGCTTGACCCTCCACAAAATACCGCAGTAGGATGCCACAGATTTAATATGATGGTCCAGGTTAACGCGGGGTAAAAAAAAAACACCCAAATATTTGAAACAGTCCAGTTTTTCCATAATATAATGTCCCAATTTAGGATGACGATGGTTTGGTATTATTTTTTTATGGACCGGAAAATCATATATTTAGTTTTTATAAGATTTAAGGACAATAAATTTGCACTAAAATATTGATCTAAAATACTTAAATCGCTCTCCATTGAGTTTATAATAGCATTAATGTCATTGTTAGGATAAAATAGAGCTGTATCGTCGGCAAATAAGCTCTGTGACTTGCAGGTTACCTATATCATTAATATACAAAAGAAATAATAGTGGTCCTATATTGCTACCCTGTGGCACTCCAATGTTTATGGCAACAAGATTGCTACAGTCGCTCTCGATGGACACGAATTGTTTTCTATTTGTCAAGTAGCTACTGATAATAGAGTTCGCGATGCCCCTAATGCCGTAGCACTGAAGTTTGTCCAAGAGAATACTAAGATCCAAGAGATACTAGAGATCCAAAGAGTCAAAGGTTTTTTTGAGATCTAAAAATAAGGCAGCAATCATGTTTTTTTGGTCAATCTCGCTCATTATATTGTCTACTAATTCTATGATAGCAGTATGTGTGCTAGAACCTTGTCTAAAGCCATACTGAAATTTATAAAGGACACTATGTTTGTTTAAAAATTCGAGAAGTCTATTAATCAATAGTTTTTCAAAGATTTTGTTGAAGACAGACAGAGTCGATATAGGACGACAATTATTACAATCACAACGATCACTAGACTTGTAAACAGGAATAACTTTAGACACTTTGAGGCAGTCAGGGTAATAGACAGTCTGAAAAATTCCATTGAAACATTGAGAGAGAATTCTAGCGAATATAACAGGGTTACTATTTAGCATCCAAATTTTGTATCAGTAGAAAAACTTCGCTAGAAGATGACGGACGTAGGAATATAGACGAACACGAGGAACATCAGTGGGACAAACAGTTGGGTTTATACAAATATTTTTAGCTAATTCTTGGCCGACATTGGAGAAAAATTTTTTGAATATCTCACAAACTTCAGAGTTTACATTAATTTTGTTATCATTGTGAATCAAATTGATCTTTTCACTTTTTTTTGTTATTCCGAATGTATTTTAAGGATTTCTCCTGAATTTTGAATGAGGTGTTTTTGTAAGAAGATTTTCATAATATGCTTTCTTGCTGTTCCTTTTCATGATATCGACCTTTCTAGATATATGTAATAGCATTTGTTTAAGGTTTTGGTCCTGTGGGTTTGCTTTAACACGCTGGAGATAATTACGTTTAACTTTTACCAGTGTCCATAAACCCAAATTCATCCATGGACAATGAGAGACTTTCATTTTAATTTTCATTTTCATCGTTAAGATTAGAGAGTGGTCACTTAACTCATTATATATTGTGTCGTTACGAATCCGGTTAGTGTCCTCAAATTTGCATAGAATATGATCAAGTATGTTGTCGATAATTGGTCTGGTTGTAGAACAATTTGTACACGAAAAGTCATAGGATTCTAGCAAAACCATATATCTCGTCACAATGTTGTTATTGATGAGATTTATTGGAACATTTATATCACCTACAATAAAACACGTATGCTTCGGTTGGACAGAACACATCAAGCTTTCTAAATAGACGGAAAATTCATTGAAGTCAAAACTAGGGGGACGATACACACCATGAATGTCATAATAATGTCCGTTAAAACATAATTCGATATTAAGATGATGAAATCCATCGAATGTATAATTTTTTATTAGTCTATGCTTGATATTTTGTTTGACATATATTGCTAAACCTCCACTGGAATTTTCTCTACAAGAAAAGAATGATTTATAATGCGGTATTTCGAAGAGGGAACAATTATCATTCTTCAGCCAGGTTTCTCCGATTACTATAATATCTATAGAAGTTTTAAAATTTTAAAGGTCCATTAAGATTTCGTTGAATTTAGAAAGATTAATAATACCCCTCACATTCCACTGCAGAATCTTAAGTGTATGTTTGTCACTACTGCTGTACCTATAAGTACTATCATGAAATAAATTTGTCGTCGTATTATCCATTTATAAAAACGAAGACAAAACAATAAAAATTACGATACGAAGAAAAAATTAAAAATATGAAAATGAAATTTAAAAATAAAAATAAAAAACGTAGAAACATAAAAATCATACTACAAGCTTCGAGATCAAGTTCGGTTTCGTATGGGAGTAACTAATTCTGGGGAGGAAGACACTGATTCAGCGGAATGATAAAAGTTTTTAATACGATCTAGGTCAATTTTGCAAAATTTAACAAAATATTCTTTAAATGATGCAATATAATGTAAAAATAAACACGACACTGATAAGTACGAAATTTTCAAAGCAGATTGTATAACTATTTAAACTTGTAAGCCTGGCTATTTGATGACCGAGAAAACTTTTTACGACTGTGACAGTCTCCGAGTTCAGACTCTGGAAATAGAGGTGACCTGACCTGAGTTGAGCTGAGCTGAACTGAAGTAGATCGCTCGTAGTTGTACTTCGTGACTGACCGAATGAATGGAAATGTACAATGAACCAAGAAAATGAAGCTTGGGAGAAGGAAATCATTTTCACTGTACATACCCACTCACTCCTAACTTTTCATTAAATGATCAATAACAACGCCGGCTATGACCAAAGGCTGTGCTACTAAGGAAAAGGAATTATTCTTATTCCTTTTCGAGTATTCTTTTTCTTCTATTCGCATTACTGTTAACAACGCGTGACGAAACACGAGATTTCATAAATTTGGAATAAATTTTCACCCATTCCATAGAAATCTGATAACACCGACAATGATATGCAAACGGCACTCCATCAGAACTTGCATCGATTTCTAATGTAATGTTAATGAGAAAGACATCATTACATCACTAGGTGGATTAAACCAGGATTTTTTTTAATTGTGTCGTAGTGAAAATGATACGGTGAGGCAAATCCTACCTCTGAACAGGGGTAGAAATACGAGCGTTTTGACACATAGTGTTATATACTTTTCTACTCAGCTCGACGAGTTTGAAAGCTAACAATGTCAATCAAATTTGAAAGGGTTATACGAACGAATCCAGTTCGAGAGATGTAATGAACTGGGCCTGGAACTGGAACTGAGATAAATGAGGGTACCGTATCCCTAACTGAAAAATTCAGCAAAATTAACTGTTTGAATTGATATGCACTAATTATCTGTAAAGCAGATATGTGCTCCTGTGGCTCAGTCGATTAACATACGTACTTTGTGATCTAATGATTCTCGGTTCTAGACAGTCGCTACCGATTTTCGAACCGAGAAGGCCGAGTGCCATTTACCATTTGAAACATCATCGTCGAGATCGTAAAATGTCTGTGAGTGCGACAAAAAATACACTCACTGTTCTCTGAGATGGCATAGCCGACATTAACAAACTTAGACATTTTACGTAGATTAATTATTAAGCTCTTACAAACAGAAAACGCAGTCCAGAAAATATTTGGAAATAACAAATAAAACCAACATTATTTGTTATGAATAAAACCAACATTATTATTATTAACATTATTACGTTATTTTATCATGCATAGGCAAGCAAAGTATCCTTAAACTGTACTTTAAAAAAATGTTTTGACACCCATGCGGCGGATTTGTATCAATTGACTGAATTGATCAGTTTCTCCTCCGTTTTGGTCTCGACATTATTGTAACAGATCCTCCGTTGAAAGGATTTAAGGTATACGGTACAAGGTTTATATTCAGTCGGTCCTCATTATCATGACTTACCTGTATGGATTATGTGTAACTTTCGGGTTAATGGTGCGATATTTCTTTTTTGAATTTCCGCTCAACGACCGCGGAGAAAACGGAGAAAAAGTATTTCTTAACAAAAGCTGTTTTATAAAGATTGTAAATTGCTCCTTAAACTAACCAACCACCAAAACGTAACCGTAAAAACCAAACGTAACCAAAACTAAGCGAATGATTTTCGAATGGAACTCATGATACATTCGTTTGGCATTCACTTCAAAATGATAATAAATTCTTATGACGTCTGAATTTCACATGAATGTCTCTTTGTTTTACGTATAGATATGAATTCAATCACGATTTTTCAAATCAAGTGTTTTTCAAATAAATACCCCGCATGCCAATTTCTACTTGAGAAAATGTGTTAAATACATGTAGAACATGTGCTAAGGAGTGTTTCGAAAATAAGCTATCCACATACATTTGTGTTGTACGCATGTATTTGTGATGGTTTTTCATGCTCAGATCACAGCATGCTCTGCGTTTGTGCGGTTGAAATTCTGCGTTTTCAAAAAGTTGCGTATTGAAAAGGAAGTGAAAATTAAGATTCTGGACACATGGCTAAGTGAGCAGGGTATTACTTTGCGAAAATTGGCGAAGCGGTTTGGATTTCATCATGCCAGTGGTAAAACCATCATTAATAAGTTTGAAGAACACTATTCGTTGGATCAGCTACCAGGAAGAGGCAGAAAACCCGGGTTTTTCAACCCGAAACTAGTCCAGAAAGTGGTATATCTAGTCAATGTCAATACGTGATATGGCCAAAAAAGCAGGAACGAGTGTCGGAATGATCCAGAATATCAAGAGGCGAAATCACCTGAAGACCTACAAGAAGCAGAAAATCTCGAAACAAAGTGTAGAACAGAAGAAGCGAGCAGCAACACGGGCCCGGAAATTGTATTCGCGTCTTTTGCAGTGCTCGGATGCATGCGATTTGATGGACGATGGGACTCATGTAAAGGAGGACTCAAAAATCCTTTCAGGTCCACAATGCTTAACTGTCGTTGTTGGGGAGGATGTGAGCGATGCGGACAGGTCGATTCAAGTGGAGAGATTCGGTCGAAAGGTACTGGTATGGCAAGCAATATGTTGCTGTGGTTTGAAGTCAACCATTTTTTACACTACTGGAACTATAAATGCAGAATTCTATCGATATGAGTGTCTCCAGAACACATCGCTGCCTTTATATAAGAAGCATAGCACACCTCCACTGTTTTGGCTGGATTTACATTTCGTTGAGAAAAATATCAATCCACCAAATTGCCCTCAGCTTCGACCCATCGAACGTTACTGGGCAATCGTGAAGAGGGTCTTCCAGAAGACTGGTAAGGCAGCTGGGAATATGAAGGAACTTAAAAAAATTTGGGCTCAAGCGTCCAAAAAATGCGATGCAACACTTGTCCGCAACTTCATGAAATCAAAAGTTCGAAAATTCGTGAAGAAATAACTTAAGTTTCATCCGGTTTTAATTATGCTCAAGTTTAAAGTCGTATAAAAAAGGATCAATTTTCAGTTTGAATAAAAATCGTTTTTTATCATAATTTGAAAGAAAAATTTGTCGATAGCTTATTTTCGATACACTCCTTAAACACAATCAATTGAAAAACATGTTACATTCAATGAAAAGCGTATCTTAGCTGAATGTAGAAACGATAAAACTAGCATTCAAGTGAATTTACACATGCAAAGCAAAGTCCTGGCATTACATTCCTTTTGGTCTTTCAGCTTCAACACACTGATAAAAATCGACACGGTGGGCTGAAGTGTTCTACACTTTATTTCGCCACCTTTGGCTCGGCACTTAAAATGCAGATTTAAATCGCTTCAAATCTTATATAAGTGGAATCATATTAAAACCTATAGATATGACATATAAATTCCATCAATCAAACCGCAGATATATTCAAAATGTATTACACTTATGATTCAATTGGCTTGACACTTGACACTTAATTATCATAAAAAATAAGTTAAACTGATAAAAATTTTAGATTTCATTAATTTTTGACTTAAGTATGATGAAAAATACATTTTTATAATGATTGCATATTGATTTGTTGTTGGAATGTTATCAATAAAAAATTAGGCTCTAAATAACAAGTTAAATATGATTTATTCCACAAAAAAAAATTTATACAGTTTAGTTATGTTTTTGAAAACTGGCACAAATTTTTGTCGTGCAGTATGATGTTGTTTGACGATCCACCTTGTTTTACGAAAATCCTTGCCGTACAGTATAATGTTGTTTGACGATCGACTATTCCATTGTCTGAAAAAACAAACACATCGTAAGAGTCATCAAAATAAAAATACAACAACCAGCTAGTTTACCTTATTCTCCTATTACTTTAATGCAATCACGAACATTTTCATTATTTTTCCAATAATAAGCGGTATTCGATAATCTCTGACTTTGTTCGATTATTAGATTAATAAAAATGAAAGTAAACAAAACAAAACATCAGTTGCACGAAGACTCTTGCAGCCATTCCGGTCAATACTGCTTATTCATTTGTTTGGGACATGGTATTGTCGCAATTGTCGGAGAATATAAAGATTATTGCGAAAACATATGAGCATCAGTACGGCCACACTTCAAACTGACATGTTATGACATTGATCTAAGTCATAAAGTTACACACTTTAGTATTATGTTCAAAGCATTCGATATCAACATGTCCATACTTAAGATTCAAATGAGATGACACTCGCATATGTCATATGACGAAACACTTTATATTTATGCGTTAAACTTTTGAAAAACAAATCGAGCGTGCTTGATTGTTTAGTGCGACTAGAGACAATAAACTCATGTAGAGAAACACTTTTAAGAAAAGTGTTGATTTTTAGCAGTGCAGACTTCGTAGACGATTCTTAGCGTACGGAATCATTGCATGGCTAGTACAACGATCCTACTGGCACTAAGAATCCTTCCTAGTCGAGACTCGATCATACGACAACTAGCTTGTAAGACCAGCGCCTTATGCGTTGAACCGCAGACCCGGGGTGAATTCACACATGAACTACATGTTGAAAAACTAGGAATATATGAAAAATAACATCAAATTGAAAGTTTACTTTACAAGAGTCTGTCGTGTATACTTTTATCAGTGTGATAGACTTCGACACGTTGGACCAAAGTGTTTTACACTTAAATTCGCCGTATTTGATTCGACACTTCAATTGTAAATGTAAGTCTCTTCAAATCTTATTCAAATCAAGTCATATTCCATTCTTTTATTAATACACTTAAATTCCACGCACCAAACAGCAGACAAATTTAGTATTCAATTAGCTTGACACTTACAGTCGGATTGTCAGACAGATGGATATGAAATGATGATGAAGCTTAAATTTTAACACATTTATACCTAATTCTCATGAAGAATGAAATGTCGTATGAGGTGCATATGAATTTAAAATTGAAATCGTTTACATATTAGGTTCTAAATAATTAGCTGAATATAGTTTATTCAATATAAGTTATGTTTTATAATTTTATACTTTGAATTTCTAGTTTTCATTTTCGCCGACTTACACAAACGTCTTGACAGAGTTGAACAATTTCGTTTAGTAATCTACATTTTCATTATCTGAAAACACAATCAGTTTTGAGCCATGTAAATTTAATAAAACAATTTGTGGTGAATTTTTTAAACGCGCATTGACAAATGACGGCTTCTCTTTGTTTATTTTTCCATCCAAGTTTCAAGCACCAACCGATAGTTGGTGTTTTCTTGTTTAGTTTCATGCATTCTGAAAGAGGCGAAAATTAACAAAAAGAATCCGGCACTTACTGGTACGGTGTTTCGAAATTACGACGATAATTAAATTAATATACTTACTGTGTAGACTTTCTAAGATATGCGGCACAAAACCTGATTCAATCACTCTCACGAAGATTCTTGCAGCCATTTTGTTCAAAACTTTATTATGTGCTTGACACTTATGGCGTTTTTCATTGAAAAAACACTGGTCTGGTTTTGCACTTTCGAGCAGAAAAGGGTAATTAAACACCGTCAGAATATTGCATTTCAAAAGTGCAAAACCAGAACAATCCACACCATCGTTTTCAATGGAAAACGGCCAAATAAATTGCTTTTGACCTATCCCTTCGTTGGGATCTCACTTCCGGTTTCGTAAATATAATTTGGAGCGAAAATGCAAAAAAAACGAAGAATTCCTATTAACTCGGGTTGAAATTGTTTTAAATTGGCAATCAACCATGCGTCTCCATTGAAATTATTTAAAAAAGGAATGGCATGGTGCTTAAAATACTAGAACTAAGCACCTTTATTTAAAAACTCTGAATGTTACTGGAAGATGATACCAATGTGATTTTTATCTGTTAGATCAATTGTAGGAAGGTTTGTAACATTAGAGAAACACGTTCGACTATGAAATGAAATTGAATGAAACTGAATAGTAACCAGCTGAATGTTGATTATAAAAGCGAAAATTTCATTCGGAACGTTTAGTGTTTAGATCCCTATTGAGATTTAGAAATTTAGATCGACATCTTAGTATTTTTTGCAAATTTCTTCGTCGATGCATTGGAATAATAAATGGTTTTCATTTCCCAAGCTTCCGATAACTTTAATATTGAACGTTTGTTCGATGTTTGATTCGACGTTAGACAAAAATGGCAACTCCACCACCCATTCCAGTCAACCAACCAAATCAATGAACCACATAATTTGGGCTGCTTTTCCATTTGAGGTTTTGCTTTGAAAATGTTTCGATCACAATTAGGTTTTGCACGAACATGACATAACATTACAAAATTAACTGAACGAACATCATTTGACAGCTAACGGAGGTTTGATTACGTGCTCATAATTTGGATACGCACAGTTAGAAAGAAACCTGTAAAATTCCATTGAAGCAGCTGTAACAGAAGGCATCCATCAGAAATAATGTGCATGGCTACAAAATTAATAAAATGAAAAACTAAAATGATTGGAAACGACTGGGATTTGAACCAAGAATTATTTGATCACAAAGAACGTCCGTGTATCCACTGAGCTACAGAAGCACATATCTGCTGGTCATGTAAATGGTATAAATAAATTCATACAGTCGTACTAGTAAGCCGAGTGATAGCGGTATGTGAATAGTACGTAAATCTCAATTAGTCATGACGGAAAATACAGTTGAAAGACAGAAAAATTAATTTATCTGTTTTAAAGTTTTCACTGTATAGAAAACTGATAGGAAAGTTTAAGTCAGCATTGAGATTCCGTTACATTAAATTTGCAGATATTTTTACTTTGCTTGTTATTGAAAATTTTAACAAACCTCCAGTAACATACATGTCAAACATGAACTTTATTCATCACGAATTCATTTGTGATGTCATCTAGCAAAACCTAATAGCAACGTGCATTTTGTGAGCTTGGAGAAAATCAAGACATTAATCTATACTCGTTTACAAGGTTTTAGCATTCAAATTTTTAATATTCAAATGATCATTTAACAACTTTGTTGAATTTGAAATTAAGTTTAATATTGTTTGCAAATTGCCAGCCAACTTGAAATGCTACAAAAATGGAAGAATTCGAATTCATTTAAAATAATTGTTCTTGTAGGAAAATCATTCAACTTTCTGTTATGTTACAGAAATCAGCTTTGTTTCTTGTGGTTCGTGTATTGAGCGAAATTCCTTGAGCCGATATTCCAAGGGATATTCCAATTCTGATGTTGTCTATCAGTCTGATAGCATATTCCTTCCCACAACTAACTTTGTCTAACGCCTTCAATTCCGTTTATATATCCACTTCACAATTGTAATTGATAGTTTCCCCAAATTGGGATATACAGTGCAGAACAAAGAAAGTGTAACAAAATCGTCGTACCGAAACAGCAAATATTTTATTTAACGCAAGAATACACCGTATGAATTTGTACATGCTAACACCAAGTGTATTTGCTGGAGATCGATTGCTTACTAAAACTAGATGAATCGGTTATAATCTATTATCTCTTCCTTTCTATACGTTCGTTATTGATCTCATACCACTATTATCATCTAATCAGTGTAGGTGATTAAACTAGAGATGTTCCATTTTTTTTTAATCGATAAGCGTATAACAGTTCCAACTGCCTGAATTTAATTCTTAGCTACATATACTAACAATTTTAATCTAGCTCAATAAACTGGAACAAGCTTCATTGAAAAAATGAATTTCAAGGAGGTTAGTTTCGTTAAGTTTCTTCCAATCATTTACGCCAGAATGATTGATAGAAACTTATCTAAAACTAACCACCGTAACCATCGTTGATACAAGATGATGCAGATGACGAATTTAAGATCGTTGAATTGACTCGTTGTTGTCTTAGCGAAAGTGCATTTAACATTTTTTCCTTGACAGGACATTGCAAATAATTGAATTTATGATTTTAATTTGAACATGAAAATTTATCGTGTGTGATTTCATTCATCGGACAGACGTATTTTGAAGGCAATTACTACAATTCAAGCAGTGTTACACATCGTGTGACTAACACACAGATGATGCTATGATTGTCAAATCCATATGCCGATCCATATAAATTCGATTAGTAAGAAAAGGTGACAGCCTGTGTAGTAAAGCTACTTTTGCCAAAAGAGAACAAAAGACAAAACAATTTCGTGTGTTCATTTATCATTGCCAAATAAAGCCGGCATGTTTCAATCACATTTCCGAATATCGATAATCATTCGTAGATTGTGTAACTGTTGCAATTTTCATTACTTCACTTCCAGAGTTGTAACGGTTTATCTACACTAAAATACAACTTATTGACGACAAACATAATCAACCATAATTCTAATACGCAAAAAATGAGATTAAAAGATACAACAAACAATGTTATAGTAACATTTTTTTCGTCGATTTACATACCCATTCACGGAACATTTGGAAAAATCCTTTGAGAATGTTTTATAGATTCTAAATAGAACCGATTTGCGGAATTTGGCCGATGTTAAAACTGTTGAGTTCTTTTTGACATGATTTATTAGCTACACCAGAACCTGGATTTAGGAACTGGAACTGAATTCAAGAACGAAAGTCCGATTTTGGGACAGGCTCAGAATTCAGTTGCAAAATTCAGGTTCGAAATCCAAATCAAGAATTCAATTCATGAATGAGCTCATTTTCAGAAACCAAATTTCGAATTTACTTTTAGAATTGAATTCTGAACTTGAACTTGAATTAAAAAAACTGAACTCAGTTACAAATTCTAGCTCCAGAATGCAAGTTCCGAACTTTGTTCCAGCATGAGGCAGGTCGGAATTCTGACACTGAATTTAGGAATGAAAATGAATTCAGGAATTAAATTATGAAACTGAATTCAGGCTCGAAATCCATATCTAACATTTAATCCAGATCTGAATTTCTTATCGTGAATTTTGTTCCAGAACTCAGAGTTCTGGATTTGAAGTCCGAACCTTAAATAAGAAAATAAATTTAGTTCAAAAATAAAGTCAAGGTGTGTTTTCGACCATGGTTTACTTTTTATACTCGTCCACAAGAACATCAGTTTTTAAAGAATTATGTAGATGTATAGGTGATCAGTCGACCACAACAAGTATCACACTCAGCTTACAAATATCTCGCGTATGAATCGAATGAACAGTACACGGTTCATTCATAACATTAATTAAAATACAGTCAATTCGTCTGTTATTTGTGTCATATGAAAGAGAAGTAGAACATCTGATAAACCAAAACATAAACTTTTATCATACCACTTGGTCTAGTTGCCATTAGATCAGAACATGTGTATTTCGCATGTGAGTCATTATACCGTCATAGCATTTCCGAATTGTTCTTATCAATTTTATGTACTGATAAGATATGCGCATCAGTTCGCTTTCACACCTCATCCAAGTCAGTCAATAAAACAAAACCGCTTACGTTCGGGAAGGAAGAAACCAAGTACAGTATTGTGTTGTGAACAATAGAAAGACCTCGAAATAAATGAAACAAACGAACAAAAGCTACCGTCGCTACGAAAGAATACAATCATTGTTGACTTCAAGTTCAAGTTGAGTTTCGATACAGCACATAGGGCAGCAATTCCTCGATAATTTGAAATAATAGTTTTGTCACCTTTCTTATATACAGGGAAAATGTAAGAGTTCTTCCATGGAGCAGGAAAAAATCCGCGTTTAAGAGAGAGATTGAACATTAGAGTCAATGGCATCAGAAGACTTCTTGAGCATTTCTTCAGAACGACGGTATACTATCAGCTCCAGTGTTATATGAAAGATGATTTACCAGTCCCAGGTCGGATCATGTAGAAACTCCCTGTACAATTTTAGCTAATCCCGATCAGTAACGGAGTAGCAACCAGGGGTGGTCGCTCAAGTTCAAGTTCGAAAGTTTTCACTATAGCTTACTGTTTTCAATTAGATTTATTTTAGTATTGACATGGAAATTTGGTTTATACTTCAAATTTTATACATTCATGCCTCATTATCATTCAGTGAGGCTTCGAGTGACAATTGATTCATTATTTGCCCCATCGTCCGCCGTCTCCGCTTTTTCGTCGTCGCAGTTCTTTTTTTGTCTCCGAATTGCTAAGGTTGATTGTGGCTTGTGTAGAAGAAATTTGGCATGTGGCTTGCTGTCTTTCATCAGTGACCAGCGATCTAGATCATGCATGCGCACTTCGATTATACTATCTTCCACATACATCGGTATGTTGTACTACATAGTGTTTGTTGTTGTTGTCAGTGGGCGTATACTGCATTATTTGATTTGTTGGTCATTTGCTCGCTCCGTAAGCAAATTTGCTATTTCTAATAACGAAGGTCGAATACGACACCGTTCAAAGTCAATAACGGCTGACCTACACACCAAAAACATTGAATTTTACAGGTGACTTAATCCCTCATACGATGTAATTCATAAAGACCTAATTTGTCAAATGACGGAAAATCTCATTTGTAATGACTTAATGTTAGATGAGCTTGACTTTTACTGGTTTCGACTGTAACTTGCGTTCTGCTAGCAGGTACGACTGTATGAATTTAAATGCACCTTTTACCAGCCAAGCAGATGTATGCTCCTGTGGCTCGGTCGATTAACAGACGCACTTGCGATCCAATGATTCTCGGTTCAAGTCGCGACGGTTGCTCTCAGTATTCTTTTTTTTTATTTCAATGAATTTCATGTATGGAGTTTTTGACACAATATTAAATGTTTTTCCAAGTTAATTTGCATGAGCTGCGACGCTCCATTTATGTGCATCTAATAAGATGTAAAATCACAGGTTTTTGCCTTTCTCTATAGAAAGGTATTAGAATTGCTGGAAAAACCGACTTTCGAACGGAGCCTCGGAGACCCATAGTGTTATATACCATTCGACTCAGCTCGACGAGATCGGAAAATGTCTGTGTGTGTGTGTGTGTGTGTGTGTATGTGTGTATGTGTGTATGTGTGTGCACTTTTCGAAGATATTTGAACGCGCTCAATTTTCTCAGAGATGGCTCAACCGATTTTAACAAACTTGGGCTCGTTTGAAAGCTACTATCGGGGCATTGATCAAGTTCGAAGATAAAATGGCTGTGACTTTTGGTTCCGGAGATATGATTGTATAAGTGACGTAACCGACAAAAAGCGTTGTATTTGAACGCGCTCAATTTTCTCAGAGATGGCTGAACCGATTTGAACAAACTTGGACTCGTTTGAAAGCTACTGGCGGGCCATTGATCAAGTTCGAAGATCAAATGGTTGTGACTTTTGGTTCCGGAGATATGATTGTATAAGTGACGTAACCGACAAAAAGCGTTGTATTTGAACGCGCTCAATTTTCTCAGAGATGGCTGATCCGATTTTAACAAACTTGGGCTCGTTTGAAAGCTACTGTCGGGCCGTTGATCAAGTTCGAAGATCAAATGGTTGTGACTTTTGGTTCCAGATATATGATGGTATAAGTGACGTAACCGACAAAACACGTTGATTTTTACCGCTCTTGTATATATAAGGGTGCCAAAATTTTGGGATCAACTCTATTTTCGTAAAGTTCTAGTGCTCAAAAGTTTAAGCACCTCGAAAAAAGCCTTCATGCAAAATTTGACCTAAATCGGACATGCTTAAGGGGTGCTGCCCGGTGGTAAAGGTTTGACAATTATCGATCTTGAAAAAGCACCATAGGGGGGAGTACATGAAATTTCCAAAATCGAAAATTTTTTTTGATGCCAAAACTCTTAAAACTGCATAAAACATCGAAATTTAGTGTCATCTCAAAAAAAAATTTTTTTGAAAAAATCAACTTTCTGGGACTTAGAAAAATTTTCATATTTTTTCTAAGTCCCAAAAAGTCGATATTTTCAAAAAAATTTTTTTTCGAGATGACACTATATTTTGACGTTTCATGCAATTCTAAGCCGTTTGGCATCAAAAATTTTTTTTCGATTTCGAAAATTTCATGTACTCCCCCCTATGGTGATTTTTCAAGATATATGAAAATCCCACTAAGTGGACTAAGAAGGCTTTTTGCCTTTCTCTATAGAAAGGTATTAGAATTGCTGGAAAAACCGACTTTCGAACGGAGCCTCGGAGACCCATAGTGTTATATACCATTCGACTCAGCTCGACGAGATCGGAAAATGTCTGTGTGTGTGTGTGTGTGTGTATGTGTGTATGTGTGTATGTGTGTGCACTTTTCGAAGATATTTGAACGCGCTCAATTTTCTCAGAGATGGCTCAACCGATTTTAACAAACTTGGGCTCGTTTGAAAGCTACTATCGGGGCATTGATCAAGTTCGAAGATAAAATGGCTGTGACTTTTGGTTCCGGAGATATGATTGTATAAGTGACGTAACCGACAAAAAGCGTTGTATTTGAACGCGCTCAATTTTCTCAGAGATGGCTGAACCGATTTGAACAAACTTGGACTCGTTTGAAAGCTACTGGCGGGCCATTGATCAAGTTCGAAGATCAAATGGTTGTGACTTTTGGTTCCGGAGATATGATTGTATAAGTGACGTAACCGACAAAAAGCGTTGTATTTGAACGCGCTCAATTTTCTCAGAGATGGCTGATCCGATTTTAACAAACTTGGGCTCGTTTGAAAGCTACTGTCGGGCCGTTGATCAAGTTCGAAGATCAAATGGTTGTGACTTTTGGTTCCAGATATATGATGGTATAAGTGACGTAACCGACAAAACACGTTGATTTTTACCGCTCTTGTATATATAAGGGTGCCAAAATTTTGGGATCAACTCTATTTTCGTAAAGTTCTAGTGCTCAAAAGTTTAAGCACCTCGAAAAAAGCCTTCATGCAAAATTTGACCTAAATCGGACATGCTTAAGGGGTGCTGCCCGGTGGTAAAGGTTTGACAATTATCGATCTTGAAAAAGCACCATAGGGGGGAGTACATGAAATTTCCAAAATCGAAAATTTTTTTTGATGCCAAAACTCTTAAAACTGCATAAAACATCGAAATTTAGTGTCATCTCAAAAAAAAATTTTTTTGAAAAAATCAACTTTCTGGGACTTAGAAAAATTTTCATATTTTTTCTAAGTCCCAAAAAGTCGATATTTTCAAAAAATTTTTTTTTCGAGATGACACTATATTTTGACGTTTCATGCAATTCTAAGCCGTTTGGCATCAAAAATTTTTTTTCGATTTCGAAAATTTCATGTACTCCCCCCTATGGTGATTTTTCAAGATATATGAAAATCCCACTAAGTGGACTAAGAAGGCTTTTTGCCTTTCTCTATAGAAAGGTATTAGAATTGCTGGAAAAACCGACTTTCGAACGGAGCCTCGGAGACCCATAGTGTTATATACCATTCGACTCAGCTCGACGAGATCGGAAAATGTCTGTGTGTGTGTGTGTGTGTGTGTGTATGTGTGTATGTGTGTATGTGTGTGCACTTTTCGAAGATATTTGAACGCGCTCAATTTTCTCAGAGATGGCTCAACCGATTTTAACAAACTTGGGCTCGTTTGAAAGCTACTATCGGGGCATTGATCAAGTTCGAAGATAAAATGGCTGTGACTTTTGGTTCCGGAGATATGATTGTATAAGTGACGTAACCGACAAAAAGCGTTGTATTTGAACGCGCTCAATTTTCTCAGAGATGGCTGAACCGATTTGAACAAACTTGGACTCGTTTGAAAGCTACTGGCGGGCCATTGATCAAGTTCGAAGATCAAATGGTTGTGACTTTTGGTTCCGGAGATATGATTGTATAAGTGACGTAACCGACAAAAAGCGTTGTATTTGAACGCGCTCAATTTTCTCAGAGATGGCTGATCCGATTTTAACAAACTTGGGCTCGTTTGAAAGCTACTGTCGGGCCGTTGATCAAGTTCGAAGATCAAATGGTTGTGACTTTTGGTTCCAGATATATGATGGTATAAGTGACGTAACCGACAAAACACGTTGATTTTTACCGCTCTTGTATATATAAGGGTGCCAAAATTTTGGGATCAACTCTATTTTCGTAAAGTTCTAGTGCTCAAAAGTTTAAGCACCTCGAAAAAAGCCTTCATGCAAAATTTGACCTAAATCGGACATGCTTAAGGGGTGCTGCCCGGTGGTAAAGGTTTGACAATTATCGATCTTGAAAAAGCACCATAGGGGGGAGTACATGAAATTTCCAAAATCGAAAATTTTTTTTGATGCCAAAACTCTTAAAACTGCATAAAACATCGAAATTTAGTGTCATCTCAAAAAAAAATTTTTTTGAAAAAATCAACTTTCTGGGACTTAGAAAAATTTTCATATTTTTTCTAAGTCCCAAAAAGTCGATATTTTCAAAAAATTTTTTTTTCGAGATGACACTATATTTTGACGTTTCATGCAATTCTAAGCCGTTTGGCATCAAAAATTTTTTTTCGATTTCGAAAATTTCATGTACTCCCCCCTATGGTGATTTTTCAAGATATATGAAAATCCCACTAAGTGGACTAAGAAGGCTTTTTTTAGATTAGCATCACTGTTCTTATACAAATAGGCAACGCAAATGTCAAGCACTAGTTTGGAAAAATGATGCTGACTGTGTGACATAAACTCTGAAGCATGCTTTTGTGACCTACTCGAATCAATCTGAATCAATTGGTGTCAAAATTAGTATCCAAAATTATTTAATAAAAGTATGAAACATATTTTCATGAGACTGTTATGAAAGAAGAGAAAGGCATTATCGCACCACTAGGTGGATTAAGAAGGGTTTTTTTAAGTGTGTAGGTTAGGGATTCACCACTTTCATTTGCTTAATTCGAATTGCCCTATTGTTCACT
Organism: Malaya genurostris; assembly: GCF_030247185.1. NCBI lineage: Eukaryota > Metazoa > Arthropoda > Insecta > Diptera > Culicidae > Malaya > Malaya genurostris. Next base: position 185,019,455 of record NC_080572.1, read on the forward strand.
TCATTATTCTTTGTTTCTATCGACCCGGTAGTAAGCGGTATCAATCTCTACCTCAGATTGCTATACACGGTTAAATGAAAGTACCCGTAGATGAGTATTATACTACCCATATCGTACAAAGCTGGGAAAACTCATTTAATGGGTAAAAGACTTTTATTCAAAAGTGGGTACAATCCAAAAATAGTTCTGTCCAGCTTATCTGTCAGTTCGTTCTATTTTTACTTCGACTAATAAAGAATTATTTCAACATCCTGTGGACATGCTTGGAGGCATGGCACAATCAACTTTCATTTCAACAATATTTGCACAGTTTTATCACAGATAACAGATATACAGGCTCGAACAAAATGTTTCAAAATCCTGTGTAAATTTCAAATTTGCTATACCTTGCAACACTACTGCCACCTACTTGACTGTTCGCCGCGATCTTACAAAACGTTCCACTACCTTCTGAAACGATAACAAAATCCTCCTGTCTGTTATAGAAATATTCCAACTACAGTAAGCTTAACACTTGTCACACGATTTCCCTAAGTGTTTAAGTGTTAAATACAACTTTATTTCTATGTCGCATAAATCGCACGAGAATTGGATCGGAATTAAACAAAAATAAACTTGTCATTTTAACCAACAGCAAAACGAAAATCTAACGTGAAGTAAATGTTGCACCCAAAATTGTGGCTCAGTGAAAGCGGCACCTAAATCGTGGGGGCATCTCGTGTCGATCGTGGTGACATCTGCAAGTGTTCGCCACGCTGATTGAGAAAATTTTACACACAGCTCATAAGTAAGCTTGTCAACTTTTTGCATTCATTAGTTCAATTATATATATAAATTCTTAGAATAGTTTTTTTCTGTTACCAAAAACCACTGAATGTTAATCGCACAATGTAATGTTCCAGTTTCTGGTGTACTGTCACCATAAAATGAATTAAATTGACGAATAAATGTTTTAGTAAAATCGTATCTTGTAAACCAGTATAATTAAATTAAAACTTGAAACTATTATAAAAGAAATTTTACAAAAATATATTTAAACTCGTTAAGCCAATTAATTGCAATTATTTATGTATTGTGCTGAAGATGGAAACATTTAATGACTTAATATGAAGACCGAAGGACAAATAAAGCAATATTTCTTTCATTTATGTTGTAGTCATTCATTAAAATAATTCGTCTTACCCATCTTGTTATGTCGTTAGATCATTCTGTATACTGCAAAAATGTTATTTAAAAAACGGGAATTCGAATTTGTTATAGTGTATGTTGTTACAATTAGTAGATATACAATCTAAGCAGCAAACGATACATATGAAACGGTTCAAACTCGATAATACATAATATAAGGATTTCTTTCACAAAACTACAGATCTAAACATTTATTGAAATTTTTGAACTCCCATGGCGAATTGAGATTTTGGAACTGGATTTCGAAAATGTAGAAAAAGTGCATCGTTGAGATAATTTTTAAATCAAGTTATTACACAAAATATTATTATAGTTGCAAGTATACATTATAAAGTGATGTTAGTCGAAAGTGTTTACAATTGTCATCTATCGTTCATTTCACAACTCGATTTTACAAGTATGAATATACTTTTGCGTTGAATTTGTTCATGATTCGGTATTGTGATTTTAGAGTTTTTTACTTAGTGTTCATGTCTCATAATTCCATTTTTTGTGCTATTTTAGGATAAAGTTTCAAATCAAAAACTATCTCTTAAAATCTTCCATTTCTTCCATTTTCTTTATTTGAACGTATACAAACATAAGGCCAGAAAATTATTTTCGGATTATCTAGAAGGACGTAGGGGAAGATGTTCGGTTGCCGGCACCCCACCGTAACATTTGACAGAAAGCAGATAGCGTCATTCCGACAAATGTCATGTGTGTATAATAGCAGCACGTTCTTTTTGTACCGAATACCAAAGCAAACAGACGCTTGTACTTTTTGCTGCGCTCAAAACAAATTTTAAATGCGTGAAAATCAACACAAAAGTTTTTTATGACTTTTTATAGTATCATAAATTGAAAAGCATCAATCGAAAAGGTGAGTGGTTTGAATATTTATGAGGTGAAATCGATCTATTTCGTGATTTAATGCCGGATGTTATCAAAATTTTCGCAACCAGATATTTGTTTTGTCATTTTCAAAATGTCTACCGATTTCGGTTACCGGCAACGTGGAAGACCGGCCAAATCAACACATATAACATAACTATCAATTAAACCAAAAAATATGACATTTATTTGTTTTAAGGGTTCGTTTAAATAGGCAATTCGAAAACCAAAAAAAAGACGAGGGTTGCTTTTGGTTTTGGTTGGTCGCTATCATCTTTCGTTTGTCTTTAATTTAAATCAATTCTAATTACGATTTCAAAACGATTTCAGGATTCGGAGAAATGACCCTTTCGGCTAAATGGCTTTCGGCGAAATGGCATTCGGCGAAGTGACCCATTCGGCGAAATGTCATTCGGCGAAATAACCCTTTCGGCGAAACGGCTTTCGGCGAAATGACCCTGATCCGTTTTACTGGAGTACTAGGCCGATCGAAACCAATGAAACTTCCCGATTTTCCCGTAGGATGGCTTCTCACTTCACCCCATGCAAAATACGCTCAGACGGTTGCGTTTCCTCTTCCATGCTTCATCGTACCTAGGACGGGTGCACTAAATTTTCCCCGACTGATCTGCACACGACCCTCTTGCTTTTTGTTCTTCCATTTTCCAGAACTTTAGGAGCCAACATGCTTCTTTACTAAATTTAGCCATTTGGCTTCGTTTGCCTTGCTGATGAAGTGATGCTTCAAAGCACGCGCTTTGTTATTAAAACTCTGCTCTACAAGATGGTAACGTTCAGTACGACCAGAATCTGACAGCTGAAGTGTTTCTGGGATCTCACGATACTTCTGGATTCCGCGCATAATCTTTCTCGCACCCAGGTGGGTTGCATGAAAAGAATCGACTAACCTATCACGCTATACCCGTCCCCAGCCTACCACATTAATTCATATACATTATGTAAGTGCTGTACACCTTATGTACAGGGCGATGGGCTTGCTTAAGGTGACCGTAGATAGAAGCCAGGGAAAAAATGTTAAAGTAGTGGTGCTTTTTTCAGAATTTTCTAATTTTTTTCACTGAAATATCCATGAAACTGAAAGTCGCCATGGCAATAGATTACTATAAAATTTTGATAGATCACATCTGGAAAAATAACCAAAATATATGTAATTTTTTATGTTCGTTTCAAAGTCATTTTTTAGAGTGAAGAGGCCGATTTTAATTAAATAACCAGTAAATATATTTGGCAATGCTTCGGTTTTCTAAAATTAGTTCTAATACAGATGATGTATTTGCAACTAGATGGCAAAATCGTAAAAGTTATCGTCCCATGTTTTTAAAGGGCAAAATTACCCGAATTGTGTGGGATAAAATGCTAACGAATTCACTCACAAAAATGGAGTATAGGTTATCAATTTAATAAATAATAGCGTACAATCATCCATCTGGCAAATATTTCGACCACTGAAGGACTATAAATGTTAAGAAGAAGAAGCTTTGTGAGGATGCCTTTTGCCCCAATGTTGTCATGAGTTTTGCATCGTTGTTTTGATGGATGTTCGCTCAGGCCCGTACCCAGGGAGAGGCCCAAAGATTAAAAAATAATGTTACTGAAGATTACTTATGTACCTAATTCTCGGTGTGCCTTCTACGGGCATACACTTGAAAGATTCTCACTCGAGCTGATATTGTATTACATTACATTACGTTTACTGTCTTGTTATTTCTGTAACACATGTCTGAGACCTTCTAAATAATTATATGTTTTTGATTTCGGGAGGGGCCATGGCCCCTCGACCCCCCCCCCCCCCCCCTGTACGAGACTGTGTTTGCCCATTATTTACGATCGTCTTACCTCTATGTTCAGATAAACGTAACTTAAATTTAAAATGTATATTTTTCATGTTTTCCATAATCGGGCATACATTTCAAAGGACAATTTTTAAGGGTTTTGGAAAATTAGATATTGCAAGTATTTTTCAATCCATTTAGCGAGTATTTGTTCGTAATTATAAGAAATAATGGTGACGGACGGTAGTCATGCACGTAGCTCTCACGTGTTATTCTCTTTAGTGTATATATATATATATAGAACCATTTCCTTAGGAGGTGCATTTTACCTCTATTTGCTCTGACAAGATTTATCAGGCAGCTATAAATTCATATATTGAAAATATTTTAGAACTTTACCTATTGATACCAAATTATTGGATGCAGCATAGTTTATAAATTCCGTGGGATTGATTTGAACCGGCACTTCTGACATCTCTTCAACTGATTGAACTTATGAGTCCCGCACATACTCACTATCCGAAACACACTCTATCAACGTATTTCATCTATTTATCTTTCGATTTTCGCGAATGAGCGCTGCTTTTCTCTTCTTAAATGGACGAAGCATTTTGAAAACATTGCAATACTTGAGCTGCTTGTTGATTTTTTTGCATACCTTTGCGACGGTAAATAAGAAAACAGAGTTTTGAATAACTTGGAGGGAAAGCCTCCTGTTTGAAATAAAAATAAGGGGAATGTTGTTATTTTAAAAAATCCATTTTTAGTGCATTGAACGGTTTGGTTCTTCTAATTATGTATGGCATCACAACCAATATAAAGGGGGGTATTACCACGCCGGCAAACTTTATATCTTGGATTTTTGGAAAATTTCAAAACCGGAATTATGAGTTATCCAAAGGTTTTCTAATAAAATTTATAAATCAGAGGATAAGTTTATCAGTGAAGAACAATCCAATGTTGTTTCATAAAGCTTGCTTATGCCACAGAGCTAAAAAAAAAAGCAGTAGAAATCTTTTACTTCCTCGTTTGATTATCACGGACGGCGCCATAATACAAATTTCTTCAGGTTTGAGAATTTAGAAATATATATAAATCGAAATAAACGTAGTTTCAAAAATGAACTAGTTGGAAAAAAATCATTTTATTGTTAAAACCAAACAGAATTGAAAGATTTTAAACGACAACTAAAAAGATTTTAAACGACAATATCAACTAAAAAGTTTGTAATTTTAAAGCTCTACAAATATTAACTTTATCTTCCTATGATGCATGTGAAAATTCTAGTAGCAACATGCATTGAACTAACAATCCTTCCTTCCCAAATAGATCTGCATTCGGACGTGGCCGGCGTCGGTATTGATCAGCATGCATTGATCAATACAGTTTACACCACAATGTGAAACTACGTGCTATTTCCAAGCCAACTATTTCAGCAAAACATTTTGCAAGCTTAATTGGTTCTGATCAATAACAGAGTAGTAGCACACGGGCGGTTCAAAATTTGTACTACAAAAATCCCAGAAATTTGTATTACAAAAATTTAAAAAATGATCTTTTATATGGACGAGCCATTTTGGAAGGATTGCAATACTTGAAATCTTTATTTTGTTGCATTCCTTGATAGCAGTATATAAGGGAACAGAGTTTCTGATAACTTGGAGTGGAAGAAATGATGAAAATTATGAAAATATTTTCATTATTCTGAAATATATAAAGTTTCAAATGGTGTTGAACAAAAGTAGTTTAGATCCGTTATTTTATTAATCTTGTTTTGATATTATTCAAATTAACGAATCTAAAAAATTTTATTAAAAGGTTTTTTTCCCAATTAACTATGGCACCACGACCAATATGAAGGAGTGGCTTTACCAATACTAGAGTGCGTCGCAATGTTGTAAAATGTCGAAAGCACAAACATAAGTTTGCCAATGTCTTCGTGCGAAAATTGATCATGTCAAAAAGTGATACGAACGTATTGAAATTTTGAAGTGGATTAAAATATAAGAATATTCTAAGAATAAATTTCAAATAAAGGTAAGCAATATTTTTGCACAAATCTTTCAATAAAGTAAATATTTTATGGAAATCTGTTCATACGGTAAATGGGTATTTTAATCAATTGCAGTATCGATTTCACACTTCATCATTTGGTTTATCCATAAAAATGTATTTGAATTTGTGATTCTGATTTGTTTACATAAAATGCTAGGTAAAATGACGAAAGGAGTGGGATGGTAAGCGGAATCCCAGTTGCGGCTCGCTTCCATCGTCCATAAGAGAAACTTTTGTAATCATTTCAATAAATTAGTTACAGTATGTTTATGATAATTTGAACCAAATAAATTACTTAAACTCAAAAATGAATGAGCGGACACTTTATTTTGCCTATCACTACTGACAATATAATCCACATTTATTATTCTTACTATTACACTTCAGAGAAATTTCGTTGAATAAAAAAATAAAAGAGCTCTGTTTCAAAACAACCTTCCAAAAACGAAACCGGGTATACGCGTTGCATGCAAAGTAATATCGAGAAAAAAAAACCTTTTTAATCCATCTAGTGGTGTAATCATGCCTTACTTATATCACTTATATTTATCAGTAGAAGATTCAATCAAGATTTTTTTGTCTTGAATAAAATAAGAAACTTTTTTTGGGTATGAACTAGCATAACCTTTTCAATTTGTAAACAGTTATGTCATGTTAAAAAGAATTTTTCTTTATTTTGCATCGTCGCACTGAATGATTGAACACACTTTACCCTATAGATCTGGAGCCGGAAGTCGTACCCGGATGAAATTAAACAGCAACCTATGAGACTATAGGAAAATTTATTTGAGCCTAAGTTTGTGGAAATCGATAAAATCATCTCTGAGAAAATTAAGTGAGTCTCGTTTTAGAGTTTTTGACCACTATTTCCGGCACACATTTCTCAGCTCGATGAACTGGGTCGAATGGTGCCAATTTTTACTACTCTGGGCCAATTTTTACTACTCAATTTTCAAGGGATTGCATAAACTTTCTGTATGAGAAAGGTAATAAGTGTACTTTTATAGAAAAGCATCATTATCATGATTTTGTGATAATACTAAGAAGTAGGTACAAATCGAATGAAAGATTTTCAGATTTATCTATTTTTCACCTGAAAAAGATAGATTTAAATGTGGCAACCATGCACACATACCAACTTGAACAAATCACGCTGCGAACGGAGCAAAGCCACACGTACCGAAGCGTACCAGTTTTGCATCGTCATTTTGAATGACGATTTGAATGTTTTGACACTCATCGCCCTATAATTTCGGAACCGGAAGACGGATTTGGATGAAATTGCACAGTACATTTTAAGACAATGAGAGCTTGAATTTGAATCTTGATTCGTGAAAATCGGTTCAACCGTTACTGAGAAATCGAAGTGAGAATAGCTTTTTTTTCACTATTATCGGTGCTTTCTGAACCGAGAGCCGGGGACTAGTTTCAACAGACTTCGCAGCCGATTCTTAGCGTACAGAATCATTGTATGGCTAGTACTACGATCCTACGATGAATCCTTCCAGGTCGGGGCTCGAACATACGACAACTGGCTTGTAAGACCAGAGCCGTATGCATTGAGCCGTCAACCCGGGTGCAGCAATTGCAGGGTGAATTTAGCAGTAAGTTTTATAAAAATGTACACCTCGTTTCACCATCGCTCGCTCGCTTTTTCACTAATCGTAATTCACTTTAACTGTAATACCGGAACCGGAAGTCGAATCTGGATCAACTTTTCAGGAACTTTTTGAAGAATTTCAAGACCTTTTATTTGCTTCTTAGTTTGTGAAAATCAGTTAATCAGATCAGGAACCAAAAGTTAGATAAAATTGAAATTTGGGGGAAAAATATTGATCTTGAACCATGACTGAAAATACAATAAAAACTAGCCAATACTAATCAAAACTGAGTCATAGGTAAGCTGAAAATCAAAAAAGGCAATAAAACTGCAGCTTTCATGTAAGTTTGTTAAAATAAGAAGTATTTTGAGCCAACTATACTGATCAAACTGTAATTCTGAAATCGGATATTGAAGCTACCGACATTAGACAACCTTTCAAGTGAAAGAAATTTTTGTCTTCTGGAACCGAATAACAGGATGATGGACTTTCCGAACCGGAAACCTTGATATAGTTTTGTGGGCTGCTCGGCCATCCATGGAAGTTGACCATCAATGTCAATTTCCCTCTCTGAGCAGCCTAGATAGCCGTGTAGTGTCGGTAGCGGTTTCCCAACTGGCTAAGAATAACGCTACGGTCCACCTGTACCGGTGGTATAAGTCCACCAAACAGGTAAGCCGTGTGGCATCCGGCGGAATTATTTTTTACCAAGAATTGATCCACTGGTTTCCTGTTCCATGTCGTAAAAGGCCACAAAAATAGGAACTCCTAAGTCAAGGTGTATTTCCGTGCCGATGGCTGAATGGCTGCAGGAGGTTAAACAATGCAGTCGTGAACGGAATAACTTGGGATTTTCCCTTACTGTGTTAAGCGAAGCTCTGGCACAGTGGACGACTTCTTTCTTCGCAACTCGTGGGATTTAAATGATTAAAACATTTAAAAAAATCCTTACATGGTTCGCTATAGGCGATTATAAGCCAATATATTTGGTTTCTTGTAGTTGTTGTACGGTAAGTGCTGGAGGTGGAGTGTTCGTTACTTTAATTGATAATGGTTAGAGTAGCACAAATCAATCTCCAGCATAAACGTACAGCAACTATGAATCTATCCAGACTTCTGTGTGGGTACAAACGAATTCATAATGATCAATGCATAGCATGCCATGACAAATTGCGGTGGGTTCGACTTCAACAAGTCAATCGCATTGTAAAAGAACTGTTTCACTCATTTCATCACGAACAACCATTCAGGTAAGAAGTGCACCGTACTGGGTGATTCCGTTTCCGATAAATAGTTATAAAATGCACAATGGCGATCCTGCCAGGAGTTGCAATTCAAATAGCATAGTTATTCAAAACGGAAACGGAATCACCTAAAGCAAAAGAAAATTGAAAATAACTGGAACAAGCGGATCATTATGGTCGCGCATCATAAGCGGACCAGGAAGGTCGCGCATCATAAGCGGACCAAGAAGGTCGCGCATCAAAGCGGACCAGGAAGGTCGCGCATCAAAGCGGACCAGGAAGGTCGCGCATCAAAGCGGACCAGGAAGGTCGCGCAATAAAATACATTTAAAAAAAATGTTGACGATTTTTTTTTTTTTAATTGAAAAAGGCGGATTCATAAAATCGCGCACCACATAGCGGATCTGAAAGGTCGCGCAAATATTTAAATATAAACGAGCGAACCGAAAACGTCTCGCACAAAGGGAGCAGGCAACGTGGCCGTGCAAAAAAAAAAAAAAAAAAAAAAAAAAAAAAAAAGAAAATTAATGAGCGGATTTTCATCAATAATCGCGCATCGTAAAGCGGATCGTTAGATCGCGTACATTTCAGTAAGTTATCTCACGCATATATTTTTGTGTATAATTTCAGACCACAAAAAGGCGTAATATGGCAAACGACGGAAAATATGTCCGATTGGGCATTGGTGCAAACAATGCAGAGGATGAGTCGATATTTGACGACTCTGTTGAGCAGTCCGACAAGGAGTCGGCAACTTCAGTAACACCATGCAATTCGAGCACGTCGTGCACTTCGGCTTCCGATAGCGAGATTGAACTCAATAATGTTGATATCGATGCAGGAAATAATACAAATATTGAAGAGGTCCCGCTTCGCCATCACGATACACCAGAAAAAGTAAGTAAGGTCAAACGAATCGAGCGAATGGAAAAAATGATTGCGGGTTTAAATGAAGCTTTGCGTCGTTTCGAGCCTAAATCCACTTCAGTCGATAATGTCGATAACAGTTGGAACGTACCGAATGATGAAAACTCATTTCCAGCCAACTCAGGAAATTCATCTTCCAGTATTCGCTGGGATCATATGAAACCATTTCCCAGTGGCATTTCTGCTAACAAAATGTGGGAGGAATGGAACCGCTATATTGAAAATTTTGAAATAGCAGCTTCTCTTAGTAACGTGTGTGATGCTGTGAAGAGAACTCAACTGCTTTTCCTCTCAATGGGCAATGAACTGCAGGAAATTATCAAGGCAGCAAAGTTACGACCAAGCTTGAAAACCCCGAATTGTTACAAACTTTTTGTATCAAACATAAAAAATTATTTCCGCTCGATGACTGATACCGCAGCCGAGCACGAGGCTTTTTCCAGAATGAAACAAGAAAGTGAAGAAACTGCTGTCGCATTCCATGCACGATTGATGTGTAAAGTACGATTGTGCAATTATAGTATTGAAGATGAAGACCGATTTGTACGAGCACAGTTGTTAAATGGGTTGAGAAACCGAGAGATCGTTAAACAGGCACGGACCTACGGTTATGAAACAAACTTTATAGTACAATCTGCTACGAGAAATGAAGCATTCGAAATAGAGACACGGCAGCAAGACGGTTCCAGCGTCTTTGAACTCAGGAGTGCACTCAAATCGTCATTATACGACAAAAATTTTCGTAAACGGCCGAACATGGGTAATCGTGTTGGTGAACCGCAAATGAAACAAGCACGAAGTCATGAAATAATCCAACAACCTCAAGCCAGTCGATCGCGATGCACGCGATGTTTTTTGTTTAGTCACCGCAACGGACAGTGTCCAGCTTTGAAACGTAATTGCAACAGATGCGGCAAACGTGGACATTTCGTGGCAGCTTGTCGACAGAGGCATGTAAGCTTTGTACAGAACGAACGAAACACCGAAGTCCCCAAGCAATCCGTAATTTCGGACGTACAAAAACGCGAAGATTTTAATCAGGTACAGAAAGAATTAATCAGCACCTAAAAATATATAGAAATATTAATAATAATAATACTTGTATTAATAAGTTCAATACACAGATAATAAACAATCTCAACTCATTTAAAATATTTATTCTCATTAGGAAGTCAACACACTTTCTCTTGAAGATGTCTTGGTAGATTGCTCGATAGGATCCTCCAGCCCAATAAAGTTCCTGATAGACTCAGGGGCAGATGTAAACGTAATTGGGGGAAAAGACTGGAAGTATTTGTATCAAGAAGTAAGATTAGGTTTGGCAAATCTTGAAATAATCAATGATAATGCCAAAAATAGACTTCATGCCTATGGAGCATGTGAGCCAATGTACATTAAATGCACCTTCAAAGCTAAAATAGAAGCAACAACAGGGTCAAAACCTATGAGCTCAGCTATTTTCCATGTTATCCTTGAAGGAGCTAGATCGCTTCTTGGAAGATCAACTGCAAGCGATTTAGGACTGTTACAAATCAATAGCAATATTAATCATTGCAAAAATGATAAAATATTTCCAAAAATGCCGGGCGTAAGAGTGGCATTCAGTGTCAACAAAAACGTGCCACCAACAAAAAGCGCCTATTACAATATACCAGCTGCATATCGGTGAGTGCGTGTTTCTAATAAGATAAATTATTGCTTCACTCGATAACCAGGAAATTTTCAATTAGTAATAGTAATTCTTAGTAATCCTTAAAAAAAAAAAAATCTCTGCTTATGTATATCATTTGAGAAAAACAGTTCTACAACAATAAAATTGGGTCCCTCAAAACCGCGTTTATATTTACAGAGATGCTGCAAGACAAAGATTGCATGAAATGCAAGCACGTGGAATAATAGAAAAAATCACATCCGCTCCAAACTGGATCAGTGGCATGTCCGCCGTAGCTAAAGGCAAAAATGATTTCAGACTTGTAGTTAACATGCGTGCCCCCAATCGTGCCATCAATCGTGAATATTACAGACTCCCGCTGCTCGATGAAATGAGAATAAAATTAAACGGGGCGAAGTATTTTTCAAAACTCGACATAAGCAACGCTTTCTATCATCTCGAGCTGGCAGAAGAATCTAGAGATATGACAACTTTCCTAGCCGAGGATGGCATGTACAGATTTACCCGTCTCATGTTCGGTGTAAATTGTGCACCTGAAATCTTTCAGCGTGAAATGGTTCGAATTCTTAAAGATGTTGATAACATTATAGTGTTTATTGACGATATTCTTATATTCGCTGACACGCTAGAAAAACTACGAGCAACAGTTAACACAGTGTTACAAATTCTTAGAAAAAACAATTTGACGTTGAACACAGCTAAATGCGAGTTCGACCAAACCAGAATAAAGTTTCTCGGTCACGAGCTGGACTCTGACGGATTCCACATAGATAACGAGAAAATAAAAAGTGTGCGCAAGTTCAGAGAGCCTACTACTTTGTCAGAACTACGTAGTTTTCTGGGGTTGGCATCGTTTCTTAGTCCTTACCTTGTAAATTTCGCTAATATATCAAGCCCATTATGGACTGTAACTTCTGGTAAGACATGGTCATGGGGACCAGATCAAAGCAAAGCGTTTGAAGAGCTCAAATCAAAAATCATAAACTGCACGCTATCATTGGGATTCTTCTCGGAGAACGATAACACTATATTATACACAGATGCCTCACCAGTTGCGTTAGGTGCTGTACTCACACAGGAAAACGAAAATCAAGAACGAAGAATCATAAGTTTCGCCTCTAAGGCCCTCACTTCGACTGAAAAGACATATCCACAGAATCAACGGGAAGCCTTAGGAGCAGTTTGGGCAGTGGAACATTTTTCTCACTTCCTACTCGGCAGGCACTTTACACTCCGTACTGATGCACAGGGGGTTACGTTCATCCTAAACCGATCACGGGAGGAATCTAAAAGAGCGTTGAACCGAGCCGATGGATGGTCGTTAAGATTAAGCCCATACAATTACAAAGTTGAATTTGTCCGTGGTATAGACAACATAGCAGATTCACCATCGCGGCTTTATCAGGGCAAAGATGAACCATTCAACGATGATGCCAGTCCATGGGAAATAGCGACGCTTGAAGCAAACCCTGTAGATTTCCTTACAATAGACGACATCAAATGTGCCACCAGCAAAGATGAAGTTTTATTACAGGTAATCAGTGCACTTGAATCGGGTGTATGGCACAAAACCTTGCAAAAATATCACTTAATAGTAAATGATTTAACCATTGACAATGGTATTCTCATCAAAACCGGTTGCGCTATAATACCAAAAACACTCCAAGAGCGTGCTTTGGAAATAGCACACCGTGGTCATCCATCGATCGCAAAGATGAAAAGCATAATGCGACAACGTGTTTGGTGGTCCGGTATGTCCGGAGATATCAAGAAATGGGTAGACTCTTGTAAAACATGCTGTTTGAACGGAAAGCCAGAAAGACCCCCACCAATGAAACGAGTTTTTGCTCCAAAAGTAGCTTGGGAATCAATTGCAATAGATTTCAATGGGCCCTACATAAAATTTGGAGGAATTCTTATTCTTGTCATAGTTGATTATAGGTCTAGGTTTATCATCGCGCGACCAGTAAAGTCTACAAAATTTGAATGCATCCAAAAAGTACTCGATAATGTATTCGAAAAGGAAGGATATCCAAAAACAATAAGAACCGACAATGGACCCCCGTTTTGTAGTGAAGATTTTGCAAATTATTGTAAAAATCGAGACATAACACTTTCCTATTCGACTCCTCTATTTCCACAACAAAATGGTCTAGCAGAAAGCTGTATGAAACTGATAAATAAGGCCATGTCTGTAGCAACATTGAATAACACTAATTATATTGAAGAATTGAGCAAAGCAATTAATGCGCACAATGCCGCAGAGCACAGTATAACCTGTGTACCACCAGAGGAAGTGATGTATGGCCGTAAAATCAAACGAGAACTACCATTACTTCAACACGGGAGATCAGTTTTCGATGAAACCCGGTTAGAACACATGGATCGTGAGAAAAAGTTAACAGGAAAGTTAAGGGAAGACATCCGACGCGGCGCACGAAAATGCACTATTTTGCCAGGCGATGAAGTTGTTATTGAACGACAACACCGTTTGAAAGGCGACACGCGTTTTTCACCGACCAGATACACTGTAATTCAGCAGCGGAATGGAAGCCTTGTTCTCAATGACGGTTATGGAAAAATGACAAAACGTCATGTATCACAAACCAAAAAGATCGGTGAGTGGCGTAATACATATAAGAATGCGAAAATAGGAACCACTGATACAAACTGTTCAAGCACTAGTACATCACCCTCAGCAAACTTAACACCACGACCGTGTCGTACAAGGAAAACGCCAGCGTTCTTCAATGATTATATTCGCAATACAATATAAACTAATAATATACTAAAACGTATGAAATAACACAGCAAATGAAATATTTATAACTCACCACAAATCACATATCCGTTTTTTATCATTTATGATATCGGATTTCTTTCAGATTCATCTCAAAAAAAAAAAAAATATCTCATTTTATTCGATAGGCAAATGAAGCCTTCATTTTTTTTTTAGTGTGCTTTTCTCTGAAATAAAAATAATAATGATGCAACATATATTACAAAAGATTAATTACCTATCATAAATTTCAATCGGTTTCATTCGCTTCAAAACAACAATCGTAGCCAGGGATGCCATTTATACAGATTTATCTGAATTATACAGATTTTTACATGCACATACAGATTTCATACAGAATACAGATTTTGTAGATTTTTTTTTAAACTCAATACAGATTTATACAGATTTCCAAAAAAAAAAAAAGAGCAAAGAAAAAAATAATTTCGTTCGTCTGAGCTCTCTTTGGTAGTAGTGACGAGATAAGAGTTTTGTAATCAATCGACGAATAACAAATTGATCTAAAATCTTTAAATGGTGTTGGTAGTTTAAGCTAAGTGCTGAGATCCTACAGAAACTTACCAAGCCAACATTTTGAAAGTATAAGAAATTGAAATTATGTTTTGTTGATTCCGATTGTTGATGAAAATTTGAAAGCATTTAATTTCGTCGTTGTAGAATGATCTAAATATTGAGCGTTCATTCAATTTTCTATGAAAATATCTGGCATCTCTGAACCACCACGGTTAATATATGTGATGTATGATCTATATAACAGATAGGACCGAGCAATATTCAACCAAGGTATACACAACTCACAACCACGATGGTAAATGAACAGGTGGCAAATTTCTCCATGAGTGATTACACGATTATTTAATTTTAAGGATGTTATTATTTGAGGCACCATTTTTTTTTAAAGAAGAGGGTGGATGTGTGGGTACAAACGAATTCATAATGATCAATGCATAGCATGCCATGACAAATTGCGGTGGGTTCGACTTCAACAAGTCAATCGCATTGTAAAAGAACTGTTTCACTCATTTCATCACGAACAACCATTCAGGTAAGAAGTGCACCGTACTGGGTGATTCCGTTTCCGATAAATAGTTATAAAATGCACAACTTCTGCAAGAAGGTAAAGCTTCTTTAGCTTTGGTTCAAGAACCATATTTCCAAAAGGGAAACTTCTACGTTGGAAAATTGTTAAACCCAGTCTTTGTTGCCTTCAACAAGACCGGAATGACTAATCCACGTGAAATGCCTCGAGCATGCATACTTGCAAATAGTGCTCTCGATGTTTCTCTCATATCGGAGCTCACAACTCGGGATATTTGTGCTGTCACAGTTGGTATGACTATTGATGGCATAGACAGGAAATATGTCTATTGTTCGGCATATTTGCCGCATAACCAACCTTCGCCAAGCGATGACTTCAAAAAGGTTGTATCATACTGCTGCAAAAGTGATTTACCGCTTGTAATCGGCAGTGACATAAATGCTCACCATATCATTTGGGGCAGCACAGATATAAATTCGAGAGGCTCTGATATGATGGAATTTGTGAGCAGTACAAACCTGCACATAGTCAATGCAGGAAACCGTCCAACTTTTGCGAGATCTGGAAGAGAGGAGGTTTTGGACGTAACTCTCTGCTCTGATAGAATTGCGCATGAGTTGGTAAATTGGCTCGTCTCCGATGAGCTCGAACCTTCGTTGTCTGATCATAAGTACATCTTCTTCGATCATTCAAACGTTAAATTTGATATTATCACATATCGTAATCCCAAATCTACAAACTGGGACCTCTATGAAGAGGGCTTGGCGACTAGATTTTACGGGTACCAACCAACAATTGAAACCCCAATTGATTTGGAAAATGTTGTCGACGAGACAAATTCACTCATAGTTGCAGCATATGAAGAGGCTTGTCCACTTCGGATTGTGCGAGCTACTAGAGGAACTCCTTGGTGGAATGCTGAACTTGCTAGACTAAGGAAACTATGCAGAAGAGCTTGGAACCACCGACGCAGAAATGGGTCGGAGGCATTCGTGTCGGCTCGAAGGGCTTACAAAAATGCTCTTCGATCGTCTGAGCGAAGTGGTTGGAAAAGCCTCTGCACAAATGTCTCTAGTCTCAACGAGGCTAGCAGATTAAATAAGTTACTTTCGAAGTCTAAGGACTTTAATGTCAGTTTCTTAAGAACTTCAGATGGTGAACACTTGTCTGATGAAGGTGATGTACTTCACTATCTTTTTAACACTCACTTTCCAGGATGTATGGATCCATCACCGACAGCTCTTCCCGAGACTTTATCAGGTAGTTACGATTCTTGGGCCCTTGCTCGAAGCGTTGTGACGATTGAATCGGTCAAATGGGCAGTTGAGAGTTTTGCTCCGTACAAGTCTCCTGGAAAGGATGGAGTTTTCCCAGTGTTACTGCAGAAAGGGTATGAACATTTCAAACATGTTTTGAAGAAAATACTTACTTTTAGTCTTGCGACAGGATATATTCCAAGAGCCTGGCAGGAAATAATTGTCAAATTTATTCCCAAAGGCGGTCGCAACACTTATGAGGAAGCGAAGAGTTTCAGGCCTATCAGTCTAAGCTCATTTCTTCTTAAAACAGTGGAACGCATAGTCGATCACTATATCAGGAATGTTAGTTTGGGCGTGCATCCGCTACATGGAATGCAACATGCTTACCAGCGTGGAAAGTCCACTACTACCCTGTTACATGATGTTGTGTACAACATTGAAAAAGCTTTCTCACAAAAGCAATCTTGCTTGGGAGTTTTCCTAGATATTGAAGGTGCCTTTGATAACGTGTCTTTCAATTCAATTCTGGAAGCAGCCCGTGGTCATGGCATACCTTCAAGTATCACAAATTGGATACACGCAATGCTTAGCAATCGACTTCTTTGTTCATCGCTTCGGCAAGCAGAGATTAGAAAACTGAGTGTCTGTGGGTGTCCTCAAGGTGGTGTACTATCCCCACTTTTATGGAACCTAGTCGCTGATGGTTTGTTAAGGAAACTTAATAACCTTGGATTTCCGACTTATGGTTTTGCCGACGATTATCATATATTGATGACCGGTATAAGCATTAACACTCTCTTTGATTTAATGCAGCAAGCCCTGCGATCTGTTGAACAATGGTGTTGTCAGGTTGGATTATCTGTAAATCCGGGCAAAACATCAATGGTGCTCTTCACTCATCGTAGGATAATCACAGGAGCTCGTCCGTTGCAGTTCTTTGGTTCAGAGGTCACTGTGGTCGATCAAGTTAAATACGTCGGGGTTATTCTTGACTCAAAACTGAATTGGTCTGCTCACATTGATTTCAGGATTAAAAGAGCTTGCATGGCTTTCGGCCAATGCAGACGAGCTTTTGGAAAATCATGGGGACTCAAACCCAGATATATTCATTGGATCTACACAACTATTGTTAGACCAATTTTAGCATATGGATGTCTTGTATGGTGGCAGAAAGGAGAAGTCGCGACAGTTCAGTCAAAGCTAAATCATCTCCAAAGGATGGTCCTAATGGCGATGACAGGAGCATTCACGACAACTCCTACTGCTGCTCTAGAGGCGCTACTGTGCATTAAACCACTACATGTGTTCCTAAAACAAGAAGCATTATCTTGTGCATACCGTCTTAAGGTTACAGGGCTTTGGAACAGTAACCCATTAGATTATGCTACCAGCCACACTCGCTTGTGGTCTCAAATGGTTACGTGGGATGAGTATTTACTCGCTCCTAGTGACCTAACTCTCACATGCAGTTTTCCTTTCAAAACATTCAATGTGAGCTATCCTTTTCGTGAGGAATGGTTGTCTGGTTGTCTGGAACGACAACTTGATGAACACATAGTTTGTTATACGGACGGTTCTCTGTTGAATGGTCGTGCTGGTGCTGGTGTCTACTGTCGTGAAATGAGGCTGGAGCAGTCTCATTCACTTGGTAGATACTGTACTGTGTTTCAAGCAGAAATCTACGCGATTCTGTGTGGAGTACAATCGGCACTTCAGCAGAGGATCTGTGGTAAGCGAATTTATTTTTGTTCCGACAGTCAGGCAGCCTTAAAAGCACTCAGTTCGAATGACTCACGGTCGAATCTAGTGATCGCATGTCGAACTCAAATTGAAGACCTCAGCATTTCAAATGCTGTTTACTTCTTATGGGTACCCGGCCATTCTGGTATTACTGGAAATGAATGGGCTGATGAGTTGGCTAGAGCTGGTGCAACGAATGATTTCGTTGGTCCTGAACCAGCTTTACCACTTTCAACTAGTTGGATAAAGCACAAGATTCGTTCTTGGGCTGTATCCAAACATGCCAGCTACTGGCGCAGCTTGCAAACTTGCGCTCAGACAAAAGCATTTCTACCAGATTTAAATCTGAAAATGTCAAAGTGTCTACTGCATTTCTCCAAGCATCATTGCAGTATTCTGGTCAGAGCTCTGACTGGACATTGCAAACTCAATTATCACATGGCTACTATTCAACGTGCTGAGTATTATTCGTGTGATTTGTGTGAATGCGATTATGGTACTTCATATCATCTGATATGTAACTGTCCCGCATTGACGCAGCTACGTATCCGGGTTTTTGGTTCTCCATACATGGTTGAGTCTGTGTATGCGGAGCTAAAATTGAAGGATATTCTCTCGTTTCTTACCCAATGTGGTAAGGAGCTATAGTCAGAAGGGTTCATCGTTCTTCCTGGAGTGAATGAATCCCTTCTGTATTCACCTTAAATAGGGTTTAGCAGATTGTTTGGCATCCTTTAGGGGGTGCCGAATTTACTTCTGCTCGTACATACTGCGAATCGTTCTGCATTCTTCCGGGAGTGCAGAATGGTGTCGCTTTTGTAAGATCTTCAAATCCTCTCGGGGGTTGGAGGTTTTATTAAGAGCAGACTGTTCGGGACCTCGTAGAGGTTCAGAATTTACTTCTGCTTTTATGTGTTTCTGTGTCGTCAATTTTTCCCATCCTCCTAGTCCAACCCTTACCATTTCCTTTCAATCCTTCCCTCTTATATATCGGGAAAATGATGCTAAAAACAAATTGATGGCAAGGCACAAATCTCCAAATATCAAGGGGAACGTGCCATTTGAGCCAATTTGTTCTGATTCCTGATTCCTGATACCGACATTAGACAACCTTTCAAGTGAAAGAAATTTTTGTCTTCTGGAACCGAATAACAGGATGATGGACTTTCCGAACCGGAAACCTTGATATAGTTGCTGAAGGAAACAAAATATACAAAATAAAGCTAAAGAAGTGATCGATTCAGAAAATATGAGCTATTGAGAATATGACAAATCTAGAAAAAAATTCTGGACTCCAAAACATATTATCGATTTAAAACAAGCAGAATGTATTCCTAACGAATAGCTGAATCCGGCTTTCCTGTGAATACTTCTAAACCTAAACTAAACTCAGTTGTATTTCCAACAGCATTTTTCTTTTAGTTACATTATTATATACTTTTTTGTATACATGCTCTATCGAAATGAAAGGTTTATTTGTTGAGCTTGTTCAGAACACGAAAGATTAACAGACTTCAAAAATAAATACTTACCTAGTTTTCAGGCTGATGATTCAAAAAACAAAAGTAATTCAAATATTGTTATTAAAACCCTGCGAAAAATTTTTTGTTAGCTTATACAAAACATGTCATCATCAGTTTAATATCAACGATTGCACAATTTTTTAATTTTATAATCTTTGGGCAGCCGCACTTTATCATGGAGCATGTTTGAACAGATGCGACTGCCAAAAAATCTCGCGTTTTTTTTTCTGATAACGGCTAAAAAGCCATTTGTTACTATTCACTTTGAAATAGGATTTCGGATGATGATGCAGTCATAGCAGTATTGAAAAGATTTTTTTTCTCACGTCTGGTGTGAAAATCAATATTCAAATGGTCATCGTTCATCAGAAATTCCTCATCGTTGTAAAAGTTCCTCAGATGGATTCTTAGGCGTTAACAGAAAAAAACGCGTAAAACTTGAAATTGAAATTAGATAAAAATTAGGTGAAATTAAGATTTATTAGATTGAAAATGCACAACTAGCAAAAACTAATTCAGAAAGGAACTACTCTCGAAATTTATTATTGTCATTATTATTATTAATCTACCTTTGCAGTACTTGATAAACAAAAAGTCAAGTCAAATAACTGTAACAGTGAAGTGGGCAAAGATAATACAGAGTCCGGCACTCGAATCTCTGTACAGAAATGTTTCCGATTTGTATGTGAAAAAATTCCAAAAATTTGTCTGTAGTAAAGGACAAATTTCGCTAATGGCGAGAAAATCCATTATGAGAGCATTTTGGTTATAAATTAAATTACTAAAAATACCGACTTAAACAACATGCACAAATGTGTCTCTCCCTTATTAGCCAATTAAAAAAAACATAGTCACTTGAACAATTTCAGGCTATAAAGTCGTTTACTGAAAATTATTCATTTTATAATTCACTTAGATTTTCTCAAGAGAAGAGTTTTCACAATATAATCATTTTTTGAGTTTTGAGGTGGGGAGTCTGTTTTACTAGCGAACAAAACGTATTGTAAGCCCACTGCGCTTAATCACTGAAAATTTACGTATTCCTATGAATCGGATTTTCACGATACGCTTTATGCGTTTCAAATAATTACGTTAGGATTTTTTTTATAGAAAAGAATTGCATTGCTTTATCTAATCTTCATCTGTTGCTTTTTCCGAATGGATGAATTTAGAATTCCATCGATTACAAATGTTGGTCTAAATATGTCAATATTGCCAATAAACTGTTTCATATGAAAATATTTGTTCAAAAGTGCTTATAATATAAGCAATATATATACAGAAAAAATTACATCAACAGTTATTACAAAAAGGCAACCTTTTGTGGAATTTAAGAATTCTGATTTAACAGACTTCGCAGCCGATTCTCAGCGTACAGAACCATTGCATGGCTACGATCCTATGAACACTAAGAATCCTTCGAACATATGACAACTGGCTTGTATGACCAGCGTTCTATGCTTTGCACCGTCAATCCGGGTAAGGCTATCAGTTATGAAAAAAAACTCAATTCAAGCATTCTTCCGCGGTTTGTAACAAACACCTGTTTCAAAGTATTATATCGTATTATAAATTCCGTTAAAATTGCAAAAATGAATTTGATTCATAGCGTACAGAATCATTTCATGACTGGTTCTACGAACTCGCTGACACTAAGAATCCTTCCAGGTTGGGGTTCGAACATACAAAACCTGACTCGTTGGATCAGTACCCTATGCATTACCCGCAGTTTATTACAAATACATCTTTCAAACTATCGCTTCTTATTCTAAATTCCGTTCAGTTTATGAAGGAGAATTTAAGACTAGGGGCGAGTAACCCCACCGAAAGTTTGTCTAATTGTAGAAACGAATGATAACAAGTTCAAAATCTCTGTAATCGAAATGTAATATTTTCTTTTTAGTACTTAACAGAATGGAAAAAGACTGATGAAGAAGTAGCAGCAATGAAAATTTGCGAAATAAAAATTACCACAGAGACGGGACTTGAACTCGTAACAATTCCTATCCAGGAAAATTATTTTGTCAATGAAACTATACGAGATTATGAACATAAAACAACTCACAAAGTCATTTGGGGGTTTGGAACCTCTTGGGTTCCAGTTTGTGCTAAAGTGCACATGATTAAATTGAATTATTTACACACTTCGAAAAAACTGTGTGATTTTTCGTCTTACTAGATGCACATTAATTTAATATTGTGTCTAAAATTCCATAACATTAAATTCATTGAGTAAAAAAATGAATACTGATAGCGACGCCGCGACTTGAACCGAGAATCATTGGATCGCAAAATACTTCTGTTAATCGACTGAGCCACCGAAGCACACATCTCCTTGGCTGGTAAAAGGTGCATTTGAATTCATACAGTCGCATCTGCCAGCAGCATGTAAGTTACAGGCGAAACCAAGTCATTACAAATGAAATTTTCTGTCATTTGACAAGTTAGGTATTTATGGATTACATCGTATGAGGGATTCAGTCACCTGCAAAATTCAAATTTTTTTGGTGTGTAAGTTTCGCATTCAGCTTATCAGTGTATTAGCAGATTATGTTGATCTACTAATGCCACCTCGCGGATAACATAATCCGCTAAGCAGACGTAAAGTAATTGCTATTTACAACGCACTTATTTTACACTGAATGTGCAATGTCTATTCTGTTGGCGGCCAGCATTGCCGTCAATTGGTTTCGTTACTTTCGGCACGTCAGAATAGACATTGCACATTTAGTGTAAAATAAGTGCGTTGTAAATAGCAATGATTTACGTCTGCTTAGCGGATTGTGTTGATCCGCGAGGTGGTATTAGTAGATCAACATAATCTGCTAATGCACTGATGAGCTGAATGCGAAACGTAAATAATTCAACTCACAAAGGTTAACTAACAATTAATACTGGACTCATCTAGAAGTTTGATTCCAATAAACCGTTTTGTACTAAGCGCAAAATTCAATAACAGTTTCAAAAAATAATTTTGACTTGTTAAAGCCATTGTAAACTGGCCTGGTTTAATACAAGCATTTTAAACTGTTTTAGTACAAGGATGTAACATATAATCATACCCTTACGATTATGCTCAAACCACAAGATGCTAGTCTCGCAAGTCAGTAGGATCGTAGCATGCGTCACGCTATAGGGAAATGCTGAAAACCGGCGGCAAAATCTTTATCGTTATTTTTGACAGCTGAGAAGTACAGAACAAGTTCTGCGTGACCTTTCTCGCAACATAGAAGCTGAACAATAAATTTTAGAAGCTGCTTAGAAATTCGGTCAGTTACGTCGCGTCGCGTGAATAGTCATTTGTCAATCCCTTTTTTTTTTTGCTTAAGTCATTTGTCAATTCCTTTTTCCGAACTTTTGGTTCGTTGGTCATAAAATCAATTCTGGAGTCTATTGGATAATAGCAATAAACAAAAGCAACATTAACATAAGCAATATTCTAAAATTATCGATCATGCCAAATCGGAATGAGATTACCAGTATAAATAACCTAAAATTCATAATAAGGTAATAACGAACTTCGTTTGTTATGCTCTCGTAAATTATTCTATTTGACCTTCAAGGAATGCAATCTTACTCAAATTTGTTTACTTTTGTCAGAATATGGACCATCAACTGAACACTATAATCATCGACTGTCATTCTCGAACCAGGATTGTCGGAAGCATTCTCGCCTTCAACTAAGATCTGATTATGTGTTTGTCAATAATCGCTTTACTATGACTTCTAACGCAATATTTAGAATTACTTTAAAACAAGCCCTAAATGTTTTGGCAACTATGATAACAATCAAAAGGAAGAAGCATTGCCGTTTCAACCTTCCGAGCGAACGGACGTGCTTTGTGTTTACTGCGAAAAAAACCAGTGCCGTGTGTGATAACGTGACCGGACGATCAAAACTAGATTATATCGCTATTGTGTAATAGACAATAGTGCTTTTTTCTGTGAGAGGTTTTTTGTACATTATACACTGAAGCAGTGCATTGTTGTGAGCGGACGATCGAAACAGTACCGTTAGCCGGTGATTGTTTGATCGATCAAGGCCAGATTTCAGTGGCCATTGTGATTATACTGTGCGGATTATAAGTGAGTGTGCTTTTTCCTCTCGGAGGTTTTTTGCACACCCTCGAAGCGGCGATACGCCGATCGACGAGGGCTTGGCCTTGGTGGCCCCCGTTGGATTAAAAGTTAAGTACTATTATTTTGTATATTTTTTTTTCTTCTTCATTCGACCGTTCATTACCCCCCCCCCCTTCGAATCATTTATTTCTGCGCGGAGGTAGCTCCGCGACATGTCAAATTTGACTCCCGACCCCTCCGTTCTCGATGATCAGATGGAGACTTCTGTTGGCAGCAATAAGTCTCGCATAAAGAGTTATCCCGATGGGCTTGCACTCTCGGCCGGGCCTTACTCGGTTTATTTCCGGACCAAGGCTAAAGAAAAAAAATTGAATGTTTTGAAAATATCGCGGGATCTGTCCTCGCGATACAATACTATAAAAAGTATTGATAAAATACGACCAGATAAGCTCAGGGTTCTGTTCACCAGCTCAAAGCAGGCAAATGAGCTCGTTCAAAATGACCATTTTACGCGGGAGTACCGCGTCTACGTGCCAGCTCGCGAAGTAGAAATCGACGGTGTGGTCACCGATTCGAGTTTGACTTGCGAGGACGTTCTTAAGTACGGAGAGGGCTGTTTTAAGGACCCCTCACTTAAGAACGTCAAGATACTGGACTGCAAGCGATTGCATTCAGTATCGATCGCCGGGGATGGAACAAAGTCTTATCCCCAATCTGACTCTTATCGTGTGACCTTCGCCGGCTCTGCTTTGCCCAACTACATCCTCTTGGACCGGGTTCGTCTGCCTGTTCGTCTTTTTGTACCTCGAGTAATGAATTGTACCAATTGCAAACAATTGGGGCATACAGCTTCTCATTGCTGCAATAAGCCCCGGTGTGCTAACTGTGGGGAGGCTCATGCGGATGGCTCTTGCGGTAAGGATGCTGAAAAGTGTCTCTACTGCAAGGAGGGTCCGCATGACCTAATGGCATGTCCTGCGTATAAGCTGCGAGGAGATCGGATGAAGCGTTCCCTGAAGGAACACTCCAAGCGTTCCTTTGCCGAGATGCTTAAGAGTGCCACCCCTCCTAAACTGACAACGAACCCATATGCCTGCTTGTCAACTGACGAGAGCGATTCTGACGACCCTTTGGAAGGTCCATCATCGGCGGTCCCTCATAGCTGTAGGAAAAGAATGAATAAATCCTCTCATAAGCTACCTAGTAAGGGCTCGAAGGTGTCTTCCGAAGGGCTTCGAAAAGTTACAGCTAACGGGAATCGGGACAAACCACCGGAGCAAAAGGCTCCTGGTCTCGGAAAACTCAGTTCCGAGATGGAATTCCCACCACTTCCCGGGACAACAAAATCCCCAAACGTCCCTGAAAATCTATCAGAGAACCAACTAGGTGCTGGACTTATCAAGTTCTCTGATGTTGTGGACTGGATTTTTACAACTTTTAATATTTCTGACCCTCTTAAAAGCATTTTAATTGCTTTCATGCCAACAGTAAAAACATATTTAAAGCAGTTGACTGCAAATTGGCCCCTTCTCTCAGCGATTGTATCCTTCGATGGCTAAATCATCCATCGAGGTCACGGATCTAATCACTGTTTTACAGTGGAATTGCAGAAGTATTATCCCAAAAATAGATTCCCTTAAATTTCTAGTAAATAATCTGAAATGTGACGCATTTGCATTGTGCGAAACTTGGCTAACTTCTGAAATATCCTTAAACTTCCACGATTTTAACATTATTCGCCTGGATCGAGATGATCCCTACGGAGGAGTACTTTTGGGGATCAAAAAGTGCTATTCTTTTTATCGAATTAACCTCCCCTCGATATCAGGTATTGAAACTGTCGCATGTCATGTTACAATCAAAGGCAAGGATCTTTGCATTGCTTCAATCTTCAGTGATATCATTGAGCTCCTTCCCGCACCGACGTTGGTTTTAGGAGACTTTAACTCACACGGTACGGGATGGGGCTGTCTTCACGACGATAACAGATCAGCTATGATCCATGATATCTGCGACAACTTCAATATGACAATCTTGAATACGGGAGAAATGACACGGATTCCTGCACCACCAGCAAGACCAAGTGCGCTGGATTTATCACTTTGCTCGACATCGCTACGGTTGGATTGCACGTGGGAGGTAATTCCTGATCCCCACGGTAGCGATCATCTACCGATCGTAATATCAATCACCAGCGGCTCAAAACCATCGAAGACAATCAATGTTTCCTATGACCTCACACGAAATATTGATTGGAATAGCTATGCGACCGCGATATCTGAGAAACTTGAAAGAACACAACAACTTCCTCCGGAGGAAGAGTACACGTTTTTGGCTGGCTTGATTCTCGACACCGCGACTCAAGCTCAGACGAAACGTGTACCCGGCGCAAAAACTAACATCCGTCCTCCCAACCCGTGGTGGGACAAAGAGTGCACAAATTTAAACGCGGAGAGAGCCTCCGCGTATAAAATATTCAGAAAAAATGGAACACCTGATAATTACCGGAATTACGCGGCGTTAGACGTTAAAATTAAGAACTTGATTAGAGCTAAGAAACGCGGTTACTGGCGTCGGTTCGTAGACGGCCTAACAAAAGAAACATCTATGAGCACTCTTTGGAACACAGCCCGACGAATGCGCAATCATAACACAACGAATGAAAGCGAGGAATATTCTAACCGCTGGATATTCGATTTCGCTAAAAAAGTATGTCCAGACTCTGTTCCGGAACAGAAGATCACCCGCGCCGCGACACCAAATACAAACGAAACACCGTTTTCGATGGTAGAGCTCTCACTTGCGCTCTTGTCATGTAACAATAAAGCCCCGGGATTAGACAGAATAAAATTCAATTTGTTGAAAAATCTGCCTGACCCCGCCAAAAGGCGCTTGCTGAGTTTATTCAATAAGTTCCTTGAGGACAACATTGTTCCACATGACTGGAGACAAGTGAAAGTGATATCCATTCAAAAACCAGGAAAACCAGCCTCCG
Source organism: Malaya genurostris (assembly GCF_030247185.1). Taxonomy (NCBI): domain Eukaryota; kingdom Metazoa; phylum Arthropoda; class Insecta; order Diptera; family Culicidae; genus Malaya; species Malaya genurostris. Next base: position 185,046,244 of record NC_080572.1, read on the forward strand.
ATCACAATTCGTATCGGCCGATTGCTATGCTTTCCTGTATCCGGAAATTGTTCGAAAAAATGATTCTGTTTCGTCTAGACAATTGGGTCGAGACTAATGGCTTACTTTCAGATACACAATTTGGTTTCCGCAGGGGCAAAGGAACGAACGATTGTCTTGCGTTGCTCTCAACCGAAATTCAAATGGCATTTGCTCGTAAGGAACAAATGGCGTCAGTTTTCCTAGACATCAAGGGGGCTTTTGACTCAGTTTCTATAAATATCCTATCTGAGAAGTTGCATCAGCATGGTCTTTCACCAATTTTGAATAACTTTTTGTACAATCTATTGTCCGAAAAATACATGTATTTCGCGCATGGTGATTTGTCGACAATACGATTCAGTTACATGGGTCTTCCTCAGGGCTCATGCTTAAGCCCCCTTTTATACAATTTTTACGTAAACGACATCGATAAATGTATCAACACATCTTGCACGCTAAGACAACTTGCCGACGACAGCGTTGTGTCCATTATAGGACCCAAAGCTGGCGATCTGCAAGGGCCGTTACAAGATACTCTTGCCAACTTATCCACATGGGCTCTTCAAATGGGTATCGAGTTCTCTACGGAGAAAACTGAGCTGGTTGTATTTTCAAGGAAGCGAGAACCAGCACAACTACAGCTTCAACTAGGGGGTGAAAACATAGCTCAGGTCTTCACATTCAAATATCTCGGGGTCTGGTTCGACTCCAAAGGCACCTGGGGATGTCACATTAGGTATCTGAAACAAAAATGCCAGCAGAGAATCAATTTTCTTCGTACAATAACCGGAACTTGGTGGGGTGCCCACCCAGGAGACCTGATCAGATTGTACCAAACAACGATATTGTCCGTTATGGAATATGGATGTTTCTGCTTCCGATCCGCCGCGAACACCCATTTCATTAAGCTGGAAAGAATTCAGTATCGTTGTTTGCGTATTGCCTTGGGTTGCATGCAATCAACTCATACGATGAGTCTTGAAGTGTTGACGGGCGTCTTACCGTTGAAAAATCGTTTGCTCATTCGATGCGACATTTTGAATCCTCTGGTGATTGAAAACTTCGAAAGGTTAGTTGAGCTTAATTCTCAAACCCGTTTTATGTCCTTGTATTTTGATTACATGGCTCAGAATATTAATCCTTCTTCGTTTGCTCCCAACCGTGCTCATTTCTTGGATACTTCTGATTCTACTGTGTTTTTCGACACATCCATGAGAGAAGAGATTCGTGGAATTCCGGAACACGTACGCCCTCGAGTGGCCCCTAATATATTTTATAATAAATTTAGAACAGTCAACTGTGAAAAGGTGTTTTACACTGATGGATCAAACATCGACAGGTCCACAGGCTTCGGCATCTTCAATCAAAACATCACCGCTTCTTACAAACTCAGTGATCCGGCTTCAGTTTACGTCGCAGAATTAGCTGCTATTCAGTACACCCTCGAGATCATTGAAACATTGCCCAAAGACCATTACGTCATTGTCACGGACAGTCTAAGTTCAATAGAAGCTCTCCGGGCAATGAAGCCAGGAAAGTATCCCCCATATTTCCTGGGGAAAATACGGGAACACTTGCGAACTTTATCTGAACGGTCTTATTCAATATCGTTAGTCTGGGTCCCTTCGCATTGTTCCATTCCGGGCAATGAAAAGGCAGACTCATTGGCTAAAGTGGGCGCATTAGAAGGTGATATTTATGAAAGACCAATCTGCTTCAATGAATTTTTCAGTATCTCTCGTCAGAAAACTCTCGAAAGTTGGCAAACTTCATGGAGCAATGACGAACTGGGACGATGGCTACACTCCATTATCCCTAAGGTATCGACGAAACCTTGGTTCAAGGGGATGAACGTGAGTCGTGATTTCATTTGCGTTATGTCACGACTCATGTCAAATCACTATACATTCAACGCACATCTCCGGCGTATCGGGATCGTGGAGAACGGGCTCTGCACCTGTGGCGACGGTTATCAGGACATCGAGCATGTCGTGTGGTCGTGCGTAGAGTATCGCGACGCCAGATCGGAGCTATTGGAATCCCTCAGGGCCCGAGGTAGACCGACTGAGGTTCCGGTTCGGGATGTGTTGGCGAGTCGGGATAGTTCATATATGCTTCTGATATACCAGTTCCTCAAACACATTAATATACAAGTGTAATCTGTTACATCTTGCTTAGAAAGTTCCTCCTATTTATCGACGTTATTTCAACTGTGGCTAAGAATTATTTTCACCTGCAGGCTCGACACTAACTTCCGCCGATTATCCCGATTCCTCATCTGTCCACCATCTTCATCGGAACTAACAAGATCTTTTTGCTGTCACTAACCTTTTCGCTTCCCCCCTCCCCGTCTCTTCTCCATCTCGATGTCAACTAATTAGATCTCTGTCGTTCTTAGTCATTTTGTTCCCATATACCCATTTTACTTCGTTTTCCGCAATATTTACTTCTCTATATTTTTTCGTTATATTTACATCACCATCATCGCCCACGGAAGGTCGCTCTAGTCATGCGGGCCACCCGCCGGGTATTCGTAGCCTGGGGGTGTTTCCCGCGGACCCACACAGACCGAGGGATGCGGCCAACGTCATCTGGAAGACTCATGATATATTCCACCCACCGGCCGGTGCCGATCGCCAGCTGAAGGTTGGATCTGCCAAAGTCGACCACTGCGACCCCAATACAACATTATCCAATCATACTATCCTAGTTTTAAGTTAGTCGTTAATAAAATTAGAAAAAGTCCTTGGCACCTTAGAGCTAAAGCAGTGTGCCTTAAAAATAATTATATTATTGAATAAAAAAAAAAAAAAAAGGAAGAAGCAGTTTCACCAACTTGTACACTCTTTGTTGGATAGGAAGCATCAACCTGTTTATATTTATTCTTGTTTATAAATTATTCCGTAATCACTTCAGTAGTTTCCTTCGAAAAAACTTTGACTAATCCACAAATCCTGGCAGCTATCAATGTTCCACTTCACTCTACGATTGGTCCTTATCCAATGATTACACACTTAAATTGGTTTATCGATGTCAGCTGTTCCATCCTCGTTAGCTGATTTTTTCAGTAAAATGAACATTTCACAGCGGTACCTCAAGGCGGTGTTAATGTTGCTGTCAACAAATGTTTATTATTGCTGATATATCGGCAGCATAAGAATATTCGGTATTTCGGTTGTTCTAAGCTCGTCAAAAGATGAAAACAATACCGAAGGAGTTTAGTGTGTACAACTGTCGTCGCAAACAACGCATGTTTAAAACTGAAATCATTATCAAATGCTGATCCTGATGATATACCGCGTTTAGTGCTGAAGATATGGTCAAGAAGTCTTCATTGACAAAGCTGTTCAGTTTCCATTTACGTCTTGTATTTTTTCCCGAATCCTCAAGAACTCTTACATTTTCCTCGTTTATAACATTCACAACAGCTGCTTTTACATATCTGATACTCAGCACGGTTTTATGCCTTAACGACCTACGTCGCCAAATCTTGTGTCATGCACTTCTTGAATAATCCAAAATCAAATTGATGTCATTCGCCCTTATTCTGAATAACGTCGTATCGTTTTTTCCCTCGTATTTCATTTGTATTCCCCATAACGCTAGCAAAATCAACGGTAGCTATGATTCGATCGAACCACATTCGATCGAAAAATCAATACGTCGTTATTCAGAATAAGGGCGATTAACACAACTTTCTATTACATTTGATAAGATTAATCGTTAGATTGCATTAGTAAAACTCGACAAGCTTGGAATTAGCGATACGAACCGAAAATTGGTGAACTTATCACTACTTCACCATTCGTCGCGAATTCTGGAGCTTCTCAAGGGAGTCATCTGGTACCGTTTAAAATTTAACTATACTTAAACTATTCAAATTTTTCGTCGCAATGTTGAAAACTATCATTTTCGGACAATTTTAAACTCTTTCATCTTATCAACGATCCTAAAGCTTCAGATTTCTTGCTGTCACAGTGGGATGCAACGTTGACATGATTGAACTGAATACCTCAAAATGCTCTCATCTTTTCTCGTGAACGATCCACGAAGCGTATGACTACAATATTTCGCAAGCGATCCTAAAAAGGGAACTATCATTTGTATTTGTCCTACAATAGAATGAGAATCCTTGATTCAAAAACTTAAATGCAAGTCAAGTACAACAAAACAAACAACTGAAATAACAATAATTCTTTTGACGAACCAAAAACTTATCAATTTAGTGAGCTTTGGAACCAACAGAGAACGTTTTTCGATAAATAGTCACACTGTAAAGCTATTATATCGACGAAATGATAAGATCAAAAAGATTCACAGTAAAATCCACGACTGATACTACAAATATTATTTTGATGGAATTAATTGTTACATCAAACCATAGTTCAGCCTTCATTTTCCCCAAAAACCCATGAAATTTGAATTCGAAATTAATATTAAAATGCTAGGTAACATCTTTTACATTAAAAAAATCTACAACATATACTGCTTAAAATAATTATATACTGCTCTATTTTGTTCGATCCTTTAAAATGCTGTTGCTATTTGTCATTTTAGTTTAAATTTAGATAATTTTAATATGTGGTTATACCTATGTTATCTGTTAATACATGATTAGATGTGTTATAAAATTTCTAGAAATGTTGAGTATGGAACGGATTGCGGAAAATGAAAAGTGTTATTTACTTACTCTTACTCTTTCAGTCGTAGGCCATGTAATTGTAATTTTTATAAGAAAAGATTTGTTTGCAACGACACAACCTACCGAGAAATCTAAAAAAAAATCTAAACCAAGGATTCCCAAAGTGGTCGATATCTCTTTGGAGTCTAAATCGATTTCGTATGAGGATTGACAGGATCTAAGAATCGATCCCCACTGATGCCAATTCTAATTGGATAAATTCAAGATACCACATGAGTTGCGTTACTTTTTTATAAGAATGACTAACAATTACCTAATTAAAATATTATCAGTTACACTTGATACTTACGGTACTGAATTTTGTAAATATTTATTCTGTAAGGTTTCGGTAAGAAAAAAAAGATATGGAATTCAATAACATAACTTGCGAAACTTTGAAAATTGCGAATATTTCTAAGGTATCAGGTTATTTTGTCCTACAATAGATAGAGAATCCTTGATTCAAAAACATAAATGCAAGTCAAGTACAACAAAACAAACAACTGAAATAACAATAATTCTTTTGACAAACCAAAAACTTATCAATTTAGTGAGCTTTGGAACCAACAGGGAATGTTTTTCGATAAACAGTTTCTTTGTAAAGCTATTATATCGACGAAATGATAAGATCAAAAAGATTCACAGAAAAATCCACGACTGATACTGCAAATATTATTTTGATGGAATTAGTTGTTACATCAAATCATAGTTCAGCCAAAAACCCCTGAAAAGTGAATTCGAAAAATATTAAGATCAGTAGCTCTCTTCAAAAATTATTTTTTTCCGACAATTTGATTTATTTTCCAAAAATTATCTTAAACCTTAAAGTTGAATAAAAACGAAAATAAACAAAAAATAACGTAGAACTTTAAAAAAGGTTTTGTATTCGATTTTCCCTAAAAGGAAAATTTACCTTTGTATCTGAGCAATGTGATATAAACAGGTGCTGCAGACACTATAGCATGCTTGAATTTGTAAATAGTTTGGTATGACGATATACATGAAAAATAGACATGCTTTGATGCGTATGTTCGAGCCCCGACCTGGAAGGATTCTTATACCGTTTTCGTTTATTGATCAGAGCAGCCCGAAAGCTGACCCAGAGTCGCCAAAAAACGTTTGATATGTTTGTTTTAGCAACCTGAGGTCGCTCTAGATCGGACTCCAATCGCGTAGTTTCGCTCTGAAAATTTTCTCGGGTCGCACCACGCATCCAGCCGAGTTTGTTTATTTTTTCTTTTTTTCATGAGTTGTTGTTTAGGGCGCGTACCACGTGTTCGTTTTACTCGGAGTCAGAGTAGCCCGCGTCTAGGTTCAAAAACGAAAACGGTATTAGTGTCAGTAGGATCCATAGTACTAGCCATGCAATGATTCTGTACACTTAAGAATCGGCTGCGAAATCTGTTGAAACAGAAATGCCAAATTCCACAAAAGGAATGTAATGCCAGGAGTTTGCTTTGATGCAATGCCGATTAGTTCGAGCGATATGACGAAAGAAAAAAGGTTTTACTGGGATTGCTAAAGCAAAATTAGTTTGACTTACACAAAAGCGTTATGTTTGCCCCACCTGTTTATACTTCATTAGTATCTGAATACATACCGAAAAAACTTTTGTAAATCAATTAGGCTTCGATAAGAAATCGTAGTATGATTTTGAATCGTCACATGTCTCAGCTGATGTGCTCAGCTCAGAATTTATTTGAGAGTTTGTTGTCAGACACTTTCACTTTCACGTGGTGTATGATATCAATGTTAGCAGTAGCCAAACGAAACACCTCAAATTCTTTTTTACATATGGAGGATACGTACGATACAAAATGAAATCAGGCAACATTATTCCGTCTTATTAATAAAAGCATGCAAAAAATCCGTGCTATATCGAGAATCCGTGTTAAAAATCGTATGTATTTTTTTCACACAAAATACACAAAAGTGCAAAATTTAAGAGAACCAGTAGATCGTGTCACTTGAACTTTCGTCGTGAAAACGATTTACTTTACTATGGGGCACCTTTTCAAAATTGAATTACCCTTTAAGAGAGTGCTTTTGACCGTGAATATCTTGCATCTTGTTGCATCTAACGTATCAACATAATTTTTGCTACATGCCATCGGAAATATGATCACCATTTTATGATAAAATTTTCAGTGGTGTGACATAATTTCAAATAGTTCAAAATTAAACTTATCGGAATGTTTGGTATCAACGAGTATCAAAGAGGAAAACACATGACGATTGTTTGCCTTTCTCGTGTTTCGAAAGCTAATAGCTCAGTGATCTGTGGAAGGATTTATATAATCTAACTACCAATAGATTCGAAATTTTTCAACTTGAACGCAACAACATTGAAGTTTTTCAATAGTACACTATTGAAAAACCTGTCTGACTTGATCCATTTCAGAACGCCAGAGCCAATCTGAACGCGTTATGAGGAAGAGAACAAAATATGTGCTGCTTTAACGATATAAAAGATGATTTTACCACTTTTTCTATCATTTTGTGAGCAACGGTTACAGAAAACACACACGAGAGTAACACCGGGCCGGCCATACATTGAAACCACACCAAAAGCCTGCCAGCTGAAGTCATCAGTGTACACGCAAAGAACTATCTTGGATCTAAATGCGGATATTGCTGGTCGTGAAAATTCAAAGCACTTTTCAGTGCTACAGATCATCATAAAGAATTAGTTGAATTTTCTCTTTCATACCAAAAGTATCAGATTTATCAAAATGGAAATAGACAAAGTTTGCACCGCCACTAACACATTCTATTACGACTCACTCAAATAAAAAAAATAAAATTAGTGACATAGAACACATCTTTATACTAGTATGGGGGTCGTTTGGCAATATGCCGTGCGAAACAGGGTTGCCACGTATACTGATTAATCTGTATTTTAATTAAAAAGAACTATACGGGTTATTTCATAATATTTATATGTTTCAGAATGTTTAATGTAAATAATCTGAACTTTAGTTCAGGTTCATCGTTTAAAATTCTAGTAGTGAAAAGGGGGAATGCTTGCATAATTCATACAATTGATCAACTAATTGATATTCGGAAGTGTTAAGGAACATGCCAGTTGTTTTCGTATTCACGACATCCAGTTATGTCTCTGACATTACTCACTCGCCTTTTTTCTGATTCCTGATTTCGATTACAACTTTAAGTTCGAACGAAAGTCATATATGAGAAGAGGACAAACATACGGGTAATAATAGAAATGGTTATATACGCTAGCGGAATTCCGGGTCAAATGCCAACCCAATGGAAAATGTGTGGAGGATTATGAAGTTGCAAATGTACAATTTAAATTCATCGACAACGCAATACTGGTCGAAACAATGTCCAAAAGGTATGGTTATTGTTAATGAACATAACTCATGATTTGAGTAGCGATTACTGAAATTCATAAACTGAAATGCTTAGTCAAAATGAATCATGGATATTTTGTCAAAAGACGATTCGCTGAAAGACGTTTCACAGGAAGACGTTTCGCCGAAAGCCGTTTCGCCGAAAGCCGTTTCGCCGAAAGACGCTTCGCCGAAAGCCATTTCGCCGAAAGTCATTTCGCCGAAAGCCATTCCACCGAAAGTCATTTTGTCGAATGGCATTTCGCCGGATCATTTCGAGAAATGTCATTTCACCGAAAGAGTCATTTCGCCGGAAGAGTAATTTTGCTAAATCGTGCAAATGTCTTATTATTGTGTTGGAATTGATTTGAAATAAAGAAAGATGATAGTGTTCACGCCCGTTTTGTAGACCTAAAATCATATATCTGAAATATCTCCTACATGAAACGATAGAAAAAAATGTATACTCCGTGTTTAACTCAGATTGAATTTTTCATTTTGATTTATGATCCGCAAAACATAATTTCCAGGAGAACTTTTACACTTTATTTACCACTAAGCATTACCGCATTTGTTTTGGTGTATCTGTCAGGCGCGGGGCATCTCCGTGAATTGAGCGCAAATGAACAAATGTATCGTTCTAAATCAAAGAAACTTAGCTTTAAGTAGACCGAGTAAACGAGGTGGTTACAGGGTTGTATACGAGAGGTCGCAGCATCCGACGGTGCGAAAATAACCAAACCTAAAATCTACAGTCGAAACATCGGGCAATAAAACAGTCGTTTACATTTAACAGACCGCCAGTCTGGAATGCATTAGTTCTAATCATTCCATCTTAATTAAAATTTAAGCAATTTGTATGCTCTATACGATGTTTTCAGTTGAAAAAACCTTTTGGTGAGATTACTTTTTCGACGAAACGACTTTCGTTAAGTACATGAGAGTAACATCTAAGTGAAAAGAATACTACCACCGCGTTGTGTTGTTCGATACGTTCACATTCAAGGAGTTAGAAATTCTAGAACTAAGGAAAATATCAATTCAATTGGTTTTTTGTAACTATCAGTTATTGATAACAGTCATATCTGTACTGTATTTTACAGTATTGTAATTTATTTTTGACCCACTTACAGCGTACTGTTTTTTACCCTTAAATGTACTGTATTTTCCATTTAAAGTGCACTGTATTTTTCATATCAAAAAAATTACCACAGTACTTTTAATTTTTAACGCATCGTATTTCTATTTGCCGCTATACAAAACGCCAGAAAGAAAAGTGACAACACGTAGTGAATATGAATACATGTAAAGATTAAATGGATTGGTATCTTCCTCTCTTTTTCGCCATGGTTTTTAATGAAAACCATTTAATGAATCTATATATATAAAAATGCAAAGATCATTCTTTGTAATCGCATCACGTAAGAACGGATGGACGGATTGAGATGATTTTTTTTTGTTTGATCAGTTTTTACCCTCACCGGGTTCGTACATCAAAAAAATTAGGAAAACTTACCGGAAAAGTGGGAAAAACCAATAAAGTTATTTTGTATGGACAATGGAATTTTCCACTGAAAAAGTCGCCAATGATTGCTAGATCTACAATTGGTATTGGGCGCGCAACGAGTTGCATAAGTGTTTGGCCGTCGAAAGAAAGGAATACTAGATCGTTGAAAGAATCTTTTGGCGCGCAACGAGTTGTGTGCGTGTGAAAACTTGATTCATGTGGTTCGTCATTCCGGGCCACGTGCTCAATTGGGTATCAACATTATTGCTTGCCAAATGACTCAATGACGGAATGCATATGACTTGTTCTAGAAGACCGTTGTTGGCAGGAGAAAATGGTCTGATGTCATTTACCAGTTCATTGGTCATCGCGGGCGCGAGTTTAATAAATCAGAAAATTTTTGAATGAATCAATAAAAAGATTATGCTGTAGAAGCGCTAAGGTCACACTAAGGAATTATCCTTGCGTTTTTCTTTCTAATAATTTAGATTAGACTAAGCGCACAATTCTGCGAAGAATGTTCAAATTGGTATAATATCAAATTAAAATTTTAGCGTAGTCTCTCTAAGCAACCAAAAATTCCGAAGTACCTTTATTAGAGCTCTAAAGTACGCGTAGCACTTTATGGCAACTTGAACATACAGAACAAGTTCTGAGAAAACTTCCTCGCTGCATAAAATCTGTACAAAGAACTGCTTTAAAGTTTTTTTCTGTTGCATCGGGTGAACATTCAAGTATTCCTTAAAAACGGACTATTCAGAATTCGTTGTATGCTGTTTTAGGGGGGGGGGTGGATATGAATGATGCAAAAAATAATTATATTAGAGATTTTTTTTCAGAATTATCGTGCATCAAAATAAATTCAAATGTTTTGCTTGATAAAAAATATCATTCGAACAACATTTTGTAATTTTTTCGTGGAAAACTATTGAGAAATAAGCGAAAAGTACGATTTTTAACGAAAAAATCCACCATTTTGCAGCTGTAAAACCTCCCAAAAATAACAAAAAACGAAAAGGAAAACGTTGGGGTCTGGTTTTTCATATGTAGAAAATGTGTGCAAATGAAGAGAAACATTATCCGTTTAGTCGTTTGACAATTCTGCTGTCCGAAAACATAAATTCGAACAAATAATTTGTGGGCGAGACGAAGTTCGACGGGTCAGCTAGTAATTGATAATTAATCAACTCGTGTTCAGAGCGCGTCACAACAATTTTGCTAAATTTTCTTCATTCAAAACAAAAGAAAATTTTCCCCACAAAAGAAATAACACACTAAATCACAATCACCGTATAAAATATTTAGTTTTTTTTAATAACTGAATTTTTGTGCAACAAATTGTTGATGGTTAATTCATGTATTTTTTTGGTTTATATTGAACTATAAATACCTTGCAAAAGAAGAATCATAAAAAGGTTATAGAAATAAATCATCTGATAATTTTTACTTTTGTATTTTATTCACTATTGTTAGATTAAATGAGTGCTGCAAAATGTACTGTTTTTTTTTTAAAGTCGATGTACTGGATTTTATTTTTTTAACGCAAAATATACTGCTTTTCGTACAAAAAATATACGAGCGTTAGTTATTGATGATTTCGATAGACGCTTCTGGTTTCAATTATAACAATTTGAATTTTGAATACTTGCATGAAAGTCAGTGGTGTGTCACTCATTTCGAGTTGTTACACATCATTCCATTAGGTTTTACACGAACCTGTCAGTCTTATGTTAAATTAAATTGCCTTGCGAGCATGTAAACAATGCTGCTGGATTGTCAAATTAAGGTTAGTAGCAAAGATGCCATTTATACAGATTTATTCGTATTATACAGATTTTTACATGCGCATACAGATTTCATACAGAATACACAATTTATACACATTTCCTAAATTCCATACCGAATTATACAGTTTTTACAAAAAATTAAACTTTTCGTCTGCGCTTCAAAAACTTTAAACAAGCTCGAAATTAAATAAGAAATCAATCAATAGGTACTTTTTATTTGCTGTGTAAATAATAAATACAATGATTTTGTCAACATCTGTACTGTCCATACTCGCATAACAGTCCCATATCGCCAATTTTGAATTAGCTTGAGGAATGAAATATATCCTCGATATACTCTAAGAAAATGCAATAAAAGTTAAGGGTTTGTTAAGTAAAATGTGTCCCATATGTAAAGTACCCGCATATCAGTCCCATTCAGTGTAAATTTCAATAATCTCATTTGTTGCAATATTGGAATAGCAAAGGTGTATTACCGACCATGATTTAACATTAGGTAGCACAATAAATCAAAAAAAATTATGATCGTCTTTTACTCGACATGCCGATTTTGCCGATATGGGACTGATATGCAAGTACGGGTAGTGTAAATAACTTTCGCACTCGAAGCTAAGAAACAATTTATGCAATCGCTGAAAACAAAATAAAACATCCAATATGTTTTAAACAATTCATCTGAACGTTCGACCGTTTACTATAATTTTAGCAAATCAATACAAAGTAATACAATAATGGAATCAGTCGATTCTATTTGAATCAAGCTATTTTCTATTACAAAATAGTCAAACGGTTTCAATTTTCCGTATTCTTATCTTATAGGGAAAAGGAGTGGTAAAGCAAGGAAAGGGGCAAAACGAAGTTTTGTTGATATCTCTTCTAGTTTATGGTGCCAGCTATCGAAAAAAAATGTAATTTCGTTTTGAAACACCCTCGAACTTTATCATAATAAATTCCATAGTGCTCTCTTTGGCGTATTATGTTTTTCGTTTCCGAACATTATTGTGTTTGCTACGTGTCGGAAAGAAAAATGTTTTCTCGGGTCAAAGCGGAGTAGAGTAAAGCGGGGTATTGCTCTCAGCGCTCAGAGACATGTAACAAACTATGGTAAATCATACAAATACAATTTCGATGCACAAAAAACGATATTAATTAATTTTATATTCGTTGCAATCGTTTTATTAATTATTTTTCGACAGAGTTGTATACAAAAGTTACCTTTCTACTCGATGTAATTTTTGAACAATTTTTGTAAAAATGAATTAATAATTTTCTAACCATCAACCATATTGGTTTTTCAAATATTCATACACATTTGTTAATGTAAACGGCATTATTGTGTGATTTTTCAATGTACCCCGTTTTACCTCTTACATGAGACGAAATGAGGTAAAATCTTTTTTTAGATCGTTCTGAACAATTACTAAACGTAACGAATATTTAAGATAAAAACAGTTTTGAGTCGGGTTATTAATTACTAAAGACAATGAAAATTTTTATACGCAATAAATATCTCATTTGAATAGTGAAAAAAATTATACAACCAAAATGTCCCGCTTTACCCCTTTTCCTACACGTAAGAAATATGGTTGGAAAATGTATAAAATGGTAATAATGTTAGTCGCTGCCAAAATGCATAAACTTCATATGAAGTGTATTTTTGGGATTAAATTAGCGACAATTATGGTGCATTCGGCGTTTATGAGAAAGTCAAGACTACACCAAAAACTAGAGGTAACCAAAAATCAATTACGAAATTGAATGCAAAGTAAATCCACACATCTTCTGTGAACCAATAAAAGGTGACAAAACGGTGGTATATTTCCTGTACCAATCGTGTTTCACGTAACCCAAATGCATGCTTTTCCATATTCACATTTATGATGCCCCACAAGCACAACTACTACTTACCTGGTTCAGCGAACCCGATTGTCCGAACAATTTTCTCTCTCTCTAAAAAAGGAAACCTGCAGAGCATCTTGTTTTCACAAAAATTGTTCGTTGGCATCATGTTAGAAATACGCGTTACAATCAATATTAGAAAACTCGTTTTATTACATATACTTCAGGTCAGTCGAAATAATCTATGCATTATATTATTAAACCCATCGGTTCTCGCATTTATTTAGTACACAAATCATTTTCCACTCAGCTCTATGTAAGCAGATGTATTAAGTGAACTTGATCGTGGATGAAAGCGAAACCCATTTAAAACGACCAGAGGCGATTATCAAATCATTCACTGCTTTAAAACGCAACGACACTGGCAACGTGCAGAACCAGCACAAAACCGGTATAGAGTGAACTCATCATCACGCTGCAATCGGCAAGAAAACCTGCTGATTGAACCATGCGATATGCTGCACGAATGAATGTAGCATGTACTGTCCAGTCTTACTTTCTAGAAAACTCTTCCTTATTCCCCCCATGTTGCATCGATTGACTATCGAACAGTGTTGAATAACCGGAAGAGTACTGCTTACTGTGCAACTGTGGACATACGTCACACGAACGTTGTTACAACATCCAAAACGTTTTGCAAGAATTATAACCGAAGTTCCATAATTGAAGTCGCAAACGACGATAACCCATTAGATAACAAATCGCAACCCCTTGTGACCCAACCTCGAGCTGTGCTCCCAACTTATCTGGTACAAAGGCTACATATGTGCTGATTTTTTTTTCCTTCTAATTAATACAGATCACAGTTTTTCTTGTAGCGAACGCGACAAGATAGCGAAAACTAACGATATACAAACCTGAACGCTATAAAGGCATCGCCCATTTCGCCACCAACGATGTGAACTCCGCCATCCGGGATAGAGAGGCCTTTGAAAAAATTACGAACATCCAATGCGTTTGCCGACCAGGGCAAATTCTGTAAACGTATTATTACGCTCATTTTTTCCCCTCGGAATCAATTTGAAAAATGCGATCAATGTGTTAGTCAACGTCCTCGTGATAGGCCTAGAATGAGAAAAAAATATATTGAAATTCGTGCTAGCAGACAATACGTAGCCGGTGAGATATGCTTATTGATCATCATTCATGAATTCGAATTAGAGAGCATAATCCAACCCAGAGGTAAAACATGAATGAAAAATGCTACTGATCCGCAGCACACAGTACTCATGCAACTGCTGGGTTGTGAAGTTGTTCCTCCAGATATCTTCATAATCGGCGACTGGTAGGGGAAAGTTTTTCCTGACTGATAAGTGACAGACGTTTGGGAAAAACTATAAAGTCAGGTACAAGAGCTAACCGCTTTTCAGTACACGAACTTTATCCGTCGCCCAATGAATATGCGTTAGATTCACGGATAACGACGACTGTAGGCACTATAGACAAACGGCAGCAAAATGGTGAATGTACAGAAAGTAAGTGAAAAGTAATGTTTTTTTTTCGGTGATCAGTCCAACGACAACATTCGAACAAAGTGTCTGTGATAAGTTTGAAAAATCTAGTTTATTTTAAGGCACTTTAGAGTTATTCAAACAAGATAATATAAAAGTTTATCAACAGAAAAAGAAGCAGATCTGTTTTAGGGGATAATTGTTGTGTTGTTTTCCGAATCACACGCATGCTACACAAGTTGTAGTCTACAACCAGATTTTGTCCTTCATCAGAGAATAAGGCAAAATATGTTTGCAAATTAATGAAGTGACATCGTAATATCGATAATTCATCATTTATGCCATGGATATCCTTATGAAGGTTTGCTGTTGTCTAACCATCCGGTGGTTCTGAATTGAGTTTTCGTAATCGAACATCACAATAAATTGTAAATTTTGTTTACACTATACTGTTTTCTTCAACATACAATTTTTGAGTGAATGATCTGTTACTGTATCCGTGATATGTTGCGCGTGGTGATATACAAAATCGGTGCAAAGGCAAGCACAACATTGAGAAGACTTGGTGAAGAAAAAAGTTGGATAGAATTTTTTTCAGTTGCAAAATAGTTCAATATCCAAAATAATGTAAGGTTATGATTATTTGCGACTGAGGTGATAATTGTGGTAATTTTTCAGGAAAAGCGGTCTCAGTGTTACAACACAAACGAAAGTAGTTCACTGTCCGACGTTTCTGCCTGTGGTGTAGGCCTTTTTCAAGGAAAATAAAGTACAGGGTCCGGCACTCGAAGTGTAACCAATTAAAAAGGCCATAAATTCAGTTTGGAAAATTACTTTTACTTAATTCAAAGTACAAAATGTGTAAAAATAATACAAAATTCAGAATCAATTCACTTTTGCTCGATATGACCACCTTTTGCCTTGACTTGATGACTTGAGAGAGCGAAGGAGTTGCTTCGTTTGGCCGAAAGCGGTCAATTTCCAAACATTGTATTTTCTGACGAGAAAATTTTTCCAATTGAGCAATTCGTAAACTCTCAAAACGATAGGGTTTACTTGACCGACCGTTCATACGAGAATTTGAGTCATCGATTGGCCACCAGGAGGCAGCACCCGCAACAGATAATGGTTTGGGCCGCTGTAAACGCAGATGGGCGCTCTCCAATCGTTTTCATCGAGCCTGGCGTCAAGGTAAATGCGACATATTATCGGGAAAGTATTCTGGAAGTTGCTTTGAAGCCGTGGGCAGACAAACATCTCGGTGGCAGACCATGGACGTTTCAGCAGGACTCGGCACCGTCTCACAAAGCTCGAGTGAACCAAGAATGGCTGAAAAACAACGTTCCGAACTTCATCACGTCCACACAATGGCTCTCGAATTCACCAGATGCGAATCCAATGGATTATTCTCTTTGGGCCATTTTGGATAGCAAAGTCCGAACTAAAAGATACACCAGTCTCGAGGCGCTGGAAAAAGTTATTGTCCGCGAGTGGGCCAAAATACCTGCAAGTCACATTCGGCCAAACGAAGCAACTCCTTCGCTCTCTCAAGTCATCAAGTCAAGGCAAAAGGTGGTCATATCGAGCAAAAGTGAATTGATTCTGAATTTTGTATTATTTTTACACATTTTGTACTTTGAATTAAGTAAAAGTAATTTTCCAATCTGAATTTATGGCCTTTTTAATTGGTTACACTTCGAGTGCCGGGCCCTGTATATAGTTCACACAAAACTACCTACTTTTGAGTACTTTCCACCAAATGTCGGGGTTTCGTTCAATAACTTAATTTCCGGTAAAGTGGCTCTGAGTAGTTTCCATAAGCCAAGTACGCTGAGAGGTGAGTAATATCTACTCACTAGTAAGTGTTATTATTACTCAGCGATTGAGTTCTATCAAACCAATTTTAGGTTGAATGTGGCTTATCTAATTTTAGATTATTTAACGAAACTTCGTTTTTTATGTTTTGACAAGAATGGAGAGAACGAACGAAAGAAAAAATTTAATACAACTCAAAATTAAGCAAGATGATGTCAAAAAATAGTTAGTTTTTAGTTTCTGTGCACAATCAAAGTATTGGTGTCTGACGCTACATTGCATGGTCAATTTTCAAACATGCTTAAAAATATATTGACTACGTAATAAATACTTCTGTTTTCCGTATGCACTCAATAATATTGTTCATATTTATTATGCACTCAATATTGTTCACATTTATTTTTATTATCAGTGTACTTTATTTTCTTTGAAACTCCGGACAGTAAACGACATTCGTTTGTATTAAGGAGTGTATCGAAAATAAGCTATCCACAAATTTTTCTTTAAATTATGATATAAAACGATATTTTATTCAAACTAAAAATTGATCCTTTATTGTACGAGGTTTAACTTGAGCATAATGAAAATCGGACGAAATGTAAGTTTTTCCTTCACGAGTTTTCGAACTTTTGATCGAACGCTCTTCATCAAGTTCTGGACAAGTGTTGCATCGCATTTTTTGGACGCTTGAGTCCGAATTTTTTTGAACTCCTGCATGTTCCCAGCTGTCTTAGCAGTCTTCTTGAAGAACCTCTTCACGATTGTTCAGTAACGTTCGATGGGTTAAACCTGAGGGCATTTTGGTGGATTGATATTTTTCTCAACGAAATTTATACCCTTTTCCGCAAGCCAATTGAGAGTGGTTTTGGCATAGTGAGCCGACGCTAAATCCGGCCAAAACAGTGGAGGTGTACTATGCTTTTAATATAAAGGCAGAAATCTCTTCTGGAGACACTCAGACCGATAGATTTCTGCATTTATAGTTCCGGTAGTGTAAAAAATGGTTCTTCAAACCACAGGAACATATTGCTTGCCAGTACTCTTCGACCGAATTTATCCACTTGAATCGACCTGTCCGCATCGCTCACATCCTCCCTAACAACGGCAGTAAAGTGTTGTGGACCTGGAAGGGTTTTTGAGTCCTCTTTTACATAAGTCTCATCGTCCATCAAAACGCATGCATCCGGACCCTGCAAAAGACGCTAATGCAATTTCCGGGCTCTTGTTGCTGCTCGCTTCTTCTGTTTCGCTTCTTTGTTTCGAGATTTTCTGCTTCTTGTATGACTTCAGGTGATTTCGCCTCTTGATACGCTAGATCATTCCGACACTCGTTTCTGCATTTTTGGCCATATCACGTATTGACATTGATTTGTTCTTCGTGATTACAGATACCACTTTTTGGTCCAGTTTCGGGTTGGAAGAACCGGGTTTTCTGCCTCTTCCTGGTAGCTCATCCAAAGAATAGTGTTCCCCAAACTTATTAATGATGGTTTTACCACTGGCATAATGAATTCCAAACCGCTTCGCCAATTTTCGCAAAATAATACCCTGCTCATTTAGCCATGTGTCCAGAACCTTAATTATAACTTCCTTTTCAATACGCGACATTTTGAAAACTTTTTTTCGATACACTCCTTATAGCCTAAGACAGCCGCTTTTCCTGAAAAAATAGCAAAATACTGTCATCAACAATGAACATTGATTGAACTCTTAAAGCTACCGTTCGCTCAACTTATGTACTGTTATGTACTGTTCATTTTCATTAATATGATTTGTCAACTTCTAAGCAGTGAGAAAGTCCACGCGTGTACTTTATTGTGTACTTTCAAGTTGCCAGAAGTTCCACGTGTACTTTTAAGCAGCAAAAAAGTGGATGTTTTTCGAGCAATTGTTTTTGTTGCTTGGGAAATCTGTGG
Source organism: Malaya genurostris (assembly GCF_030247185.1). Lineage (NCBI taxonomy): Eukaryota > Metazoa > Arthropoda > Insecta > Diptera > Culicidae > Malaya > Malaya genurostris. The sequence goes on from NC_080572.1 coordinate 185,064,677, forward strand.
CAAAATTTCGTTTAGTTCTCTTTACATTTCATCTTTGACTCGTCAGGACATAATAGTTCAAGTTAAGTTGCTATGACACATAGCAGCTTCCCGACCACTCGTAATAAACAAGAAACCAGATAAAAAAAACAGATCACACATTTGTTTCGGAAATTTTTGACCTGTTTTCAAACTCAATTTTTTTTGTCCTGTTCTAGCACTGATATTTTTCTAATGATTTTTGGACTGTAAATTACAATTCCGGGTTATCAATGTTATCCGGTTCTTGCATTCAAACACCTATTTAAGTAGGTTTTCCAAAACCATGTTGCACCTATTCGAGTTTAGTATTCAACAGTTCAAATCAGATGAAGATAATTAAATGAAAAGAAAGGAAAAACAGCTCTCAATAAAGCCTCATTCGATTTGTAGAAAAGATCTTTCAATTAAGTTATCTGGGAGAAGTATAAGTGTGAGGTTGAAAATAGAACAGCAGTACATGGCTTTGAGGTTCTATTTTCAGTCTTACTCGTAACAAATCTGAAGCTTACACACTAAACTCATTCGGTATTTTTTTCAACTTTTGACGAGCTTAGAACAGCCGAAAAAAAAAAAAACTACCGAACATTCTCAGTCAATATCAATGTCAGCAAAAATAAACATTTGTTGACAGCAGTACCTTGAGGTACCGCTCTGATGAAATGTTAATTTCACTGCAAAAAGCAGCTAACGAGGATGGAACAGATGACATCGGTAAACCAGTTTAAGTATGTAAACCTTAAAATTAGAATTTCAAAAAATTAAACGTATAGAAAAATGGTCAGGGTACAACGACCTCTCACAGCTCTGTCAATTAGATTACCATGTATTTTCAATTTCATATGATTGAAGCATTGTTAACCCTAACAGAGACGATAATTTTAACGAAGTAAGTGATAAGTCAATTGTAAAGCATCACTCTAATTGGATATTTCAATCGAAAGCGAAACAAGTGAAAAAGTATTCGAAATTATAAATATACGCAACATTTGGATGACTGTGTTAGTCTCGTATGAAATTCTGCATAGTAAGGGCCAGGTATCATTGTATAAAATGAACGGCTGAAAGCAAAAATCGGATAGGTGCAACTTAGTTTGGAAACCCCGTTTAAGTATTTTTGAATGCAAAAATCGGATGAAAACATTGAGAGCAAAAACCGGACATGGATTTTGCAATGCAAGAATCGTGCCGAAACTGCCGTTGTTGGAACCATGCTTCGTCCACAGCGACACTCGGTGAAAATTTTGAATACAAAAACCGGATAAATACATTTGTTTTGGAAGAACCGGTTAAGTTTTTGTCCGGTTTTTGCATTCAAAGTTATTTTGTCCGATTCTTGCAGAAAAGATGTTTTCAACGATTCTTGCATTGCAAAATCCATGTGCGGTTTTTGCTCTCAATGTTTTTATCCGATTTTTACATTCAAAAATACTTAAACGGGTTTTACAAACTAAGTTGCACTTATCCGATTTTTGCTTTCAGCCGTTCAAATGTAGGTTAAATTATTCATGAAAATACCGATTTACTAGGAAGTCTAAAAATTTTCTTAATATTTTATTTCTGAAGTGAAACCGTTATCAGGGTGGGTGAATTATCAGGGATTCAAAATTCAAAATAATTCGTATTGCGAAAGTAAACATTTGTAAAAAAAAACGCCACCCAGAGGTTGAAATCGAACCTGGAAACAATTTACACCCGTAAAATTATTGATTTTCATCACTTCATCACACGCAGTACTTGGTTAAAACTGTACTAGATCAAATTTTATCTTACCTTATAGAATATGAACTACAAATATCATGTTGAAGACTGAAGACTTAGTAAAAATGTGTTGTGAAAAAGAAAAGTCTACGTATATTTTCAATTGAGGGAAGGAGTGTATTTGAAGTCTACGAGGGGAAAAGGGGGATTAACAAGTACCAGATTTTGTTCTACGTGGTTTATGAATAGTCCCTACACACCAAGATTTGAATGCCGTGTGGAATCCGGCGGAAAAAATAGATCCACTGGGTTCCTGATTCCATGTCGTAAAAGGCGACAATTGCAGGAGTGTTTTTCCCTTTCAGTTATCAGATATTCTCAGCGTTTCACAGCTGATCACTCTATTTAACAAAATTATCTCTTCATTCAACTTATCTATTTCCGGCTAGCTTCGGAGAAAAGTTTTATTTCGTAGTTTATATTCTTCCATGTTATCGTTTGTCTCCTAACCAATATTATTGCTTGTCTTTCAAGATTTTAAATTGAATGATAAAAATCAACTGTTGCGCAGATCCTTTAATAATACAATGTTAATAACAGAGATAACATATATCGGTATATTGAATAAATAGTAGAAAAATACTTGTTTGCTCGACAAATTAATATTTTTTTCTCGGTAACCGGCTGCCAAAATCAACCAATATAACCAATTAACCATTGAAATAAATAATTAAAATAATAAAGTGGAAATAATAAACAATCCAGACGCGCGTGAAATTTGTTGATCTTTGTTTGGTGATTTAAAATGATTTGATATAATTTATAGAATATGTCACTACAATGAATCAACTGTTTTGTCTAAATCCTATTCACTCGTTTATTTTGTAGCAGGTAATTCCATTTAAAACAAATAGGGAAGTTTTTATTCGTAACGCGATAGTTTTTCAAATTTTCCATCGGTTTCCCAGAATAGGAACTGTGAATCAAGACTTCCCGTAACTTCAGTATCGGATATTATTGAAACGTTTACTCGGAAAGTCTGTGGCGCCTATACTGATCAAAGAGCTCCGGGGTTACCAGAAAATGTACATTGAAAGATAATTTGCCAGTCCCAGGTCTGATTATCGAGGAATTCTCTGTACAATTTCATCTAATCCCAATCAGTAACGGAGTAGCAACCAGGGGTGGTCGCTCAAGTTCACGAACCCTACACACTAAGATTTGATTCCGTTGTTCAGAATTTTTTTGACGAAAACTTACGGTAATCGTTATAAATAACTAATAAATCGACACTATTTCGGAGCGTTCTCAAGATGTAGGCCGATACTGGGTTAAAACTGTTTTAGATCAAATGGGGTGTTAAAAGTACCAGATTTTAGTATACGTAGTTTATGAACGGTCGCTACACACTAAGATTTGATTCCGTAAAATTATTGAAGAAAACTTACGGTAATCGTTAGATATAACCAATGTACATGCTTTTTATTTTACAAAAATTATGCAGATTTTTACCGGATGATCAGTTGTACGCAAGATTTTATTACATAACTCCTTAAATAATAATACAATTCATACGGTGAATCTGAATCCCCCCGGCCAGAGTAGCCCATAAAGGGAAAAAAAATCATACGGTAAATCTGAATAGTCGCCGAATACGGGAAAAATCATACCGACCGTATCTTCCAATTACCGAACTTTTGTAAACACCTAAAACTCATTTTCAATACGGAAAACTAATTGTCAAACAGTTATTGAAATTTTTAATAAGTGTCTCTCTATTAACCAACCAAAAAACAAATTTTGAAGAGCCCGTCGTATATATTTAGGTACATGTACACTAGGGTGGGACAAGGTTGTATGTGAAAAAGATGAAAAGGTTTATTTTCTCGCTCCACCAAACTTTTCGTGTTCCTTTTGGATCCCATAAGCCCAATGCAACATTTTAGCTCGATCAGAGAAACTATATTTTCGCGCCAGAGGTTTAAAGTTTGTATGGGATTTAGTATGAAGAAATTCACTTTTTACAAAAAAAAATCGGATGGATATCAACCTATGAACTCTGAAAATCAGTGCATGTGTTATTTTCATAGAAAATTTCAGGTTATAGCATAATAAAAAAAAAGTAAAAGCATAGCAGCAGTTGTGCTAGATATATTACGGATTGAGCCATTGTTCGGACCTCGTGTCGGTTTTCCTTTAATAACATTTTCTACAAATGTCGGATTGTTTTGTGGTCTTCGAAGGTTTTCACTGATTCTTATACCATTTTCGTTTTTGAACCTACACGCGGGCGACTCTGAGTCCGAGTAAAACGAACATATGGTACGCGCCCTAAACAACAACTCATAAAAAAACGAAAAAATAAACAAACTCGCATGGATGTCGTGTGCGACCCGAGAAAATTTTCAGAGCGAAATTACGCGATTGGAGTCCGATCTCGAGCGACCCCAGGTTGCTAAAACAAACATCTCAAATGTTGTTTGGGCGACTCTGGGCCGGCTCTCGGGCTGCTATGATCAATAAACGAAAACGGTATTAGAGTTCATAGGTTGATCTCAAGCCGATTTTTTTGTAAAAAGTAAATATCTCCAAGTTGTTTTGTGAAATCTGAAAATCAGAATATTAACAAAAAAACAGAAATAAAACAATTACCGAATCATGAACGTTAGATGACTTCGGTAGTAGTTCGACAGTTCTACACAATTTTTATTACCAAACGTTCAGCTGTTTAAAATTTGGAGAAAAAATACCGAATTCTGCGAAATTTTCTAAGTCTGTAAGCTGTACCAACTGTATAATAATTACACACTTTTCGACGTCTTTCAAATATAAATTAGGCTTGATCACAAAAAGCTGATCAATTATAACTTATCGCAATGAAATGTATTTCCTTGAACGATTTCATTAAGAGAGGGGTAGGGCGACGACACGATCAGGCACTCCGAAGGACAATCAGAATAATAAGTGATCGTGAGCGATATACCGTTAGTTACCAGAAATATTGCGACCCCTTGATAATGATAAAAATAATGTTCTTGAGCAACACTGTTTAAGTTGCATCGAACTAGTTACCTAGGAGTGCCACAATAAATAAACAAACCATTTGAAGAACCATTTAATAAAAACTCATTAATTATTCTGAAGAAATACACAATTTAAGGGCAATAAATCGATGAAAAATGCTATTGGCGGTAGAGAAAAAATATTTCAACTTACAAAAGGAAATAGTATGAACAATTTGGAACAAATAAAGAAGTGGCGAATCCTTAAGTCATTAGTCATTAGTCATTAGAAAAGAACAAATATAAATTCTATATTTGTACCAATGACGTGTTTCTCTGGAAAGAATTAAAAAATAAAGCCAAACCTTAAAGTACTTTTGATTCGCTGTAAACGAATTTTATTTGCATTTCGTAGAATAGTATTGATATACCGATTTTACTCCGCTTTATCATTTATGTGTACTGAATTTTGATTATTGGACCGATGACTTCAAACTTCACCACCTTTTAAAAACTTATTAACAAAGCAGATAGTCTTGATAAATCTAAGTCGTTAAAACGTAACCTGATACCGACAATACATTAAAAGTATCTAAAACAAAAAATCTTGGCCACATACGGCAATCTAATAGCGCTGTGTTCAAAAGACATTTCTCGCATGTTCGAGCCCCAGCCAGCGCTCAAGAAAGCCTCTATCTGATTCAACTGATCGATCTACGGCTCTAACAGGTGATGAAACTGGAGAACTTGCAACTAACCCCTTCGAGGCAGTTAGTTTTTGTTTACATTTCTCAAGTCTTCAATATGCAGTAACCAAGGTGATAATAACTGTTATTCAAAATCAATAAATCATCATCTTGTGTTGCCAGTTTCAATAGTTTTTCAAACGATTTCATTTTGACATTACCCGTTACTGAGGGGTAATTAATTTTGCGATACAGTTTCGATAGACGAGTGGCAGGTCGTGTCGCCGGATAGGGTCTAAACAATAAATAAAATCAGCATTTTTGCGATTTTTTTTCAGAATTGTCGCTCAACAAAATAAATTCGAATACTTTGCCTGATAACAAGCATCATTCGAACAATATTTTACAATTTTTTCGTGGAAAATTATTAAGAAATAAGTCGATGAAGAGGTATTTTTGATTTGAGAACGCTTCTTAAAAATCATGAATATTCTAGAAATGTGGCAATACTATAAGAAAATACAAAGAAAAAAAATGATTTTTCAAAAGTGTTAGACCCTACCCGCCCCTCAAAGTTTGCAAAATTTTAAAGAATTACAAACTGGTAATTTTAAGTATACACATTTTACAGCAAATTTTGCTCATAGATCTACGTTCCACATCAACAGTAGAACCAGTTTAATTCGGTACTAACATGTGATGAGGGCATATCGTGCGATATGTCCTTTTAAAAGTTACGGAAAATAATGCTCATTACTCAAGTTTTAAACATGAAATTCAAGCATATTGCGCACAATTTCGTAGATTGGACTTCTATCTACGAGAGTATATCGATTATTGTGTAAATGAAGGTTGTAGAGCCGAGCAATGAGCATTATATTTTGTAACATTCGCAAGGGCCTACCGTGCGATATGCCCTAATCAAATGTTACTACCGAATTGGGCTGTACCTTGTAGCTTTTTATAGATTATTTTTCAAACTGTATAAATCCCAAATCCACAATAATACACCTATATATTCATATGAGTACACCATCACCACTTACCGTCTTACATAAGTATAATTTGTTTTGCTTTTTTCTTTCATTCAACAGATACTGATTGTAACTATAACACTGCACTCCGTTTATTGTTTAGCAATCGAACACCCACAAAGCTACTCATTATTCAAACGTGGCATTGTGCTCGGTGATTTGACATACAGCTATGCGTCCACGGATATGGGCTCATCGGACGGAGGTCGCGTAAAAACGGTGACTGTCATCAAAAATGTTGCTATGCCGAAACCCACGAGCACAATGTTCAAGGATCGTACGGAAGATTTTTTCGAATCATTCGACCTTACGGGGAACAAACCTCAAGAACAGATACAGTACTGGCCGGCAGATGAATCGAACAAAATGAAAAAGATCACCATCAAACCACCATCGTTCGCGATACCTGAAACAAAAGAGTTTTCTCCGGAAGAATTCAAACATCCGATCGATTTGCTAGAGATAGTAAAAAGTGCCGCGAAAACACAGAGCAAATTGATGAAGACTGCTCCTGTAGATGATACCGGTCCAGTCATATTTCCACCGGACGCACAAATGATGAAAAAACGAAACAACGGTGTCGTAAGTGTTGCCAAAGAATATACCAGTGTGCTAACGAACGATCAAAAGGAACGAAGCAAATCGAAAACTGCTGGTAAACTGAACACAAAGGTGGAAACGATCAAAACAAAAGAAAAAAAGTATGAAAACTACAAGTTCGTTGATCCTAGCTCCCAGTACCAGGATGATTTCGAGCAAACCGAATACGTTTTTATGCCCGAATCGAACTCGTACAAACTTAAACAAGTATCCAAGGCACCGGTGGCGATCAACGATGAACTTAAAAATACACCATATGCATACAAAGATCCTTCACCACCCAGAACAATAGATTTTACCTTGTACAGTACCAACGATACCACACCGGATCTACTGTTTTCCGAACTGGCCAATGCCGTAGCTAGCCGGAACATTACGATGATCAAGTCTTTGGCTGGACAACTAGACGAACCGTACAGTTTTTCCAAGTTTGATTTTGAGTCTCTGAAAACCGATGAGTACGTTCCGATATCGTTCGACATAAGCTCCAGTAGTATCAAGCAAAAACCTGAATCCACATCCGCCACCGAGCCGGTCCCTAAGTTCTCGGAGGTTTTGTCTGATTTGCATACAACCACAGCAGTGACAGCAGCGCCGACGACCGTGACAACCACCAAAAAACCATCGAAGTATATAGCGCCACGATTGAGAGGAATCATGCGGTTCTCATCGCGAAAGCAGTAGCATTTTAGATATTACCTCTATAATAGTAATTTATTTAAATAATTATTGCCGTTGAATCAATCCGCACAGTTCTCGATTAACATTAGAAAAGGTCCCAAAGGCGAATAACAGCTTCTCTTTGTTTACTCTCTCTTCTAATTATTACGGCATATTAAAAAAAATCAACAGTGCAAATCGGAAGTTGATGGTTTTAATCATTATTTAATGTGAAGTGTTAAATGGCAGGATTGCCGATTGAACCGTAATAATCAAAAGAGAAACTGCCATTTGCACTTGAGACCTTTTCGAATGTTTATCTTCAATTGATCAGTTGATTTTGTTGAACGTAAAATACATATTTGTTGACAGAAGCTTTGTTTCATTTCACTTTAACTTGTATTATGTTTTATTATCATGTAATAGAAGACATTTTGCTTTGACCTAATGACAAACTTATGATTAAAATGAAGGGAACATAAATTTCTCATTGAATTGAAATCGTATCATTGCACACTTGCAGATAAGTACTCAAATTATAAACAAAATTATCGCATTGAACATAAGTTATTATCTACTACTCATTACTTCTTAATTGAAAAGTTATATGGTCATTTGCCGATTGGATAAAAAAAATGATTCAATGCAGAATGCAATGCAGCTACAGGATGCAGGAAACACGATGGGATAGCATTGTTAGAAAACCCTGTTTGCACCAGCCATTTGAAAGTACACCTATTGCAATTACGTTGTGTCACTCGCGTTCCGGGCCCCAAACACTAGGGGCGCGTTCCGGGCCCCAAACACTCATAACGACACTCAAATTGTGAAAATTACTTCCACTTGATGTCTTAGAAAACTATCTTTCGTTTTCTAGGTAAACCGACAATCAATTGTGAGAGAATCGATTCAAAAATCTCTAATTCTAGTGCAAAAAACAAGGTCAACCATAAAACGATTGCATTACAGATTGTTTATTTACGGTGCAGTTGCAATCGGCTGATTATGAAGTTCCGATTTAGATCTCAACAAAATGGCGTCTTGACAGAGGGCCGACACTAACGATTGGAATGTGAATGAATTTTACACTGTTAACATTTAACTTTGGCATTCAATCACATGTGGTGACTTTTCTGTCCTATTATAATACATGATAACTTCACAGAAAGAAATAATGAAATTTACACGCCATGTAAATCAATAGTAACATGGAATAGACATGGGTTGAATCGAAATTTTGATTGAAAACTTTCATAGATGCAAAACTAAATCGGATTGCATTGAATTTTTAATGAATATAACCGTATCTTTCAATTAACGCTTATAGTATGTTCACATTAGCGCTGATATCAAGTGATATACGGATATACTTGATATCCGATGATATCATGTGCGATATCACTTGATATCCCATACAATTTGATGTCAACGCGTACCACCATTTTGGCATGATATACGGGATATCATGTACGATATCATATCGAGTTGTCAAAAATCGCAACTAGCAACACGGATAATGGCATTGAACGCACTCATTTATGAACGTCACTTTGAGAGTGACAATAAACAATCATTATAATTTCGAATTTTTCAACGAATACTGGCGTTCGGAGACCATTGAATGCAAGACTTCAATTATTAATTGAATTGTAGGAGAGAAAAGCAATATTATTGATCTTACTCCTAATGGGAACATTCAATATGACAACTTGATTGTCAAACGATATCATTTCGATCATATGTGAACACTACCACGTGATATGCGTATCATCTCGGTATATCAAGTGATATAAGCGCTAATGTGAACATGGTATTAGTTTGTGATTAAATTATATTGAAACCTACAGAACTGTAAAGTAACTTTATTTTTAATTACCTGCTCCAAATATGTGCATGAAAATAGATGTAAATTCACAAAATATTTTTATCTGTGTTGGTCATTACCATAAGAGTATTTCTTGCTTCCATAATTCTGATTTTCGCACGAAAATCTCTTGTGAACACTACTAGAACTTCGAGACAAGAGTATTCTTTGATTACCTTCCATATAAATAAAGGATAAGCAATCATTATGAGGTCCCGGGTTGGCGGTTCAATGCATAGCACACTGGTCTTACAAACCAGTTGTCGTCTGTTCGAGTCCCGACCTGGAAGGATTCGTAGTGTCAGTAGGATCGTAGCACCAGCCATGCAATGGTTCTGTACACTATGAATTGGTTGCGAAGTCTGTTGAAACAGAAGGTCAAATTCCAGTACAGGAATGTAATACCAAGGCTTTGCAATCATTATGAGAAACAACTTTTGAACATATCATATACCATTCGACTAAGTTCATCGAGATCGCAATCCGGTCCCGGAGTTACAGGGTGATATGTGAAAAAAAACATAAATATGCACTCAATTTTCTCTAAGATGGCTGAACTGATTTGCATAAGCAATTGATTAGGATCAGACTTCCAGTTACGAAATTGCAGTAAAATTACAGTAAAACTATAAATTTCAAGAATGTTTTGATACATAGGGGAGGGCGGCTACAATTCCAAATTTGTGATTTGGAAAAATATGTATTAGTTTTCGTAACCAAAGTGCGATGAAGTGACCATCATAAAATCCAATATTCCAAAGACCGCGAGACTAAACAGGACTGTATAGTTTTACACAAAAATGAAGAACAGTAGTGTGCTTTATTTCAAGATACCTAAATGAGCGAAATGAAAGTGAAACCATGTTCGAATGGATTGTCTGTTGGTTGTTTTCATATAGGTACTGTCACGAAACTTCAAATGTTTTGCATGATAAAAAGCAAAAAGGTTGTTCAAAGTGAAAACTACGAGTTTTCATGAAAAAACTCGCCATTTTGTAGTTGTAAAACTTCCCCAAAATAACAAACAACGAAAAGGAAAACGTTGGGGTCTGGTTTTTAATATGTAGAAAGTTTGTGCAAAATTTGAAAAAAATTGGTGCAGTAGTTTTTGAATGACGATGGACACGGACTGTCAAAACCTGCTTTCGAGAAAAACGCACTTAATTTTTTTGTCTATAAAACCAATGGAAACAATTTACTACTCAAGGGAGCCCGTAGGGTCTAATATTTTCAAAAAATCATTATAATTTGTTATAATGAAACATTTCAAGAATGTTTTGTCAATCTTTTAAGTCAATCAAAGCAGATGTCTTGGGCCTATGCACCGAGTTTTTATTTCTTCGCTGTATGAGATAACCGAAGATTAAGGCCCATAACTTGCTAAGATTTTGTCCTATAAGCTTGAAAATTTCACAGGCTATTCTTGAAATGTTTTACTATAAGAAAATACAAAGAAAAAAATTAATCATTTTTCAAAAGTGTTAAACCCTACCCGCCCCATAAGAATTTCAAATGAAAAATTGTGTGTCCGGATTGCCACCATTTTTTTGTCTGCATTAACCACATTGTTAGTGTACCCAAAAAAATAAAAATAAAAAATAGTTTCAGTTAGAAACGTACACAAAACAGAATTGACTCAGTGTCATCCAGCTTACTGACGTATGCCCAGCTTAGCCCCGGTCTCCCCTAGGACCAGATACCAAAGGGAAGCAGATTCTTCAAAATTGGTTAGTAACTTTTGTCTAGCTATTTGAAAATAAAATTAACTTAATTCAACTATACCGGTAAACGATTTCCGTAAACCTAAAAGCCGGTTCCCAGTTTCCGTTTCCGGAAGTACCAACATTCAAAATCGATTTCCCAAAGATGTCTTAACCATTTTTTTTTGAAAATTTGGTAAAATCAAAGGCCTTTTATGCCCGTAGGTGGATATTGAATTTTATTCCGGATCCGGACTACACTGAAAACCTACCCAATTTAAGGAACTTACTAGATGATTGTAAAACAAACCGGCTTTGGCAGTATCAGTTTAAAATTCCCGGTTGCGATAGTACCGAATAATGTGGTCAAAAACTCCTAAACGGAACTTACTTCATTCCTCAAAGATGGCTCGAACGAATTTCATAAATCAAATCAAAAGCTTTAGAGTCGCGTCGGTGTAAGTTAAATTGTATTTGAATTAAACTTTCCGTTCTAGTGTTACGATCCCTTTGTGACCCGAGTTGGTGGTTCAATGCATAGGGCGCTGGTCTTATAAGCCAGTTGTCGTATGTTCGAGCCCCCCAACCTGGAAGGATTCTAAATGTCAACCGGGTCGTACTACTAGCCATGCTATGATTCTGTACGCTAAGAATCGGTTGAGAAGTCTGTTGAAAAAGAATGTTCAAATTCTTCAAAAGCAATGTAATGACAAGATTTTGCTTTTTATGTGCTTCAAAGGCATAATGTATGAATGTAAAGAGTGGCGTCATATGGCTTAAGTGAGTGTCATCACATTTCTTATCGAAGTTAAAGACGAAATCCTAAATCACTTGTAAAAGCATATTCATGATGTATCAAACAAATAAAAGAATATGAAGATTCATCATAAATAAAGATTAAATGTCATCACATTTAAATCCATGTTGTTAAGTAATAGATTCAAGACACTTTATATAAAGCATTTTCTATGGAAGAATATGTTGTTATGTAATAGATTCAAGATACTTTTTATAAAGCAGTGCCTTCGAAAGCTATTCATTTTTTACAGCTTTCCACCAACTCACGAATACCACGTCGGAAAAAGTGATCATCTTTTGAAACTATCCTGTCGTGAAGTGATTTTTTCACATCTTCATTACTAATGAAATGCTTATCATTAAGTGCGCGAGACATTGATGATAACAAATGATAATTGAAAGGGGCAAAGTCTGGGGAATATGGCGGGGAGACAAAATAATCCATCAGAAAAGATGGTTCCGTCCGTTTTTGTTGTGCTCGAGGACGTTGTTGTTCTGCAAAATGACTTTCTCGTGTCTTGTGGAATATTCTGGACGTTTTGCAGGCAACGTTTGATTCATGTTCATTTTAAGAAACCTTTTTAATTTCACCAAATACTCAGCAGTGTTCATCCTTACGAAGCGATTAAGTTTTGCAGTTGATGCTTGGCCAGAACCGACCCATAACTTTTTGTGCTCGGAATGTTCAAAATAAGTCCCTTTCTCATCTCGCCTCACGATCCGGTACAGAAAGTCATTTGTGTCATACCTAGAAAGATAAATTTCGCTCATCGTTTTCGCTTTCCCTGCTGTCTATCATTCAGCTCATGAGGAATCCATTCTCTCACCTTCTGAATCATACCCATGCCGTTTAGACTATCATAAATAGCTTGGCGATAAACAATTAACTTCTACACCATTTGGTATTGAGTTCGAGCATCCTTGCAATTCGGTATTTCTTAATATTATGGGTTGTCCTTTGCGTTCTTTCACACTGAAATCCCATTTTAAATAGTTCTAACCAACGTTAACAAGCCACGGTCGATAGAACATGTTCCCCGTAAGCTTCGGCGAAAATTCGATGGGACTCAGTAGCATTTTTTTCAATCAAAACAATGAATCAACACATCCCGCAAATGATCGTCACTTGGCAAGAATTTCGATATTATCACTTCACTAAATGTATATAACACTATGACACGTTCACACATGGTACCTATAAAGTTTTGAATTAATGCAACAATCTTTACAATTTTGTGCACTCACTTTTCTCGAGGATGGCAGGGCTGATTTCAACGAACTTAGATTCAAATGAAAAACTCATTCAATAGACAATTACGAGAAATTTTTCAGATCCGACTTCTGGTTCCGGAATTACAGGGTAATGAGAGCAAAAAATTAAATTTCAAGTGTTTAATTTATTTAAGCAACTATGCAAAAAATAATGGACTCTTTACATTTGATTAGTAAAATTAGTAGTTTGTAAATCATATTAGTTGATGACCAAAAAAACTCATTTCGCCAATAACGGTTCCTAGTTTCCGAAATTTGTATAAGGAAAATAATAGTTGGAAACTCCAATATTTGTCGTGTTACTCAATATTTGTTTGTTTTTTTTTGTTTTTAGATAATGGAGTTGTGTATGTATCGGAAAACAAAGTCATTCAATTCATTCAGTATCAGGTGTTCGTGCTAGTCGGACTTCAAAATTAAAATTTCATAGAAAAACATATTTATCGTAAAAAATTCTCATCCAATTAATATGAAAATGTATTTTATATGAGAATTAAATGCAACATATTTTGAAATCTAAGTACTACACCTGTCTGACACATTTAGAATAAATCTGTTGTTTGGTTAATGAAATTCGAATGATCTATCCATAGATTTTAGAACGATTTCATTTGAATAAGATTTTCAGATTACACTAGTAATTAAAGAATCAAATCTAATGTGACGAAATTAAGTGTACACAACTTCAATGTAACGTGTCGATTTTTATCATTTTTTCATTTGCCGTATAGAAAATATAACTATGAAGTGCGTACTTACAATTAGAGATATTCAAAAATAATATCACTAAAAATTTTACATTTTTTGATTTACATGTCTGATCGTTAACTAGTTGCAACAATGTAGCTCAGATCACCCAAATCACCCTTTTTTATTACACTGTAAACGCTACACTTCTAAATCTTCTCACTCAAATATTCGACATTTTAAACTATACGACTACCGATTACACTTCCTATGGATTGCTCGATGGGTTTTGAGATATGGCAACACTTATCTCAATACGTCAAATCTAACATCAGAGTCGCATTGTTAAGTGCACTCTTACCAGCCGCTACCTAATGTTGGATCAAAACCAACCTACAACTAAAGTGCATCTCCCCAAGTTAATGATCTCAAAATTGAGGTAAATATAAGTTTGCCCAAAGTGTTATGCCATAACAAAGCACGCTACCCATTTTTTAAGATCAAGTTTGAGTAGATAACGACCTAATTTTAGGTAGCTTATAGAACAGCAATGAGCGACTTCTCCTAAAAAATAGGTAATAAAAACTATTTTCCGTGTGTTTTAAATTGTATACGCAGAAATGCCAACCAGCAATGCTGTTAAGGGAAGAATGCATAGACTGATTTTTGGTTCGATCACAGGTTTTTTAAAAAATTACCTGTCTTTTTGGGTATACTAGCTCAAAACTCTTCCAGTAAAACTCTCGACGGGGAAGCACGCTATATCGTATTATTGCGGAAAAAATTCGAGTACTTCGCGAGAAACAATCTTCATCCGTACTTTGACGACTCGATGTAGCCACAACAAAAACTAACTGTCAATATAGGGACCGTGCACGAGGGCGTGGTTTAGTGGCCGGCGACGACAGCGCACGAGGCGGCGAGTGGAAAAAATAATGCTACCATAGCAAAACTTGTAAACTGAGTTTGAAAATACTTTCTAGCGTATTTTCCCTGCGGATTTTTTTCCGAACTCTATGGAATTATTCGCGTGTGGTGCGAACGATTGTTCAACATCGACTGACTATTAAATTTTGAATCGAATTATTCATTCTGTATCTAAATACGGCCACGTCATTTTCTGTCATTGCAGTTGGATTTGTGTCTAATATTTGACATATTCACTCAAATTCAAACACTCAAACGATATTCTCAGCACATTAAATGATTTTTTAATCGACTTGACCGGAAACACTGAAAAATATCTTGCTAAAACATTCTAATTTCAGACCTTTAGTAAAAATTGCTTCTGTGTAATTTCTTTTTATACTTTCACTCAAAGAAAATACCCAAAGGAAAGTTAAAATATTTTTTAAATGAAGTAAGTTTTTCTCGAAGTTATTCTTACTTTCGCTGAATTGCAATTATTACACCACTTCCTATTACTTTATTTTCAGAACAAAATAGCAACCCAAATAACTTTCCATCCGTCAAACTTTGAAATGGGCCACAGTTTTAGATAAATTTAGCTAGTCGATAAAAAATAACTGCCCGACTGTCAAATTTTAACTAAAAGTTCAAATAATTCACAGGATGGTCCATACTCTTAGAATGGAGGAAGAAAATAAATTGTAATCGTAAAAATGCTAGCAATCTCACGAGTAGCCAGTTTGACGTATATTGAAAATACGAGTCACGAAGCTAGCAACAAATAATCATTTTATTGAAACGCTGAACTGTTTTGCCTTTCTCATATAGAAAGGTTATACAATCACTTGAAAATCGACTAGTAAAAATTGGCCAAGTGTCATATGCCATTCCACTCAGTTCGTCGAGCTGAGCAATCTATCTTTGTGTGTGTGTTTCTCGAAAATGACTTAATCGATGTAGACCAACTTAGATTCAAATGAAAGGTCTCATGGTTCTACACGGAATTCTTGAATTTCATCCGGATCCGACTCTCGGTTCCGGAATGATAGGACAAAGTGTGTTAAAAATTGTGTACCGTCACTTGAAGAGTCGAAACGAAAAAAGTAAAAAGTTGTCTAAATTGGTCTCGAAAGTATTCCCGGTTTTCGAATAACGACGGCAGATAATAGTCATACACTCAAAAAAGGATCTCACTTACTTTTACACTTAGTCCGGTATTCCTAATCTTAGGTTCAAATGAAAGATCTTATGCTCCTACCGAAAATTGAGCATATTTTTCGGTTGCAATTAAAATCATGTTAGTTGATGGCCATACGAACCAACTTCGATTATACGTTCTCGGGTTCTAGTGCCCGAAATACCTACAATAGTGGAACTTCCTTCGTTTTCTCATCGATGTCAGAGAACTGTGTCATTCTGTAGGTTATACTAGTTAATGCACAAACAATCTCTTTGGTTTATTTTAAGAATCGGAGAGAAATATTTTTAATAGTATACCACAGTATTATATATGAGGATATGATTGATGTGAGAAAAGGATCATTACACCACTATGTTGTATTAAAACAGGTTTTTGACTATTTTATTCAGCGTGAACATATGGTAACTGTAAAGCTATGATAGAGTTTTTTCGCCTATTCGCCACTAATGGCGCTACTTGTTACCGTGCACGGTCCCTATAGCCTAAGTTGCTAAGGCATCATCCCAAGTGATGTGATGCTAGCCAGAAGAAAGAAGAAGAAGAAGACAACAACTAATATACCAAAGTAGTCCGATCATTTACTGTTGGTTTCCGTAAAGTACGAGTCAACTTCTCTGAAGATCAATATGTTTTCCTAAAGCTCTCTTGCCTAATCGTACTAAACGACGACTGATAAAATACGTGAAAAAACGTACCCCCTAGCAGTCCAAGCCTGATGTAAGCAGGCCTTATGCACGCGCGCTCTTTATTTTGCGCTGAGACAAATAAATTCTCATTCTCATAAGACAACCACGCGCATGCGACGTACTTTTGCCGCTCTCAAGAGAACTCTTTGGCACATTTACGTACCGCACCAGAAACTGATGCACGCTTCGTTGTAAAGTCTCATCGCATTCTGCCAAGAGCGAGGCTCAAGCGCTTTCGTCGCATGAGATAGCGCGGCGCGCTCGCTTCATGCGATCTACGAGTGGTTTGTACGTTATTTTCATCCTCTTCATCTCTTCCTTTAGGATAGGACACAAGTCGCACGAACCGCTCTAGGCACGAACAAATAATAATAACAGCAGCTTTTACTGTGGCTCACATAGCACACAAGCTGCGCTCATAAAAAATCTCGTGCGCTGTCTCTTGAGACCAAAGCGCACGAGTCGCGCGCAGAAGAAAATGCGATGCTCTGAAATTTCAAGCAGCACATCCCGTTTCTATGTGCCCGCTACGCGTCTCTTACTTGCTTTTGGTTTGCTCTTTGAGTCGGTGCTCACGCTCACAGGATAAATATGCGACACACACATTTTCGGTGCGCTCTCGCTGTCGCATTTTTGCACGCATGAGCATTCGGAAGGCCTGGATGTAAATCGAAGCGCAAGCATGAAGACATCTCACCCTAGTATGAGGAACTTGAAGTCTATCATAATGCACACATTGTAGTCGATGTTCGAGAACTACTATCGAAAGGCGTGTTTCAGCTACCGACGTTGTCTTGAGAATTGATGAAAATGGAAGACAAATCGAGTAAATATGTTTGATAGCATCTAGTAAAGATAACTGAACTCGTCAATCTTACTTAAGGTAATTGAAAATTCGGCTTGAAAGAGACGCAAAATAAATTTCGTCTCATCTTGTTCTACGAAAATGCCCCACATTGCAAGCGTTGTCAAAACTTACCTTTAACCTTATGCTGAAATGCGAAGTGCTACCTCATCCGCCATACTGCCCAGATGTAGCACTTTCGAATTTCTATCTGTTCCGACAACTGACGCACAACCTTGCGGGACAACGGAACACGTCATACGAAGAATTGAAATTCGGCACAAAGTACAAAATACATCTGACACATGCGGGGACATCGCAATATTTAAAACAGATTTTTGCATTATGTGAATCAAATCGACTTTCTGGAACTGAAAATTTTTAATTTGACAACACTGAAGTATCAAATTGCAGTTTTCAAGCATTTGTGTGCTATCGCTTTCGAAAAGTAATGATAACAATTTTTTGGGTCATGATGCAGATAGAGAAATTATAATTCCTTCAAATTGCGGAACATAAATTGATTGCAATTCGGTACTAACACGAGATTAGGGCATATCGTGCGGTAGGCCCTTTTAGAAGTTAGTACCGAATGAGAGAAAAAATCATCTCCCTGCTATGAATGTTGGTTCTTGAAGCATACACTTTTGGTTGTGGTGGTATTTTTGTCAATAATATGTTAAACTGCCATTTTACTCATACCATTTTGATACTAAAAAAATACATACATTTCTTAACCCGGAGCATTTAAAAGTCGAATAAGTTTCATATCAATTATGCAATGTAAATACAATTGAAACCCGTTTAAATTTCGTTGCATTCAATATAAATGTAGCTATTCTAGCGAAATAGATTAAAAGAACCAAAAACTTAGTTTTCAAGCCAGTCGTAGATGACAATCATACCACCGGGGTGAAAAAACTTCGATGAATGCTTCGAGCTTAGCTTCAATGCCTATTTAAAAATTATCGTTCATTTCATTATCCATATATTGAGTAGATGAATTGTTAGTTAAACTTTATATAGTATGCAAATTTTTTAACTTCCTCTCGATTTTAGCAAAAATGAAAACAAAATATGTTTTCTTTCTGAATTGGTTTCTTTTTATGCTTCATGCAAGAATTATGTAGTTAAACCCTTATGCTCATATTACGAAAAAAATTGGTTAATTTTCAATTCAAGGTCAATTATGTATAAGAGTATAAAGTCCACATCAACTGATTCGTTGTAAACATAGATATAGAAAAAATAAATCCTTTGCAATTATTACTAGGCTTTTCGTGCCGAACTGCAATATATTTCGAAAACAACCGCCATATTGCCTTCGTGCTGAAACTTCTTTTTCTCGCGACACGTAGACGGAGAAAAATCAGCGATTTTCCAAATTGAAACTAGACTTACCG
Source organism: Malaya genurostris (assembly GCF_030247185.1). Taxonomy (NCBI): domain Eukaryota; kingdom Metazoa; phylum Arthropoda; class Insecta; order Diptera; family Culicidae; genus Malaya; species Malaya genurostris. Next base: position 185,083,742 of record NC_080572.1, read on the forward strand.
CGATTAATTCTCATTTTCAATAACACCAGCACTGTTCTCTTCAAGTTTTCAAAAGTTTCAGTTCTGATACCCCCCAAAAAGCAGAGGAAAATCGAATATTTGCACGACGTAAAAATCCACCTTTACCAGCAGCAGCTGCAATTTTTCTTGATTTTCGTTTTTTCGTTCCGATTTGACGTTTATAGTTTTGCATCGCGGTTTGGTTGGTAGCAGCGTTGCCAGGTAATTTTTCCAAAAATTAGTATTCGACGCAAAAATCTATCTGTACATAAGTTCACGGAAATGTCACCGAAGCTCATTTTGGTGAGCAAAAAAAAAGGTCTCGTAGAAACATTTTATCCTGTCTATCCATGCTATTAACGAAAATCGGTATTTATCTACACGATCCGTGAATTATCGGTATTTTGGGAGTACATATCTGAATTGCGGTATAGAGGTCAAATATCTGTATAAATACCGATAAATCGGTATACCTGGCAACGTTGGTTGGTACAAGGTTTACCAAGCCATACACGCTACCAAAAAATTACATACCTTCAAATACGTTTCACTTACCCAGTGAATTTTGTCGAACCGCATCGATCCGATCATCGGTCTGATTATCGGACCGGGTAAGCACGATATCGACCCGATCGTAGCGCTGCGATCGAACCGTCATCGGACAATTCTACACCATTTGCAGCTGCGATCGAGCCGATATCATTCTTAATCGGCTTGATAATCGAACCGCTGCGATTCGATAAAGTTCACTGGGCAGCTGCTCGTTTGAAATGACTGCTTTGTTCCAAAGAGCAAACAACTTATCAAATATAATGTAAAGCTAACGAAACTACCAACATTTTGGATTGAATGTTTTGAATTGTTGTCAACATTACTAATAAGATGTATTCACTCTGGTTTTAGGCACTTTAGTTTCACCCATCTGAGCCTACATTATCAGTTCGAAATGAATTCAAATCCGAATGGGCGAAGATTTTTCAGAAATGACCCACTCACCAACAATGGGAAAATTTCCTGCCAGGCGACAGACCCGACATTTTACCAGAATTCCAGCAAGAACCTGACAACAACGCAACAACCGTTTTCGAAACAGAATTCGCATAGCGGTTATCAACGATTCTGTTTCTACCGAATTCTGGCCATACACGACTGGCAGAACCGTTTTGAATCAGCTCTACAATTCTAGCGAGTTTGGTTTTATTTTATTTTTTTCTATCACAAGTATATATCACGCGTTTTTTTAGAACGGCTAATAAGTCACCAACATTCACTTTGAAGAGTAATTTCGAATGACTCGGCACTCGCTGAGAGTAAGTCATTAGAGTAAACGGCAGAGAAAAGTTTTCTCTTTCGTCTGGTGTTAAATTTAATACTCTATCTTTCATAGTTCGCTTGCAATTTCTTTCGAAAGTGGAAGTTGACAGGTGGCGTATTAGCCGTAATAAAAACAAATGCGCGATATGAAGGGAAATAAAATAGCTTTCTCACTACCAAACATGATATGTAACTATTCATCTCTCAAAATACCCATATTCCAATCTCATTTACCTTGTCTAAAGACTCGTATTGTTTTTTTGTATGAACATGCCGGATTGTCGAACATCAAATGAAGTTGACAAAAAAGGAAGAGCGAATAAGCTAGACACGTATTGGACCAACGAAGGACTACCGTTGAGCGTTTTTTTTTCTAAGAGGGTGATTTTTAACAACACTAATACCGAACACGCGAACCCAGAATATAGACTCTGTTTGTCTTGATTTGTATTTGTTTTGTGGTCGACGAAATTACATCAATATCGCAAATGTATGCAATTATATCTTTGTACATACTTGCGATTCGGATTTAGATATTTAAACGTCTCTTCGTCAAGTAAGTGTTCAAGTTTTATATGCACGCAGTTATTTTTATAACATTAAATTTCTGTACCGTTTCTACCATTATGTTATTTCGGTTGAAGCGATAAACTTTTCATCATTATTAATCGAGTTCATCTTATTTAAATTAGAACTTAATATTAAGCACTCTAAATTTACCCTGGGAAATGTCTCAGGCGAAAACGACAAAACATGAAATTTCATCCGAACTCGCATGACACAAGATCAGAGCATACCATTTAAAGCTTCAAATGGTTTTATGGCACTTTTTGTCTTGCTGTTTAGCAATAATCTACCTCTAGCATGCTACACGTAGGACTGAAACGTTAGCTATAATTTCGCTTATATTTATATTTTTACTCAATCAAAACCGTCATATATGGCAGGGTAGTCCGGTATGCCGGAGAGTACTACTAGCTATTAATCAACATTTCAATGATATACAATTAAAAATACATGGCTAGGAACACTTAAATCAATACGTAGAAATATTTCCAATCAATTGATGAAATAATATTACTGATTGAAACTAAACTGACTGAGCTGTAAGTGTTTGCTGTGATCAGCGACCAAATATCGGATTGATCGAACAACAAAAGAAACCATGTAGCGTGGTTGATATACGAAACTGAACAATTGATTATTCTCTTGTATTCGTTTCCATGAAGTTATATATATATATATATATATATATATATATATATATATATATATATATATATATATATATATATATATATATATATATATATATATATATATAGGTGTACAGGTAGGTTTGCTAATACATAGGACCAAGGTAGGCAAATCTAAGTAATTCTTAACAGTGTTCAAAAGCTGACCACATTTCTACTTGTATTTACCCTTGAATTTCGAATTAGCACCCTTATATAGAAAATAAAGATGTGTTCCACATCAACACTTCCAACGGTGGTCTTTTGTTGGTTCAATACGTTGTATCGTTGGTCCAATCAACGTCCAATTAATCGTTCAACGGGAGACAACACGGGACCTTCGTATGCCGATTTCGAAACAGACCATTGAACCGTGCGCCATTTTTTCCTTCAACAAATCTGGCAGACAGCGGTCCATTGTTGAGCCGTTTTCAATATGAGGAGTTGGTGCCCCGATTGACTAGGTTTATTGGAGAATACCTGTGGAATATTTCTACTTTATGTAGAATAACAACACATTTTCTTTCTATATAAAGATAACACAAAATTTTCACACTATTTTTGTAGCAGTAAAAACAACAACAAACCGTTCCTGCAAACTGAACGATTGTTTCGTGCAGTATGCCGTTCAACAAACGCTCAACGTCCATGCATGCATGCGAGTTATTGTTGAGATTTTAAGCAATTAATTAAAATTTAATTTTAACATAAAATAAACATTTCAGTTAAAACTCGTTATCATAGATTTATTTATGGCGGTTGAACCACAGTCATGACAGTATGAGTAAATTCTTATAAAAATAATTTTTCGTGATGCACTAGCTCCACCTATATTGTACTGTGCGAACTATTTACTATCTGAACACCCCTTGTGTTATGTAAATGTTTTTTTACTAGTTGGTTTCCCCTCGTTTGTCAACACCGATCAGCTGCTTGCAAGGATGCCTGATTTCATCAAAATATTTCGTCACAATAAATTATTGGATTATGTTGATAATATATTTAACTTTTTCGCGATGTTGGAAGGTAACCATTTATTTGACTGAACGTTGTTCATCTGGACTATTTTTTATTTTGTTGGTAGTTTTCACCCGAAATTAAGTGGCGGCACACCAGAAGCAAGTAAATATTGTAACAAAACGGGTTCAATTTTGTATTGCGTTAGAGGATGAGAAGTAGGCACAATTATGTATATAGTTCTGGCAATATGTATTAAATCTGTATCCTGCATGAAATTCGCATGGACGTATACAAATCAATACATTATAGATAATTCTGTATAAATGGCAACTCTGTTGGTAAATGAAAAAAATAAACACAATCTAGATGACAGACAGGATAGGGTAGCGTGGCGCCATCATGACACATGTGAGTACTGTCCTAACTAAAGGAATATTCGAAATGACCGTTAAAATTATTGAAGAATCTAATTTGGGTGTCCTGTCTGTTAGTCTGTGGTTGAACTGATAAGCGGCCCTTACACGAGCATTAAAAATGTCATTTTAAATGATGACTAAGTAATGATGTATTTCAAATTTGTTAGAAATCTCGTCATTAGTGCACCATTACACGTTCATTAAAATGATATGATTTTTTAGTAATGACATTTTTAATGACTCGTGTAAGGGCCGCTTTAGGCTCGGAAATGTAAAAAAAAACAATGGATGAAGAAAATACTGTAAAGCATTCACAAAAAGGTCTCAAGGATTGGTTTGTCAAAAAGGTCCCAAGGATTGGTTTGTCGCCAATCGATTAAAACAGAAGGTCAAATTTCACAAAACCGAATGATCAAGGCTTTCTTTTAAATGACCATGAGAAAAAGATTACGGGTACTATAACTTTTCACAGTGTATACACTGAGCAAAATACCATAGTAACCGTAACCTGTTTTCCATTGTCATTTCAACTATACGCTTAAATAGTAGCAACAACCATGATATATGACTATTCACCATCTGTACTGTGTAAATTACTAGACAACAAAGACTACGACTTGACTAAACTATTTGTATTTATGACTTTTCTGGCATGGTCATCCTGACAATGGTAGTCATCTCAAATATAAGAATAGATAGTTAAAATCACAATTTCTAGTAAGGTGAAATTGCTCTCGAGCCTTGTATATATGAGGTGCTAAATAGTTATCGCTACCATGTAAATATGTCCAGAGTTTAATAATGTTACCATAATTAGATACATGGTTTAAAACACGATTATGAAGTTTGAAAACACTATTGATGTAGTCCATATCAACAGAATTTATGTAGTAAGCACATTATCGTATAGTGTTTTTCAACCTACTATGTATTACATTTGTGCTGACTATACAAATTGTCAATGAACGGGTGTACTGTTATTGTCACATAAAGTTACAATTTGGCAGAAAATGTCGTACCTGGGTAACACATCAGTGATGGATTTGAACAAAATATTCTATATTGTGACTGTGTACTTTGGTAGGTCTTGCAGGTAGGTAAAGTTTGTAGCCTTACTAGTTTCCGAGGTTGAAATTCAATTTTTCAACAGTTTTTCCGGCAACTGTTATGTTTTCCAGTGAAATCAACATCTCGTATACGGTTTATTATTCATTATCGGTCGCTGTAGAAACAACATCAAGCGATTGATGAAAAGGAAGATTATCATTTGATTCCCGGATTCAATTCGCTCGAATCCCACGGAAAGTCGCAGGTGAGTATCGAGGTTTGCATCTGGACTTGGCTAATAATTTCTTTCCTGCTTCAGGAAAAACTCCACCGGACAGAACCTTGAATCAACTGATGCTATCAAGCAATGCTAAGCAATATTTCACCAGGTATATTATTATTTGATTTGATGCGAAAATAAAATAGAGTTTAATGAAATTATTTTGTTGTTCTTATTTTAGAATTTAAATTCATAAAACTTTTTAACATTAGCTCATGTTTTGCTGATCTTCAGCATTGTTGAATCAACCACTGCCTTTAGTTTCGAAATAACTAGAAGTGAAATGTCAAAAATACCATGACTCTGGTTATAGCAAGAACTACAATATAAAAAAAATATTCGGTCATGGTTAGGCTAACCATCTCAATCGTATTAGTTATTCATACAATACACTGTTCAATATTACTATTATAGAGCCGATACCATTCATAGTAAACATGAACTTGACCATTGTTGAAATCATCTGATTTCATAGTCGGCTGAAAACCACTATACGCTCATGGTCAAGTTGGCCCTCTATATAGTAACAGTTACCATTTTATTTTTCTGAGTGTATGATTTAGGGCAGTCGACACCAGGGTTGCCACATATACAGATTAATCTGCATTTTACAGATTTTTCAGATGAATTTGTGACCAAGAATCTGTACGACGACACGACCTGCCACTCGTCTATCGAAACTGTATCGTAAATTTAACTACCCCTCAGTAACTGGTAATGTCAAAACGGAATCGTTCGAAATATTTTTGAAACTGGCAGCACAAATTGATAAGTTATTGATTTTGAATAACAGTGACCATAACCTTGGTTACTGCATATTGAGGACATAAGAAATGTAAACAAACCCAATTGCAAATGGATATTTCACAACGAATAATTGAAATGGACCAACGGCTGTATCGAGTGGAACGTTTGTGCAGTAAGTTGCAAGTTCTTTAAATGATCGAATGTACAGCCTTGAAAAACTTGGACTCACTAAGGAAAGTCGTTTTGTTTTATTCGTCACCATATTTATCATTCTCCTCAGATTAATTAATGCATTTGTAAGAAATAAATTTAGTGAATGGATTACGAGTTCTTGCTTCAATTCTTATTTCTTTATGGTATAGAAATATGTTAATTTCAGAAAAACGAAAATACACTGTAGATTAGGATTTGTCAGGAAATAGTATACCGCTCTTGCATCTCGGACGGTTTCCGTTGACAGAGAACTGCAAAGAATAGAACCTGAGTTAGCTAAATGAAAACAGATGCAATACGTTATGATGGTAGCTCAGGAATACAATTTAAGCACTTACCACGAAGGATGTAGAATTTGGCTGTTCACTTCTTAAGTCGTTCTTAGAAAGTGGCAATGGAGGCACAAAATTTTATTTTTTTGAACTATTCCACAACTTCCTCAAAATGTTTATTTATGCGGGGCTCCTTGGTAACTTGTTTATAGCAACTTAAACAGTGTTGCTCCAGAACAATGTTTTTATCATTATCAAGGGGTCGCTATATTTGTGGTAACTGGCGGTAAATCGCTCACAGACACTTTTTAGTTCGATTTTTCTTCGAAGTGCCTGGTCGTGTCGTCGTTCTGTATATGCAGATTACAGATTTTTGGCAAAAAATGCAGATTTGTACAGATTTTTGATAGCGTGGCCTAAAAATTGTAAAATGATCGTGTTGAAATGTATTAAATAATGGTACTGATTTTTTTTTCAAAGTGAAAACATTATCCTGATTGTGTGTTAATTCTAAAAAGAGGAAGAAACTTATATAAAAGAGTATGTTAAGGACAGTAAACACAGATGTTATATCTGCCAACAAAGATTTGTTTATGCTTACTTTTAGTTACAACTAGTGTAGCGTAATTGCGTATGCTTTCAAAAATTGCTTCTGATAAGATGGAAAGATGATGGCCTCGACTATAACGTAAGGTAGTAAAGAAGAAAGATTGCCAATTGATCAGATTAAGTTTCACTTTCAGATTGGATTTGGAAAGTTTTTCGTCAAACCTCAATTTCGAAAGGCTCCAACGCAAAAACAACTTCCAGCGTTTTTTCAACTACAAAATCATAAAATTCAGACTTAGAAAAGTTTTGGTTTATTTAAATTTGAGTTCTAAAAACTTTTCATTCCGTTGTGCTTCGAATTCTTATCACTTTCTATATACAGATTTTCAATACAGGTTTTTGAGCTCTCGATACAGATTTACAGATTTTTCTTCTGAAAAATGCAGATTTAAATGTGGCAACCCTGGTCGACACAGTACTTTTCTGGCTCCGTGTATAGAATGAGCAAACTGTTTATGTCGTTTATGTTATTTATTATTTGAGCATATAATTTGGGTTAATTGTTTTCATTTTGGTTCAGTTGTATAACTGAACTTCTGCGCAGTTATGAATAATGAACATGTTCAAATTAAAGCTGAACCTGATACTGAATCAGACATTGAACAAAACATTCCACGTTATCTTGTACAACCCGATGTGCCAAACATTGAGACAATCGACTTAACCAATGATGAATTTACTAGCGAATTTGAAAATTTTTTGTGCAACATTCCAAATCATCGCAAACAATCACAAAAGCAATTTAATCGTAATAAAAAACCGGTTACCGAGCTAATTACCCTACAAGTTGCCCATGTTCATCTCATCGATTTCTACCAAGATGTGCAGCTTGCAACTTTGTTTGGAATTGATTTCAAAAACGTAATGGTCTACGGAAGAATTATTCCAAAAAAAGTTAAGGAACACAACAATACTCATATATACCAGTTAGATGACGGATCCGGAACAGTAGAAGTACATTTCGCCCATGGTTTACCTAAAGATTTGGGTGCGTTAAACGAACATCTCGGATGTAAAAATTATATTCATGAAATTTGAATATTTTAATATGAAATAATCAGTCCGAATGCTACACAACTGATTTTACGTTTTTTTCTTTTCCAGACAACCTAATTAAAGTAAGCAATTGTGAAGATATTCTGAAGACAGGAACTCCATTGAATGAAGACAAGGTACCTGAAAATCCGGATCACAAAGCAGCTCTGAAATTGCTTCTCGGTTTGGTGAAAACCCGCTGTCAACGAAGATTGGAAGGTTTCAAGCTAGGAAGCCGTTGTTTTGCTATCGGCCGACCATTCATAAATTGGTCTGACCAAGTATCAATTTACGCACATAGTATGTATGCCGACGAAGACAAAGGTGGAAAATCAGCGGAAGTATTCTGGAAAACTCATTTAGCAACGTGTTATGAACGCGAATATTCGGCCTCTTTAGGTTGTTCATAAAACCAGACTGAAATTTTCGAAGCAAAGTTGGAACTACGTTGGAATGGGTTATAGTGCATTTTATTATACCGGTCTCAAGTTTATACAATTTAGTAATTTCTACACACTTGTGCCACTGAACTAATTAAAAATATTACACACGTTAATGGTACCAACTTTTATCTATTCAGCGCTTACTAAATTGCCATGTTTTTCTGGTCAATCGAATTTTTCATAAAACTAGTTATTAGAAAACAAGCATGGACCAAATTAGGCCGTTTTCGCACGAATAGCAGCACGCTTGCTGGTGACGGCCTGGAAACCAGACTTAATACTGGCCACTGAGCAGCGTGACCCGCAAGTTTCGCACTGCAAGAAGAACAGGCGGGTGTCTTTCTGGAGGATGGTTTCAGGCGAACGGCAGGTATGACAGGTCACATACTCCTTGATGTATCGTCGCAAAACGTTCTCGATCTGTTTCGGCTGGAATCTGCCCTTGATAATAAGTTGTGAGTTTCCATCCACCGAACCGCTGGTACCCAATTCGGCTAGTAGGAAATCCAATAAATGCTTCGGTTGCCTATGCAGAGTTCGACAAATTTCGGTAAAGTTCGCAAAGGAAGTCTTTTTCGTTCCGACACGTAGCACTTGAGGAGGGCGCATCACAAATTTGGGTTTCCGACCACCGGCCATATCGGGATTTTTGTCCAAAATTATCTCAAAGACGCGTTGCAATAGCTCATCATACGTGTAGTCACGATCTGATCCAGCCCACGTTGTGCTGTGTTCATCCACTGTAGAGAAATAATACAATCAGTTTGCTACACTAAATGGAATATTTAAAAAAAATTATTATGTACCAAAGTCCGTTTCACAACCATCGTTATCCGTAAGGCATGTAATTTTAAAATTTATCATGATAACCTCATCCACAGATATGCAGTATGCTATTTCGCGAAGTAATAGTTTGATACATTGCAACTTACCATTTTCTTTCTCATCCTCTCGGGCTTGCTCCTCAGCTTCCATCAGTTCAGTCAGATCTTTCTTCTTTTTCTTCTTCTTCTTCATGCTGAAATCAATCTTCATATCGTCATCGTCTAGTCCATCATCACCAGCTCCAAAGACACCACCGTCCCCATCATCCACGCGACCTTCCTTGTTTTCCCTTTCGGCATCCGTTCCAGCATCCAAGACTGGCAGGGCATTATCCAATTCATCCAAATTGAAAAAAGGTTTCTTCTTCTTCTTTTTCTTAATTCCGAAACTTTCAAATTCCAAATTATCCTTCAAGTCACCGGCCGCATCAGCTTCACTGCCTATAGCCGCATCTCCTTGAGTAGCCGAATCGCTAGTGACATTAGTATCAACATCCGCATTCTCTTCTCCCGCTGCACCGTCCAAATCAAAAGGAGTCTTCTTCTTTTTCTTTTTCTTCATCAAGGAAGGGTCAAATATCTGTACATACGAGAGCAAATTAGATCACCAAATAGAATCAATTCTCTTAATTTCAACCAAATCACTCTTTTTTTCGATAAGACAATTCAAAACCTAATAAACTGTCAATATATTAACCTCTAAAGTGACTGCCATTTTTACTAGTCCATATTCCAGCATGGCAGTTTTTCAAAAAGTTAAAAACATGGTTCTATAGAGAAAAACTCACCGCATCATCTTCTGCCATGATAACTTGATCCGTGTTTTCCTGAATTGCACTTGAGATAACTGGAGTCTTCCAATATTTCACGAAAAACTTACAAAATTGCGATTTGACGATGTTGCATCAGAAAATTTTCCCTTTTTCAATTGACTTCGAGTTGTCAATACTTGCAAAGTTGCCAGTCTACAAATGAATTAGACGGATAGCACCAGCTACGTTTTTTGGCATTCTAAAGAAGAAGGGATGTGCATACTAGAAGGTCCAGCACGGTAGCAAGGTAAAACGCTCCAGCAAGTGCTATCGTAACCAACATCTCGGGTGTTTGGGGTTTTCAAAGCTGTACATTATTTCAGCTTTAAAAATTCGCGTAAAGAAATTGATTGAATGCAGCGGAGTTACACATGTTTTTACAATGCTACACGCAGAGAAATAGAACACATTATATTCTAATATATTAAGTCTTTAAATCAATTTCAAACAATTGTTTGAATTGAATAAAATTATTTTTGAATTAAAAAATTATGAATTAAAAATTATGTAGACTTTGGAATTAAACTTAATCAAATATATAGAGTCTTAGCTTCAAATTCATGGGTGTTGATTAAAATTTGTCGTCCTTGAATCAAATGCCAGTGATTATTGATTCTAAAACATTTTCATTGAATCAAACATTGGGACTAGTTGATTTTGTGATATTTAACAGAACTTTTTCTAAGATTTCATTTTGTTACATCGCTCAAACGGAAAACCTCGTTCGAGAAAGTAATAATTTTCGAAGCAGTTGACGAATTGAAACTATCTGCACTATTGAAATCGTTATAATTGTGCGATACCATAGTGAGTGCTTTCATAGGATAGGTAGGTTATGAATTATTTATGCACATTTGTATTCATTCCAGAGAACGGTTTCACAGCAGAGCTTTTGGAAAATTTTGAAAGGAAGGAAGTAGAGGAGTCAATACCCCAACCGTACCTAGCTGAGCGCACAAAATGCATGAAATAATAAATAAAAAAAATAATTTACAATAATTAGTCAATGTGGGGACGGGTATAGCGTGATGTGTTAGTCGATGCCTTTCACGCATCCCACCTGGGTTCGATTCCCAACCCCGTACATAGAGTCATACAGTTTTTCTGGCTCGAAGAGGCGAAAAAAGAAGAAAAAATAGTCAAAACTTCTTTTCAAATAATACTTTATTGAATTTAAAAAAAATCCATCATTGAATTTACACACAGTCTCACGAAAGCCTGATTTTAGAAACAAAACTAATTTGCTTTGAATCAAATAAAAATTGTATTTGATTCCAAGTGGAATGAAATGAAATATATTTGAATTCAAAGAACAATATATTTGAATTTAATGTGATTTTATTTATTTATAATAATAATTTGCTTTGATGTAAATATCAAATGTGTTTGAATCAAAGGATAATGAAAATAAAGTGTAATATAATAAAATTTAAATAAAATTTTTCTGCGTGTATTATAAAGCTGAAAAGGGCGATTATTAGACTCTTATAGGATCTGATAGGTGAAACAGGAATTGCACATTATTAAAGTAGCTATAATGCAAATATCTACTTTATCGATGGTAACAATTTCAACTGTGGTTTATAGATGTCACAAAGCAGTAAGAGTGCTTAAATAATGAGTTACGAATGAAATTCAAATATTGAAAAAGATATTTAATATTCAACATAAATAAATGAAGATCACTATTAATTTATTTAAAAGATATTTTATTCAGGCCTATTTGCGTACAAGCTTTACGTGGCCGATTTAGCTGAGTTTTTAGATAAAAAATTTTTTGTATTGGATCTCGTTGTCACCCTTTTTCTAGGGGGTTATAGTTGTCTCCTTGTCCGGTTTATCACATGGCTTACCGTAGTGAACAGCTTTTTTGCAATATTGACATGTGGCCATCTGATTGTCATAGGTAACAAGTGATTTGCACGGTATTCTTGTATCCTGACCGAATGTCACATAAGAAGGTATAGGCCTCCTCAAGCGCATGCGTAACAAACGTACGCCATTTAGAATACCGGGGAAAAAATTCTTTCACTTTTCTTTTTCGATAGAGAGAATCTCCCCGTATTGGGACATGGTATGGCGAATATAAGGATCGATGACGCTTGAGGGAAGATCATGCACACGCACTTCTATAGCACTATCTTCCATATATACTGGAATGTTGTACTTGATATTTTCATGCTCCACATAGTGCACATTATTATTGTCTTTAGCGAATTGAATTGCATCCAACTCTTTATAGAACTGGATATAACCAACATTATTGGTCTTGTTGCATTGAAGTAAATGCACACGTTTAATGTCAAGATGCATTTGCTCCTTAAGCAAACCTTCAAGTTCTCGTATCGAAGGTCGAATTCTGCACTGTCTAAAGTCAACAATAATTGTATTCTTTCGTACCGGCGGTAGCTTTTGTTCGTTTGGTTCACTCATTTTCGAGGTCTATTGTTCACTACACAATACTGTACTTGGTTTCTTCTGTCCCCAACGTACGCGGTTTTGTTTTATCGACTGACTTGGATGAGATGTAAACCCGAACTGACGATCACTATTAATGTTGTTTATGGCCTATTATTTATATATTTATTCGGATTTGAACCCATAAACCGTGGATCTCTGGTTTCGTAGTTAGCACCTTTCACCTGGAACCTTGACATATTTAATTCGCAGATAAGAATCTTACTTTATCTCTAATAATATTATAGTCTTTTCACAATTTTACATAAAATTTATATATGTTTCCAATGCATAACACTGCATAATGTTAACAGTGTTGTTTTGATGTAAGCAAAAGACCAATTTTCCTCGGTAATCCATTTTACTTCTGTACTGCCGACACATATTGGTAAATAAAGGTAAACTTACACTAGCTTTAAATCATAGAACTACTCCACTTTTTATCAATATCATGACATTGATTTAATGCAGCTATTCAATTTCCTTGCACTGTTATTATTAAGGTTTCGTTGCTTCAAAATATAGCATTGAATGTCGATATATAGCACGGCGGAAGGTTGTTGTAAGATAATGTTCAGTTGTATTTTGAAAGCAAATTTAATATAATACAATACAATGGCGTATGATTGAATACAAACGCATAAAATGACACACCGACTTTCTTTGATTTGTTTAAGCAAGTCTGGAGTAACAACATTTTACCTTGTTACTCCAGAACCGAAAGTTCGATCCGGATCAATTCAATAGCAAGCTATGAAGCCACGAGATCTTTCATTTAAATCTAAGTTTGTGAAAATTGGTTCAGACATATGACACTCGGCCCTATGGGCGAGAACGGCGAAAACTTATAATGATGCTTTCAGCTGCAACGAATCAATGGACGAATGCGCGATCTGCGAATCAGAAGCCCCTTAGGACTGCAGTGACATTTTAATTTTACTATGGATATCTAAACAAGTAACAATTAAAGTTGTGATTCAATTCTGATGAAAAATAAATGCCGTCCAATAAGAGAAAAAAATCTGAAATCTAGTAAAATTTCGAAGGAAATAAGTTGTTACCAATCGATTAAACAAATTTTATTGATGCGAACAAAACGTAAAATAAAATATTTTTATCTTTAATAATTTTAATCTCAATATGGAAATCTGTTTGGTCCTGTATAAAACAATGGCAGTATCGCTTAGCACATTTCATTTCACAACCGGGAACCAATCTGTCTTATTCAAATCCTTGGTAGCTCTGGTCGAGCTCCAACACCGCCGGCTTTCTCGTAGACAACATTCGCCACCTCGAGAGCTAGCTCTAAGGTATTTTCCTTGGTACTAGCCTCGGCATACACGCGCACGACGTCCTCCGTCCCGGAAGGACGCATAAATGATCTTCCTTTGCTGTACTTGGCGACTATTGCATTGATAGCATCTTGTAATCCTTCCGGTGTGACACACACTCTCTCCGCATCGGTGGTAGTGATCACGTTTCTATTCTCAACTTTTATTTTCATCAGCACGTTCGGTAAGTCGGAATACGTCGCAAGCCAATCGCTAAGTGCCCATCCCTTGGAGTGGAGCACCGTTTCTACCAGTAGCATGTCAGAAATAGCATCACCAACGGTTTCGTTGGTTAGATCAATAGTCTGAAGAAGTAATTTGGCAGCATCGCGTTGCTCCTGGGCCAGCGAAAGATCACTACTGGATGCCGCGATCTTAGCTTTAGCGTTTTGACTGTAAATAATAGTACCATGGCCATTAGCTTCAAAATAGACACCGATGTCGTAATCTAACGCTTTGTGATGCAAATGTTTTACACCAGTGGAGACACACGCAACAGGAACATTCTAAAGTAAATCACAATTGAAAAAAAGCGCGGTAATTTTTTTAAATTTTTCGTAATACCAGTTGGTTTATGATATAGTCCGTGGACGCTCCGTTTGCGTAGGCAGTTTGGACGAGACCCATCTCTAGCTGCACACCACATTTACCCACCAGATCTTTCAGATATCTGTTAAGGTTTGCGAATTAGTTGAACGGAAAGAAAATCGAAAAGAAATACAAAAACCTCACCCAGCTATCAAAGTTGCGATTCGGTCTCCATCTAGTAAATGAAATACACCTGCGTCATCAGTGAAATAATAAACGACCCGATCGGCATCGCCATCTACCGAAACACAACGCGCATTCGGTTCTAGCTCAGGAATTCCTTCGGGTGCTCGTTGATTAGTCTTTACAAAATCCGCTCCACAGTTAAAATTGATTTTCCCATTGCTGTTGAACACTTTTACATCTAGATAACCATCCAATTTCTTGATGAAACCCAACATCTTCAAGGAACCAACACCATTGGCTCCATCATAATAAACCTTATGAATATAATTTCCTTTCTCAAATACGGTTCCTCTAATGCTCTTGAAGGCAGTGATCAGTTTGTTCATATAACCCTCCTCGGTCGGCAGTCCATACGCCATATTAGTGTTGGAACACGTGACGAAGTAGTGAAGCATCGGAGTGGTCACTATGCCGAAGTCCCTTACACTGCCCTTCATAGCCGCAATGCCATTTAGGACGGCTTTTGCCAACTGTGGGCTATGGTAACGGGTGTCCATACCGACATACACCTTGGCCGGGTTGTTATTATCGATTCCTTCGTCGGAACAGAGCTTGGCAATCTGGCTCTCCAGTTCCGTATCGCTTATGTTGACTAACGCGGTGGCTAGCTGTTCCCACCGTTGTTCCAACATTTCACCCCGTGGATCAATCAGTTTTACTCCATTGTCCTGTTCGGGATTGTGCGATGCCGTTATCATTACACCGATCACTTGACCTCCTTTAGCACGGGATCGTAATGTTGCCAGCAGTCCCATCCGGTACATCACATAGTCGAGATTATCAGCGCTACATAAAACAGAAAAGGGGATGTGATTAGTTTATTTATGACTAATATGCACTTGTCATACTTTAAACGATTGAAAAATTGTTACGCATACGTAACAATCCGGATCTAGCGTTCCACATCTACTGGCACTTGAGTGCATCAATTATGCATCATCAAGTGAAAGCACACTGATTGGTAAAAGCAGAACTATATAATCTCTTAAATTTCCTACTTACTGTGATCGAAATCCGGCTGTTCCGTACTGAACATCTTTCTGGTTGTCTTTCTTCCGGTGGTATTCCCTTGCAAAGGCATACACTTGCCGTAGGTTAAAAGTCATTTTCACAGCCTTCAGATTCTTCTAAAAACAGATAATTACTGTACATGCATCAACTCAGTGTGGAATGTAATTTTCGTACTGCAAATCGGAGAAATAAATGCATATCACATCACTTATGGCCAACGTCATCAGCTGCTTTGGCATTCATCATTCATAAGATAATTGCGGAGATGGATTCACAAACAAGAATGGTGATTGGTGCTAGAGGTGTTAAATGTGCTACCTGATGATGCGGCTCACATCGTGAAAAAACACGAGAACGATAAGAACACGGCTGAGCGTGTAACCCCAACTGAATGTCGCGAAACGATACTCAAACTGTCAAAAAACGAACTATGCAAAGCTGTCTGCTGTTTCGCTAAATTTTCAGTTCGAAACAAGTGATATTAAGTGAAATACTGCTATCCTCGAACAAATATCGGCTAAACTTAACTAAAAGAAATGTCGCTTGTTTGTAGCAGTAAGTATATTGGTTTGAAAATTCAATAATCGCAGCATGAACAGAAGCCGAAAAAGGTGTGAGGTTATGTTTATCGATTGTTTTGCTTTGCAGTATCCAATGAAATCCCGGAACATCCAGTCGTTTCGCCCAGATCGGGGGCAATTTTTGAAAAGCGACTGATTGAGAAATACATCGTCGAAAATGAGTGCGATCCGATCAATGGTGAGCCATTGAAGGCAGAGGAATTGATCGAAGTCAAAAGTAAGTCCATCTAGCAACGACTTTAGACCACTTCATTTGTTTTTGTAAATCACTACTATTACATTTTAGCTCCTCCAATCGTTCGACCGAAACCACCAAGCGCCACAAGTATTCCAGCGACACTGAAAATGATGCAAGACGAATGGGACGCACTGATGCTGCACGCTTACACTCAAAGGCAGCAGCTGCAAACGGCTCGCCAAGAATTGTCACACGCCTTGTACCAGCATGATGCTGCTTGTCGTGTAATTGCCCGTTTGAACAAGGAAGTAGCTGCCGCTCGCGAAGCTTTAGCTACGCTGAAACCACAGACCGGAATGGGTTCGATTCAATCGAGCGTTATTCAGCAGCCATCAATCGCTGCCGAAGCGGGTGGAGTTGCGATCCAACCAATCGAACAGGCTGGCATGAGTGTCGAAGTTATACAGAAGTTACAAGATAAAGCAACGGTGCTTACGCAGGAACGAAAAAAGAAAGGCCGTACCGTTCCAGAAGAATTGGTTAGTGCCGAAAAGATACGAGGATTTCTTACGTTGGCTTCTCATCCGGGTTTACATTCGGCTAGTGTTCCTGGAATTCTAGCACTAGACATTAATCATTCCGATCAGAGCAAGATCCTTACTGGTGGAAATGATAGAAACGCAACTGTGTTCAACAAGGACACCGAGCAGATTGTGGCAATCCTCAAAGGACACACCAAGAAGGTGACGAAGGTTATTTTTCATCCGGAGGACGATACGGTTATAACCGCGTCTCCGGATGCGTGCATCCGCATCTGGCACGTGCCAACATCTCAAACACAACTATTACTTCGGTGTCACGATGGTCCGGTGACAGGTCTCTCGCTGCATCCCACGGGAGATTACGTACTGTCCACGTCTTCCGACAAGCATTGGGCATTTTCCGATATCCGCACTGGTCGTTTGCTGACGAAGGTCCCCGATACAGCCGACATTGGCTTGACAACCGCTCAATTCCATCCGGATGGATTGATTTTCGGAACGGGAACCGAGGACTCGCAAGTTAAAATTTGGGATCTCAAAGAACAGAGCAATGTGGCAAATTTCCCCGGACACACGGGACCCATCACGGCAATTTCCTTTTCCGAAAACGGTTACTATTTGGCTACCGCGGCCGATGATGCGTGCATCAAACTGTGGGATTTGAGAAAGTTGAAAAATTTCAAAACCATCACCTTGGACGAGGGATACGAAGTTAAAGATCTGTGCTTTGACCAAAGCGGTACTTATTTGTCCATTGCAGGAACCGATATCAGGTAAAATATGTGATATTGTTCTGAATTGTAACGAATAATTATTCCATCACTGTTTTTACAGAATATTCTTGTGCAAACAGTGGCAAGAATTGAAAGTATTCAACGATCATACTGCACTAGCAACCGGAATTCGATTCGGAAAGCACGCCCAATATGTCGCCTCAACAAGTATGGATCGTACGCTCAAATTGTACGGCATAGAATAACAAGTTTCCGTATTAGCTCTAAACATGCAAAAATATAATGATAAATAATAATGGAACACACACTACCAAATCAGTTTATTATTATCAGTTTTCATGAAAAGTTGTATCTAGTTTATTTTATCGTGATTTTTGCATTCATTATTTTTTTCTTTGACAATGTATTGAAATTCTTAAAAACGACCACTTATAACAAGTAAATGCTCTGCAAAAATAAGATTCGAAATAAATTCTTGACAGTTAGTTTTCCAATGATTCTGTTCATCTTCGATTACTTTTTTGGTTTGACCTTCACCTTAAGTAATGATACTTATGGATTTTTGACTTTGTCTTGGGTTAGCGGATCAATGCTTAGGTCGCTTAGGTTGCAGTTTCTGACAAGCACCCTCATTCTAGTTTACGATTCGTTCGAAAGTATGTCAAATTCATGATACCGTTTACGTTGGAATCTATCACAAACAACGTACATGCATAGGAAAAACGCCAACTTTAAAGGACTATTCACACATTTCAGTTCCGTGACGGTTCAGTGAAAGTGCCTTCAGTGCGCCGTCAGTGTTCTTTTTTATCGGAACCCTTCCGTTCCGTTTCCGTTCCGGCACAGCCAATGCAATGACATACCGACTTCAGTGAAAATAAAAATATCATAAATACGTTTATTTCTTAAGGCAGTTTACATAAGTTTTTCTTCGCCGTAGCATCACTTTTACATAATATTCTTATCCTAATTTAATTCTAACATAGTCACAACGTTTTGCATTTATTAAAACATATTCTCTTATTACTTAAATATCATCTTAGGTAACTCGTCATTAATTATGAAATCTACTCGGAAATATTATTTGAACCAAACGATTAACTTCTATAAATTATAAAATAAGCTGTTATTTTCAGACATTTTGTTAATAATTTCATAAACTGTTTCGAGTTTGTTTGTATCATTACATTATTTTTATTCTAATTTAGCTATTGGTTGAACTCATGGACGCAGCTGGGATCAGAACTAAGTCTTGAAAGGGGCCTTTATTAAATTGAAACTCCAGTTTTCTTTATGAAATGATAAATAAGTTTCATGTATGAAAGGTCACGACAAGCAAGAATGTTTCGAACTGGGATATTGGATAGTCTACCTTGGGTACGCAAAGAATTTATTAGTTGAGAGTTAGTTGACATCACGATACTCCACGCATGTCCAAACGACATGATCAATATCTCGATAACCTTCGCCACAAGCACAATGATTAGTCTCGGAGAGCCCAATTCGAAGGAGATGTGCATCTAACGTGTAGTGATTGGACATGAGTGTAGACATCACACGAATGAAATCTCTACTCACATCCAGTCCCCTGAACCATGCCTTTGTCGATATTTTCGGAATAATTGAGTGCATCCACCGACCCAGATCATCTTTATCCCAAGAAGCTTGCCAGCTGGCAAGTGTTCTTTGGCGAGACGAGCTATAGAATTCGTTGAAAGCAATTGGTCTCTCATAAATTTCACCCTCAATAGCACCACGTTTGGCTAAAATATCGGCTCTTTCATTGCCAGGAATGGAGCAATGAGCCGGGACCCAGACTATAGTGATTAGATAATTATTGTTCAATATGTCGTTCAGGCACTGTTTTATTTTGCCCAGGAAAAACGGTTCAGTCTTGCCAGTCATGTTTGAGCGAATGGCTTCAATTGCACTCAGACTATCTGTGAAGAGGAAATAATGGTTTGGAATTAATGTGACGATTACACTCAAACTATATTGAACTGCTGCTAGCTCTGCTATATAAACAGATGCAGGTTCTTGAAGCCTAAATGAGGCCGAAACATTATTGTTGAACATACCAAACCCTGTCGCTTCTTCAATTCGCGATCCGTCCGTGTAAAACATTTTCTCAGAGTCAATATGCCTGAACTTACTTGAAAATATTTTTGGGATTTCCGTCGAACGTAGATGATCCGGGATTCCACGCACTTCGCGCTGCATGGATGTATCGAAAAATAAAGTTGAGTCAGGGACATTTAGGAGGCTGACACGGATAGGAATATATCTTGGAGGGTTGATTTCCTGTGACATATGGTTAAAATATACTGTCATGAATTTTGTTTGAGATCGAAGCTCGACTAGTCGTTCGAAATTATTAATTACCATGGGATTCAGCACCTCACATCTTATTAGCAGGCGTGATGAAAGCTCCCAAAATCGATCTTTTAATGGAAGAACTCCCGCCAGAACTTCAAGACTCATTGTATGTGTCGAATGCATGCACCCTAAAGCAATTCGCAAACAACGATACTGAATTCGCTCCAGTTTGATAATATGAGAGTTTGCAGCGGAACGAAAGCAAACGCATCCATATTCCATCACTGAAAGTATCGTTGTCTGATACAATTTTATTAGATCTTCCGGATGAGCACCCCACCAAGATCCTGTTATTGTTCGAAGAAAATTTACTCTTTGTTGGCATTTTGTTATCAGAAACCTAATGTGTCCTCCCCACGTGCATTTGGAATCGAACCACACCCCGAGGTATTTAAAAGTTAAAACCTGTTGGATCATTCTTCCCATCATATGGAGCTGAAGCTGCGCGGGATCATGTTTTCTTGAAAAGACGACTAACTCTGTTTTCTCCGCAGAGAATTCGATACCAAGATGAACAGCCCAATCGGACAAGTTATCTAAGGTATCTTGCAATGGTTTATGCAGATCAATAGCTTTGGGTCCAGTAACTGAAACCACGCCATCATCTGCCAATTGTCTTAGTGTACATGGGGTTACTAGACAGCTGTCAATGTCATTTACGTAAAAATTATAGAGGAGCGGACTGAGGCATGAGCCTTGCGGGAGACCCATGTAACTATTTCTGAGTGTTGCCAAATCGCCATGTGAAAAATGCATGTGTTTCTCTGACAAAAGGTTGTGCAAATAATTATTTATAACCGCTGGGAGTCCATTTTGGTGAAGCTTGTCTGAAAGAACATCAATGGAAACTGAATCAAATGCTCCTTTAATGTCTAAAAATACAGATGCCATTTGTTGCTTTTGAGCGAAGGCAATTTGGATGTCAGACGAAAGTAATGCAAGGCAATCATTCGTCCCTTTATTTCTACGGAAGCCAAACTGAGTATCTGACAACAAACCGTTCGTCTCGACCCAAGTGTCGAGACGTCGTAGAATAATTTTTTCGAACAATTTTCTGATGCAGGACAACATCGCAATGGGTCTATATGAGTTGTGATTGGAAGCTGGTTTCCCCGGTTTTTGAATGGCGATAACTTTCACTTGTCTCCAGTCAGGTGGAACAATATTTTGCTCAAGAAACTTGTTGAACAATTCCAACAAACGTCTTTTTGCGAGGTTGGGCAGATTCTTCACCAAGTTGAATTTAATTCTGTCCAACCCTGGAGCGTTATTGTTACAAGACAAGAGTGCTATAGAAAATTCCATCATTGAAAATGGGTTATTAATAAAACCATTATTTGGAGGAGATTCCCGTATAATGCTCTGCGTAGGAACAGAATCTGGGCAAACTTTCCTAGCAAAGTCAAATATCCATCGGTTCGAGTATTCATCACTCTCATTGCCCACGGTACGATTCCTCATTCGTCTGGCCGTGTTCCAAAGAGTGCTCATTGAGGTATCTCTTGACAAACCTTCGACAAAATGTCTCCAATAGCTACATTTTTTGGCTCGAAGTATGCTCTTGTACTTGGTTTCTAAAACCATAAGTTTTTCAAAATTCTGAGGAGTTCCTCCTCCCCGTTTTAGAAACGTCTTGCAAGCATTTTGTTTTGCGAGTTTAGCCTCTGAGCACTCTTTGTCCCACCAGGGGTTGGGAGGCCTTCTGTTAGTCGTTGGCCCAGGAAAGCGTTTAGTTTGGGATTGTTCTGCTGCCTCCAGAATCGAACAAATGAGGAAGTCATATTCTTCAAGTGAAGGGAGCTCTTCCATTGAATTCAAAATACTAGAGATACTACTTTGGTATTTAATCCAGTCGATATTTTTTGTCAAATCATATGGAATACTAGCGGAAGTAGCAATGCAATTGCTACTGCTAATTGAGATGATGATTGGTAAATGATCGCTACCGTGTAAATCAGGCAGTATTTTCCAGGTGCAATCTAGTCGAATTGATGTTGAGCAAAGAGATAGATCTAATGCACTTGGGCGTGCCGGAGGTCTTGGGATCCGTGTCATGCTACCCATATTTAATACCGTCATGCTAAAATTGTCACAAATGTTTTGTATTAAAGATGATCTGCTATCATTGTAAACGGAACCCCACATAATACCGTGCGAATTTAAATCCCCCAGAATCAATCGTGGTGCAGGAAGGGCTTCAACCATTTCATTAAGCTGTTGCTGTCCAACTTGTGCTTTTGGAGGAATATAAACCGAAGCTATGCAAATATCTTTGCCTTTAATGTTTATTTGGCAAGCAACAACTTCTATACTAGAAGTTGAAGGGATGTTTAATCTATAAAAGGAACAGCATTTCTTAATTCCCAAAAGCACTCCACCATACGGAGAGTCTCTATCGAGACGTATAATGTTAAAATCATAAAAATTTAAAGCTATGTTTGAAGTAAGCCATGTTTCGCATAAAGCAAATACATCACATTTTTGACTATGCAATAATATTTTAAATGAATCAAGTTTTGGCATGATGCTTCGACAATTCCACTGCAGGACAGTGATTGTATCATTTGCGACGGGTGATAAATTATCCATCAAAAGATACAAAACCTGAGACAATTGGCCATTGAGCTGATAACTGCTTCAAAAAGGTTCTAGCTATTGGAAGGAATGCCATTATGAGGGTCTTTAAGGGTTCAGATATATTGAATGCTGAGAAAATCCATTCAACAATTTCCGAAAACTTCAGTAATCCTGTTGGTGGCTGTGAAATGGAGCCCACTGGATTATTATCTTTTTCTGTACTAGATCCTGGATTGGTTTGTGAATTTGACAAACCAGGAGGCACAGTCTTTGGTTTTGACTTTTTTTGTTTAACACGGGGATCTTTTTTTGAAGATGAAATTTTAGGTGTCTTTTTTGGTAATTTGGAGGAAGACTTCTTTCTCTTAACTGACCCTTGGGTAGTGATAAACGAATTACCTTCACTATTTTCGTCAGAGTCAGAGTCCTCTGGTTCCTCTAGATTTGAAAACCCGTTTTCGGTTTCCAAAGGGGGGACATCAATGACCGTTTTAAGCATTTCTGCATATGTGCGCTTAGACCGTGCTTTTAAAGAAAGCTTAATTTGGTCTTTGTGCACTTTAAATGCAGTGCATACTGAAATATCATCATGAGGACTATTCCCACAATAAATACATTTTTCAATT
Source organism: Malaya genurostris (assembly GCF_030247185.1). Taxonomy (NCBI): domain Eukaryota; kingdom Metazoa; phylum Arthropoda; class Insecta; order Diptera; family Culicidae; genus Malaya; species Malaya genurostris. Next base: position 185,107,136 of record NC_080572.1, read on the forward strand.
TCCTTGTTGCAATCATTATCTTTATGAGGCCCTTCACACTTAATACATTTTGGTTTATTACTACAGTAAGTAGCTGTGTGGCCGAATTTTTTGCAGTTCGTACAATTCATTACATTCGGAACAAAAAGCCGAACAGGGAGGCGAATTTTATCGACATAGACATGGGACGGCAACGCAGACCCGGCAAATGTCACTCGAAACGAGTCTGATGGGCGATAAACTTTTTTTTCCTCTTCATGAACTACTGAGTACAGTTGTTTGCAATCCAGTATTTTCACACCCTCAAGCATAGAGTTCTTGAAACGACCAACACCATGCTTGAGTAAATCATCTACCGTAAGACTCGCTTCGGTAACAACACCGTCAATTTCGACATCTTTGGAGGGTATGTAAACTTTATACTCTTTATTGAAATGTTCCGAAGAGACAATATCATTCGCGTGTTTCAAATTATTTACCACAACACGAATTTTATCGTTATTTACTTTTATGATCTCTTTGATTGAAGAGTATCGTGATGTCAAACCTTTATTAATTTGAAAAATGTTTAATGGCTTTGATATACGTCTAAAAAAGACTATCCAAGGCCCAGAAGAGCTCTCCTGATATTTTTTCGTTCGTGGGGGTATCGGATTCATGCTAGGATTTACGTCCATGGATTCATCCATTACATTAAAATTTTTAACTAAACTTTAAAATAAAATTTGAAACCAACACTACACAGTACTCAATCAAAAGGAAAAGAAAAAACTTCTACCTTGAAATTGTTGTCTATCTCCGTTGCACTGCCGTGTAGATACTCGTTGCTCTAGATGTTCTTGTTGGATGTATCTGGACGTTGATACAATGCTGAAGCTCACTGTAGCGATAGAATATGATGTGATGCTACTGCTACCTGACATCCAGCACCACTCGAATTCCGATTTGCTTTCGTCTTCGCCAGCTGTAACCAGCGCAGGTCACCGGTGTATACCTGCGTGTTGTATGGCAGTGGAAAGACCGAGTTGTCTTGTCTCCTTCTTCCTAGTGCTCCGCACCGATATGCTTCTGCACCGAAGTGCCTTCGCACCGGTGTGCCTTTGCACTCTCCTGCTTCTATGTGCCTTTGCACTCTTCCTCTTCGATGTGCCTTTGCACTCTCCTGCTCAGCACTTGTGGCTGTATATTGCGGCCTGGGTAGAGTTTGGGAAACGCCCTTTGTTGTTTCCTTCACCAGCTTGGCCCAGCACTAGGGCTCTCTTATGCAGTACGACTATACGTTTTAACGGCTGCTGCCAACAGGTTTCTACCTGTAGTTCAACCGTTGTCTTATTTAACGCGTGTAAACCAACCAGCGTTATTAAACTGTACGCTTCTATACACAACCTTCTCGGTTGAACGGCTATTACTGAATGAAAATAAAAATATCGGTGACGACGAATTTGAGTATGCCGGACGGACGCTATACTGACGGCGAGCTGCTCTGAAACGGCACGATGCCGGATAGGTGTAAATGCGCGCATAGAAAACGAATGAAATAATATCAGTATCCGTGCACGGTGTCGTGCCGGCACTGAACCGGACCGGATATGTGTGAATAGTCCTTAAACCATCAGTTCCGGTACAGACTTAAGGTGAAATGTAGCGTCATAAAATGCGCGCAAAATTTTATCCGCTTCAGTTGAACGAACCGTCGCACAAAGCATACCAAGAAAAACGGACACATAGAAACAAGAACTTTTTTCAATGATTCAACGCAGTGGGCTTACCTCTCGTCATATTGGCTTGTAAAAAAGACTGGACATAATGGATTTTTGAATCCTTCACACTTTGAATATATACTAATTCAATTGTTATTGTTAGTGATTACTCTTACACTAGAGCTATAAATCATGAGTAATTATGAATGACTAACATGAGGTTACATGTATATTTATTGAATAACTTGCTTACCATGTATATGCCTTAGCTTAGTAGCAAGCATGGATTCTTCTTCAAAAGAACGATTGAAGACAAGAGAACATTCAAGTATTTTTGATATCTTTGCCAGTAGTTCACCAGGCCCTTCCCGCCGATGAGATAGAATATACGTAAAAGTATTTACTTGACTCGCATGAGGTCATCTTACCATGCAGTTAAAATTATTTAGTGAATCTTTTCTCAAGCACATATTTGAGGCACGAAATTAAATATAAAGTTATTTCGTGGTTCATTATTATTCAATCGATTTTGAAAGGAAAATCAAGCGTTGATTCATTGTATTCATAATAATTGAAAAACCAATGAATTCCAATAAGTTTTCCATGCTGACTGCCTCGAAGCTGACTCTCAATTTTTAACACATTGCTTGTATCACAGGTTAATGAACGATAATACTTGGCTTGTATCCATTTCGTTCAGTAGCTTGTCAATGATGAAGCTATAGTTTTGCTATAAAAATTGCTACAATCTAAAATAATACCTGTTATACGATATTATACAGCCAAGATTTATTGCTTCAGCAACATCAATGCATTGAACTCAACAGAATTGGACATTATTAGCATTATAAATGACAGTTACTTAGAAAATAAACGATTTCTTCCAATACCCATTTTATTGTATTCAACTCGTTTTTATTTCAACACAAAACCCAATGCTGCATAAATTCGCGTCATTATTTTATATGTAATTTTTGCTCACGATATAATGCCACCGTGCCTTTCTCACACCACTTCAATACGAAACAGCAGTGCGCAAGCAATAAAAAAAATGCGGAAAAGTTTATGTAAACTTTTTCAAATTTCGGTTGTTTTAGCTAATATTTTATAATTTTGAGTTGCATTTTCAGATTCTTTGTGAAATTCTGCTATAAACACTACTTTTCAGTTCTAACATCATCCCCGTGGAACGGAACAGTAACCGTTTATACATTTCAAAAACCAATTACGGCTCGGCAAAGCAAAATTTCAAAATTCTAAGAATACTTAGTTATGATAAATTTGATTTCGAAAACTTAAGTGTTTTTGGTTTTTCGAAAATCGGTCTAGTTTTTGAATAATTGACCAAAAACGCGATTTTCGCATTCCGCTACATTTCACCTTAAGTTGTAATGGAAAATATTTGATATTATTTGTAATACTCGCTTGTGGCCGTGATAATAATACAGTTTTTTATGGTTTAATGATCGTCTTTTATTAACTCCCGCGCAACTGATATCAACTCAACTCAACCGACTCAACTTAACAATAACCTCGTTCTCCTCTCTGTACAGGCCCGCACTCAGGTACCACATCTCCCTTTTTCTATTTACTGATGCTTATGGTACGTAATCTTCATATCTAGATGTTTTTTTTTTTTGTAACACGTCGTTGTCGACTTAACGGATTCAATTCAGACCTTTCGTTGTCCTTCTGCTCAAGGTCAAATCCGTAGAAATCACCTTCTGAGTTAGTAGGCTCTGGAAACTGATTATGCCCGTCGATGTTTTCTTCTCCAGTTGTAGGTATAGCATCGATTTGTTCTACTTCATTTCCGGACTGCCTTTTCAAATGTGCAACGTTGCGATCATACAATCTACCTGTAGCTGTGTCCTCAACAGTAACACGGGGCCCCGAGCGCTGCGTAACTACGTACTCATTCGGGCTGAACGTCGTTGATAACTTGTTTTCTGGTAATAGGTTCTGCATTAATACTGTATCACCTACCACAATTGAGGATTTTCTTGCCCTACGCCTGAGGTCTTCTGTCTGTTTCCCTTTATCTTTGAAAGCTTGATCTCTGTCGCGAGCCTCAGTACTGGTAGGAGCTGTCTCAATATCATTTAATGCTGGTATTTTAGATCTAATAGTTCGTCCATACAGTAATTCAGTTGGTGTTTTCCCAGTGATTGTATGAGGTGTGGTGTAGTACATCAGCAAATATTCACGAAGATCCCGCCGCCAGTCTCTACCGAGAGTGTGACTGATCTGGAGGCGTTTCAAAAGGGAGCGGTTCTGGCGCTCTACTAAACCGTTTTCTTGTGGCCAGTATGGGGTTGAATGTCGAAGAGTGATTCCTTTCATTTTACTGTATTCTTCGAGCTCTGTTCCTACAAACTGTTTCGCATTATCTAAAGTGATTGTTTGCGGGTAGCCGAGGCGGCTAAATATTCGGTCAAGCCTTTCTACAGTTTCTCTCGCAGTTATTTTGGTCATCGTCTTCACTTCCTTGTAACGACTGAAGTAGTCGATTATTACAAGTAGGTATGTTCCGCAAGGTAAAGGTCCGAGAAAATCAATAGCCACCTAAATCCATGGCTTCGAAGGCATTTCACGGCGGTTCATGGGCTCCGGTTTATTGGGTAAGCTCACTAATCTACACCCGTCACATTGCTTTACCCTCTTCTCGGCATCCCGCAACCGACGCTTCATCACAGATTCGCCCGGATGGCCCTCATGAGCTAAATCTAGCATACGTGATCGTAAACAATCAGGGATCACTAACTTGTTTTCTCTGACAACCAGGTCACCGACGAACCCTAATTCGTTCTTGAAAGGAACGAATAGCCTAACTTGTTGTGCATCCCAGTTCATGGTATGCAAGCTTTGCTTCACGGCCTTCAAAGTAGGGTCTGTGCAGGACATTTCTTCAAGCAGTTGAACATCGATTGCAGCTGATTCGAGAACTGCTAGCACCATAAATTTGCTTTCTGCGTCAAACTCTTCCGGAGGCTGTTCCACAACTAATCTAGATAATGGATCCGCGATATTACTTGACCCTTTGCTGTATTTAACTGTGAAGGAAAACGACTGGAGCCTAAGCACCCATCGTTCAATTCGGGAGCATGGTCTAGATGTAGGCTTGAAAATCGCCTCCAAGGGTTTGTGGTCTGTTTCTAGCTCAAATTTGCGTCCTAGGAGATAAATGGAAAATCGCTCCACTGCCCAGACTAGAGCTAGTGCTTCTTTTTCCGTTTGACAGTAACGTTTCTCTGTCTCTGTCAGGCTTTTGCTAGCTTAAGAAATTGGTCGTGGAGACTCGTCGGTGGGTCCTTCAAACTGTATAAGAACTGCCTCGAGAGCAACAGGAGAGGCGTCAGCAATTACCCTTGTCCTCAGTGTTGTCGAAGAACCGCAGATATTTGACGTTTCCAATCATCTCCTTAAGTTTAGCGAAAGATGCTTCTTGCTCTCTGCCCCAAGTAAATTTAACACCAGAATGAGTTAACTCGCGAAGCGGAGCAGTTATTGTCGCTAGGTTTGGCAAAAACCGACCGATGTACGTCACCAAACCCAGGAAACTGCGGACTTCCTCCGAGGTTTCAGGAGCTCGAAACCTTTGAAGTGCTTCAATTTTACTGTTCGAAGGGTAGATGCCGTTGGGAGATATGATGTGTCCCAAAAATTCCAATTCAGATACCTTAAACACACATTTACTGTGATTCAGAAGTATTCCGTATTCTTTCAGCGTTGACAACACACTTTTGAGTGCCGCATCATGTTTTTCTTCCGTGCTGGCAAAAATCAGAATATCGTCAATGAAGTTAACTGCATTCTTGCTGTAGGGGCTGATGATTTGCTCTATAATTCGTTGGAATGACTCAGGGGCACAAGCAATACCGTACATTAGCCATTTGTATCGAAAGAGGCCCATGTGTGTTATGAACGTAGTTATGTAACGACTCTCGCTATGAAGCTCTACTTGATGAAAAGCTTCTGTGACATCGAGACGGCTGAACCATTTTGCAAATGTGAACCGCGGTAGGAAATCTTCCATTGTTGGCATGATGTGTCGTTCTCGCACAATTGCCGCATTCGCTCTGCGCATATCTACGCATAGACGTAAATCCCCATTATCTTTTACGACTATTACCAGCGGCGAAACCCAAGGACACCCACCTTCAACAGGTTCTATGATGTCAGTAGCTAGCAGTGAATTAATTTTCTCCTCGATCTTCGTTAGGAGTGCAATAGGCGGCCGCCTAGGTTGTTGGCAAACTGGTAGCACAGATTTATCAATCGGTATCTTCATGTGAATACCCTTTATCTTAGGAAACGGCTGAATTCCTGTTGTATTAACTGCATTTACCCCATGAGTACTTGGAAATCCGATAAACAAAACTCCTAAATCTGTAGCTGTGACCCGACCTAATAAGCATTGTTGTCCACCCTTGACTACGTAAAATGTGGCGACCTTTTCAATAATCCTGCCGCCGTCGTCTATTGATACGGTTGTGTCAAACTTGCCCATAAGTGTTAATGGCTTCGCATTTTCTCCATAAGGTAGGAATATTTCATTGCAGTTCTTCGTTTGGTTCCATATCTTTACTCGATTCGCTTTGATGTAGTTCCAAGATCGCTCATCGACAATGTGTTTCTGGCACCCGGAGTCTACGAGCACCTGGAACACTACTCCACCGAGCTTTATCGGAATTAGTTCGCCCCCATCGCTAATACTGAACAGAAAATCGCTTTCCGTGTTTTCTGAAGTGTCAATCTCGTTTACTTGGTGCGATTTGAATCGTTTGTTTGCCCATGGCATTTCTTTCTTTGGAAACTGCTTGCGTTTTTGTACAGCAATTGATCGACATTGGGCAGCGAAATGCCCGATACGTTTACATTTCATGCATTCTTTGGATCTTGCTGGACAAGCGGGATCGCTCGCGACATGGCCACTCCGACCACATCGTGTGCATACCTTACTCGGAAGTTGTTTGATTTTGTTTATATTCGACGATAAGGTGCTGTCCAGCTCGCTGGAACAACCAGTCCCCGGGAGGCTAATCAACTGTGCATGCTGCTTTACTGATTCATACGAACTGACAATTTTTGTTACGTCATCCAGCTTCAGAACGTCTTTTTGAAGCAGCTGCTCTTTAAGGTCGTTCGGTGTATATAGAATCACCTTATCAACCACACTAATGGCTCGGCTTTCTTCCGCATTGTTACCAAAGTTACATTGCACTGCTTGATCCTGACAGCGAAGAAGTAACTTTTCTAATGTTTCTTCCGTATCGGGTTTCAGTGTCCAAAAAATGTTTCGCTCGAACGTTTCATGCTGTTTCGGTGAAATATATTCATCCAACTTGCGTATTGCTACTGCAAATGGATCGATTGTTTTCGCCTCATCTTGCTGAACATCTGCACCGGGAATGGAAGCAAAAATCTCCTGCAGATCTGGCCCAGCTTTTGCCAAAAATATATTCTTTATGCGTGTGCGATCAGT